>NC_090923.1:658774850-661274850 GCF_040938575.1 Ambystoma mexicanum
AAGCAGTTACAACATGCATTTGCTTTTGTACAGAAAAATTTAGAAAGAGCTGCTGACAGTGCAAAGTCATATTATGATAAAAAGACGACAGTAAAGGAATATTGTGTGGGCGATCAGTTGTATAAATTTCATTTTGGAAAAGGTAAACAGAAAAATCCAAAATTTCTAGTAGCCTGGCAGGGACCATTTCAAATTTTAGATAAGGTCTCTCCTGTGGTCTATAAAATTTTGAAGACTGAAGGTGAAACAGCAACAGAACAGTTTGTTCACGTGAATCAAATTAAACCATGTCACCCCAAACATGAGATTAAACAACTTGAGCGTGTAGAAACAGATAAAGTCCCTTGAACATAAAAAGGTAAAGTAAATGGGTCTAGTCAATAGTAGTGGCAGAGAAGTTAAATGAAGATGGTTGATTATGATAATGGCATATAAACACTGTAATATATGTAAATATATATATAAAAAAATGGAAGCTAAAATTTATGGAATTGGTGTGAAAATGTATTAAATATTGAATGTTGTTTTATGTAGGTTTGTTTTCTCTTTAACCTATGTTTAATTTCAGAAAGCAAGAGGAAAAAGTGCGAAATATTTTACAAAGCATGTTTTATTTTTGGCAAAAGGGTGAAGTTAGTATTGTGCTATGTGCTTAATTTATTTCTTTTCTATTTGATTTAGAATATTAACATATTTGTACTTGGAGGACACGGGACCAGAGGCCACGGGAGACGATGGAGTCCTGGAGCCCACGTGGACGGATTCCAGAGAAGCCCCGGAAGGGGGCAAAGATCAAGGCTGCAAAGCGATCAGCATTGAAGATGACGCCGACAATATGGATAATTATGTTGATGTTCGGAGGGAACTTCAAAAATTCAGAAGCACGGGTTGTCATTGAACCTGGACCAGCGTCTGGTATTGTGGTAGAAGAAGCACCAGGATTCATCATGAGTGATGGATGATTTTCCAGAATATTTATATACCACTGAATCCTGATATTTTGATAGAAATACATTTTAACAACACTGGAATTAAAGCTGAGCAGACTAAAGAGTGGCTGGAAATAAGGAAAGAGGACGCTAAGCAGGCAATAAGAGATATATTGATGCAATTGGAGAAAACATTTGTGAATTCAGCAGACATTGAGAGGAAAAAGAGGTGCAGTGATGCTTGCAATATCATTGGTAATGTCTATAGTTGGAGCCATAATAGGTACCACGATATCAACAGCCAATGCCATTTCAGTAGGGACGCTGAGTTCTAAAGCACAACAACTGAGTGTTGACCTAGAAATAATACAAAAAACATTAGATGGGATTAGAGGGGGATTGGATGAACAAGTAAGGTTCATAAATGAAACTGCGATCATATTGAATGAACAAGCGGATGTGATGCAACGGGCAACTAAGCTGATTATTAAGCATGACAGAACACTTAGTGAGATTTTGAATATAATGAGTCCTGTTGATAGTCTATTAACGAATTATATGAGAGAAGTTCAAACTGCAATTTCACAATTGATTCAAGGACATATACCATTGTACTTTGTTTCACAGGATATTATTCATCAAATGATAGAAAGGTTGACTAGGAGGGAGATTGATGTGATACAGGTAAAAATTGCATTTGAAATGGGTAATGCAATGCCATTATATGTGGACTTGTATAGGCTGGAAATTGGGTTCTTACTATGCATCCCATATGTAGCTCCTGAACATATTTATCAAACCAAGTGGGTACACAATGTGGGATTTTGGCAAGAGGACAAATTTATTAAGATTAAGACTCCAGAAGTGGTGGCATTTCAGTCATGGGAGCCTGAAGTTTACTTGATACCAAACTTAGAAACGTGTGTCAAATTTAAAGAACAAAATTATATGTGCCCAGGTAAACCGTTTGCTCCTGATGCTACAGACGCTATTTGTGGTTTGAAATCTGACCCAAGCATATCAGAAGGATTTGAAGTGATCATTAGCAATATGGGGAGTGAAGCATTAGCACAGGCTAAAATGGTCAAAGGTAAATGGTTGATCAGCACCTGTTTAAAAAACCTGATAGTAGTTCACTTAAATCATGGAACATATGTGGTTAAACAGGTGAAATACAATGTCTTTTACTTACAGGTTCCAAAGGATACAATTGTGTTGATTGGAGGATTAACATTGTTTCATGTTACGAATGACATTTGGGAAAGCCAAGTAGAAAATATTGAATTTTTCAAAGGGATGCATTTCCAATAGACCCGGACCTAGAATTCTTATTGAATCATAAAGAGAAACACGTAGTGAAAATGAATCTAAGAAAGAACAACATTACGGTTAGTAACCTGGGTATAATAGAAGTGGAAAGATTTAATTGGGGAACCTGGGGGGGAACGCTCTATAGTGGGTTTAGCTGTCCTGGTGCTAATAATGGGAGGATGGTTGATTGTTTTATCAGTAAAAATGAAGATGTTGCTCATGTTAGTGGCTACAACGGGGAGAGAAAGATATCCCAACACGCATATATTTTAAAAAAAGAAGAAAGGGAGCGAGTTGGATTTCTTCCAATTATGGCTTGGACCACTGCCAAAATTCTCAGAAAAAAAGGAGGGGATATGTAGGATTAGTTAGCGTGTTTTTGAAGTAGAGCACCACTGCATGAGATCAATGTATTGCTATAATGCGGTACAAGCAATTGCACCATTTTTTTCTCTCCTGAAATGCCTCTGTTGTAAGAGACACATTAGAGGATTAATGAACTAATATAATTAACAGTACTAACATGATCTTAATTTATTAACATCATAATGTGTTCTCCAGTGCAAAATGAGGTGGAAAAAACAGGCTCTGAAAGTCATTTTAAACGTGCACTTGGATTCATTTCTTTTCTTCTCTGTTCACTGTGTTAGCTGGATGCAAAATCTGCATGCCAGGAAATGAGTAGATACAGTTTCTAAACTGTATAAACCAAGCCATTGTTTAAAGAAGGAGGGTATGACATGATAGAATTTTATTGGGTGCACGTCACCCTAAGAGCTGTAACAGAGGTTTCCTGAAGAATCTCGGGGAGAGAGAAAGGCAGTGGACATTTTTACACAGCTTGGGTGAGAAGCCTGAGGGGAGTTGCTGTGGGGCTGCCTGATTGAGGGGCGTCGTTCCAGTGTACTGCTGACTTTCACAGGCTGGAGATTCCAGTCAATTGGCACCGGTTTGAGGACCAAAAAGTGCAGATTGGAACTGCATGTCCTCGCCGGGTGTTACAAAGGGAAGTTCCGAGCCAGTTAAAGAAGGCAACCTGTCCAGAGAGTTTGCATGCTGATCTGCTACAATTTTGCTGGTAATTATCTTACACAAAGCGAGACTGCGGTGTGTGAATGAAAGGTATTGAGACAGGCAGCGTAGCGATAGCTGCGTTCTAATGTTGCTATTCAGAAACGCAAGTCAACTGATGCACTGTTCTTTTTATTGTTGCGAAGAATCTAATGAAATGCCATGTATTTTGCAATTGCTTCTCTTGTGTTTATTCTAGAAAAGACTGCCTCGCAAAACTGGTAATGTATGATTTTGAAATGAAATTGATGTAAATCACAATCCGTGTAAAGGCTTCTATTTGCTTCTGTTTTTCTCTGGTACAGTTAGCCCACATCACCTGGTTAAAGGGGAGGTTATTAGGTAATATATGTCAAGCATCCCATGTGGAAAAAGTTATGTTATGAGTAATTATAAATAGCTGTGTGCGTGGTTCCACTCAGTGTATGTGTATGTGACTTCTGAGTGGAACACAATCTGATAGTCTGTTGGACGTACATGAGTCAGCAGAGAAAGAGGCCTCTGGAAATAGTTTCACTAATGTAAATAAATTAGTGATTATACCACATGTTATTGTGAATACTTTATGGAAGCATAGCTCACTTGTGTAGATAAATCAGTGATAACAGCCATATATGTGGCACTCCATATGAAAATGTGGTGTTCTTGAATAATGTAGAAGCCTGAGGCCTCTAGAGATCACAAGAACATTCTAAACAAAAGAAAGGGGTTTTGTATGGTGGGGCCACAAATAAAACAAAGAAATTATGCTCATCACTATACCACAATGAAATGCATACCAACTAAATGTATCTGTGTACTGAAATAATGCATAGCCACGATATCACTATAATACCAAACCCAATCTGAATGCAAGGAGTGATTGTTGCTAAATTACTTTTATTCCTGGTGGTAAGAAAATACCGCATGTTCCCAAATCTACACAAAATACCCTACAGACTAAGGGACAATGTAGGGGGTGTGACAAGTGGTTGGGAAAGATGACAGAGTTAAAGGAGTGCAACTGTGAGAGAAGGTGTGGAGAGACGTGGGAGTGGAGAGTAGTGAGAGGAGGGTAGAGGAAAGTAGGCGAAAGTAGCGGGATTAAAGAGTAGAGATCGTGGTAGAGATTAGATCAGAGGGTAGAAGTAAGGAGTAGAGGAGAGAGAAACAGAGAGAGTGAGCAGAACATTGGGGGACAGGAGAGGGAAAGAGGAAGAGAATTAAGAATTGGTGGGAGAAAGACCATGGAGGAGAGCAGGAAGAAGGGAAGATTAGGGCCAGGAGTAAAGGGGCGTGGGAAGGAAGGCCAAGTGGAACATGTGTAAATGGAAGCATTGGCCCATTCGTTAAGATCATTGGTATTCTTGTGGGATCCCTGGATAGGATTCACTGAGAATACCCCAGAGAAAGTCAGCTAGATACAGTGTTTGCCCTTAGGCCATCGGTTCTATGGTCCTTTGCCGACACCAGTTTTTTCGATGTATGTTTTTATGAAAAATGTACATCGAAAAAAACGAATTGATTTTATTGAATCCCCCCCTTTCCTATACTGTTGCCCCTGCCCCAAACTCCTCCCCACACCTTTTAAGACTTTACCCCCCATATATTTCTTTTTTTTCACTTTTATTTTTATTGGCAGAGGTTTACAACAGAAAGACATGTCAAAGCATTTAGAGCAATCAATATACACAAGAAGCACAGGGTGTTTACGGGTAAAGCAGCACAGCCAGGGATACATGGATATTTGTTTATGAAGAAGCAAGTTATTAGATATAGTTACTGTGGGGCTGGGGGTGATTCTATCTCTGATGCACTCTCCTCTTGGTTGTTCAGGTAGATGTTGAAAGCAGCTCAACTGTTCTTAGGGCGGGAGTGCCCAGGGAGCATAGTTAAGTATTCCTTTTCACAGTTCCGGGACCAGGTAAGTGCATTAAGCCACCTCTGAAAGGTCAGGGGAGTGGGGCTCTTCCAGCTTTGGAGCACACATTTCTTGGCCACTACGCAGCTTATATTTTGGAATTGGGCCATACGTTTAGTCTCATCCGTATTCCACACCCCAAACAAGGCTCCCAGAGGGTTAGGATCAATTACAGTACAAGTAATGTCAGCTACCCCCCATATATTTCAATTCGTTTTTTTTCAATGCACATTTTTTGTAAAAAATGACATCGAAAAAATGGGTGTTGGCAAAACATGGCGATACCAGCCAGTCAACTATTAGATAGGAGTTACCGATTTCTAGAGCCCACCTTGCGATTCAGGAACACCCAGGCTTTGAAAAGACAGGCCCATGGGAGATGAAAGAGTGATGGCCCTTAGTGAGCCTCTTCACAGATTTTAAGAAAATCCCATGAACCGTCTTCGAGAGTTGGTGCATTCTTGAGGCCATCTGTGACATGTGGTGTCCTCATGGGACCATTCAGACTCCAATATAGAGGTCACCCACCACCAAGGCAGATGTAGAGAATAGTGCGTCTGATCAAGGCTACCCAGGTCCCCACCATAGCAACACCCAGGGCTATGAGATGTGACCTTTACTGAGCTGATTAGGCAATTGTTCCACCCTGGAGCAAGGCCCTAGTCAAGACTGGTTTGAGAGTGGAAGTACCAGAAGGGACATATTAGCGGATTGCCCCCAAGTCAGGATTGGCCCATAAACATTCCCTGGATGTGGGAGCCAGAGTCATCGGCGTGAACTACGAAGGAGAGGTGGAGGTAATGCTCTTATTTCATCATCAGGAAGTGGCTACTGTAACAAGTGGAAGTGAATCCAATGGGGGAAAGTACCAATTATTATAAGCTCCCGGTCCGGAACCAAATCTGAAGGCTTTGTTGAAGTTAACTCATTCCAAACTGACGTGGACACCTAGACCTTGAGAAGACACAGCAAAATATACTCAGATTCTACAGGCCCTGTGTATATGCCCAAAGAAAACAGTTCCATGCTGTTTGACCAATCTGCCAGAAGACTTTGCTAGCTTACATACCCAGGACCCCACTCCAACCATTGGCTATCACAGAAATTCCATTCCATCAAATTCGCACAGACATTATTGGACCGCTGGAGACTTCCTGGACAACACATACTTGCATTACTGGATCATGCTACCAGATATCCAGAGGTTCTTCCCTTCAGAAGCAACACCACTAAGGCTATCTTCAAGGTGCCCATCCCATTTTTCACCTGAATTGACTTTCCTATGGAAATACATACAGACCAAGGCAGCAGCTTCATGTGTAAGCTAATGGGTGAAATGAAAGACCTCATGAGTATTAAGACATTGAGAAGGTCCGAGTATTACCCTCTGAACAATAAGCTGGTGGAGAAGTGTAACCAGACTCTGAAGTGCATCCCCACTTAGCAGGCCCCGCCCACCTGGTGCCTTCCTGGTTGCTGCTCTTTTTCCCTACTTAAGGAGCCCTCCAGCCTCTTTTCCTTTGCAGATGGGGAGCAGGTGCAAGTGGGTATAGGTCACCTGGCCTAAGCACCACCCACCTTCTTAGCCCTGCCTCTTGCTTCCTGCTCTTCACTCTTAGATCAAGGGCATCTCTCGCCCGGGCGTCCGAAGTGAAGGACAGATGAAGAAAAGGGCAATTCCTGTTCAGACCAGGAGGACCCAGGGCCTGACCCACTGCTCAGACAGCAGGTAAGCATGCACCAACATGGGTTTACTCCCTCTGTCCCCACAGGCCATCCCCACCCACTTTGGTCCCCCTGTGATGTTCCCTTGTGCTCCTCGCCCTTCTCGCACAAAGGTGTTGCTTGTTTTGCTTGACTCGTCTACCCTGCTTTCCCCCCCCCCAGCCTACTTCTGCAGGAGTCTGTCCTGATGCATTCTGATTTCACCATCACCGTCTTGTGGCCAATGCTGGATTTTACCTTTATGGACTTCATTGATTCATGATGCCTCACCCTTTCTCAACTCTCATGCTGGACTTCCTTTGCATCTTGTACTCATGGTGGCCCTGAACCATGCTGTTCCCATCTTCATCTTGTATCCTGGCTTGCAACGTTATGTGTAACTACTGACTTATGCAATTGTATTCGCTCTCCCCTCTTGCTTCTCCACTCTTTTTGACGGCCTACTCTCTGTTCTCTGCTCTCTGCTCCTCTCCCTTTCCCCCTTTTCCTATCTCCTCCCCTCTTCCTCTTACTTTCTTCTATGCACTTAATCTATCAGAATTTTCCCTGGACCTAGTATGATATCAACCTCGCCTGTCTCCTCACCCCTCCCCTTTCTGGTTTTTCTTCCTCCCCCACCCCCTCCAGCACTATCTGAAATGTCGTGAGGCCTAGTACGATAGTCGCTTGTTTTGCTCCTCCCCTCCCTTTCTGCACCCCTCTTCCCTCACCTTTTGTTTTTCTCCGGCTCTACCAGAAATGTTGTCAGGCCTAGTATGGTAGTCGCCTATCTGTTTCCATTTTCTTCCCACTCTCCCCCTCCCTTCCTTATCTGTGTCTTAGCTCTTGCACTATCTGAAATGTTGTCAGGCCGAGTACGATAGTTAATTTCACATCCTTACTGTTCATGACCTGTAAAAATGTCATTGTATTTTCCCTTGTTCCCTCCCTTGCCTTGAAGTGCTTTGAAACACATTGTTTTTAGGCGCTATATAAATAAACTGTCATATCATATACAAAGAAGACTGATCAACGAGGATTGAAAGATTTGGAAAAGTTAAATCCTATGGGCTCTGTTCGCTGAAAAAAAGGCACCCCAATCATCCAAGGGATTCTTCTCTTTTGAGCTGGAGCATGGCCGTGACTCAAGGGATATACTTGATATCATGAGAGAAGAGTGGGAAGGGCCAGGAAGTTGTCAGACCAACAATTACACCAGGATACAGCATACAGAGGAAATCATGGAAAAGGTATGAAAGATGCTGAAAACCTATCGTCAATCAACATAGGCCTGCCGGCAGAGAGCAAACAACAAGGAAACTAAGCAATGCACCTTTCAAGTACTGGACAAAGTCACTGTGTCACTCCCTACCATTCAGAACACGTTTTGGCCAGGTGGCACGGATCTCAGGTCATCACAGAGGCCATGCCCTGCCTCACATATAATGTTCAGCAGGCCGATAGATTAAAACTATCCAAGCTCTATCACGTCAATAAGCTGAAAGCCTGGTGAGAAAACAGCAACCCACAGCTCATGGCTCTCTACAAGAACAGTAGCCGTGAGACTTAATTACGGCTTCTCCAGGTTTTCTGACATCCAGTCGCAAAGGACTGACACACGTACTAGGGGAATACACTAATGTGTTCCCCCTAAGATAAGGAGGGTGCAAAGGCTGGTACAGAGGAACCACACGCCACCAGGAAGAGTAATCAGATTACACCTTATTGACTAAATGAGGCCAGGAAGAAAATTACCAAGGAAGAGCTGAGGAAAATGGACATGGGTTAAATCGAAAGATCCTACAGTATGTGGTCCTCTCCGATCGTGCTGGTACCCTATCCTCACAATAGCTAGAGGTTTTGTATCAATTCTCAAAGATTAAATGAAATATTCAAGTTTGATTTATGGCCCGGATAGCCGAACTGCAAAGAAATTCTAGAAGATGCAAAGTTCATTTTGCAATTGACCTAACAAAGGGGTATTAGTAGATACCTCTGGACGAAGATGTCAAGTGAAAGATGTCCTTTTCAACACCCATAGGGTTCTTTCAATTCACAGTCCTACCGTTTGACCTACATGGGACACTGCTACTTTCGTACTGCTTATGGATTTAATCTACCCCACGTTAAACCTTCGCTGGGGCATATCTGGACAGCACTTGCTGTATATAGAAGGACTTGGGAAGATCACCTATGACACCTGACAAGAACTCAGAAAGCCCACTTCACGGCCAACCCAGCGAAGTGTCACCTTGGTCAGTCATTCGTAAAGTAATTTGGATTCCAGCTGCTGGGAAATGGATTGGTGTTGCCCCAGCACAGTAAGATGGAGGCTATCCAGGATGTCCCACAGCCCCAAACAAAAAAGGACATCCAGGCTTTTCTGTGGTTGGTGGACACTCCTGAAGATTCATCCCCAACTTTTCAGAACTTGCAGCCCGCTAAACAGATAAACTGGTCAAGACCCATTCCATCCCAGTACACTGGGCTCAAGGAGCCCAAATAGCTTTTAGAAGATTAAAAAGTAAGCTTTGAAAGAGACCGGTGTTGGCCTCTTTCACCGGTCCAGGAATTCTTCAATACATTTTTCATACAGACCAATGCCTCCTTAGTGGGGCTGGAGGCAGTCTTGTCACAGGTCCAAGATGGCAAAGAGAAGCCTATATATCAGTTGCAAGCTCATCCCTAGGGAACATAACTATCCAGTGATGTAGTTAAAATGTCTGCTGGTTAAGTGGGCCATCCAGAGGCTTCAATATTATCAGACGGGGCACAGATTCAAATGATTAAGCAATCATTCCCCCTTTGTATGGATGGCCGCCATTAAGACACCAAGATGATCCTTGGCCCTCCAGCTACACGCATTCCACAGGGCCGGTTCCAAGCAATCCAACGCAGATAACCTCCCCTGGTACCTTCAGGTAGCCAGATGCCCCAAGGAGAAAGAGAATTTGAGAAAAAGGGTAGACGTTTGTGACGGGTCCAGCGACCTGACCCTGTCAAGAGGGCATGGTGCCTCTACCAACCTGCGGCAGGAGGCCTGTCAGGGTACTTGTCAGAGCTAGTTCTGCCCCAGAAGTGGGGTCGGAGAGTTGGAAGGGCCCCATTCTCTGTCCCATCTACAAGTCCTTGGCTAAATGCAGGAAGTACCACTTCTTCTTGCCCCATACCTGCATTGCAACATGCCGTCAAGCATTCCTTTTTTTTGTCCCATAGGACTGCATGTACCAGAAGTCCTTGCGGCTGAGACTCGACTACACAGATCACAGATGAGTGAGGCAGTGGTGAGCTGGCAAGCAGTGGAGCACCACGCAAGTCATATCAGCGATCCCGACGATCCAATCAATGTAGACATGAGCTTTTAAAATTAACTATCATTTAAGTGGGCCACCATTATGGAGAGACAGCGGACAAGTGCACAAAAGGGAGCAGAACTGAAAGCCTGTTTTATGTTCTCTGATGCATGTAATCCAGCCAAAAGTTCCTAAATGATCTATTGTGCACTTCATTAGGAACAAAACCCATAACTAATGTTTTGTAATGAATCTGATGGCATCATTACTCACTTTTCGGCGGGGACCTTCCCCCCCATATGGCAAGCGGAGGGCAGCTGTTACCAGATCCTGACCCTAGGGGCGGCTATATGAGCAAGGATCATATGGGGGAGACATCCTCTTGGAGGTACCCACGGATAAGACATGGTACCCCCTTTTCCCCTTGAAGGATGAATGTCTCATACATCACACCCTAATGGCATATTGTAGTTCTTTCTCTGCTCCCTCAAAGGAGAATGCTAAATGTTCCCTCAAACTGTTTATCAGAGCATCTTTCCAACATTGATTCACCCTCAGGACATGTTAAAACAATTCCTCCAATGTTTTCGTGTAAGTTTGTAAAAAGAAACTACTATTCCCAGAAACACCTTAACACTGCAACGAGGAAGAGGGATGGAGGAATGCAGAGGAATCCCTAAGCACAGGCAACACTCTAGTTGTTGTGAGCATACATCTGTGCCCTGGACATTTAAAAGAAGATCACCAGAAGAAATGGCAGACTGCTGGTGGTGGCAGACTGAAGCTCTCTGTGTTGCCGAAGAACCGAAAAGAGAACGTTGGAGCCAACCAGCTTATTCAGTAAGCAGTAGAGGGTTGTGCGAAGAAGATTCCACGCAGGAACACCAGGATCAAGAGCAGTGCTCCTGGGGGGTTCGCCGTTGGAAATACATGAGAAGAAGCTTACCAGAGAGCCGCGAGGAGAGGAGAAGCCCAGCCAGAGCCACAGGCGACATGGAAACAGAACGCAAAACAACGTGCTGGAGAGAGAATCTAGCAGCTGTCATCAGCAAGCTGCAAACAGGCCAAGAAACGCCACAAAGAGACAGTGAGACCACGCTGGGCCTAATTTGCAAGCATGCGGTTTGTTAAACATTGAACATTCCAAGTCGGATAAAGAGAGAAAATGGTTTCTTAATAATCAAAGGAATAAAGGTAAAAGCACATTTGCTTCAGAAGGGAATCTTTAGCGAACAATGTACATTGCTAAGCTGGTGCATGATTGAAAGTGTGCGCAAAAAACTAATGAGGCAATGTACTATGGAGTAAAGGAATTGGCCAAAAGGAATAAAGTGGGAAACTATCAAAGGTGTAGTTACAGAGACAAACAACTACAAGATGTCATGGCAGGAGAGTATACCAGGCAATTGCAAGTGTGTGAAAACAAGAAGCCCTGGCTGGAGAGTATACCAGGCAATTGAAAGTGTGTGAAAACCAGAAGCTCTGGCAGTAGAGAGTACCAGGAAATAACAAGTAAGTGAATATAAGAAGCCCTGGCAGTAGAATATACCATGCAATCACAAGTGTGTGAATATAGGAAAGAGAGAAGCTCTGGCAGGTATGCGGACAACTTAAAGGCCAAAGATAAATATATATGTGACTTTGATTTTTGAAGAAAATACAAGAACTATTGTTGCCAAGAAATTGTGAAGAAGAGTCCAGGGGAAGGGAAACACCCTCTGGATTAAGGAACAATATCCTTGTGAGGGTATATGTTGAAGTTATGTATTCCTTTTTAACACTTTTGAAACACTTAAGGCCAAAGACATTATACTTTTCACCTTAAGATCTATTTCATTAGAATGTGAGTGTCCGCTTGTACTTTGGACAAAGGATTGTTTTGTTTTGGGCCTTCAGACACCCACAGATCCTTAGTTTTGTGTTTTGGTAGGGAAATACCTCTAGTACAGGGACAGTGATGCATTTTCCCAACCCGTTTATTTTATCAATAAAAGTCTTTAGCCAAAATCATGTCTGAATTGTGCCCGTCATTCCTGACCCTTCACAGTTAGCTCAACACACACACATATGTTCACCAACTGTAACTGGGACATTTCTTGAGACCTGAATGTCCATACGCCCTTTTCTTTTCTTGGGAAACTGTGAAACATTGAGAAGCACAATGTTTTTGAGACAATCAAACTAACTCTGCTTTCAGATGATACATCACCTCAATGAAAGTGACCTGCACCTTAGCTCCATTATAAACTTTAGCAAATGTATCCACTTATGAGCGTCTAACATTAAATTGGTTGATCCAAAACGTGCCTCTTGAAAGTATATCTTTCTACAGAGACAAGTCTGAGAAAATATTTAAAAAATCCAAAGAAACAACTGAAAACCCATTGACCCCACACTCCCACCCAAAAAAAAAACTTTAAGAGGGAAGCAGGAGGCAAATAGGAGAAATAATATGCCCTACAAATGATATAGGGTATAGGGATGAAATTGGTCTTTTTCCTCCTAAGCCCCCACACCCTACGTCCACCCCACTCAACCCTTGTGCTTCGCCTGAAAGAATCTGCCCCATTAGGGCACTTAGAAGGCAATAATCCATATATTTGTTTGTAAAGATTATCTAAAAATGGCCACAATGAAAACATTCACATGGTTAGCAAAATATGGAATTCATCAAATCAAGGGCAACACATAATACTAAAACAATTGGTTTGCGTCCCACTCGTATATATCATTAACAGTTAGGTAACATAACAGTTAAATATTTTATGCCATTTAGTTGTCTGATCTCTTCAACCCATTCCCTTAGTGTTGAAGTGGCTTGGTATGCGCCTTAGTGGACCTCTTGGAGGGTGTACTTCACTACTTTCCAGGTGTACATCGAGTTTAATCACCCTCTGTTGGTAAGCCGGAGCCCAAAACTTAGCAGCCTCTACCACCTGGGATACTCTGTTAACTGCATTTTTCCAGGGGATGACCAAACAAAAACGGACCTTCCATCTATATCTCATATTTTCCTGTCTCAGTTTCCCCGAAACTTGCCTAAATGCCATAATTTACTGTAGTGTTGTTGGGTCATGGTCTTGAAATAGGTACAAGGTCTGTCCCTGAAAGGAGATTTTATTTATTTCTCTGGCAGTTTTGAGGATCTGCTCCATAATTGTAAATGAATGGAATTGCATAACAATATCGCTTGAAGCAGTTTCTTTGCCTTCTTTAATTAGGGCTGTCCTATGTGCCATGTGGAGGATGACCAATTTGTGTGCGGTACCGATACAAATGAACAAACAACTGCATGCATGCAAAGATATGTCCAACTTCTGTTCCTTCTATACTGCCTTAAGTCTAAGATTCCTTCTCCTCTGGCAATTTTCCAAATTCTCAAGCCTCTTAGCCATCATATTCCACCCTGAGTATTGTTCACTGAGGCAGGTGTTTGCCTTTTCAAGGTCTTGTCACAGCTCTTCAATAGACTTTTCAACCAAGACTAGTCTTGAACCAATGTTGGTTAGATCATGTTTAAATTCATCGATCGTCGCATTTATGGCTTTTGTAGAGGCCTGTAGTTCCTCTGAAAACCTACAATCTATATCTTCCTTCAAAGAAGTTAAACATGGTAACAAATCTTGACAGCAGCAAGCTTGTGTTAAGGTGTGCTAGCTGTTATCACTACTCTCAATGTCAATATTCTTCACACCAGAACTGGAGATATCTGCAGAAGCTGACTTGGTTTGTTGCAATCTTCCCAGCTCCTCTCCATGTTACATCTACTGTCTGGGTGTAAATTCCAGATATGGTGCTGCTCTTTGTGGGGCTCTTTATTATCTTCATGCACCTAGTTAGGCCACACAGAATTGGGCACATGTGTTAACAGCAAAAAATGTTTGATGCTCCCTTTCTGCCTTCTAAATTATCAGAGATAAAATGTATCCCACCAACTTGGCACACAATTGCCAGGCACCAGGATATTTGAGTCACGAGGGTATCAACTGGGGGAAGCCAAAGTGTTTCTGATTTTCCCAGTAGGATCAGCCGCTGTGTTTCTGTCGTAAACCCAAGACTGGACAAACGTAGGAACAGGTGTAACATGGTTGCTGGTACAATTGGGGGTGGTTCATTGAATAGATGTCATCTGTGCCCCATGTGTAAATGTGTTTGGTGTGGCTACAAGGCACAAGAATCCAGGAAACTGCATCTCCCAGCAGTCCCATGGCCAAGAACTACAGCCGCAGCGGCCCGGGCTTCATTTAAAGAAACATTCAGCACACGGAGCCTGCAAAAGCCTCAGGCAACGCCCATGACAACGCGCGAAGCAACGCGTATGCGCGAGATGGCTAAGCCGCATGCGCAGCCAGCGAACGCTTGTTCGCGCTCGAGATTGTTCGAGAGGATGCACCATACTGAGCTCCAGTGAAAACCTTACGCAGGGCCCGCCCTCGCTGCCAGGAAGACATCCTTTGGCCCCGCGTTACAAAAGATAAGTGCCATTCTTTGTTAAAATGTTGCGGAGCATACTAACTTGGTTAACTAACTCCGGGAAGGCTCCAGGAAAGCTCCGGTTGACTGTTTGACAGCCGCGAGTTTTGGGAAACACTTGTTTGCAAACTTCAGATACTAACCCAGATGCATGCCGTAGTTCGCTCGCACGTTGCAAGCATTCCATGTCTAGGTGAAAAGCAGTATCCACGACATACGAGAGGAACAAACTAACTGTTTCCTTTTTTATCAGGGAATTCTTACCGATTGCGGAGCACCAGCTGCACACGCAGACTGCACTGGCAGCCAGCAGAGCAAGAAGGGAAAGCCAGAGCTAAGTGCTGTTCTATTTCCATGTTGAACCTTCTGAATGTAATTATGTTGTAGTTGCTGGTAGTACCAGAGCACTCATCTGGTACGCACTTCTAGGTCAAGAAACCTTATTGTATCTTCTCAAGTGCTAACTTATGTGCCCACATTCCGAGCCTGAATGCAAGGTTCCACTGCACCTGCACTTGTTTCTGTTTACAACTCAGTGCTGATACAACTGAGCAAGGCTTTTCTCACAGAAGGGTAACGCATGCATGAAAGATGAATGCAAGTGTGAGAGTGTGAACACTGAGGTAAAGAATGAAAACCTCAGCAAAATAATTGAGAGAACAGAGCCAAGGAGCATGCCTTTCCCTTGAACCCCTTACCTATCCACTACCACTTCCTAACCCTTAACCCGGTTTCCCCATTACCCTCTACACATCCAATCCGTGGACCCTAACCCTCTTTCCCCGTGGGGGTCGCGGTGCCCTGCGTTACCTAATCCAGGCGCCAAGACCACCAAGGGGAGGTAGGATTTCTTGCTGCTTCCGCGCTGGACCGTATCATGCCCTGACAGTAGCGCAAACCCAAGTATCTCCTAAGCGCCCAAGCAGCACGAACTCAGAGGAGTTATGGAAGAATTAACCCTGAGTTCTTCACAAATTAAAAGATGCGCTCGAGGCTACAAGGCAGGATTATGCAACCCTGGCCATCAGAGTGCAGGGGCTTGCAGTCCAAGGAAGCCCACTTCCCGGTGGGAGCTCCCCGACCCCAGTCCAAGTCCAAGTCCAAGTAAGCACAGAACCACCTATGCCCTTAGCCGCCCCGGAAAGGTATGGGGGGGGGGTCCGCAAAAATACTCAATATTCATGACGCAGTGCCAATTGCATTTTTTGACGAAACCAACGGTTTTCCGATCTGCCAAGTCGCGTACCGCATTGGTTATTTCCTACCTCACTGGAGATGCAGCAGCATGGGCTACCCCCCTCGTACAAAAGGATGATGCGATATTATATGAGTGGGCAGAATTTCAAGAAGAGTTTGGAAAATATTCAACAGAAGGGCAGCCTCTTTGATTCGAGATCGGGAACTCCTCACCCTACGGCAAGGAAGCAAAGATCTGATCACCTATGTGACCACTTTTAATCGTTTGGTGGTGGATGCCGAGTGGCCCCATGAGAAGAGGCTGGCTCTATTTCCCCCTGGGCTGCGGGAAGAGTTAAAGGACTTAATAGCGCAAATAGATCCTCAGCCAAACACGTGTTCAAGAATGATCAACCTAGCCTTGCATTTGGACCATCGCCAAGGTGAGAGGAGGCAAGACAGGAGAGGGTGGGAGGCCAGGTCGAATGTGGTAAGGCTGGACTATCCGACAACCTCAACTGGCTCCGGTAAGACAGAAAAAGCCCCAGAGTCTGAGCCCAGGCAAATTGGGTCCATCCGAGGACCGCTTTCTAAAGAAGAGAGGGACAAAAGACGGCGAGAGAAGCTGTGCATGTATTGTGGAAAGTCCGAACACTTCGTGTGAGGCAAAACCTAAGAATATTTCACGTTTGGGAAACGCCGACGCTCGCCAGTGGGTAGGGCAGATCTGTCGAGCCAAAACCATCATAATGCCCCTGTACATACGTTGGGAAACGTGACCCATGCCCATATTACTCATCACGGTTACAGGAATCCTACAGACATGCCAGAACAACCAGTATATAACCCTTATGATTGACTCAGGAGCCACGGGCAATTCTGTGGATGTTAACTCTGCCCAAAGGATGGGTTTACCAGTAAGTACTAAAGATACTCAGGAGGCGGTCTGTTCCGTTGACGGATCTCCCTTGAAGTCGGGGCCTGTGACACAGCAAACAGGGGAAATGGTGTTGAACATCCAGGGTCATCCAGGGTCATAAGGAATAAATCAGTTTTGACGTAATTGCTGCTCCCCAGTTTGGATTCATCCTCGGCTTGCCTTGGCTTATGTTACACAATCCAGTGATTGATTGGAGTTGTGGTGCGATACGCTTTTCCTCAGATCATTGTGGCACCCATTGCTCCAAAGAACTAGGACGTGTGGTACATGTGTTAGGAGCCACGGAAAAAGGACAGTTGGAAGGCCTGCCCCAAGAATACAAAGACTTAAGTGATGTATTCAGTAAGACCGCTGCAGAGACGTTGCCTCCGCACAGGCCGTTTGACTGTCGGATAGACTTGGAACCAGGTGCCACGCTACCGTGTAGTAGGATCTACGCAATAACGGAATCGGAAAACCAACACCTTAAAGAATACATAGATACCAACCTCCAAAATGGTTTTATCCGCCATTCTACTTCACCCGTTTCTTCGCCTTTGTTCTTCGTTCCGAAGAAAACCGGAGACCTTAGAACTTGTATCGATTATCACGCGGTAAATCGCATCACGATAAAAAAACGATACCCCCTTCCGTTTATACCGGTACTGTTGGACCAAGTGCGTGGAGCTACCATTTATACTAAGCTGGACCTACGCGGAGCTTACCATCTGGTGCGGGTGCGTGCAGGGGACGAATGGAAGATTGCCTTTAGAACGAAATTTGGCCTCTATGAATACCAGGTCATGCCATTCGGCCTCTGCAATGCACCCGCCGCCTTCCAGCATTTTTTAGATGAGGTCCTTTGGGGGTATCAGGACATTTTTGCCGTGGTCTACATAGACATCTTGATTTATTCCCACAATGCACAAGAGCATGTGAAACATGTTTGTTCCGTCTTACAACGGCTGCGAGAACACCAACTTTTTGCCAAACTAGAAAAGTGCATGTTTCACTGTTCTACGGTTGAATTTCTCAGGTTTATTCTATCGCCCGACAGAGTCACTATGGATTCACACAAGGTACAGGCTATTCTGGATTGGCCATCTCCAAGGAACATCAAGGAAGTTGAGGCGATGTTGGGATTCACAAACTTTTATAGGCGGTTCATTCAAGGGTTTGCGCAGAAGAGTTTAGACATTACCCGACTCCTAAGGAAAGGAAGGCCATTTGTGTGGGACTCTGAGGCGGAACGTAGCTTTCGCCAGCTGAAAGAGGCTTTTACCTCGGCGCCTGTTCTTCTACATCCCGTTCCAACATCACCATTTCTGGTGGAGACGGACGCCTCAAGCTATGCTCTGGGGGCGATTCTATCACAACGAGATCAGTCGGGCCTCCTACACCCTACACCCGGATGTTGCTTACTATTCAAGAAAGCTCAATCCAGCGGAACAGAACTATACTATTGGAGACCGAGAACTGCTCGCAGTTAAGGCAGCCTTTACTGAGTGGAGGCACTATCTACTGGGAGCTAGACACACCATAACGGTACTGACTGACCACCGTAACCTCCAGTTTTTAAAGTCAGCACATGCCCTTACACCACGGCAACTACGCTGGGCCATGTACTTTGCAGACTTTGAATTCGTGGTTACATACCGCCCAGGGCAGGACAACAAAAAAGCTGATATGCTCTCCAGATATCCGGAACCGTCAACTGAGCCCAGTAGTAGAAGAACAAGCGAAATCCATAATACCTCCAACCAAGATCATAGGGAGCGTAACCAATACACTGCTAGAACAAATTGGGGATGCTATGTCCGCTCAGGAATTGCTTCGATGGGAGGATCCAGCCCAAGAACATGGTCTCCTACATAGAATTCCATACTAGGGAAAGGTGGTATATTTGCCTACTCAAGCACTATGGAAGCAAGCGCTCACATGGTGTCATGATTCACCCTTAGCCGGGCACCCCGGGATCAACAAAACCCAGGAATTGCTTCAACTGCACTATTGGTGGCCTCATCTTCACAAAGAAGTCCAAGAATATATCGCACAGTGTGAAGTTTGTGCCCGAAACAAAACTGGCCACAAGAAACCGATGGGTCTGCTTAGACCCCTAGCGACACCACGTCAACCTTGGCACACGGTATCATTGGACTTTATCGTAGAGCTACCCCCGGACCTGGGTTACACAACTATATTGGTGGTAATAGACTCTTTATCTAAACTTGCTCACTTTGTACCTAGTCAAGGCTTACCCACAGCTGGAGAGTTCGCAGATTTATTTCTGCAGCACATAGTCTGGTTGCATGGAGTACCGCAACACATAGTCTCGGACCGGGGGTCCCAGTTTACTTCCAAATTTTGGTGCCTCTTCTGCAAAAAGATTGGGATACAACTACAATTGTCCAGTAGCTATCACCCCAAGACAGACGGGCAAACCGAGCGGCTGAATCAGACTCTTGAGCAGTACCTTCGCTGCTTTACACATGGTATAGAAGTGGGATGGGTGGAGGCTCTATGGCTTGCTGAACTTGCATATAATAATTCCAAGCATACCTCCACTGGATATTCTCCATTTTTTGCAACCTATGGATATGATCAATCCACATGTACAGCCATCTGCCACGAGAATCCCAGATACACTACCATCGGTGCAAACTAGAGTGGACTCTTTAGTACAAACCTGGAAAAAGGCACAGCAAAACCTAATTATGGCTAAGGACACGTATAAGAAAAATGTCAACAGGAAACGTTGCGCCAACCCAGACTACAAGATAGGAGACAAGGTTTGGCTCTCGACTAGGCATTTACGTCTACCCGGGTCACGAAAACTGAAACCATGTTTTCTTGGCCCGTTCTCCATTACCCAAATCATAAACCCAGTAGCCATGCGACTGCGCTTACCTACCCATATGAAGATCCACGCAGTCTTCCACGTATCCCTTCTCAAGCCCGCTGCTCCACACACAAGAATGGAAAGACCGGCACCCATTATCATTGAGGGGTTCCCTGAATATGAGGTACGGGCTGTACTTAACTCACGGTTGAAGGGTGGTGAACTATATAATTTCATCGATTGAGTGGGCTTCGGTCCCAAAGATAGGTCATGGGAACCAGCCTCTAATGTGCATGCTCCTCGGCTCTTGCACCTGTTCCACCGTAATCACCCCACTAAGCCAGGTCCTTCGGTGGGGAGGGGGTGTACTGTCGTAAACCCAAGACTGGCCAAACGTAGGAACACGTGTAACATGGTTGCTGGTACAATGGGGGTGGTTCATTCAATAGATGTCATCTGTGCCCCATGTGTAAATGTGTTTGGTGTGGCTACAGTGCATCTACAAGGCACAAGAATCCAGGAAACTCCATCTCCCAGCAGTCCCATGGCCAAGAACTACAGCCCCAGCGGCCCGGGCTTCATTTAAAGAAACATTCAGCACACAGAGCCTGCAAAAGACTCAGGCAACGCCAAGGCCGACGCCTGAAGCAATGCGCATGCGCGAGATGGCTATCGCGCATGCGCAGCCAGCTTGTTTGCGCTCGAGGTTGTTCCCGAGAGGACGCATTGTACTGAGCTCCAGTGAAAACATTACGCGGGGCCCGCCCTCGCTGCCAGGAAGACATCCTTGGCCTCGCGTTACGAAAGATAAGTGCCATTTTTTGTTAAAATGTTGTGGAGCATACTAACTTGGTTAACTAACTCCGGGAAGGCTCCAGGAAGGCTCCGGTTGACTGTTTGACAGCCGTGAGTTTTGGGTAACACTTGTTTGCAAACTTCAGATACTAACCCAGATGCATGCCGTAGTTCGCTTGCCCGTTGCAAGCATTCCATGTCTAGGTGAAAAGCAGTATCCACGGCATACGAGAGGAACAAACTAACTGTTTCCTTTTTTATCAGGGAATTCTTACCGATTGCGGAGCACCAGCTGCCCACGCTGACTGCACTGGCGGCCAGCAGAGCAAGAAGGGAAAGCCAGAGCTAAGTGCTTTTCTATTTCCATGTTGAACCTTCTGAATGCAATTATGTTGTAGTTGTTGGTAGTACCAGAGCATTCATCTGGTACGCACTTCTAGGTCAAGAAACCTTATTGCGTCTTCTCAAGTGCAAACATATGTGCCCACATTCCGAGCCTGAATGCAAGGTTCCACTGCACCTGCACTCGTTTCTGTTTACAACTCAGTGCTGATACAACTGAGCAAGGCTTTCCTCACAGAAGGCTAACGCATGCATGAAAGATGAATGCAAGTGTGAGAGTGTGAACACTGAGGTAAAGAATGAAAACCTCAGCGAAATAATTGAGAGAACAGAGCCAAGGAGCATGCCTTTCCCTTGAACCCCTTACCTATCCACGATCACTTCCTAATCCTTAACCCGGTTTCCCCATTACCCTCTACCCATCCAATCCGTGGACCCCAACCCTCTTTTCCCGTGGGGGTCGCGGTGCCCTGCGTTATCTAATCCAGGCGCCAAGACCACCAAGGGGAGGTAGGAGTTTGTGCTGCTTCCGCACTGGACCGGATCACGCCCTGACAGTTTTGTTGCATCTCTCACTCTTTTGAAATGCACACTAAATGCTTGTGATGCACCATAATCATTCCTGGTGAGCAGGACCCACCACAAAGGCAGTCCCAGTAGCTGTGGCCACCAATGTGGTCTCATATTTGACACAGAAAGGAAGTAATGATTGCATTTTGGGACAAAGTCGCCTTGACTTTCGTTCCCTTGGGGTCTAGATGGTATCCGAGGTCCAGGAATGTCTGTTCATATAGTGATGTGCTTTTTGGAGGCCATGAATGGGGGATTTCCCAGAGCACCCTCCACTGATCCCAGCATCCAAGCCATAGCATTGATTCACCAAAGACACAACTTGCCTAGTAGAAAGAAGGGACCGACGACTAGACCCCTATTCTCGGAACCCAGGAACTCTCCATTGTATGGAACATACCATTAAAGCTGGGAGAGAACCCTGCTTGAAGAGCATGATGCTTGTAAGTGAGGAATAGGCAAGCTTCACAGAGGAGTGCGGGCTGAGGCAGGAGAAACCAACACCCACAGAGGAGGCCACCAAAGAGAAGCCTGTCTGAGAAGAGCAACTCTGGGCTATGCAAGAGAAAGCAACACCAGGCAATAAGACACCATAGAGATGGCTGTGTAAGGGAAACCAGCAGAGAGATGCCTGCTGCAACAGCATGAAGTGATGACTACAGTTCCTAACCAAGCGATGGAAACTGGAAACAGAAAAAAAGTTTAACAGCCAAGAGATCAACAGATGATGGATGGTAAAACCAATTATGAATTATCTTCTTTCTTTATTTATTTTTATTATCGCAATGGTAATGGGTGAGGAGAAAGGCTGGGCGAGGTTCACTTAGGAAGAACCCAAAAGAAAGATGAGTAAACAAACAGTGTCTGAGCTTGAGCCAAAAGCAAAACAAAACAGTTGATGGCTGGAAGGTTTAAAATAAATCTCGACCTCTGGCATTTCTCTGGGCAACCCTCCAGACCATCGTTCTTCGCCTGCCAAGCCATTACAAAAGGAGAAAGACCATATGCAAATCAGGCTTGGTCCCACCCCCAAAGGGGTAGTCCAGCCCGAACTGCTAGGTCACATCCCTTTTGCACGAGCCACAAGCATCCCCAGACATGTTTCAGCCTTGTTGTGAGTCATCAGTGAGGAGTAGCTTGGGTCTCTAGGCCCAGCAGGCAAGGGACCCACGTCCGAGTTGGAGCCAAAACCATAGACCTGAGTCTCCCTCTCTTTCTAGGTCAAGGCTGTTGCCCTGTGTAGCGCATACAGTCACTCACAGTCTCTGGAATGTTTTAGTGTTCGAGCACTTCTTTCTTGGTCCGAGGTCTTTCTTAGATGGCACAAGATTAATCAGGATGTGGCACTAGCCCTCTTGAATTTTCTGCTGCTGAACACCATAACGCTGGCACCTTTCGGTCCTCTGACAGGGGACAGGCATCAGGCTCTTCAGGAACAGTTCGACCCTAGGTTCCTTTCATATTTCCTTCCTTCTAGAGCTTTACGTGTCCCTTTTCCTCAAAGGGGCATACTAGCATTTGTCTCCACTAGTTTCTTGGCCCCTTCTCTGGCTGGCCCATGGACTGGCGTGTGCTCCTTCAGCTCTAGAGCATCCTTCCAGCCCAGTTCTTCCACTCCACTAATTTCTCCCTTGTGACCACTTTACTCCTTTCGTACCTCTTGCACTCTCCTTCCTCTTTCAATGACTTTCCCGTCTCAGGATTATCAGTCTCTTATAGCCTTATCAACGACCTATGCACTCCTTCTGAGGATTACCATTTTCAGCGACATTCACAGGATTACCAACTATTTTACAGAGGAACCTCTGACTTTTGACTTTATCAGCATTCAGAAAAACATTCCACAAAGGCTTCTTCACCCTCTTGACTCTATCAGGACTCAATTTCGCAGACATTTCTCCAACCTTTTGACTATATATTTCAAGGTACATAAATGTTACACAGAGGCTTCCTCTGCCTCTTGGCTTTGTCAGGATGCAGAACCGTGTCACAGAAGCTTTTTCTAGCTTCTGGCTTTATCGTGATTTACAGGTGTTTAGATCTCAGGGTTAAAAACACTATATAAAGGCTTCAACAGCTCCCCTGGCTTTATAATGATTCAGCAGCACTTCACTGCCACAAGATGGATTGTTCCAGCTCTAAGCCCATCACCATCATTTTGTTCCTGCTCGTATAGTCAGCATTAGAGGGGTGGGGGTGTTTTGTCAGGATACAGCTTTATTCATGGCGACTGGTCTCCCTTCCTACATTTAAATATCTGCCTACGAGTTGGAATGGTGGACTGACAAGGACCATGTGATTCAAGAAGTGGTCTGACCTCTATTTTCTCGAGACTACATGGGATGGGGATAAACTCCTATAGGGACCAGCGGTTTATCTGCAACAAAACAAGTATAACCTTTCTGGGCATGGTCTACATAGTCAGAAGGGGATCAACAATAAAATATCTGAGTTTCCACCATCATGGGGATTCTTGTCTCTCCCAGGTGTTCTAATGTAGAACACAGTCTCTGGGATATAGCACCCAGACGCTTCTTAATTCTTCTTAACAATATTATAGTGCCCACCTTGCAATTTGGAATCCACACCAGAAGGACACTATCTTGCATACTGCTTCTTACTAAAGGGTTCTCTTGCAATCTTGTCCCTGCCAATCTTTATTCCCGCTTTGCCTGCTTCTGTATAACAAATATAGTGCCCTTCCCACTACTAGGGTATCAGTCAGGATGGAGATGGTTCCATTTGCACCCGGGAGACTTCCCTTTAATCTTTCAGTCTCTCCAATAAGGGTTCTAGTGCACTTCTCAGTCAGAAAGAATATGGTGCCCTTCAGGGGTTCCAGGACGACAAGGTGGCCCAGGCCCTGAGGGCTTTTCTCATGCTCAGCCACAATTGTGAGGCTCACTGTCCCAGGGACTCCAAGGAACACAAGGCCACGTCTGGGCCGTAACCCATCACTCAGTGGCTCTGGCCAGTGAAGGCCCCTGCTGCTATTTTTCTGACTGCCCTCTTTGCTTGGGTCCTCTGTGTGAATCTGGTCTCTCAAAGGATTTTGGCTTCAATGCCATTACTGGAGACTGTTGGTTCTCGTGTTCATTCTTCTGATACTTTGCTCTTCCTGGTCCTCCTCGACCCCGCCCAATCAGGCTTCAGCGACAAGGAACCGAAACCACTCTAGCCTCAATCTGGGACGATCTTAAGATCACTGCAGACTCCGCAGGATGCACTGCACCAATTCTCCTCGACCTGTCTGCAGCCTTAGACAGGATTAACCACTCAATCCTTCTTGACCGTCTCCACTCCGTTGGAATCCCTGGAACTGCTCTAAAATGGATCGCCTCCTTCCTCAACAACAGGAAACAAATAACCCTCCTCTCCCCTTTTGTCTCAGGTGGTCGCTCAGTTAATACTGGAGTACTGCAAGGTGCATGCTTATCGGCTCTCCTTTTCAACCTCTATATGTCCACCCTTGCTGGAATCATCCGCCTGCACAATATTGTGTGCTACAACTATGTCGACGATACCCAAATCATCCTTAAAATCCACAACTCAGACTCCAACTCCCAGCCCAACCTCGCAACCTGCCTCCTAGATATCGACCATTGAATGACTATAAACCACCTCCTCTTAAGCCCCACTAAAACCGAAATCATGGTGTGTGGCAACACTGAGCTTCTACCTCGCGACTCCCCTGGCCCCCTTCCATGGGAAACCCGCCCATCCCCACAGTCACAGTAAAAAACCTTGGATGCACTATGGACTCTGGTCTAAACCTCTCCCGACAGGTCAACAATGTATCTAAATGTTGTCACTATCATCTCAAAATTCTCAGGTGCATCTTTCCCTACCTCTACTTCCCAAACAGACTCGCCGCTGTTATGTCAAGACTGGACTATGCCAACTCCCTTTACCTAGGACTCCCGGCGTACCACCTTAATAAACTCCAAAGAGTGCAAAATACTGCAGCTAAACTGCTCCTCGCCCTTGGTCCAAGAGACCACACCTCTCCAGCTCTCAGAACCTTCCACTGGCTTCCAGCCGCACGAAGAGCCACTTTCAAAACCCTGAGTATAACTCATTGTGCAGTGCACTAGACAAACCCACTGTACCTCCAAGATAAGTTAAAACCCTATCTCCCATGTCGCACCCTAAGATCAAGCTCTGCCCTCTTTTTAGTGATCCCAACCACCAACTCCGCCAGGATTGGCAGATCCTCTTTCTCATCACTGGCCCAGACTCTGTGGAACTCGCACACCCAAGACTATATTACACTCTGCAGATTACTAAAAATATGGCTCTTTCCATAACACCAACAACAACCATAAAGATACGTCTGAGCTACCAACACCCAATAACTAAAAGCGCATTGGGACTTCCAACCTTGTCTTCAATTAATACGCCCACTGATCCGACTATAGAGAACCGTACATGAACACCAAACAATGATCTTGATCTTACCCTCAAGATATAATGGATGGATGGAATGGATGGGTGGAGTGAATGGATGGAAGGGATAGATGGATGGAGCAGACAGATGTAGTGAGTGGATGGGGTGGATGGAGTGAATGGAATGGATGGACGCATGTGGAATGAATGGATGGAATATATGGCATGGATGCTTGCAGAATGAATCAAAAGTATGTGGATGGAATTGATGGAATGGATGGATGGAATGGATGGAATGGATGGAATGGCTAGATGTAACGGATGGTTAGAATGGACAGATGGAATGGATGGAAGAAATGGATCGGTGGAGTGGATGGTGGATGGATGGATGGAGGGGATGGGATGAATGGAATGAGTGGACGCTTGTGGAACGGATGGATGGCATGGATGCATGTGGAATAAATGGAGGCTATATGTAAGGAATTGATGAGTGGAATGGATAAAATGGATAGAATATATGAAGATGGATTTGATGGGTGGAGTGGATGAAGTGGATGGAATGGATGACAATGATGTAATGGATGTACATGGAACTGATGGTTGGACAGAACGGAGGGAGTGTACGGAGTTAATGGATGGAGTGGATGGTTGGAGAAGATGGATAGAATGGATGGCTGTAGTGGATGGAACGGAGTAGATGGGGGATGAAATGGATAAAACGGATTGAACAGATGACATGTACTGTATCGATGAAATGGATGGAATGGTCGAACTGGATGGATGGAATGGACGGATGCGCGGAATGTAGAGATGGAATGGATGGAGTGGATGAAATGGATGAATTATGTGTATATGGAATTGATGGAGTGTATGGGGTCGATATAGTGGATGGAATGGACGGTACAGAGAAATGGATGCATGGGATGGATGGAATGGACGTATATGGAACTGATGGCTGGATGGAACAGAGGGAGTGAGCGGAGTTGATGGGTGGAACAGAGTAGATGGGGTGGATGAACTGGATGAAACGTATAAAACAGATGGAATGTACGGTATCAATGAAATGGATGGAATGGTCGAAGTGGATGGATAGAATGGACGGATTCGTGGAATGGAGAGATGGAATGGATGGAGTGGATGAAATGGATGAATTATATGTATATGGAATTGATTGATGGATGGAGTGGATGAAATGGTTAGAATAGACTAAATGGATTGGAGTGGATGAAATGAATGGAGTAGAGGAAATGGATGGAGTGGATGTGATGGAATTTGGATGGAGGACGGATCGGATGGATGGAATGGAATGGACAGAATGGATGAAGGGGATGGAATTAATAAAGTGGGTGGACACACAAAGAAAAAGAAATGGACAAAGGATGGCATGGATACATGCGGAATGAATGGAATGTATTTATATGGAATGATGGATGAAATGGATGGAACCAACGGAGTGTATGTATATGGAATTGATGGATGAATGGACGGAATGGATGGATGGAATGACTAGAATGAATGGATGAAATGGAGGTGATGGAATTGATAGAGGTAACGGAGGGCTTCGGATGGATGGAATGAATGGATGAGGAAATGGAAAACGGATGGATGCATGGACGGAATGGATAGGTGGAAAGATTGGATGAAGAAATTGGAGAAATAGAATGATCCATCAATGGAATGAATAATCCCCATATGTGCTCACCTTACACATGTCTCTGTATACCCTGCCTTCTTGTACTCCATGTGGCTGCTGTATATCCCTATGTCCCATCATATCGCTGTAAGCCCAGCCTGTCACTGTCTGTGTGCCGCTGTGCTGCCTGCCATCCAGTTCCCGTGATGTCGCCATGTATCCCAATGTATTACCCAACCCTCTCTTGACCACATGTGCCCATGTGTCATTGTGTCCTCTGCTTTCTTGTCCCCCATGCTGTTACTTTATATGCCCATATGTCACTGTTTCCTCGGCTTTCTTATCACCATGCTGCTGCCATATATCCGTATGCCACCTTCTGTCACTGCAAGACCAACCCACTGTCGCTGTGTCAGTATGTCGGTTTCTCCCTGCCATCCTGTGCACGTGCCTGGTCACAGGTGCTTTAAAGATGAACCATCATACCATATAACATCACTACGCCTACTCACGACTATGCACCATCACACAACTAGAACACAGCTATACCCCTGATAAATTCAGCCTAGCTGTTCACATTACAAACACTACCCCATGAACACCTCATCACCCTAATAAAACGTAGCTTTCCCACGACATTCCGGCCTAGCTGCTCACATAAGCGTCCTTCAGGCCTAACGCAGCCAAACCCAGTCTGGATGCCCACCCACCAGACTGCAAACACATTAAACTAATATCTACAACACCACACCTGTAACGCTCACCTAATTCCCACGGGGGCGTTGATCGGAACTGGATTGTTAAGGTCTCCACCAGCGTTATTCATAGTGCAGAGACGGCTGACTGGGCCGGCCTTCCTAGCTTCGTCTGCTTGATTCATAAAAGTAGTTTCCTAAAAGCAGGAGGAGGGGAATTAGCCACCCAGTGGATGCAAGGAAACACTTGTTTAATTTGTTCCCTCCAAGCCACCACGATATTCCCCTCTTGTTGTCTCACCTTATTGTTTGTAATGATGAGCTCTCCATCCTGCACCGAGCGCAGGGGTGCGTAGAATCCCAGTTGATTCACTGGTTTGAAAATCTTGGGCGAGTTCCAGACGTGTTGGACTCCGTAGTAAATGGCAAGGAGCCGTAAGTATAATGTCTATAGAGTTCAATTATCTGTTATTCACTAGTTTTTTATCCCTTTGTATTGCAGCTTAATCCGAGAAGAGTTCACCTGAAGTGCTGCAGGCTGCGCGTGGGTAAGAGTCTGTATTACCCAGCGTTGTCCGGCAAAAGCGAAGTAAATGTCTTTAACAAGTGTTCTTTCCTCCCACAGGTGTGCCGTTTAAGAGGTGGTACACCGATCAAAGATGCCCAGGGGAGCGGTGACTCTAGTGAGTAGAATATGGTTGCTTTGATGGTCTTTGTTAGCACCCGGCTCACCTTGTTCTCTTTGTCCCTTCCAGGTTCCACGGATGCAGTGATGAAATGATGGCTGCAGTGCTGAACCATGGAAATGCAGACCGGTAAGTATGGCGTGGCGTGCTTGCTAGCGAGGCAATGCTTTTATTTCCGACGTGTCTTTTCCAATTCTGAAGTGCGGTGAATTCGGGAACAGATGAAAATTAAAAGGCAAGTTCTTGTTCTTATTTCTCTTTCTTCTAGGATGGTGTCCAGGTTCGAGGCGGGCGTGGCAGAGGACTGGATGCTGCAGGCACGGTGAGCGTCACGCTGCTGAAGTGCAGAATAACGCGAAGCGTGGGCTGCTGTTCTGACGTGGTTTAAATAGCCTGCAAAGTAGTCCCAGGTTATAAGAAGTTCCCCAGAACCACACCCGCGTAAAAAAAAATAGTCCCTGTAAAAAAAATAAATAAATAAATTAAAAAAAAATAGCCCAATCCAGGCCTCACGTGGGCTTTGAGTCATTTGCAGCATGGTCTGCAGGAGGCAAGTAATGTCTATGAGCCTGGCACCTATGGCTGCTGGGGTCTCAATAAATGTCTGGATGCCTGCTCCCGAGGCTGCTGGGCTGGGTCCGGATGCCCGCGGGTAGGCATCATGACAGCACTCCCGCTCCTCCCCCCCCCCCCCCCCCCAAGGCCCATCCTAAAGTTGTTCTTCCCCCTGTCCCTGGTTTGTCTGGGCAGTTCCGATGGAATTTCTTCACCAATCAAGGCGCATGAACGTGGTCACTAGGCTCCCATGACCTTTCTTGTGGTCCGTAGCCCTTCCAGTCGATTAAATAAAAAAGCTTTGATTTAACCATCTTAGAGTCCAGGAAGTTTTAACTTCGAATTCAGGTTCCCCATCTATGAGGACGGGGTCGGGTGGTTTGGCTAATCTAGTCCCAGCTTGAACTGGTTTTAGAAGTGAGACATGAAAGACAGGGTGAATCCGCATGTTAGAGGGTAATTCCAATTTGACGGCCACCGGGTTGATAATGGCCTTGATGGTGTAAGGTCCCAAATATCGAGGATTAAAAGTTCGAGTTCCTTTGAGAGGTATGTGTTTTGTAGCCAGCCAAACTTGATCCCCAATCTGGTATGGCGGAATGTCACTTCTATGTTGATCGGCATTTTTCTTGTATTTTTCTTTTGCTTGTTTCAAATGTTTTATGCCTCTTTAAAGGCTTGTGTAATAGTAGAGTGCAGGTGAGTTACTGCAGGCATTTCTAAGTGCTGAGGCGAGTCGAGTCGAGCTCTGAGGTTTGAGGATGATGCCCAAAGATAGTATAAAAGGGGCTCTGTCCGGTTCCTGAATGTACTGGGTTATTGTATGCGTATTCAGCAATCCATAAAATATCTTTCCAGTTGCTTTCGGTTTGGTGTAGCATGTAACGTAGGTATTGTTCGAGAGTCTGGTTGGTCCTCTCCGTTTCACCATCGGTCTGGGGATGGTGACTGGTTGATAACCTTACGTGGATTTGAGCCAATTGACAACATTTCTTCCAAAATTGCGAAATGAATTGACTAGCTCGGTCAGAGACCAATATGGAAGGAAATCCATGGATTCGCACAATGTTTTCGAGAAATTCCTTGGCCAAAATTGAAGCAGAAGGTAAACCTTTTAAAGGAATAAAGTGGGCCATCTTGGAAAAAAGATCCACGATAACTAGAATGGTGTTGAATCCATTGCATGGAGGCAAATCGGTAATAAAGTCTAAGGACAAAGTGTGCCATGGTGTAGGCGGAATATCCAACGGTTGTAAAAGGCCAGCTGGTTTTTTCTTCTGGCTTTTGTTTTGGGCGCAAATACCACAAGACAGCACGAACGACTTTAGGTCTTTTCGCCAGGTCGTCCACCAGAATTGGCTTTTAATTTTAGCCTCGGTTTTTGCGATACCAGGGTGTCCTTCCATGAGAGCATCATGATAATTGGAGAGGACTAGTTCTTGTAGTTCCTTTTGAGGTAGAAATAAACGCCCTTGATAGTAAGGTAGATCATTGATGACAGAATAGTCTTGGCCTTTCTTTACCCAGTCCCGCAGGGCTGCTGGATCAAAAAGTTGTTGGATTTTGAAATGAATGTCTTCTAAAATCTGTAGCGTAGTTATACAGAGGATTGTTTGTTCTGAAATTATAGGCACCAGTTCCGGGTTGGAATATGTTTCTCCCATTCCTATTTGGGATAATGCATCTGCCTTGCAGTTTTTACAACCTGGTCGATAGGTGATCACGAAATCGAATTTGGCAAAGAATAATGCCCATCGAAGTTGCCACGACAATTGGGCCTTGGCTGTTTTTAAATACTGCAGATTCCGGTGATCTGTGATTACAGTAATGGTATGCCTAGCACCGAGAAGATAATGCCGACAAGCCTTAAAGGCTGATTTGATGGCTAACAATTCTTTATCGGTGATCACATAGTTCAACTCGGGTGCCGTGAACTTTCTAGACCAAAATGCTACTGGATGAAGTTGACCGGTTTCTGGATCCTTCTGGGATAGGACAGCTCCCATGGCTAAACTGGACGCATCGGTCTCCACTATATATGGAAGTTTGGGCGTGGATGCTTTAAGACAGGCTCAGACATGAATTTCAATTTCAATTCTTGGAAGGCTCTTTCAGCCTCTTTGGTCCACAAGAAGCGTATGTTCTTTCGCAAAAGTGCTGTGATGGGCTGTACCACATGTGAGAAGTCCGGAATAAATCTGCGGTAGAAATTAGCAAATCCAAGCATGCTTTGTACCCCTTTAACTGAATTGGGTGATGGCCACTTGAGAATTGCGTCCACCTTTCCAGAGTCCATTCGGACCCCTTTCGGAGTCAGGATGAATCCAAGGAATTCGACTTCTGTAGTATGAAAAACACATTTTTCCATATAACTTATGCTGGCGTAGTTTCTCAAGGACTGCACGAACGTGCTTAACATGGTCTGATTCTGAGGAGGAGTACACTGGAATATCGTCTATGTATACAACACAGACGTCAATGAGTTCACGAAGGACATCGTTCATAAAATACTGGAAGGCTGCTGGTGCATTGCACAACCCGAAGGGCATCACCTGATGTTCGAATAATCCGTACTTGGTGCGAAAGGCAGTCTTCCATTCATCGCCCTTCTTTACACGTACCAGATGATATGCCCCTCGGAGATCTAACTTGGTATAGGTGCAAGCATCCTTTACTTGGTCTAGTAACTCGGGGATCAGAGGCAAGGGGTATTGTTTTTTTACCGTAATCTGATTTAACGCGCAGTAGTCTATACACGTTCTAAGGTCACCTTCCTTTTTAGGCACGAAGAATAAAGCTGAGGATGCCGCAGACTTGGATGGCCGAATGAAGCCATTAGCAAGGTATTGATCCAAGTATTGTAGTAGGTGAAGATTTTCGGGCTCAGTAAGGGCGTAGATCCTACTGCAAGGAGGTTGTGCACCTGGTAAGAGGTCGATTTGACAATCGTATGGTCTGTGAGTCGGTAATGTGTTTGCCTGTTCTTTTTGAAAAACATCTTGAAAGTCTTGATATTCCTGAGGTAACTGCACAACTGGGGTAGTAACTGTGGCCAGGCCTTTGTTCAAAGGTTCTTTCGGGTAACAGGTACGTGCACAATCCGGGAAGGTCACTTTCTTCTCTCTCCAATCAATACAAGAGTTATGTGTTTCTAACCATGGCATTCCCAGAATGATTTGGAACTGCAGGGCCTTGATTAAGTCAAACACAATAGCTTCTCGGTGCCCGTCTTGACCCAACAGCGTCATCTCTGTAGTGGAATGAGTTACGGGCCCTGAGGCTATTTCATTTCCATCGACTGTGGTGCTGACATCCGAAGTGGTCTTCTTGCAAAGAGGTAGATTCATCCTTGAAGCCAAATCGTGGTCTATGTAATTTCCTACGGCCCCACTGTCAATATATGCCCTTAGTGCGTGCATACATGATGGCTGCTTTGGATCAACAAGGACCATTGGTATGATGAGGTGCGAGGTCGGAGTGTCCTTCTTCAAGCTCGGCAAGTGGACCTCTACACTTGTCGGGCGTGGTCGTTTCCCGAATCGGGTTCTCTCTGGCCTTTATCAGCAACTCCTACCACCTTCTTGGGTGGTTTTGCAGGTCAATCCTGTAGAAAATGTCCTGAGGTTCCGCAGTACAGACACAATTGCATCTGGCGTCTCCTTTCTCTTTCCTTTTGTGTTAAGGGTCCTCTAACCCCTCCGATCTGCATAGGTTCAGATGCATCAGTCCCTTTGGAGACAACGTTGGGTTTAACTAATACCCGATTCTCGAACTTGGCTCGGTCGGCCTTTCTATTCTGGAGTCGATGGTCTAGCTGTACCACTAAGTCTATATACTCTGCGCAATCCTGAGGTGGGTTCACAACTTGAGCCAGGACGTCTTTGAGTTCTCCTCGAAGTCCACAGTGAAATAATGTAACACGCTTTTCCTCAGGCTATCCGGTTTCCACCACCAACCTATTGAAAGTTGCGATATAGGTTAACAGATCCTGGTTACCCTGTCATAAGGATAAGAGTTGGTCATCCAGGCCTGTCCCTGTGAATGTGTGGCGAATAGTTTTTCCATGCTCATTTGAAAACCTTGAAAATCCCGGAGAAGGGGGCCATCCTGGTTGACTAGTGGAATGGACCAATCTGCTGCGCTGCCACTAAGATATGATAATACAAAGGCTAGTTTGGCTTGGTCATTCGGAAAGGCTCCAGGTCTGCATAAAAAGCGCAAGCGGCATTGATTCATAAACACTGCAAACCTTTTTGGGTCCCCAGCAAAGCGTTCAGGTGGAGCTAAAGGGATAGTTCCTGGTAAAATCACTTGCACAGGATTGCTCAATGAAACAGGGGCTGGATTCCCCCCATGAATCAGGGGTTGGATTCCCCCCCAAGTCCAGGTAGGGGTGTTCACCCAGCTTGGTTCTGCAGCAATTGCCTAGCAAGATCATCAGTGCACTCCTTTGACACAATCAGTTCTCTCCTGAGGGCATTAGTCTCTTGACGGGCCGAGTGCACTTCCACTCTAAGTTCCCCTAATAATTGGGCCAGTTGGTCAGTTTCTGAGGTCTCCATAACGCCCGGGTGGGGATTTGTAGATAGGCTTTGCGTTCTGTAATGCTCACCCGATTCCCACGGGGGCGTTGATCGGAACTGGACTGCTAAGGTCTCCACCAGCGTTATTCGTAGTGCAGAGACGGCTGACTGGACCGGCCTTCCTAGCTTTGTCTGCTTGATTCGTAAAAGTTGTTTCCTAAAAGCAGGAGGAGGGGAATTAGCCACCCAGTGGATGCAAGGAAACACTTGTTTAATTCGTTCCCTCTAAGCACCCCGATATTCCCCTCTTGTTGTCTCACCTTATTGTTTATAATGATGAGCTCTCCATCCTGCATTGAGCGCAGGGGTGCGTAGAATCCCAGTTGCTTCACTGGTTTGAAGATCTTGGGCGAGTTCCAGACGTGTTGGACTCCGTGGTAAATGGCAAGGAGCCGTAAGTATAATGTCTATAGAGTTCAATTGTCTGTTATTCACTCGTTTTTTATCCCTTTGTATTGCAGCTTAATCCGAGAAGAGTTCACCTGAAGTGCTGCACGTTGCGCGTGGGTAAGAGTCTGTATTACCCAGCGTTGTCCGGTAAAAGCGAAGTAAATGTCTTTAACAAGTGTTCTTTCCTCCCACAGGTGCGGCGTTTAAGAGGTGGAACACCGATGAAAGATGCCCAGGGGAGCGTAACTCTGGTGAGTATAATATGGTTGCTTTGATTGTCTTTGTTAGCACCCGGCTCACCTTGTTCTCTTTGTCCCTTCCAGGTTCCACGGATGCGGTGATGAAATGATGGCTGCAGCGCTGAACCGTGGAGATGCAGACCGGTAAGTATGGCGCGGCGCGCCTGCTAGCGATGCAATGCTTTTATTTCGGACGTGTCTTTTCCAATTCTGAAGTGCGGCGAATTCGGGAACAGATGAAAATTAAAAGGTAAGTTCTTGTTCTTATTTCTCTTTCTTCTAGGATGTTGTCCAGGTGCGTGGCGGCCGTGGCAGAGGACTGGATGCTGCAGGCACGGTGAGCGTCACGCTGCTGAAGTGCAGAATAACGCGAAGCATGGGCTGCTGTTCGGGCGTGGTTTAAATAGCCTGCAAAGTAGTGCCAGGTAAGAAGTTCCCCAGAACCACACCCAAGTAAAAAAAATAGTCCCTGTAAAAAAATAGTCCTATCCAGGCCTCACGTGGGCTTTGATTCATTTGCAGCATGGTCTGCAGGAGGTAAGTAATGTCTATGAGCCTGGTGCCTAAGGCGCCAGGACTGAACCCAGATAGCCCCCAGCCGGGGCTGCTGGGGTATCAATAAATGTCTGGATGCCTGCTCCCGAGGCTGCTGGGCTGGGTCCGGATGCCCGGGGGTAGGCATCATGACAACACCTAACGCTAAGATGCAGCTGCCATCCGACAATTAGATCAGCTGCCCACATAACAGGTGCACGCATGCACCCTATGACACCTCTCTCTCTACTGACATGAGCTACGGTTCCCGAGGGCGTTCAACCTACCAGCGCTTGGAGGTCATACCAATGATATATAGAGTGCTATATAAATGCCAAGTAACAGAACATAAGCCCTACCCTTTATATGCCCTTCCTATTCTGTACTTCTCAATCTCTTTAAGTGAGTCTGTCCTGCATGCTTCTTTGCGGGGTCTGTGCATTGGTTATCTGACCTGCTTGACATCTTTGCCTCTCTTTCAGGGCCGCCGATTCTTAAGTTGATCCAATGGTTGGCTGGCATTTTAAGTACAGGAGGAAGTACTACATCCATCATGGCTCTATGCTGTGTCCCTGTAATTGATGTTATGGGTCCCCTGCTGCCACCTGAACTGTCTGGTGCTGTCTGTGCTTTCGGTCCTTTTTAGGCTTCTCGCTTCTCTTGTTTGCTACTTGCGCATACGTTCCTGTGCAGGTTGCTTGCCGTTTGTGGTTCGAAGTTGGGAGCACAATCTATGCTGGTATAGCGTTTCTTCCTCATGTCTGCATCTGGTTGGAACTCCTCCACAGGTTCATGAGGACCGCCAGATTCAGTCCTCTGAACTCAGCCTTCTTCCACTGGAACTCATCTCAGGGTTCTTCTATCGCCAGTGTGTTCAGGCTTCATGGTTCCCAGTAATAGCTGCACTCCTGGCAAGTGGTAATGGTTCCTCTCTTAAAAACCTAAAGATCCCCCCCTAAAGGTCTGGTTTTAGGCTTCTGTGATGAAGGATCAACAATACATGAGATAGAAGTTAAGTTCAAACACTTTGTTCTTAAAAGAACATGGTGAGGTGGTCCTTAGGGGATTTCAACAAAACTCAAAGATGGATAACTGTCCTAGAAATTGTCAGTTACTGAAAAGGGTTGTACGGGCCCTTCTAAAAAGGACCAACTGTACTATTGGGATTCTGAAATACAGTCTTGGATATAGCGCCCAGAAAACTTCTTGACCAACTACGACTATTCCTCTACTCTTGCTTAGGGTTTTAGTCATGCTGTGATATTCCTACCTGCCAGCCTTGTATTGCTCCTCTGTGCCAAAGTTTTTAAAAAATTGTTTTAGTGTGATATTGGTTGCCAATGCAACCTTACACAAAAAAGAAACATATCCAAAAATACATAACAAAACAGGAAATAGACAATTCTCACTGTATAAAAACACAGACAATTCTCACTGCATTAGAACAGAAACACATTGTAAAAATGGATACAAAGATAAAATAACGATACATTATGGCCCCACATTAACCGAGACCAAAACAGATCAACAGACAAAATGCACACTGTCAATCAGGAGCCACTCTACGTGCCACTGGTGCACCTGACATGCTCAAACATAAGGATTCATAGAAATGAGGTACCCATGGTAGTTTCTCTATAACTGCCCTGTTAACTACACCAGCATAGACTGCTATTCCACTGTTAACAGATTGGAGTGCACTCTGGAAACCAATGCTTGATAATTACTTAAAAACTACACCTAGCCGCTGCTAATCACTCAACAGTGTTGCCCATGCCTAGCCACTGTGTTGCCCATGCCTAGACACTGTGTTGCCTATACCTAGCCACTGTGGTGCCCATGCCTAGACACTGTGCTGCCTATACCTAGCCATTGTTGCCCATACCTAGCCACTGTGTTGCCTATACCTAGCCACTGTGTTGCCCATACCTAGCCATTGTTGCCTATACCTAGCCACTGTGTTGTCCATGCCTAGCCATTGTTGCCTACACCTAGCCACTGTGTTGCCTATACCTAGCACTGTTGCCCATGCCTAGCCATTGTTGCCTATACCTAGCCACTGTGTTGCCCATACCTAGCCACTGTGTTGCCCATACCTAGCCACTGTGTTGCCCATACCTAGCCACTGTGTTGCCCATACCTAGCCACTGTGTTGCCCATACCTAGCCATTGTTGCCTATACCTAGCCACGGTGTTGCCCATGCCTAGCCACGGTGTTGCCCATGCCTAGCCACGGTGTTGCCCATGCCTAGCCACGGTGTTGCCCATGCCTAGCCACGGTGTTGCCCATGCATAGCCACTGTGTTGCCCATGCATAGCCACTGTATCGCATATGCCCAGCCAAATGATTGGTGCCCTACCCAAAACTGATAGCTGACTGTTGCCCGGTGCCCTCTCACCATGGCCAACACCACACCACCACCCTCCACACTCATCCCCCCACGCCTTTCCTTCCATCCTTCTTCACCAAACCCACTTATCTCAAGCCTAGCCCTCGCACGACGCACCCTAGAGCCACTAACTCCAGAAATCAAATACTAGGCCTCCGCTCCAGACCCGCACCACAAACCCCACCAGCAAAGACTGAAAACAAACCTACCTCCAAACACCACAAAATGAACAATACCAAGAAGGCAGCCAAAGGGCGGATTACCACCCCACTGCCACGCCCAGACCTACAATGTGCGCTAATTAATGCCAGATCCCTCCCTGCCCACGCCACAGAAATTCATGACCTTCTTACCAACCTCGACCTTGACATTCTCGCCATCACCGAAACTTGGCTACACAATGCCGCAGGGCCAGCCATCTCCCTAGCGATCCCATCAGGATATTCCATCCTTAGACAGGACAGAACACTGTCCATAGGTGGGGGGGTAGCCCTCAAAGTCAAAGATCACCTAGAAATAAGACAACTCTCCCCCAAACTAGGGGAGAACGTAGACGCTCTATCGGCCAAGATCGCACTCTCTACCAATACCACCATCACCTTTAATCTAGTATATCGCCCACCAGGCCCTATACTGGACTTCCAGGACTTCCAGGACTTCCAGGATAACCTCTCACATCTGCTGGGGGAAAACCTTAAAACTACTACAAAGACTATTCTCTTAGGAGACCTTAATTTGGGACTCCACGACCTGAAAGATAGAGCATCCATTACATTAGCACAAGCTCTCCAAGAAATGGGCTTTGAACAAAAAGTACTCCATCCTACCCACAACAAAGGACGTACTCTTGACTGGATAGTCGACCATAACTGTGGCATCGACATCAGCTCCGTCACACCCACCCCCTGGTCCGACCACTTTCTCATTCATTTCCTCATCCCCACACCCAACAACACAATAAAAAAAAAACTCAAGCCAGCACCACCAGCCTTAACCAGAAGTGCCAAGAACCTCACCAAAGAAAACATTGCCCCTTACTTAGAGGCCCTCACTACCAACCTCCATGCCACACCAGACCCTGCTGCTCTGGCGGATATGTACAAATCCACCATTAGCACTGCCTTAGACATCATTGCCCCTCTACAAAAGAAAAAATCAAAAAATACCAAACACTCAAATACTTGGTTCTCAGCAGAACTAAAAGAATTACGAACCAAATAACGCAAAGCCCTAAACTTATGGCAAAGTGCGCCTAACGCAGCATCACTATCCGCCTACAAATCACTGGCCACCCAATACAAAAAAAGTATTATAGCAGCCAAATCCACATCCTACAATGAAAGAATCGCTAACGCCACTTCAGAATCTAAAGAGCTTTTCGCCATCTTCAACGAACTATCCACGCCGGCCACCAAGTCTCAAGAGATTGTTAAGGACCAAGCCTGGTGTAACACCATACAGTGCGCCCTCCTAAACAAAATTGAACTCCTCCAAGCAGAAATCCTAGACCATCACACAAATCTCACTCAGCATATCTTATTAGCTTCCCATACGGAAACTATGACTGAGAATAAAAAGACAAATTCCATTACTCCATTCAAATTTAGAGAAGTCTCAGAAAAAGAGGTAGTCGATATTGTTAACAGAATCAAACCCTCTAATTACAAAGGCGACGCCTGCCCCGCTAAACTAGTTAAAGACTGCGTAGAAACATTAGCCCCATTTCTCAAAACCTTCATCAATGCATCCTTCAATACAAACTCAGTCCCGATCAGCCTACAAGAAGCCTGGGAGCGCCCTCTTCCCAAAAAACCCACTCTAGATCCTGAAAACGGCAACAACTATAGACCCATCACAACCGTTCCCTTCCTGCTTAAGATCCTCGACAAAGTAGCGTACACACAAATACAGCAATACCTGGAAGAAAATCGCATATTAGGAAAAAGGCAATCGGGTTTCCGCCCGGGACATGGGACCGAATCGGCCCTACTAGATCTCAAAATCCAACTAAATGACATCATGGACAAAGGCAAACCTGCACTCCTGCTCTTCCTAGACCTACTATCTCCCGCCTTTGACTTGGTCAATCACGATATTCTAGGCACGCAACTCAAAAATTAAGCCCACTTCTCACCAGAAGCCATCTCATGGGTCAAAACATTCCTCGAGGGTCGACTCATGAAGGTCTTTTCTGACTCGGCCAGCGCTAACCCTACCACTATCCATTGTGGCGTCCCACAAGGGTCCTGCACTGCCCCTACCTTATACAACATCTTCACCCTCCCACTGTTCAATGACCTGGACCGTCGTCACATAGCTTACACAAATTATGCTGACGACACGCAAGTCCTGCTCCCTCTCACAGGGATCTATGAACATGACGCAGCAGCATTAACCAAGATCTATACAGCCAGATTTGGATGGCAGCCAACGGCCTCGGCCTAAACGGGGACAAAACAGAGATCCTACTAGTTGGCACCAAACAAACTCTAAACAAACTCCCACCGCGGTACAAATCCTTCAACATAGACAACTCCACCATCACAGTCTCCACTGCAGTTAAAACATTAGGAGTATACCTTGACTCCACTCTTTCCATGACACGACAAGTCAATGCCATAGCCTCCTCTGCTGCACTTACCACTAAAGTAATCAACGCTGTCAAACCCTTCCTATCCACTAAAAACTGCCTGGCCATAGCCTGAGCCACAGTAGGCACCAAATTGGATTACTGCAACGCTCTCTTCCTAGGTACATCTGCACAAAACCTAAAAAAAATGCAAGTAACACAAAACAATGCCCTAAGAGCAGCCCTAAGCATCCCTAAAAGGGAGCACATCTCTCAAGCCAGGAAAGAAGCTCACTGGCTACCCATAAAAGAAAGGATACTATTCAAATCCATGGCCATCACCCACAGATGCCTTTCCGCCAAGGCTCCCCCCTATCTTTCTGAAAGAATCACTCTTAACTCATCCATCAGACCCACTAGGTCACATTTGACGAACCAGATATATGTACCCACATTCAAAAGAAGCAAAGCCGGTGGGTCTAGCTTTCAACACCTAGCACCTAAAAATTGGAACGCACTCCCTACCGCGCTAAGGAACGTAAACTCATACCACGCCTTCCGTAAAGTACTTAAAACCACGCTGTTTAACTAACTCCATCCTATCCTACTGTACTTAATTAAGCACAACTGTAAGTATATATGCATCAATGCTCTGCACTGTATCTGTATTTACTCCATGTACGCCTGTAACAAGTAAGTTTACTTTCAGCGCCACGATGTCCATGGGCAGATGTGCGCTATACAAATCCAAATAAATAAATAAATATTCCCTTGGAGCATTTTGTTTAAAACATCTTTCTCTATTTTCCCTAAAATACAGACAGCCAGTAACCCAATGTTTAAGGGTTTTCTGGTTGTTCGCACTATCACAAAACCTACAGTGGATGTTATCGAATAGAGACTGTTGCCCTTTCCAATGGAAGATACGTTCTTTAGAGTGGAACTGGTTGAAGTGAAAACAGATAGATTTTGCACACTATCACAGGGCAAACACTGCAGGTACTGGGGAATACATTCAATTTTGTGTACAACTTTAGCATATTCGGTATATGTTGTGTACCGTTCTTAACACACACTTAGGTTCTCCTTCTTGGTCTTTGGCTCCTGAAAAGTAGGATTGCAGCGCCCTGTTCTCCTTCAGTTCATGTCTCAACCAGTGTCTGTTGATAGAACTCTCATTGGGCTTGCACCTTTTCTTACTCCTTGAAGCCTGACCACCTAGTGATTGGATCTGCTCCACATACCCCTTAATTCCCTCTGCTGCCTCAGCTTCCCTCTTTGATTCCTCTGGTGTCTGTACTCAACTGTCCTCCTTTTCTAAAGGAATCTAACTGGGCTATTTGGAGGGCTGGCCAAGGGCTTAAAACTGCTGGTGACCAGGGCTCTGGGGGCAGTGGGCAAGCATGCAGGTGATCAGATGCATCCTTAGTGGGCACCACTGAGCTCTGGGCCTACTGCGGCCCTAGAGGTAGGGACAAACACCTCATCTTTCTGCAAAGTTAGAGGATCGGTTCAGTAAGCGATCATGCTCACATAGATCTTCAGAAATAAGCAAACACCAGTGAAAAAAGGGGTATTCTAGCTCTTTTAAATCATCCCATCTAGGCTACCAAGTGCTCTTCAAGATGGTGTCAGTATTCACTTGAAGGGAGGTGAAGAGGCAGGTATGGCTGCATGAGACGTTCCAGAGTCCTGCAGTGCATCGCCTATTGGGCTCCCTTTGCTCACGACATGGAAGGTTTGCAGTACCACACTAACAATGGTAAAGTTTGGGAAGGATGAAATCAACTCCCATACGGGGGGTCACTGAACCACTTCTCTTGACACTGCCACCAGCAGAAAGTGAGATTGGTTGGACTCCCTCCATGCTGGTACATGGAGGCCAACTCAAAGCACAAAAAGTATAACAGAACACGTTAGCCTGGCATTAGAGGCATGGTAGCAGTTTTTGGAAGAGAAGTCTGGCTATCGCCTAAAAGAGTGAAGTGATATCCCTCTTACAAGAGAGATTTCAAGTCCTTTGGGATCACTTCAAGGGGGCTTCCTTCACTTGTTGCCTAATCTTTCTTCTCCACTATGGGCCACATATTGGTGCATTGTCTCAGACAGCAGTTATTATTATTTAGTTCAGAATTTGCATGACAAACAGAAATAAAAAGAGACAGCAGCCCAAGTCCAAATGTCCCTCACAGAAAATGGGCAGGCAGATACCAACTACTCAAAAAAATGTGCAGAATCTTTTTATCGAAATTAAAAAAAAAGGTTCAGTGCAGCGTCGCAGCACTTGCCTCTAGGATCTCGACCTTTGATAAGCAGGTAAGGTAAACAGAGTAGCGAATTGAAGAAATGGAAAATACAGCCTGTGAACATGGGTTAAAGTTTGATTAACTGTCTAGTAGACTTGGGGCCTTGGAAACACAATGTGAGGCTTTGAAGTTCAAACAGGAAGATGCCGAAAAAAGACAGAGGAGTAATAATATTTGCATCGTAGGATTTTAAGCTCATACCATGTACAATGAATTGAAAGGGTATACGCAGGGCCTTGTTCCCTTTCTTCTGAAACTCCCAGACACTGCTGACATGGAACTAGATCATGTGCATAGTGTGTGCTCTGCAACTCAAAAACAAAACAACATTTCTTTCTGATATACTCACCAGTGCACATCTTTAATATATAAAGGAAAGCATTATGACAGCTGCAGGGATATCACCGGGTAGCGTATTCAGAGAGGCCCACATTTGAAACATCCAGGATCGTGAACCATCAACTCTAAGAGAAAAGCCCTTTTGACAAATCCAGGGAATTTGTCCCTTCTCCCCACAGCGGAGCCACCCCTTCCGAGACTAGGAAGGTGAGCCTGCTATGCAATATACACTTTAGGTGAAAGGGGAAATGGGTGACCACTCTTTACGGTACAAGCCTCCCCAAGAAAAGATATTTCTATACCTCCCTATTTTGATGAATCACCAATCTTTCCTGGATACATTGCAGGAGAACCTTGTAATAACATACAGGGCACTTTAAATGGGTTTGTCATGGCTTCTGACTCTGTATGTGTGACACCCATACCTGAAGCCCATGACCAATGTAAAAAGGCTTGGGGCCCAAGTAAGGAAAGGGAGCCAATCACTGGCTGGAGAACAGCTGTCTGTGTATCCCTCACGGTCACCTGGAGGCAGGACCATGTTGGAAGCGTGGTGGGCTGCCGAGCCCATGGCACGCTGCCAAGCACAGGCGAGAGGTAGAGAGACCAGAGCCGCTGAGAGGCGTGGCACCCTGGCATACAGAAAAGCAGACGCCGAAGGTCGGGATCCAACCGCCCGGAAAAACCATAATCGGAGACCCAACCGCAAGGAGGTCGGACTTGTGGGTCCACCACCGAAAGGGATGCCACCTTCCCTGTGAAGCCTCGTAGGCAAGCAGACAGGTACGCAGCTGGGGAATGGAAGTGGGTGGAGGGCAGAGGCACGTTGAAGGAGCCTGCGAGGGGTTAATACCGTGAAGGGCCGAGGGGAGGCTGAAGCTGCTAAAAACCCGCAAGAGGTTACACATGTGAATACCCCAGGAAGGGGAGAATCCCAAGAGTCAAAAGACCCACCAGGGACCCAGAAGGAGAATAGCATGGAGGGGGGGGGGAGAAATAAAGGACAACTATTGAAAGGGACTAATACTGTGAAGGCACTATAGGGGGCCGAAACTGAAAACATCCCGCAAGGGGTTACGAGTTGAAATATCTCACGGAGGGGAAAACCAAGAGAACTAGCACACCCAAGAGAGGACAAGAATAAAGATATCCCAGACAGGAGTAGAGCTCGTAACAAAGTTCAAATACAGAGAGTAGAAAAAGACTATTAGAAACTGACACAATCTCCCTGGAGAAAGCAAACCAGAAAGCCAGAGGCCTGGAGAGCAAGATAGTTCAAACAGAACTATAAAGTGACAAAGCGAGTAAAGTAGTGAATTCACCAAAACTAGAGACTTACTTTGAGGAGCGAGGAGCTAAAAAGATGTAAATACCCATCATTAGTAATTGCACTAGAGAGTTGGAAAATAATGGTAACATTCTCATGCGGAACCTGAGCCACCTCTTATCAAGAACAAGAACAGAAATCCAAGAACAGAACTTTACATATTTCCTTTGGTTGACAGGCCAGGGTCCGAGTTAAAGAGAAGAACCAACAAGAGAACTAGGTGGGGACAGAAACCAGCCACCCTGAGCCATACCTATAGTGGACTTACCTTACTGAAACTAGTTACTTTGTTTAGTTTTAGTGGTAGGGCTAGCATAGGAAAAAACAGGTTTGGACAGAATGCATGTGCGACATCCTGACAAGTACTTGCTTGTTATTTGTGGGTGAAGATAGGGAACCTCATCATAGGCATAGGGCTAGCTCAGGTTTTCTTTTCTTTAATAAACACCCTTGAAACAAGTCTTCCTGTCTGCCTCCTATGTCTGAATTACTATACCCTACACAAGGTTTCCTCCTGGTTACAGAACAATGGCCTACAGTATATAAAAGGGGCTTCGCTAGGTCCTTGAACATTTCTAATAATGACCAAAGGTGGTTCATCAATAACATGAAAGACAAGGGTCTGCTTTGGATGTTAATAAGAATATTTTCAGGAAAGAAAGGAAGCTCCCAAACTTTGTTCTTTGGGAGAAAAGATATTATGGAAGATGACCCTTTCTTTAAGTTAGTGCTCGTTTGGTAATGTCATTATCTCCGACAAGCTTAATATCCACAATTGATGTTTGAAGTGGTTAAGTATATTACTGTTCTCTTTTTAGGTCTGACCACGGATCTAAGGCTCTCAAGCTCACTATGAAGTTCCTATTGTGTTCCTATTGGTGTCAGGAGAACCTTGAAGCACTGCGGGAGAGACCCTGTATAGAAAGGATAAAGCGCCCACCCCAGGGTACAAAACTCTTTCCACATTTATGATCAAATAGGATTCAATGCAAGTGAATTGAAGTTTCTATGATCTCATCAAAGCGAAACAAACTTCTTAATTAAGACATTGTGTGTTCCATTGAAACAAAGGTACCCAAGTTTGAATACTGAGTTAGTGGACAGATGCAACTTACAGATGTGCAAATAAAGTAAATTAAATTAGTTTGAAGGCCATACCTGAAAACTAGTAAACGCAAGAAAGCATAAACAGCATATGTTCTCCTTAGGTTCACAGTGTCTGCAATTCTAATTGTACAAACACAGCAGAATATAAAACATGCAGTAAAAAAAAATATATTTTCTCTTTTTGCTTTAACATACATGAGTTCAAAACAGATTCCATCTAAGTCGCGCCTTGTGCGTTTACGACAAGTTCATAGGTGTCTACTTGCATTGTGATATACTTCAAATTCAGTTTTTACCCAAAGCTCATTAAGAAATAAATTAGTTACAAGGGTAGGAGGCGTAAGAGTTTGGTTGTGTAAGATAACAAAGGTTTGAGAGGGGTTTTATTGCCATGTTAGATTGTCTCACAGTGTTATGTTATGAGGCGAAAGGGGGGAATTTGTCCCTTCTCCCCAAGGGAGAGCCCCTTCCTGTAAGGTTAGGTGGGTAAGCCCGCTCCACGAAACTCTCCCTAGAGGTAGAGACAAGTGGGACCTCACTGGGAGAGACTCCCCCCTTTGAAGAGGACGACTCTGCTCCCATGAGGAACTCCCTCAGGTTGGAAGTGCCATGGCCTAAATGGGATGAATTGAATCCCTAGTAAATTGTGAAAACTGTGACACAGAAACTCCAAAGGGATATCGTTTCCCTTTAAATCCGGATTACCACTTTACTGGGATGAGAATGTAAAAGGATGTGCTGCCAAGAAGTGAGAGTGAAGCAGGAGATGCGAGATAGGAACATAAGTGTAAGCTGTGGGAGGCCCCAAGCTTTGCTACACCGGTTGAGAGTGGAGAGCAAGAAACATTTGAGTTTCAAACTCGTTTGCAGGTGTTGTTCGGGATGTCAGAGTCACAGCAATCCCGAGACGTGAGATCAAGAGGGCAGGAGCAGGACAGAGGTGGTGGTGAGAGCAGATGAGTAAATCTGCGGTGGACTCTTAGTCCAAGGAACATCGCAGAGACCGATGACCACAGAGAAGAACAGTGTGCCCGTGAGTGCAGCCCAGGACAGCGATTTCCCGGAAAAGATAAGAGCATGCCTCTGCAAAGAGGTATTTGTAGGGGGTGTAGAATAACATCAAACCTTGTAGATATTTGAACACATAGTAAGGAAATTAAAGAACTAGCACAACGTCTATGCAGTATTGGAATGCTACCAACTGCACCATGTAGATGACCCATGGGAACATAAATGTATGGCTGAGATGATGTGAGGCAAGATATATTTTGGCCTTAAATGCAAATAATTTGTGTCTTAATAAAACAAAGGAGTTGTCTTTTGGGTTGATTCAAGTTGACAATTAGTTCACTTAGTTGCATAATATGACTTCATGAGGCTCACACGGTAATCTAGTAGGCAAAGTTATTTTGCACCCTCCTTTGTGACCAGAGTGATAGATGCAATTTACTTTTTGTTCTGCAAAAGCTTTGGAAATCAATTAGCACGAAAGACTTCTAAACGAGTTGGGAAGTGTTTGAGATCTTAGACTAGGAGGGAAATTCCTTCAAGATTTGCTTTTGTAGAATTTGAGCTAGTCTGGATGAAAGTTAAGGAGCAAAGCGTGTTGGAAAATGACACCCATTCTGAAAAGGGGTGGCACATGGGGGTGCTACCAGGATAAGACCTTAGTCTATTGCTCTTACTGTATTCATGCAGGACATTCAGAGGAATCAGAAGGTATTCATTTTTCCAAATGAGACAAAAGATGCATGCCTCAAAGGCACGGGGGAAAAAATGAAAAAGTTGGAAGAGCAGTCTGGGAGGAGGTAGTGATAGTATAATAGAGAGTGAAAAGTCATACATCTAGAGCACAGAAATCCTGAGAAGTAGAGGAAGGTTACAAATGTCCTAAAACAGGAAGGGAATATTGGGGTAATCATACTGGCAGTTAACAAATGCCACGAGGCCATGGAGCAAGAGAGAGGAAAGCTGGGATGCACATCCAAAGGGATAGTCTGGGGTCGCTTGTGTTTTCGGTGCAGAGGAGACCTGGCCTAGCAGTTCGGGCAGGGCTGCTCCCATTGGTGGCAGTACCTGACTGATTTGCATATGGCTGGACCCCATTTGCAAGGGCACAGGTTGTGTGGAAGGTTGCCTAGAGCTATGCCGGTGGTTCAGATTAATTTGAAAACTTCCACCCATCACTTTTCTGGTTTTAGCAAAAGGGGTAACCAGCAAAGATAGGCAGTTGCCTCACCACTGCACCATTCACTGCTGAGGCCACACTTGGGGGTTCATGTCCATTTTTGGAGGCCCCATCTAAAGAAGTTTAAATACACACTGGAAACAGTCGAGTAACAGGTTAACAAAATGGCAAATGGTTAAAAGGACAATCCTGCGAGTTAGAGAGAAGAACTAGTAAGGGGATGTAAAAGCCATATTTCTAAATGGAATAAGATCAATATAACAGGGTAAGTATTTTCAAGTTGCAGAGTACTCCTAGAAATAGCAGCCAAAGCCTCAGAAACGCAATAGAACAAAGCTGGATCAGTGGGCAGCTTGGATGAAGTTGGTGGTCCACATCAGTTATACTATTTGTGTCTCCTTTTTGGCTGACTTACAAATGATCTCTCACACTGGCTTCTCACCATTTATTGTAACTAGAGTCATTGTTTCTCAAGATCCTACCTCTTCACTTAAATTGACATATGATCCTTCACCCATCATTGCACATTTCATACATCTCTCACATCAATTCTCTTACTACCATCCAACTTCAACTTCCACAAAATCATCCACCATCCGACTAACCCTTTGATTCATACTACAATCTATCCCCTAATATCAAGCCCACATCTTGTTCACACATACCTCTAAAAACAAAACAAAAAAAAAAAAAAAGAATGCTCTTACTGGCATCCAATTTCTCACTGGCAACTGCCATTACCGTAAATTCCCACCTTCCACACTTACAATCAGTATTTTACTAACATCCATCAACGTAACACCCACCTACCGCTAGTGTTCAGTCTCTCCCTAACAACAACCACTCAGGTTCAGTTCAAAATGTTTTATAATGATATCTCATGGGCATGTTTCAGTAAAGTAAGGGTCCAGAAGAAGAAGACTGATACAAAGGTGGCATGCGTGGGGCTAAAGACTTTAATTAAAGAGGAAAGCAAGAGAAAACCTGTCTATCCCTATTCCTAAGAAGGGGGAGCAAGTTCCCTGCCTCAACTAAAGATAAGGTGTCTGTCAGGGTGTCTGGTCAACTCAAATGTGTCCACCGTCCTGTGTCAAGAAACCTCACATCTTCTGTCCCTTACACTAGAAACTAAAGAATAAGGCAGTTTTGTTCTGGCCTCAGCAGAATTACTCTCTTGCCCTAGGTTATAGTTCCTGGTTAGTTGAAATAGTTCCCAAATCTTAGAACAGTCGTGTGTCTTGTCAGGCGGAATGGCTCTTTCCCCTGATAGTAAAGTTCCACACAATACTTTCCTGGTGGGCCAGGAGAATGTCTCCCATCTCATGATCAATAGCGCAGGGGAATGGCTCCCTTCCCCAGACCTTGTGGACCATACTCCCGGTGCGGGTTAGCAGGAGAATGACTCCCCTCTCATGGTATCCTATTATCAATTCCTAACAACCAGGGGGAATTATTCCATTTCTCCAGGTCTGCCTATCTAAAACACCCACTCTGGGTGTTAGGAGGGTCGGCGACCCGGTCTTCTCTTCCTTTGTACTGGCCCACTTGGTTCACTTCCCTGCCAAGTACCAAAGAAGATGAGTTGTATCACGCTCTTGCTTTGGGTCCCAGGCCCTGGTTTCTCTTCTTTGTGCTTACTGCCCTGCCACAAGGAAGAGGACTTATCTCGTTTAGTTGGTTTATCCCCACCACTGTTGTGAGGAACTCCCCCTTTCAAGTTCTCTTTATGGCTTTGTTCGACCACTGCAATGAGGAGGAGAAGGTTTGTAAGATTTCTGCCCCTGCCGTGCCACCCATGCATTATAGTTGCAATGGGGCCTAGAGATAACTGCATGTGCCCTCTTGGTGAGTCGCCCGCATCACCTCTGGTTCTCCCGTGCCACCCTTTACCTTGTTGAGGGTTTTGGCATGTTTCTGTGGCTTCCTGGAATGGCTGGCATTCCGTTCAGCTTCTCTGTTGTCTTGCTTTCCCTGCGGTTCTACGACAGCGTTTGTGGTTGCCTTCTGCTTTCATTCTTTCTCGCAACACTGCTGTGCAGCAGTCTGCTCCTGCAAACCTCCCGATCATCAGACATGGCTGACTGCCAGCATCCTTGAAGTTCTATCCCTCCGGATCAGCGATGCAGGATTGAATCTCCCATGTTCAGTGTGCAACCACCTTGCCGTCCGCTGCTGCCCGAGACACAATGTTTAGTCCATTGTCTCTCTTTATACAATGTTGACAGCAGTGCATGGGCCCATTGTATAAGTGCTTTGTCTCTTTCACATGTTTTATCTTTATTGTTCCACTGGGCCAACTCGTCCCAGTACTTGGATTACGCAGGTTCCTGTACTTTCCAAAACCTTAAAGCACTCTGCCTTACAACAGTACAAAGGTCTACTGTCTACAAAGAGGTTAGCAGCGGAAGGCGAGGCTAAACTATGTGGGGGTGTCATGTTCTCATAAGGGCTGTACCCTAGATGGTCATCTTTATCCTGTGATGAATCCTACGTAGTTCTCCCAGAAACCCTGCCTAAAGTCTCCTGCCAGGTGGCCAGGGGAAGGCTGCTGCTACCTGATCCTAACCCTGGGGGTGGTATTAGCTGGGTGGATCACCTGAGAGGAGAATGGCCCCAAGGGAATAGAAGGACTCAGTTAGCAGAGACGCAGTATTTTTCTTCTTCAGAGGGAAACGTTTCCATGAAACCAGAATATATAATGGCTTGTTGTCAGTGAGACTTCCCTTCCCAAAACTATCCACTTGTCAGTAATAAAAGCCATGATAAGAATCCAAGCAGTAACTTTTTAGTGTTGGATACTTATGATTATCACTTAGGTTTGGGCTATGAAGACAAGAATAAAACATTGCCTCCTCTAAAATCTTTCCCTAAAGATGTACTCAGTAAATAGAGTAAGTTACATAAGGTACAAATTGAAGTTAGTAAAATAAAAATAAATCAACACATTGGGGACTTCAAGCTCCACAATGCCCCAAATACTGGGACGAGGAAAAGGGACTCAAGGAAGCAGGACTGCACTATGCAGTCTAGTGGGTCTAATGACCCACACCTGAGCAGGAATTTTTAATATTTAAAGCCCCCTCAGGTGAAGGCCATTTGAACAAGAAGGTAGAGAGGCAGAGGAAGTTGCAAGCCGCAGTTGCAGCAGCAGGAGGAGTGGAAAACCAAAGACGCTGGAGCCGCTGCTATATCTGAAGTGGGTGTCAGTCCTGAGAGGGTCTTGTTTGCAGATCAAAAGTGCGGAGGTAGCACAGTGAAGCGCTGTTCGGAAATGTTTTACCGATGGAAAGAGAGACTCCCCTGATTGTGCGTCTTGTCCCGGAGGCCGGCAAACCCTGGTGAACTTTAGGAGCGAGAAGAGCTTCTTTCATGAGCAGCGCGGGCCGTGGGAAAATGACGAAAGCTGTCGGTCATACAGAAAGCAAAAGAAGCAGCAGAGTTGGATGCAGCAGTGGATCTTGCGGATGCGTTTAAGGAATCCAGTGAGTTTACCGTTGCTAGGTAATCCTGCAACACTCCATAGTCGACCGCTTACTATTAATCCTTATTTTGAATACTGATCTAATGAAAAAGAATCATCTTTGCGTTATAACAACTTTGACAAAGGACAAGAAAGAAAAGGTTACTATTACCCAAGTCAATAGTATTTCCAAAGCAGAGCAAAAGCAATATTATACCAAAATAGAAACACACATTGGCTGGCAAAGCCAACATTATAAGAACCAAAAAAAAGATATGACAGATACATTCAAACCTTTATTAAAAGAGTGAACCAATTTCTGAGGAAAATTATGGGTGTATCCCAGGGTTTTCCTCGGGTACCTGCTGCATGAAGAACTTGATTTAGTTCATGTATAATACCTCATATCCCTGTAACCGCTTATCTACTGGTTGCGTCTATGGGGACACCCTAGCCTATCGTTAACTAAAACCCTGGTGAGAGACGCAAATGCTTAAAATGGCGGTCGGTCTTCCCCTTGGTTAACCCACATTAAGACTTCTTTTCGTAAATGTGGTCGCCCATGCCACCTGCATGAAAAAGCAGTGACTAGTAAGGCTGAAGAAAGGGAGTTTGCACGCAATTATATCTCCCTCCGGGTAAATGCCAGGAGAGTTATTGAGCTGCAAAAACACAAAACATGCAATTTTATTTTAAAAACGTTATCCCTACAGCCCCAAGAACAAGTTATGCCCACTGGCTCAATAACCTGAGGAAAAGGTGAATCAATCGTCGTCTCAGGGCAAACCTACTTTTTGTGCATATGCCAGTGTTTTCCTTATTGAACGATAGCCTCACCGGGTGGCAATGCTCATGTCTTGGCCGTAACGTCCACGACTGACAAAATGTTTTGCTTTTCTGCCCTACATTCCTCACCCTGAGAAAGAGTAATTCTCCCATTGCGGAGGGCGATGGATGTTAGGCATGTTCAATCTGCCGTAAGGCTCCTTCTTTCTGTTCTGGATTCAGCAATGGCACAGTCTATTTACCTTTATACTGAGAATGCCCTTTCATTATATGCCCAGTTAGTATGATTGTATTATATAGTTTATAAACTGAAAATATTTAAACAAGATACCAGCAAGCATTGCCTAAGTCAAAGAAGGCCAAATGTCAAGAAACCTTGCCAACAGTTATTTGCTGTAAAAGTAGTAAAGCAGAATTGGAAGGAGAGAAGACCTCCTTGGGAAAGGTTTCAAGGAGGAGAGGAATAAAACCTGTCTTGCATGTGTCAAATGAAGCAGTGGAATAAACAGCACAAGATGTGAATTCTAAAGTTGCTAAAAGTCAGAGACTTTCCTAAATGTTTGAAGAACTCTTTACCACATAGTACTTGTAGTAGTGTTAAGAGTTGTTATCCTGGCAGGCGAGTATACCAGGAAAGGGATTTCTAGAGGTAATCCTGGCCAGCTAGTGGACGAGGAAGAAGAAATTGAAATACTGCAATGTGGTTAGAGGTGTTGAAAGAAGGAAAGTGGCAAAGCCACTAATGTATTTGATGAACTGTGGAAAAATCATCCTGATAAACTTTGTTGTTGATAAAGAAAAGTTGTGGGAGTATTACTTTTCCAGGTGAACTGAAAGTGTCAAGGCAAGTTTTCATTTTGTGGAAACTTTTTTAAAAGCCAAGAGGCAGACTTTTGGAAGTGAGAAGACCTTGACACTGTATTTTGAAGCAGAACTTGACTATTAAAAAGGAACTTTCTTATTTCCATCCTTTTTAACTAAAAACCCTACTTTAAACCTGGAAAAGGGGATCCAACCCTGGTTACAAGAGTATCCGATTATACGGTTTATGTTTGAGCATAATTGGTATTTTGTTAAACGTGAAATGCCATACGAGTTTGATGTAGGTTTAAGTGTGAGGGACAGATTCCTTTTGTTAGAGTGTTTTCCTTTAGTCTTCGTTGGAGAGGCAGGGAATTCCAGGATAGTGAAGCGTTTATCTCACCTTTTAAGGTAATAAAATGGCTAATTGTGAAAAACCTTCATCAAGATGCCGCCTCACATTTTTGACCTCTCACAATCCCTAAAGTGGAAATCCCTCTCCATGAGATCCTCCCACATTATACCGCCGCCTGGAAGGCCTCACATTTAGTGATTCGTCACAGTGATTATGGTTTTCCAAATTGTATGCTTAATATTAAAGCACAAATTGATTATCTTATTCCACTTTATATGATTTAAATCACATACTCATTCCTAGTTAGACACTTTAATTGGATACATATTTTTGTTAACTAAAATAATTTCTCTTTTTAACGCATAATACTGCATACAGTACATTAGTAACGGCTGATCTCAATAACTGTACATACATGCATCACTACAGGGTCACAGCCTCCTAGCTTCAAATCTTTTCTAGAATGTGATCCCTTGTAGCTAACACCAGAATGTTACTAACACCCACCCTCTCACTAACACCCACCCTTTCTTGAATATCCACCCCTAACACTGAGCCATTCAACAACAGCCACCTTTTAATAACTCTGAGCTTCCCACTAGCACCTAGTCTCTCACCAATGCTAAGATTGTCTCTAATGCTCAGCCTCTCACTAACAACCTCTGTCACAAAAGCACCCAGCATCTCACTAATATCCAGCCAGTCCTTAAAACTGATCACTTACTAATATCCAGATTCTCACTGCCCCCTTCCTTTCATTAACAGCTGTCTTTTCACCACAACCCAGTACCTTTCTGACACCCATCAACTCACTGGCACCCATTTTCTCAATAAGAGCCACCCTGTAAATAATACCCATGTTCACTGGCATTCAGCACGCCATTACACCAGACAACTCACTAACATCTCGACTCTTAATAGTACCAGACTTCTCACTGACACTGGGGTTCTAAGAGGACTGGATTTTAAATTTGGCTTTGAGGCGGGTCCTGTTTGGGTCCAGGACCACCAGATGTATACCTTCCTCTTTTGACATGCAACATGTCAAGGGTTAACTTTCAATGCTTGGAGCCAATGCAATACATTAACACCTTGTTGATTACTGAAGACTGGGATGTTACTGACTCCAAAGAGCTTTCGGTTTCAATGCCCAAGCGTTGATGGTTAAACCCTGCCAATGCACAGCAAAAGAGGCAATAGCAGCATGTCAGCAGTTGAGCGTGAATTTGACCGTGGTCAATGATCACGGCAGGGCACAGTCTCCAAGATGGATGTAAATGCTGTTGGGCATGTGGAGGCATCATGAAGCAAGACAAAATGATTAAAGAATAAACAGTGGGATAAACAGTGAAGCAGGTGTGATTGCCAGCATCATTGATGACTTGCCTTGAACATAGGAGGCATTGGGTATGGGCTCCATATACTTAGCAACGCTGCATGCGAGCACCTTTTTGGATATAGAAAATTAAGCGTACGTGTAATCGGTCATACCCTACCTTATTCTTATCTGAAGCAAGACACAGACAACAGACTCAAAGTTTACAATAAAGTAGTTGCATTAACTTAAATGTCAGGATGTTTGAAGGCCTAACTTGCCCTATGCTAAGGTTGGATTTCCCTACCTAAAGAAACTAAGGAAAGTCTTAAGTCAGTGAGTTCAACTTAAAAGTCTCTGTGTCCAAAACCTATGCTTGCGCTCACAACTAAAGCTAAACAATGTGTAGGGATGTCAGCATCAAAAGAAATTGTTTTCCAAATAAAGTTCTGAGCTTCTTCCAGCTCTGAGCTTACTTTCCAGTTCCCCTTCCCCAAGTTCACAACAGTGCCACAGGATCTCAGGGTTCCCTTCCACAAGAAGGCAACACAGTCCGAAAAAAAGGCCTTGAGGTTCCTTCCTCAACACAGCAACAAAGTTCATAAGGTCTTAGGTTTCCCTTTCCTAAGAAGTCAGTTTTCCAGCTTTCCAATTTATAGTTAGTTTCAGTCTCTTAATATTCACAAACCAGTTCAAGGTCAACTTTACACTCCTGGTTTCTTGACAGTTTATAAAGATTGCTTTCTTCTGCTTTACTTCAGCAATCTCCTTCATACACTTAGATGTGCTCTCTGTATGTTTTCTTAGCTTTCACTCATAGGGTATCCCCGGTCAAGGCACAGTTGTCGGACCACACGGTTCACCCATTACAGGTCAAGCAACCGGTAACACTAGGCTTTCCTGCCCACACAGGTTCTTTCTTAACTACACCTGTGGTCTGGTTCACATTCACTTGGCTTTTTCCTTGCCAGCCTTTTGGCTTTGCCACAATGTGTTCTTTCATACAGTTCACTCAGTAGTGCTCTCTTGCCTTCACCACATTTCTTTCACACTCTTTAGCAATATTCAATACTTGCTTTTCACTGCATTTCATAAGATTTGTTCTTTGCTTTCAATATATTATATGTGTACTTCACACAAACTTGTCTTCTGTTCACAGGCTTATCAAAAGCTTTCATAGGTTCGTCAAACGCTTTCCTTTAGTTAGGTATTCAATAATTCTTCATTCTTATTAATTTGCTCACACTTCATCTTATTCGTATTGTTCACCATAAAACTTCACTTTGGGCTCATAGTATCTTGTATATCTCAAATTGTTCATTCTGCAATTACTTTTGCCTACTAACAGCCCCTAGCAGCACCCCGGTTCGAGTGTTTCCTTGCATTCACTCACCGGTCCCTGGCGGCTCTTCTGGCTGCTTTCCTTGTATTCTGCTCTGCATACTCCTTTTCGTTGTGGAGCCCTTATGTCGGGTCTTCCTTCTGTGGGTTGCCGGCAGCTCTGCTTGCTTCCTGTGTAAGCTGCCGGTAGCTAACAGCAATCAGATTTCTTTCATGCCTCATAACTCCTGCTGCGAGCACCTGACCAGGGAGGCTCCCACTACTGTGCCCCTCTCAAAGCACGCCTGGACCTCGGCACCAGAGTCTCTTCCAGGGAACTTGCTGGTGTCCTGGTTTTTGACAGGACCCTCCTTGGCAGCCTCCGTCTCCACAGGTTTTCTTTCCCTACAGGCTTGTAACGCTCAGCTCGGCTCCTCTCCTGCTGGTCTGTCTCCTGATGGACTCTCTCCTTTTTATACACCTGAAACCATTTAACAGGTTGCAGGTGTGCCTCCTCAAGCCCAGTTGCCTGACCATAATTAGTAGAGCTCTCTGGACATGCCTGAACCTTACAACAGTCTGCAGGCCTCTTCCTCATCTCAGTACCAGAGTGTTGCAATTATGTTGGTGTGCACCACTCCTAGTCACCTCTTCCTCGTCCTAGTACTCTAGTGGTATGAATTCGGGGAAGTGATTGACAACAACCTATAAAGGCAGAGGGAGGTTGATTATTATAAGGAAAGGGGGATACCATGTCCCGCTGAGGACATCCTCTCCCAATCCCCAATTACCATCCACCCAGGCGATCCTCCCTTGCATCTCCACTCTCAGGGTCAGGATCCAAACCAGAGGGCCTTTCCCTGGCCCTCTCTTTCCCAGGCCACCGAGAAGACGACTAAGGTGTGAGGATATCCTCAGGTTTCTCACAACATGGCTCATTGGCTTTCACACTTCTGTCCTAAGGAAAACTTTTTAATTGTATTTTTATAGTTTTCATGAGCAGCAAATTAGCAAGTATATTTGTTAGCTTTTGGGAAAGGCTAGAACACGCACTATTACCATTTGCATGGTTGCCAGGCAGTTTGCTGGATCTCAAACAGTCATGCAGTTTGGTTAGTGGATGAGGGGGAAAATGCAAGATAGCTTTGCTGTTGTGTCAATACATGCAGACCAGAAGTACCCTGAGCCTTGCATGTCGGTGCATTTTTAAGTGTTGTGTGGCAGGAGCACCAAGGCATGTGTGTCCTGAAAGGAGCCATCTTGTGTCATAGTGCTAGGATGTATTCACCAGGGGGTGTGGTATTTAGGTTGGTTGTAGAGATGTAGTGTAGAGTTGTTTAACATCTGCTGGCAGTGGGAATTAAGAAGCTGTGTATGAGTGACTTAGTTGGTTTCAATGTACTCAGTTGTATTGTGTTTGGGCATAGAAGAGGAGTAGTTAATAGGTAGGATAGGAAGCAGATATAGATGTATTGCCTATATTGTGCAGAGCCCAAGAAGCCAGTCACCACATAGTGTTTTATCTGGTGTGGCACCTGGGTCAATGCCCTCATGTTATACTACATGAGAAATAGGGCCGGACATGCCATGAACTACATAAAGGTTGGTATTCTGTGGGACAACGGGAAGGAAAATTCATATTGTGTCACATGATACAATGAGGTGGAGAGGAGCCAGAATGGCATTCCTGGTTGTTTGGCTAAGGTTTTGGGGGAGCGGGGGGGGGGGTGAGCATATACAGTGTGCTCGATCCCAATTTCTCTGTTAGTGCAAAGTGTCAAGTGGTTTTTGGTTGCTAGAAGGAGCCTTAGTCAGTGAAGTTTTGAAAAACTGGGTCTTCAGTGTTTTCTGATACAAAGGTGATCCTGGATTGTGAAGATTTACTTTGTCAGTGTTCCAGAGTTTGACAGCCATGTTGTAAAAAGCCTATTCTCTGTGTTAAGGATTGATGCTGTATTCTGAATGCGTTGAAGTGTGGCAATATGGCATGCCGAGAAATATTCTGTTTGCACAGTGAGGGTGGGCCATGGTTCTTCTGTTATTGACATTAACCAATTGAGCTATCTTACAGGGATGGAAAATTATGACCTGCAGGGTACAAACCTATCACAGCCGGATTTTCAACACATTAGCTAAAGTACAGGAATTGAAACATGCATTGACCTACTTGGATTTCCTTTTGCTTCTTTTATTTTCATTTTTTTTTAGTAGTTACTTCACAGTCTTCAAATATTGTTTTATGACTGTTAGGACCCCAACTCCCCATTTCTCATCCTACTTAAAGTGATTCAGTCGACTTACCAGTGGATCCAATTCCCTCTCTGTTTCTGGCTCCTGCCGAACGGGATCTGTTACATGAAAAAAAAGTTTAAGACCATGAGACATTTAAACATTTGGGCACAATATCCAAGCTTCTCCCAATAGGTATGTATTCCGGGAGCGAAGGGAGAAGGAAGGGGCTGAACAGGGAAGGGACAAAACAGGGATGGGAATGCTAGCCTTTAATAGCAGAGAGGTCTGCAAACACTAGTTTCAATTCCCAGACTTACAAAATGGAGAACTGATTAAAATAGAAGAGGTGGAGCAGAGGGGGTGGGGGGACTACATTGCTTTCCGTCCAATATTTCACAATCTTCCATAAACAGCAGAGTTCTCAGTGATGAGAGTTGATGACTTAGTTCTTCACCCACTGCTTATGGCAGAGGGAGAAGAGTATGGATAGCTTGGGCCTGGTGAGATGGGCTGAGAGCAACATGGAAGATTAAGGACACCTGAAGAAAAGAGGGAGAGACTTAGAAAGAAAAGCATGAAGATAAAGGAAGTCAATGGACAGAAGATGAAATTATGCACTGGAATGGAAGTAGAGCAAAGAGGCTTGGTAGCACTAACTACACAACATCATGTGTGGATAAGAAATAATAGGAATGGCGAAACACAGTTAGGAAACATGAGATGGGGTCACTTTAGCGTATCCTTACTGTTACCTATTCAATCCTTGCCTCTCAGGCCCTGTTCCCCTTGCCCTTTCAGGCACAACAGATGTTATTCAGACTGAAGTCAGTATTTCATTGGTGAAACGTAATAGTTATAGGCGCACCCTTTCCTCGTCAAGTACATTTTGACAGGTGGCGACGCTCCCTGCTTCCGGCCTTAGTCCTGCATTCCTTTTGACATGGTCTTGATATAAACATGAAATAAATGTAATATAAAATTGATATCAAAGATAACTATTTTATATCAAATGTATATTTCTTGATCTACTTTTTTGTAGATTGATATGAAAGCATATAAAGTGATATAAACGTTATATTAAAATGTAATTTTAATATAAAATATCTATACAAATGTGGCTAGGAGCATGCTTGTGCGCCACTGGCTGGTAGAGAGGCGAAGTGAGTTGTGAAGAGCGAGACTGTGAATGTTAGGGTTTGGTGACGCCGCGAAGAAGCGGGAGTGGGTTTTTTAAGTATAGAGCTGCCATTATAATTTTATATAGATTTCATATAAAGTTGGCAATTTAATAACAGTTTAATATAGATTTGTAGAGTGGCTGACATTATCATTTTATAGTAGTTTTTCTATAGATTTAATATAAAAAGGAGGTTGTATTTTTTAAGGTACGCCGTTATAATTTTAAAATGTAAAATAGAGGCTTGAGCTATAAATAAGTTTGGTAGGATTGTGTCATTCTAAAGTGAATAAAAGCTGAATAAAATGTATAAATGTGAATTAAAAAATGTTTTTATATTAGGTTGAGCTGGGGCAGACATGCTATGTCCAATTATGGAGCAGGCATGAGGCTAACAGCTATGGGTGAGCATGCCTGGGCATGCCCCGACATGAAACCATTGAAAATATACAAAGCAGAGCTATAGGTATAAAAAACAGCATGTTGCATGGCCTGAGAATATATATTTTACTAACAGTATACTTGATAGAATGAAAATAAGGGTTATAAAAAAAATAAAAAGCATCGAGCTTAATGCTGGGAAATGTTCCATGGCTGCAAAACAGTCCTGTGCAGTCAAACAAAATAACAGAATGCTTTCTGGTAGTGAATGTTTCCCATTTAAAAACACAATGTTCACAGAGACACAGCTTCATGCCCCATAGGCAGGCATGAAACCACTGAAAATATAAAATGACAAAGTAGAGCTGTGGGTATAAAAACAACTAAGCTGCATGGCCTGAGAATATATATTCTACTAACATTATACTTGATAGAGTGCAAATAGAGTTTAAAAAAAATGAAGAGTAAGGCTTGAGCTCCAGATAATGCTTACTATTTTAAAAACACAGTGCAGCCAGAAACCAAATGACAGAGCAAGGGTTGGTTTAACAGAGCACAGACGAAAGGTTGAAACTAATAGATGGACAATACTTGGTGCAGTTAAATGATGATCTTACAAAAGGCCATGGGTCTGAACAATGTGGCTGGTCTTTCAAACACATGGCATTCTTGTCATTTTAAAACACTGTGTTTGCTATACTTGAAAGCAATACTTATGCACATGTGGCTGGCAGGGTTACACATAACAGCTGAGACGTGTTTATCTATGAAGCTGCCATTAGCTGAGAATGGGTCGGAATTTGCTGTGTCACTTAGCCAGTCAGCTGTGTTGTAGCACAGGCAAAAGAATGATACAATGCTGAAACTGTGACTTGCAAAAACACATGGGCCTCTCCACGATGTGTTATCTTGAGTAGCAAAATGTTGTGCAAGCATGATGTTTGTGAAATGCATTGGAACAGCCCACTTTACCTGCAGAATAAGCGTGACTAATAAACTTGCAGAGGGCTGAGTCATACTTTATGTGCAGAATATGTGACGGTTTAGGGCTGCTGATAAGAGGGCACAGAAGGTGTGGGTACCTAATGGAGTCTTTAAAAGCAGACTTTTAAAGCCAACCAAAAATATCACTCTGTAGTCTTGGAAGAATTGCAAGCCCTGCTGCTCCCTGTGTCCTGGATTTACTTTTAATTGAGGGGCAACATGATTTAGGTAGCTGGTGACAATTAGATGTTCTGATAAATGTTTTTTTGCAGTCTTGCACAGGGGTGTGACAGCATTTAGGGGGTAATTCATGGAATATTTGCGCCGAAAAAAACTGGATTTGTGCACCATTCTGCCTGCAAATCCCCATTTGTTAAACAGGGATTTGCGAGCAGAATGGCGCACAAATCCCATTTTTTTCGGCACAAATATTCCATGAATTACCCCCTTAATGCGTAGCTGTGCTCATAAGTGTGAAATATGTAGATGGTCTAAAATGTAAAGAGCATTATTCTTTAGTGCTGAAAAGGTGTTCAAAGGCACTAACATGTGTTTTATGACTTTGCATGCTGTCTAGGATAAGGTGAAAAAATTACAGTTATTTAGTAGTCCAGCATTTTATGGATAGATACACGCTATGGCCCTCGGGGGTTGGTGTGTGAACAAAATATAGGTGCTTTGTGAGGCCACTGGTCTGCTCGGTCATGCATGAATTAAATTTAGTTTATTGTAAAACAGCACACATGATGCGGAAAAGGAGCAGCCGTTATTTTTATACAAGGGGATGAAATTGTTGAATTTTGAACACGGCACTAGTGCTAGGGTGCTGCATAATATTTTTTTAAAGATTCTTGTTGGAGAGCCGACTTATTTATGTTCTAGATTGTGCTGAACCCATTTTGTATTTTAAGTATCGAATTGTTTGAAAAGCGTAAAGTGACACAATGTAAAACAATGTTTGCAACAAAGCGGTATACCCGACACGTGTGCAGGCTAGATTAAGTGACAGCATGCATTTTTATATATAAAAGCTTCAAACATGGAGAAAATGTTATCCAGTCATTATAAAATGTAGGCCTGTACTAATATGTAAACCTACAGCGGTTTTAAAAATGCAAGCCGGTGTAAATATTTGTATTTTAAAATATGAGGAATATTCACATTTTGTCTTTGGAATGTATCTGGCGTGATAAGGCAGATTCACACTATAAACGTTTATGTGGTGTAGGGTTCTGGCAGCCTGTAGAAACAGTGCTAAGCCTTATTTTGTAGATTTAAAAATGTCTTGGGTGTTATAGTGCACAGCCTTAGCCAGCCGGTGTGTGTTTAGAGGGGCTGCACACACCACAAAGTTGCAACTTTTAAATTACAGTTTTAAACCTAAAATAATGTAAACTTGTTTTAAAAATGCTACGGCTTGACTGTAACTGTGCACACTGTTCTGTAGCTTGTGAAAGCAAATGTGTACACAAGAAATATGAGGCATTGTGAAGTAGCAGATGGCGCATGTTTGTACAGGCCTTTTTGTGGTACAAAACTGCAATCAATTCATTTTGCTGTCACACAGGCAATTGGAAATGTTGCTTTAAACAATGTTACAAGTACATTCAGGGTTGGGCCTTGTATGAACACATTTTAGAAGAAAAAGGCATTGACAAAGTTAATAGCCCTGGCTTTTATATAGGTATAGTGAATTTTGCTTAAAGCAACCACACATGCATGGCGAATGTTACAACCAGAGTTTTATTTTATAGCATATTTAGTGTTTTGGGAGAATAGTCCGCCCCCATGAGTGATCTGAAATTGAACATAGGGTCACAGAAAGTATATTGTATGCAAGTTTTGAGGAGGGCTGTGCTTACAGCCAGACTTCTAGGTTGATGTATTGTATTCATTTAGACTCTGGGCCTGATTGGAGAACACCTTTTGTAACAAAGCCTTCTGCTGTAATAATGACATTATATTAAGTTAGATGTTGGGCTCTTAGGATTCATGTGCAGTGTGCTTTCTTAATTGTGTGCCATGAATTTAAAATGTTTTTCAACTTTCATTGCGTTTTATAAAATATTGAGAATTATACCAATGTGTCACAGATCTGACATTTGCTGAAGTGCTCTACAAAGGGTTTGACATTTTTAAGGGTGGCAAGAATCAGTGTGTAAAAGATGATTTATACCAATTCTATATTTTTTATGTTTTTTAATAGAAATGTCTTTCAGCAACTGGATGCTGCAGCAGGCCGCTTGTGGAAAAACAGCCTGCCTAGCAGAATTTTTTGAGGACCCGAGAATGGTGTTTGGGGGACCGGAAAACCATCATGGGCACTGTGCTGTTCCAGCACTCTGTGTGGTATGTGGCATTGTGCAACCGGCAGACACAGATGCCATGGATCTAGAGTCTAGCGCAGATTATGCAATCCCACAAACAGCAAGGCATGGGAAATGGATCTGGCCCATGGATGTGGCTGATGGGTCCACGCAATCAGTGAGGATGGATCTGCGTAGCAAGAATTTGTGGAGTGTGCCATTGCTGGTTATAAGGGGGTTTCAAGCCACAAAGATCTGGGGTTGCCACTGACAATGGAGAAAGGCTTTTGGGATAGTTTAAGGAGCCCCAGCAAGAAGGGTTATAGGATAAAAAAGCAGGGTTTTTGTAATCCCTCGCTATCTGCAAGCCCAAGGTACAGAGGGGTTGGTGGGCCTCTATCGTCACCAGGGATTATACACTGAGGAGCTGCTGCTACCAAGAAATCAATCATGGGGTGCTACAGATAATGGTTCCGATCCCAAAAACCAGCACTACAGAATGCAAAGCATTATTTTGATTCATCAATGGGGTATCTTGGTTGTTGATCATAAGGGTCCAAAGAATGCCTTGGGGGGCTGCAACGAGCAGAGTTTTATTTTGTCGATACATCAATGGGCGAGGACTGCCTATGTCAGGGCTGGGGCAATTGGCAGTGTTTTGGGGGGAGTTAAGAGGGCCCTGGGGAGTCCAACCACCTTGTCCAGGCGTGTTCTCCTTCCATTTTGCAGGACAAAGGCCCAAGAAAGGAGAACTGCCCAGAAACTACATTGCCCAGCAGGCCATGCGCTTCACGGGCCTGCTGGGAGGAAAAGGACCACATGCGCGCTACTGCGCATGCGCGAGCCGCGCCCAGAAAGCACCGTTCGCAATCCTGACCATCGGCAAGAGAGGACGTGTGAACCTCGAGCTCCTGCAGGCACGCCTACGCGGGGCACCGCCCGCCAGCTCAACCCCCGGCCCCGCGTACATGAAAAGCTAAGTACATGCCTTTTTCCTAGAACAGCTGATTTATCCCGTCGGAGGGAAACGCGCTACGCGCTGTGGAATTAATGTGTTGACATTTTCGGAAGCACGAAAAGACGAGTTAAACTATTTTGCATGTAAAGCATGAATACTAACCCAGAGTTGGAGTTAGCTTGGCGGTGAAGCAACTGCACCTTTAACAATCTTTAACCCTTTAGGGAACGTTCCTTAGGAACGACAATTTCGCACGCACGTGCACTGACTTTGTTTTGCTATTTTCAGCTTGTTGTTTGATCGGATTGGTGAGACACATCACGCCCATCAACACGAAAAGGCCGAAGGACCTAGAACTCCCACAGAACACAGAGCTAAGTGTTTTAGCACCTCGTGTGCATGTTATGGTTTGCTACTCTTGTACAGGGTGAGGTGGGGAACTGGTAATCTGCATATTGGTGGGGAGTTACCACGATATGATGTGATGTTGGGAGGGTTTGCCTTCATGAGAAAATGAGGGAGAAGTTCATGTTTGAGAAGGCAGTTTGAAAACCAAAGCAGCACTACAGAATACCAAACCTAAGGTGTAAATTGGTTAGAGACTCCAATACAAAGGCCTCCAAAGGAGAAATTCAGAGTGAGTGATGGTTGTAAGAGAGTGTGTGTGAGTAGAGCCACTGCCAACAACCAACAGCAAGAGGAGCACTGGAGTTGAGGAGCAGGTTTCCCTAAAACCCCCATGCCCATCCATTGTGATTCCCTAAACCTCTTTCCGGTTATCCTGAACTCCCTCTACCCATCCACTCAACGAACCCTAACCCTCTTTCCCCAGAGGGTTGCGGTGGCCTGCGGTTTCCATTTCCCAGGTGCCAAGACCCAATAGGGAGGGAGGAGTTTGTGCTGCCTCTGCGCCTGAGGATCTGACAGCCTAGGGCCCCTCCCCCCAACAAGCAGAGTTGTTCTTTTTTGTTTACGATTCATCAAAGGGCCGGGTTGGTCCAACTCCACAGTGTTCTTTTGTAGATTCATCACTGGGCTCTGGCTCTGTTGGCTCTGGAGTCTTTGCAACGCCCACTGGAATGTCTGGGGGGCCTAAAGAGTGATAAAGTCTCTATGGGGAACCCTGTTTCTCTTGGATCAACTAATCATGAATGCTTGAACAACCCAAGGATTGGGCCGAATGTGCTTGTTGCATTAGCAAGGCCCAATGGATTTCTGGGGGGTTCAACGCCACAGAGTTCTTTTGATTTATCAACGGTTCTCGAAAACAGGTGCCATGGGTGTCTGACAAAGAGCAACCCATTGTTTTTTACAGGCGTGATGAGATGGGTTGCTATATACTGAATGATTTATTATAACTTCTAAAGATATGATGTGTGTGATATACATTGCATGGGTTTTATACAGTTTTAAAGGGGAGTATTGTATCATGTTTTTTTTATTTGCAGCTTCTAGCTATGTAGAGGATGCCATGCATTTAATTTGTATGTTTTTACGTACCGAATAAAACGTCAAATATAGAAGCGTAAATATAGCCATATTTGATTAATCAACTTCTAGAAGATTGAAAGGCTGACCATCCGCTGTGATTTAACCTCACCCGAGAAGCTTGCACATTGACATCTGTAAATGTTTTGTTAATGCTCAAGTATTTGTCATTATTGGTACCAGGCTACATCACCCCTTCGTGTGTGTGTGTGCTAGCTGGCCCTTCTAGCTGCAGCAAGAATTATTTTGTCAAAAAACGTTTAGAAAACATCCACACGCGATAGCACATGCCCCCGATAATATCTGGTTTTACAGATGCTGGCAACCTCTTTACAACACCTTGCAACAGCAGTTTAAACACCTTTGGTTTGTAGAGGGTATGCCCGACAGTCTCAACGACAATCATTTATTGCCGCCGAGTATGGTGAATAGGATTATTGTGGACAATTTGATGACCGAGGGGGGTCAGAATGCAGACCTAGAAAAAGCCTTTACTCAATATTCCCATCACTGCAATCTGAGCATTTGTTATATCGTGCAAAACGTATTTAACAAGGGCAAGAGCAACAGATCTATAACACTAAACGCTAGTTATATAGGGTTATTTAAAAACCCCTGTGATAAACAGTTAACCGTGATAGCCCACCAGAAGTATCTGACCAAAATGCATATTTTCATGGAGGCTTTTGAAGAGGCTATCAGTAAGCCCTACGGATATCTCATGGTTGATTTAAAAACAAACACGCTAGATTATAGATTGCGCACCGATATATTTCCGCCGGGATTATCCACTGTTTATATCCCAAAAAAAGACATCTAAAAAACAACATTAAGCAAAATATTGCATCAGTAGCCGGTTGCGCTTTCATCATGTTGACACACATATGAAGAAACATTGTGCTGCTGAAAATGCTTGTGTATGCCACCCCTGAACACCACAAGGCCATTCTAGCTGCAGCCTCAGACTATTTGGTGGCCGCTATTTGAGAGATTTCTCAGAACACTTTAAAGTGACACGTCCCCCTACACACCGTGAAATAAATGTGTTGAAAAAGAGCATCATCAAGAAACTGAGCAATAAGCAAATATCGCTAAGGGCAAAAAGAAAAGTGGTCTTGCGGGCCGGCGGGTCCATAGGATCGCTCATAGGCATAGCCCTAACGCTAATCACCAGCTTGCTCGAGGGACAATAATGGAACACACCCATAAAAGTTATTTGGTGGACAAGCGTCAGTTAGAAAGCCTGACGACTACCAAACCGATGCCGGATTGGTATATACAAAAAGTTGTTACCATGCATCTCGACTCAGAAATGAAGGATGTTTTAACAGATCTGATTTAGCGGTGCATGATAGAGCGGCCTTATATTCGAATACTCTGCATAAATACCTAAACCACGCCCAACACTGAGATGCAGAGAAAAACTAATTGTATACACGCCGCCTGAAGAATCTAGCGGTGTGAAGGCTCCACCAGAGGCAGGTCCGGTTGTGGCTAATGTGGCAAACACGCTTAGCCAACGCTATAAACCTAACGCAGAACTATTGTTACACAAGATGAAACTTGCAAAGATGTGACCACGTGGACCAACAGGGGAGAGTTTATTTACAAAGGCAGGGTTGTCAGGGGCTCGAACTTGCATGATCTAGAACGGGGTGTTACAAACCTACACCCCACTGTTACAATAAATGCCCCCATCTGCTGGAATAGGTTTATGCAAGCTGTCGCTGATTTAAATATTCCGACTTCGGTCGGGAGGATTTGTCACCCAACAACACCTTCTTGAGCAACCAAAAAGTTGGGCTCCTGCAACTCCTCGCAAGAACACAGCCCTTTATTCATCCCTACAAGCAGTCTCGCCCATCCTGAAACGACAAAAAGGAATGGAATACCAGCTGGTTTAAGGAGTCTTTACCAACCTCCGTCATGTACGACTCTGAAACGGCTAGGCCACGTCGAAGACGCTACAAGCTTATATGGTTATCCGAATAATGAGGGGGGCCATTGTTGAATGTATTTTATTTTCCATTTGTATTGAGATGATTGCGATATAACTTTTTTTTTCTGTATTAAATTTGTCTTTTTAAAAAAAAAAAAATCAGTTCATAAAACCCATTGGTTCTTTATTATGTTATATTATTTAGTATGTATAATAACACAATCCTCATTTTTTTTAAAAAAAGCTTATTTTATGCATACATGTAACACTGTAAAAATTTTGCGAGATCTATAAACATTATCTAACATCTTGTTAACAAATCTGGTTACCATTTGATCGTTTGGCATGCGATTGCTCAAATACATTTTCAAAACAGCTGACAGCGATCTCCATTCTGACATGTGACTGATAAAGAATATACAGTGTTGACCACAGGTCATAGCTTTAGAGTCTTGAACTGGTACAGTAATATAACGCAAATACTTTGCTATGCTTCTTACATAGTTGTGGGAAGTGCACCAAACTATCAAACACTGTTAGCACATCTCCCTCCCGCCACAAAGCTATCCAATGTGTTCCACCCCAGGGCTGCAAATCAGTGTTTACCACCAGGGTAAGTGGGCGATTTCTGGGTAGGCGTCTGGGACATACATCGCTGGCATACACACTGTAAAATGTTTTCTGAGCGTGTCTATGCTTACGCATAAAGCCTTTTATCAAAGAGTATGTTTCTTTGTGCGTTGATCTCGAGATCGCTATTGAAAATGCTCCACACTAGCAGAGAGTGTGTGGCGGTTAAGTTTCTTTCAAAATGTATTTCAGTGCATAGGTTTCCGCTCCTCAGGGGGTTGAAATGCTGTGCTGGTGCGTTATCGGGTCTTAGATCAAAGATCAGTAGGGTACAGCCGAGAGCATACACTTTTCGTGTGAATGAAACCGGTACATCACACATGTGTTTTCTCGTGACAGCCACCAGCCCCATGTATTCTCTGATTATGTTCGGAAGTCCAAAATTGGGAGTGTATGCTTTGGCAGGAATCAGAACACTGTCTTTATGCAGCGCTGCATAGTTCATGTTACAGTGATTGAACTTGAATGGCTTTTTATCGTATGCCTGGCCGAGTGCTACTTTTTCTTTTTTTTTCCAAATATATTTTTATTGATTTTATACACTCATATAACTTGTGGCATATGAGTTGAGAGAGCTGCGAGCAGCGTTACAGTGCTTATAAATACATGTAATAAACAGAAAGAACATAAACAACAGGTCAGAGAAATGTTCGTGGGGAAGGCCAGGAGGGGGGAGGTGCGAAGATAGTAGCTCTCAGTTGGGTGAAGGTGAGCAGGGGGGTTGTTCATGCTTCGGGCTCGTGTAGGGGGCGGAAGAAGGGTTCCACAGAGGCCTGGACTTTCGAGTGCTGCTTTTTCATTAATTCCCATGATGATTATTTCTGGGAGCTGACGCAGAAACATGTGGTCTTGACTGGTACCGTGGCTACCGGCAGGAATGCTGAAGACTAAGACAAGATACTTCATGTTCGATATCTGCAGCGCCTCTACATCCGCCAGTCTAATAGTCAGAGGGACGCTTAAACGTTTAAGAAATAAATTGGGCAATACGATGACCAGTTTGTATTGTTCAGCGTCCATGCTCATGAGGCCCGTTTCTGGAGAGTTTCACTTTAAGATCAACACTGTTGATCAATAGTTTATCCTGAAAGAAAAGGTTACTGTGCAGACAACCTAGTAAATCAAATACTCTAATGGTTCTGACGTGATGAGCTCTTCTCGCGAATCCCTTGTTATCACCGTCCAGAGCAGTGTTGTCGAAATGCAGCGCGCTATTGCGATAATAGACCCGGTGAGAGCTGCTTATCCAGGACATCATTGTCACGCTCACCTGGTCTCCACGGGGGCGTGCTCATGTGAGTAGGGTGTTGTCTGTCTGATGCTGCTCTGCTTGGCTGGTGATGCTAGCTTGCGTCTCCCCTTAGTCCTTGCTTCAGGAGATGTTAGCCTGCAAATCGAAACAAGATATTAGCTACCGAAGGGAGCTGGTCAGTGTTTTCACCTCCTTCCGGTCTATCCTTCACTTCTTCTGGCTCACCTCTGTTTTTTAAGGGGCAAGCTCTCCGTCCTGCACACTCTGGCAGGGGCGCGGTTCACAGTCTTTCCTGGATCGAGTTACGTCACTGATCCGAAGGAAGTTGCTGAAGTAGAAGACCCAGGAGTAAGCAGGCAAGTCTCTATTCCAATAACTGCTTGGAATGACTGCCTTTAAATCTTTCTGTACAAGATAACTAATGTCCGTTATTGTTTTACAGGTGCGGCGTTAAGCGACCTTCGTATGATGGATGACCCTCCTGACAATGATGCTCAGGATTCCTGCCGGTAAGTATTGCGCTGTGCTGGGCACGCAAATGTTCGCCTCTGTAGCCTTCCTTTGCTACGTGCGACTAACCTTTTGTCTTTTTCTGTTCAGCAAGTACGGGGCGAGTTCAGGAGGAAGAACAGAAGGTCCGTGTAGCGGTGTCGAGCGGCGGCGCATTGCTGAGTGAAGAACTGTCCGATGAAGTTCCTGGAGCGGGCCGATCAGGTGAGTAGCTATCCGAGAGGGTGCTTTTCGTTCTGTTCTGCAGATGCAGCGGTCCGTGGGAAAGCAGGAGATGAGATCTGGATGCACTGCAGGTAAGGCCTTCGATGCTTAAATAACTCCTGTTATTCTCTGTTCATAGGTGCTGGGATGGAAGACTCTGTACGGGTGTGGCAGAGGAAGCAAGAACTGATCTGACACGGTGAGTGTTACGCTGCAGGAGTGCAGAATAACGTGAAGCGTGTTCAGATTGTTGGGTGCGGTTTAAATAGCCTTGCAAGTAGTTCCAAGAAAATAGTCCTCTTCTCCATATCCCTTCTCTCAGGTAAAGTAGTTCCAGGCCACACCCTGATCTGAATGGCTCAGCCTCTCAGAGCCAAGTTAATGGACCATGTACCTAACACCTCCATGAGCCTGGTGCCAGCGGCGCCAGGACTGAGTCCAAGTGAGCCTGGCTGGGGCCTGATAAGCCCCCAAGGGGGCCAAAGTCCGGGATGGCCCCACCAGTTTCAGGGTTTTGGGTGCCTGCACCATGACAGCACTCCCCTCCCAAGGCCCCCCTAATGGCTGATCCACTCATTGGTCCTTGTTTGTTTGGGCGATTATGGTGGAACCTTTTCAATAATCGTGGAACATGTACATTCCCATGATATTTCATGTGGTCCGTACCCTTTCCAGTGTATCAAGTACAGATCCAAAATATACTATCTAGTCGATTGGAAGGGTTACGGCCCTCAAGACAGATTTATGGAAACCTAGTGAGAACATTCATGCACCAGGCTTAATTAGAATATTTCATCGAAACTTTCCAGTCAAACCTGGACCAGGCAGGAGAATCACCTTAGGAGGGTCCTTGGGGGTGGTGGGAGTGCTGTCATGACCCGCGACCCAAAACCCCACTGGGATGGTCACATGCCAGGTAGGGTTAAGGCTCAAGGTTCACTTGGGGCTCCAGGGGCCTTGCACTATCCTCATGGACTCTCCTGGAGTCAGTCCTGGTGCCTTTGGCACCAGGCTCATGTTCAGGGTGGAACACTGTCTTGAAAGCACTACTTTTTCATTGGAAGCCTGCAGCCAACATGGAGGCACCCACACAGCCGAGTTCCTAGAACCAAACTATGCGGTGCAGTGTTTTGGGTGTGGTAGGCCGGACTACTTTACCTGGACTACTTTATTAGAGGGCTATATAAACCACACCCAAGTTACAGAACGTGCTTTGCATTATTCTGCAGCCAGCAGCGTGACGCTCATCGTGTCCAGAGACCAGAAACCGGCGATCCTTGAACGGCGGACCTGCAGCGGAAACAAAAGAACATCATTAGCAGTCTCTGCTTACCTGCAACTTTCCATCCGTCGATTGTCCGTCTTCCTGCTGCTCGCGGTCTTCCATCCAGTTGGCAGCATCATCGGGACACCATGCACTCACCAAAACGAAGCACCTGGGAGGAGAAAGAAAGAAGGACAACGTTAAAATAAATACCTCAAGGCATTTACGGCAGAAATCACAAGATCATCATCTGGCTCGGCATTTCTTGGCTGGCGCCGCTCCGGAAATCTTCACACGCCCAGAAAGACCCTTGCGACCTGAAAAGGAATAAAGAATACAGGTTAGCAAAAGAAGACATTACCGCGCCGCACTTCGCGCTTGACCTACCATCTGTCATACGCTCCTGCGTCCATCATCCTGGTAGGGGCCCGATCCAAGCTGCGCATCCATAGAACCTCTGTGTACCTAAGGGGGAATAAATCAGGAAAAGACATTAAATTGCAAGAAAGGAAAGCAAGGACATTTTAAGACTACTATAACCAGACTTACCTCTTTAAAGACACTTGAATGGGTTGGCACCAGTGAAGTTAACTCGGTCGCTCAAACCCGCAGAAAACTACGCGCCCCTGCACAGAAGGCAGGACAGAGAGCACTCCAGACATCACAACAAGGTGAGGAGTGGGCCATCAGATCGAGTCCAGGAGGCTGGAGGGAGGAAACGAAATCTGTTCCTAAATCCAGTCCTTCTGTGTTTTCTGCCCGACCTCCATAGAAGGCACCATCCAGAAATCGGGAAGGGTCCAGGGTGAATCCGGCAACCAGGGCATAAGGGCGTCCCCGTGGATACCAGGTGAGCGTAACAGACTGGGTGTTCAGAAAAGAATAATCAGAAGGATGCGAAAAAGAATGGTTGAGAGTATTCGGGTAGAAAGTGGGAAAGCAGGGTTTCTGGGAGATGTGTTTTTCAACTCTATTAGGGATTGTGTTTTCAGATTGGATTTGTTTGGTAGATTTTAATACAGGAGATTTTATAGAAGAAAGGGGGCCCAACTGTGGCACAGCCCACAAAGGTGTTAGGGGTCTCTCCATCCTCTTCGTCTGCACCGGTAACATAGCGCGTCTCACCTGGGGTATTCCCCCCCCCCCCCCAAGCCCAAACTCTGGGCTCCCTGACCCAGGTGATCCTCCCTCACTGGTCCACCCCCAGGAACTGGATCCAACAGCAATGGCCGTGTCCTGGCCACCTCAATAAGGAATTCTCAAGGTTTTACTGGGAGAATACCCTCAGGTTTCTCACAGGTCCCCACTGCCAAATTACAGGGACTTACAAAAGATCCTGCATGCATTTCCGAGCCAGCCTTGACACCCAGTCTATCTCACCCAATCCTCTGTGCATGGTGTGGCGGCAACGGGTATCAAATGCAGCCGACATGCAGCTGAAAGATCCAGGAGCATCAAGAGGCCAGCTTCATTTTCATACAGAATCTTCAGCAAATGGTCTATAATATCCTGAAGGGTTGTCCTAGAGCCGCTACATGGCCTAAAACCAGACTGCCAGTTTCCCAGAAGTTGGTGTTTTTCTATAAAGGATCAAAGATCGATAGAGGAAGCATTTTTAACAAAACAAAAGACGCTTGTGCATGTAGTTATAACAGATAGCAGAATTAAAGATGTTTTTACGCAGTGGCATAACCCATGCTTGTTTGAGGTCAGATGGGCCCTGACAATACAATGTTATCAAATTATTTATAATTAGAGCCATGTTCCAAGCACATTTCTTCATCACCAGTGAAGCAGCAAGTGGTGGTATTAAGTTTAGAAATTATACATTTTATTCAATGGCAATAGGACTGAAAGAAGAAAGTCTCTTAAAGTAGAGTTAACAGATGCCGTAGACTTGGCTTGAAAAGCAGGTGTAAAATATTCAGTGGGTGAAGGTTGAAATGACCCGGAGATATTGGCCATCACATCTCTGATCTTACTAATGAAAACGTTTTGGAGATTAGTGTGCCTGTTTGGGGTGAGCAGTCTTGACACAACATTTGACTTTCCCAGGTACTTTGGGATCCAGAAGAGTACTTTGGTGGAGTTATCAGTGGCCTCAATTTTAATCGAATAGAATGTTTTCTTGCTAGGGTAATTATCACATTGTAACTGCTGGGCGGATTTAAGTTCTGGGCTGCAAGCAGTGCATGCGTTTTTATCCCACCATCATGCCGGTCACTCATCCAACTCTAGCATCTGATTCAGTCCACGACACTGTAACCGAATACACTGCCATCCGCAGCAGTACTGCGCTGTCAAGGTAATGGCAAGAACAACCTTCAATTCAAATGCTGATCCTATGATGCGATATCTCAATATTTGTCTTCAATGCATTGCCTTCTATCATTAGATGTAGGTCTATTCTGTACACACATAGAACATGCCTGCAGCTGGCATTTGCACAGTAGCTCTTACAAGCATCCAAGTGAAGATTTATTTTTTTGTAGGTTTTATGGACAGACTTCAGTTGTGCTTTGCCTGTGCCGCTGGGTAGACCTGCAAATTTTAGCGGTCAGTGTTAAGATGGATTTCTTAAATCTGGCGCCTGGTGGACAGATTTTAGGAGACCACACTAGTTATAGTGAAGAGGGAAACTCAGAGGTTAGCCAAACCCAATCAAGGTAAACACGGGGAGTGGTCAAGGCTTAGTCTCAGGAGAAAGTTAGTGGGGATGGGGTCTGCAATGAGTCCATACAGTGAAGCACACAATAAATCAATTTAGACAGGTTAGTACACACATACTCTATTTTTATAGGCTCCATTGCTCCTTCGAGAAGCGGACTACTGAAATAAGTATGTTTCTGATGAGGCTGAAGTGCTTACTGCTATAAATTTGCCATTGCCTTTATCCTTTTTAAGTCACGCAACATAGAGCTTGGTCTCTGCCAGCCTACTGCAGGTAACTGTTTTGAGGAAAACTAGCTGCTTGGTCAAGCAAGACCTGTGCATCTTGCTGAAAACTCAATTCAAACAGCAGTCATTTTTCACAAGCTAGTGATGCGGTCTAGGTTTGGTGAAATATGATTTTAACAAACTGTCGTGAATAGACCATAATGCAATTGCTCCCTTTGGTGTAAGTGGAGATTTCCGTGTACTTCCACGACCATTAGACTCCGTTCCAAGATGGCTACACTTTCGCCTGCATGTTTCGAGGCCTCAACTAATATGGCGCTCTGCTACATGCGCGCGACGTGAACACTTTCCTGCTTTTGGATAAGGGGATGCTCCGGACACGGCTTGGTGCGTCTCAACGCTAAGGCTCCCTTAGCTCAGCGCTCAGGTAATTCAAATTACTCCGGCTTTAGCTTTTTTCCCACTGGCTCTCTCCTCTCCTGGTTCCCAGTTTTCCCTGCCTTGTCTTGCCTTGCCTTCGTCTCCTCCCACTTCCGCTGCTCTGTGTCTTCTGCTTCCCAGGATTCTCCTTGAATCTTACCTATGTGGTCGTTTTCCTTCTGGCTTCTCCACTTGCTGTCTGATAGCCTCCATGCTCCTGGTACCTTCCTGGGGGAATGTCCATTGCCTGACCTGGAAATATGCTTCTATCACCATCTGCTCCAGCACTCATCGGGTTTTTTGCCCTTTGGAGACTTTTTCTGAACTGGCGGTTGGCTCTGGCTTTCCCCCTGATCCATGGTTTTCTCATTGGTCAGGGTGGCTCCTGGAGACGCTTCTCCATTTCTGCATGAGTCACAGATAACTCAAAGAAAACGCAAATTAAGAAAACTACATCGGACCGGTGAGATTTAAGACCTCCTTTTCTGAAAGCTCTATGTGTCCTTCCGACTCTGAACCTGACAGTTTGAGACGCCAACAGTCTCTTTCTAAAATGGAGCTTATGCAAGAAGTTATCCGGTCCAAGCAAGAGCTTCCTGTCGAGGTTCAAGCCTTAAAAGCAGAAAATGCAGCAATTAAACAAATGGTTCTTACCCGGGATTTACTGTCACAGGAAAAACCATCTCTGGGTATGGTTATAGAGAAATATGAAGGATCTCCTAAGTGATTCTGTCAGTTTCTGGATGCGTGTACCATTCACTTCACCATCAAAACACTTTTTTATGCCTCAGACAGGGCAAAAGTAGGGTTTCTGGTCTCAACGTTTGTCTGGTAATGCCCTTGCTTTGGCCACCCCTCTGGATACTGGGGGGATCCGTTGTTGGACAATTATGCAGCCTTTTTGAATGCATTCAAAACCATGTTCGATAGACCTTATATGGTCTATTCCGCACAGGAATCCGCGATGGATTGTCGACAAGGATCCTAGGATGAAATGACTTATGCCTCTAAGTTCAAACAACTCGCCAAAGATGCTTCTTGGCTGGTTGAAGCATGGTTCACCCTCTTTGGTAGAGGCTTAAGTGAAGAAATCAAAGATGAACTTGCAAGAGTATCTCGTCCCGATTCATTATCTGCCCTGGTGACACTCGACTTGCAGATAGATTTCAGTCTGCAAGAGAGGAGATATGAGAAGAAGCAATACAGACCTCCATTTGCTCATTCTTCAGTCAATGCTCCAGCTGCTACTGCTGAAGCCCAATCGGACCCAGAACCTATGCAACTTGGTACAGCTTGTGGCCCCCTTACTTCCGAAGAAAGAGCTAGATGGACTTTGCAAGGCCTCGGTCTGTATTGCGCCTGCAAAACCATTTGGTCAGAGAGTGTCCCATCGCTCCACCTCGTCGCTCGTGAAACGGAGCCTCCCAATCCTAGTTGGAGCCAAAGAGCGGGAGAGCCTGCAGTGCACCAAGCAATCGCAAATATACACCACAGTGTCCTCTGTCTCTAGTGGTTTTGGAAGTCAGCATTATATTTAATAACCAAGAAGCAATAACTGCTCATGCCTTGGTTGATTGTGGGGCGGCTGGAATGTTTATGGGTACAGCTTGGGCTTTAGCCCATAACATTCCCTGACAAATCAAGGAGAATACCCTAGCCGTTGAAGGCGTTGATGGTTTACCCCTATCTTCTGGTCCCATTACCGAACATACTAAACCACTCAAACTGGTCATTGCCCAGCATCTAGAAGAGACCTCTTTCAATTTAATGAAAGCTGCCCATTATCCTCTAGTTCTGGGGATACCGTGTTTACAGTTGCACAATCCCTATATCAATTGATCCGCTGGAACATTGTTTTTTGGGATCTGAGTATTGTGTTCAACATTGTATGGTCTCGGAACCCAAGGCAACGATCCATTACAACAATATATCTACAAATGAGCAGCAGGTGCTGGTCTCATTTACAACAAGTGCCCTCCGAATATCAGGATTTTCAGGACGTGTTTGTAGAATCTATGTAAAGGTCACTACCTCCACACAGATCCAAGGGTTGTTCCATTGATCCCATATCCAGGGAATTAATCCCTTTTGGACGCATGTTCATACGTTCCACATCTGAAAAACAAGCCCTCAAAGAATACCTGGGGATTAATGTACGCAACTGATTGATTAGAAGTTCTAAATCTCCTGCTGGTCCCCATTATTTTTTGTTCCCAAAAAGGACACTACAGAACTCCGTCCTTGACTGGATTACAGAGCACTAAATCACGTCACCCTAAAGGATAAATACAGTCTGCCCTTGATCGCAGATATCTTGGAGGCTCTTAGGGGAGCTGTTATCTTCTCTAAACTTGATCTCAGGGGGACCCATCACCTACTCCATATTCATGAGGGGATGAGTGGCAAAATGTCCGGTAGAACATGATTTGGCCACTACGAGTATTTGGTCATGCCTTTTGGCCTTATGAATGAACCATCCATATTTCAGAGATTTATGGACATGGTCTTTTCGGATCTACTGTTCCATAGAGTCATAATCTACCTAGATTCCATCTTGGCCTTTTCCTCCAAACCCGATGATCATGTGGAAAATGTACGTCAGGTTTTGATGCGACTAAGGCAACATCATCTGTTAGCTAAACCAGAAAAGTGCAATTCCATCAATCCTCTATTTCATATCTAGGTTTCATCCTCTCCGAATCTGGGATTGCTAAGGATCCACGCAAGGTCTCTGCAATCTTGGACTGGCAAGTTCCTTCTACCATTAAGCAGATTCAAAGCTTTTTGGGACTACCCATTAGGTCTTTATTGGAGACAAAAAATGAAGAAATAAAATAAACAAATAAAAATAAGAGTCCCATTCTTCTTGTCAAAAGAGGCTGATGACGCCTTTCAACAGCTAAACCATTGTTTCACTCAAGTACTCATATTGTGTCAACCTGATGTTACCAAACCCTTTCTCATGGAAACCGACGCCTCAGAATATGCGATCAGGTCGGTACTAAAACAACTACAAACTGATGGCATTGAACATCCCCTGGCATATTGGTCTAGAACATTGAATTACAGTGAACAACACTATTCGCTATTGGAAAAAGAACTGCTGGCTATACGTCAAGCTTTTCTTGACTGGTGACATCTTTTACTAGGGGCAATGCATTCAGTTCAGATCCATACGGACCACAGAAATCTTCAAGCTCTACAATAACTGCAATGTAGAAATAGCCGCCAAGTGCTCTGGGCCTTCTTTTTCGCTCAATACCAGTTTGAACTAGGCTATATCCCTCATTCTCAGCACAAACTTGCAGATGCCAAGGCATAAAATAGGTGGTATCGCATCGCAATTTGCGACATAATACTGCTGTTTTGCTGTATATTTAAACAATCATGTCGCACCAAATGCGATATGATTTCTACAAATCAGCTCATTCAAAAAAAAGATTGTGCCTTTAAACTCTGCCTCTCAGTCTGTGCACAGCGTGCACTGCAGGCGAGGCAGAAGCACCCGGGCTGGGCTAAAAACATTGTATCAATGTTATGAGCCCAGCTCGGTGCAGCGTCATCACGTGAGAGGAGGACCTCAACCCCAATCTCATACTCGGCTCTGGCTTCTACCGAGGTAAGGTGAATACTTGTGTACAGGCGCATTATTAATGCCATATCATATTATATCACATCATATCTCATTATAAGGTGGAGGGAGTGCTTATGAGAGGTTTGGGTGGGGGAGCCCTTCTGCAGCAAATGTGTTTGTTGAGGCGCTGGGTGTTAGCAAGTGGCCATCCTGGGAAGAAATATTTCTCCCACCTATTCGGGTGTGAAAAATATTAATTCCAGCCATACCTGCTATTACCCAGCACCACAGTAATACAACATGCTTGTAGAAGGCCTTCAAATATTCTTTCATTCTCGTGAAAAGTGCAGATTTGATCACGAGAATGAAAGAATATTTAATGCCTCCTGCGAGCAGGTTGCATTATTACTGCGGGTGCTAGGTGTTAGCAAGTGGCCGACAATATTTCTCCCACCCGTTTTTGCCAGCCACTATCCAACTCCCAGGCACACAGTAATAACGCAGCCTGCTGCTTGCAGGAGGCCTTTCAAAAGGTCTTCTGCTAGCAGGCTGCGTTAATACTGCGGGTGCTGGGTGTTAGCAAGTGGCTGAGAATAATATTTCTCCCGCTCGTTTGGGTGGGTGAAATATTATTGCCAGTCACTCTCTAACACCCACGCCCCCAGTAACACAGCCTGCTGCTTGCAGAAGGCCTTTGAAAAGGGCTTCTGTGAGCTGCAACAGGCCCGGCTGTAGATGTGTGCCCCCCGGTCGCCCATTGCTGAGGGTGAAAACAGTGGTGCAGGGTCAGACTGGGGCATAAAATTGCCTCCGGCACCAACGAAAAAGTGCTCCACAGTTGAAAATGGGAATTAATTCCTTTTGTGACACTGTTTGAATAGTACCCAAGGGGGAGGTTTCTAATAAAATGTGATGCAAATTGTACATTTTAAATAATATTTATTCAGCAATACTGGTCAAAACTATTGTCCAGTAACTCATCAAACTGGCCCACATTGGCAAAAAAGGTGGGCTACTTGGACCCAAAAAACGGGCCCACACATGCATTTTGTGTTTTTGGTTAAGCTATGGGCCTATTGCCCTATAGGCCAGTCCGAGCCTGCTGTGGTGCATGGAGGTTAGCTGCCGAATTGATTATGAGGCAGGCAGACAGAGCCAGCAGGAAGCCTTACACTAGCCATAACTATAATGTGAGCACTGTAAAGTGCATATTAAAAGCCCCAGAATGAAAATTGTGAAAACATGGGGGCAGATGCTGGGCCCCCTCCCCCCCAGAGGCTCGAGGCCTCTGTTGTTTGTAAGGGTAGAAAGGCCCTTATGCAGTCCCCGAATGCGGGGCTGGGTGTCAGCAAGTGGCTGCGTGGGAGGAATATTATTTCCGCCACTTTCTAACACCCAAGCCCTGCAGTAATAACACAGCCTGCTGCTTGCAGAAGGCCTTTCAAAAGGGCTTCTGCAAGCAGGCTGTTGTGTGCAAACAGGCCCGGCTGAAGATTTGTGTCCCCCGCCTCCCCTGCTGAGAGCAAAAACAGTGCAAGGCACATGTTGGGTGCGTGGTGGTTAACAGCTGCCAAATACTACAAGGCAGACAGCCAGCCAGCAGGGAGCATTACACTAACTGGCTACAGCTTTAATTTAGACTTTATTTGCTGTGCTTAAGTGACACTGGACTGGAAACATTGGGGGCAGTTGCTAGACCCCATCGTCTCCAGAGACTCGAAGCCTCTTTTGTTTGTAAAGGACGAAAGGCCCCAACACTGTCCCAGATTGCTGGGCTGGGTGTTAGCAAGTGGCTGCGCTGGCATTTATTTCTCACACCGGTTTGTGTGAGAGAAATATTATTTTCACTCCATAGCGGGTGCTGAGGGGCCCCATCGATTCTCAAGCCCCCATAGTGAGTGTGCATTGTTGTGGGTAATCCGTTGCTTTTTGCCTATTTTGTAGGAATTGGTCTGCAGTGTAGAGGAAGATTAGGCAGAGAGGACCGTCCCACTGTGACTTTGATAACAACGGGCCTGAGAGCTAAGCAAAGCCTAGCCCACCTTTTTATTCTAAAAATATTTTTTGTGTTTGGTGCCACGGGTAGTGCTTTAATCACGAGAATTATAGACTATTCAAATGCCTTCTGTAAGCAGGATATGTTGTTATTGATGCAGGTGGCCACGTTGGGAGTTAATTTTCTCCCGCCCGTTCGGGTGGGAGAAATATCAATACCAGCCACTTGCTTTTGCTCAGCCCCGCACTAAAAGGACAGCCGGTGCTGGCAGAAAGCCTTCTAAATATTCTTTCAATCACAATTTAAAGAATATTAGAATGCTTTCTGCCAGCAGGCTCTGTTAAATTGCAGGGCTGTGTGCATTGGGTGGGCAAAATATTAATCCCAGAGCCCTTTGCTAGCACGCAGCTCTGCACTGATGACAAAGCCTGCAGAAGGCTAAATCATGTGTTCTTTCCTGTTGCGCTGCACAGATAACAAAGGCCCAGCGATTACTGTAGTAAACTTGTCAGCAGCAACTATGACTTGCAGTAATAGATTTGTGATCATGAGATGTTAGTCCTTAAATCGGAATAGTGCTTGGAAGCAAGAGGCAATGGGAGACCCGGGAGTTCAAGCCCATTTAACATTAAAGCGAACTGTGAAGAGTCCCACAATGTTTAAAGAAGTTAGATGCCTAACCCCTTAACTGCCATGGGTTTTCCACCCCAGTGCCAATGACTTTTTTGGCGATTTCGGTATGTCGCCATTCAATCCCTTGTAACTTTTCTGTTACATGAGATATCTCGGCCAAATTTGGCCCCTTTTTTTCCCCACATGTATGTCGGTCATAACGCCACCAATGAATCCTAGTTTGCTGTAGGGGGTTGAGAGAAAACCATAAAGGGAGAATATTTCGGTTTTTTCCAGAAAATGCCAATAAAATGATGTACAAAGAAGCCTGTGGTTTTTTCCTTGTAAGAGCTAGGAACAAATGGTTTGCTGTGCTGAATTCGCCATTTTCCAGGAGGCTTTCAAGAACAGGTTGAGTGGAAACCAAATAAACATATTTTGATATGGTTACGAGCAGTTTTGTGAGAGGTAGGCGATTTTGCCCTTTTTTGTCCAATACGACATGCGTGGACGGAATGGAAGAGAAGGGTAGGAAAGTTGAATGGGAAGCCAGACAGGCATACATTTCTGAAAGGTAGACAAAATTCAAAGTTTAAGAAGGGGTGATTTGCGCAGGTCAGGCAACAATTATATAGGGAAAAATTCAAAAGTTAAAAAGAAGAATATAATAATGAAAATCGGGAAAAATTACAGAAAAAGTTATGTTGTGTACATGGTTGGTCCGGTAAGGCAATGGCTTCTGGGAATTTTTTAAAAAACATTCCCCCAACTCTTCCAGTTAGGAAATTACACATTTTTCGTAATGTTTAACAAAACAAGCAATACCACAAGCTAAAAAGGGAGCTACGGTACACCAGATTTTTATGCTTCTGGCCTAAACAGACGTACTAAGCATGTGTAAATAAGCAAAACAAAGGGCAAGTATATATTTTTTGAAAGCGCACAGGCAGACCTTTTGAAGGGTAGGTGACTTGAGCAGGTTACAAAAGTGTATAGTGCGTAAGGCAGCGACTAAATGTAGGTCACATTTGGGAAATTAAAGGGTTGTGTGACAAAGTACAGCAGCAAATGTGTAGAAACGTTATGAAAACCAGGCAAACACAACAATTGTCATACCTTACCGCATTCCCACAGGTGTCCCGAGGAAAACAGTACCTCACATGTGTGGGTGCACCTACCTGGGCGCAAAGGGAAAAGGCTAAACCACTGGTAACCCCACGCCTTCGGCAGAGTAGATGTTTGCAGGATTTTGCTAATGTGAACAACGTACAGATTTGGGCCTAGTGTGTTGAAGTCAACAAGGAAACCAGGGAACCCCAAGCACTTCCGAAATGAAGACACCCGTGGGCACCCCCCTTGCCACTAAAAGATCCATGGTGGATTAGTGCCCCCCCCACACCCACCCAAAACAAGTTATGATTTTGTTTCGCCCCTTTCCTAGGAGCAGATGGGCACATCAGTGTGCCCATCTGCTCCCAGGGTGGGAAAAACGTACTGCCCCATGAATTGGTGGGCCAAGCCAATGTGTTCTGGTGGCCCTCTCCCCCCCCACCCCAAATGGATGGCGGGGCATCTCATGTACTCCTTCCTAGGAGAGGACCACCCCCCTTTCCACTAAACATCTGTGGTGGTTTAGTGCCCCCCCGCACCTACCAAAAACAAGTTATAATTTTTTTGTTTTGCTCCTAGGGGGGGCAAAATGTACTGCCCCAGGTTGGGGCAGGCTCTGCCAATATTTTCAGTGGCCACTCCCCCCACCCCAAATGGATGGGGGGGAAAAGAGGGCCACCCCCTTACATTTACCCAGAAATTCCTGATGGCTAGTGTTTTTCCTTGCCCCTTCCCTGGTGGCAGATGTTGGCCCCATACTTTGGGGGCCAGGGGTGTGAGGGACGCTTACATAGTAAGCAGCCCCTCCCCCACTTCAGAAACAGATACCTAGTGGTCACTGCTGGGTGCGGACCGAGCGCTCTGCGCCCGATCCGTGCCCAGAAATGCTTCAAAAAGGTGTTGTTGGAAAGGGGAGATTCTCCCCTTTCCAACGACACCTCCCTCGATCTCAACGGTTCAATAATGCCAGTGATCGAGGGAGAGGGAGAATGGCACTCACCTCCTCTCTTTCACTGCAGCAACCATTTTCGCATTACGCACGCCAACGTCAAACTGAAAGAAATCCAACCCCCAGGCCGTGAGGAGGAACCTCCCCCTCACATAGCCCGGGGGTTGGATTTAAGTTTTGTGCGAAGGCCAAAAAGGACAAGCTATCTCGTCCTTAGCAACACAGAAGTAATGTCAAGGACGAGATAGCTGGTCTTTGGTGTAAAAGACCACATTTGCACAGAAAGGGACTCAAAGCTATTTCTTTTTAAAGCAGAGTTCATCCATGAGATCAAACATGGTTTTGCATTCTGAGATGTGTTATGTTTTCGGTTCAGGGTGGTGCAAATACTCCAAGGAAATTGCTTTGGGTTTTGGGTGTACTTTGCAAATAAAAAAAGACCATTGTGGATCTTGAAACCCAAAACAAATGTGTACTAATTAGAGCTTGGATGTTTGTGACAGGTAAGTTAAATTGCTGGCAATTCTGGCTTCACTGCTTAACCAAAGCATGTGATCCTGGGCAAATCATTTGACCCAACCCAACCATACCAGTGCTGGCAAGAACAGAAATTAGCATTTTATCCACAGGCAATGTCAGTGGACTCCGCCCTATAGATAAAGGGTGCATCGCCCCTTTTACTCCCTTAAAAGGGCAAATACATCCAACAAAAAATAGAAAAAAATGTTGTGCCCCTGCTTTCACCCACACAGATTCATGTATATTATGTTTGGACCAGTAATGCAAGTAGTACCACAGGAGGAAACTACCGTTATATCTGCCTGATCATAAGCAAAGCTGTAGCTTTGATTGTGCATGAATAACTAGGTGCAAAGAAATATTATTACTAAGACAATTTCATTTTCCAGTAAAAAACAAGTTTTCCCACTTATAAAATACTGTCCTTGGTCATTCGAGTTACATTTTTACCCCTAAAAAGTCATTTTACTCCTGGCTTTAAAAAATACGGAGTAAAATACTCCCACTTTTAAATATCTGGAGCACTGGGTGGCCTAGACAGCCATTACATTGCACAATTTTCTGCTAACTTGCCACTCGGTACTTCGTACAATGCCGTGGAGTCACAAAATGCACCTCCGACCCGTAGGTTCAGAGAACAGATTTCTGATCTCTTGGGCACACGGGTCACTTTTTTAAATTGGAATTAAGAGGTATCTGGGACGGCTGCATGAACTATTTAGATCATTTATTTTGATCATTTTTATCACATGTGTTTTTTCTAACATCCAAAGCCAGACCACAAATGGATGATTACATGTGATGTACTTGCTGGGCCTGTTACTGTCTCACAAATAAGAATTTCTGGCACCAACTAGCTGGTGCAGGATTAGGGCCTCACCAACACGTCCAGACCAAGAGACTGAAATCTGGGCATCTACTGTGGTTTTGGTGCTGCAGAATGAGAACTAATTATGTCGGTCCCCAAGTTGTTGCCCCCAGTTTGTCACAAACTCCTTGTAGCTGCTATCTTCATCTTGAGCAGTTGACACTGTGATGCAGTCAACGGATGGACCTTTAATGTTTATTTGTTTTCAGTTATTCATGGCCACCTCGAAACCACATACTGTGAAATTGGCCACAGCTTTAGGGTGCAAGAGAAAATACGACCCAGGCAAAACCTGGCTAGACATTTATGAAGAGGAAGACGCAGTGTATGCAAGATGTACACTTTGCACAGAGTGTCAAACAGATTTGCGTTCTATGAGGAATTTCAGAGCCTCATTAATTTCAGGGATCAGTGGCTCCCAGCTGAAAGTAGACCCACTCCGCAAGCACATGGAAACAAAGCAACACCGAAAAGCCGAAAAATTCAAGAAATTCTGAAAGCAACGCAGTGCTGTGGACCTTTATCGCCACACTCCAATTGGTAAGTTAGTGAAGATTTTTCCTAGGGCTGTGCTTAGTTCGAGCAATTGCAAGCTGCTTTTGACAGTCATTGATTTTATGATTTTTATTTGTTAAAACAGGGAGAGCTTTGGCTACAGCAGAGCATCAGCATAGACTCACTGTGGGCAAGCTAATGGATATCCTTTATACAATGGCAAAAGAGAAAATTCCTGTTAAAAGGTTTTCTGCGTTGGCTGAGCAGGAGAAGCGTTATGGTAGCGTTATGGTGTTGACCTGGGCTCCAAGTACGCTAATGCTGTAACAGGAAGAGATCTTACAATTTGTATTGGACGCTACCTTGGGGAAGAACTATTTAAATGTTCTCAAAGCTGATGATGCTTTTTCTGTTTTAATGGATGGTAGCACAGATAGCGGTGTAATAAAGAAGGAGTTGGTGTATGTTATATACGTTAACCCACAAAGTGGTGAAGTGGAGGTTTCTTTTCTCAAAATAAAATCAGTTAGTGATATTCGCAGTGAGGGGTTGAAAAACTTCTATTCGAAGTCCTAAATGAAACAACGGTACTCTCCTTAAAGAAAATGGTGGGTCTTGGGACCGACGGGGCAGCTGTTAACTTGGTGTGAAGGAATTGCTGCACTGCTCAGGCAAGACATTAAATGGCTGATGTCTGTCCATTGTTTTTCTCACCGTTTTGAATTGGCTGTGAAGGATGCATTGGATAAGACTTACTTTAGTGATGTGTCCAATATGTTAATGCAATTGTTCTATTTGTATCAAAAAAGCCCCAAAAGATTGTGTGAATTGCGTGCTCTCAGATTAGCCATGAAACAGTCTGTTCAGAAACAAAGGAAAGCTCATGGGACACGTTGGGTGCAAAATAAATTACTTGCAACTCAGGCCCTGAATAAATCGTTCCCTACTGTTTGTGCACATTTAGAAAGTATGGCAGCTGAACCAAGCCATGACCATGCAAAAGCCAAGGGAGTAAGTATTGCAGCTTTCAACACGGTTTCAGATGGTATGCCACCTGCTTTCGTTTGAGCAGATGCTGCAACCATTGCTAGATTTTCTCTTGCACTTCAGAAGGAAGTGATTGAAATGCCAGAACTCATTTGCTTTATTTCCAATTTAAAAATGACTGTGCAGACCTTAAGGGGAGAGACTGCCTTGATAGGAAGTGAGCTTGATACTCTTACAAATGAGGCCAACAAATTATTGTCTGGAAACTGCAAGTCTGTTTCCTATCATGGGGTCCAACTAACACATGTGTGCATTCAAGTTCTGAACAGTTTCAAGCCACAGTGTACGAAATATGTCACAAACATTGACAAATCTTGTGAAGATAGATTGTCTTTTACTGAGGACAGTATTTACAACTGTGCAAAAGTGTTAGACACAAGATTATGGCCATCAGAGTTAAAAGAGTTGTACAAATCTGGAAATAATGAAAATGTTAGAGCGGCAGAACACTTTTCTTATTTAATTGTTGACTGCAGTTTTTCAGTAGTAAGTCCTGGAACAATTCTGTCTCAAGAGGCAAGAGTTTAAAGTATTTGCCCAGAACAACCTCTGTAAACTGCCACCAAAAGAGATTTGGGTGAAACTGGCAACCCTCTATGGCACCTCATATACCCAGCTTGTGAAGCTCAAACATCTTTAGGGTTTTCCCTGTGCCCAATGCAGTTGTAGAATGCTGCTTTTCCTGCTTGAACAAAGTTAGAACTGACTGGAGGGCATCCCTATCAGAGGAGACTGTTGAAACACTCATTTGTATTAAGAACAGGGCCCTTCCCCTGCAGAGTTCAAATCCAAAAGGCTGTAGATTTATTTTGTAGCATGAAACCAAGACGTCCTGGTGTGGACGATGATGACTTAAGGCCTACTTCTCCCAAAAAGAAAAGATCACACCAAGCATGTCTCAAGACACAGATTCTTAGTCCTACACATTCATTTTAAAATGTGTTTCCCAGTTTTAAACCAAGCAGTAAAGTTGCTTGTGACAGTTTATGCCAAACACTTGCTATATGTAACTTGATATAATAAAATAAAGATTGCACATGCACGCGTGCCTTTATTGATGTCTTGTTAACAATATGAAGGACACAACACTGTGCTGCAACACTGACTGCATGACCCAGCCACACATCCTTGAACTGAAAAATGTTTTAGAGCTTTCAGTATCATTTATTTGTTTGGCCATTCAAGCAACAAACATTTACATTTTACAGACATTGCACTAATGTTATACTTCAGAGGATTAGTACAAAACTGCTAAGCAAATAAGTTAATTTGCTAATCAAAACAATTTTCATTAGCAAATTCTGCTAATCAATTTTTGAAAACTAATTTATGCCTTGGACGCTCTATCACACAGACTTACAGAAAAGTACAAACCAATCATGTCAATAGTCACTGTCTTTCAGGAGAAAAAAGTAATTTACCATGTTGATGAGTTTATGCCACTCCTTTATGGTCTACCATTTCCACCGATAAGCCTTGCAAATTAAGACAAGAACAAAACTACTTTATAAGTATCACTGCCTATTTAACTGAACAGATTAGAAAGATTGTGCTATGACTTTGCCATGGTTCACTTCCAGCTGGACATAGAGGGATCAACGCTACTAGACACCTTATACTTAATTTGTGGTGGCCAGCTAGGTATAGGACGAAAAGTCAGAATAAAAATTACCGATCCCACCAAAAGACCTAAAACAAACACCACGAAAAGCTCCAACTACCAAAGGTTCGAACTTTTCATGGTATGCGTTTGGGTGGGGTCGTTATGGGGCTAGGGATGAGGGGGGGTGCCCCGCAACACCCCGCACTATCCCCCCAGCTCCATGGCAGAATTTCTTTTTTTTCAAAAAAGTCAGAGGCTGCGGGTTGGTCGCCCCCCCACCCCTCAACACCACGCTCAATATAGTATACAGTATAGTGAGCAGGGTGTTGCAGGGACACCCCTGCAGCTCATCCGAGCAAAAAAAAAAAAACAGGGGCTGCGGGGGTGTCCCCTGCAACACCCCGTTCACTCTACTAATGTTCACCCGAGCTAAAAGAAGAGAAAAAAAAAAGCCGGGAGCGAAAGGGAACCGGCGCTGCAAGGACACAGCACGTCTGAAGAAAAGGTAAGTAGGGGATGGAGGAGCAGTGGGGGTGTTTTGGGGGTGTGAGTGAGGGTGTGTGTGAGAATCTGCGTGATTTGGAATGGAAATGTCCACATGGGAAATGTACGAATTGCGTACATTTCACATGCAAACATTTCCGTCGCGGGAAAATCAGCCACGGGCAAATCATGTAGATCCGGCCACCTATGGATCTCACCATTAAACACCACATCAAATTGTGTGTTCATTGCGCTCAAACCAAAGAACTCAAAGACAAGCCTATTGGTCTCCTTCTACTACCAGAATTACCATCACAACTCTGTTGAAGGATTGACAGATTTTATTGTGGAACTCCGAGAGTCCAAGGGCTGTACCGCAACCATGGTAACGATTGACTATTTCTCAAAATTAGCCAATTTTTCACCATTGGCTAAACTTCCCACTGCTGCCGAAATGGCCATCATATTCTATTCAGATGTATTCAGACTAGGCGGTCTACCTGATGTCATAATATCTGATCACGGATCTCAATACATTTCTCGGTTTTGGTCTGATCTGTGTCGTCTAACAGGTGTTCAAAGAGCCATGTCTGCATGCTATCACCCACAGAGCAATGGAGTCACAGAGAGAGAGTAAAACAGACTCTCGAACAATACCTCTGATATTTTGCCACAAAGCTTGAGGAAGACTAGGTCACTCTCCTTCCGGTGGCTGAATTTTCATACAATAACTCCATTCATACATCTACTAAAATGAGCCCGTTCTATTGTACGTATGGTTCTCATCCAACAGTTTTTCCTGTACTCACAACTGGATCCACTACACTCCCATCAGTGGAACAATGAGTCACCGACATTCATAGCGTTCATAAACTCACCTTTGAATAATTGGAGTCTGCTCGTCTAACCACCAAGTTCTATGCTTATCGCAAAAGGAAACAAGCCCCCTCGTTTAAGACTGGTGAGCAGGTGTGGCTTTCTTCCAAGTATCTACTGCAACCTCTATTTACGTCTAAACTTTCTCCAAAATACTTTGGTCCTTTTCGGATAATCAAAATCCTCAATCCAGTGGCATATACTCTACAGTTGCCTCCCTCCTGGTCTCGGATACATCCCACCTTTCATGTCTCCTTGCTGAAACCCTACCATCAATCCTCCCCACCACAGGGACCTCCTCACTTACCGGTGCTGGTAGAACAGCAGCCACAGTACTAGGTTAGCTGCATCTGTGATTCTCAATACCGACGTGGGAGACCTCAGTATCTTGTTGACTGGAAAGGGTATCCCTCTAGCGAGAGGTCTTGGGAATCCAGCACTAACCTGCATGCCCCTGTTCTGGTACGTCGATACCATCGATAAGACCCTGGAAAAACCTGGTGGAGTGGCTTAGTGGAGGGGGCATACTGTTATGAATAGACCATATAGGAATTCCTCCCTTTGGTCTAATTGGAGATTGCAGTGTACTTCCACGACCATTAGACTCCGTTCCAAGATGGCACCCCTTTTGCCTGCATCTTTTGCGGCCTCTACTCATCCAATATGGCGCTCTGCAACTTGACATGAACACTTTGCAGCTTTTGGTCAAGAGGATGCTCCGGACCCAGCTCGGAGCGTCTCAACGCCAAGGCTTTCTTAGCTTAGCGCTCCAGTAATTCTAATTACCCCTGTTTTGCGGTTTTCTCCTGGCTCCCGGATTTCCCTGCCTTGTCTTGTCTTCGTCTCCTCCCGCTTCCGCTGTTCTTTGTCTTCTGCTTCCTGGGATTCTCCTTGCATCTTGCCATTGGATGTTTTCCTTCTGGCTTCCCCGCTTGCTTTCTGGTAGCCTCCACGCTCCTTGTACCTTCCTGGGGGAATTTCCATCGCATGACCTGGAAACACGCTTCAGCGCTCATCAGGTTCTTTGTCCTTTGGGTCTTTTTTCTCTTGAACTGGCAGTTGGCTCTGGCTGTCGCCTGAATCTGTGGTCTTCTCATTGGCCAGGGTGGCGTCTGGAGACATTCGTCCATTTCTGCAGGAGTCCCGGATAACTCAAAAAACACCAAACTAAGAAAACTGCGTCGGACCCTGGCTCCAAGTCACAGGTGAGAGCTAAGACCGCCTTTTCTGAAAGCTCTACATGTCTTTCCGACTCTGAACAGGACAAAAACCTTGTTTTGGTTCCCTGCTGCTTCATACATGAATGCGTTTTTCACTTCAGTGGGGCATTGCAATTTCCTGGCGCGACTGTTGATATTACTGACTCTGTCCGTATTGTTATACTACATAAGAAGTAAGTTCAAACTACTGAGATGAATCGTAATGGCCACCAATGGCAGATCACATTTTGCAGTCCTTCCTTCTTACCCATACAGCAGCAGCCGCCATTTTGCAAGGGCCATTGCAGCAGTTTAAACTGGTGAGGGATTAGTTTTGTTTTCATGCCGACTGGTGAAATTATTTATTTTCACTGTTGTGCTGCTAGCGAAAAGGTCCGCATTGGTGGGGAAGGATTTCAATTTGTTGTATTTTGTTCTCAAGTGCATTTTGTGTTTTCATGCTGCTTGTACAGTCCAGAACCACAAGTGGTTAATAGGTGGCGCTGTGCATGTGGCACAATTAATCCATAACCGTCTGGCGCAAGTAATGAATGGCAAAAAACAGACATATTTTTGTGACAACAAAAAAGCTGCAATATTGCCCTCTCTCTACCCTGTGCTAAAACGCCTGATAAAGTTAAAAAAGGGTGCCATGCAATTCAAAGAAGCCTGCAATTCCCTGAAAAACGAACAAAATTGATTTTTTGTGTGAATCCTCTATTTTGAAGAAGCCTGTGCTACTCTGCATGTTGGAGCTAAAGTTGTAGAGTGTTCGCTATTAGAGCTCCTTTAGCCTACATTGACATTTGTTTCGCCTATTTGCTGCATGTATGAATATTCTTAATATTATATAAAGGGATCAGGTTGCTTCATGATGCATGGCCAAACACTAACAAATATTTGACAAGGGGCCATTCTGATGTGGTTGGGTATGCCGCCATGTACTATGGCATTGTATTATATTGTGGTGCCTGGCACTAGAACTTGATGTACACAATTGCTGCGTGCACTGGCATTTCCTTAATTATTTTCAGTTTTAGAATCCCCAGGTTCTGGGATAAAGCATGCCTACGCGGGTTTGTTACATTTGGCACCATCACCTCACTCCGTCTCATTATACAACATCCGCATGAGCTGTCTGTAAATAAATTGCAAATGATCATGGACTTTGGAATTTTTGCTTATTTTTGATTTAATGAATATGTTCTTTTGTATAAATCGGCAACATGTTTCAGGAATTCTTTGCCAAGCGGTCTGTAAACATGAAATCCAACAAGCGTTACAAAACTTGTTTCAAAATATCCTGTCCTACAACTCAAACAACATGCTGATCACACCAAACAAAAAATACATAAAACTCTGTTCATGCTCCTTTCTTGCTCTGCCTATGAAATTAGTTCACCCGAATGGTTGCCTGCTATTATGCAAGTATTGACCTGACAAAAATACTGCAACCCAAGGATTATGGTCACTGAAGTTCTTGTTAACAAACTCTTCACATCACAGGGATGTCCACTCTCTACTATGTTGTTTGCGTTTGCAATAGATCCACTTGCACAACAATTGAGATAGAAACATACCCAAGAGAACAGTGCAAATACTAAATAGAAGCATGCTCGTCTTACTGTATGCAGATGACATGCCACTCCATACGCCGTTAACCCAAGATCCAATCAGGAGCCGATAATGGAAGATATTGTCGGGTATAAAGAAGTAGCCGACCTAGCTACTAATGGGGATAAATTAGAGTTATTCACGTTGATGACCAGCACGTCGCTGGCCAATTTTCTAAAAGCACTTCTTTGGTAGATGGAATGGGCTGATAGGGGACTTGATATGTGAGGAAAACGTACTGGAGTAAGGTGGGAATTCCTCACAAAGCCATAGGACGTTGAGGGATAGCTGGCCTGAAACCCTTTATGTGCATTATTTGGTGACCCAAACTGTCCAAAAAATGTGAATACATTAAAGACTTAAGACATCCCCAGGAGGGCCTTGTGATAAACACATCTACTTAAAATCATTGTTTGGCAAAGATATGCATCATGTACATCAAGAAATAATCTGTAACACTTAAGGAAAGCAGAGATTTGTGAGAGGGAAGCTATCCCTGCATTGCTTAGAAGGTTTTGTTTAATCAGTTTGTGTATTTTTATGTTTTAATATACATCCATAGCCAAAGAAAAAATAGAGTGTGTTAACTCTATTAAGACTGGTGCTCTCAGTTTGCCCTGAGTGAAGGGACTTAAACGTTTTTTTGAAAAAAAATTTTGCAGTAATTTTATAAACAATTCAAATGCGATGTTATTCTTCTTTTTCTCAGAAAGTCTGTTTATTTCACATAGTATTTCATCTCTTCTGGATATTCTATATCATATTCAGTGAGGACAGGCAGATACTGGTTTGCATATTATATACGATTGCCAATGCATTTCGGTTCGTGAAGACCTTCATCAGGGCCGTATAATGTATCATCAGAAGAGATGAAATACTATGTGAAATAAACAGACTTTCTGAGAAAAAGAAGAATAACATCGCATTTGAATTGTTTATAAAATTACTGCAAAAATATTTTTCAAAAAAACGTTTAAGTCCCTTCACTCAGGGCAAACTGAGAGCACCAGTCTTAATAGAGTTAACACACTCTATTTTTTCTTTGGCTATATCATTTGGGTCCTTATGCCATAGGCCCTACTTATGACTGGTAGCACCAGGTCAGAACTTGATCAACAAATACAAGTGAACTAAGCTTAAGCATTGTACAGAAACAACACGTAGTGCCTCCCTTCAACTCCTTTGTTAATATACATCCATACCATTATCAAAATGTATATTAAACTTAAAATAAAAATATATATTTTTTTCCATTTGTGTGCTTACTTTGTTCTGGGTTCCAGCTGGTGCTAGCCCCATTGATGGTCCTACTAGTGATTTGTTGATGTATTATGGTGTGTACCTCATGCGACACCAGACTTCTTGTAGTCTTTTGCCAGGGAGGCTACTACACCGACACCTGGGGTGGTAGTAGTCTAACAGTTGACATGTTGGCTTTATCAATCACTACATCATGGTCCATGCCTATCTGCCTTTTACCATAATCCCAAATAAGGCTGAGTGACACACATTTGGGAGTGTCCTTGAGGGGTCAGTGGGCAGTCAGAATGGAGGTTGCAGGCAACTGAACTAAAATAGTGGTCCCTCAATTTGTGCTATGACGTAGTACCACCTGATGCAGCATCACTTAGCCTGACATCATATAATAAGGCAGAACACCTGGAGAAATAATTGTTATCCTTGTTCTAAACAAATAAACTGTCACCAACTGTTATGTTTCCAAAGTAAAAAAGGCTGTCCATAGTTATTGGGTGGTTTTTTGGGCAGGACATGGCAGCAATAACCAACTCAAAATCATTCTCCATCCCCTCAACCCCCCCTCTATATCCCCTCACCCACCCTAAAAGACAACCCACCTCGCCAAATAACTAAAGCACCAGAAAAACACAGGTTACACAATGAAAGGTACACCACCTGAAAACATGCTTCTTTCTACCCTAAGCTTCCCTGTACACTACACTAACTCACCATAGATGGACCAAGCAGCAAGGCCAGGATTTTAACCTACTCTGCAATTTAGACACTTTTATACATACATTAAAAATTATATTTGCTACAAATATTAAAGTATTGGCTTTCAAGTACCAATATAATACTGCCTTTTAGTTATTACTTGCAAAACAGACAAATCACGTTCTAAAGCATCCTGGAAATATGTAAACCCATATGTAGAAACATGTTAAGGCAAAAGAATACAATTCCGGCTATATTTGCACATCCAAAATGAAAAAGGACAAGTGGAAGAAAACAAAATAATATGTGTAAAAATGTCCTGCTTCGAATGGATGTACTTTTAGCACTTTAAGACACACAACAAAATAATTGTGTAGTAAGGTCACCTGGGTATAGAGATTGTCACAAACTTCCAGCTTGCTTTTATGCATGATGTCAAGAACATTGGACTATCCACGTAAAAGCAAACCCTTTGTTTGCATGTCAAGCCAATACACATCATTGATATGCCAACTCATGCAAAGGCAGTGGTAACAAAATAAATGATTTACAACATTATTGTGCATCCGTTGTCAAAGTGCCTTTTGTCATCTGCATTTTGTTCCTGCTCTTGACGGTTGTGAAGGTGAGCAGACCCTGATAATGTTGATGTTAAAGGTTTTTATACTATGCACTCTTGCCACCTGTGTGGGTTCTTGGCGTTCAGGTCGATCTGTAAAGCAAGGAGGGAGGGTGGGTGGGTAGGGAGGTTAGTAGGGTTGAGCAGGAAAAGCAGGAAAAGAGCAAGAGAGTTGTGATGTGCTGATTCTGGTCGATTGTCTGCTATGTATGACTCAGTGTATGCTAGTGATTTTGTTCTTGAAGTGACCTGCAACATCATCGCATAATTTTTGGGATGGCACAAGCAAGTTGTTGCATCTGGGGGTGGGAGGGTTGCTCATCACATTTACGATGTTGAATAGTTCTCTTTAGTGTTAGTAGCTTTTGTGATACGGTCATCAAAGTGTTTTTTTTGCTTTGAGAATTTCAAATGTGTATGATCGGATTTGTAATAGATATTTTATTCTTTCATCTTGATCATAGATTTTTCTCCATTCTTGTTCTAGTTTCCGGTTAGTTATTTTCATTGTTTTTAGGTGGGGGGTGTACCATCTAGCCACTGCTTGCTTGCTTGATGGGATGAGGCGTTTTTCCTGAGAGACGCAATTTCCTTCTATGTCAGTTGTGTCCCATAACGTGGTCGCTGGAATCAAGGTTTCTAGTTGTTCTTCTAAGTTACTGTTCTTGATAGTTTTCCAGTTTCTTTTTCAAATTTGTGGGGGGTTTTTTATTTTATTTTTTTTTTTTTTTTTTAGATGCAATTGATGGCATTTGGATCACAAATGGAATAATGAGGTGCTCACTCAATACTATTTGGATGGGTGGTGATCAGGCTTTTATTGGCGAAGATTGCATCCAGAGTGTGTCCTGTTGTAAGGGTCATGGCGTTGAGCTGCTTGATTAATGATTTCTACGAGTTAGTGTTCTCTTCATCGAACCATATGTTGAAGTACCCGAGAATGATTAGATCATGTTTGATGGCAAGGTTCGTGAATGCTTCTATGAAGGTGTCTGTGAAGGGTGCGTCATAGGTTGGTGGCCTATAGACAAGTATAAATGGTGAGGTTTGGATTCCGGAATGCTGGCTGAGCAGGCAGCAGGCTAAAACAGGAGCTCCTGTCTCCCTCATACAGATAATTTAATGATATAAAGATATAATGAATTCAAAAAAGAAGATTGACTCCCATGAGTCCCCTGCCTCTAAGAAAAACAAGGCTGATATGGAGGACACACCTAGCGCCCAAGACATCTACATGCTGTTGCTGAGGGTTTATCAGGATGTTGGGGAAATGAAGGCTTCCTTTGCTGACCTAAATGGTAAGGTTTCTAACCTGGATAGTATAGTCGGACAGCTAGAAAAGGATTCAGCTGGATTTTCCTCTGAGATTTCTGGAAGCTACAGGGCATACAATGTTCTGAGAAAGGAAGTGGAGGATTTGAAGGTCAAGAATTTGTCATTGGAATTGAAATCTAGAAACAGGAATCTCAGGCTTGTGGGTCTCCCAGAGGAGGGAACAGCAGATGGGCAAATAGAGAGCAATTTAATCAAAGTTTTATCGGAAATTTTTGGCCAAAACACTCTTTCACAAGGGGACTTGGATTATGCCTATATGGTAGGGAAAATGGATAGCACTAAACCAAGACAGATTTTATTGGTGCTTAATGGAGTTACTGCAAAAGGGAAAACATTGAAAGCAGCAAGAGAAAAAAGGTCAAGTGGTCTATGGCAAATCCAAATTGGCTATATTCCCAGATTATCCTAAGGACCTGGTGGAGAAGAGAAAGCTTTTTCAGGACGTCAAAAGACTGGCAAAGGAAAAGGAGATAAAAGCAGTTCTAGTCACACCTGCAATATTAAAATTACATTTCCCCATCTGGTATTAAAATCGACTGAAGACCCAGGAGGAGGCTGAGAGGTGGGAATTGGGGTTTAAATTCACTAACAACAGCGATTTAGGAGGGGTTTAGTGCTGCTGCTGCTGCATTAGTGAAATATATTTCTATGCGTGTCCATGTATAGGGGTTTCCTTTAATTAGGTATTTAGCTTTAGGCACATTTCACTTTTCTCTTGACTCTTTACTTTACAATAATTATAATGGGCCCTATGAAACTAAAATGGAGGCAAGCAACGGTATGGAATGTTTATTCCATCAGTTGGACATTTCCACAGGGAAGGGTTTGTTTTGAAACACTTCCTGTGTTTTTTTAGGTCCTTTACTCTACTGGTGACGTGAGACGGTGGAGAAATGATCTCCCGTTGCACGCCGGTCCCGTGTGTGGCATGGTTGGAATTCCGGTCTCGGGAAATGGTGCAACGCTGTGAAGGGGCAGCGGGTTAGTCAGAGTGGGTATGTGAAGCGATCTAATTCATTGCTCCAAGACGTTGGAATTGTCTCAGCCGGAAAGCTATTTGGGAACTTTTGTTTACAGTTGAGCACTATGCTTCTCTGCAATTACCATCAGTTCAATAAGGAGATGTCGTAATTTCAACTTGTTAATTAGTCCTTGATAATGGTTGGCACGTACGGATGTGCGTTTATGATTAATGTGCATGTATACCAACCGGTATGTTACTAAGCCTTTCGACGGCATTTCTTTACGTGTTTGGACTCCTATGGAGTGTGCACAGCTTGGATTCTGTAATTAAACCATGGGTTACACGCAAACTGACAAATATGTAAGGCTGATTCAGGAATATATTAACACACTTGGCCCCACACAATGCTACAACGCTTGCAGTGAAAGCTGAGCTATTATGTTTACACTGGGCTTCCAAAGAGCCTTTGCATTGTTTTTGGGAACTGGAAAAGGTAAACAGCTACTAGTAGCAGACTGGGAAGTACACTCTGTTTTATTTTTGGTTTCCCAATGTTTTGATCCTCTGAGGCTAGGGGGTTTACTCTAGTTCTACCCTATCATGGTAGCTTAGCAGGGTAGATGTATTTTTAATCTTCATATTGTGGTTATGGAATATATTACTGTTAATAGATTACACTTTCGCTCACAATGTAACTTCATTTTAGGTACTATTTAATACCTGCCAAGTAATCCTTGCTAATTAGACACATGGGATTCTGATTGGGACTCAGCTAATTTTAATAGGACTACTCTATTGGTCTACTAGTAGTGAGATAATTGACATTTGACTAGTACAATAACCGATTGGCGTTGATATTGAAACTTCTGAATTTTGCAAAGACCAATTGAGGGGCCCACTAGAGAATCACTTTTTATGGGTTGTCTTTGGATTGATAACAGGGTCTTGAGGACTTTTCTTGGAAGACTAGGGTTTTCGGGATAGCAGCATTAGGTTTTTAGGGTTTATGGTTAGGGATAGGAATAAATAAGTGTGATTTGCTGTCATGGCATGTTTCAATTTAGCATCTTGGCTTTTGTTGCACCGTGAAATAATGCTGCTTAATTTATTTCTGGAATAGGAATTCTCTTCCATTTTACTTTCGCATAGTTATTTAGTTTAGTTTATTAATTTGTATAGTGCAGCCAAACCCTGGAGTATCTGGGCGCATTAGACATGGGGCAAAACATAAGCACATAAAAAGCACAGTGTGAAAGAATAGTTACAAATGAAGAGTATTGATACATTAGTTGTGCAACAGTCCAGAAACTATTTTAGGGATGGTTAATATATAATATGTGAACGTGGTCTTATTAATTTACCGATAAAGGGGGACGCAGGGTCGTTCGGTAGAGGGTGGACACAGTTATTAACTTGTACTTCTTCTCGGTGCAGCTCCGTTTTGTAGTATTTTTTTTTTTAGGTTAGGTTTAATCAAGATTATTTTCCTAGCTGTTTGGTATTTAGTTTTAGTTTGTTTAAAGTCCCATTTCAAATCCAACACTCAGTCTTGGTCCGCCCAGAGTTCAGGCTTGGAGTATGGCAAATTCAAGCTATCAGGTTATAGATTCAGTACTGATAATATCATGGAACATAAATGGCTTGAAGAATATTATAAAAAGGAAAAAGGTATGGTCACATTTAAGGCGCATGAAGGCTGATATTATTCTTTTGCAGGAGACACACTTTACGGTAGAGGAGGCCGCAAAGTTTGAGAAGGGATGGGCGGGTCATATGCTTCATTCCACTCATACTTCAACCTCAAAGGGTGTAGCCACGCTGCTTAGGAAGAATTTCCAGGGCAGAGTGATTGATTTTGAAGGCAGATAAGTTGGGTCGCTGGCTAACAGTGAAACTCCAGATTCAGGAAATGGAATTTACAATATGTAATGTCTATGCGCCTAACATCAACAGTGAAAACTTTCATAAATTGGGTCGCTGTTTGTTGGATAATGTGGAAGGAATTTGGTACTGGGTGGTGACTTTAACCTGGTGGTTGATCCGCTTTTAGATAGGAGCAGTCAGATAGTTAGAGATGGCAGGAGGAAAAATAGAGAGACTATGCAGCTGCTAATGAGGGATTTTGGATTATCAGATGTGTGGCGATTAGAACATCCCACGGGGAGGGAGTTTGCTTTCCATTCGGCTGCCCATGATATCTATTCCCATATTGATAATGTGTTTAAGTCGGGTCTAGTGACTCAGAATACCAGGGCCTGTGAAATAAAAGGCATCATTATCTCCGACCATGCTCCCATTAAATTAGAACTTTTCCTGAGTTACTCGTCGAACAAAGCAAGAATTTGGAGGTTAAATACTATGATTTCAGAGATGATGATTTAAAGAAAATCCTGGTTGACGAGGCAGAGGAATACATTACGACTAATCTAAATGGAAAGGTGGGAATTGAAACTAAATGGGAAGCGTTTAAGAGCGTGATGCGTGGGGTGGCTATAAAGGTTTCTGGGATAAGGAGGAAAAAAAAAAGATGACGAGGTGAAGCCGCTTGAGAACTCAAAGGCTTTGGGAAAAGATATGAGGTCCCCTAATATGGAGAAGTCCAGGAAGCTGATGAGATTAAAATATGATTTAAACAAGATTCTCAGTGAAAAGGCAGAGTTTGCTCTCTTTAGATCAAATGCAAGTATTTTGAAGGGGTGAGAAGTGCAGCAGAATTCTAGCTCACAGGTAAAGCATAAAAGAATCCGATAGAACAATAGGTGCGATTAATACTGATTGTGGTGTGACCAGAGATCCAAATGAGATAAACAAAGATCTGAGGTTTGTGGTCTGTAAACACCTTTCCAGGCTGGCCGAGGAGATAGATCTGGATGTGGCGGCACCCCCACAGGATCGCCAGGGCCTCCTCCTCAATGTGTGTATAGTTCTGCTCGGCTTTTGTGCGCGCTCTACTGGCGAAAGCAATGGGGTATGTGCTTCCGTTTGAGTCGAATTGTGGTAGCACGGCTCCAAGGCCAACAGGGCTGGCACAAACTATTAGTTTGGTGTTCCGCGCAACATTGGAAAAAGCCATCTTTGCTTTTTTTGTAAGTGAGTCTTTGATTTGTTGGAATGCTTTCTCTTTCTCTTCTCACCATTCCCATTGTGTTTCTTTTTTTGTGAGTGTCTTCATTGGGGCTGCTACAGCGTAATGTCACCATTCCCAGAAAGCTTCTAACCTCCGGAACTGAGGCAGGAACTTTGGCCGTTTTGATATCGTCAACTTTCGCGGGATCAGGTGATACGCCTTTGGCATTGAAGACATAGCCAAAGAATGCCAGATAGTTCTTGACAAATTCACATTTCTCTGCATGCAGAGTGAGGCCTGCAACTTCCAGTCACTGTAGGACGGCGCTGAGGTGGCCATTATGTTCCTGTTGGGTCGTTCCGTATACCATGATGTTGTCACTGACGGTGATGGTGCCAGCTAGTCCCTGTAATACCCCCTGGATTTTGTTCTGGAACACTTCGGCTGCAGGGGTTATTCCGAAGTTTTGCGTGCGATATCTCTGGAGGCCGAAATGGGAAGAGAACATTGCTATATATCTGGATTTTGTGCTAGGCGTATTTGATAGCCTGATCGCATGTCGAGTTTTCTGAAAACAGTGGCACCGGTCAGGTCTACTATCAGCTCATCAACCACCAGAGTGATGTGCAGCGGCCAATAGCAGCATTCGGTAACTTCATGTCGACACAAATGCACACGGCATTCAGTTGTTTTGGCTTTCGAGTCACCACCATGGGGGATGCCCACGGAGTGGGGCCAGATGTCTTCTCAATGATCCCTAGTTGTTCGAGTTTCTCTAGCTCTGCTTTCTAGTAGATGAAATGGGACCCGCCGTTGCCTTACTGCCCTTGGTTCAACAGTTTGATCAATGTGCAGTTTTACAGTTCTCCCTTTTAGGCATCTGATTCCCAGAAACAGCTTGGCATGCTTTTCTAGCAGCTTGTCGATTTCCAGTGGGTTGTATGAACTTGACAGAGGCGTAGCCAGGATTTTCTAAGTAGGGCTTGAAGCTAATGTAGTTGGGCACATTGCAGTGACATTAACATCTGTAAATGCCCACACAGCGCTGTTGAGTTGGCATTTACACATTTTGGTTGGGCCTTTCCCTGTCTACGCCTCTGGAGCTTGTGCTGCTCTGCAGTTTTGTAGCTTAACAGGGTCTCTAATCCGACGTTACCTTCGTAAATACGTTTTCAGCATGGAGTGCCGTTGTGTGTTAGATCAGATTTAAAAGAGCCCACTACGGGTAACGGCTTTTTACACACATATGCAAAGAGTTGCACCCTCTTGTCCTGAAGCTCTGCTGGTGGCTTTGGTTCTTTAAACTTTGCTAGTGGCATCACATTCACTGTTGCTCCGGTGTTGATTACTACTTTCGTGGGCGTTTCCACCACTACGACTAAGCAGGTGGGCCGGACGCTCTTCCTTTTGCTTGTAGATTTCGTATTTCGTTTGACTGCAGATATCCAGTGCACTCGTTCATTTCGCTTCCTAGGCTTCCACGCTTGTCGGTCCCGAGACGTGTCAATCTCAGAAGCACCGTCTTCTTCACTTCTGCTTGTCGCCTCCTGGTTTCCTGCTATGGCTCTCGCCTTCCCCTGCTTAGTCTGTTCGTTGGGGCACCGGGGGGCCATCTCGTGTCTCTTGGGGGTGGAGGGTTGAGGCAGACAACTGAAAAGTGGTTCAGTTGCTTGCATTTTCAGCATGTGGCCCCTAGGGATGGCCATGGTTTGCCCTTGTGCCACGCCCTCCCACACCACTTGCATGTGTCTTGTCGTTTGCTGGGTGGCCATGGGAGTCTAGCAGCAGCTTTCTTGAGCTCTGGCCGGGAGTTTATTGCTGCAATGTTCTCTTTTTTCGGGGCATCTATGGGTAGCTGATTCATCGCAGCTTCCATCGCTGTTGCCTGTTCGTCTGTCCGTTCTCTTTGTCGTCCCATTGCTAGTATTCTGTCGAGGGGCAGGTTTTTCTCAGACAAAATGGCTCTTTGTAGCTTTTCCGATGAGATCCCATGGATGACCTGCTGGTGCACTGCAAAATTTTCATCTGGGAATTCGCAACCTATGGCCATCTCTCAGAGGCATGCATGGAAGTCACCCATTCTTTCTCCTGGCATCTGTTGGGCCTGCATATTTGGAAACGCTCATAATTCGTGTTTAGTTCTGGCTTGAATTTTCCAATTAGAGCCACCTTGGCAGCTTCCTAGTCATTGGCTGTTTCTCGGTCGGATATCGTGTTGAATAGTCGGAACGCCAATGTGCCCAGGTTAAACATTAATAGCGTTCGCTGTTCCTCTGCTTCCGTTATTTTCTTTGCTGCAATGTGGAGTTCAAATTGTTGGAGCCATATCTTCCAGCGTAGAGCTGCTCCCACTGTATATGGATCAAAGGAGCACATAAATGCGCTACACGCAACGTCTGTGTTTGGTTTTGGCCCTTCTTGGTCAACCGTGGCCCTTCTTGCACTCCTAGGTGTTTGTCTTTCAGCGCTGCTCCTCGATGGTCTCCCCATCTCTGCTGTCATGAGGGCTAGTGTTAGTATACTATTTGGACGGTTTACTATTTATCTGGGTCACTGGTACTGTTGTCTTGTTGTTTTGTGTATTTTCTGCTGCCAGGGGGCGCGGTGTGCATTGCTCACAGTGGAGCTGGGAGGGAGGTTCTTTCTTTTCCTCCTGACTATAAACCGGTTTCTTCCGCCTTCGTCACCATTGTGATGTGGGTGGGCCACGATTGTTGCTACACGCCCGTCCACACTGCTGGAGCTTAAATAAAACGCGCACACGTGGAGTGATGTCTCACTGTGCACTGTCCGTTTCCGGAGCATGCGCTGCTTTATTTCTCTTCTCTCTGCCCCTTCCTCCTCCATCACGTGGGTCGAGCTGCCCCTCTCAGCACGTGACATTGCGAGTAAGGTGCAACAACACAGATGACACAAGAGGGCATGAATGAAGCAGTGGGGGTAAGGATGCTGTGGTGTTTATGGAACGCCTTAAACTTCATTTTTTACAGTTGACTTTTCCTAATGCTCTTTGTGCTTCTCTTCTGGCGGAGTCATGACTTTGATGCACTGTCTTCATGTTAGGTTCATTTTCATTTCTTTGAATAATGCAAAGGGGAGCAGGATGCCGTGAGGGACAGAGAAGGGATGACCAGCGATGTAGCTTCAGGCGAGGCGTCTGGTGTGTGACTCCACTGCCATGCTCAGCAAGTTGTTGGATTAAGAGTGCCCAGTTGGGTCGGAAGGAGTGAGTTGGGACTGGAGCAGTCATCAAAGTTCTTCCTGCTGCTGTGCTATCAACAGAGACAGGGTCAGGGCCTTTAAATCCTTTCAGATGAAAGAGACCTCGAGCCGCCTTGGGGTGGGAGGACCAACCACTGGTCCCATGTTGGCAGTCAGTGGTCTTATAACACAGCAATATATTCCTTTCTATATTACTTTAGTTCTGGGGCTTTAAACATGCACTTTGCAGCAATTGCCTAACAAGCTGTGTTTGCTCGAGCCCTTCCGGCTATCACTTTCCTCCAGGATACGGAAGTGTTGCCTTTGATCACTGCTTCTTCCAAAGCAGCCACTTTCTGGCAAAGACGGATTCAGAGCTTTTCAGTAGGCATTTTGTTTTCAGCTCCTTGCTGGCTGGACATCTTGTGATAATCAGCGGCTATTAACCTCCGGCTGTATTTTTTAGTCCACATTACAATGTATACCACCCACAGATACCTCGGGCTGTTTCCACTCTAAGCAAGGGGGGGCCGCCAACCATCAGGTTGAAATGGACCCCCCCCTCACATCTTCAGCCGGGGCTTGCTTTCAATTACAATGTCATTCAGTGATTTTCCTTGGTGCTGTGTTTACCGCCCTATTGTTAGATAAAGGATGCCCAGTAGGCAGCAGTTAATGGGAAATGGCTATGAGAGCAGGATTTTCAACTTTGATCCTTTTAACAGTACAAATCATCAGGAAATGTCCTAACTTGGGGTTTGAGAAATGCGACGGGCCATGTGCATTTTACAACCAAACGTCCCTTCCCCCCCAAACTCACCCCATCGCAGCAGCAGACAGGTTAATTTGCTGAAGAAATAGTGAGTTAAATATTGTTGAAAATGCAATAAATTGCCTGCTTTGTTCACATGGTGCAACATGTCGGCTTCAAAAAATGAAAAAGACAACTGGTCTTTATTGATAATGTAATCAGCCCAAAGAAGGGTATAGATTCTTCCCACGATATCCCAATGTAACGTGTGAACGGGACAGCCAGCCGTGCCTACATTTCCAGAAATGTATATTGGGGAAAACGTCACTATTGTGTAAGGGGTCAAAATGTCATGAGCAAAGAAAATAAGCATTAGCACAACTAACAGTTCGGGCTTTTGTGTGGTACTCTCTCCTCTACCTCAGTCCCCCCTGTGGCCACCTCACCTCCCTCTTTCTCTTCCCTTCCGCTGTTCTCCCCTGACAAGGTTTCTAGACAAGTCCGATCTATGAAAGTCTTGTCAAAACAGGTTCTTCCAAAACCATAAAGGACCACATTGACACCTTCGCTCCTGCCCTGGCTGACTTCTGCAACCACTCATTTGCCACTGGAGCCTACCCTTCCCCCATGAAGCACTCTCTTGTGCACCCTCTTCTCACGAAAACCTCAGCCGACCCCTCCTGCCTGGCTAACTATCGCCCGATCTCCATCACTTTTGTGGGCAAACTCCTGGAAAAGCTGGCCATCTCCCAGCTTAATCTTCACACTGAATCGGTTGGTTGTCTCCATGACCATCAGTCTGGCTTCAGAGCAGCCAGAAGCACAGAATCTTCTCTCCTCCTGAACAACTGTGAAGACCTGCTCTCTAACTTTGATTCTAATCTCCCCTCGGTCCTCATTGTACTCAATTTCTCTTCTGCCTTTGACACGGTCAACCATGCCATCCTGCACAACCATCTCTGTGAAAACCTGGGTATCACCGATCAGGCCCTGGCCTGCATGACCTTGTTCCTCTCTGATCGACCCTCCCAGGTCCAACTTGGGTCCTTCCTTTCCTCTATCTCACTCTCTACCTGTGTTCCCCATTGGTCTAAACTCTCTCCCTGGCTGTTCAACCAATACCTGGCACCTATCGCCCACCGCATTGCCGCTCTCTGCTCCAACTTTCAGTGCTATGCTGGTGACACTCAGCTCGTTTTCAGGCTCCCCTCTGCCACCTCTTCTACTTCTCATCTCTGACTGTCTGCTACCCAGGTCTGGTATGTGCCACCAACGATCTCGGCCTTAATGCCAGTTAAGGCAGAGATTCTCCTCATTGGCACACCTGCACCCTCCTTTCCTGTCACTCTCTGGCCGGAATCCATTGGCCCTCTTCCTGCTCCCACCTATGAGGCTAAGAACCTCGTTGTCATCTTCGACTACACACTCTCCTTTTCTTCTCACATCTCTGATGTCTCTAAGAAGTCAAACTACCAACTGCTCCTCCTCAGAGGTATTCTTCCTTTCCTCTCCTTCCCCCCAGAAGCTCGCTGTCTCTAAAGCTCTGGTTGTATCTAGGCTGGACTATTGCAACAGCCTCTTTCTAAATCTGCCTGCTTCTACTCTCCGCCCTCTGCAACACATCCAGAACAGGACTGCGAGACTTGTCCTTGGCCTCAAGCACAGGGATTGCATCTCTCCAGCACTTATATCTCTGCATTGGCTCCCAGTGGCTGCAAGGCCCTCTGCATTGTCCACAAGGCCTTCTGTGGCCTGGGTCTCAATAGCTCCAACTCTCTCTTTGTAAATACCTTTCTACTCTAGCTCTTCGCTCCTCCACCTCCAACTCCCTCGGGGTCAGTCGCTTCTCTAAGCAATAAGTTGGTGGTAGATCTCTTTCTTCGGCTGGGGCCTCCCTCTGAACAGCCTGCCTGCCTCTCTGAAACTTGAGGTCCTTCCGGAGCTGGAGATGGTTCTCAAGACCTTCCTCTTTGCTTCTGTCTTCTCTCTTCCTCTCCCCTGCTAATTTCCTGTCTGATACCACACTGGTCACCTGGCTATCCTCGGATTTCCGGCCCAGGTTCCTGTCCCCCCAGTTGCACTGCCGCACTGCCTCCCGGCAACCCTTGCACTTGGGTCTGTATCTGTAACCCTACAGTCCCCCCTACCTGCACTTTTGGACACCTGATGTCTGCAGTAACCCTTGCACCTGCCATTTGATGGATGCACTTCTTGTTAATGTTTTGATCCCATGTACAGCACTGTCCCCTCCCCTTTCCCCTGGCACTCCCCCCTGCACTTGCGCGATCTCAATGTCACTTGGCCTAGGAAGATCGTTGTCTCTGCCCTCCCTCTGTTCCCCCTTCCTTGCCTCGCCGCGCCTTGAAACACTTATGTACAGGTGCGTTACAAATGCCATATCATATGGGGTAGGCATTTGCCAGTCACTGCCATAATGGTACTGACCATAAAATAGTAACACGATTAAAATTGAATGATTACCTGGAGGTTTTCATGCACTTTGAGACTACAATAGTGGTTTGCTGGCAGGGTATAAAACAAATCATAATAAGGTAGCAGTTCCTGGCAAATGTCTATCTAATAAAACTGTATGCAAGCCAAAATGATTGGCTTTGTCAATGCTCATTTTCAACAGGACTTCAGTGCAAAGAACACATATAAATCAAGTGGGTGATGGTACACTTGGTTAAGACATTTGTATTACACTAGTACCTATTTTGCAGATGTAATTAATGTATTAAATCTCGGCAGATTGCTTATAACTAATGCAGGCCAAAGTTGAAGGTTGTTTGATAAAGCTTGCCCAAAGAGAGCCCAGGAGGATGGGTTTTGGGTGGGCAGAGGCAGATATTGGGTGGCAATAGCCGTTGAGATTGAGATAAGCATGAACATGGGCAGTTAATGGGTGTGTACATAACCAAAGAGCACAAACAAGCTGTGTGTCCCTCTTCACCTGTTATATCTGAGCCGTACTTTAATGCAATAGTTGGGTTTATAGGTGGCATTTGAGCACAACCTAATAGCCAAAAGTAAAACCAAGACCATCGCAAAATACAGCTGCAATTTGACAAAATAATGTTTCTTGTTCAGCAGTTATTAAGAAATTAACATAAATGAAAGAGTACGGTTAGATTGCAAGTTTGTCACCATTACTGGCCTTTAAAATGTTCCTACTCAGAATTTACTTTTCATGTTTGTAGGCTACTATTATGCAGTGAAACAATCCAAGTTATATCATTTTCCCACAATGCTAGTAGCAAACATCATATTTACACACATACAGTTTCTGGCTAAGATATTGCCCCTAGACATAGTTTAGAACTAATTTAGTAGACTGGGATATGCCCTTCTTTGTTGACCCGTGAGTAAAGGGGATTGAATCTAGTAAATGACAGTTTGACGAAAGTAAGCCTTTGACTGGATTATAACTATCATCTATCTCTTTCTCGCTCGCTCCTGCTCTCTCGTGCACGAAGGGTCACTGCCATATGCAGTTGTATGCACCAGAACACAACAAACTGATCTAATCAATCGCTAAATGAAACGTGGAGGTACTATTTTCCACATGCGTTTCAACTTCTCAAATAGCGAATCATGGTAAATCAGTGTAGTTTGCTAATTTAAGTAACACACGCCAGCTCTTTCCCTTTCTTTCATTGTTGTACAGAGAACAACAGATTCATTTGTATTCCATGTACTTTGTTGGATTTGGCATTTTACAGTTAATCATGCATTATTAATGTCAAATAAACCAACCGATTTACTATGTGTATTGGGAGGGTAAAGTGAATATCGTGCCTGTGCGCCACCCTGTATCAATTACATGGGTGTATGAAATACAACTGTATCTTTGCTGCAGTAGCCTAACTGGGACTGACATTCGCTTTTAGTAAGTCAGAAAGATGAAAAATACTGAAAACAGTTAGGTGGGGGTGCTGCACTAGGAAATAAGACAAATATGGTTTATATAACACTGTTTAGGAGTTTATTAGAGGTTTAATGAAGAATAGGTACTGTGGACCAGTCCCATTTTGAGCCAACATAGACCTGGTGGTGGCACATGCTTATGTTTCACCCTTTATCAGGCTTTGTCAAGAAATTGCATAATTAATAAACTCCTAAACAGTGTTTATACAAACCATATTTATTGTCCTATTTCCTAGCGCAGCACCCCACCTAACTGTGTTCACTATTTTTCTACTTTCTGACTGACTAAAAGCAAATGTCAGTCCAAGTTAGGCTACTGCAGCAAGGATACCGTTATATTTTATACACCCATCTACTTGATACAGGGTGGAGCACAGGCACTATATTCACTTTACCCTCCCAATACACATAGTAAATCGGGCTGATTTTCACCATTGATTTATCTTTTGATTTGGTACTTTGCAATTCCGTTTCTTGAACAGATAGCACAAGTGAATCGTTTGAAAGACAATGCAGAAAGTAGTGCACATTAAATTAAAACCAATGACAGATGATGGGTGGAGATATATACTCTGATTCATGGATTATTAGCGCTGAAAAAAAACAGGATTTGTGCGCCATTCTGCCCGCAAATCCCCATTTGTTAAACAGGGATTTGCAGGCAGAATGGCGCACAAATCCAGTTTTTTTCAGCGCAAATAATCCATGAATCATGGCCATAGTCTTTTGACTGACTAACAAACTGTAGAACTGGGATATGCTGGCTATAATCCCAGTGTCTAAAGTCTGTGATTCTGGGTAAATCAATTGACATCACTGTGCCTTGGGTTCCTTAGCTGAATGATCACCCTGAAGTGATTAATTAATGTCTACTACACATGTGTACCCTCATGAATGAGTTTAACAGACTGCAGTGTTGCAATGCATACAATAATAATATTGACCATTTATATAGTGCATTTTACAGGCTAAAGTTGCTATTATGTTACTTGCTCCCCCGTCGACTTAAAGGACCTCTGAAAACAAGGTAAAGTATGATGCAATTTACTCACAAAAGGTTTGAATCCGTCATGTGACCACGTCTAACTTACTGTTTTGAATCCTGCTACGGTGAAGTCTCACCACTTGGAAATTGTGCAGCTTACATTTTGCCACTTTAATTGTTCCTACTGGGATGTTTGCATCATTTTGAGCTCTGCTGCTTATGAATTTTGCCAATTGAACTTTGCTATGGTTGGGTTTTACCACTTTGAGTTTTGCTAATGTGAGCTTTGCCCCATTTTGATTTCTGCTGGCTTTGAATGTTGTCACTCCCAATGCTGCCACTGTGATGTTTCGTCACATTTTTGTTTTGCTACTGTGAGGTTTCACCACTCTGAATTTTGCTACTGCTAGGTTTTCCATTACACTACGTTTACTGCAATATCAAGATGGTACAGACAAGAGGACCTGCGCTGTTGGAATCTTTGTCTTAGCTGACAATTGTGCATGTAATTTGCTCGTTGACTGCACATTACCCATTGATGCATGTGTTCTGCATGTTAAGTATAGTAGAGCCCTCCACTGTAGGCAGGTGCCCTAGGAATTAAATAGATTATTTACAATACCCTTGCCCCCTCTCGTTCCACAACACACAGAATACAGCAGAGTCCCACAAAAAATTAGGTCCAGCTGTCACATATCCACTGACATAGTAGTCTTTCTTTTGCCATTGCCATATGCGCTCCATGATTTAAAATGCTTGAACCTAGCCCTCTATGCTTATCACAGAACGCCAAAAACTGTTTACTCGCATTGTAGTGCTCCTTCTATTTACATGCTTGCATTGACTACGTTCTTCCAAAGGGGTGTTCATCCACTGCAGCGCTTCAAGCCTATACCAACGGCAGTAGGCGCTATACAAATATCAAATAACATAACTTGTGGCCACATCAATTGTGAGCCATAGTGCTCTCCTCATATATTAAGTAAACACTACATCAATGTATGTTAGGTAGGTGTTGGATTCTAAAAGGGGGTTATGAGTACAAAAGAGCATTTTTTTTTTTTAGGAGGCGTGAAATTATGTGATTCTGATTGGGGTACATTCTGAAAACTCTGGGCAATACAATGAAAGATCAGGATAACCAATTAGGGCGTAACAATGGAAAGCCCCCATAATGATATATAGAAGTTCCATTTTAAAGTACGTAATAAAGTGCTCATGGGCAAGCACTCTCTTAAATCGGGTAGTTATAATGTGTTGGGCAAAACTCAGAACTAGACCCACCCAAGGGGTGTTAATGATGCAAGGTGGTGAGGAATGAAACTCTCACGTTTGCCTTCAGTGTGCAATCACAGGTTCAAACTCTGACAGGGCTGTCGCAACAATTCAGCTTTCCACGATCGATAAACTGGGTAACATTACATTTAATAGCAATACGAGATAAATCCGGTAAGAAGCGCTATAAAAACCGCAATAAAATTATTAATTATATAGGCGAGTCAACGGTGTAGGCGAAAAACGGAAGGTGTCTGACCTAAATGATGGGGATGGCAGGGTAAACGCAAGAATCATGCAGATTGGGAGGGATTGAACAGGGGTGAACTGGAAACAGTGGGGTAGCATCGATTACCAAGCGAGACAGGGACCATAGAGGGTATTAGGATGAAGGTTCGCGGAAGGGGGAGGGGCAAATTGATCAACCGAGAAGGGATTGTAGTGGGGCCAGGGCACCACTGGTTTGTCAAGTTGCCAGGTGACACTCCCCACATAAATTACCTCCCGGTTGGTCCATGGGCTCTGTGAAGTACACTAGCTCTCTCACTGACAGTCACTTGGTCAACCGCTTCCGGTGTAACGTCACGGCGGGCGGAGACCAAACACGGGGACAGCCCACCATGGGCTGAATGTGAAGAAGAGCCCGATACGGGTTTATATCAATTAATTGTCCATCTAAAATGTTTCAATAAACCACGTTTTTTTTATTTAAAGACGTTGAAAGGACGCTTCAGAAAATGTCTGTAAAGTTACATTTCATTTATCTGGCAAATCATATATTATTTTACTCGTTTTTCTTTGAGTTACATGGTAGAAGTTAGAAGGTATCTCCCCCAACTCCCTTTCTTTGTGTGAGGTTAATGATACTGAAAGTTTTAGTTGATAGGCGAAAATAATAAAAACGAGATATTCCAAAGTGGCTGATACCTTTCAATCTACGGAGGATTCCCATTTCCAATGTTAAGATTGTGTCTTTTCTATGCCCGTTCTTGTCTCCTTTTTATGTCTACCAAAAGGATTTACACTGTCTCTCGACGCCATATTTGTTGTTCTTCTTTCCTTTCAGTAAAGTGTTCTGTCATTGGCTGAGCCAGAACAGAGACGTGTTGCGATTGGATGGCTCACTGGGGAATTCCCAGGTTACTTAAAAACATCCCCGCTACGGGGAATCCAGTAAAAAACAACGGTGGAGCTGTTCAGTGGGATTATGGCGAATAAGCGGCTCGATGAAGATTGCTGCGACAGTGGTCTGGGGTCTCTGCTGGAGGGACAGTTGTGGAGCTTGTCCGGCTCTCAGGATACCTTGGGCTACCTGCAGGCCTCAGACTCTTGGGTCGGCGATGGGGAATCACTGGGTCCTAAAACGTCTGGTAACTGGGACATTACTGTGGACACACCGGGCTCCAAGGCTGCTGTGCCCCTGGGGAACGAAGAAGAGAGACACAAGGGCTCTGGAGAACTGGAGCACGAACGCTTCGATTCAGCTCTGGGCGAGTCTCTCCAGGAGGAGGATGTGACCGCTGGCGAACTGGGTGAGCTCGTTCACGGTGTACAGCGCATCCAACTGGAACAACAAACGACACCCGTGTCCTGGGCTGGGGGAGTCTGCGGCTACATCTCGGAAGAGGGCGATACGTAAGTCCAATTTCTCAACCCTTTGGGTTTACCAGGAGGTGACTTCAAAGACGATATTGGAGAGCAACTATTCTTTGGCGGGCATTGAACGGTTGATCTGAATGTGGTGTAACTTAGGGCTAACGGGAGCTGCTTCTATGTCAATGGTACACGTATTGCTCTCAAATCAAAAGAACTGATGGTTGTAAAGGTTAGACCTAATGTTAAACTAGTGGCGTAGCACTAAAGCAACTCTCCAAACCATTGTTCTTTAGCCTGCCAAGCTGTTATATAAAAGGGGAAAGGCCATGTACATATCAGGCTTGGTCCCATCCTAAAAGGGGCAGACTAGCCCCAACTGCTTCGTCACTTCCCTTCTGCACGAGAAAACAAGCCACCCCAGACATGTTTCGAACACCCAGAGTATCATCAGGAGGTGTTGTTTAGGTAATCGGGGGCGCTGGGGGTGGCATCTATGCATACCCATTCCACTCTGGGTGACTAAAGCAAAAGAGGTGACTGCCCCAAGGTTGAGAAATAATCTTAACCTCTGGAATAGCTCTGGGCAACCGTCCAGAGCAGGGGTGCCCAACCTTTTGTGGCCAATGAGCAAAATGTGCATATCAAATGAAATGGTGAGCAACATCCATTTTCCGACGTAACATATCGGCACTGAGTTGGTGGGAAAATGATTGCAACACAAATTGGAAATGTAAAAAACATAAGACTGCTAATAGAACATTTTGGTGTGCAGTACTTCTAGTCCAGTCTACGTGCAATTCTAGTAAAGGAAATTTGCAAGGCTTTTAACTTTATTTGACTTCAAGTGGTTGTATGTTGAGGAAATGGATTGGTCAGTGGGACATTTTTAGACCCATAGGACCAGTCAAGTTGTTCAGAAATATAGTAGGACTAAATAAACATTATGCAGGGCTTTAGGTTCTCAAGCTAAATATTACAAATTTAGTTCAGATGTTTGGACAGTAAAATATATCACAAATAGAGTACTGATTTTTCAGGTTTAATTTGGGATTCTGCCTGGGGATTTTCCGGGATCTTTAGTGGCAAATGGTGCATTCCGAAGCATACAAGACCAGCAATACTGTTCCTCAGTCATCGATTACTCTATTGTTGACTGTTTTTTTTCTTCAGGAATGTTATAAATGTTTGCATTTCTGATTGAACAGAGGGTGATCACTAACCTTGTGTTAATTTTCCAATAGTCTGGGGTAGGCATCACAAATAAAATGTCTGACAGTCAGAGGTGCTGGTTAGCGATGCCTAAGCTCGACAAGGAGGCATTGGAAAGAATGACTAATTCCTAAATTAAGATATTCGCTTAAAACTGTTAAACAGTTCAGTGGCCACAAAGGAAAATGTCAGTTTGAGTTTTTTGGTTGAGACTTTCGAGGACCGTGCTACTGGCATACAGAGTCCTCAAGTTCAAGAGGTCCAGGCCATAGAAAGGGATGTCCCATGGCTGTACACAGCTGGTCAGATTTAAAGTTTCAAAAGGGCATATAAAAATAGCTAAAAGACAAAAAAAAACAAGTATTGAGAAATACTGGGATATTTTTTTGTAGGACACCAAATTGTTTTATGTTTAATGGAATTGTCCAGACTGGCATTATTCCATCTCATTGGGCAAGTAGTCCTTGGACCACCAGCCCCTCATGTTTTTTGGCCAATTTCCTTACTGGATATTGCCACCAAGATTTTCCAAAGGCTTGTTGCTCATACTGGATGAGTGGGCTCATAGTAACAAAATCGTGAAGCCCCCCAAATGGGTTTGTCTAGGGCTTAGTACAGTGGACCAGTGCTTCATTGAGCACGGTCATGGAGAAATACGGTAAGGTTAAGAGAGGGAGGTTAATTGTGGCTTTTTTCAGATTTGGAGACAGCGTTTGTTTTGAATCATATTGTGGCATAAAATCTTATCCAACTGTGATACGCAGACATCCCAGCCTCTGTTCGATATACAAGATCAGGGAATTATACATTGTTTTCCCCCACCAATAAATGTGAAAAGCAGGGATGTCAGTTGGCCCCAATGTATTCCTTTCAGACTCTGGCTCTAGTATTTCTCTTAGGAAAATTAGTCCACCGTTTCTGAAGGGTACTTTTCATAGCCCGCGGGAGAAAGGGCGTGGGTGTTGGCGTCCCGCGGGGGGTGTCGTACTGGCCCAGGAGGGCTCCCATACTTGCGTGCTCGCAAGCCATGCCCCCTCATACATTTAACCCAGGACTGCAGGCCCGCCATGGTGAAGCCCGTGGGAGAAAGGGTGCGGTTGTTGGCGTCCCGCGGAGGGTGTCGTACTGGCCCTGGAGGGCTCCCATACATGCATGCTCGCATGCCACGCCCCCTCATACATTTAACCCAGGACTGCAGGCCCGCCAGGGTGAAGCCCGCGGGAGAAAGGGCGCGGGTGTTGGCGTCCCGCGGAGGATGTTAGCGGATCCATGGGGGCCCAGATAGACTGGCCTACAACAACCTGGATTGCACCGTAAGTCTCCAAGGTGAGCAAAAGCCAGCCACTACCTACCTGCCATTCCTGAGGAAGGGGGTGGGGCAACCATTCTCCAACCTCTCCTCGGAGCGCATGAGGCCCTTTGCAACAGCCAAGCCAACAAGATACTCATGTAGGGTGGCGAGGTGTGACCTCTTTAATCGGTAACTCAATCCGAAAGGCTTCTTTCCATCTTTCCATCTGGCCTGCAAATGGTTGGCCCTCCCCGAGGTAATGACTCTAGGGCCATGGAGGGAGGAGACGTTTCATCTCCCTTTTCCCCCTCTATCTCTCCAAATCCTCACTCCTATCTACACTAGAGGGACCCCTGGCTCCATCGGGAGATCGGAAGCCTATTTTGGGCAGAAGACGGAGGGGGGGCCTGTTGAGCAAAGCTCCGGTGGCTATTCAGGCAGAAGGCACCACATGCCTTGGCATGGATGGAGCACTTGTCCAACTGCCTCCGGCCTCGGCATGTGTCAGAGAGGAAGATCCCGGGGCACATACACCTGTTACCCTTGTTATCCTGTAAGACTGGACCGCTGGTCGGGGCAACAACATCACGGCTCTCTGGGTCTACCTGTGGCAATGCTCCCATTGCTCACTTTATCTCGGTTTTGGCAAGCCCCTTTTCGGACGAATCGAGGATCCCTGCAAATCTGTTAACCCCAGGAGGGGGTCTCGACTCCGTTGCCAAGGCTGTCCTTCTCGACACCCTGGCCAATGGTTGCGAGAAGATCTCTAAGGGCATCTCGAAACTGTCAGGAGGGCTTGTCCCGCTGGCACAACCTTTGGCCCCTCTACCAGCTTCAGCCCCTTCCTATCCCTTATTTTACCCAAACTCGTATCAGCCCAGCATACATCACTGGTTCTCTCTGAGGTTCGCTCCCCCCTTTCTCATATGCCTTTGCCTTCGGCCTCCAGGGGTGGGGGTGCAGTGGGTTTGGGTACGGGAGTGAAGTCCAGTCTTCCATCTAGTATTGGGAGTGAGCCTGTGCTTGATGCTCCCATGGAAGCCCCAGTATCCACAGCATCGGCCATCCCACCAAGCTGCCCCTGTCATCACCTCCGTTCTGAGATGGCCGAGGTAAAAAACCTTTTACTGCTGATTTTAAATCTGCTTAAAATGGAAGCCCTAAGAACGAACACGAGGTGTATCTTGCCTTCGTCGACTTTTCTACGGCCTTCGATATGATCGATCGTGAACTGTTGTGGGAAAAACTAGAGTTGTGGGGTTGCCCAGTTGGCCTACTAGCAGCAATTAAAGATCTCCACACAAACACCTCAATTGCCATTCAGTTGGATCCTTCAGGAACGTTGTCCACCCAAATCAAGACACTGAAAGGAGTCAGGGTTGCCCACTAGCAGCCGCGCTTTTCAGTCTATTCATCTCCGATATCGGTGAAGCGATTCAAACAGTGAGATCCTTTCCACCTAATCTCAAGGGATCGAAGATAAACTGGCTGCTGTACGCAGATGATTTAGTAATCCTGGATTTAACACCTATCGGGCTCCAACGCAAACTTGATGCTGTACAGAACTACGTTTACCAGAATAATTTGAAGATCAATACATCTAAAACAGAAATATTGGTGTTCGAGAACTTGAAAACAAGTCTCAATTCAAAAGGCTCAAAGTATGTATGGTCTCTAAATCAAGAGAAATTACAGATATCAAAAAGTGTAAACTACCTTGGCATGACACTTAATTCCAGTATCTGTGAGGATCCTTGGGTGGCCGATTCAAAAAGGAAATGTGGCCAGTTGGCCTGTCAAGGTCTGGTAATTTACAAAAAATACGGGCAATTTTCAATGATACCATTACGCAACTTTTATGAACAAAAAGTAGTACCAATTCTGGTATATGGTGCAGAAAATGCCTTTGGTTGTCCATCAACACATTGGAGTTCACTAGAACATATGTTCTGGTCAAAGACCCTAAATCTACCACCTGGAATCGCAACTGCCTGTATACGGTATGAATTAGCATTAATCTCTTTGCATGCGAGAATATGCTGGAATCAACTTGCACTATTTCGAAAAACGTGTGTAGAAGCGGGAATATTTCAATTCCAGATATTTCACAAGGCGGCATCAGGAAGTCCAGATATCCTTTCTCAATGGATAAAACGCTGTGAAGATCTTCTGGTGATCAAGAACATCAGCTTGCAAATGCTCCATAGTAATCCTGCGGCCGCAAAAGTGCGACTATGGCGTGCTGACTGGATAAATACATGTCGTGAGCGATTGATGGCTAATGCGATGACAGACTCTCCTACGGAAGCAAGAGGGTACAACATCTTGCAAAAATATTTGTCCCGCTTTCCAAACGCAAATGCAAGAAGATTATTTTTACTGTTCCGGTTGAATGCATTAAGAACTAAAGAGCAAACCAGTTATTGGGCGTGTAATGCGGGTCAAACCTCTACTTGTCGCTTTTGTAATAAGGAGCTAGAGTCCTTAAAACACTTAGTCCTCTTCTGCTCAGCTCTAAGAGACGCTAGATCAATACATCTGGGCCAATGGTCAGATGCAAATCATTCTGCGTGCGCAGAAGAGTGGTGGCGGAAAATGTGGAATGGACTGGACATGAAACTAATCTTGCCGTTGACTTCCTTTCTGGCTATTATCGTAGCGAAATTAAAAGAGAACGCAGGTCAATAAGGAGCCGGAGAAAAGGGTTGAGAACTCTTAAAAACCATCTTTAAGGGGAAATCTGGGTGATTATCTCTGTCCGAAGGTATGGCGAGAACGAAATCGATCCAGTCGGGGGCATTGATAAATGATGACAGAGTCGGTAAAACTCTTGTTTTGTGTAGATGTTTGTGCAATATTTTAAAGGTTTGTTTTAAACCAATAAAATTAAAAAAAAAAAAAAAAAAAAACCTTTTACTTGTTCTGATTAATGGGCTGCTGGAAGCCAGGGGGAGGGGAGTTGTGGGGAGGGATGGTATGAGCTCAGTAGAGGTTGGCCCAGGAGGGCCGAATTCTGTCTCTGGCAAAGGGCCATATCCCTCACATTCCTGTCCATCCCCTCCTTCCCCACCTTCTTTGAGGAGACAACCAGAGGTGGCTTTCCCCCAGTGCCACCTTCACGAAGGGAGTCCCTAGCCCTGGGGGCCAATCCTTTACCATCGTTGCTTACTCTCGGGAGGGCTCAGAGCAATATGTGCTCAGTGGGCAGGGAGGAAATTGCTCCAAACTCGGGTCAGGAGAGGATTTCGTTGGGGTGTCACTCCTTGGAGGGCAGTGGCCGCTCAACTGTATTTCTTCATGGAGTCCCAAAACTATCTATTGCCTCTAGAGAACCAAGGGACACACTACGGAACAAATGCCTTCATTGGTTGCGGGCGGTTGGGGAATGTGGAGCTGTTTCCGGGGGCTTCATGCTGAACTGTACCAGACTGTCCAACTTTTCAGCCATCACAGATGTTGTCACAGTGGTCTTTAGGGATGCCCATACGGCAAGGTTTGTTGCGGAAAATGCAGGACAACATAAAAAATGGAGTTTGCATAGGTTCAGGAATGTGCAGAATTTTCGTGGATCACCCTGGAATTTCTCAGGGGCTGCCAACGGGAAAGGAGTGGGTCCATATACGGGAGTCTGTGGGGGTGTGTTGTTGAAAGGATTGGGCTGAGGGTCTCTGAATTCGGGATCTGCGAGTAGGGAATGGCGCTCACTCTGGATGGTGTCTAACCGCTGATGTATGGCGGCGGCGGCCATATCAGCCCTTAGAACTGTGATGGCCTGGACCAGGGCAGCCACTGGGTCCCCGGCAGCCGTATCCATAGTCTGAGCGGGAAATGTTTTCTCAGTCTGTCAAGAATCAGGGTCTGCGTAGACTATTAATACCTCCGTCCCCAAGCACCAGTCAGGGAGACATAAAAAATAATTCGCTGACCGGTTATTGAGGCCACAGGTGACTGGAACAAGAGCACCGAGTTCCCAGGTAGCTGCAACGGAAACAGGCAATTTAAGTGTTCAGACAATGCATGGAAACATACCAGTATTGTTGAAATTGATGAACAATAAAAAAAATCGGGTCGTTTGCCTATAAATCAAAGGGACACTTGCTATAGACTGAGATCATCATGAGGTATGAGAAGACTGCCATAATCAAAAGTGCATAGAACAGAAAAAATTATTATAAATCAACAACCATATAGCAACCTTTTTATTATGAAAGATCATTACATCAACTCAAACCAGAAAGTGTAACACTGGTTGTTAGAGAGGCCAATTTCAAGTACAAGGAGCTGTCAAAAAGGAACCATTGTAAAACTCAATTTCCTCATATTGGCTGTGATCTTGGCTATGATCAAGGAAAGCTTCTTAAAGCATCAGTATCTGTAAAGATATTACAAGACTCCTTTAGTGTGAATACTCATAACTGATCGCTTCTCAAGATGAAATATGTAACCACAGGAGCCTAGGTTGAAAATGCAGTACCTCACTTGAACCATTGCCCAAGAGACTTGGGATATCCCAGACATATTTCCTGATAAGGATGAAATGGCAATGACCAAGTACTTTGAATATCATCTGCCGATGAGCGGTCTGGCCAGGTTCCTTTTCGGAAGGAATGCAGTGAGCTTTATCCACTTCAAAAGGAGTTGAAAATGTCATTTTTAATAAGCTTGGGATACATTTTTCAAGGTAGCTTCTACAATTCGAGCCTTCAATGTTTTCCGGTAGGTTGAACATTCCAATATTGTACTTGACAGTTCCTGTTTTCTAGCTCCTTGCGCAGTGGTTGAATCCTAGTTGCAGAGGATCTAATCGCGGCTAGGGCCTTAATGTTATCTTACATTTTCACTTCTGCGTCGCATACCCTCATGTAGGGGTGTCACGGTATTAGTTTTATGACAGTACGATAACCTTCTTGCCAAATGACGGCATATCATGGTTATCGTGTTATAGCAGGTGGAGTTAACTAATCTTAACAAATATTTTCTAAAAGGTCATAAATTGACAGATTTCTCATCACAAACAAAACCAGGCACCCAGGGCCAGAATTGGGCTTTTCAACATACTTTCCACTGAAATGCAGAGGGAGGAGGAGGAATGAATAGCTTTTCTTAAGTGGTCATTTAGGCTTTATGTTCCCCCACTGGCTACTGGTGAACATGAACGTGTTGCCATCTTGATAACCTGCATGCCACCCATCAATGGAGGCTGATGGTAGTACACACACACTCTCTCTCTTTACGTTACAGCCTTTAGTTTACTTGCGGGCCAAAAGGTGTTCAGTAATCACGGACATGTTACCCTTTGGTATGGCAGCAGGGAATACCCACAGAGATGAGTGAATTTCGCAGTGTGACTTATTATATGTAAATTCAATGATAGAACCAGGGAAATCCCCCATTGCCATATGTTTAGAGAACATTATCCATTATAAATATATAAACCCCAAAGCCGCCAACCCAAAGTAAACCCTTTTCCTTCTTGGCACTACATCTATTCTTCCTATTGCTAACATATTGATTTTGTGTCAGGCACGTGTGGTTTATGGAATGGCATTAAAAACTGCTCCAACTGAAACTACTTGGCAGACGGCACATCCAACAGTGCAAGACCAAGACTGCGCAGCACTTGCTTACTGCAGCCTTTCCAAATCAGATTGAAAAGCACACTTTACGGTATGAACGGTATAACGGTATAAACAATGTGACGGTTATTATTGTTCAATTAAGTGGTTCACGGTATCTTTAACGGTATACCGTTACATCCCTACACTCATGCTGATATTTGATAGTTTTGTCATCAAGGCAAAGTCCTCAATGAACTCGTCAGTGTTTGGTTCAGTAGCTCTAACTTTCTGAAGAAGAATTTTCCCAGATTGATGTATTTTCATTGGACTTTGTGGAGCCATAGCTAGTTTTATTGGTAGAAACTGTTTTTTCAGACATGACGAGATAGGGGGACACTAGCCCAGTCTTGAATTGAATGTAATATGTAAGTGTGTGGGATAACCAGGATAAGGCATGCTGCAGCTTAGAAAGTAGTTAAAACAAATAATGTATTTGGACTGCTGCGGTTGATCTGGAACGTTAGGTTACCCCAACCTAAGGTTTGACAAGAAAACAACAAAGATGTTCTATAAACATGCGCTGTCACGTGCACCTAATAGTGAGACTATCAAATTTATTTATTTTTTTTAATTTGTAAAGCACTCTACAGCCCAAGGGCATCGAGGCGCTGTTACATGATTATGTCTTAGTTACAGAATTTAGGCTTAGCTCGTGGTTACAGTGAGCGGAGGCCTAGTTTGGTACCGTACAGTCACGTGTGTGTGTGTATATATGCATGATTCATTATGTTTTATTCTATAGTAGATGACTGTTGTAGCTGACACCTGTTTCGACCAAATTGGTCCTTTTCAAGGCATAGTATCAAATCTGTGGTGTTAATTTTGTAAAAAACCTATAGATATTTGTCATTGTTTAATTGAAAACAATAATGCTCGGCACATTAACAAAACCAAGAACCATTGTACAGGCCCCCATTACATAAGTGATTCATCCAATACAATTATTGCACCAAACAAAATGATAGTTTGGGATAATGAAAGAGATGGGGGGGGGGGCAAAAGGGGACAATAATTTGGGTGGAGAGTAGAAGCTCTTTGGCAACAACTTCCTACTGATTTGTGACAATCCATTGTCTCCTGTGATTACCTTGACCCAGCCTTCGTACGCCCCCTCAAATAATAAGATTCCAAATAAAAACTTCTGCGTATTTCTTGGACGCTGACATGGGGAATCCGTAGAGGAATTGGGTAACTTTTTAAAGACGGACGTGCAATCGCAATTATTTTTCAGGATTCTAAGGTGGTTCGTACCACCTAATGCGTGCTTTCGTTTCACAACTTAGTTTGCATGGAATTCAAGAAATACGTTGAGTTTATATTTGGAATCGGATTATTTGAGGGGCCGTACAAAGGCTGGGTCACATGCTCAGCATCTCCAACAAGTTTGTAAGGCAATCGTATGAGACAATGCATTGTCACAAATCTGCAGAAAGTTGTTGCCAAAATATAAATTGGAGCTTGTATTGTCCACCCAATTTCTTGTCCCCTTTTGAGACGTGGGCAAAATGAAGCCAACTAAGGAACTTCTTATCACACCTTGCATTTCAGTGAGGTAAAAATAGCCAGCGTTCATATTATCTTTGAACTCGCTGGTTTCACTGGTTAAATGATTTTCACTTAACATGCACTATGGCACGCTTTAAGTACACACCTTTTGTGCATGCGTATCACCCCAGTGGATACTCACGTGGGCACCACTGGAGGTTTCGATTCCAAGGATCGATAATCATTTGAGCAAACTTTGTGGAAAAACGGTATAAGTGTTGTGAACAAATGGCGACTATACATCACTCTGTAATCATTGGTTCCAAGCATTGACATTTAGATATTGTGTTGGTTTAATTTACCTCACCCTCTTTCATATAGGTCGTCTCAAGGTGTTCTTTATTGTAAATTTACACTGATCATGTAGCAACATGATGGTATATCATGCCCCATTAAGGTCACAATGATCAACATTGAGAATTTACTCATGTAATACTAGTGTCTAGATGGATTCATGACATTTGGAAAAATTTCGGCCGGATTTTGATGCTGTCTATTCTTGCTACAAGATTGTCAGGATAACTTTTTTTGTGGATGTGTTGGTTGATATTACACAAGCTGCAATACTCTTCACAACTTTTGGGATCAGAGGAATATATGTTTGAATTTTGATAAAATGGTTGACAGATCTAACAGTATCATGCATTTTAATAATTGTCTTGATTTTTTTTTTCTTGTCTCCTTCTCCCGTACTTAACCCCCCCGTCTCTTTCATTGTTACATATTATTTATTCTTCAATATCCCAAACTTTATCATTTTGTTTGCTGAATAATTGTATTGGATGAATCACTTATGTAATGGTATGGCCTGTACATTGTTTTTGGTTTTGTTAATGGCCCGAACATTGTTTTCAATTCAACAATAACATGAATGTCTATATGTTTTTAACAAAATGTGCAACACAGTTTTGATACTGGGTCTTGAAAAGGACTAATTTGGTTGAGTGTCTGCTACAACAGTATCGACCATAGAATAAAACCTAATGAATCCTGTTAGTCTCACTATTATGTGCATGTGACAGCGCGTGTTCATGGGACACCTTTGTTGTTTTCTTGAATTGAATGTAGCATTCTGAGTCTTGCAGTCCTAAATTTCCACCGCCCCTCCTCCCCCCTGAATAAACCTTTGTCTACAAGTACCAGAATACAAAGTAAAAAAATGGGCTGGACTAGTGTCTTCACAATGGATAATGTTGGCATGTATGTAAGTGTACTATGGGTTTTATAAACATTTCTTAACCATGTGTTCCTTCCTCTTCTTCGTTTGTAAGCATTATGGTGACCTGGCACTGAAGTCCTGTTAAGACCTAGGATTGTCAAAGCCAACTGTTTTTTGGCCTATGTAAACGAACCACAAATCGGAAACTGATGAGGAATTTCAGTTTATGAATGCCAAAGCTGTCCTTTTCTTCCAAAAGCTTAATTCTTGCTTTGCCTGATTGAAGTGATATGAAGATTATGCACATTTTCAAGTAGGTTAGCCTATGATTAATTTGTTGCCCAATGGTTTTCTACAGCTGACCATCAGCAGTTAAGCCTTAGAGAATGTTAATAACAAGATGAGGTGTCGTATTTTGCTACTATCCACACTTTCATTCAGTAGCTGATTGGCTTCACAATCAGTCATCCTCTTCTTGTCACAAAATCGTATATACCTTTGCAGGGATTGAAATGAAGGTATGGTGAGCAGCAGCTAAACAGCAGCTCTTGGGTATCTGGCAACCTCCATAAGTATTCTTTACTTAATACACAATACACGACATGCCACAAGTCTAACTTCTCCATTTGTGTTCCAATATGCTTTAAATGGCCTATAGGTGTTCCTTACTGCTCCTTGGTACACATTCCCAAAGACTGTTAAATGTCACGTGTGTTTGTACAGCACTAGTGTGCGTGGGCAGCCAAAAGTGGCTCACTGAAGTTTTTAAATGTCAAGCTAACTACACCCATTTGGGCTACAAGCAGCAGCAGCTAAGTAGTTCTCAAGCCTTTTAATACCTGCACTGCCACTTATTCTGTACGCAAATCGGGGAATTTAATCTGTAAAATGCATATCTGATGAGCTCAAGGGTGCAGTGGCATGGTGAGATAATTTCAGGTCTGTTCCTGCTCAAGGCACCCATTCTGGGGCGAGTGGCATCATGTCCTCCTTTCTCTTCCCCAGCCCCACCGCCCCCCAGCTCCTGCCGGCCATCTGCATTTCTTGTTATTTATTTGCCTCCTTTCTTGCTGCTCCCACCCGCCTTTCTTTCAATATGTTTTTCTCACCCTTTTTCCGCCCCCCCCCTTCCAGCCAACCTCCACACCATCGTTATCATTTTTCCTGCTCGCTGCCCTCTGTGCCTCCATTCCTTCCAACTCCCTTCTCTGTCCGTCTTCCACCCACCCAGGCTGTGATTGGTGCCCAATCAACAAAAAAGGAGTGGACCCATAGATTGAGGGTGACAAAATATTCTTCAGCTAAATCTTCATACAGATGATTTTATTTTGATCAAATATAGTATCTTATCATAACAGTAAAAAACATTGACTTGCATGTATATTTTACACACTCATAATACCTTTCCCACGTCTCATACACATTCATACAATCAACTATAGCTCTCTCTTTCTACATCAAAATCCGGTTTTGATACACATATACCTCTCAACACTAAACCAACTAGCACAGAGTTCTAACACCTTATTCTTTAGTACAAGTGGGATTTTACTGTAATTACCACAGATAGTGTACAAAACAATTGGCCACGTGTTTTGGTCATATATCTCGGGCTTTACAGATCCAGCCCTTGAGATCAGACCTTCGTCAGGACAGAAGCTCAGTGTCTTAATATGCTAAGCTTCAACAATGACAGTGGTGAGAACCTTCATTCTAAAAAGAAGAAATTATCAAATCTATTACCTAAATGATGCTAACCTCATCATCCTCATTTACAAAAAACACAATCTATGTGCATAAGTAACGTTCAATGTTGTTACGGATGGACTACCCTCCATCATATAACTTGTGGAATAAGTGCAACCAAAAATGGGCATAGTCCCATATATACTCAATTGATTGGCAGATGTTCAATCTGAGAGCCTATGGCAATAAGAGATCAATGGGTTACACTATGCCCACTGCATCTCAATGAATGCATCTTAACCTTGATCACACTCTTGTATGCATTAGAATCCTACTCGAATGTCTTTCAACAACTTGTGTTGGGGGAAAATTGCCTTTCATCAGAATTTCTCTGTGCTGGTGTCTCAATTAAGGAGGACGTCACTCTCTTCTTCAAATCTTTATCCTATTTGGAGCTACAAGTATTCCACCATGAGTGAACAATATCTCCCACGGTGTCAGTCCAGTTAAAAAAGAACATTAATGCAGAACCCAGCTCTATTTATTTGACACACTGGCATGCTAGCACCCCACCTACCTTAAGGGGGATGATGTGCATTCAAAATTATGTTTAAATAGGTATCTACGGGCTGCAACTGTCCGTAGTGGTATTTGCCACGTTGTAGATTTGTTGTTAGCTTGGTGATACTGCAGATGAAGTCTGAAAAAGATAGTTTTAATTAAGAACTCTTTTCCCGAACTCTGTCTGATTTTGTTTATGTGCAAGCTGTTTAATCTATGTGAACAGCGCTCTCTGTTTCTTAGTGGCTAACACCACATATTATAATGTATTCGCTATAAATATGTGCCTTTGGGGCCCTCGTGTTATAATTACAACGGCCCCCGTGTGGTAAACAAACACGCATATTTTCACTGCGTGGCTTAGTTCCGTTGTAGACAATACAGAACTGGGAATCTATGCGTTTTAAAGCATTCACGCTATGATTGTAATACTGTCTGATTGTATGGGCACTCGCGTAATGGTCCTAAAAACAAATGCTTCATCGTCATATTTAGTGTCTGTAGCTGCCTTGGGGGGGGAAAAAACTTGCATGCATCGGTATGCGTCCTTTTTTGGATGGAGTCTGGGGGCGTCTACGTGTTCGCCCCAGCTTACTTCACCTGGAGTGGTTAGAACTTGAATGGTGATAGAAAGAGGACTTTGCTATGCGTATCTCTGGCGTCGTATCTAATTTTGCATTTTGCCTTGGAAGTATCGAAATGCTTCCCACTAGTTTTGCGAGTTATATGATGGAGGTAAGTCCAACTGTTTTGTAACAACATTGAACGCTACTTATGCACATAGATTGTTTTTTGTTTGTAAATGAGGATGACGAGGTTAGTATCATTTAGGTAATAGATTTGATAATTTCTTCTTTTTAGAATGAAGGTTCTCACCACTGCCAATGTTGAAGCTTGGCACATTAGACACTGAGCTTCTGTCCTGACGAAGGTCCGATCATCTAAAGGGCTGGATCTGTAAAGCCCAAGATATATGACCGAAACACGTGGCAACTTGTTTTTACACTATCTGTGGTAATTGCAGTATAGTCCCACTTCTACTAAAGAATAAGGTGTTATACCTCTCAACACCAAACCAACTAAGAGTTTTATGTGTATCAATACCGTATTTTGATGTGGAAAGAGGGAGAGCTATGGTTGATTGTATGAATGTGTATGAGCGGTGGGAAAGTGATTGAGAAATGTTTTTTACTGTTGTGATAAGATATACATTAAATTATCTGTATGAAGATTTAGCTGGAGAATATTTTGTCATCCTCAATGGGTCCACTTCTTTTTTGTTGATGGTATATACACCTGGCGGACCATAGTATTACCAGGTACCCTTTAGATTTCTTGTGATTTGGTGGCTTCCACCATAAAGCAGGCAACCCTCTTCACCCCAGGCGCCAGAGCAGCTGGCTAAGGGCAGCTCCCCTCTGGGCAGCTCCCATTCCCTGTCTGCCCATGGACGCCTTATGAGACCACCTACTGCTAAATCCAGGTAAGGTGGTATGGGCAGGGGGTACAGCCATTACTGCGCTCTGGTAAAACCCTGCCACTCTTACATTACTACTACCACTACCACCATCTCCTAACATTTTGTTATTTTGCAGTGTGCTCTGTGTTTTGACAGTGCTCTGTGTTTTGACATTGTATCGCATTTAGATTAAATGTGGAGGTTAGCCTATGTATTGCACTTTGAAGAATTGTACCGGTTGGCTTAATTTATTGCATCTGGCCGAACTATAAGGGTCGTCCTGTGTGTTGCATTTGGATGAATTGTGCAGGTTGGAATATGAATTCCATCGAGAAGGAATGTGATGCTCGTGTGTATTGTGCCTAGATAAACTGCAAAGGTAGTCCTCTACTACTCCTGATGAGCTTTGTAGGTTAGCCATTGCTTTACACTCGTAAATGTACGAGGTAGCATGTCCTGCACTTCGTAGATGGTGAACCTAGCTTAGGCGGAACACACACTAAATCTAGAAGAATTGCAAACGCGCCACACGTAAGAAACATGGAGATAGCCAATGTGTGATTTTGAAGGTATCCGATGTGTTGTATTGTCTACTGATAACTCTCTAACTTCCAATACTAAGCACATCTACCACCCATTACATAACTAACTTGACGCAAACCTCTGAGTTAAGACACACACACACACACTTTTTTACAAACTGAAGCTAGCAACAGCACATCAAAGCTCTCTTGTGCTTGTCCCTCTCTGTCGCACTAACTTTCCCAGACCCCTCCCTTTTCAGAGCGGCTGGAGACAGTGCAAAATGGCAGCTGTTCGCAGTCCAAGTCCCAATAACACAAGATTAATGCTACCCAAGGTATGAAAATTACCAGTAGGCGCGGCAAAGCAATGTTTTCATGTTTAACCATGACGTGTTCCCTGCTGTCAGTAAACGAAGTACACAGAGTGCCTGCAAACACTGGGTACAATATTGGGTTTCAGACCATCCTTATGCTGGAACGTGTTCACTAGAAATGAAGGTTTTCTCTTGTACAAGCGTCTGTTACATGGGTACATGCTATAGAATGAACACAGCGAGTCCTGCATTGAATGAACCAGCCGAGTTTGTTATAAGCATATGAAAGTTAAATTTACCTGTTAACTGCTGTCTGCACGTTTGTGACTTTCTCCTGGTCAATGTATCTATCGACTTTCACCGGAGCACTCCAGGTGTTCCTACTGGCGGTTTAGTAGGTCCTCAGTTGTCCCTGGTTCCCAAATCTTGAAACATTTTCCAATAGTAATGAGCTAGTTCATTTCCAAATCTAATCCTTTGCATCTTGACATTGCAGTACATGTTCAGTTGGTGAGATGGGATGGTTTAAACGCTGCTGGTATAGACCTGCATAGCAAATCGGTGTGTGTTTTGGGTTGTAAATTAAGATCCCGGGATGCTAGCACTGGTTGTTCAGTACTGAAGGCAGTTGAAGCAACGAGCCAGGTTATGAGCACTAATGCAGCAGAAATAAGAGCTGGATTACCCAGCGAGTTTATATGTTGTTTATTGTAAGGATGACGATTTAGACAATGAGCTGTTAAGCTCTTTATACAAGGGTGTTATGATGCAGTAAGGCTAAGAATAGTGATGGGTCGGCTGCTGGCAATTTGTTCCCATGCACGAAACAATTGGTTTCATAAACTGGCTTTAGCTCTAAAAGAAAACGTTGCCAACAGTGCACTTACGACATATTGCGTGTCCTTGTTTGCGTTATGGCAGATTATGAAATTAAGTACATTAAGACCCGTTGAATCTGACAATGCTTTGATATGCAACATAGTTATCCGGGTTGTGAGGGACACATCTAGTATTTTGTTTTATAAAAGCAATTGTCATTTTCTGGGTGACTAGAAGTAGAGACGGCACTAACTATGAAATATGATTTACCAACAGGCCCTAGACGCTTCAGAACATGATGTAGCATAGACAGACCCGTGAGAACTAAGGGGACCAAAGATGCTCATTGTTGTAAGGTGCAGGCGGATCCTAATGGTCAAAAACCAGAGCATACGCACCCCCCACTTTACAAATCTGCTTAACACTACAACAGGCGCTAATAGGTTAGAGTAAGGTCACATCCCTTATCTCCCCTCCATTTGGTGATTCGTTCAAAGGGAAACGTAAAACCGGAAATATGTAATCTACCTTCACACCATAGTAGTATCTGGGGTGGCAAGAATAGTCAGCCAGCATGCAGGAACCAGTCCAGACCCAGATGTGTACAAAAGGAAAGCTTTCTTTATTGTTTCAGATACAGAGAGGGAGGTAAGTCAGGAGACCAGGTTAAGCATTTTTCCTCTTTAGCTCTCTATCTCCCAGACCCCAAAATTCATTCCTGGAACTTGGATGGAACCAGGTTCCAGATACCCCATCGCATTCCAAGCACAACTACACACCTAATTACATTTCGAGCACCACTACGGTCATACACACACGGCTCACAGCCACGCAGTCCTTGGCACCACGAGATGGTGAGTATTATGCAGTAAAAACTCCCTGTAACATTTTAGGTCTCCTATAAATGCACTTCAGAGTAACAATTCTCAGAATAATTGGACGCATCCATGCTTCCATTGTCCGAGGTCGTCTTCCGGGTTGTGTGCCTTGTTGGATTCACTTGTTTTAGCTTATGTGGGAATACCCCCCCTCGCGCTCTATGCAGGAAGCATTCCTGCTTTTCATCGCGTTCTCAAAGTCACTGGGCCTAGTAAGATCGTCGCCATATATATATATATATATATATATATATATATATATATATATATATATATATATATATATATGTTTGCAAAGGTAGCGGGCGCCCCTCTCTCGATAGAACACCTCACTGATGATCCCCAACAAGGGTGAAACACGTGTATGGGGTTGCTGGTGGTACTCTCGTTCAGGTTGGAATTGCCATTGCATCTCGGTGCTGGACTGCCCCTGGGCAGGACAAAGACTGATATGCAAATGGATATTTCCCATCGGTGAAAGGCACAGTGAGAAAAAGCAGTGCCTGCAAACTCTCAAGTGGTTAATAACCACTGAACAGGTTATCACGCCTTGTTCTATCGAGAGAGGGGCGCCCGCTACCTTTGCAAACATAATATTTATATTTCTCAGAATAATTTCAACAAAGTTAAAATAAACAAGCGTCGCAGGATATTACTTCATTACATTGTGATAAATTCCAAAGATCCTAGGATCTTTACAATTTCGACCATTCCCGCTCCTTCGTGGCCCGCTATCAAATGTTCCCAAAATGAGTCCATGGCGCGCCACTCCATATGGTCCAGGAAGTTGTCCACCCGTATTTCTCGACGATCTCTTGTACCCTTGTATGATATTAAGATATACTGTAAAAATAGTATCCTACAATCCTCAAGTTACTCGCTCGGTGCAAAAGGCCCCGCTCCTGCAGACTGGATCTTGCCTGTTTTTTTAGCAGATTCAACCGTACTCCAGTCGTCGAAGTGTACGAAAAGAAGTGGAAATATGCTACATACTGGCCTCCCCCCGCTGCCCTACAAGCCCCGTCACCACGCCCCTTCCCATGCACAATCCTAACCCCCAAACACATGCGTCTGCTGTTTAAGGGAACGTTCAGTGTAGTGCACTAAAAGTGCACATTTCAACTTCTCCCTACACTTTATTTTAAAACAAAACCATTCCGGAACAGTTTCTTTTATTTAAAACCAGAAGTACAGGAACAGTAAAACTTAATAAAAAAAAAGTAGGGGAGCACCGCTCCCAACTGCCATACTCTCAGAAATTCCATTCTTAATTTCGGGTCAGGAATCCGCGAAAAGTAATTTGGGTAAACATTGTTTGGGTTTGTAGAATTGAAAGAGACCTGTGTATCTTCTAGCTTCTCATTTGTGATAGTATTAAAGGAATGGTGCGCTCTAAAACGTCGTGTCCTGAGCGTTCGGGCATGTGGGTTTAAGCATACTGTGATCTGTTGTAAAAACATTTGCCATGCACCTTACCTTAGTTTTCCTCACTTTTACACACGCAAAAGCAACTGGCGGGGCGCAGCCATCTTGTGCTTATCTTATCCGTGGATTGCTCGCCTTAAGTTCAAATGCCCCAGCGGCACTAAATCATATCACCCGCCCCTGAAGCTGACATCACTATTCCTAGTGATATTCAAGCCCTATTTTCATGATGTTGGTAGGCAGCGTAGCCAAACATGCCCAGTCATCACCTACGTCTTAACGTCCGTTTACAGCAGAAACCAGAATATCAACACACACATCCTCTCGGAGCACAGCACGTCCAAAATCCGAATCGAAAACACTATTTCTAAAGAAACATCAATACTCTGCAATTTATAATGTGCTTTTATTTCACAAAAAACGCTCCAGGAACATCCGCACATTTATTAACAACCAAATTTTGAATGTCCTTGGGTTAGAGCATCAAAACATTTATCATGAGCTTCACAATGTTCCTTTCGGGAGAAGATGCGCATTCGATGCACCTTGAATTTCAAGGCTTCGGCATCAGCTTCTTGCTAGACCGTAAGCGATGACAGGTTGCTCTTTTTCGCTGGTACCGCCAAAGGGCATATGGGTCCAGGGCGACCGTCCCTCATCAGCGTAATCCATCAGTTTAGGCGTATCTGCTACTGCTGGCTAAAGAAACCATCTGTCAGTATCTGGAAACTATGGCATTCATAGAAAGGTAGAATGTAGCTGTGTACAAAACCATAATAATTATATTTTGGTAGCCTTTATTCATTCAAATTTATTCTGCGCCGTGTGAAACCAAATAACGAACACATACCACAAACAATGGAAACGCACAGAAAACATTGGGGAACGTTTGAGTCTACGATGTGCTTGAGAGGTTAGCGCTGTGGAGTATGTATAGCTCCCAATGGGATGCCGAAGCTGACGGAGAAATTGAACAACAGATAGACGGCATTATAATGGAATATTTCTGGAAAAACATGGGTATGCTGACCCCAAGTTCCCTGAGGGAACCCAGACGTGTACTCCATGATCAGAGGCACAGCTCCACCTCACTGATGATGCCCAACAAGGCAGAAACATGTTAATGGGGTTGCTGTTGGTACTCATGTTCTGAAGGGAATTAGGCATATAATGTCGGTGCTGGACTGCCCATGTGGCCGGGACAAAGACAGATATGCAAATGGATATTTCCCAACTGTGAAAGGTTCATTGAGCAAAAGGCGATGACTGTGTACACTGAAATTATGAAAATACACAAAACGGGTTATCATGCCAAGTTCTTTCGAGAGAGGGGCGCCTGCTACCTTGTTTAATATGTAACGGAACCAGCAGCATCAAATTTAGACCAGCAAAGTGCCCTTACTAACAACCCACATAAATGTAAGCAAACAATACCGGTCAGAACCTTTACTCGTTCATCTTTAAACTCTTCTTTAAACTGAATAGTTAAACTTACATTATATTTGGTACTTTTATTCTCTCTGCGTAATGTAGAGTGTTCGCTCAGGACAACAGTTTGCATAGATTGAAAGTAAATGTTTCAAAATTCCTAATGTTATCATTTTTGCGGGTATTCGGCCCCCTCCTCCGTCCTTCAAGCCATAGCGAATCCTCCCTTTCATCCAAGGTCTAATAACAATTGAAGCTTTTTTTAAAGCGTGTATGCCTGGTAGCTTTCGATTTTTGTGAAGGAAAGCCACAAATGAAAAACATGCCGTACAAGACTCGTCGAAGTGAACTCCCCCACAAGCGTCATCATATGAAGTGACCATCACTCTGTGGGAGCCCGACCAATGTGGTATTTGAAATATGTGCGAAAAATAAATGAATTGTTTGCTGGCAGCCACCAATGCTGTGTGATCATGGATACTTTTTTACCCATCAGTAGTGCTACTGATTTTAGTTATTTTTGGACAACCGTTACTCGGAAGGTAATTTTCAAAAAATAATACAAGCCACTGAAAGTCTGGTGACACCTAAGATTCCTTTTGTGTCTGTCTGAAACAAACCAGGCTATGATGTGATATTGCATTAACGCGCCTATGCACAAGTGCTTCAAAGCGCGACAAGGGAGTGCAGGGGGAACTGAGGGAAGGACCATAGAATAATAAAAAATAGTACTCGCATAATGTCACAGCTGCTCGAGTAGAGAAAGCTGTAAACAAAACACACATTTGTTACCTACGGTCACACCAGCAAAAAGAGAGGCCCATATCACAACGTCGGACATGCCCCCCAATGGATGGGGCAGTAGGGTTTGGGCACCCTTGGGGCAGATTGGTGTGCCGATGTGCCCATCTGCGCCAAGGGAAGTTTGGTCAACAAAAAAATTGAAAATGGTGGACAGCATTTGGGGGGGGGGGGGGGCTGTGGTGCACCCCAAACCGCCGGGGAATTTTCTAATGGAAAGGGGTGGTGTGTCCCCCCCCTCCCATATGGAGGGGCGGGGCATCTCATGTAGCCCTCCCTGGGGGCAGATAAGGGGAGGGGCTGTCATGCACTCCTCCCTGGGGTCGGGTGTCCCTTCCTAGGAGCAGATATCTGTTCCCAGGGAGGGCCGCATTACATGGCCCCCACTCGATTGTGGGTGGGGGGGCCACCACCCCTTCCCATTAGAAAATTCCCCGGCAGTTTGGGGTGCCCCCCTAAAATGTCTACAATTTTCACTTTTTTCCTTTGTTTACCCAAATCCCATTGGCACATATGGGCACAATAGTGTGCCATTCTGCCCCCAGGGTGCACAAAACCTACTGCCCCTCCCATTGGGGGCCTGTGACATTTTGTGGTGGCCCTCTTCACCCCCTACCCCTTGACCCCAAACGCACCTCATGCAGGCCTCCCTGGGCCTCCTAGGAACGGCCGCGTGAGGTACACAACTCCCTACCCCCATCCATTTGGGGTGGGGGGGAGAGGGCCACTAAAAAATGTGGACAGGCCCCCCAGTGGGTGGGGCAGTAAGGTTTGGGCAGATTGCCAAAGGTAAGTTTGGTAAACCAAAAAAAAAATTGAAAATGGCAGGCTGCACTTTGGGGGGAGGGTGGGGGGCTGAGGGGCACCCTAAACCGCTGGGGAATTGTGTAATGTAAAGGAGGGGATCTCTTCCCCCCCCCCCCAAATGGAGGGGCTGGGCATCTCATGTAGCCCTCCTGGGGGCAGATAGGGGTGGGGGACTGTCATGCACTCCTCCCTGGGGTCAGGTGTCCCTACCTAGGAGCAGATATCGGCCCTCAGGTAGCGCCGCATGACATGACCCCCCCACCCCCTCCACTATTTACGCAGAATTAATACGGTTTATGATTCATTAATTCATATCTTTTGCCTTGGTCCTCGAAAGATAATTTACATGTCTGTGGTTGCTTCGAGTCTGTAAATCCCTCCGTTAGTCCCAAACGACATGGAGTCCATGGCTCTGGCGTTGATGCACTCTGAGGGATAACATTTTAGTCGCAATGATAAATGGACCCAACAAAGTCTACCCCATAACATACAGATCATCTTGCTTTGGCAGTGTATTTTTTTTTGACAAACACCTTGGCAATTGTGCACCTTTTTAAACACTTACATAGGGTTTTGGTCTTTTCATGTGTGTGATTATTTTCGGGTTCCGCAGAGCTCAACCTTGGTGGCTATAGTGTCCAAATTGTCTATCCAAATGTATCCTCAACTATTTGGCCAGAAGTGCCTAATTCTGTGTTTTGCCCCCTCCCACTTCTGCTCCACGCCTTTCTACTCTCCAGAAAATGATAAACGCACAATTAATGGCAGTTATACAACCTTGCATGAATGGGGTACTTTGGTGAAATGAAGTAATATATTACCATTCTAACCTCTACACTTTGCAATCTATTTGATACCACGAGCTTTGTACCCAGGTGCACAACCGAAAGGTTTGATCTGCCAACTGCCCTGCTTGCGTTCTCAGGATATAGGTAGACGTGTGTTGTTTTTGGGAAAATATATAACTTCTTGGTATCGGTGCTGTGATGTTGGTCCTTGACTGATGAGGGCACGGGAGGGTCCGATGGATATCAGCGAGAAAGGAACTGCTGGGTCTGAGCTGGTGGGCACAGGCCTTGTCGGATGGAGGTTGTTAGTTCCTGGGAAGTTCAGTTGAGATGAATGGGCAATTGGATTTATGAATATCGGTGTCTCACTTTATCGGCAGAGCACATTCCTCCGTGCGAACAGGGCGCGAGCAGTCATGGCAATGGGGAGGAGATGGTGTGGGCTGGCTGATCGAGGCGCTGTGGATGGGAGAGCTGCATTTGTACAGGGAAATTGATTTTCGGGGCTAGTAGAAAGATGTAATTTGGGCTATTTCAAAATGGTTTCCAATTGCTGGGCTTGAAACTATAGTGTATGTGTTAATGGTGATGGGGTGTGGTGTAACGGAATGTCAGCGGGGGTTGGCTACGCCCCCCCCCGCCCCCCCCGGTTATTACTTATGTTTTGTCTGGGCCGATTTGCGCAAGTCGGACATCTGCGGATTCCCATGGGTGTCCTCTTTCGGAAATGCATGGGGTTCCCTGTTTTCCTTGGTGGTTTGGACACCCTAAGCCCATATCTGTATGGTGTGCGCTTGAACAGAATTCCACAAATTCTGCTGTCCGAAAAGACTTGGGGGTTAGCCGCGTTTTCGCCTTTCCCCTTGGCGCCCAGGTAGCTGCACCCACACGTGAGGTACCATTTTCGTCGGGACACCTGTGGAAACGTGGGAAGGTATAACAAAAGGTATAACATTTGTTGCGCTTGTGTGGTTTTCATAACGTTTCGACCCATTTGCTGGTGCCCTTTGTCACACAACCCTTTCTGCCTGCACTGGCTCGAATGGCTCCAACGACACAGGCGGGTACTACTAGTCGAACGCGGAAGCCAACCCTCCCATAAAGATACTATGTAAATTAATGGTAGGCTTCCAGCCTGTATCATCTGTGGAAGAGGAACAAACATACTGTATTTAAACGAACCTGAAAAGTGTAAATACCTTCTGTGAAAATGCACCCAGTATCCTATGGCATAGTTGCACGTACAAAAGTTACTTCATGATGAACTTGGGCTTTGAAGTGTACACACATTACAATAGTGAACACACATACAATCCATGACGTTTGGGGCACAGAGAAATATTGTTTCCTGGTTGAATGTGAAAGACACATAAAATAAACACTCTGATTTCCGAAAAGCGCAAGAAATGTATTCAATTGGTAGACTACATTCGTTATGCAGTGATAGATCGAAGTTACAACATTATAGGAGACAAACATGAAATGTTAGTGACTTCAGTGGTCAAAATGACATCCTATCGAGAGCGCACTTACTCGTTACTTGGATTGCAAGGGCGAACTGTTGCACGAAGTTCGTGCATAAGCACCATCATCCTAAACACTGACCTTGTGAGACAGGCTGCAGCTTGGTAATGCATAGCAGTGGTGTGTCTTCCTCAGATATGTATGCCAAGCATCCAGAGTTTTCTTTGCAGCAGCAGTTCTCCACCATGACCTCGCAGCGATTGCAGGTACACCAGTTGGAAATGTCTTCCATGCGACTAGACTCGGGCTCCAGTGATTCGTTTTCCCAACTTTCGTCCGGTGCCCCATCGTTTCCGCTTCTTTCTCTATCAACTAATTCTGCCTCGGAATACTCCGGCTCGTACTGCTAGGGGGGTTGTATTGTATAAGTAACGATTGAAATCAATAGTAATGCTAGTGTTAAGTATCTATTCGCAGGGGCTCTGTGCAATGAAGGTAGCTGAACGGAGCAGAAACGAGCCATAGGGTATCCGAAGAAATAAAAAGGCATTGAACGATTGAAAAAACAACTCTGTTGTCTGAGAAGCGGTCTGTTTATACTTATTGAGGAATGAGGCGTCCAGCCATTTCCATGGAGACACGTCATTAGCTGGCGCACAGAGAACGTTGGCGTGAGATGTGCATTGGCGTTGTGAAATGAGCCATACGGATCTAGTGATGTCTGCTTCAGGGGCGGGCAATATGATTTAGTGCCTTAGGGGCACTTGAACTTGGGGCGAGTGATCCACGGATAAGATTAGCACAAGATGGTCACGCCCGCTAGTTGCTTTTGCACGTGTAAAAGTGAGGAAAACTAAGGTAAGGCGCATAGGAAATGTTTTTACGATCGATCACAGTATGCTTAAAACCACATGCCCGAACGCTCAGGAAAATAAAATTTTCGAGTGCACTATTCCTTTTAATCCAGTCTGCTCGAGACAGAGCTGACTTAACACCCATGCGATTCTCTACCAAATTGGTTACAGTACAATCACAACTTCCCAAACGCACATTGCATATTTTTCTAGCTGGACCAAAATTGTATTTTGACCACTGTTTAATTCATGTAAGATGTTCCTATACAAAGAATTTTCTGTGGAGGTTTGTGTGTGTATATAAAATAAGTTAGAATTTTCCAATCCAAACTCATTTTTAAAGATGCTAGTCCTTAATTCATATCTGAGGCGAGCCATGTTCCACCCCCCCACCCCCCTCAATGCGCTCCCAATTTATCAACTGCGAGTTTGGCATTGTGTCGTAGCCATAAATCAAAGATGGAACCACTTTTGCTTTATAGTATGTTTCATCTGAGCTCTTAGTGGAATAAGTTGTTCTAAATCATCTTCTTGTGCACCCCCCTCCTGCGCTGATTTGATTTTAATACCTAGATGGATTAGCTTTTCAACCTGCAAACTTTGCTGCTTTGGCAGGAACCATTTATAGTTATTTTGTACCGCATGATTCTTGAATACTAAGATTTGGAATTCCTCTGCAGGTCATTACTATCTGCATAACTTCCAAACACATTCAGTAGTGACTGCAGTCCCTTAGGAGTGTAGTCCAGCATGACAATATTGTCTGCGTATGTGACCCGCTAGAGGGGCTCAGAAATTATCTTTGGGTTTGCCAGAGAATGTAGAGCTAGGGCATCATTAAGGTCAGCCAGGTAGAGGTTAAAGAGGAAGGCGGCCAAAATGCACCTCTGCTCGTAGAGATCACATCAGTTAAAGTGCCTTTGGCATTTAATCTGACCCGAACTGTGGTGCCTTCATATAAAGCTAATCGCCAAGAGACTTTTGGGAATTCGCCATGAGTCAAGTTTTGCCCAGAGACGTTCTCTTTTGATGGTGTTGAATGCTCTGGACAAGTCCAAACACGCTCCGTAGAGCGGTCGACCCTTCGTTGTATACAAAGGACTAGGAATCGCTGGCCTGATCAGCCCACTGAGCGAGGTGGAAAGTCCTTTACGAAACCCAGTTTGACATTTTACCAATATCTTTTCATAGGCAATCCACTCCTCCTCCAAATTTCTCAAGACAACTTAGGCAAATATGTTTCCGTCTACATCCAGGAGGGCGAGCGGGCAATATTATCTTCCAGATCGCCCTTCTTGTATATAGCACAGGCAATTGCACCCTTCCATGAGTCTGGCAGCCTCTTACATTCCAGAGACTCCTTGAACACTACCGTCAAAATGGTTGCCCATAGTTTGATATTTGCTTTTAGAATTGCATTTGTGAGGTCACTTAAGCCAGGAGCTCTTGAGGCATGTTATTTCCTAATCAACTCTACAACCAGATCTCTATCCCAGGTCAGTTTCTAGTCTACCGAAGGTTTTTTATAAAATTCGGATTTCCTACCCGACACTTGAAAAGGTCCCCAAAGTATGTACACCAATTATTACTTATTACATTACACTGAGCCTGTGATGATGATTGCTTCAAGTTGAGCAATCTCCAGGAGTTTTTAGACACTAAGTTGGTTAGCATTGTTTCTCCATCTTTTTGGAGGTATCTAATGAGCATGCAACCAGTTTCTAAGTACTTCTTCTTCAGATATTCGGTGAGCATGAGACATAGCAAACTGTTTGCGGTTGGAAAGAGATTTTCTCAGTTCTTGTTTTTCTTTAGCAATGAGGTCTAATCAAACACGTGCACATGCTGTTTTGATTACCTAGATTAATAGAGGTTGACTGATCTATTTCCCCAAAGAAAAGTATAAAACTCGCAGGATTACAGATCTTATTGAACACCTCCTTAAGAACATTCCGTGACTATTCTACATAATTAGTTATTCAAAGTCTTGCAATTTCCTTTACATTTACTGACTCTGTTTTTGTTATTATTTAGGGTCAAGTCTGTTATATACTATGGTGGTCAGTTTACTTTCAATTTTCAGATCATCAGATGGTCTTTTATGATCAGTGGAACCACCAGTTAATATTTGAAAGTGAAGTGTACACAATGCTCAAACAGGTCAGAGGATAAAACAAGTTAGTCCAGCGTAGAAAAACATGTGCCGCGTGACCAGGTTGGGGCGGATGGCAAGCCCCCCCCTTAACACTTCATTAACCATTCTCAAGTTCCAGCTTTGGACAAACTTGTTTCTGAAGGTTCTTTACAAACGGAGGTTACATCCTCGCCAAGCAAGGTTATACGCTGTGCCTTTACATCTCCTAAAAGATACCAGCTTCATCATGCTGATCTTTTATCCTGCATAGTAGGGCGGATACCGATTCTAAGAAGTGAATCCAGTTTGAAGTTGCAGGGTTCCAGTATACATTGATGATGACAGTCTAAGGATTCAATTTTTAGCCTAGCTGCAAGGAGGCCTTGAGTCTCTGTAGGGATTGGTTCTAATGACTTAATCAAATCTACCCTTGCCAATATCATCGAATTGCCGGTGGTCGGCTGATTTCTACTCTTGTAGCTAATTGTTCTATAGTATTGGTATTGCAAGTGTCTAATTCCATACAATCCAGTAACCAGGTTTCTTGGAAGATGATTAGATCGTGTTTACCTAAAATGTCTTTGACTTAAGAACCTGAACCCTGTGTGTTCCAACCTAAAAATCTTAATTCACTTACTACTAAAGCAATTCCTTATTTTCCTTCATTTTCTCATATACAAAGCTCATTACTGTTTTAGAATCCATTATCATCTTTTACCAAGGAGATTGAACTCTGCTTTTGTTGAACTCTTGTTGACACTGATCTATCCCCTCCCTCCATTATTTCTGACATGAGGATTCGTGTTCTACAATAGGAGTACTGTTACTGAGCTTCAGCTCAGAGTCTCGTTTTTAAGACCTATTTCAACTATATAAGTGAAGTTCCAGTGAGGAAAGCGGACCCATCGATCTCATTTGAAGAAAAGTGATCTGTCAGGAATTTTTTGTTGTTGTAATCGATAATTACCCCAATTGAGAGCTTTATACTCCTGGCCCCTTCTAAATTGATGGAACTATAGTCTGGGGATCGCAAACGGTGGCAGAGCAGCGAGGGAAGTCAAGATTTTCCCAGTACTTGAATTGTCATGCACTCCCTGTGATTCAAGGCCACCCACCATTCTTTAGCAATTGTTGAATTGTTGTACTCGTTATCTGCAGGGTCAAGCTGAAATGTTGAGTCTCAGTCATGGCTACCGTCTTTCTTAACTCTGGAGATTTGCTGGCTCAACTAACGTAGTTGTGAGTTCTCTGCACTAGGTAAATATAGGATCCCAATTCCTTTGTACATGGGGAGGCTCTCGGTGGTCTCTTTCTGCTGAACTATTAAGCCTCAATGTATTACATTCTGAGGGCAATTTCTCTGGCTCAGTTACTACTGGGTTGCTTTTGAATTGATATTTCCTACATTTGTAGAATATGGGTTCTAGCCATTTTCTTTTTTGTAAAGGAGTTTTCTGGGAGGCAGTGGAGACGTTAATTGACGAACTTAATGTTGCATTTCCATCATAACACCATTTACTTTTCTCCAGGTTTTTGGTCAAGAAAGGAGCAGTATTCTGATCGAGTTGTGCCCTCATTTATCAGCCTTATGAGCCTTTTTTTAAAAACAGAAACGCGGTCAGCATTTGGAGTGCTTATGCAGCAAACAAATGATTCTTTTACAGAATTAGTTAAGACTCAAGCTGTGACCAACCATATTGTTCTGATTCGTTGCTTCTTCCCCTTCATTTGTTTGCGGTCTGTACAGACACCATCACCTTCTGTACTGCACTTAATTGTAGAGGCAGCATCTCTTGTTCAGTCAGGACATCCAGGTTCTCTGCCATGTTTCAGTCACATAAATTCCTCTAGTACCGATACAGAAAGTGGAGTGGCATCAAAAGAATTAACTCCAACCAATTTGCTCTGAGAGTTCTTCACTACCTCCGTTCGTGTCGGTGGGATTCGAAAATGTTCACAAGAACTTTCTCTGATTATTGAACATTCCACTTGAGCAAAGGATTCCAGCATTATTTCTGGAAGTTTTTCTATTTTCTGTTTTTGGGTTTGGATTCCACTTTTTATTTCTTTTATCTTGTTTGAAATTAACAGGCAATTTTAGCCCCACCAATCCAGATTTGCATTTTTCCATTTCCTTTAGTTCAAATAAAGTTCCGGAATGGGATTTAGTTCAATCACATTCACTAAAGATGTTAAAACGAAGTTGAGAGCTGACCCCGTGACATCTGACAGATTATTTTTGCGCGCACCCTTTCCGAGTCAGGTTTTCCAAGTCTGTTTTCAGGAGAGCTTACTTGCAATGGTGATTTTAATACATGGATTTCAACGCCTACTTAATTAGTCTTATTAACGAGATGGGGCTGTTCTAGAGTCGCGGTGCCAAGCTCTAATTGTCGAGCAACATAGGGAATCTGAGCTTCCTGGATTTCTATGGTATCTGCATCTCCGGTGCTGCAGTGTTTATTTCTAAAGCATCATTTTAGCTTTTCTTTTCTACATATTTTTTGCTGTCATTGTGTACTCCAGCCCCCGGGCCCATAAAGTCTGCGGCAGGCACACTAGTATGGATTCATGCCCAAGTCATTTTGTACAGCTGGAGTACGACTTGTAGAGGGTTGTATTTGATAGTGTTTGGTATGAGTGATTGGGTTTTTCTGGCAATTTGTTTTCTCGAGACCCGCCCCATACACCATTGTCTAATTCAGGAGCCCACAAGTAGTCCGCTACAGTACCGCTGCGTAGGTTATAAATGGTTGAAGGGCTATGGGGGTTTTTCCAGGTCAGCATTTCTGAGCATGCAGGGTATTGTTAATGCATGAACAGGTAGTTACTGTCATGATGCCTACCCAGACCAAGTCCAGCAACCCCGGAAGCAGGCATCAAGTTACCCCAAGCAAGCCCAACAACCCCTGCTAGGGACTATTTGGGTGCAGTCCTGGCGCCTATGGTGCCAGGCTCAGATGGAGAGTCAGTCCTGGCAGCATAGGCGCCAGGCTCATAGATTAAAACCTACCTGATGCAGACCATGCTGCAAGAGCACCAAGCCAAACAAGGCTTGGAAGGGACTATTACTTAGGGACTATTTTTTTACTCGGGTGGGGCTGGGGAGGAATACTTACCTGGGACTACTTTGGAGGCTATTTAAACCACGTCCGAAGAGCAGCACACGCTTCGCGTTATTCTGCATCCAGCAGCGTAACGCTCACCGTGCCTGCAAGTCTGCATGCAGTCTTCTGCCACGCCCGCCTCGAGTTTGGAACTCCTAGAAAAAGGGAGAAAGAAGGAGAAAAGGTTAGAACAAGAGCAATACCTTTTGATCCTTACCTGAATTCCCGAGCCATCGCGCCTTCGAGCTGGAAGAAATAAGTTATTTTATGCGCGTCGCCTCGCCTGCTGCAGCGCCGCGCTGAACTCAGCGGCCTTCGCAGCATCTTCACATTTCACTGCATCTTCCTGCATGTTACCGCTGCACTCCGGCACCTAAGGAGAAGACGAGAACAGCAAGGTGAGCCAAGGGAATACACAGTGGAATACCCCCCATAGACTTACCTGATTTTTCCACCGGGGGTACTATTCTTCTTCACCGGTAGGCGCAGCTTCCACTGCATCCTAGCCGAACCCCGGCCCCTAAGGGGAAACCAAAGGACAGCAAGGTGAAACAAGGGACTAACAAGGGGAACCCTCCTCACCACAAAGACTTACCTGATTTTACCGCCAAAGGCATTATTCCCCGAGACTTCATACTTTCTCTCAACGCCTGAATAAGGGAGAAAGCAACAGGTTACATATGGACATTATTTTATCGAACTTTGTTGGATAATACAAATCCTTACCAGAACATTACTGGTTGCCACGAGGAACTCTTCAGTAGGGTCAAGCTGCAACCTGCAAGGAATCGGACAAGAGTGAAAGTCAGGCATTTGAACTCTTACGAACTACATACTTACGGCGTCTTGCCGGGAATATCGGAGTCAATATTGTCCTGGAACTCGCCAATTCCTTCGAGCCAGTGAAGCAACTGGTTATCTACGCGCCCCTGCGCTCAATGCAGGATGGAGAGCTCATCTTTTCAAATCATCAGGTGAGACTATAAGAAGGAACATCCAAGGTGATCAGTGAGGAGAACAGCGGGGTGGGGGGGATTTACGCTCAACTCCACGGGTGGTTAATTCCCTTTCTCCACTTGCAGAAGAATATTCCTACGGGCCAAGCAAATGAAGGTAGGTGGGCCAGTCCAGTCTGTCATCTCGGCCCTACGCGTCACATTGGTGGAGACCGCAGCAGTCCAGTCCAGATAGACGCCTCTGTGGGAGCCAGGTGAGCGTAACAGTTACGCTGGAAGTGCTAAACAGTAGTAAAATGCTTAATAATCTTAAACTACTACCTTACCTCTGCGCCTCAAGCTCAAACAGCCACACACTTAGCCAGACACTAGGCACGTGCGCAAGGCGCATGGCAGTCCAGTTATATTGTAAGATTGAACCAGGTTGGCGGGACCTATCCAGCACAACGAGGAGGCGCAAAAGCAGTTTCCAGGTAATGCAGAGCAACAGAATTTCTAACCGAACAGCCAGACACTTCTCCAGGCGCCATGTTTTAATTCCACTCCATCGTGTTGCCTTTTGGCTGCTTTCAAATGCTTAGAAAATTAAGCATCTCAGAAAATAGGCAACAGCAGTAAACTGGAAGTGCTGCACTCTGCACGACAAAATGCTGGTGGGGAGGGGTGCACAACTGTATGCTACTCCTGATTTACCTAGTTATTCCCCTCCAATAGTTGAACTACGCTTGTTCTCTAGTGTGCCCATTGCGGTTTCAACTCTTGCTCCCTTTTTGGGACTTTTACCTTTGAGCTTTCAGTGTTTGTGTCCCACCTCAAACGCATGGAACTTTTCCCTGCTGTTGGGTAAGAATTGGCACAGTCACTGTGAGACTACACCACACTGTGTGAGACTACACAAGACTTATCTGCTTGGTGTTAGGCAACCCACCTTTCTCAAGAGGGGTAAATGTGAGCTGTACAGCGGTACAAACTAAATTCATAAATACAAGTAGCCAACTAACACACTGAGGTTTCAGTTATAAATAATTATTTATTTAACATCTGTTTTAAATGAGCATTATTTAAAAAGGCAAAGGATTGTGACAATACGCATAAACGTTGAAATTACTTTTCAGAATCAATAAAGTTAATGGATAATCTTTGGATATGCGCAATACATTTCTCCTACACCCGGAGGGGACATCCATCGCAAGGATAGTATTTGCATTTATATATCACACCAATATACTTGTAGATACTGTTTCAGAAAGGCAGGGTTAAGGGTTAGAACAGAGGACAACTGAATCCTCCAATGAAGTCTTGATAAGCCTTTCCCATCAGTAACCGTGATTAACAAGCTACAACCTATGGGGGATGAGCAATACCAAAGTCAATGGATTTTGAAGAGTGCCTTTAGGGAGCCATGACAGCCAAAGTAATTTGGATACAGGCTATAGTTCTGATGCACTTCTTGAATAAAAGTCTCGCACAATGGGACACAAGCTGTTAAACCTATGCAAAGGGAGCTAGAATCAACTCAGAAAATAAGCAAATGCAAGTCTCAAGTGAGACAGCACGGCTTCAGGTAAGAAGGTAAGGGTCCCTGAGCCAGAAAAAGTACCTTTTTGTTAGAAGAAAGGGGTCCATCTGGATTCCTTCTTGCTACAGCCAAGCAGACCCTGGTTCCTGAGCCTCCGTCATGGGGACAATGGGGAGGACGTCTGGAGGGCTCCTGTGTCAGTATTCGGGTCATCAGCAGCTACGGGTTTTCTTCGGTTCAGTGGCACTTCGTAGTTTCAGCACTGATGCAGAACAATGGACACGGTTGGACTTTCCTTCCTCCCTCGGTCCTGCACTCTGTTGAGGGGAATCTGGATTTCCTGCTTCTGGAGTGTCCTTAGGAAGCTCGTGGAGCTTTTGGCCGGATTCATTTAGTGGCAGATGTTTCACTTGACTATGGACACTCCAGCCCGCGGCATTGGGCTTCTGCAGCAACAGAGAGGCACAGCAAGTCGGGGATTGCGCCAATTGGAGTTTGTCTTGGGGTTAGCTGGTCCCACTAACCCAAGGGGAGAAGTCGTTCCTTCGGAGCTTCTGTCGAGGGGGGGGTGGTTAGCACAGCCACACGGCTTCACTGGGTAATTGAAGGTACAGGAGGTTGCAGCGGGCTTCTCTTCATGGTTTCTTCTTCGGATGTTTCTTCCAATGGTCAACTCTGCATGTAGTCCCAACAAACTCGCCTGGTTTTCCCAATCGTGCACAGCCTAGGCTATCTATCAGGACTGGTTTCGACAGGCACTCCTACAGACAAGGGCACAGGAGTTTCGGGACCCTGTCTTTCCAAACACTGGAGCCAGGAGTGGGTTAAACCTTAAAGGGAATCCAAAGGATTTCCCAGTGACCTTGCACTGAAGGTGCTGTGTCACTGTACAAAAAGCAGATGCCTATGGACTTTCAGACTCCAAAAACAGTGAAAACACAAAATCCAAATCGGATAAAAACGCATGAGACGGGGAGGAAAAGGTCCCACTCACTCGGGAGTTACAATTAGTCCAGAAAAAGAGCTCTGGATCTCCAAGGTGGGAGGATTTTAGCACAGAAATGAACATTCTCCCGAACAACTGGTCTTATGTGCTCTGATCACATCTTAATGCCTACTGCCCGAGATGAGCAATTTTAGCTCAGTCATGTCTCCACCAGATTTCTATTGCATCATTTTACTGCCTTGCCACCCAATGTTGGAAAACAATTACCCTGAGTTTTTTCATTTGGAAGGGGGGCAGGGGATTTCAGAAGTTGGACTTGCTCTATGGCTTAGCTCGGAGCTGTTAACAGTATTTGGTGGCAGGTACCTCATGTTTCATGGGTACAATTGATTTCTGAAACCCCTTTTGTCTCCATCTTGGTAAGGATACATCTTAATTGCCATTTTGCACAGTACTTCAAGATATTGATAGTTCGACCAAAGGACTGACCTGCTCTCTGCAAGGGTGACGTTTGGGACAGTAGGCCATGCAAATTGGCCGGCTAGTGCTTAGCGCGATTACGAGATTATTGCATCCCCGCCTACTCACCTACCATTGTACACATTTTTTTAAAACTACAATCGACCTTTTTTGAGCCCTATGAGGAAGTAGCCCCATTCGGACATCCGCATTTGCACTTGTGGCTACCCTTTGGCGAGTGATGTGGTGAGTAAGAAATAGTGTGCTCTGTGCATTGAGGCGAATTGTGGTGGTGAGTAACTTATACCAGCCCAGTAGCCTGCAACATTAACTTTTTACCTCTTACCCCTTGCAGAAAAAGGAAAAATAGCCCCCGGTACAGTCCAGATCCGCTTAACTCAGTGCGTTTCTATTACAAAACCCATGAGCACATACATATTATAAAAGAAGGGATTCACAATGACACACAGAATGGTTTTGAGGGACATCAACTGCAGCGTCCCGAGTTAAGCTGGTCACGACTCCCCAGAGCCGCTGAATTTCAAGGGTTTTGTTGCGTTAAATCTGGTCGGCTTCAAACTTCACTGCACTTTTATACCATAGGTTTTTACGGGCATTTGGCAGTGTCCACTGTACTTGTTCTCCGCCCACTGCCTTTTGCCTTGGCCACAATACACACTTTTTAAACTTTTTTTTAAACATTTTTTGACAAATTGTTCCTAACACTTCCATTTTCAGGGGTGGGAGGGGGATGCTTTGACAATCCTTTGGTTTAGAATGTCATCCAAATCCATCCAGCAAAATGTTATTAGCATTGCACAGTGCAGCTGCTGTAAAAAGCACCAATAGCGATATAAATGGGTTTTAAGGCGCAGTAGCGTTCTCAGTCTAATATTTTAAGAACTTCTGTATGGATTTTCCCCAAACCAGTCAAGAAATGTAACGCTTTGTGCCTACATTTTTTTTCTTCTTTTCATTTGATACTAGTTTGCCAAGCGGTTTTCATGCCCCAGCTCTTTTTTCTCTGGGTAAATGAACGTGAGTAGGCTGAAAACGGCATTATTTTCCAGTTAATTTGGCCGCTTGGTAAACTGTTTGCAAAATTTCATCCAATTCAATACAGCAGATCAAAAGTCATTGGCAATACATTTTTGGGGGAGGGGGCTGCTTTTTCATTTCTGAAAATACGCCATAAAGCAACATGGGAGATATCACTATAATTTTGGCAGAAGGGGACACCCAGTCTCTGGCAAATTTTTTTTAAACTCCTGGATGCAATAATCCTAGGACCCTCCCCTGACTCTGTGTGGAAAAACTGAGCACCAGTAAAGGACAAAGTAAATCCAATACTGGCCAAGACCTACCACACAAGAAGAACACATCCTGTTAGAAGAAGTCAAAGCACTGCTACTAAGGACACCATAGAAATCGTCCTGGTAAACCAGGGTATTAATTACATCTTTCCTTGTTCCAATAAAAGGCCTAACAATGCGCCCGCCCTAGACCTGCGCCCTGCGAACCCCTATGTCAAGCCACAAAAAGTCAGCATGACAACGCTACATGAAGTAATCCCACTGCTAAATCAGAGGGACTACATGGCAACCTTGGACATGAAAAATGCATACTTTCAATTTTCCAGCGCACAGAAAATTCCTGCGCTTCAAAATGGCAAACCAACACTACCAATTCAAGGTGATGCCCTTCAGCATAGACTCCACTCCAAGGGTATTCACCACAGAACTAGCAGCGCACCTACGCAGGGAATCGATCCCAGTGTCCCTTATCTGGATGACTGGCTGATAATGGGGTAATTCCCCCCCAAATTTGCAAGCCGAATACCCAACGAACAATCGGTCTTCTGGTCCAATCGGGATTCTCAATCGACGAGAAAAAATCAGTCTTGTTCCAAGCAAAACCGTTCTTAGATCCTCTTCTGTTTTTATGAAAGCTCCTAGGAGTGCAACACATATTGCTGCAAATACCTCAGTATCTAGCCGGTTGGCAAATAACTGTACGCAAATTTTGCTTGGGGTGATGGCTTTGTGCATTCATCAGGTTCAGCATGAATGGCAGCGCATGTGCCCAATGCAAGAGTGGTTAGCGATGATCAGTCAAGTGGTCAATGGAACGATCTAGTGGTTGTTTCACTAACCCTAGTTCAAGCGCTATGCTGGCGTACAAAGGAAGATCTGTTGAGGGGGAAACATTTTCACAATCCTTCAGTGCAAACGATTGTCACAACAGACTCCTCTCTCACCGGGTGGGGAGCCCACTACCTTCACCACACTGCGCATGGCCTTTGGACCCATATCCCAGCCCAAAATCGCGTAAACCTCTTAGAGCTACTAGAAGTGCTCAAAGCCCTACACGGTTTTCAAGTGCATCTGTCAAATCCTCAGACAGCATCACTGCCATGTTTTACTTAAGCAAGCAGGGAGGCACGCACTCTCCAAGTCTGCCCCGGCTAGCACAAAAGAATGTGGAAGTGGGCACTCAAGCGGAACATGTTCCTAGTATCGCAAGATGTTCCAGGGGAACTATTTTCTCTGCCAGACTCATTAAGCAGAGATCCTCTACCCAAAGAGCACAAGTGGCAGCTCAGAAGAAAAATCTCAGACAATATCGTCTCCCTCTGGGGCTATCTTCCCATAGACTTGTTAGCCACAAGCCTATAAAGACAATGCGCAGACTTTGCATCGAGGTTTCCCCAACGCGGGTCCAAGGGCAACGCCCTGTGGATGAGCTGGTCAGCAAAATGTGCCTATGCTCCCCCCCTCCCCCCCAACACTGCTGCTAAGCAGAATAGTGAACAAACTGCATCAGGAACCAATGACGCTAACCCTGGTTACTCCCAGGTGGGCGAGACAAGCTTGTTTTCCGCATCTGTGCAAACTGGCAATGTGCGATCCAATCAAACTCCCGTGCCTCTTGAACATGCTCACCCAGCGCGGGGGAAGTGGTCAAAGTTACACCCACATCCTCAATCCATGCACTTGACAGCTTGGCTCCTGAACATAGTTTGGCCATCTAAAACTACCTCAAAGGTGTATGGAAATCCTCAAGGAGGCACGTAAACCGAACACAACACCTTGTTATTTTAACTAAGTGGTGGCAGTCAAAAAATGTAAACCCAATCCAATGTACTCCATCACACATTCTTCATTACATGCTCGACTTACTAGACTCTGGGCTAGTATTCAACTCCAAGGTCCACCTAGCGGCTCTTTCCGAGTACACCACTTTGCAAAGCAAGGTGTCTGGTGGAAAGTCCGTCATTGAGGCATTCATGGAATGAATAAAAAGGCTTTTCATTCGCCCCATTTCAAGCCTGCCCCCAGGGTGCTGATCTAAATGTAGTACTCGCAAAGCTCATTTGTACCCCCCACCCCCATGAGCCTATGCACAAGTCACCCTTAAACACCTAACCTATAAACTGGCTTTTCTGTTGGCCATCGCCTCCATAAGAAGCCGGTGAATTACAAGCTGTGTCAGTGCAAGACCCTTTCTTTGTTCTCCACAAGACTAAGAGCACACCCTAGGTTTTCACCCAAGTTCATTACTAAGTTCCAGGGGGTACAAGAGCTACTTTGGCCTGCCTTTATTGCAAACGTCCCGTTGGACGCCATTTGCAAAGCAGCTACATGGAGCTCTATTCATACATTTACTCAGCACTACCTCATTGATGCACGTTCTAAAAGAGATTCACAGGTGGGACAAGCGTTGCTAAAACATCTATTTGCCGCTGTACCTTCTCGCAACCCACCACCTTCTCCAGACACTGCTCGCTAATCTATGCATAGTATGCGATGTAAGCAGATCCACAAGCCTCTGAAGGGATATATTACTCACTGTAATCGTATTTCTGATGCTTTTCTGCTTCGATTCACATGTGCCCACGTTTCCTCCCCTGTGGAGTAAAAGGTGAATGGATGTTTTCTAGCTTATCTTCTCTTATCTGCTTTATTACATCTGTACTCGCGCTACACTTGCTACCTCATGTCAGAAACAAAACAATCTGCGGGACCTCGGCGTGTGAACAACTATGTGTACACGGGACCTCACACTAGGGGATAGTACTGGCATGGCCTCTAGACATCCCTTTAATAATAAGGGTGGGAGCAGATATGTGGTTGTCCTGAAAGTCTTGTAAAATGTGTGTCTTGGTAGCACTGCCCTCTAAGACCCTGGAGAAAGGGTTTGCATTTGGGCTTTGCATACCCACAATACATTTTGTGTGTAAGTATTGCATATAACCACCAAAATCTGGGTGTTGCCAGAGATGCAGATCCTTGATGAAATCTCAGATCGGAGCAGTATTAAAGTGTTTTTTAAATGTATTAATGGAGTCTGCCTCAACTGAATTCCACCGTGTTAACCACCTCAAATGTCAAAAAATACAGGAGTAGAGTTTGTGGACTCTCCAATGCGATCTCCCTATCACGACAGTCACTTAAATTACTCCAGTACACAATCAAATTGGTTTATGGTTTGCTTTACGTTTAAATGCCTTCAATCCCTAGCCCTTGAGCAACGTGGCCCCCAAGTCACCCTTACTTTGAACTCTTGAGATTTATTTCCTTACCTCGAGGTGTAGGGACGGGGCATTTGCAGTGCAGGGACGGTGTATATGGAATTCGCTGAAATCGTTGGACTGACTTATCTTGTGGCATTGCAAATGGAAGTAAAAGTGCCATTGCGAGTGATGTCGGGCTGCCGCTGAAGACTGCGGGACTGCTATGGGACCTAGCTGACAAGATCAAGGTTCGATTTATCTTCCATATATTATTCACTGGGGAATCCCAGCAGAGTTGGTGTAGTTTGTGGGACAATTGAAGGCAGCCGATACATTCCAGCGCTTGATACGCTTGCAGCAGTCTGCCTTCACTGCCTATGCCACCTGATGGGGAAGAGGTGGAGGCTTCAGAATATGAACTTTCAGGCAATTGGAGCTCCAGCAGAGTAGGTATAGTCCGCATGTATGTGCTGTTTAGATTTTCACCAGTTTGTTACTAGTATTTTATCTAACGATTATGGTCCATTCACTCCGGAGCAAGGCACTGGTGGACCCATTGCCGCAAGCGCCGAGGGTTTGCGCAGCTGACAGTTCATCGCATGGGGAATATTGGATTCCAACTACTGTTGCTGACACTCTCGGAATGGGACACGAGCTGCTCACCCCCTTTGCAGCTGTTAATTGTTTTTTTTATAACTGTTTATTGAGTTTTAGAGCTTAACAACATAACAAGAAACATGAATCATCAGCATACAACAAGCGAGAAAGGCAAAGCATAGCATAACAGCATCAAAGACACTATCAAAGGCAAGAGGGGGGCATTGCAGGGCCAAGGGCCAAGGACAGTTGCAGGTCAAGGCGGGTAGATAAAGTCAATCAAGATGTTGAGCTGTATCGACCGCCAGGGTTTACTGCGCATCAAGCCATTTATCCCATATTTTCCTGAATTTGCGGGGGCAACCCCGCGCGTTGTAGATCCGCCGTTCCGAAGCCGCACACATGTTCAGGTCATTCCTCCATCGGTTCATGCACAGTGCGTCTGCGGAACCCCATTTGGCCGCGATAAGTCTCTTGCCAGCCCTTAATGCTATTGAGAGGAACATTTTCCCATGTTTTGTCAGGTCTACTTCCCCCCAGATGCCCAGGAGTACCATTTTGGGGTCCCTAGGGATTGGTGTTCCCAAGGCGGCAGAGATCATATTAATGCAGTCCCCCAGAAGAGCTGCAACACTGGGCATTCCCATATCATATGGTAGAAGGTGGCGGACTCAATTTTGCACCTGATAAATGTCCCATCATCTAGTCCCCCCCCCCCCCCCCCCCCAATCTGGCCATTGCAGCCCGTGAGTGATAAGAGCGGTGGAGAATTCTCAATTGTATTAGTCGGAGTTTATTTTCTATCCCAATTTCCCTGGGGGACATCAATGCATCGACCCATCCTCCGGCTCCAGTTGACCCACATCCCTTTCCCACTGTGCTTTGAGCTTGTCAAGCTGCGTAGTCCCAAAAGAATTGAGGGCCTGATAGAGTGGAGGTGACCTTTGAAGGGATGCCTTGGGGGAGGATATTGGTCTCAATGGGAGAGCATGGGGGTATGTCTGTCGTGTCTGGGAATTGGGTGTGGATGGCGTGGGCCAACTGCGCATGTCGAAACCGGTCAATGGGCGTCAGATCAAACTGTACTTGCATAGTCTCGAAGTCTAGGATGCGCCCCCCCCCTGTAATCACCTGTGCCAGTGTGTATATCCCTTTTGCGTGCCAGTGAGCGAAAGCACCCATTTTCACTACTTCTGGGAGGAGTGAGTTGTGCCATATAGGTTGGGACAGTGTTGGAATTCCTTTCCAGCCGACCAGTTTGTGTGCTTCCCGCCAAGCACGGCGGACATGGTGAATCGTCTTGGGAAGCCTCGGGAGATGGTTGTGGGTGGCATACAGTGTCTGGAGTGGGGATAACGGGGCCATGGTCTCCAGCTCGATACGGATGTGCGGTAGTGTGGGGTCAGCATGCATCCAATCGTTTACCACTCCGATCTGTGTTGCAAGGTAGTATGTACGTATGCAGGGCAAGCTGATACCCCCCTCCCAGACCGATCTTTGGAGCGTATCAAGGGCAATTCTGGATTGCCTCCCTCCCCATAATAGTGTGCGGAGATTCCTATCGATAAGTGCAAAGAATTCCTTGGAGATGGCGAATGTGGCGTTTTGGAGGACGTGGAGGGGTCTGGGGAGGGTCATCATCTTAAATAGTGCGGCTCTACCCAACAGCGACAGGGGGAGTGATTGCCAGTGGGAAGTGTCTCTGTTGAACCGCTCAAGCACAGGTTGTAGGTCCAGTTGGGGGAACCTTTCAAGTGTCGGGTCGAGTCGTATGCCTAAATATGTAAATTCCCTGATAGAGATGTGGTATGGGCAGGCCTCAGGAATCGCGGAATCACCACCCTGGATTGGGAAGTAAATGGTTTTGGTTTCATTCACTTTCAGACCCGCAAAGTTCTGATATTCCCTAAGGATGAGGGAAACAATAGGGCAGGAGATGCATGGGTTACTGAGATGGACAAGGAGATCGTCCGCATATAGCGAAAGGCGGTCTTCACCCTCCATCCCCGGCCCCCACCCCCGGCCAGGCGAACACGGTCCAGTTGGTGTTAGCTCTGAGCTGAATAGCAAGTGGTTCGATAGCCAGGAGGAAGAGAAGCGGAGACAGCGGGCACCACTGTCTCGTACCCCTACCCAGTGGGAATGATTTAGAGGATCTGCCGTTTTACTCTTACCGTAGAGCAGCCTGACCCATGATATGAATGCTTGTCCCAGGTTCATCCGGTCCATGATTGCCCAGAGCGTCCCACCCCACCGAGTCAAATGCCTTTTCAAAGTCCACCACCAGGAGGGCTAGTGGGACCGGTATCTCTTTGGCTCTGCACAGCGCCAGTTGGACCCTGCGTAGGTTCATATGAGTGGATTTGTTGGGCATAAATCCACACTGGTCCGGATGAATAAGGGTCTCTATTACTTTCAGAAGCCTGTTGGCGAGTGCTCTGGCGAGGACCTTGGCTTCTCCATTAATTAATGAGATGGGGCGATAGGAGGCCCATTCCTCCGGAGGTTTCCCAGGTTTATGTATGACTATGATGCATGCCTTCCTGAGGTCCGGGGGGAGCGCCCCGAGTTCTTTGCTACATAGGAACATGCGGTGCATATGGGTCGATACCTCGGAGGTAGGCTATTTCCATGTTTCTGTGGGGAAGCCGTTGGGGCCCAGGGTTTTCCCGGGTTGGAGCTGTGTTAGCGCCTCTTGCACCTCGGTCTCTGAGTTCCGCGTTCAGGAGTTCCGACTGGCATCGTGAGAGTTTCGGGATCTCGATCCGGTCGAGGTAATGGGAGGGTGCAGCCGGCGAGCTCTCGGCAGGTGGGGTATAGAGCTTCTCATAGTAGGTGGCAAATGCTTCGACAATGTCAGTCGTCCGTGAGTAGTGTGCCATCCGGTGACTTGATGGCACGCACATGTCCCCTGTTTTGTTGCCGCCTCTCCAGCCAGGCCAGTGTCTTATTTGCTTTGTCGCCGCGTTCATAAATTTGACTCCGGACGAGCTGGTGGGCAGTTCGTGCTGTGTCCAGAGCTAGGTTACTGAGGGCATCTTGTGCCGTGGTCAGGGCATCTTTCGTCTCCCGGTCGCTGCGCTCCAGGGTCTGTCTTTCACACTCCAGGACATATGCCTCTGCCTCTCTGATCTTCTGGGGTTGTCTTCTTTGGTGGGCAGAAACCGCTGAGATAGCTTCTCCCCGAAGAACTGTCTTATATGCCTCCCAGATCGCGATCGGGCAGTCCACTGAGCCCTCATTGAGATCGAAAAACTCTGTTGTCTTTTTTTTCAGTTCCTCCGCTATCTCGGGGAGCCGCAGATGGTATGTGTTCAGGCGCCAGTTGCGATCCGGACCTGGGCAGGCGCTCTTCAGGGTTAAGAGGAGTGGAGAGTGGTCCGAAACGCCCCTTGCGAGGAACTCAGCGGCCAGGAGTCTGTGGTTTATGCTACTGGGGATGAAGGCATAATCAATCCTGGAGAACGATTTGTGCCCGCCAGAGAAGAATGAAAAACCGGCCTCGTCGTCATGGAGTGAACGCCATGTGTCCGTCATTCCCAGGGCTTCGGCGAACATGGCGAGTGGCGTAGAGGCGGGGCGGCATCCGGATTTCCTATGAGATCTATCGAGATCAGTGTCCATGACCTCGTTAAAGTCCCCTCCTATCACCCACAGATCGGCCTCTTCCTCCAGGAGGACATGCCGCAGTTCAGACAGTAGTTCCTTCGTGAGCGTGGGGGGGGCATAAATTGCTGCGAGGCCCCATTTTTCGCCCCAGACATCGGCGAGCAGCAACACATATCGGCCCCGGGGGTCAGCTCTGACCTTCCTAACCTGTAGGGGGACACGTTTGTGAACGAGGATCATCGTGCCCCTGGCGCCTTTCGTGAATCCGGCCTGGTAGGTGTGTGGGTAGTTGGACCTTTTGAAAAAATTGGAGTTCGTACCGATCAGGTGTGTTTCGTTTATAAGAGCTATGTCCGGCGAGTAGCGATTAAGATATTGGAGCACCAGCCTTCGCTTTATGCTGGAGCCCAGTCCATTAACATTCCAGGACAGTAAGGATATCTTGTTGGAGGTCATCCTATCTGCGTGGGTGCTGTAGCTCGTCATCTGGACGGATCAATGGCAGTTGCATAGTGTTCAAGGGAGCACAGGGGTGCTCCCGTAGAGGAAACGCCAGTGGGTCGCTCCGTGACGACCCGCCAGACGCTTGGAGAACAGTAGTGTTATTAGCCGGGCTTCATAGTTGTTAACAATTCAGTTATGTTCGGAAGGGGATGCCTGTCAACCCAAATGTTCTTATTCAGGTCCCTTAAATCTACCCACATCCTTATAGAGTTGTCTGGTTTCTTTACCAGTACTATTGGGCCAAGCCACTCCGAACATTCTACGGGCTCTATAATGTCTTGTTCACATAAGTGCGTAAGTTCTTTCCTCAATGGCTCCTTTTGTACCAAGTGGAACTCCTCGAACTCTGTGTGCTACAGGTACAGCACCTTTCTTTAGAACAATTCTATGTTAGAAACCCTCAAAGTCCAATCTTCTCACTAAACACTATGGGGAATTGTTTCGCTAGCGCAGCTTTGATATCACTGTTGTCGTTGAATACACTCAGTATGGGAATTTCTTCTCCCGGATGAATTCATACCCGGAGAACAGCTTGTTCCTCCCAACCTACTACAGATGAGCCATTTCTTGCTATATAGAGTTTACAGTATGTCTCTCTATCACGGAAGCTTGACCCATGTACATCCAATGATATCTATGGGGGTCTTCCCATATCCTGTTGCCCTCACACAAGTATTCTGTATATCCTGCATTTTGACAGACAATTCTCCAGTAAGTCTTAACATCTACCATGGTGTATGGGGATCCAGTGTCCACCATGATGGGCAAGGATATGCCATTTATTTGCATGTCAACCCATGCCCCCCTATTTTGTCGCAATGATGACACCGTAAGTATTTGTATCTGTGTGTTCCTTTGGTTGACAGTCAGCATATCATCTCGTCCTTGATTCTCTTCGACACTCCTTACGGTGCCTCCCGGCATCCTGTTAAATATGGCCACTCTGCCACGTACATTGCTACAGACCTTTGCAAAATGTTCTACATGACCACATCTTTAGCACTCGATAGCTGCTGCGGGGCACTCTTTGTCACTGTCATTGTTTGTACCAACCACATTTTTGGCAGCATCCCTGACTTTGATTTCCATATCCAGTAACTCTACCTCTTCTTGAACTGGCTCTACTACTGTTGGTTAATATTCTCCTCACCATTGTCACCAAGAATTCCTCTCTTTAGGCCCATCTTGAATAATTTTGACCTCCTTGCTTTCCATCTGGTCAAACCTTTTTCATGCAGCGATCACCCAGTTCCATGCTCCTCGCCATAGCCTGCTCTAATGATGGGTTCTTAGTTTGCCATAATCTCTGTTGTTTGCACGAATCCGCTCCATTCAACACTAGCTGATCTGATCTCTTAAATATTCATCCCCAACGCCGGTAAAATTACATGTTGACATGATTCTTCTAAGAGACGCCATATAGGTGTCAATTGATTCAGATTTTAATTGTTTCCTAGAAAAGAATTTCTATCTTTCCAGTACAACATTAGTCTTGTTGCCAAAATGTTTGGCAAGCTTCCCCAAGGCATTCTCCAGAACAACCTTCTGTATCATCTAATTCAGGGAGCGATCTGAAAATTCTTAGAGCTTCTGCCCCAACACAATTAGGTAGTGTAGCTTCTTTGAGGTCATCATTAAATTTGTTTCCACCAATAGCCCTCAAACACACCTGGAAGCCATCAATCCATTGTTCCCAAGAGCACGTGGGGTTTCCAGTACACAGAAGAAATTGCATTGGAGGTGTGACGTGCTGCATGTTATTTTAGTTTGCTTTCCCCTTTTTTCTCTTTTTGTTTTATTTTTTAAAGCACACACTTTTTTTTTTTTTTTTTTTTTTCTCCTTCATTCCGTAGTGTAGGTGATGTTTTCACTTGCAGACTTGGTGGTCTGAGTTGCAATTTATCTTACATGGGTTGCATATGTGGTTTAATTGTGTGGTGCCTTGGTATTTCAGTTCTCAAATTTCATTTCACCTCTTTGTTCTGTCCACTATTTATCAATCAACAAGAATTATGCTATGCGGCCTTGGCTACTCTATTTCTATGGTTACACACTTTACTGGCTGTCACTTTGCAGTATTTTCCTTGTTCAACATTATTGTAGCATTACAATTTATATATTAGAGCTTGGATGGTCACCATCCTCTGCTTACTAAGGTAACTAGGATGCGACTTCATATGAAGATCATACGCAGCGTTACGCAAATTTTCTTTCCTAATACTGTTGCGACTTTTACAATTACAGTAGTATGGTTGCTATGGTAACATCCATACACTTCCACAAAATGGCCGCACGTAACGTTGAGTCTTAAGGTCCCTTCCTCGAACCTGTAGTGGCTGCCGTTGAGCTGCAGTTCATATCATGCATCCTTCTTGGTAAGCGTTTCTGACTATTTTTCTCTCCTACCTCTATTTAGTTGAAATACACAGTAATGTTCCTCTTTGTGGGCTCGTGGAAATTTCCTCTTTGTGGCGCCGAGCCTAAATCCTCAGTGGCAGCCCAGTATTTCCCTGCAAACACAGGCCCGCTACTGGCTTGTAGCGTGACGGGAGGCTTCTTCCGCTCTGCAGTTGCCAAGGGAGCTCCGGGGGCCTCCTTTAGTCATAAACTACCCTCGTCGCCAATTGTAGTAAATTGCTGCACATAAAAAGCTTTGTAACTGAGCTTTATTCACAAGCCCCCGGAGCACAACACGTCCGGAAGATCTCCCTCACTGTTCTCTCACAATACGTGTATATGCATTCTACGTGTATACATTCCACTGACAGTGATGTCAGTGACTACATAACAATTTCTATCATAGCTGGTCCACATAAATCCTTTCCACTGGCTTCGCCAATTGCTTCGAACCTTGCACATAAAGATGCCAATCAGCCCTTAAATCTGAACACCAAATTGAAGAGAGCACCATCACAGAACTTACAAATAGTCACACATGCCAAAAATAAAGTACATGAACAATTATGATGAAATTTCTTTGGTCCATTACAAAGTCATAACTAATATTCAAAAAAGCGAAGGAAAAGAATCTAAAGAAGCCTTGCGCAACAAGGTTCTAGCCTGGCTGCGTCAGAAAAGGTCCAGGAGTGGTCAGACGCACAGACCTAATCATCATCATTCGTAGGATTGATCAGAGCGATTGGTGCTCGCTACCTAACTGTGATTGTATTATAGTGGGCTGTGGGGCCAGCACCCTTCCTTCCTTTCTTAGACGTTGTACATATTTCCCCAAAGGTGCTTCAAAATGTACTCTGATTCTCTAATGCCTACTGTTCTCCAATAGAATCCTTCCTTTTTGCTCTCTACCATTATAGCTCACACAATGTTTACTGAGGTTTATTAGTTGCCTTGGTGGTGAGATTGTTCTGATTACTACAGTTTATTTTTTTTGCTTGCCACAGTGAATTTTAATTATGATATTCTCCATTTATGTATTTTTTTAAGTGTTTGTTTCTGTTTGGCGCCATCACACCTATGGGTCTATTGTGCGCATTACAAATGTAATAAAGTAAAGTAAGCTCCCACAGACCCGGCGTGCGTTTCCTGGAGGAGGAGGACGACTTTCATTCTATGCCTATTAACTAGGGGTGTCACGGTATTAGTTTTATGACGGTACGATAACTTTCTTTCCAAATGACGGTATATTATGGTTATCGCGGTATAGCAGGTGGAGTTAACTAATCTTAACAAATATTTTCTAAAAGGTCATAAATTGACAGATTTATCATCACAAACAAAACCAGGCACCCAGGGCCAGAATTGGGCTTTTCAACATACTTTCCACTGAAATGCCTTGCTTCCACCAAACGTGTGGAGAGGGGGGGCGGTCCTGCTGCAACTGGCAAAGCAAACGGAATAGCTTTTCTTAAGTGGTCATTTAGGCTTTTTGATGCCCCACTGGCTACTGGTGAAGATGAACATGTTGCCATCTTGATAACCTGCATGCCACAGATCAATGGAGGCTGATGGTAGTATACGCTTGTGCACATACACACGCACTCTCTTTACGTTACAGCCTTTAGTTTACTTGCGGGCCAAAAGGTGTTCAGTAATCACGGACGTGTTACCCTTTGGTATGGCAGAAGGGAATACCGACAGATCAGTGAATTTCGCAGTGTGACTTATTATATGTAAATTCGATGATAGAACCAGGGAAATCCCCCGTTGCCATATGTTTAGAGAACATTATCCATTATAAATATATAAACCGCCACCCCAAAGTAAACCCTTTTCCTTCTTGGCACTGTATCTATTCTTCCTATTGCTAACATATTGATTTTGTGTCAAGCATGTGTTGTTTATGGAATAGCATTAAAAACTGCTCTAACAAACTACTTGGCAGACGGCACATCCAACAGTGCAAGACCAAGACTGCGCAGCACTTGCTTATTGCAGCCTTTCCAAATCGGATTGAAAAGCACACTTAACGGTATAAACAATGTGATGGTTATTATTGTTCAATTAAGTGGTTCACGATAGTATTAACAGAATACCGTTATACCGCTACTATTAACATATGCCATGATCCTCCATGTTTTAGTAAAGTTTCCCATGCCCCAAATGTTACAGCTCATCACATTCATCGTCCACACTGAAACTTGGTTCAAGGACAATTTTGCACCAATCACGCACATAGCCTTCCTCCCCCGGCTACTATCTTATCTCCCACAACAGACCTTCCAGAGGTGACGGCAGTGGCACTCCTCTACAAACCTCATTTCTCTATCTCACTTACCAAAAAGCAGACATGCAATGCTAACTGTGAATCCTTTCTAGTAAAACTCTCTCGCTATCATCAACACTCACCCACAGCTTCCTACTCCTATCCAGACCTCCTGGATATGACAGACATTTTGCCAACTATCTTTGTGACTCAATGGCCACCATTCAGGTAAATCGCCCAACACTCGTATTTCTGTGAGATTTCAATATCTGTTTCGATATGCCCAACAACCCCATTACCCAACCCCTGATCGACAGTCTTGAGACAACCTCCCAACCAGGGAAATGTCTCCTCACTCCCCCAGCAATAAGAATGCCCACCCCTCCCACCCTAGCCCACAACCGTAAAGCCCTAATTACCGGGCTAATCCCCCAACTACAGCAAACGCAATGCAGACAGAGTGTTGGAGATGTAGAACATCAAACTGCCCATGCATGTGCTTAGGGTTATGCAAATGTCAGTGCACCCCCTAAAATAATTACAATGTTGGCTGGCGGGAGAGTATTGAGCACTGTTCCTTCTATCATGGGAAATGTATTTGTATTTATTTTATTTATAAAGCGCAGCCAGGCCCATAGGCATCCGTGCGCATCATTTTAAGTACAGGTTTCATAACGTTACACTTGCATACAGTAGATAATGGTGATACATAATAGGTGTAGATACATCCATATTACAGTTATAAACAGAGAATAAAGGAAGATGCAGTTAAATAATACAGTACGGTATTTACAGTAAATACAGAAGGGTAGACGACAGACCTAAGATCAAAGAGGTTAAACTGTTACTGTATCCAGATCCTGAAGCCAGAGCTTAGTGTTGTGCTTGAATAAGTGGAAGGAGGGTTCTGATCGGAGGGAAGCAGGGAGTGAGTTCCATAGCTTTGATGCTCGTACAGGGAAGCTACTACCGCCCGAGTTGTGGAGTTGGAATCTCGGTATGGACATTGTGTTTGCTTGAGCCACTCTAAGTGGTCTTGAGGACGTATGTGAGGACAGTTGGTTAGTAAGGTAGGCATGAGCGAGGTTGGCCCTGGCTTTGTGTGTTAGGGCAAGAATTTTGAGAGATATTCTGTGCTCTACCGGGAACCAGCGCAGGTTGCGTCTAGTTGCCGAGATATGCGACTTCTTGGGGATGTTGAGGACAGCCCTGATAGCATTATTCTGAATTATTTATAACTTAATATTTTTGTGGCTGGCACCTAAATAGAGGGCGTTACAATAATCGATTTTGGACAGAACTAGCGTTCTAGCAAGTGTGATGCAATTATGAGTGGAGATGCAATTAGGAGTGGAGATGAACGGCCTACAGGCAGTGATTAGTTTGATATGTATATGCGGAAGATGTTGCTACTGCGTTAGTTTGTTTGGAGAAGGATAAGGTGGCATCAAGGTAAATACCAAGAGTTTTAGTGTTTGAGACGGTAGATGTGCAGAAGTAGTTGATGCTATAGGAAATTGTGCCATGGGGGGGTGGGGTCGGGACCTCTGCCAAAGAGAAGATGGCCATGTGCTGAATGCCGATTGATGTTAATACAGGCTTGTAATTAGAACGGGAGTCTATAGTGGGCACAGTGGAAGGATGTGCCAAGTTTTAAGGAGATTTATGTAATGGTTCCTTTTTAGCAATCTGAAGGGGAGAATATGTGCTAGCCAGTTGGGTTAAATATTCTGTGGCTTTCTATTGATTGATTCATGTATTGGTGAAGTCTCAAGGGGTTCTAGAACATGTGAGGTGAAGAAAGTTATTTTTAATTAAGCAAGGTGAGGTTACGCCAGTGTAAGTAAGGTCCCCTTTGTTTTACATGTAATATCATTGAATCTCATGTGTTTTGTGGTCGTTGAGCAGCATGAACACATATAAAATCCATGTCTGTTTGCTTTCAGAGCCCTTCACTTGGCCGTCATTCATGAACATGAAGCCTTCCTGGATGCCATTCTGCAGTACATGGGTGGAACCGAATTCCTGGACCTTCAAAATGACTTGGGACAGGTCTGTGTTAATTTTGCATCATATGTCATCTTACATGCTCAGAGCACTCTTTCGCAACACTTGAATATTCTTCCTTTAATCGGGGGTAAAATAAAATCTGCTTGCAAGCTACTAGCCAATCACAGGTCACTCTCCCCTTGTATTAAATGTCAGATCTACAGATGCACCCCATGTATTATTCTTCACAAGTCTGTTATTGCCCACCAGTGGCTTGGGCGAGTTCATAGTTTGAGGCCTGCCGTTCTAGGTAGTTAACTTTACAGTACTAAAGACGTTTGACCAGGCTAAATTGTCCTCCTGGAGCAAACACCAGTTGGTTTGATTAAAATTCCCAAATAAAAAAAAATCCTTACCTTCATTTGTCTGAAGGTGTTTAAGAATAGCGAAGGGTGTGACATTTCTTATTTGGTTGGTTTATCACTAAACCTTGGGATCCTTGTATCACCTTAATTCATGAGATATGTTCTCTTCCCACCACATCCTTCTCGCAAAGGTAAGAAAGACGTGTAAATTGGGTCATGAGGAGAAGCCCCAGCCCGTTTATGGCATCATCCTGCCTATTAATGATTTGGAAGTAGGATGTGTCCCCTCATCCATTAAATATTTCCCGCAGATGCACGATTCCATAAAATTAGGCATGAAGACGTGTACTCTCATTCGTTCTTTTAAAGTTACAAGCTACTATTCTGGCATGAAGTCGCTTGCGCCCTCCTTTCTCTGAATACACAAGAGCACACCATTTCTTAGACACTATTGGCACTAGGACAAACTTTGCCTCATTTCTAAAAATACTTGGACAAATTCGAAAGCCATTCCTCCATGACAAGTGCAGTTTGTCATGTTACAAGTACCAGGGCAAAGATTGCCCTAGTGCAAACAAGATTGATTTTCACTGCATTTTTGCACCAGAACCAAGTGTGCGCTAGTGCTAATTTGATATGGTCGGTCCTCTTTCCTAGTCCTCTCCCTCTTTCTGCCACCGCCTACCCTGGGTATAGCTTTTCCTCTTCTCCTGCCCCCAAATTGTCCCTCAAACGTCTTTTGTGCCGTACCTCAATATAATGGCAGCCCACAGCTTGCATCGCCCGCTCATCTTTATTGGATGTGCAATATTCTACAGCCTCCTTGCATGTTTTTAATACTGTTTCACCTGAAGGGCTGCGATAACCTGGGCATATGAGTAAGAAGCTCGCCACAATCTCAACAGTCTTAACATATTCAGAATCTGGCACTAGCTGCCTTCCCACACTTAGCAGTTAGGGGGGCATCACATTGCAACCTACATACAATACCTTCTGGCCTACTTAAAAGTTGGTTATAGTTTGTATACAAAAGTTAAAAACTAACATACATATTTCATTTTTTGAGTTCTTTAAAACATTCTTTTACATAATTCGGTTGCTTTAAATTAATGCAATAACTGCACTGTAATCATCTTTTCTTACAATAGCAGGTTGCCGCAATCGGGTTTTAGAATTCAGTTCAATATAACTACTCGCCATTTCATTGTAACATTATATAATTGCCACATTGTCCTAAAATTCATATTCCAGATTCAAGGTCTTATCCTCAATTTGACAAAAGTTAATTGAGTCTAGTTTTTCTTTGCTAAATCGTCCTCAATTTTGAATAAGACCAGTGTCGGTGCCAAAATCAAGCGCATGCGGTTGCATTATATACAATGCCCCCAAGGTAAATCTTGCAATCTCATTTTTCTGCGGATAATATAATCCCAAAAGAGTACGTCTGTCCTCCTCAAAAGTATGAGCAATAAACCACTAGATGTTTTAGGGTTTCTGAGTTTCACATATCTCGTTTTAGATTGCTAATATCATGATTGTATGTGCCTGGTCGGATGTTATCGTTCGACTTGGGCGCAGTAGTAGGGCAGAGATATGATTTTTGATTACCAATGCGTTCCAATGTTCTCTCATAGTGGCATTATAGCTATAGCACTTAGAGGATCCTTTAGGAACTCGCCATACATCCCTGTGGACCAGGTAAATCAATTCTCTGCTAGTGTTGGGATGCCATCTCAAATGTACGAGTCCTAATAGGGGATTAAAGGGGTACAATTTGCTGTCACATAGTCAACAGAATGGGTGCATGATCGCTGATTGGAATATCTATTATGACTACCCCATCTACCCCTCCTACTAACCCAATGGATACAAAGAAGTAGTCTATGTATGATGCAACAACACTTCTGGTCCACGTTTCCACATGTGTGGCAGATTTGTATTCCACCACCTGGATATTCCAATCTCTTAAGTACCGATTCCATTGCTTCCCTCTAATTGACAAGGCTGCCCGCCATTTATACATTGCGGATACATTAGTAGTTGCACCTGGGCTAATGTATAATCGCCCCCAATTATTATCAAGTAATTGGGATTCTTTATCGTGGCATCCTGAAGAATCCCATCGAACATATCTAAAATTAGCAACCTGTGGCTCTCCAGATGTTTCGGACTACAACTCCCATGATCTCCTGACATTGACTATGCTGTACAGGCCGGATGGGAATGGTAGTCCAAACACATCTGGGAGCCAAAGGTTGCAGACCCCTGTACTAGAGGCAGGATTATAGTATACACACATCAACCGGTGTGAACACAGCGGACACCCAGTGGGATTGAATTTGACTACTAAAAAGCAATTATTTGCACATGCAACATGAGTTATGGTTGACAGCATTACTTATCAGTATGTCCCTCCCCCCCCACCCCCTTCCCTGAGTAGGCGTCCAGCAGGTCCCTGCACTGCTGGTACACTATGAGTGGAGTACCCATTCACAACAAACTCATTCACGCTCATAGTTTCCTGTACAAATAGAACCGTTGGGACCATGTGTTAGATTTTATAAACCAATCTCCCAGGTTTTTTCATCCCACAGCAGTTACATGACATAAATGTGTACTTCGGCTGGCTAGAGTTGTTTTTGTTTGGCTGCCATATCCAATATGGAGGTCATCAGTGGCGCCAACCGAGTAATGTTCGAAGCTGCCCCCACTAGTGCTGAGATCTGAGTTATGAGGTCAGCTTCGTCTGTGTCTACCTCAAGAGCTTTTGCGAGTGTTAGGTCCCTCATTTCTCATATCCGATTCATCACACTCAGTTTCTGGATCTGTTCTCCTGTTTCACACCTCCTCCCCCTTATTTTAACAGACCCACATTATCCGTACTGCCACCAGTTGTTGACCTGTGCCATATTTAGTTCATAATCGTTCTCCATCATCCCACCAGCAGATGACTTTGTGGCAAAATGTATTTGCTTGTTTACGATGCGCTCCGCGTTATGCCCTTTTCCCTCTGACTCTCAGATGTACTGAGACAGATCAGCATTATTGTTTATCAGCTGATTGTTACTATCAACTCCCATTTTGCTCGTTTTATTTACAGTCAGGGGAAAGTATGTTGATAAGCGACCTTGCTTCTGCGAGTAAGTTGACTCGCCTTCATTCCCCCGCTAGCCTAACCCATGTTTCTCCTTTGAGTTTCCATTAGCACTGTTACCTAGTTTGTGTGTTGTTGGCAATACTAGGTTTAGTAGTGCTTTGGGTGCCTCATTTAATTGTTAGATCCATTACCAATTCATTGGCTGATGCATTGGATTTTTGATTCTTACATTGGGCCTCTTGCAAATCACTTTCGCATGATTCTTTATTTTTTTTATGTATATCTTGTGTGCCTGCGTTTAGTTTCTTTTTTTACGAGAGAAGAAGTTTGTATTAGATTCCTCTCATTCTTGTGCATTCGACACAGAGCTGCTTTCATTATTCGCTTGCTCTGGGTCTACTTTTTGTGTCGTGCTATTGACGCCATGCACCACTTGTGTGGCCGCAGCGTCCTCGATCAGTTTAACAAGGGGTTGAGGGACTATTAGGAGAATCCTCGATATCCCTAGACAATGAGTGACCTGTAGCAACCGCAATAGTGCCCATCATTATACCTTCATTCGATCTTTGATGCTGCGAAATAAGATAATGAAATACGTCGTCCAAATTTAATGAGTTGGCTTGTATAGCGGTTAATAGGCTTGGCGATAGAATGTCCGGACCAGTGGCATCTACTTTTAAACCGTCAGCCACCACTTTAGCATATGAGCACCGCGGGATATTTACGTTTTTGCACACTTGCACAGTTTGGGAGCTTTTATCAATCCATCCCGTTTTTGAAAGAGCTAATGTTCCAAGAAACCCATTTTCTCAGACTGACAAGGCACATGTGCTAGCATAAAGCCTTCTAATATGCATATTTGCCCAGACATTTCTGCAAGCATATCCTTTGAGTTCAATCATGACCTTTATTTAATAGATTCAGAATAGAAGATATGACCAGAAATGTCGCACTGTTCTCCCTTACATATAGAGTGCCTACTGTTATAATTCATCCGTTCCAAGCCCCTATTAAGTCTTTCATTGGTAGATCACTGTCATTGCCATCAGATGACCCATTGACGTGGCTATGTTCTGCAAACCCCTCCTCTACAGCTATCCCTGTCTGATTGTATGTAGGGGAGCTTGTGGAGGGTTGCGTTGCTCTTGCCAAATGATTGGAGCCACACCCTATTGAGGGCACACAGAACATCTAGTCTTGGAAATTGTGCAGGCATATACTTTCCACCTCGGAGGGCAGAAGCCCTGCTGGCGTTCTTGAGCCCAAGGAGATGCAGTATCGCTTTTCCCATTCATTTGCCAATGTAGGAGCCAAGATAGATGCATCAGAGATCCCATTAAAAGACTCTGTAGACGGCGCCTTAATTTGTTTCATCGCTTCCCCATCAGATAATCTCTCCTTATCAAAAGATGATGGCTGTGGTTCACTATTAACAAATCTCGATCCTATTTTCAATGTGTATGCTGGAGTGCACAGTTGTTTACCCACACTGTCATTTGGTTCGATAGCTAGCGATTGCAAACTGTAAGGGACTGTATGTGCATCAATCACTCGCTCATTATTCATGGACTCTTGTAATATCGGGGCGATAAACTCTGTACTAGAGTCATGCGTTTCAATCGGCACAGTTCCATGCAGTGCAGAGTTCGGTTTTACTGCTGAAATACTCTTCCCGCTACGTAGACTCCCAACCATCTCCAGACAGTGCAACGCTGAAGTTAAGGCAGTGTCTGAGCCACCAGAGCCCTCTCACCACCTCGATTCTCGTTGACACAACTTCTCATGGACCCAATATGCACAACTCTTAAAGTCACTCACCCCAAGAAGCCCACCTCCAAGAGACAAATATCACAGTTTCTTAACGGATTCCAGATGAGGGCACCCCGTGGGGAAAACCCAGTACACCATCCACTCGCCGCACCGTCAAACAGTCAAGATACTTTCAGACACTTCCGGTGCGCATGCCCAGATGTTAAATGGAAAAGCGTGTCCAATGACCAGCGCAGGGGGCGGGACTGCGGTGCGTGAGTGTGACTATTAGAGAAAGTGAAAAGAAAAAAAATGGAAAGGAACGCTTTAGTCACGTAAAGGGCGAGGCAGTGACTCTATCAAAGAGTAACACATCAGGTGTCAAAGAGTAACGCTATTTTAGAGACTGTCAATATTTACATTTGAGTCCAGTTCCCAATGCACAAACGAAGTGGTGTAGTTTGCAGCACACAGTGCTTCCTCTCACCGACTGCAGCAAATACTTTCCCACATAGTTCAGACCGCAGCAAGCCAATAGAACATTCAAACAGTCAAAAGACACTTTGGGACACTTCCGGTACCTACTTTTGTTTACCCGAGGTATTGAAGATTCACATGGTGTTTAGTCTAGAAAATACCCTACCATAGCATAGACGGTATATTATGTTGGCCGAAAACCAACTGCATCATATGCCCAGCATCGCCAGTACAGAATCGTCTGCATAACCATAGAGCGTCCATTTTGTACCAACAGAATCCGCCATTTTGCTTCCTCTTGTTTTTATGTTCAAACGCTTTGCAAAAATGAATTTAATTTCGTTCTGCTCCTGCAGTGAGGCCACAAGTTACATATGAGAGACAAGCCCAGACAAAAATACATTGGTTTCCTCCCTCACGAGTCCTTGAAGGCGAGCAGAGAGGCATTTAATCACCAACCCAGGTGCCAGCTGGTCTCGCTGAAACTGTAGGAATAGACCGTTGGAGGCATGAATTATACTCTTTCACGGCCCCCCCTTGCTGGGCCCCTTTAGATCAAGCTGACCTCTAGCTCACGAATAGAAACTAGAAGATGGCATGTCTTGGAATGTGTCCCTCCTACGAGCACAAGTTTGCTCACTGAAAAAGAGCATTATGTTCTCTGTAACAAAGAATAGTGTCTGTGCCTTCTCAAATTGCAACTGTTGCTAAATAAATGTCTTAGAAGGTGTCATTGTCAATCACCGAACCCTTGCTCAGGAAGATACATTATGGCAGGTTTTGATGTGTCATAAGCTTATGGTATGATGGTCTTTTTGTATATATGACCCTTAACATTAACATAACATATATGTCACTGTTGTAGAATGCTTGCTCTCTTGTGTCTCACGAGGTCTGTGTGACGCACATTGCGAGACGTGAGACCCACTCGGCCGACAGACTATTTGCTTTGCAAAAAACCCTAGATTTTGGGAATTGAACCTCTTGTCTGGCGTATCGGTTCGTGTATGGTGATTGTGCCTTGTTTCCATGCGTGAGGGTCTTCAGGGCCTGTCAATGGGCCCAATGCTTACAAAGTTTCTTTCACCCAAGCTATCCATGGGATCTTCGTACAGGCATTCAGGCCACAAATACCTTTCAATGTGGCTTGATTTACTTCAGGTTGCCCAATAGCCTGAACCAATATGCACTTGGTAAACCAAAGATACGATCAGTGACGGTGCCACCACCCAGTCTCTAGATGCAGGAGCCCTGTTGGAGTTTGCACTGGACAATGAAAAGCAACTTCTAAGGAAGGAATTGTCCGCTGCAGTCATGGCGGCAGATGGTATAGACACAGGATAGAACTCTGTTGATAAAACTTCTAGTGCATGTCCAAGGGAGCTCTTCTGTCCTGGCTTTCTCCAGCAACCTTTGATGGAACTTCACAATCCCACAGGCAGATTGGTTTAATTTAGTCCCACTCCTTTTCACTACCGCCCCTCCTACTCCTTCGCCTGGTGGTTAGCTTGAAACCAACAGCTTACGGGAGCTACTTTTGTCTCAACTTTTGAGTATTTGAGAATCTTAATAAAGAAAAATTAGGACCCGTTTAGTACACATTTAAACAGAATGGATCATACATAATTGGCAAAAAGTTAGTTTGCCTTTTTGTTATGGAAGTTTGAAACTTGATTTCGAATCCTGCTGAGATACTATCGCTAACCATCAATAATTTTCGCAAACACTCCTGGGGATATTTGGTTGGTCCATCACAATGGCCTTAAAAAATTGTTGTTGTTAGTGAGTCTCTTCTTGTGAATGCAGGACTACTAGATTGCTATTTCCATGCAAGGGCGAAGCATGGCCCCCATCTGCAAATTGCATGAGCAGAATGTCCTGGCATCCTAACCTGGACACTTCCATTTGTTACTCAACCAGAAACCATTCTAAATCATTCTAGGACCGGCTAAAAGGGGTGTATGCAGGCTTCCACCCCAGTCTGATGCCCATCTCCTTCTCTCCTCACATCTGACGTCTCGAAGAAGTCAAACTATCAGCTGCACCTCCTCAGAAGTATTCTTCCTTTCCTCACTTCCCCCCAGAAGCTCACTATCTCCAGAGCTCTGGTCCTCTCTAGGATGGACTACTCCAACATCCTCTTTCTAAATCTTCCTGCCTCTACTCCTAATCTACAGCTTATCCAGAACAGAAGTTTAAGACCCTCTGCATCGTCCACAAGGCTTTCTGGAGCCTGGGCTCGCACTACCTCCAACACTATCTCTCTCTTCCTAAACATCGCCCCTCTCAAGCTCTCTGCTCATTCACTTCCAACTCTGAGGGTCCGTTGCTTTTCCAAGCAGTGAGTTGGGGGCAGATCTCCATCTTCAGCTGGGGCCTAACCCTGGAACAGCCACCCCGCCTCTCTCAAACTTGAGCAGAACCACCTGGTTCCGGAAGCACTCAAGGCCTTCCTCTTCTCTTCAGCTTTGTCTTACTCTCCCCTGCTGATGTCCCAACTTCACCACGCACTGGTCACCTGGCTAGCCTCTCGGCTCTCCTAGCACTTGTGGTCTGTATTCCCCCCACCCCACTTTACCTCACCTTTTGTCATTCCCCTGCCCTACCCGAAATGCTGTCGGGCCTAGTATGACAGTCGTTGTCTGTCTCGTCTTCTACCTCCCCCCCCCCCCCCCCCCCTTCCTTATTGTCAAAGCTCTTGCACTATCTGAAATGTCACCAGGCCTAGTATGATAGTTAATTTCACATTCTTAATGTCTCAAGGCCTTGTAAGAATGTCATTGTATTTTCCCTTGCTCCCTCCCTTGCCTTGAAGCGCTTTGAAACACGTGTTGATAGGCGCTATACAAATAAAATATCAATACAGTCCCTTCTCTCTGCACTACGCTGGCTGCACTTTTGAGTTACCTGCACTTCTCCAGCTCGCCCCGCCCCCCCACGCCCCCTCTGCACTTATCCCCTTCCACTTCCCTGCACTTGCCCGATCTGAATGACACAGGGCCTCGTAAAATTGTTATTTTGTCTTCCTTATGTTTTCCCCGTCCGTGTCTTGTCGCGCCTAGAAAAACCTGGGTACAGGCTCATTATAAATGCCATAATGATATCATCCCCACTGACAATTGCTCCATCAAATGTCATATCAGGCTGCATTTCACTCTTACTAAATTACTATTCAGATGTACTTCCAAAATCCACTCTGGCAGTGGGTTTTGGATGACCAACCTATTATGGTGAACAGGAAAGAAGCGGAAGTCTAGCCAAACTCAGTCATGATGGCTAGAGGAGAGGTAAGGCTTGGTCCCAGGAGGGGTGTGAAGAGTGGTCTAGGGCTACAATGAGAGGCACAGGGCATTCCAGTAGACCGAGAAGTAGAAGAATATTTATTAGTCCTTTAAAATGCACACTAAGCAATGAAACCTTCAGTTACGTATTATCACACAACTAGTATCAAATAGAACTCTTACATTTTACCTTAAACACAGTTGAGCAATACAGAGCATAAGCAAGACTTTCAATAACTGCAGTAAAGTGATTTAAGAGGGAGATAAACAGTTGTCAAAACCAGTAAGGTAAGTAATAAAAAGTATAAAAGCATAGGGGTTGCTGCTCTAGTAATTTACCCTCCTATCTTAGATCATGCAAATACCTCCCTAGGGGCTGCTCGAACTGCAAACTGATACTCTAGGGTCCCTGTTCTGATTGATTACCTTTCTATCGAACTGCCAAATGGCCTCCAATGTTACTAACATTTTTACAGATTTAGTTTATCATGGTTATTGTCTTCACGATTGTGCTGCTGCTATTTTAGTTTCTGGCCTAATTTAGCCTTTCTTATTTTTTTTGTTTTATGTTATACCTTTTGTGGTGGTCTGTCTGTATGCACCATCATGCATCAGGGTCCATTGTGCGCAGTACAAATGCAGTAAAGTAATATAACCCAATTATGAGCAAATCTAGAATTGGATCCCTAACTCTTAGTAAGTCCACACCTGAGATAGGATTTATTTTTATTTTAATGGGCATTTGTAAGGCACTTGCACAGCAAGAAAAAAATGGTGTTTCAAAGTGCCCACAGGGCAAAGGGAAGGGAATACGGCAAGACGATGGAGTATGCAAAATACAAAAAAGCGGTCCTACTAGGCCTTGTGAGCATTGGGATTGTGCAAGTGCAGAGGGAGTGAAGGGAAAGGGATAAGTGCTAGTGGATACACAGAGCGGGGTGAAGTTCCAGGGAGACTGCTGCAAGGCAACAGGTAAGTGCTAGAGTCGGTTACGAAAGCAAACAGGAAAAGTCAGGTAGCGCTGGCTGGCTGCTCACCAGCCCACACAATAAATACAGGCCAATTGGTGCCCGAAGGCAAGTGCAGTTTGAGAGGGCGTATTCTGTGGGCGATCGGGCAGAAGGCCAGGACCCAGAAGGGCCCATTGCACCAATCACAGCTACTGTGAGGTTTAGCACGGGAGAGGGGGAGAGGGGGAAGGAGAAGTGGAAAGGGTTGATGTGTTTGCGGCACTTGTGGTGATCCGGCTCAAGACGGAGAGAAGGGGGGGGGCTGTTCCAGAGGAGGAAAGTGAACGGCTGCCCGCTCTCTGCTTAGAGAAGCGCTTGACAAGTAGAGAGTTTGAGCCAGAGGATGGGAGGGATCTGGAAGGGGAGTATTTGGAGAGAGCAAGTGGCAGATTGTGTGGTCACCGACCCCAGACAGCCCTATGGATGATGCAGAGGGATTTAAATTTGATCCTTGCATCCACCGGGAGCCAGGGTAGAGATTTTAGGGCTGGGGATGCGGTCCCTGGGCTTAAGGCCAATGATGTCTTGCAGCCCTGTTCTAGATTAGCTGGAGGGGGGCAGACAGAGAAGGAAGGTAGCTTGAGGAAGAGGCTGTTGCAGTAGTCCAGCCTGGAGAGTACCAGAGCCCTGGAGACATTGAGCTTCTGGGGGAAAGGGAAGGAAGGTTGGATGCCCCTGAGGAGGTGGAGTTTGAAATGGGCCTTCTTGGCAAGGTCCAAGATGTGAGGAATGAAAGTGAGAGAGGGTCGAAGAGAACTCCTGTGTTTCTGGTCTCGGAGGCAGGAGGTAGGGAGGGGAGAGCCCTTTGAGTGTGGCCAGAGTGAGGGGAGAAAAGAAGGAAAATTAGTCCCAGTGGGTAGAATCTCAGTCTTGCTGGCATTAAGACAGAGGTCATTGGAGGTACACCAAGAGTGGATAGCAGACAGGCCATCAGGAATGACCGAGGTGGTCAAAAAAGATGCAGAGGGTAGTCTGAAGAAGAGTTGGGTGTTGTCTGCATAACACTGGCAGTGTGGTGAAAAAGTGGAGATAAGATGAGCGAGATGGATGTTCAAGAACCACGGCGAAAGGATCAGTCCCTGGGAAACGTCCCAGGTGGCGATAGAGGTGGGTGAAGAGAAAGTGCCAGGAAGGGACAGGCGGTGAGGAAGGAGGTCGGCCAGCCAGGATGGGATTTAGTGTCATAAAGTCAAAAGTTCCACACAATATATTGTTTGGAGGGAGGTTATCGGGAGGGGGTAGGGGGATGGCTTGTGGGGAGAGTCGTGCATGTCTCTACCCCAGGGACCGTAAGTTCCAGAATCATATGGGGCCCCTCTTACTTCTGTGTTTGGTTTGGTCGAGTGAGGCCCACGGGTTGCAGGTACATAGGTTATTTTAATGCAAAGGACTTTGTTTCATTTGGTCATGGTACCTGTATTATGGTTCCAGAGACTTGTAAGTTGGTCACCCTTAACATAACTTTGGCAGAGCAGGACATCTCCAGGGAGTTAAGAAATCTAGATTCAATGGGAGTCACCATTTGGTGAACAAAGGAGTGCAGGCCCTGCAAGGCTTCCACTGGGACTAGAAGGCTGGAAATGCAGGAGCAGGTGTCTTGTAGCACAAGTTGAAGATCCTGTAAGTTCCAAGGATGCACTCTGAACGGCAACAATTGCAGCGAGGTAGCCTTGACGAGTTCACCAGGGTGTCCAGGGTCACTTTCCAATGTTCCAGCGGCACAGATCCCCAGAAGTTGAGACCATTGTTCCATCAGTCCAGGGGTTGAAGCACCGACCTAGATCAGGACAGAATTGGGATGAAGCAGCATTCTTGTTTGGGACAGATGAGCAGGGATGTGCCTGACTTGGTGGCAGACAATTCTGGTCAGCTGCAACATTCGTCCTCCGTGAGCTGTATTGTTTTCATAGGGGTCTTTGCTCCAATGATCTGTTAAATGGCTGCAGGATTTGTCTTTTTATCCAGGATTTGGAATGAAATCGCCACCAGGTCAACCAATGGTAAGGATCTGTGCCATTCAAATTGGTAGTGGCTATTCAATACTTGACAGCCACTGGAAGAACATTCTACCCAGCAACAGTTACTCTGATACGGATGTGGACTGGGACCAGAACATCCCAGGCCCTGCATCCGGCCTCACACAGACCGCCACAGGGAAGGACTTTTGATAAATGGCAATTCTGGACCCAGGAGGGCAGGGAGAATGCCAAAGGACATGCAAAAATCTGACTGTTCTGGAGTATATGGTTCTCTTCATAGCAGTAAGTAGTAAAATGCAAAAGTGCACGAGTAAAAAGTAAAAACGGTAAAAAGAATCCTGCCACAAGCCCATCATGGACACGTTGCCTTTGTAACAACAAAGTTACAAAAGAAGGTTATGAGGATACAAAGTATCCTAACAGCATTTCACTTTAACAATATTACGCAATATAGTATACAGGTGCACTCCAATATTTGAAGGTAACCACTCAATTATATAAATATAGTCAGAGGGTGCAGGGGAGAAAATAGCATCCCTGTCACTGGGCTGTCAACAAATTCACAGACACCGGTTTCCGTGATAACATTAACAATATTAACATTCAAGAATTCATTCAGTCGCTTTAAAAGCAAAAACTCCAAATGTATAACCTTTGTCATACCTCTGTTTCTATTACACAAACTTCACAAAATATGTTCCCAAAATCATACACAATTTTGAATGTTTTTGTTCATACGTGCTGTGGCTCATGTAAATATGTCCACCCCTCATGGACTGGACAATGTAGTTTATATCATTTAACACAACTTTCAATGCCTGACACGTTTTGGATTATCAGCGTATCCTCCTTCACAGGCCAATTCCTTATCAGCTTCAATGTTGTATTGCTAGATTACAGAATCCCTGTCCTATCAGACAAAAATAATAGACTTTAAATTCACTGTTTTGTCTTTAAAATTGGTTTACAGTAAATTAGTAAGGTCCCAATACCATACAGCTCACTAACCTCTAATCCTTATTCAATTCACTCTGTTCCCTTTGTACCTAAAAACAAACAAACAAATCTGTGTCGTATCCTAAATACACTGTGTCGTATCCTAATATACCAGAGTGCAATTATATGGAATGAGACCCATCTTGCCGAACAGCAGCGTTGGTCGGGAAACTCTTCTTTGTGTCTACACGATCAGGCTTCTGCAAGACCGACAACCTGTATAAACAAGGAGCGCCGTTAATTTGGGGGGGGGGGGGGGTGGGGGTGGTGGTGGTGGTCACGGTCTCACAGTCACACAGTCACACAGTCACAGTCACAGTCACATGGGCATTAAACCGGATCAGTGATCGGGTGCCCCATGTCTGCATACAAGACGTCAGTGTTGTGATGGCAACACCCTGGGGGAACAGGGCTGTAGCACCATGCGCACAGTGGCCATCTTAGACTAGTATTTCCTCTCTCTGGACAGTACTGGTTCACGAACAACTACATAAATGACTTTAATTGGCATTGAGAACGCCCTCCGCACCTAGTGGGGACTACTCTGGCTCACAGGCTACATGCTGCGGGCTGCTAGGAACAAGAGACGAGTGGCGCAGATGAGGGACAGGGTGGGAAATGTCATACGAGAACCTGAGCGGATTCTCCGGAGATTCGTGGAATTCTATGAGGCCCTGTGAAGTAGTAAAGAAACTGCATTGGAGTGAGAGATACTTGTGGGATGTCATCTGAGAATACGGAGATTTGAAGGCTGAGATCACCTTAGGTGAGGTGCAGAGAGCCCTTCTGCAAATGAAGGTTGGGAAGGCCCGGGGGGGGGGGGGGGGGGAGATTGGTTACACGTCTGCGTTTTAAAAAAAAAAAAAAAAAATAAAGAAAATCTGGTTGGGTCTCCTGCTTCCTTCCTCTGCACCTGGATCACAGTGAGCCAGAAAGAGGGAGGTGGGGGGAGATCTGACCCACTGCTCGGTCTATATTCCTCCTGAATATAGATGCCAACATTTTAACAAAAGTCCTGCCGTTGAGTTTGATGGTGGTCCTCCCAAAACCGGTCCATTCGGATCAGGCTGCCTTTGTGCAGAATAGGTAAGGGGCGATAATCCCATAAAAACGCTGGACCTTTTTGCCTCCCCGATGGCTAAAAGGGGATAGCTCTGATGCTCTCCTTAGATGCAGAGAAGGCATTTGATTGTGTTAGCTGGTCTTTCATGAGAGCAGTATTAATGGGTTGGCTTGCTTGGGGTGCTATATTCTGTATCCTCTGCCAAAGTGCATGTCAACATTATGGAGTTGCGATCCTTCCCCCAGCTTACAGGTACTAGAAATGATTGCCTGCTGTCCCCCTTGTTATATGCACTAGTGATGGAACCGTGGGCCTCTAGTGTGCTGGTAGACCACAATGTTCATGGCATCACTATCCCGGGAAAGACCTACAAAATGCCCTTGTTGGCAGATGCCTTGTTTTATGTGACCAGGCAGAGGACCTATTCTGCACATCTTTAAGGGATTGCAGGAATATGGTAGATTCTCAAGATTTAAGATCTCACTAAGTCTGTAGTTTACCTGTGAGGGTTGGTACGGGTCAACGATTTGGATTATCTTCTGGCCCTACTATTTGTAATGGTGTCCGGTCAAAGGGTCGACAACAAAAGGATCGAATGCAATAGGGTTGATGCAATAGGGCCGAAAAAGAAAGGATTGAATGTTTTTTTTTTTAATTATATATATTTTTTTTTCGGTTTTCGTATAGGTAAAAAAAATGTACAAAAAAAGTTTTCGATCCTTTTTGTTTTGAGTCCTTTTGAATCGATCCTTTGACCATTCAATCCTTTGAATCGATACTTTGACCTATGACCATTTGTAATCACAGAAGAGGGCTTAAAGTATTTAGAGTGCAGAGGGAATCTGAATGAGTTGTTAGACGTGAACTAGCTGCACCTCTGGGCTATTTAGACAGAATCTGGAGTGGTAGGGTAGGAAGCAATTTATGTTGAGTGGCAAGGTTGAACTGAATTAAGATGATGCTCCTCCCCAAGTTCTTATTTCTATTCCAGACGTGAAGGCATCATAAAGTAGACAAACAAAAGAGGTATAGTTTTGGCTATAAACTTGTATTAAATGAAAAGTAGGGGGTGGGAGGGGGGTCTAACTTGTCCTATTCCAAGGTAAATTCACTACCTTACCAAAAACGAAGGAAAGTCTGCATCATGATGTCCAACTAAAAGTTCTGTCTGTGTCCAAATCTATTTTTACAATACATCGAGCCAATTTCGCTGTTCTTGCCCTCCAACATTCGCCGACTACCCCTTCTGCTGTAACTCTCCCTAGTATGTGGTTTGCTGCTTATCTTGGGGTAGGGGATAGTGACGGAAAACTGACCCTAAAAATGTGTATAAGCCTAAATTAATCGGACACAAATGAAAGCCATTATGATGGTTGCTGCACTATGGCAGTTTTTCTCTGAAGAAACAGGGGCTGGACATTAATGGCGCAGCAAATTTGTGACCTATATCCAATACTCTGTTCTTTCTAAAGTTGGTTAATAAAGTGGCTACTATGCAGCTCCAACTGTACATGGAGGCTGCAGGCACTTTACATAAGAAGCAGTCTGGGTTTTTCGATGCTCCAACGGCACGGAAAGTGTGTTTGATTAATCTGCAGACACAGATGTGGACTATGTTGGACAAAAGTAGATTGGGGCTGCTGATTTTGCTTAACCTATCAGCAGCCTTCTATCTACTGGACCACACGATCCTGTTGGAGAGACTGGTGGTCACAGGGGGTTTCTCGGCTCAGGTGGCTAAATGGACGAGATCGTTCCTGTAGGGTCGCAGGTCGAGGGTGTACTGGGTAGACTCCGTGTCTGAGGCAGACCTCATTGCCTACGGAGTCCCTCAGGGGGCATGTCTGTCCCCTTTGCTCTTCAACCTATATAACCAACCCCTATGTGTGGAGTTAGAGATTGAGCTTTTTCTTGCCAAACTATGCAGATAACTTCCAGTTATCCATGGAGATCAGTGGAGATCACGCAGAGGACCAGGAGGAGATAAATAACCTCTATTTGGTCATAAAAAACTGGATGTCTACAAAATTGGGTATGTCTGAATGCCGGAAATGCAGAGTTGATGATCTACGGGTCCAGACAAGCCAGAGAATCCCTCGACCAGGCGTTTGCCAGTTTTTTGATTGTTGGCAGTCGGATTGTAGTTGCTGCCAACGTGAAGTCCCTTGGCACATACATGCAGGCCAACCTAAACGCAGACGCCCATGGTGGACTTAATTGTGGAAAAATACGAACTACTACCTTAAGAGTATTAAGACTGATTGGCCCCATGATTACTAAAGATAGCTTTGCCCGGTTATCGTACTACCACGCTTGGACTACTGCAACTCCCTCTTGGGAGGGGCCAGCAAGGCTGTGATCCAAAAAATTGCAGAAAATTCAGAATGCAGCTGTGCGCATAGTCCATCAAATTGCGCAGAGAGAACCAGTTTCCACTGCCCGGAGAGTTGCACTGGCTTCCGGTGTCAGCCAGGGTCCTTTTTCAAGTTATTGACCTTGGGGCATAAATGCATTTTTGGGGATGCCCCCAAGTACCTCAAAGAGGGTTATAATCTACCAACCTTCCAGGGACCTCCGTTCTGCCAGGGCCTGTCTCCTTAGTGGACCGGGGAAATGGCCGCTCCTTTCCGGTCTTGGTGGCCCAGGCCCGGGCTTGGAACGAGTTTCCAGAATCATTCTGGAAGGAGGAGAACCATCTTGCCTTCAGGAAATCACTTAAGACAAGGTTTTTCATGTAAAACAATCGCGAAATGATGTTTCCTGTATCAGCACCTGGACGCCCTAGGGCTTTGGCGCTTTATAAATAACATAACAAGGTAAAGTGAATTTATTTCTACCTGCATATCTGCTCATTTAAAAAAATTGGTTTTAAAAATGGGTGTTTAGATTGACTGGCATCCCTTGTTGAGATGGTCGACCGGTTTGTAGTATTGTATTACCTGTCTTCCACTTTCAGCAGGAACCAATACTTATAGGCACTTGCAGACTTTCATAGGGTCAAAAAATGCATGCCTTCCAGCCCCTGTCGTGTCCCTAAAGACAAACATAGAGAAAGATGTTTTCGCCCTTAACGATGCCAAAACCAGAATAGTCTAGCAGCATTACTGAAGGCTGCCTTAGTTCATTTGGTCGGCACTCGCCATTAGATGTCTTTTGGTGCAGCCTCGTTGAATTCTGCATCATATTGATTATTTCTTGCACCTAGGGAGATGTGTCATACTATCATTTGGTGCTCACTTTTATTTCTACAAAAATCTTTATTCACAACAGGCGATTCTTCCTTTTTTAATTTCTTTTTAAAGAATGTATTAATGGTAGGGGACTCACCACTGGGTGATTCTTTTTTGTGTAAATGGGGGTTGTGGTCGGTCTTAAAATGACTTGCATTCATCTAAAAAAAAATAGATGGTATGAAAAGTGGAATTAAAAAAAAAAATCTATTCATTGTGAGAGAACACTTTCCTAAATTAAAAAATGTGCTTACCTGATAGACTGCAAAAGTCTCCTGTATCCTGCTGCACCAATTGCCTCGATAATGTGTCAGCATGCCATTTAACATGTGCAATTGTGGCCGCTTTTTTTTTGTTTCAACAGTAAATGCAAAACATGGAGGCAGCTATCTTGTAATGGTCATGAACTATCTTCAATTTGTACTCTGCCCCTATTCGGAGGTCGGCACATTGAAATAAATTGCATGTGAGCATCCGCTGCCACAATTCTGTGTTTTATTCGAAGAGATTTTCCAGAGCGTGTTTGCCAAGATTGCCGCCATGGTTATAGATGGCGGGGCTCCTTACGGAGCCCCTCTTCTATGACCATGTCTGCCGGAAAGGGGAAGCTGCGGCAGGCGCCGGCGCTGCAACAGTTGGGTTAGTGCAGAGGGGGAGTTGGGATTTAAAAAACAAAGTTATGGAGGGTGGGAGGAAAGATGGCGCCCTGCGGCAGAGGATACAGGTTTCAGCCTGCGATCTGCGTAACCTGATTGGCTGCGCCCTCCGCCTCGGATGTTAATATTTCATATTGCACAGGCTGCCCTGGCTACCAGATAGTGAAGTCTTTCCAGGTCATCTTGGTGTTTGATACCAAAAGCGAGCTTCTTGTACACTATTTACAAATCCTAAAACGTGGAGCATTCCATTCATACAAAGTCCTCGGTTTACTAGTATTATCCAAACGTGGTTTGTTTCTAATTGTACCCTTTCACAATCCGGTATGTCATTCAGTCCAACATTGTTTATTTAAAGGCACCTTACTCTAGGACTGCCTCTGTTCTGTTTGCGATGTGTCACCTTTCTTACTGACATGTATTCATTTTTCATTTGCATTTATGTTAACTGGAGTATTTCCAAACGGACAATGTAGGGACCTGTATTAATTGGTCGTGTATTCAGTCTCTGATCTTTAGGAACCCAAGTACTGTTGATTTACCTGGTGGTAATTGCCCGTTTCTGTGCCAACGTTACATCTGTTTGTTTTTCATTTGGCAGACCGCTCTACACATTGCTGTCATCATCGGGCTACCTGTGTTTGCTCAAAAGCTGATTCTGGCTGGTGCTGGCCTTTGTATCCCAGAAAAGGCAGGCAACACTGTTTTGCATTTAGCCTGCAAAGAAGGGAGACGTGCCTGCGCGGAAGTGCTCCTGTCGCCCAAATTCGGCAAGATCAGTGAAATCCAGAAAGTGCTAGACTGCACCAACTATGACAGTAAGTAACTGTCGTTGCATTCTTCCTTGTATACTCGGAAGGGGCATGACGTTGGATCAGTTGCATGGCTCTTACTATAGGCATGTGATGTGCCATGGGAATGGCAGGGGAAGTCTGATGAAAGATGAAGTTTGGTATTTTGGAAGCTAAGGCTGAGCGATATGGACCAAAAGTCATATCTTTATATTTTTGGTCTGAATGGCGATATGATATGGCATTTATAATGTTTCAAGGCGCGACGAGGCAAAGGAGGGGAGACAGAGGGAAGACAAATCTATTATCAATTTTATTTGTGGCTTAAATGCTCCGTTGTAAGCCCCCAACTACATAAGAGATGTGGGAACACCGTTTATAAGACATTCCTCTTCCTGTTTGAGAATGGTTTAGTCATTTTTTCAAAATACAAAAATGTCGAAAGTCGCATTTTTTTATTACGTTTTTTAGTCGAAATGGGGGGTTCCCCAACCCCCTTTTGAATTTTTTTTTGTTTTACCCATTTTTATTTTATTCCCGTACCCCAAAATAAATATATAATTTTTAAAAAAAGAATTTGACTTTTTTTTCGATTATTTTTTTGACATTTTTGTCTTTCGACATTTTTTTTTCTCGAAATTGACCAACCACCTTGAGAATAAATACAGCTGTGTAAATATCAGAATGTAAATAAAATAGTAGAGTTTATGTACGTAAATCTCGATTTCGTCTAATTCTATATCATTATTATTGTGGTATTTATTGTGCACAGACCTATCTTCGAGAAGCAACGGAGCGCTTTCCAGAGGGAAACAACAGTACTGAGGCATAATTGAGCGCTTTGCTGTGGTAACAGAGCAGATGTACAGTGGGGGGCACAGGGGAGGGCTACAGCTGTACCAGGTGGTGGGGAGGAGACGGGTGGATGTCATCTAGCGAGTCAGGTGGCGCAAGGCAACCTGATTCCAGTATATCGCCCAGCGCTACTGGAAGCAAGGCAGTTGCAACTGGTTTCAATGCAGCATAGCTCTAAATCTGCCATGGGTAAAATTAGGTTGCAATGCACTGAAATATTTGTCCAAACTGCGTCTTCCTTTGCATTTGACTGGATAAAAGCATAAAGCGCAGTCCTTTGCTACACAGAACTGTTCGCCCTTTCTACTAAAAAAGAGGCTAAAGATTTTGAATGATTCCCAATTTTCAGTTGTAGAGCTTCGCACTGTATGAGTTAGGCCAGAAGTATTTTCTTAGATACTTCTACTGATTTAGTTAGACTGTTGAGACTGAGACCACCACAGTAATGGTTCATAGGGAGGATTCTCTATCTTCGGATGCAACCCCACCTGTGACGAAAAACCACCTACAGCACATTCTTGTTTGGGGGGTAGGGGGTTGCACAATAGCATTTCTGCCCTCGACAAGCCGATCGAAAACTCAAAAGTAGAAACCCCGGTCTGCGAACACTCTTATGAAACAGGGAACTGGCCTCACCGGATTGACCTATTAGAAGCACAATACAAAGTTTTGGAAGCTAAACAAGAAGGCACAGAGAACCTATACTGATAAAATATTTGTTGCAAGATATTCCAAGTCCTGTACAAGAGAAAGATCTTTTAGGGTTTGTCAAGACCTATTCTGCTTCATTCAGGTGACTCAACCATGGAACTAGATGGAATGCACCGTACCCGCCTCCCTCCCGGCCTCACTCAAGGCATATTCACTCGGGTACACTATATAATAATCATTGCTGCTAGGAATCTCGTTGAAATTCAGTTCAGATGCAAAAATGTCATTGTTTCAGCACCTTGCTTACTCAACCCTAACAAAAAAGGAAAGCCCTCTGGCCCATGACCGAATGGTTATGAGGAAATCGGATTCCATAAAGATGGGGCTTCCCAAAAGCGCTCCTCTTTTTCACAATCAACTGGAATATATGGTCCATAAAGACAAGGAAGGAAAGCTATTATCACTGCCCCCACTGAACCAAGAGATGCTGAATTCCCTGGGTTCCCAAAATGTTGTCGGGAGACGGAGTGGGGTGGACAGAGGGTGATTGTTGGGAAAACTCTGAAGCCCATATGTCCCGGCATGTACAAAAAACTAAATCCTGGCATTGGCTCCGATACAAGACCGTATTGGTCTGATTAGACAGACCTACTTCCAGTAAACATGGAAGCTAATTATGTTTCGGAGGGCAATATCTCATAATAAATATAAAGCAACTGTCCCAGCTGGACTCGATTTGTTAGTCAAGAATTGATGTAGTAACTCTGTGGGGAGACTACACAACACTTTTCCTCTTGGTATTAGATAACGCACCTTTTGGTATAGGTCTGTACTACACAAGTTGGTAGTGTGACTGAGCAGCCAGGCTTATCTCAAGAGGGGCAAATGTGAGCTGTAGCAATGAAATCCACAAATAGCCCATTAACACTTATACTCAAGGTTTTGTTATAGTTATTAGTCTAACGTCCCGTCCCCTTTCCTCCATACTATATGGGCATCCCTTGCGAGGCACGGGAGACGGAACCCTTTTCACCAGAAAAAAAACCTTCTCACTTTAAATTTAGAGGCACGCGGCCCTGGGAGCATGGGCTCTCCTGACTCAGCCCACCGGTGCCACTCCTTGGTCCCTTTTTCCTCGTTGACTGGAATGGGCCGAATTCACCAGCGCTCCAGAGTTTGGCTTCGGCCATCTAATTCTATGCGCTGATGCTCCTTTTCTTCTTCCTTTTTGTCCTAGCTCTTCCAGATCGCTACCAGAGGACCTGAAGGACTTTGTCGATCCCGACCCAAGGTAGGGCCTCTTAACCAGCGCACCCCGCAAGGGAGACTCCCTCCAGATACTCGCATGGGAGTAACCGCTCAGGTTCTCATACCAGTACAATGCTAAGTCAGCTACCGGCCGCTAGACCGAGGTGGTCAGTGGATCCTCCCGGTTACGATGCTGAGGGACCAGAAGGTTCTTTTACCGGGTCTTCACCCGAGCGGCTACGCCCTAGTACCAGACGGAGGTCCGAGGCGGCACCTAAGCACACCACGTACCCCACAAGGGTGACTCCTCCCTTGGAGGCGCCAGAGCGGGAGGGACCTTTTCAGGTCCTAATACCAGTCAAGGTACCGAGGCTACTAGGGCTACCGGCTGTCAGGCGGAGGGGTTGCCAGATCCTACCGGACACTGTTCTGAGGGGCAGCAAAGTTCTATTACCGGGTCTTCACACGAGGGTCTACGCCCTAGTACCGGTTAAATGTCCAAGGGGGTGCCTGTATGCACCATGTACCCGACCCCCCCCACCCCCACCTCCAAAAGCAACTCCTTCACCAGCGCATGAGTGGGAGGGACTCTTCAGGTCCTGGTACCAGGGCTACTACAGCTACCTGCCGTCAGTCAGAGAGGCTGGAAGTTTCTATTACCAGGCCTACGCCTGAGGGGCTACGCCCTGATAACTGACAGTTGTCAGAGGGGGCGCCTGTACGCACCACGTACCACTGAAGGGCAACTCCTTCCCAAGGAAGCATAGGAGCGGGAGGTACCCTTCAGGTCCTGGTACCAGTGTAAGTACTGAGGCTGTTGCAGCTACCGGCTGTCACGCCCAAGAGTCGCCAGATTTTACCGGACACTGAGCTGAGTGGGCGCAAGGTTCTATTACCGGGTCGGCGCCCGTAGGGCTACGCCCTAGTACCGGACTGATGTCTGAGGGGCGCCTGTACACACCATGGACACCCCCCTTCCCCCCCTCCTGAAAGCGTCTCCCTCCCCAGGAAACGTTGGAGCGGGAGGGGCCTTTCAGGTCCTGGTACCAGGGCTAGTACCAAAGCGACTGCAGCTAGCAGCCGTCAGGTATAGGGGTATGCCGTAGTACCGGACAGATGTCCGAGGGGGCACGTGCCAGGCACTCTGCAAGGTTGTCTCCATCCAGGAGGCACAAGCACAGGAGGGATCCTCCAGGTTCTTTTACCAGTGCAGCTACCAAGGATGCTACTAGAGCTACCGGCCGAGGTCTACCGGTGACTGAGCGGAGGGGCCACAAGGTTCCATTACCGGGATTGGCCCCGATGAACTACTCCCTAGCACCAGACATGTCTGAGGGGGCGCCTGTACACAGCACTACCAGCAACCTCGCTGAGGGCAATTTGCCTACCAGGAGCCGTCCTGAATTGCAGGGTAGGCCTCAACCGCCACCGCCAGGAGTCTTGGAAGAGGCGGGGCCCAACGCGGCAAGCACCCTGGCACAGGTATGCGGTATGCCGCCTGACAAAATGGCCACAGGGCCTGGTAAAATGGTGGCTCGTCCGACACCATCCCCCTTTGGGGAACAGGTAGGAGAACGAGTTTCCAGGTGGGACTGGTCTTGATATATATGTTATTTATAACGCCCTTAATACCCAGAGGTTTCTAAGCACGGATCCAGGGATCGAACCTGTGTTGCTCTGTGTCGTCTTGCGTCCAAGGTGAGCACGTTTCCCAAGAGCTATCCACCCTCCTCTTCATTAAGTACCGAGCCCACAGCATACCCTTCATTGTGGCATGGCCTATAGACCCCGCAGACAAATGGCAGATTGGGTTCAGGCCGCAGCACCCTCAAAGCCCCGCGCCTCCAAGCGCTCCACCGGCCTGTGAAGGTGGGTTTTCTAGAGAAGACCTCACCCATCTGTGGAGAACTCATGAGGGTGTCATCCTCAAAGAGGTGGTCAGTCCCTCCAGTACTGTCGCTAGCACCACGGCCACTCTGCCCTTGGTTCCATTGCCTCCGGCTCCTGTGCAGCCGCCCATGCCAGTATCCACTACTCCGGCTCCCATGCCTCCAACGGCCTTGGCAGCCCCACAGTTTCCTTCTCAGCAGCCGGCTCAGGTCGGCACAGCTTAAACCCCATTCGATGCAGCCTACCAGCAGGCACCTCCACGCCAAGTTTAGGCACCTGTAGGGGCCCCCCTTTGCTGTCAGCACTCTCACAGCCACACTCCTGCCACTTTCGGAGCAGTGCCAGGCACGCTCCAAGGCAGGGCTGGCGGAGGCCAAAATTAGTTGTGCAGGACATAATGGCGTCGACCGTAGCACACATTGACACCTCATGCTGTGCCGTTTTCACCACCACTGGCAGGAAGACTGCCGGGCTACAGGTGACCATTTTCTACCCAGATGCCCAAGAGATCTAGACCTTCCCTTCGGGGAGGGGCGGGGGGGCACCATGTTCTGTTCTCTACAGATTAGGATGTTGATAGGCAGAACAGTCTCCTGACTGCTGAATCCTTATCCATCCTCGATAAGGCACCCCTAAGGCATATAGCCAGACGCAGGCCCATGCAGCACATGAGGTTCTAGGACCCTTGGATGCTCTCCGCAGTGTCCTTGGGATAACGATCCCGCCCTTGCCTCTCTCCTCCCCTCCCACAGTTTGGGACAATAACTCAGTGGGTGGACAGTCGCTTGCACGAAGAGAGGCAGGCGGTGGAGGAAGTCCTAGCCTCTCAGCGTGGTCTGGGCTCCTATTCAGGGATTTTCGCCACTTTTACCCCAGCACGTATTGCGGAGACCTTGTGCACGGGAGTCTGGATGTGCTCCCTGGATCTGAAGGAGTCTTAGCTTCATGTACCCATCTGCAGCCCCATTGGTCCTTTCGTAAGGTCAGGATCATAGGGCTTCCATTTCCTACACAAAGTCCTCAATTCGGACCCCCGGTCTGTAAAGGTCTGTAAAGGTGGGGTGAACGCGTGGCAGCCCTACTGGGGGCCCAGGATCACCATGCCTAGACTGACTCATCAGGACAAGGTCTCCGGAGGTACTCCCCAAACTGCCTCCACTACGAGTTGGGATTTTCCATCAATCTCAAGAAGTCACAGCTGGAGCCCAGGCAGACACTTACGCTCCTGGGCCTCATCTGGTATACGAGCTCCACAAAATATTTCCCCTCAAGGGTAAAGATCCGTCATCAATGGCTCAGGGGGCATTTTCTCAGCAGAGCAGTGACTTCGGCACGGTGGTACCAACGCCTAAAGGGTAGTTGCACTGAACAGTCTCCTGGAGTCGGGAGAAGGGGCTTCCAGGTGGGGCCGGTCAGCTTTCTGCTGCATCTCCGTCGCAACCTAGTCGGGTGGAGCACAGACAGCAACTTACGGATAGGCGGGCCCTTTCGTCAGCCTGCTCCACAGGTTACCATCACCATGGGCTCATCCCTAGCTGGATGGGAAGCTACCTTGGACTTCATAGTGTCCACGGCGAGGGTTTGGTCAGGAGCAGACGGCCCTAGTCAACTGTCTCGAGTTGATGGCCATCTGGCTCACCCTTAAAGCCGTTATGGTGGCCATCGGGCCCTACCGGTTCGCAGAAGAGGATGGTGTTTTTCATCCGCCAATCCGGTGGTTCAAGGATATTTGGCAGGCCTCACCAGGCTTTACCTGCCCAACAATAGGCCACACCTAGTTTGCGACCCCCCTCCCTCTCTTACATAGTATGGGGTGCATGAACCCACTGGGCCAATGACGTCCCCGGACATCAGGCTAGTTACCATTAGGTCAGCCCTCTTGGTGGGTTTTACGTCTGCATGCAGGGTCAGCAAAATCCAAGCTCTGAGTGCATCCGAGCCATACACCATCTTTCATAGGGACAGGGTGGTCCTCGTAACGCTCCCGCATACTTACCTGAGGTAGTCTCTGCGTTCCATCTAAATGAGGAGATGGTACTACCTACTGGCTTCGTAGACCCTATAAACCCAGCTCAGAAGGCTCTGCACTGTCTTCATGTTAGACTTATCTGGGCAGGACCAAGAGCCTCTGCAAGCCGGAGGCTCAATTTATCAACTTTGGTGGGCCAGGTCCAGGATATAGGGCTTCCAAGGCCTGCATAGCAAGGTGGATGGTGGCCTCCTCAAGGAGGCCTAGGAGGAGCAACACAAACCACTTAAGGTAAACGTGTAGGCCCTCACAGTTAGAATCAAGGCCACCACAGTCGCCTTCTAGAGACTCGTACCGTGGCAGGTCATCAGCAGGGCGGCCACTCCAGCCACTCCCTCTGCTTTCTGCAAGCACTACTTTTGGGATGCCTGCTCTACGTCAAGTGCAGCATTCGGGCAGGCAGTATTAAGGAACTTGTTTCCTTAAGGAGGTTCACCTCTCCACCCAGGGGCTGAATTCAGTTTTAATCACCCATACAGTTCGGAAGAAAAGGGACGGGTCGTAAGAGTAATTACAAGTTACTCACCATAGTGACTAACATACTCTTAGTCCATAGTCTCCTTTCCTCCATACATCCCATCCTAACCCCCCCCCCCCCCAAACCCCCTAATTAAACTGGTGTCAATTAGGCAATTGTAATATGGTCGACGCCTCAATGGGAACTGAGGAGTGGTACCGGTGGGCAGGGTCAGGGGAGCCCATACTCCCAGGGCCGCGCGTCCTCGAAATTTAAAGGGGAAGAAGGTTTTTTCTGGTGAAAAAGGTTGTCTCCCCTCCCTCGCAAGGGACGACCATACAGTGTGGAGGAAAGGGGACTATGGACTAGTACGTTAGTCACTACGGTGACAACTTGTAATTTATTTAACATCAGTTTTTAAATTGGCATGCTTTAAAAAGGGCAATATATGTACCATCAAATATACTTTAAAATATTTTTCCAGAATCAACGCAAAGCTAGTAGATGCTCTTTAGCAATGCTTTTTACACACTTCCTACACCCTGAGGTGACTTTATTAACTAGGACAGTAATGACGTTTTATATATCATTAGTACACTTTGTAGATTCTGAGGTTTGCAGAAAGGAAAGATTAAGGGAACAATAACAACCGGTTCTCGGAGCATGTGAGCACTTAAATTTTCCAATGAAGTCTAGACAAAAACCCTTCCCAGCAGTTATAGTTAAAAACCAAGTTATCACCTCTGAGGGACAGTAAATATCGAAGTCAAATGGACTAGAAGAGTCTGCAGGGAACAGCCAAAGTCAATTGGAGCACAGTCTATGGAGCTGAGGCCCTTCTTGGATAGCAAAGTCTTGCACAAAGTTAGTTTGTTGAAGAGAAATCACTGCAGGATCACAAGCTGTTACACTTGTGAAGGGTAGAGCTGAAATCAACTAGCAAAAGTAGATGCTGTAAGTCTCAACTGAGAAGAGCAAAGCTAAAGACACTGAGGTAAGTACCCCAAGTCGGAAACAGTACCTTTTGGTTGGAAGACGAGTGGTCAAGCTGGCTTCCGTCTGGTTGCAGTGATAAAGATCCTGGGTTCCTGAGCCTTAGTCGTGGGGACAAGAGGGAGGACGCCTGGAGGGCTCCAGAGGCAGCAATTGCAAGGTCGGCAGCAGCTACGGGTTCTTTTCAGATCAGCTGAATTTTGCGGTTTCACCGCTTGGTAAACGGCACCCCAGTGGATCTTGGACACCGGTTGGGCTTCCTTCACTCCTTGAGTCCTGCACTTTGGGGAGAGGGACTCGAGCTCTGGTCGTCCTGCTTCTGGAGGGTCCTTGGGAGACTCCTGGAGCTTCTGGTCGGATTAGATGTTGCACTCAACTCTGGATTTCTCTACCCACGGCACTCTGTTCCTGCAGCAGCAAAGAAGTACTGCCAGTTGGGGAAGATGGCCCAGTGGAGTTCGTCTCGAGGTAATTGGTCCCACTAACCCAAGGGAAGAAGTTGTCCCTTCCGGAGCTTCTCTTGTCGATCATGAAACTGAGTTTCTGCACAGCAGCAGGGCTTCACCGGGCAATTTAAAAGGCCCAGGAGCAAGGTTTCTTGGTCAGGTTGTTCTTCCCAGTGGTCGACTGTCTTCAGTCCCAAAAACCTCGCCTTTTTAAGCAGGTTTCTTCCATTCATGCACAGCCTTGCTGTCACTCAGACAGCAGGGTGGCTGTCCTAAAAGGGCAGCCAGCCAATCGGGACTGGGTGCATTCAGGCATTCCTAAAGACAAAGGACAGGGCAGTTTCGGAAACCTCCCTCACTTCCTGCCCTTCCAGACACACTGGAGCCAGAGGCGGTTTTCGGTACTGATGCCTGCCAAAGTAAAATCAAAGGGGCTCAAACCTGGCTTGGCACGCAGAGTAAAACCCAAAGAACACATCACAACTGGAAAATGGTGAAAAAAGACGACCGGGGCCATTTTCACAAAATGGCCACCCATGGGTGCTATACAGCAGCTGAGGATTCAGCCTACGGTTAAAAAGCACAATGGTAGGAAAATTAAACCACTGCCACCAGCCATTTAAAGTAATGAGGGTAACATAAAAAATGTTACATGAGTAGGTGGGATAAGGGGCTACTGCTACTAAGTAAACCCCCCCCCCCCCCCACCACCAGCACTCCACATAAGATGGGTTACACTGGACCTACGTAGGAATAACAGATTAGTAAGGTCAATTTCACTTTAATGTTTTTGGGAACAGTAGTTCACACAAACGGTGTTTAAACCTTATGAGAAATCCAGAGGACTTCCCTGTGACACTGCACTGACGGTGCTGTGTGTCACCATACAAAAAGTAGATGCCTATGGAGTTTCAGACTCCAAAAATAAAGGAAATACATGATCTTAATCAGGTCAAAACACACGAGAGAGTGAGAAAAAGGGCTCACTCACTCCAGGGTTAAAATGAAAAAGTCCTAAGGTCCAGCAGAAGAGCTGGGGGCCTGTAAGGTTGGAGGAATTAAGTACTAAAATGAAACACCGATGTACCCAGTCTTTCTGTTCAAATTACTTAATAGTTACACCATGTTACAATTGGGTACCTTAATTGGGGCAGTGGGTTGGAAGGGAGTTGTGGATTCTTTTTAGCTATGACTGCAATGTTACACCAACTAGGCTCTGGGAGTTTTTGATATAGGTAATTAAAAACGACCTATAAATAAAAGGATTTGTTAAGTGGCTTCATAAGGCATTTTCTGGATAGCCTTTGAATAGAACCGCTCCAGTGTTTCCTGCTATGTACAAGGGATAAACTCTCCCATGAAAAGAAACCCAGTCCTACAGCAACTGTCTGACTTGAAGGTGTCTCTTTATCATTTGCAGGAAAACCACTTAATCCGTGAGGAACGTAGGTTATCCGATAATCTGATCCTTCTCCAATTCTTTGCTTCAGGACGTGAAAAGGAGAGGGGTAGCGATTCCCTTAGCTGAAAACATCCCATTTGTAAAGATAAACATCCTGCGTGACCCTCTTGCACTGACCTCCAGTTGCGCCCAAGGACATACGGGCTTAGTTTTTCACCAGAATCCTCCAATATTGCATCATTTGTGGAGTGTCTGGTGAATATAGGGAGAGACTATAATTAGTTTCTATCGGGACGACTTTAATCTAGTTCCTAACCCAGAGATAGACTACTAAAGCGGACTACAAAAACTCTTCACAGGCTACTAAATAGCAGTCCGATATTTGGAGAGTTCTGAATTGCGTCACAACACACAACACTCTTCTCTCATGTGTAGCGGGGTGTCTCGAATAGCATTGTACACATTTTTAACAAGGTCACTTTCCTCGTTTGCACATTAATCATGTGTTTTTCCCCTGTGGTTGTTTTGGTTCAATTTGTTTTCTTTTTATTTTACATAGGGGTGGTGTGGTGCTGGTGGCCCCCCACTGATCATCTAACCCGTCCCCAAGCACGCAACACATGTGTGTGTGTGTGTAGTGGTAGCTGTGGAGTATTAGTTGTTTTTTCGAAGCTTGAAGGGACGTCGACCGGGCGTGCCAGTAATATTAACCCTAGTGTGGCGTCCACTGTACCCATGGTCCTTCACGCGCCTTCATTGTCAGACTCTAAACGCAGAGTTACTTTTCGGCTAACAACATTTACTGGACCTGCTCTCCAACCTTGATTCTAACCTCCCCTCTGTCCTCATCCTACTGGATCTCTCTTCTACCTTTGACACGATCAACCATGCCATCCTGCTCAACCGCCTCCGTGATAATCTGGGTATCACTGATCAAACTCTGTCCTGGCTGACGTCTTTCCTCTGACCGACCCTCCCAGGTCCAACTTGGGTCCTTACTCTCCTCTACCTCTCTCTTCCACCTGTGGTGTTCCCCAGGGGCGTAACCAGTCTCCCTAGTTATTCAACCAATACCTGGCCATTGTCGCCCGCCGCATTGCTCTCTCTGCTCCAACTTCCAGTGCTATGTGGATGACGCCCAGCTTGCCTTCAGGCTCCCCTCTGCCTCCTCATCGGCACACCTGTACCCCCCATTCCTGCCACTCTCTGGCTGACTTCCTTTTGGCCTTCTTCCTGCTCCCATCTGTGAGGCTAAGAACCTCCGGGTTATCTTTGACTCCACCCTCTCACACCTCCGACATCTCTAAGAAGTCAAACTACCAACTGCACCTCAACAGAGGTATTCCTCCTTTCCTCTCCTTCCCCCAGACGCTCACTGTCTCCAGAGCTCTGGTTCTCTCTAGGCCTGACTACTGTAACGGACTCTTTTTAAATCTACCTTCTTCTGCAACTCTGCCCAGGGATTGTATCCCTCAAGCACTGAAGTCTCTGCATTGGCTCCCAGTGGCTGCAAGGATACAATTCAAGACCCTTTGCGTTGTCCGCAAGGCCTTCTGGGGCCTGGGACCAAAATATCTCTGCTTTCTCTCAGAATCATCTTCCTTCTTGAGCTCTGTGCTTTTCCACCTCCATCTCCCTGAGGGTCAGTTGCTTATCTAAGCAATGAGTTGAGGGCATTATCTATCTTCACTCACACCCTCACACCCTCACGCCTTGATCCTGCTACATTCAAGCAGATTAAAATGTTTGACTATGGTGACTTGGGCCTTTGTACCTTTTTGGTTCTCAAATACAATTTGTTCTTTTCTCCTGAAAGCCCTTATGTTACTCTTATGACAGATGTATTTCTATTTAAAACAAGTGCTAGAATTATCTTCCTAAAACAGAAGGAGCCATAAGGGCATGTATTTATGTTCTAGAGGATAATAAAGGTTGCCCATGCTTACAGCTCAGGAAGTCTCTTCATTCTATTAAAGACAAGGAGGCGAGCGTTATGCTATACTTTCCTTATTACTGCCAAGATAGCTTTTCAACTCGCAACTTTTAAAACTACAACATTTGTGCTTTTTTCTTTTTTTTTTTCTTTTTTTTTCCTTTTTCTCCTTATTTAAGAAAAAGATGCAAATCTGGGGTTTAAAAGTTATCAGCTCATTTCTTAAAGTCCAACTTCAAAACTAAGACTTGCATGATCCTAAAGGGTTTGGTAGTCTTGACCTCTCCTCCTGTACCTTTCAGCATTCATGTCGGTCCATAAGAACCCTCAACCTCGGGTCCTTCCCTCTTTCTTTTTACATTTCAAATGTTCGCAATGAACTCCAACAGGCTTCAGCCGACCAGCAACGACCACCAACAGAACTGTAAACTGTGTTTTCGAACTGCCACTGCCCGGAATTCCATGGGCGACTCGGACGTACACTCGCATTAATCACCCTTGTTTCCGATCAGGCTACTTTCTGGTCGTCTCCTACGAGAAACAGATAATAAATAAATCAGGGCAGGTATCGGGGCAAATGCATGATACATAAGTTCAGCTTTCGTCAGTTATCTGGGTGGGATATAATGCTCGCCTCCTTGTCTTTTTAATAGAATGAAGACTTCCTGAGCTGTAAGCGTGGGCAATCTTTAGTCTATGACAAGCCAGGAGGCTCGCATTATGCTTTTTCAAAGCTCGCCACCACTCTATTCGTTATGTCAGACACAGGCTTGAAGTAAAATGTCTTAAAGGTCGACTCAGAGGACCAATCGGCTGACTTCATGATATCCTGAAGCGACACCCCAGCTGAGAAAGCTCTAGAAGCCGTCGTGCCTCTAGCAGAATGCGTGACACACTGGGCCATGTCTATCCCTGCCCATTGCATAACTTCTCGCACCCACCTAGCAATTGTCGCTGCTGCTACTGGATGATCAGGCTTTCTACGTGCTATTAGCAAGTGGGTTACTCCTAGTGCTCTCAACTGCGCTTTAGCGGTCTCGTAATCTTTGATACACTGCGCTACACACAGCTTCTTCTCGACAAAGTAGGGGTAGGAAATAACCCTAGAATCTGTTTTTGTTAGTTTAGCGGTGGTAAAAGCAACTCCATCTGTGTAGAATATCTTCTTATCAATCTCCAGTGCCTTCATATCGGATACTCTTCGGCATGCCGTGAGACACAATAACATTGCTAACTTGCCTGATAGCTGAGAGCGAGAAAGATCCTCGTTCTCTGGCAATGTAAGGAAAAGTCTGAAGACTTCTCTGACATCCCACAATACTGCATATTTTGGTTCAGGAGGCCTTTTTAGCTTCATGCATCTCAGCAGTTGCAGGACTGTGGGGTGTTCGCCAACGGCGTTATCCTCTACTTTATGACCTGCTGAGATCACTGACCTAAACACTCCTATTGGCCTAAAGGCGCTTTCCTCCTGAAATTTTTCTGCCAAGAAGTCGAGTACTTGCACTACAGGGGCAGAAACGGGATCCTATGCATCGGGCAACAACGCCTTCCATGCACTCAGTCTCCTCCTACTTTCATGCTCGCTGTACTCTCCTCCTGAAGCATTGGGTTGACGGTGGGATCCTCTCCCTCTGACCTCTGGGAAACCTGGATCTGGTCGGGAAGAAGGTATCCTGTTGTTTCCCTTCCCAGTATTGGGCGCGCAGCCCTTGGGGTCTGCGATGATAATTGAACCGACTGTACGCACGACCCCTGTGGCGTCTGGTCCCGGAAAAGATCTTTTTTATCGAAGTCTGGGCTCTCTCTAGTGCTGAATATGTGCCCACAAACTGAGACATCTCCTTGGTGAATGCTTCGCCGAATAATAAGCCCTTGGCTCCTTCACCTGCTTCGTAAGAGGCTAGATTGCTCAGGTTACTGTCGATTTTTAACAGAACACCGCTTCTCCTTTCTGACGAGAGCGCACAGTTTGCGTTTCCCACAAGACAAACTGCTCTTTGGGCCCAGTTGGCAAGAGTGGGAACGTCCACTGGGGTTCCAGTGTCTTTTGCTTTCTCTGCTAGGTCCATTATCTTATCCAATGCCTGCAATGTCGAAGAGCTTGTCTTGGCATCTTCGCCATGCGCGGTCGACTCCTTTTCTGATATCCCACACAGTCTGTCACAAAAGTGACCATCTTGGGATCTAGGTCTGGTGTATCTGCTAGTTTCCCCGGCAACTCTGGCCTCGGGCACTCTGACTGCATACATGACCGTACATCTCCACCTAGCGGTTTCCTTATGTGTTGGGCCATGTTTGCTGCAACTCTGGGAAAAGCCACACTCTGGACTTTTCGTCAATACAAAAATTGACGCGCGATATAGGCTACATTCTTTGGAAGAGGTGGCCCTGTCGTCTTGTCTGCCCCCCCCCCCCCCCCTCCTCCACAGTGGTGGCTGCGGCCACTTTGCAGTCCAGGCCTGCAGCATCCTCTTCCACGACGGCAACTCAGGTTCTGGGAAAGGAGGATCAGCTCCATGACACCCTTTGGAAAAAAGATTTGCGCCACCTCGGCCTTGCAGCTTAGGCAGGCCAATGCCGAACTGGTGTTAGCGGGGGCTAATATGCGGATGTGTAAAGGTCTGTCGGAGTTTGAGGAGTTCATCCCGGTCGAGAAGCTGGAAGACTTTAAAGCAGGATTATCTGATGCTAGGGTCTTGGCCCAGGATCTCCTGGAGGCTGCGGCTCACCACGTAGATACTTCGGCTCGGGGCATCATGCTGGGGGTTGATAACTCACGACAGGCGTGGCTGCATGCAACCAAATTCTCAAAAGAAGTGCAAAACAAGGTGTTGGACCTTCTGTTCAATGGTAAGGAAGCTCCTTCATTCTACAACAGATGTAGAGTTGACCAAGACGAAGGATAGCACTCAGACAGCTAAGTCCTTGTCGGTTCTTGTTAAGACCCCTTCCAAAACCCAGAGACCGTTTACGCAAAGTCAACCCTCCTCTGGCTTTAGGGGCTTCCCAGACTGTAAATCTCACAGAGTGGATACCCCTTTCTCCCGCTCCTCAGCCTCGTTCAGGTTCAGGTGGCAACACCACCGAAAAACCTACAAAATGAGGGTTCTCCGCGCTCGCACGAGACCCCGGTGGGAGGACGCATTGCGTCTCATTGGAAGGCGTGGCAGACCATCACCGAAGACAGATGGGTCTTGTCAGTCGCTCGAGCGGGCTTCAGCTTATCCATACCCCCTACCCCACCCTTCAACCCTCCTTTTCAGCTGTCGGGCTCGCCCTCCCTCAAAGCCGAGGTCCAGAAACTTCTAGAACTCAGAGCTGTAGAACCCGGTCCCCTTGGAGAGTGAGGGGAGGGCTTCTACTCCCGGCTGTTTACGGTGCCCAAACCCAACCAGGCTGGCCTGTGCACCATCCTAGACCTTTCCCAGTTCAATCTTTTCCTACCCCAAGAGAAATTAAAGATGATCACGCCCAGCCAGATACGGTCCTCCTTGCAGATGGGCGATTGGCTCAGCGTGGTGGATCTTCAGGATGCGTATATGCATATTCTGATTTGGAATCCACACAGGAGGTATCTCCGTTTCTCTTTGGGAGAGGAGCACTTCCAGTTTCGAGTGCTGCCTTTTGGCCTCCGCTCAGTGCCGTGTGTCTTCACAAAGATGATGTCGGTGATTGCGGCCTATCTTCGTCTGCAGGGTATCCATGTGTATCCGTATTTGGACGACTGGCTCTTACGCAGTCTTTGCCCGTTGAAAGCAGCGGGCAATCTTCAGTCTCTCCTTCAGCTCCTGTTCCATCTTGGGCTGTCGGTGAACTGATGGAAATCTTCCATGATGGTCCCGCAGGACTTGATTTTCCTGGGTTTTCGCTGGAACACGATCGACTGCAGAGTGTACCTGACCGGGGACAGAATGGCGGATATGTCCGCCACGTGTCAGATGTTTGCGCAGTCGGAGAGCATGTCGGCCTGGTGGTTCCAGAGGCTTCTGGGCCTCATGGCCTCGTGCGTGTTGGGCTCTTCCTCTTCTCAAGATGAGGCAGACTCAGATGGCTCTTCGGAGTTCTTGGCGTCAGGCTGTGTACCTGGATTCCAAGTTGATAATGATTCCGGCTTCCATGAGAGTGGACCTGGAATGCTGGTCATCTCTCAGCAACCTGTCAGTGGGTGCAGGGTTCCAGGACCCAGCCCCTACTCTAACGATCACGAGGGACTCCTCCCTCCTGGGGTGGGGTGCAACATTGGATCCTCTTCAGGTCTCGGATCTCTGGTCGCCTCAGGACAAGCTCCTCCACATAAATCATTTGGAGCTTCTGGCGATCTTCCTGGCGCTCAGACCGATCATAGCCAACAAGGTGGTCCGCATTCGCACGCACAATGTGGTGTCGATGTATTACATCAACAAGCAAGGGGGAACCAAGTCTCCCCCTCTCGTGGACCTGTCCATCCAGATTTGGGAGTGGGCTGTGCTTCATGTGTGGCTTCTCGCAGTGCATATTCCGGTCCAGCTGAATGTCACAGCGGATGCCCTCGGTTGGCGGACAGTGGTCATCTACGAGTGGGAGTTGAAGGCGGAGGTCCTCTCATGGATTTTCGAGCGTTGGGGCACACCGCAGGTGGACCTTTTCGCTACGGCGGTAAACAAGAAGCTTCCTCAGTATGCCTCCAGAGGGGGGCTGGGAGCCTCCTCTCTGGGAGATGCTCTCGAGATTCCATGGCAGAACATGAGCGCTTACGCCTTCCCGCCTCTGCCTCTAGTTCACCGCGCAATTTGGAAGCTGAAGAAATCTGTGAACTGTTCCCTTCTACTCGTAGCTCTGTGGTGGCTGGCCCAGTTTTGGTTCTCAGAACTTCAACACCTGTCGGTGTATCCGCCGATCAGGTTACCGGTGACTCCCGATCTTCATCAGGGGGAAGAGCAGATGTGGCACTCCTCCCCACAATCGCTCAGCTTTGCGGCATGGTGCCTGAGTTCAAGTCTTTAGAACATCTTAACTTGTCTGCCGATAATTATATTATCCGGGCAGCCAGAAAACCCTCGACTCGGTCTCAGTACAGAAGCAAAATGGCTCAGGTTCTGTCATTGGTGTTTAAGAAGGCAGTTGGACCCTGGGGGGTTGGGGGGGCTACAGTTGACGCGGTTTTGTCCTTTGTATCCTTCTTAGCAGAGTCAGGTGTCCATGTTCTGTCATGCAGAACTTACCTTTCAGCGGTTTCCGCTTACCTTTCTACGGACCAATGCTCTTACTCTCTGAGTAACCCAGTGGTTAAGAGGCATTTTGCAGGCTTGACAAGCCTCTATCCTCCAATTCGTAGTCCGCACCCGTCGTGGGATCTAAATGTAGTCCTGACGGCGTTGTTGTAAGCCTTTCGAGCCAATGGCCACGGTGGACCTCAAGTACCTGTCCTGGAAAGTGTCCTTTTTGGTTGCCGTTACGTCAGCAAGGCGGGTGAGTGAGCACCAGGCCTTGTCGGTGGAGCATCCCTTTTTGGTCTTTCACAAGGATAGGTAGTCCTACGGACGAATCCTGCTTTCCTGCCGAAGGTGGTATCTGAATTCCATCTGAATCAGTCGATCTCCCTGCCTGTCTTTTTTCCGAACCCTGCCTCAGAGGCAGAAAGGGTTCTGCATTGTCTCGATGTCAGAAGGGCTCTTAAATTCTTTCTGGACAGAACTTCCGAGTTTAGGAGTTCTCAACTGTTTGTGACTTTTGGTAACCCTCAGGGTAAGCGGGCGACTATTTCACGGTGGATCGCCGCCTGCATTACGGAGTCCTTCACCGTCCAAGGGCTGAAACCTCCTAAGGGTATTCATGCACACCTGGTGCGGGGCAAGGCAGCCGTGGTTGCTTTTCAGAAATATGTCCCCCTGGGAGTCTATCGCTAGGGCAGCTACTTGGGTCTCCCCATCTGCTTTTTGTAAGCATTATTGTCTTGACATGAGCTCAAGAGCTGATGGTCAGTTTGGTCAGGCTGTGCTGAAGAACCTGTTTCAGTAAGGGGTATTTCCATCCTCCCGAATCTCCCATAAGTATGGAGGAAAGGGGACGGGAGGTAGGATTATAACCAGGTTACTCACCGTAGTGACCACCTTACTCCTAGTCCATAGTCCCCTTTCCTCCATACACCCGCTCGTCGTCCCCTCTAATAAGGTTCATCTGTTATTGCTAATAGGTCTTGGACCTGGTGATAGAAAAGGACTGATGGGCTATGTGCGGGACGGAGCCAAGGTGGGCGGGGACTTTAGGAAATTCTTTGATTTGGGAACTTTTAAACCCCAGATTTGCATCTTTTTCTTATATAAGGAGGGGGGAAAAAGCATGTGTAGTTTTAAAAGTTTAGTTGAAAAGCTATCTTGGCAGTAATAAAGTATAGCATAATGTGAGCCTCCTGTCTTGTCATAGAATGTGAGAGCAAATCTATGAACAAATCTCTTATCTGGTTTTGAAGTGCCGCTTAACTTCCACAAAACAGAGTACTTCACATGCATGTGATATAAACCTTTTCTTTGTCTAGTTTTGGATTTTGCTTTGACTTTATCCAGCAGTATACAAAAAACAGGAATTCACACTACAAAGATTAAGGTGTATATTTCCTACTTACTAATATCCAGTGCACCAGATAGAATTTTGAAGTGAGTATTTTACTCCCTATTGTTTAAAATTGGGGGAGTAAAATTATTTTATTAGGGAGTGAAAAAAAGTAAATCCAATTACCAATTGTAATATTTTGTAAGCGAGTACAAATGTTTTAAATGGTAAATTGAGTTTTTCTTTGCAATAATGTCTTTGCACCTATTTATTCATGCACATTGAAAGATTCACGTTTACTTCTGCGTTTCAGGCAATAATGTATTCTGTGGAACTACGTACACTACTAGCCCAAACATATGCATGGGAGTATTTTTATGTCCTATTTTTATTTTTGGGGAGTATTTGCCTATTGTGGAGTAAAAGTGGCTGATGCACCACTTAACTGTAGTGCTGCTACCGTCTGTTCATACTTTGCCGTTATCAATTCACACATGGTAGTGAAGCAAGATAGCAGAGGTTCTGACTCTGCACGTTTTTGTTTTATGGCCCTGTTCTCCTAGCTAGTCTTGGTGTTTTTATAATGGTGCAGGTGAGTAAGGGGTAACATGTTGTCCATGCTTCACATTGTCAGAGGTATGTCCACCGGTTATCTGCAGGGTTTAGTCTAAAATGATCGATTTTGTCCATGAGTCGGAGCATTTATGCTGGCAGCAAAGCAGCATTACTTAAAGTATGGTTGAAACAATTTGAGTGGTTTGTTTTACTCACTGTGACAACTTCTATGTGGGGTGAAGATTGGTTGGCGTGACCAAAATATCTCCTTTCCAAGGTTAACAAGAGGAAGGTTGGTCCTTCTCAATCCTGTGCTCCCAAACTGCATTTTGATTTTGGGGTGGGGGGGGGACAGGAAGAAGATTGGGGATTGCGGGGGGGCTTCCATGATCCAAACCTAAGCAATGCCCTTCTGTCTCTTTTCACCCCACTTTCCAAAGGATGCCAGACCACACAGGTGAGGATGGTCCCTTCAACTTTTTGCCCAGCAATATTTCAGCCTTTCACACCACAACTACACTTGCCACAATACTTCTTTTGGTTTTGTCATGAAAGTCCCTGAACTGGGGCTGCCTATGCTTACTGTGTTCCGTGAGGCATCCTTTCCTAGGCTGTAAAGGATGAGGCCTGTTTACAGTGTCCTGCCACTGTTTGGATATGTTTGGCCGAATTTTGTTTGATCGCAGCAAATTGACTGCAATTTCCTTTTTTTTTTGCCCACCTCCAATTTTAAGGAAACGGGGGGGGAACCACGGCACCCACAAAATTGAAAAATATCATACATTGGGAGCAAGGGGACACCACCGCAACCCCCGCTCTATAGGGTTGGTATTTTGCAATGTATGCGACCAAATTGCCAAAAGCCCAAATCACCCATGCAAAATTCGACCAAATTGGTCAGTAGGTCAATTGTTTTAGTTGAAATAGGCTAATACCTCCTGCCACCCCACTGGCCTCCTGGCAAAACAGATGTCTCACTGACCAGGTAAAGGCCATCACCCTAAAAACCTTACACATTGTCCCATAATTTTGCTCCCAGCTCTCCCCCAGCGTCCCCTTGTTGGTATTTTGCTCCTAGCTAATTTCTGGGCTCATTTTTGCTTCTAGTTGTTCCCATGGAAACTTTGCTCTTCAGGGCCTCCACTGTAATTTCAGGTTGATTGGTCTTAACTAGGTCCCACTGGCTCCTGGATGCCTTGTCCATGCCCTCCAACCAACACTGAGTCTTCTCATGTTCTGTCCCACTATGATTTCGTCCCAGGGGCTGCAGTTTGCTAGTTGTCATGATACTAGCCCACCGAAGGGTGCCCATCCGGGTCTCCATCTGTTCTCCTCATTAACCTGCGGAAATTCCATTTGCAGACTCATTTTATGAATACCAACAAAGCCAGCCACATAAGGCCCCCATATCCCTATTTGTGTAAGGGTCTCAATAAATACCCCTTTGCATTCTGGGTACATGAGACTCCCCTCTGGGTTCAGATATCTCGAGTGCTCTTAACACAAACCACCTAGAAACACATCCACATATCAACACAAGAGCAAAGTTGTCTTGCATATTTCCTTTATCCCTACTAACTAAACCCAGTCCCCCTCTATTTCATATCCCATGAGCAACAAGTGATCATGCAACTGCTGATGGAGCGTGGTGTACAACGTAATAACCTAATATGAGCAGTAACACATGCCCTGAGAACTCCTAGTGATCAAAATTAACTCCCAGCTTGCCTCGGTGCTCCAACAAGAATTGTATTGTCTTCCAGAGGCTGATGTTATTTGCCTTTTATGTTTAGCAGGTAGATTCTTGCATATTTTAACTTTGTGGTGCATTCTTTTATTTTGAAACGATCTGTCTTGTGGTAATTGATACATTCTGGTAAAGTGTTTTTTTCCACTGTTCTTCTGTAGGCTTCACTGCCCTGCACATTGCAGTCCTCCACAAAGACCTGGTGATGGTAAAACTACTTCTCTCAGCAGGAGCTGATATGAACAAACCGGTTAGTGCTGCAGCCAGGATTGGGGTCTGGCAACAGACCGGATAAAGGGTTCATCACTTGTCAAATAAGCATATACTGCATGCCATTACATTCCAAACTTGCTTCAAACATGTTGGTATCCCCATTAAGCCTTGTACGCATGATGCCGTACCATCTTGTGCATCTTGATGTTTTTTTATTCAGCATTTGTTAGGCACTTATACAACAGCATTGTGTTTCAAAGCACCACAAGGCTAAGGGAGCAAGGGGAGAGAAAGAAAATTGGCAAAACAGTAAATCTACTGTCTGGGTCGTGTGTGTGTAGGATTCATGAGGAAAAGGCCACCCGTCTCAGCGGCAGTGGGGTGATTAGCAGGGTTTTGAGAACTTTCTAGAACTTACGAAGGTCCTGCTCAAGTCTGAGGGGGGGGGGGCGTTCCAAAGGGAGGCTACCAGCCGAGTAGAGAGACCATCTAAATCCCCCCCCCCCGCCCAATTCTCAGCTTCGAGAAATGTTTGACATCAGAGTTGGACGAGGGGGGGGGGGCTCTAGCAGGGAGTATTTAGGGAGGGAAAGTTGGAGATGGCGTTGTACCAGGCCCCAGAAAGCCTTGCAGATGATGCAGATGATGCAGAGGGTCTTCAATTTTATCCTTGCATCCAGCTACCGGGAGCAAGTGGAGAGATACAGCCCCCTGGACTGGAGGCCAAGGCTAAGTCTTGCAGCCCTGTTCTGGATTAGCTGGAGGGGGAGTAGGAGGAAAGGGGGAGATTGAGAAAGAGGCTGTTGAAGGAGAGGACCAGAGCTCTGGAGAAATTGAGCTTCTGTAGGAAGGTGAGGAAAGGGAAAATGCCTCAAAGTTGAAGGAGCTGGAAGTGGTCCTTCTTGGTAAGGTCCATGATGTGAGGGGTGAAGGAGAGAGCAGAGTTGAAGATGACCCCGAGGTTTTTGGTCTCACAGGATGGTGGGGTGTCCCAGAGAGGGCAGGTGGAAAGGAGGATGCAGGTGTCCCAATGAGGAGGATCTCCGTCTTACTGCCATTCAGACAGAGATTGTTGGCTGCACACCTTGCCTGAATGGCGGACACAGTCTGGAGATGAGAGAGGGGGTTAGTAGAGGGAAGTTTTAAGGAAAGCTGTGTGTCATCAGCATAGCATTGGAAATGACGCGAGAAGATCAGCTGAGCCAGAGGGGCAGGATAGATATTGAAGAACCACAGCAATAGGATAGAACGCTGTGGACGGTACAGGTAGAAAGTCTGGTGGTGGTGGAGAAAGGGCGCAGTTGCAAATTGGATGGGCGATTTGGTGAGATGAGGTCAGCCAATCCAGTGATGCCGAGGGTATCAGTCATTTTATGAGGATAGAATGGTAGATGAGGTCCGGGAGAATGAGAGCTGCGGGAGAGTTGGTCGTGATTTGCGAGCATGACTTCACAGGTGTTCAGGAGAGCAGTTTCCATGCCTCCGGATGCCCTGAATCCTGATTTATGGTCATGGAGGCAACCAACCAGTTCAGTGTGGATGGTCAGTTGGGGAAGGACCAGCTTTTCCAAGAGTTTACCCAGGAAGGGGGTAGTGGCGATAGTTAGCTGGGCCGGAGAGGCAAGCAGATGGCTTTTTTTTAAGAGGGGGTGCACAAGGGAGTGCTTGAGGGAAAGGGCCAGTGGTAAAGGAGTGGTGCACAAGTTGTCGAGTGAGGTGATGTCCTTTATGGTTCCAGATGAGCTGGGGAGCACCTTGCGATGGGCAGGAGGCCTGAGGGCTCACGTTCAAGTAACCTGACCTAGTAGATAAATCTGATGCACTGGCTGAGTATGCTTTCTAGCCATGTGAACAGCTGACGTATAGTCACGATTTGTGTTGCTGCACTAGCATCATTGAAAGTAAGAGAAGGCACTGAGGCCTCATTGCCTCTCCATTGGTGTTTTAGGTGTGATTTAATCAGAGATGTTTTAGATGGCTCTGCGTCTACGGTCCCTCTGTCCTAAGGGCAGCATAAGGGTTCAAACTGAGCAGGACGTCTCATTGCAAACAGACATTTCGATGAGTCCTTTTAGCAAGGTCCATGCAAACGCATCATGACTGCAAGTCTGGTATTCTGTGGGGCAGCTGAGTGCAGAAACCGTGTTGTGGTGGAGTGTTATACTAAATGGCATTCCCTGGTTGTATGACCAAATCTCAAGGGGTGAGTGTATGCAGTGGACTTGGCTCAATTGCTGGCTAGTGTAAAATGCCAAGGGACCTCAGTTTGCTGTGTTGTATCTTAATAGATTTATAAAACCCAGGTCTTTAGCATTTTCCTGAAACTTGTGAGATTACTGTATTGTACGGATTTCCTTTTTGCACAGTGTTCTATAGTTTGCCCATCCTTTTGGAGAAAGTCAATCCTCCATGTTGCTCTGCTTGTAGCCCTTAGTCTCTGGAGTATGACTTGATGTCCTAGGTGGTATTGGATGACCTTGCAGAAATCTTTAAAGTGCATTTGTTTTTGTCCGATGGCCAGTACTAAACACTGGCTGGCTGGTGTTGTTTTCACTCCCATCAAGCTTGAATAGTAGTCTTGTTGCTGTGTTCGGGATGTGTTGGCATGTCTTAGTGTGGTTGTCTGGCATGCAGATTCTTGGTTTGCATTTGGGCTAATTTGCATACCCACACTCCCTTGCAGATGTGGCTCTGAACTGAAGGTGGAACTTCCAGCAATGGGCACAATGTGGCGTTGTGGAATGTGTGACTTGGCTCAAATGGATTACACTAACCATATATCTATATCAGTGTCTCGAAGGATCCCACTTGATCCCTTTAGTTTTGGAAAGGTATTAACTACTTTAGGCCAAGGTACTGCTGTAATCCATTGTTAAATAGACTTCTTTCAAAGTCTACACAGTTTTGTCGGGAGCTCTTAGTCCATTTTTTTTTAAAAAAATGTTTCTTCTCTCTTCACATTTTATTACTTTTACCATTTATGTATTTATATTTTTTGGTGAGCACTGTGTGCTAATCTGGTGTCTGTCTAGTGTTTGTTTTGGCTTCTGAGGCCGTTTATGTGGTCTGGGCTGCATCCAAGGGGTGCAGGCTGTGGGGTGTAGTCCTTAGTTTGTGTCTGGCCTTTTCACAGTCCCAAGCTCCCCCCTCTAACCCACCCTGACTGGTACATTCACCTGGTCATAACTGACCTTCCCAGGGCAGCCCTCTGCCCGTCAGCCCCTGTGGCTAAGGACCCCAAGGAAAAGGGCGGCTCCAGAAAGTGTCTGCAGGTGTTCACAGGGAAGCCAGTGAAGCCAGCAGTGAACAGACACCAACAAAACTGTAAGTGTGGCATGGGTGGGGTGTAGAGCAATCGCTCTACTCCAGAAATCCCCTGCCACGCTACCTTATCATTCCTTAACGTAAACTGCCATAGACTCACCATCCACACCTATAAAGATTTGACCACCAAGGTAAATCCATTCAAGGCTGGACTGTAAATGTTGTCCTGCATAACATACTAACATACTTACCAATGTTAACTTGTGCCACTCCCAGAGACGATGATGAAGATTAACCAGGTGCAACAATGTTAGCAAGAGCCACACTTAGATGGAATCATGAATGATATCATGTCCCACACTTAGCTGGAATCATGAATGATATCATGTACCTCATCTAGACAGAATTATGACTGGTAGCATATAGCTCACTTAGTTGGTACTGTAAATGATAGATAGAATTGCGAACAATAGCGTGTGCCACACCTGAAAGGAATTGTGAATTATGGCATATCCTGCACTTGGACTTGTGAATGATATCTATAGTGTGCCCGCCCTAATAGCGTCACTGTGTTAAGGTTGAATCTAATAAGTGCGCCCTAAGATCGTCACTGTGTTAAACTTGAACTTCGAAAGCGCACCCTAATTAGCGTCGCTGTGTCAATGTTAAATCTAGAAGTTATTCCCAACATCAATTTGTGTGCCCTAATGGCGTCATTATCTTAAAGTTGAATCTAGAAAGTGTGCCCTAATAGCGTCGATGTGTTAAAGCTGAACTTAGAAAGCGCGCCCTTATAGGATTATTGAACTCGCAGCAGATTGTGATTTCTTGTATTTGTTAGCATATCCCACATCTGGTTGGAATTGTGAATGTTAGCGTGTCCCACTCTTGGCTGAACAGTGAATGATGGGATATCCCACTCTTAGTTTAATTGTGAATGATAGCATGTGCCACACTTGGACACAATTGTGATAAATAGCATGTGCCCTAATAGCGTCCATGTGCTAATATGGAAGCTAGACGGTATTCCCAACATCGTTAAGTGTGCCCACTGACATCAGTGTGTTAAAGTTGAATCAAGAAAGTGTCACCATGTGAAAGCTGAATCTAAAAGTGTCCTAATTGCGTCGCTGTGTTAATGTTGAACCTAGAGAGTATGCCCGCCCTAATAGCTTCACTGTGTTAGAGCTGAACTTGGAAGGTGTGCCCTAGTATTAAGGTGTTAGAATTAGACCCTGTGTTAGAATTAAACTTAGAAAGTGTGCCCCAGTGGCATCACCATGTTAAAATTGAATCTAATAAGTCTGCCTTAAAAATCGTCACTGTGTTAATGTTGAATCTAGAGTGTGCGCCCCAATAGCGTCACTGTGTTAAAGTTGAACTTAGAAAGCGTCCCTAATTAGCGTCACTGTGTCAATGTTAAATCTAGAAGATATTCCCAACATCAATGTCTGTGCCCTAATAGCGTCATTATCTTAAAGTTGAACTTAGAGAGTGTGCCCTATTAGCGTCACTGTGTTAAAGCTGAACTTAGAAAGGCCCACCCTTGTAGCAGCTCTGTGTTAATGTTTAACCTAGACGGTATTCCCAACATCGAGTGTGCGCCATTAGCGTCACTGTGTTGAAGTTCAACCTAGAAGCATCCCCTATTAGTCACTGTATTAGAGTTGAATTAAGATTGTATCACCAACAACATTGAATGTACCCTAATAGCGTCACTGTGTTAAAAGTTAAATTTAGTACGTAGATTGTGCCTAATTGCATACAATTCACTGATTACCACAATATCACACTACTACGCTTACTATCTCCTATACACCACCATTCAACTAGAACACAGCAGTACTATGACACATTCGGTAAAGCTGTTCTCATATTAACCTGACCCATCAAACCACCCATCATCCTAATAAAACGAGCTAGCTAGCACACACCGGCTAGCTTAGGCGTCTCCTCAGGCCTAACTCGGCCATAACTCAGTCTGGTTTCAACCCTCCAGACTGAACACATTTAACTGATCTCCTCAGCACCACACCTACTGCTAAGAAGCAGCGATCATGCAACAACCACACTGGCTGCACATATACCTGGTGCGCCCACACACTTTACAACTCTTTTATCCCTCAACTGACTTGAACTGCGGTTCCCGAGGGTATTCAACCTACCAGCGCCTTCAGATCATACCAATGGTACATAAGGCGCTATACAAATACAAAATAACATAACAATTCGACTGATTACTTATTTATGTTTGTGCAAGCAAGGCGTGGTGGGGTATGGAGGGGGGGTTGTATTTGCAGTGCTAGATTGCAAGTAGGTGGGCGGGCTGCTTCATTTGAGATGGTTTCCTCATTGAATATTTCTATTAAGTTACCTATTTGGTCGGTGTGTTCACATGTCTCATGGTTGGATGGGGAAACCTGCTGCTTTGATTATTGGGCATGCTAGTCTTTTGTGATACAAGGTGTGGGTGTGGTCTAGTTTCTTGTGCAATGCTTGTGACTTGAGATGGATTCTCCTCTGGAATAGGTAGGCTTTTCAGGCTGACCACAAAAGTGATGGGTGGAAGGTTTCGAATGAATCTAAACCACTGGCAATTGCTCTGGGCCAACCTTCCACACCACCGTTTTTTAGCCCGTCTGCGCCATTGCAAAAGGGGACCAGCCATGTGCAAATCAGTCAGCAGCTGCCGCCACCAAAGGTAGCAGCCCAGCCCGAACTGCTAGGCCAGGTCCCCTCTGCACAGAAAACCAAGCAACCCCAGACATGTTTCGGCCTTGTTGGACCTCCTCAGTGAGGTGCAGCCTGGTTCCCTGTGGCGCAGCGAGCAAGGGACTCGCATCTGGGCATACCCACTCTCACAAGGAGAAACAAACTGACCACAAAAGTGATGGGTGGAAGGTTTCGAATGAATCTAAACCACTGGCAATTGCTCTGGGCCAACCTTCCACACCAACGTTTTTTAGCCCGTCTGCGCCATTGCAAAAGGGGACCAGCCTGATTTGCATATGGTCTTACCCCTTCTGTAATGGCTTGGCAGGCGAAGAACGATGGTCTGGAGGGTTGCCCCGAGCAATGCCAGTGGTTAAGATTCAGTCTAAACCTTCCAGCCATCACCTCTTTGTTTTTGCTTTGTCACCCCGAGTGGGATGGGTATTCCAGACGTGGGTCCCGTGCCTGCTGGGCCTAGAGACCCAAGCTACTCCTCACTGATGAGCCCCAACAAGGGTGAAACATGTTTGGGGATGCTTGTGGTCTCGTGCAGAAGGGATGTGACCTAGCACTTCCGTCTGGACTTCCCCTTTTGGGGTGGGGCCAAGCCTGATTTGCATATGGTCTTACCCCTTCTGTAATGGCTTGGCAGGCGAAGAACGATGGTCTGGAGGGTTGCCCCGAGCAATGCCAGTGGTTAAGATTCAGTCTAAACCTTCCAGCCATCACCTCTTTGTTTAGGCTTTTCAGGCTACCACTTGCATTTATCCATCACGATGCAGACTCTGTATATGCCAATTGACTTCTTCTGTTTTTCTTATATTCTTGTTTGCCTGCCCACCTTTACGGCGTGGGCTAAAAGTGGCAGTAAGGTTGTAGAAGCTCTAGATAGTTGTTAGTCTCTTTTGAGGTCCCTCCCATGTTTGAATTGGGGGACATTGTTAAGCGTTGCATAGGTGAGAGGGGTCACTAGTTCCTCAAACTTCTTTTTCTTATATTGAAGTTGTAGCAGTTTGATAATTTTCCTCTTGGCTGTCTTTCTATTGGTGTGGTATTGTGAAATAATTAACTGAAGTTTACTCAACGCAAACATCAAAGGGAGGCGTTTCCAGTTATATGTTGCATCCAGGGCCTGTACTCAAACTATTGGGAGGGTTCTAAATCGACCTAAGAAAATTGGAGCATTATGGGCTTCTGGTGGTGAGTTTAATTGTGGTAAAGTGCCTGCTGTGCTTCCAAGAAAGCACTGACCAGCTGAGTGTTCAGATTTGTCTAGTTGTTAGTCTACCTGTGCAGTAAATAATCAAGATGTGCAAGGGATTATTCTTGCTCTAGCTGTACATCAGTTGGTCTTGCTGTCCAGCAAATGAGTAGCTACAAAAATCGCTCTAGCTCGACATAAAATCAGTTTCACTCTGCAATAACCATCAAGCAGCAACAACCGATCCAGCTGTACAACACATTTTTGTAGCTATACAGAATGGAATTAGTGCAACAATCTATCTTGCTTTGCATATAATACATTATATCTACCTTCATCAAATAAACTAGCTGTGTATAAAGTAGTTCTTGCTGTGCGCAACATTTTAAAACTCAAAAGCTAGCTCAGTAAACCATTTCTAGATGCAGCAATCAAAATGGATGTACATAATAAAATCGCCTAGTTAGGCATAGTAACTGTGATTTTTATACCAGATCAGCTTTATTTCATTTTGGGCACTGCAAATGTGTATTAATCATCCTCTTTTGTACAAGAGTGTTCCATTTCTTATCTGGCCTGTATCTCTCCAGGAGCTGAGCTGTGGTCGCAGTCCTCTCCATTTGGCAGTGGAATCTCAGAGCCCCGAAGTGGTGGAGTGTCTGTTGCAGGCTGGGGCAGATAAGGACGCACAGATGTATGTTGGCTACACTCCCATTTATAGTGCCAAGTACCGGCCCGACAAGAGCATCCTGCATCTACTGAGGCATTATGGCTCTAGAGAGCCTGACTGGGACTCGGAAGAGAGTTTGGATATGAGCAGTGATGTGAGTAGCAGATGTGGACATGGTTTATTTAAAGGTTATGATGGGTTGGGCTTCTCTGGGATTGTTATGGTTATGTTTGTAAGGACAATTGTGCAGCTCCGGTAATGCGGTGAACCCCATTTTCGTAAGATTCCAATATGTTATGAGGTGATTTTGTTGTGCAATGTATCTTACTTCCTGTCCTACAATGCCAATGCTGCAGTTTTTGGTGTTTTGTCACTGGGCGTTAATGCTGTGAAAAAAGGCCTGGAAAAGTGAACATAGGTATTTTTTTTTTAGTTCTCTGTATTAAATTTTCCAACAGCTGTAACAAACCCCAGAACCCCTCCCTACTCTTCTCCCCCCTCCCCCCTTGGTGCTGATGCAAAGATCGTGTGGTTAATCGTCCCATCTAAGCGTTCATTCAGGGTCAATCCAGGTCCAGTCATCCCTGAGAAAGGCAAGGACCTCCCCCCCCCCCCCACTCACTTGCAAAGTCCTGTATTGCGTTGTTCATCGCATAGGAGGCCCATTCCATCGCTACTAACTCCCAAACTTTACGCAGCCAGTCCTGGAACATCGGGACACTTGTGCCTTCCATCTTTGAGCGATGATTGTCATTGCCACCAAAGTAAGCATCACCCTCGCCCTCTCCCTACCCCTTGGGCCTCCTGTCGCTGTTGCTGGCTTTAATGCTAATAGAGACCATTCCTGGGGTATGCCTCCCCCTGCCCCAAACGCTTGTTCCATTGCCTGTTTGATGTCTTCCCAGAATGGGGATATTTTCGGGCATCTCCACCAGATGTGTTCCGCAGTCCCCTCCTGACCACATCCCCTCCAGCAAGTTCTCGATGACCCTGGGTAAATCCTATGCAGATGAGCTGGAGTGTAATGCCACCCGTACAGTATCTTGTACCATGTTTCCCGGGTTTGCGAGGCTCTCGCCAATTTGGGGATTTTCCTCCATAGCTTTTCCCACTCCGTTTTCTCCATTTCCCTGCCCAGTATGCTTTCCCACCTTCCCATATACGCCCATTGCGGCCTAGGGGTTGCGTCATCCAGGATCTTGTAGAGCTGCGAGATGAGGTGCTTCGAGCCATCATTGGTCATCAAGAATTTCTCAAAAGGAGTCGGCGGTCTGGTGGCCGCTACCCTGTTCGTGGGGTGTAGGAGCCAATGCCGCAATTGAGAGTACCTCAGCCTTTCGCCCTCCCCCACTGCAAAGTCTCTTTTGCACTCCACAAAAGTGCTAATTTCCCCTCCTATGAACATGTCTCGCACCCACCGGCAGCCTCCCTCTCGCCATTTCCTGAATGCCCCCCCCCCTCCTCCAGCCCTGGGGTAAAGTCCTTATTATTAAAGATGGGAGTAAATGGGGATGGATAAGTTGTGATTTCCTTGTGTTGGACCAGTCTGTCCCAATTGTCCGTGACCAACTTGGTGCTAGAGCGCAGGTACATATGGCCTGGCCGATGGTGTTTGGGTAGCCACAGGACCTCCCCCAATGCATGCTGCGTGACTGCTCTGTCCATCTTAACCCAGTGTTTTCCCTCCCCTTACCGAAGCCATTCCCTAATCATCCTTAGCTGGGCCGCCTCGTAGTATTGGCGGAAGTTGGGAAGTGCTAGTCCTCCACCCCTTCTTGGAGCCATAAGCAGCTGTCTGCTGACCCTTGGCCTTTCCCCTCCCATATAAACTCGTTCTTTATCGACCGGAGCTCCTTAAAGAAGCTGGCTGGAACTGCCTGGGGAATAGCCTGGAAAAAGTAAAGGAGTCTCGGGAGAGTAACCATTTTTATTGCCTCCAGCCTCCCCAGCCAGGAAATTCGGAGATTCCTCCACTTAATGAGATCCTTTTTGATTCTCTGCAAAAGAGGGGGATAGTTCGCTCCGTACCACCCCTTAAGAGCCGGAGTGATTCTCACCCCCAGGTACGTGATTCCGCCCGGGTGCCAGGCAAAGGGCGTTTATATTCTTAATTCCTCCCTCTCCTCTCTTGCCAGCGTCAGATCCATTAATTCGGACTTGTGCATTTTAATGCGCAGACCGGATGCTTCGCCAAAGTCCTCTAATAATAGCCTACATTGCTTACTCGATTCTATGGTGTTCGTCAGGGCGAGTAGCATATTGTCTGCGAAGGCCGCCACCTTGTGCTGTCTCCCCCCAAACGGTATCCCCTGAATCCCTTCCGATTCCCGAATTGCCTGTAGGAGGGGGTCTAAATAGATCGCATAGAGCTGGGGCGATAAGGGACAACCCTGCTTTGTACCCCGTTGGAGTTGGAATGCTCTAGATAGGGTTCCGTTGACTACCACCCTTGCCCGAGGCCCCTCATAGTTTGCCTTAACCATCTGAAGATAAGCACCTCCCAGCCCCATTTTTTTCCATGACCTTGAAGAGGAAGGACCACTCCACCCGGTCGAACGCTTTTTCGGCGTCTAGGGAAAGCAGCGCTGCAGGGGTGCCAGTCTTTTCTGCTTTTTCCACTAGATGGGCCACCCTTCTGATATTATCCGCAGCCTGCCTCCCCTTCACAAATCCTGCCTGATCCTGGCGGATCAGGTCCGGTAGGAGTCCCTCAAGCCTGTTCGCTAGAATTTTAGTGTATATTTTTGCATCCACGTTAAGTGCTATTGGCCTGTAGGAGGATCTCTCGAGAGGGTCCTTGCCCGCCTTCAGAATCAGAGAAATCTTGGCTTCTTTCATAGATGGGGTGATATGCCCACTACCTTTAAAGGAGTTGAAGAGGTAGGTCAGCTGTGGTACCAACACCCCCGCAAAGGTCTTGTAGAAAGACGCTGAGTACCCATCAGGGCCCGGGGCTTTCCCTGCGGGTAGCTTCCGGATGATCCCTATCCCCCCCTCACTTCCTCTTGTCTTGCTGAAGACTGGACTGGGCCTCCCCCTCTAGTGTGCACAAATTAACGTCTTGCAAGAATTTTTCCTGGGCCTGGTCGTAGGGGTGCTGCAATGTATATAAGGTCTCGTAAAATTCAGCCATGGCTTCTCGAACGTCTTCTGTTCGAGTGACCCTGTCCCCCCTATCTGAGTTTAGCGCCGTGATTGTATTCCTTGAGGTGGCTTCCCGAAGGAGGCGGGCCAGCAGTACATCGGCCTTGTTCCCCTTAGCATAGAATTATTTTTGCCGCACGAAAAGTAGGGCCCCCTCTGCTTTTTTAGTGCGGAGGACCCCTAGCTGTCCCACTGCCCTTCTATAGTCCCTCCCATTGGACCTACTGGGATTCGTTGCCACCCTACCCCTTGCCTCCTCGACCTCTGCCTCCAGCCGGGACTCCAGTGCCTGGAGCTGTTTCTGTCTTTGTGCTTTGGCTGCTATGATTTCTCCCCTCATCGTATCCATGAATGCATCCCATCTTATATCCTCTTCCGTGTCCCCTCTCTTGAAAGAACTCTCATCTTGCCCTCCATCTCCTCCCTTACCAAAGGATCTCTCAGCAAATGTTCCGGGTATTTCCAGCCCCATAATCCCCCTCTCCTCACTCTCAGTTCCAGCTGCATTGACAATATTTTGTGATCCGCTATTCCCATGGGCCCCACCTCCACCTCCTTAACTCTACCCACCAGGTTGGCCGAGACCCAGATGTAGTCAATTCTAGATTGTGTCCCGTGGACTTCGGAGAGAAAGGTGTAGCCGTCTGCATCCCCCTTCAGTTCCCTCCAGACATCCCTCATACCCATGTTTGCCACTTTATCCCTTAGTTTAGCCGAGGCCACTGCCCCTCCACCCCGATTCCTAGGTGCTCCTGATCTATCCTTAGCTTTGTCCCATGCAATGTTAAGGTCACCCATTATAACTATCTGGCCCCTTGCCCAGTTGCCTATTCTCCCCATAAGGTCGCGGAAGAAGGGGTCTTGCCCCGTATTAGGCGCGTAAATAACCCCTATTGTGAAAAACTCCTCAGCGATTTTGCCTTTCACAAGTACAAACCTACCCTCTTTATCTTTTAGGGTGTCCTACATGCGGAAATTCACAGTGCCTCTGATGGCCAGGCACCCCCCCCCCCCCCCCCACCCCCCACACTTTCGTGGGCCCGGATGCCTGAAATACCTGGTCGAACCCTCTCAGCCTCAGGCGGCACTGATCCTTACGGAGTAGATGCGTTTCTTGCAGCCCCAGAAAGTCTGGTTTACCCCGCTTTGTGAATTGCTTTTCTTTTCAGCAGGGTGTTGAGGCCCCTGACGTTAGGTGTTACCCATTTGAATTGTGACTAAACTGCCACTCTCGCCTATCATGACCCTCTGTCCAATCCTCTCCTCCCCCTGTTTGCACCCCTCTAGTTCCTCTGGAACGTGACCCACTTTTACCTCGCCCCTTGGACAGCACCTGAGAAGAACCTCACCCCCGCCACCCTCCCAACCCCTGGTGACCATAACGCTAGGTCTTCCCGCCTCCCTTCCTACCTCTCCAGGCTCCCTTGCTCTTAGAGATCCCATGATGTTTGCTTGCAGCTCCTTCTCTCCTCCTCGTGTTCCAAAACATCCTTTTTATTGTCCACCACCCCCTAAGATCGATCAAACATCAAGTCAGTCCTCCTTGTCCCTGAGACTCTCCTCCTCTGCTGGCTCCATTGCCCCGCCAGGGGGCCTTCGCCTTGCGGGCCGTCTCCTTTTCCCCCTCGCCTGCCATCGACCATTCCCATGGCCTGGGTCATACTCCGCCGCCTGCCTCATGCAAGCCATTCGGGCCCGCCGCCCTCGTGCAAGTCCCGATATAGGTCAAATTGGATTATGTCCACCCCCTCCTGCATCGTGGTTTTCCGCCTCTGGGATCCGGCCCATTCGAAGACGAGGCCGAATGGGAAGGTCCATTTATACCTGATCGCCTTTTCCTTTTAGTTTCGCAGTGAGTGGTCCCCATTGTCGCCTTTTAAGCAGAGTGCTGCTAGCCAGGTCTTGCTACAATTCAATGCGTTGGTCGTTGAAGGTGATCGGCTCTTTTTGTCTGGCGGCCCTGAGAACTGCTTCTTTTTGAGCATATCTTGTAAATGCGGCTAATACATCCCACGGCCTGGACTTAGGGTTCTTGTTGAGGAGTCCCACCCTGTGGACCCTATCCAGCTCGATCAGGCGAGGGCTCCACCAGCAGCTCTGCATATATCCCTTGAACCGTCTACTTCAGGTCCCTATCTTGTACCGTTTCTGGCAGAAATTTCAGCCTGATGTTGATCCTTCGGGACCTGTTTTCCATGTCTTCCATTCTAATTTCCAAGTTCCGCGTTGCCATGTCGAGCCTCTCAATCGCTTCGCTGTTCTCCGTGGTTTCCCTGCCTACCTCTTGCAGGCCTTTTTCCACTATGTCAGTTCTCTCCCCCAGCTGAGTCACTTCTTGTTTGATTTCTGCCATTGCTTGATTAATGTCCGAGCGGATCAGCTGAAATTGTTCTTGAAATGTCTTTCCCAATGACGCTTGAAGTGAGAGCAGCTCCCCGCGCAAGTCCTGCCGCAAGATTGATCCAGACGCTTCCGAGGTCTCCGTATGCTCCTGCTCCACGGTTCCCCCCTGTGTGGTCCCTCGGCCTTCAACTGCATCTTTGCTTGCCCACAGAGTTATAATGTGGCCGGGGGCCTCCCCCCGGGGTTGTCCGCCTTTGTTCCCCTTGTTTTTGCTTTTGGCTGCCATAGTTGCATGACCAGGGCCCCGTCTGCCCCTTCTCCTGAATCCGCTACTGGCCAGGCTAGGCCAACCTTATGCCAGGGGGAGCAAGTCTCAGCCTTGATCACTACAATTTCTCGGCGCGTGGGCGCGCTCCGTATTATGCTGGGGGGGAGCAGGTGTCGGACCCGGGCACCCCGGTGTCGCAACATGTGGCCATGGCCACAATTAGGTGAGGGGGGCAGATGTTAGTCCCGGGCGCCCCAGCTCCGTGTTACCCCTGGGGGAGCGATCTTCAGTCCCGTACACCCCCTATCAATGCCGTGGGTGGGGGGCCCTCCGTGCCCAGAGTAGGGGCCTCCCCTCCGCAGCTGCACCTGACCTGAGGGGCCAATGTGAACCGGGTCCCGCACCCCCCACCGCTTACTGCCTTTTGGTGCTGCTGCCTTGTGGCTGCCGAGCCCGGGCTCTTGCCCCTGCGCCTCCAGCCGCCATCAGTTCAGGCCGCTCCACTGCCTCGGAGAGGATTCCGTGGTGCTGCTCCCGGCCTGGTCCGGTGTCGGCGTTCGCCCGAGGCCCCGCTGATGGTCGTCGCCGTGATTCGTCTGCCCGCAGCGCAGCTCCCAAGGGCCGCCGATTTCCCTCCTCCTTGCGGCCAGATCCGACTACCGCAGCCCCAGGGGGCCGCGGAGACACACCGATGGCCTCGCCCGCTGGTCGGTGAGGAGAAGCCCAATACAGCGGGGGCTCCGACCGCCTCAGCCCCCCCCCCCCACCCCCACCCCAGTACCGCTCTGCTTCTTCCACTGCCTGGGTGGAGCGGGGACTCGAGGCCTGCGGGATTCGAGTGTATGCCGGGTTGATGAACTCTGCTGTGCTATCCACGGCTGCCCCCAAGCGCGGGTACGTCCAGACCGCCCAGGCTCTCCACTCTTCAACACGTAGGGGGTGGTGGAACCGCCAAAATAAGTTGAAGGGACAGGAGCGCCGTCAACGCACGTCTACCTGGTGTTGGCGGCCATCTTGGAATCGTGAACATAGGTTTTGATATGATGGTGCAGTCTACAGAGCCATAACTAATTGCTCACATGTGCATAATTTAATGTGGTGCGGTTTTGATTTTTTTTATTTTTCAAATGCAGCTGCTGCTACATCTGCTGCCAAGATGGCCACATAAGGGTGTCTTTGAGGAAATGTGTTAACTTTTTAAATCTCCACTTAGAAATTGCATTGCATTGTACTACAGTTTCATATTGTGTCAAACTTGCATCGTGAAAACCTTTGTTTTTTGGCAGAATGATCAATGTGACTTGATATTGAAATCAGGAATTGATGAGCAGGAGCTAAAAGCAGCCCTTGGGTTTTAGACATCACCCATGTCGTTGGGGAGCAAAGCACTGGTACATGGCGTGCCACAAATCTGACTGCCCCACAAGATTAAACCTGTTACTGAAGTAAAGCATAATAGGTAATATAAAGTATGTGACCCAATGCTCCTTTATGCACATTACCAAACGTGAAGAATTAATGTCACGTGTTTGTTTTGAATGGCTCCATTTGCTCTGGAAATAGTAGACGGTATTCAGTTTGCCGGGCTCTTCTGTGCAACGAGCATGATCTAAAGGGCGCCAAACAGTTTTGATCCCCAAAAACAGATATTTATATTTTACATGGTTTATTTGGATTCACAGATTTTCTTTCCCTTTTTGTTCCAGGAGGAGGAGGATCAGTATCAGAAGGATGCAGCCTATGATGACTTTGTGATCAACAGTATTCAGTGTAAAAACTGAGCCACGTTTTTTCTGGCAACCAGCACTGAGAGCCGGGAAGGGTGTGCATTCTCCAAGCTGTACTGGCTGGTCCACATACTGTTCTATTGTATGCGGGTTGAGTTTGACATTGGATAAACAATTTTGCAGACCATTTTGCAGCAAGAAAATAGATTTAACACCTAGGGACAACTACAACATTAAGTGCTCCTCTGTTGCCTGAATACCAACTCCCAAGTGCTGCAGGTCATTACTAGTCTTCAGCAGTAGGCTGCTTCTTAGCAGCACCCCCTACAGACATGTTCAGTAGTACATTATAATGACGGATGTACTCCTGGATTGGACCAATGTCATTCTGCCGAGTACCAGACTCCTTAAGATGAGTGGCATGGAAGAGAACTGCTCCCATACACTTTGTGCAGTCCTAGGCAACGGAGCCGCCTGACCCCTATAATCGCCTTGCAGACTTTCTCTAGTATCATTGTAAGCAGCAGCAATGTTTCAAACATTTCTAGTGTCTCAAGTGATGTAGCAGCTTATGCAGAGAAGTTTTGTTGGTCTTAGAAATAACTTTACATGTTATGTTGGTGGTTCATTCTTCAACTTAAAGCTAAACTAGAGGTCCACAGTGTTTAGCCTGGTATTTGGATACAACCTCAAAGATAACAACGGAGGGGCTGATTGTGCTTGTGTGTTTCTTCTTGTATCAGTGAGAGGAGAACCTTAAGGATGGGAGCTCTGGGCCTTGGTGTCCTCAAGCTGCTGGGATCTCTGGCCGTAACTTCCTGTTTTGCAGTGGCACATGAAGTATCAAAAGCATGTCTTGATAGGAGAGAGGATGTGAACGTGGGCTACTGGAAGTTGACCATGTGAGACGCTGGTGGAAAGGAGTTGTCCCTGGAATAATTGAAACTGATGGTGTTTCACTCTAAGGAAGATAATCCATTCTTTTGATAAAGATGCTAGTATTGCATAAAGAGACACAAAGAATGGTGGCCTGACATATCAAGAGAAATGTAGTACCTCATGGAATTACAAGGATTTAGTGTTGCACTGATAAATGATTCCAGGGAATTGCTCTGGATTTGAGGTGTTGGTGTTGCACCTAGAAGAATGTGAAGTATGAGCTCCTGGAGTTAGTCAAGTTAGTGTTGAACCGAAGGCAAAAGAGTGAGCAGCTGGAATAGTTTAAAGGCTAGTGTCACAAGAAGAGATGCAGAAAGTAGCTGAACTTGGAATGACCTAGAACATCTGTTGGTTTGGAGCAAACGTCCTCTGAGCCTGCCAAACCATGATCACATGGAGTTTAGTATGTGAGTATTTCTAGTGATGTCAAGTGTGGTTATCTTGCAGAATGTGTGATCTCAATCGGAGATCGGTTGTCCTTCTTCTCTACTACAAATGGAACTGTTGGAAGCCTAATTTACTGTTGCCATCTCACCCCATCTTTACCCAAATGTCATGCTTATTTGCATATTTCTTCCCTCCAAAGGCAAATTTAGCATATGATTCTTGGGGAGGAGGAGGAGTTGGGTAAGTAGGGGTGCGGTGGAGTTTGGGGATGGTGCTTCAGATGTAATACTGTATTTTGGACCAGCTTACAAAACTGCACACTAGAAGCTTTTGAAAGTTGTACAGCATCTGATGATTCACCACATTTTCCGAAAGCTACTAGGACTGAGTTCTTATTGACTTGTCCAATAAAAGATTTCCACAGCTTTGAGATTTCTATCATGGTTTGTGATGTGTATTGAACAGTTTATACATTGTGCTGCTGAAAACGTTCATGCTTTGTATGTGTGCAAAGTGTATCCGCTTCGTGTAATGGTGATATCAAATATGCAAACTATTTCTGTTCATTTTGGTGGGTTGGGCTGGACTGCTCTGGACTGGACTGCTCAATCACTTCATAGGAAGGACTTTTTCTTTTATTTATTTAAATGTTCTAATGTAGATGTATGCAGATTTGCTGGCCTACAGTCTTCCGCTGACTTGCAATTATTACTACATGTTTAAATGGTCTTTGGAGGCCCTCTTAATCGCATTGTGCACATTTCTGAAAGGGCTCTCTTCATGTCTGTTTTTATGCTTTGCAAAATCTAGCTATGTTGTTCGTCCCCCTGACACTTCAAATGGATATTTGCCCTCTCCAGCTCAACTGAAGAGATGCACCTTGAGGACCAAGGAAAAGTTTACATTATTAATAATTGGATTTCTGGTGATCTCAGTGTATTTGATATACATGCTGACAGCAAGAGAAATGCATCCTACTGATCAGGACGGACATATTCATTTTTTTTGAAAAACTGATGTCAAATCTGCACAGAAATTACTTGCAGTAGCTCAAAGATGAGAACAAGTGGTGAGCCAGTTTGAGGGGGGCTTGGGGAATGAAAGTGCGACATATACCATGGACAAAACCAAGGCAAAGAAAATATTATATACTTTTGTGCAGGTTTTCATTGACATAGTAGGACCACTAACTATCCTAAGCCAACAGCTCCCTATAGCGCTAAATATTCTAAAACAACAGCTCCCTCTAGCAGTGACAACAGGTGAAACTACTGCATCGGACAAACCTACTTCTGGCCTATTGTTAGATGAGGCTTGTGGATCTGCTTAGAATCGCATGCTGTACATAGGCTGACATCTAGTGGTGGGTGCATAGTATTGCATTCTGTTTTCGAAATTCAAACCGGGATGTCGACTGGCTGTGTTTGTAATACTATCCCTGTGTGACGTGTATTGTACCCATGATCCTTCATGCGCCGAGGGCCCTCAGATGTGTTTTTTTTTTCTCTCCATCGTTGTGGTTGGTCACAATGCGGAGTTCGTGGCTTTGCTACTAGATATTTACTGCAGTTTAATTATACTGTTATTTGGTATCTACCTTTTCGACAGCCGTCTCGACAAGCAATTCTTCAATGTCTGGTGACGACTGTCTGAAGCTTCAACAGTCACCTTCTCAATGACTGGCTGCTGCGTTCACCAGGCTTTGTCCTTTGCAATAGAGGGAGCTGGGGTCTCTTTCACATACATTCTTCTTATAGACTGTCTTTCTGCTTTCCTTTCTACTCATGCTTGTCTGGCTGCTGTTAATTTACTCACAATTATGGAAAGGATGACTTTTTAAATTCTGTCCTCCCTGCAATAAAAAATGTCCCTGTAAAGATGCACACCAGATGTATAATTGCCTTCAACGCGATCACATGGAACAGCATTGTGGATCCTGCAAGCATTTTTTTAGCCCAAAATGCTTAAAGACAAGCGCACTAAGCGGTGGGCTTCGCCATGGCGGCTTAATCCCATTCTCACACCAGCACTGTTGGTTCGGACGAGAAAGAGCTCTGCAGCTACGGCTCCATTTCGGAAGCCGCAGAGATGCAGGAGTCACTAGACTCCTGCATTCCTGTCACCAGCCCCATCAGGCAGGCCGAATGCTGTGCTATGGGGAGGTTATCGGGTGAAAAAGACATGCATGAGCATTTACAGAAATGCACAACACCAAGCCATCTTTTGACGGGATTGTCGAAGGGGGCTTCCACGCAACTATGCTTTCTTTGAAAGCCTCTGTGCTTTCGCACTTTTGCTTACTACTTGGCTCTAAAACAAAAGAGAAACATGTTGCCGTTCTTAAACGCCCACGACTGCCTATTCAGATACATCAGTTGAAACATCTCGCAAAGCCAAAACGTTGGGGAAAATGCACCAAAACAGCACCACACCTACACAGCCGTCTAGATCTTCTTTTTCTACACTAGTAACCTCCTCTAGTATTACTAAGGCTACGGAGGCATTATCCAAATCTCTGCATGGTAAAAGAGCTGCAGATCTGGAAACTATTGTTTTTCCCCTTCCTGAAGCCCCAAGCACAGGTCGATTGGAAAAAAGGGAGATTTCAAAAGACAATGAACAGGGTGTCGGAGTATTTAACATTTATGGAGAGAGACCCTATTAAACAGAAGACTGTTTTTAGATGAGGGTGAACCATCTCCCAGATGCATCACTCTCCTCCACATGATGTTTCTCCAGGTGCATCCAATATGTTTCAGGACGACCAAGGTGACCTATGTTAACACCGAGACCAAGGCGATAAAGATCAAGGTACATGGCAAGGGGACGCTGACCAGGGTACTTGGCTGGCTACTTCCATTCACAATACCTTAGATGATCCAGACATAATATTTGGTGGTGGTGATACTCTGGATCAGCCCAGATTCTCCTCCCATTGATGATCTGCTACTCTAATTTGCTTAACACTTCCAGGAGAAGTTTCTGATACTGATTTTTGTATAAAACATTTTGAGGGAGAAAAAGGCTATGAGCCAATCTATTCCCTTATTGAATTCGATTTAAAAAGAATTGCCCCTTCTCATCTCGCCCCATTCCTCACATGGGCAGTCAACCCGTGAGTGGAAAAAATGTTTAGGCCTGCACCAACTATATAGTCTGGGTCATGTAACACCAGACTTGCTATTGCGGAGTATCCCTTTCTTAACGAGGAGGCACCTTTTAGATAAGGAGTGCAAAAAGCTTTATGCTTCAGGCAAAAGGGTCACTGCCTCAGCCGCACTCGGCACGCAGTGCCAATAACACCACTCTGTTGGCAAACTGCAACTATGTCCATTGGGGCTTACTTCAAGATAACTTAACTGATGTCCCTGAGCCCACTAGGTTTCAATTACTGAACCTCATCAAAGAATGTTGACTGGTTACTCCTATACCCTTGACTGCGGAAATAGCAAGCAGAGTCCTTGCACAGGGTACCTTGTTAAAGAGACACTCTTGGTTGCGTAATTCTGGGTTTAAACCTGAAACACAAGCCACCATGATTAATAAACCAATTGTAGAATCAGTCTTGTTTGGAAACTCTGTAGCTAAGACTTTGGAAACTGCAAAAAAAAAACAGGACACATGAAAGACCTTAAGCCAGATCTCGAATGAGCCTTTTATTCAATGTGGAGGGTTTGCTCTCGAGCCTTGAATCAGGGTTCTCATCGGGTTCCTCTTTGTGGTACTTGTCCCAGGGTACACACAATAATTACCAATACTCACAACACAGGATTTAGATGAGGCAAAGATGGAGGTAGGAGTGCAGCCTCTAGAAGCATCCCTGCTATTAAATGACTTACCCATCAAGGTTCCCCTCCCATGCATGTCCAGTAGGAGGTTGAATTACATCATTCACCCATGCATGCGAGAGGATAACCCTACTGTAGCAAATGGATACTCAATAGTTGCTTTAAAAACCTGTTGCCGCCTGCCAAGAGACAGGATGTCGCAGGAACAGTGGCTCATCCTACAAGCTGAGGTGGAGACTTTACTTCAGAAAGGAGCCATAGAACTCGTCCCTTTTCTATAGGTAAACAAGGATATGTATTTAGTGTACTTCCTTGTACCCAAAAAGGACTTCACCATGCACCCTGAATTAGATTGGTGTCCTGCAAATGAGTATGTCCAGCCACAAAAATTCAGGATGACAACTCTGCAGGCAGTAATCCTTTTTCTCAAGCAGTAGGATTACATGGCAACATTGGACATGAAAGATGCATACAGAAAATTCCTGAGCTTCAAAGTGGGAAACACTCACTATCTATTGAAAGTACTTTCCATTGGCATAGCCTCAGTGCCTGGACTATTTACCAAGGTGCTGGTGGCAGCCCACCTTCACATAACATCCATTCATGTGTATCCTTATCTAGATGACTGGCAAATTAATAACAGTAGACCCACCCAAATTGTGTCTACGGAATACCAAAATACAATACTCCTTTTCCAATTCGGGTTCTCATTCAACGAGAGAACATAAAGTTGTGTTCCCAGACAAGTAAAACAATTTCTTCAAGTCTTAATTCGGACAGAGGATGGTCTTGTCTTCCCCCTCCAATGAGAGTGCATCCAAAACATGCTATTTTAAATCCCACAGTATGTAGCCGGTCATCAGATAACTGTACACCAGGCAATGCGACTGCTTGGAATGATGACTTCCTGCACCTACCTAGTTCCTCAGGCCAGCCTGTGCATGCGCCTGATGCAAGAGTGGCTCGCAAGACAATTATCTTTGCAGGCAGTGGTCATGAAAGGAAAACCTAAAGGGTAAAATCTTTCACCACACCGGCAAAAGAGGCCACTTTTACCACAGACACTTACTGTGTCCCCACCCTGATAAGTATCTCCATCATACAGTGCACAGCATGTGGACTCAGGCGCTAGCAAGCAAGCACATCAACCTTTTAGAGTTTCTAGCAGTGCTCAAAACCTTCCAGAACCGGCTACAAGGAAAGATAGTTCTAGTCTGAACAGACAACACAATGGCACTGTTTTATATAAACAAACAGAGCGGGACACACACTCCAGGTCTGTACAAACTAGCCCAGGACATAAGGAATTGAGCACTAAAATACATGTACTCAAACTATTAGGGGTCTCTGGGGTTGCTGTTGGTACTCTTGTTCAGAGGAGATTTGCCTAGCATTTCGGTTCTGGACTGCCTTTGGGTGGGACAAAGACTGATATGCCTATGGACCTTTCTCCTCTGTCAAAGGTGAAGTGAGCTAAAGCATGGTTGAGACTCTCCCGGGGGCCATGCACCCAAGAATAGGTCAATGATCTGTGTTTGTAACGGTAAAGGGACTCCCAGACTTTCTTTTGTATATTCTGTAGGAGGTGTGGTCCATGTTACGGAAAGCGGCGATAGAGCCCGCCCCCCCCAGTGGCACTGGAGTATAGTCCAGATACTTTCTGGTTCGAAAGAAGGCAGGGGGTTGGAAGCCAATTCTGGATCGCTGTCGTTTCAACATGTACTTAAAGCCCCAAACGTTCCGGATGGTCCCGTTGCAGCACGTGCTCGGCCAGCTGGATCAGGGAAGAGTTTCTGACATTGTTGGACCTGGAGGATGCCTACTTCCACATTCCCATTGACAAAAAGCACTGCAACTGCCTGCGATTCCTAGTTTATTGTCCACACTACCAGTTCAAGGCTCTGGCTTTCGGCCTGAAGTCAGCCCAGAGGGTATTAATGAAGTGTCTGGCTCCGGTTGCGGCACATCTTCGTCTGCAAAGCATCCACTTACACACCTACATTTATGACTGGCAGGTGCGTTCTCGCTCACAATCTCTGGCAAGCAAACACATGGCCAAAACTGTATGTCTGTTGTCGGAGCTGGGGTTCTCCATAAACTATCCGAAAGTCTTGCTTGAAGCCATCTCAGAACAATCTATTTCTGGACGCATGACTCAACACGGTGATATGCTTGCCCACCGAGAGAGTGAAAGCAATTCAAGGCAAGGTGCAGCACTTGTCTTTGGCCGAAGCAGTGACGGTGCAATCCAGCAAGTGGTTTCTGGGCATCTTGTCCTCCTGCATCAACATTGTTCGCCTCTACAGATTGCACATGAGACCTCTCCAGGAGTTCCTGCTGATGAGGTGGATGCAAGTGTCTAAGAACTTTATGAATAAGATCTCCCTCAACAAACTGTTTGGAAGGGCAATACGGTGGTGGGGTGTGCAGCAGCACCTCATCCAGGGAGCTCCGTTTCAGGTTCCTCCTTACCAGGAGATGGTCACCATGGACGCCTCTCTAGAGGAGTGGGAAGCCCAAACTAGACAGTTGCACGCCAGAGGCCTCTGGCAACCACAGGAAAGGGACCTACACATCAACGGCCTGGAGCTTCAGGCCCATGAAGCCTTTTCTGTCGTTGTTGAAGGACAAGGTGGTGAGATCATCACAAACGCCACCATGGCCATGTTCTTCATCTGGAAACCGGGTGGGGGACCGGGTCTCTCCAAAGAGGCCCAGGACTTGTGGAAGTGGGCCATTCATCATTAAGGCATGTTCCTCGTTTGGCCTGGCGAAAGACAAGAACACCATTGCAGACTCACTCAGCAGGGAACTATGTTCTTGCCACAAATGGGCGCTTCGCCAGGACTTGGGGACTCTGCTGTTCGACAAATGGGGTCGACCACAGATTGATCTCTTTGTGACAGCAGCGAAAACCAAGTGCCAGAGGTTCGCCAGCAGGTTCCCTCAACCGAGGAGCTTGGGGGGGGGATGTGTTTTTAGTTCCCATGGGAGAAACAGTTCATTTACGCTTTCTCCCGTTTCCACTTCTCTATCGTGTGATGAACACACTCCAACAGTGTCACTGCAGGATGATACTTGTTACCCTGCGTGGCCAAGGCAAATCTAGTATCCGGACTTACTACTCTGGTCAGTGGCCCTGTCTATTAAGCTGCCGCTGTCCTGGGGTGTGGGGGAGTGATTCTGCATCACAACCCAGAGTCTTTGAACCTGATGGCATGGCTCCTGCAACCCTAGAGTTTGGAGGTTCTGCTTTACCCGCAGAATGTAAGGACATCAGGGCCAGAGCATTGTCCATGTTTCAGTGCTACAGGCATAAATCAGAACACCTCTCTGTGTCCGGACTTGGATGATTAACCCTCTGTGTGTCACGGCCCTGCAACTTCTACCGTACTTGCTTTCCTTAGCAAAAGCGGGACTGGCTCACACCTCTGTCAAGGTGCATCTCGCCATCCTATCCAGGTACATCAGGCCGCTGTGGTCTCGTAGACTCGTCAAGGGGTTCTTCGGGGCTTTCCCGCCACTGAAGGCTCCTGCCCCAGCTTGGGAGCTCAATGTTATGCTAACTAAGCTCATGGGAGCTCCCTTCGAACCTATGCTTCAGGCTCTGCTGAAGTTTCTCTTGTGAAAGATGGCTTTCCTCGTGACTTATCACCTTGGCCAGGCGGGTCGGCGAGATTCAGACCCTGTCTTGCAAGCAGCCTTTCTTTTCTTTCCACGCTTCAAGGGTGGTACTGCGTACACACCCCACCTTTATATTCTAAACGTACTGTCCATGTCAATGCACCTTCTGGCCACCTCAGCTCCAAGGGTATTCACCATGGTATTGGCCGAATTGGAGGCGCACTTAAGCAGATAATCTATCCCAGTCTACCCTTATTTGGACGACTAGCTGATAACTGGAATCCCCCTAAATGTGCAAGCAGAATACCCAAAGAACAATCCACCGTCTGTTCCAATTGGGGTTCCTGCGAGCTATCATAAAGACAAGAGGGTGGCTAGTCTTCCCCTTCAACAAGAGTTCAAAACATGCTGCTGCAGATACCTCATTATCTCGCCGGTCACCACGTAACCGTACGCAAGGCAATGTGCCTGCTTAGGATGATGGCTTCATGCATTTATCTAGTTCTACATGCACAGCTGTGCATGTGCCCAATGCAGGAGTGGTTAACAAAACAATGGTCTCGTGCAAGTGGTCAGTGGGACGATCTAGAGGTTATTTTGCTTACCCTAGTACAAGCATTTTGCTGGTGGTCCAAGGAAAATCGGTTTAAGGGAAACCCCTATTGCAATCCACCAGTTTAAACGATACTACAACAGACGCCTCACTCTCCAGATGGAGAGTCCATTACCTTCACCACACAGTGCATGGCCAGTGGACACAGATCACAGCCCAAAATCGCATTAACCTTTTGGAGCTACTAGCAGTACTCGCCACTGCCATGGTTAACATAAACAAGCAGGGAGGCACACACTCTCTAAGTTTGTCCAGGCTATCCCAAATAATTTGGAAGTGGGCACTCAAGCGGAACATGTTCATAGTCTCTCAACGTGTTCCAGGGGAACTCAATGCTCTAGCAGACACTCTGAGCAGAAGTCCTCCCGAGGCGCACGAGTGGCAACTCAACACAAATTCTAGATATTCTTCTCCCTGTGGGGTTATCCTCCTTTAGACTGGTTTGTCACAAACCTAAACGCACAATGCCCAGACCTCGCATCCAGGTTTCCCCAACCAGAGTCCAAGGAAAACACCCTGAGGATTAGCTGGTCATTGAAATTTGCTTACGCTTTTCCCCCCCCCCGACAACACTGCTCAGCTGGATGGTGCACAAGATGCACCAGGAACAAGCTATGCTAATCCTGATGGGCCCATATGCGGGCATATCAACCATGGTTCCCACATCTGCTCACTGGCAATGTGTGAGCCGATCAAACTCCTGTGCCCCTACAACATGCTATCCCAGCACGGGGGGACAGCACTCGATCCACATCGTCAGTCTATAAACTTGGCAGCCTGGCTCCTAAAGTCATTGAGTCTGGACACTTAAAATTACCTCAAGGGTGTATGGATATCCTCAAGAGGAGGCACTCAAACCCAACACCAGGCACTGCTACTTCAACAAGTGGAAGCAATTTGGGATATGGTGCTGATCACAAGCTTGAAATCCAATTGAATGTTCTCCTGCAAACATTCTTCACTACATGCTATATTTACTAGACTCTGGCCTAGTATTTAACTCCATCAAAGTTCACCTAGCGGCTCTGTCCGTGTACACCACTTCGCAAAACAAGGTGTCCTGGTGGAAAGTTCCTGTTATTAAGGCCTTCATGGAGGGAGTAAAGAGACCTTACCTTCCCATTTCCAACCCCCCCACCAGGTTGGGATCTTAATGTTGTACTCTCGAAGCTCATGGGTCCACCCTTAGAGCCTATTCACAAATCTAGCCACAAACGCCTAACAAGACAGCTTTCCTAGTAGCCATCACTGCAAAAAGACTGGTTGGTGAGCTACAAGCATCGTCAGTGCAAGACCCTTTGTTATCCACATTGACATGGTGGTACTTGGAACACATCCTAGGTTTTCACCTAAATTCATATCCAAGTTCCATGTTAACCAGTCCATTGAACTACCCACTTTTATTCACAATCCATCCAACTCGGCTGAGAGAAGCCTCCATACATTGGATGTAAGGAGGGCTGTTGAGTACTATGTAAACATGGTAAAACCACTTAGGAAAACAGATCAACTGTTCTTCTCCATAGCACCTGTCAAAGAGGATCATCACATTTAAAAATAAAAAAAGACATAGCTAAATGGATAGTTCAGTGCATACATCTCTGCTGGAGTTCCATACATACCTTTTACTCATCATTACTGCATTAAGACACATTCTAAAGCAGATTCACAGGTGGAACAATCGGTGCTAAGACATCCATTTGCCACCGTACCTTCTCACAACCACACCTTCAGATGCTGCTCGCTAATCTCTGCATAGCATGTCTTCTATGCTGATCCACAAGCCTCAGAAGGGATACATTACACAATGTAATCTTATTTCTAATATTTGTACCCACCCTTCCTTCCATCATGGAGTAGAAAGTACATACATGTCTCTTCTTGCTGTACCGCTATTTATCTTCTTTATTACATCTGTACTATCGCTACACTTCATGCTACCCAAAACAATCCGAGGGACCTTGATGCGTGAAGGACGATGGGTACAGTGGACGTCACAGTAGGGATAGTATTACTGTGACATGCCCAGTTGACATCCCTTTTTGAGTTTCGAAAACAAATAATGTAATACTCTGCAACTATCACTAGATGTCGGCCTATGCATAGCATGTTGAATCTAAGCATGTACAAGCATCCAAAGATAATGTTTAACCTAATGAAGGAAAGTGTTTCAAACTAAAGACTATTAGGTTATTTAGCATCACTGGAAAAGGTGGTTCTGTATAGTAGTAAAGATAAAGGAGAAAGCAGGAGGCGCTTCATCTTTAGCAAGTAAGTGAAGTTTCAGCTGAGCTTTGAATAGCTCTGCAGTTGGGTCTGGATTTGATTGATCTTGGAGATCGGTGCCTGTGGAGTGGGGCAAGGAGGGAGATTGAGTTTAAGCGAGAGTAAGCACAGAGGATATGGGGTGGTGAGGTTGAGTGCAGAAGAGGATCGGAGAGAAAGAGATGGGCGAGTAAACTGAGCTACAATCAGACCGGTTCTGAGGAGCAAGACTTTGATTGCTTTGTAGACTAGTAGAAGGAACTTTAAAAGGGAATGGTTGTGAATGAAGAGCCAACTAGCATTTTGGTAGGTATGAATGTGAGAGGATTGGAGTAGGTTATAGAAAATGCACATGGCAAAGGTTAGGACTTTGTCTAGAGGAAGGAAACAGTCGATGGGAAAGCTATGGAGTTGGTTTGAGGAATAGTCCTGTTTGCTAAGCATGAGAGTGGAGATTTAGAGTTTTTGTAGAGGAGTTACTAGGCAAAATATATTTTCTGAATTGTGAGGATAATACGAGCTGCAGCAGTAATCGTATGAATAGTTGCAATCATAGGTTTCTGTCAAAGAGGACCCCAAATTGAGAACCTTCAGTGAAGGGGCTAGAAGGTCAAAGAGAGGGGGTGTTTGGGATGGCATTGAAAGCTTGGAGAAGGAGGACCTCTGTTTTTGAGTAGTTCAGCAGGAAGCCATCCAGTGGTGGATTGCAGTGAGATGGTTTGTAATCCATTCAGGGATGGCTGTGGTCAAGGAGGAGAGGAGAAAAATAGTTTGACTTTCAATATAACCTTTTTGCAGATGACACTCCAGGTTGAGAAGTCTTCTTGGGGCAGTGGTATACAGGGTGAAAAGCAGAGGTCCAAGGACAGGGGTGGGATTGGAGGTCTGCGAGTTCCCAGAGATTTAGAATGATCGACCCTCTAGGATGGTGATCCAGGCAAGAGAAAAGTTGCGAAGCCCAATGTCATGGAGAGTGAGGAGACTGGAGTGGTCGATAGTGTTGAAAGCGGCAGAAAGGGGGAAATTGGAGGGTAAAAGAAACCATTAAATTGACTTATTATATTGCGCTTCATGCTCTAAGAGTGGGATTGGGTTCAAACCTGTGAGGCTCTGCGTTGTCTTGCTTCGAAGACAAACGTTTGCCCCCAGAGCTATTCCGATTGCAAAGGGAGTAGATTACGATTGTGAAGTAGGAGGATTTTGCAAAGTGCAGTACAGAGGTTAGGTCAGCATGGGAATTATTGTAGGCTAAGAGTATGTGTCTGTAATGTGCGCTGGCGTCGTAGCTCACTGCATATGTTTGTGTTGAAGGTGTAAATTTCAGAGGTGATCCAAGGCTGAGGACAAGGATGGGAAGATGTGAATGTGCAAGCATGATAGTTTTGGTCAAATGGGGTAATACATGCATAGTGAAAGTCCGAGAAAGCCTGATAAATTGAAGAGGTATGAATAGGGGAAAGAGACGAGAGGTCCTCCTTTCAAGGCAAGGGGCAAAAAAGACCTGCCTGACTTTCCTCTTAGTCATTGAAGAAGGAGAAGGGAGATGAGTCAAAGTTTGAGGGGCTGAGATGTTGAAGGATACAATGGAGTGATCAGAGGCAGAAGGGTCAGTGGAGAGGTAGGTCGGAGGAGGAGAGTGAATTGAAGAGAAAGACCCGGTCAAGAGTTCCCACCCGAGTGGGTAGATGGTCGTGGAGGGAGTGGTTGGATAGGGGGGGAGGGGAGTTAAGTTCAGGGCAGGTGGCTGCAGAGGGCCTGAGGAGGTTTAATTCCCCCAGCATAAGAATGGGGATGTCTGTAAGAAGTGACTGAAGGAGAGAAGTATCTGAACAGAAAAGGAGTTGAAGGACAGGGTGTTGGATCGAGAGCCAGAACAGTGAGAGTAAGATGTGAGAATTTTAATAGTGGCATATTAAAAAAAAAAAAATCACAGAAATGAGTTGAGATCAGGTTTGGGAAGAGGTGCAGTGTTGAGGGCCTTATTGATAAGGGACACCAAACGGCTTCCATTCCCAAGTGGGAGAAGGTGGCAGAGTGTGGCGAGCTGCTAGTGTAGCAAAGTCATGAAGGAGGGGTTAGAGGAGGGTGCAGGTTTCTTCAATGGCAAAATGTGAAAGTTGTGGTTGATATCAAAGTGGTCGGTGATGTAGGGAGACTTGTTGTAGAGGTATTGTGCATGCCAAAGGTCATGTGAATGGAGGTGGGGCGAGAAACAGGTGTTGTGTAGTAGGTAAGGGGGATAGATGAAGTTGGAGGTCATGGGAGCATCTTATTTTAGAGCTGCTGGTGCATTGGGGAAGGAGTAAGATTGGGAGCCCAGAGAGTGATGTATAAGTTGAGGCTTACACCAAGTTCAGGCCGAAGGCTTTGAGGCAAGGACAAAATTGAGTAGAAAGAGGAATGTAGTGAAGTCAAGATATATAATGAAGGGTAGAAGAAATGGGCAAGAGAACAAAAAAGGGAGAAGCAGAAGGGGCAGGTGGTTGGCGTAGAAGCAGCACGTAGGGCTAGAATGGAGGCATATGTAAGCAAAAGACCGTTAACGGGCCCAACGCAACAATATTACTTGGTCCTGTGAGGTAACCGAAGCTCTGCGATTAATATAGTTCATGGGTGGAGGCTCCCTATGTGGGGAGGCAAAAGTCTGGTAAGGGGTGAGCTTGGTGAAATCTAGCCTTTAACATGGGTTCTGGTCGTAGGCCCTTCCTATCCCCAACTGGCCCAACCAGAGAAAGACTCTTCTGTTTTGGCTCTTGGCTGCAGACTCCCCTGCCCGACGCCCAGGGGAGACTGAATAAGGAACCCAGTGTGGCACATCTCTCTGGAAGCCAATTGCAGTTTTCCAGATAGCTTCCACACTAGCAGGCCCAGGGTGACTGACTTGTTTTGCAAACAAGGAGTCTCAGATTGTGTACATGGTCCCATGATAAACCAGGATATGCACAAAGTACGATAGTCTTTTTTTCTTACAATTGTGTTAATTGGAACACCTTTGTTTCTCTGTACATATTATGTAAGCTGTCTCTCCTGAATGATTTGATAGCAGAATTTTGGGTAGGCTTGCTATTTCTCACTCATTGGGTCCTCAGTTGAGGTCTCTCCAAGGAAACCAGTAATGAACAACTGTACTGCTTCATGATGCACCGAGAGGATAGGAATACTCTCAAACACTATCCAGTCAACTGTTCTGTGATTTATTTCCCCGTTTGTCCCCAATGCAAGTCTTAGTACAATAGTTGTAAACATCTTCATCAAATGGAGGAGCAGGGGGCCCTAAGGAACATCAAAAGCATATCGGCACAAAGAGAAATGTAAGTTGGTCTCGGTTTTTTAACAGCTTGTGCAGCGGTTTGGGCCCTGTTTAAAGCCAGTATTGCCCTGAATTTCACAGCTTTCTGATCTTCTGCCAGTGATCCTGGGAATCTCAGCATTTAGGTTTCCTGTCCTTCAGGGGAAATATGTGGTAATTATATATAAATTGAACTTGGGGTGGGGGGGGTGGGGGCGTGGCTAACAAGCCATGGACTAGGACGTGCCTTTGTGTTGAGCTCCTCCTGATCCGACATGCATGCGAGAAATTATGCTGAAAAAATGCTGCACGTTACTTGCAACTGAAGGATTAGGCGTCCGAACATATTGTCTGCAAGAATCCCGAGAAGCGAAGGCCTCGCGTTTATGAATCAAGAGATAAATGACTTTGAAGGGGCGGCCGTGTGGACAAATGTGTCCCAAGATGGCAGACAACAAAGGGTGTGTAATCGCAGCCCTGAGGAGAATCGAAGGCTGCTGAATTACATGAATCACAAGGACACGGTCTGCCAGTAGAAACACCTTGGAACCTCGCTCCGTTCACTGCAACAACGTGGCAGCGCTCCCAGACTGAATAGACGAAGTGATTGAAATTGCAACTCTATCAACGAACATATGCCGTATGCTGGCGCGGCTCCCAGTCGCTCACAAAAGCAACTGTGGAAGACCTACACTGTGATCTGGAAGCAATAGAGGTGACGGCGGTGAAATTAGCGAGGGAGGCACTGCCCGCGACAAATATATGGTGGAAGACAGCGCAGCCCTGAGCGCCGGTGGTTGGTTTCACTACTTCAGAACGGACAGACGCCGTATGCTGGCGTAGCTCCCAGCCGCTCACGGAAGCAGCTGTGAAAGACGAACGCTGCGATCTGGAGTGTAAAAGAGAGGACGGCAGTGAAATTAACGAGGGAGACACTGCCCGCGATTAATATATGGTGAAAGGCTGCGCAGCCCTGAGCACCGGTGACGGAGGTTGGTTCTACTACTTTAAAGCATGGGATGCGCGAAAATGAGGCAAGATGGCTGTTTGGGTCCCCTTGCACTGCCGAAGCGCACTGCAAGCAAGGGGTGGTGCACAGCCTGAACCGGCATACTGCTGAGACATGGACACCTGGCACAGAATGAATGATCGAATGGGGCGAATTGTAATGTCTGCCCTATCACAACAAAGGCCCAAAAACTGACCCCCCTTCCACTGCCGAGGGGCCCAGCAATTGCAGACCACTGGGCTGTTGAGTGGCATCATTGCTGAGGAGTGGTGCCGTGGGACATATAGTGATAAATAGGCGTATGAGGCGTGCTGAAGGCCTACCCCTTTGTGGAATTGATGTAAGCCGTGAAAGTGGCCGGAACTTGCAGAGAGGACATAGATCCCAAGCTGAAGCATGGCCAAGGGGCATGGTGGGATGGAGTGTGAGCACTGGCTCTGGAACATACGCTACTGGAACGCTGCCCAAAGGAGAGACGTGGGAGGACACAGCCCACTCCAAGCTTAACTTTGTGTGCCGCCAGGCAGTGCATCTCACTGAAGACATCCAAGTACTGAGCTGACCTGGGAAACCACAATAACACGAGAGAGCTGATATAGGACACGAAGTAGATGACAGGATGTCGGGGGGGGGGGTTGAAAGCCAGGAGCAAGCAACCCACTATGGACACTTTTGCAAAAGCACAACGGACCCCCTATACCCCAGCACAAAAGACAGGGGAGGCATCTGGAGACGATGCCCCTGAGGGAGAAAATCAACAGGTCCTAGCAGCCATAACGGATCTAAGTGCTAAATGGGGTACAGTGATGGCGGAATTGCGGACCTCCGTGGGAATTGAAGTGACTCTGCTGCGGCAGGATGTCAGAGCGCTGGCGGAGAGAACCAGTGGCCTGGAGAGTGCTGTTAAAGACTAACACAGATGTAAGCACGAACAATGCGAAGGAGGTCCATGTGCTCAAACGGCAGGTTGCCAACCTTGAAAATCGAGTGGAGGAGGCAGAAGGAAGGGCGAGACGGAACAACATCCGGGTGGTCGGCCTGCCAGAAGGAGAAGAGGGCCAGGACCCCAAAGACCACGTGGAGAACATGATCCTGCAAGAAGTAGGAGCGGCTAAACTCTCACAGGGGTTTACGGTTGAGCGGGCACAACGAGCCCTGGTGAGGAAACCACGGCCTGGAGCTCCACCAATGAAGTCATGAAAACATGCGTTAGGAGGAGAAGCTAAAGACTGGTAACAGAGCGCCCGCCTTCACATCTTTAAAAATTGTTCAGGAGTCCCGGGCTCACAAGGCAGTGAAGCAGGGCCATCATGCCTTACATTGGAGAGCCACAACCATGGCTTTCCCCCTCCCCCCCCCATCAAGGGGAAGATTTGTGCTATGGAGGGAGTTGTTTCCAGTCACCTGCCAGCAAAATCAAGTGCGAAAAATACAAGTACCAGAATCCTCAGAGCTAATTAATTTGTTACACCTGAAACAGAAATGCAGACCCGCCTGAAAAAACACAGAAACTCATCCTACCTGAAGATTGATGAAGTCATGAAAACGTGCGTTAGGAGGAGAAGCTAAGAACTGGTAACAGAGCGCCTGCCTTCACATCTTTAAACCCACATACTAGACCTTCACTTTACAGATACAACAAACCAGTACATTCAAAACTGCTAGCCAAACTACACATACAACACACACAAACGCACCTCAAACAAAACAAACATTCATACACAACAAACAACCCGGGCATTGGGCCTTACCCATACAAAAAGCCAGTGCACGCAACCAACATATCTGCAAGCCAACCCACAGATGCCAGTTTCTCCTGGTTCCAGACCCATCCCATCATTCTATCCTTCTATGCTCATTGACCCACCTGACCTCTTTCTTGCAGAGCCACGTGAGTGAATGGAGACCACCCCAAATGGTAATGGTGTGCGGTTTAAGATAACATGTGAATGTAGATTAGGATTCTTCGTGTTACATTTAAACAGGTAACTATTATTTCCATGGGGCCACTTTTTCATATGCCCATCAGCCAACCCTGTGTAATGTTCAGACAATTGTTGACAGATTATTTTGTGTGGGAGGTTCACCGAGATGTACTAATTGATATACTATGGCATTTATAACGTGCCCATACACAAGTGTTTCTAGGTGCGAAAGGTTCATTCCTTTCCTGAACGGTTCAATGGGTACCAGACATTTGGGCAATGACACGACATATAGTACTTAAAAGTAAAACATTGTATTGTAGATGCCTTTTAGAGGCTGGGGCCTGCACATTCTTGCTGCTAAGTGAATCTGAATTCTCTTGGTGCCGCACTGGCTTCTGGTCCCATTACAGCCAGTTCCCAGACGCTGCTATGCAGAAATGGACATCGAGAGAAGATCCAGTTTTACCTTACTGATGTCCCATAGTTTAAGCTTATTTTGTGAATGCCATGATTGGTAATGCATAACCTGCTCATACCCTGGGAACGGAGAGTGGTAGATTTGGCGTCCCCATAGTGCAGGACGCATTGCTTTTGCAGCAGGTGTGTTGTCAAGATGCAAGATTTGTGCGCTACAACTCAATACATCCATGGTGCTCCCAACCTTAGGACTACTTGGTGACTTATCAACCAAATACCAAGACTGCAGATGTTTTCCAGAAAGAACAAGCCAACCCTCTGCCACCCCATAGACCGTATGACTGTCAGATTTGGTTCCTAATGCTCAAATCCAGTGCAGTTTTATTTATTTTCATTATTTAATTTGCATATAGGGTCACACTCCCACGGGCCTCATTGCACATAAACACCAAACAAGGCAAACCAAACAAAAAACAAGTCTGGGGGCAGTCAGTAATGAGAAGCATCTGTGAAGGCTGAAACAATGAGTCTTCAGGGCTTGTTTAAACTGGAGTAACTGCAAAAGTTTCTGAGACCTGTGGGTAAGGAATTCCAGGCACTTGACACCACCGTATCGAACATTGTACCACTGTATTTCTGAAGCTTAAAGCGTGGTTGATGGAGTTTTCTGACATTATTTGAGCATAGAGTCCTTTGATTGAGGCTGCCTGAAGTTGCGTGCAGAGAGCAGAACCTTCCCAGACCTATATTTGTGAGCTAAGGTTAGGATTTTATGTCCGATCAGGGTGCCAGACGGAGCCAGTGAAGTGCCTTCCTGGAAGGTGTGACGTGCTCTTATTTTAAACCATAGATTGCCCTGATCGCACTGTTCTGAGTAGTTTGGAGTTTTTTGAATGTTGGAAATAGAGGCACCAGTGAAGACTTTTACGATACTGAAGTCTGATTAACAAGCGCGCACAGGCAAGAACAGCCCTGTTTTTTCAGATAGATGTGGCCTGATTTGCCATAAATGTTTGAGTAAAAAAAGCAAGGGGGTTTTAAATAGCTCACATGCATCTGCATAGTTCTCTGAGAACAAGATCTACTCCTAACATTTTGACATGTTCAGGCACTGGAATGAGGCAGGTAACGATCACGTTTTTGTAAGTGAGGGCCTGAACAAAGAATCAAAAGCTCTGTTTTACTGTCATTGAGGGGTTGCATGTGATCTTAATGAAACCACAAAAACATTTTTAACGAACCTAAAATACTGATTTGTTTTTTCATTTTATTAAATTTGGGGTGGGTCCCCTTATTAGATTTGGGTTCAACCCCCCCCCCCTCAACCCACTATTTCCATAGGCTTAACCCCAGAACCCCCCCTTGTTTTAATCGCTTACCACACTCCATATATATTTTTTATTAAAAATTCTGTGTTCGGTAATGTAGGTTTATTAAAACAGTTATTTGTCATTTGAAATTCATTAACCTCACTGGATACCTAGTTGAGGGCCAGCAAATTATCTGCCATCCAAGCCTGAATGGTGGAATAAATATAGTTAATGGTCTCCATATCTGTAAAGTTGCCTGTAAATTGCACCAGAACTTGGATGTCATTCACATAGTTCGTATAACTAACACCCCACTCATCTAAGAGATCAAAGAGTTGGATGTATGCATTGACTGTCCCTGAATTCAGGCATCTAAAGAAGTATTTGGATTAGTACCTGGAAAATGGCTTCATCCGGCCTTAAATCCCCGGCTGCCTCACCTCTATTCTTTGTTTCAAAGAAGGGGGAGCTATGGATGTGCATGGATTACAGCACCCGCAACAAGGTAACAACCAAGTACTGCTATCAACTACCCCTGATTCCCGTTTTGTTGGACCAAGTCAAGAATGCAAGCATTTGCACAAAATTTGATCTTGGACCTATCACTTGGTACACAATAGAGAAACAATTAGAAAACAGCTTTTCAGACAAAATTTGAAAGTACCAAGTGATGCCCTTTGGGCTTTGCAGTGCTGAGCAGTGTTTCAGTATTATATGAACGACTTCCTCCGGGAGTTCATCGATGTGTGTGCACTGCATAGACAACATTCTTCTCCATTTATGGTCCGTTCCAAAAAACATCATCCCTCTATGAATGGTCCTGACCCCGCTACCAAAACTCAAGCTTTTTGACAAACTAGAAGTGTTTGTTTCCCATGTACAATTAATTAATTGTAATTAATTAATTAATTCTTGGGATTAATTTTGACTGCACAAGGAATCCTCATGCAGACTGACTTTTCTAGTGTTCGCAAAACCATCTATAGGCACTTAAAATCTGAGGTCTCTAGGGTGGTGCATCCCATAACCGAACATTTTTAAAATAATGAGATTTCTCTGGACTGCTGAAGCAGAAACCACAACTGTTCACATCTGCTCCAATCCTAGCTCATCTGAATCCAGAACTACCATTAATTGTGGAAACCAATGCCTCTCGCATGACAATGGGGGTTGGGAGGCTAGACTTACCCCTTAAGGGATCCGATGGTCATTTACACCCTGTTGCCTTTTTGTCATGGAAATTCACAGCACCTGAAAGAAACAGGAAATCGTGGATAACGAGGTATTGGCCATCAAGCCAGCATTCAGCTATGCAATCATGGAGAAGGAGCCATTGTATATCAAGGCTATATTATTCAAGAGTGTTTGTACCACCTCCTAGGGACCCCCCCCCCTCCAAACCACCACTCTTTACACGGATCACATAAATCTAAAATGTCTGAAATCAACTAGAGAGTTTTGGTTTCCAGATTACCTATAGCTATCAACTAGAGATTTTTGGTTTCCAGATTACTTATAGCCCAGGAATAAAATAAAATGGCAAAGCAGATGCTCCATTACTGAGGGAAATGATTTGGGAAGAAGAATCCAAGACACCACCAGAGCCCCCACTATTGTTCTGTTGCACCATTTTGTGGTAGCCATGGTGAAGATTGACTCAACTGCCAAATTCCATGAACAGAATAGGCTTTTGCCAGGCGCTGTGCGAGCATGTGGGTCTTCAAGTGATGATTGGAGTGCTCGTCATTGCCTACCATACTAGGGTATCGCTCTAGACTTGTCTACCATGGAATTACAGAAATAAGATCTGGGAGCATGTCATGACTCTGCTGGCAGGACATCCCTGCATTAAAACAAAATCCGAAAGATATAACTACTATTTTGGTGGGCCAACCTGAGGAAAGCGAGAACTAGGTCAATACTTGTAGGATATGCTCACAGCACAAGGTGCCCCATCAAAAACCACAAGGACTTCTCCAGCCACTGCCCGCACCACCAGCACCATGGCACACCCAGTCCCTAGATTTCATAGGGCATGGGATTCACCACCATTTTAGTGCGTTTCGACCACTTAACCAAGATAGGGAACTTAATTCCACTAAAGAAAGTGCCCACGGCTCAGGATTGGCACTTGTGCTCTCAGAACAGGTGGTCAAACTGCATAGGCTACCTGCAGTGATATCTGACTGGGGAGCAATTATGTACTGCACTGCAAGAAGGCGTTTTGCGCAGCCGCTTATATTGGCTCAAGACTATCCACCAGTTACCATCAGGAAACTGATGGCCAAACTGAACGGGTTAATAAGATCTTGGAGCAGCATTTACAATACACACTGGCTCAAACTGAAAAAGAATGGGTGGAGGTTGTGAGGGCAGCTGAATTCGCACACAATAATGCTCTGCATTCAGCCATGTTTTTATGCCCTTTTACCTTCTATATCCGTCAGTGGGGTTTTGGTGCCGAGGGGGGATGTGAAGTGCTCCTTAGCAGGGGGCCCTTCTGTGGTCGGGGCAGAGGGGGGTTGGGGACCCGGGGTCACTAACATTTCCTTAATTCTGTAGATATAACTAGTAACTGTTTATAGGGAGAGAAACTTTTTTGTGCATTACGTCTATGTTGCAGCATTTACTTGGCGTACGATTAGAAATTAAAATAATTACTATAATTTGTATGTTTCAGCATTATTTGTCTCCTTCACTGTCTGCATACTGCTAATTGGAATACTTAATATTCAAGGCAAATCTGACATTTTATTTTCCCAATATATATTTCATTTATAAAACCTTACACTTCTACAAGCCACATCTGTTATCAATTTATTTTAATTTTTTATTTTATTGTGCCTTTGTAAGGCGATTTGTACAGCAGAATTATGTTTCAAAGCGACACAAAGCTAATGGGAAGGGAACAGGGGAAGAAATAACCATGATAAAAACAGTAAATATACAGTTGTGGTCCTAATAAGCCTTGTGGCATTTTGACATGCAGTGCATTGAGGAGAAGAGCAGGGGATGGGAAAGGAAGGGGGAGCAGAGGAGTGGACAATTAATTATAATTGTTCTTTTATAACAGGCTTAATAGTGGGATGGTTTCTAAGCACGAGATCAGGATTCAAACCTGTGTTGCTATGCATGTTGTCTTGCTTCCAAGACAAACCTGTTGCCCCTGAGGTATCCTCCCTAAGTGCTGGAGGAGGAACCGGGAGGGAAGTGCTAGGGGGAGCCGAGGAGGAGAACCTCAGGCTAAGTGCTATTACAGGTGACTATCAAGGGTGGGAAGTGGAGGGGGCCTGCAAGGGCGGGGAGGGTGTTGTTTGGGAAGAAGGGCCTGGGATCCTGTGAGGTTCCTGAGGATCGGTCCACTGGTCACAGCAGCAGTGGAGTCACTGGCAGGGAAGGAAGTAGAGAAGAGCAGAGTTTTGAGCAGTTTCCATAATTTCAGGCAGTCCGGCTCAAGTCTGAGAGGGTCAGGGAGGCTGTTCCAAAGGGATGCACCAGCCAAGGAGAAGCGTTTGACAGTCAGAGAGTTGGAGTTGGAGTTCGAGGAGCGTAGGGCTATAGCCGGGGAGCATTTAGTGAGGGAAGGTTGGAGATAGCGTGGCCCCAGTCCTGAGAAGGCCTTGTGGATGATGCAGCGGGTCTTGAATTTGATCCTTGCAACCACCGGGAGCCAGTAGAGCGATGTTGGGGCTGGAGAGATATGGTCCCTGGGCTTGAGGCCAAGGATAAGTCTTGCAGCCTTATTCTGGGGCGAAGGGATGAAAGAGGGAGATTGAGAAAGAGGCTGGGGCAAGGTGAGAAAAGGAAGAATCCCTCTGAGAAGGTGGAGCTGGAAGTGGGACTACTTGGTAAGGTCCATGGTGTGAGGGGTGAAAGAGAGCAGAGTCAAAGATGACCCCAAGGTTTTTTACCTCACAAGATAGTCGGAATAGAAAGCCCAATGAGGGTGGCCAGAGGGATGGAGGAAAAAAGGGTACAGGTTTCCCGATGAGGAGGATCCTCATCTTACTGGCATTAAGATAGATATGATTCGCTGCACACCATGCCTAAATGGCAGACAGATTGTCAGGAATCCGAGAGGAGGAGGTATTAGAGGGACGTTTGAAGGAAAGATGTGTCATTGGCATAACACTGGAAATGAGGAGCGAAGGAGATCAGGTGAGCAAGAGGGGCAAAATAGATATTGAAGAGCCATGGCAATAGGATAGAGCCCTGTGGGGAACGCCACAGGTAGAGATGGTGGTGGCAGAGAAGGGGCCCAGTTGCAGCTGTGATGGGCGGTTAGTGAGGAAAGAGGTCAACCAATCCAGTGCCTGGTCAGTGATGCCCAAGGGTGTCTGAGTCGTTTTAGGGGGATGGAATGGTTGACCATGTCAAAGGCAGAGTAGAGATTGAGGAGAATGAGAACAGGAGAGCTGGAGTTGAGATTTTGCAAACATGGTTTCCACGGGGTTCAGGAGGGCAGTTTCTGAGCCTCTGTAAGGCAACCAACAAGATCAGTGTGGAGGGACAGTTGGGGAAGGACCAACTCTTCCAAGAGTTTACCCAGGAAGGGGGTAGTAGAGATGGGGCGATAGTCCAGCAGGAGGGGTCAGCAGATGGCTTTCTTAAGAGAGGGTGCACAAGGGAGTCCTTGAGGGACAGTGGCAAGGTGCCAGTGGCAAAGGAGTGCTTACAGAAGTCAGCAAGAGCCGGGGTGAGAGACGAGATGTCCTTAATGGTTCTGGAGGAGCAGGGGAGCACTGGTTTGGAGGGGGCCTTCATAGGGCGGACCACTGTAGAGACTTCGTCTGGTGCAATGGGCAAGAGGGAGGAGAGTGAGGAGTAGATTGATGGGGACCAGGGGAGATGCATACAACACATTTGCTGTGGAGGAAACATCCAATTAGCATTTAATTATGAAATCTAGAGATCTGAATGAGATCCATCAGCAAGGCAAAACAATTCAACAAACATTTGCAAGCAAACAATGTACCATACCAAGCTGGTGATAACCAGGACAAACAATACAAAACCACACACTGCAATGAAACAATGTTTTAATCCTTTAAGTGGATTGTCTGGCACAAACAGGCCCTCCTTTGTCCAAACCTTCGATTTTAAAATGAAATATCAAGAAAATTCAAATACTTTATCGTAGCAGCAGCATTAGATAAATAAATTCACACAAACTTAACACAAATAATCACAGTAAAATGGCTCCTTCAAATGCAGGGTAGGATTTTGTCCAAAACCCTCCTATCACAGGCTGAGATACATTAGGAAATAAGCATATAACAGACAATTCAAGCTGTGTGCTGACACAGACTGGGACCAAAAATACCTTTTGTCCCAGTGACAGACATGGATCCTGAAACAAAGCTAAACATTAGCAAACAACGTAGGCACAGTTGTATACATCTTTTCATTTCAATAGAATTGTCATTATGAGTGTATCAGTGCAATATCTTTTGTAAACATTTCTTAGTACCAAAAAGCCAATATGTACCCAAACATTTGAGATGAAAATAAATGTCCATGATATGAAATGCTTGTTGCATAATAAATGCACACAAACGTATACAAGTAATGAGGATGAAACTGTTTCTTCAAATACAAGGTGAGAATGAGATTGTGTACCAGGCAGCGGTAGGCTACGGAAGACTAATGTGCTTGAAGATGTTTTCCTGCAACAGGTTAGCACCAAAAAGCCCTCTGTCGCAGCAGTAAACCTATGCATCATCTGCACTACAAAGCCTTTCTGCAGGGTTTGAATTACTTTATCAAAGTTGACAGTTAGCCAGGTCTCTTCCAATACTTAGGAAGGCTACATTTGAAAGCCTTTCTTTGCCCATTGTTGCCCGTAGGTAACTTTTTAATCAACTTCAGCCTGCTGAAAACTTGCTCTGCGGCGGCACTACTTGCAGGCAAAGTGAGAAATATTATGTACATACTAGCAAGGTTTGGGTAAACAGCCTGCATATTATTGGCTATAAAGAAAAGCAGCACATTTTTCTTTTTTTTTAAATTCAAGGGCACTTGGCTAATCATAACCTTAGGCACAGATAACTAAATTAATACATCATAATTATACAGCAAATTTAAAAACCTTCAATAAGAATTGGTAATATAAATCCAATGAAAATATAGAACACATATTGACATAGACAGACGCATTTCATAGTTGGGCAATTAATAGACTGCAGGTAAAACCAGGAATTCACGCCATATATAACATTTAGCTGCTGTGATGACAAAAGATGTACCCGAATAGATCGAACTCCAAAATTGATCTGGGGTTATAAAATCAATATTAGTTAAAAGGTCCCGGTATCCTTTCACATAAGTAGTTTGTAGCACAAAACACACTGTTAGAATGTGGCAAGCGGTTTCGACTGCGCTATTACAGAGTCTACAAATTATCTCTTCTGTAGGAATTTTTAACCAACTACCTGTATATTCCCTAGTATCTAAGATGTTAAATCAAAGGAAAATTATAAACCACCTCAACTTTCCATCGCAAATCTTGGTGAGGTACGAGAATGGGGTTCTAGGTTGGAAGTTCTGTAGTCTATATTCACTATACCGCTTTTCCCCCTGAAGATCGGATTTGTTCACAACCGCATCCCAATGTAGCGATTTATTTTTTCTTCAAAACAATCCAGGCATTAGGGAGGGACAACATTTGATCTATAGAAAAAGCAATGTTATCAAAGTGAGTGAAGGCAGATTCCCTTAATGCTTTAAGGAATCTATTCACACAAGGCTCCCCATTACACCTTGCCAGAAGTCCCATTAAGGTTCGATCCCTAGGGGGGCAGGCAGCAAGTTGGCAGATGAGCTTACAACGCTGGATAAGCCAGCTATATTTAATCGATAAGCCGCCCAACTCAATTCTAGCTGTCTCTACCGGGACTGTTTTAGGTGCTCCTATAATTGAGCGCAGAATGGTCCCCTCTACCAATTCCAGCCATTGCTCATGTCTCTCCGACAGTATCTCAAGGCTGCATAAAAGACAAGGCACTAAGCTGCTGCCATAAATAGAAAGCATGCCCTCTGTTGCCACCTTTTTGCCCAATTAATTTTTTGATTATCGCCCACCTCTTCCAAATTTCTATTACAATATGATTATCACAAAAAGATTTAGCTTTACTGGATTTTATAGGAAAACCTAGGCATACATAATTTTCAACCACCTTACTGGTCCATTTTCCACACACACTTCGATTACGTTGATTACCATTTACTAATACTTTGGTTTTGGCTTTAATAATTGGATGATTCAACAAAGAGTAAGTAGAAAGAGCAATGATAGATCGCTGTAGACCAATAGGGATACAGTTGATAAGTAGTACCGCTGCATATAGCAGCCACAGCACTGATTCGTTACCCAAATGGGGGGGAGGAATTATGCTCTGAGCCGAGGGTGCTAGCCCTATCAGATATATAGAGAATGATTAGCAGGGGTGCCAAAATGTACAACTGCTTCAATCCCTGATTTGTATTGATCTGGTTAGAGAGAACACCCTCTTGGCTCAGGCGAACAGACACCTTGGTATTGCTATATAAAGACCCAATGAGATACAAAAGGGTTGGATCCAGGCCCCATTTTTAAAGTTTGTACAACAAGAGTGGGCGGAACACCGAGTATAACTCTTTTGAATGATCTATGAAACCTAGGTACAGTTTCCCATCACTCTGCCTATAGGTTTTGTCAAACAAATAATGAAGGGCACATAGGTTGTTAATCGTGCTATGGCCCTTCCTGAAACCAGTCTGAAACTTGCTCAGGATTTCTTTTCTCTAGCCAGTGTGGTAGTTGCTTTAATAGCAACGATGCAAAAATCTTAGAACTGGAATCCAGCATGGTGAGGAGTCTGTAGTTGGAGGGATCCTCCCTGTCTCCTTTCTTAAGGACTGGGACAAGGATGGATTCCCTCCAAATGTTCGGAAAGGAACCACTCACTGTGATTCGTTGTGATAACTGAGCCCTGTTAACAAAGCAGCAGGAGGCACCAAATGAGGAATGATATTAATCTCTAGGGCATTATTTTGTCGTTAATTCTGGACGACTTGTAGGGCAGACTGCACCCACTTGTCCATCGGGCCCTTTAGGCTTGTTTGCCTAGTGATGCCCTCTTGAGTTGTTCTTACAGAAAGTGCACTCTCAGGTATCACTTGGCCGATGTTGTAGGGACGAGCTATAACTACTGCTGGTTCAAAGCAGTCAGCACTAACTGACAGAGTAGCTGACTTGGAGCTGTTCAATTTACAGAGCCTCTGTTGTTTTTCCTACGGGTGGTGCACTTGCCAGAGGTTGCAGTCGAAGCTCAGGGCAGAACTAGAACCACATCCACCGACAACGGTGGTGCATTCTTCACTTTACCCAAGGTGGAAGCCCAGACTTGCGCCATACCCTTGCAAGTGTGGGTGCCTCCTGTTGCAATGCGTTTGGGGGAGGCTTATTTGTACCCAACATATCAGTGATGGATGGTTCGATATTAGTAATCAGTTGGGAGCCTGAATTTGCAAGAATGATGTCAACAACCCGAGAAAGAATCAATGTCAGGTTGCGCTGCTTGTCTGCACTTTTAGAGCATAAAGAGAATAGTGCATCTACAGATGCGGCCACCACATTAAGGGTGGCAGATGCACCGAAGACGTCCTCGAGGAAAGGGCCTGAGGGTCAAAGCTGGATGGAGTACAAAGAGTCACAATCGCTTTCATTTGTACAAAAACCAGAGGAATTTTAAAGCAAACATTCCAAATCTGGCGTGGATGAGCTTTGAGGGCCAATCACATTGCTATACTGGACTTCAAGATTGGTTATATGGCCAGTCTCACCGGCTGGCTCCATCTGAAGACGCATGCAAAGATTCAACAAAGAGTTGTGATCGATGGAGGGGGGGGACACATAGAGCTGACATCATTTTCGCCTTCTATGTCGTGCAGGCGTCTAGCTGACAATTCCAAATCGGGTATTATTTTATTTTTATTATTGTCAAGTAAGCAGCCAAGAATGGTCATTTTATAAAAGTCAGTGATTTTTGTATTTTCACTTGCAGTATTACTCACTGCCACCTTCTTTTGCCAAAATGCTTCCCACGAATTCAGATACATTGTTTGCTAAATTCACTTTCCCGGTTGACAAGATTGTATTAGAAGGTGGTAGCAGAATTGAGGCATTTGCTTGTTTTGCTGCCTGGGCCATAACGCTGTGCAGGCCATACTTGCGCACTTTTTGTCTTTTCATTACAATAAAAAGCAACTGTTTAAGCAGCCAATAAAGGTCAGTTTAGTAAAAGAGGCAATTTCTACTTACTATGCTTGCAGCAGGGTGTCTCACGCGTGTAAAGGTGTTGTGTTGAAATGGAACGGCGACAGTACTTAAAGTCAATGTGGGACGGATTCTGCCTAACTGCTCCACTGCCCCACTGAAACACTAAAACACACAGCGCACACAGTGTTCCATGCTGGTGTGGGTTCTTGAACTGTGCCTACATGCATTGTGAGTAGAGAGGAAAGCAATATTACAGCCCAGCCTCAGTAGTCTTGCCGGTACAACAGAGCCCCCGACAGCACAGCAATCACTAAAACACATGTCGCACACCCATTGTTTTTTATTAACTGCTTGTCAGAGAATATTTCCCCATAAAGTGCACAAAAAGAATACGCTTGCACTGCGTCGGGCACAGAGAACTCTTTCAATGCGTCAGAATTATCTGAGCTAGTAAAATGTTTAGGATCCAGTGCTGAGAATGTATGCACAGTATTTCTAAAATCTTGAAACCTCACTGTCATCTGAGCAGCAAAGGTATCAACAAGGACATAGGTTTCTACTGTGAATGCCTGCCTCACACTTTATAAAGGATGATCAGCTGCTTCATCATGCAAGCTTTTCTTAGCCCACTTCCTTTTTGTTGAAAGTGTGTTGATGCCCACACTCTTCAGCCATGTTTCTAGAATGTGTTTCAAACCGATCAAATATATAATCTGACCGAAGCTTCTCTAGTTCCTTACAGCATGACACAACCAGGCTTTCTGCAGTTACTACTTTGCAAATATGTTGATAGTGTATGCACAGTTTGCAGTACTTTGTGCCAAAAACATATTAAGACTTTAGACTCAAAGGCTTCAATTGTGTTCCAGAGCCCCTGTGCATCCCAAAGTGCTTTTCCATTTGCATTTGGGATGCATCCAGTGGTTATTCGGCACAATGCGGTTCTAACTGATACAATGTTTTATTTCACAGAATGAACTACCCTTTTACGACTAGCCCATCTAGTGCCATATGCTTTTTTAATGTCAGGGCGGTGTGCTGAAGGTCATGTTCCTGTTGCTCTTCCTGCAGAACTTTCATGCGAGGCAGACTGCTTGTAAGGAAAGTGTACAGTGCCTCAAGTGTATCAAAAAATTGCTTTCCTTTTAAATATGAGTGTGCAGCATCAATCAGCACAAGGTTTAAATTGTGCACACAACAGTGAACATGTATAGCTCTAGGCGAGACTTGCTTCGCAAGTGCTTGAAGTCCAGCAATACAGCCGAACATAGTGTTTGCATCATCATAAACCTGCCTACGGATTAAGGAAACATCTAATTTCAGGGACTGCAAAGTCATTGTCAATAGTTTATAAAAGTCTGCGGATCCTGGTTCAGCAAATGTTACAAAATGTTCTATTGCATGACCAGATGATGTCACATGCCTAAGAGATCAAGAAGACTGATCACCTCTGCTGACATCTATTGTAGAGTCAACAATGACACTATAGAATTTATCCACGTTAACTTCTTCAAGGATAGCGCTCATTGTCTCTTTCACTAATGAAATAATTCTGGATGTTATGGCTCAAGTAGGTTTCATTCCACTTACCATGAGCAATATGCTGTGCTAAAACAGTGTCATACTTGACATCATCTTCAGTAACTCCAATAAATGGCATTCATTGGACGTACTTCCCTATCCCGCGTGTTCTGTGTCCCCAGAGGGGCATCCTTTGCTTGACAAGATACAATATAGCATCAATCGCCTTGGAATACCACGTTTTTTCTCTTTCTGTTCCATTCAGCTTTTATTAGCTCTGAAACAATAATTCTGTCTTGGGTCATTCTAAATTAGGCTATTTGTATCTGTTTTTCAGCTTTACAGTGTATCTTGGAAAGTTCATGCATTCACATTTTTTTCTGTTCCGTTTTTAGAATTGGAAAAACCACAGCGAGGATCAGACCAAACCTTTGAAAAGTGGTTTTTTTTTTTTTTTATCGCCAAATAGCCAACATTCAAAGCAAAAAAAGACTGTTACTTTTGGGAAAATACCCTAACCACGGGCTTACTACAGGGAATACCCCTGCAACTTTATTTTTGTAACCCCCTTAAGTGCCAAGGACGAGGTATCTCGTCCTTGGAATTTCCTCCAGGGTGCCAAGGACGAGGGAGCTCGTCCTTTTTGGCACTCTGTTTTGCAAGGATCGCTCAAAACTATAATCCAACCCCTGGGCTATGTGAGGAGGAGGTCCCCCCTCACTGCAAGGGGGATGGATTACCTTCAGTTTCACGTCGGCGTGCATAATGCACGCCGGTGTGAAACAAAGTAAATTCACCGCGGCAGCCATTTCGGGCTGCTTCGGTGAAGAGAGAAGGTGAGTGCCCTTCTCCCTCTGCCTTGATCTCCAGCTGTATTTGAAGCCGGAGATCGAGGCAGGTGTTGTTGGAAAGGGGAGATTCTCTCATTTCCAACAACACCATTTGTGTAAGCATTGCTGCTCACGGATCGGGCGCAGGGCGCTCGATCTGTGGGCAGCAATACCATTAGACACCAGGGATGTCTTTTCAGTATGGGGAGAGGGGGTTGCTTACTAGGTAGGTGTATGTAGACCCCTGGGGGCAGACGGGTGACGAGCAAAAAAATAAACGGCATACAAAAAAAGCTATGGGGAGGGGGTTGGTGACCCTAGGCACCAGGGATTTTTTTGTGATGGTGTCGTTTTCAATGACACCATTTATGTAAACATTGCTGCTCGGGCGCTCGATCCTTGTGCAGCAATGCCACTAGACACCAGGGATGTCTTTTGACACCTAACGAAACACACCGCCAACAACACATGGCCTACCTTCCCGCGTCCCCACACATGTCCCGATGAAAACGGTACCTCATGTGTGGGTGCACCTACCGGGGCGCAAAAGCAAAAGGGTAACCCTAAGACTTTTGGCACAGCACATTTTGTTCATGTGGGCAACCTACAGATTTGGGCCTAGGGTGTCGAAGCCAGCAAGGAAAACGGGGAACCCCATGCATTACCGAAAAGAGGACACCTGTGGGAATCCACAGAGGTCTGCCTTATGCAAATTGACCCAGTTTTTATTAGCCACACTCCCAGACAAAGTGTGATATTTGGTGGGGAAAAAACACAATGTTCACTTTGTCTGCGGTTCTGGGTAATTGTGGGCTGATTTGCACAAGTCAGACCTCTTCGGATTCCCACAGGAGTCCTCTTTTCGGAAATGCATGGGATTCTCTGTTTTCCTTGGTGGCTTGGACACCCGAGGGTCCATATCTGTATGGTGTGCCCGTCTGGAAAAATTGTGAAATTCAGCTGTCGGAAAATACTTTGGGTTAGGGGTGTTTTAGGCTTTCCCCTTGGCGCCCAGGTAGGTGACCCACACATGTGAGGTACCGTTTTCATCGGGACACCTGTGGGAATGCAGGACGGTCGACCATGTATTGTTGGCAGCGTGTTTCGGTGGGTGAGCCGAGTATTTTCGCCACATTTCAGACTTCTCCAGAATGGCTAATTACCCTTACCTACTGAGTCCCTCAGCAGCTTTGCTGGATTTCTGGGGTTTATTTTTCTCACCTGGTAAGAGTGTGAGCCTTTTTTCCCACTCCTACATTAAATAGAGTGCTGGAAAGGGGTAATACTTATCCCTTTTTGTCTGTTTCTCTTGGAGCATTATTTCGCTCCCTTTTTATTAAGACTTGGCTGGTGGCAGCGGTAACTATTTTTCCTACCGCGGTTATCTTAAATAACCTTGGTATGGTTTTAGGCTATCTTGGTAGTCTCGAACTTGAACCCGCTAGACCATATATGTTTTTATACGGTTCCGGCTGGGTTTATTCGCCAATTCTTTTTGTAAAAGTCTTTCTCGTGTTTTACTCTGCACGCCAAACCAGGTTTGGGTCCTTTGTTCGCGGTCCATTCGCGGGCTTCTGCACAGAACCCCTCCTTAGGCGCCTGTATGTCTGAAGGGGACAGGATGTGAGGGAGGGGTTTAGCACTCCCTGCACAGGGTCTCCTTGGAGACCCATGTCACACTCTGATCTGATTGGCTGTGTTGACGGTCCCGGCGGGACAGCCACCCTGCTGTGTGAATGGGGGAAAACTGCATAAAAAGCAGGTCTCTGGGGCTGGAAAGGCAAAGTAGCCACTGGAACGAGAGAATCAAAGAGGAGCTGACAGAAGAGGACCCCTACTACGACTGAACCTCCCGGTGAAGCCCTGCTGGATGTCCGAATCTTCATACTCCAACGACAGGGAAGATCTGCAAGGAATCTTCTCCCCTTGAGTTGATGGGAACAACCAGTTTACCAAACTGCTCGCCAGGCCTCCCTTCTCTGGTCGAATTTGCTGTACAGAGCTACAGTGAACCGGATAGCCAGGAGGAACGGACCCTGCTTGTGTTTTATGGAGCGCACCTTTTATTCGTTGCTTTGCTCTGCTGCTGGTTTATTCCCTGGGCAGTGCAGGACCCTCCAGTCTTCCTACTTCATGTCAGTCCGACAGTCGCTTCAGGAACCGTGAGCCTGCAGGACCTGCCAGGAGCGTCTGCCTCAGCTACAGCCTTCTTCTCCATTTAAGGTACTGTTCAAATCCGGTTGTTCATTTCGTCCAGCCGCGCTTAGTGTGTGAAACCTCTCGCCAATCCAAGAGCTTGTCCTTCTCCATTCTTTGAACTAACTTTTCTACCGACCAACTTCGTTCTGAACTCTTGGCAAAGACTTAACCGCAAACTAACCTGAACTCTGTGATCTTGAGCAAAGACTTTGGTCCATTGACTTTGGGCCAGGCCCCTTTAATTTGATTTCCTCACTGTAGTACCTTTTTCTAGATTGCCCTGCTCGCTTACTTGTTGGTGCTGCTCAATTCTTGTCTAACCTTGTCTTTCCCTCCCTTTTTAAATTGGTGGAGTGCCATTTTGCTCACACTTCATTTTGAGCCTAACTTGTCCACAATCTATTGGGTGTGGTATAGTGTATTAAGAGTGTGATTTTTAAATTGCTTCATAATAGTGAAATGTTTTACAACTGATGTGTAAATAAATGTATATTCTTTTACTCAGAAACCTTGAGTCAGTGTTTGTTTGAATCATAGTAATTGCTGTCCTTTGTGTAACTATTGATACTGCTCACTTGCTCTTGAGATAGGTCTGGCTGCTCAGCCATCGCTAACACTTCACTGTTTAGTACAGGCTTGTACCAAAGGTGAATTTTCGCTGTCACTTGTAGTCCTAATTGTGTGTGGTGTTCCCAAAGTGTACTCCATATAACAGTCGGGTTTCTGGGTAATAAATTCTGGGCCGATTTCTGCAAGTCAGACCTCTGTGGATTCCCACAGATGTCCTCTTTTCGTAACTGCATGGGGTTCCCTGTTTTCCTTGGTGGCTTGGACACCCTAGGCCCATATCTGTACGGTGTGCCCGTCTGGAAAAATTGTGAAATTCAGTTGTCGGAAAAAAAAGACTTGGGGTTAGGAGTGTTTTAGGCTTTCCCCTTGGCGCCAAGTTAGGTGCACCCACACATGTGAGGTACCGTTTTCATCGGGACACCTGTGGGAACATTGGTAGGTATGACATTTGTTGTGTTTGTGTGGTTTTCATAACGGTTCGACCCATTTGCTGGTGCCCTTTGTCACACAACCCTTTCATTTCCCAAATGTGCCCTACATTTAGTCGCTGCTTAGGGGCACCATACACTTTTGTAACCTGCACATGTCACCTATCCTTGAAAAGGTGTGCCTGTGCTCTTTCAAAAAATGGATGCTTGCCATTGGTTTTCATGATTTACACATGCTAAGTACATCTGTTCCGGCCGTAAGCATAAAACTTGTGTGTACCATGGCTTAGTGTTTGGCTTGTGGTATTGCTTGTTTTGTGAAACACTACAAAAAATGTGTGCTTTCCTAACTGAAACAGGCGGGGGAATGTATTGGAGCATTGTTGTTCTCAAAATTCATAGAAGCCATTGCCGTACCAAGCCAACCATGTCCACCACATACCTTTTTCTTTCGGTCATTTTCCCGCTTTTTCCCCAAACTATGGCATTTTCACCTACCTAGTTGTTGCCCGACCTGCGCAAATCACCTCTTCCTAAACTTGGAATTTTGTTTACTTTTCAGAAACGTATGCCTTTCTGTCCTCCAATTCGGCTTTCCTACCCTTTTCTTCCATAGCCATCTTTTAATCCAGGCTGACATGGACCATCTGCAAGAAATGCTTGAACTAAAGGTGTAGACATTGTCTCGGAGGCGTCGCTAGGAGTGCCGGGGGGGGGGCTAAATCCCTTGGTCTTTTGGTTGTAGCCCTGGATGGAGCTCAGGGGCCTAAACTTAAACAATTGGGTACTCCCTGTTTTTTGGTATCAGGGTGTCGACACTGTCAAATGGGAGACTTATATCGCAATAAAGGAGGGGGGGACATGTAGACTACCTCTTTCTTTAGTCCCTGAGACTCAACAGATCAGAAAAAGCCAATCTGGTTCAATCAAAGATTGTTGGAACCACTATTTGTATAGCATATTCATTTATTTTAATACATATTTAACCAAAGCAAAACTAAAAAAGGCCTCCAATAAAAGGTCATATATATTCATATAAAAAGACTTAATTAAACCTGTGCAAAAACACTTACAATCTTTAGAGTGACAAAGCACCATAACGTACAGTGAGGAAATCACAAAAAACAGAAAACAAAAACAAGGGAAAGCAGTTTCAGATACTGTTAATGTGTTATTGGTTTACAAGTTTACGGAAGGATCTGGCAACAAGGGCCATGATAATTCCTGCATGATTGAATGCCACAGTTTTTCCAAGGAGATGGTTTTATTTGCTTCAATATTTGTATTTAGAAAATCAATGTCCAGTCTACAACTGGTAAGCGCTTTCCCAACCTTGCATGGTTTGAATTTTAAATTACCTGGTTAGCTGCTACCTGGGCTAAATCCTGTGACTGCTCAGGAAGATGAATGCTTGAAAATAAAAAAATGTTAGCCCTGGTTTGCGCTTTTACCTTTAAAAAATAAAGACTATTATGTTGTTGCACAGTTTGTTTATTTGTTTTTGAATCCCCATATGATCACTTTATACATTACTTCTTCGGTCCCAGTTACAGCACTGGGTCTCATGATCTTTTGTCTTTGTTGAGGATATCTAGTATTTGGAAGTCCCAGTTCCCTCACTGGGATGTAGTTCAAAACAGTTTTTTATATTTGTTGTTCAAAAGCTGAATGGTATTATTCTCATATTGTTTTTCTTCAAAGATTTGTTGTTCAGAGGCTGGTACCGTATTTGCTTGTTCTGTTCCCAATTGTTTGGGAGTAGGTTCAATATGAGCTAGTGTTTTGTTTCTTCAAAGCATATGATTCAAAGTATTCAAATTATATGGTTTAAAGTTGATTCACTTATGGCTGATCCTGTCTCCATTGGATAAGTCATAAAAAATGTTGTCTTGTTCTGTCTCCTAATGATCCCAGTTGCCTCACTGGGGTTCTCAAAGTTAATTCAGTGTCGGTTCTCCTTTTGCTTCAAAACAAATTGTGTATTTGTTGTGTCTGTTTTCCAAGGCAAGTTTGGGGCCTTTTCTTTTTCCCAATGTTTTGTGATTATTTCCAAAGCGAGTTTAATTGGAACTATTCCCGATTCTCTGTTGTGCAATTGTTTCCAAGGCACATTTGGTTGGTGCTGTTCCTGATTCCCCTTGCAATTTTTTCCAAAGCAAGTTTGTGCTGTTCTTGATTCCCCGACATGTTTCACCGACCCTTTAGGGGTGGTTCCTCAAGGGAGGGAATGTTGTTTCCCTTTTCTTCTAATTGATATTCTGATGTGTCTTGATTGTGGCATATTGGTTTCTTTGAGATCGATTATTCCCACATAGAGATCACTGCTATTAGGTTACCTTGGGGCAAGATTTGAAAAGAAAATCTATGTTGAAAGAATTCATGCCTTATGTGTTAAGTATAGCACGGTAAAATTAATTATTACAAAGCTGTGTGCGGCTGATCTGTACTTACAGGTGGTCCTTTGCTGCAGTAGGAATTTGTCCCTTAGGTTTGTGTTTTCTCTATGGGAACGTAGTGTCCTAAAGAGAAATGTATTGTTGTCAATACGGGGTTTCAAAAGGAAAAGAAAATGTTTCCTTTTGAAAACTCTGTATTGACAACAGTACATTTCTCTTTAGGACACAACGTGCCCATAGAGACAACACAAACCTAAGGGACAAATCCCTACTGCAGCAAAGGACCACCTGTCAATATTTGTATACAGTCTCTCTATTCTAATGTACAAGGTAATTTTAAAGATGTACATAAGGTTGTAAATTCACAAAGACACCTCTGTAGCGCTTGATATAGATTGAGAGAGAGAAAAATGGTTAATAAGCTTCCTCAATTATAGTCGACATACGTTTCGGCCATGATAACGCGTACAGTTGACTCTCGCAGTGCTGTTGGTCTTATTGGTTAAAGCCGTCTTCAGGACAAACAGATTTGATTTTGATGTGTAGTTTATGCTTCCCAAGTTTCAAACTTCCTTACAACACATTCTAAAAAAGATAAATTAAAAGAATTGTTTTAAAACACATACAAAGTGTTCATTGGTGGTTCTATGCTTTCAAATAGTGGAAACGGAAACTCATGATGATCCACTTCAATAACTGACCTGCATCTTGCTCAGACTTCTTTGAGACTAGTAGAAAAAAACCTAACGCTGTCTGGCTGCTTTTGGATGTTCAGTGCCAATAGTCACTGTACCTACAGATATATATATACCTCTATTAGTATTCATCATATTTCATTTTGATATGTTACTTGTTTCTGTTAGAGAAGGATAGCCAGGTTGTAGGTCAATTGGTTGAATCTAAATGGTCGACAGGATAAATGGTCGACAGGTCAAATGATCGATTTTTTTTTTTTTTTTTTTTTTTTTTTTTTTTTTGATTTTTCACATTTTCTTTTTTTTGGGGGGGTCCTCCCCAACCCCCCCTTTTTTTTTTTGCTAAAAAAAAACCCTTTTTTTCCCTAAACGAAAACCTAAAAAAATATATATAACTAAAAAAAAATTTGATCATAAGTCCTGTGGACCATTTGTCTGTCGACCATTTAACTAGACAGCGGAAGGCCATCATTCTAAATCACATGGGTACCTTATAGTTGTATGCAGAACAGCTTAATGTAATGTTCTTGCCATATTGTAGTTTAAATCGTGGGTCCTTGATGATGGGTATCTTGAGCGGTCTGCGCCGCTATTCTAATATGCACTTAGTTGCATTATCACCCGCCGTCTAAAATGGAGCGGAAAAAGGATCAAAATGTAGGCAGCTAATTTAGTGTTGCATGTTAATATAAGGCAACCTTCTATGTAATAGTCACTGTCTTGTGAGTTTGGTCCTCTATAACTGAGCTATTTTACAGTTGTAAAACATTTGTCAATTTAATGGGAATTGTATGTGGCTAGTAGGACATAGCATTATGTAAATGTTTCCAGGCTTCCGTTCAGCCTAACGTGAGGCGTACAGAGAGATAAATACTCTCATATAGCCGTTCGGAGCTTGTTACATTATTGACATCCGTGTGTCAAAACACATAATGCCATAAAGGCAGAGAAACATTGTTAGTGTGTTTTATATTTCCAAAAGGTGCCGCTTACCTCAGAAGTTATAGGCGAAGGAGCATGGTTTCTTCCTTCACCCCGAGCGTTCTGTCTAATGGCTGCTGTTCAGAGACAATCGTTTCTGAACAAGCGATCATGTGATAGCGTATCTTACGCCCGCCCTCTATGTTGGAACGGTCGCATCCCGCGGTTCTGGGATATGTAGTGCACCTAAAATGTGCTTCGTGAAGTACTGGAATAAAGCTTTGCGCAAAGTTTAAACACACGTATGTGAACACATCCTCTATATTGAGACTATGGCATCCCGGCGATTCTTAGGTCTGAAGTGCACCTTGAGTGTGCTTCATAAACGGCTGGAATAAAGCTTTGCAGCGAAGTGTACACAAACGTATGACTTTTGGCAATGAGAATCTCCGCGCACAATCAGAGCCAGCCAGATCCCTAATGTCATCATGTACATTATGGTGTTTATTTGGCCGACTTTACTTGGTGCAATAGAAATATTCTAGCTATTTTTATTTTCGGATTCCATTGTGGCATCTAGTCTAATCACAAGTATGTGTTAGATGTCACTTTATGCAGAAGGATGCTGCTTTTGCTCATGAGAAGCGCAATGGACAGATCACATTTACTATTACTGACATGCATCTTAGAGTACTTGTAATGTCGAGCTAACCCGGCATTATTGTCATTGTGAGTGACGGAATGTATACTGATTCTAGGTTACAAAGTGGTAGGCCCTGACCCAATGGGGAGCATAAAAAATGAACAATGAGCAACAAGCTTCTTCAGACATGAGACTGTTTACGCTTAGTTTTTTGGAAACCAATGTGATATATTCAGACTGAGGGAGACCATCCTGTTTTGAGTACACACATAATTGATCTTTCACAGAAATGCATTCCATTCCATGGCCACATTCAAACCTTGTTTGACTGAGTTAGTATCATAGGTCCATCTTTGTTCACACCGTGTCAATGCAAGATCTTGGTTAATCTAGCATATATTGGCAAAACTAAGCGCCAGGTGAGACAACGTATATGCGAGCACAAATCATGTATAAGAAATAAAATGGAGAACAAACCCCTGGTATCACATTATAGCAGCAAACAGCATAAACCAAGTGACATGCTTTGGTGCATATTACAAATAGTGCAACAGACACCTAGAGGGGGTAACCAATATCTTGCATTGACACGGTGTGAACAACGATGGGTCGGAGATTGGGGGAGCAGATGCATTTCACTGGTAGATTCAGCATGGCAGACAGCCACTCTCATGTTCCCATTCAATTGTTAAATGGGAAACGCTAACGTCGCTGCCTGCATGTCCAATTGTTCCTGTGGCGTGGCTCGCGCCTGTGCATTGAGGGGGGGCACCGCCCGGACATCAACTGCACATGCCCTAGTGTGCTTTGCCTGCTAGCTTGCATGCACAGCCAGAGACTGCCGTGCCTGCCAGCGCTCTCTGCTCCAGATGACAAGGCGAGCTGCCGCCTGCATTGGCTGATTATTTATTCGTATTTTTTGTTTAATATAGCGCCTTAATCCAAGGCGCTTTTCAGTTAACAAGAATACATAAACATGGAACAGTAGAAGCAATAACAGTAAAAATGAATCAAACCAGAAAATTGGCATGTAGAACAATTTGCATGAGAAAAGGGGAAAGGAGAGCAAGGGGGTGTGGAAGGAGGGAAGAGGGAGAGAAAGTAGTGTAGTAGGAGGAAGGAGAATTTAGAAGAGGAGAAAGATAAAGAGAACAAAGGTAAGGGTACTAGAAGGAGGAAGAGAAGGGTGAGAGGGGGAAAGATTGTCTCGCCACCGGTTTAATTTACTGTGAGCAGTGAGGGCCTGGCCCATGCGCACCTGCTTTGCTACAGCAGAACATTAGATGAGGTATTTTTCCCTTTTTATTAATCTTTACCATAGTCCTGCTTCTTTGCCCATTCTATTTGGTGCAAGCACAATCCGTATAAAAGGACTATTCTTTCTGGGAGCGTTGAATACTGCTGTACACGCACAGGTTATGTATTTGTTTGGGGGCAATGCATAGTTCATGTGTGGGCGTTGCGGTACCATGCGTATTTTTGCATTGTGATTTTTATCTGCCGTTGCTGTTTCCACAGGTTAGTGTACGATTTGACTTTTATTGTAATGTATTCAAATACATTGTGGTCGGCACATGTTAGGCCGATGGTGAGATGGTGGACTGAGAGTCTGGTGGTGCACACAGGTAGAAAGCAGGTAATCACCCAGCCAGGAGTGGGTTGTGTGGTAAACATTAGGATGCACGTTTTATGTTGCATTTGATGTGTTGGTTTCGGTTTCCTACTTGTGCACGTGGCGGACCTCACCTGGGGAAGCCCTCCCTTTTCATGATCTTTTACAAAAAATTATCCGTTTCGTTAGATCCGTTAGATCCAGTGTGATCAACCATTTTTGATGTTAGAGGAAATTACGATGTATTCCTTGAATGGATACATTCTTTGAATCCAAATTTACGGTTTACTATGCAAGTAGATGGAAAACAAACAACATTTCTGGGCTTGCTCATTAAAGCACAGAATGGACCTATTACAGTTGACTTGTTTTGGAAGAAAACAGATAGAAATACTATCTTAAGATACGATAGTGTTCACTCTCAAGCTCTGCGTAACAACATTCCCTATGGTCAATTTCTTAGGGCTAGACGTAATTGTACAAAAATTGAGGATTTTACTATCCAATACAAAACACACTAGACTCTTAGAGGAAATCCACATAATATGCTCAATTTTAAAAAAAAAGAGCATAAAATGAATACAGGGAAAATGTATTGGTCAAAAAAAGGTATGTGCCATGACATTTAATACTCATAATGAGATTTAAAAAAAAAGTGCTATCAAGACATTGGCACCTGTTACAATTGAACAATCCTGAACTGTAACGTCCTATATATGCTTTAAAAAAAGGAAGAAATCTGAAAGATTGGATTTGTAGAGCAGATCATTAGGAAGGAAATCACCCACAATTACATCCCTTTGGGGTTAGAACCAGTGATTGGCTACTTCCCATGCGGGACCCGTTGTCAATGTAATTCGACTTCGGCATGTACCTCAGTCATTTTTATTTTTTTGTTATTGGCATTTCAATATCATATACATAAACGGTAAAACCAACCCCCTAACCACTGCTACCCACATTGCTCCCCCAATTAACCCCCTCCAAACCGCTTCTTATGGTGAATATCAAGGATCCAAGTTTTTGCTATGCACAGTATCTGCAGTTTGTGAGTCATCTTGCTGGAAATTCAATAACCATTACCCATTCTTTCGTAAAAGCCTGATACACGCCCTGTATGTTGTATGTCATCCACTCCAAAGCAACATAGTTCCAAAATTTCACAAACCAATCATGAACAAGGGGGGTGGGTTATCTTTCCAATGCTGTGCAATCCCCACTAAAGCTACTAACCTTAAAATAGTCTGTGCTTTTGAACATGTTTTGGCCATTTCTTTTCCTCCACAGTGGCAATTCCTAAGAGTGGCTTTTGTTTGTACCTGTACCCAATTGCTGAATATATTTTGCATATGCTTGTTTATGATTGCCCAATAGTTAGACAATTTAGGGCATTCTAATTATGTCTCCAGTCACCTTTCCCATTGCAGTCCCTCCAGCATTTATCCGTGGTAATCAGTTTCATTTCGTATAGCCTCTGTGGGGTATATGCCATTGGACCATTGCCTCGTACCATGATTCTCTGATCTGTAGGGATTGTGTTCAATTTGGAATATCCTTCCACAGCCATTCTTCTTCAGATGCCGTTATTCCTAATGTCTGCTGCCAGTTCTGAACACATTTCTAGTTCTCCTCTTGAGCCTCTTCTTGTAGTAGGCGATACAGATTAGATATGAGGGTTTTCTCCCCTGGGTTTGATAATGGAAATCTCTCAAATGTCGTGAGTGGTTTTATGGCCGCTGCTTTATTCGAAGGGGCCATCAACCAATGTCGTATTTGCAGATATTGATATCTATCTGGTTCCTTTAGCCCCATTGTTAAAAAAAATACAAATCCCATGCCTCGAAAAATATCCTTGATCTTATTGCAATTCCTATCTTTCCATTTAAGAAAAGCTCTCTAATCCATGCCCGGATAAAATTGCAGATTATTAAACATAGGAGAGCAGGGGGAAGGGCATGTCATTATTTTGCATTGACGCACTGCTTTGTCCCATATGTTTTCCACTCGATTCGTAATTTGGCTGGCATGCATATTATTGGGGCGATCCTGTTTAGAGGGCCATAGCAGTGCTGCAATATGAGGGCCACATATTGCTTTCTCCATTCCCGGCCCATATTTTCTCAGATGATGTGGAGAACCATTCCCTCAACACCCGTAGCTGTGCTGCCTGGTAATATTTCATGAAGTTAGGAAGTCCCAGTCCCCCCCGGTTCTGGTCACATTAGAGTTTTCATAGATACCCGTGAGGTTTTATTGTGCCGTATGAATTTCGATATCACGCTTTATAGCGCAGTGAAAAGAAAAAAATTGTGGTACTTATATCGGGAGGGACTGAAACGAGTGCAAGACCTGTGGCAATATTGACATTTTAACTGCATTTATTCGCCCTAACCATGAAATAATTAATGGGCCCCATCGTGCCAGCAACCGACGGATTTCCACCAAAATGTGGGGGAAATGTACCTGGTATATGAATTGTATTGAATTAGTTAGATACACTCCTAATAATCTAATATTGTGTTTTCCCAAGCGATTTTGGTGTTCAAAGACACTTGTGCTAGTAGTGGAGGTGTAAGAGTTATATTCAGCATCTCAGATTTTGTGAAGTTTATTTTGAAGCCTGCTACCCTTCCCAATTCTGCCAGTTCCCATGTAACCCCTCTCAATGATTCAACTGGCCCTATCACTGTTATCAGCATATCATCGGCATATGCCATTATTTTATGATGCTCTGACCCAAATAGCATCCCTTTAATTTGGACTGATTGTCTGATTCATGTTAAAAAGGGTTCCAAATGAATTGCATACATAAGTGGGGAAAGAGGACAGCCCTGTTTTGTTATGCGGCATAGTGAGATTAGGGTGGATGTCCGACCATTTATTGATAATCTTATCTTGGGGTCAATATAATTAGCTCAAATCATATTTATAAAATTGGGGCCAAATCCCATTTTCTCTAATGTTTTAAACAAAAACCACCATTCCACCCCATCAAACGATTTCTCTGTGCCAAGAGACAGAAAAATGGCTGGCTGTTTTTTTTTGGTCACTTTTTCAATCGGGTGACAGGCCCTTCTAATGTTGTGGGTTTGACGCTGTTTAATAAACGCAGATTGGTCCAGATGAATCACTGAGGGGAGTATATCTGTTAATCTATTAGCTAATATTTTGGTGTAGGATCCTTATGTGGTTTTGGGAACAGAATAGTTTGTTCTTCCCTCATGGAGGATGTGATGTTACCGGATTCTTTGAATGATTTAAATAGTTTCACTAATTTAGGGGCCATTATTGTTTGGTAAGTTTTGTAAAATATAGCAGAATATCCATCTGGGCCTGGGGCTTTATTTAAAGGGAAATCTCTAATTACCTGGGATATTTCACTTATTTCCTCATCTAAATGTTCGCCTTCCACTGGTGTTATCTTTGGGAGCTTGACAGAGTGTAAGTATGTATATTGAGCGTTATCAACAGGATCATCCGATTGATACAATGTGTGATAAAATTCCTTAAATAGTGAGAGTATTTGTTGCGTAGATGTAACTAACTCCCCCTGGGTGTCCTTCACTGCCTTGATTGGACGCGATGCATGATTCTGTCACAACTGCTTAGCTAATAACCGGTCGGCTTTATTTGCTTGCATATAATATTTGTGTTGTGCATTTAAAAGGCTTTTTTCTGCTTTTAATGTTAGCATAACTTGGAGTCTGCCGCTAACATTCCTGTATGCCTTTTTGATTGCCATCCCACCATCCATTTCAATTTATTTCATAATGTCTTTAAGCTCCCCTTCTAGCTCCAACTCAATAGCCGTTCTTTGTTTATGTCTGTGGGCCTCTTCCAAAATGAGGATCCCACGGAACGTAGCTTTTAATGCATCCGATAATATATTAATTTCAGTCTCACCTGTATCGTTTAACTCAAAGAATTCTATGATCGTGTCTATTAATTTATCCCTTATTTTGTCCCGAGAGAGGGTCGATGGGCATGTCCAGGACCATACCCCCAGAGCTGGCCTGGGGAGATAAAACTCCAATTTGAAGGGCGCATGATCTGATATCGCAATGCGGAGAATTTCTGAATTAGTGACATTGCCCATCAGTGTTGCGGATGTGCAAATGCAATCTATATGTGAAAATATTTTGTGAACATGAGAGTAATGTGTAAACCCTTTTTCTGTTCCATGTATTGTAGCCCATCCATCTAAAATTGCTAATTGTTCTATCTTCCTACATAGTCCATGTGAGGGCATCTGTGTGTTCTGTTAGCTAGGTACTGAAAAGCTGTTAGTCCTTTTGTTTATATTAAATTAGATTCTGTGTTTTAAATTGATTTTAAAAATGTTAAATACTGGGGTACTGGAATAGTTGAAGTGCTGCTTTAATTGAAGGCCAGGGCTTGTTGAACCAGTTAGTCAGATATCAACTGTGAACAAGCACATAGAAAGCAACACTCAGTCTTTATTTGTGACTGTGAGGTTGCTAGGCAGTGTTGGACGCCGCAAACTACATTTCCCAAGCATCCTGTATTCGCGAGCGTACTAAATCCCATGTCAGGTGTGTAAGCGTCGGCGCATAAGGGCCCTTTTATTCCGGTTTTGCTCCGGTGAGTGCGCTGCATCCCCTTTTCCATTTGTTCCATCATTTATCCAGAAAATGAATACATTTGTATCGTTTTGGGGTGGGGAAATGCTATCCTCTAATGCTAGCCCGGGTGGAGAGCTGGTAGGTGGGAAGAAGTCGTTGCAGGTTAAAGGAAACACCCATCAACAAAGGGAAAATGAAGTAAACTACGTGAAGTCTCAGCCAAACCAATCGCTAAAGGTAGGGTTACTTAAAACCCAAACATGCCTCTAATACACAGGAGATGATCAGGGAACAAACTTTAGATGTACTAGGTGTCATAGAAACTTGGCTGAAAGATCCAATCGGGCCAACATGTGACTTAGCGGTACCAGCAGGCTATATTGTATACACCACAAATAGAGTAAACGGCCAGGGTTGGGGAGTGGCTATTATCGCCAGAGAATCTATAAAACTTTTTAAAGTCAACATAAGTTGTAAAGGATGTGAAACTCTACATCTGAAACTTGTACACACCCGAAATAAATGCCTAAACATCATAGTCATCTATAGACCGCCATCTCTGGTCTCAAACTTTGGCAATGAACTTTGCTCCCAATTAAGAAAATTGAAATCACCTAATGCATCGACTTTACTTATGGGAGATTTCAACTATTGGAGAGGGAATGCTAAAGACAAAGATGTTATCGCACTGGAAAAAACATAAAAAAATTGAGATTTCGGTATAGTCAACCAGGAGCCAACTACACCTCAAGGAAACCAATAGGACTGGGTTCTAACGCAAAACCTCCAGGTCAAACTAGTAACCACAGAGCCATGCATATGGAGCGACCATTTCCTGGTATCTTTTAAAGTATTGTTGGAGCCCAATAAACAACATCACAATCCACATATCAAAGTAGTGAGCCGGAACTTTAAAAACCTGAATGCGGAACAACTACAACCCTGCTTAAATGATGTTCTGTTATCCCTACAGGATAATGATAGCTGTGAAACTATATGTTAAATAAATACACAACACAAATCCAAGCTTTGGTGGAATGAGTAGCACCACAGAAAACCAAGACTGTTAGGAAAGAGTGCAAACATCAGAGATGGTTCGACAGCGAACTGGATAAACTTAAAATGGAAAAAAGAACTCTTGAAAGAAAATGACAACAGGACCATACTAAGGAAAACAAGGACAATTGGAAGTTAGCTAACAAAAAATATCAAGATGGTATAAGAGGCTAAAGCCAATTTTTATAATGAAGAAATTGAATTAGCAGCTAATGCTATGAGTAAGATATTCGCAATCTTAAAAAATGTTGAGAAACCCAAATCCCTTACCCCTCCTTTCACACCTACAAAGGAAGACTGTGATGCAGTGAAAAATGCCTTCCCAGCTAAAATATTAAAGGGTAGGCAAAATTTAATTAAGGCTAGAGTACATACAGGTACATTAGCATCGGGAAAAGATAGTGCCAAACAGGCAGGGTTAGACTCATTGAACTTTACCAGGATCTCCGAACCAGAAATGATAGAAGTACTAAAACACATGAAACCCACTTCATGTGCAGAAAACATCTTACCTTCCAAAATCATTCTGGAAAATAAAGAACTGTTCACCCCAATCTTGGTGAAAATAGTCAATGCCTCGTTTAGAGAAGGTTCAGTACCAAAAGAATTTAAAAAAAGTTACCATCACGCCCTTAGTTAAAAAGACAGGCCTTGACCCTGAGGATCCTGGCAATCTTTGCCCCATTCCAAACTCAAATTTTATCCTTAGCATTTTTGATAAAATCGCAACATGCCAATTACAAAAACATATAGAAAAACTAGACTCCCTACACAAACAACAATCTGGCTTTCGGGCTGTTCACAGCACAGAAACTGCTATGTTGGACCTTCAAAGCCACATTTTAGAGTTATTTGATAAGGGCAAAGCAGGTATGCTAATACTGCTTGATCTCAGTGCGGCATTTGATTTGGTAGATCACCAATTACTGGTAAATGCAATAAAACGCCCAGCAGGATGCTCTACGGCAGCACTGGATTGGCTTGTTTCGTTTCTAACAGAGCGCCAAGCAAGAGTGCACTGTGGGGACCTGTTCTCCGAGGCCATCACAATAATGTTTGGAGTTCCTCAGGGAGGTAGCCTCTCTCCACTGTTACTTAATGAATATATGAGAAGCTTATGCGACGTGCTAGATGAGATTGGTGTGTTTTTTACAAACTACGCGATGACACGCAGCTAATCGGTGAATTAGAGGGTAACTACATCAGGGACAGTGAGAAGATAGCAAGAGTGTACAGTAAAATAGAATCATGGATTCAGCAGAATTGGATGTGTCTCAATGACTCCAAAACAGAACTCTTGATTTTTGGAACTAATCGGACTAAAGTAAAGCTAGGAGAAGAGTATAGGACTTTTTCTATAAATTAAGCAAAAATCCAAGTATCAAATCAAGTTAAGACCCTAGGAATGATGGTCAATGACTCGGTCAGCTCAGAGGTGCAAGTAAACTACCTAAATAAAAATACGACATACTATCTGCGCCTGATGAGGGCTATTCGATCTTACCTGAATGAGGCTAACACAGCCACAGTCGCTAGGGCAAGGGTTTTATCCAGATTGGACTATGGAAATGCCTTATTGTTAGGAGCCACTAAAAAAGATATGGCAAGATGCCAAGTTATTGAAAATGATGCAGTGTGGATTGTGAAGGGATTTAAGAGTAAAGACCATGTGACCATGGCAAGAAGAGCTCTGCATTGGCTCAAAGTAGAGGAGAGGATGAACTTTAAAGCTATGACCATAGTTCATAGGTGCTTGTTTGATCACTCCCCCCTAATACCTAATGAACCAATTTGTGCCTTACACTCCACAGAGACATTTACGCTCAGCAGGAAAAGGGCTATTCACAGTGCCTAAACAGAAGTTAAAGGCAGGCCTGGGCAGATCTTTTGTCGTATTGGCTGGTCAGCAGTGGAATAGTCTCCCAATTAAGCTGAGACTAGAAGAAAATGTGCTCTGTTTTAGGAAAGGTTTGAAGACGCACCTCTTTAGGTGAATTGCAGGAAAGGGGAATCAGTTTTGTTCGAGCCAGCATAGGATTAGTGATAGCCATCAATTTATAGGTTGTATTGTTTTATGTCAAGCGCCCTGATGCCTACGGGCTTCCGGCGCTATATAAGATTATATACATATATACATACATACATACATACATAGGGTGACCATATTGAGTTCTGTTACTTCTGTCTCTACGTGGATCCCACGCCAAATTAAAATTGCTGAATATCAGCCGTTCCCCGGCGATAAACAATTCTACTCCTACTAACGTCTTCGTCAAAATTCTGTCCTGACCCGCATTTGGAGCATAATTCGATAATAGGGTTAGCGCGGTAGGGCCAAGGGCAGCCACTATAAAAAGGTAAAGGCCATCCTTATCTGCCTTAATTTATTTTGATTTGTACCCTTATTGCAATTAGCACACCGGCCGTTATATTCGCATTAGCTTGAATTATTGTGGGATAATGTCATAAATGAAATTTGGCATTGTCCTCCTGTCTGATAAGAGTTTCCTGCAGAGCTAATATTTCAGGGTGATGTTGAGTTAGGAATCACTCAAGTTTCCGATGCTTTACTGGGCTATTTAGTCCCTGAATGTTAAATATGCATCGGAGTGCCATTTTATATCTGCAATGTCCAATATAAACACTTGCCTGTCTCCCCGACTTCAAACCATACTGTGTGTCTGCATGCATTTGCGGTTAACCCTTCCCCTTATCCCCAAAACTTTGAGCCCACCCACCCTAAACACTAACACCCGCCTTGCCCACCCACCCTTCCCTTTCCCTCACCTGTGCCTGGTGTGACCCGATGTACCTAGCATACCTTTCACCACCGCATCGCCAACTTGGATCGCCACTTCCTCCAGGGATCCCCATGTGGTATCCTCAAACCATCTACACCTCCACACCACGGATTCCAAAATGGGATAACTTGTCGTATATCTTGTATTTCCTAAATCATTGCACAGCTTCCACGTATTTCCCAATCAAGCGCTTGATTTTCGATCAAGTGATGTCAGTTTTTGGATGTACGTTGCAGACCTCTAAGGCGAGGACCCCTGCGGTCCCATTTGTACCTTTGCTTTATACCTCTCCAATGTCCCGTGTTGACCCAGCTGTTGATCGCAGTGAGGTGGTGGGGCAAACTGATTGTAGAAGGCAACGCTGGGGGGGTTTCTGTTTCTTCTTCTTCCATTTTTAACAGTTCCATACCTTCTCTCTAGTAGTTATTCTCTGTTTCCCATCTAGCGTAAATACCAGGCCGAATGGAAATGTCCATCTATGTTATCTTCTTAGCTTGTAGCATTTTCACCACTATTTGCATTCCTCTGCGCTTCTGAAATGTGAGAGGAGACATATCTTGAAATAGCTGAATGTTTGAGCCCTTGTATGTGATAGGTTCCACCTGTCTTGTGGCCCGCAGTATTTGTGCCTTTTGCGGGTAGTCCCCACAAGCTGCCAACACATACCTAGGGTGCATGCCTGGATCCAATCTCTTTGGGCCCACTCTGTGAACTCGGTCAAATCATATCTTTTCTTCTTCATCCGCACTAAGTAGTTCTTTGAAGATCGATGTTATTGCTTCATTTAAGTCGGGGTCCCCGACAGATTCTGGGAGATTTCTGACTCGAATATTCAATCTGCAAGATCAATTTTGTAAGTCTTCACATTGTAGCTCCAATTATGAGTAGATCTCGTGAGATGTTGCAACAATTCCTCAGATTGCCCACTGTCCTGAGTTCTTGTATGGCCGTTCATTTGCATCTGTTTGTTCTCCCAAGTCTGTCAGGTCTCTCCCAAAAGTCTGAGTGCCTGTTTGATCTCTGATGTAAAAGCCGTGAACTGAGTTTGAAATGTTGCAGTGAATGAACTTTGAAAGTCTTGGTAGCTTTTTGTGAAATCCTCTTCGGCTCCTGCCATTTCCATAGCTGCGGCATTTGTGTGGGTGGGAGTGCCTAGGTTCTGGGACTTAGAGGTTCTGGTCCAAATATCTTGTAGTGAGCTTTCTTTAATAGCTTGAGGAACCGTTCAACCTGTCGAAACCACTTTTTTCTTTGTTCCCAGCATAAGATAAAGGCTGCATACAGGCCTCTCCACAGTCGTCCTAAATGGTTTATGGGAGTAGTTGTAGCTGTAATTAGCCCCACCCGAGCCGATAGATGTGCCAGGTGCTTAGTGTAATTATGTTTCTTTGCCCTTGCTTCATTGTTGCTCCAATTCCAAAGATCTGATATTATGCAATCCACCTAGATGATAGTTCTGGGAATATGATTTGCTGAAATATAGCAATGTGGTGAGGCTGCTGGTATGTATCACTCTGTTATGGGATGCTATGAGGCGAGTCTGTATGTTCCTTCACATACTCTGCATCTAGTATGCCTAGATAGCAAATTAGGCATTGAGTATGTGCTCCTTATATGTGGAATACCCTTAGCACTAGTAAAAATGCTAATGGAAAGTTTTCACTGATCAGTGTAAAGGCTCTGCTGTTGCAAAGAGTTCTCCAATCCGTATGCTATTGTTTATGCTATTTCCTGATTTCTATTTTTTGTATTCATAGTTATTTGTGGTTCTTCACCCTCCACATCTGTATTGATGTGTGTGCCAGGATCATTTCCCTGCCTTTCAAACAACCAGGAGCAAATTATTCTGAGTGTTCATCTTGCGGTGGCAGATCTGTCTGAGAACACTGTATTGCTATGGTCGTTATTTTTAAAATATCCTGAAGTGTTTCTGACAGCCCGCTCATCTAACTGCAGTCCGCTCCCACGTTGTCAGTTTCACTGTGCCGAGTGCTGCTTTATTATAACCCCTGCATTCCTCCTCCCTCAGACACCAGTATTAGCACACCCCCTTCAATCAAACGTTCTTCCCGGAAGCTCCTACGTGCATTTCCCTTGACCAGCCTTCCTCTATCAATATGCAGGTCTTATATCCACACTGGTACCTTAATATGTGCGCTGAAATGCAGTCTGGTCTGCTATTCTGCTTCCTGAGCCGTTGGGCTGGAATCGTCACTGCGTTTTCTGCACTTTTCAGTTCCCGGCGACCGGGCACCACGTAGGGCTTGGATGCCTCTCACCAAGTAGGGATATCCGGAAGAGAGGAGGGCAGAGGGCTAGCTGGTCCGACCAACACCCTCTCACTGCAGTCACTCTGATTCAATGCAGGTCTTTTCTCCATGTCTGCTTTTAGTGCTGGAGGTTACCTCTTCCTCCTGCGGATCGGTGCATGCCCATGTGTATGTGCTTACTTACACCACTGTTTTCAAGCCGCGATCTGCAGTATCCCTCTTGACACCACATCCTCCAAAGCTGCATTTAGGTGCCTGAATTCAGGGAATATCTGCGAAAAGCAAACCATATGCTGTGCAAGTATTATTATAATCTTGACAAGCTCTGCCTGGACACGTCCTCAGTGCTCGGTGGCCATCTTGGTATCACCTCAGTCCTTATTAATCATAAAACATGGACCTTGAAACATCATACTACTTGTAATAGTAAAAACGTTATAGATGCGATAAGGTGTCCATGTAACAAAACATACATAGGAAAAACGTCTAGGGCTGTTAAACAAAGAATAACGGAACACAAGTCAAAGATCCGTACAAGGAATATCACATCGCCCTTAGTAGCCCATTGTTTGGAAGAAAACCATACATGTGAAGAATTTAAGTGGTGGGCTATCAATCGTATTTGGGGAAGCGATGGATGCAATATATCCATCAGACTGTCTCAGAGTGAACAATGGGGGATGTATAAGAATCAGAGTTATCAAAATGGTTTGAACCAACAGGAGGAATGGTTGCATTGTGTAGAAGGTTGCAACATGGGAATGTTGTTCTTAGCCATTTTTTGTCAACATTTCGATTTTTGGCAAAATATCCCGTTTGAACCAATAGGAAGAATAACTTAATCGTGTACAATACTGCAGCACAGGAATGTTATTCTTATCTATTTTGTCAACTTTTAGTTTTGTGGCAAAATCTTTGGTTTCTAAATATAATAGCCACTTTAATAACTTTGGCATTACATACAATACATATACGTGATATGCTTGTTAAAGCACTACCATTTGTCATCTATATAACTTTAGACAGTGGAATTTCTACTATCTGGTTTATATTGGTTCATTCCGTTATGTGTGTATATGAAAAAGCATATGCTGGGACGCTATGCTCCTTTCCGTGAGGAATTAGTGCTTTTCTGCGGTTTGGGACATTGTATTCCTTTCAATGCAAAACCAGTCCTCTTTCTATGGTGTCTCTGTTGGAATATTGGATCCCGGGAGACGTACTTAGTTTTAAAAAGTTCTTCTTTTATGGCTATTGAACTTTGATTATCATAGAGTATCCAAGGAACAAATCTCGGCCTTCTATTTATTTTTCTTTGTCTTTGAAATAAGATGGCGAACGCCGCCCGACACGCAGTGGTTGATTACAGAATTCGTTTTTGACAACGGTAAATGTAAGTGACCTCGAGATATACAGTCTATAAAGTTAAGCGGACATATGACAGATACTGAGACATATTTTTGCTCCATATTTTGCTAATCAGTTTTACAACGGGTGGTTGCAACCACTTTTGGATGCAACAAAAAAGTAGAATATATTGAAGTATAAAGTGCGTTCTAGAAGTAAATACAGTTCTGCTTTGGTATTTCTATCTAGAAATCTTGCAAGTTTTATTATGGCGATAGCGGGTTGAATAAACACCATCATACTTCAGGAGATGCAAGATTTAAATACTTATGTAGAACTATAGACTAGAATGTCTTATGAATTTAGTTCTAATTGAGATTCTAGTTCACATCTACATGTTTTATTTGCACGGATGTTATGAGAGGCTAGATGAAAGAAGGTGTTGGCGCACGATTTATCTTGATATACATCTGCTGGCCTGAAAAGAAAGGGAAAATACATACACACACAGAAAGATGGAGGTTGGTGACTTGTGCTGTGCGTCATTTGATTAGTTTGTCGACATAGCTTTACTGATTGGAATAAGTGGTTCATTCCCAATTCTAATTTATGTCTCTGCAGATAATTAAGGCTTTACGTGCACAATCTGGGTGGTGGACAGAGGCAATTCCCATACAGAATAAACATTTGGGTAAATGTTCTTCTAAAATGAAATAATGGGAACTTGCATGATTGTAAGAAGAGTTGCGAATGGGCAGTTTTTAATTGTGTTTTAAATGTGTCTTTTTTTAGAATCATTCAAGACATTGATCAAGGGATGGTGTAAAAAGAAAAATAAGAAAATATAATATCTAGCTCACAAAGCATACGTTTTCTGTCATTTTCAAGTCCTGAAGAAGACGAACATCAATTCTAGAATGGTACTAGATGACATTTTTGTCGAAACTGAGCAAAAAGGGATATTTAGAAAGTGATAATTAGATGAGTATTGGTCACCCATATAATTCTCTATGAATACCTCTAGTTGATCTAAACTTGAAATGAGTCACAGTAGTGATACAAGATCATACAAAAATATTATATAAATAGATGTTTTTGTAGATTATCAGAAGAGTTGGTCTAGGAAAAAGATAAGTGATTGGTTTTTTCGACAAAAAAGTCATTTTTGTACAAATATAATTGTCGCTTTTTGCACAATATATATGTTCAGAATATGTTTCTATGTAAACGTGAGAAATATGCGTTTTTAGAAAAGCAATCTATTTGAGTAACACTTATTGAATACAATGAATTTTTAATATATTGGTTAAAATGTCATTTTTTTACTGACCCATAGCTCTCTTCGTTACTATCCGAGTCCTGAATATGATATAAAGAAGGAAAGTACAGTTCTGTGAACATCCCTTGTAGTTTTTGAACTAAAGGTGTAGACATTGCCATAGAGGTGTCGCTAGGAGGTTCGGGGAGTGAGGGCGGCTAAAGCCCCTCATCGTTTGGTTGTAGCCCCAGATGGAGCTCTGGGGCCTAAGCCAAAGGCTAGGACCGAATATGCCTGGACTGGCCCTCCACCGGGACTCTTTCTTGGGGAATCGGATACATTTCATGGGTAGATTCAGTATTGCAGACAGCCACTTTTATGTTGCCATTCAATTGTTAAATGGGAAACATGAACGTCACTGCCTGCATGTACAAATGTTCCTGTGCACGTTGGAGGTGTGGGAGGGGGTGGGGGGGTTCACCGCCCGAACATCAACTGCATGTGCCCTAGTGTGCTCCGACTGCTAGCTTGCATGCGCAGGCGGGGACTGCCGTGCCTGCCAGTGCTCTCTGCTCCAGATGACAAGCCGAGCTGCCGCCTGCATTGGCTGATATTACAAGCCTTTTGGTGTGAATTCAGATTGTCTCGCCACATGTTTAATTTACTGTGAGCAGTGAGGGCCTGTCCCATGCGCACCTGCTTTGCTACAGCAGAACATTAGATGAGGTATTTTGCCCATTTTATTAATTTTTACCATAGTCCTGCTTCTTTGCCCATTCTATTTGGTGCAAGCACAATCCGTATAATAGGACTATTCTCTCTGGGAGTGTCTACTGCTGTACACGCACAGGTTATGTATTTGTCTGGGGGCAATGCATAGTGCATGTGGGCGAGGGGTCGTGCGGTCCTGGGCACCTTTACATAGTGAATTTTAATTCAGTTGCTGTTTCCACAGGTTAGTGTACGATTTGACTTTTATTGTAATGTGTAAAAATACATTGTGGTCGGCACATGTTAGGCCGATGGTTAGATGGTGGACTGAACGTCTAATGGTGCATACAGGTAGAAAGCAGGGAATCACCCAGCCAGGAGTGGGTTGGGTGGTAAACATTAGGATGCGCGTTTTATGTTGCATTTGATGTGTTGGTTTCGGTTTCCTACTTGTGCATGTTGCGGACCTCACCCCGGTTAGCCCCCACTTTTCATGATCTTTTACAAAAATCTATCTGTTTCGTTAGATGTTTGCTAGACCCGGTTTGATCAACCATTTTTGATGTAAGATCTGCTACCCCCCCTCAATCAAAAATGGACCAAAATATGTCATTTGTTAGATATTCGTCAGATCCAATAGGAACATCCATTTTATAAGCAATTATTTAGAGGGGGGCTTACCTATAGTGAGCTAATTAGCCCCCCTCAACCAGAAAATTCACATAATTCAATGTCATTGGTTAGATATACGTTAGATCCGGAATGATCAGGCATTGTTTCTGTTAGATCACACACAGGTGCTGAAATATCTGGTTGCAAAGGAGGGGGGGGGGGCTGGCCCCTCTCAACAACATTTTGGGGGAAAAAGTTATTAATTTGAATGAATTGAACCATCAATTTCGATGAAAATGGTCAAAGTTGCTGCGTCTCTCCTTAATTCTCAGGGGTCTAAGAGACTGGAATGATTGCCGCTAGGGCCGTCCCATTTTTCTCTTGACTTTCCCGAGTGTGGAACCCACCTCCCAGTCCCAGACATCCCTATCAGGCTGTTAGTAATCTACAGATCGGTAACCCCCCCCCCCCCCCCCTCTTTCGCTCATCCGGCTCTACTACTGTTCCTATTTCCCTAATGCCAGTACCTCTTTCTACTACCTTCTAAGTTACTCGGGGATATTGTGCCCTGCACACCACTTTCACTTTTACAGGCACCGAGGGATATTGTGCCTTGCCCACCCTCCACTAGCCCCCATTCAACCCTCAGGGACTGCCTGGGATATGGTGCCCTGCTCACCCTTCTACTACTAATGTGCTTCGCTTGCTACTCCCACCACCTACTACCTTTACTCCCAACAAATACTACTGCTACCTCTGCTTCGACTACTGTTAATCCTACTCTACTTCTACTACTGGATGAGCGGTAGGGCCAGCGGTAGAGCTGCCTGCTCCGTTATGTTGGGCAGCCCCTGTTGCGCTTCTGCAGATGATGGTGGGTGGGCTTCCCAGGCTGAGCATCTGGAACAAGTTCCTTTGAAAAATGCAATGTTCTTGGCTGAATCCCAAGTGGGGAAGCTAGATGGGACGCCTGGCTGTCTCACTGCATGGGTGGGTGGGAGTAACAGGCGGTGCTGTCTCCCCCAAGCCCTCCATTCAATTGCAGGTTTGGGTCTATGTCTGGACAAAAATGTTGCCTGACTCCTGGGGGTGGACCACTCGGTTTGTGTGTTGATGAATGCAGTTGGCTGCGAGAATCAGTGTGAATTGCAGGACGCATTGATTGACACTTCAAGCGCACCTTGTGGCCCTGGATTCCGCCTGTGGCTATACCTGTCTGAGGGTTGCTTGAATGTCAATAGCCCAGGGACACTCCCCAGGTCCATGGTTGGGGTTGTTGCAGGGGCCCTGTTCCCTTCGTCCCCCTAAGATCAGACCCTGATCAGCACTGTCGCGGGATCCCTGGACCCGCCGCAGAGGCTTGTTGCTGGAGCATCCTGGCCTCCGTTTCCCCACCCCATGGGGTTGGGAGGACCAGGTGCCCAGTGTACCTCGGTGGTGGCGGACTAAATAACGGACGCACCTTTGCCTACACTGGGCAGCTGGCGATGCCACTTGTCGCCATCTGTGGTGTCCCATGTCTGCCTCCGTGGCACAGTCCTGGAGTGCAGGCCTTGCACCTGCATCCGATGACCAACCCCTCCTAGGCGTTCTTTGGCACAGATCGGAACAATGCACACACGGCTATGCCAGAGGCTCAGGGCTGGGGCAAACCTCCTCAAACTGTCCAGGACCTGAATCCCGCTGCCTGAACTTTGGCTCCCTGACCATGACCTCAGATTAGACGTGGCGACCTGCGGAATTGAAGCATAGTACTAGGTGGAGGAAAAGAGACTAACCAGTATTGCCTCACAAATGGCAAGTGAAGAGGGAAGAACCCAGTGCAGAATCCACCTCCGGCAGCAGGGTGAGCCTGGTATTGGCTCCCTCCTCCCCCCGGCAGGCTGGGATCAGGTCATCTTGGGCTTAGGTTGCTTGGGAATGCAGGCCAAAGTGGGTGGTACATTTCATGTAAGCAGATAACAAGGGGGTTCCTGGGAGACTCTCCACCAGACATGAGTCCTGGTTACAAGAGCCTTACCCAGAGTCTTTAGCTCACTATCTTTCACAGAGAAGAAATATCCCAAACATATCAGTCTTTGTCCTGCCCTGGGGCAGTCCAGCACCGAAATACTAGGCAATTTTCCTCTGAACAAGAGTACCAACAGCAACCCCAGACATGTGTTTCGATCTGGTTGAACCTCATCGGTAGGGTGTAGCTGTGCCTCTCTACGAATAGTGAGCAAGGGGTCCACGTCTGGATTCCCCTAGTAACTTAGGGTGAGGCCCAAAGTTATTTGAAATATGCAGATAACAAGGGGTGGGGGGTCCTGGGAGACTCTCTGCCAGACATGAGTCCTAGTTACAAGAGCCTTACCCAGAGTCTTTAGCCAGGATTGGAGGATCCGCCTTCTCAACCTTGGCTCAAAGACTGTGGAACTCACTCCTCCCACAAATTTGACACACTCAAGACTACACGGCCTTCCGCAAAGCCCTAAAAACTGGGCTCTTTCCGTAAACAACATTAAGACCATCTAGGACCGCTAAAACCCTGCAACACGACTACAATAACATTACATTGGAATGTAAACACAACCTGCGGATACCGAGCAATGACACCACTGAAAGCAACTAACAAGACAGAATTAGAAAACCAGTTACCATAGATGACGACCATAGCGTCCTGCGGGCGCTAGATATAAGACCTCTGACTAGCGGCTGCATGAGTCCACTACACATGCCTAGCTACCCCCTGTCCCATCTCCCACTGAGTGCAGCTATCGCAAAGCGCATGACTGTAATCCAGAACAGTGCGCTCGTAAGAATAAAACATCCATTCCAGACACTCGCCTCTCCTATCACTATGCTCACTCTCTACTCTACACCAACACACAATAGAGTGCAGCTACACCCCTGGATCAATTGTGGCCTAGCTGCTCACATACGAACAGTACTCCATGAACACCTCAACATCCTGCTAGAACGCAGCTACACCCCACAAAAAGAAAATCGGCCTAGCTGCACACACAAGCATCCTAAGGTCTAGTGCCCCCAGAATGCTGTCTCAGAGACCAACCACCAGACTGCACACATTCAACTGATCTCTCAATACCACCACACCTAAGGTTAGGAAGCAGCTACCATCAAGCAATCGCAGCAGCTGCTCACATATAGAGTGCACCCAAGCACCCTATAACACCCTACTCTCGACTGACTTGGACTGCGGTTCCCAAGGGTGTTCAACCAACAAGTGCTTTGAGGTCATACCAAATATATATAGAGTGCTATATAAATGCCAAATAACATAACCATAAGGGAAAGTTGAAAAGAACTCCAAGTACAAGAGGGCGTGAAACTGTTGAGAGGTAAATGGGTGGAGTCCATGCAGTCCACTCAGGGGATTCAACACAGCGGGCAGATCAGTCTCCCAGAATAGTAGATCCCATCCTGGGACAACTGCTCGGGCCCACACAGCCCTGCAGGTTGCATTTCTTCCATGGTGATGCACTGCAACAGACTCTGGGTCCACTAGGAAGACTCTCCGATCCAGTGGAGAGTGGCAGCAGACTCGCCATGTCCGCGGGGCTGAGATTGACTGATGTCGCACCCTGCACCACCCATCCCGGCCCCTCTTGGGGGGGGGGGGGGGGGGGAGGTGCAGAGGGGGGGTCACCTGGTCAGTGAAGTGGGATGGGACCCCTGATCCAAGTGTGACTGTCGACTGGGGAGGACTGTTCTTAGTGCGCCACAACCGTTTTGCGCTGCTGGGCAGGGAGGGCCACAAAGGACACCAAGGGTCTGCAGTGATATCAGTTACCCACGTAACCCATCTTCAAACACAGACCAATGAGTCAAACAGGTTTGCGAGTCAGAGGCCAGTACCAAACTCTTAGCGCAATAAAGGTGGGGGCTGGTGCAAACTGGCTGAGGTGGAATCCTGTTGTGGCAGGTGCACCACTGACCCCTCTACCCCTCTGTGTCAAGGAAGTGGAGCATGAGCATGTGTGATAGGACCCGAAAGATGGTGAACAATGCCTGCGCAGGGCAAAACAAGAGGAAACGCTGGTGGAGGTTCGTAGCGTTCCTGACGTGCAAATCGGTTGTCTAACCAGGATATAGGGGGAAAAAACAAATTAAACCATCTAGTAGCTCATTTATACCATGCACTATCACCACCAGAGTCGTCCTCTGACGGATCTGAAAAGAATGGAGTGTGGGGTGGGTTAATAGGGCATTGCGGGGAAAAGGTAGAGCGAGAGTTGTGTTGTCCTGTTGACAGCTTCAGTTCGGTTTGCACCGTTCACTGAGCTTGGTTTGCAATTTACGGCTTGGTAGATTCCTATGTGCTGTTGTGCGGGACTATGTGTGGACTGGTTTGTTGTAGTGAAGTGTATGCAGATTGCTGTTCAGAGAGGGGGATTGTGTTTGTTTAGTGTATAAGAGGTGTATGTGGAACTTGAGAATTTGGGGTTGGGTTAGTGGGACTTTTCTTACCTCGTTGGTTAGGACTTCTGTGCCCAGCGTCTCTGTCTGTGCTGAGCGTTTGTATCGGTTCATTAGCCGGGTTCTGCACATGGTGGTGGCTTTCCTCTCTAACTGTCTAGCGGTCTATGATCATGAGGTGGTGAATGCCTCCCCCCCCCATCCCCGAGTGGACATGGGTATGGTTGAAGGACTTGCTCTTAGGTTGACAAGGTTGTGCCCACCTTTGCCTCCCCCCCCCCCCCCAGCCCTTGCTGGGGGGTCTCTAACCCCTGAGGAAGGCGCTATAGGGCCTCCAGGGGTGCTGTACCTCTCTGGCTTCTTCCTTCTATGTGTGCTTGCTGCAATGTGTTCTGTTTCCAGTGGTGTCTTTGTCATGCCTAAAAGTTCCCGACTGATACTGGGGTAAAAAGCCAGGTTTTAAGTTGTTCGCAGAATTTTTGTGATCCTTCGTATTGCGTATTTCTTTCGGGAGGGTGGTCCAGGTTTTTGCTGCCAGGTGGCAGAAAGATGAACCCCCCCCCCCCCTCCTAAGTTTTTTTTTTTCTCGTGTAAGGGTTTGGTTCCAGGCGAATGTCGTTGCTTGATCTGAGTGGTCCTGTCGGTCGTTAGAACGTTATTTTCTTTTATAGGAATTCTGCTCCTTGGCCATGGATTGCTCCGTGCACTATGCACATTGTTTTGAAGAACGTGATCGTTATTTGATCGGCAACCAATGTAGCATGTTTAACGCAGGGGTGGTTTGTTTCCTTTGCGGTAGTCTGAGGAGAAGTCTGACCACTGTATTTTGGATACATTGCATAGGTTTTTTTTTTTTAGCAGGCTTTCCAGCATTTATCGGTATAGGATATTGACATAGTCTATTCTGTACATGATGAGGGAGATGGAGTGTTTTATGGGTGAAGGAGAGGAATGGTAGGATCTTTTTTTACCGTGTGCAGGAGGACGAAGCATTTCTTGAATGTTGCATTTACTTGTGGTTCTAGTGTTAGTTTGTTGTCCATTAGGACTCCAAGGTTTTTGACTGTTTTCAATGGTGTTGGTGCTGTTCATAGTTCTATGGGCCATGGGATGTAGTGGTTGTTTTCCTGGGTTTTGGGTATAACCATTATTTCTGTTTTGCTTGGGTTGAGTTTGATGCTGTTTTGTGAATCCATTATTAGATTTCTTGTAGAGTCTTCCAGCGTTTTTTCTTCTTGTGCAACTTTGATTTGTTTAGATGATTTGCGGGTCATCTGCGTAGTTGTAGCACGTACTGCTGTGTCTTTTTATGAGCTTGATTAATGGGGTCAGGTAGATATTGAAGAGCAGTGGGGATAGGGAAGATCCAGGTTCAATCCAGACTGTTTCCGTTCTATCGGTTAGGAATTATTTAATCCAGAGTAGGGGTAAATAGTTGATTCCTATTTTTTCTAGTCTTTTGATGAGAATGTCGTGGCTGACTGTGTCAAACGCTGCAGAGCGGTCCAGCAGTATCAGAGCTGAGTTTGTGCCAGTCTGTGTTTGTACTTAGATCGTCCCAGATTGAGAGGAGTGCCATCTCTCCCTCTCTTAGGCCTAAAGCCGACTTGTGCCTGGTCTAGCAGCTGGTGTTTTTCTATGTGTTCCTGTGTTAGTCCATAGACGTAGGTTTCGAGTAGTTTTGCTGGGTAGGGAATGTTTGACATAGGTCTGTAGTTAGAGACATCTCCCACGTTGCCTGCTGTGTCCTTGAAGAGTGATTTGATGTATGCTGATTTGAACGATCGCTGTATTTTCCCTGTTGCAAGTGATAGCTTAAAGAGGTTTCTGTAGCATTCCAGAGGTGTTCCCTGTGCAAGGATTATCTTGTAGATATCTGGAGTTCAGGGTTCCACAGGGAGCCTTCTTTGTTGCTATTTCTTACTAGCTTGACGAATGTGTCTAATGGTGTTTGGGGGATGTTTTGAAATTTGTATTGACATTCCATTGTTGGAGGTGTGGGTTGAGTATCTTGGTTGACTGGTCTGCTTTGTATGATTCGGTGGATGCCGCTGACTTTATTTTTGAAGTGGTCTGCAAGGTTGCTGCATGGTTTGAGTGAGTGTACTGCAGTGTTATTGCAACCAACTGGGTTCTTCATTTCCTTTATGATGCTGAATAGTTCTTTTTGGGAGTTGCTGACTTTTGTGATTTGGTTGTCATAGTATTTCTTTTTGACCTTTTTGAATTTCCTTTTTGTATGCTAGGAATTATCGTTGATATTCTGATCCTTTTGCCTGGTTGTATTTTTGCCTCTGTTCTAGTTTCAGCTTCTTGTTGTTTTCATGGCGCTGAGGAGGGGAGTGAACCCTTTTCCCATTGCTCTCTTTCATGATGCGGTGAAAGGTTTTTCCTGGTAGAAGTCAGTTGTTTCGGTGATCGATTTATGAAGTAGGTCTGTTTTTTTCATCAAGGTCCGCTTTTCCATCGAGGTCAGCTTCATCCAGGTTAGTGGTTGATGGTTTTGTGAGTTCAAATTGTTTTAAAAAGTTGTACCTATGATGGTTTTCCCGTTTGATGGTTGGAAGTTTATTGGGTTGGTTGGCTGCTTTAGTAGGTAGCATGATCACAAATGGGATATTGAGGTGGTCGCTCCGGAGTACCTGTATTGGTGGTACATTGTTGATAAGGTTTCTGTTGACTGTGGACGTTCCACAACGCACTTTAGAGTCTGGACCCCTTGAATAGAAAGGCTTTTTCAGAGTGGCACAGTTGGAAAATATTGCATCAAGTGTGTGTCCCGCAGTATGTGTTGCTCCTTTAATTGGTGTAGTTTCATTGTCTTGAGTTGCTAGTCTAGTGATTTTTACAAGTTTGTGTTTTCTTCTTCAAACCAGATGTTGAAATCCCTGGGGATTTTCAGGTGTGATCACTGCTGTGGAGCCAGGCGTTCAATGCAAGTGCACAGTGGGCCATTTTTGGGAAGCAGAACTATCACTGAGGGATGGTTTTAACGCTTGTTTAAGGTGACCCATGTCAACGCTCAGCAAACCCCAGAAAGGGTGTTGGTTGATGCAGACAGCAGGCCGATGGCCAGGGAAGACAGAATCTTCTATGGAGTGAATAACGACTCACCTGCTTAATCAACTGATCCTGAAATGGATGAAGCTGGAGCGTCGGGGCCCATACTAGGCCATCAACAGTGCTCACTGGCGGTGCTGAGAGCCATGGTGCAAAGCCCAGAGGAGTAGGAGGGCTGTTGTTGTACGCACGGATGCCTGGGGCAAAGATCTGGGTGGAGTCTCCACAGGTGCAGATCTTGGTGGCAAAATTTCAAAAGAGAACTTTAAAGGCTGAAGTGGAGGAGGGCTCCATGTGAACAGCAGTTGAACATGGATAAGTTGGTCCCAAGAGATGGGCGAGAGCCGTTTAGAAGGGACGAGCGATGGCCTCTGTTGACCTCAGCCAATTGAAAGGGATTGGGTTTGGATCCCCAAACCAGGAGTGGCAGAGATGGTTTCCCTCATGATGAACAGTGCGGTAACGCAAATGATTCCAGAGAAACTGGTGGGAGCCCTGGCCCACTCAGGAGGGTAAATCCCCAAGTTGTTGAGGGCAGAGTCCCGGACAGGGTGTGGCACTGGGTAGACCATATCTGTCATGTCGCCCTGTCCCATGCAGGACCTCTTCACCTAGTCCTGTTTCTGTTGATTCCCCACACTGCATGTCTATGTGAGCAGACAAGCAGATTATGTGAGCCCTGCTGTTGCCCCTGACCACCTGGCCCAGCCCCAGTAGCACATCCCTGGGACACCTACTGGACCGTGGCAGCCACCTGGGTCTCCAGCTGCTGGGCATGCTTAGCCTCTCCCTCTGTGGCCAGGCCTGTTTTTCCCCACCTGCTCTGGGGACACATTTTTATTTATTTTATTTAATTGTTCATTTATAACGCGCTTAATATCAGCATTGTGGTTTCTAAGCATGGGATCGGGATTCGAACCTGTGTGGCACTGCGTTGTCTTGCTTCCAAGACAAACGCGTTGCCCCTGGGATATCCTTCCTCACCAATCCCATTCCAGCACGGGGAGAACTTCACACCTGCTATCATGGAGAATGGCTGCAGACAAATGTAGGAGACAGCTGTGGCCATAATGCAAGTTTGGCCCAGTCGAAGAACCAGATAGCCTGGGAAAGTCACCCCTTACCACATGGATGCACAGCCATGAGGCTGTGCCTGCCTTAAGGCCACCATCCAGGATCTAGGGCTGAAGCTGCCACCCTGCTAGGCTGACCAGAAAGGGGGAACAGAGCTCAACACTCATCCCACACCCCTGCAGGTGCACCCTGGGTGCATGAGAGTTTCCTGTGCACACTGTGGCTCAGCAGGAGGAGTAAGAATAGAGACCCTTGTGGGACCAGTACTGTGGCAGCGCCATTGATGAAACTGTGCCTCAGAGTATAACTACAAACAGATTATAGTGAGATAGCTGCTTTGACACTCAAACACCTGACCCAGAATCAGGTTATCTTCAAATTATCATGCACCACATTCCCCACGAACATGAGTTGCACGACGGCTAAGAGAGGTTGACCACTTATGTCCTCAACCAAGTCCTGATGCAAGCAGCTCTATGCACCGGCACACAGGCTGGCTATCTCATGCCAACCGAGGCACCACAGCGATGGGTTACCATCATAGCTTGGGGGCGGGGCTCACTGACTTCAAGACATTCAGTCATAATCACACAGATGGCAGCTTTGCCCCATTGCCTCCTCAGCCATATTGTGTATAATGGGTTGAGGTTGTTTGGCCTCTAATCGTTTGCCTCAGCAGATTAAACTGGGGTAGCCGAATGGCAGCTATGCTGAGTGAAACATCAGAGGGAACCAGACACTAGATGTCTGACTGCTCATCTGACCCTAGACCCATGTAGGACAAAAGATTAGCATGTCGGGACCGGTATGGATTTCCACCACAGTACCCTCTACCACCAACATGCCCAGGAATAGTGCACCATGTCTCAAGTCCTATCATGCACACTCATGCAATACCTCCACAACAGAGGGGCGAGAGGTGCTGGTGGCATGCACGGTGCAATGGGATCACACTTCAGCTGGTGTATGCCGCCCTTAGCTCCATAGTGCAACAGGCTTTGGTTTGGCTCTCCAACTTGGTCTGTGTCACAGGATGAGTTGTGTGAGTAACCAAAATCACTACAGTACCATGCCACCATTTGCCACCCGTTGTGGGGTTCCCCACAAGGTGTTCCTACGTGGTCCAGGTTCACTGTGGACAGGCCACCCCAGATGAGTCGCACTGGGAGCAGGGGTCTCTTTCCCCTGTCTCTGCCCTGGTAACCCCTAAAAGATGCTGGGATGGTTGCCAGGGGAGTGTGTGCTGGTGGTCAATTAACCGTGGCCACATGGACATCTTGAAACTGGAGCCCGGGTCAGTGTTACTTTTCACCAGAGTAGATAGTGTGACAAGTCCCAGGGTATTGTCACTGATTTCATGGAGGGAGCCCCTTTCCATGAGCCCAGGGAGGTGTGGAGGGAGCCCCTTTCCATGAGCCCAGGGAGGTGAGGTTGCTACCCGTTAGTCCCCTTGGGGGTGATACTCAGCGGGTGGATCTCATGGGGAGGGAAGCCCTTCATGGGACCAGTGGTTATCACCTTGAGAGAACGCAGTTTTCCCTCCTTCATTTCTGTCCCCTCCTTCCTTTCATTCTACTCAGTATCATATGGTACCCCACACCTCTATCTATGTAGAGATGAGGGAACCAAGTCCCAAGAGACTACTAGGATGAAGAAGAGTGATATTGAACTCTATAATGAGCATCAGTTCAGTACTGTGACTGGGCGGAACGGTGGAGCAATGAGGTATAACGATTACTTATCGGAACCAGAACATGTAGTCTAGTTGCAGGAGACTGACTGTTGGTTGCCAGGACTACAGATTAGAAGTAGGACTAAGCCATTCATCGAGCCTGCCCGGAGGAACCGAAGTTTGAATGCCACAGACAGAGACAGAAAGAAATTGAATACGGAATGATGATGGAGTGCAACCATCGTCTCTAAAGGTGCTGCCAAGAACCGGCAGACCACGAGAAAGTAGAAAGAACCAAGTAGTTGGAAGACTTGGCACACCTCCTGGAGGGAAGCCGCGCAGTCCTTCCACCTCTCTGCTTCGCCTCCAGAGAGACGAAGTGGCAGCTGAGAGAGGAAGATCTGAAGGTTGTCCAGAGAGTTGAAGGAGCCCGAGCAGGATACCATGCAGCGGGAACCCAAAGACAAGGTATGGGTGATGCCTGGGTGCATGAGAGGGGCTGGGAACCGAACAAGGGGAGCCTAAGAAGGACCTGATAAAAACTAAAGCTGATAATACATGGGTCAAGGACCCTAAGAGAAATATAAGTACACAGTCATATGCTCCATCAATGGACACGTGGCAAGAGAGTAAACCAAAAGCCCTCGAGTGCAACTTCAAAGGGGTCTGGGACCCAAGTGAATCACAGACGCAAACCCAAAACAAACAGATCAAAGACCTGAAAGAAATACAAGGGCAATGAAAAGCAGAAAGGAACTTTATAAAATGTCCTGTGTGGAAAAGTACCTGGCAGGAGAGTACACCAGGTCTGTTCAGTTGGACATCGAATGAGAGTGAAGTAAGGGTAGAGAACCTGCGAGAGCAGCATACCATGGTCTGGGACTCATGAGGTTGGACAAGGCCCTCAAGAGCAAGGCACATATGTCAGGGAACCATACAAGAGGAAGAGACATTTTCAAGGGTTTGATGCCCAGAGCAAGTCGGGCAGAACCTGAGAGAATATAAAGAGGCCTGGAACCCACACAGAAGAGAAAGGAAGATTTGGGGAGAACCCGAGACAACCCAGATTGATCTGCAACGCATGTGAAAGAGTACAAGAAGTTGAAACAAGGGGTCGAGGAGCCACTTCTGAAGGAAGAGACATATGCTGGAATTCTGAATTTGATAGTCAAGTGTGGCAGGATAGTGTACCAGACTTGGCGTTGCAGTTCTGAATCAAAGACAAGGACAAGGGGAAGTGATTCCTCCATTTTGTATTGAGGAATTATATGTAAAGAGTCACTCGTTGTGTTTTCACACCACAAAGTGAACTTTACAGGGGCTGTATCCAAAACTTGGGAAGCCTCCCTCTGTATCAAGAAGACATCCAGTTTTCCTTAGTTAGCTTAGCGCAAGGGACGGAATTAGGTTTGGACACAGGATGGTGGGCATTTTATTTTACAAGACATCCTGACCAAGTCATTAGTGTTTTTGTTGAGATAGGGCATCCCCTCATAGAAATAGGACAAGACAGGTTTGTCTTTTCCTTTTCTTTTATAATAAAACTATTTTCCAAGAAGCATGCCACCTCTGTGTCAGGCTGGTACATCTGCACCATTTCAATAGCCACCTGCCCCTGGTGCTTTCTCTATTTCTCTTTCTTTGTTCTGAGTGAAAGACTTCCTCAGTGGAGCGTCAAAGTCCATCCTTTCTGTTTGACTTGTATTCTGTAGTCTTTGCATGGTTTCCTTCTTCCCAGTACAATCACAAGTTTTCCTTCACAGGTTCAATTAAAGTATTTGGACTACAATAACAAATTCTGATTTGTTCTTCATGCCTTTCTTTAGGAGATGACTTAAAGGTGCGTTAGTGATATGTAGCTCAGCGAGTTCCTCACAGGAAGGGAGAGTCTCCCCTGGTAAGCTCCTGCTTGCCTCTATCACTATTAAGGGTTTTGCCTAGCAGGATCTCACCCCTTACCTCAGAAGGAAAGGCTACCACTTGTGGAGACATGACCGAATCACGCATTTCATCTCAACAGGGATGGAAAGCCTCCCTGCACGGTTAAATGCAGCAACCACTAGTGTGATTGCTGCCTTTCAGTTGTTGGGCTCTTTGTTGGTGTCTCATATTCAAGACAAGTGAACCCGTGTTCCCAACACTAGGCCCTTCAAGACGAGGTAGAAATACTTTGAGAATGATTGGGATGCAGAATATACTCAAACATCAATAATCAGACTGATTTAGGAAGTTGGCAATATACGTCCGTTTTATTTGCAATTGTCTAAAACAGGGAGTATAACAAACATCAACAAATGCGCTCAATCTTCTAACTCAGCGAGTTTCATAAAAAATGCAGTTTATGTAGTAAAAGCTTGTAATCATTGACGTCAATCTACATGACAAACTACAAAAACCTACTTGGGAAAGTGATTGGGTTAAAGGGAGAATCTAGGTATCAGGTGGGCAACTAAGCCCTCCTCTAGTGCAAGTCACTATGAACATCATCAAATACATGACGTCCCATTGGTTATACATTGGTTATACAAACTGGTTATACAAACTATAGGGCTCTCTATTATGTGGCCCTCCATAATTGAACATCTATCAAAACGCTGTCTGACAATCAATTAGCCTTTGAATGTTGGCCTTGGAAACGTTCTTCATGCCTGAGAATAAAAGGGAGTATAGGAATGCTTTGTCTCTTGGTTTCAATGCAGCTCAACCCAGTATCTATTTTCATCCGATCATGTGACTGGAGACCATATTTCAGAGCATTTAACACTATTAAATGATGAACCTCAGACGTCTTCAATGTTCTTGCTCCTCACCTCAGACAGGAGTTGGTTCTTTTTACACGTTTTGTATCTACTGCATGAACATCCAGGCTCACGGTGGTCTTGACTTTCTGGTGCTGGGCCAGCCATGCCTTTCTTGAATTCACCTCCGTTATTAGCTGTTTTTCCAACTGTGCCACACTGAAAAAGCCTTTCTATTCAAGGAGTCCAGACTCTGCTAAAGTGCATTGTGGAACATCTATAGTTCATACATTCCTTTGCATATACGTTGGCGCATTGCCGCAATTTATTCGCTACGTAGCCAGCCTTAAAAATAGTTTTCCGTACTTGCGTTTACTGCATCTGTACAATGGTAAAATGACTTGGTATATTCTTCAGTATTTCTGTAGCATGAGCATCTTCATCTCGAGCCCGAAATGTTGCTCATCTTTAATACCTCTTCTTCAGATCCTATAGAAGGTTTTCATTCTTCAGCCTCTTGCCTCTTTTCTGGATGTCAACTCTGCTTTTCATGACGTCACCAATCTTCTTTCTTGCTCGTTTTTCACACTTCCTCCAGGATTTCATTCAAATGGCCATCATATTTTCATGAATGCATGTATGGTTTCCTCAATGGGCATCTTACTTCCATGATCCTTTGTGTTATAGGCATTCTCAATGGTACTGCATGTGTCTCGGACTCTGGCTCTCAACATATAGGCAGCATGGTGGGAGAACTTTGAGTGGGGGTACTTTGCTCCACCTCTACACTCCCCCTTTGGCCGATTCATCAACCAATCTCTCATCGCTCTTCACATCTAGACATCCTTATCTGAAGAAATGCTTTTTTGGGACCCATATCTTTGACTCCTTTCAGGCATCCTGCTGATTTCACATGCTCATCTTTATTCCATTAGGACTGCAGTAGATCCATTTCCCCCACATACTTCCTGTGGTTCTTCGGGTGCAGGAACTTTGTTCCCTCAGGTGCATGGATGCTGGCCTTCATGTAGTCTCTGATTTCTTCATTTGTCAGCTCTTTAGATTTCCCTCCTGATTCGACATCAATTATATTCTTCATTCCTACAGCTTTCTTTGCAGTCTTCTTGTATTGTGAGATTATTATCCTGATCACACAAATCCAAGCAACACCATCACTATCAGGTCTCAAAGGAACTTGAACATGTCCACCATCCATTGTGGAACCTATGAGAAGATTGATCCAAGCCAACTGTCATCAGCAATGTCTTCACCTTCAACTATCATCTGGACGTGTAACTTTGTCAGCAATGTTATGGCCTCTGTCAAGATACCATTCTCGTCATCATGAGAAGGTGTGAATGTGCAACATGATTCTCCAATTTTGGCACAAACACCTCCATCCATGGCTGTGATTATGCCTAGGACAAATCTGTTCTGAAGAGCCATCAGTCATACGGCTCTCAACTCTTCCTTGATAGCATTGAATCCCTTTATGGTAGTGTTAATAATCTGCAACAATTTCCACCTGGTAATCTCTAACCACTTGGTATTTGCTGCCGTCTGGATCCTGGTTATGAAGATTATCATGAATATCGATGAAGTCTGACTGAACAATCTGTGTTCATACAGAATGGAATCAAAAGCTTCTATTGAGTTGGCTGAGCAATAGTTCTCTCTCTTCATTCGATTCAGGAGCTCAGCAGATCTCTTCTTCCTCAGGTGAGCATCTGCTTTTGGAAATTCACCAATGTTCAAGTCACTTTTAGGAATCACCAATGCTGGAACATGGACGTTTACTATAGAACACCGCCCCCCCCCCCCAATCTCTGGGCAGCTTCATATAAGCTCTGGATCCACAGGTCCAGTCGTGATCCATTATCACTGCTGTTCCAATGTTCATTCCTGGTACATCAAAGACTCAACCACAATTTAGATTTTCTCCAACTTTTCTTGTATGTCGCTTTGCTTAATCTAGAGACACTTTCTGCAATGGCCCTCCTTTGTCTTTGTCACGATGCCTGCCCCCCCCCAGACATCAGGAGTGTACCAGTCTGCCCAGAGTATTAGAACCCATGGGGACCTGTAAGGCCCCAAGGGATTGTTTAAGGGCTTCTTGGACACAGTCCTGGCGCCGTTGGCGCCAGGCTCATACTGCCTCATTCAGACAAACCAGGTCATCCTGTGGAGAAAACATGTACAGGCCACCTTGAGGCCTTTTTTGAAGGGATTACTTTATTCAAGGGACTATTTCTTTGGGTGTGGTACTGGGACTACTTTACCTGGGGACTACTTTTGAGTGGCTATTTAAACCATGCCCGGAGAACAGAACACGCTTCGTGTTATTCTGCACTTCTGCAGCGTAACGCTCACCGTGCCTGCAGCTCCAGTATCCAGTCCTCAGCCACGCCTGTCCTGTTCTTCGCGATCCGAACCTGCAAAGGGGAAAAAGAAAGCAGATTAGAACAGGAGCCTTCCATTTGTCATCGCAAGCATCTGGGAGTCGCTGCACCTGCAAGAAAAGGAATCCCAGTTACCGCGCTATACAGCCAGCATCAGCGCAGCGGGATGCTCACCGATGCTCATTTCATCCATGCGATCCAGCGAGGCACTCTGATGGGATCGCCATCCGGAAAATCTGCAAAAAGAAGAAAACTTAACAGGTGAGCTGCGCCTCGCTAAAAGACATTTAGACCTCGCATCACCAGATACTTACTGAGGTAATACTCACTCGAGGTCCGGCGAGTTTCCACCATACGTTCTTCACTCCAAGGGAACGCCGCACCTGCAGAATAAAGAGAGGACAATTGATTAATCATATTAATGAACAACATCGCATCCTAAGACTGTTTGTTTATTGCACATACCGAATCTTACCTTGGCGCTACCTCGTTTCTTTCGAAGAAGAGACACCTGTCTTGGGCAATCTACAAGAGGAAGAAACATAAAGAAAAGGCACGAGAGTGAACAATAAGACAACTTGAACTCTAAAGCATTACATGCTACCTTGGACTAGCATAAGACTTAGCTTTGAGTCATTGTTGTCCGGAACTCTGCCATAAGATTACGGGATCAGTGAAGTTAACTGGATCTCCAAGTTCAACGCACCCCTGCATTCCGACGCAGGATGGAGAGCCCATCCTTCTTAACAATAAGGTGAGACATATAAGGGGGAACACCAGGTGGTTACGGAAGCAGAAGTCAAAACCTCCTTCCAGCGGTCAACTAATTTGCCATTTTTTCCACTCTACGAAAAACCTCCTATGTGCCAGACAGACAAAGCTCAGTGGGCAAGCGCAATCACTCATCACTATACTAGGAGTCGCATTGGTGGAGACCGTTGCAGTCCAGCTTCGCTCGCCGCCTCTGTGGTACCCAGGTGAGCGTAACAGAACACGAAGCCTTCACACAAAGTTCTACCGGGTGTCATGGAGACCTCAGACCGACCAATTGGCCCAGCTCCTGGGGGAGCTGAAGTACATTCTGCCTGCCAAGAAACCAATGCTCTAAGAAGAGAACTGATTGTGGCGAAGGAACGTACTGATGACCTCGCCAGACAATTACTCCAAGCCCAAGCTGGTCACACACCATTACCTGTATTGGGGGTAGCGTCGGCCCCAACCCAGCCAAGTAACCCAGTACAAGTAGCTATCCCTTTAGCTCCACCAGAACGCTTTGCAGGGGACCCTAAGAGGTTTGCATTGTTTATGAATCAGTGCTGCCTGCACTTTTTATGTAGGCCTGGAGCCTTCCCAAATGACCAGTCAAAGGTTGCCTTCGTACTATCATACCACAGCGGCAGAGCAGCGGATTGGTCTAGTCCACTAGTCAACCAGGATGACCCTCTTCTTCGGGATTTCCAGGGATTTCAGCAAAACATGGAGAAATTATTTGCCCGACATTCTCAAGGTCAAGCGTTAGATAATGAACTTTTGCCCTTACGTCAAGGGAACCAGGACCTACTAACCTACATCGCAACTTTCAATAGGTTGGTGGTGGAGACCGGTTGGCCTGAAGACAAAAGAACTACGCTATTCCATCGTGTGGTAAGAGACGGGCTAAAGGACTTGCTAGCACAGGTTGTAAACCCACCCCAAGAATGTGCGGAATACATAGACATAGTGGTTCAGTTGGACCACAGACTTCAGAACCAAAAGGCCAATCGGGCTAGATTTGAGAATCGGGTTCTGGTGAGACCCAAAGACAACACCTCCAAAGGTACGGATGTATCTGAACCCATGCAAATTGGGGGAGTTAGGGGATCATTGTCCAAAGCCGGAAGAGACAAAAGAAGACAGTTGCAATTGTGCTTATATTGTGGAACCTCAGGGCATTTTTTGTGGGACTGTCTGGTGAAACCGCATCAGAAGGCCGTAGGAGCCACCGACCAGATCAGTACGGAATGTGAACTGGGAAACGACCCCGCCCGACAAGCGTAGAGTTCCGCTTGTCGAGCGAGAAGAAGGACTCAGACCTCACACCTAACCTTACCAATGATCCTTATTAATCAACAGCAATCATCTTGCATGCATGCGGTTAGAGCATACATCGATAGTGGAGCCATAGGTAACTATATGGATCAAGAATTGGCTACATGGATGAATCTTCCTCTTTGCGAAAAGACCACAACTGATGTAGTCACCACCATCGATGGGACCGAAATAGCTTCCGGCCAAGTATCTCATTCTACGATGGAGATGACACTGCTGGGCCAAGATGGGCATAGAGAGGGCATTGTGTTTGATTTAATCAAGGCTCCACAGTTCCAAATAATTCTGGGAATGCCATCGTTAGAAACGCATAATCCTTGCATAAATTGGCGTGAAAAGAGTGACCTTCATACTTGTTATCCGGAAGAACCCCGACCAAGAAGATAGCCATGGTCATGAGCCTGACAAATCAGTTACCCCACGAGTACGAGGATTTTCAGGATGTATTTCAAAAAGATCAAGCCAACACTTTACCACCTCATAGATCATATGATTGCCAAATCGATCTCGTGCCTGGCGCACAAATTCCGTGCAGTAGGACCTACGCGCTTACTGAACCTGAGAATCTTCATTTACGGCAATATTTAGATCAATACCTGGCTAATGGCTTTATCCACCCGTCAAAGTCTCCAGCGGCCTCGCCTTTGTTCTTCGTCCCAAAAAGGAAGGAGACCTAAGAACTTGTATTGACTATAGAGCATTAAATCAAGTAACTGTAAAGAACCGTTACCCCTTGCCCCTAATTCCAGAATTATAGGATCTCCGAGGGGCGTACCATCTGGTACGCATGAAAAAGGGCGACGAGTGGAAGAACGCTTTCTGTACCAAATACCGATTATTTGAGTACCAAGTGATGCCTTTTGGGCTTTGTAATGCCCCGGCAGCGTTTCAGTATTTTATGATCGATGTCCTTCGCGAACTAATTTATGCCTGTGTCATATATTGACGACATCCTGGTATACTCGTCCTCTGAACAAGACCATGTGAAACATGTTTGTGCAGTACTAGAAAAATTGCGCCAACATAAATTGTACGCGAAATTAGAGAAGTGCTTCTTTCACACTACTGAGGTCGAATTTCTTTGGTTTGTCCTGACCCCAAACAGAGTTCGAATGGATTCACGGAAAGTAGATGCCATACTCAAATGGCCCTCACCTACTTCAATAAAAGGGGTACAAAGCATGCAGGTTCATTCCTGATTTTTCACATTTGGTGCACCCCATCACATCACTTTTGCGGAAGAATAAACGCTTCCAGTGGTCAGAAGAAGCAGAAAAGGTCTTCCAAGATTTAAAGCAGAAATTGACTTCAGCTCCTGTTTTGAAACATCCATGCCCAGAACTCCCATACGTGGTGGAAACTGAGGCATCCAGTCTGGCTATGGGGGCGGTTCTTTAACAGAAAGATCCGGAAACAGGTCCACTTCATCCAGTGGTGTTTTGGTCGCGGAAGTTTTCAGCACCCGAGCTAAACTATGCCGTCACCGACAAAGAACTTCTAGCCATCAAGTCAGCATTCAAGGCTTGGCGGCACTATCTTCTCGGAGCCCGATACACCATCACAGTAATTACGGATCATAGAAACTTACAATATTTGAAGACAGCCAAGGCTCAATCATCACGTCAACTTAAATGGGCCTTATTTTTTGCGGAATACGATTTCGTGATTACTTACCCACCTGGCAAAGCGGATGCTCTATGCCGCATAGGAATGTAAGAAGCATATACAAACCCAGACCCTATGCCCATAATCCCAGAAAGAAGAATCCTAGGAATAACTACTTTGCTAACTCTAAGTGACATCCATGAGCAGATTCGGCAACTGCTCGATTCTACAGCCTTACAAGATTGGTCAAACAAAGGCAAAAACCATTCAGTCATTGACCATTTACCGTATTACCAAGGACGTCTCTATCTACCGAGTAAGGAATTGCAGAAACAGGTTATTTCCAATTATCATGAGTCCTTGGTAGAAGGCCACCCTGGAATCGCAAAAACCGAAGCCAAAATCAAGAGACATTTCTGGTGGCCTGCTTGGCGAAAAGACATTAAGTTATTCATGTTATCTTGTGGCATTTGTGCTCAAAACAAGACCCAGAAGAAGAAGCCAGCAGGTTTATTACAACCCTTAGAAATTCCACCTACACCCTGGCATACCTTATCTCTTGATTTTATCACAGACCTTCCTCCTTGTAATGGGTTCATCACTATTTTAGAGATAGTGGACCTATTTTCCAAAATGGCCCACTTCATCCCGTTAAAAGGCTTACCTTCGGCCTCGACCCTGGCCAAGGAATTTCTCGAACACATTGTTTGATTACACGGCTTTCCTTCAGTCCTAGTTTCTGATCTGGCAGTCAGTTTATTTCAAAATTTTGGAAAAAAAGTTGCCAGCTAGCTCAAATTGATGTCAGACTTTCAACCAGCCACCATCCACAAACAGATGGTCAAACCGAGAGAATCAACCAACGTTAGAGCAATACCTACGGTGCATGTTACACCAAACGGAAAGCAACTGGAAGGATATTTTATGGATAACCGAATATGCCTACAATAATTCTCTACACTCCAGCACTGGACATAGACATCCTCGAACCTCTGAACTCGATCCACCTCAGCACTTGGCGATGCCCGCCGTAAGCAACTTAAACGCTACTATAACAAGCTTTCAAAAAGGCGACTGAACATTTAAAACAAGCAAAAGAAAGGTACAAGAAAACCGCTGATCAACATGGGAGTGAAGCTCCAAAATATCAGATTGGAGACTAGGTCTGGTTAGCTTCAAGACACATACCGTTAAAAGGGACCTGCACTTTTAATCCCAGATATTTGGGGCCTTACACCATCAAGGCCATTATCAATCCAGTGGCAGTGAAATTGGAGTTACCTCCGAATATGTGAGTCCATCCGGTATTTAATTTTTTCACTTTTGAAACCAGTGCAACCAGGAACAAGAATAAAAAAAAACACCAAGCCCCATCCTGGTAGATGGCAAACCAGAGTTCGAAGAAACAAACATTTTGGACTCAAAGTTGGTCAAATCAAAACTCTTTTATCTTGTTGACTGGAAAGGCTATGGTACACAGGAAAGATCATGGGAACCAAGTGACTATGTTCATGCACCACGACTAGTAAAACGCTTCCACCAGAACTTCCCGGACATGCCTGGACCAGTGAGAAGAACCACCTTGGGAGGGGCCTTGGGGGTCGGGGGCAGTTCTGTCACGATGCCTGCCCCGAGACATCAGGAGCGGACCAGTCTGCCCAGAGTATTAGCACCCATGGGGACCTGTAAGGCCCCAAGGGATTGTTTAAGGGCTTCTTGGACACAGTCCTGACACCGTTGGCGCCAGGCTCATACTGCCTCATTCAGGCAAACCAGGTCATCTTGTGGAGAAAAAATGTACAGGCCACCCTTGAGGCCTTTTTTTGAAGGGATTACTTTATTCAAGGGACTATTTCTTTGGGTGTGGTACTGGGACTACTTTACCTGGGGACTACTTTTGAGTGGCTATTTAAATCACGCCCGGAGAACAGAACACTCTTCGCGTTATTCTACACTCCTGCAGCGTAACGCTCACCGTGCCTGCAGCTCCAGTATCCAGTCCTCAGCCACGCCTGTCTTGTTCTTCGCGATCCGAACCTGCAAAGGGGAAAAAGAAAGCAGATTAGAACAGGAGCCTTCCATTTGTCATCGCAAGCATCCGGGAGTCGCTGCACCTGCAAGAAAAGGAACACCAGTTACTGCGCTATACAGCCAGCATCAGCACCGCGGGATACTCACCGATGCTCATTTCATCCATGCGATCCAGCGAGGCACTCCGATGGGATCGCCGTCCGGAACATCTGCATCTGCAAAAAGATAAGAAAAGTTAACAGGTGTGCTGCGCCTCGCTAAAAGACATTTAGACCTTGCATCACCAGATACTTACCGAGGTAATACTCACTCGAGATCCGGCGAGTTTCCACCATACGTTCTTCGCTCCAAGGGAACGCTGCATCTGCAGAATAAAGTGAGGACGATTGATTAATCGGTATTACCCAAATTGTTTACAATTGTTCGAATGACACAATTGTTCGAATAATAGGGGTCCCAATTGACCTGCTGCACAATTGACCGTATGGTAATTTTAATATATATTATGGGTTGGGTTGGTGTAATAATAATGTAAGGGGGTTGGGGTGGGGGTTGGATTGGGTGGGGAGCTGCGGGGGGTTTCCACCCGCATATATATCCTAATTGACCGTTTCAATTCGGTCAATTGTGCAGAAGGTCAATTGTTATTCGAACAATTGACATTCAAACAATTCGTATACAACCGATTAATCGCATTAATGAACAACATCGCATACTAAGACTGTTTTATTGCACATACCGAATCTTAACTTGGCGCTATCTCGTTTCTTTCGAAGAAGAGACACCTGTCTTGGGCAATCTACAAGAGGAAGAAACATAAAGAAAAGGCTCGAGAGTGAACAATAAGACAACTTGAACTCTAAAGCATTACATGCTACCTTGGACTAGCATAAGACTTAGCTTTGAGTCATTGTTGTCCGGAACTCTGCCATAAGATTACGGGATCAGTGAAGTTAACTGGATCTCCAAGTTCAACGCACCCCTACATTCCGATGCAGGATGGAGAGCCCATCCTTCTTAACAATAAGGTGAGACATATAAAGGAGAACACCAGGTGGTTACGGAAGCAGAAGTCAAAACCTCCTTCCAGCGGTCAACTAATTTGCCATTTTTACCACTCTAGGAAAATCCTCCTACGTGCCAGACAGACAAAACTCAATGGGCAAGCGCAATCACTCATCACTACACTACGTGTCGCATTGGTGGAGACCGTTGCGGTCCAGCTTCGCTCGGCGCCCCTATGGAACCCAGGTGAGCGTAACAGTCTTTGACCCTCGTCAGTAGTTTTGCAAGTCTTGGCCATAAAGGTTTACATCAATTTTTCACGTCATTGGTTGGTTTGTGCTAACCAATTACTACCTATGCTGTGCAGATAACCACACCTTCCTCCCAGCTGTCTGGAGAAAGCACCGATACCCAGATCTGCATTTGGCCTCTTTCCTTCCATCTTTGAATTTCTTCTGTGGGTTTTCCTGGGCTTTCAAGTCTTCTGTTTACCTCCCATCTGATTCCAGCTCCTTTCACTCCAAGCTGTTCGTATCTTATCACATTATTTCTGGTGTGTGCTCCTGCTCTTGTCTTTGTGTCTTGAACATAATCGTCTTCTTCTGGGGCTGACCATTCTGTTGCCCATACCAAAGATGCTGTTCGGACCATGAACTGACCTCTTGCTCGACAGTGTGCAATGTGAGATAGGCAATGTGTTGTCTGAGTATCTATTTCAATAGCTATGAATATCTTAGACTTTCCCATAGTATAAGGCTGGAGTGCACACACATCATTCCTCCTCTGAGTTACTCTTTCCCACCTCTTTCATATGCTGATACCACATGTTGTTCCCTAAATGTACTGTAATAGCCAGGTAATCATTCAATTCATGATCATCTTCCCTCGTACTTCTCTTAGGTCTTTTTCTTGCCTCGTGAGGTTTTATGATCATTGCATGAGGTATATCGGCATAGTTGCTTCTTACTAGGGGAATCATAGGGACACTTGTCAGTGAAATCGGTGTCTCTACATGAACTACTGGTGGAGGAACAATCACATAAGGCCTTGGCTGTCATACAAGTTCTATACATGTACCCTCCTTCTGCATAGGAAGATATACAAGTGCTCTCTTCGGACCAACATAATAAACAGTGTGTATCGTGAGAAACGGAAGGATGATGAGAAATATAATGCATGTATATATTATATATCAATACATCCAGCTCCAGCAATAATGGCATCTTGCACATCGTGGTGCTCTTGTTGGTTACCACATTAGTATTGCTATCAATATTTTCCATCTTGCCTGTGATTACTTTTAAGGAAGGAAAAAATAACTTTAATCAGGCAATCTCATAAAATATTCTGGCAGCGGTTGAATCTGGTCCACAAGCTCCACAAGCAGCTGGCTGATTCTAGGACGATAGATAGGATTTCAAATGAACACAAAAGTGTTATCCTTATGCCAAACCAGATGAGGATGAACTTCAAGCAAGTAGTAAAAAAAATCAAGGCCAGGAAATTGTGAATGTCATCACTCGATAGAACCATTTGTTCATTCAAAGAGATGTTCAGGTAGTAGACAAATCTGCTTGATTATCTCATGTATCAGCCAATGTATTGCAGGTAGATTCCTGGGATCCCTCAGAAATACACGAGTACTGGTCTGTCATCCAACAAGATAAGGATGCTCTTGAAGCAGAAAATTAAAGATAATTCCAAGCAGTTTGAGTGTCATCATCCGATAGGACCATCTGTACTTTCTGTATAGTACTCAGGAAGCTGGAGTATTTGCTCAATTATGGCTGAGAGCAGTCTCCTCATGATGGGACCATTTTTAGGATCTTGCAGGAACAAGTGAATGTCACAAGTTCTCCCAACCTGCACAGGATCTGCATGGAGAATGAAGAGGAAAATAGCAAGAACGAGCGATAAGTGTTGCCATCAGACACCATCATGGGTTCCTCCAAAGAGAAACTCAGTGGGAAAGGAATCGGGAAACTGCTCCCTCTTCCAGTTGTTCCAAATTAATTTGAGGTTTGACATTTCTCTTCTTCAAGATCTCAATGTGTCACAGTCCAATATTCGCAAACTCCTGTGGCTCAAGAACAAATAGCTTTTTCACTCCTTGCTTAGCAGCTGCAAAGAGTGTCTTGAGTGAACCACAGTCCAAGTGTACACTTTCCCTCTTTCTACTTGACAGTCTCTGCGTCCTTCTTCCTCACCATCGATCTAGTCTGCACATGCTGAACTTCTTCTCTGTGGCTTGCTTCTGAATGGGGTGGGGGTGCAGTGGTCTCTCTAGTATAGACCTTTTTCGTCTCCCTGGTGTATCCAAGCACATCTCCCTAGGACCTTTACTGCAGATGGGGTAATGTTCTCCACTACGAAAGGGGCGTTAAATCTGGGCTCGTGCCACTTTCGTGTGAAATTCCTAATTAAGATTTTGTCACCTGGAAAAAGTCTTGGAAGACATAGCTTTTCTGGTCCTGTTGCTGTATGGTCTTCATCTGTGTTCTGAGACCGACACCCCATCCACTTGACTTGACCGTTCTGAAATTATAGAGATACTTGTAGTCATTGAGGTGATGGCCAGTGATAGAAGTCGAGTGAAGGTGGTTGAATGGTGTACAAATGCAAAAGTTGAGTATTTGGTTACCTGGAGAGTGGAAGAGTAGAATAAGGAGTCTGGTCGAGCCTGCTGGGAAGGAGAGTGGAGAACAGGGTTCAAGAAGAGCAAAAGGTTTGCTGAGGGTGGACTTTTCAAATGTATAGTAGGCTAAGCCTGCAGTTGTCATGAAGCTTACGAACTGTTGAATTTTGCGGTCACTATCGCTATAGGTGGTTGTCCTTGTTGGATGGGGTGTGGTCCGGTGTAAATAAAATAGAAGGAAGGGCTCGGATGTTGAACTTGGAGGAAGGTAACTTTGGATTCTAAAGATGTATGACTTTTGGTGCAGGGTTCTATCCAGGGGCGGTTGGTGAAAAGGCAGTTGGCGATGGAAGTGGCTAGGTCTGGGGTGTGTCTGCAAAAGGTGATCGAACGAGGAGGTCCGCTTATCTAGAGAGATCATTTATAGTGCAGGGGACGAAGGTCGTGCCCTTGGAACTGTTGCGGGGGGGATCGGGGTTAGATGAGGAGTTGCTGTTGTTCCAAATAATGGAAAAGGAACTGTCTGAAAGGTGGAAGACAATCAATTTAAGAGCAGGTTCCTGTAGTTCAAGGAAGGGAGCAAGTGTGTGCAGGAGCGAATGGTTAACTGTTGAATATGGCAGAAAGGTCCAGGAGGATGAGGATGGAGGAACGTTTGAAGTGCTAAGCATTGGAGAGGAAGATATCGACATGAGCGAGTGCAGTGTGGAATGGTTCGTCTGGATTGAAGTGACTCGCACAGATTATTGTTATCTGGATAGGCTGTGATCTGTTTGAATGCCAGTTTCAGATCTTTGGAGAAATGGGGGCAGGAGAGCGACAGTCGTTTTATTTGCTGGGTGGCTGGAGTCATCAGAAATTTTGGGGGGGTTAGGGATTTTCAAAATGGTCAATACAGATACTACTGTTAAGGAGCCTGGGAAGGCCAAAGAGCCCAGCAAATGTTTGAAGCATGAATGCTAAAAAGAGTAGGTATGAGGCACTGGCACCTGCATTCAGAGGGCAACAGGTTGATGGGAGGCACAGGATATGTTGGCAGCAGAAGTTTCATTTCCTCAGTGCTGTTTAAAGCGAAGTAATGGACAGAGGAAGGGTGGAGGAGGTAGGGAGAGTGGAAGTTTGGGGCGGAGGGGAGGTGGCAGAGAAATGAGTATGTCTCTTCATGGTGATTGTTGTGTGAGATGTAGGAACATCGGCAGAAAGGAGCAGATTAAGCGAGGAAGGGGAGAAGCAAGTCCAACTACCCTCACCTTCTCCCCAGCCGCACCCCTCTATCCCTGCACTTCCTCTGATATCTTGGTATGTTCTCTTTTGGCTTTTCACCTTTTGAATGTGCGCCTATTCTCCTGTGAATGAACTCGCCTTGTATCCTGTTCAATCTCTGAATGACAAAGGCGCTGCCATTTCTTACTTGCTCTGACCTCTTCTCTACAACTGCCCTGGAAACTGCCATGTTCCATGCCTGCTTCAAAGTAGCCCCTCGGCTACACCTTCTCTAACAAAGGAAAAAGAAGCCCTCTGCTGATCCCCATAACCTGGCCAACTACTGGCCGATCTCCTTCCTACCCCACTATTCCAACTGTATCACCAGTGACCTTGAGGTCAACCTTCTCTGTGATCTCACTCCAATCTGGTTTATGTAGCCAGCATTCCAAAGAAAGTGAACTGCCCTATGTTTGTAGTGTTCAACACAGTTGATCATTTCTCCCACCTCCTAACACTTTGTCACCACAGCTTCCAAGACACTGTTGGATGGCTTTGTTTCTGACCAAACATTTTCTATCACCTGGAACTCCCGACTCCCCTCCCTTATCCACCCCATCCACAGTCTCCCTCCTCCACAATGAAGGAGGATTTACCCTGTTCCCTTTTGGCTTCTCCTACTGCCTAGCAGTTGACATTACATGTTCTTTTCACTCCATGCATCACGACAGACCTTTCCTATTGTGTTTGCCTCTGTCGGATGCTTTACGGATCATTTATGCTACATGGTAAATTCCTCTAAGAGAAACATATTCTACATCCCAGATCATCATCCTACACCTTTCCACCTCTTTTTCCCTGAACCTCATCTCCAAGTCCTGAAACATTTTGGTCTTCTTTGACAGCAATCTTCAACTTCACCAATGCACCACTCCACTGCTGCCAGGCTTTACCACTTTAAATGCTACCTTCTGCCCTACCATTCACCCAAAAGTCTGTATCTCTACAATCGTAACTTGGCTTTCCGACTATTGCTCCAACCCGCTCCTTGGTCTACCTCTGTACTCCTTTGCCCTCTCAATTCTAAATTATGCTACTAACACACGCTACAACCGTCCCTTTCCTCCCTTGCGTCTGCTCACCGATTCCATGCCAAATGCCTTTTTGTGTACCAAAGATATTTTTTTAAATGTCTCCTTGTTTTTAAAACCAGTCTTTTCCTTGCTGCTCTTGGACTTGGAGGCTCATCCTCCCTCTACTTCCCTTCTCACACACTTTGCTCCATCTTGATACTCCATCCCTCTGCTCCCCACCACCCACTTCCTCCATTGTGCTTTTAACAACCTTCTCTCCTCTTCCTCCATTGTGTTTTTAACCTTCTTCTCCCCTCTACTAGAACTCCCTCCCACCCATTATAGATATTACAAAATACACCACCACAAATCTGGCCATATCCTCAATCTCCTCTCCTATAAGAGACAATACCCTCTCAATATCCTACGGCTTTTAGTGCCTCTGCCTTGCTGTAGTAACAGTGTTTCTGGAGCTTGTGTGTTCTGCTTAGATTCACATGCTTTTTATAAGCTGCTGCCTAGTGATTGGTTTGGAGAGTTACATAATTATTCGAAAAGGAAACTGGGCATGGACAGGAGCTTTGCTGTGATACTCTCCCCGTCTTCGGTGTACACGGAGCCATAATCCTGCATGCGTCAATGTCCGCAAAATATTTTGAATGCCATTTGATATGAGATTGGCCTTTTCTGTGCTGAGTGTTTGTCGATCGAGAAGAAGTTACTGCCTCTGCTACAAGGCGTAGGGTCAGGAGAGTGGCAAGCACACTTTATACACTACCTAGCCTTGGAGAATGGCTATACACCCTTCCTCTCTATAAACGTTCTGCCTTATCATGATTCTAAATAAACTTGTTTACCTCATGTAACTAATCCACTCTATCTTCATTACTTCTATTTCTATCCTTGGTTGTATTTCTATCACTTCACCCCACCCTTCCCACCCATAGACCAAGTGCTTGAGTTTCCATGGTGGGGTCGCAATACGTCCCCTCCTAGACAAGTCTAGTTGCCGTATGACCACTATGGTGGTGAAGGGCAAAGTACAAATACAGCTTAATAACCCATAAAAACTGCATAAATCCCTAAATCCTGCGTGGAAAACACCCCTGTGGTCTAAATCCAAACTCCCCTAGCCAGACACACAAAGGGTGTGCAATACCAGATCCATTTGAGAAGTTTCTTCAGATATATAGACGATATCTTTGGCATCAAATTTTTGTTCGTACATGAGCCAACTGGCATCTAGAATCAAATTTACCACTCAAGTAAATAGGAATCGGATTCAGTTTCTTGATGTAGAGGTTTATATCAAAGAAAACCGTTTGCCTACCACTATATATAACAAGCCAACTGACAGAAATAGTATTCTTATGGCATCAAGGTTTCATCCAACTACCACTATCCAAAGCATACCCTACAGTCAATTCTTACGTTACCGCAGAATTATTTCAGAAGCATTTGAATTTGAAAATCAATCACAAAAACTGCAAGATAAATTCCTCAAAAGAGGTTATTCGCAAGACAAATTATTTACAGCCTAAAGCCTCAACCATCTCGAGAGCTCAATCCTTGAAGCAATCTATCAAAGAAGATTCAGGATCTCTTGTTTATGTGACTACATACTCTCAACAGAGTTACAAAATTAAAAAAAAATATTAAAATAAACTGGCAAATGCTCAAAATGGACCCACTACTAGCCCATTTGTTTGCAACTGTACCAACGTTTGCATATAGAAAAAGTAAATCCATTAGAGATGTTGTAATCGGAGCAGATTACCAACCACTTGCAGCATGTCTGAATCCGTTTAAAGGCACTTTACCATGCAACAACTGCCAAAATGTTCATAATGTGATTAGAGGTTCCGGTGTCAATCATCCCTACACAGTAAAAGAATTTCACTGAAACACACAGGTACATGTGATACGAGTAATGTTATCTATGTAATCAAATGTCCACGTGGGCTATTTTATGTTGGACCTACAACAAGGAAGGCCAAGCTGAGGTGGACTGAACACAAATCTAACATCAGATTGTGTTCAGTCCATTCGCCAGTGGCACAACACTAACACTTTTAAGCATATTGTAGCTCAAATGAAATTCTTGATTGTCGAACAAGTGAAATGTCCTAAAAGAGGAGGCGACATTCAGTTGTTATTAAGACAGAAAGCGGTTGAGTGGATTGATAGACTAGACTCTCTGGCGCCAAAAGGCATGAATAACGACTTTGATTTAACATGTTACATTTGATTGTACTCAATACATGTTTTCTGTAGTCCCTCTTGATTTTCTTTTTGACTTTGTTCATAACTTGGATTTTTAGTACTACAAATTCCAGATATTGAAATATATTCTTTATTCTCTTTCAGTTGAGGGCACTGTGTTCTAGCAATACTGTACAACTTTGTTATTGTTTGAATGTGTTCACATCTCCAAATGAACACCCATGGCACTAATGGCAACCAGTCTTAGAAATTGGTCAAATTGGTCGATAACTCTTGATTACCCCTACAATACACTTAGCTTTAGTGCTACCTTTTGGCAGACAACAACATTAGGTTTGATACTATACGATAGAGTGCTGTCTACATTCATTTAGTTACCATGAATGACCTCAGCTATTCAAGGTCAGTGGAAGAATTTTATTACGAGGCTTTAGACTAAAGTATCTCTACGTAACTATTTCCATTTGAGCATGTCTTTGGCTGAAGTCTGTGTTCAACCATTGACATTAGTAGATTTTATTTGAAACATATTAGCAAACCGCAGCACCATACTTACTTTTTACAACGCGCATCTCGAAATGAAGCTACAATGTGGCTTTCGAGTTTAACTAATGATAGCGGTGAAAAGTGATCAGGTGATCGTCACGTTTGTAACTCGATGACGTTTATTCATAGTATTTGGGTCATCCCTCATTAAGATACTTTGTACTGGAACTAATTCAATTGAGTATCTCACTTCTGATAAAACGTTTGTCTAATGCGTTACATCCCGTTAATGTGGTTTCAATATACACAAATAGATTTTTTTTACTACTGGGTACTACATGATCACGTGATCCGTTTGCGATCACGTGATACACCATCTAAGAAAATAAATACGCGATGCGGGATGGGAGGCTGTATCAACAGCCATTTTCCCGTTCCCGCATCGCGTTCTATGAAACTGACGAAAAGGTAGGCATCTCCTTATTTAAACTCTGAACATTTAGGGTACATTGGACTGCGTTGTTAGTGCGGTGAATTGACACCTTCAGTAAATATCAGACTCATGGCAGTGTTTGTTCCTGTTTGTTTCAGATTTGGCCTAGTACTTTCACAGCCTTTGGGGAATGAAATTTACGGTTGTCCTTCAAGTCCTATATTATTGACAACAGAATAGAAGGAAATTATCCCGGCAATACATTGTGTGCCATCATAGAGTTTCAAAATTGAAGACTGACCTTGTGTTCACAAAGGTTAGTCCAATAAGCCTGTTTGCCAGTTTTAGTACATGGATGTTCACATTGAAAATGAGACCGTGCAGTGATTTTGTCTCTTTACAATATTTTCTTTAGAGAGTGAAGACATACAATCAACATCCACACCTGAAGAAGAGGTCAGGGATACCCCGAAACGCGTAGTGTACAACAAATATGTGATTGTATTAACATATTGTGATGAACCTTGAAACAGATGAAAAATACAGAGATTTGCTCTGATGCACTTTTTACTTATTACTTTGAAGACAATTGTTTTGAATGAATTAATTTTGGGAAATGCAATTTATGCATGAATGAATGATGTAATTCATTTTCCTACATTTTTTGTTGAACTTAATGACTATATAATAAAGTTTACCTAAAGTATACATTTCGTGTATTTTCCTTTATTTCATATTTAATTATGTAAATATCAGCAATTATAATTAAGTGATCAGGAAGAGACTTTGTTCTTGATCAGAGTGACCAGGCTTTCACCTTAGAGGTTTCTGGGGTAACAAATGTGTTGGTCCTCTACAAAATGAATTATGTAGAAATCCTCTGATGATTGTGAGGCTGCAAACAACACAGACACAAACTAATACAACGCCATGATGGAAGTAGAGACAAAGGCATGGTATTGGGATCGACCCATAAGCGCAGGGGCATGACAGTTCCCAGGCGTCAAGTGCGGTTAGCCTTGACGCAGAGACAAGCAAATGGGACATGCAGTCAACAACTAACATGCATGAAGGGGTTTTCTAAATACACCACTTCGTTTTACACCTCCACCCCGAGTTCTAAACCGTTTAAGGGGGTTTTACACAGGGAGTACAATGCTCCCTGCAGCAGAAGGCTCTGGTGGATTTCATGAACTCACAAGAGGAGTGGGAGGAAGAGGGTGATACTGGCATTGAGATTTTCAAAGCATAGACAACCGTAATCGGAATATCTATAGCGTTGGAGGATACAACCAGACACCAGAAGGAGTGGTGCATTAAGGATTTTGGGGCAACTCGATCCAAAATAGTCTGATTCATGGAACAGCATGAAATAACAGGGAAAAGGCCATTCGATTTGTCACAAGAGCAAACGTGCAAGGTCTGAGGCACAGCTGGACATACAGCCTTGACCCCTATTCAGGCCAAGAGTACCATGATGATGCAGGATTGGGACAGCACAGGAGTGGAAAGTGAGATGTCTCCTGGCAAGTGAAGGCAAGCGTCCCCAGATAGCACGATCCTCCCCACAATGAGAGACAATAATGGACTCTCCCCGGGATGGGAATAAGGCCAGGACAAAGTGCGGGTGAGCTTAAATGGGAGTTTATCAATCAAAATAGGGCATGCAAAGAACTCTGCAAACTCCGAGACCGCTCGGTCTGACAATAGCAAAGACAGGCGTATATATTTACAAAAAACATCATAAGAACCTACATGCTATAGGGTGCACAAGTTCGTGGGGATTGGGTGGCGACGACTAGCTATAGGTGCTGCTGCGATGTGGTTTGCCGCGGCTGGAGGACGTCACTGGTTACCCTCGTGGGTTGGGCTGGGCCTGGCAGGTCAGCTGGGCTCATCCGGACGGTGTTGTTGTGCCAACCGTGATCAGTGTCAGAGATGAATGTCTTTCCTGACTTCCTGCCCTAGGGCCACGCACACCGCAGTCATTCAACATTGCAATATTATCTTTCCTGGTAAATCCTCCAATAGGTTATTCTACAGGTTAATGCAACACAGGAGGAATGCACCTGGAGTGGGGTCTGTTGGCATTCGTCAATACATGGTTACCGTCATCCTATTGACCGGGTATGAGAGGTCGTGGGGTTAGGTCTCGGGGCATGGGACAGGCGGTCTGTGTCATCATGTCTTGTTAGAAGTCATTATGGATGTGTTCTTGTAATGTTGCCATAATATTGGGTGTCCTAATTTTACAGGGGCCATTACCCTAAGGTGAGCCGGCGGGTCGTGGAGTCTAAGAAAGGGCACCTTTGGATCTGTGTTTTAAGGCCGGGGTTTACTGCTAGGTTGTAAATAAGTCAGGTGGCAGGCCGTGGCCTTGGGTGCTGCGGGGGAATGCGAATGCTTGAAGCGGTTCCAGCCGAATTGGGGGAGGTGGAGCAGCGCGGCACAGGCCTCTGCTTTTTCATCAGGCAGGCTTCACTGGGAGGAAGGGGGAATGGCCTTGCATGTGCTCACAAAGGTATTTTCCTCGTGTGTTGCAGACTTTAGGTGGAAGAGACATAAACATTCATATAATATACAGCACTCATTGAGTCTTTCCAAAGCTCATGTTTTTGTCATTGCTAGTGCCATCCATGTGGCCAATTTGAGCACATTACTTGTACACTATGTTTTTAACAACTACAACATTTTGTTATATGTTTATAAATGCGCGGTAAGTGAGGTAGCAGTAAGGTTGGTGGAGCACGCGGGAACAACCCGCCACTGAGACTGGCGGCAGTGGCACATAGTGGGCTCAGACACACGTGGTGCATTTTTGTGCACCCCTTACATGAGCCCTCAGTATGGTTGCATTTGTCTTACTTTGCACTCTAGCAGCATTAGTTCAGTTTTGGCGCGGGGCCGTGGGGTGCAGTCTTCTCGATAACACACATAACATGAAAAACCACCGGCACGCTTTTACCATTTGCACATAGCTACAGGGATGTGGGTGCTTCATCCCTAATGTCATATCAGCACCCATCCTGCCATTTTCATATATTTTGCAGGTTTTTAGTCAGAGAGGTTGTGGGGAGAACGCTGGTTTGCTCATTAGTATTTGGGGACTTTGCTTTTGTCAGGGGACCATTGTACAGTTCTTTTCCACCCAGGCCCTGCTGGCTGGGTCATGCTGGAAACACCGATACACTGAGGAAGGTGAAATGTTAGTGTTGGTATCTAACACTAGCTCATGTCCGTCTGTTCGTGGGAACGGGCTCTTAGCGGATCTGCCAGGGAGCTGTGGCCACAGGGATGAGTGATACTCTCCAAGGGTGGGGGCTGTGCGGCAGTGCGCAGGGCTCAAGCCATTTTTATTATACAAAATGGTTTCTAGGGCCTAGCTAAATTGAACAGGTTTGGTCGATGTCATCTGCCAGTGCCCCACCCACCACCTGGGCCCTGGTGGCAGGAAGGACACCCGGTGAGCCATGAACCTTACCGGGGGAGAAAAGGCATGGGAGGGGGGTCTCCTGGACCAGTCCTTCCATACATTTCCCCCCTTTCGTTACTTAGGTAACGAATACTTTAAATCCTCCAACCTCCTGCTTTCTTCCTCATCAGCTATAGCGTCATCCCATGCAGGGGTGCCTTTTATGGACATCCATGCCCTGCACACCCCTCGCAAGCTTTTACCTCTCCTAGCATATTCATCTGGGGTACAGGTCAGGTATATACAACCGCTATCCCCTTCTAGGTCCACCCACACTTCCTCATACCATTCGAGTACCCAGGGCTCTTTGATTGTAGTGTGCCTTAACTTGTCTACTTGTCTACTATGTCCTTGTCGTGGTACATGGGCACCATCTGGAATCTTGATGTGTAATCTGTAACCGTTTTTACCTGTGCTTCCTGCATAGTTTCTATTGTACCGCGGGCGTTGCCCATTGTCACCATCATCATTGCACCATTCGGTACTGCGTTGGCAAAGGAGGAACACTACAGCCGGCATCAAAAACTTGACAGTCATTCCCAGCCATGATGGGACCCAGGAGAAGATATTGTCGAACCATGTACTTTCTTCTGCTCCTCCTTCCGTTCTCATTCTTTCTCCTAGGCTATGTACTGCTTCGATCACATGGGACAGGGAGCCGTTATCTGCGTCTTCAGAAGGTACGAAAGTGCAGCAGGCACTTCCAATTTTTCGGCAAAAACCTCCGTCCATTGCCGCCAACAGGTCCAAGACATACCTGTTCTGCATGGTCATTAGCCGCAGTGCTCGTAGTTCTACTTTTATTACGTTAAACCCTTCTTCAGTATCATTTGCCAATTGGATCAGTTCCCAACGTGTGATCTGGAGCCACTTTGCGTTTGCTCACGTCTGGATGCTTGGGATGAGTGAGGCGAAGAACGTTTCTGCAGAGCTGAATAATCGATATCTATCCGGGATCTGTGCCAGCAGTTCTGATGATGCTTTGGATATGTAGTTCGATGACCGTCTGTTTTGGGACAGCGCCCCTTCCTTGTTTCCGGAGGACAGGACATATACTTGTGATTCTGCAGTTGGTGGGGCCCCACTCTGTTGAGGTTTTCCTCGCATCTTCTTGCCCCCATCAATGTGGCTTTCTGGTATCACCATTAGCGCGGAGTGCAGGGTGGCCAATGAACAGCTGCCTCCCCAGGATTGTGGGAGGTGCAGGTATGCTTGGTTGCCACATACCCAATAGGTATCCACCAGGGCCGCTGTCCCTTTTCTCATATCTGGGATGGTGAGGGTCTTGTTACAGTTCTTGTTTGCCCCCATGGTGGTTCTCCCGTCCCCCTTGAAACACAGTTCATAGTTTATTTCTTTCTGCAGCTTGAAGGGTTTCTCGATGGCCGTTACCCAAGTCAATTTTGAGGTGTGCTCTTTCCATATGGGTGTGCATGTCTCTTCTATCCATTGCAGTTTTTCTGGTGCCACACCCCGCAGTGCTTCAGCCTTGCACATTATTTTTTCGTCCTTCCACTTGTTGTCCGAAAAAAGTGTCCCTTGTATTATAAAAAATGGCTCCTCCAAACAGACCACTCCTAGTGCCTTTGGGTAACAGGTCTTTTCGTTCTGCAGCATCCTGAAAGTTACCTCATGTGCCTGGAAGGTGTTCTTAATTCTGCACAACGTGAGATGAAGGAGACACTGGGCATCGACAATAGGCAACTCTTTCGGTAACAATACTTTGGGTGTACCTGAAGCATGGGGAATGAGGGAGCAGACATAATGGCTCTTATTTGTTGTTTGCTTAGCCGTTGCACTCATGTCCGCATACCATTTATTTGTCTGGTGGGGATGTCGTGGGTCTTCCATTTTGTCTAATCCTAACCCATAATATTCATCATATTTCCTCCTCCCCGCCTCCCTTCTCTGTCTGTTATTCCTTTTTCTAAGGTATCTCCCGGCCTCATGGGCGATGGACAGTGTGGGCCCCCCTTTCTCCCTCTCCCCCCCTTTGCCCAATTATCATACAGTATTTCATATCTCGCTGTCATTTCTTCATTCTCCTTCTTTATGCTATCTGGCAGTGTGTTTTTTGTTACGGGAGAGGGCCTGCTGGTGGGGGTGTTATATAACCAGGATATAGCAGAGGGGTTACGATCATTTAGACTGCGGGCATTGTAATTAGATACCTTTGGCGGGGAAATTGTGCTGTTTTGCATTTTTCCCTGCAGACCATTATGCGAGATAGCAACATTGGATGGTGTCGTGTAATATCCCCATACCAGTTTAGTTCCATCCCATACCAAAAAAGCACCTTCTTTAGTATTTACAATTGCTGTTTCATTTGTCACATTAGTCCCGTTAATCCCTCCCCCCTCGTTCATCTCGATAAAGATGAACGTTATGAACCAATACGTAACCAGGCCAAACATCATTGTAAAAAAATAATGTAATGCATATTGACAATCCACACTCATACGAATATCTACATCTCTCAGCTAACAATTCTCTATATCTAATAAATCTATCCGTTGCAGGCTGCCCGTTAGTTGCCATGGTAGGTCCTGTTTGAGATATAAAAGTGCATTAAGTGCATGCATGTAAACATTTTGTTGGCACTACCAGTGCCAAGATATCATGGAAGGGGAATGGAAGTGGGTAGGGGAGTTGGGTTGGGGATGTACCGACAAGGGAGCAGACACTACACATTTTTATCACATTATTATTTACAAATAAGTCCACATTTTTTTTTCCCCAATCTTTTCATCTTTATAGATACCCTTAAATGTACTTGTTCTCGTCATCAATTTTCTCAATCAGGTGCATTTCAGTCACACAAACGTTCATATTCACTCATTATTTTCATTTGTATTGCTTGCTGTTGTCTGTGCCCCCTCATCCACCTCCTCCCGCGCGCTATTATATGCCCTTCGTACATCCGTCAAATGTATCCAGTACTTAAGGCCCTTCACTTTTACAGCCGTAGGAGTACAAAATACCACTTCGTATGGTCCGTGGAACCGTGGTGCATTCCACCGGCGCACAAAGCTCTGGACATAAATGAATTCTCCCGGCATCAGTTGTACCGGTGTTTCAGGTTCCGTAAGGGACTCCGTTGTGTTCCCTTCTTCCCTTGTGAATGGTGGGGAGAGCTGCTTTGATATTGCGCGCGCTGCCCTAGTTAGCTTTTTCAGGTAGTCTATGAACTCATCTCCCAATATTGCAGCGCTTCTGTGCGCGTCTGAGTGCTGGCGCAGTGGGGAGTGTGCTGTGTGCATTCGTCTCCCGGTCACTATTTCGTGCGGGGACAAATGGTGGTCCTTGCTTGGCTGATTTCTCAGCTCAAACAGCACAAGGGGCAAACAGTAAATCCAGTTGTTCTTTAATGAGAAGCATAATTTTGATAATCTTCCTTTTAACAGGCCGTTCATCTTTTCTACCATGCCATTACTTTGAGGATGATAAATCGAGCACAATTTATGTTTTATTCCCAATAGTGTCGTTACTTCTTTGAAGAGCTCGTTCACAAAGTGAGTGCCGTTGTCTGAGCGAACTACGTCACAAATTCCCCAGCGTGGGAATACTTCCCTTACTAGGAACTTTGCAGCGCTTTTAGCATCAGGTCGTGCACATGGGCCTGCTTCCACCCACCTCGAAAATGGGGATACAACCACAATCATGTAGCGTGCCCCATTACACCTTTCTCCCATGTCTGCGTAGTCAATGTGTAGCTCTCTGAATGGCCCAATTGGTTTTGGAATTGTTCCCCTGAGTGTACGTAATGTCATTCCAGAGTTGTATATCTGGCATGTTGTGCACTCCATTGTCAATCTAGATATGTGCTCCTGAAGACAGGGAACGAACTACTCCTCTTGTATCTCTGCTGCAATGTGTTGTTTCGTGTTGTGTGCTGGGAAGTGTAATTGTTGAAACGCTATTTCTAACAGCTTTACTGGCATTACCACTTTTCCTAAGTTATTTTGTCGCCAGAGTAAGTCTGTTGCTGATTGGCTGCACCCTCGTTTTACCCACATCATCTTTTCATCGCCACTTGCTCCTTCCTGCAACTCTAGTATTTGTGATATGGGCATCGCATTGTATCCTTCTGGGAGCTCTTCGTTTGTCTTGTGCTGCAGCATGTACTCACCTGTTTCATGTTTTTCAAAATATGAAGCTTCCTTGGCAGCAGCGTCCGCTGCCGCGTTCCCCAAAGACACAACGTCTGTGTTGGACGTGTGTGCTTTCACTTCACTATTGCTACCACTGTTTGGTCTTTTAGGTCCTCAATTAATTCCTTCAGCAATTCTGCATGCTGCACTGGAGTCCCATCTGCTCTTTGAAACCCCCTCCGCCCCCATCTTGCCAGACCCCCATGTACTGTTGTCGTCATGTAAGCTGAATCCGTGTATATTGTTACTGCACACCCTTTAGCTGCATGTAGTGCTTCTACTAATGCAATGCGTTCCGCTGCCTGTGCTGAGAAATGGGATGGACGGCGATACTGCACTAGTGTCTCATACTCACCATCTTCTAATCTCACCACCGCCATCCCCACATGTCTCTCTCCCGTGTCCATGTCAATTAATGCTGACCCATCCACAAAGTACACCTCCCCCTTGCTCAGGGCATTCTCGCACACCACCGTGTCCTCCCCTCTTTCCCCTGTGTAAATTGCACAGTTGTGTTCCTGCATGTCCTTCAGTGTGCATGCTTCTGTTATGAATGTTGCCGGATTCACTGTTCTGCATCGTACCACATTGATATTGGCGCTCGACAATATTATCTCATAGGCAGTTGCTCGCTGTGTGGTCAGTGTACTTTTAGACCTCAAGTATTGCAAATAATGAGTGTTCCACAAACAATGTGACAGGGCATCCCATTACTATTGTGGCACTTTTTTCAATGGCAAACGCGGCGGCGGCGAGAGATTGCTCGCACGCGAAGTGTCCTTGCATCACCGCATCCAAGGTGCCACTATAGTAACCCAACGGTTTGTGTCCTAGAGAAGTCTTTTGTGTCAGTACAGCCGTCATGTGTGTTCCCTTACAATGTGAAAATAGGAAAAACTTGCGTTCATAATCAGGGTTGGCGAGTACCGGAGCACTCCAAATCAATTCTTTTAGTGACTTGAATGAGTCACTCATCTCTTCTGACCATTCTATTTTCCTGTTCTCGTTTTGTGCCTCCTTGAGTGCTTGCAGTAATGGTCTCGTGTAGGCTGCATAATCTAATATCCATGCTCTGCAATAATTGCACATTCCCAAGAATTTCTGCATCTCCTTCACTGTTGTGGGTTCTCTTACTGATCTTATTGCTTCTACCCTGTCAGGGATTATTCTCTTTCCGTCTTTCGATATCAGCTGCCCTAAGTATAAGACCTCATTGTAGCTTTTCCTTGTCCACTTTGTATCCCTTGTTTGCCAGTAGTGACAGGAGTGTCACTGAGTCTTCCCTGCATGTCTCTGCATTCTGTGCACATATGAGCAGATCGTCTACATACTGGATGATGGTGCTTTTAACCGATAAATTACCGAGGTCTTCGTGTAGAATGCGGTTGAAGATGCTTGGGCTATCACAGTACCCCTGTGGTAGTCTACAATGTTCGTATCTCTTTCCCCCCAAACGTGAATGCTGTCAGGTATCTGCTTTCTTCTGCCAAGGGGATGGAAAAGAATGCGTTTTTCAAATCGACCACTGTGAAATGTGATGCTGTTTTTGGGATACTGCATAATATTGAAGCAGGGTTCGGGACAAAAGGGAACTCTTTCTGTATGACGTCATTTAAGGGGCGTAAATCCTGGATCATCCTCCAAGCCCCTCCCTTTGCTTTTTTAATCGGGTAGATGCAGGTGTTGCATGGTGAGTTTGAGGGCACTATTATTCCCTGAGCTAATAATGCATTTGTCTTTTATTCCTTCCTCCGCCTCACGGGACAATGGATATTGCTTTACGCGGGGCAGGATTGCCCCTTGTTTGAGTTTTATGACCACTGGCGTCACTCCGTGCAACAACCCCACATCATGGGGGCCCGTGGTCCACAAATTATTTGGCACTAGTCCATGTCATCAAAAAATGACAGTGGTGTTCCCACTACTACCATCAACTGAACGGGAATTTGCCTAGCTTCAATCAAAATGTCACAAGGCATTGCTATTTCCATTATTATTTCGCCATCATTGTCTGAATCGGAGAAAAGATCCTCATCAGATAAGTCTCGTAGGGCAATATTGGCGTTGACGCACAGTACAGTGCGCCATTCACATCCATCTATGTCCATCCCAATTACTGCAATCCTTTTTGCTGACACCTGCACAGCATGCAAGTCTAATGATACCACTGACCCTGGTGTTATGTCTGGGCGCACTATTGGGCGGAAGATGAATTCCGTGGGTATTCTCCAATCCAGCCTTTTTAGCTCAGGAACTACTTGGGCCAGTATTTTCAAACCTTCAATAAACATCCTTTCATCCACTGGCAGGCCACGTATTTCCAGAGCCGTTGTTTGAGCCTGTACTACCAGCATTACACGTAATGGGCATATTCCTGGTGTTGAACACACTATTCCTCTTTCTGTGAATGATATTGCCATGTTAAGCTTGCTAAGAAGGTCCCTCCCTAGCAGGTTTATTGGCGATTGCTCGTAGTACAGTAAGGGTGTTTTTACAGTTTTACCCCCCACTGTCACATCCAAAGCTTCTGTATAAGGAACTTCAATTACAGCCCCAGAGAACCCCTGCATCTCTAACTTCCGGTTAGATAACGGAAACCGGCCCTCCCTAATACATGATTTCTCCGCTCCCGAATCCACCATGAATATGAACTGATTGTCTCCTATCTGCGCCCCTACCAATGGTTCCTCTGCTGCATCGTAGGTGGTAGATAAGACAGGACACGCAAGTGTTCTCTGTGGGCTGTCTTATGCGGGGTGTCTCATTTCCCCCCCCCCTGGTTGAACACGCTCCATGAAACTACTGATACCCCACTATAGGGGGCTGGTGCTGGGGCTCCATTTGCTGTTGTCGCGAAAGGGTTGCCTGGAGGGTAGTGCATAGTGTCATTGTTCTGTGGGTGATTCTGTGTTCTGTATTGGTGTCCCTGCCGTTGCTCAGGGTACCCCTGCCCTGGGTCCCTTTGTTGTTGTCCCATTGGGATACCATATGGGCTTCCCGGATGAGGATGGCCATAGTGTTCTACCTCCGGGAACCCATTGTTTGGTCTACTCCTGCATTCTCTTGAAAAGTGCCCCCACCTCCCGCAGTTCCAACAACTTCCTTGTGCACCCCTGGGACCATGCCATCCGGTTACTCCCATTCCCCCATACCCTTGTCCACTCCCTCTTCGACCCCTGCACCCACCTCGTCCCCCTCGTGGGGCCCACTCTTGCCACTGCGGACCTCCACTCTGCTCCTGCTCGTTCCACTGCCGTGATCCTACTCCAGCCCAATTCGTTGCCATCCTCCCCTGTATTGCTACCAGCCCCTCCTCCTCTTCATCTCCCTCCCTACTGTGTGGGAGCGCGGCTACTACTGCTGCGACCTTCACCAACTTTGTTTGTACTAGTTTCGCTTCGTCTGCCAATCTCCTCTGTGCCACCTCCTTTTCCCTTTCCTTTATTCGTTTGCAGTGGTTAACTATTATGCTCTGAATTTCAGGCCAACCTTTTGCTTCAATACCTGCTATTTTGTCAAGTGCTTTTTGCACCTCTTTTGGGAGCCCCCTCTTTATTATAAAATAGAATAATGATGTTGACGGATACCAGGGCGTGCCCGTTTCGGTTCTCCACATCTCTTGGACTCGAAAAATGTAATCCATAGCATCTTCCCCGTCATTCATTGTACATTGCATTACTGACTGTAAATCTGGGGTATCTGGCAACGTTTCCTGCAAGGCATCCCACACCCTGGCACGTACTGTATTGAAAGAGGCGCCATCATGACGATCGCAGTCTATCGTCACTCCCGGGAAGCCAGCTTTTACCCATACTCTGTCAGCTTGATCCCCAACTGCTGATACTAGCAAACTCTTCACGTCGCCTATTGCTAGAGGTACCCCGGCTGTGTGTTTCTCAAAGGCATATATCCACTTGCTTGCCCCTCCCGATAGCGGGGGCAATAATTTTAACAAATTGGCCTTATCCATCTGAGCCCAGGGTATGTAATTCGGCCTCCCTCCTCCTCTATGTATCAATGGGAGTTGTAGCTTCCCCTTTGTCGTTGTATCTGCACTCATCTTTACTCCTGGTTTTCCTAATGGCGCCATTTTTCCCAATCTGTTCCTTAGTCGCCCTATCCACTCCTCGTCCATCGTTCTCATTAAGCATGCGCCATCGAACTCTTCGCTTCCCCCTCCCATTGACACACTTAGCCTTTCACCTTCTTCTAAGTCATCCCCTATATCACACAATAGCTCCTCTCTGCCTCCTGTGGTCCTCACCTCGTCACCAGTACACCTCTCTTCCCTCTAGTTCAATTATCCGTGTTGGTTCTTCTTCTATCCTAAACACTATCTCTCCTTTTTTCCATCCTTCGCCAATGTCCTACTCTCACTCTGCGCTCCTGATGCAGGCTCTGATCTAGCGGTGCTGATTGCCGTCTGCTGACATATACTTTTAATTCTCGAGAGCTCATCTTTGGCTTTAGAGAGTCTGGATTCTAGATCCCCTGTCAATTTCTCTACATCCTCCCTTGGTGCTCTCGTTCTCCATTACTCTCATATGGTGGTGGTGCAGTTGGCCCTTGAGTGATAGTGGTCGTCTTTGGGGGTACATAAGTTGGGTCGCTATATCCTTCTGCGGGCACTTGCTTATTTAGCATTGGGTACAACCTAGTGACCTCAATCGGGGGCTTCTCTTCTGAAAGTATCTTGTCATCTTTTGGTATCAGCAATGGGTTGTCAGTAGTAGATGGTAGGTCAGTATCTGATTCCCTTTTCTTAGGAGGGGGTATTTCTTCAAACAGTCTCCATAGGTCTAATATTTCCCTCCTATTGTGCAGTTGCTTCCCCTTATATTTCAAACAAATACATGTGGCTACCATACCTAAGACGCTTTTGTCAAATGACCCCCCTTCTGGCCATATCTGAGGTAACCCTTCTCCCTTCAACTCTGTGATCCACTGGTCATGATATTTCTTAATCTGTTCTGCGTACCCAGGTAGGCTCTTACAAATATGTGATAAGGGTGTTTCTGCCCCCATACTTCGTACTTGCTGGATGCTAGTGTACCTCTCTATGTATGTCTGTCTCTTACTATGGACGTGTCACCATATGAACTCTCGTACTTATGTCTTATTGCGCATGGGCGTGTCTTCCCGCCACCAGTACAGTATGAGAATGGCTGCACACAGCCTCTATTCTATACTCTTTAGGGGGCACGTACAAGAGCAAACCATCAATAACTGTGACAATTGACTCCAGCAGATCAACAAAATGACCACTCACTTTACTACATTACACTCTTCTTTCTGATATTTCTCCTGGTCACACTTACCGTAACCGTACCACAATTACGTATTCCTGACCACCCTTACATACTTATTATATCAAACATGTTCTAACATATATGATCCACACGCGCTCATAAGCAGCACTCTATTCACAGCCCAGTTTGTCCTCCCTTTCCAACTGTCCCTGTCCGCCTTAATCTGATATATATATTTGTCTCCTAATTTTGAAGTAAAATTATTTTTCTACTTACATTATATCTTTGTTTGTACTAACCCGCTTTGATTTACCCATAAACCCAGAGAGAAAATAGAAATAGTAGCAGTCACTAATGTGTTTTCCGTGTCTTCCTTTACCAGACACCTTTATCTCATATTCCACTTCTTCATATATTCCCAGTACTAGTCAAGATAGCACTATGCGGCGCCGCCTTCCACACCCTTGCGGAGCTAGGTTCCCGTCTCTTTATCTCTGTTCACCTCTTAGTCCTAATGGCCCTGTGCAAAGAAAAAGCAAAGAAAGTTTAGGATGGTCCTTAGTAGACCCAAAGTGCCCCCCTTTCAACCAGCCTCGTTCCCCGTCCTATATTTCCTCCCCTGCTCCCTTTAAGGTCTCTCGCACTCAATACTCACGTGCCCGTCTTGAACCGAGAGTCTCCAAAACTGGGTCCGTCCAGGCAGTGTTGCCGTTTGCTCAACGGTCAGCCCCGGCTGCGGCGAGAGGTACTCAAAGGGGATTTTTCAACCGGGATCCCGTACCCTCTCTCTGGTGAGTGCGCACTTCTCAGCGTACCGGTCGCGTTGGCGGGCGGCCTCCCGGAGCCGGCGCACCGTGCGTATCCCTTTTCGACCAGAGATTTTCGTGCCAAAGGCAACAGTAGGGAGATATATATATATATATATATATATATATGTACGATAGCACGATCCTCCCCACAATGAGAGACAATAATGGACTCTCCCCGGGATGAGAATAAGGCCAGGACAAAGTGCGGGTGAGCTTAAATGGGAGTTTATCAATCAAAATAGGGCATGCAAAGAACTCTGCAAACTCCGAGAGCGCTCTGTCTGACAATAGCAAAGACAGGCGTATATATTTACAAAAAACGTCATAAGAACCTACATGCTATAGGGGGGCACAAGTTTGTGGGGATTGGGTGGCGACGACTAGCTATAGGTGCTGCTGTGATGTGGTTTGCCGCGGCTGGAGGACGTCACTGGTTACCCTCGTGGGTTGGGCTGGGCCTGGCAGGTCAGCTTGGCTCATCCGGACGGTGTTGTTGTGCCAACCGTGATCAGTGTCAGAGATGAATGTCTTTCCTGACTTCCTGCCCTAGGGCCACGCACGGCGCAGTCATTCAACATTGCAATATTATCTTTCCTGGTAAATCTTCCAATAGGTTATTCTACAGGTTAATGCAACACAGGAGGAATGCACCTGGAGTGGGGTCTGTTGGCGATTTCGTCAATACATGGTTACCGTCATCCTATTGACCGGGTATCAGAGGTCGTGGGGTTAGGTCTCGGGGCATGGGACAGGCGGTCTGTGTCATCATGTCTTGTTAGAAGTCAATATGGATGTGTTCTTGTAATGTTGCCATAATATTGGGTGTCCTAATTTTACAGGGGCCATTACCCTAAGGTGAGCCGGCGGGTCGTGGAGTCTAAGAAAGGGCGCCTTTGGATCTGTGTTTTAAGGCTGGGGGGGTTTACTGCTGGGTTGTAAATAAGTCAGGTGGCAGGCCGTGGCCTTGGGTGCTGCGGGGGAATGCGAATGCTTGAAGCGGCTCCAGCCGAATTGGGGGAGTTGGAGCAGCGCGGCACAGGCCTCTGCTTTTTTGTCTGGCAGGCTTCAATGGGAGGAAGGGGGAATGGCCTTGCATGTGCTCACAAAGGTATTTTCCTCGTGTGTTGCAGACTTTAGGTGGAAGAGACATAAACATTCATATAATATACAGTCTTTCCAAAGCTCATGTTTTTGTCATTGCTAGTGCCATCCATATGGCCAATTTGAGCACATTACTTGTACCCTACGTTTTTAACAACTACAATATTTTGTTATATTGCATTTTCGTGCACACCTTACATGAGCCCTCAGTATGGTTGCATTTGTCTTCCTTTGCACTCTAGCAGCATTAGTTCAGTTTTGGCACGGGGCCGTGGGGTGCAGTATTCTCGATAACACACATAACATGAAAAACCACCGGGACGCTTTTACCATTTGCACATAGCTACAGGGATGTGGGTGCTTCATCCCTAATGTCATATGAGCACCCATCCTGCCATTTTCATATATTTTGCAGGTTTTTAGTCAGAGGTTGTGGGGAGAACGCTTTCATCACAGGTGGTTTGCTCATTAGTATTTGGGAACTTTGCTTTTGTCAGGGGACCATTGTACAGTTCTTTTCCACCCAGGCCTTGCTGGCTGGGTCATGCTGGAAACAGCGATACACTGCGGAAGGTGAAATGTTACAGTGTTGGTATCTAGCACTAGCTCATGTCCATCTGTTCGTGGGAACAGGCTCTTAGCGGATCTGCCAGGGAGCTGTGGCCACAGGGATGAGTGATACTCTCCAAGGGTGGGGGCCATGCGGCGGTGCGCAGGGCTCAAGCCATTTTTATTATACAAAATGGTTTCTAGGGCCTAGCTAAATAGAACAGGTTTGGTCGATGTCTTCTGGCAGTGCCCCACCCACCACCTGGGCCCTGGTGGCAGGAAGGACACCCGGCGAGCCATGAACCTTACTGGGGGAGAAAAGGCATGGGAGGGGGGGGGGGTCTCCTGGACCAGTCCTCCCATACACAAGTTAGACCTCAAATCTCAACAAATCTGATGACTTCCCAAAAGCGTGGATGAACTGGCATTGTCCATGGTGCTTGTGTGGCTCGATTCGACACAGATATCTTCTGTGCCTGAGATATTGCTTGCTAGTGATGTGCTGAGCGACCTTGAACACAGAGCCAGCCGCAGCATAGCTCAGATCAGATATGGTGCCGAGCTCAAGACACGAAGGGGACGATGCAGAGGGAGACGACATGCAGGACTATGGAGGCGTTGCGAGATAAGAACAGGCTGAAGGGGGCTGACAATCTGGGATTCAATGGCACACACTAGTGGGAGACCGCAAATTCAACCCTACAACCTCCTGAGGATGGGACTCTGTCCCCCTCTTCCTTCACCCCTCCCCCTGCTTCTTCTCCCCCCCCTCCCCCCTGTAATACTGGGAGTGTCTGGTGCACCGGGGATGACACTCACTGTGACATAGGATACCAAGAGACACGCTAGTACCGCTCAAGGATATCAGAGGGCTTGGAGGTGGGAAATCTCTTCTGCTGGGCAATGCCGCACACCGTTGTACCTGCACTACTATGCAGCTTTGGCATACAGCCTTAGGTGCACACGGTCCGCGCACAGCACCCAGGAAGAAGAGGGTTCCCCTCATGCTGCATATAGTTATTGCTAAGGACACAATTAAGAAAATTGGGACACAGAACAAGAAGATCAGTAGACAGTGGGCCAGCAACATCTTCCACAAACTTCTGTGCCCATGGAAGACACACATTGTGATCAGGATTCCTCCGCCTCACTTTCACTCACAGATGTGATGACATCTATCACTGATTCACTGACATCCATGGAGGGCAAAATGGACACACTTGCTCAGTTGTTATTTTAATGTGCCGTGACCTCCACAAATTATCCTCCAGGATGGGAGAGGCAGAAAAACGCATTTCAGAAATCCCAAAACACCTTCCACATAGTTGATAGTCGAGTCTCTGATATGATCCAAAGGGTAAAAATGCTTGAAGACAGGATTGACGAGAGTGAGTGCCGTTCCCGTAGGAAGAACATCTGAATTTTGGGACTCCCTGAAAAAGCAGAGGGCCCAGTGTAGAATTGTTCCTGGAAAAATGGCTGGTTGAATTGATGAAGCCCAGAGGGCTCTCTAACCTCTTCACCATCGAAAGGGCACACAGGATGTCCACTGGCCCAACTACAACTGGGCTTCACCTCAGACCATTGTGGCCAAACTGTTGAACTACTGGGACTGTGACACGCTTTTACAAATGGTTGCGCAAGAAGAGCCTGATAACATATGTCAGAGTGAGGATCGCATTCTTCCCGGTTTACACTAGACAGTCCAGAGAGTTTGACTCAGTTAAAAGAAACTGCAATCTGTGGGTATAAAATACACCCTCTTATTTTCTGCACAACTCAAGTATACCTTCGTGGGAAAACACACCGCTTTACGGACCCTCAAAAAGCATGGGCATGGATGGAACTACATCTTGAGAATGGGGGAAGGAATCCACCACCGAAAGCATAAGTCTCCTCTCAACCGAGATCCTAACTCTCCTGACCAAATGCCCCACCCGCAAGAAAGCGCACTGAGACAGCGAGAAGGGGAGGTGCAGCCATCTGGGAGAGTGGCCCAATGAATCGTGTTGTTGATATGTCTGAAGAACAGGAACTATAAGACAGGATTACGCATGCTGCAATAGAAACAGGGGTTGGAATGAAATCGCTTGGGCTCTGCACCTGCGACACTCCACCCCCCCCCCCCCCCGTTAACTTTAATAACTGTAGTTGAGCCAATGCTGTTGGCATGCTATGTTTGTGCAGAAGGTACTTCGTGTTGGGTTGAAGTATGGGGAGGGGGATGTGGGGTTTTATGTTATTGAGAGTCTTTGGACAGAACACTAGTGTTTCTCCCTTTGCATGCCATCAATCGACTAATTTCATCTTCTCATCCTCATGCATACCTGTCTCAGACACTGGCCACATGACACCATAGATGGCGAATAACAGCTGGAAGAAATTATTGGAATGTAAACGGTTTGGGTGATTGCAGGTTTTTCAGGCGAACCAACTATAGGATCCCCATGCACACTGGTTTTTCAGGGGCTCCAGGGGATTATGGTGCATAAACACCTACTGCTCGAACTTGTGATGGTTAAACAAGATACCTACCTTGATAAAGGGAGAGGTATGGGGTGAAATCTTAAGCATTCTAAATGTATATGCTCCTCCACCGCTTTCTATGAAATTACTAGAAGTCGTCACATCCCTGTTCCTCCAGTTAACAATTGACCTATGGATACTGGGGATGAGGAAGACTTGAATGACGTGATGGACCCCGTTAAAGATTGCACTCCCTTGCAGAGCAGAAACCCAAACACTCACTAAATTTTACACTTTTGTCTCCGTGATGAGGCATATTAGATGTTTGGAGATCACTACACACCCAAGAACGGGGGTTCTCTTTTGACTCGGGAATCCATGCCTCCATGTAAAGATTAGACTATTTTGTTATTCCACAACGAGAAGTGCATAGACTGACATTGGCTAGATTCCTACCAAGGGGAATATCGGCTCACTCACCACTGCTAATAGAGATCAAGGGCACTACACCCAGACCACAGACACAATGACACCTTAACAGCTACTATTTGGGTTTCCCTGACATAATGGAAGGCATAATTGACAAAATGTAAGAATACTTCGCGATTAATGCATCATCGGTTGAAAAACCAGCAACACTGTGGGAAGGTTATAAAACAGCGGTGCAGGGGGAGCATATATCGTTAATCTTGGCAAGACACAAGACCCACAGAAGACTTCTTGAAGTAGAAAAGGAGTCTGGAGGAGGAATTCCTTGGTGCAGGCTCCGCTGTCACACATAGACTCTTGCTCACAACTAGAGAAAAATACTGTAATCTTTCCATTGATAATTCACGCCAATCTCCCTGGGACAAACGAAGCAGAATCTGACACGGGGGACAAGGCAGAAAACTGCTTTTGTGGCTTAAAAGACGAGACAAAGAATCTCAATATGTCAGGGAGTTGAAGGATGGCAAAGGGGGAAAAGTCACCCAGGACAGGGAAATAGCTTAGGTATTTGCTCAGTATTACGAAATGCTCTATCGGGCTCACCAAGATCCAGGTAGGTCCCCTGTCAAGACCCACATATGCTGAACAATATAACACTGCCCAACTCTCCGATCAACAGAAGCTTGAGCTGGATTTAGATATCAAGGAGGAGGAGATAGCGGATGCATTCTCAGACCTTTACTCTGGGAAAACTCTAGACCCGAATTGGCTCCCGTTGGAACTATGGAAGCAACACGATCACACCAATGTTCTACCTCCCAAACCTACGATGTGCCACAGTAGTAGTCATCCCTAAGACAAAACCCCCTCCCCACTGAAGGCTCCTCCTACAGACCCATCTCACTCATTAATGGGGAAACCAAGGTGCTGGCCATCCGGCGCCTAAAGGTCATCCCTTCACTGATTCATCCTGACCAATGTGGGTTCTTACCGGACAGGTCCACCCGCATGAATATTAGGCAATTGCACGTAGCAAAGGGGGAACTATCCTAAAATTGCTATAAGTCCTTTCCATTGACTCTGAGCAAGCATTTGATTCCGTCTTCTGGGGATTTCTATGGAATGTGATGGGGCAGATGGGCTTCGACAACAACTTCCTACAATGGATCAAGTTGAACTATGAGGCACCGTTTGTGGGAATCTGGGTCAATGGGATGTCCTCTAGAATGTTTCCTCTGGAGTGAGGGACCAGACAAGGCTGCCTCCTCTCTCCCCTCCTATTCACTTTGCCCATTGAACCTTTGGCGATCAGGTTGAGATCCGACTGACAAGGAATGGCTTTCTGTGGCCAGCAGGACACTGGGACAAAGTGGCACTGTACATGGATAACTGACCCATTACTATTCTTTTGGGGGGGGAATGCAACGCATTCCTGTCTGATAATGACACAAATAATCCAAGATTACAGTGCGATTAGTGGACTTCAGGTAAATTGGCATAAGTCTACTCTGTTTCCCATACAGGGTAAAGATCTAGTGATCCCTCCCAACTGCGCCTATTACTTAGAGCAATATATGTTCAAATATTTGGGCATACAGGTATGCAAGGATCAAACACAATTCCTTAAACATAACTTACAACCCATTATGGAGTGGTTCACTGAGGACGTTAAGCACTGGAAATCTCTCCCGATTACACTATTAGGGAGGGCTTCATTGTTTAAGATGTTGATGTTGCATCCTGCAGAACATCCCCTGTGCAGTACACGAAATAGAATTTTATAAAGTGGATACTTCCTATGGGGGACGGGGGGGATCCCCAGCTCTGCATTGCATTAGCGAAATTGCAACAGTCTGTATGGGAGAGGGATATCGGATGACCAAATATTAGGGGATACTATTGAGCAAGCCAATTGGTAACGGCCAACGAATGACTGCATCGTGATCCCCAGCTATCTCACATAAAGACTGAATGTGCATGGATGAAAGGGGTCACATCACTGCAAGTCCTTTACGGTGGTAACAGGGAATATACTCTACCAAATTCCTCAGAACATACAATTAAAACATGGAAAGATGTGAAAAAAGTATGGGATGGGACAATAAACTCACACTTTCCCAACCAATACAGCACAAAAAGCCACTATTAGAAATCAATGATATATTCTTGTTATGAGGGACATAGTGAAATGCAGGACCTTCTCTCATTTCGAGAACTTAAACACGAATATGGTTTACCGACACTGAACTATCATTACATTCAATTCATCCACGTACTAAAACATTATGCATGAAACTTCCATTATGTTCCGCCTCATTCACCTCGCGAGGTGAACATGCTACCTGGGAAAATAGTAACGAAAGCTACCTCCACTTTATACCAGACTATAACCTCATTTATATCCCGGGAGCTGCCCAACCCTAAAGCTAAATGGGAAAATTATATTGGCCCCGCCTTGACTCGGAGGAATCGACTGAAGCACTGATGCTTCGATGTGAGGTGAGATATCGGCTAGGCTCCGTTTGGTCCAACTAAAGATTTTACACAATCTATTACGCGCGTACAATGCGCTTTAATTGTGGGCGTGCACGGAATCCACATTTCTTATGCTGAAAAAAATATGAATGGCACCTTTTTTCACATAATGGGGGAAGACCCCAGATACAAACCTTCTGGCACTCGACCCTTGATGGATTGGCAGTGGTTATGGGTTGTGGCATATTGGATGACCCAAAGTTGTTACTGCTAGTGGTGTGGTCTGAAACATCTTTTAATCATTATGAGAAACTCTACTTGTCCACAGTGGTAATGTTGGTGATACATAATATTGATATGTTAAGGGGAAGTGCCAAGATACCCAGCTATGGCAAATGGTCTTCAGTCATTGATATTTGTATGCTACTTGAAGAAAGAATCTCTAACTCTCAGGGATGTCACCACAAATTCCAGAAAATATGGGAAACATGGAAAGATGCATGATAGAGATATGTTCGTTTCTACTGTGTACTAGATTGATCTGCCCAAAATCCATCCAACATCAGTGTCCTTTGTTCGTTGCATACAGTTTTTTGACTCAACTGAATACATACTGTAATGGTGACTTTGCTCTGAGTTATAAAAAAAAAAATGCATTAAATGCAACAGGAACAGCAGAGTGCATGGTGGCAGAAGCGCAGCGGTCATCGAGCAACATGCCTGGTTAAGGGGAATAGGCTTCAAGGCTGAGACACAAGCTACCTTACTAGACAAGCCATGAAAGAGTCACCTTTTTAGGAAGGCAGTAGATGAGACACCAGAAAGCGCAAAGAAAGACCATGGGTCAACTATCAGGCAGAAACTACTAATAAACGGGATCCCTGGAAAACCGATGGTCCTTTCAAGATGTGCCATATGCAAAACAGGCTACACAACATAGCAAGACAACAAGGTCAAGTTTTGCAGCGACAGCAATGCACCTACTTGGCACCCTTGCATCATATGTGCAGGCGGAAACCAAGAGGAAGAGTACAAACCTCTCATGCTGTGTCCTCTCCCTCTAAACAGTGAATCGAAGATAATGGTTCCCTTCCATGCCACTCCTCTAGGACGTAAAACAGCATTTAGCCACACATTGTGCGGCAGGGGAGAAATAACATTCAATCAGTGAGTGTTTAGACACAGTATCCAAGAATTACTGCAAAGAACTGATACAAAAATCACACAACTTACCTCTGTGCGAGAGAAAAATGCCACACAATAGCCTGGAGCTACTAGAAAAGGAAATTGAGGCTTTGCTTCTAAAGAACGCCATTGATCCAGTTCCAAAGCACCAAGTAAACATGGGCCGGTATTCACTTTACTTTCTAGTACCCTAGAAAGACAGAACCTAAAGACCAGTCTTAGACCAGCAAACAAGTATATAAAGCCACAAAACCACAGGATGACCACACTACAGGCAGTCACCCCACTCCTCAAGAGAGGAATATAAATGACCACGCTAGACATGGAAAATGCATACTTTCATATTTCAATGTTCCCAAGTCACTGAAGGTTTCTAAGGTACAAGCTAGGAACGCAACGCTCTTAATTCAAGGTACTATCTTTTGGAATAGCATCAGCACCTAATGTGTTCACTAAGGTGCCGGTGGTAGCGGTAGCACACCGTCAAAGCCAAAACACACCCGTCTGTCCTCATCTGGACGGGCTCATAACAAGATCAACACTAGAGTCTGTATAAAACACAAAAACCATATATTTTGCACAAGCTGGGGTTCACAATCAACAAGGCCAAGTGAAGCCTTTTACTAATGCAAAAGAAAGATTCTAGGTGCTATACTAGACACAGAATGAGCAATGGCATGCTCACCTCAAGAGAGTACAAGGTATGTTGGCCGATCGGTGCCCAGATAGTGATGACAAGGATAATAATTCTGCCTTACATCTACAAAGTTCCATATGCACGCCTAAACATGTGCACCATTCAGAAGTGGCTCTCGCGTCCATGGCCGCAGGTGTCTGGCAGACAGGATGACTTATGGTAGTACCAAAAGAGGTGGTAAATTCTCTGCATTGGTGTACAAGACCAAACGTCTTAAAGGGAAGATCATTCAGACATCCACCAGTATAAGCAACAGTGACACCAGATGCCTCACTACTAGGCTGGGGAGCACACTGTCAAGAGCTCACTGCAAAAGGAGCACAGATACAAATGAGACAACCTAACAGTTAAATTTGTTAGAACTACTAGGAATCAAAAATGACCCTGTTATCTTTTTAAACAAGACTATACAACAACAGTGTATAAGTTAATGTAGGCAGCACCACGGCAGTGTCTTGCATAAATAAGCAATGCTGGATATACTCAGTAACATTGTTGCTGCTAGCACAGGGCAAATGACACTGGTGTCTCAAGAAGGGGATTTACATTCAAGCACATGTCCCAGGAGATCACAACTACCTGGCAGACAATCTAGGCAGGGTCAAGTTGACCACTAGTCAAGTTAAGTCATTAAACTTTATTCGGCACAAAATGCCATAAAAGTTCATACAAAAACAAAACATACAGATTTAATTTTATGCAAACAAAAAAGAGGGAGCAGCATAGATCATCTTGTTTAAGATATCCAGAATAAATAGACTTCGAGCGCCATCTGTAAAATACCTACAATACAAATAAACCATAATACAATAAAATCCCAGCTACATCGAATTCACAACATAGCATTTAAAAACACAAATATCATGTGGGGAGAGTGCCCCCACAAGCTACCCGTACCGATGATACGAATTACCCAGTAGCCCAATTCCCCCCTAATCAGTTTATTACATCAGTGACCAGTTACATTTTTTTTCTACAAAGCCAGGCTTGATGAACATAGCGGCCAGTACAGGTTAGTACATTTTGGCTTGTACTCCCAGAATTCCAGTGCCCCTATCAACAGGGGACGCAAGTATCGTACTCTCAGCGGTCTCAATTTATCACAGATAAACATACAATGAATAACTGTCTCTTCACCCAAGCTGCATAAAGGGCAGATGGGAGACCCACTCTGTCAACACGATTGTGTAAAAGTGGCTATATGTAATGCCCCGAACCTAAAATTGCCATAATGAACCACTAGTGGGAACTCAACACAAACACAATGAAGCACATTTTCAAACTTTGGGGCCAGCCAACATTGGATCTATTTGTAACAGCCCGAGCTTTGCTTTCAGGTACCCAGAGAAGGGGCTCACTAGGCAATGCTCTATGGATGTCTTGGTCCCGGATATTTGCTTCTCTTTTGCCCCAATGCTGCCAATATGCAAGGTGGTAAACAAGCTTCTTCAAAAGTAGCTAACCTTAATATTAATTGTGCCAATGTGGGCTAGACAAACGTGGTAGCCCCACCTCATGAGGATGGCAATTAACCCACATGTACAAATTCAGACAGTTCACACCTTTCTAGCACAACAACACAGCCAATCAACACAACCGTGCCCACAAACGGTGACCTTGGCACCATGGCTCCTGAAGTCATAGGGTTTGGTCATTTGCAACTACCAATAACTGCATTGAAATACTAATGGAGGTCAGAAAACCTAATGTTAGCCACTGTTTGTTCAACAAGTGGAAACGTTTGGTAATATGGTGCACACACAAGGGTATCAACCCTATTGACTGTTCACCTGCAGATATTGTAATATGCTTACTATATCTCTTAGACTCTGGGTTGGTTTATCACTGCCTTAAGGTACATCTGATAATGCTAGCAGCCCACACTACATCACAAACCAAAATATCCTGGTCATGTAGTGAAGGCATTCATGATGGGGAGTAAAACAAATCACCACGCCAGTTTTTCATCAACATCCTGGGTGGGAGCTCAACAAAGTTCTGCATGGGCTCAGGGGGGCATAATTTGAGCCAGTGCATAAGGAAGCATTTAGAGACCTCGCATATAAAGTTGCTTTTCTAATAGCAGTCACATCCATTAGAAAAACAAGTGAACTACAGGCTCTTTCTGTTACAGAACCTTTTGTCACCATTCACAAGCCCAAGATGGTTCTATGAACTTACCTTCGGTTCTCATCGAAATGCATTTCAAAATTCCACATCAATCAATCCATCAAACTGCCCTCGTTTTTTTTTTCCAAATAAACAGAGTAGAGGAGAAAAAGCTCTACACACACTGGACGTATGCAGAGCTGTACTGTTTCAGCTTGATAAACCAACTCAATAAGAAAACCAAGCCAGTTCTTTGTTTCTTTTACAGTCTGGCTACAAGTGGACCCTGCAACCAAGGCCACCATTGCTGGATGGTTTGTCAAATGTATTAAACTCTGCTATTCACTAGCAAATAAAACATTAACACTCACAGGAGGAAGAGCTGATTCACATGTAGGGCAAGTGATGCTTATGGACCTTTTGTCTACTGTACATGCGACTCACCCCCTGATAACTTCATCAGGTACTGCTTGCTAATCAATGCAAAGCTTGTGAATCTAAGCAGATTCCCTTGCCCCAGAGGATGAATATTATTTACCCGCTAATCATCTTTCTGTAACTTGTATCTGCTTGGAATCACATGCTCCTGCCTTGCCTCCTCACAAGGAAGCTATGCAACAGTGTAAAACATTAGCTACACTCTCAGTTACATTCACAGAATACAGATGTCTTTTCTGAGGACGTTGACATGTGAAGGATTATGGGTTCTGTACACAGGATAGGCATAGTGTGAAAGGAATGCCCCTGTCAAACTCCTGTTGTAGAGCAGCAAGTAAACGCATTCTCTCTAGTCATCGCCCCCTCACCCCATCCTATTTGAATGACAGAGGAGGAGTCACAATTGGGAACCCATGCACAAGTTTATACGAAATGTCCATACCACGTAGATTATATGAAAGACGAAATGCACTCAGGCAGCCATTCAGAATATACTCTCACGTGAAAACAGTGGAGGAAAGCTCTCAAGAAGTATGTCCCTTGCTGAGTAACCAGAATGCAGCAATTAATAAAATGGTTTGTGACATGGATGTACATTAAACAAAGTCTAAGAACAGCAAAAATAATGTCCCAACAAAGATATATGAATCTATGCTGAAACGGTATGAAAAATATGTTCTCCATGATGCAGTAAGTATGAACACAAAGAAGAATGAAGTGACCCACTGGTCAAGAACTGTAAATACGCTGAAACAGAAGGTAGAAAGAATATGTGGACGACCATTAGAAGAAGATGGACGATGGCTTATGTCAATCAACCCATCTACCTCCAAATATGAGCCCAGGATCTTAACGTGGAAAGCTGATGAAGAAGCTGTTGTCCCTTTGTGAAATAAAGTAGTACATTGGTTTGGAACCAAGGATGCTATTTCAAGAGATGGAGGAAAATCTCAAAGGGAGTCAACGAGCAGACCATGCGCAAGGACATATTTCCCAAAGATTAGGAAGTACAAGAACATTTACTGATGCCAAATATTGGACAATTAAAAGGGCATGAAGTTAATATGGGATAGAGCTAGCAACTCTCTAAAAAGCCAAGAGGAGCAACTGCACCCAGCATAATTGAATCAAATGGTGTTAAAAGCAATGTCAATATGGACAATTTTATGGTCTTGTAACACGGGACGAACTGATTACAAACAAGGGCTATTCATTAAGCCCGAAGCTAAGATAATGATGTGCCTACACTCCCTCAAATGTCCCGAGACAGTGCAGACTGGCAAGGTCAGCCTTCAAACAGAAGACACTGGCATGAGGCCTACCGATGAGAGAGAGTAGACTAATTGGGGAAACAAAGGGAAAACAGACATATCTCCAAGCACCTGGGTTTCGTATCTATGTATGTGCTGCTAGCAAACCGAATGTCCAAAGTTGGAGGTGGGCTGCCAACCAATTAGAATAGCTTGCCATGCACTTTTACATACACTGTTGCAAAGGATTGTTCCGCTGCCACATTCATAGCTATGACGAGTGTCTTAAACCAGGTGTATAGATGTAGCTCAGGGTGTGTCTTACAGATAAGAGACCATCAATGTGAAACTAACATGCAGATATTCTATAGGTAGACATATTCTCCTAATCTAATCCCACCCCTCGATAGGTTTTTGCAACTTGCCATTTAGGATGATGTCATAGATGACGCATCTAGCATTATATAAACTAGGTACGATAAAAAATACATTATGATCCTGCACAAATCGACTTAATGACTGATTATTCACCCTGCTTAAGATATTTTGTTGGTAATTCCATAGCACACAGATGCTTCGAGGTGCTAGAGCACATTTTGTAGCAGTGCCGATGGTTCAGATTTAAACGACCTAGAATCAAGACCTAGATTCCTCGACAATCGATGACTCCCGTCATAAGCCAGACGAGCTCAGAGGTTCCTGCGGTGAGCGGTGCGCAAAAGTATCACCTGATTAACCTATAGTCGACAGGTCCCCCTTTGAAGAAATTCCTGTTCGGTCTCTGCAGGTGCCCCACGGACGAAAGGCAAACTGGTTGATTGTGGGAGAGTCGATGCCGGGGGACTCGAGCTGAGTACCAGTCATAAGTAGACAATTGTAGTTGGTAAAAACATAAGGGGGAGGGATTATAATTATATTATGGTGTAAATAAGAGACAAAAAGAGTAACTGGATCTTTGGGGATTATAAAAGGATCAGAGGTAAGGATACCTAGAATTCACGGGCTCAAGAAAGACGGAAAGGGTACATGCTATTGTTCCATATCGGAGCATTAAAGATTCCTAAGGGAAGAGCCTATTAGAACAGCATGTATTAAACTCCCAGAGGGGGTAATAAAAATAGAGGAGAATACACCCACTAAGGCAGTGGGGAAAGATGCACGTAAAGGGGAATATATACATATTGGAAGTGCACATTGATAAAGGGTATAATATGATTGTATAAAAAATAACATGTTTAAAACTAACAGCAGAAAACAAAGAAAGAAAAGCACAAATAAATAAATAACAATTTCTTTCCTTACACTTTTTTGACAAAGGTTCGACGCTGACCAAAAAGCTAGCTGTAGCAGTGCCGATGGTTCAGATTTAAACGACCTAGAATCCAGACCTAGATTCCTCGACAATCGATGACTCCCGTCATAAGCCAGACGAGCGCAGAGGTTCCTGCGGTGAGCGGTGCGCAAAAGTATCACCTGATTAACCTATAGTCGACAGGTCCACCTTTGAAGAAATTCCTGTTCGGTCTCTGCAGGTGCCCCACGGACGAAAGGCGAACTGGTTGATTGTGGGAGAGTCGATGCCGGAGGACTCGAGCTACCAGTCATAAGTAGACAATTGAAGTTGGTAAAAACATAAGGGGGAGGGATTATAATTATATTATGGTGTAAATAAGAGACAAAAAGAGTAACTATATCTTTGGGGATTATAAAAGGATCAGAGGTAAGGATACCTAGAATTCACGGGCTCAAGAAAGACGGAAAGGGTACATGCTATTGTTCCATATCGGAGCATTAAAGATTCCTAAGGGAAGAGCCTATTAGAACAGCATGTATTAAACTCCCAGAGGGGGTAATAAAAATAGAGGAGAATACACCCACTAAGGCAGTGGGGAAAGATGCACGTAAAGGGGAATATATACATATTGGAAGTGCACATTGATAAAGGGTATAATATGATTGTATAAAAGATAACATGTTTAAAACTAACAGCAGAAAACAAAGAAAGAAAAGCACAAATAAATAAATAACAATTTCTTTCCTTACACTTTTTTGACAAAGGTTCGACGCTGACCAAAAAGCTAGAATTAGATGAGACCAAACTAGAAGTAAAAAAGACAGTTTGAAGATATGAAAAAAACAAGAACGATATAAGAATAATTAACAGAAAGTGTAAACGAAGGAGCTAGAAGAAGTGTCAAATAAATTTTTTTTTTTCATAAAATAATGAACAAAGGTTGGGAAAATATCCTGATCTGTTGCGATTGATGGTACCTACCCAAATATATTGAAATAATATACTTAAAATTCGAGTATTGACAGTCTGAATCGACTTGTCGTAATGGAAGAAACACCTCTCACAGATATATGCAGAACAATGCCAAGATATACAGCCAAGATTATGCAGTACCTTTCTGAATGGCTTAAAGGCAAGGCATTTATTCCCTGGCCTCCAAGAGGCTTGTTGTCAAATACAGTATTACGAAAACTGACGACATATTTACATGACACACATAAGGTAAAGAAGCTAGAGAAAAGATTGACAGTATTAGAACTTTGGAAAATGTACCAGCATGAGAAAGAAGACCCAGTCTATAAGGAGTGGATGCTTAGTCAGCATAAAGGGGAAGATGTAATGCCTTCAGCTCCCCTTTCCCTTCCTGAGAAACAAGATGTAGAAGATAAAGAGAAGGGATTTTACTATCTAAAGAAAATGAAACCAGCAGCGGGTGTGTCAATCTACCACACGGGTCCCCTGCCTATAATAGTGAAGAGCCAGAGGAAGAGAGCAAAAGAAGAGAACGCAAATATATAGACATGCGATGAAAATATACTGCGTGATGAGAAAAAGGATTGACAGAATAAACAGATAGAGATAAAAGAAAAGGCAGAGAAACAAAGGAGAATAACAGATACAGTTAAGGTTAAGACAATAGTAGAAAATGAATGGATGGGAGGGCACATTTTGCTCAAAGTAGATGACAAAGGTATTGGTGGAGTTCAAGAAAGAGAGGAAAGGGAAGAGCAAGACAAGAAAGCAAAAGAGAAGGAAGAAGAGAGGTTATACAAACAAGTGACAAGGAATGTAAGCAAAGGGAAGAACGAAGAAAATGTGAGGAAAAAAGGGAGAAGGAGAGAATAGAAGAAGAGAAACGAGAAGAAGTAAAAACCCAAAGATTGAAAGTACGTAGGTTATAAAGAAGGCACGAGGAAGAGGAATTAAGGGAAATAAGGAGAAGGGATGAGGAAATGAACAGAAGTAGGGGATTTCAAGATGATGGATTTGAATATTTATGCCATAGAAGCATGGTACCCATAGAAAAGCAAGAGTGAACCGAAGAAGAGAGAGGGTCACAACCGTCCCATGGAGGGTGGCGCGGACCATTAGATATGCCAACATGGAGAGAAGAAGATACAGAGACTATAGGAACAAGGATGGGGAAACTATATAGACAAATGAGGGATAAAGAAGGGTATCGAACTCAAGAGGGTGAACAAGTAGCATCCTTTAGAGGTACAGGAGGATGCTTAGATGACGTCAGAATAAATGATCATAGAACTATATCCTTAGGTGTTAGATCTTGAGGACCCGGAAGAGCACAATAGTCATACGAATTTGGGCATAGTAGTGTCAGACGAGGAAAGGAAACAAAATAAAAAGATGTGAGAAGAAGGTGCATTTGGATTTTCAAGCAAATCAAGCGTAGATAAAGGGGTAAAATGGTTAGATCTAGAGGACCCTATAAGAAAAACACCAGAACCAATACCATATACTGAACAACCACATGTATGAGCGCATAGTACATGGCCGGTGACCTTGACCTATGTGAGCAGATTAAGGGCATTTCCAGTGAGAAAACAAGCAGGCAATGATAATGCTGCCTGGAAGACAAGGAGTGTGGGTAGGTATGACAAAGGATCAGGATTTTCGCAGTTCCCACTATTAGAGAAAGGGGGGTCAACCACAATATGTACCATGGCTCCAAATGGGTAAGGATCATTTAAAATACACTGCTGAGTTTGACTTCCGGTGTGGGAAAATGGATTAAGGAATTGGAGAAATGGACGTCACGAATGCCGTTAGCTATAGGCGATATAAAAGGCCTATTATCAGCCATTCTAGGGGAGAGATCTGATGACATTTGGAAAAGAGCAGGGTATCCAAAAGTAACTGCACAAACACAGTGCATAATGGGGGACCATTCAATAACTGTAGAGCAGACCTATGGCGAGTGCTTAGAGTACAATATCCAGATAAATTGGATATTGGGGCGATAATGACTAGGAAGATGAGGGAGGAGGAAGACCCCATTGCTTTTTTTCAGGATAGATGGCGTGCGGGGACGCATGCACTGTGGGATAAAACAGTAGTGTTATCTTGCCACATATTATGTTAGGGGCTGCCAGAACCAGTACAGAGGCAGGTGGGAATGGAAGCAAAACTATTGCCAGAGATACAGTTGGCAATCATGCATTAATGAAGAATGCTATTAGATAAAGATGAGAAGAAAGTCAAGGGTGGAAAGCAAGAGGCGAAGTTGTTGCAGAAATAATTGTCAAAGTTCGCCATAGAGGGAGCAGTGTTGGCGAGCAATGCGGCGCAAATAGTACAATTCATACAGCAAAATAATATAGCCAAAGCCCAAGATCAGAATGGGTATAATTATATGCCCAGAGGCAGAGGGAATGGGCCTTGGGGAGGAGGATGAGGAGGATTTCAAAACCCTCAAGGAAGGGGAGAATTTAATGGTGGACAACCCTAGACAGGTTGGAATTGTGGAAATTGTGGAATTGTGGAAAAGTAGGACATGTGGCTAAAGTATGCAGAAGCAGAGGAGGCATGCAACAACAGAATTGGTAATCTCGAAGGGGGAGGATAGGATATGCTCCACATTATAATGCAGACTCGCAAGTATATTATCCCCAAGATCACAGGCAGAATCAGACACAATTATCACAACCGCAGCAATTTCAACAAGTACCAATACTTACACAGTCAGTGCAGGGGCAGCAACAGCAAGCACCTACGCAAATGCAATGGGCACCCAAACAACAGACACAATATATCCCAATGCAACAGATAGGTGCATCACAATGGCAGATGGACACTGGAGCTACAGAAATGGGCAAACCTAAATTAGGGTGTCTGACTGTTGTGGGAGGGAATGCATACCCACAAAAGGACATCCCACAGGACGACCTGATTTGTTCAGTACTATCTGTAACACCAGACCCCCAAGAGGAACTAAGGGTAAAGGTGACGATAGGAGGCAAGGCATTTTCATTTCTTGTAGACACTGGAGCAACTTGTTCCTGTGTCTGTAAGGGAAAATACCCAATGTCGGTCATTGCTATGAATGATCAGGGATTTACTGGGGCAACAGGGTTAGTTCCATTTACAGACAAATTACCCATTTCTATAGGGTAACATGATATGTTCATGTCATTACTATATTCTAAACAGACACCAGTGAACATACTAGGACGTGAGTTGATGACAAAACTTAACATGATGATATCTTTTACTGGCAAAGGCATAGTGTCTTCAACCCCTGGAATACATTACATAAATGTGAGGGAATTTATATTAGCGTTTGCAGGAAAGAACGCCTTTAGGGGAATCCCTCTAGATGAGGAAGTGTTCTTGTATGGAGTGAATGTTCTATTATCATGGTTACCCAAATTGACAGGTAATATAATAAGGATGCAGGATACATTTTTGTTCAGGCCAGAAATTCCCATGGATGATGAGCAAGGGCAAGTTGTTGCTTTGGAAGTGGAAGCAGCAGTGGCAAGAGAAGAAAGGGTGATGCTTCATGGGACAGCCGATGAGGGAAGAGTATTGAGAATGGTGATAGCCCTCAATGAAGGATATAGACTGACAGATTTGACAGATGAGGTACTATTTAGAGATGACTATTCAGATGATGATTTAGTATTTTTTATAAGTCTGACTTACTGGATTCAAGTTGAGAGCATAGAGGTACCACAGATAATGGCGTTGGTAAAAAGAAAGCCATAATGTTTTCAGGAAGACCATGGAGAAGGTGCTGAGTATCTTATAGACCAAAGGTCCATATGACGTGGGACTATTGAAAGCAGTACGAGCAGTGAAAATAAGCTTAAACGAGGAGCTATTTTGCCACATGCAAAACAGTATTCGATGTCCAGAGAAGCGGATGAGGAGATATTTGAAACTGTATCCACTTTAATGAAAAAAGGCATTCTGGTACATCAGATTCTCCATGCTATACGGCCGTTTACCCTGTCAAAAAATCAAAGGGGGGTCATGGAGATTTATCCAGGACCTTCGCCCTCTAAACCATATACTCGAAGCAGAGTTTCCTTTAGTTCCAAAGCCTGCAACAATATTGTGCAATATCCCATCAATAGCCAAGTATTTTACTGTTGTCGATTTGAAAAATGCATTTTTCACAATTCCCTTGGTAAAGAGTCACAGGATCTGACTTCCTTTTCATATAGAACAATTTACCTGAAACATACTTTTAAGTCTCAGAGGTACTATGATTCTCCTTCTATTTTTAATAGAGGCCTTCAGCTGGACTTAGGAAATGTTGAGCTTGAGAGCACCATAATTCAATACATGGATGACATTTTAGTGTGCAGAGAGACAGAAAAAAAAAAGAGAAGACTCTGTCAAACGTTTGACGATACTTGCAGAGAAAGGGTACAAGGTAGACAAGAACAAATTACAGTATTGCCAAGACAGGACAGTTAATCTCACATGAAGGAAAAAGTGTGACACCTGAAAGAGCAGAAGCCATTATGAGAACCGTGCAGCCGAACATGGTGAGACAAATGCAGCAATTCTTAGGTCTATGCAATTATTTCAGGGCCTGGAACTTTGACTACAGTAAATATATTTGTCATCTTTTAAAAGCGCTTAAAAGAGGCACAGGTGGCTAAAACTAAAATAGTGTGGAAGGAAGACATTACTGAAGCATTTAATTAACTAAAAAACATGATTAGTACAGTTCTAAATTACAGGGAAGAATTTTATTTGTTTTCCCATTCAAATGAAGAAGTCATGACAGCAGTCCTTACACAGAAAATGACATTAGGACATGGTCATAAACCATGAGCTTATTACAGTGGGATTCTAGACCCAGTTATCAAAGGACACTATCCTTGCCAACAATTTTGGCAGCTGCTGCATTTGCTATAGAAAAGGCTTCAAGTATAAATATGGGGTGTTCCATAACTCTATTCGTAGAGCATATATTATTTGCAATTGTAGAGAAACGCACAAATATGTTGACCACTCAAAGAGCATCGGGGTATGAGGTAATTATATCAAACCCTGCGATCAAAATTGTAAGATGTAGTATAGTGATTCCAGAATGTTCATAGCTGAACCAGTGGGAGAAGATGTGCATGATTGTGTTACATACACCGAATGTTATAATGATATTCCCTACGTTAGAGAGAATTCTCTAGTAAGAGCGGAAGTGGTTTTCATTGATGGTTCATCTAAAATTGACCATCAGACTGGGGTAAGACATTCTGGATCGGCAGTAGTAAGGGTGACAGAGAGGGCAACTTTGAAGCAGATGATTACCGTCAACCGATTCAGCACAGGCTGCAGAATTAGCCACGCTTATTGATGCACTATGAGGCTTTGAGGATGAGGAAGTGATGGTGTACTCTGACTCGGCCTATGTAACATCAACAGTACACGCAGGTCAGGCACGTAGGAAGAGGAGGGGCTTCCACGGTGCAGTCGGTACTCCAGTGCAACACACAGGGCTATTGAACAAAGCAACCATAGCCATCATGAAATGCGTGGCACATTAATAAAAGAACAGATTTGATCTCCTGCAGGAATGAAGCCACAGATGTAGAGGCCAAACGTGCTGCATATTATTCAACCATGTATGAAGATGAGTTAAAAGATTTGAAGAAAGTGGCAGGGTGATGAATGTTGGTTAAAGAAGTATTTAATATGACGTCCATTGTACAGTTAATAGAAATACAAGGAAAAGCAGATCAAGAAGAAAAGGAGCTATTGAAAAAGCAGGGTATTCTTTATCCCCACTGAGTCAATTTGGAGACAGGACAATAGAGGAAAACCAGTTATGCCTCTAGCATTGTAGAGAGTAGCATTGGAGCAGCTCCACTATCCGGCGCATGTGACTCGAGAGAGAGTCTAGCAGCTACAATAGCAGAAGGCTGGTTCATACCAAACCACAGTGAACATGTGGCACAGTTCATTATAAATTGTCATGTGAGCAGAAATGTACAGCCGGGCACACCCTGTGAACAGTGAGAGGAGTAATCCCCAGACCTAATGGCTCCTTCCAACATTCGCACATAGATTATGTGGTATGTTTCAAACATATAATGGCTATTGATACATGACAGTTGTAGTTTGTCCCTTTTCCAGATGGATTGAAGTAGATCCATGCACGCACCCTGATGCGAATTTTAAGATCCGATAATGGACTGCATTTTGTGTGTGAATGAACTCTTTGAAATTTTATCTTACTTTTAGGCATCAAGCATAAGTTTGCTTTGGCCTATCACCCTCAAGCCAATGGGATATGTGGGAGATTAAATGGACTTCTGAAGGAAAGCATAGCGAAGCTTAAATTGACATTAAAGAAAGGATGGCTATATTGCCTACCCCTTGCATTGGATGCACTACGAAATCAACCTGGTTCAGATCACCATTTATTGCCTTATGAGCTGGTGACTGGACACTGAATGAGAATTCCTCTCACCCTCCCAACAAGCGCAAAAACATACCCCCACTGTGTAGCGATGACTCAAATTATTTATTTTATTTCTCAACAGATCAAGCATCAACACAAGGGCTAAACAGGAGGGCTCAAACATAAATAAAGAAGACAGTTTGCCTATTCATTTGGAAGGCACATTAAAGACATTGCTAGTATGTATAGGGGACCAGGTGGTAGTACGCAAGTTTGTGTGTACCTAGAGTATGCCTCTATTTGAAGGCCCCCTTGAAGTGTAGGACATACGCCCTACTACAGTCAAACTGAAGGGAAGAAGGGTGTGGATCCACCTGCATGACATCAAACCCTATAAAGGTGAAGCAACATTGACCTCTCCTGTACCCACCCACAGTGAAGCAAGAGAAGAGCAACAAAGAATGACCAGACAATCAGTGGTCAAACACTTGGATGAAGAGAGCAAAACATTTTTAGATTAGGATTGATTTATGGTTTAAGACCATGAAATAATCAAAGAAGGAAAAGAATATTTCAACTGTTATGTTGCCGATTGTTCATAAATTCTTACTTGCTGTTTTTTCCTATATGCTTCGGTCTTATCCAGCTTTAATAGAAGAACTACGAACATTGTGAAATTTTCAAAGATCCCAAGGGTGGCTTCATCGTTTTAAGAGTTGTTTTGGCAATGATGTTACAGTTCTTGTTATAAATGTATGACTCAGTAAAAACAATAGGAATTGATTTATTAAACATAAAGTGATAACAATGGAAATGTTCCAAGAGGTGAAAACTGTAGCTCCACAAAAAGATGTATCAGATGAAAAATATTTTTTGGAGCTTTTTGTGGTATTTTGATTTTGACACTTATCCTTATAACGTTGGCATTCACACATGTTATAAGCAGCGAGGAACCAGAAAATAGGAAATCCCCTACTAGTCCCATCATTCCTATTTTCCCCATTAAGAAACCAAGAACCCCCTTACGTTCGGATATTTAAAAAAAACCTTTTTCAGAGTAAAGAGAGATGTTGAGGAAGATAATGAAAGTATCAACTCGTACTTGGATAAATCGGCTATTGTGGCAAATAATTTATGGTATCAGCACATCAAAGAGATAGGAGAAAGAACGTCAGAAGAAAATTGCTATGTCTGCTCCTTAATACCATATGCCATGAATGCGGCAAGAACATTTATTGCAAGAGAAATGTCCCCACACAATGCAAAATGGCTGTCATCTAGCAGCCTGCACTACGAGAGGCCAATTTAGAAGGAGGGGGCAACTTTAAGATGGCAATCAAGACATACTTTTGTATATGAAGATACATACATAAAGACAAAAAGGATGGGGAATGGATCAGGGTGGACAAGATACAAGCTGTTGACATGAAGAGAATGCATTGCTCAGACATGACTGAAAAATCAGGAGAGCCAGGATGCTGGGAAAGAGCACAGTTGTTGGTGAAAGGGTGCACAGCAACCGGAAATGAATGGGAAGATAGACTAATATCATGCCATGCACACCTACTGTAGAAAAACTCTATCCATTGAGTGTAAAAGGTGAACGATGAATATTTGGAATCAGGCCTAAACATGCAAAACTACTAACTTGGGTTGCCAACGAAGCAGGACCAGTGCATATAGAACAAATAAAGAATGTAACAACCTGCTTCAATAAAGATGGCAAGGTCTATGTTGGAAATAACAAAGGTTTTGGAGAAACAATTTAAGTACCAGGAATGAATGGAGGGACTGTAGTTCGGATGGATTGATATTGGACCTGCAGATCCAGATCCTACATGCAGTTACCTAAAGATTGAGAAGGAGTGTACTCCATAGTACATATACATGTCCCACGACTAGTGATTGCCCAAAGTGACCTCCACATCAAAGAGTTCCCAAAAATGAATATAAAAGAAGGAAGAGCTCACTTCAACTTCGCCGACTAGAGACAGAATTACTACTCATCAAAATCAATAGAGGGTTATGAAAACATTCCTGATGAGTACAAACTATTCAGCAAGGCCACCATGATGACTTCTATATTCATACAAGGTCTTCAAGCTGCAGTGAAGGCCAAGTGGCTCCAGATTACAATATGGGAGCTGCTGCAGACGATGAATGCAGCAATAAAAGGATCCACTGCAATAAAGGAAGAGTTCAGAGCCATCAGGCTGATGACTCTACAGAACAGGTATGTTCTGGATCTGATAACATCAATGGAAGGAGGCGTGTATGCCAAGTTTTGAACTGCTTGCTGTACATTTACACCTTCTCACGATGGAAAAAATTGGGACCCTAACAGAGGCAATAACGATGGAGACGATGGAGACGACCTTGCACACAAACATGGAAGATGAAGCTGATGAAACAGCAGGAGACGATTGGTTTTCATTGTTGTTTGTATGTATTCAATCTTGGTTGGCAAATGCTTTTAAAGTATTTGGAGCAATATTACTAATTGTAATATTGGGATTCTGTCTCATATGGATCATCTTGGGACAATACCAGAAAACAGCCAAGAAAGCTATTGGAATGAAGGTAATCATTGACATTAACAGTCATACTGGAGATAAGACACAGACTGAAAAAAAGTACTTCAGAGAATATAAAGAAAAGTTATTTTGCAACTCCAGGAATGAAGTTCTATTATAGAATCTAATATGTGGGGCAATAGATAATTTGTGCACCAGCAGGAGATTGTTGTTTGATGACCTGGAGTGTTGATGAGCAGATAAAGAATGCTGGCCATCTCAGGGGGTGACACAAATATAGGTTCCAAAGAAAAGAAAATATGACTAGATGATCGAAGAAGATAAAGCAGGAATTTCAGAAGAGGAGGTGAAGAGTTCGATTGACAATGCAACCAGAGGGCGGAATGTAGAAGAGAAAGTGGACGCATCCTCCCTAGTCACTGGCCCCCTAACCCCCGTCCTATTGGAATGACAGACGAGGATCCACAATTGGGAACCCATGCACAGGTTTATACCACATTGATTATATGAAAGATGATATGCACTCAGACAGCCATTCAGAAGATACAGATAAAGTGGAGAAAAGCTACCGAGAAGGATGTCCCTTGACGAGTTGCTGGAATGCAGCCATGAATAAAATGGTGCGCGACATGGATATACATTAAACCAAGTCTAAGGACAGCAAAGAATGTCCCAGCGAACATACATGAATCTATGCTGATATGATATCAAAATGCTTTAGAACAACGATGTACTGGAGTACTAAGAAAAATATGTGCTCCATAATGCAGTAAGTATGAACACAAAGTAGAATGAAGTGACCCACTGGTCAATAACTGTAAATACACTGCAATGCAAGGTAGAAAGAATACGTAGAAGCTTGCTTACAAGAGGTATATATTAAATGTTTAGGATGAGTATGAGAAGAAGATAGACAACAGCTTATGTCAATCAACCCAGCTACCTCCAAATATGAGTCCAGGATCTTAACGTGGAAAGATGATGAAGAAGCTGTTTTCCCTTGTGAAATAAAGTAGTACATTGGCTTGGAACCAAGGATGCTATTTCAAGAGATGGAGGAACAACTTAAAGGGAGTCTACGAGCAGACCATGCACAAGGCCATATTTCCCAAATATCAGGAGTAACAAGAACATTTACTGATGCCAAATATGGACAATTAAAAGGGCATGAAGTTAATATGGGATAGAGTGAGCAAGTCTCTAAAGGCCAAGAGGAGCAACTGCACCCAGCATAATTGAATCAAATAGTGTTAAAAGCATAGTCAATATGGACAATTTCATGGTCTTGTAACATGTGACGAAGAGCTTGCAAACAAGGGCTATTCATTAGTTCCGAAGCTAAGATAACAATGTGCCTATACTCCATCGAATGTCTTGAGACAGTGCAGACTGACATGGTCAACCTTCAAACAGAAGACTCTGGCCTTAGGCCTACCAATGAGAGAGAGTAGACTTATTGGGGAAACAAGGGGAAACTGACGTATCTCCAAGCACCCGGGTTTCGATTCTATGTACGTGCTGCTAGCAAGCCGAATGTCCAAGGTTGGATTTGGGTTGCCAAACAGTTAGAATAGCCTGCTACGCACATTTAAATAAAATGTTGCAAAGTATTAATCCACTGCCACATTCTCTGCTATGACGAGTGTCTGATGCCAAGTGTATAGAAGTAGCTCAGGGTGTGTTTTACAGATAAGAGACCGCCAATGAGGGACTTACATGCAGATATTCTATATGTAGACATATTCCCCTAATCCAATCCCACCCCTCAATAGGGTTTTGCAACTTGCCATGTAGGATGACGTCATAGATGACACATCTAGCATTATATAAACTAAGTATGATCAAAAAGACATTGTTATCCTGCATGAATCAACTTGATGAGTGTTTATTCACCACCTCCTTTGAGTCTGTCCAGTTATTTGGTCTGAGATATTTAATTGGTAATTCCATCTAGCACACAGATGCTTCAAGGCTCTAGAGCACATTGTTTTTTTTAAATCAACATAAATATTGAAAACTTTGAGCCAATCACTAGATGAGGGTTTATGCAAAATATGTGATTCTAAACAGATAAAAGTCATAGAAAATGATCACCGAGTAAGTAATTTTTCATATTGTACTGTGATCACTGTAAGCTATTGATATATTATGTACTTTAATTTGTGATATTTGTCAGTGCTGTAATGAATTTATGCCCCCATCACAGTTCACAATAACCAATTGGATTTTACTCTACTTCTATTTCACTTCACTCCCATGTAAAGCACACTGCAAATGGATTGCTGTGGCAATTATTCTTTTCTCAGCATTTGTGTTTGAAGGGTTCAAGGGTTTGCTTTTCTTCAATAAATACCAATACAGTAGGTATAAATACTGAACTTTGCTTAAACAATTGTTTGATTAATCACACTTTATTTAGTTTTCTATTTACAATGGAGGTGGTTGATCCCATACAATAACATTCTTCTTTACAGGGACTCTGCATTCCTAGAAGTGTCTCTGCTGTTGATGCCCTCAGTCACATTTTGCTAGAGTAAGCAATGTGTTTTCTTTGATATTTGTTTGAGCAAGAAGGTGCTACTGTCATCAAACTCTGCACCTGGGTGGGGCTGCAGTCTTGCATTGGGTTTAGTGGCTAAATGCCTAAATAGGCAACTCAATGGCAGACTCTAATCTTCCCTCTCCTGATTGCCCTTTATATCTCTGCTGCCTGAACCTGCTAATTCTTAGAACCTGGCGTCACCTCCCATCTTCAATCTTTAGTCTTTTACAAAGCTTTCTAAAGTGCTCCATTTCCTTGAGACTAAGTCTCTTCTTCTCAGTGTCTTTGAAGTCTATGCTGGGATCTAAACAATCCTTTGATGAGCAGAAAGCAACTCCTGGGGACAGGGCATCACTCAGTAAGCATGACCTACCTCATGATAATGACACACTGGTACATAGAGTGTGACAACCTTAAGATACAAACTATAACATACATTTTCGACATGATCCATTATTATTTAAATGCACATTGTTAATGTTACATTAGTATCTGTGTATGACCGCTTTTGGCTGGAGGAGTCAAAAGTAGCTCTTTGTGGATGTTGGTGTCAAGCCAACCAGGCTCTTCTAAGCTACAAAGAAGAGATACATGGATCCTAACAATTTGAACTCAGTCTGTATGAATATTGATGGTGTGGTGGGGTTCATGTGGCCTTTGACTCTCTTTCATCCTATCTTTCTTACTTTGCTCAGCAACTGTGGCTTCATTGATGTTTCTCTTGACTGGTCCTCCTTTCTCACGTATAGGGAACCAGCTGTTGCTCTTTCAGCTTTCTCCTCTTATCGATGTTCTCTCATATGGTGCTCCTTAGGTTTTTTTTCTTGCTCCTATACTTTCAACATCTATGTCCAGGTTTCTTTGTCTTTAGCCTGCCTGTTGGAGGCTGCTCTAAAAAAAACACCTTTTTTATGCTGCTTGGAGCAACCTCCATCTTGCATGATTCTGCTGCCATTTGGGCTTTCACCCATTGAGCGACCTATTACATATGTCCCTGCCCCCCTTCCTTCAGGCTTCCCTATCTGTGGGTGGAGCGGGAGTGGGCTCCATCGAACCCCCATATGCTTCTTCCCTGCCCCTCCACTTCCTCTCTGCTGCATCCTACCAATGTCGACCCCACGGCCCGCCCATAGCAAACATGCCCCCCATCTGCACCCCTCATCTCCTAACACAGTTACCTGCTCCCCTGTGACTTCCTGTCTCTGGGCTGCAGTGGGCCAGTACCGGCGTGGCATGCACACCTCTATAGGTGCTGTTTTCTGAGTAGTCTCTAAGATTTCTTCCTTTTTGGGTTCTCCATTTACACGCTGATGACGCCCATCTTCTCATCTCTTTGAGTGAGCAGCTTGGTGCCACCGTTTTCAAGTTGCAATGTTACCTTTGTGGATTTCTGAAAACGCTCTATGCCTTAACACTTGTATAAATGGGGTCCTAATCTTAGTTGGTCCTTTTCTGTGGGCCCCTCAGCTGTCCCCCTTTTCTTTGAGCCTGCCATCATCGTATCACCACTATTATTAATCTTGGCTTTGTTCTGTTTTGATGCAGGTCCTTTTTTTCCCCTATAATCAACTCTCCCTTTCACATCACTTCGATACATGATTCTTGAGTCAGACCTTCCCCTTCCTCACTCATGGATCATCTGCACTCATCCAATCATGGCTTGGCTGTGACAATTCTCTCCTTGTAAGGCTTCCTGCCAGTCTTGAATGTCTTCAGGTGGTTCAAAATTCTGCAGTTAGTCTAATTTCTGGTCTGCTTCGTTCTCATTATATTTAAAAAATAATATATTTGTATTGAATTTTGAGAACATACAGATATGTCAACTCCCCGCCCCCTGACTCTACCCTAGCTCCCACCCCTCCGCCAGAGGATCCTTTCCCAATGAACCGTGGAATGTCATCCATATTACCCCCGTTCCCACAATGTCCAAAATTCTAATTTTGTGTGGGCACCATTGCACATATAGTCACTTTGGAGATGTGACAACACGATCCCCCACTCCTGCTGAAAGTTTACTCGATCTCCCTGTATCGTATACGTTACCCATTCCAATGACACAAAGTTCCATACCTTTTGTAACCAGTCAAATTATGTCAGTGCCTGCCTTTGTTTCCATTTTTGCACAATTACCAACCGTGCTGCAATAAGGAGAACTATATACCCTCTCAGTTGGCTCCTAGTGTATTTTTTGCACTCTTGTTCCCACAAACCGCATAGCCATACCTTTGTATCAGTATTGCCTGCCCCCTTGAATATCGTCTTCATCTGCGATTTTACCCAATGCCAAATTGTTTGGTGTACTGGGCGAACCCACCAAATATGGTTCCAACTTCCAGTAGCTTTACATCCCCTTCAGCACTCCGATGAAGTTTCGGGGTACATCGCGTGAAGCCTCTCTGGGGTGTAGTGCCCCTAGTACATTATTTTATACCACATTTCTCAGAGTTGTATGGATCAGGGTAGCTTTGGTATATTGCTCCATAGATGGTCCCATCTTTCCATAGATGTAATAACCCCAAATGTGGTCTCCCACCTCTTCATGTACCGCCAATGTGCCGGTGTTGAGCTTTCATTAAGCAGCTTATATAAGGATGATACTATTTTCCTTGACCCCGATTGGGTTGTGATAAATATCTCAAATGGGGTTAATTGGCAAGTAGCTGCTGCCTTAATACTTGCGTCAGATAACCAATGCCTCAATTGACAATAGCGCAGTCTATCCTCTTCCGTGACCCTTACAGCTTGCTTACAGTCCTTACATGATTTGAGCTTCTGTCCTTGATACATGTCTCGTACTTTCAGACATCCTGCCACCCGCCATGCCCTAAACGGACCCCTTTCAATCACTGGCAGAAACTGCAGATTATGAAACAATGGTGAAAATGCGGATTGGGACTGTAGAGCGAGCCCCTTTAGTCAGCGCTGAATCCCATATATAAGTTGCTAGCCCAAATATTTTGCTAATGTGAACATTCAGTGGTCTATTTATCTTTCTTAACCACAGGAGACCCGATAGAGGTGTTTTTGCCATCGCCCTGTCTCATCGAGCCCATATTTTCTGTGTCTCCTATTAGCCATTCCCTCACCACCCTGAGCTGAGCTGCCTCATATTATTTGCAAAAATGTGAGAGTCCCAATCCACCCTGGTCTCTTGGCACCGATTGGGTATTCATAGTGATCTGCGGGGGTTTGTTCTGCCATATGTAAGCTCAGACTATTTTATTAAGACAGCGGAAGAAGGGTTTTGCCACCAGGGTCGGAAGAGCCTAGAAGTAGTATACAATTCTTGGGAGAATAACGGTTTTAACTGCCGTCAACCATCCTAATGCTGATAGGGTACTCCATCTATACAATTCTATTTCTAGCTTCTGTAGCAGCTGAAGACAGTTGGCACTATGTAATTGTCCTAATGTCTTGGTGATGACAACACCCAGGTATGAAATACCTGCGTTGCCAGTTTGATTTGGGTGGGGGTCCTTATCTGCCCTAGCTGTCCGGGTGGACCGTACAGTTCACAATTTCAGATTTTTTCGATTCATCTTCAGCCCCGCCACTATCCCAAATCCAATTCCTCCATTAGCACCGGTAGTGACTTCTCTGGCTATTCTATCACTATCAACATGTTGTTCGCAAACCCTATATCTTTATGATTCTCCCCAGCCATACTTAACCCTTTAACCCGGGTTTGTAACCCTCAGCCTAGTTAGCAGTGGCTCCAAATAAATGGCATAAAACAATAGCAACAACAGGCATCCCTGTCTCGTTCCCCGCCGGATGTTGATACCTCTAGAGAGAGTGCTGTTGATAGCCAACCGAATGGAGGGGGTTTGGTAGTTAGCCTGTAACATTTGAAGAAATCTTGATCCAAATCCCATATATTCCATTGTGCGAAACAAGAAGGACCGTTGTACATGGTTAGTGCCTTTTCCACGTCTAACAATACCAGCAGGGCCGGCTGTTGTGTAATCATAGTGTTTCCTGTTAAATAGCAGACTCTGTGTATATTGTCATGCGTTTGTCTCATAGGTATAAACCCGGACTGATCTGGTCCATTGAGTTTTGGGAGAAATGCTGTTAACCTATTCGCCAATATTTTGGTATAATTCTTGGCATCTATATCTATCAGTGCAATAGGCCTACATGAGCCTGGAAGTGTCTGATCTTTATTAGGTTTTGTGAACACCACTACCTTTGCTTCATTCAATGACCCTGTAATATTCCCTGTTGATCTAAATGAATCATACAATTTAGCAAGCCACAGAACCAGATCCGTTTGAAATTGTTTATAAAAATGTGCTGGGTCCAGGAGCTTTATTTAGGGGTAGTGATTTATTTGCCTCGACAATTTCACTTTCTTAAATGTCCTTCACAAGTTCTTCCCCCTCTGTAAGCCAGTTATTTTTGGTAGTGGGATTGTCCTAATATAAGCTTTTTGTTTATATCCATCTGGATTATCCGTGGAATACAGCTTAGCATAATACTCAACATTGCTCGTAACCACATCCCCCTCACTCCCTTTCAATTTGAGAATTGCATGGGCTAACGTTTTGTTTTTTAGTTGTCTTGCTAGCTATCAGTCAGCCTTGTTGGTTCCCATGTAATACCACTATTTTGTATATAGCATGGCCTTTTTCCGCCCTTTTCGTGCGGAGTAGTTCAAACTGACCCTGATCAGTTTCACCGTTATTCTCTTTTGCTGATCCTCAAGTTCTTTCTCTATCTGCTTTCTTTGCTTATCTCTATCCGCTTTCAACACTATTAACTGACCTCGTTATACCACCTTAATGTGTCCCATATTGTGCTGAGGCCCACATCCAGTGTCGTATTCTCCACAAAATGTCTCTATAGTCCTTATCGATTCTGTCATGCCCAGGTTGTGTAACATGTCTGATGGGAACCCCCACTGCCACAACCCTCTCTTACCTCCTATCAGGCCAATCCCTATTATTAGGGGGGCATGATCTGACAATGAAATTGTGCCCAGGTCAATTTCCTTTACTTTCCCTAGAATACGCTTTGTGACCCAGCTGTAATCTATCCTGGAGAAGGAGGAATGAACATGAGAGTGATATGTGTACCCCTTTATTTGCCCCTTAACTTAGATGTCGTGTAGTGCCAGCATCACAATCTTTTGCACTTGTATGTGCTGAGCGGCGTACATGTTCCTTTTCTCTTGGGGGACCCATGCCATATTGAAGTGCCCTGTCAATATTACATCCTCTTTAGTAAATTCATCTAGTTGCAACAGCATTCCCGCAGGAAACCATCTTGTCCCACGTTAGGGGCATATGCCATGGCCAATCTATATACTTGGGAGAGTCCTGGATCTGATTGCTGTGAGTAGCCGTGCTGTCTTGTTCCTAGCGTTAGCCTGATATATCTGGGAACCCCTGAATTTGAGTCTCCCCCTCTTCCTCTTCCTCTCATGGGTTTCTTGATACAGTGCAATATCTATTTTTTTACCCTTAAAAACGCTTCCAATTTCTTTTTTTTTACAGTGGTACTCATGCCTCGCACATTAAATGCCACAATAGAAATGGACATTGCTCTGGTGCAATCGTCTTTGCTTTTTCCACACGTCCCCTTTGCCACTTCAATTTTCCTCTCTGGCGATTCCCTCCATAACCGACATCCTCCGTATCTAATGTAACCTCCCCAACAACTCCAACAACAATTCCACCCCTACCTCCCCCTTGCCCCACAACTCCTCTCTCCAATCCTGGGGAGAGCCAGAGTTCCTATGTGTGCCCAGATGTATAGTCCACTGCCACCGGCCCTCCAACATTACCAAAGAATTTGCAGGGAATACTATCCCCTGCCTGGATTCCCTATGGGTCACTGTTCGAGTTGTGTCCCCTGCGTGCCACATGTGCATTTGAACGTAATGGGTCTTGAGCTTGTCATCCCATCTCCCATTTTACCCAAGTTTATTTCGCCAATCTTCTCGTTTGGAAGAACTTATTTCTTCTCTGTAATTTTACTCCGTCTTGGCCCTATTTTCCATTCCCACCGTTTCCTAAGTGTTCTCGCCACCATTCTAGTCTGATCGTGACTGTCTTCACCATCCTCCTGTAGTTGTAGAATCTGAAGTCCTTCTTTGCAGGTTATTATCCTATGCTAACGATCATCCCAGGTGAAGAGAAGGCCAAAGGAAAAGGTCAATTTATATCGATTTTTGTTTCTGAGCTAGAAATCTCACCACCGGACCCATCATCTTTCGTTTTTGTAGCATGCTTTGAGACAAGTCCTGGAACAATTGTACCTCTGTTCCATTAATCCCTCAAAGAGACTGATGTACGTGCTGCTTTCAATACCTGCTCCTTCTGAGCATAGGAAGTAACTGCTGCCAACACATCTTTCAGTCTTGCCCTCGGATCAGACCTTCGTGGGCCCACTCTGTGTATGCTGTCAAGATGAACAACCCCTCCATATTACCACCCAGCAGGTCAGAAAATAGTTGTTTTGTTGTGCCCCTCAGGTCCTTAGCCTCTATGGATTCCACCATGTTCTTGATTCGTATATTAGATGTCCTGGACCTGTTCTCTAGGTCCTCATATTGGATTTCTAAATTGGGGGAAAAACGCGCGATATGTTCCAATGCTTCGTCATTCTTTTTTGTGTCTTCCACCATCTCTTTCAGAGCCCTTTCAGTCAGTTCTTCTAATTTTGCCACATCCAGTTTTATTTCTTCAATAGACTGCTTAATTTCTTCTTTCAGTTGTTCAAACTGAGTTTGGAATGTTGACATGTACTGCTCCTGAAATTCTTTGAAGCATTGCTGGAAATCCTCCTTCCGCACTGCCATAGTGGATTCCTCAAGTTCGCCCTGTTGCTGTCCATCCTGCACCCCTGCTCTGTCGCCAGGCTGCAGTTGCGCCTCTGGGCTCCATAATCTTGTGATACTGTTCTCTTTGCATCTTTGGAGGGGTTTCTGCATTGTCGCCCCTGCCTTCCCCTTACTTTTGGACATGGGGACTATTGAATGCTGATTTTTTTTGTATTCACTGGACCGTGCAAGGTCGAATCCCATCCCCTTTTCCTGATGCTGGCATATGGCTGCACTGTACAGTGTTCGCCACCTCTCTGAGTGACTCTGAGGCACCCTCTCCACCTTTCTTCCAAGTTTAACCTTTCTACGAACCTCACTTTAGGTAGGGCCCCGTATGGGGAGCCCTCACCTTGTCCTTAGCGCTTGTCTGGCCTGGGCTGTCAGTCTGTGGGGGTAATGGTGGAGTATTATGCCAGTGGTCCCCTCCCGTGGGACTTCAAAAGCATTATCCCCCTTTTCACCTCTGGGATTCTTTGCTTTAGTTGGCACCCTCATTGGAGCTCCACAGGATCTGCCTCGCCTTGCCACTCTGCAAGCTGAACAATGTAAGAAGTCGGCGGGCATACGTAGCGCACGTCGGCTCTCTCGTAGAAGCTCCACCGAGTCCACCCCGTGACTGGCGCTGCAGGGATTAGAGCTGAACACTGCTCCACCTCAGGCCACATGTTGCTAAAGGGGACGGAGGGGACTCACCCCAAGTCCCCTGCTGTTCCCGACCCGCCGTCCCCAAATGGTGGTTCTACGTCACTACTCTCCACCCCACCTGAGCTCACTAGCAGCCGCTCTCACCTCAGCTGTTGGAGGGTGGGGGGGACGCCTCTTTGGATCACCACCTGACTCTCTGGAGACATGGGGCTGAAAACACCCCGGTGTCGAGCCGGCGCAGCATCGCTCCTCTGTTCCTCAATGCTATGCCCTTGCCGCAAGTCGGCAGCACTGGGTCGAATGGGAAATTCTCTCCTTCGTCAGACAAGACCTGGGGGCTTACTACCTTTCCCCAACACGTTGCTTCATTGTCAGCTTCTAATGCGGCCTGGTGGGGATGGAACTATCTCACACACGTCCGTCCCTGCTGACCGCCATCTTGGAATCTCGAGTCTCATTTTTTATCTGCTCTCTGCTTCCCATATCTGTCCTTACATCACCGAACCTTACTGGCTCCCCATCAAACAAAAGATTCTATGTGACTCTTTGTCTTGTTTATTGTATTTTCTATCTATCATTGAGGAAGTTTGGGCCAGCTCCAAGATCAAATGTAACTCCCCTCTCTGCTCTGCTAGCGCTTGTTTTCTTCTGTGTTCCCAGGCACTGCCTTTTTCATCGTGGTTGCCTGTTTTTACAAAATCTGCAAGAACAGAAAAAGACTGTCTTGCCTTGTTGATCAGATTTCTCTCTTTTCTCCTGTACATTTGGCTCTCTGATTAGTCTCCTCTATCCTTTCTACTCCCCCCCAGCCCCTCACAAACCACCCTTTTCCCCTCTGGCTGTTTTACCAAAAAGCCACATGTGGCATCACTGGCATGCATGTGCTCTACAAATCAAACACAAATACAGAATTTCACACTCCTTCTGCTAAAACTGGAGTTTGCACAGGAGTTAATCTAATACCACCATCCATCTAATGCTTTCTAGAAATAGTTCTTTAATTCACCCAAGTACACTTCTCAATCCGACCTCTACCCAATAATGTACCATACTATCCCTCTTAAGTCTTTCTTGGGGCATCCTGACTCAGTCAAGTCTAGTAGCAATCTAAATATTACAGATGAGGCCTGTAGCAAACAGAAAAATCAAGGACGGTAATGACCAAAGAATTGTATTTGCGGCCATTGGCAGTAGTTCATATTAAAGGGTGTTGGCAGCCATGAGAAATTGCATTCAGTGCCAGTTGCATTCCTAAAATTGCAATCCATGTCGGTTGGGGATAGGCAGCATCTTCTCAAGGCCAACAATGAATGGGTTTATTGGGGGCAGGCTGGAGTAAAAGTTATGGTAGAAAAGCTCAAAGTATGCCGCAATATGCTCCCATATCTCGCAGTGCCCAGGATACTTCAGAAAGAAAACATTCAACTCCATAAAGTAATATCCGTCTTGGCTCCAGGCTCTCGCAACAGTGCCACCAGAGGCGTTGCTAGGGTGGCCTGTGGAAGGGGGGGGGCTATAGTCTTTTGGTTGTGGCTGTAATGGCTTCTCCTGCCCGTGCGCTGGCGAGGGAGAGAGCACGTCGGGCTCCGCGGGCAGAGGCCTGTCGGCGGAGCATGAAAGAAAGGAGACGCACACAGTGGCTCGTGGTGTCCCCGGTACTACCCTCCTCCTGGCAGTGGCGGAGCTTTAATTTAACACGCCTTACGTCCCGCACCGCGGTGATGTAAGGCGTACACAACATTCCTCCTTTTTCCCAACAACTTAAAACACAACACACTAAATACACTTGTGTCCAACTGATTCAACTTAACTCTATTGTGCATTGTAGTCCAACACACGTTATAGTCCTACCAATCATAGTCTCTTAACTTTTCTGGGGCTCTCAGTGCAGTTCTTAGGGTATAGCGCCCACATCTAGGGGCTGTTCCCCCGATCGTGTTCTGTTGCGGTTCACCTGCCTTACTAGGAGACGCCTCCCTCGGTTCCTCTAGCAGTACGTCTCTCTCGGGCTCCTCGGTCGACTCCTCCTCGGGTTGTTGGTACTCATCTTCCGACGGTGACCCTGCTTATTCCAAGGGCTGCTGGTCCCCATCAGTCCACATTTGTCATGGCACTCCCTTGAACCATGATGCGTTCCTGGTGATCTGTCGTTGCCCTCGTGTGGCCGTTATCATGGTTCCTCGCCGTTGAGTTATGGTCCAGGGGGCCATGTCATATTGGGTGTCCAATTTCGTTTTAGAGGGGTTCCTCTTCACCAACAGGTGATCACCGAATTGGTGTCTGGATTCCTTTGCATGTCTCTTGGTGCTCATGCGCTCAATCGCTGTGATCCTTCTTTGGTGAATGCGCACACTATAGTAGGCATCTGTGCCCCGGTTTGGGTGGTGTGAAATGGATGAATGTATCACTGTCCCAGACATGATATCTGCCGGTGGTAACCCTGTGGTGCTGTGGGGTGTCACTCTGTAGTTCCTTAGGAATCGATACATATCCACCCTCCAGGGGCTGGAGTGTGCCCGGGATAGGCGTAGCACCTTGTTGAGGGTACGCATGAACCTCTCCACATCTCCTTTAGCTTGGGATCATCTCGGCGTGATGTGGTGATACTGAATGTTCAGATCATCAGGTATTTCTTGATTTCTGCCCCTTGGAACGGTGGCCGTTGTCGCTCCGGATTGGAAGGGTGGCCCGTTGTCGCTCCAGATGCGGCGAGGTAGGGCATGGGTGGCGAAAATCTTCTCCAGAGCCGGCATCACCATGTGTGCCGAGGTGGATGACACGATTTCCACCTCGGGATATCTTGAATAGTCGTCGATATCTACCAACAGGTACGTGCTTTCCTGGACCGTGCAGAAGTCAACGCTAATCACATCCCATCATGATGACCCCCGTTCTGCTGCTTGTATGGGTTCAGGGTTTGGTGGTGCGCTTGTGATCTGACACGTTAGGCATGCTGTAATAAGTTGTTCCACCTTGGTGTCGATGTGCGGGAACCATACTCGGTGTCTGATCCTGGCTTTGGTCCTGACCATGCCTTGGTGACCTTCGTGAGCCAGTGCAATGATTATGTCTTGGAGCCCTGCGGGTATGACGATTCAAGCTCCTCTTGGTATGAGGCCTACCTTGGTGACGGGCAGGTCTTGTCGTACCGGGAATATGCCCGTGAGAAAGTCTCTGGCTTCGGGCGTGCAATTGTGTAGGTTTCGCAGAAACTATTTCCATTCGCTGGAAATGATGGAGTCTTTGACGAGGTCGCAGCAGGGGTCAGCTTGGGTAGCTTGTATGATGTCCTTGATGCTGATCGCTCTGGGTTTCATCATGTGGACGTCCTGGCAGATGTGTTCCTCGGTTTCTTCTGCCACATTCACTTCCCTTGGCGTGGCCGCTCTCGGGTGTCTGGATAGGAAGTCTGGAGGGTTGCTAGTGCCAGGTTGGTAGGTCAGTTCAAATTCGTATGGTTGCAGATGTAGCAACCATTTCCCTATTCTCGCCGGGGGTGTGAGGAGAATCCTGTAAATATGGGGATGAGAGGCTTGTGGTCCGTGTATGCTTTGAATTTTCGTCCATACAGGTATATGTGAAAGTGGCGGCAGTCGCACAGTACCGCAGTGGCCTCTTTCTCAATGTGGGAGTACCTTTGTTCAGTGGGAGTTAAAGCACGGGACACGTAGGCAATCGGCTTGGTCTCACCTGTCGGGGCCACTTGGACCAGGATTGACCCGAGGCCGACGGGGCTGGCGTCAATATATAGTTCCGTTGACAATGTGGGGTCTTAGTACGCCATTGTGGTGTCGGCCGATAAGGGCGTCTTGATCTGCTCGAAAGCCTCCTGGCAGTTGGGGCCCCAGGCCCATTTAATGTTCAATTTCGTGAGTTCCCTGAGTGGCTCGGACATTGTTGTCAGGTTGGGGATAAATCTCCCACAGTACGTCACCATCCCCAAGAAGCTGCGTACTTCAGTAGGTGTTGTTGGGGGTGAGGCTTCCTTGATGTCTGCGACTTTTTGTGGGTCAGCTGAGACTCCTGCGCCATTAAACACATATCCTTCATGAACTCGCACTTTTCCTGGAGAATGGTTAGCCCTGCGGCCTCCAACCTGCTAAGTACCATCTCGAGGAGGCGCATGTGTTCTTGCTTGTCGCTGGCGTGGATGAGAATTTCATCACTGACATTGAGTACTCTCGTTATGCCCTGTATCACTTCCTGGATGGCTTGCTGAAAGACTTCGGCTGCTCATGATATGCCGAAGCTCAGTCTTTTGTATCGGCGCAGGCCTAGGTGCGTGGAGAACGTCGTAATGTACCTCGAGTCCCGATGCAGTTTTAGCTGATGGTATCCAGCATTGAGGTCAATCTTGGAGAACACCTTTGATCCAGTGAGGTCAGTGATGATTTCGTCCAGTGTGGGGGTGATGTACCGTTCCCGCTTGATGGCTGCATTGGGGAGGCGCATGTCGATGCAGATCCTCACCTTCCCCGGTTGTTTTGGCTTCTTAGTCACCACCATGGGTGAAACCCACGGTGTCGGCCCAGTGACCTCCTCTATGATACCGGCTTTCTCGAGTTCACGCAGCTCCTTTTCGACTAGGTCTCTCATTTGAAAAGGTGTCCGTCTGTGGCGCACCTCTCGGGGCTGCACTGATTCGTCGATATGGAGTTTGATGAGTTTGCCTTTCAGGCATCCGATTCCTTTGAGGAGGCCTGGGTGCTTGTCAAAGAGGCTGGCAATGTCCGATTGGTCTGTGATGTTGCAGGGTGTTGTGCGGGTCCTGACGATCTGCAGACTCTTGCGTAGTGATCCTTCCGGCCACATGCTCCGCACGTTGTTCCCTGAGCTGGACAGTTTCACCTTCCATGACATATGCCTCCACACCATCCACATTCGGCGGGCCCTGGGGTCCTTGATAGCCACCGAGATTAATTGTTTGCATCGCTGGAGTCTTCTCTTGACTGTTAGTGGCTGGCGATTTGCGCTATCGTCGCTGTCGCTGGAGCTCCTGCAGGGTGGTGCTCATGTGTGCCGCCCTCGCGTGTGATAGTTCCCTCTGACGTCCGTATTCAAGGATTCTAGCCAGTGGGATGCCCTTCTCGTTCAACACCATCCTGTAGTTATTCCGAGTGTATGCCGTTGATGACTTGGCGTCTGATCTCTTTTTCGACGTTGTCAAACTCACATGAGAGCGCAAGTTTTCTGAGTCTCGTATGGTATGCGTCGAGCGTTTCCTCTTCTAGCTGGATGGTGGTGCAGGAAATTAACGTCTCGTAGTCTGGGTTTAGTTGTGGCATGAAATGGGCTGTGAGAGCGTCCTTTGCTAGCTGGTAGACGTCCAGACCATCTCCAATGACGAGCGAGTTGAAGATGTGTAGGACTTCATCACCCACATTGAGTAGGCAGTGCGACCTCATTTTCCTGGGTGTTGTGACGTCTTTGCAGTCCATGGCCATTTCAAACTACTGGACCCACAGCAGCCATTGGGGGCCCACAGATGAGGGGTCTGTGTATGGGTCAAAAGGTCCAAATGCCATCGCTGTATCTCCTTGCGGTCGCAGGGACGGTGCTGTGGGCGTTAGGTTGGCCGCAATCGTCGTTGGCATGCCAGGCCTGGGTGTAGATAGTCCAGTCGCCATGGTGTGCTGAAATGATGGCTGTAGTGGAGAGTGTGTGCCGAAATTTCCTCACCTCACGGGGTGGGGGGGTCGTAGCTGGCGGTTCTGTGTTGTCTGGCCTGCCTGGAGGTCTGTTGGCTGGCTCCAAAGCATGGGCTCCAGACATGCAGTGGCCTCAGGCATGCGTCAGTGGTGTTGATCTTGTGAGAGGAGAAGAAGGTTATCTTCCTTTTTTTTGTTGTTGAAGAAAGATAAAAATGTATTTTTCCCGGTGGGGGATGGGGCCCCCACCGTGTTTCTAAAAATGTCACCTATGTCACGGGCTTATTGTTGAAGCACACGCAAGTGGAGAGAGCACGTGGGGCTCCGCGGGCTGAGGCCTGGCGGCGGAGCATGAAAGAAAGGAGACGCACACAGTGGCTTGTGGTGTGCCCAGAACTGCCCTCCTCCTGATGGGGGTGAGGCTTTCATTTAACGCGGTGCAGGACATAAGGCGTACACAACAGTGGCCATGGATAGAAGCGGAGGGGCTACAACCAAATGGGTTTAGTCTGACATTGGAAGGGCTTCCTAGACTGCTATCTACGTGGTGACTAGCTACAGTTCAAAGCTTCCTTGTGGAAGGCTATGCTGATTTTCTCATCTCTTCATTCATACCCCCATGATTCCTGGAACGTCTAGCGCTTCTTATAAAGATGTCATAGCAATTCCTATTTTGATGCCAGAAAGATAGTCCATGGGAGAACATTCTCTTTCCGTTGAATGTTAATGTTTTCTGTGGTAAATTTGTCAGCAAGCCATTTTGTTTCCTGTTGCCTTTGAAGGTTGATTGCAAAGAATTACCCTGACCATGTCTCTCTTAAAATACTGCCTTTTTCTGAGCCCAGCAGTGTAACCGTTTTGCTGTCTTCCTGCAAGAGAAACCACTTTATCATGAATCCTGTATTACTCTTGTGTCCATGAAATCGCTCCCTCCTTCCCACCTTGTCGGTAAAGGCATGCAGGCCGGGTGGGAAAATCGCTCTAAAGATGCAAACAACATTTTCTGGTTGCCAATTCACACATGGCCTGTGTCATGTGCCCCTTGGACCTGCACCTTGTACCGTCCTGTTCTTTTCATGATGGAATCAAGCAGAGGTCCCTCCGTAGCTGATCGCAGCATATGCAGACCAAGTCAAAATAGTCAATGCAGAGCCCACTGGCTAGTTTATCCTGCACCAATGCCATGCTGACATAGGTAAGGACGGGTCTGCACCAGCTGTGGTGCAGCTGTTGGACGGAACAGTTGGTACTGGCCAGGAAGTCTCACCTTCCCAGTTCATGGGCTAACTTGCGACAGTGTGCTGGGCCTACCAACGTGTGCAGTTTGACCACCAGCCATTCTGTACTAGGAACCCCCTTTTCCAGCCAGACGAGGCCATTATGCTACCAGAGAGGGTCACCAAGACACCAGCAACAATCTGCTCATTTCAAGTTGGCCATGGGGTTTGGAACTGGTAGGGTTTGTGCTTCCCGTCATCCTTTAGGGGTTGAGCGCCCCTATTCCCAAACACCTGCCCCCTCAATGCCACAGGCTTTGGAGGTGTACACGTTTGCTTGGGTTCAGCTGTCATGGGCTTCTTCCTCTCCGGTTGCAGCTGCTGACAAGCACTGGAGTAGCTACAAGATGAAGCCCTCAAAAAATGCAATGCCTCATTCCCTGGTGCCATCGTCACTGTCTCTGAAGAAGAGCCACAACAGAGCAGGCCGCAGTCGAAGAAGCATAGGCCTTCCTCCTTTGGTGAAGCCGTTTCCACCTTGATACTGGTTCTGGTACCCGAGAAGATTTCACTGTTTGATCTGGGGCGTCCTTAACATTCTGGGATTGTCTTATTGGAACAGGAGGTGATTCTCTTCCTGGGAACCCCCAGGCGCCTCAATTCCTGCTGCTCTCTAGTCATGCAGCTGTATCCACCCAGGCCATCGGCACAGAATGGGGTTTTGAACAGTTTTGAGTTAACTGGGCTGGTGATTTTCAATATTCATTAGCTGCCAGTATCTTCAGCTCTGGTGTTCCCAGAGGACCCTCTCAATCCTTGGACTCTTCTTTCTCGCCTATGGCCTTAGGCTGTTCTTCAGAGGGAGAGGAAGGTGACCCAGCCATCTATTACTCAGAATCTCATTGGCTCCTGGACGTTTTGTCTTAGATCAGGTTTCTGGATCTACAATCAGACAAACCTTAGGTACCGGGTACCCCTTGCCCCAGTCCAGAATCAGGAGTCTGTCCCCATGGATACTCTGCCAACCTTTTTTATTATTATTATTATTATTATTATTATTATTATTATTATTATTATTATTATTATTATTATTATTATTGTGTAAACCTAGCTTGAGAGCAGCAGAGTGCTGTACAGTTCATGAAGCAAAACATTGGTAGCAAGAATTTGACAAATGATCAAGTGAACGTTACTAATAATGATCACAGACCAATATACAGATAGGGGTGTGCAAAAGATGGCTGGAATCTAGGTTACATCAAGTTGTTGCTGGAAGAACCAGGTCTTCAGTTCTTTCCTAAACTGAAGAAGCCTTGAAGCAATCTATATTGCGACCGGGTCGGAGTTCCAGAGGACTGGAGCATAGCATGAGAAGGACTTTGTAGTTTTCTCCTTGTGAGCCAGTCTAGTTTTCAGTGTGGCGATGATCTTATTGCAACAAGATGACTATGTGCCCCTCGATTTCTTGAGTGTACAACTGGTGGTTGCCTTGTAGGTGAGGCACATTGTTTTGCAATTTTTGCAAGGTGGGGGTGATGTGGTCAAATTTCTTAAAGCTGGCAATGTCTGCATTTGGGAGCTAGGTGAGCAGCCGGGAAACCTGCAAGAAGGGGCAGTACCCCCGTCAATATGTGAGATCACGGGGGTCTGCAAAACCTTTTGGAAGTCCTGGGGAGGGGCGGGGCTTGATCTTGCAAAGTAGAGAGATCTGATACCAAGCCATTTGAACCCTTTTCACAATGTGTTACTGTTAGGATAGATTGCTGTTCACAATGAATCCTAGTTCCTTCCATTGGAGGCTTCAATTCTGAAGACTGCTACAGCTCCTTGGAAGACGACTTTCTAAGCCTGCTTTGTCGAGAGATTTATGCACAAGTGCAGGTCCCTGTATGAGGGGGTGCTGCTATGCAGGGAAATGTTTCTGAATAATCTGCTGTAGTTATAGAAGCCTTATGCAAGGGGACGTGCCTGGGTTCCCAAGTTTCATATTCCCTTGATAATGACACCGAGGGGAAGTATTTACCCAAATTCATTTTTCCTGTTCAGGAAAATCGTCTCTTATCGTGTTAATGATCTCAAATTCTGGAGGAAATTGGCAAATTCACAGAATCTCTACTACGGAGGCTTCTCAGGAATTTGCTTCCCCTTTGGGACTAGCGAAAGAGACACGCCGTCAGTGATTGTATAATTCAGGGACCAGTCCCAACGGATTGTACAGCAATCTCATGCCTACTTCTAAGCTTCTAATTTAGACTGATAGACAGCAAAAGGTCTTGGACCTAGACTCTGACAAGAAGACACTCTTTGCACTGAATATGGCTGAGGTATGGCAACAGAGAACGTTGAACTTACTGACTGCACAGTCTTTGTGCCTCATTATGGCCATGCCGGACTTGAAAAAATTGCTGGTAACAACCGTCTGCTGCTAGGGGCAGTGAACTACCGGCAGGCCTGACCTGCTGATAGTTCAGACCCCTACAGGCAGAAAAATAACTGAAGCACAGGCACCGTTATCAATGGTGCCGGTGCTTCAGTGTTCCCATTCCTGTGGAGTCCTATGGGACCGGCAACCTCAGCTTACCCTTTCCACCGCTCGATATCCCGATAATACCAGGATATTACAGGCAGCGGGCTCCACTGCTGCACATAATATCCCAGTATTACAAGGATTTCGTGTGAGGGAAACGGTAAACTGAGGTTGCCGGTAGCACTGGCGGCCTACCGGCAACCTTGTATTGAGGGCCTTTGTCTCCTAGCTCTGTTTCTGCAAAAGCCTACGCCACTCCTTGACACTTTTCACAGGCCTTTAAGTCTTATTAGTCTAGGTAGCTAGGAAAATCGAAATTCGGCATTGTGGCTAAAAAGAAGCCATGCAGACCTAGGAATGAGCCTGCAGCTGCAGTGTCTCCTAACAAGACCATGGCATCAACCTGACATCCTGTTAAGTGTTTTTCAGAACGTATTTTGGTGAAGGGTTCTTTCCCAGGATTCCATAGGTGTGTCTAGCACCCACATTGGCTCGTCTTCTCCCTCCAAAGACAGCATGTCTTGGTCTGGTTCCCCCTTTCACTGGCTGCATCCTATCTTGTAGCATTTGTGTGATGAAAATGGAAAATGTGTCAATTTTATATGAATATATTGCCATCAGGAAGATGTCACTGCACTGTTCATGGGAAATATTGGCAGGCTACTATGATGGAGGATTACTTCATGCCCCTTAACCAGTGGACATACAAATTGGGCCTCATTATAAGTGTTGCGGTAAGGCACCGGTGCCGTTGTTACCTCGTCGCAATCTTCCGAGCTCTGCTCGCGGGGGCCGCTCTGCACGCCTGGTCAGACCAGACATGCAGAGCAGCACCCACGAGCAGTACCGAATGGTAGCAATGGCCCCGTTATTAACGGGACCGTTGTTACCATCCTCCCCATTCCCATTGAGCCCTATAAGGCTCAAGTGGGAATGGGGATGTACTGGGTCCCGCGAATGGGAATTACCGGACCCGCAAAGGACGGAATGGCCCGGTAAGTCCCCTTTTGCGGGACCCGGACCAGAGTTTGGGGGTAGCCATGCCAGTAAAAACGGCATGGCTAACTTTTCACTGCTAGCTGTAGCATCATGGTACACACAAGTACATGTCAACATGGATGGGCATTCAATCACATCTTTGTGGAATGTAAGTGTTGAGACAGGATATGCTGGGACAGAATAGGTGCTCATTGGTGATGCCCATGCTGCACCACATACTACGTTGTCCACGTACGTTGACTGCTCTATATAACTTCCCACTACTCAGCACATTTCCTGCCACATTCGTTCATGAACACATCCCTGTACTGTTAGGTCTCACCTGATGTTGGTGTGGCAGAGTCAGGCCCACCAATACTCTCCATCGCTATGGTATCCAGCATGGCAGCTCCTTCTTCTTCCACTTGTGTGAGGGTGGTCCCACTCAATGGGCCTCCTCCTGTGGCATTGGCCAAGCCGCTGAGGTTTTCCACCTTTTCTTTGGTACAAAACCTTAATCTATTCCTACCATTTCTTTATTTCTTCAACGGCGCGTACCCTAATCATAGGGGTTTTGACATTTTGCGTGACCTCGTCCCATAGGCGATTTCTTACAGCCGCATTGACCCTTTACCTGTGCTGGTTTCTGAGGTCTCTTCATGGTCCGCCATGTGATTCACCATCACAACCAGTGGCATGTTAGTCCTTGTTGCCCTTTTTCCTGCCATCATTTTTGCAGATGCAATCTCCAGGCTTTGGATGATTCTAGATGTGTGAGTTGGCCATCACAAAACGTCCCTGGTGGTGATAGCTGGTTGGAGGTAGCTTCCTGGTTTTTCTGTGTTTTTGACAGTAGGTGAGTCCATTTTTTAAATTTTTTTTTATTTTTTATTTTCATTTAGTTTGTACAAACTTTTTGAAAAAACAAGATTATACACACAATTCCTCCCCTATCTATCTATGGGGTGCTTCAGAAATGAGTCATTACGGTGCATTATTTCATAACAGAGTGTTGCGTTCCATGCCTTATTGCTTCCCCCCGACTTGGTTGATCCCACTTTTCATTAACTCTGTTCGCTACAGATGATTCATTACTCCATTACCAATCCTTTATCTGGCTTTGCTTCACCTCTTCACCTCATCTCAACATTTTTGAAGCACCCATTGCTTATTTTTTTTTTATATTCTTTCTCCAATTTAGTTCTCTTTTAGCAAACTTTCGAGTATTTCCAAAAAATATGTCAACCCGAAAATGTCTTTTTCACATGGATCATGAAATTTTTGCCATAGATCCTCTCCGCTTAAGGTGGTGTATTTCCGCACTAGATGTCCTAAATGTACAGATCTCTGGTCTTTCAGGGCCTCACAATACAATGTAAGATGTTTAAGGGTTTCTTGGTGTTTATTACAGAGACGACACCTGAGTAATGCTTTCAAATTCCGCGTTCTTATTGCTTGGCTTACTCTGGTGTTTATTAAGTTCAAACGAAATTTCATATAGATTGCTCGATATCTTGCATTAGCAGATCTCATCAAGTATTGAGGCAGTTTCTTTCGATCTTTTGCCTCAATAGCTGCATCTTCCATAAGTTTGTGGCGATTGCGATCATCAACTGTCGAGCACCAATCCTGTTCCCATAGCTTTTTCTTCACATAATTCGGGTTGTTTCTCAGGGTATCTTGATCAGTTCCCAGTATCTCTAATTGCTTTTTACACCCGACTGCCCATTTACATAGTAGGGTTTCTTTGTTGCCCTTCATGGCATTTTGTAAGATCTTGAACTGAGGAAGACATTCTACTGTGATGATTTTCCGATATATGGATAGCATGTTCCATAACACTCGGGCATGCATGGATATTAAATTAAGTTCATATCTCACACATGCACTTGAGATTCCTTTCTGTAAATGCAAGACTCTCCTCCAATATTGATTTTCTAGTGCTGGCCATAGAGTGGCAGACACTCCTAAGGCACTTTCTGCCCCATAGATCAGTGATGGGATCACTTTTTGGTTATAGTGGGCTATTACTGGTTGTAACGAGAATTTCCCAAACTTTTTATTTATTACTACTCCTTGACTTGCTAGTTGTCTACATTTTTGTTTAGCATTCTCTGTCCAGGGTGCGTCATTTATGTTACTGTTGATCCAGACACCTAGGTACTTTGTCTTTTTCACACATCTTAAGATGTAATTTCTCAATCTCCACTTTGGGATGCTTTTTGTATTCCGTTTATTATTTTGTGTTAAATCGTGCAGGATTATTATTTCAGATTTTGCAGGATTGATTTTTAGTTTGTTTTGTTCTACATATCTCTCTAGAGCCGCTAGTTTTCGAGTTAGTCCAATCGGTGTTAGGTCCAGTAATGCAATGTCATCTGCATATAGCATCCAACTTATTGCCTGCCCATTTATTTTCGGTGGGAAGGAATTTACATCTGCGAGACTATCGCCAATATCAGACATAAATAAACCAAACAGCGTTGCTGCAAGCGGGCAGCCCTGTTTCACACCTTGATTCATTTCAATTGGCTTGCTCAGCGTTCCACTTGAATCAAGTCTGATTTTAATGACTGTGTCCGTGTGGAGTTCCTTTATAGGTTGTAGTAGATTATCTGGGCACTTCCATTTCTTCATCTTTTCCCAGAGCATCTCTCGGTCGATGGTATCAAAAGCGCTAGATAGATCAACAAATGCTAGATAGATCTTTCTGTTTTGTCGGATTGCTTCCATTTTCAGAAAGTTCAGAATGGTTAAATTCAGCCCGCAACCAACCCCTTTCACGAATCCAGTTTGTCGAGGGTCGTATCTTTTGGAATCTTGGATCCATTGTAGTAGTTGGATTTGGAGCTGGGAAGCAAAGATGTTGCCGACCACATCGAGCAGAGCTATCGGCCGGTAATTCTTGGGGTCAGTTCGAGCACCTTTTTTAAAAATTGGTACTACAATGGCACACCGCCAGGAAGATGGTATCTGTTTCATCTGGAGAATGGTCCAAAATAATGAGTAGCAGAAATCTGCCCATAATTCTGGGTGTTGTTTTAGGTGTTGATTTGTTAGACCATCTGGTCTCGGTGCTCTAGATGTACTTCATTTTAGAATGTTTCTGTAGATGTCCTCTTTTTTTATTTCAATTGACCACTCATGCTCTGAGGATGGTAAAATTCTTATATTGGGTTGATTGTTGTTGAATGTTTCTGCGTAATGTCTGACCCATTGAACTTCCGGAATCATAGATTTCATAATGGCTCCTTGGGGTGTTGAGATGTTATTCAGCAAGGCCCAAAAATCTCTAGTCTTTCTTTTAGCAAGTACTTCCATCATAATTTCAGCATCTCTTTGTAACATGATGTGTTTATGGCTAATTAGCCAGTTCTTATAAGTTTGTTTCAAATGTCTTATCGTGCTTTGGTTATTTGTATTGGACTTGTTTTTGAGCATTCTCAGTGCTTTTTTCAGGTTTTTTTTCTTTTCATTAACTTCTGCATCCCATGCATAAAGCTGTGTGAAATCCGGTCTTGCCTTAGTACGTTTTTTCTCCCGATATATCTCTAATAGAGTGGTGTACTCAATTTGTTCCATTTCTGTTGTATTTTCAAGTGATTTCCTTAGTGAGATGATATTATTCTCACTCAATCTTAGCCTGTTATGACCAGGACCTACTTCAAGTGTCGGTGCTTCATTGACAGCTGGTCTTCTAGGTTTGTTTGATTTCAAATACAGTTTTACTAGGCAGTGATCGCTGACCTTCATTTCAATGATTTTGAGAGACATGACCTCGCTTCTTAGGATTCCGTCTACGAACATGTAGTCAATTGTCGAACTTTGCCAAAGTCTTCGCCAGGTTGGATGGGCGGGAACTTCCCCTGGCGTGTTACCATTCAACAACTGTAAGTTCCAAACTTTCATTTCTTGCATCCATCGCCTAGCTGCCTATTCACCATTGGGTATTTTTTCTTCAAGGGAGTCATTTATAATAGACAGACAATTTATGTTTAGGTCTCCACATACTAAGATGTTTGTATCCTTTTAATTCCTTTTGATATTACAAATTAATTCTGAAATGATTTCCATGAAGTTGTCTAATAATATTGCTGCATGTTGCCAATATATATTAATCAGTATTAGTAAATTATCTTTGTTCACATATTTCTCTGGAAGTTTCACTTTACACACTTGTATATATGGTGACACAATAGTATGAGATAAGATACGTATACCACTTTTTACGTTTGCGAGCGTTACCATTCCTGACATGGGTCGGCCTTTTTCCCCTTTAATTGCTTTGTTGAAGGCTATCTCAAAGCCGTCTGCTACTGGTGGTTCCAGTAGCCAAGTCTCTTGCAGACAGAGCAAGTCTATGTCCATCAATTCATTGGATGTATTTTCAAAGAGATGTGAATGCCCACGTGTGTTTCATGAAGCGATGCATATATTGCCAGACTCCTGGATCTTTGGGCATTAGCTATGTTTTATGTTGTTGATAGTTTTAGCAACCCATGTCCAATCCATGTCTTCCCTTTGTGGATTGATGGTTTTCTTCATTTTGGAGTATATCTGCTCAGTCGATACTCCGGCTAGCTCTGTTTCTGAGATTTGTGTTTCATTAATGATGTGGCACTTTGAAGGGACATTTTTGCTTCTTGAGTATTGTTCTTCTACACATTGCAGACTTTTATTGTCAGTTTCAGGATTATAAGCTAGTACCAGTCCTTTGTTCATCCGTTGATCTGCCTTCTGTGAATTTCGGATTTCATGTATATCAAACCCCATAGAATTCAGAATGGTTCCAGTGTCTAATAGTGAATCGCATATAATTTTAGAAGCTATATGCAGGATCACGCAGTCATTATTTTTCTCGTCTTCGAATTCTACTATTAGGATGTCATCAGAAGCCACAGTTCTTAGTTGTGGAATATGATGTAGTAGCTTCCTCACATTATTCCTGTTTAAGAGAAGGCCATCTTTTTCTCTCACTATGCGTTCTAAGCGCAACAGATATTTCCCCATTTTCTTAGATCTTCGAGCTTGTAGGCTATATTCAGAGCCATCAGCGTCGCTTACTCGTGCATTATGCTGTACTTTCGGGTATGTCGGTTTTTGCAGAATCCAATGGCTCTTTTGTAACGATGATGGGTCTTTTGAAGACTGTTCCAAAGGAGGTTTAAGATTATGGGGAGATCCTACTTTAGGATCAACTTCTCTTATCGGATTAGGTTCAGTTAATCCTTTGTCCATTAGCGCCATTTTGGCCTCCAAGATCTCAAGGTTTCGCTCATATTTCCACAAGTCCGAGTTACTCGAGTTATGCTTTACCTCAGACTGTGCGAGTTTCCTGGTGGCTAAAGTTAGCGCTCTTTTAGCCTCAATTGTCATACATTCAGAGGAGACATCCTCTAAGGCAGGTAAGATTATGCCAGAGTGTTTGGGAGAATCACTGTTAGTGTCTCTTTGTTGATGTGCATGTGTCTCATGATCTGGGCAACCAGGTTTGGAGGATGGAATGGTTCTACTAGCTGGCTGCTTTACAAGAGTCTTCGTTTTAGGGAGTGCTTGATCTTTTTTTCCCATATTAAGGTCAATGTTTATTATGGCGTCTGAGGGAAGCCGATCCTCAGACATGGCCGATTCAGGGATCTCAATCCAATCATGTTGATCACTTTCACGAAGCTCATATGTTGAGAGATCTAAAAGCTCTTCAGAAATGCTCACAATTCCAAAAGGTTGGTCGTTTGGTGCTTCTTTTGGGTTTAGTTGCTCAGCTGGTATGGAGTTCTTCACTGTGCATAGATTAGCCTTAGCGGCAGTTTCATCCACTTGCTTGATGTTTATAGTAGAACAAAGCCCTTTGATGTTCCTTAAAAATGATTGTACACTCGATCTACATGGATTTTTTTCTTTTTTTCTTATTTTTGGATTTTTTCTCAATCATCGTGTCTCTGACTTTATTATTTAGTGCTGCATCTGATTTTTTTGATTCAAATATTGGGAACATCCCTTTTTGTGTTGAATTTGGCTTGGCAGGAGAGACTGTCACACCAGGTCCCTCAGTCACAAGTATAGAGTTCATGGGATCCTGGTTCTCAGGCTCATTGACGCCTTGTTCTGATTGAGAAGCTGAAACAGCAACGTCCATTATACACTTGCTTGTAGAATTTGCTGACGTTAAGTCCTCATCTCTGTCCGAGGGAGTGTCCTGCGTTTAAGGTAGGTATGATTTCTTATTTACTTTGCACCTTTGTGGAACATCTTTTAGCTGTCTGGTGAGCGTAATCGTTTTTTCGCTACTACAGATTCTGTTGCTCTCATTTATGCAGATGGAGGCTTCTTGTGATCGTTTTGATTTTTGTGTACATTTCCTCGGGGGAGCATTAGCACCTCTTTTTTCACACCTCGTCTCTTGCATGATTATCTCTGCATTTAAACTAGTATCTGGGACCATGATTTGGGTCTCATAGTCTATTGTATTATTCGCAGCAGGTTCCTTTGCTTTATCATCATTCTGCACTGTGATCTCTTTAGGTATCATTGATTTAAGAGTGGGATTTAATTTATGTTGTTGCAGTAGTGTTATGGCTTCTCGAGCTACTTCAGCGAACAGTCGTTTGTCCATCGCACTATTTTTGGTTTGTTCCACAATGGTCTTAATCTATGCATCAGCTCTTAGATGGTCATCAGTCCAAGTTTGTTTCATCCAATTTAAATCTTGATCCACATTCATAATTTTCGAGTTCAACAGAGCTATGAGGGTTGTTTGATCTTTAATATTCTCATTCAGCTGTTCGTATAGTTTGATATATGGCGACATCGAAATTGTATCAGCAGCCATTATGAGTGTGTTTAGTTCTCTCGTGATTTCTTTAGCCAGAAGTTCTGCCATGTTTAGTGTTTGGCTATTCTGTTTGTTACTTTTCTGAGATCTTATTCGAGAGAATCTAGATTTTTTCTTACGTAAATTCGATCTTTTCTTGGATGGAGCATCTGGCTGTATATCTACCACAGATGATGGACAATAGGTTTCAAGTCCAGTGAAAAGAGAGCCAGCTAGCTCCTTTTCCTCGGCGAGCCTTTTTTGTGATGTAATAAGTAGGTCACTATAATCATCATTGATGGATTCTAGACGTTTCCTTTTCGTCACTGGTTTTAACCAAGGTTTAGGAAGTTCATTAGGGCTTAGTGGGCCAGCTGGGAGACTGCAGACGTTCTCCTCACAGGGCGAGAATACATCCATCGGCAGCACTTGTTCCGAGGGGTTGCGGGATCCAATCGATGATATTTCCGTTCTGAAATCTATGCGGCTCATGTCTACTAGGGCCAGCGGGCTACGTCGGTCATAGCTCATCCTGACGCAGGGCGAGCGGTCTGAAGCTGATCCGGGACGAGGCCATGTCATCAGAGCTATTTCCCTGAGTGCAACATCCATTAATGGTGCTTTTCTAAAGTGCTCACTGTGGGCCACGATCCCGCCAGTTTTTCGTTCCGCAAACTTGAGGACTTTATTGGGGCTATACTGAGATCCGACAAGCCGTTTATCGCTAGGTTCACAAACATCACTGGCCATACCACTAGCACTGTCTGTAGGGGCTATGCAGTTGGTCATGTCTCCGCTATTGGTATCGCCGACAGCAATACTCATCTCCTGTGCGGCTTTGTCAAGGTCAATTACCGTTCCGGCCGTGCATGAAAGAATCTTAGTGATCAGCAATTCATTACCTTTCTCCACATTAACTATTGTGTTATCCAACCGGGTGTTTGTACATGCACAACTATCGATTGCAGAGTCCAAAGATGCCCCATGAGCATCTTCAACCACAGCGGACTCTCCCTCCTTCGCCGCATGGGTTATGGTGGGCTCTGTTTGTAATGTTTTTAATGTAGTCGGATGCGGTGGAGTTGGCGATGCTAATGGATATAAGTCAGTACTGCACGTGGCTAAAGTGCTGTCCTGACAATCAAAATAGTTCTCAGAGTCTATGGAAGTAGAAGAAGCACAATTCTTTTTACCGATCTTACAATGGCTTACCGTTAGGTCCAAGCGCAGGTCAGTGGGAGCGCAGCCGCCTGCAACCAGGAAGCGTTGTTGCTGCCGTGTGAGCGGGTGAGTGGCACCTTCTTCTCCTTGATACACCACAGCATCTTCCATGTTAATCCCCGAGGGGCCAGGGTCTAAGGTGTACTCCACAGAAGTCATAGGGATCATGGAGAAATAAAGTTAAAAATAAATACACTGAGGGGCGCGTTCAGGCGCAAAACACGATTGGAGCTGATCCGAGGAGAAGCAAGTGGAGTTCGGCACAGAGGCGAGGGCGGGGGCCGTGGAGGCTCCCAGCTCCCCAGGCGCTCCAGGCACCCCAGGCAACACTGCCAACACTCAGTGTCACTCCGCGTCGCTCCGCGACCTGTGCTGGGTCTATGAAGGGAAAAGCAACTTCCTTCCACAACGAGGTAGTCGGGCAGCAAAACAGAGCTCCCAACACTGCCAACACTCAGCGTCACTCCGCGTCGCTCCGCGACCTGTGCTGGGTCTATGAAGGGAAAAGCAACTTCCTTCCACAACGAGGTAGTCGGGCAGCAAAACAGAGCTCCCAACACTGCCAACACTCAGCGTCACTCCGCGTCGCTCCGCGACCTGTGCTGGGTCTATGAAGGGAAAAGCAACTTCTTTCCACAACGAGGTAGTCGGGCAGCAAAACAGAGCTCCCAACACTGCCAACACTCAGCGTCACTCTGCGTTGCTCCGCGACCTGTGCTGGGTCTATGAAGGAAAAAGCAACTTCCTTCCACAACGAGGTAGTCGGGCAGCAAAACAGAGCTCCCAACACTGCCAACACTCAGCGTCACTCCGGTGAGTCCATTTTTGATTCATCCTATACCATTCACACCTTTGTGACCCAAAGCCATGCATATTGATGCATTTGCTCTTTTTTGGTGTGCTTCCGACAAATGCTCCTGTAATGTGTGCATCGCTTGAGATGCACCATTATTCGTGTTTTTCGTTGCACTACCTTTGTGCTGCTTTTGGTGTGTTGCTGTGCCAAGTGCATTTTGTGGTGTTTTGTCTGTAGATACATGCAGTGCAGTGAGATGCACGCTGGTGCAGTGCATCTTTGCACTTATACATCTCATTGAGAGGGACATGTGGGAGTCTGGCCCATTGTCTGAATCAGCTCCTGTTATGTTCACGGTGGGCTCTTGAGTTACCTTTAGGGTTATCTCTCTCCTATACGTTTCTCTTGCATATATCAATTACTCTTTTTGACTTTCCTATTCTCGGATACACAGCTTTGTGTCAGCATGAAGGTGAGGTTGAATGGTCTATGCGGTCCCTTCATGTATCTATGTGTGTTGCTTGTTTTGGTTGGATTTATTGCTATGTGTCCCTTACATGATTGCTATTATTACAATGTCCGGAGCCACGATTCCCCTTGATTTGGGCATGATTGTGAATGCTGCTTTAGGACATATGCCGGTGTCTACAGCACCACTGGCATTGAGTTCAGAGAGTGAGTCTCCGTGCCTTGCACGTGATGCTATATTATGCTGCCCCCCACTTGTTCATCTCTACCCTTGTATATGTAATTGCCTGGTACGAAGCCATATTAGCCAGGCTTTCTGAATACTTGCAATGCAAGCAGTGCTGGCAATATGTGCACCACTGTGGCAGGGGGAAGAGGCAACACCTGCTATGGGTGGGAGTAGGTGGTGGGACAACAGAGGCGGAGCAATCAAGACGTAGGGCGAGTGTGTGCACATGAAGGAGATGTGGGAACGCGATCAAAGCAGGGCATCGGGAGACTGAACAGTTCAGGAGGTAGCTTTCAACCATGCAGTTAAAATAATGTTGAGTGTGATGATGCTTTGGGTGCTGGCAGACTGCACAATGGGAGGGACGATGCAGTCAGACAATCGGTGTCTATATGCTGATGCACAATGGGACAAGTGTATATGGCTGTGATAGAGGGGCCAGTCGTCTGAGTGATCAGATGTATACGTATTCCACGGTGTGGGTACAGATGTTACCAGGTATGAATACAAGGGAGAGTTGATGTACAGTAAGGAAACCAATGGGAGTGCACATGGAAGACAGAGAGAGGCGGTGCAAAGAGGGAATGGCATGTCAATGGGATTGAGGGAACGAAGGGAGAATAGAGGTTGGAATGAAAGCCACAGGAAAAAAGAGATCTCAATATAATGGTATGTTGGAAATGTGAGAGGAACAAGAGTGTGAGTTTGGAAATTTGTGTAACCAACCTTTTTTGTACTATATCTGCATCATTCATGCAGTCCTACTTGCGTGTAACATTCTTGCACAAGAGGGTAGAAGAACACCTTGAAAGCACAAGGTAGGTTTTTCTTTTTTGTTTAAATCCTCGTCTAAAAGACAGTGGCCCTCATTACAACCCTGGCGGAGATCATGGTGCAATTTGCACCATGGAGCATGGCGGAAAGCTGCCAGCACCGCCATGGGGGTTGGCGGATTTACCGCCCCATTCCGACCTTGGCGGGGCGGTAAATCCCCAATCCCCATTTTGCCCTTCCCCATTCCCATTTTTGCCCCATACGGTATAATGGGAGTGGGAAAGGAGTTAATTACGACACCGTAAATTACGGTGGTGTAATTAACAACAAGGTCCCGTAGCGCCATGGATTTTTCCGCCCGGAAAAATCAGGTGTAAAAGGCTCCATGGCGCTACGGAATCTCGTAGTAAGGCGGAAGGGTACGCCATGATTTACGCTGGCGTAAATCCTCTCCGCCAGGGTCGTAATGAGGGCCAGTGAACCTGTATATTAGAATGAGAAAAACACTGTTAATGTACACTATAGGTTAGCATAGAGTTATCCCACTAGTCTACAATACACAGTACAGGAACAGCCCAGCAACGCCTGAGACCTTATAATGCAGCACATGTAGAAGAGACAGATGTACAGGCAGGTAAATCATTATTTACATGTAGGGTAACCCAAGAGAGATATGACAGAAATATCCACAACCACTTACAAAACTCGTTTGGTTATGTTTTATAGAAATTGGTCCCTGAAGATAGTCTACATGACCGAAATGCACTGGACACCATGAAAATGCCCAAGTCTACAAGAATAATAGCTTCAAGTTTATGAAAAATGATTTAAAGACTAGAAAACACATTGGGCCTCATTACGACTTTGGAGGTAGCCATGGCGCTAGTAGCGCCATGGCTGCCTCCAAAATCGTGTCCGGGTCCGGGTTCCCTGAATGGGGAAATACCGGGCCATTCCGAGTTTGGAGGGCCCGGTAATTCCTCCTTCAGGGAACCCGTGCCCGGTCCTTCCCCATACCCATTCGAGCCCCCATAGGGCTCAATGGGAATGGGGAGGGAGCTAACAACGGGCCCGTTAGCTCCCTGGTTCCCTCGAGGGACCCGCTATGGACGTCTGGAAAAACCAGACGTCCAGAGCGAGTCCCGCGAGGGAACCTCGTAATAGTGCGGAATGGGTTTAACGGCGTCGGCACCATTACCAGCGCCGTTAAACCCATTCTGCACTACTCGCAAAAGAGGCCCATTGTTTTGCACTATTATTTTACACTGAATATTGAGAAATGAATAAGTGCAATCAAACGGACAGTGAACTATATGTGATCAAATCACTCAATGTCCTTCCAGACGTCTGGGTTAGTCTAACTCAGACAATTGTCCTTATTACCTGATTCTAATGCGGTCACTGCACTTCAACGCTGTGTGCCTCTTGAATAAGGCTGCTAGTCCCTGTCAAAGTTCTTGTGTTGGTCACCGCAACCTAGGTACGTGTAGGAGGCTGTGCTGTGTTGTCTTGCCTTGTGTGCCCCTCTTCTGCATCTCCTGAAGAGCTTAGTCTCACATTAACCTGCATTGCCTTTGAACCCATGAACATTTTGCAAGACGTTGAACACGGACCTATCTGTTTTTTTCATATCTTTCTTGTTGCTGCACAATTGGACAATGTGCCCATGTCTTTCTGCCACAGCTGCTAACTTTTGCAGAAGACCAATATGTACGGTAGTGGTTTAATGTGGCTATGGAGCTCCTGTCTTTTTGCATGATTACCTACCCAGTCCAATCAGAGCGCGGAGATTGTGTCTGTGTTCTTAGAGCGTATTGGTGATTCAAGCAATATGCAAATGTCACGCCCCCCCTTAGCCCTTGGTTAGGGACTTCCCTGTTCGCCTTAGATGCCTTTGCATATGGTGGTGCACATGGTGATATATTTCTTGGATCTTGTGCATTGTTCTTACCTCTGAATCTGTTTTGTGCTGGCAATGCCCTAAATCCCTGGTCTGCTTTTTTCCGAGATAGTGGCTGGGATCTCCCCTTCCCTGGGGGTGAGACACTCTGGGCACCCTTGTGAGGTTCCTCGGGTGGCTTTGGTATAGAGAATGCAGTTCTTTTTTGCCTTTGATTGGCTCCTCTCGTCCCCTCTCTTCTTCTTTATTTCCTTCAGGGTTCTGGACACTACTCCTAGTTCATTGATTTTCATTCTGGATAATGGATTACCCTCTCCCAAAGCCTGGCCTTGTGCCTGGTGGTGGAGTAGTGGCGGGCTAGATTGGGAAGGGCGTTGTGGTGTCTGAGGACAAACTCTACCAGGACCTCCATCTAATCCTCCATCAGTGAAGTTCTGCTTCCTCTGGGAGAGCTTCTGGGGAGCCTGCCCACTGGCCACCATAGAATCTCAGTTGAAGGAGCCATAAAGGGCAGACATCCAAATAAATGTTTCTGTGAGAAGCCACATATGTTCCCTGATGATAGAGATGGGTGGGGTTGTGTACCTTGTTTCTCCTTACCTGTATAGTAGGTGTCAGCTTGAATGCATGAATTACTTGAACGTGTGCACGTGAATTTGTTTGAGGCCCTGATTGTTATATATGTTGCAGCTATGGTGGAGTATCATATGGGCATGGCCAGCCGCAAGTGGCTCAAGATATTGGCTCATAGTTTTCAAGCTTAATGTTCTTATTGTGGTTCCTAGATGGACATTGACTGCCTGCAATGTGTATGGCAATGCATTTCTTTGGTGCTGTGGTGTATTGTGTTTGTAAATATAGTGTTTTGTTGTAGGGGTGGCAGATATTTTGTTGTCTCCCGGACGGCTTTTCAGCCATTCTGTGGTGGATCGTCCTCTGTGAAAGTGTTGGTATGTCTCACCTGAAATGGGTGTGTGAGTGGGTGTATCATGTTTTTGTGGGTGTGTAAGTGTGCCTGAGATTTTGGGGTGTGTCAGATGGTGTGCCCAGATTTTCAATGTGTCAGTGGGTCGGTGTAGGATTTTTTTGGGAGTGTCAGGGAATGGGTGAGTGTAGATGAGAGGCACACCCCAAGGTGTAAGTTTGGGGGAATTCTCTAAATTGTCAGCTGCTCCCATAACCTCCTGTTTCAGTGTGCTGTTGAAGTGTGAAAGTGAGATTTGATGGTGGAAGAGTGGTATGGGTGGATTAAGTGTGTAGAATTTGTTTATTTTTGGAAGGAATTATTTGGAAAATGAGGAGTCAAATTTGGCTTCTGTGTCACATATGCCAGCGAATGTTCTACTTGTGGATGTTAGACATGTATTTTTTAGGCATACATGTAAAATCTTTGTTAATTAGGTGGCGGTTAAATCTAATTTTGCAGCCATGTAGGTTTGGCCTGAAATCACAGTTTTTCTTGGTGAATGTGCCTTTTTGATTCACCTTGATAACTATTATTCTCCCCAATATTAATATTTTTATCACTCTGGAATTTTTCATGAGTTCTTTAGAAATGTTCACCTTGATAATTTGTAATAATGCGCAACACAAGAAACCACCTACTATTCAGGAAACTGCTCAAATCCTGGCTTTTCACTGCATAACTAGAAGAAAGCCCACAAGGGCACACACATACCTGGTAACAATGATGAGAGAAGACACTGATCCCGGACACCAACAATCTATCAACTACAAACAGAATGTAAGGAAGAAATTCTACATGCATCAAACTACATACTGGGAGATAGCCATAACAGGACAACACTAATGACCGAATACATAGCTACATCAAGAGGGAATGTCAAGATGGCTCATCAATAATACCCTGGCCCCGAATCACGCCCGAATCCAGCAGACTACCGTCAACATAGACAGCAAGGGAATAGAGGGCGGCCAATCCACAGCACCAACACCAGAGGGGGGGGGACAAGGCACAACCGGCCCCACCTACCTAAGACCCATACAACACAACCGGGAATGCGCCGTGCCATCTAACTTAACAGATAGATGACCAAGAAATGTAACCAGCTATTAAGCGTACCCACAGAAATGCTATTTAAATAGAACAAGATCGGCTATAACCAGGACATACAACCCACTAACCCTACCTCAAAGCTCTGCATACCTAGTTCACCAGAAAACCCACACACCATTTCGCACCCAGCAACTTGCACACACTTCACCACAACAACAACAAATACATAAATTGCATCAACAGCACTCGAGGTCTCACCTGACTAACCTAACCTCCCCCCCCCCGTCCTCTTGTTACAGATCCGGCTGAGCGCCTGGGGACCAACTCTGTTGGTGACGGGGCTCGATATAAGTACCTTTAACATTAACATAGATATACATTTTTTGTCCCTCTGGTATTTTTCATGATTACTACAATTGTTGTATTCACCTTGATTATTATTATAGCTAATCAATATTGCATGTGTTGTCATTATGGTATTTTTCATTATTGTACTTTTTATTCATCTTGATGATTATTATTTCTGATCAATAATATTTTTTTCACTGTGGAACCTGTCATTCATTATACCACTTTTTTAAAATTCACATTGACTATTATTCTTATTTCTTATTTATATGAATTTTGTTCTCTTTGGTATGTTTCATGACTTGCTTCAATTTTTTAGATTCGCCTGTTTTTATTGCTGATCAACATTCATGGTTTTTTCTTGGTGCAATTTATTTTTATGAATTACTAAGTGTTTTTGATTCACCTTGATTGTTATTTCTGAGCAGTATTTGGGGCTGATTCATGGAATTATTTGCCCGCAAATCCCTGTTTAACAAATGGGGATTTGCGGGAAGAATGGCGCACAAATCCCCGTTTTTCGGCGCAAAACATTCCATGAATCAGCTCTGAAATTGCTTGTCACTGTGGTATGTTTGTGTGGATTGCTACACGTTTTTATTTTTGTGTACTGGAGCGGGTGACTGTAGTGAGTGTAGGAAGGCATCAGAAGGGAGGATAGCACTGGCAAGGGCAAAATGGAAAACGGGACAAGACTAATGTTTAAACAAGGATTGCTGTGTCACAAGTAACAAAGAAGAAATAAATAATGAAACTGTGCCAGTGTATGTAAAAATAAAAGTAGCGGATAGTGTGCACACACTTTCATGACATTGCTGCAATCAGTAATTTGTCTATTTCCGCTTCCATGCAACAATTGCTCCAGAAGCTCAGTCAGATTCACAAGAATATTATGCAAAACATTTGTAATCAAATGAAGTTATAACTTGAATAATATATGTTTCTTAACGTTTTCATTTTTCCTACAAACCCTTCACTACTGCAAATTCAGACAAGAACATGCATATTGTTGTTCTCGTCCATGCAGGTAGATCAATTAACCAATCAATCCAGATATTCCATTTCCTGAGAGTCCATATCATGAGCAGAATGACGCCAATGAAGCAAGCCAGAGCAAGCACGAAAGCTCTAACCACCTCGATGAAACCCAGCACTGTGGCACAGTCTGGGATCAAGGATATCGATCCAGGGTGAGATGCACACCATTTATGTGCGGTTTCTTTCATGTGCAGAATCAATAACCTTAAATTAAACCATATTAACATGTTTTTGAGGAGCAAAGGTAAACACAACTTGGCTTGGTGTGTAATTCACAATGTAATTTCGGGTTCTCCTAACCTTGGAAGAAACCACCGATGCTCATCTCGACAAAATGTTATGATGTTTGGTTTTGAATGATTGAACCATTTTTTTTGACAATTTCTGAATACAGTTACCTGTATACAGAATACAGTAATCATTGGAATGATGTATGTTCTAAACAGATCAAAACACAAACATTTAAATGAGCTTAGTGGTTCCAGCTGAACAGAGTCTTGGAAATATGGTTCTGTGCCTCACACTTATGACCACCTTCAGAAGCTCACCAGGCTTCAGGTTCTAAATCATGTTCCCCATCTAGAGTGACCACAAGCTTCCCCACATCAGGTTGGTCTTCCTGGAGTATTCACTGTGAGGACATTGCACAATTTTGTAAGTATTCCAAATTAGCAGCCCGCAATTGGGAGAATTGGAATCAAACCATCTGAATTCTTTGGAAAACAACAGTAACCACCATCTCGTGTACCTGGTGCATTTACTAGTGCTTGTACCATTAGTGAACATGGAGGTGCCGCTGACTCTGAGTCATCGAATTTGAATTGTGTGGAAATATAGGTGACTAGTACTGTAGTGCCTGAAACGATCTTCGGTTTTTAGGTACAATCATAGGGAACGGGCAAGCAATGGAAAAGAAGCAAGAACATCGACTTGTGCTTGCAGGCAAAGCAATTCCTTCATAAGGAGATGGGAATGGTAGTGGAAATGAGAAAAAAGCCAACGGCAGTCATTCCTCCTGCTAAATGGAAGATGCAAGAACTGCTGACTCACACTTGTGATGACAATAACATAATGAGGCTGCTGTTAGCTCTGTGAGTGAAAGGGCAACTGCAGAGCAACAGAAGCAAAACATGTGCCACGAGTGAAAGTGCAACTGCAGAGCAACAGAAGCAAAACATGTGCCACCCATCTTTTCCATTTGTGAATAAGAAATGAAACCAGAGTATTTAAAGTAATGCAAGTGCAACTTGAATCACAGTGGCAGTAACAGCAACAGGCTGACAACCCTACGTGCCTGTGGTTCTTCTTTGTTCTCTACTACAGAACCCCACAAATAGGAGGTTTAAGTTTTGTCATTGGCCTTGCCAATGTGTAAAGGTCCACATCAAGGGCTGGGAATAAAGACTGATTGCACGACATCTGTAAAATACCACAGACACCATCCCATCAACTCCTGTCATACTCTTTGGTGCATGATAAAGGATTCTGGTATTTTGTTGCACCCATTTGTCTAAAATATCATGTACCCAGCCTCACACATTTTTCAACATTTGTGGTGCCTGATCTTCCTAGAGCACTTTTAGCGACAATCATAAAAGCACTGATGGAGCCCGTCATGCAAACCATTCATGTGACAGCAGATATGTGCACCAGTGCACAGGCAAACGACTATATATGTTCATCACAGCATATTTGACTTCATTTAAGCAAATGCACACTGCCATTCCATACAATCTTTCTCAGCATGCAACTCGTTCAATGTTTGCCATGGAGAAAGCACACACAACAGGAAGGGTCCTGCCTATATTCAAAAGCGATGTTTTGGGATGGTTTAAACCAACATGATTGACTGTTGGTTTTGTCAATAGCAATGCTAGTAACGTGTGTTGTGCATACAATGGTAAAACCCATTACCGCGTAGCCTGTTTTGCACACTGTTTGAACTTCATAGTACAGAACCTCCTGACAAAAGACACAGAGGCTGCAAATGTAATTGCCACATGTCACAACATTTGTGGCCATTTCCGCCATTCTATCAATGCCTGTAAGATGCTGAGAAGATTGCAAACTGCCAAGGAGCTTCCTCAGCTCATCCTGATACAGGAGCTTTCCACTCAATGCAATTGAACCCTAAATACTTCCATTCCTTTTTCGAACAGCACAATGATGAAGCAGGGTAATACATATCTTTTACTTCTAGTTATTGAACAGGGTCTCGTGAAATGGCGCATCCAGCTTCTAGCGCCATTTGATTATGCTACACAAGCTTTCAGCAAATAAAATACAACCATCAGTGATGCAATCCCTCTGATTCATGTGCATGACGAGACTGAGAGTATGGGGCATGCCATTCGGTAAGAAGAGGAGTTTAAAGCTCTAGGTGTGGCCAACGACAGACATCAGTCCTCAGAAGATATAGTTGACATTGATTTTCATTGTCTGTTTTTTCCAGAGGGTAATATGGCAAGATAAAATACATGGACCAAATTGCAGAACCTGAGAGAGAGGGGAAGGTGTCAGCTTCAGCTGAGGGAACTGGAGAAAGGCTTTCTTCTTCCTCCTCCAAACAGAGAAATCCCAGTGGTACCACCGCCGCTGTCACCACAGTACCAGGACATTGGAAATCACCATCTTCTCCAATGCCTCCTCCATCTGTACCAGTGAGCACAGCAGCACAAGGGTATCTAGTAATATGGTCGCCAAAAGTGGCCGTTTTTACAAACAATCGTGGCAAAAAGGCTGTGGTGTGACCCGGTAAAAGTGTTTCCATTATACCACACAAGGGCAGCAGGGATTGCAGGGGTTTCCCCCCAGTCCTCTTGTGCAGCATAATCGGTCTGGGGGTTGTCTCCTGCATCCATTATATGGGGGGGACACCACAGCCATTTTGCCGTGATTTATTTGAAAAACGGCCATTTTTCCAGCAACTTTATTACATGCAACCAGCACAAGTTCATGTCGGTCTTCCACAATAGTTTTAAATTTTATACCAAAACAGAAAATCCGATTTGGAAAGGCATAGGCACATTTGAATTTAAGACACAGCCCATAACAAGAAGGATAGCAGAGGAAATGCTTGACCATTATCTCACAGATAATGCGCTGTTGACCATATTTGATGAGGACCATGTTTGATGAGCCTCTGCTTTATTGACACAGCAGAATGAACCAGTGGTCAAAACTAAGCAGGCTAGTAATCTAGTAATTAGAATTCTAGCCCTGAAGCCTGCACCAACTCAATGGGCATAATTACGAGTTTGGAGGTAGCCATGCCGTTTTTAGCGACATGGCTACCCCCAAACTGGGTACCAGGTCCGGGTCCGGGTCCTGAAAACAGGGAATTACCGGGCCATGCCGACTTTGGCGGGCCCAGTAATTCCCATTCTCGGGACCCGGACCCGGTACATCCCCATTCCCATTTGAGCCCAGATAGGGCTCAACGGGAATGGGGAGGATGCTAACTGTAACGCTCACCTGGCTCCCACGGAGGCGCTGGTCTAGTCTGGGTTGCTGTGGCCTCTTCAAGCGTGATGTGCAGAACTCGGACCACCGATTGAACAGGACCCCCAAATCTTGCTTGTCTGGCCCGTAGGAATATCCTTCTGCAGATGAGAAAGGGGGATTAACTGTCTGCAGAATAGTGTGCTTGCTCCCCTCTTTTCCCCCCTTTGTTCTTCTCTGACTTCCTCCAAAACCCCCAGTTTAAGCTCACCTTATGGTTTGGAAGGATGAACTCTCCATCCTGCTTCTGGTGCAGGGGCGCGCGTTCGTTCAGTTACTTCACTGGTTTTCAGAATGGCGCTGGCAAAATCCACTTGACTTTTTGGAGCGATACGCCGTAAGTATGAAGATTCAAAAGTTCAAGTGTGAGCCTCTTTTTATGTTGTCTTCCTAACCTGTGATCTGTCCTTTATTTCAGGTGCAGAACGAAGACGATGCGTTGAGGGGTTAAATTGCGATGGTAAAATCAGGTGAGTTAGTGATGAGGGCGACCCCTCTAAATGTCTTTATAATTCCCCAGTAATGTCTTTTGTCCTTTCCCCATAGGGGCCGGGGTGCGGTACCTGCCAAAGAAGCGGCGCTGACCCGAAATGTGGAATGGTTCACCAAGAAAAGCCGGTAAGTATTATGGCTGAAAATTCAGCTTTCCTCCTGTGTTCCCTCTGCTCACCGTTTGTCTCTTCTTCTCTCCCCTAGGTGCAGAGATGTGGCGACCGGTGCTGACAGCCGCGATGGAGCCGGGAGATGTCTCGAGGACAGGTGAGTGAAGCGTGGCACTGCAGCGAGCAACGCAATGCTTTTAAATGGAAGTCTTTCTTCAAGAATGCTGGCGTGAAGATTCCGGATGCAGGGAAGAAGTTTGAATAAGTTCTTGGTTTTCACCTTTCTCTTCTCTTCTTTCCTTACAGGTGTTCCAGGTTCGAGGCGGGCGTGGCTGGAGTCTAGGTGTAGGAGCAGACACGGTGAGCGCTCAGCTGCTGGGATGCAGAACAACGCGAAGCACGTGTGACTGTCCGGGCGTGGCTTAAATAGCCTTGGAAGAAGTCCCAGGTAAGTATTCTTCCACAGCCCCACCCAAGTAACAAAACAGTCCCTTCAGTAAAATAGTCCCTCCTAAGCCTCATTTGGCTTGGGTCTTCATGCAGCATGGTCTGCATCAGGTGAGTATGCAGCATGGTTTGCATCAGGTAAGTGCACCAAACACTTTCCTTTATGAGCCTGGCGCCTATGGCGCCAGGACTGATGTCCAACATGAGCCTGGCGCCAAAGAGCCCCAGGACAGAGTCCAAAGAGCCCCTATAAGGGGCCGCTGGGCTTTTACCCGGGGGCATGATGCCTGCTCCCGGGGGTGCTGGGCCTGGCCTGGTGTTCCGGGGGTAGGCATCATGACACTAACGACGGGCCTGTTACTGACGGGCCCGTTGTTAGCATCCTGGTCTGCCAGCGGGTCCCGCTCTGCATGTCTGGTCTGACCAGACGTCCTTAGCGGCACCTGCTGGCAGACCTCGTAATGAGGTGGTATACTGATAACGGCGCCGGCAGCTCTACCGGCGCCATTATCACTCTACCCGCTACCTCGTAATGAGGCCCAATGTGTTTCAGTGCTGCGGGGCGCATCATCAGATGTAGGAATGCTGACGATCGCAAAGATGAGCCAGCACCTCTTATCCTGCACCTACTGTCCTGGCAGATCATGAGTTGGAGCAAGCACATCTGGGAGCTTCTGGACATGTTCCTGCTGCTGCTGACTCAGATGATGAAGAGGCAGAGGATGGCGCCATCATCAATGAATTGCGAGTGGGTCTGCTGCAGCACTCTGCACCCCAGAGGCCGGGGTACAGCAAACACGATTGGAATTTCTAGTATCTATATTGATTCAACCGAGCTGTGAGTAATTTCTTCCCCTAAAGCCCTTACATATAGGCCATTTACTTTTTTTGGAAATGCTCAATGCGCACATGGGAATACAGAGCGTCGCCCTGAGCTCATGTGCCATGGAGCACAACAACAGAAGACCAACTACCTGAGTCTAAGTGTGTATCTTCCTTCAAGTACCTTCCATGAGGACTCACTGCTATTCTGTACTTTCAATAGCAATGCTATACCGGATCATTTGTCTCTATCTATTTTTGCTCCAATGTAAGTATTTCACATAATTTACTCAGTAGCACTGTGTTGAAATGGAAATGTACTCATCTCAGGAATGAGACATTTCTATTATCTTCAAGAGTTTCAGAAGAAGACGCCCTTACACGATGCCGCCACTCTGACACTGTGACACTGTGACACTGGTTTAGTGGTACCAGTGAGCCGAACAACATAACATAGCAAATCTCTCAAGGGGCGTACAAAGAAAATGCTGACATTCACAAAAGATAAAACAAAAGGAAAAAAGTGTCTCACTGCCCAGACACTAATAAATAATAGCCATACAAATACAAAAAAAGTCAAAGATGGAGTACGAAAGGGACATTATAAAACACCACCCCTGCAAAAGGACTTGTTTGGCCTCTCTTCAGAATGCCCAATCATGGCCTCTACATGGTCCAGCTGTCCTTGAAGGCTGTGGTGCTGGCAGATTGGTGCCAGTGCGGCTTGGGCAGGGGTCCCTGCAGGAGCATATGTGTTGTCAAGGTACATTTCCGGCACCTGTGCAAGCACAGTGACCTCCCTGCGCCACTGGAAGTTATTGGCTGTGGCCCTCTGGTTTCCATTTTAGAAAAGGAAACTGTGGTATATAGGATTTATGCTATAGGATAATATAGTTTACAGTTAGTTTACAGTCTTTAAAGTTTAGACATTTAGAGTTTAGAGTTTATATTTTTAGAGGTCAGAGCTAGAGTTTAGGTTTTAAAAATGAGTTAAGAATTAAGTGAAAACCCGATTTCACAGTTATCTTTCCCTCACTCACTGCTGTGTTCTGCTTCTCTTGCAGGCTTGGGTTTCACAGCCTCCAGTGCCTGCATGCCCAATCTTTTAAGCAGGTCTGGTTTCTGGTGCAAAAGATTCACCCACTTATAACATGCCTCTTTGGGGTGCACTTGATGCCAGTTCCCACATCCATTTTGGAGACCACTTTTTACCATAATGCCCTCCCTTAAGGGAGGGTGTGTACCTTCACACTCCGCCCAAGCATGAGTGATGTGTAATGTTCCTTGTAGCATGTTAGGCAGGCCACCTGAATCTCACTGATTTTGGTGCTCATGGGACCACCCCCAAAACCACAAATTATTTTGTTGCAATGTATGAATATTATGTGTTCTTGTGTGTAAGGTTATTTATTAATTTAACGAATTCACATTTTAAAAAAAATACAACACAAACACCCAACCAAAGTCACCAAAGAAAGTAGTAGCCAGGCTGATCCCATAGTCATGTGTTTTGGGTACTTGCATGGAATTCTGCTTCCTCCTATATCTGCACTTTACATGAATAACATCCACAAATGTTGTTATGAATCTTTTCTTTTGAGCTAAATATACATTTTGCCCAGTAATAATGGTTCCAAATGTTGTTATGCGTGTTTATTGTGTTCCACTGATTATACTTTAGCAAGCAATACACCTTTCACATGGGATTATCCTGCTGAATCCTCTGCGTAACTGTGTTGTTGAGAAATACTTTACGTACATACGTTTGCAATGATTTTTTAGCCACAAACAGAATTGGTGAGACTTTCCTCTATTAAATGAATGAAATGAATGATACGAATAGTGCGGTGTAGGTGGGAAAAAGGCATACTTTACATAGCAGCAAAGTCCAGAACTTTTCGCCAATTGCGAAAATGGAAAAAATCGTTCTTGCACTTTGTCTTGCAAATGCTGGAAATTGCATGGAAGATCCGAAGTATAGCGAGTACGGCGGTAAGTGAAAAAAATGCCAGTAACAGAATTTCTGCCACTTTTACTACTCTGCCGAATTAAGCATACCAGAAAATGGGTGCTAATTATGCTGTCGAAATTAGGACCTGCAGAATTGCACCGGCAGAATTACTGCTGAAATCTGGCGGAATTAGCCCTGGCACTAATTCTGCTGGTGGAATTAGTGCCAGAAATAAAAATGTTAATTCCGCCGTATTACAAGTGGAAATTCCACTGGAATACCACTGAAAATCACCAGTAATTTTTCCAAAAACACAGTGCAGTTACCACCACCAAAACGTGGAGGTAAATGCATACAGGTGATAGAAATGAAGGTTCAAGTGCTCCCAACAGATTAAAATGCCCACACCTTCTCTAAACACACTTTTCAACATGATGCTTCTACAAGCAGTTGTTAACCTGGAAATCCATCACCTCCTGCTGTACAGTGAGGTACAGAGGCAGGAACAGCACCACAGACCACATGGCGCAGAGACGCGGAGGAGACACCATGCAAGGTGAGCGCCCATTCACCGGGTCAGGTCATCACCCTGGGCATTAACAGCTGACCAGCTCAATACTCTGTATCGGCTCAACAGGGAGACCATTGCTGAGTTACTCTCCTGGATCCAGCACGACATCCAGAGCAGGATCAACATCCAAACTGCCTTATCACCGCTGCTCAAGCCTGTGCCGGTGCTGCATTTCCTAGTCACAGGCACCTAACAGCACACTGTGCACATGCTGCATGGCATGTCGCAGCCCACATTTTCCATCGTGCTCGGGCGGGTGCTGAATGCACTCTTGCGGCATGCAACCCAGCCCATCTTCTTGCCCAGCATTCCAGCACCTATAAATGTCACAAAGGCATGATTTTACTCGGCAGTCCACCTTCCCAATATAATAGGAGCCCTATGCTGCACCCATGGGGCCTTAATGGCCCCCAGGCAGAAGAAGAGGTATACCACAACAGGAAGCAGTACCATTCACTGAATGGACTGGTGACCTGTTATGCTGACCTCACCAGCACGCACTGCTGCACCTGCTTTCCTGGCTCCACCCACAACACCATGGACCTGCGGAACACCATGCCACCTGCCTACATGCACAGCCACTGATGGCAACTGACATGGATACTGGGTAAGTACAAGTGCTATCACACATTACTAACTTGCAACACAAGTGCAATGTTTCTTGAAGGTGGGGGAGCATTACAATGACTAATCAATGCATGCCCTGTGAAAGCCCTGGGCAAGCAGGAACTGCCCTTTCACCCCACACATTACAGTCACCAACCCATAGGACCACGCCCTGCAGGACTATGCAGTAGCATGTGCAGGACTATGCAGAGCATGACAGCAAAGCATAATGCTCTAGCAAGTAAGTAATCCACTAGGAGAGGACTACAGGTACCACAATGCATAGGGAAACCATACCTACACAGGAAATAACATTGTTTACCTCTGCACAATGATAACGCAATGCTGCCAGATGGTAATGGCATGTACCCCGCAAACCATGCATGTTATTCCACAAGAGCAGAAGCAGTGAAAATATAAAAATCCCAATTACAACCGTACACCCAACTGGGCACCTGAATAACAACACAAGGCCACCACAGACAACATGTACATTGCAAACCTGTGTTAGCGTATGAATGTTTGAACTGGTGGTTGGGAGATGTGTAAAGGGGGAATCCCAAAGTGACATTGCATGTGTACAACCCTATTACATGACCCATCAGGTAATGTAGGAATGTACAACCATGTTGTATACCAATGTGCCCTAACTTCATCAAGAGAGTGTTCACCAACATACCAGGCAAAAATACCGCACATCCCCATGTTTCTGTTACTGACCACTGTGACCTTGCAGGTGACTCTGGATTCCCACAGTTTCTGTGGCTGCTGACACCTGTGTGCAATCCACGTAGACTACAGGGGGTGGCCTACAATGAAGCACACATCACGACCAGACTGTTCATAGAGTGGAACTTCAGCCTACTGGAGGGACATTTCTGCTATCTCCACCTGACCGGTGGGGGCCCTGATGTATAGGTCATATTTGTAGTCTTTGCCATGCTGCACACCATGTGCATCAGGCAACATGTCCTCCTACCCCCAGATGGTGATATGCCTCCCCCAAAGGACATCACACATGTTGCTGGTGAAATGCTGCTGAAATCGAGTGTCGGAAACGGCTGTACAAGCGAGTAAGACAGTGCGGCTTGACACATTCTCTTTGCTCTCTAAGTCCGTTCCTCTAACCTTTTCCCCCTTTCGTTCTGAGTGGGTGCTGGTCTCGGTGAGGACAGATAGACGGCCGGAGCTCTGTGGAGTACTGCAACTGAGAGTGTTATTCTGAGTGGTGATCGATAAAGACAAGAGATAAGCGATCTCCGATCTATGCCCCATTTGTTGCTTAGGAGCCCAGGAGCCCACATCAGTCTGCTCGTGTGTTCGAGAGTCTAGGATTCAAGGACTCTTTGTTCTGAGCGGTGGCTGAGGCCGAGGCAAATGGAGGCTAATGGTGGTGAGTAGAGCTAGATGAGGTATGCGCTTGTTGGGCCGTCTGCACCATTTTTTGATCTCCATTCTTTTCTGTTGGTCATAGCGCTGCCTCTCTCACAGCCCGTGTATTTACTCTGGTTAAACTATGTGTTATTTGGTCTGATGCAGTATTAAACAAAGGCTAGGAGGGCCATGCCGATTGCGGCACTACCTCCTTGCACTACTTCGCGTTTTTTGGCAAGAGTGGATCTTATTTCTTGAATTGGCACCACCTTAAAGTTCCCAACCAATCTGCATTTTTTTTTTCTTACCCGTGGGAGCTGTGTGTCCTATGTAGCGTGCGCACACCAAAGTTGTATAAAAGGTGAAGCTCTGCCAGACTGTATTGGAGCTGCGCAAAAAGTTGTGATAATTGTGTTGTGGAGTTAGCAGGAAGATAGGCTTTGTGCTCCTGTGCTCTCCCGTGTGGATTTTGCTGCGGCCGGAGCCACGTGCTTATTCTGCTGCTGGTGGGGCCTTGAGAACTGGTGAGCTGTGGCAGCTGGTGGTGCTTTAAGATCTGGTGAACTGTGGCTGCCCAACCCCCCACTACTCGGAAGGTCTTACCCCTCTACCCCTACTTAATCTCCCTTTTAGCGGAGTGGCGCTAGAGGGTGCCGGTAAGTGGTGGTTAAGTGGTGGTTTACTTTTGGAAGTTATCGAAACAATATGGAAAAATGGAGATCCTCTTCCCTGCATTGTGCAAAAACCTGACAGCAGGCCAGGAGAGGTGTGGTGGGGTCGGAGCCCCTTGTTGACGACTGTGTCTTTCCACAAGGGGATGATTCAACAAACTCAAGGATGAAAGGGCTGTTGTTGTTGCCCTCGATGGAATCAGTTCCGAGGGTGGTTTTGATACCCATGATAAAGGGGGGGTGGCTCATCCAGGACTGTTGGTGTTGGGGGCAGTGCCTCAGGCCAAGGTCCCAATCTTTCATACATCCCCAAGTTCCAGTGTCGTGGAAGCGCATTTGCCCCCATGGAAGAAAATGCTGTGGATAAGAGGATAAGAAGCCCAACTGGTGCAGTGCTTCCTGAGCTGGTTGCCCCCATCCCCAGCACTAATTCCTGTTTGCAACTAGCATCCTTGAGTGTTAATCCATCAGGCTATAGAGGACAAAACGAGGAGTTGACTAGTAAGTCTGTCCAGGGTGAATGAATGTTTAAGACTCTTGGATAAATCCCTCCTGGGAGCAGAGGATCTGGTGGATAGAGAGGCTGACGATATATTAGAGTCCAGCTCACCGAAGGAAGGGGAGTGCCATGTACTGTCTCAGGGGGATGATCCTATGAAAGTTGCACCAGTGGGAGCTGCAGCTAGTCCTACTAACAGTTCCAATATACCTCCGGTGGAAAATAGCCCGCCATATAGGAGGGAATTACGGCAGACTACCTCGGGAAGTGAGGTGCCATCAAAGTCCTCCTCACCTGGGAGCATGTCTCCCGATTACTTCCCCAGGATTCATGAACAACGAGGAAGAAGAAAAAGAAGAGTCGTGGATGGTGGGCCAGGAGTAAACCTAATGCAACTGCAGCAACTTGTGATGGCCTCCCTGTCTATTTCCCTGGGGCCTTTCATGAAGCTGTATGAGAATCTAAATGAGTCCATTCAAACCCAATCAGCTTTGATTGGTGGACTCTTAGAGAAAATGCAAAACTTGGAAGCTCTGGATGAATGTTGGTAAGAGACTCAATATGGAAGCAGAAACCTTGCTTATGTGGCAAAATAGACTATGCGATTTGGCTAGCCGTGAATCAGTAGATAAGGCCCTCATGATGAAAGCCCTCTTACAAGATTGTAAGTGGATGAGGGCTCAGATGAAAGGGTTGACCAGAATGGCGTCTCTCGTGAATGAAAGTACGGTCGAATCCTCTACGATTCAGATATCTGGGCTTGGCGGGCAAGTGTCAGTGGTAGATCTGACAGGGGCTAATGATGCCTCTGCAGCGAAGAACGTCTTCTCTTTCTTCAATTCAAAGAAACACCCGAAGCCCGTGGGGATAATGGAGGAAGGCCCGTGACAGGATAGTTTGGAAAGTGCCACTGGTGTTCCACAGGTGATGCAAAAATTAAAAGTGGCAAAAAACCCCCAAAATATGCCATCCAATGCAAGGAAGAAGGTGAAGGGCTCTCGCGCCTTCCTTAGGAGTATTAGATCTCTCCCCATGAAACTTAGCCTTCCGGCTTCTAAGAAACCTAGGCACGATATTCCCCCCCTACCAGACACCTCGACAGTGGAGCTTAGCCTGCTGGTTGAAGAACTTGAGAGAGCAGATGAGGAAGCCCAATGGAAAGATGTGAGTAACTCAGAATGGGAATTAATGGAAGGCCTCTCGGAATTGAGGGCCCCTGCGACGCATCTGGAGGACCAAGTGATAAAGGAAAAGTCCTCACGGTTGGCAGCCCCCGAAAAAAGTCTGCCGCTGGGCCATAAGATGGAAGAAAAATTGAAGCCCAATGAAGCATCAGCTCTATTCATAAAGGGCCTGAATAAGTTGGAAAAGGATTTAGGGATCTTCAAAACACTTGAACAAAGAAGGATGGCTGTGCTTAGTATACCTTCTAAAACTATGGAGAGATTGGACAAAGCCAGCCAAAGACCCATTGATGAAATGGGTCTTGGTTTGAAGTCCCTGGAGGAAATGAGAAGAGGTGGTTTGGGAGGAATCGGTCAGCTAAGTCTGGTAAAAACAACGGCCCAGACAAGGAACTGAGATGGGAGGTGGCCAGGAGGTGGGGAGGATTGAAAAGCCCCGGCCCCCCCGAAAAAGGAAGAATTGAGTCCGAAGGTTTGTTTGGAAAAGACAGAGAGCGACTCCAAGATGTTCTTGCTGAATAGAGGAAATGTTGTGCGGTTGGTTAACACCATAACCCCGAACCTTAAATTTGTGACGGAGGATATTAAGATCGTGGAGTTTGTTGAAGAAAAAAAGACAGACCGGATCATATTGTATCTCTCCTCTTAAGTTAAAAAGGATTCCTGTTCGCACTCAGAGATAATTTCTTACCCTTCAGATTTGAACTAACAGATTTTCATGCCCAATTGAACAGGAACTGGAAAATGGCGACTTCAACAAGGGCTCCGACCACTGGAAATCCAACTCAGGGGGTTGAAATGAGGAAAAAAAGTAGTAATGAAAGATCCAGGAAGCAATTTAAAGAGTTGGATCTGGAGGTTAATAAGAAAGATGTACATTCACAGACGTTTACAGTTGCGAGCCATGGAGAGTTGAAGGCTTTAACTTCTGCTACTGCTACAACATCCTCCTGGTCATGGTTAGCGGGCGCATTGGGTCGTCCTGGAGGGCATTAGACTGTTAGGGAAAAGGAGTTGAACCAATTGAGGATAGGCTGCTGGAACACTAGAGGGTTTCAAAGTTTGTTTGGGGGCGGGATGCAGGCTCTGAATGATCTTGATATCCTCGTGTTCCAAGAAACTTGGTTAAGGGTGCCCCCTCAATGTGATGGGTAGTGGTGTTCTTAAACACAGCACCTAAAGGGCTGTTGGGCCGCCCATTTTCTGGCCTATTGATGATGATGAAGAACAACTTGGGATGGTCAGTGACGGCCACGAAATGCCCCAATCCCTATGTGCAGGCAATATAGATAAAGAATTAAGAGGAGGGTGGGAACTTTTCTTGGGTATTGCTCAATGTTTATTGGCGAGTCAATATGGGGAAGGACTTCGACTTTACAAATTCTATAACTAACCTGATTGATGAGGCTGTGTGTGAGGTGGAAGGAGTTGATAGTGTTGTGGGGTGACCTCAGTATTAAATTGTTGGATAAGACTGGGACAGTGTGTGATAAGAAGTAATGGAAGGAGAGAACGAATGAATGGATGCTGAGAATGAAGCTGCGTGAAATGCACTTGGTAAATGGTCAAACAGATGGAGATATTCCTGGTCGCCCGACATGAAGGATGTAATGGAAGAGGTTGAATTGAGGAGTTGTGGGCTTCGTCTAAGATTGAAAGTTTATGAGGTCAGGAGGATCAATAGAGACTATAATAGCCAAGTGCTGATGGATCCCAGGAATATGGACTATAGGGGTCTCCTCAAAGAGTTCTCTAAGCCAGGTGTACGGAAAGGGGATTTGCCATGGTCAAAAAAGCATGTATATGACCAGGATCTAGTTACAAAAAGAAAAGGTATGCACAGAGCATTGAAACAGATAAGGGGTGACTCTGGCTCTGGGAAAAAAGAAAGGATAAGAAAATGTTTCCAGACCTATAAAAATTGGTGTAGAAGCACACATCATTTGCGTCTCCAACAAGACGCAGAGTGTATGCTTCAAGCGGTCTGTAAGAAAGACTCCAGAGCTACATGGGAGTTAATCAACAATGGTGGTGTATTCCGCCACGAGAAGTCCTTGGTGATGGTGGCTGAGAGAGATTGGATCAGCCACTACCAATCCTTGTTCTCTGATCCGGGTGAGGGTCTGGCTACTCCCAAAGTCATGGGTAGGGATAGATGGAATTTTGCTTTAGATGACCATGATGTAAGCCTTATGATTGGAAAACTGAGTGTTTCCTGCGTGGCAGAACCTGGTGGGATCTCGAATTATGAATTTAAAAAGAACAAAGACCATTGGGCAAGTGTTGTGCTAACGATGTTTAGACAAATCATGATTAATAGATCCATACCTGAATCTTGGAAGGAGGCCTTAATTGTGCCCATTTTTAAAAAAGGCGATAGGTCTGATCCCAAAAACTATCGGCCTATCGCCTTTTGGATGTGATGGGAAAGCTTTCTGCAACGCTTCTTCTGCGTGACCTGAAAAATTGGGTGGAAGGGAATGGAATTTTGGACCCTAGGCAAATGGGTTTTGTAAGGGGAGTGGGCACCTCCTTAAACCTCTTCCTATTGAATTTACTAAAAGAAAAGAGCTTGGAGAAGGGAACACTGTTCATGGCCTTTATGGACCTCGAACAGGTGTTCGATAGTGTATTGAGGAATCATCTGTGGGCAAAACTGTGTATGTGGGGCAGTCCACTAGATCTGGTAGAAGCTATTGAAGCACTTTATACCAACACTTCGGTCCAAATTTGGCTGAGTGCAAGGGAAAGGTTTCACCTATCGAGGCTTGAAACAGGGGTGTGCCCTTGCGTCACTCCTGATTTGCCTATATATTTCTGACTTGGGATTGTCAAAAGTAATGGTATGAACATTAATGCAAGGAAATCTAAGATTCTGCCAATGAAGAACGCAAGACGAGAAATTTACCTGGAGTGTGGGAGGAATCCCTTTAGAGACGGTGGATTCAATAGTTTACTTAGGGGTTACTGTCAATAGAAATGCTAATGAGGTTGCTCACTATGAATACCTATGGCAGAGAATGATTCCTTTGGTCAATCAGGACTGGTTACTCCACTGGAAATTTGGTAAATTCACGTTAATACCGATCGTTACCTTTTACAAGCAGAAGGTGGCACAGATCCTAACCTATGGAGCTGAGGCGGTTTTCCGCCTCTCATAATGATTGTTGGGAGAAATCGAGGGTCATATTTGACGCAAGATGTTACATCTGCCAAATGATCTCCCAATGTGTACAATTAGGTTTGAATTAAGACTCCAGTCTTTGGAATCATTGGTAGTTTGGAAGATGGTATCACTATACAGGAAATGTGCTTTGGAGAGTGTTGAAAAACCATTTAAGATCTTGGCATTGGATAACAGGGTGGTAAAAGGACCATGTGAAGAATGGCGTAACAAGGTGGAAGCCCTTCTGTGGGATAAGGATGTGTCCGTAAGTATGTTACTGTGTAATCCAATGAGTGTGAGAAAGAAGTTGTTGCTCAGAGATTGGATTACCACTTTAGATCATTGTGGTGGTCGGGGGTTCAGACAATCTCTGTCCGTTGAGTGGGGGAGAGTTAATAAACTTCCAAAGATCAAAATATTGTGACCTTCTTCTCAGATGACGTCTAAACATCTTACACACAAGAGAGGAAATGGTGGGGGTGGAAAATGCTAATGGAATTTTGGACGGATTTTGCTGATTTTAACTGTCTAATGGTCTGTTTTTTGGGGAATTAGTGGGATGGATTTTGCTTTAATTTAGGGGTGATTTTTTGGAATCGAAAGGCTAAAGGTTTATTTTTTGGTGGAGTGGATTTTGCTGCAGTTTGTGGATGTTCGTTTTGGAACAGAAATGTTAAAGGTTTATTTTAAGTTAATGATGGTTTATTTTAAGTTAATGGTTGTTTTATACATATTTGACTTTTAACCAATAAAACATATATATATATAAAAAAAAGAAATTCTGCCACGCAGTGAGCATGATGAAGACAGGCATGGCTGTCTGGTGCAGCAGTAACTCTTAGACAATAGACACATTTCTTTGCACCAACACCACTCATTTGTACATAACCATCTATTAAATAGTTCACTCTTACCCCAAAGCATTGTCATTGTATGTCTTAAAGTGTACATTAGATTTATTTGGTACACCCATGCCCCCCACCTCCCTTAATCCCCAACTCCCATGCACTCCCACCTCCCTCAGTCCCCAACACCCATGCCCTTACCACATCCCTCAATCCCCAATGTCCTCATGGAGTCAGGTCATTTTTTCATAGTGTTTCTCTTGGCCTGAAGGAGCCTTTAGTATGTGTGTGGTGGTGCCAACTACCTCCTAAGGGGACTCCCTGCTTGTGACCCTTCTGTGGGGTTAACTGAGGCAGAGCTCACTGACTCCAGGCCACGCATGAGTTGCATTGTAAGAAGTAGTGCAGTCGGCATATTATACTGCCCAGCTTACAGTGCCTCGGTAGGCTCTGGCACCTTCTGGTCAACCACAGTATTAACCACTGTAGCAGATAGTCGTTGGCACTAATGTGCCATTCCTCTGACTATTCACCTTGTGTTCCATTGCACACCATCCTGCATTGCCTGTGCATGCTGCAGGTGGAGCTCTGTGAGCTCTTCCATCCTCTCCTGCTCCATTCTTGTGAGCCTTTCCAAGATGTCAAAAAAGGTATCACTGGGCAGGGCAACAGGTGGCCGAATAGGTGAGGAGGTGAGTGTGACATCACTCTCAAACATTTCTACTTCACCACCGTCTGAATCATCATCATCACCATCATCAGGTTGTGTGAGTGACTGCAGGTCAAGAGCAACAGTGTATCGGAGAAGACTTATCACAGGAGAACCAAGGCCTGGAGGGGGTGGCCTGGATGAAAGCAGGTCAACTCCAGCCCCACCACTGACCTGTGACAAAAAGTCTATGCATGAGACCACTAAAGAGTGCCCGATGGTAGTGGTGATCAGTGGTAATCCTGCTTGAATTAAGCCAGGAACACTACTGTCATTTGACATGTTGGATGGTGAAACCGGCAATGGAATTTCCGGATTTGCAGCTGAGGTGGTGATGGGTTCAGCAGCAGATGTAGGTGCATGCAGCCTGGTCACAGTTCCCAACGCAGAGGTTACTATGACAGAGACAATGCCGGTAGAGGTGGCAGCTGCTTCTAGGTATGTCAGCAATTGCCATTTGGCAAGGGGGCAAAGCCCTGGCTTTTTGATTTTTAGTACATAACATGATGCGGCTGATTCCTTCTCCAGAGGGGTAATCTGCTAACCAGATCCCCCTTTGTAGTAACTCCATGCCAACACTTGTGCCCTGGTACATCAGTAGCCTGATCTGCAGCTCCCGCTTTGCTCATGGCGCAGAGCAGGTTCAAAGGTCACAAGATGCCCACTAGACCGCCGAAGGGACAGCAAAGATATGCCCGCTGTACCCAAACTACGATGATCATGAGCACCCCATGTTGGTGGCAGGGTAAGCTCTAAGAATAAGCTATGCATGAGTTTAGGCATAGTGCATGGCGATCCTTATGATCATGGCCACCACATCCCAACTGATATTGCACATGTGTCAACTCCTGTGAGTCAGCTCCGCTGTGGATGGGAATGTGTATTAGGGTCTGATGGGCCGATGCTGCCACACAGCTGCACACAAACCCAGAAGAACCAGTCTCTCTTTAATTCTCTGTGGGGGGAGGGGGGGCAGGAACCCCCTAGCCCCAGAGACAGCTGTACTGCAGGCAGCTGTCTGGGCTCAGGTATCAAAGGAGCACGTACATTCAGGAGGAGTATCGTCACACCAGGGTGCTGCATATCCAAAGGTCTTTTTAGTCAGTAGGAGGGAAAGGGACGGGAGTAGGATAGGTAGGAGTGCTCTGGACACTGGAAGAAGCCTTCCACCACATTGTTTCTCACTTCCTCTCTTTCTCTTTCCTGTCTGCTCCACTTCCTTTGGAGCAAAGTACTTTGGGTGCAAGATCAACAGGGCAAAGTTCACTCCAGCAGGGATTGGTCTACTAAAGCAGGCTAGCTTTAGACCAATCACCTGAGGATGTGTGCCTTTAAAAGAATGAGCCTTGCACCCCTTCAGCGGAATTCCCTCAGTTCCTCAAGGATCCTTTAAGTCTGAAGGGACGTTCTGAACATTCTCACCTGGACTACCTTTGGCAAATTTACACTGTCCAAAGCCCTCCACCAGAGATGAAGAAAGAGTCATTCAAGACAGAAAGAAGATTTGTCCCTAAGCACTCCCAGGCAATATCAAGAGTGGCCAGTGCTGTGGACCAGGACCAACCACTCTGCAACAGATCTTCTGTGCCAGAACAGCAGACCCTGAACCCCGGTCGGATGTGTTAGCCCACCAAAAACTGAATCCAGGTACTGTGACACTGAACTGAGACTTGTTAGGCCCCAATTGCTCCTGCTTTCAACCCAATATCCTTTTTATGGCAGTACCTTACCTAGCACCCCTGGAACTACACTCTGAGTGCTTCTTCTTCCAGTCTGTTGCATCTCTTCTGTTCTTTCCTTGGGGGGTTTTCAGGGGAGTTTGCAGGGGGGCAGAGGTTGTATCTAGTTCTACACACAGATGGTGTGTTTTGTTTTATTAAAGTGTTTATATTTTTTATAAAATCTTGATTGGACATTCCCTTATTTTGGACTGTGGTACTGTGTTGTTTGGGTCACTACGGTTCTTCTTCACAACCCGCTTGAGAGTATAGCTTTTCTTCTTCCTATATTACCACAGAAGACGAAGGAGGTTTGAGTGTCCCTGTTTTACTTATATAATTAGGTTGTGTTTTGGTTTGTAGAACTGTGGGGGCTGAGTGGACCATTTTATGGCTACTCATCCCTGTACACCATGGACACCTTAGGTCCTGTTTTCTTTGGCTGGGGTTTCATGGTGACTGCCTGATTTCTGGAGTGCATGCGTGGCAGAAGAGGTGCTTGGGGTTGCAGCATCTTCTGCTGCGTCGATGGACACAGCATGTGGTGGCCCTTCATCACTGCCACTGATACCTTCACCCTGGCTGCCTTGCGTTCCTCTAGTGAGAGGAAAGGACTAGATGATGTTGTCCTGTATACTGTGGGCCTGGGTCCATCTAAGTAGGTGTCTCATGCCTGTCCTGTGCACAGTGCACTGGGGTTTGGGTTACCGATGCACCTGCAACATTACTTAGTCAGTTTATGACTGATACAGGGTGCATGTGTGCTATTGTCCTGGTGTGACAGCTTGGGGATGTCCCCTGGCTTGTTGGCACAGGTAGATACACACCTAGGACTACATTTCCGGAGCATGTCTCTCCAGCCCTATGTGACCTACCATACTTGTGATAATATTTTCACTCAGGGGGTGGATACCTTTTTTGATGATGTTTGGTGCATGTGTTGGCTCATGTATGGGGGGCTTGGTAAGTACAATCCTCTGGCATGGAGCCCATGGCATGCCCAGGGTTATTTCTGGTTGCTGGTCATGGCATTGTGCATTTGTGGCTCTCAAGGGTGCATGAGCTGACCAGTCTGTTCATGTCTACAGTTATCACATTTATTTTAATTCTTTACCACATGGTGCAACTTCCAGGTGTGCACGTGGAATGGGTTTTTGTACGTATTCCTGTGGCATTATTGACGATGAGCCATCAACATTGTCACCTGTGTTTGAGACACATGCACTGCCTTACCATTTCCCTGCCCCCATGTTGTGCTTTTGTACTCACCTGGTTCTAGTTGGCTTCCCACTCCCACTTCTGCTGCTCCATTTCCCTTTCTCCCTTACATGTGAGGGATGCTTGCCATTCTGTCCTCCCAGCGGGTACGGTGCAGTTGCTCCACTGTGCCTCCTCCAGCGGCCTTTGTCTCAGAGCGGTGAGAGGCAAGGAGACTGCAGACAAACGCTTTGAAGTTATTCCACCTCTTCCTTCAGTCTTCCATGTCTCGCTGCACGGTGGCCACTGCCACTACCTTGCCGCTTACGTCCCTCCATGCTGTGTTCTGCAGCGAACAGATGTTTTGCACCGATTTGTCTAAAACAGATCAGCAGCCTTGGCCATCACCTCCTCTGCTAATACCTGCAGCTGTGCCTCACTGAATTTGGGTTTGCAGAACCTCACTCCTGCACCCCCGTCTTGCCCTTGTCTCCTGGCATGGTTCCATGAGCTTTGGTAGCTTGATGACTAAGGGAAATGGTGGATTGAAGATGGATTGTGTTTTTAAAGATGCCGTTATTTCCACTCACCGGTAATACTGCCGGCAAAATTACGACTCGTTAATTCCATCACTGGAATTACTGTTTGATAATTCCTCAACTTTTTTGGTGGTAACAGTATACATTCGGTGGATTTAACGTTCGGAGTTGATTTTCGGCAGTAATTCCACCAGACAGAATTACTCTTACTGTTGATGGTTTGTGTGCGCTGTCGTCAACATGTAATATGGCAAGAATTCCACTGTACACCACAGTGGTAATGCTAATTGCATCCGGCAGAATTGCCGCCCAACCTACCACCCAACTTGTAGTGAGGCCCACTGTGTTGCAAATGTTAGAATTCCCCTTGGAATAATTAAAACACTTAAGAAAATGAATGCAGCCTCCTCCACCGAGCAGGAGAGTTGCACCTGTATACGAGCAGGTGGAAATAGTGGACAGACACAAAATTGGGACGCCACCAGGCAGAGTTTGTGAGTACACTTGCGTTCCTTAATTTGAATTGAGCCCCTTCATCTATTACTGCAGCAGTTAATGGCAAGGATTTAGATGGGAGAAACAAATACCTTTTAGCTGCAGATGATCATTTTGACCACGTGGTGGCGCTCTTATCTTCCAGAGAAAATGGTTACTGCATGTAGAGTTTAGGAATTCCGTGTTGACACAAAGCACTATCAACAACACTAAGTGGTCAACATTTGGAGTGTCCGGTCTTTTAAAATCTCGTTTGTGAAATGTATGTTTGCTATGACCTTCAGAGTAGCAATTGTGCTGCAAATATTGCGGGACAAGATGACCTCGTTTTTGTTGCGATGATGCTAAATATGCCTTTGGGTGAGAACTCGGCTACTGTTTAGTCAGATACTTCTTGCCCTCTAAGGGGTGAGCGAAATAATGCCAATCGCATAGGAACTCGGTCCCTCCAAACGAGGGTCACTTGACTCGTGTCCTCCGCACTGCTATTATTATCTGGGGATTAATGTAGCGCTGCATGTCTGAAATCTCCTACTTCTGAGTGCTATAACAGTAAATAGCAGCTGTTATAACTAAATGACACTCCATTTGCCAATCTCGGGCGAATGAAGGACAAAATCACCCTTATTTAGACTCAAGCTTGTGGATGCAGGTTGCCCCCTGATCTCTGGAGCAAACGCTTAACTCGCCGAGCTCTTTTGATGACTGGTGCAGTGCACACTTTGCAATTTCGCAATATTACTAAAGCACTAACACCATGCCTGCATTTTTAACTAACGCTCTGCTTAGCAAACAATCCATTTCCATATGCTCCCACGAGGAAGACATTCAGGTGACTAAATTAATGCCACATTCTCCGTAATGACCCATATGGTACACATTGCAACTTTCAAATTTCACAAACCCATCACCCCACCCTTGGCCCTGCATGTGCCCCTAGAGAAAGGGAAAGACCATATGCAAATCAGGCTCAGTCCCACCCCAAAAAGGGCCACCCTATTCCGACATGCTAGGTCACATCCCTTCTGCATGAGACCACAGGCAGCCCCAGACATGTTTAACGCTCTTTGGACGTCATCAGTGAGTTGTAGCTTGGGCCTCTAAACACAGCCAATGAGTGACCATGAAGGCACTGACTCCCTTGAATAATGTCACTCCCTCCACCCACCCCCTATCATCAGTACTCTTCTGGTGCCCCACACATTTTCCATCTTCCTGCCTTCCCATGCACAAGGCCAAGATCTCCAGGAACATCTCCCCATCGTCTGCTACACGCACACATCTCTCTCTCTCTCTCCCCCCATACCTGTTTGCCGCCCCAACAACCAGCCAGGTTCGTAAACAGCTGCTCTGCTGTCTCTGTCTCCCTGGTATGCACACAGAAGCACCTGTCTCCCTGAGTGCACCCATTGTTTCATTTTTGATAGGACTGTCCGGTAGTGATCGCACAGACTGATTTTGAAAGTGGGGCTATGCACCCTTGCTTGTGGCTTGTTCTTGCTACTGGAGAAAAAAAGTTTGATGTGAGATGCTACATGTAAAATCAGTGACAACTGTGAATTATTTCACTGCAGGGGCGTACATATTTCCCCAGAATGCATTTAGTGAGGTAGAACAAAAGACATTTGGGTGGAATAGGCTGAAATTGTGCATTTTAAAGAACACTTTGTGCTGAACATCTGCTAATATGACACACAGTTTACATTGGTCTCGTTAGGTTAACACATGAAAAATTAAATAAATGCCAGGTCAGTACAAATAAGCATTGCTCAATGCATTTGCATGATAGCTGTGTCCATAATATATGCTAGCGTTGCCACTGTAAAACACACTTTCAGGTCCCTGTGCTTACACTATATGCCAACACTGTCCCGGTAACACACATTTTCAAGTTGCCTGTACCCACAATATAAGCCAGCATTGCCATTGTAAAGCACACTTTTATGATCTTTGTGCCCATAGTATATGCTAGAATTGCCTCTGTAAAATGCACTCCATGATGATTCTGCCCACAGTATATGCCAGCACTACTATTGTAAAATGCACTTCAGGATGCCTGAACCTACAATATAGGCCACCACTGCCCATGTAAAGCACATGTTCATGATGTCTGTGTCAATATTATGTATGCCAGTATTGCCACTGTAAACATGATTTTACGTGTGTTGTGTCCAACGTATGTCAACATGCTGCTGTATGAACACATTACCATGCTTGCCATGCACAATATATGCTAGTATTGCCAAGTAAATGTTTATATCCTGTCTATGCCTCAAATATATGTCATATTGCTATTGTTTTTTTTTAATTAAAATGATTTAGCTTGTTACAAACATTTCATTTCTAGAACTTTGTGATACAAGAAATGATAAAATGTAACAGTTCAATTTGGTGAAAAGGAGCAAAAAAAGGTATATCAACAAATAAAGGCAATAAAAGGTTTCTTGTTATCACTTTTGGCAATGGTAAGGCAAATCATCAATATCTTCGCATTGCTTCCAGTTGGTCTCTGGCGTGTAATCCTAAAATGTGTTGTAAGAATTGGACTATCGTGTAGATTAGTTTGTTTTCACGTCCATTTAATATTAATGACCAATGCATTTCCATGTCCATCTGTTGGGTCGATATGTTAAAAAAATTGCCGAAAATCCGTCTCTTGGGCATTAATTCTGGACAGATCGTTACTAGGGATGGATTGTTTCCGGGACTTCTCTATCTTTGCAGAAATGGCAATATCTATCAGTTTTCGGGATTTGCCGTATCATTGCAAGTTTGTCTCTTATAGGCAAGTTATTCAGACAAATCCCCATATACAGTGTGCAGATCTTGTCATCAGGAAATAGTTCCATGTACTTCGGGATTTCATTTAGGGCTCGGATGTCTGATTGACTTTGAAGATTTCTTGAATATAAAGTTTTGGCATGGCATGTTCTGATCCAGTCATTGTTTGCCAATTTGAGGTTTGCATGTTGAGGTCTGTTCATGAGGATTTCGAGCGATATTTCTTTGTCTTTAATTGTTGGAATAGGTGTTCTTTCCATTTCTGTAGAGATGTGTTGTGAAAAGCTGTTGGGTTGTTTTTCAGAATTGCTATGGCTGGTATTTCATCATTTGTCAGAGATTTTCTTAGGAGGTCAAGCTGTTTCCTTATCACTATCGATATGCTATTGTAAGAACACACATTTCTTCTGGCTATGCCCAATAAATGTCAGCATTGCTTTTTAAATACCACCATTGCCCATGTAGCATGTTGTATTGGAGCCAACACCCAAAACCTACTATGTTTGCCATTATAAAACCCATCCTGTGTTCACCACCCTGCAGGCTCTGATGTAAACACAAACATATACACTCGCGTGCAAACAATTTCTCCTGGCTCTGCTTCAGAAATCTTCTCCAAGGGGCACATGCTCAAACAGGAAGTAAGGAGGGAAATAGATTGGCTTTTTCTTCCTAGAGTTCTGCCTCCGCATGGCTCATAGGAGGACATAAGAAGAGCATCTGAGTAGCTACTCTAATGCCTTCCTGTCAGCAGTGGGCCCTTGCTCCCACTACTTCCAGTAGGGACTGAATGCCTGCCGGCCACCATCTGGGGCAGTGGCCCAAATGAGGGACTGCAGGGACAGAAGCAATGCAGGTAGTAGTGCTATTCTCTGTGATGCTTAGGACCCTCAAAGTGGAGAACTGTGCATGGTACAGAAGTGATGGCCTGTGCATAATAGCTTAGGCTGCACCCCAACACCCATTACGCTCCTGTTGCCACTGTGTTAAGTATAACTTTGTTTAAATTCACCTGTTTGTTTACTTTTCTGCTCCAATTGTGCCTCCGCTGGGGCAGTCGAGTGAGAGACACATACACACACACACCATGTGGCTTATTCACTAGACAGGGCTGGCACGTGCAAGCGTTAATGAAACAATCTTTCATAAAATGAGGTACGAGCAACTAAGAAAAAAATCCAATGATACCGAGTTTATTTATACACATACTCAAAAATGTACTTTAAAAATGTACTGACAACTACATTGATGGAAACGGTTGCCAGTCATTTGGTCGAAAACAATTGATCGACTGGACAACTGGTCGAATCAATTTGGTCGAAAACCAAATGGTCGAATTTTTTTTTTTTTTTACCCCCTTTTTTTTTTTTGGGGCGGGGTCCCCCCCAACCCCTTTTTTTCTTTCTTTTTTTTTTTGTAACACGAAAATCCACAAAACACATATATAAATAAAAAAAAAAAAATCGACCATTTGGTTTTTGACCAAATGACGTTGACCAAATTGCAGTCGACCAGTTTGTAGTCGACCAAATGACTGGACACCGATGCAAACACATGCACATAAACATAATTAAAGAACACAGAATGATCATAAGCCATACCATATATACAACAGTCCAAATGGACAACAAACAAAAAAATGCCACAAACACAATTCGTGCAGCCTGGGAAAGATATGGCAGAGCCACAACGGGATTCACTCATTCCCCTTGTGTCACTCAATCAGACCATTCAAATCGAAGAGAAAAGGTAAATGCCCCCATATGCTACAGCTATTCTAGGGGGTGGGGAGGAATGTACCAAGGGTCAACTACCCACAGCATGTCAGAGAGAGTCAGAGTCAGCGAGAGTCTGAAAGGAAAGAGAGTTAGTGTGAGTTACTGCTCCCTCCAGCTTAATTTGTTATTTTCACAATCGTTAACCCTCCAGACACAGTGTAACTAAGCAGTTATCCAGCTAGGTTTTCTTGCTAGAAGGCAGCCATCTATGGCATCGAAATGTAGGGTTACACAAGGGCCACTGGTCTTGGGACCTGTGAAAACAGGTTCTTAAAAAAAGCGCTCTGTGTCCTCAAATCGACGCCTACTTGGATCCTACATCTTGAACTTAACTGGCCGGGAATAGACTTAAAACCGAAGACAAGACCTATTTTCTATTGGCTTAATCCCTGGTCATCACCAACTCTTGCCAAATATAGGGTAACAACCTTAGACCTGATGAATATCCAAAACAGCGAGACCTTGCAGTGGCTGCGGCACACTAAATCACTATATGAGGTGTTTGGCAGGGCAAGTTGGTGGACCTCGGCCAGCTCCTTAGAGACCAGAGCAAACGTCCTATTAAAATCGCAGATACACGAGTGGAACTTCTGCCTGCTACTGAACAGGCCAGAAAACAATAGCTTTCTGATAACCTATCTGTGTGTAACAGATGAGGTTGATATAGAGAAATACTTTGATCTGGTTAAGACCCCATTCATAGGCACCCTCCTTTTTAAACTAAGGGCAGGCATCCTGCCCTTGGGCACATTCACATATAACTGGAAGTGGGATGCTCTGATAGCTGGCCCTTTTTCCCTGAACAGAGAGGGACTATCCCATTTTTTGTTCATCTGCCCAGTTTATGATAAAACCAGACAAATAAATGTTACACCTTGCCTTAAAAACCATCAAATTGGTGTGATTAGAGAAGCCGCAATCTTATGCAAGAAAATGGACTCCACAGATGTAATTTTTGCATTTTGCAGTGGGACAGTTTCTCACTAGGGCTTGGAATAAGAGAACCAAGCATGTGAAAATGGCCAAACTAACTATATAATAAGATTGCCCATGCTTACTGCACAGGGCAGTCTTGAGTCTATTAAAGACACAGAGGCGAGCAATATGCTATTCTTTCTTTATTGGTGGCCATCCAACATTTCCACACTTTAAACATTTAAACAGGGTTTTTCCTATTTAGAACCTCAAGAAAGAAAAAATACTACGTTTAAAGGTTCAAACTCAAGTCTCGTGTTCTCACACCACAAGTCCCATGAGCCTCTCTCCTTCTGGTAGTCGTGAGGCCACTCTGTTCCACCTATCCGGTAGCAGCTCCCAGTATAAACACCCTCAGTCCCAGGTTCTTTCCTCTTTCTTTAACTACAAACAATTCTGATATCACCCACAACAGTCTAACTCTGTTCCTTCCATTCGTAGGGCGATCCCGGCTTCTTTGACCTGCGGCTCGATAGGTTCAACGGGACAACTAGCCTTGTCGTGACCCAGTGCCTCGAAAACTCTCAAGCTGGCTTTTGCTTGTCACCTAAGGAGATACAGGAATGTGTACATGACACCAAGGTACCGTAAATTCAAAACTTAACATCAAACAGACGCATTCATTTGGGTGGGATATAATGCTCGCCTCTGTGTCTTTAATAGAATCAAGACTGACATGTGCAGTAAGCATGGGCAATCTTCATTCTATGACAAGATTATGCTTGTTCAAAGCTTGCCACCACCTTTTTAGTCATACCTGACAAAGGTTTAAAATAAAACGTTTTAAACGTAGATTCTGAAGAAAAATCTGCTGATTTCATTATATCCTGCAAGGGCCCCCCTGCTGAAAATGGTCTAGAAGCTATCGCACCCCTGACAGAATGCACGCCAAATATAGCTAAATCTCTTCCAGCCCACTGCATCAATTCTCTCACCCACCTGGCTATTGCCGCTGTGGCTACTGCATGGTAGGGTCTCCTGTGTGCTGTAGGCAACTGGGTTACACCTTGCGGTCTAACATTCGCTGTTGCCTCTTCATAATCTTTGATGCACTTGCCGACGCATAACTTCTTGTCTGTAAAGTAGGGGTAGGAATTGACTCTAGAGTCTGTCTTAGTTCTTTTCGCTATGTTAAATGTCACCCCTTCTGGATAAAAGATCATCCTGTCTATTTCTAAAGCTTTCACGTCTGACACTCTCCAACATGCTGCTAAACATAGAAGCATAGCTAGTTTCCCTGAGAGCTGAGAGCGGGAAAGGCTATTGTTCTCCGGCCATCCCAGAAATAGACGCCACACGTCTCGGATGTCCCATAATACTGCATACTTGAGTTCCGGCAGCCTCTTTAATTTAATTCCTTTCAGAAGTCGAATGACTGCTGGGTGTTCCCCCACCGGATTACCCTCTACTTTGTCATTACCCGCCGACAGTGCAGATCTATACATTCCTAGAGTTCTATAAGCGCAACCCTCTTGAAACTTGTTTGCTAGAAAATTGAGAACGTGCACTATAGTTGCAGAAACAGGATCCAAAGCCTGACTTGCGCACCTTCGAGACCAATTATCCCATGCTGAACTGGTGGAAGGCACCCAGGAGTCTCTGATACAGTCTGCAGCGAGCTGCGAAATGCCTGGCAAATCCCATCTTTTCCTGAAACCCTGCGGGCTATCAAGTGTAGGGAGCCTGCTTCTATCAACGGGTGACACTGACCGGCTGGGTTGTGGAGAAGGGCTGGTTGATGCATGACTATCCTCGGGAAATCAGAAGAAAGTTCCATCGCTACTGGAAACCAAGGCTGGGACTTCCAGAACGGAACCACTAGCAAAAACTCTGCAGACTTTCGCTAGAACTCTTGTGATCATGATGAACGACAGAAATGCGTACTGAACTGGTTCCGACCATGTCTGCTGCAATGCATCTGCACCTGCTGTTCCTAGGTCCACCCTCCAGCTGAAATACTTGCGCTTCTGCGCGTTCAGTCTCGATGCAAATAGATCTGTATCTAGGGGACCCCATATTCCCTGAAACTTGCAAGCTTCCAGTTGCTGGAATCTACTAGATTTCACGAGTTCCAATCCGCTACGCTGTTCTGCGATCCCGGAAGGTACTCTGCTGTAACTGCTATCTGATGGTGGAGGCAATAGTGCCAGAAATCTTTTTCTAGTTCTGCAAGCATCTTCGATCTGGTGCCGCCGAGCTTGCTTATGTAATGGACCGCTGAGATGTTGTCCATCTTCAGCAACACGCAACACTTGACCTTGTCATTGGTGAAAGTCTGTACCGCGAAAGAGCCTGCTAGCAGCTCTAGGCAGTTGATGTGTAACTGCAACTCGTCTTCGGCCCATTTTCCTCCTGTCTCTGCTTGCCCGCATCTGGCTCCCCAGCCTGCCCTGCTTGCGTCAGACTCTATTATCAAGTCTGGTACGTCGCCGAAGACAGCTCGACTGTTCCAGGCTTCCATATTCTGCATTTGTCGAATGGGACGGGTTTTAAAGAGCCAGTTGATCTGAATGCGCTTTCCAATTCGTCTCTGGTGCACTGTGTTGTGCTAAAAAACACATGCTAGACCACCTCGGTTTTTGCATGCGTCTGCTGCCATACAGATGAAGGGTATAGTTAATTTTAATGGGTTTTCTCTGTATTGGCAGGTGCAGGTTTTATCTAAATACAAGGAAGAAATTTCTTCAGTAGATTTCTCTCTGGAGATTTTTCACTGAGAGGTTTCTCTCGTGGCTTACAGGACCACCAGAGACGTTCGCTCTAGGTCCCGGGCCGTCTCACCCCCCGTAGAGAGCATCCCTACCACACGGAGAGGGGAGAGGTACCGAAGTTATGCAGACAGCGCTGTTGTATGTGAATAACAGTGGGCACATACTATGACGCCACTTGTCTAGCCCTGATGAATGTGGCTCATCCACCTTGTTCCACAGAAACCAGTCGGCTATAGAACGACCAGACCTAGTGCACAGCGCTATCCGCACAGGTCTACTTCGTTCTGAAAAAGGACCCCCAGACTAAGTACCTAGGGGTCCACCTTTTTAGGTGAAAAATCTCCAGAGAGAAATCTACTGAAGAAATGTCTTCCTTGTTTTTAGATAAAACCTGCACCTGCCAATACAGAGAAAACCCATTAAAATTTACTATACCCTTCATCTATATGGCAGCAGACGCATGCAAAAACCGAGGTGGTCTAGCATGTGTTTTTTAGCACAACACAGTGCACCAGAGACGAATTGGAAAGCCTAGTCAGATCAACTGGCTCTTTAAAACCCGTCCCATTCGACAAAACTGTGTTTCTCTAGTGTGACAACGATTTTGGGCAACACACAGTTGGAAATCCCACAAATAGTCCTTTTGTTTTGTTTAGTTCCATATTCTGCAACCACCACTGCAGTTCTGTCGTTGCTTCGCTGTCTAGTGCTACTAATTGGTGTTAACCTAAACCCACTTGAAGTTGTTTGATCTTGAGTCGTTGTAGCACTCTGTAATGAAGCGGACCGGGAAAGATCGCCTGAATAGAGGCTGCTAGCAGTCAACTACCTGGGCAAGATTCCGAAGCGAGATAATCTTCTTCGCTAATACTGCTCTTAGCTCTTTTTTGATTGCTCTCACTTTGTGACTTGGGAGTTCTAGCGTTGCCTTTACGGTGTCTATTGTGAATCCTAAAAACTTGATCCTTTGCACTGGGTGCATCTGAGACTTGTCTAGGTTCAGTAGAAATCCTAGGGAGGATAGAAGATTGAACGTCCAGCGCACGTCGCTGGCGAGGGAGGCCTTGTCTGATCCTAGCATTAGAATATCGTCTAGGTATATTATAATCCGAATATCCCTTTTTCTTATGGCTGCGGCCACTGGCCTCATCAGCTTGCTAAATGCCCATGGCACGGATGCTAGCCTGAATGGTAGGCACGTGAAGCGCCAGATTTCTATGTTCCACCGGAAGCGTAGGAATCTGCGATGCGCTGTTGCTATTGAAATCATGAGATATACGTCTTTGAGATCTAGGCGTGCTAGACGATTTCCCGAAGGCAGCAGGTCCCTGAGAAGGTGAATCCCTTCCATCTTGAAGTGGTTTTAGGGTAACCACTCCTTTATACTCTTTAGATTGATGACTGGTCTGACCTTCTCTCTCCTGTGCACCAGGAACATGTTGCTGATAAACCACGGCTCCCCTTGAATATCACGTTCTATCGCATTCTTCTGCACTAGCTTTAATAACTTGCTCTGCAGCAGCGCTGCTTTCTGTGGGGGCATATGAATCGCCCGAGGTTCCCGACTCTGTGTGGGGTCGCCTAGGAAACCGATGCGCAAGCCTGCCGCTGCTTATAGCACCCATGGATCGCAGGATAAAGCTTGCCATGCTCCCATAAATTGCTGGGTCCTCCCCCCCACTAGCATACTCGCTATACTCACCGCCTGATGTGCTTGGTTGCAGGTAGGCTCCTCTTTTCCTGCGTCCCCTCGGGAATCTTGTCCTGGAAAAAGGAGTACTGCTGCCTTCCTTCCCAATATTGGGCTCGATGACCTTGGGGTCTGCGATGGAAACTGAAGCGACACCGGTGACGTCGGGCCCCGGAAAAAACTCGACCGGGAAAGATCTTTCTTATCGAGCTCTTGCGCCTTTTCGAGGGCGGAATAGGTCCCCATGAGCTGGAACATTTTTTTGGCAAACGCCTCACCAAACAGAAGCCCTTTTGCTGTGGCTTCTTAAGATGACAGGTCACTAAGCTTGCTGTCTTTAGGAGTACTCCTCTCCTCCTTTCTGGTGAGAGGGTGCAGTTGGCGTTTCCTAACAGGCAAACTGCCCGCTGAGCCCAGTTGGCTAAGGCTTGGGCGTCTATGGGGGTTCCTGTGTCTTTGGCCTTTTCCGCCAAGTCCATAATCTTTGCCAGCGGGCCAGCTAGGTCAAGGACCTTGTCTTGTTATCCCCTCAAGCTCTTTCTACTCCTTTCCTTATGTCTCTAGATGATTTAGTTACAAAAGTGACCATCTTGGGGTCGAGGTCCGGGGTTTAGTTTGTCTGGCAACTCTGGCCTAGGCACTCCACCCTCATACGAGAGATTACCTCTTTGTCTAGAGGCCTCCTTATGGCCTCCTTATGTGCTGCGCCATGTAAAGCGCTACTCTAGGGCTGGGCACCCACTCTGGGGATTTCGGATGCCTCCTCGAGGGTGTGTGCTTCTACTGGGGGATCTCTGGGGTTATCTTCCGCCTCTGCCCCTTCACCATCGGGTGAGTAGCCCTCATCAATGTCTCCTGAATTGGTCACCCCGGGGGCAGAGGGTCTACTCTGGCGTTCTGTTGTCTTCGCCAGGAAGGCCTTTTTAAGTCTTGAGACTGGGTCTTCTGCTCTTTGGGGGTCTGGATCTACCCTCATTTTCTTGCTCGGTGGGGGTCAAAGAGTTAGTTCTCTTCCAAGCTTTACACCCCTGTTCAACACTGTCTCGGGCGTGTCCAGCCGACGTATCTTCTCCCGGGCTCAAGGCCCGTCTCTTTCTGGAGGATTTCTGATCACTCGCCGTCATCCATGCATGTCTAATCTTTGCGCTATTGGCTGAATTCCTTGTGAGACTGCCTGGGACAGGGAGTCCCCTAACACCTTTTTGAAGCTGAGAGATGGCTCAGTCTCTTGCTGTGAGGGTATCTCATCTCATTCTTCCTCACTCTATTCAGGTGTTGTCGAGTGATCTTCCTCATAGTGAGCCATGATTTCCTGTGGTTGGCAAAGCCAACGGTCTTTTGTCAGCTGAAGATGGCTCAGTGCTTATAGCAGCATCTTGGAAGGGCTGCAGGTCTTCTGTGCACACAAGAATCCCAAAGAAAGGAGCGTTGTGTCCTTGCCACTCTTGGCGATACAAACGTTCCGTTTTCTTTCTTTTTCTATGCGTACGCGTTCGCCTGCTCTTACTGTGTTTATCTTCACACAGCGTTCCGAGCGCGAATGACAGTTGGCCCGGGGGACGCTGGGAAAGCTCGCCAGCTACCCGCTCCCCCAGGTCCCAATGCGCGTTTCCTCACACGCTTCTGGTACTACGTGGAGTGGGGCCGGCTGCCTGACACCAGCGCCTTCGCTCGTGGCTCCGGCCCCGCCTCCACTCCTGACTGCGCGACCAAAGAAAATGAGGTATCCTTTATTCGTGTGACTGCGTCTGCAGCTGCAGGCACACTTCAACAAAATTACTATAACTGCTGACGGCGCTGAACGTGCCTGTCTGGGGAAATAATGTATGTTTCGCTGCGCTTATTAAGGATAATGATAGAGCTCTCCCCGTTATGCTTAACCCACTCAATACAAGAACTTTACTCAATACATGAACATTATGAGAGAAACCACTTATCTGAAGTAGGCAGAAAAAAGAAAGAGGAAAGAACCTGGGACTGAGGGTGTTTATATTGGGAGAAGCCACCGGATAGGTGGAACAGAGTGGCCTCAGGACTACCAGAAGTCTCAGGACTACCAGAAGGAGAGAGGCTCATGGGACTTGTGGTGTGAGAACAAGAGACTTGAGTTTAAACCTTTAAACATAGTATGTTTTCATTCTTGAGATTCTAAACAGAAAAAAACTCTGTTTAAATGTTTAAAGTTTTGAAATGCTGGATTGGCCGCAATAAAGAAAGAATAGCATAATACTCGCCTCCTGTCTTGTCATAGAATTGTTGCTACTGAGACCGAAAATCCTACTGATTAACCATTTAATTTAGTTCTAACGTAGAGATAGATAGGAGGGGGCAGCACTAGTTATACTCCCAATGCCACCCATGCGATGTTGCTCATTCTGGCTCCCGTGTTTCAATTCAGCCTTGGAAAATTCAGTTGTTTAATTTATATAATTGAATGAATTACTGCCTATTTTGTATTCAGGTCAAGGGAATTACATTTATTATAGGAATCCATGGTGAATGTCCAGGAAAGCTGTTATTCATTTAACATGAAATGAATGAACCTACCTGTTTTAGATTCAGCTATTATAGGAATTTGAATTCCCTATTTTTGTGAATCTGATGTGACTGTTTTACTGAGGCACTTTGATTTTAAAAGAGCACATTTTGAATCTTCTGTTTAGACAAGCACAGATATTAATGCTCTTAACTATTATACGACATAAATGCCAATATGGATTTACCAGTTTTAGAAGTTCTGTATAGATCAATATCTTGTAAACTGTATTTCTTTGATAGTGTGTTAAAAATGTATTTATTTGCTTTTATGGCTATTCTGCTGAAACTAAGCTTATAATACTAGTTCTTGTATGACATTCAATAAAACCATTGATCTACACTAACCTAGTCTTGTCTTGTGTTACCCACTCGATCCACTCTGTGACATTTCATACGTATAGAGTGTTGATTAGCTCATAGAGGTGCAACTTGAGTGACTTATCAAGATAACCAAGTATTTGAATGCAGCTTGTACAAAGTAAGTTTTTGTAAAAATGTTTAGTGTTATAGCTGGCAAAAGCAAGCCTTTCACAAATAACAACAATTTACAAAATTAGAAAACAATCACATTTAAAGCAATTCATCCAATTTCTTTAAAACAACACATAAAAATGCATACAATGCTAATATCAATGGGATCCCATTTCCCCAAATCAATCTGATCCAAAACATTTCAGATACACTCAAGACCCCTAGGTAGCGGCATCTAGCCTCCTCAAAAGCCACACATTTTGATACTATGGGCCTCATTACGGGTCGGGCGGTCCAGAATTAACAGTGGCGGTAAACCCGCCGCCACTGTTAATTCCTGACCGCCTGATCCCAAACCCTGCAGGCGGAAGGTGATCTTCCCGCCAGGTCTTACCTGGCTGGTTGAACACCTCCCGCCTGCAGACGGACGTGGAAACACCAGCACCATCACGAGATGGTGCCAGTGTTTCCACTTTCCCATTCCCATTGAGTCCTATCGGACTCAATGGGAATGGGGATTAACACCATTCCGCCTCCGTGACTCCCGGGACACCGGGGCTGTAATGCCCTGGTAATTCCGGGAGTCACGGAGGTGGAATGGTAATACGAGTCCGGCGGTAACAAGGCGGTTTCACCGCCGCGGTTACCGCCGTACTCGTAATGAGGCCCTATGTGTTTTAATGTAGCTAGGTTTTTCTCCTGGCAGAATCTACAGTCAGCCCTCGTTACTGGTTCATCCCACTTGATCCTCCTTTCTAGAGTAGACAATTGATTTAAACGAAAACGCATATATGTACCGTTAAATTTAGGACATGGAAACGACACATACATTTGTGTTTCCGATTTTTTCCTCCCAAACTTAGCATATTCTATACAAAGAGAGTAAGTAGGAAGCAAGTCATGAAGCAAGTCAGATGTTTTGACCCAATCGGCGTCAAACAGTTTCCTCTTGACCAGCCCTTAGTTGGTCAATTGAGGTGTGATCCGGTGCAAGATGCAACCCATGTTCTGCTTGAACTGGAGAATCAATGTTTCCCTCAAACATTAGTAAATTCAATTGGCAGGCGGATTTAAATAATTTGCATTCTGCCAGCTTTTTCCAGACTGCCCTGGCTGCTAAGGACATAAGGCCTAATTCGTGCCTCACCACCGAATTCGGCATCGAGTTATTTAACCCCAAAGTCTTTTTTGAAAGCTTTCCCTTTAGAATGTTTAGAGGAACCCCCCAATCAAGGAGTGCAATGTCCAGCACATAGAGAATTGTTGGCTTGATCTTCTGTAGGTAGAACCTAATGAAAGGCACAAGGGAGTATCGACATAATTGTGAATACACTCTTCTCATTTTTGCTAGGAGAGGAGAAAAAACACCCCTGAAGAGGGACCTGCAAGCATCTAAAGATTGAGCATAGATTACGTTGTATCCAAGATAACTCATGGAGGACACTCTTTCCAGGGGGTCACACCCACCCTCCAGATACAGGATATAGGACTCTTACTAGTAGTAAACACCATTATCGTAGACCTGCCTTCATTTAGATTTAGGTTATTATCGCCAGCATACTGATGTACAAAGTACTATGTGCAACCTGTACATAAAAGGTCCCAATAGCAGAGGGACCAGCCCCGACTTTTAAACCGCCGAACCGTGGTAAAATAACTACGACTGATGTGAATTCTGTGGCAAGTCAGAACACGTACTCCAGTTTTCCATCTCACTGTTACTTTTATTAAATAAAAGGTGAAAACACATAACTCTCTCTAGACTGGAGATGTTCCTTAGCCAATACAACTAAATGGGGTGCTCGTCAGTCACCAGTGAGAGTCCAAAAAACAATTCTATCCACTGTCCAAAATGAACCTATCCTGACCCTGCCATTATTTAGAACAACTAAATCGCAGGAGAATGACTCACTTCTCCTGTGTGATGGTTCTTTCACCAACTCATTTCAAAAGTTTCAGTGGTCTCTTTCACTCGCTTGCTCTTTCTTTCCATTATGTTTCTTTCTTCTTCTCTATTTGGAACTATCCCTTTCCTTCCAGGGAATAAGTTAGTTCCTCTCTCTATTTTCCAACTTATGACTTCATCTTTATTTAATGTGCCCCATTTCTATTGACTTGTTTGAACTTGAGGATTCAAATATTGGTTTTGTTGTCTTTCAGTTACTCTCAATTAGGGGTGTACCGAATCGAATAGTAAATTTACTATTCGGCCGAATATCGAATAGATGGCCTAAGTATTCGGCCGAGCCGAATAGTAGTTTACTACTAGAAATGTGTCAATATATGTATCTCTCGTGATTTTATTGATTGGTTTTCAAATTTGCTTTATTTCACTTGAAACCGGCAATCATTAGGGTGCTGCATCATGGCCAAGGCTCTTGTTTTTTGTTTAATTATTTTGTTAGTGTCGGGGACTGAGGTGACTGAGGTGAATGAGGTGAATGAGTGTAATGCTGGAAATGCATCGGAGGGACATGGCATCCGTATCCTTGTCCTTTACTGCTTTTTATCTTGTGTTCTGTCGTGTTTTCCGTGCAGGAGTTCATGTGGGACTCCTGGCGGTGCTGCTCTCTCTCCTTTGTTTTGGTGAATGGACCCGTGGGGACCTGTGGGATACCCTTATGACACCCATGGGTAGGGGTACAACCCTGTGCCCCTAGTCTTTGTTTTGGGGGCACCTGTGTGTGACCCACAGAGCAGGGTACGGGCTGGTGGCAGCTCCGTGCTGAAATGACTGGTGCTCTGAGCATCCTCCATTTTGGGCTGCCCAGGCCCTGTCATTGGAATCGGTAGATTCCTGATGGAGACAAAATGGCCCCCATGGCCTCTTGCCTTCCATCACTTGTTACCCTGATCTTCCCAAAGTCCCGGGAAGCCCTGCCTCTGTCCCTTCCCCCTGACTGGCTGTTGGGTGGAAGTTCCGTATATGGTAGTGTGGGGAAGTGCCGACCAGACTGGCTGGAGCCTTCTCAACAACCGTATGTTGTGGGTACGCTTGTGGGTGGGACCTGGGTGAATGGAGTGTGTGACGAATATACATTCTATGTTGTGACTGTCTAGTATCTGTTGTTTGACACAATGGTTGAGACAGCCCTGCCCGAAACCGGTATGAATGTAGCTTGGAGCGTTGAATGGCGCGGTACTTGTCCCAATACACATAACTTGTTGTGAGCGTCTGGAGAGAAGTGAATGGCCTGAATACCTTGTGTGCCTGATTGGCTGCCTGCCTGCATGAATGTCCGTAGTCGTGATTGGATGCTTGAGTATGACCCAGCGGAATGAATGGGAGATCAACAGTATATCTGGGGACCTCTCACTGCTAGGAATCGTGTTCAGAAGCTGAAGTCCACTACGACGAGTAACTGGAGTGAAGCTAAGCCCTGCTGGATGTAAAGAATTGCTGTTGCTCTCCTTCGCAATCTGAAAGCTGCTGTGCTTCAAGAACTAACCCAGAGAGGACCTGGTAAGGCGCCCTCTTCCCGAGCTACGAGGGACCAATGTGCACAGCTGATCTTTGCCTAAGCTCCATGGTAGACAGACCTTCGACAGGCTGCCGACCCGATACGGGGACTGCTGCGGAACTCCAAGGAGAAGTGCCCGGACTGTTGTCCGCCACTGTCGCTGACTGCCGTCGCCGACTGGAGCTGCCGTGCTCCCGTTGCCTAAGAACTTCATTGATCCAAGGACGCTCTCCTCTGCATCGTCGCCGCTGTATCCTGCTGGAGAAGGCCTGACCGTCAACGCACTGAGGAGCATCCACTGGTGGGTTTCCCGCCACCCAAAGACCGCAGAGACGCCGACGACTCAACGCCCTTGCTGGGCCACAGTTCTTAAACTCTTTGTGGTCCAGAACTATCGACCCCGAGGTGCCCCGCACGCCTCTTCCTGGCAGGACGTTTACGCTTCCCCGTCAACGAGCACCGCTAGGAATGATGACGCGGCCACTTCACCGGCGTAGCTCGACCTGTTCTCCGTCAGATGTTCGACGACCCGTGACTCCTGCCTGAAAGGGAGGACACTCAAGAAGGGCTGTCGATTTCCCCGACGCGGAACGCTACAACACCAACGTACTTTGGGGTTGCAGAACTATTGGAAAGTCTAGTGTGAACAATATATGGACTGGGCTTGTATCTTTCTTCTACAGGTTGCCCAGGTGGGGGGATCTCTACACAGAACTGTGTCTAAGTAACGGGGTCAGTACTCTGCCTACTGTTCAACCATCTTGCTTTCCTTCCTCTCTCTACTGCTGGTTTCCTCTTTATTCTGATCGTATGCACTTGAATAAGATCTAATAACGTTAGTGGTACCACTTTAGAATTGTACATATTTATTTACCATTGTTGATTTACGCAGTACAAAGTGCGTTATCGTGATTGTGTATATGACCTTAAATATTAATTATATAAAGACTGTGTTTTAACCGATACAGTGTGTGGACCTTCCTTCGTGGGTGCTCGGGGACTACACTGTACTTAAGAACCAGCTCGCATCACCTCCCGAGAAGCTAGGCCTTGATTTCTCGACCACAACTACCAATACTAGAGAATCTTGCCAGGGGTCTTTGTGCCTCCCCTCTACCATATAGAGAGCGGAAGTGCAGACCCCCCCTACGGTCTTTACAATGAGGTAAATATTTTTGTTTCCTATTATTACCAGGTCAGGGTTGTGAAAAGATTGTGTGTTTTACAAGGAGGAGGGCACACTTAGGTATGTTTTAATGGACTTGTTCTCTTTTTTTCTATCAGTGAAATTGTTGGTTTGTTTGAAACAGCACTAGGATGTAATAATTTCTACACAGTAGTAACTAACATACAATGTAACCTAAAGAGAAGACAAGCACTCATATGCACATACACTAGTACTGAGAAATAATTCCAACAGTAATTGTTTGCTAAGTAATCTAGTTTGCACAACATAACACCAACACATTCCCACGCTACCGGCATCATGGCATTTGAAGCACACAACAGCTCATTCAACTCCAAGGAAACTGCAGTGTGTTGCGACTCCAAGTAGACCTTGGTTTCCTTACATTTTCCCCCTTCAGATACTATAAATCACTATGGTAGGTAGCTGGGAAGCAGATACTAATGATAGTTTTGCACTGGAGCACAGGCAGTCACTGTTTAGCATAGCCTGCTGTTCTATGTCTCTGAAAGGTGACAACAGAACAGATGCGAAAAAGATGCCGACTGAACAGAGAATCTGCTGACAGCACAACAGGAAATTCAAATAGCATCCACTAGGGGTGTACCCAACTTCGGCTTCGAGTAAATATTCCAGTAAGTATTCAGCCAAATAGCTGATTTTCAGCTGAAATTCGGCCAAATACTTCCTCAAAGACAAAGTTCGGTACACCCCTCCTCTCAATAGTATATCTCGACTGGGACGAGTATGAGTGTTCCTGTAATAATTCTCATTTTCTTCATATACTCTTAACACTTTGTCCATACTGGGGTGAGTATGAGCATTCCAGTAATGATTCTCACACTTTTCAGAAACTCTTGTCACTTTGTCCTAACTGAGATGAGTATGTGCATTTCCATAATGATTCTCACTCTTCTTATATACACTTCACAGTTTATCTAGGACGAGTATGAGCATTCCAGTAATGATTTTCACTCTTCGCATAAACTCATCGCTTTGTCCTGACTGCGACAAGTAACAACATTTCCATAATGATTCTCAGTTTTCTTATACACACTTGGCACTTTGTCTTGACTGGGACTAGTTTGAGCATTCCTGTAACTATCTTCAGTCCCCCTCCAGGGTCTCCCACTTTCCCTGTTACCTCGATTGCTCTGGGATAACCTATCCCTGGGCTTTTTAATTGGCTGGGACCTTTTCCTTTGGAAGTCAGATTGGCTTCTAGCTACTTCGTTTCTCTGTCGGTTAGCTTACTCCGCAACCCTCTACAAGCAGTGCTATTGATGTTGGTCATGGACCTCCGGGTCCACTGTCGTGGCACGGTCAAACCACCACTTATCAGCCATTCAGGCTTAGCATGCCTTGCCTCTAGCTCAGCCTCTCATGTCTCCTCTATCCTGCAGCGCCACGCATCAGCGAACGCTCTCATTGGATGCCTTGCATCGAGATTCAATTCAGCGTTCCTCTCCCAACTGATTCAAAACCTGCAGGTTCTCTCTCGTCCACAGCCTCCTCTTCCAAGCTTGATGAAGCTGCCATGGGACTTTTCAGGCATAGCATCAACATCCTTTGTCTCTGTTCACATTACCCTCTGTATTCCGCCAATGATTTTCTTCATCTCAGTACCATCCAAGTCTATTCTCATATGTATAAACAGAGGGCTTGCATCGCAATAACATATTCTAGGGTGTTCTTCATGTTTGTCATGCAAGGCATCTCACTGGCACTGCGTAATTGCTTTTCAAAACTGTTGCTGTGATGACGAAGCCAGACTGCCCTAATGGTCATTCCAGGCGTAAGTTTGGTGCGGGAATCCAACCCAACACTTCCCTAATGAACTGGAAATCCCTGAATCGGCTCCCAATGCCAAAGGATGCGTATTTGCGTGATGTGGAGACAGTGCAAACACTGACAGGGAAGACCCCCTGTGGAGAAGTGACGGAATCCTACGATTCATCACAGATCTTATAATCCTTGTAATTTAGCACCTTACAAAGTGTCTTGAATTGTGGCTCATATTATTATTAAAACATTTGATTGATGGCTTGCATTTCCCTGAACTAACAGTACAATAGGTATAAACTGCCTTAGACCTACACATTTTCCCTATTGAACTGTATGCCAACAAATACTAGTGGTACCTGTTTTCAAGTTATGGAATCAGTCAAAATGTGCAAATTGAGCACTATTGTAAACCTTATATGCATTGTTCACTGGAATGTGGTTATATGTGCTATCTAAAGCATTATGGCGTTGAGCACTGTGTGCAGGGGTATTATAAAGATGTATATTCCTCTATCTCTATTTGAGTTCTTAGTGACGCGAGCATGCCGTGCTACTTAACAGTCGACAGAACTAGGGTACGATTGACAAACCACACCATCATTGAAATCAGAATTTTGAACCAGAGGGTAAGACCATGCGCCGATTTTTGCTGCTGCGATAATTTTTAAATCTTTACATATTAAAGCTGTTGATTGCGCTCTGAAAGTCACAATATAATGTATTGGCCACATACAGGTACCTTGGATTTTTAATCTTTGGTTGAATTAGTTAAAAAAAAACTGCATTAGGTAAGTTTATCAAATAAATTTACATTTTCAACTTCTACTATAGGTTCCTGTTGGGTAGCAATAATGATGAGGTATACTAATGGAGCGTGTTATTTTAGCAATTAACCTTATTTGTATATTGATCTTTCCAGGTTCAGTATCAAACACGACTTCACGGCATATAAAAGAAAAAGTCTTTTTTTAACCTTTCTGCATTTTTAACTACAACATTTTGTACATACGATACTTCAGAATCCAGCCCTTTGTCGTCTACGGATTTTACCTAAATGTAAGAATTTATGAGCACTCTTTTAAAGAAAATCAGCAACTTGTTGATTAATAGTCATGGTTGCCAGGATGCAGGGACGCACACCCCAACATGATACGTCACACGCAGGACCGGAAAAACGTGCTCTATCTGCTTAGATGTTCGGTATCCATGGTAACAGGAAACACAACGGACCGCGTGGACCTGAAGTAATTTATTTTATTTATTTATTTATTATGATTTATTTAAAGCGCACGTCAGCCCGGGGGCATCGTGGCGCTGTTACATGAAGACATACATAATCTGGTTACAGTGGAAGGAAGATGGCTACAAAGCAATTTTCATTACAGGACACATTTCGTATCAGACGTATGCGAGCTAGTGTAGGTGAAGGAGGGATGAAGTTAGTTGAATAGAGTGGTTTTGAGGGATTTGCAGGAGTACAGCGATGGTTCTGCTCTGAGTGAGTTGGGGAGGGCATTCCAGAGCTTAGGTGCTATGTGTGGGAAGCCAATGCCGCCGGCTTTGGCTCTTCTTACAGTGGGTACTCAGAGTTGGTTGGCGTGATGGCTTCTTCTGGGACGGATGGAGGAGTTCTTTGTTATAGTTTCAGATAGGTAGGGGGTGCTGTGTGATTTATGCACTTGTGTGTGAGAGTGAGGATTTTAAAGTTGATTCTTTACTTGACTGGGAGCCAATGGACGAGTCTTCTGGCCTGTGAAATATGGTCAGTTTTGTTGATGTGTAGTTCAGCGCGGAGGGCGTTATTTTGCACTATTTGGAGCATGCTTAGGTTTTTTGTTGATGTGCCTGCCAGGAGGACGTTGCATTAGTCCAGTCTGCCTCCTATAGTAGCTCTGGCTATGGAGAGCCAGAGCTGGTAAGGTAGGGTTTTATGGCATAAATGAGTTTGGTGGTCAGAGCAGAAGCTGAGTCGATGGCGCCGGTTTGTCTGGTCATAGAGAGTGTGGCGTCAATGTAGACTCCTAATGTCTTGACGGCAGATGAGACAGGTATGCTAATACTGTCGATAATCATGTGAGAATAATCGGGGCTGAGTTTAGTTAGTGTTTCGCTGGGGGCTAGGATGATGATTTCGGTTTTGTCTCCGTTTAGGCAGAGACCATTGATAGCCATCCAGGTTTGGATAGTGGAGTATATTTTGAGGAGGGCTTCTGAGTCTAGGTCGTAGTCTCCGGAGAGGGGGAGGAGAACTTGCGTGTCATCTGCGTAGTTTGTGTAGGCTATGTTGAGGGAGTCCAATAAGTCAAAGAGGGGTTTGGTGAATAGGTTATAAAGGCTCGGTGCAGTGCAAGACCCTTGTGGGACTCCACAATTTATAGTGGTTGGGGGGGGGTGCTGTCCTGGTCAGAGTACACTTTCATGGCCCTACCTTCAAGGAAGGATGTGATCCAAGTGGTTGCCTTGTGAGAGAAGTGCGCAGCATTGAAGAGGTGAGATGTGAGAATGCTGTGGTCGACCAGGTCAAATGCGGCAGAGAGGTCGAGCAGTAGGAGAGCAGGTTTTCCTGTGTCCATTATTTTGGTAATTTGATTCTTTAGATCTAGAAGGGCAGTTTCAGTCCCATGGCCTTTGCGGAAACCTGATTGTCTTTTGCCTAGGATGGTGTTGGTTTCCAGGTAGTGTTGGATTTGATTGTGTGCAGCTTTGTCTAGGATTTTGAGGAGAAAGGGGACAGTGGTGATGGGGCGATAGTTATTAGGGGAGGAAGGGTCGAGAGAGGGTTTTTTCAGGAGCGGGCGAACCCAAGCTTCTTTTAGGCATTGTGGTACAGTTCCAGATGCGAATGAAGCATTGATGAAAGCCGTGATGATGGGGGTGAGGGATTCTGAGCACTCTTTGATTAAGGAGGGTGGGCAGATATCCCCTTTGCAGGTGGAAGGTTTGATTTTTTTGAGGAGGTCCTTGACTTCCGTCTCTGAGACTTCTCTGAAAGCAAAAAGGGGTGTTTGTGAGAGAGAGTTGTTAGTGGGAGGTGTGGGCAAGCAGGTGGGGGTGTTGAGAGTTTTGCGTTGAGAGGCTATTTTGTCTTGGAGTGTTTTAACTTTATTGAGGAGGGCAGTCTGGATGCCTGTGCACCATGCTTGGCAGGTGTGGTGAGTTCTTTGAATATGGAGAATATTTCTCTTGATTTGGAGCTGGCATTAGTGACTCTCTGGTTGTAGGGTTCGGATTTAGCGTGGAATATGGCTTTTTTGTAAGTCAATGAGATCTCTTTGAAATCTTTAAGCGAGGATTGGTTAGGCGCTGCTTGCCATCTGGATAGAGCTTTGCGTTTCTTGGTGCGAAGGTCAGATAGTTCTTCAGTGAACCAAGAGTTGCAGTGCATTGATTTTTTCCCTTTTTTTTTCTTCTAGAGGGGTAATGAGTTCGATGGCTTGAGTGAGTGTGCTGGAGTAGATGTTGGCAAGAGAGGTAGGGTCATGGGTAAATGGAGGCTTGAGTTCAGGGATATCGAGGAGAAGGGCGAGGTTGGAAGCAGTGAGTTTTTTGGAGCTTCTTACTTTTGCGGGGGGGGCATGAGTTCAGGTTTTATCGGTGGGCGTGGTAGGAATGGAGAATTGAATGAAGTAATGATCCTTCCATGGGAGGGCCGAGATGGAGGTAATTGCAGATGAGCAGTTGTGATCAGCTAGCCAGTCAATGGATCTGCCTTTGTTATGAGTGGGTGCAGTAATTTTGTGTTCGAACCCCATGTTTGATAGTTCTTTGGCTAAATTTGAGGCTGCTTTGTCCTTCGGGTCAGATAAGCCAAGGTTAATGTCCCCTAGAAGGATGCTTTTGGTGGTGCTTTTGAGGTTGTTGCCTATGTTTTGGAGGAGTTGCTTTCGGTAGTCAAGGGGTGATCCTGGTGGTCTGTAGGTGATAAAGAAGTTTATGGTGCAGTTAGGTTAGAGGGCTAGTTTAGCAGTGAGGAGATCAGCGTTGTTGTCCCATTGTTGATTAGACATTCTTATGGCGAGGGTGTCTTCGAAGATGAGGGCGAAGCCGCCACCACCTTTAGAGTTTTAACGGTCCTGTCTGAGGATGGTATAGTTTTCATGGAGCGCAAGGTGGATGGATGGACTGGAGGCTTCATGGAGCCAGGTTTCGGATATGGCAAGTAGGTCAAGATTGTGGGTGGTGATAAGGCCATTGATTTCAATGGCGTGGGCGTGGACAGAGGGCGCATTGATGAGAGCACATCTTAAATCTGGTCGTAGAGTGTGTGTGTTGGCGTTGGGGGTGCTGGTGGTGGACGGTGCGTGTTTGGGTGTGTGAGGCTGGGGCGTGATAGATGCGGCGTGATGGGTGCTAGGGTAATGAGCGTGGTCAGAGAGGTGAGACTGGGCGGCTGATGTATGGGTGCGAGAGCTGAGTCTGTTGTTCCTAAGGAGTGTGGAGGATGGGGTGCTGCGGCGAGCTAGGAGGTGTTTGGTGCGTGTTCTTAGTCTACAAAGCCTGAGGTGGAGTGGGTGATGTCCGATTGGAATGGTATGGTGGTTGAGTGTGGATTGGGGTGCAGACGATGGTGTGGTGTGTATGAGGTCAGATGGTGGGGTAGGGCATGGGTGAGCATGCTGATCTGGGTGCGCAGGCTGCATGCTGCGGATGGCCAGAAGGGAGAGGGATTTGATGTAGACGGATGAAGAGGAAGGGAGGTGCGTAGGCGCTTTGGGGTGTGTGCCAAGGGGCTGCATTTGTAGACAGCAGATGTACAGGCAGGTAGACAATAACACCGTTGGTCTCGGCCGCTAGGGGCGGGCAATAACAGGCAATAACACAATGGATCAGGGCTGCTAGGGGCAGTCAGTTAACACAATAGATCAGGGCCGCTAGGGGCAGGCAGTTAACACAATAGATCAGGGCCACTAGGGGCAGGCAGTTGACACAATAGATCAGGGCCGCTAGGGGCAGGCAGTTAACACAATAGATCAGGGCCGCTAGGGGCGGGCAGTTAACACAATAGATCAGGGCCGCTAGGGGCAGGCAGACACGCTGGCTACAACGCTGATCCAAATAAGATATGCTCTGCCATGTGAGTTAGCTACATGGGAACAAGTATGTCCCTCTAAAGGCGGTTGCGCTAATCATCTGCTTCTCTGCCTTTCTTTTCTCAGCGCATTTTGAAGACTCCACGGGTCTTGCGCATGCAATCGGTGACAAGCACCTCTACTAAATAAATGTCTCTTATACTGATACGCTGACATCATTGCGATCTATCTATTTTCTGTGTATGATGGTCAAGATGCCCTCACAGGAACAAGGGGTAGTTCTGATACATACACCGGTTTCTCTTTAGCACTAATAACCGGACAACATGGGACGTCATTTCCTGATCGGACTAACAGCAGGACATCCGGAAGATAGCAAATGAATAACAAACAAAGATTTTGACCTTCTAGATCGGGTATATCACTCCATTACCCCTATCACGATAGGGTTGTTCTTAATGTCGATCAGCAGGTTTCAGGTGTCTAGTGCACAGTTCTTTAAGTATCACGATATCTTTAATACCTCTATTTCTGCCTTCCACACAGGACTTGCTAACGACAGATCAGATGACTTTTGGAAGTCTCCATTCCCTATAAATGATTGGTAAGCTCACACCCGGGGATTAGCTTAATATCAGGCAGTTGCTACAATTTCTCGGCACTCCTGGCAGTAGCATTCACATACACTTTTTTTTATTTTGTCTGCTTCCCCGTAGGGTGTGCCCAACTACACCAAGGAAGACTGTATTATGCCAATTTGATGGCTCTACACCGAAACCTGAAGCTGAATGGCAACAGGGGTTCTGCAGAGAAGCCAAGATTTTTACTTCAACGTAGGCAGCCCTACATATGGACATTAAAATATGATGACCATAAGAGTGACAAGTTGCCTCACAAGTTTTGGTTATAAACTCATTTAATGATACATAACTACCTATGAGCTATAAGGAAGACATTATTGAAAACATGTTTTTCATTTACGACCAAGTATTTTTTCCTAATTAGATATGGAAAACAGATGTTTGAACTAACTGATTGTACTCACCTCTTCTTCTTTCCCTCTTTTGAACAAACTGAATATTTGAATGAATGAACTATCTTTCTTGTACTAGTTTGATTCTAATATTTGTTTTTCTATTTCATGTTCTCATGTATTATGTTAACACCAAAGATTTTTATAATTTCACTTATTTTTTGGATTACTAAATAAATTAACTTCATCTATGAATTTTTTAACACTACAAAAGGATACGTGAATGTATATTTGACTAGGCTAGACCTAGTGCGATATCATTACAGATATGCACCCTTTATAAATTGGTTTCTAATTACATTAGAATACTTTTACAACAGCGGAGAATATATATATATATATATATATATATATATATATATATATATATATATATATATATATATATATTTGTGATTACTTGACACCCACCACCACTGTGTACAGGGGCACCCCTTAGCGTTTAGTCTATTTTAACTTTGGACCATAATTATGTAGATTCTCACTTACTGTTTTATACACGACACAGCATTAGTAATGACACATGGTGACATTATGGTTTTGGGAGCTGGTTTGCACTTTGTTCTTTACACATCTTAGAGACAGCTGATTGAATTTGATTTGTTATAGCCATTAACCTTACATGTGTTGGAACTCCCGTATTTCACGTGTCTTTGGTCAAGCCGTGTTCTGAGCAGCAGGTCAGGCTACCTGCCCGTCCCCCCCCCCTTGTTGGTACAAGGGGTGGAAGAATACGAGGTGAATGCTATTTTGGACACCAAGCTGTCACGTGGGGTACGTTTGTTTTTGGTAGATTGGAAGGGTTACGGTCCAGAGGATCGCACCTGGGAACCCGAATCCAACATCCATGCTCCCAAGCTGTTATCTTGGTTTCTGGCATCCCGGGTCTGAGGGGACCTTTGGGGGAGGATACTGTCAGAACACGGGATCCTAGTGGGCTTTCTCGCTTACCCGACAGACTTTCGGGGGTCAAAATAGCTAGGAACCACACTATACGCTTCCGTTCCTTTAAAGGCTTGTTTCGAAGGCATTGGGGGTTGCCATGGCGACGCTGGCCGCTAGTACGTCTGCAGTCACGTGTTTCTGCTGTTTCCCATTCACGTGACTCCTGCGTTGTGGCCACGCAAATTTAGGGCCGCCCCTTTGTTGCTTCGGTGCTTCTGATCGTTTTCCTTGGAACACAGCAGTGGCCTTTTTTGTAATCCTGGTTCTTGCTCCGTCTCGACCTTTTGCCTGTTTATTGGATTTTGCTCTTGTCTTACCCACGGTACTTTTGCCCTGACTTGTTGCTACGACCCGGACTTCCTTTTTGGCTCAGATTCACGTCTCCTGTTTTCACCTTGCCTGCTTACTTGGATTTTGACCCGGACCGCTCTCAGACTTGTTGTTTGGATTGTTTATTTGCGTCTCGAATAAGAAGGATTTTCACCCTAGGCATACGCGTGCCGGCGGGAATAGGAAACTGGTGCTGGACTAGAGACTGCCTACAGCACACTTGGGAGCTCGCATTACACCCTAGGCGTACGCGTGCCGGCGGGGATAGGATTTTGTGTTGGACCCAAGAAATCACACAGCATGTGTGAGACTACGTTCTTCTTGGACTTTCCCTTTGGATCCGTCTATACCAACAACATCACGCTTTCTTCGCTTGAATCTCTTCTTACGGATATACAAGTAAGAAATCTTACCTCTTGTTCTTTTTCTAGTTGTTCGTTCTTTTGTTTATCCTTGTCTTACGTAAGCTCTTGTATCATTCCAGAGGCTGATTAGTTCCAACCTACTGTCGTATTTCATGCCTGACATGTTATGCACATTACCCTACTGACAGCCAGTGGGGTTCCAGCTCGTCCTCTGCAGTCGTCAAGCACCTTGAAGGAAATTGCAGTCATTGGGGTTCCAGCGTGTCCTGTTCCTTCTTCAAACATCTTTTAACCAATTGAATGCTCAGACTGTTTTTATGCACACCTGAGTGTTACATTGGTGGGAAGAAACAAACTACTGCACTACGGGATCAACAACTCCTCTTTGGTCACCAGGCGCTTTACCCTATCAAGGTTCACTGATCTGACAGATGGTAAGGTATTATACTTGCAGTCTGTTTGGTTTAGATGTCAGTCCCTGAAGACGTGTGCATATTACTCGAAACCTGTTGAATAAAGCAACTTCATTCTGCTGGTCACCCTGTGCAAGACATCTCTTTTTGCTCTGGAATATGAACTATGAAAAAAGGTCAATTGAACAGCTATTGTATAATTGACAACACATTTTATGTATAATCTATACTGTGATTTATTTACGTATCTATGAGGTACTTTAGTGAAGCATATGAAAGATGTTTACACCCAGGGAGAATTAAGGGCAGTGTGCAACAATTGTCCACATCAGACGTTTAATGTGACCCTTTGAAGCTGTATTAAAAAAGTCACCAATGTTCTGAGTGGGGTATTATAGAAACCGTCTGTATATGAGTACAATTCTGTGGGATGGAGGGTGAGTGGGTCTTAGTGTTGGCCTCCGTTCTTCCTGATCTGAGATAATGGATCTAGCAGGTCGCTCAACTTTCGGAGAGACTGGAGCATGGAGTGGGGTGATTTTTCCTCTTTGCAAGAGAACCAGTAAGAGCAACCATGATGATGCAGTCCCTTATTGAGGGCGGATCTCAGAGCAAGCTGCAGTTATACCCCACCCACCCGTTCATAACTTGACTCTGTGGCATGCAGCGGAGGAAGTAGCGGTCACAGTGAGTGAAATTAGCAGAGCAAAGGGAATAGAGAGCGATGTGGTACACAGAGAGGTGTAAATCGCACATCAGGGAGAGTTGTGCATGGCAAGAGATAGGGCAGAGACAGAAAAAGACAAAGGCCCTCATTAGGACTCCGGCGCTAAACCATGGTGCTATCAGCACCATGGTCCATGCCGGAGTCCGCCATGGAGAAAGGGGGAATTACCACCCCATTCCAAGGTTGGTGGAGCGGTAATTCCCCCTTTCTCCATGGCCCTTCTCCATTCCCATTTTTGCCCCATAGGGCTCAATGGGAATGGGGAAGGCGGCAATTGCGGTACCGCAAATTGCGGTACCGTAATTGCCATCAAGGTCCCTTTGCTGGTTCCTACTTTAACGGCTGGTCGAGACCAGCCGCTCAGGTTGGGACCCGCAAAGGGACCTCGTAGTAAGGCGTTAAGGGGTTAACGGCGCCGCAGCCTTTTGCAGCGCCGTTAACCCCTTAACGCCAGGGTCCTAATGAGGGCCAAAGAAAATAACAGTTTACGCAATTGACCTTTGTAATGTTTGCCTACACATGGTGCACCCCTTTCCACGATGCAGGGCCCCTTCTCTCCGTGAGCAACTTCCAACATAGTTTGTGTGTTTTTCCCCTATCACCATAAGGACTAAAGGCAAACTACTGCACCTATCGACTCTCCCCATAGTGTGATGCTAAATGCGCAAGCCTTTATTCAAACCCAGTATGCCACATTATCCAGTGTTGTGCAGAGTAGGCATTCAATACCATTCCCAAGATGGCGCAGAGTGCATGGTGGCACGCTGTGCTGAGCTTCAAGTTTGTATACATTTGTACATGCGTCTTGTCCATGGCATTGGAAGTGTAGAAGTACGAACACTCCACTTGAAAAAGGGGCAGCAGCCAGCAGCAGTGGGTTTGAACCTCTAGTTCCATGCATTATTTTAATATGAATTTTGTTTCATGGCCTATAACGGCTTTTAGATAAAACAAATACAATAAAATGACCAATTGCACGAATTAGTTTCCATCCTAAACAAAGGAGTGTTTGACTATTTACTTTTTAATCACTGTACTGTTGCTCTACAATTAAAACACCCAACTAAATTGAAATGTACACTATTGTTTGTAGAGCAAATGTAGTTGGGGGGAGGGGGGTATCCTAAACGTTATTTCCTGCTGTATTTTTTTTATTTCTGTCATGTGATTTATTTAGGACTACATGTCCTATTTTACATTTGGCAGAGAAACGGGGGCCTGGACTGATGCAGTGCTTGTGTGGTGATGTTAGCAGCAGCAACCCACACCAGGGCCGACAAAGACATGGGCAGCAAAACCAGACAATCTTCCTAGCACATGGCAGAACAATACATCAGTATGGGGCTCTTTATTAAACAGGGCACCCTGGAGTGCTAGTGAAATGGCCGCTCTTTCGGAGACCTTTCCGCGGATCCCCCTAATCAATGCTTGGCTATGCAGAGGGCTAGCCACTTCATTAGTTAACATGCAGAATCATGTATCATGTAATACCTCCGAAACGAAATGAAATCTACATGGATTCTCTCTGTGCAGTACTGTGACTGTTAAAAGGGCACACACGCACCACGAAATGAAATCTACATGGATTCTCTCTGTGCAGTACTGTGACTGTTAAAAGGGCACACACGCACCACGAAATGAAATCTACATGGATTCTCTCTGTGCAGTACTGTGACTGTTAAAAGGGCACACACGCACCAGGGTGCCATTGCGCCTACCGCCTTGAGTACCAGGCTGAAGATGGATCACTGGGGCGGGGAGCTTGGGTAGTTGCAGAGCTGCACTTTACATCCACGGTGCTGCCCACGGGCAACCCAGATAGCTCAGGACCTTTGGCAATTCACCCGTGCATGTGTGAAAGCCAAAGCGCCAGTACTCCTGGAAGACACCACCAGTCACCTTCAAAATCAGCACCACAATGAGGATTGTGGGCTTGAGGGGTGTGGTTAAGGTCTCCCAGTCTGTGCTGTGGATATTGATCAGTGACAGATTGATAGTAACCTTCTGAGGGGAAGACTGTGGTCAGCGAACCTTCCTGCACATTACCCATCATTCCCAATGGTCAGAAGCCAGAGATGCGAGGACTTTCGCATATTCTGAGACACAGCAATGGTGAGTGGAACCTGTTATCACATTATGTCAGACCTTTTCCATATAGACGGTCTATCCCGATTCTCCACTGCACCAACAACACGTACCTTCCTAATAGGGAGGGCCTACTCAGCAGGAAGTGACACTCACATTACATTGATCACAACTGCTCCCGGTCAATAACCAAATCTCTCCACCGGTGCCCAGTTCCATCCATTCACCTGTTTGCCTACCCGGTCTCTCAAGCCGTGGTGGTGGCGGGGCAGGAAAGAGAACAAACTCCATTACACAATAATAATGTTACATCAGTAACTGTAGTTAAGGTCTAGCAAGTTTGATGGAGGGTAAAGTGTGGCCTCACCCTAATGACCCAGAAACCTCATCCAATGATTGAGGAGGAGAGCATAATAGAAAGATTTGCAGCTGAGCAATAACATAATCTGTCAATCTGGGAACAACCTGCATCCTGAGAAACTGGTAAACAGGAGCGTTAGCATAACGCACCTGTACATATTACATACTCTCTACTCTTTATCTTCTCCTCATCCTGTGCCCCCAAACAATTATCACTGATCACTATTAAATCACCCCCTGGTAAAACGTTATAGTTGAGCTTACCTGCTGCTCACTTGCATCCAGTCCCCAACATGCTCACTCTCTCAAACCACTAGGGGCCCAACTTTCTACACAATCAATAACCACAACAAATTCAACAGGGAACGCAACTGCTCAGACGAATCTGGAAGGAACACATGACAAAGTAAGCAATTTTAAGAACTGGAGGCCGGGTGAGAAATGGTAAAATGGCAAGTCAAAGGTGAAGTCAGGAATTCTAAGGACCAGATGTGAAGCACGATGTTGACTTATATATAATGAAGATCACTGACAAATAAATTGTGGAGACATCAAAAGTAAATCCATGCTATCTTATTATAACGAAGCTGCAGCATCACTCACGTTTGAGAGCCACTGGACTCAAGATCATGTTTTTAATGTATTACCTTTTCTGGCCTGTGTGACTACATCCATCAGAGCACCCATAGCCATAACCTCAGTTGTCTACAGTCACCACAATATATCCACTCATGCCACTTGTAATTCCCCATAAGACCCACTTCACCATTTACTCCACCAACCTAGAGCTGACTGCATTAGTCCTACAGTTTCGTATCATTCGAATTACGACCAACAGAATGGACAGACTCTCTTCTACGCGCATGGTTGATGATATAATAAGACCCACTCTAGGTGACAATTGCTTCGCTTTTCAAGCAACGACATTAGGCATCTCCTATGCCGACACCCCATGGTACAAACTCTGATGCAACACAACTGGAGGCATCTTGCACAAAGGTCCCTTCTGTCCCAGCAGGAAACAGGAGTGACATAGCATCAGTAGCTGCTGCAGCACTCTGCGTCGACCAGCGCGACTCTGTTAAGGAGGACCCTCAAATGACTTGCAGGTAAAGAAAAGAGAAGCCTCAAGTCCAACACCGCCTACATCTGCAAATCTCAGACTAGTGTTATTGATCATTCTGCTTTTCAAATTTCCCCTGGAAGAAATTGAAGCCATCAGACGAATATGGAAACCATTCAGGCAGATATTGCAGCCCCAATGAAGGACCTTTCTAATTAATGCATGAGGGTCACTGATGTGCAAATCAAAGTATCCAGCTATCGAAAAGAGTTACACACCATTCTTCCTGATGTGGCGTGGACTGGACCCATATGGGTGTCCTTTATCCAACTTGAAAATCTGAACCGTCAACACAACTGTTTAATCTACTTAAAGGTACTGAAGTAGCAGACTTTTTGACATATATTGATAACATCATTCTTAGCCTTCTGATACATTACAATCCTGTCAGAATTTGAAGTCATAATGGCCCATCAAATACCATCGCAGTCAAAAATCAACGAAACTCAACCAGACAAGTCATTGTCAAGGTCCCGTGGCACAAACATCTCTTAAAAAATACCTCAAACTGCTAATGAATGGTTCCCAAGTATAGATATAAACCGTACAACCACAAAAGAAATTACCACAAAAGAAATTCATAGAACTCTGTCCCTGACTATGATATTTTGGTCTAAAACATTGCCTTCATGATTCAGCAATGTTCAGGATGATTGGCCAGGACACATGGAGGATCAGCCACACGTCAGACAGTGTGAAGAGTTTCCAGTGTGATGTCTAACTTCACTCTCTTCTCCAATCTCCTTTTGGTCAGGATGCTGATTTGTATGGGGCTGATTTACTCACCAAAGAAGAGTTTCATGACCCCCTTCTAGTGTTCTAGGTCTTCAGGCTCTGCTTTGTCCCTGCCATATCTAAATCCACGCTAATGCATTTAATTTACCCATCACATCTATCACATATAATACCATGTACTTTATGCCATGAGGAGAGCTCAGTGGCAATGCACTCGTCTTGAAAACAAGACTACGCTCAGCAGGATGGGTTCGATACCTGGTCACGTGTTTAGAGGCTAGAGTCTGGAATGAAGCGTTATATAAGAAACCAATTGAATTTAATTTGTATAATTACTCATGCCCTAAACTCTCAAATGTGCCTATCCCACTGTCACTTAACAGCAACCTGCTTCACACAACTCACCCATGGTGATCTGTTGTACCACGCTACCACTTTACTTACACGAATGGCAATCCACACCGATCCACTCCGAATCTATGTGATCACTGTGCCGCCTGTTATTCTGCTGCCAAAAATGTTGACGAACATTGCATTACGGCGCGGCACAGTGATCAGATATACCATTGTGGCCCGCATCCCTCTACTCTACGCCTGCCCCTGGCCACTTACCTTAACAGTGGCACACAAGGAAGTGTGCAGCTGACTTCCCTCGATCCCTGCAGCGTCAGTTCCCACCCATTTGCGTAGGTTTGCTCTGGTGTCACAAGGACCCTGTTTTTCCTTTTCTTTTTCCCTGTAAACGTTCTTGTCCCCTGCTCGCCATTTAATGGAAGCGGGGGACACTCCTGCAACCCCCGGGCCTCATTGCCATGACTAAGAGGAGCAGGGGACAACCCCGCAACCTCTGCTTTCCTTAGTCGCAGTAATGGGGGTCAGCATTTGTTTAACACACAAGGCTGCAGTTGTTGTACCAGGCAACCTTATGTGGTCGTAGTACTGATACGATTCCATCCACTTTAGCACCGTTACATTACCAATTATGTATTTATGATTCGCAAGGGTAGTATCTGATCATATGGTACACACCCCACTTGCTCACTCATTCATCTATACCTACGTGTACGAATAACGCCCCAACCTGCACACACCCGTTTCATCACTATACATCATACATACCTCTCTTTCTCATCCAGAGTCCTTTGCATCGCTGAGGGAATTACACATTCCCAGTGAAAACATATTCACAGTTAATGTGATTTTCAACATGCACTAGTGATATACATATGCAACTCCCCCTTTACTTCAACATAAATGAGACACTTCGTTCCTAGTACATTGCACCCTCATCTCAAAACGCGTTAGTTAACAGTCACGCATATCTGGTACAGTCTCTGTATGATGGACCCAATATGTGATTTATATATGTCTGAAACACAATTGCACAACATGCTCACTCATTACTTTGGTCCAACTATACTACCTACCAATTTTATAAACCTACTTTTGTATTTGAATGTTGCTTATTCATCACAAGGATTCTTTCCTTGTTCATCCAGTTATGGTCAGAACGTTTGCATCATTGACACTAAGTTCATCTAGCATATTCCCAGTGAACGCCATTTTACATTCCAGGGTGTTTAATAACGAATAACAATGATCTCTCAAGTGTTTTGCCAAGTCTAGGCCAAACTCTTACTTGACCAGTTCAACTTTTTCACATTGTGTATACTGTTGGAATGATGTTTGCTCATCATTTTATGAACAATAGTCTAATGTCTCTGTTTATTATTGACCCTACTCTGCCATTTATTATGTAAAATATAGAGCAAACTCTTACCTGGCCACCACAATTATTTCAATTGCCTGTCTCGTGAGGCAGACTTGTAGATGGCTGCACCCCTCTATCTGTCTTACGCGTATCTTAGATCATGTTACTACATCCGTTTCTCCATCGCCCGAGATCCACACAATCTAACAGCTCCTCTTAATTGTCAACAAAATAACAACTCTCTTTAGCCTCGGGTCCTCCATTATAGGGCATTTATTTGAACCTTAATTTGGGCCAATCCAGATCATTAATTAATATATAGTAGCTAGACTATTGGTACTACATCCTAACCTATGAATACTTATCTTTCAACCTTTCGATGTATTTTGTTAGGCCTTGGGTTGCCTGGATGACTTTGACTGATTGAGTGACCATTGACTATGTGTTAAAACTCGGTCTTTCAGCCTGATGAAGCTTTACAAGTTAACCAACACTACCAGGAAGGACACCATCAGAATTCTGGGCCCTGTTTTCACCTTAAAGCCCCTTTCCACCATCAATGTTTCTGCCAGATCCCCTTGTTTTTCTCGCCCTGCATGTTATTTGTTATTCCATCTGCTTACCCTACTTACACCTCCCATGTCCTACCCCCACCCCTGACTGCTCTAACTGATCAATCATGGGTGCTACAAATAAGCTTAAGAGGCTCTTTCTGTATGTAAATGGCCTCCGACACCCAGTGAAAAGGAAAAAGGACATTGACTACTGCCAGTGACAAAATGCACAGGTTATGTTCTTTCAAGAAACACTTTGAAATGTACAAGATGCACCTTGATTGAAGGACATCTGGATCAATCTGAGTTTCAATGCTCCAGCTCTCTGCCAAAAGGGAGGCATGTCTATTCAAGTTATCAAAATCACAAATGCCAAATTACTTCACTTTGCTTGCCACCATGAGGGTAGGGTGGCACAGGCTAGGGTAGAATTAGCTGCATCACCAATGGGATTTCTACCCATTTAGAGCCCCACCTCAGGTGATACCAAATTATGGGAAAATCTTACTTGTAGAGTCCTGGTAATTGGTAATGACCCAATCCTTTTAGGGGGCAACCTCAACATGGAGGACCAGCCCGTTCATGATAAGCTATTCTGTTTCAAATACAGAGCTCTCTTCTGACTTTCTTGCTAATCAAGATACAACGATATAGTCAAGACTTGTCTTTCGTTGTTTGGGAGATGAGGTATCTGAGTTCCACTTCCAGATGCCAGATGTATTTCCCTGGTTTTTGCATCCCACTAGGAGGAGTGCTGGATTCCCTCCCCACAGATTGAACGACACCAAAGGTGAGAGATAAAGGTTTATTAAGGGTCACTCGCAGGCAGTAGGAACAGCAGCATTCATGTAGTCTGCTATGCCTCCTTTCTCCCAGCAACACCTAATGTACAGTGGTCTGGTAGGGTGCCACAATCCACCCTACGCTCAGCCAGTAACAGTTCTGGTACAATGAATGCCAATGATGTGATCATGGGAGCGTTATGTCCGCCTGCAAAGCGAGAGGTTCTAGTCATCTGCATATCTAGTCTCAAGCTTTCCAAGGCCAGTGTCCCAAGTTGAAGGACATCATTAAGATTACCCAGAGTAGAATAGTTCAGCGAGTCTTGATTATATTAAATACACGGAGGTGAGCATTATGCTTCACTTTCTTTCACTAGCCTCGACAGCAGCAAAACAAACTAACACTTTTGTAAGAAATACAAACCAAATAGTACAAAATGAAACATCTGAGGTTCTGTAGTTTCTCTCAAAGTCCTTTCCAGGCCACCGTAAGACCCCTCCTATCTATGGCCCTATAAGCCCCGCCCAATGCACAGTCCTTACTCTTTCTTTGCTGCTCTCGTAGAAGATAAGTGTTTATTTCGTTCTTTCATGCATGTTTGGCTAAGCATTGGTTTTCTGTCAATTCTGATCGCGTTGGTTGATGGGGTGGAGAGTGTAATCTTGGGTCAGCGCTATTTGGTGTGCTGCAACGCGTGGAGAGACAAATGGAGCAGAACTTTCCCTTGCATAGGCGTGACCGCCACCAACTACACCGGCGGAGGTAGCCGGGTACAGGAAGAGCATTCGGTCTTGCCATAGGCTTCTTGTGTTAGGCAGCTGCCTACATAAGGTGCGGATGGAGCACATTCCTCACCTGTCCCCAAGATGGTAATTGTAAAGATCAAAAGGTGGTGCGGGAGTAACTGCGCTTCGGGGTTGAGAAAGGAAAAATAAGCCATGGCTATCTGTGAGAGCATAACCATTGGCAAAGCCATATGCCTACCCTAACATTATACCTTTTCGATATACCAAAGGTATTCCTATTTATTTATACAAGTGTAGATCAGTGCGCCTATGTTCTCCCCCTAACATTTCGCCACCACTGCATCACCTACATCTCCATTTCAAGTTAGGGAGGGTGGAGTGTTGATCAGAAGCCTCAGTAAAAGCCATGCAGGTCCACGCCCACCACTAAAGAGGTCTGGGCGTTCCCTTCATAACAAAATATAGCCTGAGGCTTGCAGCGTTGGAAAACTTCATTAAATACAGTAACTAAACGCTACGCTTAAATGTGTGGCTAGTCGCTGGGTAAGGCATTTATTGTGATATAAAACAAGATTCCATGACCATTTCAGTTTATCTTGTTTTTCCTGACTACAAACACTAGTCTCTCTCTCTGCCCATAAAATTACATTTTGTAAAAATGTTCATATTTTTATTGTTTTGGTGTAGGTGTAGGCTATTTTCTGCCATAAACGTTCACCTACAAAATGCATTGAACGAACTGAACAAAAAGACTGAAAAAAAGAGAGATGGGTTGGAGTGGGAGTGGGAGATCCAGAGGCGGGGGTGCAGTGGAGATGAATGGGCACATTCTGTGAACAATAACCAATAGGCACGTCTTTTATGGCCCCGTCACTTATGGGTAATTATTCTCTGCTCATCAATGGGCAGGCCTTCTGTGGTACAATACATTGTGTGCAGGTCGCTTCTTGCACAACGATTGATGGCACAGTAAGTGGTGGAAAGGCCTTGTGTGTTCATTAACGTATGTGCAGACTTCCTCTGTGCGTTAACTTGTGCACTGGCTTTTGCTGTACATTATCTTATGTGGAGGCTTTCTGTGGCATAGTAACTAGTGTGCAATTCTTCTGCACACTTAAAACAAGTTGGTGAGGCCTATGAGGCACAGTAACCAACTGCTATCACCACAATTCTTAGAAACCAATGCATCTTTTGTTATGAAGTCATATGTAAGATTTGAACTTGATTCATCAATGTTATTTCAAGCGGTTTCTTTTCTTTTCACTAGAACTTTGACAATTGTTTCATTTTGTTAATTTTGTAGCACTTGGCAAAGGGGATGGCTCGCCAAAACCTGTAGTGCTTTATGGGACAAAGCAAAAAGAAAGTAATTTATTTTGAAATCCTTAAGGTTGTGATTAAAAAGGCTAAACGATACCTTTTATGGAGAGCAACGTATTGATTATTTACTCCCTGACATTTCAGTGTTAAAACTGAGTCAAGAAACAGTTGTAGCTTACTTCTGTTTGATTCAAATCCCATAAAGTAGCAGGGACTGATGAATTGTTGCCTTCTGATAGACTGGTGGGTTCCACTTTCCAGCGAATCAGGGTGAACATTCCAGCCCTGTGATGAGCCTGATCATGATTCCCATTCAATCTGCATGTTCAGTATATAGTCAAGCTATGTATAGTAAGTGAAGCAATAGCATCAGATAATGGATCTAAATGCAATAAGAGTGAAAGTGACCATTCTCAGCCCGTCATAGAACTTTATTTCAGCAAAGAGCCATAACAGTTTACAAACAAAACATCACATAAATACAAATATACGCACCCCAGTAAGTTTCCCAATTTCTCAATCAGATTCAAAGGGAAGGCCAACCTGGGATTGGAAGGGCTCAATCGGATCAGTACTTTTTGATGGCAGTGTTCGGCCTAATGCAATTTAGAATAGAACAAAATTAATCTTCTACGGTTCTAATGGACAGTAAATGTTATAGTTCTAGGCCTTTAGGCCTCAATCAAAGGCCTGTTCCCTAATGGAACAGCATTTGCTCCAGAAAGCATAGGCCGGTTAGCCGTGCTTTAACAAGCCCAGAGATTGGGTTCAGTTGTGGCATTTGACAGGGGTCGGCATCTCTTGGTGAAGTTCAATAAGTCCCTAGCTGGACCGTAGTCTATCAAATCCATTCTGACCGAGTCATGTGCATCTGTACCCTGACCGTGGTGTAATTTGTTTCCTTGTGATGATAAAGCAGCCCCTCACCGCCCAAATCCAGTGTATGCTCTTGTTTAGGAGGGCATTGCTGGGTTCATGGTGCTTCTAGGCTAGCTTGGGGACCTTGTGAAGATACAGTGACCTCCCTTCTCACAACACCCTGGGTCTTCTCCTATTGCCAGATGACATGCGGGGGGTACGGGCCACTCCGGATATGCCCCTTCCAGATCAAGCATTGATACCATGAGCGTGAGCAATCCATCGATCCCTGCCGATTTGGTGGTTCAGAGAGTGTTTGTTGCACAGTCATTGATCAGGTCATTGCCACCCTGAATGGCACTGGTGCCATTTGGACCCGTTTCAGGTGCATACAGACCAGCTTCCTCTATTGTGTTTTGGACACTTTTCACTTGACCCTGGCCGATAGCTTGCCTCTCTTTACACGTGCCCCTACCCCTATTAACCAGTTCAATTAAATGGATAACGAGTGGTTTTAGGCACATGATTTCAGCCAGCAGCAAACTGCATTGGCACACACTGTTTCTTGACACCTCCCCCCGCTGAAGGATTTGATGTAATATTAGTCACTTGTTCACATATAGGGGGAGAACCCAGTTGACCTTTCTCTGGTGCAGGGGCTCTAAATACCCCTGCCAATAGGGTGTGTTACCCCATTTCTGCCATTCCACCTTCCTCAATCGTAGGGGTTTTGTCTACCGGTGCACCATTGGGACATAGGTTTATCTTGTCTGGGCTTGTGGGACAGATGGACTCGTCGGGGGGGATGGGGGAAACTCTTTTAAGTGCAGAGTGTCCCCCCTGCTCAGTTTTAATCTGTTGCAGGGAGCAATCTTGTTACAGTTGATCACCAGCTCTGAGCGGCTCAGGGCTCGGACATATGGAACTGCAGAGGCTACAAACGTGGTACAGCTGCTGGTAAAAGGGACCTTGAGATCAAGGTCACTAACTCCCCCGACCCCTTTGGCGGCAACCGTACACTTCAGCAGCGGCACTGTTCCCCTGTTCCTGGGACTTCAATGGCTGTGCATAAAAGTCTGTCATGTTCATGATTGGTGAGGCCAATAGTGTCTTTAGCAGCAGTTGCCGCTCCCTCCCACCCCCTATGTGGATCAAAACTGATACGGGCACCGGATGGGCCCAGTAAGTTGTTCATTTCACTGATAAGGGAAAACACGCGATTGACGGGTCCTGCGGGTTCTGTGGAGTTAGCTGAGTTAGACTCGATAGGGCTTGTTTATAACAATAAATCCACCACTGGAATTTTCCTTTTTCCTGAAGAATATTCTGCTTTAGTTTAGTTGCCAGCATTGGTACCTGATTCACTTGCATGACAGTATTTCCATGTCTCTCGTGGGCCTCATGAGCCTCAGGGTGTGTGAGGACCTTAGGGAGCAACATAACGATTGGAATCACTAGGTTTCGAGTTGGTCGCAAATTAGAGTTAAACACTGCGCAAGGCCGCTGCAATCCGCTGGAAACTCGTTTCAGAAGAACAAAGTTAGCGTGACATTAGCTCTCACCTGGGCTCTGGTTTCTGATCACCCTTGCTCTGTTTCCCCAGTGTATACAGAAAGAACAGATCAGAGCAACTACCCCTTTCTCAATCCGTTTAGTTGGAGGCAAGCAGGTATGGCACTAACTCTATTATCAGCAATTTGAAATAGAATGTATAGGTTCACCAATTATTTCACATATAGTATATTTTATTCATCAAAAACATAAAACCAATTAAGAACATTTATGTACCATTAAATTCTGCACACCTTCATTTTTTAAATGGATACTGTTAACTTCATATAGGCACTTTGTGCAATCAGTGAGATTAGTAGGTGACACGTCTGTTGTCAATGGATAGTTTGTTACACAATACTTTTTATATAGATTTGTTGGTCACGATATTTCTTCAGTTGTTTCACAACAGAACCTTATTAAGGTCCTATTTTATCGTGGTTGTCTGATTTCAACCCTCCGTATGTCTACATATGTTCACATGTTTTGGCCTTTTCAAAAAATACATTGGATGCTATCCCCAGCATCTTTGTTTGTTGTTTTGGCCATCTTCAGGACAGGTGATATTTCTTTCATAGTTGAGAGGAAATCACATGGACACTAAGGTTGTCATCTCACATATACTAAAAACAAAAAGTAAAATTATCAAATTAAAACCATATAGGTGGTGAAACTATTCCTGATTTATGAAAAATATCAGTATTGCGTGAACCAGCCTGTTGTCTCAAGAATGGTCGGATTGGAACTTCATTATTTGAAAAAGAATGGGACATTTTTATTCTTTCCGAATCAAATTCCTTTTTCTATTCACAGGTGTTGATCAATGCGCCCTACAATTAAGCACAACAGACATCAATATCTTAGTTATCTTATTGCCCCACAGAGACTAGTATATGTCATATAAAAGACCTTTGTCAAATGTTCTTACTAACCTTATTTATTAAACATTGTCGGTTCGTTATTATTTCACATTTTCATTTTCCGTGAATGGATCTCTTTTTACTTCTTCTTATCAGTTTTCTGGAGAGGTATTGTCCAATTGCAAACTAGGACAAAAGGAAAAAAACAGAGGAGAAATGTGTGTTACGCCCTTTCTCCTGGTTGTCTACTACTTAAATCTCTTAATTTTATGTCAACAGTTCTATCTTGTCATTTGTGTAGAGGGGTGTACCGCCGCCATCTCGAGCATTTTAGCACTATAATGCTTGCGAGAGTAACAGAACGAATATCAAATATCCGTATTTGTTATTTAAGGTCTTCTTACTTTTTTTCTTGTATTCTTGTATCTCGGGTCAAGCGGCCGACTCATTCGCGATGTGCTATCAATTGGTCCTTGTGTGGGCCGGCTTTTAAGTAGTTTGGCATAGTCATCACGTGATCGGTTGAGACGCGGTCATGTGATGTTGTAAACTACTGCTCTGATCGTAGATTCTTTTTATTTGGTTGTTGGAGCAGCCATTTTACAAAGTATCTTTTGATTGATGTTATGCATTAAATGACAGCCTTGCTGTTTTAAAGTGCTTGCTGAAGACAGTGATTTTGCCAACACCGCCCAATATATTTGTTTGTTTATTCTATTCTGTTATTTTCACTCAAAATATCGTTATATTGTTCTTTTGTCAAATTCTTTGTAGACGGCTTGGAGACATGATATTATAGTGTTCCAAAACTATTTAATATATTTCTGCAAATGATATTTGAATCTTTGAAATATCCACAATCTATTTTTGAAAAAATGATGGAATGGTGGTGGAGTTCCAAACGTTTCAACTTTTGAGGCGTATGTTAATAAGATGGAACAGCCCACTATTTTCTCAAGTTGATATTTATTCACAATTATAGAGGAATCATAGAAACATTCCCCACTCTACAGAGGAGTTTAACCCGTGTTTTACAGTGTTTAGATTGTATATCCATTTCTGCTCGCATTTTTTTAAAGTTAGGGCCCTGTTTCGTGGAGAGTTTTTGATTACTTGAATAATAAATCAGAATATTTCATTGGGTTTATGTTGGTGGCGGATGTAATGTGCTACGAGGGGTTTGTTATCTACCTTATTTTTGATGCATGATCTAAGCTCGCATATCCTTTGTCTGATTGGTCATTTAGTCTTGCCGATGTATAATAAATTACATGGGCACTTAATTCCATAGACTGCCCATTGGGTAAGGCAGTTGGTGAATTCGGTCGGATGCCATTCTTTACCTTGTAAATCGATACTTTTGATATTTTTTGTTAGAGGGCATACTGAAAATTTGCCACAATTAAAGTGGCTTGTTAATGGTGGTATACCCCATAATGTTGTTTGTCTAGGTTCAGTTTGTATCAACTTGGGATAAGTGTGGACCAGATTGTCTTTCAGGTTTTTTTATCTTTTGAAGACAAATCTGGGCGGATAAGGGTTGAAGTCTGGCATGCTGATAATATGCCAGTTTTTCAGAATTATCTTTCTTAAGCCATGGCTGATTGGACTGAAGGCACTTAGATAAGTCATTTTTCCAGGTTGTTTCTCTTTTGAGGGTTTAAACATGTGTCTCTGCTTATGTTTTACGCCCTTTTGTAAGCTGTTTGGATGGTCTTTTTTGGATAGCCTCTCTCTTTAAGTCGTGTTTTTAAGGCATTACCATGTGATATGTAAACTGACATTTGTGTACAATTCCTACACATTCTCAAAAATTGTACTACGGGTAAGTTTTCTTTCAAACTTTGTGGATGGAATCTTCGGTATTCAAGTAATGTATTTTTATCCATAGGTTACCACGTGGCAGCCAATGGGGGAAGAGGAGTTAGGAAGAGGTTGTGGTTAGGGTAGGGATGTAGGAACACCGGATGGAGGGTTAGGGAACTCCTATGGTGGATAGGAAAGGGGAAGCACAGGGAAAAAACCTCCTTATCTAGTTCTTTTACTAAACCAAACACATAGGGTATTCGCTATTAATCTTGCCTCCAGCCTACCTCTAAATTATAGAAACACACCTTAATACGTGTGAACATGTAACAAGATAAACATATAGCAAGCATAGATGAACACCAACAATAGAATTAGATTCCATACATGAAATACATGACACATGGCCCGTTGGGCAAGCTGAAGCAACACTGAACACATATAGTCATAATGTACATGCCCAGACAGGGACACAGATCACTGTTGTGCCTAAACAGCCCCTAACCCTGAATGTCCCATACTGTATGTTGCTGATTTAGCAACCCTAAACATGGTCCGCACTCTGCCGTGTGCCTTTAAACACACGAGTATTAAACATCGAAGTCCTTAACAAGGATTTACTGAAAACACACACTTTGCTGTAAACTCGTAATGTGCCCAGTACTTATCTGAGCTCTGAGCGGCCCCACAGGACCACTCAGAGTCTGAAGAAAATGCCGTAACCAATGTCAGCCAGCCCGCCCGCATTCCTCCTGCTCCCAGTATTTACCAGCGTAATGTACCCATTACTTATCTGAGCTCCGAGCGGCCCCACGGGACCACTCGTAGTCTGAAGAAAACGCTGTAACAACTGCCAGCCAGTCCGCCAGCTTCGTCTTGCTCCAAAGTCTTACGGGCTGTAAGGAAAGCTTCGCTCATGTCTCGCTCCGTCCGCACCCATCCAGGAACACAAAATAAGCCACACCTGCGGTTGCGAGCGTGTTGGCTTTATGCTGCCCTTCACTACTTGCAGCTGGCAACGCGCGGCAACTCACGCTGAACTACAGGTCCTCCCCGGAATGCTGGGAAATGTAGTTCTCTTTACCAATGCTTTAATAAGCAAACTTAGTTACTCCCCGGCGGCACCAGCCCTTATTCCTGACATTACCTCCTCTCCCAGGCCTGTTTCCAGGACCGGGTTTTTCTGGATGTCTCAAATGAAATAATTTCACCAATCTGGGGGCATGTACGGCCTCTGCTGGTTCCCATGAACAGTCTTCTGGTCCGTAAACCTACCCATTGAATGAGGTACCATAGATGCTTCTTCTTCCTTTTCACGTCCAAAATCCTTTTAACCTCGTATTCCTCTTGTCCATCTTGTACAATGGGTGGAGGCCGTTTGGTCTTCATTCCGGGAGCTGCAGGTTTAAGTAAAGATACATGAAATACCGGATGTACCGGCACAGTCTTTGGCAAATGCAATTTCATAGCAGTATTTGATACACACTTACATATTTCATAAGGACCAATAAACTGAGGCATAAATTTACGTGATCCTACCAATGAAAGATTGCGTGTTGATAACCAAACTCGATCCCCCACTTGATACTGCGGACTCTTTTGTCGATGTTTATCCGCCTGTCTTTTATATGCTTCTTTGGCTCTCTCCAAATTTGTGCTTGCCCTCTGTCTGACTTGAAGAAGCAACTGTTTTCGCTCTTGCAACGCTGGCATATTTTCCATGTTTGGTAGTTGTTCTGGTATCATGTTTTGTTCATGCCCATACAAACATTCATTAGGTGCCATTCCCAAAGAACTGTGAAAAGTGTTATTATATGTAAACTCCACCAACCACAGTGCCTGCACCCACGATTCTCTGCCATCCCCCAGGTAACCTCTCAGGTATTGCTCCAATGTCTGGTTCACTCTTTCGGTCTGCCCATCGGTTTGGGGATGATAGCTAGTGGACAGAGCACAATTTATTCCCAACATCCGACAGAAAGCACGCCAAAACCTGGATGTAAACTGCGAGCCCCTATCCGACACAATGCTCTTTGGCAGACCATGCAATCTGACTACATGTTGCAAAAACAACTCTGCCAACTTGCCTGCTCCCGGAATTCCCACACATGGAACAAAATGGGCTTGTTTGGACAGAAAATCTACCACCACCCAAATGGTATTGAACTGATTATCGGGTGGTAGGTCAGTAATGAAATCCATTGACAGGTGAGTCCATGCTCTTTCAGGAGTGGCCAATGGTTGTAAGAGCCCTCTCTTTTTTACATGCTCAGACTTATTACGCGCACAATTTTCACAATGTAATAAATATTTCTCCACATCCTTTTTTAATGTAGGCCACCAAAAGTACTTCTCTAACATAATTTGCATTTGCCTTTGCCCAGCATGTCCTGCTAAAGGAGAATTATGGCACCAATACAACGCCTTTTCTTGTAATTCTTTGGTGGGTAAGTACAAATGCCCATTATGGTAAGGTAACCCCTCCCGCACCATTTGTGTTGCATCCATATTTTTCCACTTCTGCATTTGACTTGGTGACAACACCTTCTTTATTTGGTCAGTTATGTGTCTAGTGACTGCTCCAATAACTTTTTCTGGGGCAATAATTGTTTTGACTTCCTCTACTAGATTGTCTGTATTTTGTTGTCGGGATAAGGCATCCGCCTTCCCATTTTTACTGCCTGGTCTGAATGTTACCACAAAATCAAACTCATTAAAATACTGGGATCATCTCAGTTGTCTCTGGCTCAGGGTTTGTGCAGTTTTAAAATATTGCAAGTTCTTGTGATCTGTTACCACCACCACCTGATGCCGTGCCCCTAGTAAATAATGTCTCCATTCTAGAAAGGCTGCCCGAATGGCCAACAATTCCTTATCAGTAATGGCGTAGTTCTGCTCACAACCGGTCAATTTTCTAGAGAAAAATGCCACTGGATGCCATATTCCATCCTCCTCTTTCTGTGACAGTATAACTCCTATGGCCACATTGCTAGCATCTGTCTACACCTGAAAAGATTTCTCAATGTTTGGATGTCTTAACATGGGTGCTGTAGTAAAGGCTTTCTTTAATTCTTTAAAAGCATTTTCTGCCTCAGAATTCCAAACAAATCTTACTGCCTTCCGAAGTAATTGTGTGATAGGAGAAACTATGTTGGAGAAATTACTAATGAAACGCCGATAAAAATTGGCGAACCCTAAGAATGATTGGATATCTTTAATGCACTGCGGGGAAGGCCACTCAGTTACTGCCTGCACTTTCTTGGGATCCATAACCACTCCTGCTGGAGTCAGAATAAATCCTAAAAATTCAACCTGTTTTACATGGAATACACATTTCTCCAATTTTACACTCAGTTGGTATTCCTGCAGACGCTTCAACACGGCCTGTACATGTCCAACATGTTGTTCTGGGGAATCTGAGTATATCAAAATGTCATCAATGTAAACAATAACAAAAATGTAAATGAAATCTCGCAATACTTCTTGCATAAAAAACTGAAAGGCCGCCGGAGTGTTACATAAGCCAAATGGCATTACAAGGTACTCAAACAACCCAAACTTAGTTCTGTAGGCCGTCTTCCACTCATCACCCTCCTTAACTCTTATCAAGTGATAGGCACCTCTCAAATCAAACGTAGTGTAAATCTTTGCGGACCGTACTTGATCTAACAAGACAGAAATCAAAGGTAAAGGAAACCTATTCTTAATTGTGACCTTATTTAGTGCACGATAATCAATGCATGTTCGTAACGTGCCTTCCTTTTTGGGAACAAAAAATAGGGGGGAAGAAACAGGGGAAGTTGAATGTCGGATAAACCCTTTAGCCAACATCTCATCAAGATATTCTCTGAGATGTTTGTTTTCAGTTTCAGTGAGAGCATATATCCGACTGCAAGGCAACTTGGCCCCCTCCTCTAATTCGATAACACAATCATATGGTCGATGCGGTGGTAGTTGTTCCGCTCCTCTTTCGTCAAAAACTTTAGCAAATTCCATATACTGGGCAGGGATCTCTGTTTCCACCGCTCCTACTACTGGCATATCCAGTTTCCTTTCCACCAACAATGCTGCCGGTCCCAATTCTGATAACATATGTTCCTTACACTCCTGTTCCTCGAACCACAACCTCTGCTTTACCCAGTCAATTCTTGGATTATGTTCTTTCAACCAAGGCATTCCCAGGATCACACCAAACTGAGGTGCTGCTATCAAATCAAATGTGATTTCCTCTCTATGACCTGCCGCACATATAATTTCCAATTTCTCAGTCTGCTTCCGAATTGGTCCGGATATCAACGGGGACCCATCCACTGACTGCACACCTTCCACCCTCTCCTTGTCTTGCACAGGTAATCCTAAATGTTCAGCCAAAGTAATGTCTACAAAATTTCCCGTAGCTCCCGAATCCACCATTGCCCATACCTCTTTTTTGGACAGCGCAAAACATAATGTCACCAAGATATAAAAATGAGAGGTTTTGCTTCCAACCGTGTTTGCTACCCATCTGGGGAACCTTACTTCACTCGGGCCAGACACCTGTGTTCCCCCTAAGGCCGGCCCATCTCTTTTACCGTTTCCTTCTTGCTCTTGTCTCCTCCGCCCCCTTTCTGAGGAGTAATAGGGCAATTGCGGATAAAATGCCCTGCTTGTCCACAATAGAGACATAGATTGTTACTTTTACGCTGCTCTTTTTCCGCTGTTGATAAAGGTCCTCTGATACTACCAATCTGCATGGGTTCCACCTCATTCAATCTTCCTCCTCTCCTTCTATCTAGTCTCGCAAACGAAACTGCCTCCGGTCTTTTTCTTTCACCTCTTCTCTCCTTCAATCTGTGATCTAGTCTCAATGCCAAATCTATCATAGCTGTACATGTTCTAGGTTGCGGCTCCACTTGAGCAATGGCATCCTTTAGTTCATCCTTCAATCCTTGATAAAATAACACTGTTTGTTTAGCCTCTGGCCATTCTGTTTCAATCACCAATCTATTAAATTGGGTCACATATGTTACCAAATCTTTAGTACCCTGCTTCAACCCTAATAATTCTTTATCTTGGGCCAAAGACACTTCCCGCCGATCAAACAACCTTCCAAATTCTGCCAAAAACCCATCCCAACTATAGAGCAAAGGATCATCCTTTTGAACCAAGGGCATTGCCCAGGCCGCTGCATCCCCTGTCAAGTATGATATTACAAATGCCGTTCTGGCCTGAATGGTCTCAAGCGCCATGGGTTTACACAGAAAATGCAATCTACATTGTGTAAGAAACATCATATACTTCCGAGGATCACCAGAAAACCGTTCAGGTGCTGCTAACGGTACATTACTAGGAGATTGAACAATAACGGTAGCTTTTTGACTAGTAGCTGGTTCTCTAACATTAGACCCACTAGCCCCCTCCAAGGGGGTTCGCTGAGCCATCAAACCTTGTACTTGTACTTTTAAGTTGTCTGACTCTTGGCGTGCCTGTGCTAATTCTAACTGAATATCTTGAACACATCGGCTAAAGGCGGAGGAGTCGTATCCATTTGGCTTGGGTGGTTTTAGTATCCCAATATGGGGGTGGCTTATTATGTCAGTATGCACACAATAATGGAGGAGAGGAATCGAAACTCTCCCCCGAACCACAGAAGCCGAATGAATTCGACCCTCCACCCGTGGTTGGCACAGGCGCCTGATTATAGACACAGGACACCACGTGGCAGCCAATGGGGGGAAGAGGAGTTAGGAAGAGGTTGTGGATAGGGTAGGGATGTAGGAACACCGGATAGAGGGTTAGGGAACTCCTAAGGTGGATAGGAAAGGGGAAGCACAGGGAAAAAACCTCCTTATCTAGTTCTTTTACTAAACCAAACACATAGGGTATGCGCTATTAATCTTGCCTCCAGCCTACCTCTAAATCGTATAAACACACCTTAATACGTGTGAACATGTAACAAGATAAACATATAGCAAGCATAGATGAACACCAAAAATGGAATTAGATTCCATACATGAAATACATGACACATGGCCCGTTGGGCAAGCTGAAGCAACACTGAACACATATAGCCATAATGTACATGCCCAGACAGGGACACAGATCACTGTTGTGCCTAAACAGCCCCTAACCCTGAATGTCCTGTACTGTATGTTGCTGATTTAGCAACCCTAAACATGGTCCGCACTCTGCTGTGTGCCTTTAAACACACGAGTATTAAGCATCGAAGTCCTTAACAAGGATTTACTGAAAACACACACTTTGCTGTAAACTCGTAATGTGCCCAGTACTTATCTGAGCTCCGAGCGGCCCCACGGGACCACTCGGAGTCTGAAGAAAATGCCGTAACCAATGTCAGCCAGCCCGCCCGCATTCCTCCTGCTCCCAGTATTTACCAGCGTAATGTACCCATTACTTATCTGAGCTCCGAGCGGCCCCACGGGACCACTCGGAGTCTGAAGAAAACGCTGTAACAACTGTCAGCCAGTCCGCCAGCTTCGTCTTGCTCCAAAGTCTTACGGGCTGTAAGGAAAGCTTCGCTCACGTCTCGCTCCGACCGCAACCATCCAGGAACACAAAATAAGCCACACCTGCGGTTGCGAGCGTGTTGGCTTTATGCTGCCCTTCATTACTTGCAGCTGGCAACGCGCGGCAACTTGCGCTGAACTACAGGTCCTCCCCGGAATGCTGGGTAATGTAGTTCTCTTTACCAATGCTTTAATAAGCAAACTTAGTTACTCCCCGGCGGCACCAGCCCTTATTCCTGACACCAGGCCAACTTCTTCCAAGCCTAACAGGGTGAGTCAGTCTGACAGAGTGGTGGCTGTGCGTGCAAGACTGCGAGTCTGTGACTGAGGTTGGGAGGCAGGCAGGTGTGCGCTGCCTTCTGGGTGGGTTAATTTTGCCAGCGTGTGTGTGTGGTCCTGGGGGCCCGCCCTCGCCTGCAGCTGCGGCACCAGGCTGAGATCGGGTGTGTGCGCTGTTGTGCTACTCCACTGCGGGCATGGCGCAGGCCCAGGCTGAGGTCGGGTGTGTGCATGTGTTCTGTGCTATCTACTCATCTGCGGCTGCACAGGCCCAAGCTGAGGTCAGGTCGGGTATGTGCTGTGCTACGCGCCTGCAGCCACGCAGGCCACCTGCTCCCTTGCATCTCCCCATGGGCAGACAGATCCATGCTCACAGCAAGCTGCCAGACTGCGCACATGCACCTCGCACATTTCAATGCGAGGATTCATGTTTGAGTGAAAGCTGATATTCAAATTACTGGACAAGGACAAGCGGTTACAGGCTTAGATGACTGAGGCAATCAAGCTGTTCATTGTGAAAAATTTGATATATGATTTTTTTATTTTACTTTTTATATTTCCATAATAGCCCTACTTGAGAGACTTGTTTTCTTTTCGCTATTTTACATGCTTTCAATAAAGACACCCTTTGCTAAAACATTAGCTGGAAGACGTGCACACAGCTGGATGGGGAGGGCGGGGCTTCCTATAGGATATGGGGCTACTGCATTGCCCGGCCTGTCATATAGAGCACATCCTCCCAGCAGAGCCCCGAAAGTGCTACACCCTGTATAGCTGTCCACGCGGCCCTTTGGATGGTCTCACTGCTGGATTGTGTACTACTTACTAAGCCTCACTGAAGGAAGCTCACACCGCAGCGCTCTTGTGGACTGACCTGTTACTGCCAGAGCAAGCACATTAAATGGAGGTCCTGTAGTTCAAGGGTCGATGGCGCAGTACAGGCTGGGTGTGTGTGTGTGGTGTGCATGTGCTTCGCCTAAGTCTTCACACCGTCACCATTGGTCCAAAAGCACAGCCTGGGTTCGATAACAGTCCCGGCAGTCCCGCGCTTTAAAGGCCGCACTCCGGCACGAAGCATGATGTAAGAAGAGAACACAATGGCTTTATTTTTTTATAAACGTTATGTGTTCAAAATACCATCACTATAAAAATAATGGGCCAATGACATTCATTGGCCCATTATTTTAATGAATCTGAATCAGTTCTGCCTCTGGGTAAATGTAGTGAGGGGTTATACGCTGCACATGTACAGCACGCCACTTTAGTAGCAATGCATTTCAGTGTATACTGTGTACACATCCACAGCCGTGTACACTACTCGGGTCGGCTGTGCATAACGTGACACTGTGATGCTGGAAATGCATCGGAGGGACAGGGCCTCCGTATCCTTGTCCTTTACTGCCTTTTATCGTGTGTTCTGTCGTGTTTTCTGTGCAGGAGTTAATGTGGGACTCCTGGCGGTGCAGCTCTCTCTCTTTTGGTTTGGTGAACAAACCCATGGGATACCCTTACGGCACCCATGGGTAGGGGTACAACCCTGTGCCCCTAGTGTATGTTTTTGGGCACCTGTGTGTGACCCACAGAGAAGGATACGGGCTGGTGGCAGCTCCGTGCTGAAATGACTGGTGCCCTGAGCGTCCTCCATTTTGGGATGCCCAGGCCCTGTCATGGGAATCGGTAGATTCCTGATGGAGACAAAATGGCCCCCATGGCCTCTTGCCTTCCATCACCTGTTACCTTGATCTTTCCGAAGTCCCGTGAAGCCCTGCCTCTGTCCCCTCCCCCTGACTGGCTGTTGGGTGGAAGTTCCGTATATGGTAGTGTGAGGAAGTGCCGACCAGACCGGCTGGAGCCTTCTCAACCACCGTATGTTGTGGGTACGTCTGGGGGTGGGACCTGGGTGAATGGAGTGTGTGATGAATATACATTCTATGTTGTGGCTGTCTAGTATCTGGTGTTTGACACAATGGTTGAGACAGCCCTGCCCAAAACCGGTATGAATGCAGCTTGGAGTGTTGAATGGCTCGGTACTTGTCCCAATACACATAACTTGTTGTGAGTGTCTGGAGAGAAGTGAATGGCCTGAATACCTTGTGTGCCTGATTGGCTGCCTACCTGCCCATAGTCGTGATTGGATGCTTGAGTGTGACCCAGCGGAATGAATGGGAGATCAACAGTATATCTGGGGACCTCTCACTGCTAGGAATTGTGTTCAGAAGCTGAAGTCCACTACGATGAGTAACTGGAGTAACTGAAGCTTGATCCTGAAGCCCTGCTGGACGAGAAGAATTGCTGTCGCTCTCCTTCACAATCTGAAAGCTGCTGTGCTTCAAGAACTGACCCATAGAGGACCTGGTAAGGCGCCCTCTTCCCGAGCTACGAGGGACCATCGTGCACAGCTGATCTTTGCCTAAGCTCCCTGGTAGACAGACCTTCGACAGGCTGCCGACCCGATACGGGGACTGCGGCGGAACTCCAAGGAGAAGCGCCCGGACTGTTGCCTGCCACTGTCGACAACTGCCGTCGCTGACTGGAGCCGCCGTGTTCCCATTGACTAAGAACTTCATTGATTCAAGGACGCTCTCGTCTGCATTGTCGCCGCCGTATCCTGCTGGAGAAGGCCTGACCATCGACGCGCCGAGGAGCATCCACCGGTGGGTGTCCCGCCACCCAAAGACCACAGAAACGCCGACGACTCGACGCCCTTGCTGGGCCACAGTTCTTCAACTCTTTGCGGTCCAGAACTGTCGACACCGAGGTGCCCCGCATGCCTCTTCCTGGCAGGACGTTTACGCTTCCCCGTCAACGAGCACCGCTAGGAATGACGCGGCCACTTCACCGTCGTAGCTCGACCTGTTCTCCGTCGGACGTTCGACGACCCGTGACTCCTGCCTAAAAGGGAGGACACTCAAGAAGGGTTGTCGATTTCCCTGACGCGGAACGCTACAACACCAAGGTACTTTGGGGTTGCAGAACTATTGGGAAGTCTAAGGGTGAACAATATATGGACTGGGCTTGTATCTTTCTTCTACAGGTTGCCCAGGTGGGGGGGATCTCCACACAGAACTGTGTCTAGTGGTAGGGGCCAGTATTCTGCCAATTGTTCAATCATCTTGCTTTCCTTCCTCTCTCTACTGCTGGTTTCCTCTTTATTTTGATCTGTGTGTCATTCTGACCGTATGCACTTGAATAAGATCTAATACCGTTAGTGGTACCACTTTAGAATTGTACATATTTACCATTGTTGATTTTCGGAGTACAAAGTGAGTTATCGTGATCGTGTATATGACCTTGAATATTAATGATATAAAGACTGTGTTTTAACCGATACAGTGTGTGGACATTCCTTCGTGGGTGCTTGGGGATTACACTGTATTTAAGAACCAGCTCGCATCACCTCTCGAGAAGCTAGGCCTTGATTGCTCGACCACGTACAAATAATAGAGAATCTTGGCAGGGGTCTCTGTGCCTCCCCTCTACCATATAGAGAGCGGAAGTGCAGACCCCCCCTCCAGTCTTTACAGACACGTCTCTGTCTAAAGCTACACAGCACTGCATCCCAAAGCGCACACACTGCGTTCCATTATGTTAACTCCAACTCCCCGTTTCATGTGTCCCCCTTAATATTCTCGTGTACATGATCTGTGTCTCACGCCCCCTTCCTCCATTTGCTACGGTCGCGCAGGCAGCTCTCCCCATGTATATTCAGGGTCTCAACACACTCCATTGGCAGGGTGCCTGTGGCCAAGGACGGGGAGCTTTCGGGGTGGGGGTGTGCATGCATAAGAATGTCTTCTTGCATTAGTCTGTGTGTCAGTTTGTGGGATGTTCATCTGATTGTTCGAATGAAGGGGAGTTGGGTTTAATAATAATTATGGAACCAAACGTTTTTACTAAAGGCCTGAGTGATTATTTAGTTTGCGGCTTATTATACAACTGGTTAATACAGTTATTGGCAATTTTAGACTTTTCAACAGAGTCGCTACGCAGCACAATCGCTCCTTACCTGAGACAACTGTCCTTTGTACATCTTCCTTGAAACGCCTCCTACACAGCAGAGATTATATTGCGTTGCTCAGTTCTCGCTGGACTCCAGCTCTGTGCATTCAAAATATCACGACCATAAAAATAATGGGACAATGAATATCGGCCACAATAATCAGTTCGGCCTCTGGTAAATAGTGAGGGGTTACACAGCACACCCCACTTTCCCAGTGTATTGCCTCAAAGGGTGATGGGACGCCGCCATCCACCGCTTCTCTGCCACATTAGGGTCACTGGGTATAGGGTATTCAGTTTCCGGAGGTTAATTCGATAATATCACGTCACCCCAAGTGTTCATGTGAGTGAGGGGAGGCTAGCTGTGCCGGGATGAGGGGTACCACAGGCTCCAGGGATGCCGGGAAACAGACGATGGAATGGGCTGCTAGGGTGGCCGGATTACAAGGTCAGAAGCAGGGCACTGCAGTGAATGGCAGTCTGGAAAGCACACCCCTCAGTGCAATCAATCAGTGTCTTGCCTCTCCATCCCGAGGTGATGAAAGGGGGATTATAAATGAGACGGGGGCAGGGCTCAAGTCGACGGTACACCGCGGTGGGACGGAGTCCACTCACTTTCATCAGAGGGTCGACTCAGTCCCCCCCGCCTAAAATGAGAAACATTGATGAATTAAAGCCAACCATTATTCAGCTCAATCTGGTAATAAACTACATTTTAAGTCTTATGATCAGGGTGAAGGAAGAGCAACTGTTGGACATTATCCCAAAATCTAAACAATAGTACTAATTGTTGGAATGTGTACCATTATGGAGAGCTGGGGAATCTAGAGGACAATGAACATGTAGGAACAGAAACCCAGGCATATCAAGAGTGTTGGTGAGTGTGGGAGTAATGCAAAATGCAGCCGGGATTTTTTTCCCCGTAAAATATGGGGACAGGACTTATGAGGCTTTTGGTACTGAAGTTGCCATCACTCAGTAATGCACTGTATGCCTTGAACACATTTTGAACTAATCTTTTGGCAGCCAAAATAACACAAGAAGAAGTGTTACACCAGAAGCCTCACGAGAGTACAAGGAGGAAGATGGAGTCTTGATCTCTGTTTTCTGGATGTGAGCATAATACCTACCCATCCTTCAAATCTGTGATGGACACGGCAGGTTTGCACGCAGAGTACTCCAAATAATTTCCTTTTTAGATTTTGGGTAACGATGCAGCACTATAATGGCAATGCAGAAGCACTGCATAAGTGAATTGACAGGTTTCAATGTTGGTAATCAGGGTTTGTAACGAACATAACTTCTGCAGACCTTGTATGGTAGGATGTGTACCTGAAACAAACAAATTATACTTGTTTTGAAAGTGATGGTAGTAATATATAGAAACAAGAACTTGAAATGTTTTTTCCTCTTGACTTATGCAAGTACTTTGAACAGATACAGGAAGATGATCAGGTAGCAGTATTTGCCAATGCACTAATCAAACCCATTTTAAACTTAGCTCTAGGTTCTGAAGGAGATGCAAATCAGAGGCGTCTGGCTGTTTGGTGCAGGAGTAATGAAGTCCATGAAACAACTGCAAACAGTACAACACAACGCTGAAGGTAACTGAAGGTAACTTGTCAAAACAGAAGAAAATGGGGAAAGTGCCAAAATCATTAAAGACTGTGGATGCCATCGACTGGTGAAATATTCTCCCTCTCCCCTTTTATCCTGGCTTTCCCCTATCCCCATACCGGCCTATCCGCCCCTGTGACACCAGAATGTGACTTCGCTCTGTAGTCCTGTTGAAATAACAGGGCGGATCCACATAAAGAGGGGATTTGGGTTCATAAACTTCCTGTGGCAACATGGACCTTGACACTGCTACATATGATGATCCATTCTTGTATGAGATGTCACAATACACTGATTTCGTAACCATATTTTTCTTAGTGTACTGAGGGATAATGGTTTATGAGGCCACTTCCTGTGATGTCATGTGGGGGTGTGGTCAAATGACATCACTTCCTGTGATGTCACTCTTGGGGGCATGGCATTGTGACGTCACTTCCGCTACCCCTGGCATTTTGGTGAAATGATGTCTCTGCATATTGCTATTCATTATATATATTTACAACATAAAAAAAAGTTATGATTGGTGTTTTGATCTGAAGGTAGGTATCAAACAGGAGTTTAAAAGTCTCAGAGGACAGTGATCAGGAGGTGAGCCCAAGCATCTTCTTATATGTAATAAAGATACTGGGCCTCATTATAGGTTTGCTGGTCTGGGTACTACGGTACCGGTAAGCATGCCGGTACCGTAGTTCCCGGACCGGCAAACTATGAGATGTGCTCGCGGGAAAAAATTGCAAATTTGGTGGCAGCCTGACGGTTTTACCGGGCATATTCTGTTGCAAGTTGCTGTTTTTTATTTTGTTTTCCTTGACCACCCGACCCCCACCCTGCTTGCCAGTGGTGACAACATTTTGTTTTCTACTGAGAACTACATACTTTTTTCCACGTTTTATTTGCAGAACAATGTGCGGTTTGTGTTCAGTGAATGTTATCAGTATTCTCGTTGAGAATACTATGATGGCCCAGCGTAATGGCCTCATAGATGTATACTGGATATTTTAAGGACTGTTGTGTGCCCCTAATTCTTTTAAGCTGTGTACACAGTGGGGACAATTGTTGCGCGTTGAGTCTGTATTGAAGGCCTGTCGCAAGTTTTCCCACCCACTTTGAATGAGATACAGCTCAGCAGTGAGCATAACAAGAGAGGGGTACTCGGTGCTGACATTTGAGGCACCTACCAGGCCAGGGCATGTTGAAATACCCAGAACAGGGAGTTCAACAACAAGTAACACTCTCTTATTCGGGATGTATGTTTCCTCAAGCTCAACCCTTCCAAAACGGAATACCTCCTCACCCCCCCCCCACACCACACAGCTGCTTGTCACCAAGACATGCAATCTACAACTACACCTGCTACGAAAGATCAGACACATTCTTCCTCCTTATCACTTCCGCACCACAGTCCAAATATTGGCTCTCTCTAAGCTGGTCTATGGCATTGCTCTCCTCACTGGACTCCCTAACAGCACCCTTACCCCCTGCAAGCCATACAAAATGCAGCAGCCAGAATTCTCGTCCACCTACCAAAACATTCAGACATCCCCTCACTTCTCACCCAGTTCTACTGGCTTCCCATATCCCAAAGAGTTGCCTTCAAAAGACTGTGCATTGTCTTCAAAGGCATCCACTACAAACCCCATCTTACCATCACAACAAACTCAAACCCATCACCCACACAAACACCAGAAAAGCAAGCCAGCCACTCTGCAAACTAACATCCACAGAAGCAATCATTTACCGACTGGGCACCCAGGGAATGGAATGTCCAACTCTCCACATGTGCACTCCACCCTCCATTGCCACTTTCAGAAAGAGCCTCAAAACATACCTGTTTCCCCACACATAACACCGCCCATCCATCTCCCTGCTGCCACTTGTCTATCGTATTCTTTCTATCCTATCCTGAATACATGTTGTAACTTTTTTTTCATCTGCCACCTTTTTAACATTTGAACCTTGTGAGGCACTTTGAGACCCTCTGTGTAGGGTCAGCGCTTAACAGAAATTTAAATACAATAAAATAAAATAAAACAAGCTCATATTTGGCGATTTACTGTGATTTGACCAATGCAATGAATACAAAATCAGATTCAGGAGGCAAAGGGGGCTGTACTCATTCATGAGTGGAAAACAGGATTGGTTCCAGGAATACTTAAAGCTCTCTGGTGTCTCTTTGAGGTGGTTACTATTTTGGTGGCTTAAAGAGGGGCTTTCCCCCCCTATTAAATTGACCTTATAATAAACTTAGCAACAGTTGGTTGCTGCCTTTTATATTAAAACAAAGCCAATGAGTCTAATTATATGTGTGTCTATGTTTCTCTGTTCGTGAATGCTACATGGGGTCTGATGATGTGTATGGAAGGATAGTACATACTGCTGTTGGCTTGGCCCTTAATGCCATAAAAATCTCATGCCACTGGAAGAAAACATGTTATTACTGTATGCTCACCATGTAAGAACATTCTTCATGTTGACTTTGAACCTAAATCCAGTAAAAAAAAAGCCATGCCTCAGTAAGAAAACATCTCCTTGCTGGTTCCACAAATACTCCCCCCATATAAGAACACTCATCAAGTTGACTTTGCCCTTAACGCCAGTAAAACATGCAATAAGGAATACTTTCCTGGATGGCTGCACAAATGCCCTTGGCCTCCAATGTAAGAACCAACATCATGTCTGCCTTGCCCTTAATGCGAGTAAAATAATAAAATGCCAGAGTATGCCTATGCTGCCTGCCCCATTGTACTTTAAATCCTCCACCCAAATGCTTTCTCCATGTAATAACACTCAGGTTTGCTTTGCCCAAAAATGTGTTTTTACTGTATTTATTTACTCAGAGATTGCTTACACCTAAGCACAGAACCAAAAGAAAAATGTTATAATAAATATGATACAATGGTCAAACAAGGGGAATTTTAGGTAGTAGAAGAGAAAAAACAACAGGTTATGTGAATCGTAGGAGCCTGCAGGTTACACAAATATTTTATTATCCTGTCTTCATTTGGTTCCCATTCATCAAAAGATAAGAGTGACTCACTCTTTGAGACACTATTCCACATACACAATAATTATAACATGTAATGAAGTACTGGTTGAGATCAATGACTCCAAACATTCGCAGCAGAGAAATGGTCACCAGGACAATAATCAACAAGGGAGGGCGACTCATATTCTCCACCAACAGAAGAAGCAGCACGAAGGCGCTAACAGGCAGATGTTGAGTCCCTCTGTCAAAATTCGACAACGGTCCTGCAACCAAAAATACTTGGTACTAAACAGACGCACTGTGTTGAGTCTGTTACACAGTATTTATACTTTAAGGAATCTAAAATCAGAAGATTTCAAAACGGTGGAACCTTCCCACGAGGGTCAAAAGGCCTCTTGCTTGCTCTACATACCATCAGCCAGAGTAATTACCTTGTTGTCAGCAGCAGCAGAGGTTTTATACAAACAAGGGTTTGACTTAACCTTACTCAGGACAAACAAAACAGACTACGACAGGACAAAGGAGGGCACAAGGGATGGCATTTCTTCAAGTGAGGAACATCAGCATTTTAGCACAAGAGACGATTTGCCATTAAATTCTTCAGTACCTGCCCGGCTTGACATTGTTCAATTAGTCCCCCATGGGCAAGATACTTCTCCACGCCAATTATTTAGTACAAAAGCGAGTACATCAATAAAAGAAGATCAAAAGGCCTCCCAGGCCAGACCAACCCAAAAGTCTCCCACATGGTCCTGGCTACCAAAAGCCATATCTACACGGCTCCACAAATAGCCACCAGTACACACTAAGACTGTTAAAGAGCATCAATCACTCTCTTTGGCGAGTTGGAACACAAGAGGGTTCCTACATTTAACAACACATGGAGATATCAACTTAGGGGATTACGACATCTTATGTCTGCAAGAGGTCTGGCTAAAAACCAAACCAACACTGGATGGGTTTGAGATCGCCTTTTCAGAAACTCTTGCAGGAAACAAAGGAAGGCCCTCTTCAGGACTAATTATTGCGGTCCGGATGGGTATGGGTCTTGAAATAATCAAAATCATTCTAAAGTCCTCCTACGTCATGGCAGTACTAATCTCTTGGCTGCGAAAGGAGACCGCGCATGATCAATACACACACACCTTCCTGCTGGTGATGTGTCCATTTACTGGAACCATAAAGCAATACAAAAGACAGCTTTGTTTGACATAGTTTCATATACTCTGGACTCGATATACATGGAGCATGGGCCCTGTGAGGTTATCGTTTGTGGAGACTTAAACATCAAATGTCCCATGGCCGGTTCGAACGCCACAGGTCCCTTACACCACAAACCCTGTACCCAAGGTACAGCTTGGTTTAAACTGATGACTGCCAGGCAACTTTTTAACACTGCGTCCATACTTCCTGATTCCATCACCTTACCATCATGGAAGCGTGGCATGGCTTATTCAACTATAGATGACATCTTTGCCTCTGAATTCCTTCTAGCTCGATTGACAGATTTCAGCATGCACCACACAAATCAAAGTAATCACAATCTTCTGGCTATTAAATGGACAACTACAAAACCATTATCAGCTCATTACCCAGGAAGGATTGAACTAGAAGGCAAAGGCAACCGGCTAAGGGTCAGTCGGGCAAACATCCGGGCAATCACAACTTCATATGGAAGTAGCCAGTCTGTTTTAGAGGTTGATTACAGACCACTTTTGGAACCTTACAGAGCCAAGATGAAAGGTTTGAAGGGGAAAAACACAGAGCATCTACATCATGCACACAATTTCGATGCCCTCTTGGTGGCACAGCGAAACACACTAGGCAGAGCAAAAAGGATGGCTGCAAGAAACAACATGCACTCCAATAGATTACACGTTATCGAGACAAGAGTCTACAAAAGTTGGCTACGGCACCATCGTCTAACATTACATCAACAGGACTCTGAAGCTATGTTACACCAAATCCGAAAATCTAATTCCAGAGAGTTTTGGAGACTGATCAATCCACGGGCCAAAGAAGCAGACTCAATGTTGCTAAACAGCATCTCGGAAGCAACATGGATTGGGTTTTACTCAACATTGTTCAGATCTCCTGACTCTTGCGATGTGCCTTTACCATCACTGACAACAGAACCTTGGGTCGACATTTCTGATAAGACTGAAATCCTGGGTAAAGTTTCTAAGTTAAAGAAATCGAGGGCTCCGGGGCCCGATGGTCTATCCAATGAAAACCTGAAATCTGCGCCAGAAGATTGGACAAACTTATTGAGTATGATCTTCCAAAAATGCACGATCTTGAGTACAATCCCGCCTTCATGGACCTCAGCGGTCATCATCCCCATATTTAAAAAAGGTAGGAAGGATGATCCTAGGAACTTTCGTCCAGTGGCTCTCCTTGATGTCATAGGGAAGGTCTATCAATCCCTTTTGTTGGACCACTTCAATCATTGGGCGAAAAGCGCACCCTGTAATGACCCCCTTCAATCCGGGCTCAAAAAAGGAGTAGGAACCAGCATTAACATCTTTATTCTCAGCCTATTAAAAGCAAAAGCCAGAGAATCAAATTGGAACTTGTACCTGGCATTCATAGACCTCACCCAGGCCTTTGACTTAGTCAATCGAAGGAAACTTTGGGAAAAACTCAACAACTGGGATTGTCCACAGGAGATCTTGAATCCCATCAAAGCTCTACACGCTGCTACAATGGTGCAGGTGCGATTGAATACTAGTGGTCTGCTTTCATCAGCTATAACAACTAGCAGAGGGGTCAAACAAGGTTGCCCTCTAGCCCCGGCCCTCTTTCTCTCATACTTTGGGGACTACAAAGAAATATCAACCACAACACGAGCATTCTCCCCACAATTAGGCAAGGAGAAGATCCCAAGACTCTTGTGCGCGGACGACCTTATCCAACTCGACCAGACCCCAATTGGCCTACAATGCCAGCTGACTGCACTGACCACATACACAGCTGCCGATGACCTAGAAAAGAATAAACAAAAAACAAAGATCATGGTGTTTGAAAAAAACAACAAGAGGAAGAAGATGAATTCATGGTTCTTGGCGGGAAACAAAATTGAACAAGTAGCAAAATTCAAATATCTGGGGGTTCTCATTGACTCGACAGCTAAAGACTTAGCGATGCACCACCACCTCTTGGAAAAAATGAAAACTCTCATCTCACAAGCAAAAATACTGGACAAAAAATATGGGCGCTTTTCATTGATGCCCCTACTCAAATTCTATCGGGGCAAAGTTATCCCAACGATTACCTATGGAGCGGATGCCATGCCATCTTTACCTATCTTACTGTGGTCCAGACTGGAGAGCCTTTTCTGGCGTTCTGTGTTGAATTTACCGCCTTCCACTCCGTTAGCCCTGATAAGACGTGAACTGTCTCTTTCATCTCTGGAGTCAATAGTAACTAGGGCTTCTGTTATGTTATACAGGAAGATCAAAGACCCTTCTTCCCCGGCAATTTTTTCGCTGGTTCAGGCGGAGATGAATTTAGGTACAAGCACACTTCTGTCCAAATGGGTGCAATGTGTACAGCACAGCTTGAAATCTGCGGCAGCTCTATGGAAGAGGTTTTGGGTAATCCAACAAAAACAAAAACCTGCATGGAAGAAATGGATTGGATAAACACACTGGACAAAGCCTCTGAGTACAAGCTGACTAGCAACCTACCTCCAACATGCAGAAAACTAAATACAATCCAACCATTTCTGATAAAACATCCAAGCAGAAAAACCTGGTATACTCTACTCCGTGCTAGGCTGAATTTGCTCCCTACGAACGAAATCCTGCACATAAGAGGCCTCTCTTCAACCAATATCTGCCGCTTTTGTAACGACACCCAACAAATCGAAACATTACGGCATCTTCTTCTATTGTGTCCAGGAACAGACAAATATAGATCGCCGTACCTGCTTCATCATTTAAAGCAAGCTTACTTGGTCGACGAAGCACTCTGGTAGGATCGCCTAATAGGAGGCTTAAGACCCTCTTGGACAATAGCAGCCACCAAAATCTTGGATCAAATCTTTTCACACACAGATTCGGAGTCTGGGCAGAGTGGACCCACTTAAGCACAAGCACAAGGGGTGAAATGCGGGGTTGGGCGTTGGATGGGCCACTCACCAGGAGGGCTGGGTGTGTCTTTGAATTTGCTTTGAATTTGCTCATGCTTCCCTTAGCTACAGCTTCTCTTGACTTTGGATTTCTTCTTACAAAAATTCTGTAAAGACTTTTTAGAAATTGTAAATTGAAGTTCTTCTTCATCCTCTTGTAAAAATCACTTCGGTGATTATATACTCGTAATAAAAAAAATAAATAACATGTAACATCTAAATTAGGGCATATACTTATATACATACACCTTGTAAAAATGTATCACAGCATAGATTGAATAAAGTGCCATTCGGAACACAAGTTTTTCCTTTTCAATCACTCACAATTCTGACAACTTTCAGAGATAGTGTTTTTGAAGGTTTTCTCTTAACCTCTCTCCTCTCAGGGGTATTAATGGGCAGGGATGAGGCTGCTAGATAGTCGTGTCAACGCGTTTCGGCCCCTATAGCATAAGATAGACCGCATCCATCCGTGGTCTTCTCCTTTAATAGTGCCGGGCCTTCATCATGACGGGGAGTTAATTGTCTAAAGGGCTTCTGTGATGTTTGGCCCGTGTGATACGTCTCTTACTCCTTTTATGGTGAGTGACGCAGGGACAGAGGAAGAGTCAATCGTTAATTCCAGTTGACTACAATATCCTCTTTTAAAAGGCTCAGAAATATTCTTTTTCCTGTGGTGAGGGCTGGCGTGATTAATCAGCCTTAGGAGTTTGTCATGTCTCCTTACTTGAGGGGGCTCCTTATCCAACCTCTTTGATAAGGCTGAGAGCTTGTTATTTTTTCTCTGTAATGTGTGCTGGCGTGATTAAACGGCCTTAGGCATTTGTCATGTCCGAACTGGTTCGGAGTACGCGCAAACTAAAGCAGAGCAACACGGAGAGAGCAGCAAGCCTTTCGAGCGGTTGGGGAAAAACAGAGCCTTACTACGCACAAGTTGGACAAGGAGCTCTTGTAAGGAAGGAGACATGACAAACTCCTAAGGACGTTTCATCAAATAAGCCACCAAGTCATTATTTTGAATCTTAATGAGCTAGAAGAATAATTCAAGAGGAAAAACTTCAACTCTCCCACACACGGCAAAAGGGGTAATAATCTTAGACCATTCTTCTGTCAAGATTTTGCAGGCAGAATCAGATATATTATTGAACCGGTAGGGAGGGCTACTTGAAGGTCTAAGGAAATTATAGCCTTATCTCTACCAGGGATCCGGTATTCACAGGAGTTAAAGAGTTGATCATTATTCCCCTTTACATTTTTCCTGACAGGGAAAATAGCCTTGGAATTTAAGGGGAAGAAGGTGAGTCCCAGACTTGTTACGTTGATGTTAGGGTGGTCATGGGACAAGGCCCATCATGGTGTTAGGGTTCTACATCTTCTGGGAAGTGGACCAAGTCTGTCTCAACTTTGAATGGGCATGTTAGGTCAGTGGAAACTATTATGTGGGTCAACTCTTTGTCGGGCTGTCGGAATCCCACTCCTGACACTCCCTGTGAGGTCTCAATTGCCACCACCCCTAGGGAAAATATTGCATAGCAGGCACAACTCTATAGCGTCACAAGGAAATCATCGCTACTGGGGAGAAGTGAATGAATCCTGCGATTCGTCACAGTGCTGAGAGACTATTGGCCTCATTACGAGTAGGGCCGGTAAATGTGCCGGAGCCATTAACCCCTTACCGCCCCATTACGGGGTTCGCTCTCGGGACCCGCTCAGGATGCCTGGTTTTACCAGACGTCCTTAGCGGGTCCCGCGAGCGGCCCAGCATGCTAACAATGGGCCCGTCGTTAACGGGCCCATGTTAACATGCTCCCCATTCCCATTGAGCCCCAGAAGGGCTCAAATGGGAATGGGGATGGACCGGGTTCGGGTTCCCTGAATGGGGAAATACTGGGCCCTCCAAGGTCGGAATGGCCCAGTATTTCCCCATTCAGGGACCCCGGACCTGGGTTTGGGCGTAGCCATGCCCTAATGAAGGGCATGGCTGCCTCCAAACCCGTAATGAGGCCCTATGTCTCCCTTAGTGAATTTCTTGTATTTTTAAAGCACCTTAAAATGAAATGTGGTTAGGATACTTTGCATCCTTCTAACTATTTATTTTCTAACTTTGTGGTTATAATTATATAATGTGTCCAGGATAGGCTGGTGCAGCAGATATTTTTCTGTGTTTTTTACTTTTTACCACATAATTCCATAAAGAATACCTATACTCTACAATTGCCTTTGCTTTGGTCATTTTGTTCTTTGGCCTTCTTCCTGCCCTCTCGAGTTCAAAATTGCCATATTTGGAAAGCTCTCTAAAAATCAAAGCCTCTGCAAAATCTTCTTCGTTTTGGATCAAAGATGCCACATCAAGAAGTAACTGCAAGGCACAAAGGGAGTCAAAGAGGATAAGCTACATATGCACAACATATTTATCTTAGATTAAATAAAGGAGAGAACATTTGCAAGTGCCAAGTATTGAATAATCAAAGATGCAGAAAGCACATGTAAGACGGAGCAACCAAGTCTCCAGAGTCCAATAAAAGGGAGAAATGGACAAATCATGGTCTCCTCACATGTGGTGCAAGATTGGAAAACAAGGCCTATTCATTAAGCTTCAGATGAAGCTGGCGATGTACCTACACTCACTTAAAAGTCCCAAGGAAGAGAACAGTCAGCATGGTCAACTACAAAGAAGAAACCTTGGTTTAGGGCATAACTGACGAGAGATGGCTAATTGGCCAAGTGGGCAGTGGCCTGACATTGATTTCTGCACCTGGGTTTCGTTTTGCTTACGTGCTGCTAACAAGTGGAATGTCCAAGGTTGGGAGAGAATGCCAACCAATCATGAGGGCCTGTTTAGCGATGAACCATACATTGTTGCAGGGGCCAATCAGCTGCTGTTCTTCTGCTATGAATCTGTATTATACATAGTTAAAGGTAGTTCAAGGCATGCCTACCAGATAGATGGCAGCCAATTAGGTTGCTAACATCTAAACGAAATATAGGTATATATCTTTCCTTAACCAATCCCTCCTTGCGATAGGCTTTTACTGTTTATCATGTAGGGTGATGTTATTGCTGACGTACATCGAGGTCTAAAACCTTTTGTGTAACTGAAATGCATTGAGAGTGATTGAGCTGCAAGGTTTCCCACTTTATTTGAGCTGATAATAAAGTAGTATTTGCCATATTCTTTTGAGTCTGTCTGGTTATTTGGGTCTGAGATCGTTTATTGCTAATTCCATTTGGCACTTGGAACGCTCCAGGTGCTACTGCACATTTTATAAGCAGTGCGGATGGTTCTGATCCAGTCTCCCAGGTCCAGATCCAGATTCTCTGATTTTTGACATCTTCCACCATTAGCCAGAAGATCACAGAGTTTCCTGTGGAGAACGGAGAAAAGACACACGAGTGAAAAAGAAACGGTTGGCAGGTGCCCCTTTGACAAAATTCCTGTCCGGTCCCGCAGACGCCCTGCCGACTGAAGGCAAACTGGTCGATTGGGGAAGAGTCGATACCGAGAGACTCGAGCTGAGCAAAGGATGTAAGTAGAGTATCGAAAGTGGCAAACAAAGGGGAGGGAGTGTATTGTAAGTGTAAATATATAGTGTAAAAAGATTTGGGTTAAAAAGGAAAGAGAGATACCTCACTTTCTGGTTCCAAGAGGACAGAAGGACATGCATTAAACTCCAAGTGGAGTATTTTTTAGAGATTCCTGAGGCAGCGCCGAGATTGAAGAATGCGTGTCAAACTCCAAAATGGAGTAAACTGGAGATGAGCTACCTTAACTAGAGAAAGTAGGAGAAAACGATTGTAGAAAATTAAAGCACCCATTTGTTGGGGATTATAAATATGTCAGTGAAAAAACTTTTATTTTGTTTAAACTAGGAGACATAAAATTATAGTAATAATCTAGATGATTATTAGACTCTAAAATCAAGTGATTGACGTCAATCAGTGGAGGATAAAAGTTGAGAAAATAGTAGATGAAATAAGATTCTTAGAGTGTCAATAATAAAACAGCAGGACAGCAAGAATCGATAGAAATATAAATGAAGGAATACAGAGAACATCATTGTATAGGCTTTAAAAATTGGTTAAAGAATTGTGTTTTGGTAACGGGCAGCGATTGATGGTGCTTGCCCAAATTGATTATTGTGGTATAATTGATTAAAGTAAGAAATAAATAAGAGACCAAGTAGGTATTGATAGTTAAAAAATGACTTGTTATTATGGGGGATATTACCCTGCTACACTTATGCAAGTCATTACGGAGATACACACCCAAGATTAGGAAGTACCATGCTGAGTGGGTAAAAGGCATGGCTGACAAAATGCCATGACCTCAAGAACGTTCATTATCAAGAACAGTATTGCAACATATGACAACATAATTACATGCTGCAGATACAGGGAACAGGTTACAGAAAAGGATCGCCATTTTAGAGTTATGGAACATGTATCACAGTGAGAAGGAGTGGCTGCATAATCAGCAGAAAGGGAGGACACAACGCCCTCAGGTCCTCTTTCTCCTTCTGAAAACAGACACTGAGAAAAAGGGATTTTATCCTTTAACTGTGGGATATGTCAATCTGACATACAAGCCCCCCGCTCATAACAGTGAGGACAACATGGAAGAAAGCAAGATTAAAGAACGCAAGTATATGTCACCACAAATTAATATAAAGGTGTGATGGAAGAAAGGACAGACAGATAGAGATAAGAAGAAGCTAAGAGACAAAAAGAAGGGAAGGATAAAGCCAAGGAAGTGACAATAGTACAAAATGAATTGATGGGAGGACAGATATTACTCAAGTTAGACGGAAAGGGTATTGATGGTTTCAGAGAAAGAGAAGAAAGAGAGGAACGGGAAAAGAAGGAAAGGGAACAAGAGAGAGCATAGAGAGAGAAGGAAAAAGAGAGGAAATGGAAGGAAGAATGAAGAAGGTATTAGGAGCAAAAGAAAGAGAAGGATAGATTAGAGGAGAAGAAACATGATGAAATAGGAACATAGAGATTGAAAGAATGAAGGTTGCAAAGAAGGCGAGAGGAAGAAGAAAAAAGGGAGATGAGAAGAAGGGAAGAAGAAATTAGAAGGAGTAGGGGACAAATGGATTTCGAAATACATCACCTTGTTAATAGATGAATAGTGCCAATTGAAGCACGCGAACGATGGGATGAAGAGAGAGTGTCACAACAGCCCTGCAGGAAGCTGCAAGGGATACCAAGAACACAGACATGGGCTGATGAACATGAGGCAGAAGGCATCAGGAAAAGGATTGGGGATTTATATAGGCCAATGAGGGAGAAAGATGGTTATAAAACCAAAGGGAGCATCGAAGGAACTCCACCGAAAAAAAACAGGAGGTAGGTAGACTGGATGATGTAATTACAGATGAGTATAGAACGCTGTCCCTAAGTAGACTAGATCTTGATGACGAAGAAAGGGATGACAGCCATACAAGCTGGTGTATAATGATGTCAGATGAAGAAAGGGAAGAAAATGAAAGAGTGCAGAGAGAAGGTGCATACAGTTTTTTGATAGATCCCAGCATCAGAATGAGGGGTAAAGTGATCTGATTTAGAAGACCCAAAAGAGAAAACACCAGAACTGAAAACATATTCTGAACGACCACCTGCACGGTCGCGCAGTGCAGGGGATATATCCCAACCCTATGTAAGCAGATTATGGTTGTTTCCAGGACGGAGACGAATCGGCGAAACTAGCCCCACCTGGAAGACGGGAAGACGAGAAGTGTTGGTGGGTATGACTGCCGACCAGGATTTACACAATTTCCATTATTAGAGAAAGTGGGAGGACGACCACAATATATACAGTGGGCACAAAAGGACAAATATAATTTGAAATGCTAGTTGCACTGCAGGTGCAGGAAAATAGATTCATGAGTTAGAAAGAATGACAGCGGGAAAGACGTTAGCAGTGGGTTACATGAAAGGGCTGTTTGCAGCAATTCTAGCGGAGAGAACTGACCACTTTTGGATACGACCAGGATATGCAAGTGTAACAGCGCAAAATACGACACACGATGGCGCGCCATTTAATAATTGCATAGCGCTCAGAGTGCAGGGCACTCAGAGTAGAATATCCTGACACATCAGACATGGGTGCGATTATGAAAAGGAGAATTGGTGAGGACGAATATCTTATTGTATTTATTCAAGAGATTCAAGACCGTTGGTGTCTTTAGACGAGGGAACTGTGGGATAAAACAATGGCAATATTTTATCATTTTATATGTCAGGGACTGCCGAGCCAGTGCAATGGCAAATGTAGAAACAGGTAGTGATGGAAGAAAAGCCATGGCCAGAAATACAGTTGACTATTGTACATCATTGTCAGTTATTACAAGAGAAGAATAAGAAGAAAGCTCAGGGTAGAAAGCGGGAGGAAGCAAAGTTGGTTCCAAAATAATTGTCCAAATTCGCCATAGAAGGAGCAGTGTTGACAAGTGGTGAAGGTGTGGCAACACGAGAGTTGCAGCCAGTGCAGCCAAGCAATTTAGGATACCCTATAGCAAAGTCGCTTCTGAAAGTTGCTGTTACACTGGTGATACTTTGAAGTACAGCGTTATCTTTCTACACTCTCTGGAAATTGTTACCTGGTGGTCCCGCCCCCTTTCCCAGAACTTTTCAAAAATGGCTGGCTGCACGCTTCTGCGTGTGGGATTCTAGCAAAGTTGCTTCTGAAAGTTGCTGTTACACTGGTGATACTTTGAAGTACAGCGTTATCTTTCTACACTCTCTGGGAATTGTTACCTGGTGGCTCGCCCCCTTTCCGAGAACTCTTCAAAAATGGCTGGCCACGCTCTTCTGCACGCGCGCTTCTAGCAAAGTCGCTTCTGAAAGTCACTGTTACGCTGGTGATACTTTGAAGGACAGCATTATCTTTCTAAACTCTCTGGAAATTGTTACCTGGTATGCAACATGGATCTTAAAGGATTGTTGGACCTTTATAAAACAATTTGGGGGACACTTTGATATTTATAGACCCTAAATATTGTATTTTATTATATTTTTTTAGGTGGCTCGGCCCCCTTTCCCAGAACTCTTCAAAAACGGCTGGCCGTGCACTTCTAGCAAAGTCGCTGTTACACTTTCAAGCTTGTACAGCGTAACGCGGCGTGACTGCCTTCTGTTTTATTTCTTTTCCCTTTTTATAATTTTTTTCCAAAATGTATTGGTTGTGAGCCTTTATTTGTTCCCTTACATCTTTTATGCCGTGATCCATTGTTTTCTTTCTAGTTGGTGTCTGAAACAACGATCCGCAAACTTCCGAACGCCTCGCTCGTGAGTAACATCTACTCAAGCGGACGTGCTCGGCCAATTGGTTAACATAGCTGAGTATTGCTATTATTGTTGCTGCTCCAGTCCGTGTCTTTGAAAGATAATTGATGCCAAGTACGACCTATACCTTAAAGACTGGAATGCCATCCCATATGGTTGTGACTCATGCCTCAGTGTTGTTAAAAGCCACACCGCAAAAGCCTTCCCGTACCAACGCACTAAAAAGGAAGCTTAGCGGTCACCCCGTTGCCGCTCCTGGAAAGAGAACTATGACCAGAGATATCCGTGAGTTTTGTACAACACGTTGTGACTTGGACATTAATGTAACATCGAAGGATGGCATCAATGTGAATGTGGAACATGGTATACTTACAAATGTGCTTGTTGGATGTAATTCTGCTTCCATGATTAATGCGTCTATTACGGACACTCAATTTATGACTATTACACAAAATTATGGACCGTTAGTATCGCCTGCAATGCTAATTGTTGATTTAACTTCACAACCAAGTGCGAACTCGACACAGCCGCATACATCATTATGCTCGAGTTCTACTGTTATATCATATGAATATTTTGATCGTAACAATCCTGAACATTTTGTTGCTGCTCCAACCGCACAAGCTGATAATATTATAGATTTTCCACTTGCTGATGAAACGGCCTCTGGTCCTCCCTCTCCAATAACCAAGGTTATGATTGATGCTGTGCTAACTTATACCAGTCACCAGGCTTGTTTGACCAGCTCACCGACGTCTCTGCTGACTTATCTATATCTTTTTCGCTGCCCATGCCACGAAGAGTGCAAGCTCCCCCTTCATTACATGTTACACCAAGGACATCTGCTTCTCCCGAGAAATACAACTCCTTGATAGAAATTGCATTGAATGCCATGAATTCGACAATAAAAACTTTAACCAAACTTTTTGAAAAGTTAGATGCGAAGATTACACAGCAGTCTAAGCAGATTGATCACATCATAGCGCAAATGAATGCTTGTGATGCGAACCATGCAGCACAAACAGTGTGTGAGTGTTATTTGGTCATTCATGATGATCTTAGTTTTCAGCTCTAACGGGAGTCCTACACCTCAAAGTTCTCTTCTCAGTCTCATCCTCTATCAGATGGTTGTGCTCTTGTGTCGTTTGTCACTATCATACGCCCAGGAGAGCAAAGCAAAGCAACGATGATGCGTTATTACATTGTAACAATATATCTAATCATATTGACACTCCCTCTGTCAAACCTTTGTCTGTCTATAATCTGTTTGATCTTCAGCATGAGTCTAAAAAAACTAGGAAGGACGCCTGTCAGGCCAAAAAAACTAAAAACCAAAAGAGCTTGGCTACCAGCTCCAGATCTAACGTTAAACAGTTTGTTAGGCGTCTGCAACCCTCAAAAACCTCTGGTGATGATTGCAGCAATGCAGTCTTGAACAAATACAAAAATATAGCGAGGCAGAAACGAGAAGGGCGCAGTGATAAATCGACCCTACAAAAAAATCATCCTCCTTTCAATGATCTCATATTAATGATTGAAACTTCTCAAAATACTGATGTTATGATGCCTCTGGCAGTGAATCTGACACTGCTAATACGGCCGGCCTGCATCGCATGTTTGTCTCCAAAAAGTGATGCAGCTAAATTGCTGATTTCCGCCCCAAAGAGCATATTTAAACCCATCTTAACAGTGACAACATCTAGAACTGTGACTGCAGACACCAACACATTGCCCCTCACCAATAATGTTCTTATTGATGTCAGAGCTGAAGTTCAGAGAACCATAGAAGAACATTTGAATCGCAAACAATTGTTTCATGTAGCTGAACAAGTGATTGCCCCTCCAAGTCAGAGGTTAGACACACGGCTTGATATACCTTACCCCCGTGTGTCACATCAAAACTCATCTGATTTATAGGTGACACTTCAAAATGAGAGTTATTTGACCTCTACAAGAGCTTCAAAACATGTTTTAGTGTTAAATAATTATCGTTTGATACTGAAATGTCGTTCTGCCCCGTTCCCTTTATATGACTTGAACAGAACAAGTGTGCTACTCATATGTGATTAAATAACTAGTCCGAGAGACATTACTTCTGGTGATATTAGCCAGGTTGAGTTTTTGAATGACGATGATTTATCAGTGGTGAGACTGTGGCTATCTTCAAACTTGGTACGTAATGTTATGTGGCAAGCTCGAATACAGCTTTTTGCATTAGGGTTCATTCTGGCTCTAGATCCCACACACTGCCCAAGCCATAACAACATAAATGCCGCCAGTGAACTTACATCAATGGTTCCTGTCCGACAGTTGAAATGATATAATCCCAATAACAAGTTCCATCCTTGCAATCCATTTTATATTGAAAATCCAAGTGCTTCTGTACATACTTTCCCATAACTACATTCAGGGCCCCAGCCCTTGATTTCTTCTCTGGGTAGCTGGAACACTTGTGGCTTTTCACATCTGTTGGCTGATACCACGAATTTGACCATTTTTAATATAATAGCCCTGCAAGAAACATGGCTTACAACACCACTAGTTTGGAATGTGTATAACATCATTCTACTCTTGGCGAAAATTGGTTCAAAGGGCCGCCCCTCTGCAGGATTACTAGTAGCAGTCAAGAATGGACAGGGTTTGCAAATCCAATCTTGGGCGGAGCCAAATTCATACTTACAGATGGTCAGAATTGTGTATGGCGCCGGTGTAATTGCTCTAACTAACGTTTATCGTAATACAGCTGCTTTAGCTGATGTTAGATTTTTCCGGGACTTCGCGAGATTGTTAAATATGATCTCACAAGCACCAGCAGTGACAAACACCATCGAGGTTGGTGACTTAAACTTACACTGCCTGACTAGGGGTCGCACTAGAGAGCATCCATTGTCTATTAGGTGGAAAAAACTTATGGAAAATCGTAATCTATTCATGCTTAATGGCTCAATTATGGGTGATATTCCTGCTAAACACACATGGCAAAGAGGCCATAGCAAATCTATCATCGATTACATTTATGTAGATTCAAATACCTTTAATGTGGTTATTAAGTTCAAAATTCTAAAACAGTCCCATAGTGACCACGATTTACTAAGTGTATATTGGTATTGCAATGTAGCAGCAGCTAAGTCTCCAGGTTGGCGATATACGCTGTCCTTGACAGTTAACAACTCCAGAATCAGATTCCGTTGGAACCAACAGACTTTAAAAGATTTTAATGAGGACATTCTACAGAGCGGAGCTGGGCTCCTGTTGGTCGGGGGAATCATACACTTCTACCCTGCAGTTGTAAAAACTTCACTCTTGTACACCAACGCACAACTATTTTACACCTAAACATGAGTTTAACAGGGAAGTCCAACAGCGTAAAGCCATGTTTCGTAAACAGAAAAAATCAGCTCTGGCTTTGCCGGTGCAAGTGAGGTCCAAAATGCTCCAATCATTAAAAAGTAATTTATAATTGCCTGTTTATATCAACATGACAGAGAAGAGATGTTGAAGGCTGTAGGTTCCAAAAATATAGCAGAGATCTGGTCCTTACTTAACATTGCTAATCACTCCAAACAGTTACCAGTTAAAATTTACAGGGTTCTAGAAACTGAGTCGGTTTCATCTTACACTGCATTGTATGCCAGACCTACCTTAGCCAAGTCAATAGCACTTCATTTGTCATCATGCCCTTAGCAAATGCACATACAAAAGGAGGACGTTCTACATTACATACTGAAATCCAGTAGTTCGAGGGCACCTGGTCCAGATGGCCTTAACAATCAGATGTTTAATCAGCATCTGCAGTTATGGGCCAGTACTCTTTAGAACATTTTTCTTCAGGTCATCTTGACCAATGTTATTTCAGACTATTGGCAGAGATCCGTTATACTGCCCATATTTAAGAGAGGTGATCTGTCTTGTCTCTCCAATTACAGGCTTATCGCCCTACTAGACACCCCAGGGAAGATCTTCTCACGTTTTATCCTCAGAGACTTCAAAAGTTGGGTATCGGCTTACTCTAAACGTGATCCATGCCAGACCGGGTTCATTGCAGGTCTTGGCACCTCAGTCAACTTATTAACGATTACGTCCATTATTAAACACCATCAACTAATTAAGAAATCATTGTACTTTGTATTTGTTGACTTACGTGCCCCATTTGACTCGGTATCCGGAGAGCTCATATTGCAAAAACTGGTTCATGAGAGTTGTCCTTCAAACATTATTGCTCTCATTAGCGCCTTACATACTAAAACCAGTATACAAGTCTGATTAACTCTAGAAGGCATTCTATCAACATCTATTGAGACCTACAGAGTCCTGAGGGAGGGATGCATTCTTGCCTCAGCTCTGTATAACTCTTTCATATCTGACATCAGTGAGGATTTTAATGGAATAATAACGGACGCCCCAAAGTTAGCATCCAAGACCATTCCAGCTTTGCTCTATGCTGACGACTTGATGTTCATGTCCAAGACCCCTCAAGGTTTACAAAACCAATTAGATGCACTTTCATTTTATGTCAAAAAGAATCTATTTACTATCAATTTAGCCAAAACTAAAATTATGATATGCAATCATAATAAAAGAGGCAATATTAAAAACATCAAATCGTTTGTGCAAGGGAAGCTCTAGGACCGTGTGCATCAATACTCATATTTGGGTGTGATGATTTCTGATGATAAGGATGAAGCCCAGATGACAAATTGGAGCACTAAGCTAGACATGACCATATCCCAAACAATCCTCATCCAGGACAAATATGGCAAGTTTTCAATAACACCAGCCTTGACATATTTTCGGCAAAAAGTCACGCCTATTATGTTATATGGTTCTGAAATGCTAGACATCTTATCAGAAACCTTATGGTGTACATTTGAGGCTAGATATTGGAAACACATTCTGGGTCTCCCAAAATGCGTTCCTGTTGCTTGGATCAGGAACAAATTGGGACTAATATTCATGCATGTCTGATATTTGTGGCAATTGATAGCCTTATGTAAGAAGTGTCTCCTGGCAAGTGGATCAAACATGCTGATAGGTTCTCTTTCTAAACATATTCTGTTGCCTAAGGATACATTTGCCCACAAATGGCGCCAAGAAGTGATTAATGCACTAGCTTATGCTGATGCCTCTATTACTGACCTTATGCAGAACCCTTCCCGAGTAAAAACTAAATTGCTCCAATGGGATTGGATCAGAACTAGGGAAAAATGTCTGTCTTATCATGATTTTTATGGTAACTTTTTCCTTCATAAGAAATACAGTACAGCTGAGCCGTATATGATCAAATCTCTGTTGCCTAGTATTAGATCTGATTTTCTTGCAACTCAAATTTAATTTATGGCCTACTAAAGAGGTGTTAACTAAATGCAAAATTATTTCCCCTCACAAACATTGTTGTCATTGCTGTAAGGTTAAAAATCAGCCAGAGACTCTCCGACATTTATTGGTTGAATGTAAAGCCCTGAGTGATAAACGTCTTCAATATTTGAAACCACCTTTAAGAAAATTTAGAGAAATAACGCCTTATAGACTGCGGCAGATGATTTTGCTTGGATTATTGGTGCAATACGACTTTTAAAAGACTTGAAGTTAAATGATGAGTAAATTAACTGATTGAATATTTATTCAAGTCATATGCACTTGTTTTAATGTTGCTTTCTAATGAGTTTGTAAGCTGTTGTGTATAATTGTTTTTACTTTTGCTATTTTAAGTTTACGAACATGTAGAAGCAGAGGGGGCATACAGCAGAACTGGCAAACTCCAAAAGGGAAGATGGGCTATTTTCCACAGTATAAGACAGACCAGCAAGAATATTATGCCCAAGACCACACGCAGAAACAGACACGTGGACCGCAAACACAGCAAGTGCAGCAAGGTCCATTGCAAGTACAATTACCACAAGGGCAACTACAGCAACCACCTATGCAAACACAACAAGTACACTCCCAGCATGCACAGACACAGCAAGTAATGGAACCACAACCAAATGTGAATACAGAAGTCCCACAAGCAACTACACCCAGGATAGAGAGTGTGACCGTGATGAGAGGAAATCCTATCATGGGTACAGAGATGAATTTATATCCACAATAGGAAAGCTCACAGAGTGAGTTGATGTGTTCAGTGACACCAGACCCCCAAGAGGAAGCAAGCGTCAGGGTAACGATAGGAGGCAAGACATTTTTGTTTCTTGTAGAAACTGGAGTGACTCGTTCCTGTGATCGAGAGGGAAAGTACCCAATGTCTGACATTGCCATGAATGTGCAGGGATTCTCTGGGACTATGAGTTTAGTTCCTTTTACTGACAAATTACCAATCTCCATAGGAGAACAAGACATGTCTATGCCACTATTCTATTCTATGCAGACACCATTTAACATATTAGGATGTGACTTGATGAAAAAATTAAACATGGCAATATCTTTCACTGACAAGGGGGAAGTGTGTTGCACTCCAGGGAAAAATTATATGAATGTAAGGGAATTCATATTAACATTTATAGGCCAAAAAGAATTACGAGGAGTTCCTTTAGACCCAGAAGTATGTTTGTGTGGAGTAAATATTTTGTGGACAAGGATTTCTAGACTGGTAGATAAAGTGTTGAGAATACCTGATGAATTTTTGTTCAGGCCAGAAATACCTATGGATGACGAAGAAGGATAGGTTATCCCATTAGAGTTAGAAGCAGCAGTGGTCAGAGAGAAAAGGGTGGTTGTTCATGGAACAGATGATGGGGGAAGAGGATGGAGGGCAGTAATAGCTCTTGGTGAAGGATATAGACTAACAGATTTGACAGACGAAGAAATTATTAGAGAGAATTGATCAGACATCGAATTAGTATTTTTCATAAGCCTCACTTATTGGATCAAAGAAGAGAATAGAGAAATACCACAGAGAATCGCATTGGTAAACAAGAAACTGTCATTTTTCCAGGAAGATTTAGAGAAGGTCCCGAGCATTTCATGGACCAGCAGTCCATATGACGTGGGCCTATTGAGTGGAACAGGAGCAGTTAAAATGAAGCTGAATCCAGGAGCAATTTTGCCATGAGCAGAGCAGTAGCCCATGTCCAGAAAAGCAGATGAAGGTATATTTGAAACTATTTCCGCTTTAGTACAGCAGGGAATATTGGTGCCATCAGAATTCCCATGTAACACCGCTGTGTACCCAGTGAAGAAATCAATAGGGGTGTTGTGGAGATTTATTCAGGATCTCCGTCCCCTAAACAATATTGTTGAGGCAGAGTTTCCTGTAGTTCCGAATTCAGCTATTATATTATGCAATATTCCAACCACAGTTTTTTTTACAGTAATAGACTTAAAACACACCTTTTTTCTCTATTCCCCTTCATGAGGACTCACAAGATTTGACCTCATTTACGTACAGACACCAGCACTGGAAACTCCTGAGATGGCCTCAGGGGTACTGTGAGTCCCCCTCGACCTTTAATAGGGTCCTTCAGATGGACCTAGGTAACATACAACTTGAGAGCACAATAATTCAGTATGTGGATGAAATACTAGTGTGCAGCGAGACAGAAGAGAAGTGCAGAAAAGACTCAGTCCAACTAATGACCATAATAGCAGAGAAAGGATACAAAGTAGAGAAACAAAAATTACAATATTGTCAGGAAGAGGTCCTGTACACTGAACATCTAACCTCTCAAGAATGAAGAAAAGTGACACCTGAGAGAGCAGAAGCAATCATGAAGACTTCTAAACCAGACACAGTGATGGAAATGCAACAATGCTTAGGGCTGTGTAATTATTGCAAGACCTGGGTTTTTGATGACAGTACATATATTCAACCACTTTTAAAGGGACACAAGGAAGCACATGTAGGCAAAAGCAAGATAACATGGACAGATGAGATGACTGAAGGATTTGAAGAATTAAAAAGGGCGATGTGTGAGGAATTCTAGACTATAGCGAGGAGTTTTATCTATTCTCACACTCAAAAGCAGAAGTGATGACAGCAGTCTTCACGCAGAAGATGACATTAGGACATGGACATAAAACATTAGCCTACTAAATTGGATTTTAAACCCAGTAATGAAAGGATAATATCCTTGCGAACAAGAGCTAGCTCCTGCTGCTTTCGTGATTAAACATGCTGCAAGTATTACCATTGTGTGCTCAATGACGTTATTTGTCAAGCATTACTTATTTGCCATTTTAGAGAAGCCCAAAAGTACATTGACTGCACAAAGGGCATCAGGATATGAGGTAATTATTTCAAACCCAGCAATCAAAATTGTTAGATGTAGAGTAGTGAATCCAGCAAAGTTCATAGCAGAACCAGTGGGGAAGGAGGGCTATATACATGATTGCACAACGTATACTGAGTTCTATGATGATATTCCCCATGTTAGAGAAAATGCTCTCTGAGGGGGGAAAATCTTATTAATGTATGGTTCTTCGAAAATTGATCAAACAACGGGAGAAAGGCATATGGGGTTGGCAGTAGTAACGTTAAATAAATAGGAGTGGTGAATTTGAAGTAGTGACAAGTGCGAGACTGCCTTCACATTGTTTAGCACAGGCTGCAGAATTAGTGGCACTTTTCACCGCGCTCCAGAGATATGAGGATGAGGAAGAGACAGTGTACTCTGACTCCGCCTGTGTGACTTCAACCGTACATGCAGGATTGCCATGCTGGAAAAGGAGGGGTTTCTTCCACGCAGACAGCACATCAGTGCAGCATGCGTCTCTATTGGACAAACCTATTAAGGAATTAAAGCTCACATTGGCTATCTCCGTGGTGAAATGTGCAGCCCATACAGACATGATTTCTTGTGGTAACAAAGCCGCAGATGTTGAAGCCAAAAGGGCAGCACATTTTACAAATATTTCTGATTTTGAAGTAGAAAGATTTTAGGGCGATGTATGAGGGTAAACCAAGGTTTTAATATGTTATCCATTATAAAGTTAAGGTCAGGTCCCACAAGAAGAGCAGGATTTATGAAAGAGACCGGGGTGTTCTCTAGCCCCCACTGAGGTTTTATGGAGACAAGATAGTACTGGAAAGCCAGTTATGCCTCTAGCATTACTGAAGGTGGCATTGGAACAGCTTCACTATCCTGTGCACAGAACTAGAGAGAGTCTTGCTGCTATAATTGCAAAAGACTGGTTCTCACCAAATGTATTACAACACATGGAAGAGTTTATTGTGTACTGCATTGTATGCCAGAAGTTCACAGCAGGGCACAATTTGAGAACAGTGAGAGGAGTAATCCCCAAACCTAATGGTGCTTTTCAGCATCTACATATAGATTGTGTGGATATGTTTCAAACATTCAAAGCTTATAGATATATGTTAGTGGTAGTATATCCCCTTTCAAGGTGGATTGAGGCCGGTCCATGTACGCACCCGATGCCACATGTGCTGCCAAGTTTCTCATACGTGAGGTGTTTCCTGGATGGGGTGTGTGCGAAGTATTGTGGTCTGATAATGGGATGAATTTTGTTAAAGAACTGTTTGAACAGATTACTCTTTTGTTGGGTATAAAGCACAAGTTCTCATCTGCCTATTAGCTGCAGGCAAATGGTATTTGCAAGAGATTAAATGGACTCCTTAAAGAAAGGATAGCTAAGATCAAGATTACTTTGAAGAAGGGATGGCTTCATTTCCTACCCCTTGCATTATTTGCACTTATGAATCAGCCTGGCTCAGATCACTACCTCAGTCCTCATGAGTTGGTGACTGGACACCGCATGAGAGTTCCTTTTGCTCCTCCCACTCAAATAGAAACTGATGCCCACAGCGTAGCCAAAACATTATTTTATTTTATTTTTGGATTTATAGAGCACACTACAGCCCAAAGGCATCGAGGTGCTATGAGTGAACGTAAGAAGGCTTGATTCAGGGTTATAGGAATGCGGACCAACAGAAGTTACTTGATACAGTACGTTTGCTTACATTTACAAGAAAAATCAGCATCATACAGAACATGGAAAGTACATGAGGAGCTGTCAAACAAAAAGCCTGGTTTTGATGGCTTTCCTAAAGGCTGCGTGTGAGTCAATCAGCTGTAGCTGAGGGGGAAGGGAGTTCCAGAAAGTAGCAGCCATATTTGGGAAGCTAGTGCCACCCGCCCTCACTCTGCATGTAACCAGTGCAGTCATTCTGTTGGAGTAAGCAGCTCTGGAAGGTCTGGATTGGGTATGGGGGCAATTCTATAAGATAGGTAAGGGGGCACCAGCCCGTGAAGACATTTGTGCATCAGGGCTAGTGTTTTGAAGGCAATCCTTTCCTTAACGGGTAGCCAGTGGACCTTCCTCTGAGATGTGGTCTCTTTTTGAGATGCCAGTCAAGGCCCTCAGAGTGTTATTTTGTTTGGCCAGATTCTTGCGGGATATCCCTACAAAGAGGGCATTGCAGTAGTCCAGCCTTGACCCAATTATTGCCCTAGCAATGGTGAGGCAGTTCTGTTGGGATAGGAAGGGTCTGACTGCATTAAGAAGTTTGGAGTGGTATGCTGAGGCGGATGCTATAGCATTAACCTATCTATTCATGGTTAGGTCAGGTTCGATGTACACATCCAACGTTTTAATTACTTGGGAAACAGCAATGGGAATGTTATCCACTGTGAAGGAGCAATATTGTTTGTTCAATTTACTCAACGTAGACAGGGAGCCAATTAACAGAAGTTCAGTCTTCTTACAGTTGAGACATAACCAGTTCTCTGCCATCCAGGATTGGATTGTTTAATAGATGGAGTTGAAGGTGTTAAGGTCAGACAAATAATCACACGAGAGGGGGATGATCACCTGGGTATCATCTGCATAGTTAGTATATGAGATGCCCAGCATGTCCAAGATTTTGAATAGAGGCCTTGTGAAAACGTTGTAGAGGGTGGGAGCAATGCATGAACCCTGTAGGACCCCACACTTTATGAGACTAGGGTTGGCACAAGAAGATTCAGAGAAAACCTTTATCACTCTGTCCTGTAGAAAGGAAGTTATCCAGGCACAGGCCCTCGGGGAGAAGTTAGCTGCGGTGGAGAGGTGGTGGCAAAGGGTCTTGTGATCCACCAGATCAAAGGTAGCGGAAAGGTCCAGGAGAAGAAGGAACCCAGGTTTGCCTGAATCTCTGAGGTTGTCCATTTGATTTTTTAAGTCAAGCAGAGCCATTGGGTGCCATGCCGTGCCCGAAAGCTGGATTGCGGGAGACCCAGAAGGTGGTTATCCTCAATGAATTTTTAGACTTGCAGGTAAGCTGCTTTGTCAAGTATTTTTAGTAGAAAGGCACAGTCATGATAGGCCTGTACTTCCCAGGGACCGATGGGTCAATGGAGGGTTTTTTTATGAGCGGACGGACCCACGCTTTCTTGAGTCCCATTGGGACATGGCCAGATTGGAAGGAATGGTTGATGAAAGCAGTGATAAATGGGGTAAGGGATGGGGCACAATCTTTTATGACCTGAGCCAGACAGGCATCCCCTTTACACAAGGTTTAATGGATTTGAGGAGAGCAGTGACCTCAGATTCACAAATTACCTTGAAATCAAACACAGGGGATGGGCTGGAGGGGGTAGCTGGGGGAGGGGTGCTGTGACAATTGGCTAATAGGTTGGAGAGGGCTTTTTGGTGGGTAAGGATTTTGGTGTGCAGGATTTCTAGCTTGTCCAGCATGGCAGACTGAATTTTGTTGCACCATATCGCATCCTTTAGTAGTGTGGAAGGCGCGGGTGCAGGATACTCAAGCTCCCTGAAGATGGAAAAGATTTCCGTTGTCCAAGATTTGGCATTTTCAATTCTGGTGTTGAATGAGGCAGCTTTGGCCTAAGTGATGGCAATTTTGTAGTTTTTGGAGATAGCCTTAAAGGCTGCTTTAGAAGCATCATTAGGGTGGTTTTCCAGGTAGCAAGCGCTGCCTTTTTCCTGGCATGGAATTCCAATAGCTCTTGGGAGAACTAGGCGTGAGAGTGCTTTGCCTTTTTAGCTTTTTTAAGTCTAAGCGGAGCAACTTAGTCAAAAGCTTGGATGATCACCTGATTAAATGTTGATACCAGAAGCTCTGGGTCATTCGGGAAAGGGTGCATGAGGGCGGGCACAGTGAGGTATGGCGAGATATTCTCCATGGTGAACTTGCATAAGCTTCTCGACATAGCGGCGGGGAGAGGAATAGCAGGTTTAGGAAGCCCCTTAGAAGTGATGATGTCAAATTTAATGCAGTAGTGGTCGGACCAGTGAATGGGAGCAATCTCAGAGACCATGAGCGAGCAGTTATGAGAGGACACCCAGTCGAGCGTGCAGCCAAGGTAGGAAGGGCTTTCTGTAGAGCTGAGGCATTAGCATCGTTAGGGTCATTGAGGCCTAGGTTGAGGTCACCTAGGAGCATGATTTTGGATGATTTTTTGAGGTTATCTGAGAGGGCTGAGATGATGAGATGCATGATTCTTTAGCAAATATGATCGTTAGTGTTTCTTTTATTTCTCAACAGATCAAAAATCAGAGGGAAGGGTTGAACAAGCTTGAAGAAGACAGCCAAACAGTTGATCCCAGTGACTTGCTAAAACAGCCTAGCTTGTACCCAAGCGACCAAGTGCTGGTAAGGTGTTTTGTACGCACTTGGAATAAACCCAGTTTTGAAGGACCTCAACTAGTAGAGGGGGTCACACCCACTGCAGTGAAACTAGAAGGAAGAAAAGCCTGGCTGCATGACATGAAGCCATAGAAAGGAGAGGCCCTCACCCCTCGTGCGCCCAATGACAGTGAAGCAAGAAAAGAAGTTGCACAAATGATGACGAGATCAGCTACCAAGAGCCAAAACAAGGACTTATCAAAATAAAGACCATTTGAATGATTAAAAATCCCAAGTCTAAACGGAATAACAAATACAATTTTGCAGCAGTTCCAGCCATTTTCTAGATAGGTAAAAGATGCAATGTGTTGGTGATAGAATACAGAGAAGAAGAGGACACAACCCTTTATGTTACCTATCACAATAACATTTCACCCATTCTTGTATGCCGTTTTCACTTACATAATGCAGTCTTACACGCTTTAGGTCGAAATGACCGAAAAAAAAGGTCGAAACGACCAAAAGTTCTAAAAAAGTTCAATCCTCTGGTGGTAGCATTAAAAAAAAAAAGCAGGGGCTGCTGGGGTGTCCCCCGCATTGCCCCGCTCACTATACTTTATAGTATAGTGAGCGGGGGATGCAGGGGACACCCCTGCAGCCGTCCGTGAAAAAAAAAAAACAAGAAAATAAAAGGACCCTGCAGCACCAGTTCCCAATCACAGAAGTGAAAGGGCACTGGCGCTGCAGGAACTAGCACGAAGGTGAAGGTAAGTGGGGTTTCTTTATGTTGGTGGTGTGAGTGGGGGTATGCTGGGGGTGTGCGTGAGGGCTTTTGTTATGGGTGTGTTGTGTGTGTGTGTATGTGAGAGAATGTGTGTTTTAACAAATTATCGGGGCTGAAATGTCCGAACACAAAGTGTTTGAACTTTTGGTCATTTGAGCGCTTTGTTTTCAGATATTTCAGCCTCGATAATTTTTCATTCGGTCAAATCACTTGGATTTGTCTTACACAGCTTTAGTAAGATGACAAGTTGATGTTGTTAAATATTTTTGAAATCCTTAAAACAATCCTATTATTTTCAGGATCATCATTGCAATCATTTTCCAATTTCTATCATAAAAGAGTGAGGTTTAAAAATGGACAATTACACATTGAATTAAAAAGAATGGGAATGTTCCAAGCTATAAGAGATACAATACCAGCAAAGAAGTTGGTAAGTTTATTTGGGACACTTCTTGCAACTTCTTTCTGTACAATGATTTATCTTTTCTTCCTTATTATTATTATTATGGCATTTTGTCAAATAATGATTCACAATGGAGATGAAGAAGTGAGTAAAGAGACATCTAATGTTATCCCTGATAAAAGCACCAGTAATATTTTTCCTGATATTTCTAAACAAATTAATCGATTTTCCCGAGAAATGCTGAAGACGATCATAAGGATACAAATGCATATCTTGATAATTCAGCCCATTTAAAGAATAATATGTGGCAGCAACACACGAAGCAGGAGACAAGGAGAACGTCAGATGAGAGCTTCTATGATTGTTCTCTCATTCCTTATGCCATGAGTACAGCCAGAGCATTCATTGCAAGAGAAATACCTGTGCATGATGCAAAGTGCCTCAGCCATCTAGCAGCATGCACAACAAGAGGACAATTTGAAGGAAAATGGGCAACCCTACGATGAGGTCGAGAAAGACATTTTCATAGGGAGATGAATACATACAAACACAGCAAATGGAAAAAGACCCAGCCAAGATAAATAAGAATGCGCATAGAGACCAGATAAGGATTGTTGAACAAAAGAGACTGGGTTGTTCACGCGCTTGGGATATGCCAGGATGCTGGTAGAGACCCCAGCTATTAGTATATGGAACGAGTTGCAACCAGCACAGGATGGGAAGATGGAATTCTAACCTGTAGCGCACATTTATTGATGACAGCACCAGTACAGATACTGCAAATGGTGAATGACAAATGTCTGAAATGTGAGGCTGGCATCATGGAAGGAGACACAAACAACAGAGTCAAAGATGAACAATCTTTTATTAAAGAAAATGTCAGAATGGATTAAGGCCTAACTTGCCCTATTCTAACGTGGGATTTCCCTACCTAAATAAACTAAGGAATATCAGTGTCAGTAAGTTCAACGTATAAGTCTGTCTGTGTCTGAAACCCATACTTGCCTTCACAACTAATACAAAACAATGTGTAGGGACATTAACCATAACTCAAACAGTGTTCCAAACATAAAGTTCTGAGCTACTTCCAGCTCTAGCTTATTTGTCAGCTTTCTCTAACCCAAATGTTAATAAGGTCACCACAAAGTTCAGTTTCTCCTCCTTTGAGCATTAAATGAAAAACAGTTCTATAAAGGTCGGGATGCCCTTTCCCAAGTTCAACACAATTCCAAGATAACACAGTTCCCGGGTACCAAAGCTTCGGGTTCCCTTTCCCAAGCTTAATATTAATATCAAAAGAAAGTATCTTCAGGCTTTAGCCTTTAAGCTGAACTTGTATAATTCAGGGTTCCCTTCCCCAAGTCTGATGTTTATCAATATTTGGTTTCTGCTTTCACTTCAGCAAGCTTTCTTGCTTGCATAAAGAGGTTCTCTGGTCAAGGCACAGTTTCAGACCACACGGTCCACCCATTACAGGTCATGCAACCAGGAACTTGACATTCACTTTTCCATCATCCTTTGTTTTGTTTCACCTTTACTAGCTCTCTGGTCTTGGTGCAGTTTTAGACCACACGGTCCACCCATTACAGGTCACGCAATCAGGGACTTTCAGGTTTCTTTCAAAGTTCAAGATTTTATTCAATAAACAGTTTCTTAAAGTACAGCTTCACTACTTTACCACATTTGTTTCTTTCCTTAAGTTTAATGTATGTGTTGCTTTCATGCATTTCAATATCACTCTGTGTGTGTATTGCAATAAAGGCCAACTTATTTATTTCACTCAACTCAAGGCAGTATTCAATAATGGTGGCTTTTGTTCAGTTCATTCAGTCTGGTATTGACCATAAGTTCTTTTCACTTATTTCATTCAATTAGATATTTATTAGAAGCAACGTAGTTGGGTCCATTTCATACGTTAAGTTACTTTCATTTTTTACATTCAGTTCGGTATTGAATATAAATAATGCTGTTTGTTTCATTCAATGCTCTAGGTTACTTTTGCTTATTTCTTTCAGTTTGGCATTTATTATAAGTAACGTGATTTGTTTAATTCAATGTGCTAAGTTACTTTTTCCTTTCATTCAGTTTGGATTTCAATATAAGTAACATAGTTTGCTTCATTCAATTGACCGTTACTGCTTATTCGGTCTCCTTTGAGCACCCTGGGTATTTTAAGTGTCCCAGACACTTACCCAGTATCAGCTGCTCCTTTTCTTTTCTTTCATCTTCCGAGGGACAGCCAGAATCCACTAGCTGCCTTTCCCATTTTGGGAACTCCGATCAGCATTCACCATGTAACAAGATTCCATGGGCTTCTTGTGGCATACTGGCATCTCGGCTTCTCTTTCTGCAAAGCTTCCACTCTGGTCCTTCTGCTCTCCCGGTTTCCTTGGTCTCTTTGACTGCTGCTGATGGCTCCGCCTTTTATGCACCTGTGCTGGTCTAACAGGTTTCAGGTGTGAGTGAAGGGTTTGCCTTGCCTGACCAAAATTAAGCAAATCAATGGGACATGCTTCACCTTTAGGTCTCTTCCTGGTCCCAGTACTTGAAGAAGCAATGGAGGTAATCTTCATAGATCCTAGTTGTTTCTTCCTCATCTCAGTATTGCTATACACATTAAGGCAGGAGTATAGTGGAACATTTTTGTAATGACTCATAAAGGTTGGGGAAATATCAAGTTGACTATCCTGAGGATAAGGGGATACTGAGATTTATTCCCATGTATTTAATCTTTATTCTTTGTTTTCCTTTCATCATAACTGGTGTGATATGGATTCCTACCTTTCTCAGAAACCATGGAACCAGATGAACAGTATCCCATAACGTTTTCTGGTATAAGGGGATCTTCCGGAAAGGAAGATATGGAATACCGTGTCTCGCCTAAAGGTACCTCACTCCCAATTCCCAAGGGTGCTCCACCCAGGTGATCCTCCCTCTCTTGTCCACTCACAGGTTCTGGATGCAATAGTGATGGCCTTTTCCTGCCCACCTGCATAGAGGATTCAAGCGGAGTAGGAGTGAGAATACCCTCAGGTTTCTCACAGAAAGCATGGGACAAGCATTCAAAATTGTTAACATGGGTCAAAAATGAAGCAGTACCTGTATCCATACTGCCAATGAAGAATATCACATTATGTTTCAGGAACAAGGGTGTGACTAACGTTGGAGAAAACAAAGAATGCAAGCAGATAATTGATGTACCAGGAATGAATGGAGGAACTGCCGTGCTAATGGTCCACTATTGGGCCTGTGGATCCAAAGCTTATATGCAGCTGCCTTAAAACTGGGGAGGAATATGCTCTATCGTGATCATACATGTTCCTGCATTGGTGATTCCCCAAAGTTATCTTCATATCGTGGACTTTCCGAAGATAGATACACACCAGAGAAAGAAACGGTCACTTAACCACATCCAACTGAAGACAGATAACCATTTCTAAGCAAAATCAATAGAAGCCTATCATGACATTCCAGCTGAGCATAAACTGTTCAGTGGAACAGCAGTGATGTTTACAGTTATATTCATGCCAGGAATTCAGACTGCAGTGAATGCCAAGTGGTTATAAATAACCAGGTGGTGAACTGTTACAAACAATAAATACAACAATAAAAGGATTTAATGTGATTAGAGAAGAATTGAGGGCCATTCGAGTCATGACCCTCCAGAACAGGTATGTCCTGGTCTTGATGACAGCAGTGGAAGGTTGGCATGTGCGACAAGATTGGGGCTTCTTGCTATACATAAACACCTGCCCATGATAGAGAAAATGGAACCCTGACAGAGGTAATAACTATGCTGACAACCCTGCATATGAAAATTGAGGAAGAAGTTGACAAGACCGAATATAATGATTGGTTCCTGTCCCTGTTCTTGTGGGTTCCAACCTGTTGGGCGAATGCCTTCAAGTTGCTTGGAGCAATACTAGTGGTAGTATTGCTAGGATTATGTCTTATAAGAATAATCATAGGACAGTGCAAGAAGACAGCAAAGAAAATTATTGGAATGAAGATAATGATCAATGTGAATACTGAGACTGGCAAGCACACAAAGACTGAAAGCACCACCTATGAGCACCTGAAAGGAAGTCCCCTGGCACCGCCAGGAATTAAGTCTTATTACCATTAGGATCATAAGAACTATGCAGGATGTTGGATATTCTGTCAGCCAACTGGGGAGTGTTGCCATATGACCTGGAATGTGGTTGAGCACATAGAAAATGCAAGTGACCTAATGGGGGTGATGAAGATATGGATTCCAAAGAAACCAAGGTGCCAAGGTGTGAAGAAAAGGGGAAGAAGATTGAGGAGGTGGTTGAGGACTCAACCAGAGGGTAGAATGTAGAGAGACAGGTGTATACGTCACCTCTAGTGCCCGACCCCTCACCTGCACCATATTGGAAGAGCAGCAAGAAAGCACTGTGCATGACACCAGGTATCATCCCAATACTGCATTGAAGATACGAGAGACGTTATGCACTCAGACAACCATATTGAATATAATGTCACACTGATGTGGTGGAAGGATGTCTGCATACACCATTGGACATAGAAGAGCTATAAGTGAAGTCAGGCAAGAGTAAAGTGATGTCATAAAGTGAAGACACAAGGACACACTGAAACGATATAAGAATAAAGAATGAATATGTAATTAAAGTAACAAAGTAAACATTTATGCGAATACGAAGAAATCATATATACTAAGAAAATAAGTGAGAAGAGTCATTAGATGTATATATGCAGAAACGCTAGGTAGATGAGCTATATAGTAGCTTGCTGCAGTAGAAAATATAACACGAGTAAAGCGGCCATGGTGAAAATATGGTGGTCGGTTTCTTATACTATATATATTATAGTGAGCTAAGAAGCCTGAAGGAGGGAGATCGAGGCTGCAGAGGCGGACAGGCAATGGAAAACAGCTTTGTCCGAGGAACAAAGAATATCTGTTGGGCTTGGGCTCAGGATTGCCACATCAAGAGGTAACTGCAAGGCACAAGGGGAGTGAAAGAGGATATGCTGCATACGCACAGCATATTCTCTTAGATTAAATAAAGGAAAGAACATTTGCAAGTGCTAAGTATTGAATAATCAAAGATGCAGAAGCATATGTAACACAGTACAACCAAGTCCCCAGAGGCCAAGAGGAGTAATAGCACCCAATATAATTGAATTAAATAGCACTAAATAAAAGGTCAGAATGGACAAAATTGTGGTCTCCTAACACGTGGTACAAGATTGGAAAACAAGGCCTATTCATTACGCTTCAGATGAAGATAGCGATGTACCTACAGTCCCTTAAAAGTCCCAAGGAAGAGAACAGTAAGCACGGTCAACTACAAAGAAGAAGCCTTGGCTTACGGCCTAGTTGATGAGGGATGGAAGGCTAATTGGCCAAGTGGGCAGTGGCCTGACGTTGTTCTCTGCAACTGGGTTTCGTTTTGCTTACGTGCTGCTAACGAGCCGAATGTCCAAGTTTGGAGAGAATGCCAACCAATCATAAGGGCCTATGTAGCGATGAACCATACATTGTTTCATGGGCCAACCCGCTGCTGTTATTCTGCTATTAGTCATCTGTATTATACATAGTTAGAGTAGTTCAAGGCGTGACTACCAGATAGAGGGGAGCCAATTAGGTTACCAACACCTAAACAAAATATAGGCATATATGTTCCCTTAACCAATCCCACCTTGCAATAAGTTTTTAATGTTTACCACATAGGGTGATGCCATGGCTGACGAACATAGAGGTATAAAACCTTTTCTGTAACTTAAATGCATTGAGAGTGAGTGAGCTGCAATCTGTTTGTTCACCAGGTTTCTCTACTTTATTTGAGCTGATAATAAAGTAGTATTTTGCCATATTCTTTGAGTCTGTCTGGTTATTTGGGTCTATGATTGTTTACTGGTAATTCCATCTGGCACTTGGAACGCTCCAGGTGCTACTGCACAGATCACTCGTGGTCTCAGACCTTCTTTGGTGTGGTGGGACTGAGAGAGATACTTACCTGAACTTGTTCTGACTTCTGACTTTTGGAACACTTAATGCTAACCACTGACATTGCACAATCCAATAGTACACCAATCGGAACAGTATAACTTGTGGAACTGGTGACTCTAGGATACTGGGCCCTGTTCCATTTCAGGGGTGGACTTACTCAGTGTTTTTACTGTAATTCTCTACTTGATTACTTACCTGTGTTTACTGGTTTTTCTAACTCGTCACCTGCTTTACACACAATTATTGAAAGTGATGCTAGCTATTACTTCACTTTCTTAAAGGTAAAGGGCAGGGGTAATGTGCTCTAGCACCTTGAAGCATCTGTGTGCTAGAAGGAATTACCAATAAAATATCTCAGACCAAATAACCGGACAGACTCAAAGGAGATGGCAAAATACTGCTTTCATCTCAAAGAAGTAAAGCAGGGCGAATAAACACTCATCAAATTGATTTATGCAGGATCACAATGTCTTTTCGATTATAATCAGTTTATGTAATGCTCGATGCATCATCTACGATGTTATCCTATGTGGCAAACTATAAAACCTATCGAGGGGTGAGATTGGATTAGGGAAACATGTCTACATATAGCTGGTACGCGTGTTAATCCCTAATTGGCGGTCTCTTGTCTGTGAGACACACTGTGATGTACTTCTATATACGTGGTGTAATATACTCGTCATAGCAGAGAATATGGCAGCGGAATAATACTTTGCAATATTGTATGTAAAGGTGCTTGGCAGGCTTTTCTGATTATTTGGCAACCCAAATCCAACCTTGGACATCCGGCTTGCTAGCAGCACGTACATAGAAACGACACCCAGGTGCTTGAAGAAACATCAGCTCTCCCCTTGTTTTCCCAATTAGTCTCTCATCGGTAGGCCTCATGCCAGTACCTTCTGTCTTGGGACATTCAAGTGAGTGTAGGCACACCATTATCTTAGCTTCAGAATAGCACTTGTTTGCAAGCCCTCCATCGCGTGTCAAGAGACCATGAATTTGTCCATGTCGACAGTGCATTTAACACTATTTAATTCAATTATGCTGGGTGCACCGCTTCTTGGCTTCTTGGCCTTTAGAGAATTTCTCACTCTATCCCATATAAACTTCATGGCCTTTTAATTGTCCAATACTTGGCATCTGTAAATGTTCTCATTCCTATTAATATTTGAGAAATATGTCCTTCGCGCAGAGTCTGTTTGTTAGACTCCCTTTGTGTTTTTCCTTCATCTCTCGAAATAGAATCCTTACTCCCCTAATTTTTCAAGGGAAAACAACTTCTTCGTCATATTTTCACTTTAAGATCCTGGTCTAGTATTTTGAGGTAGCTCGGTTGATTGACATAAACCGTCGTCCATCTTGTTCTGATGGTCATCCTAAAAGTTGAATATATACCTCTCATAAGCAAGCTTCTATAAGTTCTTTCTACCTTGCGTTTCAGCGTATTTACAGGTATTGTTGAATAAGTAACTTTATTCTTCTTTGTGTTCATAATTACTGTATTGTAGGAGACATTTTTCTCTTAGTGCTTCAGTTACATCATCATTCTTAAGTGTTTTCATATCGTTTCAGCCTAGGTTCTTACATCTTCTTTATGATATTCTTTCGCTGTCATCAGACTTTGTTTTAATGCACATCCGTTCTGTTCATGGCTGCATTTCAACAGCTCGCAAAGTACATCCTTCTTGGTAACTTTCCTCCACTATGTCAGCTTGTGGGTACACTCTGAAGGTTTGTCTGAGTCTGTCATATGCTCGTTGTGGTACAGGAATATTGCAAGGATTCAGGCATGGGTTGCCCATCATGGCTCTTCGTCTGTCATCCCAATATGATGGTGGCAAGGGGGCGGGGACTTGGGAGAAGACGGGTACCTCCTCCTCTACATTCATCTGTAGAGCACCCCAATAGTGAATGTATATGTGTAGTTGATAGTACTTGTGTGCTAATAATTACTAGAGGTTGTCATTGCTTAGTGTGCATTTGAAAGGCCTAATAACCAATTGTGTGTTTTTGTATTTATCTGTCTAACTGGAAGTGTTGGAGTGCTCCATGTGTGTGTCTCATTGTAGCCGAGAGCTCTCACACCCCACCTGAGTCTAAGCCTTACCGCTTTGCTGCCCTTTCTTGACTGGGTTTGGCTAGACTTCAGTGTCTTTCCGGGTCACTGTAACAGGTTGGCCTATCAGAATCCAGCCCCAGGATTGATTCTGAAAATCCATCTTATCAGTCATGATGGAGTATGTAAGAGCTTTTATATTATGCACACTGCCCAGACCGGTCGCCTTGTGGTCGTGACATACATCACTGTAAAGGCATGCAATCATTAAAGGAGGGGACTTAGTGGATGACCAGATGTGCCCAATCAAAGTGGCCTGCACAACAAACTGCCTCACACTTTTGCAGGCAATGTGCACCTTTGTTTGCGCCAAGATGGACTGATCATGGCTTCGAAGCAACTATGGTGACTCTAGAGGTGAGGTAGGATGAGGCAAAGTTATGATGGAATTTAAATGTAACTCAGTCCATCTTGAACCTGGTGAAGTGAGCCTCTGGCATTGGTAATGTGATCATATGTCTTAAGGCCATGGGAAAAGTGGACAACTGTATTCTGGCCCATTGTAGTTTTGGAAATAAGTTGCGTAAGCACATTAGCATAGTTTACATGAGCATTGATGGTGCACTGATCTCTAAGGTTGTGTGAATGGGGGCACGAGACAGACAATACGTCTGAAGTTTTTCAAATAAAAAAAGCAGATGCTGGAGCAAAGTTTACGTGGGGGTGGGTTACGTCCGGTCCGATAGCACAGCGAGTAGAGCGCTCGCTTTGACATCTGTGCAGGGCCTGCTAACGCAGGTTCCAATACCGGCAGAGCCAAACTCAGCCTTCCAGCCTTCCGAGGTCGATAAATGAATACCACACACCGTGGGTAATAATAAGCAGCGCTCAGATGCCTGAGGGTTCGTAGTGCTATATAAACGCTAAATTATTATGATTAAATTACGTTGGTGTCATTATCGAAATACACGCCCAGATTTTTTACTTTTTCATCTGCGGTTACAGTTTGTTCACAGAGTAGTGAGAGGGGTGTAGATTCTCTTTTGGGCATTATGGGTTTCGGTACCAAAAATAATGATTCAGTCTTAACGTTATTAGTTGATAGGAGTTATCTCCATGCCTTTGTGACCTTTAAATACATTTCAGGGTTGATGGCATACAATTGACCACCTGTAGAAAAAGACTTCAGGACCTCAAAAAGTGGGGCCAAATAAATGTTGAAAAGCATATGGGACAAAGAGGGCCCCTGAAAGACCCCACAGGGGATAGCCTCTTAGAGGGATTGAAGGTACCCCATTTTAACAAATTGGAGGCGACCAGAGGGGAAGGACTGGAACTGTCTTCTGGCTGAAGTGAAGATCCGTGTGACCTCCAAGTGCTGTTGAAGTAAGACTTCATGATCAACGGTGCAGAAGGCCGGCGAGAGCTCCTGCATTATCAACAATAACTTGCCACCGTTATCTTGCATATCGGGGTGTCGTTCCAAAGAGGGTTGCCTTTGTCCCGTGAATAAGATGAAAGCCAGACTGCAAAGGACCGATGGAGATGCTGCCCCAAAAAGTTCTGAAGTTGGGAGAACACAATTGCTGCCATAATTTTGGCTAAGAAAGGTACATTGGCGATAGGTCTGAATTTGGATAACTCTGCCTTCTCGTGCCCATCCATACCTCACGCAGACCACCAACCCTTACAATCTCTGCTGCGGGTTCTGTTTGAGCACACAACATCACCTCTACACCCATACACGCTGACAAGTAGCCTGGTCAGATCCCTCTCTCCTCGCATTTCTTCTCTGAAACCCACCTCCCCTCATTCTGGCTGCAATTAAAACATTCCTCAATTACCGCCACTTATCACGTCATTGCATGGGTTTGTGATTTGCCACTTTCCCTTACCCCATGTGCAGCTTACAGAGACATGTGTCTACATATTTTCTTTTGAACCAAGTGTGTCCAAACACTGAAGCTTATATGAGGATTGTGTGCTCCTTTGTTCCCCTGTCACAAGAAGTTGTGTGTACACCACGGTGTGACCCTCACCTTTCAAGGATTGTCAGCTCGTGTTCTGTAAAGGAGGGCTCTTTGAGACACATGCCGGGGTGGACAGTTGCAGACAGCGGGTAGGCTGCACAACATAAATCCACAGAAGCTACGAGAAGGCTGTGCCACTTCGTCTTCCGCGCAGGCTGATATTCTGGGCAAGGCTGCCTATGTGTGGCAGCTCGCGCCAGCGGGTCTTGGCAAGGAAACGACACAGTGCTGCCAAAAATATATTTTTCAAAAATGTCATTGGAAGTGAGACATAAGCGAAACACAGACAGACGCTTGTGCTCCTGAAATTCTGGGGAGAAATTGGCATTTATGACACTCACTCTCTATTAGAGCTCTGGCTGCAGTCCAGAAGTTGCTAAAATGGAAAAACTGCCTTCATGCAAGTCTAAATAATCCAAAGAAATTGTCTATACATCGCAGAAGAAACGCTGCACCAGTGAAATACGGGGTTCCACAAAGAAGCAGGGGGCATACATTCTATTCTTTTTGGAGAAAAAAAAACATAATTTTCAGAAAGTGCAGCATTTTTTATCAATATGAAAAGAGAACTATACCCGGAATTCAGGTACTTTAGCTGTCCCGACCTGTGTTCACTGGATTTGACGTCCTATGTGCACGTGTTAACTCACTTCCTGTTTACCATAAAATAGCAAAGGGCACTGGGAGCTCCTTGGATTACAGGGATCTCTTCTGGATAGGAATAGTCTCACCAGCCCTGGAATCGCCAAAGGTATGCGTTTACATATAAACACCATTCAGAGAATCTTTTTTTAAGTCTGGACTAACTGACCTCCCTATTTCTTTCAGCCCTTGGAATATTTTTCACCATTTAAAAAGCGCTCTGCATGGTGGAATTTCGATAATGTTTTATACGGTATTTTTACATTAATTTTACCCAATGTGTTGGACTTAATTGGAACAGATATATGAAATAAAAACTTGCACAATGTAATGCAAAGTGGTCTTGTGTAGCGCAGTTCAGCCATTTTGGAGGCCTCTTGGCACGTGCATGAAGGATCAGGCTTGCAATATTCCAAAGCAATTATGCAGATGAGAAAAGGTAGGTTTAACATTTGTGATGTGGTCGGTGGCACAAGGGCATAGAACGTTATGAGACAAGGTTTCAGGAGAGGAGTGAGGAGATCATGAGGTTGTGTAGCAGTGCTGTAAAGGGGATGAGGAATGGAGGGAGCTCCAACAAGGGGGCATGGCAGGGATCAAGAGGCGCACTGAAATTTGATAGCACTTGGAGTCAGGCAGGAGAGGTGGCATAGTTCTTTCATTTATTTTGCTGTACCCGCCTCTCTTTTTGTTAATCACAAGTGCAGAGTCGACACCCGCAGGTATACCTTTTACACAACAAATATGGCTTCTGCCACATAGTGAAAGGGCTGCTTGTGGGTGTCAATGGGCTTCTTACAAGTCGGGCGGTAGCCCTGCCATTGCTACCAGCGGGTTGCTGCCGGACTTGCAAGGTTTACAGGCACCTGGCTTGCCGGTAACACTGGGGGATTACAACCCATGCGTTCCGGGAAGTCAGACGCCGGTAAATTGTAAATCCCCATTCCCATTTGAGTCCCATAGGACTCAAGGGGAATGGGGACCACGGAAGCACCAGCACTGTTAATAACGGTGCCGGTGCTTCTGTGAAACTCTGCAGGTGGGTGCCGTCTGCCCGCCAGGTCTGGCGGGCAGGACGGCACCGGCCCGCAGAGTCGTACTGTGCCGGTCCGGTAACAACGGTGCCGGTAGGCTTACCAGCACCGTTGTAACCAGACCGGCACAGTTGTAATGAGGCCCAATATCTCTTATTAAGCAACACAAGGAGATACTTATGCACCAAAAAGCATAAGAGGAGCACCCCTGCCTCTCCTTTTTGTTTTTTAATAGCAGGCGCTGTCCCCCACAGCAACCTTTTCACTCAACAGGGCCTCGTAATGAAAGGGTTGCTTGCAGGGGTTGGTGCCTCTGATTAAGAAACAAAAGGAGACGTTGGAGCACTGCTGTCATACCTTTTGGTGCATCCGCCTCTCCTTTTGTCTGTTAATCAGAAGCTGCAACCCCTGCAGGCAGCCCTGGCAGAGCCCCCGCTCTGGAACACTTTTCAGAAACTATGAGGGCTCTGCACATCTGACCAGGCCCACTTAAAGTCATGAAGTGTGGAGAGACAGAGGAAGACATTGGGAGAGATAAGGTGGGAAGAGATATTTAAAGCGTATACATTTGGAGATGGGAAGCCAGAAGAGCGGAAGAATTGGAAAAGCGTGGCAGGTGGGAAATTAAATGTACTATAACGTTCCACAGGATCACAAGGGGGAAATCGAGTACCGTATATTCCGGCGTATAAGACAACTGGGCGTATAAGACGACCCCCAACTTTTCCAGTTAAAATATAGAGTTTGGGATATAACCACCCTATAAAAAACAACACCCGGCGTATAAGATGACCCCGACTTTTGAGAAGATTTTCCTGGGTTAAAAAGTCGTCTTATACGCCAGAATATACGTTAAGCAGGGATTCAGAGAATTATGAATTTACATACTCGAGTCCAGAAAGAATGAGACCACGAGAGAGAATTTTAGAAGACTCAAATGAAAAAAGGTATGAACCCAACAGAGGTCGAAGAGCTGAATTCTGTATCTCTCTGGACTGCAGGGAAGTGGAGGAAGAGAAAGAGTTGACAACTATGTCTTCCAGGTTGTGGGCAGATGTTGATACAGGGCTAGATAGAGCGGCAAAGCAAATTGCGGAGGCCATGTGGGAGAAGGGGCAGCAAGAGAAGGGCGATACATAATTTCAGCTTGAAGGGTTTGATTAAAGGAATCGACATCGAATTGAAGAATGTAAGGAAGAGATCGGAGTGTGCAGACAGGTGGTGAAACGAAGGGAGGGTTGGTGTGAGAATCATTAGCAGCACCGTTGTTACGACATGCTCTGTTACGCTCTGATTTAGCCCTGCTGCCACTCTGCATGTCGTTGCACGTTTAATTATGTTCGGAATTAGCCCTGCTGCCACTCTGCATGTCGTTGTACGTTTAATTATGTTCTGAATTAGCCCTGCTGCCACTCTGCATGTCGTTGCACGTTTAATTATGTTCTGAATTAGCCCTGCTGCCACTCTGCATGTCGTTGCACGTTTAATTATGTTCTGAATTAGCCCTGCTGCCACTCTGCATCTGCATGTCGTTGCACATTTAATTATGTTCTGAATTAGCCCTGCTGCCACTCTGCATGTCGTTGCACGTTTAATTATGTTCGGAATTAGCCCTGCTGCCACTCTGCATGTCGTTGCACGTTTAATTATGTTCGGAATTAGCCCTGCTGCCACTCTGCATGTCGTTGTACGTTTAATTATGTTCTGAATTAGCCCTGCTGCCACTCTGCATGTCGTTGCACGTTTAATTATGTTCTGAATTAGCCCTGCTGCCACTCTGCATGTCGTTGCACGTTTAATTATGTTCTGAATTAGCCCTGCTGCCACTCTGCATCTGCATGTCGTTGCACATTTAATTATGTTCTGAATTAGCCCTGCTGCCACTCTGCATGTCGTTGCACGTTTAATTATGTTCTGAATTAGCCCTGCTGCCACTCTGCATGTCGTTGCACATTTAATTATGTTCTGAATTAGCCCTGCTGCCACTCTGCATGTCGTTGCACGTTTAATTATGTTCTGAATTAGCCCTGCTGCTACTTTGCATTTCGCTGACTATACTTTTATGATTAACAACTCAACTGTCTAACAATCACTGCCATTGGCACCTCTGTAATACCATACCTATCGTACCTACCTGCTAAAGTGTATTGACTTAGCTTGAAGCCACTACTTATTGCAACTCACTACTAGCCCTCAAAACACCTCATTTGCCTTGTTGCCTCCGCATTATGTTGTTTTGACATAGCTGACTGCTGCTCAACTTTTTGCCCTGCACTGCGCTCCCTTCCGCTTACTCCCTTGCCATACGACTGGTCACAACCATGGATCACAGCATGCACACGTGTTAGTCATATTGCTATCATCCTTTGCCTGCTCGTTCACCTACAGCCACAGCGCTCTATCAAACACACCATTCCACCCCCTGAGACATTTACTATCTTCATGATTGCAAACTCAGCTAGAGGCTCTAACCTTAACTGCCCACTATGCTAGAGAGCCATCACCCAAACCTGCACCTCGGGAAGGAACACTAACACACCGCCCATCACCACACTGCCTCCTACCAAACCCTACCTATACTCCCCTGCCCTCTGGCTAGAACATTTTGCTACAAAACCCACGCCTAACCAACCTTGTTCCTTGCACTTAAGGAACACCAGACTGGGATCCAGATTCCTTCACGCTGGTCGCCACCCGCTGAAGTCCACTATGACCTCGATATCTCCATCACACAATCCATGTCACCTTGGTCCTATCCTACCCCCTCCCTTGCCCTCTAGCGACCACACTCCCAAAGAGACGCTGATACTGGGTGCCTTGATCAATGCCAGGTCCCTCCCTGCCCATGCACTGGACATGGCAGACCTCATCACAACACAAGATCTTGACTTCCTGGCCATATCAGAGACATGGCTACATGCAGCCTCTGGACCACTACCTTCCCTCGCCATACCTTCGGGCTACTCTATCATTAGATGCGACCGCAACACCAATCAATCAAAAGGCGCGGTGTCGCCTTTATCCACAAAAGCTCACTCGGCCTCAGAGCTATTCTTAATCCTCAGTTTCCATCTGCAGAGTTACTCTCAGTCAAGCTCCGCATTTCTCCCAACCAAACTGCCACCCTATACCTCATCTATAGGTCGCCAGGACCTCTCACCACCTTTGCTGACGACATTATGACCTTACTAGTAGATAGATCTAAGACTAAGGCCCTCATTCCGAGATTGGAGGTAGCCATGGCGCTATTTGCGCCATGGCTGCCTCCAATACCAGGTCCGGCACCGGTCTGGTTGAATGGGGACTTACCGGGTCATTCCGACCCTGGAGGACCCGGTAAGTCCCCATTCAACCAACCATTCCCCATTCCCATTTGAGCCCCCATAGGGCTCAATGGGAATGGAGAAGGTGCTAATAACGGGCCTGCGTCCTTTCCGGTTCCGGCTAAGGGACCTCAGAATTGGGTGGTAAGGGATTACCGGCACCGGTCTCCTTACTGGTGCCCGGTATCTCTTACCGCCCAACTCATAATAACCCACAAATTCTCAAATTATCCTACTCTGTGATTTTAACCTGGGCTTCCAAGACCCTAACGACCCTAATGCTGTGGACATTGCCAACACTCTATCTGAGCTAGGATTCTCCCATCACATCCTCGAACCCACACAAATTAAGAGGAGAACCCTTGACTGGCTAGTTGACCTGAACTGCAGTACCAACTTACAGTCCAACTCACTTTGTGCTTGCTCAGACTATCACATAATTACCTTCAGTATCAAAGCCAACATCCAAGGCCCTAAACATGATATTGCCGCTGCTTTGCGCAACAGAAACAAAAAGGATATTACAACTGATAAACTACTCCCAATTATCCTTCCCACTCTAAACATAGCTTCTTCATCCTGCTCTGACCCAACAGTACTAATCCCTGAACTACAAAGAGGCTATCTTCCAGGAAAAAAAAGACACATACAACAAGTGTGTCTTGCAAGCAAACTCTAACACCAAAGAGCTGTTTAAGATTCTGAAAGAACTTGAATCCCCTGTAACTCCCCCTAACTCCTGCATAGCATATGGTGTGCAAACATACAAAAAGCACTCCTAGATAAAATTGCCACTCTTCAATGCAAAATCAATGCTAAACAAAAAGACCAGCAGATCAACCTCCCTAATAGCACGAACACCCCCACCGTACCGACCTATAAACCCTTCAGCTTCTCCCCTCTTACCATCGCTGAGGTTGAATGTATCATGAATAAGCTCAAACCGTTAAACTGCCAGGGCGATACTTTCCCAGCTCCCTTCATCAAGGAGGCCACTCATGATCTAGCCCCTTTTATCACTGCCTTCATAAATTTGTCCTTCAAAACCGGCATCGTCCCAGACAATTTGAAGGACGCTTGAGTCATTCCCTTGCTAAAAAAAAACACCCTAGATCCAACAATCCCAAAAATTCCAGGCCCATTGCCACAGTCCCATTCATGCTCAAAATACTAGACTGAGCTGCCTATCTGCCGATCCAGGATTACTTGGAAACTAACCAACTCCTTGGCCTATGGCTATCTGGCTTCCGGCCCAGGCACAGCACCGAAACTGCCCTCATTGACCTAAAAACTCAGATTGAGGAGTTGAAAGATAACGGGAAACTGGCCTTGCTACTACTACTAGATCTGTCTGCAGCGTTTGACTTGGTTAACCACCAAATCCTCTGGCATCTTAAATCAGCTGCACACTTCTCTGACTCTGCCACCTCATGGATTAGATCTTTCCTTGATAACATATCTATGGGTGTATTCTCCTCAGCAGCATCGGCCGAGCCGTCACCCATTCAATGCGGTGTCCCTCAGGAATCTTGTGTGTCTCCCACCCTCTACAATGTGTTCACCAAACCACCTTTTGATATTCTTGACTATCTGGGTGTCACCTACACTAATTACGCCGATGACACCCAGATACTCATCCCTATCACAGGTGATCACGTTGCTGACACAAAATCCCTGAACGACGTATATCTGGTTGTTAAAGCGTGGATGGCACAACACAAACTCTGTCTCAATGATGATAAGACGGAACTCCTCATCTTGGGATCTCAGCAACGCCTTAACAAATTAGATCCCTCATTCAAGTCCTTCACCATTGACGGCAATATCATTACGGTGTCCAATGACACCAAAATGCTGCACACTGTCACTGTCCAGATAAAACAACGCCGTTAGCTCAGCTTCTGCCTATATGTGCAAACTCATCACAGCTTGTCAACCCTTCTTGACTACTGCTAATTGCACCACTCTTGCTAGAACACTTATCATGTCAAAGAATGACTACTGTAACACCCTCTACCTAGAGACTAGCCAATGCAACCTAAATAAACTTCAAGTCACACAGAATAATGCTATCAGGGCCGCCCTAAACATTCCCAGAAATCACCATATCTATGACCATAGACGTAATCTTCATTGGCTCCTGGTAGCACAGAGAATATCGTTGAAAACGTTTGCCCTCACCCACAAATGTCTAGCCAACCAGGCCCCCACATACCTTGCTAACCGACTCACACCCCACATCTCTACCCGACCACAGAGAGCTGCCCAAGCCCATTGCCTCTCCCTTCCCAGGTTCAAACTTCAAAAAGCTGGAGGGGTGAGTTTCCCGGTCTGAGCTTCCAAACTGTGGATTACCTTGCCAACCTGCTTAGAGCTGAACCCTCCTTTCAATCTTTCAGGAGCAAATCCAAATTGTGGCTTGCTGCTCAAGACAATCGTGCTTCCTAAGGCTTAACACCCTGATGCTACCTTTTGCCAGACATGCACTGTGACTGCCTTACTGTGTATTACCTGCTCTTAATTCTACAACCTTGATTGTTTCATCTAGTCTATTTCATGCTAAGTATCTCACTCCTCATTGTTATTGCACCTTGTACTCCTCTGTAAATGTGTAACTGTAACCCTGACTGCACATTGACCACTTACTCATTAATAGTACCCCATGCGCTGCTTTTCATCCTTTGCACTTTCACTGTTATCCTACCATGTACTCTTCTGTAATGTATAACTGTAACCTTACATCTGTAACCTACGATATGCGCCCAGATGCCTTTGGGCCAGGTGCGCTATATAAATAAACAAAATTACAAATTCCAGAGAGGTGGTTGTGTAACTCAAAGATAGAAATACAAGTACCAAGAAAAGACATATACTGGGAAAAAGGAAGAGGACCAAAGACTGACCCCTGGGGAACACCAACCAGGAATATGATAGAAGGTGACCAGGCGATGGGTGTTTAGGCACAAGAGGAAAGATGAATGGTTGAGGGAAAGGGGTGAGGCAAGGAAGAGCTGACCTGGAGGGTCCATGTCAGTAACTGCGTTGAGGTAGAGTGTCATCCACGGTGTTAAAAGCAGTAGAGAGAGCTTGCAGAACGATAATGGATGGGTGTTCATTGTACCATGCTTTGGTCAGAGAATTGTGAACAGGAGTTTCTATGACAAAAGCCTAACTGAGTTGGACTCAAGGGAGAAGAAGTAGTAAAGGAGTACATGATCGGAGAGTGGAAAAGGCGTTGGATGTTTTAGGAACTATGTGGATAGGGCAGGGTAACAGTTTGTGGAAGGAGCTAGGTCTTCCTCAGAAGGTTTTTCAACTGAGGCGGGATAGATGCTGCATCGAAGGAGGAAGGAAATGCACTAGCGGACAATGAGAAGCGGTGCAGACCAACTAGGTATGGGGACAGTGCAGAAGGAAAGACTTGAGACAGAACATCTGGATGAGGAGAGAACATTAAGGGGGCTTCAGAAGGCGAAAATGAAGATTGCAATAGAGTGGTAAGAGGGTGGGAAAGGGAAAAGAAGGGGAAGGCGGCGAGGAACATGGCAAGCAAAGTTAGTCTCCCTTAGGTGCAAAGTAGGAAGGAAACAGGAGTCGCTGAGGTTGGACAAGGATAGGGTTGGCAAGGTGATTGGAAGCGGGGGAAGAGTGGAGGAGTCTCTAATGGGGGAAAATACATGATAGCAGAGCAAGAGCCTGGAGATGGAGAGGGGTGGACACGGGATAGATTGCTAGATAATTAGTGGCTGGCACATATGTTTCATTTCATAGAAGATCAAAATGTTAGAAGGAGTTAGCATTCATGCAGCTGGGCTGGGCACCTACAGTGGTGAAAAGGTGATGAACATGGTATGTGGCGCTCACCTATTTTAACAAAAGATTCTGAACCCAAACCAATTGAGCAGTGTTGGCCTTTGTAATGGTGTTGAATGCAAAAATACAGCTACATAACTGTCTTCTATCTGTGTGGACCCCAGGCAAGGGAGATGCTTTCCTGCGGATCTAGCTCATGCCATCACCTATGCACCTTCTACCCAGATCACCTAGGACACCATTAACTCACCTCCAGGGAGAAAACATAGCATTGAGGCATGCAGGCATAAACTGAACACATTTCTGAAACATTACTAGAAGTTGCATTCTGTCAATTTCAGAAGCATGACAGCTATATATGTTACTTTTGGACTGTTCCCTCTGTGTTGTGAGACGTGGTGCACCTTTATTTACAGGTAAGTAGCCTGGAGGGGAGCCAGAAGGGGCAGCAGGTGCAGGAAGAGGTAAATGGTGAGAGTGGGGAAGATGGTGGTGGCAGGGCCCTGCATCAAAACGGAGGCTGCAGGGGAAATGGACGGGGGGAAGGAGAGAGATGACCAACCTTGCGTGGGCGGCCTTCATGGGCTGCCTTCTGCAACTTTCGCCTTTTGTTTGCAGTGTTCAGACGCCGAACCATGTATCTCATATATCACTTCATGCCAGATGCCTCCCACTTCTAAGCCCTCCAGTAACCAATGTTATTCTTGCCCAATGTAATGGTCCTATGTGAAAATGTCCCAGGAAATAAATGTAGCATGCAAAAAGTTGTCAGCAAAAAGTCGTTTTTAAAAATTTAGCCATTCAATGCAAGCAATGCTAAGTCTAAAAATGCTGCCAGAAATAGGGTTCCCAAAAAAGCTATTTTTAAATGCACAAAAGTAAAAGGTGGTAACAATAACAATGATCCAAACCTCTAAAAAATCCTTACACTAATTGTAATTACAACCCTTATTCTATCCCTGAACCCTTACCTAACACTGACCCTTCAGCATGCTAAAGCAATGTACATGTGACTAAATACAAAATAAATAGAAAATGAACAGTGACGCTAACTCCAACCCCATCACCAGCTCGCCACAACATTCATAGTCCTTGCCCTAACCCTAACTCTTGCTCCAATCCTAACCTTACCTAACCACAACTTTAACACTTACCCATTTGCTTACTCTACCCTAACCCCAAACGTTATTCTAAAACCTATCCTACGCCAACATGGCTAGCCCTCTCCAACCTCCCTATTCCTTTCCTTAACACTTAACCAAACCATTACTCTATTAGCCTAAGCCTTGCCATACCACCTACCCCAACACTTACCCTGACACTTAATTTACCCCACCTACTAACCAAACTCCAACATCACCAGGCACCCCACAGCCATCCTGATCCTAATACCCTAATTCTAGCCAACATATTTACTCTAACCCTGACCCCTACTATTACCCAAACCCCTATCCTAACCCTACACCAGACAATCAAATGCCCACCAAACCCTCCTTAACCGTAAGACTTATCCTAGCAGCACTGCATTTTTGCCACCTCTCAGCTGCATTGTTGAAGACTTTTGCTTGGCTACATTTTCACTGAAGAGATATTTTCACTACAATGTTTTCCCTGACTACATATTTGTTGGTAACAGAGTACCTGTCTGGCTTAAACACGTTCACTCTTCACAGTGGGATGATGAGCACAGCCAGTGCCATTGGGGTTAGCAGAGTGCGCACAGAAAGTCTAATATTTGTCACAAAATGGGAGCATGTCACCATTTTGAATTGCTATTGAGGAAGTTTTCTTTTCTGGGTGCCAAATGCCATTACTGCACAGAGTGGCTTGTGGATAATTTAAACTTTGCAAGTAATTTGCTGCAAGGTGAAAAACCATTTAAGCACTCAGTGGAGCAGGTTTAAAGGTTCTGCTCAAAGCTACAGCTGATCTGACTAGTGCTTAATTTGCGGGGGGTTTGCTAGGACTCAGCACTGGCTAATTTCTGAGCCCCACCCTTATTGTCTCAGGCTCAGTTTGAGAGACAGTTACTAGACCTCAAACCATGCACATGTCCCTAGATATAAATGGCTCTTTAGCTGCGAATTATGATTCAGAGTTAGCAGTCTTGGTAGTCAGACTTCCTCTCTTTCTTTTTCTTTTTTTTAGAATCTATATAATTTGCTGTTGGCCAGAACTAATGTGATTTCTCTTGTTTTGCTCTTCCTTCTCCCTCTCATGCCATTTTCTTTTTGTTGATCTGGTGATTATGATGTGGAATATGTATGTTCCCTTTATCTATGTATACTTAGCCCTGCAGTGACAAAGACCGTTAATCGGTCAAAACACGTGTTGGCACATGGGCACTAGCAATTTCTCAACTCGGAAAAGGTGTTTGGGAATATGGAATAAATGGTTCAAACCAATTTCAAGAGTGACATACCCTCATTGATGGGAGAGCGACTCTAACTACCAAGACTGCTAACTCACATATTTTCTTAATCATAATTGAGGCGTAGCAACTGCCTCGCTCATGATTTTGGGCTGTGGGGACGCCTGAATACACCTACCCAAGCAGCAGTCCAACCATCATTCCCTTTGCCAAGTGCAGCTGAATTTGGAAGGCCTAATAACCAATTGTGTGTTTTTGTATTTATCTGTCTAACTGGAAGTGTTGGAGTGCTCCATGTGTGTGTCTCATTGTAGCCGAGAGCTCTCACACCCCACCTGAGTCTAAGCCTTACCGCTTTGCTGCCCTTCCTTGACTGGGTTTGGCTAGACTTCAGTGTCTTTCCGGGTCACTGTAACAGGTTGGCCTATCAGAATCCAGCCCCAGGGTTGATTCTGAAAATCCATCTTATCAGTCATGATGGAGTATGTAAGAGCTTTTATATTATGCACACTGCCCAGACCGGTCGCCTTGTGGTCGTGACATACATCACTGTAAAGGCATGCAATCATTAAAGGAGGGGACTATTTGACCTCAGACTCAGTTTGGTTATGATTGGAGTTTTGGCAACTTTATTATTTTACCTGTCAGTCAGTCATAGAAACACAAGAAAATAACAAAAGTGTGCGCTGGCTAATACCCATGCATCCTGGGCCGGCTCATTGTTATTCATGAACCTGATGGCCCAGATGGGTAGCGCAGTGCTAGTTATCCATTTTCATGGATAACAATGAGTTGAAAGATGACCGCACCATGCTCTAATGTTGGCATGCATGACATTGGTGTAGCTCCGCTACTGTAACAACCAACAGCACTGCCACAGCAGGGGGGGTTGATAGCAACAGGTCAGTCACCAGCCAACACAGATGCGAGGCCATAAGAGAAGACTGTCTGCCATAAGTGCCAACCTATACAAGAAGATCTTGCTGTACTGTTTGATAGGCAAGTTCATCAGCTCCATAATGATTTTGCCAGCATTTGTCCATCAATTTCCAACAGGAGGAAAGTATGTTTGCTCTGTTTTCTGTGAATAGATGGTCAACAAGTTCCACTTGCCACCTATAGAATCACAGAAAAATGTTAACAGTGTTGATGTGACTAAAGAAGCACTTATGATTTATCTTATTTTAAGGCATTAGTATGTTATGTTATTTCATGTTATGTTGATTGGTATCTGTAAAACGCACATCTGCCGGAGTCGGTGTACACATCACACTCAAAGAGCCAGTGAGAGTTGCAGCCTTAACCTCAAATATCTTGACACATGGGGAACAGACATGGGTGTTGGAAAAAGTGCTCAGGGTAATGTCGGCCACAATTTGTTAGCAGCGTGCGAGAAAATATTTCGGCCCTGGAACTTGTTTACAGATTAAGCAATGGTGACCACCATCTGGGTGGATAACACTTGACAGACTCCTTTTAGCTAAAGAAGGAATGGAATCTGGAGGTCTTGCGTTACAGCAGCGTAAGAGATCTCATAACTGGAGGTGGATGAGCCAGGATGGGTTCACACCGGCCAGGGCCCAGTGGCTGACAGTAGCCCCCCTCGAGGTTCGAGCCAAAGGTCCACGAGAACAAAGCTGAGACCCTCCTGCTCACTTCAAAAATAAACAACACACAAGGCAATGCTTGCTTGGCTTGTAGGCGGGTGTCACCTGCCTGATGTCCTATTTCAGTTCCAGAAAATATTCATGCTCCCTGAAGTCTGAAATCTCCCCTCGTGCGCCCATAGACATCTTTGTGGGAGGGCAAAGGGGTCACTTGCCCCGGGCCCCCACCTTGGAGGGGGGAGGGGCCCAGAAGGCAGCTTTATTAAGAAAAAGTCAGTTCCCATTAGTCACCAAATTTAAATATCACACGTAAGGATTTCTTATGGTGTGCTGCAGAGGCTCGAAACCTGTTGCCTCTCTGTTGTTGACAAAAACATTCTGCTCTGATCCTTTCATCCTGTTCACTATGGTATACATAGTTTGGGTGGCACAAGACCTGTAGCATTCTCACATTTCGGTGGGAATTATATTGATCCTGTGCAATAGCCAAAGTTTAAATGGATATTGATACATTTGAGTACCACCATAGTTAAGACGATAGCCCAGTGTGTTAAGCACTCATTGCAGAGCTCTGCGTTAATATGCAAGATTACAATACCAAATTCCAGTAAGGCCAACTCATCATTGCCAATGTTTGAAGTTGTCAATCATGCATGTATATGTACTTTGTTTTTTTAGCACTCCAGGTGTTACTATCTCCAGGTGTTACCATCGTTTCTATAGCGGTTGCTATAGACACAAGCATAGTGTCAGTATGGTGAAGGTCTAAAAATTGGTTTATTCAGATGGGCATTTGTAAAACCTACACAGGCACCTCCAATGATGACAATAACATGTCATTCCAGAGAGGTGCTTATGTATCCAAATTCTAGACTGTGGAACCAAAGCATTCTTGCTTGGATCCTGGCTTTGCAGAAGACGATACAGTGATCCTGGACACATCTTATATCACTGACATCACTGTGCTGCCTTCTATGACAAGGTTTGCCTTCTCACATACTGGTGGCATTGTCTAGCCAATTACCTGATCTTTCCTATTATCTAGGACATTTGAGTGGAAGGAGTTCTAGGCGGAAGAGAGTGGACCAGATATTGCAGTCTTCTGGCAAGCATATTTTAAGGTCTGCTTATGTGACAACAAAACAAGGTTTTTCTGCATGTTTTTAAATATCACTGCACAAGAATGTTCTACAAGTTTTTAAATACCATTTGCACAAGCCTGTGTTTGGTGTGTATTTAAAGCTTTAAAATACAAAAGAAAACCTATATGGAATATTTTAACATCACATCAGTTAGTATACTGTTACTTATATACTTCCCTTGGTGATGGAGACAATGAAGCTGGAATCATTCCCATTTTGTATATTATGCTTCTATAGAATTATGTTTTGAAAAATGTTTATATTGGGTTATATGATTTGCATATTTTCCAAGTCTGTTCTGTAAAATGGGATTATTTTAGTGCGGGGTAAAACCTAGAAAAGAAAGTGGTAAAGTGCAGAAATTGCTGAGTGGGTGCGAATCCCAGCTTCACCTCTTAACCAATGTGTGATCCTGGCTATCTCATTTAATCTTGTATGTTCTCACCTGTCAAAATTGCAAATCCCTAAACGTTTCACAATTGTCAGCCCTTCAGAGTGATTTTGTTCTCAGGGTATGATCTTTATAAAAGACTCAATCATGGTTTTACTGCATATATATAGTCTTGCTTCTTCTATAATAATAGTGAGCATTGATTTATTGCACACCACAGACACTTGTTTATTTTCTATTTAATGGCAACACCACTTGAAACCATGTCCCTCTTCTAATCTCAGTCTTCCTGAATACAGACAATTTCCTGGTAGCATCTAATCTTCATCCACTATGTATGCTATGTGTAGCTTTCTCCTTGTTTCTAATTGGTCTTCGGTATCGACGCTTGAGCACATTTTGCATTCTGTGAGGCAGCTAATCTGAGTCGTCTGCCTATTCTGGATTATGTGCTGTGTACTATGGCCGGTGTACCTTCCTTGTGGCTTCTATTGAGAGAAGTGCTCTGTGTCTATGCTAGCATGCAAGTACCCTGGTTGTAGGCTGCTAATGTTGCCATTGAAATTCTAATTGTTTATTATTCTGATTACAAGAAGAATGATGTGGGTAAGGAGACTGAAATGGCTTATACATGCTTATTTTGATTGCTGCAAGGCAGCATATCAAGCTATGGGTTGTGATTGGGATGCGGGGGTGGGGCGTACTAGATATTCTATATCCCTACATTCATTTGGTCTGGTGGAGGAGTTCCCCAAATGTGTCCATGCCCCAGGTCCCAAAAAATGCTTAAAATGGGCCTGCATGCACCTGCAGAGAAGGCCGTGGCGAGCAAGAGCCAGACTGCATGTCCATATGCCTTTGGAGCAACGGAGCTCTGCGGATGACTAATGTATGACGAGTCACTGCTTTGGAATGGCACCAGTCTTGATTACCAAACCCTCAAAACCTCTGGTGATAGTTTTTAAAAAGTGAGGTCCAGCCTATTTTATTTTGTAATAAATGTGCCCCTTTTGGCACTGCTGTTTAAAGGCTGCATTCATGTTGACTGGAAGGTTTTTCATTTTTTGTGAGTATATGACACACTATTTTAATGCTGAACCATTGCATTCCCTGTACACTTTTACATTCATACCTATACTTGCATGCTGTTAAATTGGGTTCCTGGCCAAGCATGCAACTAAGACTGGTGTAGAACAGGAAACATCTTTACTCGTGCTGCAGCTCTAGGTACAGGGTACAGGTATACATTAGGCCACATCAGGTAAGTTACAGGGACAGAATATCCACCAGCATCCTCTCTCAGTCAACCCAGCTACTCAACTGGCATTCACAGAACCATTCAGAACATAACATCCTCACATACAGCATTCCATGCCAGCCACTCACAGCTTTCCATGCATACAGGGAAAGGTGTAGGGGAAGACAAGACACAACACATCTTCCCCCTTAAACAACACAATACAAACTCAAGGAACAGTGACATACATATATACACACTCAGTGCCAACACATATACATCCCTCAACTTCTGAGTGAATCCCTCCAACAATGCACCCAACACAAACCCCTTAAGCGGCCCTGCCTAGTGGGACACATCTGCACCAAACAATGCCTCTCCCGTTACCGAGCTATTGGAGATAGAGACCAAACAACTGAACAAAGCATGCTGCATCCAAACCCTTAAACAGTTTCAGGCTTCCAGCCCCAAACCACATGTCTCAAACAGGCCATGCCATACAAACATGCAGGTGTACCCCAGTGAGCACGGAGAATGGATCGCGCACAACAATGCCATGCAAACATACCCTTTGTACCCCAGAGGGCACAAAGAACTGATCTCCCAACATACACCTTCACTACAAGCATACCGTGTGTAACACAGAGGGCAAAGAGAACAGATCTCCCAATGCACACACTAATCCACACACTCATCATACCATAACAAAGCTCAGCAAGGTCCTTTCCTCGCATCCAGTGACTTTCGTGTTGTGCTCAGGAGAGTGATGTAATTGAACTCGCCGGACCCCTGGTCAGAGCCGATCCGGAGCCTGCTTGGCTAATTTTGGCCAGAGGCGCAAGAGACGCGGCATGCCTGCCGGATATGAGGAGTGATACTGGAGGCAGCAAAGGGCCTGTACTTTAAGCCGCTGGAGTCACATTGGAGGCAGCAAAGGGCTTGCACTCCAAGTCCCTGGTGTAGTATTTGGTGAGTGACATCTGCCTCCCTTTGTTCGCTCCTGCGCTCTTCATTAAATCGAGGGCTGCGATTATATAAACCATGTAACTAACGCGGTTTTGAAAAACAAGGAAGTGCCCCTCCTCATGGTGTGAGTCCATCCTGATCTCCATTTTCAAAAAGGGAGATAGGGACTCCCCCAGTAGGTATCGCCCAATCTCCTTAATTGACACCACATCTAAGGTGTTGGTAATTATGATACTGAGGGAGCTAAGAACCTGGGGCGAATCAACACGTTTTCATTCCATTGAGACAGGTTTTAGGAGGGGAGTCGGCACACTCCAGAGCGGTCTGACTCATCAGGCATGTCTTTCTGAGATCGATGGCACTGCTCCCAAAAATCGTTATGTATCGGCCATTGACCTCTCAGCAGCCTTTGATAATGTGGACCTATGTTGTCTTTGGCAGAAGTTGGCCAGCTAGGGCATAGACCTAGGTCTTCTGTCTATGATTCATATGCTATATTCTAATAACTCTACCAAAGCGAGACCTACCACAATGATAGATTTGTCCAGATTTATTCAGGTTATGAGAGGGGTCCGCCAGGGTTGCGTGGTCGCGCCCACCCTTTTTAACCTGTACATGTCAGACCTTTGGGACGAGGCCAGGAAATGGGGGTGGGTTTGCCCCTAGATGGTTGGACCTGCAAGTGGGATGTATTGCTTATGCGGATGATGTTATCCTGGTGGACTACACTCCGGCAGGCTTGCAGCGATGTCTGACAGGACTAACAAACTACTTGGCTGAGAACCATCTCACAGTACATCCAGCCAAATCATATGTCATGCCGTGCACTAGGAGGAACAAATGTAAGAGTTACACCTGGAAAATGAATCATTCCCTCATTCAGAAAGTTGAATGTATCTGATATTTGGGTTTTGCTGTCTCCCATAAAGGCAAACAAATAGTCATATAAGACAGGAGGAAAGGAAAAGTAGTGCCATGCATGTCATTAGCTAAGGCAGTGAAACCTAGGCTGTGCGTATTTTCATTATTGCCTGTAAATGAATTCTATAGGGCTAAGATCACACCAATCGTTCTTTATGGATGCAAATTTACCCATAACAGGCATAGGAAGTTTTATGATATTCTGGAAGGCAGGATTGTGAAGAGAGTATTGGGTGTCCCCATTTCTGTACCTATCAGCCTGATTAGGCTGGAGTTGGGACTTGTATCCTGGTGGGTGCAGTTGATGAAGCGGAGCCTTACACTATTCTTCAAGATGATAAAAGCAGGGACGCCCCATATCGACTTTATACCACTATGGGAAAAGGTTTCATGAGATGGGATGCATGGCTTATGCACATGATGTTATCCTGGTGTACTACACTCCGGCAGGGTTGCAGCGATGTCTGACAGAGCTAACAAACTACTCGGCCATTATAGGAAAAAGTGTTAATCCCTTCTTGACCAAGTTTAAAAAAAGGTGTGAGTCCTTTATGGACCAATTGGGCCTGCAGGAGCCCGTACTAGACGCAATTTAAAAAACAAAGGTTAAAAATTGGGATAACTCAGAAGACCTGCAAGATCTAGGGTGGCTATAAAGATATAGCAGACAAGAACTACTGTATCTTCCTATGAGGGAAACCAGATTGTATCTTACAACATTCCCATCGGCTAAATTGAGAGATTTATATCTCAGGTTTACACTTAACTGCTTGCCAACTTTGGAAGTCATAGTGCCTAACTTGGGGATTCCAGCAGAACTGTGTATCTGCAGATTCCATGGAGTAGAAACAGAGATGTTGAAGCATTTGGTCCTCTTCTGCCCCAGGTGGATGGACAGTAGGATTGCTTCCTTTGGACCTTTCAGCAATTCCCCAAGCGCCGTCATATCTGTCGATTTTTGGAATCACCTTATGACGACTCCCCAATTGTCCTTGACACTAGCACTAGTAAAATTGGTGGCAACAATTTTTGACGGCCTCGAAAATGTGATGGTGGAAGCCCCGATGCTACTTGAAAAGTGCAACACACTATAGGTCACCGCTCTTATAGGCAAGATTGTGTACGGTAACTATCAATAGCGTGTTAAGCTGGTAGAATTTATTTATTTATTTATGCCAACACTCTCTTCTTCTGCCGCAGCCACCTCGAATCATCTTCCGGCACCCTGATAAGCCCAGCGGACCTCCAATAATGCAGGCGACCACTGTACATGCTGCTCCCTTATCAGTAGGTAAGCCCAGATGCACTGCACGGACTCCCTTCAAATCCCAGAATGCCAACAGCGGCCCGCAAATGCAGTAACAGCTGTTTTTCAGCACACCTCTGACCAGAAGTGAATTTCATATGAATAGTTTCAATGCTTTAGTTAAAAGAGTAAAAGCTGTTGTCATGTGTTTGATGAACCATGAGAACTGTTGGAATTGTGATGCCTTCGTCTGGTGTAAGTGCTCATGGGTGACGTGTGGTTGTGTGTGGCTTGCTGCATTGGGTCTTGTGGTTTTGTGGCTGGAAGCCTGAACGTATTCAGAGTCTTGATGTGGTATCTTTTCTTTAGTTGATGATGTCTCTCCCTACTTGATAGAAAAGGGAAGAGGCATTTTGTTGTGCAGTTTTGTCCCACTAGTTGAAGATGGTCAGAGGGTTTTGTGGGTGCGTGGTGGAGAGGTTTTGTGTTGGGGGTTGAGGCATGTACCTCTGTTGGGATTTGTTTTATGTATGTGTGTCTCTTGCTTCGTGGGTGTTGTCCTTTGTTGTTGAACGTGGAAGATGCATTGTATCATGTCCTTCCCTGCATCCTGCCCTGTATGCATGGAATGCTGTGAGTGACTGACATGGAATGCTGTGTGTGAGAATGTTATGTTCTGAATCCAGGTGCTGCCTCCAGGTGCTGTCCAAAACAGTGTACACATGTTGCCTCACAGTACCTTAGGGTTACAGGTCCACCTCACTCTCTGGCTCTTTTGCTCACACAGGGATCTACTTCCTTCTTCTTCATTCTAGCAAGATTGGCCTCTTTCACTGGGATCCCACAAGAGCCATCAATATTGCAGGTGTGCCTCACTTATGTAAGTAGGGCATCCCCTCGCAGTGATATGTTCACCAATTTCCTCCAGCAAAGTCCCTGTTAGATCTTCTCTGGCCCACACTGCTTTAATTCTTATGCTACCACCTGGATATTGCCTCCTTCGCTGCCCCTCGCGGACACAACTGGTTCCTGCAGTCGCTAATGGCCTTCCTTGGCCTGGGTTGGCTGCCCCTCGCAGGCTCCAAATTTAGCCTTGAATGCCTCATGCAGCAAAGTTACTGTCTGCCCCTTGAAGCGCTGGTTTTTCTGCCCCTTGCAGACTGGTAGGCCCTTGGCCTCACAAAGTCTCTGTCAGCCCCTTGCAGACCCGATGAGCCCTTAGTTCTGCAGTTACTCTGTCTGCCCCTCACAGACTGGATGTGCCCTTGGCCATGCAGTGTCTCTGTCTGCCACTTGTAGACACGGTAGGCCCCTGGTCCTACAATGTCTTTGCCCCTTGATCACACATCTTCTCTAGGTTTGGTGGGGGGCAGTGGTCGTCCATCTTCTTCCAGGTACTCTCCCCCCAGCACAGCTAGCATCCCCATCGCCAATGTTAAGTTGGTTCCTAGCCAAGCATTACACAGAGACTAGTGTCGGAACAGGAAACATCTTTACTCATGTTCCAGTCTTAGGTACATGGTATAGGTACATCAGGTAAGTACAGAACATCCACTGGCATCCTCTCTCAGTCAACCCATCTTCTCAACTCGGATTCACAGAGCCACTCACTACATAACATTCTCTCACACAGCATTCCATGTCAGTCACTCACAGCATTCCATGCATGCAGGGCAGGGTGCAGGGAAAGCCGAGATATAACACACCTTCCCCCTTCAACACCCTATTACAACACCCATGAAGCAAGAGACATACATACATACATAAAAAATCCCAACACATGTACATCCCTCAACCTCCAGCACAAAACCTCTCCACCACGCACCCACACAAACCCTGCGACCGTCCTCACCTAGTGGAACAAAACTGCACAACACAATGCCTCTTCCCTTTTCTACCAAGTAGGGAGAGACACCATCAACTAAAGAAAGGATACCACATCATGTCTCTCAATAAGTTAATCTATTTCAAATGGAAAATAATGATCTTGCAAGCGAGCAAATCATTTGCTTACAAGAGACATGGATCTACGAACAACCACTCTGCGATGGCTACCTGTCTTATATGAATCCAGCAATTAATTGTGCAAAAGGACGTCCGTCTGCCGGTCTTCTAACCTTGATTAGAATAGACTCATGCCTCCAGTTTTTGGAAACAACTAATCTTAACTCTTGGGCCCAATTTACTATTGTAGAATATCCAACTCAAATCAACATGCTGGGAGTCAATCAACAACCAACACTGCTTGGTCAACAACTGGGTGTTATGAACCTATACTGGAATCCAGTAGCCATCAATGACGAGTGTTTTATAGGCTCTGTTTTGTCTTCTATGGATACAGCAAAGATAAAATTGTTTGTGGCAATTTAAATATCCACCTTATTTCCACCAATGGAGACAAAATTCCTGTCGAGAAAATTGTCTATAATAGCCAAACGATGGTCAAAAGAACTGTTCAAAAGAAAGCTGGTCCTCTGTGATGGATTTGATATTAGAAATGGAATGTACAAACCGACGTGGACTAGAGGATCATCCACGGCCATTCTGGATTATATCTACTCTTCCATTGAATTAAAAGACAGACTGCTCACGACAGATAACATCCAGTCGTTAAACAGTGATCATCATAAAATTACCATCACCTGGACCTCCACCCGATACTTTCAAGATAAACTTACTCTTCCACCTCTTGAGTTGCTCATTGGCACTAATAGCCAACGTCTAAGCGATAAACAAGTGAAAGATCTACCCAAGACTTTCCTCAATATATCTCTTGGAGGACTGGCAAAAATATACTAACTCCCAGATAATAATCCCAGGAAAAGACCACAACCATAGCTATAACCTTCAAATAGTCTTGAAAAAAAAAGAACTTCGAAAGCAACTGAAAGCTTTAGCTAATTCGGGAAATGAAAATCATGTCAAGCTTGCTAAATTACTTGCTAAATTAGCAAAACAACATTATAGAAACTGGTTGAAAACAACAAAGTCGATGATGAACCAACTTGATGCTGAGAATATATTAAAAGATTTGAAAAATAAAAACTCCAAAAATCTGTAGAATTTATTAAATCTGAATTCGCACCATCAAGAGTGCCTTCTTATAGACGTTCCGTAAGCATGGTGGATAGAGTATTTTACTCAGCTTTATAAGAAAAAGGATGGACCAGTAAAAACTCACTGTGATAAACCAAAAATGAAATGAAATGTTAACTGGAATTTGGAAGAAGTCATTACTCATATTAAAAATCTGAACGCATCCTGGGACCCTGGACCCGACTGTGTAAGCAATGCCCTGCTCAAACGAAACCCTGAAATATGGACGAACCTCTGTATTCAGATATTTGAACTGATCTCAGAAGTGATTGCCCAGATAGGAAACTTTCAGCTAATTACTACCATATAGCGCTGCTTGATCCATTAGGAAAAATCTCTGCATCCCTCCTCTTGAAGAAACTAACAGATTGGGCTACAAAAAAAACCACAGACAAGGCCCCAGGCAAACGGGTTTGTGAAAAACATTGGAACCAATATCAATCTACTGCTCTTAAACATCATAAAGCAAGAAGCAATAAAGAAAAAATGGCCAATTTATGCTGCATTTATTGATCTCCAACTGACCTTTGATGCAGTAAATAGGCACAAACTATGGATGAAATTAGCCAAGTGGGATTGCCCGAATGAGATACTTGAGCCAATTAAAGAACTATACATGAATACGACAATCAGAATAAGATTGTCCCAGAAGGGAGCCCTATCAAAACAGATTCATACATGGAATGGGCTGAAGCAGGGCTGCCCCCTTGAAGCCACCCTTTTTAATCTGTAAACAGCAGTATTAGCAGACAATCAACAGTTCATGACTGCAAATCCGCCAAAAGTGAATGCGACACCGCTCCCTTATATCACGTACGCACGCGACCTAGTTTTACTTGATCAAACACAAACAGGTCTGCAGAAAAGCTTGAGAAACTTGGAAGCTTCTGTGAAAGACAATGATCTGATGATCAACACACAGAAATAAAGAATTATGACCCTGACTTATTCACTGAAAGCCAAGTCAAAATCTATGCCCGAATTTCTGGAGAAGAAAAAACTTAACCATGTGAACACAATCAAATACTTGGACATGTGGCTTAACCATTCAGAGGTCGAAAAGGATTGGGCGTTCCACCTAATTTCCAAAGCCCCCTCATTGGCCACCCTCATTGGCGCGACAAGGGCTCCCATTGCATAATACATTTGGAAAATGTTTAATGTTACCTGTGATTACCTTCTACAGGCAGAATGTTGTAGCCATTCTCTTGTATGGGAGTGAGACTATGTTAAACATGATAAAAAAATATGGCAGAAAATCGAAGGGATCTTTTGGCAGAAAATTCTAGCATTGAATCTGGCATATCCGATGCCTCGGATACGTAATAGCCTTACAGTCGCTAGAATCCATAGTAAGATGGAAACACTTAGATCTTTTCAGAAAGACAGTGATAGATGACTATATCCCAGCAATAGAGATTTTACGACAACATTCAAATTCAATATGTGACACAACATTAAATCTGTGGAAAAATGCTGCCATGATGATACTGCAGACTGAATAGATTTCTTTGGAGATGCTCAAATGTCGCCCACAGCAGGCAAACAAGCTCCTACAACAGAGAGATTGGATTCGGACAGCGATAATAAAGGCACAATATTAGTTTGCACTTAATTGCGACATAGAGACAAGAGCGATAAACCAACCTCCTCAATACTTAAAGACGTTTCCTTCACGCCACATTCGGGATACCTTTTTACGTTTACGACTTAACATGTTGCCCACATGTGAAATTTTGGTCAAGACAAAGCAGCTGCCACGAGACTTGTCTCGCTGTCGCTTTTGTCTCCATCTCAAAACAATTGAAACTTTATACCATATTGTAATGGAATGCACGGCATTAACTGAGAAAAGAAAATTGTTTCAAGATATGTTTCCACAACTAGGAACTGACTTTGATGCGAGCGAAAGATGGGTACAGATTTTGCTGGGAAACAACAAATCTCTAGTGTTCTTGATTATACATTTCTGGAACAATATAATGCTCTAGTGCATTTACTATATTAAAAACTTACTACATCTGACTTGATTAACAAGAAGCAAACATGTGATTTAAAGAAATTAATTTATTTTTCTCTTTGTTGATTGGAAAAGTGAGATATGAATGAAAAGTTTGTAATAAACGACATCATTTTAATAAAATAAAAAAATAAAAAACAGGTTCAGTCTTCCAGCCCCAAAACCCTTCACGCATGACTCAGACAAAACCATGCCGTACCTTATGTCAGACATACCCAGACACACACTCATCACTATCATTAGAGCTCCTAAACTCCACTGACCACACAACAACAGGCATCCTACACCCCTTAACAGAGCATCCATGCACTCCAGGTTTGGACATGCCACTATAGAGAATACTCCAAGCACTGCGGGGGCCCAACACCCGTCAGAGACCACTGCACACCTGTGCCAGGAGGCCACTCCACTTCCACAACTTCAACAGCTGCAATGCTACAAGCCACACACTACCACACGCCACTCACACCAGACCTGGGCATCACAATTCTAACAATGTCCAATGTTCGCACAACACATGAAGACATCTTTCACTCTTTAACTACAGCATTGAAACTATGCATTGAAAACTCAACTTCTAATTAAATATCTTCCACAAAAAACAACCTGTAAGAGAAAATGTTAAGACGTAGCTCACATATTTGCACTGCAAATCTCAGCAAACCCTACCTAAGAGCACACTAAAAATCTCTACATGGGGGCCATGACTTCCAAAACTCAAGCACACCACAGAAGTAAAAACTCCACAGGCCTCACATCACACTGCCATCAATGGCTGAAAAGAAAACGAACAAAAATTAACAAGTATTGTGAGGCCTTGGGACGGGGAGGCGGTGTGGGGGGAGGTGGTCAACTGTAGTGTGGGGAACATATTTCGCTGTTGTATTTCAAAAATAGCATAATCAGAAGAGACTGCATCCTTTAAAAGTCATTTTATTCTATTGTGATTTCATTAAACACATGGATAAAACATTTCCAATCATACAATTTAAACGAGTAAGACAACAATTCATTTTATCAACAATACCCGTTTTTGGAGTTTTTTTTGTGCAAAACGCATTTTTTGTGCAATACAGAAAATTATCTGTGCAAAACAAGGACATACAACCATCTATTTATGCTAACTAAATTAATCCTTACTATAATCAGTGTGGCTCCTACTACTAAACCACAGTTAATGATCAAGGATTATTATCATAAATAAACGCCTGTTGTATGCCTGTTGTATGTCCTTGTTTTGCACAGATGATGTTCTGTTTTGCACATAAAATGCATTTTGAACAAAAAAACTAAAAAAAAAACGGGTATTGTTGCTAAAATTAATTGTTGTCTTACTCGTTTAAATTGTATGATTGGAAATGTTTTATCCATGTGTTTTGTGAAATTACAATAGAATAAAATGACTTTTAAAGGATGCAGTCTCTTCTCATCACGCTATTTTTGAAACACAACATTGATGTTTCATTTCCATAGAGCATCACACTTGTTTAGCATATATTGGTTTTGACCCCAGATGCCCAGGAAGTAGGGGTTTCCCACCTTTGAGTTTTGGAACATATTTCGCTGGCCGTTGGCCGAAAGGATATAAGCCAAACACATAGGGTCAAATAACATCACAAGAAGAAAATAGAACGAGACAATCAAGGGCAGTCCACCACGCTTCCACCAGATGTCACTAGCCCCAAACGTAAATAAACAAAGGAGGACAGGCTCGCGTTCAACGCGTCCAATCAATCACAGTAGCTTTCATCCCTTTTCATTTAGCCTTTGCATAAGGCCACGAAGAGACCCAATCCCACATCACACCTCACCAACAGCTAGGCCTTGATGGGAACTTGCTGCTGCCTTCTTCCGCCTGACGCTCACACCAGGTCCCTTGTGTTTCCAGTTTGCCCAGCTCGCTGTCCAGCCAAACCACATCCCTCTATCCTCTCTCCCAGCCTGTCCTCAGGGGATGGAAGACGAATGCGTGGATAACGCGCCACTGGATGGGTGGATATGCGAGTAAAGGTGGAACGGATGGATACACGAATAATATAATATCAGCTGTTTTAGTTTTGGCTATTGGGCGGTGCTGTAAGTGCTCCCTACAAGACGAAACTATAGGCATTGGAATCTCTTCCCGAGGCAGCTTTGAAGGCGAAGAGAAGCAGACTAGAGTGCATTGTTCCATATGCCGGGTGTCTGCAACCTTTGTCTCTCCAGATGGTTTGGCCTACAACTCCCATCATCCCTAGCCAGCATAGTTAATGTCGAGGAATCATGGGAGTCATATTACAAAACATCTGGAGAGCCAGAGGTTGCAGACCCCTGCCGTATGCCAATGGAAACTACTGGATGTATTTTTTAAACGTCATTCAGAGCACTAGGGACCTAATTCAAGCCCCATAATGAATAAACAGTGCACACAGATATACTGAGGTGCTGCTGCAGGTGAATGAATGGGACTTGGATTACGTTCCTAATGATCTGAATCACCTCAATGGCGTTTCAAACATGAATTTACACCGACGTCTCCACAATTTTGTACCAGTCAGCATGGCCGTTTGGCAGGCCAGCATTTTTCCCGAAATGGGCGCCTACATGTGGGACGCCATTTAAAAAAGGGGTTGAAGGTTAACCAATTCATAAACTATTTTAAAAAAAAATGGAGGCAAATAGCGTTTGTTACAGCAAATATTTCAAAAGATAGTGGCCAATTTTCATGGACGTAATTTTAGGGAGATATGGGTCCCTCCCCACAACTTTTGTGGCACACCATTTTGTCCCACTCATATTCCAATGATTTTTTTACATGCCGTTCTAAAGGGGAGATGATGCAATAATCCAATGTTTGAAGGTCTGCTAGAGTAACAAGGAGTATGTTGCTTATCACCCAGAAAAACATCTAGGGGTGGGAATAGCCAATAGCAGGAGCCCCTTAGCAGCGGTGGATGCTCAGTGGTCATCTGATACATTGTGCCTTCGACGAGGAAATCTCCTTGATCCCATGCCAAGAAATAACACCAGTTTTAAATACTGTGCCCGTCAATCGCCTTATCATTACCGCTCCTTTGCCAGCGAGGATTCCATAAGAATGCTTGTGCCAAGAAATATAACGGCATCCCAATTATTACCCCCCCCCCCGCCCTGTCAGGCCAAGCAACAGTAGATACAGCGATAAGGGTCGGCCCGCCCCAGCCACCTCACGAATCCATGACAGCGCTTTTTCCAGTACTTTAGAATTTTCCACCAGAAGTCAGCTTTTATTTGACCCCATTTCCAACATGCTGAGCTTACTTTAGGATGCATTATTGATATCTGATGTGGGAATAATGCCAGCGGTGTAGTGTCTTCCTTGCCTGCCATTCACATTGTGAGGAGACGGAAGATTGATATGACTTGCAGCAAATCAGAGCCCATTCCTTATCTGTGAGGTCAATACACAAGTTCTTGTCCCACTGTGTTCTGACCCCCAGCCAGGCCCTGGGTTCCGCCACCACGAGCTCTCTATACAGGCACGCCACGAGGCCCCTCAATTCCCATTTTGAAATGATCAGCTTCTCAAATATGGTAAGGTCCCTGCTCAAATGTTGCAAAGCTACAACTAAACAATAGTCCCAAGGATGCTCGCCCCACGAAAATCAAAGAACCGGTCAGGACAGAAGGACAACACTGCAACACGACCCTGACCCTGAACCATTCCAAGCCTTAACCGACCAAGGTCACACTAGATCACCTGCGAACAAATATCACCCACCCAGTCCCCCACCTGAAGATTAGGTTCAGACGCACCCACCAATCCAAACTATACTCAATAGGATACAGGTGGATCAGCGCATCACCACCAAAACAAGTCGGCCCTCAAAGAACCAGCAACATCTGAATCCACAGGTTTACAACTCTAACGGAATCATAAGTATCTGAACCAGGATACAGACCCCACTAACCCAACCCTCAATCTTCTGCATACCTGAACCCACACAAAACCACACAACTATCTCTCTCCCAGCAATCCACATGCACTTTACAACACCGCATCAACAACACATAAACTTCACCCACAGCACTCGAGGCCTTCATCCGATCCGATACTAGCACCAAAGCCCAGCACTCAGTGTATACCGAGCTGAAGCTGCCAACAACACACCACTTCTCCCACTCTCCTTCTCCCCTCCTCCCGACTAACCCTACCCACCCTTCCTGTTTACAGATCCGCCAGAGCGCCTGGGGACCAATTCCGTTGGAGACGGTGCGCTATACAAGTACTGCTAACATAACTTAACATTAAAACACCCTTCAGTTGTATTGGAATATCGGTATGAGACCAATCCCCAATATTTCTTCCAATTGAACTATAGTTGGATACTCTTCCCTCCTCCAGGCCTGCCTCATACCATCCCACAAAGCATAGAGGTTCATGAATAAGATCGCTAACTGGGGGGTGAGGGGGAGCAGCTCAACAGGGAGGGCTATGATGTCAAACAGCGGGTGTGGTTCCCCTCCCTCCAGACTTCCCCCAGCAATGCCAGCACCGGGTTGTGACAAACTCTACATGGGATTTTGGAACAGGGACACAGAGTCACTCCCCAATGTAACAAGGTGCAATTTTGTGTTCTCCAGCTGCACCCACTGCTTGGTCGAAGCAGGGTCTGTCACTGTTCAGCTAAATAGAGCATGAATAAGACTCTGAGCCAAATGCGTAGTTTGTATGAGCTTCAAAGAGAACCCACTTCTTTTATTAACACTTTACTCTTTTCTTTCAGATACTGGTAAAGGATATGTTTCCATGATCTTCTCAGGACCATTCACTGGATGTCAGCTGAGGAAAATCTCAGGTAAGGATTTTCCTATTTAATTATTTTCTGTCCACTATTTCTTTCATAAGTTCTTCAACTTCTCTGGCTTGTCTCTTTCTTCTACGACAGTCTCTACAGGGTTTTTCCCCTCTTCCTGGATCTTTCCGTTCTCCCTGTAGTTTCTTTTTCCACTCTCTCTTCTCTTCCACTTCCTTATTCTTTTACATTATACAATTACTTTGTATCGCCTACATTCTGAGCAGCCTCACACTTCCTTGCAAGAGTCTCCTTTTGAAAATAAGCCTGCTGGGCTTCCTGTTATTTAGCTTCTCCTCCTTTGCACACAGAAATCTTAATGTCTCTTCTGGTTCGGAATGCCAACAGTAGCAGTTCATAGATTAGTGCGGAGGCTCTTACTTTTCCCCATGTTCGCCTTTCTTTGTACTACGCTCCCCCTGTAGAGCGCATCGGAGCCACAACTTCCTCCCTCACACCTCGACGATGCACAGCTTGCTGCAATTTTAAATTCCCTGTAAAGCGCAGCAGCACCGTCTGCTAACAACACTTCTAGTGTCATGGTTCACCAGTTCCCCATAAATCAGCTTCACACAGGAGCGCAACGGCGCCCGACTTCACAAGGTCCAACTGGTGACGCGTTCGCGTCTTTAATCTAATTGCATGGCTCTGTCTTCATGCGTGAGCCGACATCCATTCATTCATACTTATTGCGGAGTCGTTCGCATTCTCGTTGAAACAGCCTTTCCTTTCTCCGTATGTACTCAAAGTTACTTTATCATCGGGACAACGGTCCCCTCAACCTGCCACGAACTTCCTTATGCGCAACGGCGCAACAAAAACACAGACCTTGACTGGCGACAACGATCGCCTGGATTATTAAATTAACTTCTCTTGTTCGTTCCACCGTCACGGCCCAAATACCTCGGGATTCGAGGTCTCTCCCGTTTCGCCTTTCAACACCTCAGTAAGCCCAGTTGAAACCTTTGGGTTCCGCGAGCTCGTCCTCCGTCCTCGTCTCCTAGGAAACCAATTGAACACACAACTCCTGTTAGAGGAAAGGCCATACAGTGTTTACTTCCTGTATTAAGCACCTAGGCTTTGATACAATCTTCCCCGTGCTCAGGAGTAAAGGCAAATAAGCACAGTGTCGCACAATGTCCCACATTGCCACACCCCCCCTTCTAAGCCCTTACACTCGGGAAGGGTTTCAGCTCTGGACCAATAATCGGCTTGGGTTAACAACTTCCCAAGTTTATGAATAGTTTTAAAAGAGAAGGGCTGGAGAGAAAGAAACCACCTGAGTATTCTCTGATTTGAGTCCTTGTTACGTGCAAGCCAGACTAACGGGGCATGATCCGTTATTAACGTGAACTCTCTGCCAAGTAGATAGTATCGTCAGGAATCAATGGCCCATTTGACTGCCAAACACTCTTTTTCTATCGTTGGATAACTTAGCTCGTGAGGTAGTAACTTCTGACTGATGAATAGTATTGGTCTCTCCTCCTCCCCTTGATTCTGAAATAACACCGCTCCGATGCCTGTCCCTGAATCATCACTCTGAAGGAAAAATTTAGCCTTAAAGTCTGGACAATGCAAAACAGCTTTGTTGGTGAGAGCTTCTTTTAAGTTGTCGAAAGCTTTTAGTGTTTCCATTGTTTTCCAAGCTATCTTTGTCGATGATGTCTTCTTTAGCAAATCGGTCAGTGGTGAGGCTAATGTGGAGAAGTGTGGTATAAATCTCCTTTAATATCCCACAAAACCCAAAAAAGCTCGTACCTGCTTTGGAGTTTCTGGGAATTTCAACTGCTTGATAGCTTTCACTTTCTCTTCCTGGGGTTTAATTATCCCTTGGCCTACATAGTATCCCAAATATTTGGTGTGAAAGGTTGCCACATGTGTTTTCTTAGGATTAATATGCAACCCTGCTTGCCTTAGAGTTTCAAGTATTTTCCTTAGATGTTATAGATGTTTCTTCCAGGTGTGACTATAAATTATGATGTCATCAAGACAGGCTCCGACGTATTGCTCATGACCTTTTATAATATAGTTCATTAGTCTTTGAAAGGTCGCAGGAGCCCCATGTAGCCCAAATGGCAACACCGTAAATTCATAAAAACCAGTAGGAGTGGCAAATGCTGTCTTCTCTTTATCCGATGGTAGTAATGGAATTTGCCAGTAACCTTTAGTTAGGTCGATGGTCGTCAAAAACCTTGCTTTCCCTAAATTGTTTAATAGATCTTCTATTCTGGACATTGGGTAAGCGTCGAATTTAGACATTTCATTTAGTTTCCGGAAGTCCATGCAGAACCTCACACTGCCATCCGACTTTGGAACCAAGACTACAGGAGAACTCCAGTCACTATGGGACGGTTCAATGATTCCCAAGTCTAGCATTTCCTGAACCTCTTGATTAATAGCCTTTATCTTTGACTCAGGTATCCGGTAGGGTCTTTGTCTTACTATGGTCTCAGGTTTGGTAACTATGCGGTGATAAGTTAACTTCGTCCTCCCCGGTAGGGAAGAGAATGTTTCCGAAAACTCCTGTAGTAAGTTAGACAACTCATTTTTTTGAACAGTTGTTAACTCTGGATTGACGTTCAGATCTTCTATACCCATTTTCTCCTTAAGCTGTGGAAAGTGTTCTTCTGGGGTTGTTTCCAGAGATATCATGGCCATCGTTTGGACTGAAGGTATCCATTTTTTAAGTAAATTGACATGATATGTTTGACTCGGTATCCTACTCCCTGGCTATTTCACTTTGTAAGTTAAAGGTCCTAATACTTCTTGGTTCTCATATGGACCTTTCCAAGTTGCCAGCATCTTGTTCTCTGACGTGGGCACTAATACTAGTACCTGTTCTCCTGTCTTGAAAGTACAAAGCTGGGATTTTTGATTGTAGTATCTTTCCTGTCTCATTTGAGCATGCAGGAGATTGTCTTTGGCAATACTCTGTAGTTTCTCGACTCTCTCCTGTAGTTGGGAGGCATATTCCGTCAAGGTTATCTCACAATCTGGTTGTTCCTTCCAATTTTCTTTTAAAATGTCTAACAGAATATGAACTGGTCTTCCGAAAAGTAACTCAAAAGGTGAAAACCCCGTCGATGATTGGGGTGTGTTCCTTAGCATCGCTAGTATCCACGGTAAGACTCTATCCCAGTCTTTATCTCCTGGAGAGGTCGTTTTCTTTAGCATTTGCTTGATGGTCTGATTGTAGCGCTCCACTAGTTCATCGGTCTGTGGGTGGTAAACGGCTGTCTTCAGATGTTTGATTTTTAGTGTTTCACAGACTTGCCTGAGGATACTGGACATGAAATTTGAACCACGATCGGTGACGATCTCCCTAGAACTTCCAACTCGTCCAATAAAGGGTATCAGCACATCACAAATTTGCTGGGTATTTGTGGCTTTTAGGGGTAAAGCCTCTGGATATCTGGTGGCATAGTCCACAACCACGAGGATATACTTATGACCTCTCCTGGTTGGATCCAAGGGTCCCACAATATCAATTCCGATTCTACTAAAAGGTTTCAAGACCAGGGGCATAGGTTGTAGTGGAGCTTTCTTCACATTGGCTCGGTTCTTCTTCTGACACTCTTCGCATGATTGACAGAATCCAACTACCTGCTGAAACACCCCTGGCCAATAGAAGCGGTCCAATATTTTTTTTGTCGTCTTCTCCTGTAGTAAAGCAATTTCCACACTTAACTTAGGTTGCTTTAGTAGCTTTACTTCCAGTTCTTCAGTTACATGTTACAGGACATAAAGACATAAGGTATAAGACATAAGATAGATCATCGGCACCCAGGGAGGGAGGGACCAACTGACCCATAAACAGAACACTCAGCACAGCCTTCTCTCACTCATACATCAACATTCCACTTGGTACTTGCATGACACCACAGTACCACAGTGGCTAGCTCAGCTGGCTCAGGCAGTGCCTGAAGAGTGTGACATAACACATCTCCCTCCTTACCAAAATATCTACACAAACAATAAGCACTTTACATAAAGGCAAGTCACATCACCATCCACCATACAGCTTCACAAGAAATCCCACAGCTATGCAATTCCAAACTTCACCTACATATCCAGTTCACCCTCAATACCAACACAAATCACCTTCTGTCTATCCCTGCCACGGAAAAACTCTAGACTCTCACCCTAGACACATGCCAGCCTATACACCAGGCTACAGCTACCCTACAAACCAAACACTTGCTAACATAACATATATCCTTCCGCCGCCCCTGCCACAGGCGAGCCTCCAGGATGCCACCCTGAAGCATGGCTTGTGATCCTGGCGCAATACTAGACATCCAGGAAAACAACAGAATCACCATACCTATTGAGAGAATTCATAAAACCGCTAACCACTGCTGAAATATCTCCACTATGCCTACATCACGAATATACAAACAAATACATCAAAAGGACTAGGCCAGAAGAGCCCAACTCAACCACACCAAGATAAACAGATCCTACAACAACTCGAAGATACTGGCCAGGCATCTCCAAGACCACCAACAAAACAGTGGGTTGGACTAAACGCTCAACTCAATGGCAGCACTGACGAGTCCCATAATCCTGACCTTGGGGTACCTTGGCCTGAATTTACATATAACACAAAAAGAAAACAACTACAAGATAACTCTTCATCTTGGACAACATATTTCCGTTTAGCCAATGTTACCACCAGAGGGCGTCCCCAACTAGTACAACAGCTAATTCTAAGATAACCACTACCACATCTTCATCCAACAAAACCACCTCTCCATTTCAGATGAGAGTTGACTTCTTCTAACAGTGCACTACTACCATTCCTAAGATCTTCTTAAAATCACCCGACCACAACTCCTACTCACCTTAGTGCACTTCTCCACTTACTCACTCCTGCACTCGAAAGGGCGCTACCCCCAGGATTTACCTCAAACGTCCCCATAACCAAAAAAGGACTTTACTCACCATGCTTAAGTAAACAAAGGCGCTACCTCCGTATACAATGTACCAAAATCCACAACTACTATGGATCCTACCTCCCAGCAACACTTAGTCATCTTAAAACAAGTGTCCATTGCCAACCAATTAACACCTAAATGAGGCGCTACCTCAATACCGCCAATTTAAATAAAAGGGCTTCCTCCATCTCACGGGGCGCTACCTAATACACACATTTAAGCAAAAGCGCTACCCCATCTCAACACAGATGGACGGTAATCCTAACTGTCCTAACTTCTAACCTACCAAACAGATTAACGACCCAAAGTCATTTGAACATGAACTAAGCTCACATCATTCATAACCAGATACATATCCATCAGGTTTACTTATTCACAGTCAACCTTATATACAATGTATGAACCACAAATGACATTTCTTTAGGCTTGGTGATTTAACATAAACATTTCCTACACAGTTCTTTTGCTTATCCATGTTTTGCATTAATCCTAAATGCAAAATATTTCCTACATAGTTCTTTTGCTCGTCCATGTCCTGCATTAATTCTAAATGTCCAAAAGTCCAAAAGTCTATAAAACTCTTTGAACCTAAAAATCCTCAATAAGTTACACTAGCTCATTCACAAAATTCCAAAATTCTGTAAAACTCTTTGGGCCTCATTACGACCCTGGCGGTAAGGGGTTAGCGCCATCGTTAGCTGCGCCGACCCCTTACCGCCAATCACGAGTTCCCTTTCCGCCATGGCGGATTTTACACCTGCTTCTAGCGGGTGTAAAAATCCATGGCGGTAAGGGAACTTGGTGTTAATTACGCCACCGTAATTTACGGTGGCGTAATTAACGCCTTCCCCACTCCCATTATGCCCTATGGGGCAAAAATGGGAATGGGGAAGGGTAAATGGGGATTGGGGATTTACCGCCCCGCCAAGGTCGGAATGGGGCGGTAAATCCCCTTACCGCCATGGTGTTAACGTAGTTAGCACCATGGCGGTAAAGTCACGGCCCTGGCGGTAACTTTCCGCCAGGGTCGTAATGAGGCCCTTTGAACCTAAAAATCCTCAATAAGTTACACTAGCTCATTCACACACAAAGAGGTCCACACGGTATCACATTGCATTTAATTATGCACCTTTTAGTAAACTGTGTAAAAAGTCCATAAACCTGCAAATATTAAAGAAATGGTTAAATTCTAACTGCAGTGACTTAACCCATTCCATACACAGTCTCACCAGACCAGCATTTCTCATACAACAGTTTTCACCAAAGCTCACACTAATATTCAGTACAACAACAACCAACATTGCATTAATTAAGTTCTTAACTTAACTCGCCCAAAAACCAGTGTTTCACATACAGCGGTTTCCACTAAAGCTCACCATAATGCTCACCTTTGTAACACCAATGAAGCATTAACCAGCAATGCATTAGTTAAGTTCTTGTCCTAAATGCAAAACGAAATGAACTCCATCTCAACCTGCATTTAAGCATTATACAGTCTCATACAAGTAGCATTGTACAACAATTTTACCAACATGTTGGCCGCTGCATAGCACCTCAGTAGTGAGGCGGAGCGGCGTTACCTGCACCCGACCTCATGAGCGAAGGATGCCTTCCACAGTACTTCGCCACGTCGCCCGCTACATCGTACCCCTCACGGGCGGAGGATGTTTGCTGCATACCGAGCAGTACAGCGTTCCTCCCCACACAGTAAAATTAGAGCGCGTTCCCAAAACGCAGGATCGCTTCTCCCTTCCTAGAGCCCGTTCCATCCAAATCCAATTTAAACTCCTGTGCTCCTCCTGTGCTCTCTAGTAGACCAATGGTCCATTGAGCTCCTGTGCTTTCTGCTCTACGAGCTGTTTCTTCACGCACCACTGAAAAGAGATCCGCTCAAACTCCCCAAGCACTGATCATCCGTGCACTGAACAGTCTCAGGAAACATACTTGGCACATATATATTGCGTCCATTGTCCTTCCGTTATGAAGCACATAAAGAAGCAATTATCCTTCCTTTACTTCATTTCTGTTTATGGGACCCTTCACTGCGTGCACACAAAGGAAAGGCTTCACTTCAAATTAAAAGGGACCCTTCCATCTTATTGGCGAGCCTTTCATTACTTCTGCAGTCCCTTTAAGTTCCTTATGGCTACAGACACATCACTCCCGTAGAAAACAGGCTGCTGGTCTGTTCATATAAGTCCAGAGGCACTTTTCTTAAATGGACACCCGCTTCTTTCGTCCCACAATCCACCATTCTAGGGCCACCCTTGTTGCATGGACCCCTTAGGCTTCTCATGCCCCCGGACCCTTCACTCCCAAGGCAATGGGCTGCAGGACCAGCACTCCCAAAGCAACGGGCTGCTGATCCAATCTGCTATGGTCCTCGCTGTGGTCCTCCTCCTCCCTCTCCTCCCTTGTCCGCCCTGGGTGATGGGTATACTTACTTGGGGGCGGTGATGTCTTCTTCTTTCCTTGGTCCTGTTGGTTCCTGCAATCCCCGCAGCAGGTCTCTGAAGTCACCTTTCCAGCTTTCCTTTCTCCAGGGTTCCTCTTCCAGAGATCCCATCCTCGTCGCCATTGTAGTGAAGCAATGTCCATACTTGAGTTAGGTTGCTTATAAGTAAGTTTACTTCCAGTTCTTCAGTTACATGTCACAGGACATAAAGACATAAGATAGATCTAAGAAAGATCTAAGATAGATCACCGGCACCCATCACCCAGGGAGGGAGGGACCAACTGACCCATAAACAGAACACTCAGCACAGCCTTCTCTCACTCATACATCAACATTCCACTTGGTACTTGCATGACACCACAGTACCACAGTGGCTAGCTCAGCTGGCTCAGGCAGTGCCTGAAGAGTGTGACATAACAGTTCCCAGGTGGCCTTCACCAACTTGAAGTTGAGCCACTTCTAGTACAGTCTTATAATATTTCTTGGGTATTAGTAACTGTTTCAGGTCTTTCCCACTCTTGGCCCTGCTTAATCGGTAGAACAATCCATTCTCCTTTGTGAACCGTGGTCCCTGTCCTGTTGGCTCTTCTAAGGCACGATCTCTGGCATATTGCAGCAAGGGATCTAGCTCTTGCGCAGCCCTAAAGCTGTCTCCGTCTTCCTCTAGCCTCCAATCGACTGCTACAGGGAAAACGTTGTTAGCTCTCCAATCTTTCTTCAGTAACCGTTTGAACGTCCTACTTTTCTGTGTCTTCGGAGATGGGCTAGTTATTTCTTCTCTATGGAAAGGGGCCATTTCTAACCAGCTCTTCTCAATTTTATGAACTAATTTAGAGACTTTTGGTATGTCCGGCCCAACTAGCAGTGGTTTAGGTAAACGGGGTCATACCGCTGCCGTCACCCCCATTGTCTCCCCGACCATTTTAATTTGTATTTCCTTAGCGGGATAAACCTTTACATCCCCATGGACACATCAGATAGGAACATTCCCTGGAGAATAATAATCTTCACCTACCAGCTCAGATGTCACCGCTGTCTGTAGGCCTCCTGAGTCGATTAATGCAGTGGTGGGTTTTCCATCCACCTCTGCCTCGCACGTATACAGGTATTGTGACTGCCTCCCAGATATCTGTTCCGGGGTCTCACTCTCCTTTAGGGATTCAAAAGCCCCCACATCCATTGGTTCAGCTTTTGGTTTCTTCGGACAAAATCTCGCAAGATGTCCCCAGTCTCCACAGTCAAAACATTGTGGACCCCTCGGTGCAGGAGGAGCTTGACGGTAATTTATAGGACCCTCACTGTTGGGTCTGGAACGTACATATTTTCTCCTTCTGGTTTTCGTAGCATTGAGTGTGGCCATCTTGGCTGAGCCGTCGACTTATTCATCAAAAGGGGAGGTTTATAGGTTGTCGTATAGGTCAACACCTTGCCTTGCCCAGCTTTTTGATACGCTGACGCTACCGCTACAGCCTCGCTTAATGACAACCTGGGATGTTGTTTGACCCATCTCTGTACCGGACCAGGTAGAGCTTCAATGAACTGTTCCAAGACCCCCTTTTCAGTTATCCCAGCAGGAGAGGACATACTAGGCTGTAACCACTTCTCCGCTAACTCTTTTACTCTGTAAAACAACTGTCTTGGGGTTTCTTCCCCCTTCAATTTGACTTTTCTAAACTTGACTCGATATGTTTCCTCGTTGTGTCCCATTCGCTCCAACACGACCTTCTTCATGTCCCCATAGTTGGTGTCCTCCGCAGGGTTTGCAGCCTGGTATGCACATTGCATTTCACCGGTCATAAATGGTGCGATGTAATGACACCATCTCTCGGCGGGCCACTGGGCATTACGAGCTACTCTTTCAAAATTCATGAAAAAGTGTCCTGGATCCTCACCAGCCGAATACTTCTGCAATACTGAGGTAGGGACCTGAGGATTGTTTCTGACGTTCGTCATTTCGAGCCTGCTGCATCTGTAAGGCTTGCTAAAACGCTAATCTGTCGGCCTGAGCTTGTTGGGTCTGCATTTGCAAGGCTTGTTGTAGTAGCTGTTGACCTTCGCTTAGGGTCTTAATAAGGTCCTCCATGGCATTCTCAGTATCCCACTTCTGACACCAAATGTCACTGTTCAGCTAAATAGAGCATGAATAAGACTCTGAGCCATATGTGTAGTTTGTATGAGCTTCAAAGAGAACTCACTTCTTTTATTAACACTTTACTCTTTTCTTTCAGATACTGGTAAAGGATACGTTTCCACGATCTTCTCAGGACCATTCACTGGATGTCAGCTGAAGAAACTCACAGGTAAGGATTTTCCTATTTAATTATTTTCTGTCCACTATTTCTTTCATAAGTTCTTCAACTTCTCTAGCTTGTCTCTTTCTTCGACGACAGTCTCTACGGGGTTTTTCCCCTCTTCCTGGATCTTTCCGTTCTCCCTGTAGTTTCTTCTTCCACTCTCTCTTTTCTTCCACTTCCTTATTCTTTTACATTATACAATTACTTTGTATCGCCTGCATTCTGAGCAGCCTCACACTTCCTTGCAAGAGTTTCCTTTTGAAAATAAGCCTGCTGGGCTTCCTGTTACTTAGCTTCTCCTCCTTTGCACACAGAACTCTTAATGTCTCTTCTGGTTCGGAATTCCAACAGTAGCAGTTCATAGATTAGTGCAGAGGCTCTTACTTTTCCCCATGTTCGCCTTTCTTTGTACTACGCTCCCCCTGTAGAGCGCATCAGAGCCACAACTTCCTCCCTCACACCACGACGATGCACAGCTTGCTGCAATTTTAAATTCCCTGTAAAGCGCAGCGGTGCCGTCTGCTAACAACACTTCTAGTGTCATGGTTCACCAGTTCCCCATAAATCAGCTTCACACAGGAGCGCAACGGCGCCCGACTTCACAAGGTCCAACTGGCGACACGTTTGCGTCTTTAATCTAATTGCATGGCTCTGTCTTCATGCGTGAGCCGACATCCATTCATTCATACTTATTGCGGAGTCGTTCGCATTCTCGTTGAAACAGCCTTTCCTTTCTCCGTATGTACTCACAGTTACTTTATCATCTGCCACGAACTTCCTTATGCGCAACGCTGCAACAAAAACACAGACCTTGACTGGCAACAATGATCGCCACATCATTGTCCCACATTGTCACAGGGTTCAAATGGTCGACCAACACTCGTAGCTGCGCAGCTTCATAATAAGGACTGTCCGGGTATTTTCGCCTCCCGTACTGCCGAATAGAGTCTTCTATCGTCTTATATGTCGTGGACCAGAGGTCCACGACATAAGGTAGAAAATAACCTGCAAATAGGATAAGCTTAAATTCCTAGTGTTAACCAAATGTTCAAGTTTGTGTAGCTCTTACTCATATTTATTAATATCCTTTTTGAGAGTCTTCAAGACTCCAAACTCGGTGTACATGTGTACCGTGTAAGCTTGCCATAGAGTATCAATTGTTCTAACTGAGACAGTTTTAAGTTACAATAAAAATGTGATGTTTTCATATATATTCATATATATTATAGGCGAATGCTACATCTTCTAATGCCTCAAGTTTAAACCTCCAGCAATTATATTTGTTTGCAGACCCTTGTTCTAGGAAGTATCTTAGTTAAAACTCTCTCCCCCAGGAGAGTGTTCGTAATCACCCACGTATCAATCCGCGAAAACGAGCCATGTACTGAAGAGTAGTTGGCCAAATCACTGTTGTCAGGATGGAACCTTCCCCATGCATCTTATATTTTACTCCCCCTTGCTCTGGCATGGGGCACTGAAGAGTAGTTAGCCAAATCATTGTTGTCAGGATGGAATCTTCCCCATGGATCTTATATTTTACTCCCTCATGCTCTGGTAGAGCTCAAATTGGCCCTGCCCACTGCACGTGTTTCTTGTGGGAATAGAATTTACCCTTTATGCCTCTCAATATAAGTTAGCAATTTACGCATTTTGTTTGGCCCACAGCAGGAGTTTCTTGTAGGACTACAATGTTCACTTCATGCCTCTCAATACAGCCTTATGGACCGAGGGAGGGGTTGTTATCCTAAGCGATAATGCCCCCTCCCGAGGTCTATAAGGCTGTTAGCACATCCTGGCAGCAGCAATACATGTTTTGAAGTTGTGCTGGTGAAGTAAAACGTTACTTTAACAGTGAGTAAAGTAAATAGACACGCTCACTAAGTCAATTAAATGTGGTTTTATTTTGTAGTGTTTAAATAACAAGGTTGTCTTTATAAGGTATTTTAATTGCAAACTTAGACTGGAGTGGGTTTAACATGAGCATGAATTAGACGTCATGTAAAAACGGTTTATCTGTAAGAAAGTGAAAGCATATTGCCATATATAGCTTTCTCTCTTGTGTGTTACAGAGGATGTTGCAATGAACAAAAGGACCTCCCAGAAAGGGTCTTGTTGAAAGAAACCTTGCCTAGGAATGTAATTGTAGTTTTCCTTCCTGCTTTAGAAGTCAGAATGCCGTCAATACAAATAGTTACTGACTGCTCTTTGAACATTCTGATTGGTTGAAAAACGTATGCACTTTGATTGGCCACAGCATGAGATTCTTGTAGGAATAGCATTTCCATGTTATGTCCCTCAACATAGGTTAACAACGCACTACTTTGATTGGGTTGCCCATTCCTCTGATGTTCCGTCTCATACAAGTCACCTCACCTGCCATTGAGGTTTTCTTGAATGATTATTATGTTGTGTGTAAGGCATCTTGGGTTACATACTCTACAATGGAACAATACTTCTATGTAAAATACAAACTGAAATTAAAATAGCATGTATGGATTCTAGCTATATATTCCTCACATGACGCCTCCTCCTCCCTCACTTTCCCCAGAACCACAACAGTGTTGTCTGCCTTCCTTTGAAATGGAAATAACTTGCAGCTTTGCATGGGGTCAACTGTGGACCTAGAGTTTCTCGATTCTCAACCTTCATTGTAGCACATAATTAAGGAATGGGTATCAGAAAGTTGCACCCAAATAAACATGTAGACTTACATCAATTGGGAACGACTGATTTAAGCAGAATATTTGAAAACAATACCTGGTAGAATGCAGTCTTCATATATCATGAATTGATTGCTGACCATGTTTGTCTTCCAGCTGACAAAATGAGCAATGGTATGGTAAAGAAGTGGGTTTTGTTTTGGACTTCAAATATGAGCTTCTCAGGGTATGACATGGAGAGGTTTATGGATCCCTCTGAAACAGTAAAAAGGTCTTGTGGTCTTGTGCTCTTGTTGAACGGCGATGTAGAAATCTGGATATGAGTATATTCTATTGGAGCCAGGCCTCAGTTTGCGTTTATCCCTGGATGTGCGTAGAAGAGCATTTCTATCCCTGTATTTAAGGGATTGTGCAATAGTGGGCCTCAGTGCGACACTTCATTTGGTAGTTGGTAGCAGTGATCTGTGGGCATTCTATACCGCGAAGCGAGGTGACATTATTGAGGTATATTGAAGTTTGACAAGTAGCTCTGTTACATAGAGTTACTTATTGTCTTTACTGCACTTTCCGGTGCACCTACAATGCGATTATTGTTGCGGTGCGACCGCAGTTCGAGTTTGTCATATTTCTTCAGCTTTTGTAAGAGCAGACATCTTATTTTTCATCTGGGTGGCATCGTCCTCAATGTCAATGATTCTTCTTCCAACCTCAGTAATTCTCTCTCCTGCACTCTTGAGTTTGGTGTTGAGTGAGTTAATACTGGCTATTATGTTCTCTTGTTTAATGTTGATAGAGGTGAATCTTTTTTGCATATTAATGAGGATCTTCTGCAGCTCAGACGTTTCCCCTGGTGTGAAGTGTACTGCGCCCTCTACCATATTTCCACTCTTAGCTGCTGTCTTGTGCACTTTCAAAGGTTTCCATACTGTCCTGTTTCTTATTGTTGCCTTTAGTCTTCTCCACACTGTTCTGGTAACTTCAATGATCAGGAGCACATCTGGTGCTAAGTTGATGCTGTAAGCAGGAGTGGTTGTGTGGTTGTTTGTTATGTTATGTTAGTGGAACTTATAAAGCGCTCGTAGACCCAAAGGCATCTTGGCACTGAAACACACAGAAGGCTTGCTAGCATTTTGACCTAAAAAAGCAAAGTTTTCAACAGTCGCCTAAATTCCAGTTATTTTGGGTTTTTCTTAGGACAAGCGATAGCGTATTCCACAGCTTTCCAGCTGCAGTTGAAAAAGCTTGGTTCCCCACCCTAGCAAGACGAAACCTAGGCACACAACTAGACACAGAGAACTCAGCTAGGAACATAGGGAACAAGTTTATCGCAAAGATAGTCCGCCCCCTGCTGATAATAGGCTTGATGGACAAGGCAGAGAGCTTTAAACTCCACTTGCCTATGCATCGGAAGCCAATGAAGCGACCATAGGGCTGCAGTAATATGAATTCCGTAAGGTGAGTTCGTAGCCACCCGGGCTGCTAAATTATGCAGCATCTGTTGTCAGTGAATAAGGCCAACAGGCTGAGCCATAAACAAGGCATTGCAATAGTCTATTCTGCTAAGGACTAGAGAAGCCATGACCAAAGGGCACGGATGACTAGGAAGAAATGGCAGAACCTTCCGCAATATCCTCAAATGAAAGTGACCAACATTGCAGATTGCACCAACGTGGCCAGGCATGGAGAGAGTTGAAGACAGAATTATGCCAACACTTCTAGCTTCTGTCACTGGAACAGGGAACTCACCAAGTACAGAGGGCCAAAAGGACAGAGTCCAAAGAGTGGTGTTAGGTGGGGGAACCCACAACCAGAATCTCTGTCTTGTCCCCATTCAACTTCAGCCAGTTGCTATTCATTCACCCCCCATGGCTACCAGACATCTAACCAGGATCTGGGTGCCATCGGCGTACAAGTAGCACCGGAGGCCGAAGTAGCAGACAAGACAAACAAGAGGCTGAATATAGATTTTAAAAAGCAAGGTGGAGCCCTGCGGAACACTGCAGGTTAAAGTGTGAGAAGGGTAGAGAAAAGGAGCACTGCGAAGCACTGCAAAGGACTATTTGCTGTGCTGTGGACTTGTCTTGAGGAGTCCGTCGTAGCTGTCCGCTTTTCTTGTTGATTTGGCTTCATGGACTTTGGCACTCTATTCATTCGAGCTGCCGTGCTGATCGAGGAGGAAGTCTTTCGGAGCGACACCGCTTCGTGCCTGACCTGCGTCAGAGCAGGAAACAGGTGTTTTGGATTCGGTCACGCCTCCCACTCACTGTGAAACACCCTTCCTGTTACCATAAAATCACCCTGCTCCAGCGCACCCGCGCTGAGCACCGCAAAGCACTGCAAAGCACTGTTTGGTGTGCTGTGGACTTGTCTCGAGGAGTCCGTCGTAGCTGTCCGCTTTTCTTGTTGATTTGGCTTCATGAACTTTGGCACTCTATTCATTCGAGCTGCCATGCTGATCGAGGTGGAAGTCTTTCGAAGCGACACCGCTTCGTGCCTGACCTGCGTCAGAGCAGGAAACAGGTGAATTAAAGAGTGTCTCCTCCTCTCCTCTTGAGGCTTGAGGCGTAATGGGCAATGAACGACATACAATGAATAATGGACGGTGAACGTTACTTAAGCAATTTCTAATATCTATTTTCTCTTGCATTTTCATGAAAGTGTTTTGGATTCGGTCACACCTCCCACTCACTGTGTAACGCCCTTCCTGTTACCATAAAATACCCCGCTCCAGCGCACCCGCGCTGCACACCGCGAAGCACTGCAAAGGACTGTTTGCTGTTCGTGGTGCGTGGTGCGTGGTGTCTGGCTTTCTTTTTGGTAAGATCTGTGGCCTTTTGGTAAGACCTGTTTAGTTTATCATTAGCCTGATTTTGACACCGTAAGCAGCACTTGTAGTTATGCTCAGGCATTCTCTTGCATGATTTAAAACGCCATAGGCCGCCTGTAGACAATTTATTGGTGAGACGTTATTCAGTCTGATTCTTTATAACTACAGGAGCTTAACTTTATGAATTCCACTCCACTTACTCTAAGGAACGGTAAGCGTCTGAGGGAATCTGTTAAAAATCCTGGGAACAAAATGTTCCCAAAAGTGAAAATGGAAGGACTGTATGCTATAGCAACAGGTCAGAAATCTTTTCTATCTGTTTCCAAACAAGCAGCTCCCTTGCCCAACTCTGTAGAGCAGGTGCCTCTTCAGATTCCTAATGATCAACACATTGACACAGAGCTGTCTGCTTCCGCATCAGAGGTAAAAGAGAATATACCCTTCATATTACAAACTGCCAACGACTGGACATTAAGTCAGACGCTTTCTTGGAGGCGACTGATAATGTTCACATCCCTATCTCTGACACCTCTATGCTTGCACCGGGTGAAATTGCTGCCCTAGAGAGGCGAATTAGCCTCTCGTTAGGTCCTTCTACCCCTTTGGCAGCGTCCTGTGGACTGCGTGAACAAGTGCACTTTCATCCGACACCTTTTCCCACTTTAGCTCCGATCAATCATCCTACAACATCTAGAAACCACTCGAGGGATCTTTTTGCGCCTAGCAAAATGGGAAGCTCGCCTACTCCTGAATTTCATTCCCAAAGGAAGCTACAGGTAAATGATGCTTTATTTCATGATTCTTCTAATAAACATGTGTCACAGGAGTTTATATCTGTTCCGCTCTCTCCTCATTCTCCATTGTCTCCAATTCCGCCTAATGAAAACTCTTCCCATTTGTTAGAGCAAGAACTACATTCTTTTCCTGTCCTCACTCGCATTCTAAACTTACTCGATAAAGGACATGAATTTACTCATGTGCTACTAAAAGACATAAAAGACGCAATCTTAACTAACTCTGTCAAACTCTCTAAAATCGAAGGGTTCATGTTAGCTCAGGAAAATTGTCACAATTTCCATTTAACCTGTCCAGAACGGACGGCTGAGCTTGTAAAGAGGAGTTTGCCCGATAATTTTTCAGTGCAGGCTTTGACATTGCAAAGTACTCAAACGGCCGAAGTCACCTTTCTGCTAAATGGCATACCAACGTCATTTGCTAATGCCGTTGCCAAACCTAACTCATTGGAGCCCTCAACATCAAATCCTTCAGTGATTGACGTAGTAGAAGTGGCGAAACTTCAACATGAGAGAATTCTACAAATGGAACAGATTCTGTTTAAATCACAGTTGTTTTCGGCTGAATTGCTCCAAAACTATACAACTGCTCCGGTTTCTGCTTCTGCGGAGCCCTCTCCTGATAGCCCATCAGCAATCACAAATCTACTTGAGGAGTCCACCTCCTTAGAATCAATCGACATGTCTAAATATATTTACCATCCATCACGTAGAATGAAAAAATCCTATCAGAGAGCATTGAAACGGAGAAACAAATCCAAGAGGAATAGTGCCTCTATCTCTAACGTTATCAATGCAGCTGCCTCCTTACAACGCTCAGCCAAAAACTGTGATAATGTAGATGCGAGGCTGAATATCTCTCAAATGGGAAATGAAGATTTTCAGTTCAATTCTAGTCTATTGAATGAAGAGAGTTTAATGGAACTTCAATTGAAATCCTCTAAAAAAGCACAAAAAAGAGCAAAGAAAGGTATGTGTTCTTCTCTCAAACCTATTGATGAGAATGTACTTGAAGATCACATCATTGTTGGAGCAGCTGCTGGTTGCGAAGGCACTACACCTTCCAGTGTTTTAATACAAGCTAACTTGAATACATTTTTTCCTCTTGTAGAAAATAAAAAAACATCGTGCTGTGGTGCTACTAGTAATTCCAACAAAGGGGTACCTGAATCTGAGGGCCTAGCTCTTGTGGTTGTTCAGGCGCTGATTCATCAACCTATGTCTGTGCCACCTTTGCTAGAACCCCAAGTATCCATCGTGCAGAATATAGCACCTCAGGTGCCATCTCTAGGTAAAGTGTCACATGTTTCTAATTTACCAAGAGTTGAACCAGTAGAGCAAGCTGCCGACTCTTTGAACATCTTCCCTCCTGTAGCGTAGGTTCAAGTACCTGTTGCACCTTGCATCGCGGAATCAAAACACAAGCATGTGCAGTCCACTTCCACAAACGCACTTTCTGCCCCTCTTATCATTATTAACCGAGACTTACTGTCATTTAATGAAATCCCTGATGAAACGCAAACTCTAATTGGATGGTCCAGCAACCAACAAACTAACGGTGTGGTTCCCATCAATCGCACATTTTTGATGAATACTCTTTACAAAATTCCTTCTTTGCACAATTTAATTTCGCAAGATATAGAGTGGATAAAGTTACCTTTGATTAACAATAATTTGCATGCTGTGCAAAGTAATATCGCCTATCATTGCGAAATTAATTTGGGAGTACAAAACTGATTTGCTCTTTCTGGGACTTGAATTACAAGCATTTTTATCCTTTGAAAATGCAATACAATTTTTGGAATTCACAGCTCCTTCGATTCTAAAAAATTGTACTGCTGCGAATAATTCTGTTTCTGCTCCATTGGAGAATGAAAAAATATTAGTGCAACTGGCCTCTCTTACCTCTGCATTGAATGGTATCTTGGGGATCTTGCCTTTCGCAAAAGTCCCCTCAAATCTAGCAATTACGAACCCCTCTACTACGATGACCTCATAATGAATCAAGCTCATTATTCAGTCTTGGAACTGTTGCGGATTTAATAATCTTTTGACATGGTTCACAAATAGGAGTAGGAATGACCTTCCATCTATTTTTCTTTTGCAAGAAACCATGTGCTGTAATGAATTTCATCTTGATGGGTTTACTGCCGTTCATAATGCCGCGGCTCAGCCTTGGTCTGGTCGTCCAGTCGGGGGGATTTCTATCTTACTCAACAATGACCTCTCCTTTGTAATAAATTCCAATGTGTCCAATCAATTGTTTTTATTGATTGATATTGACATTAACATTTTTGGGCCGAAAAGAGTGGTGCTGATATGCATTTATTGGAATCCCTCTACCCTTGGTATTGAAAAAGCCATTCATATCTTAAATGAAGCGTTAATGGAAATATTCTATAAGTATCCCTCTGCAAAAGTCCTGATCTGTGGTGACTTTAATGCAAATTTATACGCATCTTTAAATGTGCCCCCGCCAAATAAATCTTCATACCACTTCAAAACTGCTCACGCAAATGGTGTAAGATGGACACAGTTCTTTTCTTGCTGGGATCTTGTAGTGATTCAACCTCAGCGCCCTCAGGCTTTTCTTACTTGGCGTAGAGGTAACTCATGCTCTTCCATTGATTACATAGTTGCCTCCCAATATCTCTCTGGTATCATTTCTCTTATCAATTCCCATTTTCCATCTTATGGCGACCATGCCATACTCTCGGGTACTATTATTGTAGAAACGTAATCCTTTGACAGGATGGAGGCACTGGCCTTACTTTAGAGTGATCGCCAGCTTTTGTCAATTCGCTGGAATATTTCAACTTGCCGACGATTGACATTCTTAGTCAATCGGGATTGGTGGCCTGATTCCTATCTCGAGGATAAACCCTCTCAGGCTGTTCTTGAGTGGAATCTGCAGATGATTCAAGGTCATCTAACTGCCATAGCAGAATCGACGCAGTTGCAGCAAAACACTAACTCCTCAACTTTCCTTTTAGCAAATATACTTGCTAAACTAAAATCGGAAAGAAATAGCGAATTAAGAACCCTTAAGCGAAAGTTCGGTTCTATCGATTGTATTAGCTACTTGGCAGCTAAAAAACTTCTTGTACGAAAACATAAAAATAGCATAAAAGCTTCCCGAACCTCATTTCATTTAATAGGTAACCAAAACATGGTACGCCTGATCTGTAAGCATAATATTCGAGATATATGGAAATTACTCAGGGCATCGAATAAAAGCTCCATGTTTCCTCTGGAATCAGCCATAGACGGCACTTCATGGTTTGATTTTTTTTTAACAGAAATATCTTTTACCTCCGAGATTCACACTTGCTGATATAACTGATTTAGTTACCTATATTCCAGCGCTTTGCCCATGGTCTGTTGAGGACATATTGTGTGCTATTACAAAGCTAAAATCCTCGAAATGTGTAGGCCAGGATGGGCTGCCTCCCTGTGTAATTAAGGATGACCCGTTTTTTTGGGCCACCGTATTTTTGAGGATTTTTCAATCAATCTTTACTTTAAAATCTCTCCCACCCTCTTGCTTAGTTCCATCATTATTCCGTTACACAAAAAAGGACCTTTAAATAACCCTCTCAACTTCAGGCCTATTGCCCTTATGGACGTGGTGTCTAAAATGTTTGCACTTCTTTTACTGAAGGATGTCGAAACCCACATTACGGAAAATCGCATTTTAAACAAAGTCCAGACGGGCTTTTGAAAAATTATGGGGACACAACTAAATGCCACGATTCTGGCGCATTTAAATGCAGACGCGCACGGTCCTCATCATGGACCGATTTTCATAGCATCTTTAGACTTATCTTCTGCATTTGACTGCGTAATTCGCAGTAGACTTTGGGATAAAATGGTAAAACTTGAAGGCATGGTCTAGTAAAATGTTTTATTGTCCCTACGGGTCGGCCATGTTTTTTTAAGCCTAATTGGCTCGATTTTAGAAAACTTTCCTATGGACCTTACCCGAGTTTTCGTCCACTAAACGCACGCGAAAACAGGCACCAGGGAGCCGCCATTTTGTGATAATCCTATCACTTGCCGCATCGCCCTGGCTGACCTGCTTCTGCGGCACTAAATCAAATCCCCCGCCCCTGAGCCTGTCATCAGCAGACTCGTACCGCCCATTTCCCAACACCAAAGCACGTCCCGTGCCAACAATCGCTGCGCCTCGGCTAATGACGTGTCGCCATGGAAATGGCAGGACGCCTCTTTCCTCAATAAGTGTAAACAGACCGTTTCCCAACACACAGCAGCAGACTTTCGATTCCATTCCTCTCTCTGTGTTACTTTGAGTATTCTGTGACTCGTTTCTGTGCTCTGGTCAGCTACCTTCGCCGCTTGTAGCCTAGCCCGTGTGAACACCTGTACCATCTCTGTAAATTATTTTACTTTGTTTACCACACAATGGCTACAATAATGCCCTATATGTACGAGCCCGAGTATACCGAGGAGGAACTACTGGAAAGGGAAGCACGCGAAAACGATGGGCATTCGGACGGCAGTTGGGAGGACGATTCAACAGATGAAGAGCCTGGGCCTAGTCACATGGACGGCGTCTCCACCTGGTGCACATGCAATCGGTGCGAGCTAATGCCAACCGAGGACGAGAACTGCTGCTGCCGAGAAAACTCGGGATGCCTGGCCTACATTTCGGAAGGCGAGCCACGACCGCAATGCATCACCGAGCTGCCAGACTTCAGGGCAGCCTGCCTCACATGGGCCGTGTTGAGAATAATGATGGTGCTTATGCACGAACTTCGCGCAACTGTTCGTCCTCGTAATCCGAGTAATGAGTAAGTATACTCTGCTTGTCATGCCACTCCTATTTCATGTTTTTCTACTATATCCAAAATTATATATTCATATCATAGTAACGCATGAAAGTCGTTCAATAGTGTGCATTGTCTAGATAGCATTTGTCCGTACAGAATGCCATTAGTTACAAGAATTGTCATTGACAACAAACGTTTATTAAACTTATCTTGGTCATTTAAAAACAGTTTGTTTCATTCCTTTTCACAGGTGGTACAGGCTGGTGGCCTATCGTTCCTTTACATGGTGGCTCCACGGGAGGCTTGGACACCGCGTTCGAAGAGTGATACCCGCCTGTGCCGTTCGTGCCATAAGAGAAACGTTCCTGAGTGACAGCGGTCAGTACAGGGGATTTTCTCTCGCTGTGCTGCAACCTGACCTGTATAATCTTCAAAGTCTTGTATTTTTGTGTCATGAAAATAAGATACAAAATAAAACACCACATATATTTTAACAACGGTTGTTTCGATTTTTTAAATGAATCAAGTGTGTCTCCATTCAAGGATGGACGTCAGACATCTGTGCTCCGAATGGGTGAGGGTCTGGTCGCTTTGAAGCAGGGTGGTCACTAGCTATCTAAGCTAACATAAAATATTCTCGATAATGCATGCACTAAATAACTCTTGTTCAAAGTCTTTCAGTAGGTTATGTCTCTATAAAAGTCACACATATATCTATACTAACAATTACCATTGGATTATACAGGCCTTAGGTTAAGGGTCTTGACCACTATAATACACCGGTTGAAGTGTGGGTCTGTGCTCACAAGAATCTCCAGTATGTGGCATTTGTTATTGACAAGCAACGATATACTATCAAAGGCAGTTCGCACCCGTGGATGAGCGCTGGCATGTGGGGCTGTCTGGGGCGCGAAAGGCCAAGGTGCCAAACTACATGTACACTTCAAAAGGTATCCCACGCCAAGGGGCCATCGGTCACATGGCCTCCTCAGAACCCGTGTCTCAGCCAGGCCTCCCCTTGAAGCAGGCCGCCCCCCTGCAATCCACATAAGTGTGTCTCCATTCAGCAGTCTTCCTGTGCCTTATCTGCACGCCCCAGGCCCATCCATCCCACCCCCTCTATAAAAGGCGGTTCACACCCGGGGATGAGCGCTGGCATGGGGGGCTGTAACGGGCACAAACGGCCAAGGTGCCAAACAACATGTACACTTCAAAAGGTATCCCACGCCCAGCGGCCATCGCCCACATGGCCTCCTCAGACCCCGTGTCTCAGCCAGGCCTCCCCTTGAAGCAGGCCGCCCCCCTGCAATCCACATAAGTGTGTCTCCATTCAGCAGTCTTCCTGTGCCTTATCTGCACGCCCCAGGCCCATCCATCCCACCCCCTCTATAAAAGGCGGTTCACACCCGGGGATGAGCGCTGGCATGGGGGGCTGTAACGGGCACAAACGGCCAAGGTGCCAAACGGCATGTACACTTCGAAAGGTATCCCACGCCCAGGGGCCATCGCTCACATGGCCTCCTCAGACCCTGTGTCTCCAGCCAGGCCTCCCCTTGAAGCAGGCCGCCCCCCTGCAATCCACATAATTGTGTCTCCATTCAGCAGTCTTCCTGTGCCTTATCTGCACGCCCCAGGCCCATCCATCCCACCCCCTCTATCAAAGGCGGTTCGCACCCGGGGATGAGCGCTGGCATGGGGGGCTGTCACGGGCGCAAACGGCCAAGGTGCCAAACAGCATGTACACTTCGAAAGGTATCCCACGCCCAGGGGCCATCGCTCACATGGCCTCCTCAGACCCTGTGTCTCCAGCCAGGCCTCCCCTTCAAGCAGGCCGCCCCCCTAAGACCACGACATACATACATCATTCATTCACAAACACACCCCTGTTTCTAATACTTTATAAACCACTTGATATGTCTCATGAGAACATATTTGTGCTTTGCAAGTCAACTCCTGAACGTGCTACCTGGCAACCACTGAGATCTACGCTAATCTGCTCGTCGTCGTGCTATCCGTGAACTTCTGTGACCGCTTAGAGCAAACCCATCAGTGTGCTACCTGTGGCCACCCACCTATTCTCCTGCAACATACTGCTCTGCTTGCTGAATCCAACTGTTTGTTGGTCAAGGTAAGGCAATGTATCCTAGTCATATTTCGCAGATTTTTTAATTTCTATCTATTTGCGAGTAGAGTACACAATAGTGCTATGTTCATTGGTCTCATTGCTATTGACTTGAGTTTCCATTGCTATGCTATCAATAGATCTATTTATTTTCATCTTTGTCTATTGTCATCGAATTGCATCCTTCGGGGTCCAGTCTATAATGTAAGCATGTTTCCTTCTCGTGCAAGACAGAACATCCAAGGGACGAGTCACATGTTCAGATTTTAGTCACATCATTTATACATTTCTGCAACTTATGCAAATACTAAGCCGCACATAATGAACTGGTATAGTTCCTGTGACCAAAACAAACCTTGCATTGATCATTGTATGATTCATTTACTTTTGTATCAAATCTTTATTCATGAAGATTGTATAATAATGTCGATATTTACTTTTCAGATTTATCAACAATGCCTGCCCGTTCGATTAGCAGTTGCCCTTCGAAGACCCATGCGAAATCTGAAGGCACTACAATGCATGTATTCCCGAAAACTGTTGATCAAACAAGAGAATGGGTCAGATATTGCGGATATCCACTGGATGAGCTGGAAAGTAGAGTCCAACAAGTCTTAGAGGACAAGAGGGGTGATCGATACCGCATCTGCAGCCGGCACTTTTCTTTGGACATGTACACAACATCTTGGGTAACAACGAAGAATAAACGGCGAACGACACGGAAATTGCTCGAAAACGCTATTCCCACTCTATTCGTCCACATTCCGCCACCGGTGAGTCAAGTGTCCGGATTTAGCTTTAGGTCTTGCGGTAGTGTGTAGGTAGCCGAATGGATTAATTGATATTGTAGGTGTTCCATCCCTTGTAATAATTTCGATATTGATATGAGTGTATAGCTTTTTGAATAATGACATTTATCAATATATTCTTTTTCGATTTCATAACCCACAAACGAAATGTATATATAAGGGAACAGGGAACTGTGCTGTATTGAGCATTTTTCAAGTATTCTGTCGCCTTACATGGCTATTTTTAATATTGGCATTTCATTATCAATCATTAATTTACCTTTACAACTTCTTGACTATCCCTTGAATCTGAAGCAAGAACATTCTACATCCTTGACGTGGTCGCAGTTATCAACCACTTCTAGCGCGTATCAGGTAATCTTACTAGGCTAATCCGCTACAGACTTGTTTTATGCATGTCAAGTAATAGTTTTATTCTATCGTGTAATTATTTTACCGAATGTTTGGTTAGTGCTTTCCAATTGATATACACCTTAGTTATCGTCCACTGGTGTTTGTTTTCAGTTATAATTAGTGTTATCCATACTAATGCAAGTACTGTCTTTCAGGGAGATGCTGAAGCGTCTGCCACATCTACAACATTTCTAGATGTTCTTCACCAGCAAGAGGTATGGATACTGACAGCTCCATCGAGCGTCATCATCAGAGCTGGAATTCTTGTCGTTTCATTGTTCTACACAATGTTTCATTTGTGGTTAGCCGTTGATATGTACCTGTGCTGTCGACCCCAGGTGTGTGTTATGTTTTCACTATTGTAATCCTCACTAATGCAAGTTCTATGTTTCAGGCAGTTGATGGAGCGTCAACCCCTGCACTTGATGCGGAGCCTGACATTCAAGTAATTCCAGGGGAAGTGGAAGCGGGACCATGCGTATACGAATCGGCGCAACAGCTTTTGGCAGTGCGCACTACATTTGCAACATCCATAGATATTCTTCAGCAGCACGAGGTATGGATACTGACAGCTCCATCAGGCGTGATCATATAACGTGATTCCATTTGCTATACTTTCTTCCCTATTAACGGAAGTGCTGTGTTTCAGGGAGACGACAGAGCTTCCACTACTATCACAACATCCCATTTAGATGATGCAGATGTAAATAAATCACAGAAATAAGTCAATGAAATGTGATCATATTTAGATTTTCCTTGACTCTTTTAGACAATGCATCATTTGTGGTTATCTCTTTATATGTACCTGTGCGTTCGACCCCAAGTGTGTGTTATGTTTCCAATATTGAAAACCATACTAATGCAAGTACTGTGTTTCAGGGAGACGACAGAGCTTCCACTACAATCACAACATCCAATTTTGATGATGCAGACGTAAAGGAATCAGAGAAATAAGTCGATGAAATCTGCATATTTATATTTTCCTTGATTGTTTTAGACAATGCATCATTTGTGGTTATCTCTTTATATGTACCTGTACCGTCGACCCCAAGTGTGTGTTATGTTTCCAATATTGAAAACCATACTAATGCAAGTACTGTGTTTCAGGGAGATGCTGATGCCTCCTCTCCAATACAACCATTCATGGCAGTCCATGCAGAGCAAGAGGTATGGATACAGACAGTTCCATCGAAATATATCATCACAGGTTGAATACTTGTCGTTTGATTGTTGCACACAATGTTTAAATCGTGTTTGGCTATTGAGCTATTGAGATGTACCTGTGTGTTCGTCCTCACATGTGTTTTATGCTAACAATATTTTGATACAAGTAATGAAAGTACTATGTTTCAGGGAGACGATGGAGCCTCATTCCGTGCTGTCTATGCGGATACAGAAAATATAGTCGTTGCAGCGCAAGAGGTAGGGAGGACATGCGGAAACGAATCGGAGCTACAGCGTGCAGATGTTGAAGGTCGAGTCAAAAAAGTTGCAAAGAAAAAAAACCAAAAAAAGGATAGTTACAAACAGTTCATAACTTTAAAAAAATGTTTGTGCTGGGGACCATTTTATGTTTTTTTCCAGTCAATTGGACTACACTTTATCTTGTGTTTAAACTGAACATCCCTTTTCCAATCTATCCTCTAGTTACCCATGGGTGTCAGAACTATACATACACAGACAGTGAAGCGAATGAGAGATGTTGCTTGCCAGACCATGTACACTATGGAGGAACTATTAATTGAGGCGAGGCGTGTTCAGGCTTGAGATGCTCATGTGCAATGGCCAGAACATTAATTAACTGTGTTTGGAGAATACAGCAAAGTTGCATTGGACCATTGCTACAGTGCGACCGCACCACCGCAAGAAGATGGTATTGAATGTATTGAAGATAGCTCTGAAGTAGTTGCAGATCAATTCACACAATCTACACCCGCCAAAAAATTGCCACCCAAAAACATGTCGACATTGTTGTGTTCTCCCATCAATGTTAAAGTAGCAGATGTCGAAATGACAGAGAATGAACCAGCCGCAGCATCCATAGACGCATCAGAACTTGATAGCAGCGATATTACTTTCCAATGTGTTGAAATCTCCGCAATGTCACAGGCCGAAACAACGTTGACGCAGGATGACAGTCTAATGAAAGAGAGCAAATACATTGTATTCGACAGTTGTTTGATGGATATTATAAATATGCTGAAATGTGGGCATTCAGTTAGAGGGAAAGTATGTGGGAAGCCATTGATTAATGTGACTCGTCAAATAAAAGGCAGTAACGTCAAAATAAAGGCCGCCTGTCGATTAAATCATAGGTTCTCATGGTCTGCACAAACGATGCTGGGGAAAATGCCATCAGGCAATCTACTGTGTGCAGCTGCATCACTTTTTAGTGGCTCCAGTTTTAGAAAGTTAGAGGCTTTCTTTCTGTTTATGGGACTCCATTTCATTTCTAAATCGCTGTACTACATATACCAACGTGATTATCTGTTTCCGGCCACTAGTGATGCTTGGAAAATTGAACAATTGTCTCTAGCAAGTACATTCGAGGGGAAACGTTTCAGGCTAGCCGGCGATGGATAGTGCGACAGCCCTGGATTTTCTGCCAAGTACTGCACCTACCACTTTCAGGACCTGTATAGTAAGAAAATTGTGAGTTCGGTGGTCGTGCAGGTAACACAATGTACATCCTCAGTGGCCATGGAGAAACTAGGATTTATAAAATCAGTGGAATATCTACAATCAGGGGGAATGCACATCGACCTCATAGCCACGGACAGACACGTTTCAATTGCCAAGACAATAAGAGAGCAGTTCCCGCTTATTAATCATCAATTTGACGTATGGCATCTTGCTAAATCAATCAGTAAGAAAATCTCAGCTGCAGGAAAAAAAAAGGTTTTGAAAGTATTTTGCAGTGGTCCCAGTCTATCACCAACCATCTTTGGTGGAGCTCAAAAACTTGTGAAGGGTCAGTGGAAATACTACTTGAAAAATGGCGGTCACTGATGCACCACTGTACCAACGTTCACCGCTGGTCAGAAAACCTACATTTCAACCAATGTGAACATGACCCTTTGTCCCCAGAGAAGGCAAGGAAGAAGAAGTGGTTGATTCCATCTTCACCGACACACAAAGCCATTGAGAAGATTGTTTTCGACAAAACTCTATCAAGAGATTTGAGAGGACTGACAGAATTCTGTCACACAGGAGGTTTGGAGGTGTTCCACAATATGTGCCTAAAGTACAGGCCAAAGCGCTTGTATTTTAGCTTTCGGGGCATGAAACATCGCACTCTACTAGTGGTCTTGGCCCATAACAGCAATGTCGGACGTGAACAATCTAGGACTAGGGGTAAAGTAAGGATGCCTCGCTACACTAAGGTGTTTTCAAAACGAAGTAAGCAATGGGCGATCAAACCAGTCTATGATGAAATGCAGTTCGACTTTGTGAAAGGCCTTATTGTTGCTGTGTTAGAGAAGCACAGATAAGGAATTTTGGACGTTTCTGTGCAGAGCAGTGATCCATTGCCACCGAACATTGCAACTGTGCCATGTCCACCCGAAGCACAGCTGGTTGTGAAGTACAAATCCCGGTTTAAATAATTGCAATACGATTGTCTTTTTGTAAATAAATGTTATTGTACAGTGTACCTGTAACCCTAACCCCTACCTTCAGCATCATGGGTGGCGAACAGCTGGGTGTCATCTTTGAATTCTCTCTATTCACCTCATATATGTGTATGTATATATTTTTCTCGTGTCTCATCTTATGTAAATGTAAATGCTGCGCACTGTTGCGCACTGTTAACGGAGGGGAGGCTTGCGTATTGCAAATAATAAAACAAACAAACAATAAATCTCACTTTTAACTCAACTCCTGTGGTCCTTTTGAAAACTCGATATACAAGGACTTCCTTGTCATGTTGAGAGAATCCTATCCGGTATCGATTGTAACTTTCCATAAGCATATACTAGCCATTTTAGCCGGCATTAACATTTCTTCTAGAGACTTACAATTCAAACTAAGCATAGCTCATAAACGCTTGTTTTGGAATGATTGGGCTGCTACCTGCTCTCAGATATCTTCTTATGTATCATTTACTGAATATGCGATATTTAGACACAAACAATCGCCACGCTTACAATATTTCATGCTTTGCCCCAGTGTTGAAACCAGGACTCTATATATGCGATTCCGCTTAGATTTATTTCACACGAAAGCGAGAACTAAACACTGGGTCTGTAATTCTAACATTCTTCTTGATACCACCTGCATATTTTGTAATAAGGCTGAATCAATTGAAACTCTAAAACATATTTTTCTTACATGTCCTTTTTTTTTAAACCGAGAGGTTAAAAAACATTAACTCTTTCAGTTCTACTCATTCAGTCTATGGAAGGGAATTAATATGGTCACGTTGTATGTGGGGCTCCTGTAATTCAATAATTCTAGCGACTGTACGCCTAGTGAAAATCATTGAGGCAGCTATACCCACCCATTCAGAGACCTAGAATTTCTAAGTTTTTGCTTATGACTGGTTCAGTTATAAGATGTTTTTCCTAGAACTTATTTGTTTTTGTGAATAGTGAAATGTTTTTATGTGAAGGGATAATCATGTTTTATATAGAACAATTAACTTGGGATGTTTTCTTCTTTTGAATGTTATGTGTAATGTAGACACCTGTAAATATCAGTTTTTTTTTAATTTTGTAAAATAACAAAAAAATGATCCCGAAAGATGTATAGTGAATGTATGTAAAGATTTTTATTGAATGAAATCTAATTGAACTAAGCTATAATTTTGTAAGGATGCGTAAGCATCAAAAACAAAATTTAATTAATAAACTTAAAAAAAAAAGAAATAGAGAAAAGGAGGGAGAGAAGGAGATTGGCCCCTGTCAGCCAGGAAGGAGGTAAACTAGGCCAGGATAGGCCCTGAGAGACCCGCCAGACTCCAGGACACTCTCTGTTCCACATCACAGTTGAAAGCCTGACTGAAAGGGGAGAGGAGATATCAGGGCTTCCAGCAGTTTCATGAAAAAGGCAGAGGAGAAATTGGACGATAGATAGCAAAAACAGAGGGATCCAGTGACGGCTTCTTTAAAAGCGGTATAGCAATGGCCTGCTTGAGTTTAGTTGGAATTTAGCCAGATTGACATGCAAGATTGATGGCTTTAGTCACCAAAGTGGTCATGCCCGGCATGATGTCTTTGAGAACCTCTAATGGGACAGGATCAGAAGGAGCAGATGATGTAAGCTGTATAACAGCCTTGCTCACCATTTCATTAGTGAACATAGGGAAGACAAACCAGTTATGAGAGGGAACCAATTTAACCTCTATCGAATTCATTTTAGTATCAACCTGATCATCCACATATATATTAGTCTGAATATTTTTGTAATAAAACATTGGGCCAATGAGTCACAGCGCAATTGCATAGTGTTGACCGTTGGGATAGGATTAACAGTTGAAGACAAAGATTTGACTACCGAAAACAGTTCATGAGGTTTTGTAAGTATTAATGGAGATAATATGTCTTGTAAACCTGGTACTCCTTCGGGTTAATGTGTATTGTGGTTAATACATTATAATCGGTGTTGGCAATGCACCTCCCGAGTTCGTCATACGGCTCATCCAATTCTTATGGAGTGGAGCAGCTGTCACAGGTTCCAGGGAAGGACCGGGAGCTCACACTTCCAATCTTGTAAACAGTAGGGACCTAGCAATATATTCTAACAATCCACTGCGGGGGGGTATATTTTATCATGTACAGAATTGTTGACATGTTGATGCGTAGAGTTGGGCCTAGGGGAAAAATAAATGTTCAGTTTAATTTGACTGTGTATTTGATCTATTATTTACAGTGAGAGGGTAATTTCTTCCTCTCACCCCACCCCTCCCTTCTTTTATATGTCCCTTTAATATAAAAGAAGTTTCTAAATAAATCCCTAAAATAAACATTGAAAAGGCAAATATATCTGCTATGAAATGCATTGCACACATATATGAATACGAAAACCTAGGCGTAATACTATAGTTAAAATAAATTCTCCCGTATAAGGAGTGACTTGAGAGCGCTGATTCCATCTTCTTTACAACCTGAAAGGCAACATTTATGCACACAAAAAGAGAGAAAGAGAGAGACAGAGAGACAGAGAGACAGAGGGACAGAGAGATAGAGAGAAATGGAGAGAGGAGCAAGGGAGGATGTGTGCTCCGAGACTCCCGGCCGCCCATAGATCCAAGGTTTGCTCAGAAGTACTTTAAGACAAGATAGCTGCACCCATGAGATGGATGGGGGTGCAGATTTATTACTCAAACACCAATCAATAAGGACAACTCAATGGTTTAGCAAAGGGAGTCCGTTTAATGACAAGTACAAAAAATGGGGAGTTATGGATATCAGCAGTGATGCCATCGTCCTTTTTGCTTCAACTCCAACGAACTTCATACAAGTTGTAACATTTATACTCAAAACTCGTCATCATTGACGTATAACATTCAAAAGTTAACATGCAATTCTATTGGTTAGGAAAAGGTAACTTTACTATAGGTACTATATCTGTATATGGTAACGGCGTGAGGGGATTGGGTAAACACTGTCAGGTGGGTGTCTAAGTCCTTCCTTCAAAAATGACTACAGTAGACGTCACTAAAAGTACGACGTCCCATTGGTTCTACTAACTATAGGACCCTAGATTATTTGGTCCATTGTGATTGGACTGGCACCAACCCCATGCATACTTTTCCACTTTGCTTAGCAGCACGCAGAATGGTTGGCCAGGTGCAGGGTGCCCCTTAGTTACGCGGCCTTCATTCAGTCCTTGTTACAGTCAATCATAACTTTATTAGTTCTCTGCGGTAGGCCTCGAAACTGCATCTTCTGTCTGGAAAAGGTTCTGATATCTTCATCTGGCCTGGTGCCATGCATAGGTGTGAACCCTCGCTTCTTCTTGCTCGGCAGGTCACGTGATTCAGACACTGTGAATTTGCTTCTTTTCCCTCAATTAGTGTATTTGATTTTCGTTTTCACCCGCCACCTGCCTTCGCCTTCTTATTGCGATCTTTCAGAGGCAGGATATTCTGTTCTTAGTTACAATTAGATGTAGCTACTGTTCGCTTCTTCTATTGGTATGACCTTGGCTCTCCTGGAACGAGTTGCCTCTGCTGAGTTTTGTTTCAGCCGTCTCTTCTCGTTTTACTAAATATGAATCTTTTCTCGTTTGGCCTTTAGTAACCTGGGTTGATTCTGCTTCTTGTGCAAAATAGAAATATACTTATAATATGTGATTTGTTTGAGGTAGATTATGTATAATGACACTTTCCGCACTACTCATCTACTAAGCATAGCAAGCCGCACTGTTTTCTTAGGTTTCTTGTGGTTCCAAACATATTTACCGGTGTAAACTGGTCGAATATCTTCATTTTGCTTACAGCTTTAACTTCTTTGCATTTCAACATTGTCCTTTCACAATATCCTTATTCATGGCGTTTTGTCTCTTTGCATCATTCTCTGGTTGTCAATTATTTTATCTGCAAGTCATTCTGGGCCCTCGTGATGTCACCATTCGTCTTCCATTAAGGCCTTTTTGGTTTCTTCAGGGACTGTACACAGATGATCTTCATTTCGCTTCATCTGTTCAATGGATACAGTACTGTCCATGGTTTCTTTGGTATTGGTACTTCAATAGGTGCTGTTCTTCTGATAGGTACTGGACAGAGCCCTACTGCGGCTCTCTGCTGGTTTATTTGCTCATCATACATCACCTATCTCGGCGTGAATGTTCCTGGTACTTCAAAATGGACGTTTGGAGTGCAGGTTTTGTTTGGGACCTCCTCTACACTCCCCCCTCTGGGCGATTCATCGACCACTTTCACTTTCGTCTTTGGATTCATCTTACTTGGTTCTTCTGTATTCATCTTCACTTCATCGCCTGGGTTCATTCCTTCTTCATCTTCTGGATCTATGCATGATGGTCTGAAGAAGTGTCTCTTTGGAGTCCATATTTTTATTACTCCTTTGAGGCTTCCTGCTGTCCTTACATGTTTGTCTTTATTCCATCTCATCAATTGACATTGTCCATTTGGGCTGCAATAAACCCATCTTCCCACATAGTTTTGATGTTTTCTGGGATAGAGAAACTTTGTTCCTTCTGGTGCGTGAATGCTGGCCTTTACAAAGTCTCTTATTTCTTCATCAGTCAGGTCTTTGGGCTTCCGTCCTGGCTTGACATCAATCATGATCTACATCCCTATGGCTTTCTTTGCAGTTTTCTGGCACTGAGAGATTATTATCTTGATAAAAAAAAATCCTAGTAATATCATCACTAGCTGTCAGTCTAGAAAAATGGATACCTCTACTTTGTGACCGCAAATGTATTTTGGTGGCCGTGGGCCAACCGTCTCATGCACGATATGACAGAATATAGGTTTTCGAGCTTGCCAATGAACGGCCATTTTGATGTAACAAGAACCGCCATTTTGTTTCCTAACCTGCTCATTGCTTTCTGTTTCTATTGCTTCGCAGTATATTTTCTGCTTACACTGCTCGACTGTAAAACATTGTTGTCTGCACGCAAAAAGGACAAGGCCGCAGGGCCGTGAGGATAACAAGAGTTTGTTGAAACGAAACGTAGGCAGCGCCAGGAAGAATGCCCAGCTCCCTCCCGAATGTAGCCTTGAAGCAGAGCTGCAGGGCATTTAATCATTTCGCAGCTGCCAGCCAGTCTCGTTATATGGTAGAATATGTTAGAATAATACAGCTAAAGGCTTGAATCATGCTTTTCTTACAGCCCCCTTTTGCTGAGCCCGCTAGAGCGTGTCGGCTCCAAGGACATGAATAGCACCTAATAGATAGCAAGGTCCGGAATGCAACTCTTCCCCCCGTATCTAGCTCACTTCCAAGAACAGAAGCGCTGTGTTCTATTCAACAACTGAAAGATGCCTCCGCACTCACAAATTGCAAATTGTTACTAGAATAGATGTTTGAAGGTGTCATAGTTGTCGGAGATGTCCATCATCACACCAAGTTCAAAGAAACCCAATAGAAGGGGGGTGTTAAACATGTCATAGCTGATTGTTTGATATGCATTTTGTATATATGTAACTGATGTACGTAATTGACTCTCTTGCGTCCCTCGAGGTCTAGAGATACACATTGTGGGGCGTGAGACCGAGTTGGCCAACTGAGACTTTTGCTTTGCAATAAACCCTAGCTTTGGGAATACAACCTCGTGTCTGGCGTATCTATCGTGTGTGGTGACTCGCCTTGTTTCCATAGACGTTAGGGACCCCTAGGGGCCCCTTTCATAGCAGGCCTCCCAGGAACTTGAATGCATCTGCCATCCATTGGGGGACCCATGAGAATAGTGCTTCAAAACAGCTGTCATCATCAACTTCGTCTGTCTCGTCAATCATCTGGTTCTGCAGTTTTGTCAGCATACCTATGGCTTCTGTTAGAGTTCCATTTTCCTCATCGTGGGATGGTATAAATGTGCAACATGATTCTCCAATTTTTGCACAAACTCCTCCATCCATAGCTGTGATCATGTCAAGGACATATCTGTTCTGGAGAGTCATCAGTCGGATGGCTCTTAACTTTTCCTTGATTGCATTGAATAATTTTATTGTTGTGTTGATGGTCTGCAGTAACTCCCATCTGGTTATCTGAACCATTTAGTATTTGTTCCAACTTGGAATCTTGGCATGAAAATTGTCCCGAACACTGATGAGGTGAGGCTAAACAGCCTGTGTTCATATGGGATTGCATGAAAGGCTTCTTCAGATTTGGCAGAAAAGTAATTTTCCCTCTTCAGTCGGGTCATCAGTAACACAGATCTCTTTCTCCTCAGGTGAGCAGCTGCTTTCGGAAATCTGTCAATATTCAGGTCACTTTTCGGGATCACTGTTAATTATATAATTAAACGCACCACACTTTATAGATGTCTGATTCACAGTCACGATTTGCAAAACTCAAATTAACAACAAGAGGGCACTAACCTGTACTCTTGGTCCTCTGTAGACAATTGTAAGGCTCACCTGTCCTCCTCTCACCCTTCCTGAGAACCGGCACAATGAGAAGAAGGCAGGGAATCCCTCTTGGGGGATAAAACCCTGTTGTACCGAAGAGTGGAGGAACTGCTGTGTGGAAGACTTCAATCCCGGGTGATTAGTCCGATGTCTGCAGCCTCGGGAAGGTCGAAGTCCCTGTCTCGGATTTCTCCTAAACAAAGAGAATAGAGGGGTTACAAGGGTTTGAGGATAAACGGATAAATCTTCTACGCTGCCGTGTACCTTTAGATCTGTAGGTCTTGGGTCTGGGTAAAAAATGATACCGCTAGTTCCAAGGTTATCTGCTGGTTATGAATAAAGGATTGGAAAGTTAATTGTTGGAAAGGAAGAGTTGTGACAGGTAAGAGAAACAAATTTGGTAGAAACCCACCGGAGAAGTACCACTCGCTGAATGTACTCTGTTGAGCTTGGCAGGCTTATTGGGAAATGTAGTCCGTAAAATAAGCTGGGGGATCTAGGAGGATACGGGAAAGGTTAAATATGGTCGTGGATCCGAAATAGGGAAATGAGAGCAGAATAGGGGAAGAGGAATTCAATACGTACTGCATTTCGAAGAGCTAGTGTTTCCTGTTGGCGGGTGTTGCGGGAGAACACGAGGGTGTTCGGGGCAGGAGAAGAGTCTCGCTATAGAAAGGGGAAACAGAATTTAGAGAGGACTAATAGAGAGAATCTTCCTAAATCGTAGGTATAGGAAGTCTGTAGTCACAGACTTACTTAGCGTGGCCTCTGAAAGCAGTAGCAACGCGCTGCTTCGAGGAATCTGCGGAAGGAAATCCATTCTCTGTGGCTGGGGGCAGAGTCCCCTGGAACTTCCTGTTTTGCACAACTAGAGCGTTGCTCCTCATCGTGGCATCCATGTTAGTGGAACTGGGGAAAATGCACGAAATGCGTCGCCAACGTTGCCAAAATGACCATGCTCATGGTCCCCTGCCGGGAGCGGTCGTGCCAATCACCAATGCTGGAACGTGGACGTTCACTATGGTGCATGTACCTCCCCAGTTTTTTGGCAGTCTGATGTATGCTTTGGATCCACATGCCCAATAGTGATCCATAATTACTGCAGTTCCGTGCTCCATGCCTGGGGCATCAAAGATTCATCCACAATTCTGATTCTCTCCCATCTTTCTTGGGCCATTGTTCCTAAAGCATAATCTTGAGCTTTCCAGTGGTACTATCTGCAAGGGTCCTCCTCTAACTTCGACCCATGTCAGGAGTTTTTCAAGCTTTGGCCACAATGGTTGGCATAGCCTTTGGGAATTTTCAATTGCTTCTTTGCAGGCTCTGAGGACCATCCATGCCCTGCAAATCACTACTCCTTTTTCCCATCCATCTGGTGAAAGCACTGTTCCCGAAATCTGCATTTGGCCTCTGTTCTTCCAACTTCGAGCCTCTTCTGGAGTTGGACATATAGCTTCTGGTTCACTTCCCATCTGATTTCTGCTCCTTTCACTCCAGGTTTCTCGTACCTGATCATATGGTTCCTAGTATGTGCTCTGTTTCTTGTATTTATGTCTTGAACATAATCATCTTCATTGGGATAGGCTGTTTCAGTTGCCCATATTAGGGAGGCATCACTACCCATGAACTGGCCTCTGGTCTTGCATATGGCTACGTGTGAACGACAGTGTGCTGTCTGGACATCAATTTCTACAGCTCCAAAGATCTTGGACTTCCCCATGCTGTATGGTAGGAGTGCACAAACAAAGCATTGCCCTTCTGAGTTTCATCTTCCAACTTCTTTCATGTGCTGGTACCAAATGTTGTTTCCCAAATGTATGTGCTGTCCAAGTAATCGTTTAGTTTGCTGTCATCTCCATGAATGCATCTGTATGACTCCTTCTTGCTGGAGGATTCTCAGGTATCCTGGTACATGGTGCAGGCCTTCTCACCTGTGCCATTTGAGTAGACAAAAGTCTGGCAGTTCTTTCCTTGTCCTCATACATCTTTTTCCTGCTGGTTATAAATGCCCATCTCATCCACCCTGACATTGGTCCGGTATATGGCTGTACTGTGGAACCTGTACTTGTCCCTTTCACTGGAACATACGTGTTTGTCAATGCTGTCTCTGTGGGTTTATTCTCCAACTCCTCTTGTCTCTTCCTGGCTCTGGCTATGAAAGGCCATAGTGAATCTGCTATCAGTTTTGCTTGTGCAAGAATCTTCTCTTGGCTTGCCTTCATTTCTATAAGTGCTGTATCGGGAATTTCCATTAATGTTATTCCTGTGGGCTTCTTTTCTACTTTCCTTTGTTCCTCCACTAATTCAGCTTTTCCCATGTGTCTCTTTAGTTCACTTTTAGCGGGACTTCTCATGATAAATAATCTCTCAGATCGTGGTTCCGCAGTCATTTACAATAGGCCTGGTGTATGTGCATTCAATGTTTGCATGCGTGCGGTCGTCAGTAATCTTGTCACATTCATACTTTGCTGACCCTGTCGCCGGCTTTTCGATTCGTCTGTTACCACAAGTGTGTGTGTGTTATTGCTAATCACGTTCATCTCAAGTTCCTTCACTCCACCATCAGATCTTCTAGGGACTGCAATGACTATGTAAGGTCTGGGTACTTTCGTGGGATTCATGCGCACATCATTAGGTGAGTGCACTGGAATAGGAACGCTTTGTGCACCAATAAAAAATGCAGTTCTGATCGTTAATAACAATAAAACAATGATGAATATAATACACAAATACATTATGCCCTTGTATGTCAGGCGGCAGCATTTACTTCCAGAAAAACATGGACGTCTTCCCTCCTGCGGGAGGTCAAGGTTGCTGCTCTCGATCCCCATCTCGATAATTCGCCAAAATGTTAACTTTTACTATACTCCTTTAATCAATATTGTCTTTCGGATTCTTTGCTTGTGAGTTTCAGGTGTTACACAATTGTCCCCCCTCTTGGGAATATAGAATTGTCTATTATCTCGGGATGCAATTCCTTTACTCGGCTATGGGAAGTGTCAAAATCAAGTGATAATTCAGCAAGTCTTTTATTAAATTTTTCAACAAACAAACAATAAAACCAAACAAGCAGTGCATGTTCAACAGTTTCAATACACCTTTTAAATTTGCTAACCACTACTCCCACTACCCCACCCCCCTTGCGAGTCTATCACCTTGAGTCATCAGATTCCACACCCTGTGGTTCGGTCCCCTCCTCAACAGGTTCAGTCGGGTCATCTAATGACCCTAACAGTCCGGCTATCAGTGATTTCCAGGCCATCAGGGACTCATTCTCCTCCTCCCACCCCGTTGCCGCACGTCTCTTGCCATGCTATGGTTTCGGCTTCTGCCCATTTTTGCAAGTCTTTCCACCACACCTCTATCCTCGGCACATGGCATGACCCATGGCAAGCCTTCTCTTTGCAAGCACATAAGCCAGGTCCCTTAGTTTGCTTACATGCCTGAGTTTCCATGGTCTGGGGAACCCCCCCAGCAGGCAGGCCCATACCGTGTCCACTACTATCTTGACCCATCTTCCTTCTAGTTTCTCTTTTAAACCAATCCAGAACCTCTCTATGATCGGGCATGACCAAAACATATGCACCATGCCTGCGTTCTCTTCGTCGCACTTGGGGCATGCTTGCCGACCTGCATTCTCGAACCTCGATATCCTCCAAGGCGTCATATAAGCCCTGTGTGTTATGTAAAGCTGTATCTGTTTCAGTCTCGCGTTTCCAGACACCGTTTTATGATACCTTTGCACCCGTTCCCACATCCCATCTCCCATTTGGGCCCAAACCTCCGTTTCCCAGTCCAATCTCAGCTGCGTGACCTCCTTCCCCAGTTTTGACATCAACATCTCATACAGTCTGGAAACCTCATGCCCCCCCTCAGCTATATCATATATAACGTCGATGGTGGCGTCCAGTTCTTCCTCCAACACAGTTTCGGCCACATTCTCTTAATCCTCTGTACCATTCTGTGGTACGGGATGTACTGGCCTTCGTGCAACCCAGCCTCCTCCCGCAGCCCCTCAAAGGTAACACAAGAGCCCCCCTGCCAAATATCCCCATTGTTGCCACCCCAGCCGGCTCCCAGTGGGTCCGGAGTATCAGTCGCAGCTGAGCATCTGCCCCTGTCAATACCACCAATGGCATCTGCGGCGAGCATGGGGACGGGTTCCCCATCAATTGGCATGCCCTGCGCCACACCTTCCACCCCAGCAGCATCATTTTAGGGCACCCCACCATCTCCGCCCTAGGTGCCCACATAACGTCTTTCAAATAAAAGGGTGCACAATCCCGCCCAAACAGCCTAAATTCTGAGGTCTCTTCATCAGATAGCCATTTGGCAACATATTGCAACTGGCTCGCCAAATAGTACGCCTCGTAATTGGGCAGCTTTATACCCCCTTTGTCATAGAAGTTCTGGAGCTTCCATAACGCCACTCTGTTTCGCGTGCCATGCCACAGAAAGTCTCTACACATGCTATTCACTTTGGTAAAAAAAAACTAGGAATCAGATACGGAATATTCCCAAAGTAATATGGGAGCCTTGGCAGGACCACCATCTTTAGCATCGCTCCCCGCCCCATCATCGCCAAAGGCAGCTTCGCCCAAAACCGCATGCATTTCTCAATTTTTTGGATCGCCACCTCTGTATTACACCTATGCTCCCCCCCCACGGTGTAATATATATCTATCCCCAGGTACCGAAAAGTACTAACCGCCCACGGTACCTGTAAAACCGGTAACCTCTCCGCTGGAACCCCTGTATACCCCCCAACGGGAACAGACTAGACTTCTGGGGGTTCACTGCTATGCCAGATAGCACAGCGTATCTCCCAAGCACTTCCAAAATATACTGGAGGTTCTCCTCCGGATACCGCACATACAGCAACATGTCGTCCGCATATAGGGAGACCAAATGCTGCTCCCCGTTCACCTCGATGCCTATGGTTTCATATTGCTGCCTCAAATAGATCGCGAGAGGCTCCAGGGCCAAAATGTAGAGCATAGGGGACCACGGGCATCCTTGTCTAGTACCCCTACTAAGCTGCCACCTCTCTGATATCACAGATCCCATCTTTACTCTGGCCAGCGGTTCACTATACAAAATCTCGCCCACCTTAGATAGCCAGGCCCTAACCCATAGTGTTTCAGGGCCGCCAGCAGCCACGGCCACTTGACAGAGTCGAAGGCCTTGATCGCATCCAAGGACACGATTGCCATTTCTTCCTCACTTCCGCTGCAAAACTCAATGATCCTCTGAAGTCGCCTATGATTGTTGGTGATGTTTCTATGGGGGACGTAGCCCGTTTGATCCGGATGTATTAACTTACCAATTACCTTTTTCAGTTTATTCGCCAAGACCGCAGTTAATATCTTGCCGTCTTGGTTCAACATTGACACAGGTCTGAAGGAACCACAGCTGCGCCCTGGTTTATTTGGTTTAGGGAGAGGTACTATAACAGCCTCTCTCAGTGACTCCGGCAGGCGGCCCGTCTCGAACGCCTCATTTATCATCTCTAGCAGCGGGGGGAGGACCTCTTCTATATATACCTTGTAAAATTTGCTTGGGAGCCCTTCTGTCCCCGGGGTCTTACTAGTAGGCAACTGCCTCACCACCTCCCCCAGTTCTTCCAGGGTAATCGGGGAGTCCAATTCCTCTCTTTCCTCCTCACTTATCTTGGGCAGCCCCATATCCTCAAGCGTTTCTTCTATCATTGCCCGGCTACTTTCCCCGTCTTCCCCGTATAGCACTTTATAATAATCCACAAACGCTTGATTAACCCCCTCCTGGGTGTCCTCTACGCTACCATCATCCCTCTCTATAGTTCTGATTGTGGCTCTGGGGGTCTCGCTCTTATATAACCACGCCAAAAGTCTCCCCGGTTTGTCACCTCCCGCATGCTGTCTCTCTATGTACCTTTTATAGTTAAGGTTGCACAACCTCTCCCAGTAATCCACACATTTTTGATGCAGCTTAAGTATCAAATCTAGTTTCTCCGCTGTATCGTCGCCGGCTTTTAAGGCCTCTTCCAATTTTGCTTCCGTCTCCCTCAGTTCTGTTGAAACCCCACCCTGTAGGCCCTTGGATTTCACCATGGCCGCCCCCCTCATAACAACTTTAAAGGCCTCCCATAGTGTCCCCGCCGAGTCCACACTCCCAGTATTGGTTTCAAAATAATTTACTATCTCCTCCCGTAAATCTTCTCTAAAGAAGGGGTCTCTCAACGCCTCCGCTCGTAGGCACCATGTCGGGATCCTCGCCCTCGGGGGGCAATATTGCCACGCAAGAATCAGGGGCGAGTGGTCCGAGAAGACCCTGGCCCTGAACTCTGTGTGCGCAATCTCCGCTATCATTTCAGGTGATGCGACGACATAGTCCAGCCTTGTTGATAACTGCTGTGGGGCAGAATAATGCGAATATTGCCTTTCCCCAGGGTGCCACACTCTCCATGCATCTTCCAACCCAAAGTCATCAAGCAGTGTCTGCAGCGCCCTGGCTGCAGGGGCCGGTCTATCCAATTTCCCGTCCGATCTATCCACCCTCGGGTTCAATACACAGTTGAAGTCCCCTCCCCAGATCACTGCGCTTCCCACACACACGCTCAGGTTCGCACTCAGTGTCCTAATGTACGCCGCCGTGTTCTGGTTCAGGGCGTACGTGTTAACAATACTTATCTCCCTATTCTCTACCAATCCCCTCAGCATAACCATCCTCCCGTCTGTCTCAGCCACCACTTGCACCGCTGAAACAGGACATGTGGCGCCACCCATATAAGTACTCCTCTTGCATAGGCCGAGTACGAAGAACCCACCAACACCCCCTTCGACTTTCCCGCAATCGTGTCCATCTTCTCACGTGTAAGGTGGGTTTCCTGTAGCAATGAAATATCTATTTTCTACCTGCGCAGATACAGCATAACCTTGTTCCTTTTTAAATAGCTATTAAGCCCCCGCACATTCCATGTGAGTATTTTAAGGTCCCCCATGGCCTGGTATGATCCCATTCCCTCCCCCCCAGGTGCAGTGTAACCTTGAGTTCCATTCCAATCTATATAGGCTCGCATCCCCCTCTAAAACCCTGTTAACCAAAAACACACAGAACTTCCCACTCCCTCTCCCCCCGCCTCCCAACCCTTCCCCAACACTCTCCCCCCCAACTGTTGCCCAGCACCATCCCTGGATCTCAGGCTCCCCCGCATCTAGCTCTTTCCGGCTTTTGCCTGTACTCGAAGCTCCGCTGGGTGAGGCCTCCCTAGTGGTCAACCTACTATAACTACAACTACAATTCGGAGGGTAGGGTGCTACCGCCCTGCCGCTCCAATAGCACATCAAAGAACTACACATTGCTATACAGTATAAATGTATGTAACCGCCACTATATTCAAGTCCATCAAGTCTCTCACAATCCGCAATATGTTATCGAATATCAGCCTCCTACAGCCAGGCCCATCGTTCTCAGCCTTTGGGACGTTCGCTCGCCACCATAGTAAAATGCATACCGTGTCTGAGTCTCTTTTCACGTCCATTTTGTGTCTCCTCCGTGTCTTGATCCGGGCAGCCCTGCAGATCCAACCACGTTGTCGCTTCTTCCGGAGTGTAAAAAAAATGCATTTTGCCCTTATACACGACCTTCAATTTTGCAGGGTACAGCAGCATATATTTTATCCCAGCCGCCTGCAGCCTCCTTTTGATGGTTACATAGCTGTACCGCTGCCTCTGGACCAGCATAGTGTAATACGGGTATGCCGTGATAGTGCTCGAGGCCCTCTTGATTGTTCCGCCTTTCTGAAAATACTCCAATATTTTTCCCGGTCTTTATAGTTCAGTATTTTGGCAATTATCGATCGTGGAGGGGCCCCCGGTCTCGGCTTCTGCATGAGGGCTCTATGTGCACGCTCGACCACAAATCCTTGCGAGAGTGTACCGGCCCCGATTCCTTGTAGGAGTAAGTTCTCAATATAATCAGTCGGGTCCTGGCCCTCCTCGCCTTCCGGCAGACCCACCACACGAATGTTGTTTCTCCTCGCTCTCCCTTCTGCTTCTTCTGCTCGAGACTCCAAGTTGGCCACCTGTTGCTTGAGGACATGGATCTCTTTTGTATTGTTGGCGCTGGTGTCCGTATTAGATTTCACTGCGCCCTCCCGGCTGCTTGTGCGTTCCGCCAGTCCCCTGACATCCTGTCTCAGCAGGGAAACTTTGATGCCCACTGCTTCAATTTTAGCCTCCAGGGAAGTGCGTAGGTCCATCATCGCAACCCCCAAGATTCCTTCAGCTCCGTAATGGCTTCCAAAATCTGATGATTATCAGCTCCTGTCGCGCCCTCAGCCTGTGCCATCGGGCCTTTGGTTGAGGTGGCCTCAGGAGACAGTTGTGCTTTCGCAAAAATGTCCATCGTGGGTTGTTTGTTCTTGTTCTTGCCCATGCCCCCTCGCGCTGCCATTTTCTGGTTACCATTGGGTCTCCCTATCACGATTCAGCGACCGAGTGTCTCCTCAGCCGTAATTTCCGCTCTTTACCGACTGTTGCGGTGGTCTCCAGGCAGTCGCAACCTCCACCTCCTCTCGCCGCTGCTAGTTCAGTGCCAAGCGAGCGCTTCTCGTGCTGGTCGTGGTGTGGCCTGCATTTTCACACCTCTGCTGCCCTTGGGCCCCTGCCGTCCGGGCCAGCACCCAAGCTTTCACGACTCAAGACCTACGGCCCCTGGGGGGATTTTGTATTCCGCCTTCACCTCGCCATTGTCGTTCTTTCCCCACGGCCGCCGCCTCTATTCGTCCTCTTCGGGTACCCTGGTTTTCTTTCTTTTGTTGTCGGCCATCTTGTGTGACAATGGACCGAGCCGCCGCCGTCGTTCGTCGAGAAATTCCTCCAGACACCCGCTTACGATTTTTCTCGATCTTTATACAATGAGCGAAGCATCCATTCCCATGCGTGTGTGATCGATTCTGGATCCAGTGGCGCACTTTAAAAGGAAGTTTGTACGGATCATCTGTCGGATCCTCCGGAGCTCCACGGGAAGCACATCCTACTCCATGGCTGCTCAAGCCATGCCCCCTTCAGCAAGTCTCTTTACTGTGCATGTTCAAAGTATGTCAGCTCCCAGTCTGTGCCCCTGATCTGCTTCAGTCCCGAAGACATGTTGCCTTTGTCAAATAGAAAATACGAAAGTCATTTTCTGGCAATGTTCTCTCGATCTGTCCCTCGGCAGAAAGTCTAAAATCTTCTCAAATAGTTCTGCTGATGGTTGGAGAGTTCGACTTGCATCACTATTCCATGCAAGAGCATACCAATCTGTGTAGAATTAGCTGGATCTCTGATGAAGGTGAGGGCGTCAACATTGACAGGTCTCCCCACTAGCTCTGGAAAGTCAGTAATTAAACGAAAGAAGACGTTGCTGGCCAACATACTGTCTTCTGGTGACAGGGACATTTGTCCTGTGTTGCTGAGGTTTGGAACTATTTGCTCTCATTCAATGTAAACAGTGTCTGCACGTTCCATTTGCGTGGAGTGCAACTAAGATCACAATGTTATTTAGGAGTTTGCTTAGTTGTCTGTATTTGCTGGATCTCAATGAAACGTGAGTACATCTGTTGTTCTTCCAACAAGATTTGGACAGTCTTCGATTATACAAAAGAACAATGTATTGACAAGCTCATTTACTTCTTTCTCTGCTTGGGACATTTGGCTTCTCCTCGCTGTATTCAGGAAGTAGGAGGAATTGCTCAGTGATTACAGTAAGCAGTCTCTTTATGATCTTTTCGTTTTCAGGATCTTGAAGAAAGTCAGTGACACTTGTGAGCCTCTCCACCAGTGACGGGTACGATCTTAGGACTAGATTGAAGTATTTCACAACGTCTTTGGTGATGTCGCTACTGTGGGACACCATAAGTGATTCCGAAGAAGGTCTCTGTGTGGAAGGAATCAGGCACTGTATTTTCTTCCAATTTATGTGTCCTCGATCAAAATTTGGCATGTTATTTTCTCGTCACAGTTTTAGTGTGTCTCAACCCCAAGGTCAAATTCATTAAACTAGGTTGTGGTTTATAAGTGCAATTGTCTTCTTACCCTGCAACTATGATGCACAGAGTTTCCAGTTTATCTTTCCTTATCCTCTTTTTTGCTCAGAGGAATGTCTAAAGTGAAACCACAACTATCTCACCAAGTTCCTGTCTTTACTTTTCTGTTGCTCATGCATCCTTTTTCTTCGTCATGGATCTCGTCTGCACGTGCTGTGGTTCTTCCCCGTCACTCCTAGTCTCCTTGTGCTGGGGTGCAGGCAGGGGGCCTTCTCCGATGTAGGGTTTGATATTACCCAGAAAAATCCAAGCTCTCCTCCCTTGTAGTTTCACTGCAGAGAGAGTGCAGTCCTCCACTGTAAAGGGACCGTTAAACCTTGGCTCGTCCCACCTTTTTCTCGTATGGTTCTTCACCAAGACGGTATGTCCAGGTAAAACGGATGGTATACAAAGTCCTTGAGCTGTGCCTGTAGTAGTATCTCCTTCTGTGTTCCGTGCTGCCCTGCACCCTTTTCGTCGTCGCTATAGCTGGTCTGAAATTACAGTAAGGCAAGATGTCATGCAATTCAGTTAATTTTGTATTTCAGACCCTAAGATTTCTCCTGTTGACTGGGCATCACATCACATCTATCTCGGGGTGTCTGGGGAGTGTGCATTCTACTTCCTGTGGCTATCTCGTGTGGCATAAGATGATGGTCAGAACCAGGTTGGTTCCTGAGGGCATACAGTGCCAAGGGAAGGCAGTTCAACTATCCCTTTCTTAGAGTAAGCTTCAACTTGGCTATCCTTTCCTTTAATAAGCCGTTGAGCTTCTCACAGATTCCGTTACCTTGCGGATGATACACCGATGAGAACTTGTGCTTTATACCAAGCAGCAAGCTAATCTGTTCGAAAGTCTCGTTTACAAAGTGAGCTCCATTATCTGATCTCATGACTTCACATACCCCCCATCTGGGGAACACTTCTCTCACTAATAATTTGGCCGCACAGGTAGAGTCTGGGTGTGTACATGGACCTGCCTCTATCCATCTAGAGAATGGACACACCACAACAATTAAGTATCTGTACCCGTTACCTAATTGAATCATGTCGACGTAATCAACATGCAAGTGCTGAAAAGGCCCATTTGGCCTGGGGATGACTCCTCTCATTAATTTTAATGTGTGCCCCGCTGTGAATTGTTGGCAGACTATACAGTTCACTATGAAAAATGTAACATGCTCGGTTAAATTCAGTATGCACCAGTCTTCTGCGAGCGTTGCCGCTAGATTTTCCTTTGTCATGTGTGCCTGATAATGTAGCTGCTCCAGCGCTAATTTTAACAGGGCTATAGGCATCACCGGTTTACCAGTGCTGTCTTGTCGCCACAAACTGTCTGAGGGTGTTAAAGAACACCCTTGACGTTTCCATAGATTTTTCTCTTCCTGTGGTGCCTCCCCTTGGAGTTCCATCAACTGTGTTTGCCCTAGATTGTTATAGCTCTCAGGTGTAGTACGAGCAATCATCATTCTCTCATTGGTATGCGTGACTTCCACTTCCATGATCGTCTCACTCTTGGATGCTATACGTTTGGCTTCAGTGTCTGCTGCTTGATTTCCGCGTGAGATAAAATATGTCCCTTTCATGTGGGCGGCGCATTTCATGACTGCTCTGCCCGCTGGGAGCTGTAGTACCTTGATCAGCCTGTACAATAAGGCTGCATGCTGCACTGGCGTGCCATCTGCTCGGAGGTAGCCCCTCCTTTTCCAGCACGCTAGGCCTGCGTGCACTGTTGACGTCACATAGGCGGAGTCACTGTACACTGTTACTTCCTGGTCTGCGTGATTCTCAATGGCGAGTATCAACGCCAATAATTCTGCAGCTTGCGCTGAATAGTGAGATGGTATTCATGCACTAAGGAGTACTCGAAATTCTCTATTTGCGGAGTTTCATTACAGCAACGCCTGTATATCTTTGCCCATCATTTAGATCGATTTTCGAAGAACCGTCAATAAAGACACTTTCTCCTTACGCCAAAGCATTTTCTTCATAGTTCGCACAGTCATGTATTGGTTCTCCTTCAGTGACTGGCTCTGCTATAAACATAGCTGGTTTCATTATTTTACATCGGACTACCTTAACCGATGGATTGCATATGATCACTTCATAAGCAGAAGCTCTGTGAGATGCAAGTGTGCCCTTTGGTTTCTCTAGAATAGCAAATAGCGAGTGCTCGACGTACAATATCATTGAGCATCCCGTTACAATGGTAGTAGCCTTTTCGATGGTGAACACCGCGGCAGCCAAATTTTGTTCACACAGGAAATGGTCTTTCATTACCAGGTCCAAATTCCCACTGTAATATGCCAGGGGCTTGTACCCCAATGTGGTTCTCTGCGTGAGCACTGCCGTCATAACACTGCCATTCGTGTGTGAGAACAGGTAAAATTCCTCGGCATAGTTGGGAATTCATAAAACTGGTGCCGTGCAAATAGCCTTTTTGAGTTCAGCGAATCCTTCCTCCATGGTTTCAGGCCATTCAATTTTTTCTTTCGTTACTTGGGCCTTCTTTAAGGCCTGAAGCAAAGGCTTGGTGTAAGAGCTGTAGTCGAAGACCCATGCCCTGACATAGTTGCACAGGCCTAAGAAGCTCTGCATCTGTTTTATCGTGTGTGGCTTAGCTGTGTTCAATATGGCTTCAGCCCTTTCTGGGGTCACTCTTTTTTCCTCATGCGAGATCAGCTGGCCTATGTACAGCACTTCTTGTTGACAATATTGTAACTTCCCTTTGTCAACCTTATATCCTTTCTCAGCCAGTATAGTCAATAGCTGAACCGATTCGTGCCTGCATTGTTCCTCTGTCGTGCTGCAAATTAAGATGTCATCCACATATTGTAGGACAACGCTTTCCAATGCAATGTTGCTTAGGTTCATCTGCAGGACTCTGTTAAAGATAAAAGGAGACTCACAGTATCCCTGGGGTAGCCTCGTGCTTTTCAGACACATCTGCCTGAATGTGAATGACGTCAGATCTTGTGAGTCACGGTGCAACGGGATTGAGAAAAATGCATTTTTCAAGTCAGTCACTGTGAAATATTTTGCCTCAACAGGTACATTACATAAAATTGTAGCCAGGTTAGGGACTAACGGGAACTCGGCCTCAACAATATCCTTTATCGGCCTCAGATCTTGAACTAGCCTCCAAGACCCTCCTTTACTTTTCTTCACAGGGTACACTGATGTATTACATGGTGACGCTGACGTCACTAAGATGCCTTGTTCATAATGGCAAAAATTGTCTTAAAAATCCCTTCATCTGCCTCTCTGGACATGGGATATTGTTATGTTTTGGGTAAAATTGCTCTTGGTTTTAGCTTAATTTTCACCTCTTCAACCCCTTTCAATAGGCCTACGTCATAGGGTCCTGTGGTCCACACTGAGACAGGCACCTGGGCCATGTCATCATCAAAATATTCAGGACGGTTTCGTGCCAGCATCATTTTCTGAGCCATTTCCCTTTTGATCATTCTCACTCAAAAGGTGAGACTCACCTCCACTGTTGTCTCTCCCATATCTGCTTGCTCTTCAAACAGATCTTCATCAGTGACGTCAGTCAATCAGTATCCCTCTTCAATGGCGATGACTGTGCACCATTGTCGGCCTTCATCGTCATAACCATCAATCAAGGCCATTTTCCCTCGTACTGCAGCTGTGTGTATCCCTTTTTTTTCCCTCTTGCATCGGTATTCTTGGCCTAAATAAAAATTCATCTGGGGTTCTCATGGTTTTGTCTGCAAGGCCTGGCAGCCCTGCCATTAGCACACATATTCCATACGCGAATATTTCTGGCTTTAATGGTGTAGCCCTCATAGCTGTGTGTCCTGCGTATGCTCTAATCACTTTGCACATGTTTGAATAGTGCATTCCTGGAGTTGAACATACTATGCCCTCCTCCGTGAACAAGATTTTCATATTCAACTTCGTCATTAGATCTCGACCCAGAATGTTTACTGGGGTCTGTCATGAATATAATAAAGGCACATTCATCTCACATTCTCCTATTGAGACTGGAAGTGCGTTCGTGAAGGGAACACGACTTGTAGCTCCTGTGAAACTCTCAGTATTTATGGCATCGCCAGACAAGGAAAACTTGCCTTCACGTATGCACAAACGTGTTGCGCTGGTGTCAACTAAGAAAGAATATTCTTTATCCCCTATAACGACATCCATCCTAGGTTCCCGGTGAGGGTCTAGTGTCACTGATAGGATAGAACACATCAGGGCTCCCAGTGAGCTGTCCTAGTCCATATATAGTTTGGGCCCACCGTGTGCTGATGGATTTCCCCCATTTCCAGTGTTACTTCCCATTCCAGGGTTCACTGTCTGCCCTGCTCTCATCGTTTGTGATAATTGCAATGGTGACTGTTGGGACTGTCCTTGTGAAAAACTCACTATATTCTGAGGTGCAAACCTTGTGGTGCTCCTGGCGCTTGTTGTTGCACCGTGTGATTCTGTGTAACTCCCTGTTGTATGAAGGCGGGTGGATTTGCCACACCTGCTCCTATTCCTTGACCATTTTGCATCATGCCTTGATTTCTGCATGTGCGGGCTAAATGCTCTGTCATCCCACACAACCAACATACTGGCGGTGGTCGGATCATTTGCCCATTTGACATGTCTTGATTGCCATTTTGCATGTTTTGGAAACTTCCTTGATTATTCTGGAAACCTCCCTGACTACTCTGCCATCCTCTTCCCCTAAATCCTCTTCCCCTGGGGTAAAATGCAGTACTGCCCTGATTATTCTGTTGTGGATTATTGACCTGCTGCATGCTCGATTCAGCTGTGCTAGTTATCATGGCTCCCTCAAGAGCATATTTTGACAATTTCTTCTGCACCAGTTTTGCCTCTTCACCCTTTTGTGCAACTTCCTTTTTGCAATTCTTTTCTTGCAATAGCCTGCAATAGTGTGCAATGGTCAGCTGTATTTCTGACCAAGGTTTAGCCTTGATTCCTACCAATTTCTTGAGCTGTTTCTGTACCGGCTCTGGCAGCCCTTGGCACAATATATCGTAGAACACAGGTATAGATTTTCCCCAAGATTCATGAGTCTCGAGCACCCACGCATCTTGAAAATTCTGTATGTAAATCAACGGATCCTCAGACTCCTTCATTTTATGTGTCATTAAAGCTCCCATATCAGAAGTGTCTGGGTAAAGCACTTGTAGTGCCTTCCATACCGCAGCTCTGCAATTGTTTAATGGAGCTTCGACATGCGCGGTATTAATTGTGGTAACACCAGAGTAACCTGACGTGTCCACACATCGTCTGCTCTCTCACCAAGTATGGCGATTAGAGACCCTTGATATCCCCTAAAGCTAACGTGTTCCCTCCTGTCATTTTTTCTAACTCGTGTATCTATTTTCCAGCTCCCGATGTCAACATTGGAAGCTTGTTTTTCAAATGTTCTCGATCCATGTGTTTCCATTGAATATATTGTGGTCTTGCTCCCCTTTCTCGAGTAATGGAAATTGGGATGTATAGCTCTCTCTCTCTTCTCTCAATGTTCTCCTGTCTACTGCAGGGGTAATGTTCCCACATCGCCACCTGCCTGGCAATGTCCTAAACCTGTCCACATAGGGCGGTGGTGACACTTCTCTCTGACCGTGAGATACTTTTTTGTGTCGGTCTGACTGCGTGACTGACTCTGATGCCCTCGGTGCAGACTCACTAGTGTCTGACCATCTTATCCCTTTTTCCCTTGGAAATTGTCTTTCGCTCCTTCTCTCATCCTCCTTTTCCTCACGCTCCTCCCTTTCTGAGTCGGACATGGTCTGTCCCCAACTCGTGCAACATCTTGTGTCTTCTTTGTTCCTACTTATTTCTAGTCTACCCAGGGATAGTTCTCTATTCCCACTACTTCGGGAGACATCCTCACTGTTGTAAAGTTGAGTGCTCTCTAGGTGCTCGTCTTCCCCCTCCCATTGGGGTATTTTTTCTAACCCCATTTCATCATATATTCTATCGATCGTTTCTCCGATGCTTCTGGTGTCGAAGTCATCTTCAATACTCGCCCTAGAAGTGCCTGGTACTGAATTGTATGCAGGGAAGAATTCTTCGATGTCTTCCCAATCATCGACTGGATCAGGTTTTTTAACCTCTCTCTCTAGACATTCAAAATCGCGTGTTCTCTGTCTTCGCTTATGTTCTACATCGTCATTGAATTCTCTGCGGTTCCTTGCCTCTTCTCTGACCCTATCTTCTTCCTTTTTCTTTTCGTCTACGTTCATCTGCCCTTTGGATTTCCTCATCCCTTCGTCTCATTATTCTTTTTTCTCGTATTCTTTGCTCTTCTTCTAACTTTTGCTGCTTCTGTCTATGTTGATCATTGGCTGCTCTCTGATTGCAATCGAGCTGTCTTTCTTGCTCTTCGCAATATAACTGTTCTCGTCTCTGTCTATCTTTTGTCTTTATTCTTTCGTCTCTCAATTCTTTCTCTTTCTCCTTTCTCTGTACATTGTCTAGCCTCTCATTTTGTTTCATGTCATCAATGCCTTTGCCATCGAGTTCCAAAAAAAGTTGCCCTCCCATCCATTCGTTTTATTGCGAATGCTATCTCATCAGTTCTATCTTCGCTTCCTTTCCATCTTTTTCCTTCTCTCTCCTTATCGAGAGATGTACTTGTCTGTGTCTGGTCCCATCTCTCATCATCGCATCTCTATTTGTCCCTTGGGACTGTGGAGGTGATATCCTTATCTTTATCCTTACCTTGATTTTCGTCACTACTTTGCGTAGGTGACTCATATGCCGGGTTGCTATACCCTGTGGCTGCTTTAAGTTCTCTCAGCGGGTATAACCCCTTGTCTTTATTTCCTTCAATCTTCGTTTCGGATGGGGCAGGTGGCGCGGTAGGCGTCTCACCCCTCTCTGTGCATACATTAAGTATCCAATCTATTGGTGGTTCCTCTTCCTTTCCCTGTTCATACATTTTCCAAAGCTCTAGAACAGCTAGTCGTTTGTCTAACTTTTTGCCTGTGTATGTGGCGTGCAAATATGTTGTCATGTGTTGCAAAACAGCTTTAGATAAGGACCCGCCCTGTGGCCATGGCATACACATCTTGTGGGTGGTTCCTTTAACCAATTCTGTACTGTATTTTTTCAGTTTAGGTGCATGTTTCGGCACCTGTTTGCACAGGTGTGCTAATGGAGTTATGTCCTCCATGTTTAAATCTGTTTCTTTTCTCCTTATATAACACTTGTCAAAGCTTGACATGACTTAACCAATTCCCACACTATGAGCGAGCACCAATCACTGCAAGCTCCAATCCCAATTTTCTTTCACAAAATGTTATATCTTCTATTTTACTCAAAAAATATCAATTCATATACTATAATATCTCAGTTATTCAATCGCGTAAAATTTAAGTCAGTTCCTCTAAGGATATTTTTCAACATATGACGTCCCAACAGACAACATGTAAGACAGACGTTTAACAGACTAGACGAACTCCAGCTGGTCACATGTATCTCTGCCTCTAAAATTTACCCCGACATGGAGTGTAAACGTATCCCTTTCACGGCGCCTTTAATCGCTGTGGTAGTCTATTCATTCGCCTTTATTTGGGACTCTGGATACACGTTTCTTCTAGCCGCTATATTAGCGTAAGAATAAGGCGAATCCTCTCTCTTCCCAGGTGTCCTCCCCAGTAACCTCTCTCTTCTCGGGTGTCCTCCCTGGTATCTCCTCTATTTACTTCATTATTCTTAAGTAATAATTCCCTTTGCCCTATATATATATATATACATTCTTCTCTACTTCTAGCCATATTTTGTTTTCCCACCTCCCTCCGTTACCTTTTCCCTTCACTTGTTCTAAGGCATGCACTTTTGCCAAAACACTTTGGGCCTCATTACGACTTTGGAGGTAGCCATGCCCTTAATAAGGACATGGCTACCTCCAAAACCGTGTCCGGGTCTGGATTCCTTGAATGGGGAAATACTGAGCCATTCTGAGTATGGATGGCCCGGTATTTCCCCATTTAGGGAACCCGGACCTTCCCCATTCCCATTCGAGCCCCTATAGGGCTCGAATGGGAATGAGGAGGGAGCTAACAACGGGCCCATTACAAGAGGGCCCGTTGTTAGCTCCCTGGTTCCCTCGCGGGACCCGCTATGGATGTCTGGATAAACCAGACGTCCACATCGGGTCACGCGAGGGAACCTCGTAATAGTGCAGAATGCGTTTAACGGCGCTGGTACCATTACCGGTGCCGTTAAACGCATTCCGCAATTGTTATAATGAGGCCCTTAGTCTTTTTCACTCACCGTTCGCATGTTTCCTCTCTTGACCCTCAGGATCACCACCTTTGTCACCACCTTCTTCGGCTTTTTGCCCACTCAGCTTCCCGTAGGAATGGGAAGGGGTTGCGTGGGGAATCACAGGTCTCTTCAGACCTGGTTCTGCAGGTTTTGTTTCTTACACTACCACTGTCTACGGGGAGCTTCACGGTCTACTAAGCCGAATGGCAAAGTACTCGTGATATTGCCGAAGACCTAGAGTTACTTTATGTCGACGGTCAATAGGTGTCTTATTCTAATCAATAATCGATATCCGTCAATCTCTGCTACCAAGTTTACTCCGAGACCCCCGGCCGGGCCATAGAGCCAAGGTTTGCTCAGAAGTACTTTAAGACATGATAGCTGCACCCATGAGATGGATGGGGGTGCAGATTTATTACTCCAACGCCAATCAATAAGGACAACTCGATGGTTTGGCAAAGGGAGTCCGTTTAATGACAAGTACAAAAAACAGGCAGTAATGGATATCAGCAGTGATGCGATCGTCCTTCTTGCTTCAAATCCAACGAACCTCATACAAGTTGTAACATTTATACTCAAAACCTGTCATCATTGACGTATAACACTCAAAAGTTAACATGCAGTTCTATTGGTTAGGAAAAGGTAACTTTACTATAGGTACTATATCTGTATATGATAACGGAGAGAGGGGATTGGGTAAACACTGTCAGGTGGACGTCTGATCCCTTCCTTCAAAAATGACTACAGTAGACGTCACTAAAAGTACGATGTCCCATTGGTTCTACTAACTATAGGAACCTAGATTATTTGGTCCATTGTGATTGGGTTGGCACCAAACCCATGCATACTTTTCCACTTTGCTTAGCAGCATGCAGAATGGTTGGCCAGATGCAGGGTGCCCCTTCGTTACCCGGCCTTCATCTAGTCCTTGTTACAATCAATCATGACTTTAATAGACATTTGTCAATTAGTTCTCTGCAGTTGGCCTCGAAACTGCATCTTCTGTCTGGAAAAGGTTCTGATATCTTCACCTGGCCTGGTGCCATGTGTAGGTGTGAACCCTCGCTTCTTCTTGCTCGGCTGGTCACGTGATTCAGATACCGTGAATTTGCTTCCTTTCCCTCAATTTGTGTAATTGATTTTCGTTTCACCCGCCACCTGCCTTTGCCTTCTTATCTCGACCTTTCAGAGGCAGGATATTCTGTTCTTCATTTCAATCAGATGTAGCTACTGTTTGCTTCTTCTATTGGTATGACCTTGGCTCTCCTGGCACGAGTTGCCTCTACTGAGTTTCGTTTCAGCCGTCTCTTCTCGTTTTGCTAAATATGAATCTTTTCTCGTTTGGCCTTTAGTAACCTGGGTTGATTCTGCTTCTTGTGCAAAGTAGAAATATACTAATAATATGTGCTTCGTTTGAGGTAGATTATGTGTAATGGCGCTTGTCGCACTACTCTTCTGCTAAGCATAGCAACCTGCACTGTTTTCTTAGCTTTCTTGCGGTTCCAAGCATATTTACAGGTGTAAACTGGTCGATTATCTTCATCTTGCTTACAGCTTTAACTTCTTTGCATTTCGACATCGTCCTTTCACTTTAGGTTCACGATATCCTTATTCATGGCGTTTCGTCTCTTTGCATCATTCTTTGGTTGTCATTTCATCTATCTGCAAGTCAGTCCGGGCCCTCGTGATGTCACCATTCATCTTCCATTAAGGCCTTTTTGGTTTCTTCAGGGTCTGTACACAGATGATCTTCATTTCGCTTCATCTGTTGATAGGGTTTCCTCAATGGATACCTTACTGTCCATGGTTTCCTTGGTATTGGTACTTCAATAGGTGCTGTTCTTCTGATAGGTACTAGACAGATCACTACTGTGGCTCTCTGCTGGTTTATTTGCTCATCATATGTCACATATCTCGGTGTGAACATTCCTGGTACTTCAAAATGGATGTTTGGAGTGCAGGTTTTGTTTGGGACCTCCTCTACAGGTGGAAGAGAGATAGGGAGAGACAGAGGAAGAGAAGTTGGGAGATAAAGAGAGGAGTAAAGAGAGCTGGAGAGAGAGTGAGAGAGAGAGTGAGAGAGTGCAAGAGAATGCCCCCTTGTGCAAATACATAATACACTTTGCAGACCTGAAATTTGGCCACACATTTGGCATCCGGATGTGCACAAGGAACCTTCCTCCACCCAACGTGAGAAGGGGCAGATGACGACAATCATATACCGGGACCCGCTGCACCTCTTGCCCATGTCCGGGTAGTCGATATGCAACTCGCCGAAGGGCCAAGTCGAGCGGGGAAAAGTGCCTCTTAGTGTTCTCAATGTCATGACTGTGCTGAAACTCTGACACATGGTGCATCTAATAACTATACTTGTCAAGTGTTCCTGGATGTTTGGAATGAACCAATCCTCTTGTATATCAGCAGCAATATGGTGTTTGCAGCTGTGGGACGGATGATGGATCTGATCAAACGCTATAATTAACAGTATGTGTGACATCACAGCTTTTCCTATACATTCCTGCCTCCACAATAAATCAGTAGGGGATTGTGTGCATCCCCTTCTTACCCACAACTGCTATTCCTCTTCTGGGGCCCTCCATTGTAATTCAATAATTTACGCTATGGGCATGGCACCGAATGAGACAGGTGGCTGGTCAGTGGCCGGGATTGTGCCAACATATGCCGCCACAGTTGGTATTGGGGGATATATGCCGCTATTGTGGCTGCAGTGTCTGCGGCAGCGTTTCGAGTGACACTTTGGCTGTTTTGTTGGTATGACAGTACATTTATCGACCGCCACTACAGAAGGCTGCAAATGTGCCAAAATTAGCTTGTCTAGTAACGCTGCATGCTGTACTGAGGACCCATCCGCCATCCTAAAGACCATCCTTTTTCACCTTGAAAGACAGGCGTGCACTGTTGCAGTGACGTATGCCGAATCTGAATAAACGGTCACATGACATTGTTGCCATGATTGTAGCGCTTCTATGAGCACAATGAGCTCTGCTGCATGCACTAAACAGTGCATTGGCAGTCTTTTTGGAATCAATGTCTCGTATTCACCGTCCACTAGGCATACCACTGGTGTGCCAGTATGTCTGAGACCTGTGCCCTAGTCAATCGTCTCTGACCCATTAATGAAGAAGACCCCCCTTTGAGTGGTCTGTCCTTTGCCTTGGGAATGTCATCCTCCTCCCCCTTGTGTGTTACACAGTCTTTTCTAGCCAAATCCTCATCAGTGCAAATTTCTGTCATGAATGTTGCTGAGTTCACTATCTTACAATACACAATCTGAATATTTGTGCTGTAGAGAATTATTTCATATGCAGATGCTCTTTGGGTAGTCCGGGATGATTTTGATCTTTCTAAAATGGCAAAGACAGCATGTTCCATGTAGAGTGTAATGGAACAGCCCATCACAATTGTGGAACTTTTCTCAATAGCAAATGTCACAGGTGCAAGTGCCTGTTTGCAAGCGAACTGCCCTTGCATCACTGATTCTAACGTTCCATGGCTTGTGGCCCATTGTGCTTTTCTGTGTCAGCACATCAGTGATGGGCTGACCGTTAGAGTGTAAGAATAGGTAGAATTCCTGTATATAATATGGGGTTGCTAACACAGGTGCAGATGAAATCAAATGTTTTAGTTGATTACAATTCTGTAACATGTCTTCAGTCCATACTATTGTGTTGTCAGTCTTTTGCTCCTCTTAATGGCTCTGTAAGAGTGGCCTTGTGCATGCTGCGTAATCAAGTATCCATGCCCTGCAGTAATTGCACAACCCTAGGAATTTTTGCATTTCTTTCACTGTTGTGGGCTGCGGGGTGGCACGCACAGAGGCAGTGCGGTCAGGTATTATTCTTTTACCATGTGCTCATACTAACTGCCATAGGTATAAACCCTCTTGCAGACAGTATTGCAGTTTTGCCTTGTAAACCTTGTACCCCTTGTGAAACAGAACAGTACCCTTGAGATAATATTGTGTGTTCGAACCTGATTCCACCATGTGTAAAGGCAGTGAGGTACTGTGAGGTGGGTGAAATGGTATTAAGAGAAAAGCATTTTTGAGGTCATCATGGCAGGGTTAGGAACCATAGGAAATACTTGCTGCACAACATCATTTAGGGGACGCAGATGATGAATCATCCTCCAATTGCCCCCGTAGCGTTTTTTACCGGGTAGATAGCCATGTTGCATGGGGAGGTAGATGGTACAATTATCCCTTGGTTGAGTAGTGCATTGATGGTGTCTTTAATTACTTCCTCTGCCTCCCTGGAAAGTGGGTATTGTTTCACTCAGGGTAGTACTGCTCGTGGTTTCAGTGTTATGTGTACTGGAGTCACTCCCTGTAGGAGCCCTATGTCTTGGGGGTTGGCTTTTCAGAGTCTCTCAGGCACCTGCTCCAAATCTGCCTAAAAAAACTGGGGTGGGGCTGCAAGGGACACCATGGGACACTAGGGATGTAACAGTATAATGGTATACCGTTAAATATACCGTGAACAACTTAATTTAACAATAATAACTGTCACGTTGTTTATACCGGTATACCGTTTATACCATCAAGTGTGCTTTCCAATCTGATTTGGAAAGGCTGCAGTAAGCAAGTGCTGCGCAGTCTTGGTCTTGCACTCTTGGATGTGCCATCTGCCAAGGGGGCCTTGTTTAGCAGACAAGAGCATAGGGAAAGCGAGGCCACATTAGTAAATGCAGTTTTGCTACTGTGAGCGCTCTTTCTCTGTGATCAGAAGAGTCGAGTCAAAGATTAGCTGACTTTGCGCAAATTGTGTTGAAAGCTGCCCAGTGCCTGAACCTTTGTGTTCCCCATGCAAAGCTGGTAACAATGAGCTGACTGACTGGCTCTATAAGCATACCGGAGACTCCAGTACATAGACTCTGCCAGACCTGTATTTTATGGGCAAACTAGAACAAAAGGCAGCATACAGATTTTAAATGTTTTCACACAGTCATGATGCTTTGCGCTACAGGTCAGATCTTCTATGGTGATTGTCCAGATTTTCAAAACAGTGGAATCAGGAGCACTTTGCTTAGCAACCACTCAGCCAGCAGGAGCAGAAATGTATCAATTCTGCTTGGCCTGGCATCATGTGCCATTAGTTCAGTAATTTAAGGTCGTACTGCACTTAGCAAACAGACATTGGAACAGCTCTTGCTCTGGCTGTGCAAATTGTAAAAAAAAGGACGGCCACTGAAGTCATGCATATCGAATTACTCTCCCAAGGTTTAGATGCAAGGAACTCTTACGTTTCTCATGGTTATGGATCGGATAGCCATCCAGATATGTTTTACCTTGGAATTCTGGGATTTGTAGTTTTCCAACCAATTTGAAAGATGGGGAACTACACATCCCATAATTCAAAGGGGGGCATGAACTGGATACCCTTCTGATGCATGTCCACAGACAACTTTAGCTCTGTAGACCAGGCATGGACTGGCCCTTAGGGCAATAGGCCCATGGCTGACCCAAAAGCGCGAAATGCTTGTGTGGGCCAGTTTTGTGGCTGAAGTGGGCCAGTTTGATGAGTGACTTCACTATGCGGCTAATAGTTTTGACCATTGTTGCTGAATAAATACTCTTTTAAATGTACAATTTGCATCACATTTTATCAAAAATCTCCCCCTTGGGTACTATTCAAACAATGTTCCAAAAGGAATGAATTCCCATTTGCAACTGTGGGCCATTTTTATGTTGGTGCCCAAGACAATTCTATGCCCCAGTACGACCCTGCTGTCGACTGTGTGAACACTGGGCCCATCAGTGCTTTCTGCTAGTAAATAAACTGCCCCCCCCACTGTCCTCTGTGTAGATTTGCACATTGGCACTAGAGTTGTTGCTTTGCTTGATCCTTCACCTACCTGCCTTCTACATATGGCACTGGACTCAAGCAGGCAGGACAGATTCTACATTCAATTTGAAGTATCCAGAGCAATGGGGGTGAAATATTTCTTAGGTCTATTCTCAATTTGTGACACCACCCATGAAAGCATTCCTCTCTCTGAACTCGCATCACAAGGGTCCTAATGCACTCAGACCTGGGGAAAACTGTAATGATGGGGCTGTGACTATTTTCCCTTTGTAATTTTCAAAGTGTTTTTTGCCACTATCTTTAAGAAGGTAAATGAACATGTATTGCAAGAATCAAGAAAGAAATCAACAGTGCCCACTGAACGCTGTCCCTTTAAGATTACATGGTCAGTGGTGACTCCGACATCAGACCTTCATAATACACCAGGCAGATGGTAAACAAGCTATAGTGATTAGATCCTTATGCAACCTTTTGGTGTGTCTGTGTTGGTTATGACATGTTGACAAAAGAAACACAATGACATGGGCTTTCAGACCGCACAAGTGACTTTTCTCCCTTTAATGGGTTAAAGAGTTGTCAAAACAAACTTTTTATCACAGTGAGCGGTCATGATGCCCATACCATGTGGTTCCAAAAAAATGCAAGTCGAGGGCAATTTTTAAAGCAAGGACCTGTGACTGAGCAGCAAGTTCATTACTCAAAATGTGCATTATAGCACTTCCACTAGTCACTCTTTCATTCAAGGCGATTAACGAGTGAGCGCCATGAAAGACCAATTCTGCAGTCGTCTTAGATTCCTGGAGGATCAGCTAAATATGTGCAGAGACAAGTTTCAAAATGCTACCTTGCTACAGCTGGAAGATTCTGCCTGCATATTCGTAAGTTAACTAAAAAGCATTGACTTAATGGTAAGTTAAAGAACTTCAAATGCAAAAAGGCAATGTAAAAAAAAAGTTCTTTTTTTTGGTACAAGTAGTTTCAGTTGGAGCAGTTTTTAATGCCATTCCGTAAACCACACGTGCCTGACACAAAATCAATATGTTAGCAATAGGATGAATAAATACAGTGCTAAGAAGGAAAAGGATTTACTTTGGGTTGGCGGCTTTGGGGTTTATATATTTTTAAAGGATAATGTTTTCTAAAAATATGACAATGGGGGATTGCCCTGGTTCTATCATTGAATATACATACAATAAGTCACAACAATTCACTCATCTCTGCGGGTATTCCCTGCTGCCATACCAAAGGGTAACATGTCTGTGATTACTGAACACCTTTTGGCCCGCAAGTAAACTAAAGGCTGTAACGTAAAGAGAGAGAGAGTGCATGTGTGTGTGTGTGTGTGTGTGTGTGTGTGTGTGTGTGTGTGCGTGTGTGTATGCACATAAGCGCATACTACCATCAGCCTCCATTGATCTGTGGCATGCAGATTATCAAGATGGCAACATATTCATCTTCACCAGTAGCCATTGGGAGAGCTAAAAGCCTAAATGACCACTTAAGAAAAGCTATTTAATTTGCTTGACAGTGGCAGCAGGGCCCGCAGCAGGGCCCCCACCCCTCCTCCTCTCCACATGTGTGTTTGTTGTTTGGTGGAAGCAAGGGGTGGCATTTCAGTGGAAAGTATGTTGAAAAGGTCAATTCTGGCTCTGGGTGCCTGGTTTTGTTTGTGATGATAAATCTGACAATGTATGACCTTATAAGAAAATGTGACACCCCTATGGGACACTGGAGCTTTCCGTACTGCACCATTGTATTGCAGAGGATACAGATTGCTAGCACAGTTTCTCTATCATCTGGCTTGTCCTGAAACAATTCTGCATCAGTCACCTCCTTCAGAGGTATTGTGGGGTCAGTGAAAAGTACTGTGTGCCACTCGTACCCGTCCTGGTCAGTCCCTATCACAAGAATCTTTTTTGGCCCGAAAACACCAATCCTTGTAAATGTAGGGACAGTATTGTACCTGCTACCAATTCAGGCGACACAACAGGATGAAAAATGTAATCTGTGGGAATTCACCAACACACTTTGCCAATCTGAGGCACCACCTCCATAAGCACAGAGATTTCATACACAAACATGTCTGGTCTATGGGAATACCACGAACCACTACCTCTCCTCCCATTGTCAACATTCCTCTGATGGTGTACATCCCTGGTGTGGCACAAACTATGCCACTGTCTGTGAATGATATATGTCATATTGAGCTTCCTGAGCAGATCCCTGCTCAACAAGTTCACTGGGGAACTTTCAGAGTACAGTAGGGGGGCCTGTGCCATGCCAACCTCTTTAGTGTATGGAACCATGCAGAAAGCCCCAGAGAAGCCCTGCGTGTCAAGAGTGTGGCCCGATAGTGGGAAATCTCCCTCACTGATGCATGATTTAGTGGCACCTGTATTGACCATAAAAGTTAAATGTTTGTTTCCTATCTCTGCGCCCACCAAGGGTTCCTCATCAGGGCGGACGGTCATAGACAAAACTGGGAACGCAATCACTCTTTGTGGGATGTCCTAATATGGGTATGTATTTGACCCTGGGAACGTGAAAGGGTTGTATCCCATCACGCTCACTCCTCTGTATGGCACTATGGTACCATTTGGTACTTCCCTGCATGTGTGCATATTGCCGTTTCCATGTTGGAGCTTTGTTTGTTGTGGGTATTGCGGTTGCAGGTGCTGCTGTTGTGGGTACTGCTGTTGCGGGGGCTACTGCTGGGGGTGCGCATCCGGGGGTTGGGGTGGGAGCTGTGTGTATGCTTGGTGCATTTCATAGAGTATGGAGGTCATTCTTGGTATCAGCATCTGTTGTGCATTCTGCAGTGGTGGGTGATAATTATTGTACATGTTGTGTCCAAACCCTGGCCTGCTTCTACACTATCTCAAAAAATATCCCCAAATTCTGCAGTTCCAACACTGTGAGGAAACCATACCCGCCCCTCTCGGTCCCATTTCTCCAGAGCCTCCTCTTCCCCTCTTAATCCGCCCCTCCCGTGCTGCTGACCTCTTTGCTACCACTCTACCACTCCTGGATGGTGTACTGCTGCCCACCTCCCCACTGTCCTTGTCTTCCTTCTGTCCAAGACGCTGCTATTCCGACATCCACACGTCCCCAACCTGCTCTACCACTATCGCCACTAATAAACTTTTCATATCACCCACGCCAAGGGGTAGACCCGCAGTCTGTTTTTCAAATGCGTATATCAATTTCCCCGGACCCACTGTGTGGCGGGAGCGCTTTTATCAAATTGTTCTTGTCGATCTGCATCCAGGGCACATACTGTGTCGTACCCACGCCCTTGTGTATCAAAGGCATCTGTAAACCCACTCTCTTCCCTTCCTTTCTTCCAGCACTTTCCTTTTTCTTTGCCATAGCCATCTGGCCAAACCTCTTTACCCTCTAATCCCACAAACTGTCCAGTCGAGGTGTTATCTCCGGCACCTGCTGTGCTTCCTCTGCACTGAGATCCGCAAACTCATCCACTGTACTCCACCCATCCTCAGCAGGATCTCCCCCTAAGCCTCTGTCGGACCTTAATGTTACACACCCTCTGCTGCATGCTCATTCGTCTTCTTTCTTATCTAAATGCACATCCTTTATGGCTGCATTGTCCAATCTGAACAAAATGTCCCCTGCTTGCCACTCATCTAGTCCACTCCCTTTTGCCTCGTTCTGTGCTGTTCAGAGTCACTCTAGCTCTGCTTGCGCTGACTCTAGTGCCCCTTCTAATTCCCTCTGTCATGCGCACGCCTGAGGTGGAGCAGTTGCTGAGTGGGTATATATGGGGGCGGTGGGACTGCGGCCAGGTGGATACATAGGTTGGGTTAGTGTACCCCGTCACTGTGAGCACTGCCAATGGATATACCAGTTTGTATTCTGTCGGTGTCCCACCCGCTTCTGCTTGCTTGTCCCCTTCATATATCCGTGCCCCTCCCTCATTTGTGTCTTCAACGTCCTCAATCATTTTCCATAAGTTTAAAATGTCATTTCTGTTCTGTAACTGTTTATCCTTGTACTTCACTGATATGAATGTAGTCATGTGCTCCAGAATTCCCTATTCTCAATGTTTGTGTTACTTCTCGATCTTCGCCTGGTACAAGGGCAAAGTCCTGTACATGTGCTATAAAGGTGTCTCCCTTCCCATTGCAGCGATGTATGCGCTGTAAAGCATCTGTGCACTTCTAATCACACGCTGCACACGCTGCAGATATCACAACCAAAAAATCACTTTGTCGTTCCCACCTTCCCATCGGCCAACGTTACTTTCCCTCCTCTTGCCCCTCACATCCACCCACTGTCGCACTCCACATATTCAAAACATGCCACTATTTACACAAAGCCCCTCCTTGGGCCTCCACCCGACACAACAAAAACATGAAAACAATAAGCGAAAATAACAAGCTAAGATAACAATCATTACTGTACCCGAGCCCACTAATTATGTGGGGCTCCTATGTATTTCTTTTTCTGCCATTACACAATATAAGCGGTACCACCTTCTCCCCTCACACGGGGAGGCTACCTACACTCCTGTTTTCCTTTCTGTAATATACTCCTTAAAAAGTCAAAGAATAATAATAAAATCAGAAATCACACCCACAGCACACCAATTATCTCGTTCTCCATTTGCTCACAGCCCACACTCTTTCCTGTATGCTCTTCCCCTACTTGTTATCACTTGCAAGGGTATACTCACATATGCGTGTTCACCCGAACTCCTCCGTCACGAGGTTCCAACAACGGCTTGCACTCTCTCCGGAAACAGTTCCATGCTTTAAATAGAAGACAGGAATTCTGTAAAAACAGCTCCTGCAAACCTTTGGGATCGACGCATCTGGGACTGGTCGCTGCAGGTGGGCACATACCTTTGGGAGAAGCGGCCTGGAAGATTCTGTTAGTGTGGGGGTCGCTGGGATCACATTGGGGTCACCAAATGAAGGCAAGCCCCTGCACGCTCACACCAGACAAAATAATGCCCACTAGGGTCTAAAGGTCCAAGACGCGCATGCAAGCATAACTGTATTTACTTCTACAAAATAGCGATGCATCAGCAAAGAACTCTGAGTTCTGTAGGCATGTGCGGTATATTATAAGCACAAACATTGTCACTAATGATGTAATCATATATATTACAATTCTACAATACGGATTGAAGGAGCCCTATACGTGTATGGCCTACTCCATATGGGATGCCAGACCATTGGTCTGTCTTCATCTGTTCATCTCCGTTCACGTGGGTGCTGCAGGGCTTGTAATCAGCAGTGAGCTGACCTAGCAATTAATTAGCTACTCTGACAATGTTATTCTATCGGTGTAGCAATGCACCTGGCAGATACAGGGATGGGCTTAGAGGGAGAGCCAAGGTCCCACTAGCTCACATGCTTCACTCATTCCCTGACAGATCAGCAACTCCCAAGATTCTCCACCTTCGTTTTCGGCTATAATTCTGATGCCACCCTGCACCTTGCTGCACAAATCACATGACTCATTATTTCTGAAGGCGTGATAGCCTTGCCTTCTGATCTTAGTGATCGATTGAGGGTGTAAAAGTTTTATGGTTGGTGGTCTGGGTTTGGATGATGCAATGGCATGCGGGATTCATGGGATGAAAGCATGGCAAAGCTGTATTTCTCATGTGATGATCGTTGGGGGCAGGAGGGCCTTGCTATCTGTTTCATAGAATGGTACTGCCAAGAGTTGCTCTTCTCCCTTCACAAGTGCCTGTAACTTTCTGAACAATGAAGGATGTTGTTGATCTCTGTCAAGATACACAACCAAATATGGAAGAGCGGTCGACACTCTCCCCCGAACCACAGAAGCCGAATGAAGTCGACCCTCCCACCGTGGTTGGCACAGGTGCCTGGTATAGTGAACAGGACACCACGTGGCAGCCAGTGGGGGGAAGAGGGTTAGGAAGAGGTTGTGGACAGGGTGGGGGATATAGGGAAACCGGGAAAAGGTTGAAGGAAACCCTAGTTTGGATAGGTCGAGGGAAGCAACAGGAAAAAACCCTACACTACTAACCCTGCATAGTTCCTGAACATGACATACTTGTAACTTCCTTGAGAACACCACAGCGCATCTTAATACATGTACCACAATGCACATTGACATAAAACACTACATAAAGCAGCAGGATGGAACATACAATGGAGAAACTTACTCTCCTCATGACGGACATAACACATGGCCCATTTCGGGCTAGCACATAGCAATAGTGATCACCAAGACATGAAAACACATGTACACAGTAGTACTGACTTCGAGTACTCAGTTCCTTATACCAGACATAATTTGTACGGTAATTCCTTTATCAGAAAAGTAACCCTATATGCCTGTTGACTGAGGATTGGTGTCTGAATGTCCTGGAGAGAAGGCCTTGCATACCAGGCCGTAGTCCCTAACAATGTTCATATACAATGCAGCCGTAATTCAGACTCAGTACCGGACCAGTGGAGTACATGGCCGCCCCCTCCGCACCCCAGCCTTTCAATAACCAAATGTTCGTGGTACAAAGAACTCAAAAACGTGGAAAAATACTCATGAGGCACTTATCTGAAGTCTGGGAGGCTCGTAAGCCGTCCCAGACGCTGGAAGAAACAGCACTTCACAGCGGCAGCCTTGCTTGCAACTCGAACCGCCTGGTCACCGCCCGCCGCCGTCTCCGTGGAAATTCACTCCGACATGGAGCTCTGCACACACCCACAATAAGCCACACTTGCCGTACGCCGTGTGGCCTTAATAAAACGTTCCTAATCAAACTCAGATGGCCACACACGCGCACGGCGGGGATCTACCAGTTTCCACAAGTTCTCATGGGATTTGTAGTATTTGCCCTATTTGTTCAGTTTCTGGCGGTTTTTCAGTCCCAAACAGCCCCTAATCCTGACAATCTCTGAAACCTGGCCAGAGTGGGGGTGGTGTTCGCGGTCATGCAAGGGGCCTAACACTAACACACAAAATGCTGTTTGCCACACCTGGGCTTAACTTCTAAGATGTCTGCCACTTGCCAAGAGGACGTTCACACCCGCTTCTACCATGTAGCTTGTAATGCATGCACTAAGATGATTGCGCACCCCCCTCTATGTGCACCCACGTTCTCCCCTGCTGCCTGGATGTGCTCTCTTCGTGTTTATATCTCATTCGGCATCACCTAGGAGGGTGGGAAGACCCTCTCTCCTTGCCAACAAACCATATAGCCGGAATGGGAGCACTAGAAGCTCGGTCACACCACTGGTTGCAGTCAGAGCCCTATCCTGTCCATGACACCTTCCTCCCTGATCATCATTGGGTACGTTTGTTGAATCTGTGCGGTTGCCTGCCTACCTACAGATTTGTCACTGAGAGATTGATTCCAGGAGTCAGAGCCTTAAGGGTTGTGGAGATCTAGCCTAGTTACCATGGAGTCAGCTGCCTCAGTTATAGAAAGCAATCATGAGCAGCATCTTCGCCCAGCATGCAGCACAGGGTCACAGCCGATCAAGCAGAGATGACCAAAAATTGATCCTGCAGCTGTTATTGGACTGACGGATGCTGCAAATTGTGGAGGATTGTATTCTTAGCTGTCTCACAGGATCACAGACATAAATGCAGCCATATAACAGGCCCAAATGAAGGCTGAAAGTTCTCGGGATGTGGAGCCTCAGAGAGAAGCAGCCATCTTGTCTCCTCAACTGCGCCTACACAGGTCACCTCTCATGGGATCCACTGTATCATCTAGAACAACTCAGACCTTCTACCTCAGCCTTTCATGGTTTCCACCCGAGCAACCTCAAATATTATTTCCAGCTTTTCCCAGACTATCTTTTCCTCCACCCCACTGGCCACCATTCCTACAATGCCCCCAATCATACCATCTCAACAATGGATCAAAACATGTACCTTCAATGGGTTGGACAAGGCTACTCTGCCCCTTAATCTGAGGATCACAATTCTTCATTTTCCCACTCAGGTTTTACAGGTGAGCACTTCAAGAATAAGATAAATGAGTTATTAAGCATGAATAGATGGAATACTTGCACCCCTACACCAGCCTGCACCATCATCACCACACTCCCTCTTAGGCCAGAAAGTCTCTGCCTCATCCACCTCAATTCAGCACTCATCCCTCGATCCTCAAACCCCCCTCCCGCGCCCACCTAGCATAAACAGCATTCCCCTGACCAAACACCCCACCGATTGAAACAATTCTCAATGTAAGCAATCAATTTATTTATTGTGAGATTCATGTTTAGTCAATTAATGTAAATGTAGTAACATTTCCCAAAAGGGTTGCATTCTGTGTGCTGTGCCTTTGTAACCATGGGCGCCAAAATCTAAACCAATGGAAAATCAAAACAGGCCATAAAACGCACCAAGCATCTAAATACGCACTTCTGTGGAGCAAAACTAGTTAGAGATCCACCCTTGGCGCGTAGAATAAAACAGTACATGGCTGTATTATTCTCTGCTAGCAGACTCGCCCTGCTTCGAGGCTTATCCGAGCACTGTTACCCTCCTACCAAAGTGCAAGTGAAAACAGTGCAGAGTATTAGCTTTTTTTCATGTGTGCTCATTTCAGAAACGCGAAGGTCACTTTTTTTCTCAAATGTGACCGGCACATTTCAAGGGGCTGGGCAGCAGCTCGTAAGATGCACGGGCGAGCCTCCTAGCAAACATTAGTATCAAAATGGTCTGCAGGCTTTTTACAGATTTGAGAATGTGGTCATATGTTTCTACTTTGTAATCACTATCGGTACAAGGGTGTCACTTATCACAATAAGAACATCTCCTGGGTAGATCGTTGATTGTTCATTCAACGTGAGAAGAACCAAAGGGTCTAAAGGCATTGGCATGCATGAAAACGCTGCAGCCTAGGTGGAAGAGTAGCTCATATCGGAAAAATGCCCAAAGCTACATCCGTGTCTATATAAGGCACCCTCCTATCAATTTATTAGGAGGGTGCCTTATAACTTATTTATTATTTGACATATAAAAAGATCATTTTCAACCAATATTTTTCTGCTTTCTTTCAAATGAAAAAAAATGCATTCATTAAAACACACTATCACAGCCATGCATACACGGAACTGGGTTATTCCACCTCAAGGAAAGCTCAATTTTTGCCATACCAAATGTATGTTGTCAACAATTTGAGGACCTTTAATACTATTTTTCATACAACTTGGACACTCTCCATGCTGCCAGTCTGCAGAGCGATTGGCCTGCAGTCCATGATTGACAGCATAGGGAGTCAACCTGAAAGACCTGTTATTCTGTTTTCTATTTTTATAAATGAATATAGACAGAAGCTAGATTGATTTCTGTCTGTATGTATGTGTAAAAATCAGCAAAAACGGAAAACAGGGAGCCTTCCTTATAAATGAAGGCCTACATGTTTTATTGCACCAGATATAAAATGTCAGGATAAAGACTATTGAAGTATTAGATGTCAAATGGCACTGTCCATATTTTGGTTGCGCCAATACTTGCCCTTGCCTGTTCTTCAGTGAATCTACTACAAATCAACTAAAGTTCTCCCTACATAGGAAAAAAAGAAATGGAGGGAGGTGTAGAGCCCCAGGGGATTAGCCTGGGCTTCTGGAAAACCAGATCTCCTCATCTAGTCATCAAAGTAACTTGGTGCAACAAAAAAGACCATGTGCTCAAGGCTTCGAAAAATTATATATATATATATTCAGTAAAAAAAACTTTGTTAAAGGGAAGTTATGGTTCAAAGTAAAACCGAAAAACCCTTGAAATTCGGCAGTTACGGTAACATAAGCAACCATAACTCGCGCCACCGTGCACTGCTAACACTAACACCCAGGACATCAAAGATGACATCACAAATGTCATTGATGACATCACTGATGACATCACATGGCTGGCTCTCCCTTTTTATCCTTTACTGACATATCGAAGCCACATAGTTTTCTTCAGTAACAGTCAGGAAGTAAAAATTGGAAAGGTACTATATTTGTACACTTAGGGTCAAGTCACATCATATGATGTGTATGTTTAACAAAGTTTTTTCACTGAATTTCATAGGTTTTTAGTAGCACAACTTAACCATAATATCCCTGACTTCATATACATGTAACATAGAACATACTAACCCCCTCGTAGTGATTTTAATGTCCGCGGACTACCGCCATGTCCGCGGACACATCGAAAATCTGAGCATGGTGAATGTAAATTTAAATGTTGTGCCCCATTTCCCCTTTGAAGTTGGCTCTGAAAAGAGACGTTTTTTTTTTTACAGATGCTTGACAGACACCTGTTATTTTGTATTTTTTTTCTTGTTTTTCTTTTCTTACTTTACTCCTAAAATCTTTACATAACCTTCTCCAAAGCAACCCTTACATTCCAAAATAGAAAGGCATTTCCTGTAAAAGATAAAGAAATGCCATTTTCTTTAAAATTAACAGCATTACTGGCATCAATATTCTCATTGTTACAGAAGAACATACCAGCTCTAAGCATGAAGGCACACATGCCTCGGTTGATGACACACCTAGCAATGTTTTGCTGAGGACAAAAAACTGAACTATTGTCCCATATTGCCCTAGGTAGTAATCCAGAAAAAATTACTTTCGCATTTGGAAGGATCTTCATTACGGCTAGAACCAAGCGTTCCAAATCAGCCAACAAAGTAGGGGCACTGATGTTGCCCAAATGGAAAGCACCATAGTGCAAAACTACCACATGCGGACTGTTCATCGTGGCCATATCCTCACAAACTTGTACAATTCCCTCTACATTGCAATCAGGCACAGTGCTCCACACCACCTCCACTCCTTTCACATCAAAGTTCTTTGCAACATGCCTGCATTCAGCGTACTGCTGTAAACCATGCACAAACATATCTCCGAGCACCAACACCCTGACTTTCTCCACTTCTGCCATCTTCACCACACAGAGTCTCTTTCAACACAAATCCACAACCTCAACATCTGATTGGCTGATCCGTACAGTCTTCTTTCCATGTTGGATTTCCTGGAAAAACCCGTATGTAGCACGCCCTGTCCATGAACAGCCACGGTGTCCGCCGACGGCGTCCACTTTACTCTCTGTGCTATTCCCTCATTGCATACAGCTAAGCAATCACACAATATGAATAACGTACTCAGAACACCCCCATTTGGTGAATTTTCGAACATTTCAGGACAATTATCATTTCATTATTCAACATATTAACATTACAAATATTATACTTTCATCTTGTACTCTGCACACAATGCTATGTTTCTCCATTAGTAGCTCAGTATACTAGATTGAATCCCATAATACAATGCTATTTATATCAATGCATCGTTCAAAGCACTAATAACGGTATGATATTTATTGCAATATCCTTGACACTTTTTTTGCAACATTATAATAAAAATCCCTAGTACACAAATTCCATGAAAAGTACATACACATGTGATGTCATCAGTGATTTCATCAATGACATTTGCGATGTCATCTTTGATGTCCTGGGTGTTAGTCTTAGCAGTGCACGGTGGTGGCGTGAGTTATTTTTCATAGCTTACCATAACTTGCGATTTTCAGGGGTCTTTTGGCTGTACTTAGAACCATAACGTCCCTTAAACAAACTTTTTTTAATATCACGCAAATAATATCCAAACATGGCGTGCAAAAACCAACTTCTCACAGATGGCTTTACACAGAATGTTGCAAAGTAAGAATTTATGCTCGTTCACAGTGAAGGTCAGCTGCTTCCATTTTTTTCTCGGGCCCCAGAGAGGCTCACGAAGCGGACTATAAGGTTGTATTGTGTTTTGACCTTGACAGACAGAGATTGTGATGAAAGACTTCTCTTGAAGGAGTGTTGCTAAAACGTAAGAGAAGATAAGGATGAAATTTATGAAACGAAACCACTTTTATATATTATATCACTATGCAAAAGATCGTTGGCACACGCGGAGTCGTATTTTGGGACTGCACCACTCATAGACAATGGAAATTGCAATTGTACTGTAAGTAACCCTTTAGATTATTTTATACCAAATATAATTACAATAGCATAGCATTAAAGACCGCTCAAGTTGAACTTGTTCGTTGAAAGTGGCATAATGTTTTCTACCGTGCACTATCACCGCCGAATTGATCCCCTGTTGTTTAGAAGGCTCTGAAAAAGGCAGACGACACAGGGTGGGTTAATAGAAATAATTTAACCGGTCTATAGGCGGTCAAGCGCTCTACTCGCTCTGCCACTTCACTGTAGCCTGTCAAATGGCACAGCGAGTACAACGCTCGCTTTGACATCCGTGCACAGCTTGCTAACGCAAGTTCGAATCCCAGCAAGGCCAAACTCAGCCTTTCATCCTTCCGTGGTCAATAAATGAGCACCACACACCGTGGTTAATAATAAGCACCGCTTAGATACCTCACGGTTCTTAGCGCTATATGAATGGGAAAATATTATTATTTTATTATTAACATACTCCGTTGCACTATCTTCGATAGCAAATAGTTTCACGCCCTAATAAATAAAATGATGATTTTTAATGAAGATCAGCTGGTGAGACTAATTTATGTTTTTTAAAACAAGTATGTGGCCCCATTTTGCCTATGTCACGATTTACATGCAATTTCATGACCCTCACCATTTTATGGGACAAGGACCAATATGCCCTTACGCAGTACTAGCGGCTACAAACAACATACCAACCAATAGGGTGGTCTAATGGCTCGTTTTTGGAGCAACCTTCCGATTATCAGAGCGACCATTTACTGCTTTTATCATAAACCAACAGCCTATCTACCGCAAAGGAACAACGCGTGGCTCCAAATAAACTTTTGCTGATCAACAGCAGAGACAATACCAAATCGCTGAATATTCACTAAACATTTCATGTGAAATAAATGTACTTTACCAAATGTACAATCCTGCTGTTTACTTTTAAACCACAGTTTCATATTCCGAATTGTGGCGCACTGAGTTGTAAGCTGATCTAACATCCTCTGTACCGCAAAGGAACATCTCGTGCCTCAACATGAACTTTTGCGGATCGACAACAAAGACAAATGCAAATTGCTGAATATTCTCTAAACATTTGATGTCAAATAAATGTACTTTACAAAATTTACAATCTTGCTGTTTGCTTTTAAATCACTGTTTCATATTCCGAATTGTGGCGCGCTGTGTTGTGACATAATATGTGTTGTCTTCCGGGTTCTGTGTAAAGTCACTTAGGACTGGAGAGGACTGGGCGCATTTGATGACGCACCCTGTAACGTCACGGAGAGAGGCGGGGAATATGAATGCTTTGATAATATCAGGCTTAGGGGCAGGAGATAGGATTTAGTGTCGCCAGGTCAATAGCGCCAGTCATAGGATTATCACATAATGTCGGCACACACCAGCCGGATTTATCGTTTCTTTAGTGGACAAAAAGTCGGTTGACGCCCATAGGAAATTGTACTATTAGCGGACAAAAGGAGTGGTCTTAAAACACTTTCACCCTGACAACGAACAATACAAACAACGTTCTCAGAACACCCCCATTTTGTGTAATTGCAACCATTTCGGGACACCGCGAGTGTTCTTAGAACACATTCAACTAGACAGATTACAATACGGACAGCGTCCTGAGGTCACCCCCAGTTTGTGTATTTACGAACAATTAAGTACACCGCAAGTGTTCATAGCTCATTTTTACCTTCCTTGCGAACAAAAATGACACATACTCCGTCCTCTAAACACCCCACCATTTAGTTTATTTACAAAATGTCAGAACAGCCGTGTTCTCCGCGGACAAATCGAACGCAACAAAAACGTCTAGCACATAAAAAAACAAAACATTGAACCTATCTCATACTCCCCCACCCTCCCCAAACACTCTTACACACCAACACAGGCCACTAAATACAATTTTTTATCCACGTTTCACCGCGCTGTACGCGGTCGATGGCGAATACAAGATGGCAGGCGCCACAGAAAATCTGACGCGCTCCACGCCCCTCGCCGTCCAATCAGCGAACATGTCACATGTCCGCGGACATGACGCAAGGCCATGGGCCAATCGGGGTGCTGTCCGCGGAGCGAACAGGGAAGTCCGTCCGCGAAGCGAACACAGATATCACTAATTTTTTTTGCCTTACATTTTGGTCATTTTAAAAAAAACTACTGGACGGATTTACACCAAATTTGCAAAAGCACGCTTTCGGGACCAGGCCGCCGCTCCTGCCACAAATTTGGTGTCAATCCGTCCAGCGGTTCGGGCTGTAGCCGTGCGCAAAGTTTTTTCCCATTCAGTCTATGGGAAAAAAAAGTTTTGGGACCCCCCCCTATAACTTTTCCCCCCCTGGACGAATCCTCACCAAACTTTGCAAAAATATACAGAGTGGGCCATATACTTTTCTTGCAAAGTTTGGTGAGGATTCGTCCAGGGGGGGCGAAGTTATAAGCCCAAAAAGTGCTCTTCCTATGGAAACACCAACTCAACCATAACTACATGGCCACTACTGTGGCCATGTAATATTATTTATATATATATATATATATATATATATATATATATATATATATATATATATATATATATATATATATATATATATATATATATACATATACACACTACAAAAAAAACTTTGTGGAGGGGACGTTATGGTTAAGTTGCACTACCAAAAACCTGTGCAGTTCACTAAAAAAATATGGTTCACATTAAAACCAAAACACCCCTGAAATTCGACAGTTATGGTAACCTAAACGCCCAAACCTGCCACCGCCCCTGGGCACTGCTAACACTAACACCCAGACCATGAAAGATGTCATCTCAAATGTCACTGATGACATCACTGACGACATCACATGTTTAGTCCCTTTGTTTTCGTTCCCTGGCATATATATATATATATATATATGTACATTCAGTAAAAAACTTTGTTAAAGGAGTGTTATACTTCACAGCGAAACCAAAAAACACTGCTCATTCCCCCATTATGGTAAGCTAAGCAACCATAACTCGCACCATCTACACGCATTGCTAAGATTAACACCCGGGACATCAAAGATGACATCACAAACATCATTGATGTTTTTGGGAGGGCAACTTAACCATAACGTCCCCTTAAGTTTTTTTTGTAGTGAATTGTACAGGTTTTTAGAAGGGGAATTTAATCATGACAGTGTGTCATTGAAGGTGTTGTGTGGAATATACACTGTGATGATGTGATTTTGGGAGATATGTAGTATAATCTACGTACTTGATATACATTTAACATACAACATACAGAACCCCCTCCCTATTGATAATAGAAAGGGACGGACTGAGCGCCTGTTTCCGGATGGGGGCAGGGAGGATCAACATTACCCAAAGAGGCGGGGGGTATCTGAAAATGTACTATTGTCTTACACAAAAAGTGTACAACGTAGAAGAAGGACATAAAGATATTATAAGTAGTAATAAGTAAATATGGAAACCTGAAGATGTGAAAAGAAAAGGACACATTTAATAAGCATGTAGAATGAAATGGACGGTACCATAAAAAAATTAAGGATGCCTCCATCATAATCACTTCACAGAAACTTAGCAGCCTGGAACGACAGTGGACGGACGCAGTAGGAAGGAGGGAGATTACATCAAAAGAGTGAGTGGAGGTCATTTTTTTTGTAAGTGTGTGTTTTTTTGGTATGTGGTGCAGAAATAATAATTTCTTTCTGTTGTTTTGACTCAGAAATGGCTAGTACTTTGGAGTGGCTGGAGGAGTATTTTCCGCATGGGGAAATGTCTGAAGACAGCGACAATAATGGTACACATTGCTCTGCTTATGCAAAATAATGACCAGTATTTTATAGGCATTTAACATATGTATATTTTTTTTAACAGACCAGGAAAGAAAAGAAGAAAGGGCAACAGAAGAAGATAGGATAAAAAGGATTGAGCAGAAAATGGACATATTGAACGAGAATTTTAAAAGTTTACAGGAGTTTGTGGAGGACTGTGTGAGAGGAAAAGTTTCCATTCCGTAGTCAACATTCCTCAACCCTTCAAGAGGAAAATAGACGTTTTGATGAAATATCCATCCCTTCTTCCCCTCACAAATCTTCTCCTCATAACCAGCCTGTGTTGAATCCTAATTCCCCCATATTTGTGTCCGTGTCCGCTTCCCCCGCTATTTCTTTGGATTGAAGTGTGTGTGTGTGTGTGTTTGGAATGTTTTTGTACAGTAGTTGTAGTGAAAGAGTGTGAGTAAAACTTTTCTTTTTAAAAGACGTAAAATGTTCGCGAACAGCGCGCCTGTTCGACCTATCCATAAGGAATGGAATGTGGGTGTTGTAAAGGCAGTACACCTACCCTTACTAATGTCAAGTAAGATGGACTTGATGTTTGACCGCACCATCTGTTGAAGTTGTGCGTACATAAACAGAAAGGGGCATCCTAAGGACATTATACCTCGCTGTACCACTTGTAAGCGAGATGAAACATGTTCGTAGAACACATCAGATGTCCGTGATGGCTGTAAATGAGTAAAATGGTAGTGTGTGAAGGACAGTATACCTGTCCATATCGGGGCGCAGCCAAAATGGTGTTGTCCGTAGAACAGGCGCGGTGGCCAGAAAGTTCGTAGGCAGACAAAATGGAGTTGTCCTAAGGAAACTGGAACTGTCCGTACAGTGAACATATCATGTATGCACATGCGCAGTACAACCACAAGTATAGCGAACATCACGCCTGTCTCTAACTGTCCGTCTCACTTGTGTTGCACTTTGAATTAGTTTGAGAACCCGAACACTGTCCGTAGGACACTTGCGCGCATGTGCACGTTTGGTATTCTGCATTTGCTGTCCAGCTGACTCCCATTTCTGGCGCGGATGTGGTCAGGATGTCATCATTTGACCACACCCATGCTGATCATGTGGTCTAATTTGTGCAGTTTGTGTGCTTCCGCAACAGTCCAAAAGAACTTGTAGACACAAGGCAAAGTATTGTAGAGTGTAAAAATATAATTTCACATATCTCAGACAATAGCTGACCTTAGGACTTGGTGTATAAAACTTTTGTACCGCTTTGCAGTGATGAAGACAGTCACGAGGCACACCCCTCAACCCCTACAAATGGCCACACCCCCGAGCGCATCTTCATTGTCCTTCTAGCTATAGCACATTGAGGTCTACTGCCTTTACTGCTGTAGTGACCAAAAGGAAACTAATCGGTATGGCTTCCATGGCTGCTGTTGGTTCATTAGCCTCTGCACCATCCCCAAACCCGCCACCACCACCACCACCTCCCCAAGGGCCTGCAGAGAGATATATGGGTGAGGATGTAGAGAGCGAGGAAGAAGAGGAGGAAGAGAATGAAGTGGAGGAACTCGGCACTAGGAGCACTTGCCGGGAGTCGTGGGTGTGGTGGTTGTTTTCCGTTTATGGGAATGTACCAAAAGCACACGCGAACCTGACGAAGTGTAACCAGTGCGAGGTGGTGCTGAGTCGCGGGAGACTTGATTCGTACAGCTTTGGTATGACAACCATGAAGCGACACCTCACTTCGTTCCACACTTCGGACATCCGCAAGGTGGTGCCATGTGAAGAGCGTAGTCGATTGAGTTCCTTCACAGCATCCTCCGTGTCCGATCCTCCCACCACAAGAGACACTCCTGTGGGGGAGCGCCTCCCTCCAGCTGCCTCACAAGCCATTCGCAATGCTGTTGACCCTTACCTTTCAAAGGTGACAATAGAGTGTAAGTATTGTGACGCAGTACTCTGCAGGGGGGAGAGTTTTTGAAGTGCTTTTGAGGCTATGATCACAGAGCACCAGAAGATCTGCTCCTTACCTAAACAAAGCTCACCCTATATCTTTCTCTGCTCACTTGCCCTTTTTTATCCCCATGGCTGGTGTCCCTTCCTTAGCCTTTGGCCTCTTCTCCTAGTGTGTCGTGTGCTGTGAAGCAATAAACGTGAAAACAACAAAAATTACAGAAAAGGCTCTTTTCAGAGCTGCCTTTCTCAGCTTAAAGATAGAACTATGAAGTGACGGTCGTAGACCCCCGCGGAGTGGTGGAAAAGTTCAAAAGGGAGGGTGCAAGCGGAGCAAACACAATGAAGTGTACGCTGGGAGTAAGTGGTGGCTCTGAAAAGAGCCTTTCGGTGGTGTGTTGTGTGGGTCAAAAAGTGTGGATTTGAAAAAACGGATTGTCCGATAGGTTAGTGTGAATTCAAAAGTTGTTGCAATGCATTTTGTACATTGTGAAAAAAAATCTGATTGCCAGTATATGTGAGGTGGATTCCATCTCTGCAGAAAATGAAAGAGCTGCGAAACAAAATGTTTTCATTGTGGAAGGAGGACATGCCAACATCTCTTAAAAAGACACAAACAGCCTTATTCACATTGCGTCTCGCTTTCTCCATTTGTGGACCAAAAGCAGAAGAACGCAGCCATATTTGTCTTTGTGCAATACAGGAAAAAAGTATTTGATAATTTGGAAAAATGTCCATGAGCTTCGCAAGTCCTTCCTTCATTGCAAATTGCAAAGAAATTCCAGAGACATGGCCTAAACTGTTTCCTCCGCAATGAATGTTAATTATAACTGGAGGACGCTCCGTCAGTAAAGTAACACAGAGAGGTACCAAGTCCAGCCATCTCATGCAACGCACGCCATGCCAGTGCACTTCCACATGAGGAAATCCGAGATCTGCAGATAAACTGCAGCTTTCTGCATGCACCTTCAACCAATGTATCCATGAGTCTCCCAAAATCCAGATAATCTGTTTTCGAGCATGGAAAGCCATGGCTGTGTGGTCTCCTGTCAGGGAGAAGACGGTCTTACTAAAGTGCGCCGCTCAGAACACACCTACTGAACTTTATGGACCAATCACTAGCTCCGCTCATTCTCATTTGCATGCGTCTCCGCCCCTGAATCCCCGTTGGTGATATGCGCTAGCTGCAAAGTACCGCCATGTTCGCGGACATGTATAGGATCAGAGCGTGATGACGGTACATTAAAGTTTTATTCCCCTTTTTCCCCTTTAAGGTGGGCTCTGAAAAGAGCCGTTTTTTAATTTTTGGCCAGATACCGTTGACATCGGTTATTTTATTTATTTTTTGTATTGTTTGGCCTTGCTTTACTCCTACAACCATTACAGAACCTTCTCTAAAGCAAGACTTACATTCCAAAAGAACATTGCATTTCCCAAAGAAGATAGCGCAATACCATCTGCTTCAAAATAATCTGCATGTGAAGCAATGTTATCGTGTCTGCAGAAAAACATACCAGCTCATAACATGAATGCACGCATGCCGCGATTGATGATACACCTCCCAATACTTTGATCTGGACAGAAAACAGAATTGTTGTCCCATTTTACTCTAGGAAGTAAAGCAGAAAAAATTACTTTCGTTGTTGGGAAGATGGTCATGAGTGCTTCAACCAACTGTGCCAAATCAGCCAACAAAGTACGTGAACTCACGTATCCCAAATGGGAAGCACTGTAGTGCAAAATTACCACATGAGGAGTGGTCATTGTATGCATGTCTCTGCAAACTTGCAGAATTGCTGCAACATTGGCATCAGTGTTAGCGCTCCACACAACCTCCACTCCTCTCACATCGAAATGGTGTGCCACATGCTTACTCTCGGCATAGTGTTGTAAGCCATGCACAAAAATGTCTCCAAGCACCAAAATCATGACCCTCCCCACCTCTGCCATCTTCAGTGTACGCACCGTCTTTCGACACAAAAGAGTAATATGAACATCTGATTGGCTGATGCCTACAGTCCCCTTTCCATGCATGATTTGCTGTAGAAACCCGTATGTGACACGCCCTACCTGTGGACAAGCGTTGCCTACGTGCGGCATGTAACTCTTACCCAGTCCTTCCACCCTTTCCACAGCGGTAGCAAGTCGAATCTCTCATTGGACACAACTAAGCAGTCACACAACCATCCACCAATCACATAGAACATCGCTAATTCTAACTCCGTCATCAACATTGCGCACTTAAAAATTACTGTCGATGATTCTGAGTGGAAGTCACATATCATTGCAAAGCACCTACTATACAAGCTACTGTGCAAGTATTGCGAATTTCTACGTACAGCTCCATGCATGCGCACATGCATGAGTATAGAATACAGGTATGTATATTGTAATCAGAGAACATGTGCAACCCTTATGATTTAATTTAGACAAATTAATACCGCTAAATGTGCATAGGCAATACATACCAACGCTCCCCCTTTTAAGTGCAAGATATCCGATTTATCATTGACAAATCATACGACTGCTTACTGTCTTCCGCATAGCCTATACATACATTGCAAGCATGCCTATTTAGGGCGGAACTCAATTTTGTATGTGAAAATGTCGGAGTTGTGTACTGTATACGGGCTACAGTAATGCTACTTGCAATATAATCGTATGAGAAAAGTAAGCGCTCCCGATTGCTGTGGTGACATCTCCCTCTGAGGGTCTCCCGATTTCTCAGCATTGTGCTTTTAATTTGCAAGTAGAACATTTTTCCCCATCTACTACTGTGCCCTATTTCTTACAAACCTCTATCTTATACATAGTACACTGTGTAAAAAACAAGGCATTTCCATAAACTTAAAATTGTTACCAATTTTGAAGGACTTGCAAGTACCATATTGCAAATACCATGAAAAGACTGCACAGAGTGAAGTGAAATGCACACATGCACCGGGTTGAAATATGAAAGTAGAATGCTGTGACGAAAGAAGCACAATTAATGTGTGCAGTATCATCACTGCTCTAAACACACACAGTAATTGATTTTTTTTTTGCAACACAGTGAAGACTACTCTCCTGAGAATCAACAGCATCTACACTGCAGACGACATAGCCGAAAAAAACTGGTTATTTTGCAAAACAAAGTAAGTACAGTACTACCTTTATATTGTAACTACTCCTAAACGAGGCTGTGCGGGTTATTTGTTTATTTTGGGCACCAAAGCAAACATTGATTTCTAAACCATTCTACCTACAAATATCCATTTATTGAACAAAGAATAATAGGCAGAATGGCTCACAAATCGCTGTGTGTTTGGAACTCAAATAACATACGTAATCCTTAGAAGGTTAGATTTAGAAAAGAAGTTGCTGTTGCAGGTTTATGGCATTTCGTTTATTAATAATGGTTATCGTCACAAGTAGCCCACTTTGTACTCTCATCTGAAGCCCATTGTAGTAGTATACAAACAATAACGTAGCCTTACCAAATCATTGCAAGAATCCAATGCACATTGACACACCATGGCAAAGAGCTTCCCCATCAGACTCATGCACACATGCACACAGCACACAGACATTGGACAACAGACCAAAGTATACCTTTTTTTTTCAACAGACACCAAAGAATGCCTACCAAAAAGCAACTCTGTAGAAAGGAACGCAAAAGTTGAGCAAATAAAAATAAAAGTGCCCAATGTAAGCATCCACCTGTTGTAGAGTTTGTAGAGAATGTTGGAACAAACCAGCTAATGCAGTTGGTTAGCAAAACAAAGGAAGTCTCAACTACCGAAACTTTACCTCCTCCATCAAAATGTGTCACAAAACACAAAAAGGTTGTCAAAAAAACGACTACCAGTACAGCTAACAATGCTCCTAATAATCCTGATAGTGTAACAAGAACGCATAGTAAAAAAAGTATTTTATCAAAAATGTTTTGTCACAGAGCCCTTCAGAATCTACTAAGAAGAGGACCGAAATCATCCTCACCCCTTAAAACCTACCGTAGAAAGTTAATCCTACAAACTCTCGTGGACAGTGCAATCCTTCTCAAAAGGAAGTTGTTTATATTAGTGTTAAATAGGATGAAAGCACTAACAAAACTAAGTACTAAACTACAAAAGAAACTCAGCAATAAACGGAATGTGAACAGAAATAATTTCTTACATATTTGTGGTGGTGAATGGAGGCACACACCAACCACAGAACCATATTTTAATGAAGAAGCATACAAACAAAATCAAACCAACTCAATTGCCATCCATAGCAGTGGACGAGGGTATGAGAAAATCAATACTACCATCATGGAACAAGAAACACTTCTTACAAATGTATTCCCTGAAAACTCAGAATTACCTCTCGATTCAGCAGAACCACACCGTCCAGTATACAAATGGCCGTGCACATCAATGTGCTTCCATTCCAAACAAAGCGTTCAAATCTTTACGTCAGTTCCTCAATCAATATGTAAAAGGTAAAGACAAAAGTATAATGAAAGTGCTGCAAAATATGGATATTTGTCCAGTGCGGAAATACACAGGACTAAAAGGACATTCATTAGCCTGCATTTCTGGGCCTATTTGCAAAAACACCTTCCATGATATCAAAAGGATATCAATACATCATTCCAATGTAAGACATCTAGTGTATAAAATATACTATGCAAAAAGTCCAGCTGCAGAATTAGGCAACTTAAATACCACTCTTCTGCATGGTACACCCAAATACTTACAAGAAGAAATTGACCGTATTCAGAGAAAGTATTTTGGAAGTGAGAGCCACTTACAAAATGCAACAGTTTTAGAACATAGTAGCAACAATTCTGCACATAGCAACCTTCTATTACACACATACAGAAAAGAAATAGTAAAATTTAAAAGGTCATCGGCTGAAATACCAAACCATGTCTGTGTGTGTTGCCGCAGAACGTTTTACAAAAGGAACACAAGAAATGTGGACATAGCATACAAAATACAAGACATTGAAGATGCTAAGAGGCCGACTCATGGAATTAATGTGCGCTGAAAATTTCAGCGCAAGCGTGCGAAAGTGTGCGATTCACAGCGAAAGTGTGCGATTCGCAGCAAAAGCATGCGAATCGCAGTGCCAGTGCGAAAATCGCAGCGAAACCCACGCACAGGGATTCATGGAAGTCCGTGCGTGTGGAAATCCATGGATGTGCGCTGAAATCCTGTTCGGCGCACGCTGGAGCACACGCCTTCAAACAGCGAAAGCGCACATAGGGCGGCGCGCACAACAAAAGTAGGCGTAACACGGGGCGTGAGTCGCAGAATGGGGAACAACGTGTAAAAATGTGGGGGGCACAGGGGAAGTACAGGAGGCAAGTGCGCAGAACGCCCACACGCTCGCCTACAACATGTATTCATGGAATCGAATAGGGCAAACCAGCGCACGGGCAAAGACGCGCACAGGACTAAACACGTCCGCCACACGAAGGCAGCCGGTAGCGTCCCTGCGCATGAAAAAAATGTGCTAACAAAAAGCATGTACATACAGCTATGATGAATATCCCATACTGTGTCCCTCTAGGACAAATGACGTGCAAAGGGGTAATCGACAAACACGGACACCTGCTGTGTGAAAAATAACATGTGCGTGTATTTTGGGGGTATGCGGGAAGTTTCAGACGCGATAGGCCTTGGGCGAGCGGGGTACTTGTATAACTGGGGTTCGCGTGAAGTCTCACATGCGATTGGATCCGGGTACGTGTATTTCGGGGGTGCGCGGGAAGTTTCACACACAAAAGGGCCTGTGCGAGTGGGGTACGTGTATTTCTGGGGTACGCGTGGAGTTTCACGCGCGATAGGCCCTGTGCGAGTGGGGTACGTGTATAACTGGGGTTCGCGTGGAGTTTCACACGCGATTGGCCCTGTGCAAGTGGGGTACGTGTATTCCTGAGGTTCGCGGGAAGTCTCACACGCGATTTCAGCAGGGTACGTGTATTTCGGGGGTGCCGGGAAGTCCTACACGTGAATTGGCAGTGTGGGTCCTCCCAGGTGTTCCCTCTACACCCTCCACGGCCCCTGCAGGCAGCCCACACCACAGGGGACTACCCTGCACCCCTGGACATGTCCCGCAGGCAGCCCATCCACCATGGGCATGCCCCCCAGCCAAGGCACATGTCAGCTTGCACTACTGATCACCAACGCATGACCCCCTGAAACCCCCACCCCCCAGCAGTGCAGGACACCTGCCAGCAGGCCCCCACTCATGTCCCCCTGGACCCCCACCCCCCAGCACTGCAGGGCACCTGCCAGCAGGCCCCCACTCATGTCCCACTCATGTCCCCCAGCACCCCCACCCCCCAGCAGTCAGGGGCACCTGCCAGCAGGCCCCCACTCATGTCCCCCTGCACCCCATCCCCCAGCAGTGCAGGGCACCTGCCAGCAGGCCCCCACTCATGTCCCCCTGCACCCCCACCCCCGGCAGTGCAGGGCACCTGCCAGCAGGCCTCCACTCATGTCCCCCTGCACCCCCACCCCCCCAGCAGTGCAGGGCACCTGCCAGCAGGCCCCCACTCATGTCCCACTCATGTCCCCCAGCACCCCCACCCCCAGCAGTCAGGGGCACCTGCCAGCAGGCCCCCACACATGTCCCCCAGCACCCCCACTCCCCAGCAGTGCAGGGCACCTGCCAGCAGGCCCCCACTTATGTCCCACTCATGTCCCCCTGCACTCCCAGCCCCCAGCAGTGCAGGGTACCTGCCAGCAGGCCCCCACTCGTGTCCCCCTGCACCCCCACCCCCAGCAGTGCAGGGCACCTGCCAGCAGGCCCCCACTCATGTCCCCCTGCACCTCCACCCCCCAGCAGTGCAGGGCACCTGCCAGCAGGCCCCCACTCATGTCCCACTCATGTCCCCCAGCACCCCCACCCCCCAGCAGTCAGGGGCCCCTGCCAGCAGGCCCCCACCCCCCAGCAGTGCAGGGCACCTGCCAGCAGGCCCCCACTCATGTCCCACTCATGTCCCCCTGCACCCCCACCACCCAGCAGTGCAGGGCACCTGCCAGCAGTCCCCCACTCATGTCTCACTCATGTCCCCCAGCACCCCCACCCCCCAGCAGTCGGGGGCACCTTCCAGCAGGCCCCCACACATGTCCCCCAGCACCCCCACCCCCCAGCAGTGCAGGGCACCTGCCAGCAGGCCCCAACCATATCCCACTCATGTCCCCCTGCACCCCCACCCCCCAGCAGTGCAGGGCACCTGCCAGCAGGCCCCCACTCATGTCCCCCTGCACCCCCACCCCCCAGCAGTGCAGGGCACCTGCCAGCAGGCCCCCACTCATGTCCCCCTGCACCCCCACCCTCCAGCAGTGCAGGGCACCTGCCAACAGGCCCCACTCATGTCCCACTCATGTCCCCCTGCACCCCCACCCCCCAGCAGTGCAGGGCACCTGCCTGCAGGCCCCCACTCATGTCCCACTCATGTCCCCCAGTACCCCCACCCCCCAGCAGTCAGGGGCACCTGCCAGCAGGCCCCACTCAGGTCCCACTCATGTCCCCCTGCACCCTCACCCCCCAGCAGTGCAGGGCACCTGCCAGCAGGCCCCCACTCATGTCCCCCTGCACCCCCACCCCCCAGCAGTGCAGGGCACCTGCCAGCAGGCCCCCACTCATGTCCCCCTGCACCCCCACCCTCCAGCAGTGCAGGGCACCTGCCAGCAGGCCCCACTCATGTCCCACTCATGTCCCCCTGCACCCCCACCCCCCAGCAGTGCAGGGCACCTGCCTGCAGGCCCCCACTCATGTCCCACTCATGTCCCCCAGTACCCCCACCCCCCAGCAGTCAGGGGCACCTGCCAGCAGGCCCCCACTAATGTCCCCCTGCACCCCCACCCCCCAGCAGTGCAGGGCACCTACCAGCAGGCCCCCGCTCATGTCCCCCTGCACCCCCACCCCCCAGCAGTGCGGGGCACCTGCCAGCAGGCCCCCACTCATGTCCCCCTGAACCCCCACCCCCCAGCAGTGCAGGACAACTGCCAGCAGGCCCCCACTCATGTCCCCCAGCACCCCCACCCCCCAGCAGTCAGGGGCACCTGCCAGCAGGCCCCACTCATGTCCCCCAGCTCCCCCACCCCCCAGCAGTGAATTGCCGATCTCATGACACAAACCAAAAGTCAACTATGTACATCAACACATGTCCATCACACACATACACTGGTTGGCATTGCTTGTATAAACCCACATTTTCACATGCATGAACCCAATGAGCAAATCCCACACATGGAACTAAAAAATTAAAATGTATTATGTACATCACATCAAAAATGAAATGAAAGCATACCAAAATATGAAACATGAAATGAAAAGCATGTGAAAAAGATGATTGAATGAAAATGATAACCAATCCAAAAACATTACAAAGAAAAACAGCTAAGGGCCTTTGGTCCAATGAAATCGCGTATGCGTGCTGACGCGCTTACGTGCTAAGGGCCTTTCCTCGAATTACACGCTGACATGCACTTTTTTCACGTGCCAAATCACTCAGTGTCAAGCTGGCCACGCGGAAACACACAGAAGACCACGCTCCTGCCCTGAAGGCCAGTGTCCCGCCCCCCAGATCCCTGAGCATGCTCCCACCTGCCATCTGCTGCTTCCTGACTGGCTGCTGCCCACGTGCCCTGCTATTTGGTGCCTGCACATCATCCATCTGCAGGGGTCCAGTTGCTGTGTCCACCCCTGCTGGAACAGGAGACTCCCGACTGGGATACCATCGCTCCACAGCCCAGCCCCAGGACACAGTTGCCCACCCACGCCTGCCTCGGGGGTCGCCATGTCGGGGCAAACACCATCTGAGACCACTGGCGACCCCCAGCCAGAGGGGCAGAGGGCCACCAGTTTCAGTCAGAAGGAAGTTGGTGTCCTGGTGGAGCATGTCCTGGGGCATTATGATGCCCTCTTCGGAACATCACGCGCCAACAAGGAAGGACCGGATAGGATCTGGGACGACTTTGTGGTTGCCATCCACGCGGAGGGGGTGGCAACCCGCAACATCAAGCAAGTCAAGAAGCGCTGGGAGGACTTGAGGTCCAGGACCCTCATAAAGGCCCGGCGCCTCGTGTAGGGGGGCCGGGGCAGCATGAGTACCATCCAGATGAGGGTCCTGGAACGCGTAGGCCCAGCGCTCCATGCCCAGATCCTTCTGAGGCAGACCCGTCTGGAGTTCAGCGGTAAGTGGCCAAGCATTGCTGTGTGAGACAGGGAATGTTGCAGGGTGCTGGTTGTCTGATACTTGCCTGTATGTGTTACATAGGCCATGTACGTATGTATGTGTGTGTGCAGGGACATCATGGTCATGCATGTGAGACCAGTAATGTGTGAACCCCATGGTTGGTGCATGTGTTACAGTGCAACATGCGGAGCAGCATGCAGAATGCACACATTAATGCATGCCTGTCTCTGTTATTGGACATGGATGGGGTGTGATAGATGGGTGCTGCTGTCATGGACATGTATGGTGTCCATGTCTGTGTGTTCTGACTTACGTGTCTGTGACTTGTAAATAAAGAATAAATAAAGGGGTACACCTGCATTCACAATCCCTGATCCTTCAGGTAGAATATACAACAATCACAAAGGTGGATCAGTGGAATAGGATGACACTGGTTAGATATAAATCACATATTTATTCGAAAAAACTCATCACATGAATAATTATTTTACTTGCATAAAAATTACCTAAAAAATCTTCCATCAACTCATACCTTCATACGTATCCACATTCAACAATACATTCGAACATCCATCGATACAACACCCCAGTGTAATGATAACACCAAATTGTGTTGTTCAAGAATTATTTTTCTAAAAGTATTCAATTGACATTTCCTATGGTGACCCAGTCCATAATATCAGGTGTCATCATATAGCCGGTGTCTAATGTCACCAGATATCCCTCCTAGAGATCACGTCGACACGTGTTTCGGTCAGAGACCTTCTTCAGGACGTCGGGCTAGGAGCGCTTGCTCAGCCTGGTTCTCCACATATCTGGGCCAGTAGTGAATCTAAAAAATGTAAAAACCAGTATGTCATCCCTATTTCTTTTCACAGGTGACAAACAATGTCACAATATGCTTTCCAAAATAGGCACATAAAGCCAAACTCACCCCCACGTTTTCCACTTGCGGGACGGTGAGGAAGGGCGTCGGAAATCAATCCTCCATGGACCTCAATATGACTGTTGAGCCTATGGAACCAACACAAACACCACTAAGTATTTCTAAGTATTTGTCATAAAACACCCCATTGCATATATATACACCAATGCGGCTTATCCACGAATGGACATAACTAAGAAGACTTACACTAGCAAAGTAGCTGATGGAAACTCCTGTCGTTCCTAGGACCCAGGAGCACCTCTAGTCCACGTACATCTATGTCGGATAAGTCGGACACACAAAAAATCTTCGTACCTCTGTAAAAAATGAAACAGAATTGCAGTGTGTACTATTTGTAACCATACAATACCACACTGTTAATTCTGTCATAAACAGTTCCCAAATGTATCAAATTGGTGCAACACACCCATCCCAAAGATGGTGTGCCCGCTGTAGTTATATTATGCCCCCGACGTACATTGTGACCCATCGGAAAAATACCAAACGTATCAAACAATGTAACTTGTCCCGGTGGCATCACCGTTAGCTGTAACGAAAAGAACTTAAGAAACAAAAAAAACTTAATGCAAGTGTGCTTCATAAATCCACTTACATGCGTGTATGTGCAAGGAGTTCGTAGCGGCCATCAATAAGATCTATTGGGTCTGGTGAGTTTCTGAGTGCTACCGCCGTATACTTGCATTCGTATAGATGCGACACCTCAGTGACAAATATCAATTATATTATATCTAGGGAGTAACCATCTGTTCCCATGGACGACCATGCAAGTACTCCATAGCGGTCACGAATGTTTGCGTTCAAACGCAATCAATAAGTTGTCTCCCTTACCTCGCGTACCGCACCGCTCCCCGCAGAAAAGGAAATAAATCCTATCGTCCGGTCATCCTACTTTCATACATCACTGGCAACTCAGGTGATAACAGCAAGAAAGTGCAATGGATGCTGCCGCGGAACGCTACTTCTAACTTTTAAATTTCGTTCAAAAAACCCCAATCGGGCTAGAGACTAAAGAAAGACTAACACAGAACGCCTCCTACCAATAAACACTAAAAAAGGACTAAAAAAGGACCACCTGCACTGGCTTGAGAAAAGAACGGGCGGACCAGTCTTCCCAAGAGAATATTGTTGAAGCATGGGGAACAAAAAATAGGTGCACGGTATACAGATCTATATATACCGTGACACCAAATATGTATCATTACGGAAGCATGTACACTAAATTTAAAAATGCCCCCAAATTTCACTTAAACGTGTTTCGCGTACTGCATGTAGTCGTACACAACACTCAAGTGGACAGTTAAATAAATGTACACCCTGATGAAAGGAACTGGGGCACACCTAATGTAATTGCATACATATGTGTATTATATATGTGTATTATACTTTTGTGGGCAGCTGAGTATATGATACCGTTAAAAATAAATACAGTACAATTAAACAGCTTGGATACATCCATGCCCAAAGTAACACAAAATGACACAGTATACCAAAACATGTCTAAACCATTGAACTACTTCCATGGTATCTGCACCCCTGGGGGTGAATACCGTTAAGCTTCGAAAATAGCAGACCTGCTGAATTAAATCCATGCCCATTGTAACATACACTGACATAGTGTTGGACTATTTTCATGATATATGCACATCTGGGGATAGAATATCATAACTTATTCGCATCATTAAGTATATTTCCATTATGTTTAATCTCTCCTCCCCAACAGTACAATGTTGTTCATCCTCAGTTTTTTGTAACCAGATTGTTCCATTCTACTGAGACGTTCAGTCCCTTCTGGACTGTGTTAAGAGTATATATCCATTTTTGTTCAGAACGATGCAATATTTTGTCAATATCGCCCCCTCTCATAGTATTCTTGATATGTTGGAGTATAAACCACTTCATATCTGTGTCCTTGGGTTGCATTTTCACTAAGTGTTCTACCAGTGGCTTATCTGCCACCTTATTACGTATGCAGCTCCTATGTTCAGATATCCGTTGTCTCACTTCACGTGTGGTCTTACCAACGTAGAGGAGATTGCATGGACAACTAATGATGTAAATTACATTTTTCGTTAGACAGTTAGTGTGACAATTCATCTTCCATATTCTATTGCCATAATGGAATTCTTTCTTGGTTTCAGTCAGTGGGTATGCAACACATTTACCGCATTTGTAATGACCAATGATGGGAGGCAGTCCCCACTGATCATTAATAGTGGGTTCTTTTTTAGGTTCTAGATAAGTGTGCACCAGTTTCTGTCTCAGGTTTTGATTGAGTTTGAACACAAACATTGGCTTGTTCAGTAATGTGCCAGGCTGTTTAACTAAATTCCAGTGCTTACTTATTGATAATTCTCTTTACATCTGTACTCACAGGATTGAAAGTGGTAACACATACCAAACATTCATTCTTATTTCTTTCTCTGGTAGTCAAACATATCTCCCGATTGGTATTGTCCGCTCTCTTTAGTTGATATTTTACTAGTCTATTTGGGTAGCCCCTGTTTTTCAGCCTATCCTTTAAATGTTCCGCATGGAATTTGAATTCATGTTTCTCAGAACAAATTCTTTTGATCCGCAAAAACTGCCCGTAGGGCAGATTTTGTCGGAGGCTAGCTGGATGAAAGCTGTCAAAATGGAGTTGGGAATTTTTGTTGGTGGATTTCCTAAAAAGTGTTGTGATAAGTTGATTTGCAGATTTTTTGACCACAAGGTCAAGAAAACTCACCTGGCGAAAATTATATTCAATAGTGAATTTGATATTTGTATCACATTGGTTTAGCCAGGCATGAAACTCATTTAGGGATTTCACTGAGCCCCTCCAAACTACAAAAACATCATTGATGTATAGTTTCCAAAACCTCAGGTGCATGTTTAGGGAGGGATGGTTCATGAGGTAATTATTCTCACCAAGGACAAACTGATCCTCAAAATTAGCCATATATAAATTTGCCACGTCGGGGGCAAAAGTAGCCCCCATGCTGACACCTTTTTCTTGTTTGTAAAGTTGTTTCCTAAACAAGAAAAAGTTTTCTGTCATGGCAAGCCTAATACATTCTTGGACAAAATCAGTAGGAGGCAAATGTGGTCTTGTTCTTTTGTTCAGAAATTGGCCAAGTACATGTAAGCATTTTTGTTGGGGAATAGCCGTATATAGCGACTCTACGTCCATAGTAACGAGAATATCACCCTCACTAATTTCAATGTTTTTGATAATGTTAATCATATGGGTAGAATCTTTTACATAAAATGGCATACCCAATACAAAAGGTTTAAGGAATACCTCTGAATAAACAGATAATGGTTTGAGTAACGAGTCAATGGCTGACACAATAGGTCTGCCAGGCGGCTCAGTGATATTTTTATGAAACTTAGGTAGAATATAGAAGGCCACCTTTTTCGACTCAGTTTTATTAAGGAAGCGGCCTTCTTCTTCACTTATCCACCGTTCTCTTACTGCATGATCAGTTAGACTCCTTATTTCGTCTTGTAGACGACCTGTAGGGTCCCTCTCTAGTTTCCTATAAGACATTGTGTCACCCAATAGTCGCAAACATTCGGCTTCATACTTGACAGTGTCTAGTACCACAATCCCGCCCCCCCTTATCCGCAGGTTTTATCGTGATCGAATCTTCACTGCATAATCTGATAAGGCTTTGTCTTTCCGCTTTTGTCAAATTATCTGGTTTATGATTCTTAGATTTGATAAGTGCAAGTATTTCACGAGTAACAATGTTCTCGAAAGCTATAATTTCAGGTGTACAGGTATGTGGCGGTGGAGTAAAGTTAGATCTCGTTTTAAGCCCACTCACATTGGGAACCGTGTCCGAAGCTGAACCCTTTTCATATGGGTGCGCTGGAAGGTAAACCTCAAAAAAATGTTTGAGTCTAATATTCCTGAAAAATCTATGTAGCTCGAGTTCCATATTAAAGGCATCGGCTCTCATAGTGGGGACATATGAAAGCCCTTTGGATAACAGATCTAGATCTGATTTAGCGAGAGGATACTGAGATAGATTGAAAATGGGCATTATATGCATGACACATGTCTGTGACAATGTTCAGATTCACTGATGCAGCCTACTCATCCTTGTATCCACTGTGTCTGGGGTGTACGAGGCCAGATGGATGAAACTACGGTGAAGTGTGTGCATGTGATAGGCATGACCCATGATGCATGTGAGTTTCAAACCAGCATTGTATGTTTCAAGAGTCCCTTGGACAAGTATGCTAATGTTCATAGCATGCGCCATGCCTGTTACTGCATGTGTTTTGCCTGCACTGACCCATGTGTTGTGGAGGGACATGATGGAAGTGATGTTTGACAGTGCCACTCATCTGCTATTGCTTCCTGTCTAGGGGACCATTGTACAGTACCCTGATGCTTGTGTTCTATGTCTCCCTCTACACAGCGGCAAGTGATGAAGAGGGCGGAGACGGCGCTGTGGAGCAAAGTGGCGGGGATGCCCCCACCGGCCAGCGACGCAAGGCCCAGTCACCCTCCCAGAAATTACCATTGTCCGGGAGTGAGGGGACTGGTGCTGCGTCTGCCACTACGGCTGCAGCGGAAGGGGTGGGTGAGCCCACACAGGGGCTTGCAACAGCGGAAGACGGTGTGGAGCCATCCAGGTTGGTGGTTTCCACAGAGGAGGAGGAGGCCGCTACTGAGCCGCACATGGGGCCTGGTGGGGGTGGTACCACTGGTGCAAGTGGTGCAGTCCAGGGGCAGTGGCAGAAGGCAGCACAGGTCGCCGTGGAGGGGCCTGTGCATGTCACTGTCCCTGACACAGGGACTGCACCACCATGCACCAGCAGGGATGCCCCATCCCAGGCCCGTCCGCAGGTAGGGGGGATGTCCATGTCATCTGACACTCCTCTACCTGCGGACGAGGGGACCCCTGACCGTATGGAGAAGGTCCTGATTGGTGTTGCGTTGCGCATGTCATCAGGAAGAGCAGCGTGCCAACGTGGCCCAGTTGGGAGTGTCCATGGTCAGGGGTTTTGTACATGTGTCGGCCACTCTGGCGGCCCTCTCCTCCTCTGTGGAGACTATGCGCCAGCCGTTCCCCATGCCGTCTTCCGGCGCAGATGCCACCAGGGCCCCCTGTGGACCTGCCCTGACCAACTCAGCCAGCTCGATGGGGATCCCATCCTTGCCACAGTCGGGAGTCGGAGGTCCAGCAGGGGTGGATACCCCAGCAACTGGACCCCAGCAGATGGAGGATGTGCCGGCATCATCGGGCAGGGCACGTGCACGACGGCCTCGGTGGATTCCATCAGCCTGGATGCCCTCGTGCTGGCAGAGGCCGTTGTGTCGGAGGCAGCGGCAGGCTCAACGTGGGAGGCATCATGGCTCGGGGCCATCTACATCAGAGGGGTAGGCATCGGCCAGAGGGCAGGAGGACCCTGGAATGGGAGTGTCTTCCGTGTGGCAGCGGTTGGGCCAGCGGATAGGTGTGGAGCGGCAGCTGCCGGAGGAGGCACGGCTCACAATGGTCAGGGTGGAGAACTCCATGCGCAGGGCGCTGAGGCTGAGTGCCTCGAGGGAATTTGCAGGGATTTGGAGGTGGATATGGCGTTATCCCTGCAAGACCTCGGGGCCAGTGAACAGGCCGTCTCCAAGACATTGAACAGGAGTTTGATGATGCCCTGGCCCATGACATCAACAAGTGAGCCGTTGGACTTGCCCGCCGCCATTGTATATAGTTCATTAGTGTTAAGTTTAATTTATTTTTTCTTTCATCTTTCATTTGGGGCGCATGGACTATGCCCCACATTTTTGTATATGTTTAGCAATTAGGTAGGTTTCATTGTAGGTTTCATTTATGTCGTTGGGCTCATGGACCCTGGATTTGCTATTTGTGCATAGTTTTACAGTGGATTTTTCTCCTTCATCTTTTTTTTTCACCATGGAGCAATGGATATTACGCTTTTCTTTCCCTTTGGATTTGCTTTGTTGGACGGTAACTTTGGACACATTTTCATTTGGATTAATTTATTTATTTATCATTTTTTGGGACATGCTGCATTTTGATTATTAAAGTATTATTGTGTGTTTTGATTTCATTCCCTTCATTTTGACTTGAATTCATTTTTGTTTCTTACTTCAATGTGTGGTCTTCTCACATTGGTTTCATGCATGTCACAATGTGGGTTTTCTCAGTAATGTGTTGCCATTGTGTGGGTCTGACAGAATTGTACTCATGCGCATACTGCTTATTTGTGATCTATCATGTAATGGGATTTCAATTTGGAGTGGATGTAAAGCTTGGTTGGGTGTTTGGACTGGGGTGGCATGGGGTGGGATTTGGGTGGCCATAAGAGCCAGGGATCTGGATTGTGATGACGTGTTGGCTGGGGGGCATGTGTCGGGGCCTGCTGGCAGGTGCCTGTCAATGCTGGGGGATGGGGGTGCAGGGGGACATGAGTGGGACATGAGTGGGGGCCTGCTGGCAGGTGCCCCTGACTGCTGGGGGGTGGGGGTACAGGGGGACATGAGAGGGACATGAGTGGGGGCCTGCTGGCAGGTGCCCCTCACTGCTGGGGATGGGGGTGCTGCGGGACATGAGTGGGGGCCTGCTGGCAGGTGCCCCTCACTGCTGGGGGTGGGGGTGCTGGGGGACATGAGTGGGGGCTTGCTGGCAGGTGCCCCTCACTGCTTGGGGTGGGGGTGCTGGGGGACACGAGTGGGGGCCTGCTGGCAGGTGCCCCTGACTGCTGGGGGGTGGGGTCCAGGGGGACATGAGTGGGGGCCTGCTGGCAGGTGCCCCTCACTGCTGGGGGTGGGGGTGCTGGGGGACATGAGTGGGGGCCTGCTGGCAGGTGCCCCTCACTGCTGGGGGGTGGGGGTGCAGGGGGACATGTGTTGGGGCCTGCTGGCAGGTGCCTGTCAATGATGGGGGGGTGGGGGTGCTGGGGGACATGAGTGGGGGCCTGCTGGCAGGTGCCCCTCACTGCTGGGGGGTGGGGGTGCTGGGGGACATGAGTGGGGGCCTGCTGGCAGGTGCCTGTCAATGATGGGGGGTGGCGATGCTGGGGGACATGAGTGGGGCCTGCTGGCAGGTGCCCCTCACTGCTGGGTGGTGGGGGTGCTGGTAGACATGAGTTGGTGATCATATTGCAACGTGACATGTGGCTTGGCTGGGGGGCATGCCCATGGTGGATGGGCTGCCTGCTGGACATGACCAGGGGTGCAGGGTAGTCCCCTGTGGTGTGGGCTGCCTGCTGGGGCCTTGGAGAGGGTAGAGGGGACACCTGGGAGGACCCACACTGCCAATTCACGTGTAGGACTCCCCGCGCACCCCCGAAATACGCGTTCCCTGCTCTGACAGCAAAATCGCGTGTGAAACTTCATGCGTAGCCCAGTAATAAACGTACCCTGCTCCAATCGCGTTTGAAACTTCCTGCGCGCCCCCGAAATACACGTACCCAGGCCAATCCTGTGTAAAACTTCCAGCGCACCCCTGAAATACACATACCCAGGCCAATCGCATGTGAAACTTACCGTGCACCCCTGAAATACACATAACCAGGCCAATCGCGTGTGAAACTTCCTGCGCACCCCCGTAATACACGTACCCCACTCGCACAGGCCCTTTCGTGTGTGAAAGTTCCTGCGAACCCCGTAATACACGTACCCTGCTCCAATCGCGTGTGAAACTTCACGCGAACTCCAGTTATACATGCACCCCACTCGCACAGGCCCTTTCGCGTGTGAAACTTCACGCGAACCCCAGTAATACACGTTCCCCGCTTGGCGTTTGCTGTTTGGCAGTCCAGTATACTGGTCCAGGGTTAGCGCAGCCCTTTGCGCTGGATTGGGGATTTTGATGGCTTTTCCTTGCGCGAGGGCTTATTTTTCGGGGCGTAAATGGCGCTGCTGCATGGTCGCTGCGCCACGGCTAGTTTTGGAGGTTAAAATCCATGAATACGCTGTGCGCGGAAATCGATTTTAGCGCACGCGGCTGGCGCAGACATTGGCACACGCACACTGTGCGCCAGCCGCGTGCGCCACTTTTGTGCGATTTTCTATGAATTACCCTGTGAATGGTTTGAATTAGCTCTCTACCTTTTAGCAGAAAACAAATATGAACTAACTGAACGCCTAATATGTTGCAGTTACTGTACTACAAAATTAGACAACAACCACACTCCTTCTTGTGCTATTACAAACAATTTGGAATTGTTTCCATTACCAAAAATTCTGCAACAGCTCAATTTGTATGAGAGCATAATAATTCAAACAGTTCACCCATTTCAAGCAATTATACGCCTTCATCCAAAAACATCAAAATTACCTTCCTCTGAATTGGTGAAAGGCATTTGTGGCAAAGTAGTTTATTTGCTATTAGGTCTAATGGAAAATGTACACACTCTAGGAGTGGAACGTTCAATAGAGCATTCTTTAATAGTCTTGGTAAATGGAGTACCAACAAAGGGCAAATAAATTTGGCAACAATTAGTGGACTTACACAAAGTTAGACAAGCATTGCAATATCTAAAAGACAATAATAAGTACTACAAGGAAATAAATATTGATGAAAGCTTAAGGGAAACAACTGAAATGATTCAAGAGCCATCAGAAACTGGACAATTCGAACTTCTGGATCCTGCTACAGTATCCACTCTTTTGGACCATTACACAATTCATCCATTGCATTCCAATGAAAGCATAGATGATACACTAGAAACTTACCAAATGCGACAAACCAAAGTGTCACCAATGAGTATATGGGAAAAAAAGTATAGAAGCACGTGCTTTTCCTCTGCTATTTCCTACTGGCAAAGGTGGAAGATACCATGATAGACCCACTCAGATTGGGGCATCAGAATACCGTTCATTACGAATGTATTCGCAAGATCCCAGATTTAGACAAAGGACCTCATCATGAGTTGGGCTGTAGCCCTTAAATGTGGTGGTAAAGGTATTACCGCCACATTTAAGGGTTAGCACTATCGCGAGTTGGGCGCTAAATCGGCTGTTTTACCTCCAGCTTTATTCTGGAGTTGAAAATCCCTGTTTTCGGCTGTATTACAGCCGGCTGTATTAGCCCGCAGTATTTGTTTGTTTGTTTATTTATTTAGTATGGCGCACAAAACCCAGAGGTAACAGGGCGCAGACAGAGAACAGGAAGGTAAGATTACATAAAAACTTGGTTACAGGATAAGGCATACATGAATAAGAAGCATAACATTACATTGTGTGGACTGTACATATATACATATAGAAAATAAATTGCTTACATATTTACATATTTGATGCTGTGCATAGAGGCGGTCATGTTTGATTGGGGGCATAGGCATGTGGGAGGGCTTAGTCATGGGGATCATTGGACCGTAACCAGGTGAGGGTGTTTCTCCTGAAGCAGTAGTAGGATTGGTCTGTCCTAATGTTGAGTGGGAGGGCATTCCAGTGTTGGGCTGCCAAGACAGGGAAACTACTGCCAACGGTTTTCTTTTGTCTGAATTTGGGTACCTGCAGGCAGTGGGAGTTAATCGATCTGGTGGGGCGGGTGGAGGTTTTTTGAGCTATTCTGGCTGCGAGATAGGGGGGGGCTGCATTGTTTAAACATTTGAAAGTGAGTGATGCTGTTTTGAGAGAGATGCGGTCGGAGATTTTGAGCCATTTGCTTTCTCTCCTTTTGTTGGAGATGTGTTCCTTGGATCGTAGGTTAAGGGCTGTTCTGAGTGCGTTGTTTTGTAATGTCTGTAGTTTGTTGATTATGCATTTGTTGGCTCCTAGGTACATGGCATTACAATAGTCGAGTCTGGATAGTATTAGGGCATTGGCGATGATGATGCAGCTAGCTTGGGTGCGGAAGGCTCTGCTTGCCCTGATTAGCTTGAATGTGTAGGCGGTAGAGGATGCTAGTGAGTTGACTTGTTTTTTTAGTGACATGGTTGTATCTAGGTGAAAGCCTAATGTTTTCACTGTTTTGGCCACTGTGATGGTGTTGCCATCAATGTTGAAGGCCTTATATTTGGAGTTTTTTTTATATTGGTGTTGGATCCGAGGAGCAGGATTTCGGTTTTCTCATCATTCAGGCATAAGCCGTGTGTGGCCATCCATGCCTGAATGATGAGATATATATTGTTTACCAGGGCCGTATCTTAGTTGAAGTTGCCCGAAAGGGGTATGAGGATCTGGGTGTCATCTGCATAATTTGTGTAAGAGACACCCAGTCTGTCCAACTTGTCAAATAGGGGCTTGGTAAAGATGTTGTAGAGGGTGGGGGAGACACAGGAGCCCTGAGGTACCCCGCAGGTTGGGTCTGCTGAGGCTAGAGTGGAGAAGACCCTCATAGTTCGATTGTCCAAAAATGATTGGATCCAGGCTATGGCCTCTTTCGAGAAGTGGGCAGCTGAGGCCAGGTGTTCGCACAGGACTGCGTGATCCACCAGGTCGAACGCTGCCGACAGGTCGAGGAGGAGTAGCATGGCGGCGTTCCCTTTGCAGTTAATCTCGTTGATCTGGGTTTTAAGATCGATTAGGGCTGTCTCAGTACTGTGCTGTGGTCTGAAGCCCGATTGACGAGCGCCTAGTAGTTTGTGAGTTTCAAGATATTGCTGAATTTGCAGGTATGCTACTCTGTCTATTATCTTTAACAGGAACGGCACCGTGGTGATGGGCCTGTAATTGGTGGGAATAGCAGGGTCTAGGGTTTGCTTCTTGAGGAGAGGCAGGACCCAAGATTCCTTGAGGTTACTTGGTATGGTGTTGGAGGAGAAGGATGCGTTGATCAGTTTGGTTATAAAAGGGGCTAGGTCCCTGGCCGCATACTTGATTATTTGAGGAGGGCAGTTGTCGCCTTTGCAGTTTGATGGTTTAAGTGAGGCTATAACTCTTTCTGTTTCTGGGATAGATATTTTGGTGAACCTGAAGGGATTCGGGCCTAGTGGGTTGGTTGCTTTAGCTTGGTTGCTGGGAGGTGCTTCGTTAGTGGTGAGGGAGTCTTTTTTTTTGTGCAATTTTGGTTTGGAGAGTTTTGATTTTATTAGTTAGGGCGTTTTGGATGCTTGTGCACCATGCTTTGTCCTTGATTATGTGGTCTGGTGGGGGTTTGGGGGATTCTAGTTCCCTTAGTATAGCAAATAGTTCCCTGGTGTTGGAGCTAGATTTTTCGATTCTTTCATTGAAGAGATTCTTTTTAGTGAGTAGGATTTCTTTTTTGTATTTGGTCGCAAAGAGTTTAAGTAGTGATTGTTCGCTTCTGTGGGGGAGTTGCGCCATTGCGTTTCTAGTTTCCTTTTGTGCAATCTAAGTTCTTTCAGATGGGGGGTGAACCAGGCATTCAGGTGGGCTTGCTGTTTGCTCTTTTGCAGTTTAAGAGGGGCAATGATGTCTAGTCCTTTCTTTTTGGCATTGTTGTAGTTTTCTACTAGACATTCTGGATTTAGGTTGTCGGGAAGAGCATTGAGGGTAGGCAGTAGTAGTGCTAGGAGGTTGTCAAGGGTTATGTTTTTTTGGCTCTACTGGGCAGTGGAGGTGCCATTATTTTTTCTTTGATGACTTCTTTGTTGAGTGATAGTGTGAAATTAATGAGGTGATGGTCTGTCCAGTGTTGGGGAGAGGTTTTGGTGATGAGGGTGTCGCAATTCAGGGTGGCAATCCAATCCAAGGTCCTACCTTTGTTGTGGGTAGGGGTAAGCACTCTTTGGATTAGGCCGTGTTCATCTAGCATATTGGCTATAGCTTGTGCTGATTTGTCATCGGGGTCATTTAACCCAAGGTTCAGGTCGCCTAGCAATAATATTTGGGAGGTGTCTTTTGTGTTGTTGGCTAGGATGCTGGATAGGTCTGCTTCAAATGAGCCAGTGGGGCCAGGTGGCTTGTATATTAGATAAATGGTTAGGGTGCGGCATTTGGAGATGGGCAATTTGGCTGTGAGGAGCTCGCAGGATTTGAGAGGTGCTTGAGGCAGTAGTCTTAGCTCGAGGTTTGTTTTAGCTATGATGGCTAGGCCACCTCCTCTGTTGTTGGGCCTGTTCATTCTGATTATTTGGTAATTTTCTGGGATGGCTATTGAAAGTGCTGGGCCTGCTGCTTCGTGCAGCCATGATTCGGTGATTGCCAGGAGGTCGAGGTTGTTTGTTGATAAGGTGTCTGCTATTTCTGTGGCATGGGCCAATAGCGATCTAGCGTTGATTAAGGCTGCAGATTTAGTGGCAGTGTTGGGGGTGTTTTGGGTTGTTATAGGTATAAGTTTGGGTTGGGTGCTGTTATGGCAGGGTGGGGTTTGGTTAGGGTGTTGCGAGGTGGGTCTCTTGTTATGGTAGATGGGCTCGTAGAGGCGGTGTAGTCTGGCTTGTAGCCTGATGTTCCTTTCTGTGGTCGGTCAAGGTGCATTTTCAGCAGGGTAAATAGTTGTGACAGCAGTATAAATGGCAAGGTGTAATAAAGGTATGAGGAGGTACAGTGGGGTGGCTGTTTGGTTCTTGCCTAGGTACATTGTACGATTTTGATTAGGGATAATCAACAGTAGTGTGGTGCGACTATTATATGGTAGGGCTGTTCTGGCTACAGTGATAGTGGGAGGGTACAGCAACTAGCATCAGGTAGGGTCTGGCGGCTACTGTGGCAGCAGAAATAGTAGTCTGGTGCCAGTTAGTGTAGGGCAATATCAAGTCAGGCACAACAATTGGTAGTTGATGAGGTGGCAGAAACACACTAAACATTGAGGATACTAGCATGCTGAGTCTAAAATGTCATGGCAGCTAAATTCGATTTTGGTGCAGGTTTACAAAAACACTCTAAACATTGAGGATACTAGCGTGCTGAGTCTAAAATGTCATGGCAGCTAAAATCGATTTTGGTGCAAGTTTACAAAAACACTCTAAACATTGAGGATACTAGCATGCTGAGTCTAAGCACTGGTAGGCAAAAAATGCAATGTGCAAACAGGCAGGTGCAATTTCAACAGTGGGGGTTGACCTAAAGTTGGTCGAGTGCCTAAACATTTATAGCATAAAACAATGGACTACTGAGTCACTATGCACTGGTAGCATGGGGCACTCAAGGCGGGCAATTATACAGATTGTGCAGCGTATATGTGAGTATGATGTTTAGGCAGGGTGAGCATCATTCATTGTGTAATAATGAGTCTACAAGGATGGGGAAGTGGTGCTGGAGCTGCACGTGGTATGAGGAGGTACTCCTTACCAGAGAGTTAGGCAAACAGGCGTGGGTCCGGCTCTCGCCTGCAGGTCCCCTAAGGTAGGTGGGGTAGATAGGCTGGCTGGGTGGACCAAATAGGGCAGCGCTGATCATCAAGTCCGAGGTGCAATCAGGCGGCGGCCATCTTGTAGTTGTGTACTCTTTGTACACACAAAGCGGCAGTAGAATGATTAGGTGTGCGGCAGAGGGGAGTCATGCATTCATGCAATTAGCACCGAAAATTCCCCATTGGATCCAATGGACCCAATCAGGAATGGGGATTTACCGTTAAGGCCAAACCCATGATCCAGTAGTAATACCACCGGACCGGTCGGTGCTAGGGCTACTACAGTCAGCGGTATTACAGCCAGGAATACAGCCCAACTCGTGATGAGGCCCAAAATGTGGAATACATATTCCACCTACACTATGGGCCTCATTAAGAGGTGGGCGGTAAGGGATTACCGGCACCGGTAAGGGCACTGGTGCGAGTAATCCCTTACTGCCCTACTACGAGTTCCCTTTGCGGTTCCTCCCTTAATGCCTGGTTTTTCCAGGCATTAAGGACGGTTCCCGCAAAGGGACCCTGGAGCTAATAACGGTACCGCAGTTTGCAGTGCCGTTATTAGCGCCTTCCCCATTCCCATTGAGCCCTATGGGGGCTCAATGGGAATGGGGAATGGCCCTGGTGAATGGGGAATTACCGGTCCCGCCAACCTTGGAATGGACCGGTAATTGCTCCATTCACCAGGGCGGAGTCGGAACGAGTTTGGAGGCAGCCATGGCGCTGGTAGCGCCATGGCTGCCTCCAACCTCGTAATGAGGCCCTATGAAAGTGAATTAGCAACACTATGTTACGGAGTTGCACACATTTTTAAATCAGGTACCCACTTTCAAAATATGTCAGCTACGCAGTTAATACAAAAAGTACAGGAAAAAGATGAGGTTTTACAATCAAGTATAACAAATTTGTTTGCAAACATGCGTGACACAAAGGAATACTGGTTCAGACAGCACAGAGACGTGCGTTGTATGATCAGAAACCTTGGACCACCGACTTGGTTTTTTACGCTAAGTTGTGCCGAATATGCATGGGAAGATTTACATGAGTTCCTACGCATAGCAAACAGCAACAAAAACAACATAGATATATTAACAAAGAACAAAACTTGTGGATTCGCAACAAGGAACCTGTGCGCTATTGATCACTGGTTGAATTCGAACAAGTAATGAAAGTACATGAATGGGTGTGCGTAGCAGATCAACTCCTGCCAACTTATCCACACAAGTTTGTACAGATATAATGTTTAAATGAAAGAAGGAGTGGAATTGCGCGTTACACCATTAGAATAAGTAACTCAATTCAAAGAATAGTATTTTTTAATATTGTAGGAAACAGCCGACACGTGTTTCGACACCAAGGTCGTTCTCAAGGCTGAGTAGTTAAACACAGTTCCATGGCAAATTAACAGTGATATAAAACATAACAGTCAATAATGCGTTGACATGAATCACAAGTGAGTGTTCAAAAATTAGATTGAAAATAGAAAAAGTTTGGAAAAATTGTGCAACATAACAGATGCAATTGAGTGTTAAAAACAAAAATAAAATAAAATAAAATAAGGCATACCATGGCAGTTCGGGAGGGAAGGACAGCAGTTGCAGAGAAATGACAGTATGCGCCAAAAAGAAAAGAATTAGGTGGACTACTCATAATAGAATTATATATGAATACACACCAAAAGATACAAAGGATAAACTGAATGTGCCTAAAACACTCCTGAACTTCAACATGCAAATCAGCCACCAGCTCCAAGATAAGAAAATGAGTGAAATGGGAATGAAGCTAAAATCAAGCAAAATAATGGAAGGGGAGAAAAACGAACACGAGTTGGTATGGAGTTGTAATCATAAGTACCATGAAAACAGGTGAAAAAAATATATATAACACCACAAACAGAGCTAAATTATGAGAAGAAAATGTAAAAGGACAGGAAGTCCGGGTCCATTGACTAGCTCACACTTAAGAAATACCAATTCACAAGCACACCCAAATATGTTGCAACACTGTGGCCTAAATGCGCTTGAATGGTGAAATAAAAATCTAAGACAAGCTTACCGTAACAAGATCTGGTTAGCAAATAAACAACGTCATCCTATATAAACGAAATCTAATGTCAGATATCATGTATATGCACACAATTGGAGATTAAGATAATGTAAAAGAAATTAAAAAAAAATAAATGATGGGACATACCCGAGTGCACGTAAACCGGGTAATACCAGGAAGAATCAAGTTTCATTAGCTGTCAAATGGTCCGTATGGCCACATTGGCTCCATCACATTTATCGCCTGTAAAGTCACAATTAAGCATCAATAACAAGTACGCTATGTGGGAGAGTTACAGAAAGTACCAGTATATTGAGCACAAGAAGAACGAAAACCCTACTTACTCGTTAAATCGAGTGAGAACACAGTATTGGGAAAGTTCCATCAAGACGACTGAAAAGCCGAGTGGATGCCATAAATATAAGGCATCCTCTACCGTGTGCGCCACGGAAGTGACGTTGGCGGCAGAAGGCATCGTGGACGTCGCAGGCGTGACTTAGTAGGTAAACAATGCCTGTCATAGCACAAGTATAGTCGCGGCTAATACGTTTGTCACTGAGGTGACGTGGGCGGTGGCACAGCAAAATCATTTTTTGAATAAACACTTAGAAAGGATAAAAATCTGGTGAGACCAGACAAGACAAATAGAATAATAGAAGCAATTGAATAGAAAAATTAATAAATTGAGCCTCAAAACCACATAACAAAAAATAAAAAAATGAAATACAATGGTTTGAAGATGGCCCACAATCAATGAGTACAAGAATGATTGATTAAAGTCGAAAAATATAAAGTGATAGAGACACTTGAATCGAAGAATTAGTAAGTTAAGGCTTGAAGCGACATAACAAAAATTGGATTCAAATATTTAATAATTGCCCGAGCCCGCATAAGGCACTACAGTCAATAAGTGAAAGAGTGATTGATTAGAGTCAAATGGCCAAAAGACCAAATAATGACATGTGGCTGACAATAGGTGCTGCTAACTGCAGAGAATGAAGAATGGTCCTAATGGTTGCTGGTGGGTAAAGAGCATGGAGATGAAACAGGGTGAAGGCCAACCAAAACAATCAATAACCATGAGTTTAAGCTCTAAATATATGAGTGTAATGAAACACGGAGAGGACATAATAACATGGTAATACAAAATTCAAATTTACAAAAAGACATGCATCTCGTGGTCAGAATTAAGGCCACGAGTGGTGCATCGTAATAAACATATAAGTTTGGCTTCCATTTGTCTCAATTTAAGTTGAAGATTCCCGCCCCTTTTTCCCCTATGAGCTTTCATTAATCCAATATAGCGCAGATCAGAAATGAGATCCATTTGATGCTCAAGGTGCCAGTGCACAGCTAAAGGAGATTTTGGTTCACACATCCGGAGACTGGCCAAGTGTTCTCTGATGCGTATTCTGAGTTGACGAATGGTGCTACCCACGTAAAGCTTACCACAGATACAAATGATGGCATATACCACGTGGGTTGTCTTGCAATTGATGAAGTCTCGTATGATCACTTTAGAACCAAGATTATCAGTGAATGTTTGTCATTTGGGATAAGCCCAAGGTCACTGATTACAACTCCCACATTTGTGGAAACCGGCTAGTTGAGATAACCAAGAAGAATTATCAACTGTACCATCAAGAAAAGAAGGACTGACCAATGATTTGATCGTGGGTGATTTAAGAAAAGTAAATTTAGGTTTGGGTGTCAAATAAGGTTCAAGATCCTTGTCAAGTCTCAGGATGTGCCAATGTTTTTCAACCATTTTGTACATTAATGCAGAGTCAGCAGTAAATGGTGTGACAAGAGAAATGTGTTGTGGGGATACTTTGGGCTTGGGCACCTTGTTCAAGAGGTCAAGCTGTGTAACATTGATAAACTTGGCATGCGCTTTGTTGATAACAGAACTTCTGTATCCTCTGTTAAGAAAACGTTGGTTGATGGTATTACATTCCTTATCGTAATCCGTAGGACGAGTACAGTTGCGTCTGGCTCGATGAAATTCCCCTACTGGTATATTGTCAATGGTTGTACATCCATGGTTGCTTTGTGCAGCTAGCATAGAGTTCACCTCTGTGGGTTTTCTGTAAGTTCTGGTTAGGAGATTTTGACCTTCAACAAAAATATGTGAGTCCAAGAAATCAATTTCATGTGGATCACATTGGCTTGTCAAAGTGATACCAAAAGAGTTAGTGTTGTCAAAAGAAAGGAAGTCATTCGGGGCATCTTCAGTACCTCTCCAAATCATAAAAATATCATATATGAAGCGCCGCCAAGACACAATGTTAGAGGCAAATTGTGTTTGATTCAAAATATGCGTTTCCTCAAAAAATGCCATGAAGAGATTGGCCAAGGAGGGCGCAAATATCGCCCCCATGTCCACCCCCTTTAATTGTAGATAGACTTGATCATTAAAGATGCACACATTGTTGGCTAGAACGAACTGCAAAAATTGTTTAAGCATATGAATGTGATAAAGGAATGATGCCGAACTATTTCTAAAGACGTAGTCAAGTGTAGACAAAGCCAAATCGTGGTTGATATTAGTGTATAAAGCAACAACATCAATAGTGACTAGCAAATAGTCTGATTTCCATGTGATGGCACGCAGGCCCTGCAGAATATGGGTGGTGTCCCTAATGTACGATTTCATTAACAATACAAATGGTTTTTCTTGATGGTACAGTTGATAATTCTTCTTGGTTATCTCAACCAGCCGGTTTCTACAAATGTGGGAGTTGTAATCAGTGTCCTTGGGCTTATCCCAAATGTCAAACATTCACTGATAATTGTGGTTCTAAAGTGATCATACGAGACTTCATCAATTGCAAGACAACCCATGTGGTATATGCCATCATTTGTATCTCTGGTAAGCTTTACTTGGGTAGCACCATTCGTCAACTCAGAATACGCATCAGAGAACACTTGACCAGTCTCCGGATGTGTGAACCAAAATCTCCTTTAGCTGTGCACTGGCAACTTGAGCATCAAATTAATCTCATTTCTGATCTGCGCTATATTGGATTAATGAAAGCTCATAGGGGAAAAAGGGGCGGGAATCATCAACTTAAATTGAGACAAATGGAAGCCAAACTTATATGTTTATTACGATGCACCACTCGTGGCCTTAATTCTGACCACGAGATGCATGTCTTTTTGTAAATTTGAATTTTGTATTACCATGTTATTATGTCCTCTCTGTGTTTCATTACACTCATATATTTAGAGCTTAAACTCATGGTTATTGATTGTTTTGTTTGGCCTTCACTCTGTTTCTTCTCCATGCTCTTTACCCACCAGCAACCATTAGGACCATTCTTCATTCTCTGCAGTTGGCAGCACCTATTATCAGCCACATGTCATTCTTTGGTCTTTTGGCCATTTGACTCTAATCAATCACTCTTGCACTTATTAACTGTAGTGCCTTATGCGGGCTCGGGCAATTATTAAATATTTGAATCCAATTTTTGTTATGTCGCTTCGAGCCTTAACTTACTAATTCTTCGATTCAAGTGTCTCTATCACTTTTTTTGTTATTTTTTTTATTTTGTATATAATTGTATTACAATTTTTACAAATTATGTCCAAATTTTTTATGTCCTTGCTTCCTGTTTTCCTTTGTGACTATCCTGGGGTTTCCTGTTCAATGGGATGTTTGAAAGCTTTCTGTTGTTATTTCTTTTTCGTCCAGTTTCAATTTTTCCAAGAAGGTCGCTGTAGCCACCGTCAAAGATGTGGAATTGCCACACATTAGCATATTCCACCAAGTTTCTTCATTTGCCGTTTGGTGCCGAGCTTTGAGTGGTTTGAGATGGATAGTTTGCATGGTTGCCGTTCCTGCGCAGTGGAGAAGAAGATGGCGTAGTGTTTCGATTTCCCTCTGCTCACAATATCTACAGTTTTTGGTTGTCGACTGTTTTCTTCGAAAGAGGATCTCATTGGTTTTCAATAAGTTTAACCTTGCTCTCAAGAAAGTTGTTCTCAGTCGTTTGTCTGGAAACTTTTTTAGGTAATTTCTGACTTTGTCTACTTTTTGGGTGTTCATAGTGTAATGTGTATTGATTGTGAGCTCTTCTGTTTTGTCTAAAGTCTCAATCCAGTCTTGTATTTTCAGTTTTTTCTTTACTTTTCCTGGGATCCGTTCTATTTCCCATTCAGAACATCCAATTTTTGCCGCTTGTTCCAATAGTCTGCTGTACCAACTTGATAGCATTGGGTTTGTTTCACTCTTCATCTCTTGGTGTATTATCTCCAGTATTTTAGGACGCGGCTGCCTTATGATTTTACCCAGGAATAAGAGACTGTTTCTTGTTACCAAAGATTCTAATGATTGGAGACTCAATTCACATCGAATGATTGTCGCAGAAGTGGAATTTGGAAGTTGTAGTACTCTCCGCCAAAATATACCTTCTAATTTAGCCCACAGTGACTTTGGCAGGTATAGCATGGCCTCGGCTCCATAGGTCAGAGTTGGACAGACCTTTGCTCTGTAAAAGTTTATTAATGGGAGGATTGAACATTTCCCAAATTTTCTGTCCAAAGATATTGCCTGTGCTGCTAGCGTTTTTGTTTTGGAGATAAGATGCTCTTGCATCGTTATTTCAGTTTTACTCGACGATAGTTTTACCCCTAGGTAGGGGCAGCTTTTCACTATTTCTAATGGCTCCGAATTCGCGAACCATTTCTTTCTTTTTTTTGTTCTCGCTGGTTTTTCTAAGATCAGGATTTTTGTTTTAGATATATTAAGTTCCAAGTCATTTTTCGTCAGATAGGCTGTGAGGCTGTCTATTTGTCTCTGTAGACCGATTGCTGTTTGATCTAGCAATAAGATGTCGTCTGCATACAGCAATCTTGGCACTTTTGAGTCGCCTATTTGAGGAGGAAATGATCTGGTGTCATTTTCGGGATCTGCGATGTCGGCCATATAGGCCTTATATAGTGCCGGTGCCAGGGGGCAGCCTTGTTTCACGCCTCTGTCTCTTTTTATATTTTCCGACAATAAGCCTGCTTCATTGAGTCGAATTTTAATCGATGTTCCACTATATAGTGCTTTCACTTGAGCGAGAATGGCTGATGGACATTTTTGTTTCTCCAGTTTTTTCCATAGTTTTTTTCTGTTCACGCGATCAAAGGCTTGCACCAGATCAATTGAAGCAATGAATATTGATGATTGCCCCTCGAAGACCTTTGATTTTAGTATGCTAATCAGCATAATGTTTACCGACGTTCCGAGGTTCTTCTCGAATCCTGATTGAAAGGGGTCAGTTGTTTTTGCCTCTTTTTGCCATCTCTGAAGTTCATCCAACAACATTGATCCGTAAAGTTTGCCAAGCACATCTAATAGTGCAATTGGCCTATAGTTTCTCGGATCGTCCCTTGGGCCCTTTTTATAAATTGGGACGATGTTTGCAGTCTTCCATGTCTCCGGAATGGTTCTCGAAATCCTAGATCTTCTAAAGATTTCTGCTATTAATGGGGCCCAATTTTCAGCATCCTGCTTCAGAATGGCGTTGGAGATGCCGTCAGGTCCGGGGGCCCTGGAGTTGTTCAGTTTCTTGATCTTGGACAAAATTTCCTTCTCTGAGCATTCTATCCAGTTAACCTCTTCTTGGATAATCGGTGTTACTTCCCCTGGAGTGGGGTCATTGTATAGCTCGGTGAAATGGTCACTCCATTTTTCTTCTGCAACACTGTTTGTAATTCTTGTGTCCATGGGCGAGATTTTGTGTTTTATGATAGTCCAAAAATCTCTTGAGTTCTTTTTACAAACTGCTCTCAACATATTCTCTGCGTCCATCTGGTATAGTTTCCATCGTGTCGCTTGTAGCCAGGATTTATACAATGTTTTAGTTTTAGATGCCAGGTCTACATTTGTTTGCGTTGGATTTGTTCGTGCAAGCCGAAAAGCCTTTCTTAGATTTAATTTCTTTGTTCTCAATTCCTCATTGTGAGTATGTAAATGAGTTTTATCATCTACTCTTTTACGTCGTGGATGGAGATAAGGGATCAAGAGAGGTGTGTAATCCAAGTATGCTTTCTCTGTATTTAGGGTCGTTTGTCCGTTATAGGCTTCCGTGATCGAAGTTATGCCTTCTGTTGTAATTTTTAATCGGTTTCCTTGTTGGTTTAGTTCCAGATTTTTCGACATTTTCACCGACATCTTTTTTTTTGCTGGCCATATTGCGGTTAGTAAATTATGGTCACTGGCCTTAGTCTTCACTACCTTGAAGCTTGCGATTAGGCGATACAACTCTTTAGAGGCAAAGATGTGGTCAATTGTACTTCTTTTACCCGCGCTTTCCCATGTTGGAATTCTGGATTTGGCTAGATCTAGGGAGTTTAAGTTGTACAGATCCCTGGAATCCATCAGTTTGGCCCATGCTGCACCTCTCGTTGTTGATTGAGCGTTGCTCGTATTGTACGTTGGTCTTTCCTTCTCCGATACCGGGCAAGAGGCGTTTAAATCGCCACATATCAAGATGTGGTCCATGTCATACATCTCTGTTGTATCTGTAAGGATTTTCTCCACCTTGTTTAGAAAGTTTTTTGTCTTTGTTATCGATGGGTTCCAGTAGATGTTTAGTATCAGGATAAGATCTCGCTTTGGTTTTTTTTTTTGCCGGGGGTCCTCTTTATTCCATTCCAGCAATGTCGCCTGAATTGTCAGAGATGATATCAGGTTATGAACTATTCTAAGAACTCCGCCAGTTTTTACAGCTGTCAACAAGCCTGAGGTAGGACGTCCTCGTGTTCCTTTTTGTGCCGGCGAGAGTGATACTTCAAAACCATCCAGGCTCGGTTGAGATAACAACCAGGTCTCCTGCAAAGTTATGAGGTCGAAAAGACCAAGGTTGACATCTCCTGGATGAGTCAGGTGCATGTGGCCTCTTGTATTCCAGGAGCCAAGAATGATGTTTTGATCCGGTTCTTGGGCCACGTGTAACTCCTTTAACGTCTCTCCAACAAAATTGTCAGATTGACGATTTGATTGCTATTTCCTCACATATTTTGTTAGTGCTGTAGAAATCCATGCCCATTTATTGGTGTTTTTTACTATTTCTTGCGTCTGGATCTGTGTTGGTATGTTTCTACATGTGATACGTTTATCTTTTTCTCTGCGGGACTGTGTCAGAAACGGCTCTTTCGGGTATCTTGGGGATAGTCTTTGTGGTTTCTTATCGTTTTGTGTCCAGTTGTCTTGGGAGGAAGAATTTTCTTTGATCTTGTCTCTTTCTTTGTCCTTTTTCTTTCTTGAACCACTTTGGTCTAATGTTTCTCTTGATTTTCGACGTTCATCTTTTTCCTTTTGCTCTTCTCTTTCCGGTGTATAGTTGTATTTTCTCTTTGTTCTAGTTCGTCTTTCAGTTACAGGCGTTGTCTTCCCTAATTCTTTAGCGTTTGTCATGTGTTTACATTTTTCTTTTGTGTCATGCTCAACCTCTCTTCTGTGCCCTCTTTCTTCTGCAGTTGTTTCTCTTAAGGTATACCCTCTTTTGGCTAAATCTCCTGCCACGGACAACAGCAGTTTCTTCACTGTATGAGATGTGATGTGGAGGAAGATACTATCCGTTCGACCTTTATGTGCGAACTCCACTATGTTTAGGTCGACACTTTTGATTTGGTCTCCATTCTGTACTTTTTGTATTAATCTCATGGTTTCTCTCCTGTTTAATAAAAGCTTTTCTCCCTTTTTGTCACTTTTTTCTAATTTCAAGGTACGTGATGAGTTACTCTTGTGAGTGAAGATTGTTGATGTCCGGGTGGGATTAGACTGTGTAAGGTAATCCGAAGGCCTTCTGTTTGATCTCTTATTTCTTTCTGAGTGTCTCTCACTTGAGCCCGTTTTTTCTCTTCTTTTATTTCGATTTTCTGGTGTTTTTGTCCTTTTTCTATAGGGAGAAGTTTCTGGTTTGTATTGTCGTGCATTTTTGTAATATTGAAATTGTTGTTTGTGACGTGTTCCGCTATTCGACGTGTTTCCGGCCCATTCTCCCACGTGCTTTTCCTTTGTGTTCTGTGCAGGGCAATCCCTGACTTTTTCGTGTTCAATTTTGTTTATCTTTGTGTTGGCCACTCGGAACAACGTTTTCCTTTCTGGAGTTATCCGACTTCTTCTATAGCTTAAGTCGTCCGTTTTATTTATTTCTTTTCCAGATACTTTTGCTTGTAACTGCTTGTGTTTGACCCTTTGTTCTATTATTGGCACAGTGTCTTCCGCAAATGATACCTTTCTTTTTTTATTAATTGGACGAGGGATTTCTGGTTCTGAATTTTCAATCGAATATGTACTCAGATCCAACAAGTTTGGCGAGCTCTCCTCCACCCGTTTGCGATTTGCTTTCATGTTTATCTCTTGTAATTCGCTTTCTACATTTTTGGTTTTTTGGGCTATACCAGCTATCCATTTGGAAATGCTCAAATTTGCGTTTTTTTCTGTAGTTTGTTTCTCTTGTACTATTGACCCTATAGTGCTCAGTTTATCTTTTTGACTTGAACTGCTTTTTGAGATCTTCTGTCTCTGGGGTTGCGGGGTAATTTCATTTTGGTCCCTCATTTGCTGAATTTCTTTGTGTCCCACTTTTATTTTTTTTTCCGTTTTCTTTAAGTTCATATCGTTTTCTTTAGTTGGTGTCAGTTCATAATTGGTATCTGCTGTGGTTTCTATTAGTTCCTCTTCGTAGCTGTTTTGTCTGGTCTCCCTCTGGTTAGTTTGAGAGTGTGAGGATACTGCTTTTTTTTTAAACTGGAACACCTCAGGTTTATCCGTCATGGTGCCTTGTTCCTTTGTGGAGGCCTTCCAGGCCTCTAACGTTGTTATGTATCCTTCCAAATGAATTAGCTTCATGTTGCATGCTGCTAGTACTGAAGTGTGATCTTTAAGTGTTTCGTTTATTGTTTCGTACAATTTCCCAAAGGGTGCCAGAGCAATGGTCATAGCTGACATTACAGGTAAGATGTCTGAGTTTTTAACTGGTGATTTTTTTTCTTCTTTTTTTTTCAATGGAGTTCCAGTTTCGTTTTTCGCTTTATGTGGTGTGGATAACAAAACTCGTAAGGCATCTGTCGAAATGTCTAATTTTTTATGTTGCGGCGAGCACTTCTAACCTATAGTATTCTCTCTTTGTTTTAACATTTTTTTATAGTTCAGTATTGCTTCTGCCAATTTTATTTCTTCTTGATTCCACATATGGCTTGATTTTGGTTTTACCAAGTCATCCACTTTCTTGTCCTCTTTCTTGTTTTTATTTTCGTTGTGTATAATCTCAATGGTTTTTTCCACAGGTTTGTCTGACTGTATGTAACCCAATTTTTGGTTTTTGTTATTTGTTACCTCTGATGATTCCCTGGCTTTATTGTTGCCTTCTGTCTGAATAGAGTTTGATATGACTTCCTGTTTTTTTTCGATATCCTTTTCTGACGTTATTGTTTTCAGTGCTGATTTGTTTTTATCTTTCTCGTGCTCCTGAGGTCTATTCTCTGTGGTTCTCTTGTCTGTGTCAGTTTTAGTTGTTTCTGTCCTTTGGCATACAAGAGGTTGGCTTGGGCGCCAACGTATGTGTGGTAGTAAGACTCCTCCCTCTGTCGATTTTTCTGTCTTCAGTGGGTTTATTTTATTTCTTTGGGGGGATGGTGGAATTCCTGCCAAAATTTCTAAATCGGAAAGCTCAAAACGATTTACAGTCGGAGATTTCCCCAGTTTTTCAAAGAATCTTCCAATCGGGTTGTTAGACGGTATTAACGGTTTACCCATTTTTTTCGTTTGTGGCTTTGGTGGGAATCTATTCTTCGGAGTCGACGCCTCAGTGGGATTGTGTTTTTCCCCTCCTAATCTTTTTGTTTGTTGGTCCATTAAAATTTCATTTTCTTTATGACTAGAAAGTATTTGTGTTTCTTTTCCTTTTAGATTGTCCTCAAGTAACTGTTTTGTTACTGATTGATGAGACTCTTCTTCTTGCTTCTCTAGTTGTAAATAAGTATGTGTTTTTGCCCAGTTATGTTCTCTCAAGATGTTTAATTCATCCATGTCATCTCCTTCCTGTTCATCTGAGTATGATAGGGTAATGTTCTGACAGCTAGCATCTCTGAGCTCCGATTTATTCCATTCCGGGCTGGGTAGGTCAGATCTTGCTGTCACTGGGTGAAGGTTACTTTTGCTTGTTTGCAGATCTTGTGGATCTGGCCTCTTATTTATCTTTATCACCTCGATCTCTGTGAGCTCTGCCGAGTCCTTTGTATTCTTTTGTATGTTTTCATTTGTACTAATTATATTTGTAGCTTTGCACTTCTTCACTGTACCACCAGGTAGCGTCTCCTCAATCCACACGGCGGCAGGCCCATGGGCTCCGCTCCCCAAGAGCTCCACGCTCAGCCCTAAAACCGCTCGTGCGGGGTCTTTTCCCCTAACAATTTCTCTGTGCTCTCTCAGCAAGTCCTCTGGTGGTGTCTCTTCCTTCTTCTGCACGGTGGCGGGCCCGCGGGCTCCGTTCTCCAAGAGTTCCGCGCTCAGCCCCAAAACTACTCGTGCAGACACCTTGCTCCTATCTGTGACTTTGCTCTCCTTCGCCCCGCCCTCGGCAGGCACCTTCTCTCCCTGCACAGTGGTGGACTCGCTAGCTCCGCTCCCCGCGGGCTCCGCACTGGGCCCTGGAGCCGCTCGTTTCGGGTTTGCCTCAATTTCTCTCTCCCTCTCCCTTTCCCCACAGCGGTCTCTCACATCACTACCGCTGCCCGCCTCACCTTTTCCCCGTTCCTCCTGAGCGGGAGACGGCGGAACCCGCCCCTGTCTCTCTGCGAAAACCTCCCCTTCATCATCGCCGGCTTCGCCTCGCAGAGACCGAGACTGGGGCACCCGTCTCTCCCAACTCCGCGGCCGCTCACGTCCCTCGCAGCCAGGCTCCAAGTTTATCTCCTCTCTCCAAGGTGAGTCGTATTGGTGGGGGGATCTGAGGGGGGGTATTGGAGGAGAGGCTGTGCTGGTTTTCGAGAATGCGGTTTCAGTTGTTATATTTAACGTTTTTTTTCGTGTTTCACTCAACACTGTTTCTTTTTTATTTTGTGCACTGCTCCTTAACACGCGGCCCGTTTCTTCATGTTCTTTTGGCCGTGGGTTGTTGCCCCCAGTGTTGTCCTCCGTGATGTCGCAAAACTCTCCCCTAGATGATTTTTTGTTTGTTTCTTCAACAGTGAATCAATTGAGATGTGTTGTAGTGGGGGAGGCACGATGGGGTGGGTGCCCATTTTTTGGTCCATTTCTAAATAAGGGTACCAACAGTTTGTTTAATCCTTTTCAAAGTTGCTGTACGTTGACTTTACGTTGACTTTATATAGTGCTCCAGCGTCCAGACTGCCAGACTGCACCTCCACGCAGCTCTCCGCGGCCGCTCCGCGGCCAAAATGGTTTTTTAAGCCCTTGTAGCAATAAACACTGCAGACAGACTTCCACAGTCAACAGGAAAAAAAAAGTCAGAGTTTCCTGCCAGACTGCACCTCCACGCAGCTCTCCGCTGGCTGTTATTAGTGCAACCCAGTCATCATGCAAGGAAGGCCACACGCACAGGTCCACTTTTCTCCTTTCTGGCTCTATCACTTTATATTTTTCGACTTTAATCAATCATTCTTGTACTCATTGATTGTGGGCCATCATCAAACCATTGTATTTAATTTTTTTATTTTTTGTTATGTGGTTTTGAGGCTCAATTTATTAATTTTTCGATTCAATTGCTTCTATTATTCTATTTGTCTTGTCTGGTCTCACCATATTTTTATCCTTTCTAAGTGTTTATTCAACAAATGATTTCGCTGCACCGCCGCCCACGGCACCTCAGTGACGGACGTATTAGCTGCGACTATACTTGTGCTATGACGGGCATTGTTTACCTACTACGTCACTCCTGCGACGTCCACGACGCCTTCTGCCGCCGACGTCACTTCCGTGACGCACACGGTAGAGGACGCCTTATATTTATGGCATCCACTCGGCTTTTCAGTCGTCTTGCTGGAACTTCCCAATACTGTGTTCTCACTTGATTTAACAGTAAGTAGGGCTTCCGTTCTTCTTGTGCTCAATATACTGGTACTTTCTGTAACTCTCCCACATAGCGTACTTGTTATTGATGCTTAATTGTGACTTTACAGGCGATATATGTGATGGAGCCAATGTGGCCATACGGACCATTTGACAGCTAATGAAACTTGATTCTTCCTGGTATTACCCGGTTTACATGCACTCGGTATGTCCCATCATTTTTTTTATTTTTTATTTCTTTTACATTATCTTAATCTCCAATTGTGTGCATATACATGATATCTGACATTAGATTTCGTTTATATAGGATGACGTTGTTTATTTGCTAACCAGATCTTGTTACGGTAAGCTTGTCTTAGATTTTTATTTCACCATTCAAGCGCATTTAGGCCACAGTGTTTCAACATATTTGGGTGTGCTTGTGAATTGGTATTTCTTAAGTGCGAGCTAGTCAATGGACCCGGACTTCCTGTCCTTTTACATTTACTTCTCATAATTTAGCTCTGTTTGTGGTGTTATATATATTTTTTTCACCTGTTTTCATGGTACTTATGATTACAACTCCATACCAACTGGTGTTAGTTTTTCTCCCCTTCCATTATTTTGCTTGATTTTAGCTTCATTCCCATTTCACTCATTTTTTCATCTTGGAGCTGGTGGCTGATTTGCATGTTGAAGTTCAGGAGTGTTTTAGGCACATTCAGTTTATCCTTTGTATCTTTTGCTGTGTGTTCATATTTAATTCTATTATGAGTAGTCCACCTAATTATTTTCTTTTTGGTGCATACCGTCATTTCTCTGCAACTGCTGTCCTTCCCTCCCGACCTGCCATGGTATGCCTTATTTCATTTTATTTTATTTTTGTTTTTAACAGTCAATTGCATCTGTTATGTTGCACAATTTTTCCTAACGTTTTCTATTTTCAATCTAATTTTTGAACACTCACTTGTGATTCATGTCAACGCATTATTGACTGTTATGTTTTATATCACTGTTAATTTGCCATGGAACTGTGTTTAACTACTCAGCCTTGAGAACGACCTTGGTGTCGAAACACGTGTCGGCTGTTTCCCACAATATTAAAAAATTCTATTCTTTGAATTGAGTTACTTATTCTAATGGTGTAACGCGCAATTCCACTCCTTCTTTCATTTAAACATAGATATATTAACATCTGGAGAACTTTGCTCTCTATATCCAGTTAATGTGTCAAGATATTTCCATCATCGTTTCATTGCCATGCTACACTTTATTTGCAATAAAACTGTTCCTCCCCTTGGAGAAGTACACCACTTCTTTTGGAGAAAAGAATATCAAGCGAGAGGAGCACCACATATTCACATGCTGTTATGGATCAAAGGTGCACCGAAATTTGGTCACGACAGTGACAGCACTGTTTTGCAGTTTATCCAAAAATATGTCACTTGTGAAATCCCTTCTCAAAAGACACATAGTGAGCTGCATGGGCAGATTTTACAATTTCAAAGACACAAATGTGGCAAATATTGTCGCCGCAAATACAAAAACAAAGATAAATACTACACCAAATGCCGCTTTGGTTTCCCTAGACCAGTTACAGAAACAGGTGAAGTAAACAACTTCATGTCTTCAGTTCGACATAGTGTTAAAGGTCAATCACCTAAGAACACGTATTACATAAAAAGAAGGGAAGAATCAAAATATGTCAATGATTACAATGCAATCATTGCCCTCTTATGGAATGCAAACATAGATGTGCAGTACATTGCAGACAATTCAACTGCTGTTGCATGATATGTTACAGCCTACTTAACAAAAGCAGAAAAAACAGAGCTTCAAGACCTCTGGGATGACCTAGCATCAGACAAAACATTATCACAGAAATTGTACAGTCTAGGCATAAAAATGCTCTCTCATAGAGAATGTGGCGCCTATGAAGCAGCAGATCATTTAACCGGTACTGCTTTGTATGGAAAATCAGACAACATAGTATAGGTCAGTCTTGGTCCTGCAAACTCTAGAAAAAGAGTGCTAAAATCATTTGTGGACATAGAAACAATTGCCAGAAATGATCCCAACAGCCAAGACATTCTAAAAAACAATTTACTGGACACATACTATCTGAACTGGAGTAGCACTCTGGAAAGCATGTGTCTATACCATATAGCTCAAAACTTTGCATACAAAAATAATGTAAATCCCGATGAAAGCAAACATAGACATAGAGTGACCGATTGTGAAGGGAGCTTAGTGAAACTTACCAAACAAAGCTTAATTTTTCATGTAAAATTGTTATTAAAAACTTCTCAAAAGAAAGAACTATATTACATGTCTCTGTTACAACTTTTCAAACCATGGAGAAAAGAGGAAGACATACTAGATAACTATGACTGCTATGAAGATGCTTTCAAATCAAATGAAAGCGCTATCACCGATGTGAATTTTACACAGTACAAAACAATGTTACACAATGACCAGCAACAGGAAGAAGTACTTCAGGCCCAACTAGATAAGAACCCTTCCGACAGTAGTCAACCTTTTGTAACAGGAAGCCAAGAACCACTAGGACAACCACTAATAGCAAATGAGGCTGAAGTAGCTATGGCAGAAGTAGAAAACACCATGTATCAGTATCAAGAAGATACAGAAGAGTTAACTGTACAACAAGCAAAACTTACCCACGATCAGCGCACCATTTTTGAAGACGTAACAAAACAAATTGTACATGGTGTACAACACGAAAATAAAGAATGTACCTGCCAAAATTACAAACCTATACTGCTGTACGTCAGTGGTGAAGCTGGATCAGGGAAAACATTCTTAATCAAATCATCAGCAAGTTCCTTCAACAATTGACAAACAACAAACTGTCAGCTGTTGTAACGGCCCCCACAGGTTTTGCTGCCTACAACATAGGTGGTGTCACTTTACACCGATTACTACTGCTTCCAGTAGAGCATCAAAATAAATTAGACTACTACAAACTTTCTGCAGAAGCTGCAATGGAATTACGCAGAGTATTGAAACAAATGAAAATGCTAATAATAGATGAAGTGAGCATGGTCTCCAACCTAATGTTGGCTTTGATTCATCTCAGATTGCAAGAAGTACTTAAAAGTAACAACAAAGAACTCTTTGCAGGGAAACACATTATCGTTTTCTGAGATCTTCTACAATTGACACCAGTGAAAGGTGGACCGATTTTTAAAACCTTAGGCCACAAACTCTGCCAGAAAACTGTTGGTAGCATAGGTAATGTTAACCTTTGGCAACATTTCCAATATAGAGAATTAACTGAGAACATGAAGCAATCTGCAGATCTCACTTATGCCAACATCTTAAAAAGTATTAGAGTTGGTGTATTATCGCAAGAAGCACAAGTTGTATTGAAAAACCGGCACATACATGCACTTTATGGCGACAATGCATGTGCAACTGATGTTATGGAACAAATAGCGCACAAAAATGTCAATTGTATGGCCTCAATGCCAACTCTTGCAAGCTGTTTCAAATTCAATGAAACAATGTTAAATAAAGAAATGCAACCAATACTGGAAATAAGCGCCACAGACAAACTAGACGTACATGGTATGACAGTACCCATGTGTGAGCAAGCCACAACAAGACTAAATAGTTTAGAAAATTCAATCTCCAACACAGCTGGGTTGGAAAAAATATTGAAATTATCCTTAAATTGTAGAGTAATGCTTAAACGTAACCTTGACGTAGAGCAAGGGCTAGTTAATGGAGCACTGGGCACAGTTGTTGGCTTTCAATCATACCCACGTGATAGCAACATTCAGTTTGTCAATATATTCGCTTTGATAAAGTTTCAGAAGTGAAAAGGATAGGGCGCCCAATTGCTCGATTCCTTCTCTTCAAAGACATGGTTGTACGTAGAGAGCAATTTTCTCTAACTCTTACATATGCAGTTACCATTCATAAATCCCAAGGTCTTACCCTAGACAAAGCATTGATAGATATAGGAAACACAGTCTTTAAGGAAGGCATGAGCTACATAGCATTATCACGCTTACGTCCACTTGACGGTCTATTGCTAATGAACTTTGATGCAAGTAAAGTCAAAGCTGATATTCTTTGCATTCTAGAATACAGTAGATTGCGTTCACTGTACACCTCTCATCTGAACCAATACCCTGTTCCAGATAATGTAAAACGTGGTAAAAGAAAACTAAATGAAACAGAAATGCAACAGAATCCAACAGCAAATTCCAGAAAGAAAAGAAAAGAAGCTAAAGTTTCATCAATTACCGCAAACATAGAAGAACCTATTAGGGAATGTAAACCATGGACGTCGGCAAAGAAGCAACAGAAATTCCGAAAAATGCACTCAGATACAGAACTTGCTGGACCATTCAAATTTGCAAATGAAAGTGGGGTAAGTTGCTATGCAAATGTAGCAATGAATATGCTATTTCAATTGCCACCAATTGTTAACAATATTTACCTGCACAGTACAGACCAATTGTGTTTGCAAATGTTAGTGCTGACAACACATACAGTGTTCATGGAGTAAGGCAACAATTGGACAACTGTGCTGGAATGGTGAGATTCACTATGAACTCACAAGAATTTCTAATGTGCATACTATTAGTATTGGAAAACAAAAGCATACCTGTAAATGAAATCCTCCAGATTTCGTACATGTGGAAACATACATGCACTCTCTGTAGCAAAGTGATACAGGAAGAAATCCCAAATGAGCGATTTGTATATGTTTCCATACCAAATTGTGAGAGCATTCCATTTCAGCAACTTGTACAAAATGCAAACCATGGCAGATTGTGTACTATTTGCAATTTAGACAATCGCTCCACCTTACTGATACAATCACATAGTGCCTACATAATACTTATGCTTCTACGTTATAATGCAGATGGCACCAAAAACAACTGCAAACTGACTGGATTCACACACGGTCAAGTGTCATTTGGAAAGAGAACCTTTACAACAGTAGGTATAATCTACCATGCAGGAGCTACAACCAATGCAAGTCACTACACTGCATTCATTAAAAAGAATTGTGGATGGTTTGAATGTAATGAAAGCACCATTACTCTAAAGCAGAGATTGCCAGCTAATCTTACAAATGCGTATTTAATGTTCTTAAAGCCAAAATGTACGAAATAATGTGTACTTCAAGATTTAAAAAAAAAAATTATGTGAGAGACTACAAACAGTAAGAATACGCCAACAGGTAACTAACTACCCAAGAGGATGTAAGAATGACACAAATAAATGAATATCACAGATCGTTGGGAACAAATGCACAGGTAGAATATGCCTACAGGTATATAACTGTTGTTAAAAATTGGCAGGAAGGCAACAAACATAACATTAATGGGAAAGATGAAGGAAACAGGCTATAACAACAACACAAATGAATGAATATCGCAAAGCTGTAGGAACAAATGCACAGTTAGAATACGCCTACAGGTATCTAACTGTTGGCAAAAATCGGCAGGAAGGCAACCAACATAACATTAATCAGAAAGATGAAGGAAACACTCAAAGGAAACAAGGACGCAGTTAGTACCATAGTAAATGAAGGTTTTTTTTTATCCGACAAGGATTTTTTTTCCCCCGACCCAAGGATTAGAAAAGCAAACACAGAAACTGAGCGCAATGCACAGTACACTGGTTTGTAAACTAAATATGAGGGTAAAAAAAGGTAAACTGTCTATTTTATCACAGAAATGGAAAAAGGGATATTTCCGCCAAGTACGATAACCATTTACAAATTGTATGTGGATTCTGAACAAAGTAAGGAGTAAGTATATTGGCAGTCATTTTCTACACATGTGAATCTACACGTCTAATCTATGGTACTAATATGCTGCAGTGCCTGAAGGCTGGCCCTTGCATCTTCGGTGTGTAACCTACCATTTACGCCTTACGACCAAGGTACAAGGAGTATAGGTCCTAGCCACAACCATCGCTGCATATCAAAACCATGGTCCTTGTAAAGTAGCTACTCATAAATTAACTTTTCGGACCATCGTCTGCAGCCATGCAGGCAAGACACTAGGGCGTCCACACAACTAGCGCATTACACCACACCCATATTCAGTTGTAACTCCACTGCTTATGACTTCAGTCTTGGGTAAATGGACTTTGGGCATGCAGTCAAGAGTCTGGGTCCTGGCTAGAAACACCACAGCATATCAGAACCATTGTGCTTTGTCATTTTACTATGCAACCATGCACCCAAAAGTACACATCTTGTCCACAACCACTGCACTACATGAAACCCATGTGGGCTTGTAACTGAAGAGGTTATAGCTTTGTTGTTGGGGGCATGGCCTTCAGCCTTGCACTCAAGAGTACACACACTCCCCACAACCAGGCAATCAATACGCATTAGTAAGGGGGTATCCATGGGTGTGACATGCTGAAGTGTTGGTGGCCTGGGCCTAGAGTTTTGGAAGTAAGGCCTTCTGCCTTCGGCCGATGGCCATGCATCCGAGACTCTAGGCCCTGACCACAACCACTGTAGCATGTGCCAGCCATGGCGGCGTACTGATGAATACAATAACCATAGGAAAAAGTATTGCAATAATGGCATGGTGTCAATTTCAATGTTCCCTAACACCACACGCGTCCTTACAACTGTTACAAGTTCCCCGTGCACTGCACGGACTGAAATACTGCCCTTATTGGACCCCTCATTTTCTGTGCGTACAAGGAGGCCATAGAAAATACATCATGAAGAAAGTATAAGTGTGTTATTGGGCGCATGGCCTTTGGCCATGCACCCAAGACTACAGAGTCTCCCCACAACCACCGCAGTGATGTGTGGTAGTGGGGGGTTTTCTATAGGTGTGGTATCCTTCAGTGCTTCTGGCCAGAGACTTCACTCCTAGTTGTATGTCCATAGATCTTACATGGGATGGGTGTGCAGTGGCTTCCACGTCTAGTACTTATAACTTTGTTCTTGGGTGCATGGCTCCGTCTATGACTGCACACACTCCCCACAACTTGCCAATCAAAACGCAATACTACGGGTGTATCCATGGGTGTGACATGCTGCGGTGGTTGTGGCTAGGGCCTACAGTCTTGGGATTAAGGCCTTTGGCCTTCGGCCGACGGCCATGCATCCAAGACTCTAGGCCCTGGCCACAACCACTGTAGCATGTGACACCCATGGCGGCATACTAATGAATATAATAATAGCCATCGGGAAAAGTAATGCAATCACAGCATGTTGTCAATTTCAATGTTGGCTACCACTACGCGTGTGCTTTCAACAGTTAGAAGTTTCCTGTCCACTGCATGGACTGAAATACTGCCCTTATTGGATCCCTCATTTTCTGTGCGTACAAGGTGGGCATAGGAAATACATCATGAAGAGATTAGAACTGTGTTATTGGGTGCATGGCCTTTGGCCATGCACTCAAGAGTGCAGGGTCTCTCCACAACCACCTCAGTGATGTGTGCAGGGTCTCTCCACAACCACCTCAGTGATGTGTGGTAGTGGGGATTTTTCTATAGGTGTGGTATCCTTCAGTGCTTCTGGCAAGAGGCTTCACTCCTAGCTGTATGGCCATACATCTTACCTGGGATGGGTGTGCAGTGGCTTCCACGTCTAGTACTTATAACTTTGTTCTTGGGTGCATGGCCTTCGGCCATGCACCCAAGACTGCACGTACTCCCCACAACTTGCCAATCGAAACCCAATACTACGGATGTGACATGCTGCGGTGGTTGTGGCCAGGGCCTACAGTCTTGGAAGTAAGGCCTTCGGCCTTTGGCCGACGGCCATGCATCCAAGACTCTAGGCCCTGGCCACAACCACTGTAGCATGTGACACCCATGGCGGCCTACTAATGAATATAATAATAGCCATCGGGAAAAGTAATGGAATCACGGCATGTTGTCAATTTCATTCTTGGCTACCACTACGCGTGTGCTTTCAACAGTTAGAAGTTTCCTGTCCACTGCATGGACTGAAGTGCTATCGTTATTACACCCCTCATTTTCTGTGCGTACAAGCTGTCCATGGAAAGTACATCATGAAGACAGACCCCCAGGACAAATGCATTGATCACCCATGTCTTACTGTCTGAACCTTTCCCAATGGTCTGTGACACAGCAAAAGAGTTTTATAAATAGAGCATATGTACGCTGGTTGTTGCTCCGCTTTCGGCGGATCCAAGATGTCGGGCGCATCCAAACAATCTGACGCAGAACACGTCTCGCAACAGCCGATGGGCAGAGACGTTGCGTGTCCGAGGTCATGACGCCAGCCCCTTAGCCAATCGGTATCTTGTCCGTGGACCTAACAGGGTAGTGTGACCGCGAAGCGGACATAGATATCACTAATTTTTTCAGACCTACTTTTTGATAATTTTAAAGAAAAGTACTGCACGGAAGGTCACCAAATTTACAAAAGCATGCTTTCTGGACCAAGCCCCTGTACCTGCCACAGATTTCGTGAAAATCCGTCCAGCGGTTTGAACTATAGCCATGCGCAAAGTTTTTCCCCCATTCAGTCTATGGGAAAAAAAGACATTTTGGGACCCCCCTATAACTTTTGCCCCCCTGGACCAAACATCTCCAAACTTTGCAAGAGTGGCCCATATACTCTTTTTGCAAAGTTTGGTGAGGATTCGTCCAGGGGGAACAAAGTTATAAGCCGCCCAAAAAGTGCTCTTCCTATGGAAACAGCAACTTAACCATAACTATACGCCCACTACCGTGTAATATACATACATCTTTGCCATCCAAATAAATTGTTAAGGTGGTCCCGCGGGGTGATAAACTCTCAGTTGGTCACATGGTAGATAGGCCTGGTTTTGAGAGACAAAGGATCTGACAGACTTACTTCCATTGGGCCTGTACTCTTTGTGAACTCTGCCTCCCCACAAATGCACCATCTGTCGAGCTAATGAAAGGTGCCACAAAGGAGCCACCTCAGTTATTCATATTAACTAATAACTTGAAAGGAGGCCTTAACATGCAGTTAGACAGAGATAAACATGACAATTTTTAATGTCATTCATTGATGCTTAAAACACAATTTTGGCTATCACGTCCCAATGCTTAGGTGTGGAAGAAAAATTATGAATGTTCTGAAACCGTGATAGTCTGTCCTACAAAATAAGAACAAACATGACATATTAATATTGATAAATAATTGATCAATTATATTATTATTTCTAACTTTCTCAGTTCTTTTTTAACTTAGTTTTTATTTGCATTTTGTTAGACAACCTAACACAAAAATCTCCACTTAATAGAAATTATAAATCGAATGCACAGGGTTATATCCCTGCCCCCTCCCTACCTACCCCATCCCCATATAATTGTGGGGACCCTGGTGTTCCACAAAGCACACTTGCCAGCATTAAAAGTCTCTCAAAACGTTTGTAGTAACTCTGCTGGTTTATAAAACTGCCAAAAGGGTCCCTAAGTACATTCCAAGGTCCCCACCCATCCCACCCCTTCCCCTTCCCCTTCCCCACCAACATTGACCAAGTTCCCTCATTATAAACTACCCATGTGTTTCAGACTCACGTATTTAGGTGTCTCAGGTGCTTTAAGTCCTTTCACCCGAACTCTGAAGCTTGGTGGCCCTCCATACTGGCATATTCCCCACTTATCCACCTAGGAATCACTGGGACTCGGGGGATCCCTCCCTCCAACCTCCCATCTGGATCACATAGCATACTATTCCTCTCTAAATTTCCCCAATTGGTCATTCACTGTAGCTGTTAATTTCTCCATCAGCATCATGATATGTACTTTTCCTTCCCAATCCACCTTTGTAGGGAGTTTGTCCTCTTTCCATCCCAGGGCTATGGGCAATCACCCAGATCTCAGCATTGCTTCCCACATTCTAGGGAGCCTGTGCTCCTCTCTGTCCTTTGCTGGTACTCCCAGAAGTATCTGTAGAGGGTCCAAGACCAACTGGACCCCCTTGACTTCTTCCATCCAGCTCAGCACTTCATCCCAAAAACCTACACCTTAAGGCACTGCCACCACATATGGGAGAGAGACCCCACGAGAAGCAGTGTGGGGAAACCCCCGCAAAAATCATGGAAAGCTTCAGGGGATCCCTATGCCATCCCACTAACATCTTATAATTGTGTTCCATCGTGGCGGTAAATTAATTGCCATGGAAGGTTACTCTATAGATCCTTGCCCATTCCTTCTCTGATATGTCCTCTTCCGCCAGATCCCTCCAGTACCTCTGAAATGTTTGCCTCCCTATAAAGCACACAGTATTCATTGCTTTGTATAACCTAGCTAAAATGCCCTTTCTTGTGGACGATGAGTTGAGGGCCCTCTCAAAAGGGGTAAGCTCCCTTGACACTGCCCTCTCCCATTTCGGGTCAGTCAACATGCCCTTGACATGCAAGTATTCAAAGACTGAGATCAACTCACTCCTCAACACTGCCCGAGCTGTCTCCAGTTCAATAAATTCACCATCTCTAAATAGTTGACCCACCAACTCTATACCCACGTCCATCCATTTCTGTGAGAATCTCAGCCCCTGGAACACAAGGCCAAAAGGGAGACCCCATACCGAGGACATCGACGAGAGCCAGGTCGAGAACAGACGATTGACCTAATTCCCCCGCCAGACTGCCAAGAGCATCATCTACGTGGGATGATCCCTTAGGCGCTCTGGGATGGTTTTAGGCGGGGACCAAAAATAGTCTCTCACCTTCAGGGGGTGGGCCATCAGGTCCTCAAGATAGGTCCAATAGGTCCTCTTGTCATCTTGCATGTGTTCAAACATAACCCACAGCTGGGCCACCTTATAATGCAAATGAGCATCAGGGAACCCATACCCATCTTTGTCCCTTGGGAGCATTAGTGTCGCCATCTTCACCCTAGACGTGTTATTCTGCTATATAAATCTGTGGAGTTCCCCAAGCAATTCAGTAATGAAACTCTCAGAAAGCTGACATGGGAGGGCGGCACAAAGATACAGGATGCGGGGGAGCATGTTTATTTTTATAGAGGTCATGGGTCCATACCAGGACAGTATTAGGGGAGGCCATCTCTTGAGGTCTGCTTTTAACCGAGTCAATAAAGGGTCATGATTAGCTTTCACCATCTCCCCAAAATCTCTTGTCACTCAAATCTGCAGAATTCTATGCAGTTGTGTTCAACTCTCATGCTCAGATATCTGTTCGGCGAATCCAGATCCGAATGTTGTTACTGTGTGGGCATGATGCAAGATTTCCCCACATTTATTTTAAGACCTAAGAGATGGCCATACATCGAAATATGTTACATTAAGGCTGAGAGCGAATTATGCTTATTAGTGAGATAGCCCAGGATATCATCAGCAAATAATGAAAGCATACATTCTAGCTCACCAGCTACCATGCCCCTAATTCACTGGTTCCCATGAATTGAAACCGCCAAGGGTTTAGTCGTCAAGGCATACAGTAGTGGCAAGAGGGGACAGTTCTGTCTTGTGCCCCTCGATAGCCGAAAAGCCTCTGAAAGGCTACCATTAACCTGGACTCTTGCACTGGAACAGTTCTAAAGTACCGAGACCCAATACAGGAAATTAGTACCAAACCCCATTTTCCCGAGAACATTCACCTTAAACGACCACTCCACCCAGTCAAACGATTTTTCATAGTCAAGAGACACCAAACAGGCATCCTGGTTTGTTAATTGGGCCCAGTGGGTCAGGTCCATTGTCTTCCGTATACTGTCTGCTCCCCTGCCTTCGCCGGGCAAAGCCTACTTGATCACCATGTATCAGCATTGGCAACTCAACCTCCAATCTCATTCCAAGGATCTTTGCTAGAATCTTGACATCATTATTCAGGAGGGAGATGGGTCTAAATGAAGAGCATTGCCTCCTCATGAATTGCTACTATTTTCGCGAGCATCACTGTGGCAGGCATAGCTTCCCCAGTCAAACATGCATGAAAAATTCTCACTAGATATGGGGTGAGTGAAGTGACGACTGGAACATTGTATAAAACCTTCAAGGAGAAGCCATCCTCCCCGGGGACATCCCGACTTCATACTCTTAATTGCCTGTTTTACTTCCTCTTCTGAGATAGGCCTGTCAAGACTCTCCACCACGGTGTCCGAAAGGCCCGGGAGAGAAAGCCCCCCCCCCAAATGCCTCAATCTGCTCCTCCTCCCCCTCCCACACTGATGTGTATAATTTCTTGTAGTATTTAGCAAATTCCTTCCTGATACCCTCTTCATCATACACTGCGACTCCCTCCTTGGTTCTAATTCCCCCAATGTTCTTTGGTTCTTTTCCTCCCTTAATCTCCATGCCAGGATCCTGTCGACCTTGTCCCCTTTTTCAGGATAGCTCTGCTTCAAAAATAGGAGTTTCTTCTCAGTATCCTGAACCAGTATATCTTTTAGTTGCATTTTGTACTGTCCGAGCTTACTCGCCGCCGCAAGAGACTCAGTTACCATGTGGCTGTAACAGAGCTATTTTCCTATGGAGGCCGTCTTCGTCTTCCCTCCTCCGCCCTCTTTGTCTGTTTCTGGGACCATATCCTTATCAGGATCCCCCGAATAGTTGCCTTGAAACCATCTGAGAGAGTCTGGATGCTCACCTCCCCAGTTTCATTAAAAACAAAATATTCCTTGATCTCTTTGAGCTGTTCTTGAGTCACTTCCCTGTCCTTCAGCAGGAAGTCATTACACCTCCAACTCCCTGGGGCACATTGTGTCCATCCCACCCCCATTACCACCTTCCCCATGTCATGGTCAGACCACAGGATTGGGGCAACCTGGGAGTTTAGGACGGGTGCTTTTGAGTCTGTATCTACTAAGACTAAATCTAGCCACAAAAAGCAATTATGCACTGCTGAAAAGTAGGTAAATGGCCTATCACCTTCTGGGGGGGATAGTGAGTCTGACAAGCCCAGGTCCTCATTAGTTCTTCTAAAGCGAGTTCAATCTCCATCTTGCAGTCGGGCTGCCCCATCCTTCCCCATTCTCTTACAATCTTTTAATGGATCTAACAACATGTTGAAGTCTCTCCCACCACCAACGGTCCTTCATGAACAGAATCAGTTTGTCCCTGACACCCTCCCAAAACTCACATTGACCAGTGTTGGGAGCATACACAGAGCCCATTGTTATCTGGGAGCCAAATATCTTCCCCTTAGCAAACACATACCAGCCGGTCTGGTCTGCTAGGATTGCTTCTGCCAAAAATCCCAAATGGGCTGAAACCAAAATTGCCACCTCCCTTCTCTTCCCTATGTCAGAGGCGGTAAATACTTCTCCCACCTCTCTGGCATTCAGGTGGGGTTTCCTCCCTTTCTGCCAATGTGTGTCCTGTAAACATAGCCAATCAAATGTTGTCCTCCTAAATTAGCAGAGAACCATTGACCGCTTACACAGCAAATTGAGGCTTCTCATATTAAGGGAGCCGATAGCCATCCATCTTGTACATTGTTCTGCTTCCAGAGCACCTCCATCTTTCTGCAACCCCTGAGATCCCTCAGTCGAATTGCCCATCTCACCCAAGGCCTTAAACACATAGAAACCATTAAAAATACTCTCCTTAGGACTGAAGAAAACCTAATCGCCCATGCAAATCCCCCCTTCCGATTCCCCCCCGGACATCCAGTCCCACCCAGATGGGACACATAAGTCGGGATCGAATCACCAGTGGTCCTCCAATGCGTAGGACCTTCCTCATCACTTCTTATGAACTGAGCCTCCCCTCCATAAATCACCCTTGTCTATCTGTAGCGCCCCATCCCTAGTTCACCCCTCTCCTCTCTCGGTGTCCCCTATCGATAGAAAAGGTACAATGGCACCTGCACAATCTCCAATCCCCAATCCCCCTACACAATTAACTTTCCTTGCAGTGTCAGGGTCGCTTTGTGTTCCCCGTGAAGAGAGACCCTTTCACCCCCCTCAGCATGTATCACATCAGGCTCCAGAAGGGATCTCCCGGCTTGGGGTTCAGTTTAATAAATTTCCTTGAGCCCGGCATGCAACATTTCTTGGGGGTCTTGGACCCCACGGCCTCCCTTAGGCCTGCAGTCCTTTTCCTGTGCTGGATTCTCCAGATCCCCCACCAAGTCACTCGTAACCCGTTGTATGTCATCCTCAGTAACCAGATGGTATTTATGGCTGTCAAATTCAAATTAGATGCAGAAGGGAAATCCCCATCTATACCTAACCCCTTTTCATTTAGCCATTTCGTGAGGGGGCCACAGTCTGTGTCTAGCAAGAGTGAAGGAGGACAGGTCCTGGAAAATTATAATTGTGACGGGTCCCAGTTGGATCGGTCCTAATTGTCGTCCTTTTTCGAGACTCCTTGTCTTCTCTGGATAATTGTGGAAATGGGCCAGGACCGACCTCGGGCCTCTCGTAGTCCCTATGGCTCTGTGAATCCTGTCAATCTTTGGCTCGTCAATAGTGTCATCACCAAATAGCACATTTACCACTTTGTGGATGGATTTCTTTAGTTCCTTCTCTGTTTCACCATCCTTGTCTGGGAAACCAAAAAAGCGCAAGTTATTCCTCCTCTCCCTATTTTCAAAATCATCCATTTTCAGTGTCAATTCAGTCTCCCTTTTTTCCAGCTCTGACAATCGCATATCCATCTGGGTCTCCATTACATCCAGGGAGGATTGATTCATCTCTACGTCTTGTAGTCTCTCATCGATCCTGTCGACTCAATTATCCAGCTTGTCAAGTCTATCGTCTTTGGCCGCCCTTATTCCCCTCATCTCTTCCAAAAGGGCTGAAATGCCCTTTTTTGTGGAAACCTGGTCATCAAGTCCCTCCACCATGTCTTTGCTAGCAGTAAGAGTGACCGGGCCAGGGGTATGGGAAAAGTGATACTGCTGGAGGGAGGCTCTCCAGTCCATCGGTAGGGGTCAGGTGTCCAAAGCCCAAGGCACAGATTACAACTTTGACCCCTTTGCCGCGTGTGCCCCCTTGTTCCCACCAGAGACAGTCACCCCAGAGGAGGATATTGAGACGCTGGGGACATCGGGAGCTCCCTCAGAATCCTACGGAACCACCTTCAACGTTGCGAGCGGGATAAGGGATCAGAGGGCGGCCATACATGGGAAAATTGCAAAGAACCTACCAGCCAGGCTAGTCAAGGGCCAAATTAGTCACAGCCTAGCTATGTTCTGCCACCACCCAGACTATGTCCCACCTGGGTTCCCTCCAGGTCACCTCTCCCTTCTGGCAGCACTTGCCTGCTGCCCTCTACAATAGGGCCCACAGATTTGATTCAGAACCAGTCCGGGGTGCTGCAAGTCTATGCGCCCCACAGGCTCATGGTCACCAAAACTAAGGAGATGTCGCCGCTGTCAAATGGTCTGGGAGACCTCCCTCCACCAGGCCTCACCTGCGGAACCGAAAGCTTCCACCAGTACCTCTAAGTAAGCCCCTGTCGGCTCACTTCACTGCCGTCAGCTCAGTCTACCACCGCAGGGACTCCAATGTTCTTTCATTGGGAAACAGGCACTGAAGTATAGGGGTCCCCACATGTGGCACCCCCAGCATCCATGAAAGTCAAAGAGGACTGCCCCCACCGGAAGAGGGTCAGCTTATCTCTGGGGGCTTGCTCATGGGGTGCTAGGGCATGCAGCCATCGTCGCCTCATGGAATGCGGCTGGAGCGCAGCTGCGAGCACTCAATGCACAGTCTCTCAGCCTACCTGGGTATGCAGATATTTTGGTGTACCGATGGCCAAATCTTCTCGGATTTTGGACCAGACAGGCACCGGGTTAGTCTTGCCCAGTTGTTCCCCACAGGACGTCGTCGGGAGGAAACGGGGGGCCTAAGTCCCATTTAGTGCCAGGGTCTGGAGAGCAGGTAGAGTCAAACCTCCATTTGCTGCCCCCCTGGTTGCCTCTCCAACTTTTTCAGTTCTGATCCCACAAACACATGTCCCATATGTATTAATTTGGCTTGATCATGTAAATCTATAAATCCCTATCTCATTGATGGAAAAATTCTGCTCTGGGGTTTTGGGAGAAAAATGGACTTGAGTCTAAATTGTATTGCACCGCCCCTATCACATGTCCAAAAATATGAACAACCTATGAAATTAAGGGGAGTATTCTCTGGTAGTGTCAACCTTTTAAGCCAGATAATAGGAAGATTTCACCACTCAGAAATTGTGATGTAATATGAATTAGTGTGGGGAAATGAGAGCCTGTGCAAGACGGAATCTACAAGACGGGAGAGACCGAGCTCTAACATGTTTAAGGCTTCAGAAAGTGGAACCTTTGTCTAACTGGATGAGCGCTAAGGTGGGATGACATCTTGAGGGATGAGAGGAACGATGGAACTTGTCCTAGAGGAAGCCTGAAGCAGATTTTACCTGAAGTGGGACCAGATTTCCCAAAGACAGACCTGATTACCCAGAGGCTAAAACATGAGCAGAAGGGCCTAACTGACTGGGGAGATTACTTGGAGGCAATGAGTGTCCACCCGGGCTCTGCGCCTTAAAATAATTATCCAAAAGTCAGTATTTAAATCCCAAATGGAATTAAATATATGTCCTCCAGAATCATTTCTCTGCTAAGTCCCTGAAATGGGTGTAACTGAGAGGGGAATGCAGTTAGGTGGGACTGATTTCAAATAGCATGCTTTAGCATTTTTGGTGAATTTTTGACCATTCCTCTGCACATAATGTTCAAACTATATAAGGATCACAGAAAATACATACTCGATGTGACATGTAATTAAAAAAAAAAAAAGCAATTTAAACAAAACCTTTCAGTCATACCCTTTGGGTATACCTTATTGTTGGGAAGGGGGCAGCCCTGCCCTACCCCGAAGGCACTTTAGAATGGGGCGAGATGCATTCAAGCAAAACAGAAAGGTGGTGGCTGGAAGGTTTTGAATTAATCATAACCACGGGTAAAGCTCTGGGCAACCCTCCAGACCATCGTTTTTCAGCCTGCCAAGCCATTACAGAAGGGGAAAAACCATATGCAAATCAGGCTTGGTCCTACCCAAAAAGAGGCAATGCAGCCCGAACTGCTAGGTCACATCCCTTCTGCACAAGACCACAAGCATCCCCAGACATGTTTCAGCCTTGTTGGGCGTCATCAGTGAGGAGTAGCTTGGGTCTCTAGGCCCGGCAGACTCAGCACCCACGTCTGGGCATGTAGAAAAAGAAACACAGAGACTCCACTTTTACGCTCCAAATTAAAATTGTATTTCAAAAAAGATTTTGTTGCAAAGAATTTTTAGAATTACTTCATTCTTTTTGCTACTTTTTTCTAATGTTAGAAAATTAAACATTCATTTTCTTTCACATTTCTTTGCTCTCAGATTAGAAAAGGATAGCCTTTATTTCCATTCACTTCTTGTTGCTAGTTGTATGAGCTAGCACCCTCTGAGCTAGCACCCTCTACATGTGTTTCCCCATACCGAGTTTGGCATGGTTCTTCAGGAGGTATTTGTTTATATATACACAGTTGCTTTTTTTGTTGCCAATTGTGCAGTAAAGTTATGTTATGCTTCGTTATGTGTGTGCATCTTTAGCTTATTCCTTTGATGTCTGCAAGGTCTAATATATCCAGATTGACGGTTCACCCCAGGGTCTCCGCCATTTGAGCTCCTTTACAGCCAGCAAGCCCGGGCCAGTCACAGCGAATCAGCCGCGCACGCTCCGCTTCTGTGCCCTGTGTGACGTGCTTCCGGCAACAGGAACAACAACAAGCATGTCAAGCATGGACAAATCGGTGACAGACCACGGTCAGCTGAGAACTTAGGGAGAGGCAATGCACTTCTGAACCCAAAGGCTCCCGCTTCCGAACTATACAGTGCCACATTCTTGAATGCCCAGACGTGGGTCCCGTGCCTGCTGGGCCTAGAGCCCCAAGCTACTCCTCACTGATGAGGCCCAACAAGGCCGAAACATGTTTGGGGATGCTTGTGGTCTCGTGCAGAAGGGATGTGACCTAGCAGTTCGGGCTGGACTGCCCCTTTTGTGGTGGGACCAATCCTGATTTGCATATGGTCTTTCCCCTTCTGTAATGGCTTGGCAGGCGAAGAACTATGATCTGGAGGGTTGCCCAGAGCAATGCCAGTGGTTAAGATTCATTCTAAACCTTCCAGCCATCACCTCTTTGTTTTTGCTTTGTCATCCCGAGTGGGACAGGTATGCCCAGACATGGGTCCCGTACCTGCTGGGCCTAGAGCCCCAAGCTGCTCCTCAATGATGAGGCCCAACAAGGCCGAAACATGTTTGGGGATGCTTGTGGTCTCATGCAGAAGAGATGTGACCTAGCAGTTCGGGCTGGACTGCCCCTTTTGTGGTGGGACCAATCCTGATTTGCATATGGTCTTTCCCCTTCTGTAATGGCTTGGCAGGCGACGAACGATGGTCTGGAGGGTTGCCCAGAGCAATGCCAGTGGTTAGGATTCATTCTAAACCTTCCAGCCATCACCTCTTTGTTTTTGCTTTGTCACCCCGAGTGGGACGGGTATGCCCAGACGCGGGTCCCGTGCCTGCTGGGCCTAGAGCGTCAAGCTACTCCTCACTGATGAGGCCCAACAAGGCCAAAACATGTTTGGGGATGCTTGTGGTCTCGTGCAGAAGGCATGTGACCTAGCAGTTCGGGCTGGACTGCCCCTTTCGGGGTGGGACCGATCCTGATTTGCATATGGTCTTTCCCCTTCTGTAATGGCTTGGCAGGAGAAGAACGATGGTCTGGAGTTTTGCCCAGAGCAATGCCAGTGGTTAAGATTCATTCTGAACCTTCCAGCCATCACCTCTTTGTTTTTGCGAGATGCATTCAAAGCATTATGATGGGACAGGGGAAACGGGGGGATGAATAGAGGACCACCTCCCAATTCAAAAGGACTTAACTCCAATATAACAAAATATTGTTTATCCACATAGTACAGCATAAGGCACAAGCAGCATTGCTATTTTGTGCAGATATTAGTAACTACATGTAGAAGGGAAGGGCTGCACAGTAAATGCAGCATTGCATACACTAGGCCCAAAGTGCGAGACAAGAGAAATCCCCAGCCATGTCCAAGCTCCCATGAAGATAGCCCACACCCCCAACTGCCACAACACCTATTCATTGTTCTAACAGTGTTGCAAAGGTGTTCGAAAGGAATGTGCCCTACAAGGCCGTGATCACAGACCGGTGCCTGGTGTCTATGTTATCTCACACTGGCCAAAGCATGACCCGGCCATCCCTGGATGAGCACGAGTTATAGCTCATATAACTGACTAAAACTTAAAACCTCTGAATTCCATGGCACCAGGTGCCCTTTCACCACTAGCCCCAAAGGAACAAGTTCTGCAATGTTCACAGTTGACAGACAGGGCACATTGTTGAAGCGACAATTGTGTGATTTGTATTGCAAAGTGCTGGGAGGGATACATTACAGTTCAAAACGAGGGTGGAGACCTTGGATCTGGATGGGGCGGAGGGGAGTGAGTGAAATGTGTGTGTGAAGGTTAGAGTGCCCCAGAACCTCCTTTATGCCCGTCTTAAGGCCTGCCAAGTGCACAGTATGAGTGATAAAATTGTTGTATGCCAGGAGTATAATTCATTTGTTTTCTGACCTTCGACCTGAGAAGATGATCACTGCAGCACCCATTTGATGGAAGACGGACGGACTTGAGAACCAATGGTCTGGCATCCCTTATGGGGTAGGTGGATCCTGCATAGGCGCACACCAACCAGCCGTGCAGGATTTTACCCTGTGTATGCAGAGTTATTTGCTGTTGCTCTCATCTGCATGTGAGATTAAAAACTTATTATCCTTACAAGATCGACTTGGGCCTTTCTTCCATAGCAGGTTGTATTCTCTCTGGTGTGAATGTTCAGGGACTTGCTTTCAGTATCAAGCAAATGGATACAAAACCTTTCCCTTTGAAGTAGGCGTGTATTATAGTCGCGCCTCTATTTGATGGTTTTATTTCCTCCACAATCTTAAATTGCATTTGTGCAATTGTGTGACGTTTCTCGTGAAAGTGACGTGCAACTGGTGACTTCATATATCCTGTACATTTAATTTGTGCTCTGTCCATCTCTCCCTTGCCATTCTTGTTGTTGTGACCCACAAAAAGTAGGTCACATGGGCACTTAATGGTATAAATGACTTCCGAAGTCATATATGTGGAGCAGTCACGTAATGCAATCTCTTTACCTGTGCTTGGGTGTCCGATAGTCTGACCTTTGATTACTTTATTATAGTTGTTACATCCTAAACATGGAAAAATTCCCTTCCTGTGGGCGTTCAAAATCAGTGGTCTATTTCTAGGAGGTATTTCTGCACAAACTAATCTGTCTCTAAAGTTCGACCCTCGTTTGTAAGCCATCATTGGCACTTTCGGGAACATTTTGAGGAGTTGAGGATCATGGTGAAGAATGTTCCAGTTTTCTTTCTAAATCTTGCCAGTCTGAAAACTCTGAAGTCTTTCGTTCAAACCATAAGTATTTTCAAACATCGTCAAAGGAAGACATTCATTTCCATAGGAAGAAATTCATGGTTTGGGTCTGTCATTAAGGTACAAAGCCCACATGTTCACCATGTGTGATCAGTTTGGAATATCTTTATACCAACTTTAATATTCCTATTGGGGTGTAGGGCTGCCCATCTAGACCTGTCTCTGCTTCTTGGACCGATCTGATAGGAGAGCCTTTGGATGATATTTGTAGAAGAGCTACCTGGGCCTCCCCAGGTACATTCATATCACACTAGACGTTTTGTGTGGTTTTACTTGTGCCTCCGTTTTGGTCTACTGTTCTTTCATGTGTAAACAACTGATACATTTACTCAGTGAAGTAAACTCATACTCTGCGCACTGCAAAGTTTTTTTTTTATATTGATAAACCTAGCCTGGGAAAGATTTCTTTGGACTGTTTATTAAGTTCTCTATGAGTGGTGGATAACAGGGGATAATCCCTTAATTACTTACCAATATTCCATATTACTCTAAGTTCTACTCATCCTTTTCCCAGTTCTGTGACCACACTCACTAGGCACAGGCATCCAGAGGGTGCTATTGCCTGCGTGTTTTGTGGGGAACATGAGGCAATGATACACAGCATGCTTAACATGGGGTTAAACAGATGTTTATTGAGTGTTAGGTTAATTAGAATTTAACCCCCTAAGGGATCTGGGGAAACTTTCAATCTAAAGAGAGACTTCTAAATAAAAAAGTTTCAGAATAGGTAAATAAAATTGAATGTGTTCCGGGGTTATGGTTCTTCCAATAATCAACTCAAAGCCATGCCTAATCTTTTTAAGTCCTTGCCACTCCTGGGACACTCTTTTCTATAAATAATGTTCCAAATGCTGTGCCAACAGAAATTAAATCTTAATAAGTCGTTTAGCCTCTAGGCTACCCCATGCATCAAAATAAAAAAGTTCCAAGGTTTTTCCAACACAAGAGTTCATTCATACTAACATACTAAACTACACTACAAATGAAAGCCTAAGTTAATCAAATCCACAAGAAACAAATGTTCCTGGGAAGACCCCTTCAGGAGTTGCTGTCGTCCGGACATTACTTCAGCCTCTCTGCTTTTATCTCATGTTTTAGGCGCTCTTGCACTATTGAGTTCCACAGCTTTCTCTTCTTTTCCCTCTTCCGGGCCTTTCAATACTAAAGTGCAGGCTTCTCCCGATCCTTTGATCTTCAGAACTCACGGGAGATCTCTCCTAGATTTTGAATGACTGAGTTTTCATATCAGGTCTCTCCTAGACCTTAGGTTTCTAAGGTTTCATGACAGGTCCCTCCTGGACCTTGAGTTTCAGGATTCACAACCAGTGTTATCCCAAACCTTAGGTTCCAAGATCCATACCCATTGTCTGCCAGATCCTGGGCTTTGCATTATGAATAGGTATTTCTCCACACCTGATTCAGGGTCCTTTTCAGGCAGCAGATATTTCTATCCCCTTCCTTCCACTGGTCTTAGCGCTTCCCCAGGGGCCATTGTTGAAGAGCCTTTAACTCTGGCTTCCTAATTCCCCCAAGAATTTGAGAGGGGCTGTTCTGCCCTTCTGTTCATCCTTCCTCCTCCATGGTTTAAAGAGCTGGAGGTCTAGCGGCTCTCCATCTCTCCTTCCAACCTTCATAGGCTTCTACTGCCTTCTTCCAAACAGTCATTCTCCCAGTCGTCCTCTCTCCAGTGTCTCCTCAAGGGAGCTTTGGCTGGTACGTCTCTTTTCTCCTGGTACAAAACACTGAATCATCTTCAGTTGTTGTTTCAAACATGGTCCCTGATAGGTTAATCTTTAGGGTACCACTTTGTATTCCCTGGGATTGGTTACCCTCCCTGATGCTGCTTTTTCCTCTTGTTAAGTGGTTAAATTGTTAGTAGTTGTACAGGAGGGCAGAGTGACCTCTGACAGGCCCATAGGATCGGAGCTCACCCTCGAGTACTTTAAGACGAGATAGCTGCGCCTTGAGGTGGATGGGGTGCGGGATTCTCTTACACCAACACCAATCAATAAGGACAACTCACTGGTTTGGCAAAGGGAAGTCCGTTTAATGACAAGTACAAAAAATGGGGAAACATGGAAATCAACAGTGATGCGATCGCCCGTCTCGCTTCAAGTCCCGACAATCTTCATTCAACAGCAATAGTTATAGCAAATATTTGTCATCATTGACGTTTTAACACTCATAAGTTTGTCAAGCAATTCTATTGGTTGGAAAAGGTAACTTAAGTATAGGTGCTATATCAGTATATGGTAATGGAGTGTGGGGATTGGATAAATCTTATCGGGTAGCTGTTTATCAGGTAGGTGTCTGCGCCCTTCCCTTCTACATTACTCATGCAGACGTCACTAAACGTACAACGTCTCATTGGTTCTACTATCTATAGGACCTTAGATTATTTAGCCCTCTGTGATTGGGCTGGCTACAACCCTAAACATAAATCTCCACTTTAATTAGCAGCATGCAGAATGTTTGCCCAGATGCAGCGTGCCCCAAGATTCACCCTGCCTCCCTTCCATCAATCAGCACTTTAGGGCTATGTGTCAATTAGTTGGCTGAGGATGGCCTCGAAAATGTAGCTTCTTGTCAGGAAAAGTTATGGTATCTTCTGCTTTTGGGTGACATCAGACGTTGGTACCTCTTCGCGCTCGGCTGGTCACGTGTTGACACACCGTGAATCTGCTTCTTCTTCCTTCTATTTGTGCATGTAATTCTCATTTTCGGCCGCCACCTGCATGGACCTCCTTATCTCAACCTTCACGGGGCAGGCTGTTCTTCTCTAAAGTTTCGATTCTCCAATGTCACTGTCTGCCTCCCTCACTTGGTTTGACATCAACTTCCCAGGCACGAGCTGCCTCTTGCTGAGTTTCGATTCTACTTTTTTGTCTGGCTTTGAGCTAACATATGAATCCTGACCTGTTTGACCCCTAGCAACCTGGGTTTAATTCTGCTATTGTATAAAGTGGACTCGCACTCATATAATCTGCTTCTTTGAGGTAGATACAAAGTTGGTGCTTGCCGCTCTATTCTTCTAGTAAGCATAGCAAGCAGCCCTGTTTTCTTAGCTTCTTGCGTTCCAAGCCTATTTACAGGCATTAGCTAGTTGCATATTTTCATCCTGCTTTATAGTTACGTTTCTTTATCATTTTGACATTGTCTCGTCTTCTAGGTCCATTACGTCATTATTCGTAACATTTCGTCTTTGTTTATCACCTTTTTGGTTGTCGTTTCTTTCATCTGTGAGTCTGTCTGGGCCCTTGTGTTGTCACCATTCGCCTTCGATTAAGGCCCTTTGGGTCTCTTCTGGGACAGTTTGCAAGTAGTCTTCATTTCGTGTCAACTGCTGGTACGGTTGTCTCAATGGATACCGTACTGCCCATGGTTGTCTGGTTATTGGCACTTCAATGGGCATTGCTCTTCTGATGGGCACTGGGCAGAACCCTAGTGCAGCTCTCTGCTGGTTTATTTGTTCATCATATGTCACATATCTTGGCGTGTACGTTCCTGGTACTTCAAAATAGGTGGCTAGAGTGCAGGCCATATCTGGGTCCTCCTCTACACTCCCCCCTCTGGTCGGTTCATCAACCACTTCTGCTTCCTCCTTTGGATTCGTCTTACTTGGTTCTTCTGTATCTATCTCTTCGTCTTCTGGGTTTGTACATGATGGTTTGAAGCAGTGTCATTTTGGAGTCCATATTTGTATCACTCCTTTTAAGTTTCCTGCTGTTTTCACATGTTCGTCTTTATTCCATGTCATTAATTTACATTGTCCATTTGGGCTACAATAGATCCACTTTCCTTCATAATTTCTACATTTCCTGGGGTACAGGAACTTTGTTCCTTCTGGTGCATATTTGCTGGCTTTAACAAAGTCTCTTATTTCATCATCAATCAGGTCTCTGGGCTTCCATCCTGATTTGACATCGATCATGATCTTCACCCCTATGGCTTTCTCCGCAGTTGTCTGGCATTGCGAGATTATTGTTTTGATAACACAAAATCCTAGTAGTATCATCAATAGAGAAGGGCTCCCAGGAACTTGAATATGTCTGCCATCCATTGTGGGACCCATGAGAATAGTGATCCAAACCAGCTATCATCATCAACTTCATCAGTTTCATCGCTCATCTGGTTTTGCAGGTTTGTTAGCATACCTATGGCTTCTGTTAAGGTTCCATTTTCTTTGTCATGAGAAGGTATAAATGTTCAACATGATTCCCCGATTTTTGCACAAACTCCTCCACCCATCGCTGTGATCATGTTAAGTACATATCTGTTCTGGAGAGTCATTAGTCGAATGGCTCTTAACTCTTCCTTGATTGCATTGAATCCCTTTATTGTTGAGTTGATGGTCTGCAATAAGTCCCATCTGGTTATTTGCAACCATTTAGTGTTTGCTCCAACTTGGCATCTTGGCATGATGATTGTTGTGAACACTGATGAGGTGAGGTTGAGCAGCCTGTGTTCATATGGGATTGCATGAAATGCTTCTTCTGATTTTGCAGAAAAGTACTTTTCTCTCTTCATTCGGGATATCAGCTCCACAGATCTCCCCTTTCCTCAGGTGAGCGCCTGCCTTCGGGAAACTGTCAATATTCAGGTCACTTTTCGTGATCACTAGAGCTGGAACGTGGACGTTCACTATTGTGCATATGCCTCCCCAGTTCCTCGGCAGTCTTATGTATGCTTTGATCCAAACGGCCAATAATGATCCATAATGACTGCAGTTCCGTGAGTCATTCCTGGAGCTTCAAAAATTCATCCGCAATTCTGATTTTCTCCCATCTTCCTTGTGCCATTGCTCCTGAAGCACAATTTTGGGCTTTTCAGTGGCACTATCTGCAAGGGCCCTCCTCTGTCTTCGACCCATGTCAGTAATTTTGTGAGTTTTGGCCATAGAGGTTTGCACAACCTCTGTGAGTTTTCTATTGCTTCTTTGCAGGCTACAAGGACCATCCATGCTCGGCAGATCACCACTCCTTCTTCCCATCCGTCTGATGAAAGCACTGTTCCCCAAATCTGCATTTGGCCTCTGTTCTTCCAAATTTGAGCCTCTTCTGGGGCTTTTCCTTGGACATTCAATCTCGGGTTCATTTCCCATCTTATTCCTGCTCCTTTAACTTCAGGCTTTTCATACCTGATCACGCGATTCCTAGTATGAGCTGTATTTCTCGTCTTAATATCTTGAACATAATCATCTTCATCGGTGTAATCCGTTTCAGTTGCCCATATCAATGAGGCATCCCTCCCCATGAACTGGCCTCCGGGACATCAATTTCTACAGCCACAAAGATCTTGGATTTCCCCATGCTGTATGGTAGGAGCGCACAGACGAAGCATTCTCCTTCTGAAGTTCGTCTTCCAACTTCTTTCATTTGCTGGTACCAGATGTTGTTCCCTAGATGTGCTGTGCTGTCCAGGTAGTCGTTCAGCTCATTATTGTCTTCATGTAGGCTTCTCTTGATTCTAAGTGTCTTCCTGTAGTTTGCTATAACTACATCCCTAAATGCTTCTGTATGGCTTTTTCTTACTGGAGGACTCTCTGGCATTCTGGTCCACGGTGCAGGTCTCTTTATCTGCATCGATGAGGTAGGTAGAGGTTTTGCAAATCTCTCCTTCTCTTCTTGCATTCTTTTCCTGCAATCTATAAGGGCCTTTATCAACCACCAGCCTGTTGCTGGCCCAGTATATGGCTGCATCGTAGGCCTGGTACTTGTCCCTCATGTCGGAATTTGTATGCTTGTCAATACAGTCGTTTCGGTCTTATTTTTCAGTTCCTCATGCAGTTTCATCGCTTTAGCTATGTACGGGAATAAAAGATCTATTAACATTTGTGTCTTTGCATTGAGTTTTTCAGCAGCTGCTTCTGTCTTCTTAAGGGCTTCTTTTTAAAAAAACTTTATTTATTGATGGTGGTACACGCCGCTTCATCAACACAACATTCCATACATTGCAGTAATTTAGTTATCAATTATCTAAACACAGTAAAACATGTAAAGTCTACATAGCCGGTTAATTTCCAGGCCCAGCCGGGCTGCTACCAGCCGACCCCAATTCGCACAAATATACTCTGAACGTAGCCGAAATGTCTTTAGGTTTGCTTGACCTCGGGCGTGATATTACATACTGTTCCTCACATTCATTGACATACGACTATTCTTTGAGAAAGTGATTGATGCGTGGCGCGTGTGTACTCTTCCATTTCAGTAATATACATTTTCTAGCCACTATACACGCAACATTAAATAGTCATCTGGTCACTTCTGAAATCTTCCCAATGTCCCCAAATAGATATGTTTGGGGTGTTAGGTCTGCTGGGATTTGTGTAATTTCTACGAGAATGGACGCTACTTCTCCCCAGAACCTGTGTATGGTTGGCAGCTCCAATACATGTGGAATGAGTCGGCATGGTCGCTCCCGCATTTCTGGCAGCTGTCCGGTCGGTCTCGTGTAAATTTAGCTATCTTCTCAGGTGTGTAGTTTAACGTATTTAATACCTTAAATTGGATCAGGCGAAGGCCTGCATTGATGGATACCCTTTTGGTTAGATCACAATATTTTTCCCACACCTTGTCCGATATGGTGGTTTCCAGGTCAGCTTCCCAGGAGGCTTTAATCTAGTTTGTCGTTGGCATGTTTGCCTGCAGAACTGCGTAGAGCCCAGAGACACTAATTCCCGCCTGAGTGGACAAAGCCGCGAGGCATGGGTGTGGGGGAGGCTCATCGGGGAATAGAGGCCATCTGCATCCTATGATATTGTAGTATTTTCCCTCCCCATCCCAACCTTAAATTCCTCTAGTGTTATGAATTTGCCATTGGGGTAGATATCTTTAATTTTGAATTCCCCCTCTGGGTCCCAAGTTTTCCGGACATCAGGGTCATAAGATGGTGCTATGCCGGGGAAGTTCCAGAAGGGTGCTTCCGAGTAATAAGGAGTCTCTAATTGGAGCCTACGATAGAGTCTAGACCATGCATGCACTGTTGTGCTGACTGGGTTGAATGGGCAGTCATCTTTATGCTTAACTTTAAAGATTATGGAGCATAGGTTGGTTGGGCGTGCTGCATGTTTCTCAATACAAATGTGAGGTGAGGTGTTCAGTTCATCATACCAGAATCTAACAAACTGGGCCTGCACCACCAGGTAGTATAGCTCAAAGTCTAGGGCTGCTATGCCCCCTTTGTTGTATGGCTCCACCATTTTTTCCCACTTCATTCTGGCCGCTCCCCTGCCCCACACAAACTCTACAGCTAAATATCGGAGGGCTGCGAAAAACTGTACACCCAGCCATATCGGTATGTTGGTAAATATATATAGTAGTTTCGGTAGAATGACCATTTTCAGTATTGCTACTCGACCAATAAGTGAGATAGGGAGTTTTGTCCACAAGCGAAGTTTGGTGGAGATACTACTCAATAGGTGTTCATGATTGTCAGCGTAAAGGGAGGCTTTTTCCCCGGACACGATCATTCCCAGATATCTTATTTTAGCGGGGGACCATTGCAGGCCATGTGTGTTGTTCAGGCATCGTGTGGTGGGAATCAAGGGAAAGATCTCAGATTTAGATCTGTTGGTCTTATAGCCTGAGTATTCAGCAAACTTGTGTATGGTTTCGATCGCCAGACCTAGATGTATATCTGGTTCCCGGATATACAGCAATGTGTCATCCGCATATAGGGATATTGATTGGGTTAGGCCGACCATCATTATGCCCCTCTGTCCCTGATGTTCCCTGATGGCTGCTGCGACTGGTTCCATTGTGAGGGCAAATAGTATGGGGGAAAATGGGCATCCCTGTCGCGTGCCAGGGATGCCAACCCAAACCAGTCGGATAGCGTGCGGTTAGTCAGCACTCTGGCTCTGGGGTCAGAGCACAACAGACCGACACATCTCAGGAAGTATGGGCCAATCCCAAATTTCTCAAGCACTTTAAACAAGTACAACCATGATACTGAATCAAATGCTTTTTCAGTGTCGGGCGATACAGCTACCGCCTGGGCTTCAGGTTTTATCTGGGCCATGATTCCAAACAGTCTCCTGAGGTTTAGGGCCGTCGATCTGGTGTGGATGAAGCCACACTGATCTGTATGTACTAATGTGGGCATATGTGGTAGGAGTCGCATGGCCAGGATTTTGGCGTCGCAAATTATTAGGGACAAGGGTTGATAGGAGGACATCGCGTTGGGTGGTCGCCTAGGTTTCAATAGCACTGTTATTATGGCCTCTCTCATTGATGGTGGCAGGGTTCCCAGTTCTATGGCTTCCTCCCACACCGACAGCAGCACCGGGGTCAGTTCCTCGTTTAGTTCCTTATACAGCTATGCTCCTAATCCGTCCGAGCATGGTGCTTTACCGCTAGCTAATGACTTGATCGCCTCTGCGACCTCATCAGTGGTCAGGAGTTGGCCAAGTGCGAGTTTGTATTCTATGGGTAGCGTCAGGAGAGTGATATTGTCGAGGTACTTTTTTACGTCCTCGGCTGATTTCAAAGCATGATTAGAGTAAAGATCTGAATAAAACCGGGTAAATTCCCTGTTTATTCCCTCTTCGCTAGTGGCCACTGTACCATCCCCTGTTAGTACGCTGGAGATTGGTGTGTGCTGCCTCTCGGCTTTTAGTAGGTTAGCTAAGGTACGACCTGCTCAATTCCCCTCTCCACATCTGCACGCTCTATGCGGGGTTGACATATAGAGCAGTTCCCTAATTGCTAGTTTATTGAATTCCAATAGGCTACAGTTGATGTCTGAAAGGGTTTTGTTATCATGTGTATCTGTGTATCGCGCTTCCAGGTTCCCCAGGCATTTCTCCATCTGGCCAGCTCCACCCTGACTGCCTTCAACATACCCGTGGACTTAGAGATCAGTATTCCTCTCACCCATACCTTGAAGGTTTCCCAAAGGGTGGAATTCCTATCCACTGAACCCCTGTTGGTGTCGAAGAAGTGCTCCACCTCTATATGCAGTGCGTCGGCTACTGCTGGGTCCTTAAGAATGTCTGGTGGCATCCTCCATCTCTTAGTCGGGGGTTTTGTTTCCCAGTGTCATTTCCATTATGACAGGGGAGTGGTCTGATAGGGTATGGGGAAGTATCTCACAGTTATCGATCTGGTGCATGAGAGTTGTGGAGGCCAACCAGTGATCTATTCTGGACTCAGTATCGTGCACCGATGAGTAAAATGTGTATTGCCTCTTATGTGGGTGTAGCGACCTCCAGGCATCAACCATTGTCAACTGTGATAGGATGTGTGGTAACATTGCTGCAGTTTTGGAGGGAGCTCAGTGTTTGGTAGTGGAACGGTCTAGTGTGATATCCAGGATTGTGTAGAAGTCCCCTCCCCACAGGATCTGTTCGCACCCCGTGTATCCTATTTCATGTACCACGTCTATGTAGAACTCAGGGTCATCTAAATTTGGACCATAGGTATTTTCTAACACCATCTCCCTCCCCGCAACGCTACCCCATACTATGACATAGCGACCCTGAGTGTCTACTTTGCTCTTACCAAATCGAAAGCCTACAGAGGGATGAATAAGAGTAAGAACACCCTCTGCCTGTGTGGAGTAGTCCGTGTAGTATCTATGTTGTCCCCAGTTCTTCAAGAAGTCTATGTTTACCTTTCGGAGTGCATGAGTTTCTTGCAGCATGATCACCTGAGGATGATGCCTAGTGACATAGGCTCCCACCTTGCTTGACTTAGTTCGATTGTTCAACCCTCGGACGTTCCATGTAAGAAGTTTCAGCTTCAGCCCCTGATTCATCGCTCTGGTGTGTGCCATGACTGTGTGTCAATACCGTGTTTCTTATTCCAATTTTTCTTAGGAAGCATGTCATGTACAGCGATGCGACCACCAATTTTAACTTGCAGAACCTTTCCAACTGGGTTCCTGAACCACATCCCCCCAACTTGAACCCCATACAACCCAACATAGTGAAGTCTCATATAGCAAATTGACCCCCCACCTGCATCAGCTCCCCCAACATGACGATGCTGCCCGATAGCTCTCGGAACCTTCCCCAGGGGCATTCCCAAAAAACTGTTGGAGCTTTCCTGAGGGTAGCCTGCTGCAGCCATCCGGCTTCCTTTGCAGGGGCTCACGGCTCGAAGCTACAATAAAATTGTGTCCAGGCCGTTCTCTGCAAATGTTCCTGTCTTCCTGTGATGGGGATTAGATGGTGTACTCCGGTCAGTCTGCTGTGTCTTGTCTCTCCGCTCCCGGCTGGAGTCCGGCGTTTTGATTATTTGCCCTGTCTCTGGGAGGCAACGGGATAGAAGCCTCCACATATGACATGGCTTCCGTGGGATTTTCAAAAAAGTGGGCTCTGCCACCATGTTGGATTCTGATCTTCGCAGGGAAGATGAGGGCATAGGGTACATTGCGCATCCGCAGTTGTTTTTTCACTGGTTCGTAGGATCAGCACCGCGCCTGTACACCAGAGGAGAAATCTGGGTATATATGAATTCTGTTATGCTCGAAATGCAAAGTGCCTTTCTCTCTGGAGAGTCTGAGTACAGCATCCCTGTCTCTGTAGTTAAGGATGCGCGCTATTATGGTGCAAGGTGGTGCCCTCGGTTTCGGCGGTGGAGCCAGAGTGCGGTGGGCCCTCTCCACAAGGAAATGTTCAGAGAAAGATTCTGCTCCCAGGATATCCTTCAGAAGGTGATCCACTTGTCGCTCAATGTCGCCCTTACCAAAGGTTTCCACAACTCCAACAATCCGGATGTTATTCCTTCGAGATCTCGATTCTAAATCTTCACACTTACTTTGAGTTTTGCGTAGTTCTGTTTGGAGTTGGGCTATGTCGCTGCCATGTTGCAAGATTGTGTCTTCGTTTGCGCTTATTCTATTCTCTGCTTCCGTAATACACAAGCTCTCCTTCTCCACTCTAGCTTTCAGGGATCCGATCGTTGCCACTATGTCATCCAATTTGACATTAACTGCCATAAAACCGTTCTGGACCAGTATTGCCAGGCGCTCCAAGGGGTCTTCTCCCTGCCTGTTGCATCCCGTCGGCCACGCTGCATGGTTGGGAGCTGGCGAAGGAGTCCATTGGGCCGGTCTTTTTCCCTCCTGTGCCCTTCCTCTCGGTGCGGCCCATGTAGTTTAGTATATGGCATTAGAGTGGACTGTGTTCTCCCACGTGCTAAGATCAGCTTCGTATTGTTCCGCGGGAAGGGGGTGGATAGTGTGGAAGCTCTATATCCTCCACATCCCCTGCTTGCACCGGCTGTCTGCACTCTTGCTTTTGTTCCTGCTATCGGAGCGGAGATGGCCGCCAGGCGAACCCCCACTGTCTGATCAGGATGGGTAATTCACTGAGGTTCTTAGCGGTGCGCCACTCTGTATCACTCTGGGGGTAAATGGGGTTTTAGTCCAGTCCCTTTGATACTGAGTGATCTTAGGGTATCAGCGGCCACGCCACGCCTCGGCAGGGGTTGTCATGGACCAAGCAGCGTTGTCTCACCATATGCCAGGGGGTACAGCCCTCGGCGTCCTCCTCACAGTGTCAGCACGGGTCCACAATAGTCACTCAGGGCTCTCCCAATGCTCCCTCACCACGTGTCGTGTATTGCACACCCTGGGCATTTTGATTGTCCGTACGTTGTCTTAGCCCTTGCACCGTAAGGGGATTCCTCTGTGTCTCACACCCCGTCGGGTACAATTCCCGCCTTGGAGTTTATTACAGAGGCGGGGGGGTCTCTCCCACACCTTGCCCCACTTACTTGTTGTGCGGAGCCGGAGTACGCCCCTCCGCGTGTCTCTGCTCCGTTCCTGGGTATCTCCGTCGGAGTGCCTCAGTGAGGGAACAGGGTCTGGCTTTCCGGCAGCGGACGCAGCCTCTCATGTTACGCGCCAGCCAGAGCCATGCACAGCTCAGCCGGCGGCTCATTCTGATTCCCGCTTTCGCCCCTTATAACTTGATCCTCCTCGGTTTCTCGTGTCCTCCTCCAGCAGTGTTTCCATGCACCAGACTGGGGGAGCCGTCGCCCCCTGCTTCTTCCAGGGGTTCCGCAATACAGCGTTCACTGCAGTGCGCCACCCCCACTGCGGCCGGGTCTTCCCCGTCACGCCTCGGCCCACAGCAGATTTCCTGTGGAGCCGCAGGGCGGCCACATCGCCTCCTCACAGCCGATTCGCCTCTCGAGCAGGGCAGCACAGCGATCCAGCCACGAACTCGCCCGGGTTTTTCAGGGTTTGTGCAGGAGACCTCCTGGCACAGGAATCTTCGTTTCTTTAGTGTGTAGAGCAGCATTGGCAGGTTATATTTAACCAGGATTTTCGTTCGAGCCGGAGCTTGCTTTTCAGGCAGCCATGCTTGTTGCGTGCAACATCGCCCCCCTTCTTAAGGGCTTCTGATACGACTGCTTTTGTTGGTCTTTCTCTTGATTCTTCTCGGTTTCTCTCATTATTTTCTGCGATTGGTTTTTCGTAGGCAGTCTCATCTTCTCTGTTGCTTTCATTTGCAGTTCTGCTTCTCTTGCCATCTGGCCTGGTTCGTGTGCATTCAGTGTGTGTGTGTGCGTATAATTGTTAGTACCTTGTCTTCATTTTTAGTACCTTGTCTTCATTTTTTTCGAGCAGAGCCTGTCTCAGGCTTTCCTGCTGCTTAGTTACCACAAGTGTGTAATCAGTCACGTTCATTTCAAGTTCATTTACATTACCATCAGATTTTCTTGGGACTGGAATAACTATATAGGGTCTGGGTGCTTTTGTGGGACTCATGCGTACGTCATCAGGTGGGTGCACTGAAATTGGAACGCTTCATGCACCAATAAAAAATGCAGTTCTGATCGTCAAAAACAGCAAAATTATGATAAACACTATGCATAAATACATAATAGTGCGGTAAGTAAGACAGCAGCATTTTCTACCAGAGAAGCGAGAGTGCCCCTCTGCTTGTGGGAGGACCAGGTTACTGTTCTGGGCCCCTATCTCGATTATTTACCCAATTTCAATGTTATTGTTCTCCCAAATTCAATATTGTTCTTGAACAGTTTGTATCATAAAGTGTCTGGTGCTTCACAAGTGTCCCCCTCTTGCGGGTGACGATTGTCTCTTGATATAGGATATAGTTCCCTTGCTAGACAATGGAAAAAATAGATTAGACTAACACTTCAGTAAGTCACTTTTACTGTGCATGTTCGAAATACGTGAGTTCCCAGTCCACCCCCCGAATCTGCTTCAGTCCGGAGGACATGCTGGATGCTGGTCAGTGTGAAGAAAGGGCAAAAGTGTCAACAAAAACAACAATTAGTGTTTTGATTCTGTTCCCTCGATCTGTCCCTCAGCGGAAAGTTTCTCTAGAACCTCCTTCGATACTCTCTCTGAAAGTTAGAAAACTCCACTTGCAACATTATTCCATGGAGGAGCATACCCATCTGTGCGACATTAGCTGGATCTCTGATGAAGGTGAGGACGTCTACTTCGATAGGTCTCCCCACCATCTCTGGAAAGTCAGTCACTAAGCGAAAAAGAACATTGGGGGTCATTCCGAGGTTGGAGGTAAGTATTAGTTCTTACCGGCATGGCGGAAAGAACGAGTCCGATCTGGTACCATGCCGCTATTTACAGGCCATTCCGACCTCGCGGGCACAAGCTTTCCGCCATGCCGGTAAATCCCCTAGCGGCATACCGCTAAAGGGCCCGTTAAACCCCTTACCGGCATGAAGCAAGACGTACTTAACAACACCGCCGTCGAAGCTTTGACGACCGTAATTAGCAGTGACTGTAATTTACGGTATCCGTAAATTACGGTCACCGCTAAATAACAGATACGGAAATTACATCATCGCACAGGAACGGGAAGGAGCGCGGCGGCCATCTTCAAAAACACAATCCATTTCCAACCTCTCCAGGTAGCACCCTTGGGACGAACCTGAACCTCGGAAAAGGCCTACACAACCGCCAGCTATGCCCAAAGCACCCAAGAAGTCGGCGGACCGCCTCTGCAAGCAGCGCTTCAGCCCCGAGGAGCTGCAGGCCCTGGGGTGCCACCTGGAGGAGCATGCAGATGTCGTGTTCAGCAGCAACATGAGAAGAGAGGCAGTGGCCCGCAAAAAAAACATATGGGCAGAACTTGCCCAAAGGGTGAGCGCGGTAGGCACCACCCCTCGCACCCCCAGGGACTGCCGCAAGAGGTGGGACGACATGCGGTTGAGGATGCGGAGCATCCTCTCAGCCAATCGCAGCCAGGCACTGCAAACTGGAGGTGGACCAGCGAAACTAGAGCCATGGGAGGAAACATGCGCTGCATTCATTGGCACAGAAACAATTGAGGGCGTTGGCGAAATGGAGTGTGGGGCTCCGTCGTCTGCTGATGGAGGTGAGTGCCCAAAGTCAACACCGCCAATGGCAAATACATGCAGAATACACCTCCATGCCACGTCCAATGGACCTTGTCATACTGCCCTCCACCCATCCTGATAATGGCAAGACAACTGCCACCAAGGGACAAGTGCCACCACAGAATGCCCACCAACCACAGTGCAGTAAGTAGCACATCCCAATAAGCACACTGTGCAGCAGGCTTGGCAGTGTGCGAGTCAGACTGCACATGACCTGGCCAGGATTAGTGACTCCAACACCTGCGTACATATCCAACACATGCGTAGAATCCAGTGATGTAGTAACGGCCAAAATGCCACCACCAAAATGACTGAAATGTGAATTCTGCCATTAATTACATTAGCGTCTCACACAACCACTCATGTTGTACCTTTGTTCTACCCCCACAGGCAGTGAGCATGAGGGCGATGAGCCTGAGAAAAGCCGTCCCACCACATCGAGTGCCAAAGGCAGGGACCACCGCGTACCGGCCAGGAAGGACCGAAACACCACAGCTCCTCCAAGGCCCATTGAGGTTGCACAACCCCCATCCCTCACTGCATCTGTGCCTGCTAACATCACCACACCAAGGTCAGAGGATTCCAGCATCTCTGGGGAGGTGGCAGCCACGGCCCCTCTGCAAATTGTGGACAGCCCCTTGTCAATTTGTGGTGCGTCTGAGGAGAAGTACTACCCCACTGTACACACACCCGAGCCCTACAATGTCCCCCAGGTGTCATGCAGTGACTCAGGGGAGGGTGACACACCAGTCCGAAGTGCACGTGGCGATGCACCGGGAGACGCAGATCCCGTGCCCAGTAACCCATTTGAGGCCCTGTCAGGGCATGTTGCCCCAATCCCCTGCAGGGATGATACGCCATCCCAGGATGCACTACGTGCAGGACAGCTCACTGCCCTCATTACTGTCTTCAATGAGGAGAACCGCCAGGGCAGGTTGGAGTTACTGGAGGAGCTCAGGCAAATGCGTCAGGTGTTCACGGAAGGCACCAACCGTGTGTGTGAGGCACTTGCATGCATTGCAGACGCCCTTGTGGCAGCACATCCCACCCATGTGACTCAGCAGGAGGACACCCCCTCTACCAGTCGCCCCACCCCGGCAAACCCGGTGCGCCGCTCGCTGCGTTCTCAGCGGCGCAGGAACATGCCCCCCCCCCGGGCCCTGGGAGCATGGATGAATAGGCAATGCAGGCACATGTGGACTCAATGTGCTACACGGGACTAGTGTTGCGGAGTTGGGGTAGGGGGGTGAGGGTGTGTATGGGAGTTGGGGGGAGGGGGGTGAGGGTGTGTATGGGAGTTGGGGGCAGGGGGGTGAGGGTGTGTATGGGAGTTGGGGGAGGGGGTGAGGGTGTGTATGGGAGTTGGGGGGAGGGGGGTGAGGGTGGAGGTTTTGTTGTTCATGTTGGAACCTACAAATACAATACACCGGTTGTGCATAAAAATATCAGAGTGGACATTGTTCAATGTGCATGCGTCTTCTAATAACTCACAGTGCATGGTGTACATGTATCCCCAAAACCAGTGCCCGATGCCCTGTCATCCTGACACCCTCAGCTGACTTGAGTGTCAGAAATATTGTCCAATCAATGATTGCCACACGGCACATCCCTCCTGTGCACCTGCACCGTGATGCTGTCCTGCCATTTCTTCCTCCACCCCCTCATCATCATCTGGTGGTAGCAGTTCCAGGTCAGGGTGCAGTGGCACGTTCCGACGGATGCACGCATTGTGCAGCTTTACACATGCCATGGTGATCCTGGCAACCTTCTCGTGGCTGTTGATGAGTGCTCCACCCGAACGGCTGTGGCAACAAAATAGTGCCTTCAACAGGCCAAATGTCTGCTCTATGGCCACCCGTGTACGGATATGGGCTCGATTGTAGTCCTCCTCATGCCTGTTCTGTGGGTTGCGGATAGGGGTCATGAGCCACGGCTTCCAAGGGTAGCCACCATCACCTGCATGGAAGGGGAATGAAGGTAAGTGTTTGTACATTGATGGTGGGGAACTGTAGCAGTCTTGCATGGCAGCTGGTGATTCCTGGCCATACAAACATGTCCCTGGTTGCATCAACCCCATTACTGGCCCGGCTATGTGTCCTGTGCCATGGAATGATGGAGGGGGTAGCTTCTTCAAGGTGGCTTATGGTGTGCACTCACATCTTGTTGCACGTGCACCGTATATGCGTGCAGCAGTGTTGGCCTGAATTCATTGATGTGTTGGGTTCTGTGTGATTTGGTGGCAGGGGGTGTTGACTGTAGTCAGTAGCATACTCGTCTTGCTGCACTGATCAGTACCATGGTGACTTGCACCACTACTATGGGTGTGCGGAACAAGGGACACGCTGCGGTATCCCTGTTGTGCTCACTTCTATGCACTCCCAGGGACGTCTGTCTTGTGTGGTGGGGTGCAGGAGGCTGCGAGATAGTGCATATGCAGTGCATGGTGCAGGATGGCCTTACGGTGTGTGTGGTCCGCCAATGACTGGTGCTTGTGTTGTGTTGTTGGGCCAGGTTACCTGTCGGACGAGTAGTGTTGTGTTCTGTACATTCTGGCATCGCTGTGAGGTTAGGCAGTCATGTGCCATGTCGATTGCCTTGGGGCACTGTGTTCTGTGGGGTGCACATCGTGCACTGGCGTCAACATTCCCACAAAGGTGTGGTATGCACCCCCACCCTTTCCCACCAAGTTGGGGTATTCATCCACCCCAATCATGGCACCAATGCGCTGCCATGGCCCAATCAGATGACTCACCAAGCAGTCAGGCACGTTGTCCAGCATGTAGCTCCATCTAGCGTGGTAGCGTGGGGTTTCGCAGGACCAGGGGGTAATGTCTTATTCGGGGGTATTGGGCACCTCAATGTGTGATGTCTTTACTGGCATTTCATACCATCTGGGCGTCAATGGAGCGGTATTGCTTGCAGTTGCGATACGCCACCTCCATTGCATGTGGACAGTTCAATTCCACGTGGGTGCAGTCGAGGGCACCCATGCAATTTGGCATGCCTGCCAGTGCATGGTAGGCAACTCATGTGTCCAATATCTCCTGAGGTGTCCGGGGTAGGGATATGTAGTCCCTTGTGTGTTTCAGGAGGGCATCGAGCACTTGTTTGAGTATCTGTGAAGATATGGCCTGTGGTATGCCATGCATGTGCCCCACTGTATGCTGCTACGTGCCTGTGGCAAGGAAGTTGAGTACAGACACTACCTTGAGTCGAGGGGGGATTGCGGGGTGGATTTCTATGTAGCTCACTATGTCGTACCATAGTGGTGATGGTGTCCCGGTCAAGCCGGTACAGGGTGTGGACCTGCTCTGGTGTGAGGTTGAAGGGGGAGGCTCTGATGCGAGTGATTGGGGGCTGCCGGCGTGGTAATGGTGGCTGCACCGGTAGGGCATGCCGGGCCTGTCGCACCCTCCTTCTCCTCCTGTGTATCCTCTGTGGTGGTGGCTGTGGTGGTTGTTGTTGTTGCTGTTGTTGTGGTAGCTGCCTTGCATGCAGGACTTCCGGCTCCGGTAATGCTGCTACTATTGGTGTAATCTTGGTGTGGGAGGGGGTGTGGTGGGTGGGTGGGCTCCTTTTATGCTGTGTCAGATTGCATTGAGTCCACCTGTGCTGATTGTGTGCACCTGTGGCTCTAGGAACCACTGCTCAGAGTTCTTTACTCCTTCTCTGAGATGCCTGTATGTACTCCATGCCGGTAAGGTACTTTACAGCCTTGGGGATGCCGTAATTTACGTGTGCTACTTACTTTGAATCAGCTCCGGTTTACGCCATGCCGTTAATTACGGCATGGTGGGTCGCGCGCGCGACCCAAGACCATTAATTACGGCATAGTAGTTTACGATGCCGTAATTTACGGTCTGAGGGGTCAGAATAGCGTGGAGCGGAAAACCATGCCGGTAAAGCATTACCGGCATGGTTTGGACCTTACCTCCAACCTCGGAATGACCCCCATTGTGTGCCAGTCTGCTGTCTTTGGGTGACAGGGACATTTGCCCTGCCTTGCTGAGTTCAGGATTGCAGGTTCTTTTCTTGACGTGGACAATGTTTGCACTGTCCAGAGGCATGGATTGCAACCAGTATACTCATTTTGTTTAACAGCTGGCTCAAATTTTCAGTGTTTGCTGGATCTCAAATAAAGGTCAGAGTGTCAGTTGTTCTCCCGACAATAGATGGACAATCTTTGATTATGCGAAAGAAAAGTGTATTGATGAGTTCATCTAGAATCGTCTGTGGTGGAAGAATTTGCGTCCTTTTCGCTGTACTCTGGCAGTAAAATTAAGGCTTCCGCGATGACAGTAAGCAGTTGCCAGATTACCTTCTTGTTGGCAGGATCTTGTATAAAGTCTGAGACACTGGTGACCCTCCCTACCAGCGAAGAATATGATACCAATACTAAATGGATGTAGTTAAGCACGTCCTTTGTGATGTCTTTACTGGGGTACACCATAAGTGCTGTCGAACAAAGTCTTGGTACTGGGTGATTCAGGATACTGTATTTTGTTTTCAATGTAAATGTCCTTGATCAATGTTGTTATAGTCTTTTCCTCAACAAGGCTTAAGTGTGACTTGGTTAAAAAGTTTGTGTTAACAACTGTGCTGTGGCTTACATGCACAATTTTCTTCTTCATCCTGCAACTAGGATGCACAGAGTGTCCGTTTTTTTTCTTCTTTTTTTATGTCCTTACCCCTTTTTTGCTTAGGGGAAATGTTCAAATTAAGCCACAACTTGCAAACGGGTTCTTTTTTGTCTTGGCTTTGCTGCTCATGCGTCCTTCTTCCTCGTCATGGATCTCGTCTGCACGTGCTGTGGTTCTTCCCCGTTGTCTGTAGTTTCTTTGCGGTGGGGTACAGCTAGAGGGCTTTCTCCGATATAGGGCTTAATGTCATTGAGAATAATCCATGCTCTCCTGCCCTGCAGATTCACATCTGATGGAGTGCAGTCCTCCATGATGAAAAGACCATTGAATCTTGGCTCGTCCCACCTCTTCCTCGTGTGGTTTTTTACCAACACTGCATCTCCAGGAAAGATGAGTGGAACACGTAGACCTTGAACTGGGTCTGTTGCAGTGTCTCCTGCTGTGTTTTGTGCTGCGCTGCACCCTTTTCGCCGTTGTTGCAGTTGGTCTGAAATTACAGTAAGGCTGGATGTCATGCAGTTCAGGTACTTTTGCATTTCGGATCCCAGGACCTCTTGGGTTGACTGGGCATCACTTCTAGCTCTGTCTCGAGCGGTTAGGGGAGTATTTATTCTTCTTCCTGTGACTATCTCGTGTGGCGTAAGATGATGGTCGGAGCCTGGTTGGTTCCGAAGAGCATACAACGCCAATGGAAGGCAGTGCAACCATCCCTTCTTTCGAGTAAGCTTCAACTTGGCTATCCTTTCCTTTAACAAGCCGTTGAGCCTCTCACAAACCCCATTACCTTCTGGATGATACGCCAAAGAGAACTTGTGCTTTATACCAAGCAGCAAGCTAATCTGCTCAAAGACTGCATTTATAAAATGAACCCCATTATCTGATCTCATCACTTCACACAACCCCCACCTAGGGAACACTTCTCTTGCTAGGAATTTGGCCGCATGGGTAGAGTCTGGGTGTGTACATGGACTTGCTTCTAACCACCTAGAGAATGGACACACCACGACAATTAAGTATCTGTACCCGTTGCACACTTGAATCATGTCGACATAGTCGATATGTAAGTGCAGAAATTTGGCCGGGGGATGACTCCTCTCACTACTTTTAATGTGTGCCCAGCGGTGAATTGCTGGCAGATTATGCAGTTCACCATAAAGAATGCAACATGCTCACCTAAATTCGGTATAAACCAGTCTTCCATGAGCATTGCTGCTAGATTTTCTTTTGACATATATATCGGGTAGTGTAGCTGTTCTAATGCTATTTTTAGTAGGGCTACAGGCATTACTGGTTTACCAGTGCTGTCTTGCCGCCACAACCCATCGCAGGGGTTTAAGGAACACCCTCGACGTTTCCACAGGTTCTTCGTGTCCTATGGTGCCTCCCCTTGTAGCTCCATCAGTTGTGTCTGCCCCAGATTGCTATAGGCTTCAGGTGTGGTTCGTGCCACCATCATTCTCTCATGGGTGCACGCCACTTCCACTTCCATAACCGTCTCACTTTTGGATGCCATACGCTTGGCTTCCGTGCCTGTTGCATGGTTTCCACGCGACACAAAATCTGTCCCTTTCGTGTGGGCGGCACATTTCACGAACACTATGCCCACTGGGAGCTGTAATGCCTTAATCAGCCTGTCCAATAAGGGTGCCTGCTGTACTGGCATGCCGTCGGCTTGCTCGGAATTAGCCCCTCCTTTTCCAGCGCGCTAGTCCTGCGTGCACTGTGGACATCACATAGGCGGAGTCAATGTACACCGTTACTTCCTGGTCTGTGTGATTCTCAATGGCGAGTATCAACGCCAATAATTCTGCAGCCTGTGCTGAATAATGAGATGGAATTCGTGCACTGACGAGTACTCAAAATTCTGCGTTTGCTATGTGTTTCATTACAGCAATGCCTGTATATCTTTGTCCATCTTCTTGATCGATTCTTGAAGAACCCTCAATAAAAATGATTTTCCCTCCCGCCAGGGCATTTCCTTTCACCCTGGGATTTCATCATAGAATTCTTCATAGTTTGCACAGTCATCTATTGGCTCTCCTTCAGTGACTGGCTCGGCTATGAACGTGGCTGGGTTCACTGTTTTACATCGAACTATTTTGATTTATGGATTAGATATGATCACTTCATATGCAGAAGCTCTCTGAGATGTCAATGTGCCCTTTGGTTTCTCTAAAATGGCAAATAATGAGTGCTCGACGTATAACGTCATGGAACATCCCATTACAATGGTTGTCGCCTTCTCTATGGCGAACGCTGCAGCAGCTAAACTTTGTTCGCATTGGAAATTGGCCTTTCATTAATGGGTCCAGGTTCCCACTGTAATATGCCAGGGGCTTGTACCCCAACAAGGTTTTTTGAGTGAGTACTGCCATCATAACTCTGCCATCTGTATGTGAAAACAGGTAGAATTCCTCTGCACAATTAGGAATCCCAAGAACTGGAGCCCTCCAAATCACTCTCTTGAGTTCTGCAAACCCTTTTTCCATCGATTCAGACCATTCAATCTTTTCCTTTGTCAGCTGGGCCTCCTTTAGGGCCTAGAGCAAGGGCTTGGTATGTGAGCTGTAATTGAAAACCCATGCTCTAACATAGTTGCACAAGCCTAGAAAGCTCTGCATTTGCTTTATCGTGTGTGGCTTAGCCGTGTTCAATATGGCTTCAGCCCTTTCTGGGGTTACCTTCTTGCCTTCATGTGAGATCAGCTGGGCTATGTATAGCACCTCCGGTTGACAATATTGTAACTTTTCCTTGTCAACCTTATAACCTTTCTCAGCCAGTATAGTCAATAGCTGAAAAGCATCGCGCCTGCATTGCTCCTCTGTGGTGCTGCAGATTAAGATGTCGTCCACATACTGCAAGACAACACTTTCTAATGCAATATTGCTTAGGTCCATCTGTAGGACTCTGTTGAAAATGGATGGGGACTCACAGTACCCCTGTGGCAACCTCGTGCTTTTCAAACGCATTTGTCTGAACAATTTGTCTGATTGAGAAAAAGTTGTTTTTCAAGTCAATCACTGTGAAATATTTTGCCTCGATGGGTATATTACATAGGATTGTAGACGGGTTAGGGACTAGAGGGAACTCGGCCTCAACAATATCGTTCAATGCTCATAAATCCTGGATTAAATGCCAAGACCCTCCCTTTGATTTTTTGACAGGATACATCACATATTACATGGTGACTCTAACGTCACTAGGATGCCTTGGTCCATCATGGTGGAAATTGTCTTTGCGATCCCTTCATCCGCCTCTCTGGACATGGGATATTGTCGGGCTCTCAGTAAAATTGCTCCTGGTTTCAGTTTAATTTTCACTTCTCCCACCCCCTTCAGGAGGCCTACGTCATAGGGTCCTGTAGTACATACTGAGACAGGCACCTGGGCCATGTCGTCATCAAAGTATTCCGGACGTATCAGAGTCAACATCATTCTCTGAGGCACTTCTCTTTTGTTCATTTTAACCCAAAAGATGAGACTCACTTCCACCCTTGTCTCTTCCGAGTCTGGTTGCTCTTCAAACAGATCGTCATCGGTGACGTCAGTCACTCGATACCCTTCTTCAATGGCGATAATCACGCACCATTGTCTGCCTTCATCATCGTAGCTTTCAACCAATGCTACTTTCCCTCGCACTGCTACAGCATGTATCATCAAGGGAAATACTTGTCCCTCTTCTTCATGCATAGGTATTCTTGGTCTGATTAAAACTCATCAAGGGTCCTCATGACCTTGTCTGCAAGGCCTGGCAATCCCGCCATAAGTACACGCATTCCATATGCGAAATTTCTGGCTCCAGCGGTATAGCGGTTGTTCTGCTGTTGATTAGCCACCTGTTGCATGTTCTGTTCAGCTGGGTTAGTTAGCATGGCTCCTTCAAGAGCATACTTTGATAATTTCTTTTGCACCAGCTTCGCTTCCTCCACCTTTCGAGTTGCCTCCTTTTTTCGATTTTTCTCTTGCAACAATCTACAGTAATGTGCAATAGTTAGCTGTATTTCAGCTGACACCCCCTCTGACCATGGGGTGTTCCTTCATGCCGGTCAGACTCTGTGGCAGACTCTGATGTCCTCGGTGCGGACTCACTAGCGTCTGACCATCGTACCCCTTTGTCCCTTGGGAGCCGCTTTTCGCGCTGTCTCCCTTCTTCATTTGTCTCGCACTCAGTCTCCTCTCCAGAGTCGGACATTGATTGTTCCCAATTCACGCAACTCCTTGAGTCATCATCAATTTTACTGATTTCTAATCTGTCCAGGGACGGTTTCCTGCTCCCACTACTTCAGGTGACATCCTCAGTGTCATATAGCTGAGTGTTTTCCAAGCGCTCGTCTTCCTCCTCTCCTGGGGATATATGTTCTAGCCCCATTTCATCATATAAATTATCGATCATTTCCCCAATGCTTCTGGTGTTAAAGTCATCTTCAATATTTGCCCCAGTCGTACCTGGTACTGATTCGTACGCAGGAAAGAATTCTTCAATGTCTTCCCAGTCTACAACTGGATCGGGTTTTTTAACTTCCCTCTCCAAATATTCGAGATTGCGTGCCCTCTGTCTACGCATACTTTCAATATCATCATCAAATTCTTTGCGTTTCCTTGCCTCTTCTCTGACCTTATCTTCTTCCCTTCTCCTTTCATTTCTACGTTCATCTGCCCTTCGAACGTCCTCGTCTCTTTGTTTTCTTATCCATTTTTTAACGTACCCTTTGCTCTTCCTCCAACTTTTGCTGTTTCTGTTTGTCTTGGTCATAGGCTGCTCTCTGTTAGTGATTCAGCTGTTTTTCTTTCTCTTCATGATATAGCTGTTCAGCCTATCTTTCCTTCTTATCCTCCCGTCCCTTAACTCCTTCTCTTTTTCCCTTCTCTGTGCCTCATCTAACCTCTCTTTAGGTCTCACTTCATCACTTCCTTTTCCATCGAGTTTCAATAATATTTGTCCTCCCATCCATTTGTCCTTTGTGAATGCTATCTCATTATTTCTGTCTTCACTTGCTTTCCATTTCTTTCCCTCTCTCTCGTTATCGAGAGATGAACTTGTCTGTGCCTGATCCTTCCTTTCATCATCGTGTCTCTCCTTGTCCCTCGGGACTGCGAAGGTAAGAATCTTGTCCCGATTCTTCCCTCGATTTTCGTCACTACTGTATGTATCTGATTCATATGCGAGGTTGCTGTACCTGTAGCTGCTTTAAGCTCCCTTGATGGGTAGAGTCCCCCAGGCTTACTTCCCTCGGTTTCTGTTTCAGGCGGGGCAGGTGGTGCGGTAGGCGTCTCACCCACCTCCGTGCATACATTTAATATCCAGTCTGTAGATGGCTCTTCCTCCTTTGACTGTTCGATTATTTTCCAAAGTTCTAGAACAGCAAGACGTTTTTCTAGCTTCTTGCCTGTATATGTGGAATGCAAGTAAGTCGTCATATGCTGTAAAACGGCTTTAGATTAGGACCCATTTTGTGGCCACGGCATAAACATCTTGTGGGCGGTACCCTTAACCCACTCAGTGATATATTTCTTAAGCTTGGGTGCATGTTTCGGCAGTTGCTTACATGGGTGCGCTAACCGAGTAATGTCTTCCATGCTTACATCTGTTCTATTGCCCTCTTATACAACACCTTTCAATGCTTTCATGCAACTTTAACACTGCCAACAATATGAGGGAGCACCAAACACTGTAAGCTCCAATCTGATTTTTCCCGCCAAAACTTTTATATCACCAATTTACTCAAAAACATCAATTTGTGTACGATTCCCTCTTGACTATAGAATCGCGTAAAATCCTAATCAGTTCTAAACACCAAACAACAAAATTCCTTACATGTGACACACAACATAACATGTACGACAGACACTTCACAGACTAGACAGACGCCAGATGGACACAAATATCTCTGCCTCTAATTTGTACCCCAACATGGAGTTTAAACGAACCCTGTTCAGGACGTCTTTAAACGTGGTGGTAGCCTAGTCGTCCCCTAGTATATGGGCCTCTGAGTTCACGTTTCTTCTGACCTCTATATTAAAGCGCAGGAATAAGGCGTATCCTCTCTTTTTTTTCTCAGGTGTCCACCCTGGTATCCTCTCTCTTCTCAGGTTTCCGCCCCGGTATCCTCTTTCTTCTCGGGTGTCTACCCCGGTAACCGCTATTTATTTAATTATTCTCGAGTCATTATCCCCTTATATATATACAGTCTTCTCTACTTCTTATTATTTTGTGTTTTCCACCTCCCTCCGTTACCTTTTCCCCTACTTGTTCTAAAGCCTATGACATTTGCCAAAACATTCCATTTTTTTTTTCACTCACCGTTCGCATCGTTCCTCTCTGGACCCTCGGGATCACCGCCTCCTGAAGTCTTTCACTTGATCCGCTGCCCGTAGGAATGGGAAGGGATATGTTTTTAAAACAGATCCCTTCAGGCCCACCGCAGTTTTGGATCAATTTATACTACCATTGTCCATGGGAAGCTTCACAGTCTACTCAGCCAAATGGCGAAGGACTCGTGATATTGCCGAAGACCTAGAGTTACTTTGTGTCGACGGTCAAGAGGTGTCTTATTTTAATCAATAATCAATAGTTGATGCTCAAAACCATCCTCTGCTACCAAGTGTACAGGAGGGCGGAGTGACCTCTGACAGGCCCATAGGATCAGAGCTCACCCTCAAATACTTTAAGACGAGATAGCTGCATCTTGAGGTGGATGGGGTGTGGGATTCTCTTACTCCAACACCAATCAATAAGGACAACTCAATGGTTTGGCAAAGGGAAGTCTGTTTAATGACAAGTACAAAAAACATGGAAACATGGAAATCAACAGTAATGCGATCGCCCGTCTCGCTTCAACTCCCGACAATCTTCATTCAACAGCAATAGTTATAGCAAAAATTCATCATCATTGACGTTTCAACACTCATAAGTTTGTCATGCAATTCTATTAGTTGGAAAAGGTAACTTAAGAATAGGTGCTATATCAGTATATGGTAACGGAGTGTGGGGATTGGAGAACTCTTATCGGGTAGGCGTCTACGCCCTTCCCTTCTACATTACTCATGCAGACGTCACTAAACGTACAACGTCTCATTGGTTCTACTATCTATAGGACCTTAGATTATTTGGCCCTCTGTGATTGGGCTGGCTACAACCCTAAGTATAAATCTCCACTTTAATTAGCAGCATGCAGAATGTTTGCCCAGATGCAGTGTGCCCCCCTTCCATCAATCAGCACTTTAGGGCTACGTGTCAATTAGGTGGCTGGGGATGGCCTCCAACCTGTAGCTTCTTGTCAGGAAAAGTTATGGTATCTTCTGCTTTTGGGTGACATTGACGTTGGTACCTCTTCGCGCTCGGCTAGTCACGTGTTGGCACACCGTGAATCTGCTTCTTTTTCCTTCTATATGTGCATTTAATTCTCATTTTCGGCCGCAACCTGCATGGGCCTCCTTATCTCGACCTTCACGGGGCAGGCTGTTCTTCTCTCAAGTTTCGATTCTCCGAGGTTACTGTCCGCCTCCCTCACTTGGTTTGACCTCAACCTCCCAGGCACGAGCTGCCTCTTGCTGAGTTTCGATTCCGCTCTTTCGTCTTGCTTTGAGCTGGCATACGAATCTCGCCTGTTTGACCCTTAGCAACCTGGGTTTAATTCTGCTATTATATGAAGTGGACTCGCACTCATATAATGTGCTTTGTTGAGGTAGATACATAGGTGGCGCTTGCAGCTCTATTCTTCTACTAAGCATAGCAGGCAGTACTGTTTTCTTAGCTTCTTGCGTTCCAAGCCTATTTACAGGCGTTATCTAGTTGCATATTTTCATCCTGCTTTATAGTTACATTTCTTTATTATTTCGACATCGTCTCTTCTTCTAGGTCCCTTACGTCATTATTCATAACATTTCGTCTTTGTTTATCACCTTTTTGGTTGTCCTTTCCTTCATCTGTGAGTCTCTCCGGGCCCTTGTGTCGTCACCATTCGCCTTCGATTAAGGCCCTTTGGGTCTCTTCTGGGACAGTTTGCAAGTAGTCTTTATTTCTTATCAGCTGCTGGTACGGTTGTCTCAATGGATACTGTACTGCCCATGGTTGTCTGGTTATTGGCACTTCAATGGGCATTGCTCTTCTGATGGGCACTGGGCAGAGCCCTAGTGCAGCTCTCTGCTGGTTTATTTGTTCATCATATGTCACATATCTTGGCGTGTACATTCTTGGTACTTCAAAATGGGTGGCTGGAGTGCAGGCCATATCTGGGACCTCCTCTACATAGTTATGCCCTGGTATTGGCTGATTCTTTCATTCTTCTCATTAGCCTGCATGCTGAGCTGTGAGGTTTCTAAGGACCCAGTGGCATGTGGCCCCATATTGAAAATCCCACCCACTCTGGCATGTGTTCTGCCACCCACCCCCTTTGAGAAATGGTCTGCTGTTGCGTGGGCGCTGGAACACGTGGTCTGCTGGTACTCCATAGCAAGATTCCTTTCTAGTAAGTCATCCCAGCGGGGTTCATGAACTCCCAAGATTTGCAAGTAGGCCAGAGATTTGCTAGTAGTCGTTGCCTGACAGTAGCGTACCCTGCATTCCGGTCCTGTGTGGTGATCACTGGGAACTGCAGCCCTGAGTTTATTGGAATAGAGCTGTTCCTGTGGGTTATCAATTTTTACTAGACCTACGGCAACCTGTTTTCTGTCCAAAATTTGGAGCAGAAACAGCGCTGGTCACAGTTTGGGATGAACTATTGCAAGTGGGTAATCAAGGGGGATTATCACTCCTTGTTATGTTAGACCTTTACACGGTCTTTGACACTGTGGACCACAACAGTCTTATTGACACGACTAAGGACAATAGGGAATGTCTCCGTCGGCATTATCAAATGGTTCACCTCTTTTTTTGTCACAGAGGCAACAACGAGTGTTCTTATCAAATGCCCTCCTGCAGCACTGCAGAGTCTTCAGGGGCCCTCGCCGTTTTATTTAATTTATATCTTTGCCCATTAATGGACATACTGCAAAGGCATAAGGACTGAGTTAAGTCATATGCAGGCGGTGCTCAGGTTTTTCTTAGACTAAATGATATAGAGGAATCTTTTGTACGGGTGAGCAGCTGCCTGAAGGAGGTCAGTGGCTGGATGTTCACTAATTGGCTCTAACTCAATCCAAACAAAACAGATCTTATCCTGTTAACTCTGAAGCACCTTTCTAGGTGAGAATAGATGTCCTCCATCTATCTACCTTCTGGGATCAGAATTGAATTATGCTAATAGGATAACACATTTAGGATGCATATGGCAGAGCGACATGGGTTGTGAAGGTCAAATTGGAGCCAAAGTTCAGGCTGTCTTTTATAATCTGCGGATGTTACGGCAGGCTCTCCCATATGTACCTAAGAAGGACTATGCCTGGCACTGGTAGGAGCCCTGGTAAATTCCAAACTGGCTTGTATTAACAGTCTATTGGCCGGGGCTGCTGCCAAACAAATATATTGTCTGCTGAAAGCACAAAATGCAGCAGTTAGATTGGTGTTCGGAGGGAAGAAGTCAACGACCATGTAGTCCCTCCTCTGACTTGGTAACCTATTGCTGATTAGTTTGTAACATCTGCGCCTTGATACGATTTGGTTTGTCATAGTAGCGCAATACAAATAGCTCAATCAATCAATTAATGAATCAATCAGTCATATCTCTATGGGGACAGTGAGCCAGCGAGATTCCTCCTCATCCACCCTCTGGGATGCCCATTGTGTAGCGCCTGACCAATCCTGTCTCCTGAGACTCACACCCCCATGGGGAAGTTTTGGGAGTTCCTTCAAGGGCGCTGGGAACTGGTAAGGTTAATACAGGTGGTTCTGGATTTGCTGACCTGTTTACTCCCCTACCCCCCCGCCCTCGCTCCTGGCAAGGGCTTAGAAAGGTTGGGTAATTTTTCTCTGTTAGAATGCAGTGGGGTGCCCATCTATGAGGGATACATGTGCATTAAGTAAGGACTGCGACGAGTAAGAGTACGATTTAGGTCAAGCAGGATTAATTGAAAGTAATCTCAGCATTCCATTGGAGGGAATGACCATCCCCCCACATCACCCCCCACACACTTCAGGGACAGGTTTCCTTTTTTTCATTCCCTGTAAGCAGCTCAGTCCTACAGAACCATGGGCCTCACGTTGAGTCGGGCGGTCTGGTAAAAAAGTGCTGGTATCACTTTACCGGACCGCCCGACTAGGGGTTTGCCAGTGTGGCACCTGGCTTACCTCCAGCTGAATGCTGGAGGTAAGCCAGGTGCCCTATCGGCCAAAAAAGCCCTTATTACCGTCACCGGCATTGCCGGTGGCGGTAATGACAGAAAATCCCCTTGTGTGGGACTCAATGAACAGGGATTTACACTGTCCCGCCGGCACATGTAATTCGGTATCAATGCCGCCGGACGGAGTGCCCGTAAAGGTAAGTACCAAATGGCAGCATCCTGGAATGAGGCCTCTGGTTCTGCTAGCACTCCACTTTTCATATACTGCCCTTGGGGACCAGCAACAAAGAAGTGCAGGTTCGAAAGAAGGGGGGAGGGAAAGAGGGCATTTAGAGGCAAGGATACAAGAAAGTAAATCTGTTCAACCAGTTCAAGGTAAAACATTCAGATAGGGCTGCCAGCACAGGCCTGTCAAAGTGAAGAGGCAGCATTTTACCGGAAAATGCAGGTACCACAGTGACAACAAATACAGAGAAGGAAAGGCAGGCAGGCTGTGAATGAAACTGACGCTTTTGCCAGCAGTACCAGTCTGCAGGGAAAAGGGACCATAGGGATCCTAAAAACACCCCTGTGAAATGCTCCTGAGAGAGTAACTCACATGCAATCTTCTCCACAGACCCCTGGGGGTCCTTATCACTTGTACTGCACATGTTCTAACTAGAGAGTCATAGTAGTGGGAGGAAGGCAAACAGTGCGACCCAAATCCATGGGTGTGCACAGAAACAGTGGCACTTATACCAGTGAAATTGGAGCCCCAAATGTTAGACATATGGACTACCCAGTAGATAACTCCAGCAAAATTTAAAGTGATAAAGTGACTTCCTAACATGAAGTGTAAAGGGCCTTAAATATGCTAAGGGCCCTTCATGCTGGAACCGATATTTATCTTCCACCTTCTGGCTGAAATGGCCACGCAAAGTAATAACTAAGAGGAGAAACACACTTATGGGGACATTTTGGCATCTGTGAAAGGTCCATCGGATGGAGAGGGATTTCTTCAAGGTCCCTTCCGCTCCTTCAAAGGGATTTTTGACATTCATCACATGATGCAGGAAGACAAATGAAGCGGTAATACAGGCAGTTCTTCTGGGCGAGTTTGCAGATTTTCTTGATGTGCTCTGTCCATAGGGGGTAGAAAACCTACCACTGCGTTATCCCTATGAACGTGATCGGACGCATATGAAGAAAAAAACACACACACGCACACGCACCCCCCCCCCCCTCCCCACACCACCCCCCCACATTCACATGCTTTAGCTTGACAACCATCTTTTCCTCGTTCAGTGACAGCTGCTGGCCCCCGTGGCAGACCGCCAGTGCTTTAGAGTGACGCGAGGACGCCACGCAGGCGCATGCGCCATTGGCTCTCATTCTTCCCTGCTAGTTTCTAGGACCCGACCGGAGGTAAGCAGGGTAGTCTTCATCTGAACAGGACCACTGGCCCTACTCTTTGGGGCTCTGTTGTTCAAGAACGCACCCCACCGGGTGGGCGGGAGCGATGGGGCCAAATGAAACCCATCCCAGCAGCACATTAAGCAACCACACATAGGTAATATGGTCAACACAGGAGTGCACCCAGCCATGTAGTACCAGGCCGTAGCTGCGACAGTACTATTAATACATTAAAGTGACTACTCCGTGCATACCTTTTGCTTAAGAAGTCAATAACTTCACAGTGGCTGGCTGGGAATGCCATGCGCCGCCCACTGTTCTAATGCTCACGCCGTCAATGCAAACAGCACACAACAGCTCCGACCAGGGCGAGCCAGGTTCCTCTTTTACAATGTGCAACAAGGTCGCCAAGCAATGTCGTGTGTTTTCCGTTACTATGTAGACTAGATTGTGAAATCTGTGCTCAGGTTATGTTAATTAAAGACTTTCATTGATGCATTCTAAAGGACTCATTGATTGTATTATCCTGAAAGAACCCTTTTTCATCCCCATGAGAGATACACGCAGGTTGTGTGGAATCTGGCGTTTTGGGGCATACTGCTTTGTCTTCTACTAGAGTTGGAATAAATCTGTGTATGTATTTTCCTGAGCTGGTTTCTTAGACGAGCTGATAAGCGGGGAATTTGTGACATGGCTGCAGGAGGCAGCTTTAAGCTTCTTACATAGACTACTTCCAGTCTGCTGCCCTCTGACACCTTGTTACCCTTCCTCGTGTTGCCCTATTGCTGTCACCTCCTCACGTCAGCATTGCTTCTTGCCACAGTGATGTGTGTGGTGACCTCCTAACCTTGGGATCAGCCTCTGTGTGCTCCTCCTTACTTTACTTCCCCCATTTAGTCATCCCAGCACATTCTATATCCGGTCCTTTGGTTTCGACCCTTATTCATCAATTCGTTTTTAATAAGTGTGAACTAAGCACCGAGTGCATCATCGAAGTTCTGTACATGTAATTATATAAAGAAGTACGACAATGACGTAAAAGCAAAAGAAATCAGAACATACAAACGCTGTGTATAACATTTTTTAAAACAGACCTAACCAAATCAAGCAATATCAAATGTAAGGAAAACAGAATGTCCCTTAGAAGACTCAGGCCCCAAACCAGGCCTTCAAGGACTTCCAATAGATGAATAAATGCTAGCACTGGCCTAAGAAGACCAGGAGAGCATACCAGCATAAAGATGGCAGCCCCAGAAAAAGACATTTTCAAAGTATAAAATGGGATAATCTGAGGGACCCCCAAACAGAAGATCTCAAAGCAGTGGTCAAAGTGGGTGGGAGTGGTTGGGATTGGCACTTCTCTACTTTTTAAATTACATTTTACTGTTCCTTCCGATACTTTTCTTTTTAAAATAAAAGTGTAGGAAGAAGTTGAAACTTGCACTGAACGTTCCCTTAAACAGCAGTCGCATGTGTTTTGGAGCACGGTGATGGGGTTTGTGGGGAGCAGGGACAGGCCAGTTCCACTACTTCTTTTTGTACACTTTGCCCACTGATCTCAGGGCTCTCGAGATCTCTTGTGCCGCCAGAAACAACCCATTTATACACCAGGGCGCTTGAGATGTAGCCATTGTCCACCTTTTGGGGAAAACAGTCAACACTAAACTGTGTTCTTGCACAAAGAGGAAGCCAGTGAAATTACAAAAGACTTGGCCTGCCGATGTAGCGAAAATTGCTTGAAGAATACCAGCCAGGTACGGATTACCCATATCAATAGGGAAAACAGTTAGTGTCTGTTAGTAAAGATTCCCAAGTATGTGAAAATGTTCCTCCAGTTGTGTAACCCCCCAACTTTTTGCTGTCGTTTAACCATAGTCTGACTTTGCCAGTGGAGCACAGCCTTAAGCTGCACTCCCCTGGGCTTTTTCGCTCACTTTGTTATGGGGAAACTGACATGCCCTTAAGGACAGTCACTACTGGCAGACTTTGTTTCTCTTAGTCCTTTTCAACGTTGAAACTTTTCTGCAACATGCTACAAGTGCACAATGTACCTAACAGTACAGTGTGCTTGGGTCCTCCTGTCATTTCCAAGGGCCCTAGACACCCTCGAAGGATTTTTTAGGAGAAGTGTGGTTGTACCTTGGACAGGGCTGTACCAGCTTATCTTTTGAAGTGTTTTTTTAACCCTTTCTTGCCATGCAAACCTCGTTTACCGCGTTTGGTACAGAAAGGTGGCCTGGCTCCAAAATGGCCATGCCACAAGGTTCTTTGTCCTGTCCTGTCCTTTGGCCATCTTGCACCTTCACCTTCCCCAGGTCGAGCCAACCTGGGTCAGTCCTTATTTGGGCATGCATTCTCCCGCAAAACCCCAAGCTTTCGCAGGCTTCTGCATGCCTTCTGTGTGTGCCCCCAGAATGTGGGCTGGACTGTCTGGTTCCAATACACATCTTGGGTGCCAGAGAGTCTGGTGTGCTGTGAATGAGTGGGACCACTGTGGTCCGTGAGTGGCCACGTATGGTGTGCCTGTATGTGAACAGATCTCCCATCGGGTCCTCTTTGGTGCAAAGGAAATTCTGGATAAGGGAAGACTCCAAATACCCATACCATGTCGATCTCTTGAGTTCTCACTGAATGAAGAATAAGATCTAAGCATCCTGAAATTAACAAGCCTAGTCGAGGAACCGCTGGTGACCCATTGGAAGGTTTGGCACCCTGAGCCCGCTGTCGTCCCGTGGGACCCCTCTGCATCTGATTGAACTAGAAGGTCTGGAAGATGCTTCAACCCATTGGAATAGTGGGACTAACTATTCTCGGCACCTTAATGAAACCTTGCAAGCAAGCCTTCTCGGAAGTGTCCCTGGCCCAACAAGTAAGCTGCCAGCTTGCGCAGGACCTTTTCGCTGACACCGCCGCCATTTTGAGGAGACACTTGAAACTTGGTACATCGCAAGCTCTGTGTTCACAGCACTCTCACACCGAATTTCGGACACTTGGCATTCCCAGTTCTAACGTAAAGAGAGAGCGCCGGAACCCTGAGTGCACGTGGTTACTGTGTCGCCCAGGTGTGGTGACGAACTTCGCAGGTGCCTTGCTGCTGTGGCCTGAAGCCTGCTACAGTGAAACTGGCCTGATCCATCCACCAGGAGCGGAGAAATCACCACTATCCTGTAGGGGTATCATTGCTGTATCTTCACCGCGGAAAGCCGCAGAGCCGCACAATTGCCGCATTTGAACCTGCCACCAAAGTGGACTCGACTGCCAAAGTTTGGTCTGGAGTGCACCGGGGGTCGGTGAGTACTTGCAACCCTTACTGGTGGCCCATAGCGCATCCATCAATTTTTACACATGAGTGTCCCCTTAGGGCCACTCTCCTTTCCACAGATAGCCTGAGCTATCAAACTATTCCCAACTCCTGGAACTTGTTCTGCCCTCTTGGTGAGACCCTCCACGAATAGTGGGAATGTATTCTGCATCACCTCACCCACCCTCCTGAGCTGCTACAAACCCTACAAGAGACCCCGTTTTCGCCCATCTGCACTACCCCGTGCGCCAGCATTGCAAGTGAATTTGAGCAATAGATAAATGTTTGTGGGGTATCTAGATTGAGAGTGCGCTCAGACTGGACATGTAATACAGTATTCTTAATGAGATAATATGAATAGGTCAGCTGTGATTAGAGTGGAACTTAAAGGCTACCCCAGCCAATGACTATTGGAATACTAGAACAGCAGTTCCACAAGTATGCACTGTACACTCGCTATAAGAAAATTGCAGCATTCAACATGACACACATTTAATGTGTACCATTTATTTGTACAAGTGCAAAGTCAGACATTTGAGATTCTCATGAAACTAGAAATGCCGCAGACACGTGTTTTGACCTTCTAGGTATTCCTCAGGGCAGAGTATATCAATCAAATTACATTCTCAGATAAATCCAAAATGAAGTTTCATGAAACTTATTCCTGTCCTGTGTTGGAACTAGTCCGTATTACTAGAGGTAGGAATATCACCACAAGCAACTTCGGTTTTTATCTTAGTTCTACACCCTGGCGTTGTTACCAAACCAGAGCGTAAGCTTTATCTCATGATGGAAATTATCAGATAACTTCAATAGTTAACTCGGAAGACACATATCAGCTCCGCCTTACATAGAGCTTGCAACACTTTCATAAAATGAAACTCCTGTTAGTTTCTTTAGCAACTGCTTTCGCACTGTTGCCTGAGCGGTGTGTTCGTCACGTCTCTTTAAGAGTCAGCTCATAGAATAACAGTAGTCATGCTTGAAGGCATAGAAATAGGTCCATTGTGTCCTGGTAGCTCCGAGCTCCACTCTTCTCAGGGACTGGACTGTCTTTCATTTAGGATTGTGATTACTGCCGAATTGCCTAAAGACTCTTTGCACTGCCTGCTTCATTCCCTTTTTAGGTTGTGGACCCATTCTGTGCATGTAACCCTTTAGGCCACTTGGTCTGGTATATATGTATGTTAATAGGATTGTGTTGGTTTAAAAGTATTACTGTGAGTATTACTGTGTGTTGAACTTCAAAGGCCTTGAATAAATGTACTTATGTTTTTAATATAGGTACACCTGTCTGGGAGTGATTTGTAACTGTCCTTTACTCTGTGTCAGTCTTTCAGTTACCCTCACCCCTCGTGAGACCTAGTCTTGGCCGCCGCCAATGCTACCTTGATTGGTCTGGCTTGTGCAGAAGGTTACCCTGTTCCAAGAAACTAGCCTGGCCTTCTGAACTTCTGCCCACCAGGTCAGAGTTCAGAAATCCATCTTAACAATGTCTGAACTAAAGGTAAAAGATAGACATACATATAAATGTTTTAAGAGATTGTATTAGAAATAGATGGAAATTATCCGACTTGGCCAAAGAGTTAATTTGTTGGGTAAAGGAAGGAGAGGAATGGAATCAAGGACATAAAAGTACAAACGAAAGAAGAGGGAACACCAGCAATAGAAGCCTCTGACAGTCAAGACAGAAATGAAACCTGGGCATAAGCATTTGCAAATAGTAGGAACTCGGATTGGAGTAGCCTGCCTGAATCTACTGAAATCAGTCACTGAGACAGTAACCATCGCTACTGGATGATATCTGCAGATCCAACGATGCATAAGGACTCTTGATCCACCTGCAGGATTTCCCAGTGGCTCCGTGCTAAGGTGGAACAGCATCAGTGGCAGGATGACATTCCAGGGCAGCCAATATGACATGGGAAGGGGACCAAGTGCACCAATATTGCATTGAATGGTTGCAACCTCCTGCCAAGAAGGGTCTGATCTACTCGCTCTCTGTGCCTCTCACACACACCCAATGGTAAAGGATATCAAGGAGCACACTGTGGTCAATTGTTTAAAATGCCTTTGTGTTGGTCCAATCTACTCTAGTATGCTTTCATTGCCTCCTCTTTTGGCCAGTCCCACATTTACCCTCATTGAGACCCCTAACCCTTTGTCAGTTCTAGATTTTCTCTACCCAATTTGCCCTGTTTTGGTCCTTTTCCCTTTTCATTGTTTTGCCAAAAGTGCTCCGTTGTTCCATTCGTTCCCCTGTCATCCCAGTTTCTATTTCACTCAATTTCTCTGACATTGCCCACCCTGCTTTGATCAGTCCCGGCGTGCCTTTTCCACCAACCTGCTGGTGTTGCCCAGTATCCTCTGGTCGACTTCAACTTTGCTGCAGCCCCTTTGCTATGTGTTGCGCCTTCTCCTTCCATGGTCAGTCCCAGGTTTGCTTCCACCCCGGCACCCTGGTGCTGTCCTTCTCCCTATATCAGTCCACAAAAGACCTTGCAGCAGTGTCCTAGTGTTAACCTCATCTTCTTGGATCAATCTTTCAGGTAGGATTTAGCCACTCCTACTGTTCCAAAAAATGAATGATGTGTGTATGAAGAGGGGTGGATACAATTGTCGGATGGATACATACACACCAGTGGTTTGGTCATGTTTTCACTCTCCACGTATGTCCGGCAGGCATTGTTAGCCTACTCACAAAAATATATGGGCAATATCTGCCATTGACTCTTGCATGCATTCACTCAGATTCAGCAAGTTCAAGGTACTAAAGACAGCTGTGTTGTTGGAATTAATCTTTTCCCATCTGTTGTCTTTTCTTATTAACTCATTTCTTGCTAGTGGTCCGAAGAAGTGCTACAGATTGACTTTGACGGGTACATATATCTGGAGTTGTATTGCTTCTCTGTAGATAATTAAAGGTATTGCCCTTTCGAATGACTTTTAACCAAATATTCTGAATCTTTGATGGTGATAATTGGCAAATGAACCATTAAATATGTAATTAAGACACACGCAAGCAGGTACAGGGAAGCTTTATGATAAGTGACATACAGAACAAAACATATCAAAAAGGAGAATGCATAAAATAGCACATGGAGATAACGTACTGGGAAAGTACCATAAATTACAAATATATACATGATCAGTGTCATTGTATGCACATATGGTAGAGTACCCTCCCCCACTAGCACCCACAAATAACAGCGCAATCAATAATCACTGTACCAAATACAATGTGAAATATGGCTTACGAAAAGATGTATAGCCAATGCCTATGATGTATGAATATTGTGATGAGGTCCGCGGACTAACATTGGAGACCAGCAGTAGAGTTATTCAAGAGGCCGGGTGCCACCACACACTAGTGGATGTAGGACCGATAGGCGGTGCACAGGGGCTCCCCAGATCACTATAATGGGTCTGTACACTGAGGCAGTGGGCCACTCATTCCATCCTCCTCTCCACTGACTACTCTGGGAAATAAAACAGACCTGAACATAAGAGTAGATTGACTGCAAAGGACTGGGGTATGTTCCAGGCACATGAGCAGGAAATCATCCTGGTCACCCTGAAGAGGAGTGACGTGAACAGGGCCCTCCAGTTTCCAGAGATTAGAAAATTTCCAGCAGGCTTGTGTGACCCATGGGAGATTTATCAGAGGATGGAGCTATGAGTCTTTGCTGCCTTATAAAGGATCAGGAATGTTATTTTAGGAAGAGGGATAGGGATAATGAGTTGGGTCCCAAGACCATAGATTAGGGAGGACAGAAACTGAGCCCAATCCAATCCCAACATTTTACAGATCCTCTTGGAAATGGCCCCCTGCTATGGAAGCTTTAGTAGTGCCTTGAGTCCTATGAAGAGTGGTTGAGAGTTTGGCAAATCCGGACATCCTTCTTGTTGGTATTGAAATTAATTTCATATTTATTACCTCATCAGACTGAAGAGAATTCAGGAACTCCATAGCCCGCAACCCAAAGACAAATAACTGGGCATCTTTTTGGATGGTGAACAAGGCCAGAATGGGCTCGAACCAAGACTTTGTGAGACCTTTTTGGAGGAGGTTCGAACGAGGTCAGTGCTACAACTTTATAAAACGTGGGTTGGTTTTCCCCACTGTTTTGAACACCACATTCCACCATCTTGCGTTCATTGTGGGCATCCACTTTTTGGATTCTCAGCCGCAGGATGTAGGAATGTTTTTGGTTTTCCTATTCTTCATCTTTTGACTCATGGAACCCCTACCTCACAGTTAGTCTCATTCTCCTGGTGGGATATGAAGGGAAGATCAACCTAGGAGGCTGCCCTTCCAGACTTTATGGCTCAGTACAACACAGTGTGTATTATTGTATAATTAGCACCTTTGGCAGGTGTGGTAGCCAACCAGGTTGCTCTAAACCTGTGCTGAATCTAACGATGCATGATTCGTTCAGAGCAACCCGAGTGCTCTGCGCACCTGGCTGGCACTACTATTCTCCCTCCTCCCCTGCCTACTGCACCTATATCCGGCCCCTAAACACCTCGCCACACCCCTCTCTTTACCTGAAACGAGCTCCTCCACCCAGGCCGCACCGCTTGGCTTCCTGTTCATGCCATGGAAATGGATGAGGACTCTCCCCAGACTGCTGCTGCGCAGGGCTTGTCTTACACCAGGTTGCACCCCAGGCGGGAAGCATTGTTGGTGCCCCCCCAAAAGAAATATAACAACAAAAATAGTATGTTACAAATGTTGTTATTGGGGAACCCAAAAAAGAACTAGATAGAAATGTAATACAAAAATGCATACATTCGATACTAGGTGACAGTGTTAGAATGTCACCTGTGTTATGTGTCCAAAAAGTAACTTTTCTTGACTTTGACATTTCAAATTCCAAACATAAGCCCACAGGTCTAACAATTAGACATGAGGACGTGTGCGTAAGTGCCTGAGTAACAGATTGGTCTCAAATGCCAGTTTCATGGCAAAGTGTGTGTTCCTGGACACGTGATTTTAAATCACTGTGATTTATCGGTCAACATTTGAAGAGCCTAGAAGTTATTCAGTTCATATTGTACCATACATGTCAACATTATCCATTCTATTAGGGAGATGCTAGCCCAGTCCTGGATTTAACTTTGCTTTCTGGGACCAGTAATCCTGGATTTATAATGGGGAATCCAGGACTACAAGTACCAGAATGCAAAGCTAAAATCAGGACTGGCCTATCATCGCTTGACTGGAATAGATATGTTTGCCTGCATGGTGTACGCTATTAAAAAAAGGCTCCTTCATGGTATTTTGTTTCATGTATATGTCAGCTTTTTATAGTACCAACTTTGGTTGTGAGATGCTGTTGTAGAGGAGGTCCCAAATAAAGCCTGTGCTCCAGTCACCTTATTTTGAAGTACCGGGAACGTTCACACCGAGATATGTGATGTATGATGAGCAAATAAACCAGCAGAGAGCCGCAGTAGGGCTCTGCCCAGTGCCTATCAGGAGAACAACACCTGTTGAAGTACCGATACCTAGAAAACCATGGGTAGTATGGTATCCATTGAGAAAACCCTACCAGCAAGTGAGACGAAATGAAGATAGCCTAAACACTGTCCAGGACGAAACTCAAAAGGCCTTAATAGAAGACGAATGGTGACGTCACGAGGGGCCGGACTAATGTGCGGAACCAAAAAATGACACACAGAGACGAAACGCCATGAATAAGGATATAGTGAACCTAGAAGGAGAGACGACGTTGAAATATAAAGAAACTTAAGCTGTAAAGCAGGATTAAGTCATTCAAACAGCTAATGTCTGTATATATGCTTGAAACTGCAAGAAAGCTGAGAAAACAGTGCAGCTTGCTATGCTTAGTAGAAGAAAGACCGCTGCAAGCGCCACCTATACATATCTACCTCAACGAAGCACACTATACAAGTGCGAGTCCACTTTACACAAAAGCAGAATTAACTCAGGTTACTAGAGGTCAAACAGGACATGATTCGTATTCCAGCTAAAACAAGAAGAGATGGCTGAATCGAAACTCAGCAAAGGCAACGTGAGCCAGGAAGAGCCAAGGTCAGACCAATGGAAAGAGCGAACAGTAGCTTCGCGGAATCGAACTTAAGAACAAAATAGCCTATCTCAGGAAGGCCGAGATAAGGAGGTGTAGGCAGGTGGCAAACCGAATAAGAATTAAATGCACAAATTGAAGGAAACTAGGCAGATTCACGGTTTGAGCAGTACGTGACCATCCGAGCAAGAAGAAGCACGGGTTCACACCTTTGCCTGGCTGTTGCCCAGACAGAGATTTCATATTGACAAGAAGATACAGTTTCAAGGCCGACCACAGCCAACTAATTGACACATAGCCACTAAAGTAATGATGGATTGAAGGAAGGCCGGGTGAATCTTGGGGCACCCTGCACCTAGCTGACCATTCTGCGTGCAGCTAAGTAATGTGGAGATTTATGCATGGGGTTGAAGCCAACCCAATCACAATGGACCAAATAATCTAGGGTCCTATAGATAGTAGAACCAAAGGGATGTCATACTCTTAGTGACGTCTACAAGAGTAATGTTAAAAGGAAGGGCTTAGACGCCCACCTGATAGTGTTTATCCAATCCCCTCACCCCATTACATATACAGATATATTACCTATAGTAAAGTTACCTTTTCCTGACCAATAGATTTGCATGTTAACCTTTGAGTGTTACACGTCAATGATGACGAGTTTTGAGTATAAATGTTACTGTTTGTATGAAGTTCGAGGGAGTTGAAATGAGACGGATTATCGCATTACTGTTGATTTCCATGTTTCCCCGTTTTTTGTACTTGTCATTAAACAGACTCCCCTTTGCCAAACCATTGAGTCGTCCTTATTGATTGGTGTTGGAGTAATATACCTGCAGCCCCATCCATCTCAAAAGTGCAGCTATCTCGTCTTAAAGTACTGCAGAGCAAATCCCGACCCTATGGGCCGGCCGGGGGTCTCCCCAGTACACTTGCTAGCAGAGATTTAATGGTTATCGACTATCGATTATTTGGCTAAAGTAAGGCACCTATTGACCGTCGACATAAAGTAACTCTAGGTCTTCAGCAATATCGTGAGTCCTTTGCCATTCGGCTGAGTAGAATGTGATGCTCCCCGTAGGCAATGGTAGCGTAAGCAAGAGTCTGCAGAAAGGGCCTGAAGGGACCCATTTTCCCACACTTCCCTTCCCATTCCTATGGGCAGCTGAACGAGCGAAAAGCTGAAGAAGGAGGTAACAAAGGCAGTGATCCCGAGGGTCCGGAGACGAACCATGCGAGCAGTGAGTGAAGCAAAAAATTGAATTCTTTGGCAAATAGTGCATGCCTAAGAACAAGTAAAGGGAAAAGGTAACGGAGGGAGGAGGGAAAACAAAATATAGTTAGAAGTAGAGAAGACTATATATATATATATATATGTATATATGTATATATATACATATATATATATATATATATATAGTTATATATATATATATATATAAGGGGATAATGACTCGAGAGTAATAAAAGGTAAATGAGAGGTTACCGGGGTAGACACCCAAGAAGAGAGAGGTTACCGTGGTAGACACCCAAGAAGAGAGAGGATTCGCCTTATTCCATCGCTTTAATATAGCGGCTAGAAGAAACGTGTACCTGGAGTCCCACATAATGGGGAATGACTAGGCTACCATAACGTTTAAAGACGTTGTGAAAGGGGTACATTTACACTCCATGAAGGGGTAATGATTAGAGGCAGAGATATTTGTTTCCAGCTGGTGTCCATCTAGTCTGTTAAGTGTCTGTCTTACATGTTTCTCTGTTGTGACGTCACACATATGTATTGACATTTTTTGAGAAAACTGATTTAAACATTTTTGCGATTTGATAGCTGAGATAGAATGCACATGAATTGATGTTTTTTGATGTTTCAAATCGGTAGTATAACATTTTTGTGGAAAGTTTGGGTTGTAGCTTGCGATATTTGGTGCTTGCTCATATTGTTAGAAGCTGTTTGAACCACACGAAAGCATTGACAAGTGTTATATAAGAGGAAAGGGAACAGATTTAAGCATGGAAGACATAACTCCATTGGCGCACTTATGCAAGCAATTGCCAAAACACGCACACAAGGTAAAGAAATATAGTACCGAATGGGTTAAGGGTACCGCCCACAAGATGTTTATGCCGTGGCCAGAAAATGGGTCTTTATCCAAAGCCGTCTTACAGCATATGATGACATATTTGCACGCCACATATACAGGAAAGAAGTTAGAAAAACGCTTTGCTGTTCTCGAGTTGTGGAAAATGTATGAACAGGTAAAGGAGGAAGAGCCACCAACAGATTGGATACTTAATGTATGCACAGAGGGGGGGTGAGACGCCTACCGCGCTGCCTGCTCCGCCCAAAACGTAAATCGAAGAAAGTAAGGACGAGGGATTATACCCGTTAAGGGAACTTAAAGCAGCCACGGGGTACAGCAACCCCGCATGTAAGTCACCTACACATAATAGTGACGAGAATCAAGGGAGAGATAAGGACAAGAATATTACTTCCACAGTCCCAAGGGAGACACGAGGATGAAAGGAAAGATCAGGCACAGACAAGTGCATCTCTCGACAAGGAGAGAGAAGGGAAGCGATGGAAAGGGAGCAAGGACAGAACTGATGAGATAGCATTCGCAAAAGACGAATGGATGGGAGGACACATTTTATTAAAACTCGATGGAAAAGGCATTGGTGATGCAAGACAAAAGGAAAGGTTAGATGAGACACAGAGGAAGGGGAAAGAGAAGGAGTTAAGAGACGAAAGGATAAGAAGAAAAGATAGACAAAGGCAAGAACAGCTATATCGCGAAGAGCAAGAAAAACAGCTCGATCAAGACAGACAGAAACAGCAAAGGTTAGAAGAAGAGCAAAGGATACATGAGAAAAGAAAAAGAAGACGAGATGAGAAAATTCGAAAGGCAGATGAACGTAGAAATGAAAAGAGAAATTAAGAAGATGGGGTCAGAGAAGAGGTGAGGAAGCGCAAAGAATTTGATGATGACGTAGAACGTAAGCGAAGACAGAGAGCACGCGATCTTGAATATCTGGGGAGAAAGATTAAAAAACCTGCTCCAGTAGTAGATTGGGACAACATCGAAGAATTGTTTCCTGCGTACGATTCAGTACCAGGCACGTCTAGGGCAAACATTGATGATGACTTCGACACCAGAAGCATCAGAGAAACGATCGATAGAATATATGATGAAATGGGGCTAGAACAAATACCCCAAGGGGAGGGGGAAGACGAGTGCCTGGAAAGCACTCAGCTGTATGACACTGAGGAGCTCACTCGAAGTAGTGGGAATAGAGAGCTATCCCTGGATAGATTAGAAATAAGCCGGATCAAGGAGGATATGAGAAGTTGCGTGAATTGGGGACAGACAATGTCCTACTCCGAATGGGAAGATCACGAAGAAAGCGTAGAAGGGAGGCGAAGTGAAAGGCGACTCCCAAGGGTAAAGGAAATAATATGGTCAGACACTAATGAGTCTTTCCCAAGAGCGTCAGAGTCCCCCACACAGCCTGACCGATATGAATAAGTATCTCACGCTCAGAGGGGGGTGTGTTCGCCACCTTATGTAGATAGACTAAGTACATTGCCAGGCAGATGGCGATACAGGAATATTACCCCTGCAAAAGACAGAAAAACAATGTGGGAAGAGAAAGAGGGCTACGCATTCCAATTTCCGCTACTAGAAAAGGGGGGGTAAGACCACAATATATTCCATGGCCACACATGGATCGAGAACATTTTAAAAACAAGCTTCCAATGCTGACATCGGGAGCCGGAAAGTGGATACATGAGCTAGAAAAAAGGACAGGAGGCAACATGCTAGCTATAGGGGACATCAAAGGTCTCCTGATCGCCATACCTGGTGAGAGAGCAGATGAGGTGTGGGCACGAGCAGGCTACCCTGGTGTAACCACAATTAATACCTTGCATGACGGAGCTCCATTTAACAAATGTAGAGCTGCAGTATGGAAAGCGCTATGAGTACTTTACCCAGATGCTTCTGATATGGGGGCTATAATGACTCGAAAAATGAAGGATTCTGAGGATCCGTTAATTTATATACAGAATTTCCAAGACGCGTAGGTGCTCGAAACGCATGAATCTTGGACGAAATCAATACATGTGTTTTACCATATATTGTGCCAAGGGTTGCCAGAACCGGTGCAGAAACAACTCAAGAAATTGGTAGGAGTTGAGGCTAAACCTTGGGCTGAAATACAGTTGACTATCATACATTATTGTAGACTGTTGCAAGAAAAGAATCGCAAAAAGGAAGCACCTCGTAAGGGTGAGGAAGCGAAGTTGGTGCAAAAGAAATTGTCAAAGTATGCTCTTGAGGGAGCCATGATAACTAGCACAGCTGAATCAGGCATGCAGCTGGTGGCTAATCCACAGCTAAATAATCAGGGCAATAAGGGATTCTATCCCAGGGGATGACAATTTAGGGGAAGAGGATGGCAGAGCAATCAGGGAAGTTTCCAAACTACTCAAGGAGGCTTTCAAAATATGAAAAAAGGTAACCAAGATATGTCAAATGGGCAAATGGTCCGACCACCGCCAGTTTGTTGGCTGTGTGGAATGACAGGGCATTTGGCGCGCACATGCAGAAGTCAAGGCATGATGCAGAACAGCCAAGGAACAGGAGCAGGCATGACAAATCCACCTGCAGTTTTACAGCAGGGTGGTGCACAAAATCACACGGTGCAACAACAAGCACACAGAGCGTAGCAAGGGGTGCAACCACAAAGCATGGGGAATTTTCCACAAGGACAATCCCAACAGGCACTGCTGCATCTATCACAGACCATGAACCCTGGAATGGGAGGTAACAATGGGAATGGGGGAAATCCACCAGCACACGATGGGCCGAATTTATATATAGTTAGGACAGCTCACTGGGAGCCCTGATGTGCTTTATCCTATCAGTGACACCAGACCCTCATAGGGAACCTAGGTTGGAGATCGTTATAGGTGGTAAAGGATATTCCTTCCTAGTTGACACAGGTGCAACACGCTCGTGCATACGTGAAGGCAAGTTTTCCTTGTCTGGCAAGGCCATAGATACTCAGAGTTTTACAGGAGCCAACAGTCAAGTTCCCTTTACAAACACACTCCCAGTCTCCATAGGAGAGTGCAAAATGAATGTACCTTTATTATATTCACATCAGACCCCATTAATCATTTTGGGTCGAGACTTAATGACAAAGTTGAACATGACAATTTCGTTCACGGAGGAGGGCATAGTATGCTCCACTCCAGGAATGCACTATTCAAATGTGTGTGAAATGATTAGAGCATACTCAGGACACATAGCCATGAGGGCCATCCCATTAGAGTCAGAAATCTTCGCATATGGCATGCGTGTGCTTATGGTGTGTGCTTATGGTGGGATTGCCAGGCCTTGCAGGCAAGATCGTGAGAACCCCTGATTATTCAGGCCAAGAATACATGCATGAGGAGGAGGGACAAGTATTTCCCTTGATGATACACGCAGCTACAGTGCGAGGGAAAGTGGTCTTGGTTGACGGTTCCGATGATGAGCGCAGACAATGGTGCGCGATAATTGCCATTGAAGAAGGATATCGAGTGACTGACGTCACCGATGACGATCTGTTTGAAGAACAAGCAGAAATGGGAGACACAATGGTGGAAGTAAGTGTCACCTTTTGGATAAAGATGATTAAAAGAGAAGTACCTCAGAGAATGATGTTGGCACTAAAACATCCTGAATATTTTGATGACGATATAGCTAAAGTGCCTGTCTCAGTGTGGACTACCGGACCCTATGACGTGGGCTTCTTGAAAGGGGTTGGAGAAGTAAAGATTAAACTGAAACCAGTAGCAATTCTACCAAAGGCTGATAATATTCCATGTGCAGAGAGGCATTTGAGGGGATTTTTAAGACAATTTCCGCCATGATGGACCAGGGCATCTTAGTGACGTCAGAGTCACCATGTAATACGTCAGTGTATCCTGCCAAAAAATCAAAGGGAGGGTCTTGGCATTTAATTCAGGATTTACGCCCAATAAATTATATTGTTGAGGCCGAGTTCCCTTTAGTCACTAACCAGGCTAAAATACTATGTAATATACCTGTTGAGGCAAAATATTTCACGGTGATTGACTTGAAAAATGCATTTTTCTCAGTCCTGTTGTACCGTCACTCACAAGATCTGACATCATTCACGTTCAGACAAATGCGTCTGAAAAGCAATAGGCTGCCACAGGGATACTGTGAGTCCCCTTCTATTTTCAACAGAGTCCTGCAGATGGATTTAATCAATATTGCAGTAAAAAGTGTCATCCTGCAGTATGTGGATGACATCCTAATCTGCAGCACAACAGAAGAGCAATGGAGGCACGATTCTATTCAACTATTGACTATACTGGCTGAGAAAGGATATAAGGCTGACAATGAAAAGTTACAATATTGTCAACAGGAAGTGCTGCACATAGGGCAGCTGGTCTCACATGAAGGAAAGAAAGTGACCCCAGAAAGGGCTGTAGCCATATGGAACATGACTAAGCCGCACATGATAAAGCAGATGCAGAGCTTTTTAGGCCTATGCAACTATGTCACGGCAAGGGTCTTCGACTACAGCTCTTACACTAAGCCTTTACTTCAGGCCCTAAAGAAGGCCCAAGTGACAAAAGAAAAGATTGAATGGTCCGAGACCATGGTGAAAGGATTTGCTGAACTCAAAAGAGCTATTTGCACAGCTCCAGTTCTAGGGATCCCCAATCATGCAGAGGAATTTTACTTGTTTTCACACACAAATGGCAGCGTCATGACGGCAGTACTCGCTCAAAGAACCTTGTTGGGGTACAAGCCCCTGACATCTTACAGGGGGAATCTGGATCCATAATGGGAGGCCACTTCCCATGCGAACAAAGTTTAGCTACCGCAGCGTTCGCCATAGAGAAGGCAACGACCATTGTAATGGGATGCTCAATTACATTGTACATCGAGCACTCATTATTTGCTATTCTAGAGAAACCGAAAGGCACTTTGACATCTCAGAGAGCTTCAGTTTACGAAGTGCTCATATCAAACTCATCGATTAAAATAGTCCGATGTAAGATAGTAAACCCAGCTATGTTCATCGGAGAGCCAGTCACTGAGGGAGAGCCGATACATGACTGTGCAAATTACGAAGAATTCTGTGATGAAATTCCCAGGGTGAAAGAAAATGTCTTGGCAGGAGGAGAGATTGTCTTTTTTGACGGGTCTTCTAGAATCGACCAAAGTGATGGCCAAAGATACACAGGCGTTGCAGCAAATGGAGAATTTCGAGTACTTGCTATTGCGCGAATACCATCTCAGTACTCAGCACAGGCTGCAGAATTATTGGCATTGATACTCGCCATTGAAAATCACACAGACCAGGAAGTAACTGTGTACAGTGACGCCACCTATGTGACGTAAACAATGCATGCAGGACTACCGTGCTGGAAAAGGAGGGGCTACCTCCAAGCAGACGGCACACTAGTGCAGCACGCAGCCTTATTGGACAGGCTGATTAAGGCACTATGGCTTCCAGTGGGCATAGCGGTCGTGAAATGCGCGGCCCACACCAAAGGGACAGATTTTGTCTCATGTGGAAACCAAGCAGCAGACACGGAAGCCAAGCTTATGGCAACCAAAAGTGAGACGATAATGAAGTGGAAGTTGCCTGTACCAATGAAAGAATGTTTGTTGCATGAACAACACCTGAAGCCTATAATAATCTTGGGCAAACGCAGCTAATGGAACTCCAAGGGGAGGCATCACAGGAAGAGAAAAACCTGTGGAAACGTCAAGGGTGTTCTTTAAACCCCTCTGACAGCTTGTGGCGACAAGACAACACTGGTAAACCAGTAATGCCTGTAGCGCTACTAAAAATAGCGCTGGAGCAGTTACATTACCCGGCGCATATGACAAAGGAGAATCTAGCAGCAACGCTCACGGAAGACTGGTTCATACCGAATTTAGCTGAGCATGTTGCATTCTTTATGGTGAACTGCATAATCTGCCAGCAATTCACCGCTGGGCACACATTAAAAGTTATGAGAGGAGTCATCCCCGGGCCAAATGGGCCTTTTCAGCACTTGCATGTCGATTATGTCGACATGATTCAAGTATGCAAAGGGTACAGATACTTAATTGTTGTGGTGTGTCCATTCTCTAGATGGATAGAGGCAGGTCCATGTACACATGCAAATGCTACCTGTGCGGCAACATTTTTAGTGAGGGAAGTGTTCCCAAGCTATGCAAAGTCATGAGATCAGATAATGGCCCTCACTTTGTTAATAAAGTATTTGAACAGATTAACTTTCTGCTTGGTATAAAGCACAAGTTCTTGTCGGCTTATCATCCACAAGGTAATGGAGTCTATGAGAGGCTCAACGGCTTGTTGAAGGAGAGAATAGCCAAGTTGAAGCTTACTCTAAAGAGGGGATGGTTGCACTGCCTTCCACTGGCACTGTATGCACTTCAGAACCAGCCAGGCTCCGACCATCATCTTACGTCACACAAGATAGCCACAGGAAGATTGAGAACCCCCCTAACACCCCAAGATAGAGCTAGATGTGATGCCCAGTCAACAGGAGAGGTTTTAGGGTCTGAAATGCAAAACTATCTGAACTGCATGACAGGTTGACTTACTGTAATTTCAGACCAGCTGCAGCGACGACGAAAATGGTGCAGCGCAGCACAAAACATAGAAGGAGACATTGCATCAGACTCAGTTCAAGGTCTACGTGTTCCATTCGTCTTCCCTGGAGACGTCATCTTTGTGAAAAACCATACAAGGAAAAGGTGGGACGAGCCAAGATTCAACGGTCCTTTTACCGTAGTGGACTGCACTCAGTCCGCTGTGAAGCTACAAGGCAGGAGAGCATGGATTTTTCTCAGTGATATCAAACCCTACATTGGAGAAGGCCCCCTGCCTGCACCCCAACGAGAGGAAGCAACGAGCGACGGGGAAGAAACACAGCACGTGCAGACGAGATCCATGACGAGGAAGAAGGACGCATGACCAGCAAAGTAAAGACAAAGAACTTTTTGCAAAGTTGTGGCTTAACTTGGACACTTCCTCTAAGCAAAAAAGGGGATATGGACATAAAAAAGGACACTCCTAGCACTCCTAGCAGGGTGAAGAGGAAAATTGCACGTATAAGGCACAACATATTCTGTTGTTCTGTTGATTTGAACCTTGAACTGAGGCACAGTTAAGCCTTGATGAGAAAAAGACTATGCCAAATTTTGACCGAGGATATTTACATTGGAAGCAAATACAGTATCCCGATTCATTCAGTACCAAGACCCTATTTGGAATCACTTATGGTGTCCCACATTAGAGACATCACAAAGGACCTAGTCACCTATTTCGACTTAGTACTGAGGTCATACCCGTCACTGCTAGGGAGGCTCACCAGTGTCACAGACTTTTTACAAGTTCCTTAGAACAAAAAGACAATATGACAACTCCTCACTGTCATTCCCGAACAACTCATCCTACTCCCTGAGTACAGTGAGAAAGAATCAAATGTTCCCAACGCAGTCGGAAATAAATGAGCTTGTCAACACACTGTTCTTTCGCATAAGCGAAGATTGTCCAACTCTTATTCGAAGAGCAACAGACACACTCACGTTTCTTCGAGACCTAGCAAACACTGAACATTTAAGCCATCTTTTAAATAAGATTGTCATTTTAGACGCACTCCATGCGACCGGACAGTGCAGACATTGTTTACATCAAGGAAAAAAACATATAATCCTGAACCCAACAAGACAGGACAGATGTCCCTGTCACCAGAAGACAGCAGATTGGCGCACAATGTCCTTTTTTTCCTACTCACTGACTTTCCAGAGCTGGTGGGGTGACCTATCGAGGTTGACGTCCTCACCTTCATTAGAGATCCAGCTAATGTTGCACAGATGGGAATGCTCTTGCATGGAATCATACTCCAAGTGGAACTTTCAAACCATTAGAGAGGTTATCTGAGGAGATTTAAAAAAAATAATAATAATCCTTCCGCCGAGGGGCAGATCGAAGGATCAGATTCAAGGACTTCACTTGTTATACTTGTTATTTTTTCCCTATTTCTTTTTACTGATCAGTGTCCAATATGTCCTCAGGACTGAAGCAGATTCGAGGGGTAGACTGTGAGCTTACCTAATTTGAACATGCACAGTAAAGGGACTTACTGAAGTATTATTTTATTAGATTTTTTTCCCCATAGTTTAGCAAAGGAACTGCATCCTGAAATAAGAGACAATTTGTCATTCACAAGAAGGGGGACACTTATGAAGCACCTCACATTCGTAACGATAAAATCTGAAAGACGATATTGGCTAAGAGAATATAATAAATTTGACATTTTGGCAAATGATCGAGATGGGGGTCCAGAGCAGCAACCTGGTCCTCCCACAAGCAGAGAGGCACCCTCGCTTCTCTGGAAGGAAATGCTGTCGCCTAACACATAGAACCATAATGTACTTATCCATCATATTTGTCATTCTTTTTCTGTCATTAACGATGAATCAGAACTGCATTCTTTGTTGGTGTACGAAGCGTTCCAATTTCAGTGCACCCACCTGATGATACACGCATGAAACCCACAAAAGCACCCAGACCTTATATAGTCATTTCAGTCCCTAGAAAATCTGATGGTAGAGTAAATGAACTTGAAATGAACGTGATTAATAGTGATGTACACACACTTATGGTAACGAATGAGCAGGAAAGCTGGAGACAGGGTCGGCATGAAATGAATGAAGAAAACCCACTGACAACTACACGCACACACACACTGAATGTGCACAAAACAAACCTAGTATCAATGACCGCAGAATCACAAACGAAAGCAGCAGAGAAGATCAGACTGCCTGCCATAAAAAAACTTCACAGAGGATAGTGCAAGAAAACAAGAAGAATTAAGAGAAAGACCAACAGAAGAAGTCATATCAGAAACTCTTGGGAAAACAAAAGCCAACTCGGAAACACTCTCTGCACGGACACAAATGATAGTAGACTTATTATTCCCGCACATAGCCAGATAGAGGAAACTACAAGAGGAAATGAAGAACAAAACAGCAGAGACTGTATTGACAAGCACACATGTTCTAACGCAAGGGACAAGTACCAGGTCTACAATACAGCCATATACCGGACCAGTGTCAGGCTAGTTGGCATGGGCATTTGCACACAGCAGAGAGAAGATATATGAGGACCAGGAAAGAGCTGCCAGACTCTTGTCCACTCAAATGGCGCAGATGAGGAGACCTGCACCATGGACCGGGATACCTGAAGATCCTCCAGCAAGAAAAAGCCATACAGAGGCCTTCAGAGATGTAGTCATAGCGAACTAAAGGAAAACCTTAAGAATCAAGAGAAGCATGCATGAAGATGACAATTAACTAAACGACTACCTGGACAGCACAGCACATCTGGGAAACAACATTTGGTACCAGCACATGGAAGAAGTTGGAAGACGAAATTCAGAAGGAGAATGCTTTGTTTGTGCACTTCTACCATACAGCATGGGGAAGTCCAAGATCTTCGTAGCTGTAGAAATTGATGTCCCGACAGCACACTGTCTCTCACACATAGCAATGTGCAATACCAGAGGCCAGTTCATGGGAAGTGATGCCTCATTGATAGGGACAACTGAAACAGCTTATCCCGATGAAGATGATTATGTCCAGGCCGTTAAAACAAGAAACAGAGCTCACACTAGGAATCATGTGATTAGATACGAGAAACCTGAGGTTAAAGGAGCAGGAATAAGATGGGAAGTAAACCCGAGACTGAACGTCCAAGGGAAAACTCCAGAAGAGGCTCAAATTAGGAAAAACAGAGGCCAAATGCAGATTTGGGGAACAGTACTTTCACAAAACAGATGGGAGCAAGGAGTAGTGATCTGCCGAGCATGGATGGTTCTCTGAGCCTGCAAGGAAGCCATCGAAAGCTCACAAAGACTGTGCAAGCCAGTATGGCCAAAACTTGCAAAACTACTGACATGGGTCGAAGACAGAGGAACACCCTTGCAGATAGTGCCACTAGAAAGTGCCAAATTGTGCTCCAGGAACGATGGCACAAGAAAGATGGGAGAGAATCAGAACTGTGGACGAATTTTTGATTCTCCAGGAATGGATCACAGGACTGCAATGATCATGGATCATTATTGGGCATGCAGGCCCAAAGCATACATCAGACTGCTGAAAACTGGGGAGGCATATGCACAATAGTGAATGTCCACGTTCCAGCATTAGTAATCCCGAAAAGGGACCTGAACACGGAGAGTTTCCCGAAAGCAGATGCTCACCTGAGGAAGAGGAAATCTGTGGAACTGATAACTCGAATGAAGAGAGAGAATTCTCTGCCAAATCAGAAGAAGCATTTCATGCTATCCCATATGAACAGAGGCTGTTCAGCCTCACCTCATCAGTGTTCACAACGATTTTCATGTCACGAATCCAAGTTGGAGTAAACACTAAATGGTTGCAGATAACCAGATGGGAGTTTCTGCAAACCATCAACACGACAATAAAATGATTCAATGTAATGAAGGAAGAGTTAAGGGCCATCCGACTGATAACTCTCCAGAACAGATATGTACTTGACATGATCACAGCTATGGATTGAGGAGTTTGTGCAAAAATTGGAGAATCATGTTGCACATTAACACATTCTCACGACGAAGAAAATTGAACTTTAACAGAGGCCACAGGAATGCTGACGAAGCTACAGAATCAGATGATCAATGAAACCAACGAAGTTGACGATGGCAGCTGGTTTGGATCACTATTCATGTGCGTTCCACAATGGATGGCATACATATACATTTTCTGGGAGCACTGCTATTGATGATATTACTAGGATTTTGTGTCATCAAGATAATAATCTTGCAATGCCAGAAAACTGAGAAGAAAGCCATAGGGACGAAAATCATGATTGATGTCAAGCCAGGATGGAGGCCTAGAGATCTAACTGATGATGAAATTAGAGACTTTGTGAAGGCCAGCGAGCATGCACCAGAAGGTACAAAGTTTCTTTATCCCAGGAAACGCAGAAATTATGAAGGGAAATGGATTTACTGCAGTCCAAATGGACAATGGCAACTAATGACATGGAATAAAGACGAACATGTGAAAACGGCAGGAAGCCCGAGAGGAGTGATAAAAATATGGACTCCAAAGAGACACTTCTTCAAACCATCATGTACAAACCGAGAAGATGAAGAAGGAATGAACCCAGAAGATGAAGTGAAGATGAATACAGAAGAACCAAATAAGATGAATCCAAAAGAGGAAGCGGAAGTGGTTGATGAATGGACCGGAGGGGGGAGTGTAGAGGAGGTCCCAAATAAAGCCTGCACTCCAGTCACCCATTTTGAAGTACCGGGAACGTTCACACTGAGATATGTGATGTATGATGAGCAAATAAACCAGCAGAGAGCCGCAGTAGGGCTCTGCCCAGTACCGATCAGGAGAACAACACCTGTTGAAGTACCGATACCTAGAAAACCATGGACAGTAACTTATCAATTGAGAAAACCCTACCAACAAGTGAGACGAAATGAAGATAGCCTAAACACTGTCCTGGAAGAAACTCAAAAGGCCTTAATGAAAGACGAATGGTGACGTCACAAGGGCCCGGACTAACGTGTGGAACCAAAAAATGACACACAGAGACGAAAGGCCATGAATAAGGATATGGTGAATATAGAAGGAGAGACGATGTTGAAATATAAAGAAACGTAAACTGTAAAGCAGGATGAAGCCATTCAACAAGCTAACGCCTGTACATATGCTTGAAACCACAAGAAAGCTAGAAAACAGTGCGGCTTGGTATGCTAAGTAGAAGATAGAACGCGGCAAGCGCCACCTATACATATCTACCTCAACGAAGCACACTAATGCGAGTCCACTTTACACAAAAGCAGAATTAACTCAGGTTACTAGAGGTCAAACCGGACAGGATTCGTATTCCAACTAAAACGAGAAGAGATGGCTAAATCGAAACTCATCAGAGGCAACGTGAGCCAGGAAGAGCCAAGGTCAGACCAATGGAAGGAGCGAACAGTAGCTTTGCAGAATCGTAACTTAAGAACAGAATAGCCTTTCTCAGGAAGGCCGAGATAAGGAGGCATAGGCAGGTGGCAATCCGAATAAGAATTAAATGCACACATTGAAGGAAACTAGGCAGATTCACGGTGTGAGCAGCACGTGACCATCAGAGCAAGAAGTACGGGTTCACACCTACGCCTGGCTGTCATCCAGACCGAGATATAACTTTTCCTGACAAGAAGATACAGTTTTGAGGCCGACCACAGCCAACTAATTGACACATAGCCACTAAAGTAATGATGGATTGAAGGAAGGCCGGGTGAATCTTGGGGCACCCTGCACATGGCTGACCATTCTGCGTGCTGCTAAGTAAAGTGGAGATTTATGCATGGGGCTGAAGCCAACCCAATCACAATGGACCAAATAATCTAGGGTCCTATAGATAGTAGAACCAATGGGACGTCTTTCTCTTAGTGACGTCTACAAGAGTAATGTTACTCCGTTACCATATACAGATATAGTACCTATAGGCAAGTTACCTTTTCCTGACCAATAGAATTGCATATTAACTTTTGAGTGTTACACATCAATGATGACGAGTATTGAGTACAAATGTTACTGTTTGTATGAAGTTCGAGGGAGCTGAAGCGAGACGGACTATCGCATCACTGTTGATTTCCACGTTTCCCTGTTATTTTGTACTTGTCATTAAACTGACTCCCCTTTGCCAAACCATTGAGTTGTCCTTATTGATTGGTGTTGGAGTAACATACCTGCACCCCCATCCATCTCAAAGGTGCAGCTATCTCATCTTAAAGTACTGCGGAGCAAACCCCGACTCTATGGGCTAGCCGGGGGTCTCCCCAGTACACTGTAGATGGGTAAAAGCTCTATATAAACAACATATTACCATTACTGTATTTGTGAAACTTCCCTACCGAACACCCTGCTCTCATACAAGGTATAATCAATCCATTATAAAAAAGAGGCACCCACACAGTAGATTGGTAACCACTCTACTCAAGCAGACCTGGCTGACGATTTGTGGGGGCCCATTTCAGCATGATGGCTGTGGGCCCCGTGCTTAGAGTGAAAACAGTCTGCAGCACCTATGGGGTGCATAGATTACAATGGTGACAAAGATAAGGATAATAGCCGCCGATTATCATGAGATGATCTGCCGCCAGGGAGCTTAAAAACTCAATGCCCACTGAAGAGCTCTAAACCCTTCTTTGTCAGCAAATGGCTGATGTGGAGGAACCAGTGTTAGACGGCACTGAGGTTATAACACTTCTGTATATCCTGTGGGAAGAGAAAAGGCAGCTTTAGAAATTAATATTTTGCTAGACTGATGACCGGCATCCTGGGGGCAGTTGCTGGGGGGCCTGTGACGCTCGAGACCCCTTTTTTTTTTAAAAAAGTTGAAAGTCCCAACGCCATTCCTTTACTCGAGTACAGTGGCCTTCGCAAGGTACTGAGTCATTAGCCATTCATTCACCACCCATGTAAACTACAGAGTCCTCAGAAACCACAATTCACCACCCTCTTCCGCAGTGATCTTAAATCTATATATCTAGAGCAGGGGCATGACCCAGAGGCCAGTCTCCTGTCCTGAGAGTTCAGATCTGGCCTACCTGAAATAAATCTTGGCGCAGAACTAGGTCCTTTCACTTGGGTGAGGGGGGTGACTCACTCACCTGCGTGATGCCGCAGGGGGCCCATTTACCTGCTGTACTAGTGAAAATCTACACTGGGCCTTTCTATCACGCCACTGGAATAGGATTTAAAAATGACCATTTACATAAATTACATGCATAGGATATATGATATCTCTGATGAGGAAGACATCTGTTCTGTTCCATGTCCTTGTCCCGCTGTGGGGCACACCATTACAGCACCTAGATAAAATGACTCTCCTTGTAGAGTGCTAGCGGAATCTATAATGTACTCTCTGCAGGAGACAAGTGTTACACTATTATCTCACTTGCTGGTAAATCTGTCTGTAACTGAAAAAAGAGAGCCAGACTGGGAAGGGCGAAGCTGAGTTTAGCTCGGTAAAATATTGCATACCTCAAAGGACAATAATGAATGTGGGTTGTTTGTCGCTGCTTGTGGTACGTCCGGATGTATGCATAGCTGTGCCGCCTGTGCTGCAAGAATCGAGCAAAACCCTTCTTTAGGGTACTAACGTAGTGCTTTTAATCCTGTGAGTTAATTTTGACATTCCAAACATTGTACTGTCAGAATAACCCCCAGGCATCGGAAGTGCATTCAAAACTGCACTGGCTGTTGGGCTGCCTCGCTGCTTGTGGTGCCCGACGCTGTTTGCTTTTCAAAAAGTGAAACCAGCAACAATTCCAGGCACCAGTCGCCAAGAGGAAGGACAAAGCTGGGAAACAAGGACTTGAAAACGGACTCGGACTCCTAACTACAATTCCGCCTGCAAACTTGCTTACTGCCACGCCTCCTTGCCAAGACCTCCCCCATAGCACAGTCTGGGTTACATACACCTTTAAATACCCGGTGCATGCGCATCACGCATACATCAGAAGTGCATTCAGAAGTGCACTGGCTGTTGGGCTGCCTCGCTGCTTGTGATTCCCAACACTGTTTGCTTTTCAAAAAGTGAAACCAGCAACAAGTCCAGGCACCAGTCGCCAAGAGGAAGGACAAAGCTGGGAAACACGGACTTGAAAACGGACTCAGACTCCTAATTACAAGTAATTTTGAAACTGAGTGCACACACCTTTGTGTTTGTGTCAGTAAGGGTGCTTTGTGTTTGTGTCAGGAAGTTGCCAACTGACTACTCACGTTCTTTCCTCAACTCTCTTTTTTTTTCTCATAGTTCCACCTGCGAACTTGCTTACTGCCACGCCTCCTTGCCAAGACCTCCCCCATAGCACAGTCTGGGTTACAAACACCTTTAACTACCCGGTGCACGCGCATCACGCGTGCATCGGAAGTGCATTCAGAAGTGCATTGGCTGTTGGGTTGCCTCGCTGCTTGTGGTTCCTGATGATGTTTGCTTTTCAAAAAGTGAAACCAGAACCAAGTCCAGGCACCAGTCGCCAAGAGGAAGGACAAAGCTGGGAAACACGGATTTGAAAACGGACTCGGACTCCTAATTACAAGTAATTTTGAAACTGGGCGCACACACCTTTGTGTTTGTGTCAGTAAGGGTGCTTTGTGTTTGTGTCAGGAAGTTGCCAACTGACTACTCACATTCTTTCCTCAACTCTCTCTTTTTGTTTTATAGTTCCACCTGCGAACTTGCTTACTGCCACGTCTCCTTGCCAAGACCTGCCCCATGGCACAGTCTGGGTTACATACACCTTTAAATACCCGGTGCGCGTGCATCAGAAGTGCCTTCAGAAGTGCACTGGCTGTTGGGCTGTTAGGCTGGCAGGTGGCAGGCAAACTAATCTCTTACTATAAAGAAGATTTAACTATATAACTTGTCTAATTCAAGTGTTTTTATGTGTTGGGTAAGTGGCTTTACATTTGTACGTTGCACAGACTTTTAGTGTGCACTGCAGTCATTCAAAATGGTGGGAAGTTTGAGGAGTGGGAAGTCCTTACATGAGACAAATACAGGTATTATTCTAAACACCACTGTCCCGATTTTAACTCATGACTCCTCTGACAATATCGAAATTTTGCCACCAAATGGAAAGTATCCTCTTGTCTCTGATGTAGACCCTCAAACTCTCCCTTATAGTCAACAGTCACTGGCAATTGAGCCAAATGATAGTAATGTTCCAAATATTTTGAATATTCCGGTACGAAATGCATTTGTACACATCCATCACATTCTGAATAAAGGTACCCCTGCATTTTGAGATTATGTTAAAGTAATCAAAGCCAGTTCTCAATGCAAAGATGAAAAACATAATGAAGCGTTGCTGTATGAAAACCCTACTAATGACGTTTCTATCTTGGCGCCCACTTTAATGAATGATTGGGAGAAGCAATACTGAATTGCTCTCAATCCCAGCTCGCCTATTGTATTCCTTCCATCTGAAGTTGAACACATTTGTTTGCACAATGTAACAAATAAAGAAGGGAACGACAATAAAGTGGGAGCTCGACTCAATTCACTGCTCGTCCAGGCCTGTTCTCCACTAGCTCCCCTACCAATCCACTCAAAGACTTGAACACAAGCTTTGAATCCATTTGCATTCCCCATTCAAATGAGATTCCAAACCGAGAGTTTAGGGATGAAGCTCATGTTGATTTAGATGACAAGTTACAATGTACCGAAAATCAAAACTCCAATCAGAAGAAAATCGAAGGGGAATCACCCTTTCCAGTAATTTCTAGCTTGCTAAATCTGCTAGATAGAGGACATGATCTAATTCATTCCTCTTTGGAAAATGTTAAACATATGTTGGACGAAATCTCAGCTAAGGTAAACAAACTTGAGGGCTTTTTGTTTCCAGTCAGAAAAATCTAAACTGACAGACATAGCTCTATTGAAACTGGTGAGTCAGTGAACTACTGGTTCCAGTAATCAATCTACTCAGACCCTAGACGGTGATATGGGGATTGCATCCATGGGGCGATCTTATGCAAATGCAGCTATGATTACTGATGGCAACCGTGCAAATTTAAAAGTGGAGAACTCTAAAACTATCACTGATGCTATCCAACTGAACTCAATAAAACTTGATTTTTTTTTCGATAGCAAACTTCTGAAAGAAATGAGGTTGGAAAAAAGTTCACCTCTAAAAAGAAGACAAACTGGAGGTAAAATCTGAAAAATTACCCAATATAACTGACAGTCCCTCTCCTTTGGTATCTATTATTGAGCAGAATGCTAACAACAAAGAACTTACATTAGTGACACGAGCTGTCTTGGAAGTGACAACAGTTGAACCTGAAATTGCTTCACACAATGACGACAACGAGGAAGCTAGTAATCAGTTTCTCTTTTCTCGCAAAATGTGGCGAGCTCATGAAAGGGCATTAAATTGTAACAAAAACACAAATAAAAAAAATCTAGAAACAATAAATGTGCTTTTTCCTCATCTTATGATAGACTCCCATAGCAGTGCCAATTTTGGAGGTGGGAGTACTAATTACAGTTTTCATGGACAGAATGCAGAACTGCCTTGGCAAATAACTCCTCATTGGAGGAGGCAGTATCCAAGCAGTAATGCTTGATAAAAGTATGCATTGTTTTCCAAGTTGCAGCTGAACAAATATCTGCTGCCGGAACTCCCCTCTTTAGAGCCGCAGAAGTAGCCATTCCCCTTGTAGAATGGGCTCGAAGCTCATCTAGTGGGTCTTTTCCCGCCAATCTTTAGCATTCATTTATGGCCAAAATGATCCAGCGGGATATGGTCTGTTTTGTTACTGATAAGCCCAGTTTATGACCAGTATAACCTACAAACAGTTTGTCATCTGGTCGTAATTTAGACATCCTTGAGCTGTAAAAAATAAGAGCCCTCCTGGGATCTAGTCTGTGCAGTCTCTCCTCTTCCTTGCCCAAATGAGGAGGAGGATAAAATGTTGGTAGTATTATTGTTTGTGACAAATGGAAGTCCGAAACTACCTTTGGTAAAAGGGAAGGTTTAACCTTAAGGACTATCCTTATAAAAAACAGTATATGGTGGTTTGCATGAGAAAGCCTGAAGTTCACTAACCCTGCAGGCTGATGATAGGGCCACAAGAAGGACAGTTTTTAGTGTTAGAAGCCTCAATGGACAGGAGTGGAGAGGCTCAAAAGGTATGCAAGTCAAAAATGTTAGTACTAAATTTAAATCCCAAGTTGGGACATGAAAAGGTACTGGAGGGTATACCTTTTAAGAATTGAATGATGGTATTTTGAAATATGAAACCTCTTCCGAGGTGCACTTGAAAATGGACAGCGCAGCAAGGTATCCTTTTACTGTTCATATCTGGAGCTCCAGATTGGCTAGATGTAACAGAAAAGAGAGCACTACTGGAGTGCCACATTGAAAAGGGTCCACATCCTTATCTTTGCACCAGTTACTAAACCTGTTCTAGCGACATCTGTACAAAGAGTTTGTTGCTGGCCTTCTGGCCGAAAGCAAGACTTCCATTACATCATCCGGAAGATCCCAATCCTTGTATCTCAACCTCTCAGAAACCATGTGTGAAGGTTGAGTGTCTTGACCTCTGGATGGAGAACCCGATCTTCCTCTTGCGAGAGAAAATCCTCTCTTTGTGGAAGACGTATTGGAGAGCAGATGGACATGTCTAGAAGGTCCGGGTACCACGTCCTCCTGGCCCAATCCGGAGCAATAAGGATCATGGTTTTCCTGAACTTTCTCAACCTCCTGATTACTTGAGGAATCATGGGGACTGGGAGAAACGCGTACAGCAGTGAAAACTTCCACTCCACTACGAATGCGTCTCCCACAGCTCCTCTTTGAGAAAACCCCCTTGAGCAGTACTGATCCACTTGAGGGGTTCACCAAAGGGCGAAGGTCTCCAGAAGGACTTCTGAGCCAGCTCCCACTCGTGAGAGACCGTGCTCTGCCTGCTCAGAGCGTCTGCCGCCGTGTTCTTCTCTCCAGCTAGGTGAATTGCCGATAGAGAGATTCCTTCTCGTATTGCCCAGAACCATAGCTGCATTTTCTCTCTGCACAGTGCAGGTGAACCTACTCCTCCTCTTTTGTTGAGGTAGTACATGGCCACCGTGTTGTCCGTCATTATCAGGACATTCTTTTCCTGTACAGAGGGCAGAAAGGCCTTTGTCTGATTGCCCTCAGCTCCAAAAGGTTGATGTGAAGTTTGGACTCCGATGGAGACCAACGACCGCTGATTGTCAGATCGTTGGTGTGTGCTCCCCACCCCGTGAGTGAGGCGTCAGTCACTTCTGTTATCTCCGGCCATGGTTGCCAAAAAGATTCTCCCTTGAGAATGTTGTCGTTGCAAGCCCACCATAGAAGATCCTGAGCAACTGCGCTCGGGACTTGCAGAAGATCTGACATATTCCCTGAGAACTGGGACCACTGAGTTCTGAGTGCCCATTGAAGGGATCTCATTCTCAACCTGGCCTCTGGTACTAGGAAAATGCAGGATGCCACGAGGCCGAGCAACCTGAGAAAATCGAAGGCCGGTAGACCTTGGGCATTCTGGAACTTCATACCATCTGCTGGATGTGGAGAGCTCTCACTTCGGGAGGTGAGGCTTTTCCCGAGGAAGTATCCAAGACTGTTCCGATAAACTGGAGCTTTTGGGATGGTATCATATGGGACTTCATGAAATTGAGGGAGAAGCCCAATTTGTGGCAAGTGATCCAAAGATGTTCCTGAGCTTGTTTTGGAGAACTTGCTCTGATCAACCATTCGTCCAGGTAGGGGTAGATGTGAATATCCCCTCTCCTGAGACTCGCTGCCACAACTGCCAACAGTTTGGTGAAAACCCTCGGGCGGAGGTCAACCCGAATGGCAGAACCCAAAACTGATAATGAGAGTTGCCAATCGCGAACCTCAGGTACTTTCTGTGCTTTGGATGGATTGGCACATGAAAGTAAGCATCCTGAAGGTCCAATGATACCAGCCAATCTTGGAGTTGGAGAGCCTGAAGGATGTGAGAAACAGTGACCATCTTGAACTTGTCCTTCCTGAGGAACTTGTTCAAGTTTCTTAAGTCCAAGATGGGTCTCAGTCCTCCGTCCTTTTTTGGGATGAGAAAATATGGGGAGTACCAACCCCTGTTCCTCTCCGCTACAGGTACCTGTTCTATGGCACCTTTCTCTAGCAGGGTTAAAATTTCCTGCAACAGGAGCGGGTCTGGAGTTTTTACGGAGTTGGCTCCCAGTGGATGATTCTGAGGCCTTTTTTGGAAGGGGAGACAGTAACCTTGAGCTACTGTTTCCAGTGCCCAAGCATCTGAGGTAATGCCCCGCCATTCCTTCAGATGCTGAGAGATCCTGCCTCCCACTGGTGTTCTGTGCAACAAGGTCTCAGAGGGATTTGGAGGCGGCTGCAGGAGTGGCTGAGGGTACAGATGCCGCTCCTGAGGCTGATTTTGCACCTCTTCCTCATGCTCCACGAGGGAAGTTTCTTTTGCCCCTTTGGGAAGCCTGTCCTCTTCCTCTACCAAATGAGGAGTAGTAACGAAAAGAAAGACCCCTCCAGGAAGATGAGCCGGAATAGGGTTTTAGAGGCTGGCGCATGGAGGCACTAAGCGATTTAGCTGCCGCTTTCGAGGTCTCAAGTTTTTCTAGGCTTTCATCAGCCTTATTGCCAAACAGCCTCGAGCCATCAAAGGGCATGTTTAGGAGTCTGGCTTGCACGTCTGGTGCAAACCCCGACTTCCTCAACCACGCAAATCTGCGTAGCACAATGCTTGCAGCCATGGATCTGCTGATACTATCAGCAGTATCCAGTCCAGACTGGAGACATTCCCCCATTGCCTCCTTCCCGTCTTTGACTATATTCAGGAAGCCTTCCCTTTCCTCGCCTTCCGGAATATGCTCAGCCGCGTCGAAATACAGTCCCACAGGGTAGCGGTAAACCTGGCCAGGGTACAGGTGACATTTGTCGATTTCAGGGCCATACTGCCTGAAGTGAAACCTTTACGTGCCCAGGCATCAACTTTTTTATCCTCTCTATCTGGAGGGATAGTGGGATATGCAGTTTGCTTTGATGTGGATGCTGCCTGAATAACTAAACTTTCTGGAGTCGGATGCCGGTTTAAGTATTCAGGATCCGTACAAGCTGGTCTGTATTTCTTGGGGTTTTTACTATCTGCAGCAGCAATGCTCTCAGGCTTTTCCCAGTTTTTCTCCACCCTCCTCTGAAGAGCCCTGTGAAAGGGGAGAACTGGATGTTTTTGAAGACCTCTTACAATTATATCTGTCATGTCATCTTGTTCAAAAATGGGTGAAGTGTTACCCCAACCCATATACTCAATTACTCTGGTCATAAGACTCCTGTACCCTTAGTCTGCATGTTCTGCAGGATCAGGTCTGGCAAACTCTAATTCTGGGGAGGTGTCAATTCCACTGGCAGAATGTAGAGTGTCACTCAGGTCTCTCATTTTGGACTCTTGATCAATGAGTTCCTCAGGAACTTGTTTTGTGCCATATGAAACTCCAAAGGGAGTGACTTCCTCTTCCTCCGAGCCAGATTCCTCATAAATTGAGAACATGGACTTAAAAAAGTCTGACCTGGGCAACGGAGTAAATCTTCTTTCTTCCTCTACCATACGCGTCGAAAGAATGGAAAAATCCTTCAAAGTTGTCAAAGGAATCTTCGATGACTTCGAAGATGACTTCGATACAGGCGTCGAGGTTATTTTTGGTTTCGATGCCGAAACGGTCGACGTCGATGAAGTCGTCGAAGCCTTCGACGACTTATGTTTTTTATATGGCACCGGAGAGGTGCTCGACTCTCGAAGAGTCCTCGACGACTTGTCATCGATTCGAGTTTTTAGAGTATCCTCGACAATACCGGTATTTACCAAGGTAGTCTTAGACTTCCCTTTGTCGTCCAATGGAGCGACCTTAGGGGTATGGCTCTTCCGAGGTTCATTTGAGGGGGTCGGGGCCGCATTCTCGAATACCTCCATCATCTTTTTACGAAATTCTTCCCATTTTCTGGGGAAACCGATTTTGTCGGACATCGAATTTCTTCGGTCGACTCGGAAGATGATGATGAGGGAGATCTATGTCTCCTCTTCATTTCTTTGGACGAGGCAGAAGAGTGTCTCGATCTACTCCTAGATCGAGATCTCTTTTAATGCCTATGGTGATCCGATTCCTTCGAATCAGTCGCTTTCTTATGTTTTTTGGACATAGCCTTCTTAGAGGCTTCCCTCCCCACCGACAGTTTATCTCTCCTCTCACAAAGAGCTTTCTCGGTCATGGATTGGCAGGAACCACAGTCGTTGGTCGGTGACTGGAACCGAGACACCAGAGACAAACTCGGTGGGGATCTGTGATCGACATTTTCGATCCGCAATCTATGCACTTCTTGAACCCAGTCTTGGGTTTCGAAGGAGTCGAAGAAGACGACATTTTCTTCTCAGAAAATCTCAAGTGCGCCGTTCTCGATAGCAAAGTGATCGGGAAAATGGAACTAAAGCAACGGGCGCGGCTCGAGCTATTTATACCATCGGTGACGTCGACAGAGTAGGGAGTCCGTCGAGGGACAATCAACGCCACGATCTCGAGCACAGCGCCCTCTGCCGAGAATTTATTTTTCAGAAGCAGCAAAGCTGGAGATAACGATTTATCATAAGATGAGGAATACGTGGGAGGACACAATCCATTCAAAGCAACATTGTTTCTAGAGGAGCAAATTGAAAATCCTATCCAGTCGAATAGACAAGGTGAGCTAAATCTTAGCCTACCTAAACAGGAAGCTGAGTTGGTTACTCAGATTTCCTCATTGGTAGGATCTGCACCTAATCTCGCCTGGCTTGCACCGTTGCTTACTACAATTATCGAAATGACTACAAATTCTAAACAATCCTAGCTGTGATGTATTTTAAGTAGTGTCATGGAACTGCTGCGGGAAAAAACAATCTTGAGGCATGGTTGGCAGATTTGTCTTGTGAAAGTTATCCTGCTGTATACCTATTGCAAGAAACCATGTGTACTCAAGAGTTTTACATTTATGAGTTTACTAGCTACTTGGTCCCAACGACTAAAGCTTCTTTAGGGCGTCCGAGCGGGGGGATAGAGATTTTATTGAACAACACCTACAAACAAAAAGCAACTTTGTTTTGTTCATCTGATATGTGGTTGCCACTAGAATACAAGTTGTTAGGTACATTTTCATGTGAATTTCTTTTAATCTGCATATATTTCAATCCAACAAAACAAAGTTTTGATACCCTTTTGGATGAAATTGACTTGGTGCTACAATGTGCTTACCTAAAGAATCCTGATTTAAGGATCATCTTAGGTGGTGATTTTAATTTTATCTGTACTGCGGCTTTATCTGTCACTGAGTCTCTCATGTTCTCAATGAGACAACAGCGTTTAAAAGAAAGGGGTTGTGTATGGGAGCATCATCTGCTCGAGTGGAACATTCATACTGTACTTTTTGATGTTGATGTATCCCCATGTACTTGGTCTAGGGGAAATCAAGCTTCCTACATTGATTACTATTTTGTATCCACTGAGTTGTTATCTATGATAGATAAAGTGAAATGTTGTAAATGTTCCCTAAGTGACCATGTACCCTTGGTGATCACAATAACCTTGCCAAGTGAAATGTTGGAGAAAAAAAAACTTATGCCTTATAGAAAATGATCAGACACTAAACTCTGATAGATGGAATTAATGTACATACCTTATCAACAGGGATTTTTGGAAAGTAAATTCTAACTCCAGCTTACTTATTAGAGAGAATTGGAATAATATACGAATTCAAGATACTCTCCTTGTCTTATCGTCTTGCTCGAATAATTCCAGCAATCCAACGTTAGATCTTCTATCCCACAAGATAGCAGGAATAAAACATGCTCATAATATTGATTTGAGAAACTTAAAACAACGATTTGTAGACTATAGCTCTTATAGGCTTGACAAAAATTGGATTCAGTCAAAATATTGCACGCAAATTAAAGTCACCACAACCAGTCTATTCTGGCACTTCTCTGCAAACACGACTCACGCAAATTGTGGTCTATTCTGAACAACAAACAAATAGCAGATCAAAATGCCCTGGCCCCTTACATAACAGCAGACATTTTGGCACAGGTTTATTGCGGAAAAATGTAAACTACCTGTGCTCTTTGAAGGGTATAATTCTGGAATCAGTGAATTTAAATGTGAAGATTCCATTAGATTCACCAAGAACGAGATACTGACGGCTATTGGTAAACTGAAACTGTCAAAGCCCGCTGGTCCCAATGGTATACCATCGTGTTTATTCAAATCAGACCCCTTGTTTTGGTCTACTGTTCTAATGAATAAATTAGAGGATATTTTAGCTATTAATCTCATTCCAAATTCCTGGCGTAACGGAATTATCATCCCGATATTCAAAAAGGGTGATCCCAAAAATCCTGCAACCTTCCGTCCTATCGCTCTGATGGACGCAGCAGCTAAAGTCTTTGCAATATTATTATTGTCTCATCTGCAAAGATTTATTATTGATCATGACATTTAGTCAAAATATCAGATAGGTTTCCGCAAGGAAATGGGAACCTCTCTGAATGCGACAATTATCGTTCATATCCCAGCTAAAGCCAGAGAAACCAATTCCGGTCCAATCTACATGGCTGCACTTGATCTTTTCAGTGCTTTTGATACCATAATCAGGGAACTCATGTGGGCGAAACTCTTGGCCATGGGCTTTTCGCCAAGACGTATTCAACTTATAGCTATGCTACACTCACGTTTAAAATAAGAATAGCGAATTCTGGTTCCTTGACACCTCCCATCGTGACCATGACTGGTGTAAAGCAGGGATGTAACCTGGCAGCGACCATCTTCAACTTGTACATCAGTGATATGGATCAGCTTTGGCAAAATCCAACTATGTATCCCATAAGGTTGGGAGGTATGAAAATTGACTGGATTTGCTTTGCTGATGATATCCTGCTTATGGACCGAACTCCATCAGGGTTGAAATGCAAGTTAAATCAATTTGATATATATGCAAGTAAACATAATCTTCAGGTAAATTCAGAAAAAACAAAAATCATTATATTTACAAATAGAAAAATGATTAAATCATATACCTGGAAAATTGGCCAAGCTAAAATGGATTGGGCTTTTGCCATGCGATATCTCGGTTATACTCTTTCCGAGGTTAACTCTATTCCATTATGGACCATCTCACTTAACAATAAGGTGTGACCCTTGGCTTCCATGATGATTATCCTACGGAAACACTGTAAATATTCCTTGTTACCCTTGATTGACTTCTACGTACTCAAAGTTGAGCCTCTCTTGCTATTTGGACTTGATACATGTCTGTTAGATATTGAGTCCATGCTTAATCGTATTCAGGGTCAATTATGGAAAGGAGTACAGGGTTCGGCGGCCTCCGTGCCTAATGCAATAATTCATCATGAGTTGCCCCTATCATCTTTGGCCTCTAGGTGGGCATGGCGCAGATTTACCATATACTCAAAAATACTGGAACCGACTCGCAATTCTCTCTTTCAAGATCTTCACATGATGATGTTGGGAAATAAGGCCTTATCTATGAGAAAGGTTTTGAACAAAATGAAAGACATTCTTTACAATATAACCTCAACGGTTGAAGACCTTATGCTAGGGTTACCAAACATTAAAACAAAATTCTACGAACATGATTGGATTCAGACTATTGATCTGATTAAAACTTACAAAACATATCTTGAATATTCCCTGTTTCCAAGAAAGAAAGATTTGCGGTCTTTATAGCTAACTAAGAGTACTTCCAACAAATTTCATCAAACTTATATTAGGTTTAAACTCAACCAGTTTCATACACTAGAGCATATTGTTTTATAGAAGAACCCCCAAACGGACTTTGAGAACATGCGCTGTCGGTACTGCTTTAATTCCCACCAGAAAGAAACTCTAAAACATCTAGTGGTATGTTGCCTGTTTCTGGAGGATGACAGAAAGAGTATGTTAGGGCAATTTGCACCATCAGAAATGGAGTGCTCTCGAGAATCTTTTTGGAATAGATGTATGGTGGGGAACAGTATGCATGTATTAGTAGCCTTGTAAAGTTTTTTGCTTAAAATTGAAGAGCTCTCATCTTGCACAATTCTAGCGCTCACTATTTTTTTTTTTTTTTAAATTTGGTTTTATTGATTTTGAAACAGCAACATAAATAAAACGGAAGGAAAAAAAAGCAAAAAAAAAAAAAAAAAAAAGAAAAAAAAAAACAACAAAAAAACAACAAAAAACAGTTGAAGTATTTGACTTGTTACATCACTGTTAGCATCTGTTTACATTTGAGGAGCAGCATCAGAATCACATCATTCAATAAATCGTTACTATATTCAAGTCTGTTCCTTGGTTGTAACAGGCAAAATAACATAACCCGTGCCCTCCCACCTCCCTCCCCCTAACTGGGCAGACATCTGTGCGACACTCATTTTCTCTATCGGTATATTCGCAGTGGTAGAGTTCTACCCACTTGTCATGTGGTCTTCTACAATTCTGGGATCAACATCATTTCTCAATGAGGGCTGTAAGATTTCGTTTTACTTAGGGTCCAGTGTCATCCTCTGGTTGGGAGTCCGTCGTCTCTGAAAGATGTTTACTCCGGAAGTCTGACCATAAGGTCTCGCATTGGGACGCTTTGTTGTGCAAAGAAGCAGTGATCGTCTCCATTGTGTAGATGTTGGTTGATAGGCAGACCCATTCTCTCTTGCTTGGTACTGTTTTAGATTTCCATTTCGTTACCAGCAGCGCTCGGGCTGCGAGGAGTAACTGTGGGGCAAGACCTCTGAGTCTGGTCCATCCGTCCTCTTCTCTCTCCAGTCCAAAGAGAATCAGACGTGGATCAGCATCCCTTTGTATGCCGTCTATGTCCTTGATCCATGTCAGGACTTCCTCCCAGAATACCTTTATACGTGGGCAGCTCCACCACATGTGCCAGTAGTCGGCTATCTCTCCACATTCTCGCCAGCATCTTGGGCTCAGTGTTTGGAACATCCGGGACAACTTGAGTGGATCGTATTGCCACCGATGTAAGAGTTTAATGGCATGCGATTTATATTGGGTGGACAAGGATGTTTTGGATGCAGCTTTACACATCAATTCCCATTGGTCCGGGTCTATCTCCTCCCCCAGGTCTCTTCCCCATCGGCTCCTGAGACGTTCCGTGGACCCAGCACCTGCCTCGATAAGTTCCTTATACATTAAGGATATCAGACCCTTGAGTCCAGACTTTGAGTCCAAGATTTGTTCGAACGGGGTGAGTTCTCTCTGGAGCTTTTCCTTCCACGTAGGTTTCGTGAGAACTCCTTTAATCTGAATGTATTGGAAGGTGGATAGTGGGCCTATCCCTAGGGCTTCAGTTAAGTCCGGAAGAGATATGAAGTTGTCTTTTCTCTGGAGTTGCCCTACTCTTTCGAGGCCCGCCTCGTACCAGGGTTGGAATCTACCTACGTCGGGTATTTGGTCGTTCATACCAGGGGACCATAGGTGGCTTAGTGGAGACGGCCAAGTGGTGATCTTGTTCATTCCTTTGCCTGGTTGCCAGATTGTCCATATAGTGCTCAATATTGGATGGCCCTTGATTTTCCGCTGAATTCTCTTACGGGGGGTCCATAACCATTCTGACACTGTGGCTGGAGAGAAATAATGGTTGTCCATGTGGATCCACTGGAGGTGATTGTGATTACGCAAGTGAGGGATCAGGACACGTAATTGTGAGGCTTTATAATATCCTCGTAGGTCGGGAAGGCCCACTCCTCCTTTGTCCTTAGGAAGCGTCAAGGTATCATACCCGATCCTCGCCTTCTTCCCCTGCCAGAGAAATCTCAACATGAGCCTTTTGGCCTCTACGAAGAACTCATTTGGTAATTCGATAGGTAACATCTGAAAGGGGTACAGAAATCGGGGGAGGCATACCATTTTAATGGCGTTAATCCGCCCTATCCACGAAATTGTAAGCTTGTCCCATCTTTGTAGGTCAGCCGAAAAACTGCGGAGGAGCGGGGGGAAGTTAGCCTCATATAGATCCGTTAGATTTTTGGTGATCTGGATGCCTAAGTATTTAAGCACAGAGTGTTCCAGTCTAAGGCCTAGGGGAGAATACCTAGTTTCGTTTTCTTCTTGCGTACCCTGTAAAGGGAACAATATTGATTTAGACTTGCTTACTTTAAACCCAGAGAGTTGGCCATATTCCTCTAACAGTTGGAGAGCGTGCGGGACGGATACAGAGGGGTTTGTAATGTGTAAGAGTATGTCGTCAGCATAAAGCGCTAGCTTATATTCTTTAGTCCCGAATCGCATGCCTTCTATTCTGGGGTCGGCTCGTATGTTTTGGGCTAGCGGTTCCAGGGAGAGTGCGAAGAGAATTGCGGAGAGGGGACATCCCTGTCTAGTACCCCTTCCCAGTTCGAACCACCTGGAGTATTCCCCGTTGACCGAGATAGACGCTTTGGGGGATGTGTATACCGCCTGTATTCCCTTCCTAAATCTCGGCCCTATCCCCACTTTGCAGAGAACCGCCCTCAGAAATCCCCACTCCACTCTATCGAAGGCTTTTTCTGCATCTATCGACAATAGGGCAGGGTTTCCTGATAGCTCTGGTGACGAGTGGATGAGATGGAGAGTTTTGCGCATGGTATCTGCCCCTTGCCTACCCAATATAAATCCGACTTGATCATTGTGTATGAGGTGGGGGATTAGTACTTCCAGCCGAGCAGCCAGTACCCTAGTATAGATTTTGGCATCTAAGTTAAGTAGAGAAATTGGGCGATATGAGCTACAGTATTTGGGGTTCCTTCCTTCTTTCGGAATCACAGTTATGAGGGCCTTTGTGAAGGAGTCGGGGGCTGTCCCTGTCTCTAGTATCTCATTGAAGAGCTCGGTTAAAAATGGTGTAAGTTGAGCGCTGAAGGTTTTATAAAACCCAGCAGTGTACCCGTCCTCTCCAGGAGATTTGCCTACAGTGAGTCTTTTGATTGCTTCTCGGACCTCGGGTTCAGATATCGGGGATTCTAATAGGTCAGTTTCAGAGTACGAGATTTTGGGCATGTCCACCAGGGAGAGATAGCGATCTGTATCTGATTGGCCTGGGGTCACTTCCGAGGTATACAATTGCTCGTAGAAATTGGCAAAAGTCTCCGGTATGGTGTTAGGGGTGGGGGGGGTCGTAGGATTCTCTTCGATTATCTCTTTCACTGTTCGCTCCGCCCTTTGTTTTCTTAATCGAGCTGCTAGTAGTGCATCGGCTTTGTCCCCTTTCTCATAGAATTTCTGTTTGAGAAATCTAAGTTTTCGCACAATTTGTTCATGTTCCAATAGTCTCAGTTCTTCCCTTTTGCGTTGTGCTGTACTAATGTTGTCATGATTTGCTCCCGGGTGTCCCCTGTTTTCGCTTTCAAGTTTGCATATTTCAGACCTAAGCCTGTGCTCGATGATCTTCCTTTCTCTTTTCTTGGTAGCCCCTTCACGTATCAGAATACCTCTCCAGGTGGCCTTACCCGCGTCCCACACTATTTGTTTGGAGACTTCCCCATTATTGTTTAATTTAAGGTATTCCTCAATTTCAGTCGCCATTTCAGTCTTGAATACTGAATCTTTCCACAGGCCTTCATTACAGCGCCACTTCCCTCCTTGAACCGGCAGGTCTGCCCATTTTATGTCCGACAGGACCATATCGTGATCTGACCACGTTATTGGGATGATTTCTGACAGCGTTGTGGATTCAAGGAGGTCCTTGGTGAGGTACAGGTAGTCGATCCGGGTAAAAGTTTTGTGCGGGTTAGAGTAAAATGTGTAACCCCTTTCATGCGGGTGTTTAATCCTCCATACATCTTGCAAATCATATATCTCCATTGTGTCGGAGAGTCCCGTGTGATCACTTCTCGGTTGGTTTCTTGTCTCGGGGTTGCCAGGTTCCCAGTCTTTGGTCGGGTCTGCCCACAGATTAAAATCCCCTCCGAGAACAACCTGGCCAGATGCTTCTAACATTATTTTGGGTATTGTCCTCTCTAGAAACTTGGATTGTCCTATGTTGGGCGAGTATATTACTGCCACTGTTACTTTAACCTTTGCGATTGTTCCGGATATCAGGAGGGCACGTCCGCTCACATCAGACCAAGTCTTCTCCACTTCAAGGTTGATCCCATTTTTGATCAGGATTCCGACCCCTCCTTTCCTGAGCGGGCCTGAGCCCCAGAATTCTTTTCCCCCTCTTTTCCCTAGTATCCCCCTCTCTTCTCCCTTGGCGAACTTCGTCTCTTGTAGAAGGAGGATGTCAATTTGGGATCTACGGAATTCCCTTGCCACCAATGATCTCTTGGTTGGTGAATTGAGGCCTTTCACATTAAGCGTTCCTATCCTAAGGGACTCCCTGCCCTTCTGTTCTTCAACCGGTGTCATTTTCGAGGTATGTCAATCGTAGATTTGTGACCCGCATTGAGTAAATGTATCTTACATGGAGACTCACATATTCTTGAACAGTCTTATGTGTTGCCGCTGGTGCATCATATTCTATGCATTTCTTGTCTACCCAGCCTCCCCACCCCCAACCCCTCCCGAATTGACGGCGTTCGTGCAGACCCAGGTGAAGGCACAGGTCTGGCATCGAACCACCCTTGAGGACCGTTACTGCACGTCCCCAAGATCACTATAGCATCATAGTCTTGACTGAGCCCCCATTTCCCCCCATTCCCTGTTTACATGACCCAAGTCTCTCCAGAGCCCATACACTCTCAGGAAGTTCGGGTCATGGGCATATGTATTAAAATATATGCCAGCTTACCGTTGTTGCGAGTCATCATTTCTCCCCCCCTGGGGGGGTATTACCTCTCCGATATTTTCTCGAACCCTTGACTCGTTTCCTTCTGGGCCCCTGTATACGCCACCCTCTTTCTTCTCGACGCGGGTCCTCTCGACCATTTTCTTCCGTATTTGGACCAAGGAGGTCTAGAATACACGCCTTGATCTCCTTTTCCGAACTCAGCTTGATTTTGTTCCCATTGTATTCAAAGAACAGAGAGAAGGGATATCCCCATCTGTATCTTATATTCTTTTCCTTCAGATGTTTGGTTAGGGGGGCACACGTGCGTCGGAGTGCCAAGGTCATAGAGGATAGATCTTGATATATCGTAATTTGGGAACCTTGGAGGGTAATTGAGTCACTGCTTCTTGCTTTCTCTAGGATCCTTGTCTTGTCCTGGAAGCGGTGGAATCGAGCTAGGACTGATCTAGGTCCGCCCGGGGGTCCTCCGGCTCTATGTATTCTCTCTGTCTTTGGTTCATCAACCTCATCATCAGCAAGTAAGAGTTTGATGATGTCATGCAATGTGTTCTTCAGTTCGCTCTCCGTTTCCCCTTCTCGTTCCGGGATCCCGAAGATTCTCAGGTTATTCCGTCTCTCCCGGTTTTCTAAGTCGTCAAGCTTAAGTTTAAAGCTCTCTTCACGTTGCTCCAGTTCGGTCATCCGCTGGTCTAATTGTACCTCCAGGGTATCTATGGACGCTTGGTTTTTCTCAACACCTTCCAGCCTTTCCTCCATGGTGTCAAGTCTTTGGGTGATTTTGTCAATTTTGGAGCCAATACTGGCACCCATATTTTTAATTTCTCCCAGGAGAGCAGCGATGTCCCCCTTGGTAGCCGCGGACTCACTCACCGAGGGGCCTTGATTCGCCATGGTAGAGTCCAGATTTTCGGTAGAGGTTGGGACGTAGGAGTATGTGGCTAGTTTACCCTTTATGTCCATTGATCTTCCAAAATGCTGTGGTGTTGCTAGGGTTATTTGAGTGGCAGATTGCAGAGGAGGCACACGCCCCTGAATCGGGGGCTCTACCCTCCGCACGGGAATGCAGGTGTGTGAAATCAAGGAAAACCGAACGTTCAGATCTCCACAGCGGTGTAATAGGACTGAGGAGGTGCCCGACTGCTTCACTTCGTGCTCCACCGTCCGGACCGTGCTGCTGGCCTGAGTCCGATGACGTCACCAAAGTTTGGAGCAGGGCCCCTCACAGGTCTCGACGTTGGTGCTGCTTGTTATGGTGTGGGGATAGCAGGGGCTCACCTGAATTCATTCAAAGTATCGGGGGCAGGTTGCCCCTCCACTGCTGTATGAGTCCTCCCAGGCTTCCAAGAGTTTCTCTGCCCGTGGACCTTATGTGTGGAGGGGGCACGACTCAATGGTCTGACCCCCTATATAGCAGTATAGTGTAGTATCAGACAAGGTGGCCCGGGTATTCCTTATCAGATGAGGGGGGCGCCGGGGAGAACGCAGAGAACGTTGGAGGATTGGGGATGCACTTCCCCAGCAGTCTCATTGGTCCGCACTTTTCGGCCGTGCACTGCCCTGTACAGTGGGCTAGCTCTTTTCACTCCATCTCCTGCTGCTGTGACTCGCGATTCCGGGTCAATTCGGCCGGCAAAGCGTCAGCCACCCTCCCAGTTCCGCCCCCGATGTGGCTCGCGTTCAGTCTGAGGGCGCCGTTTTTTTTTTTTTTTTTTTTTTTTTTTTTTTTTTTTTTTTTTAGCCTTTAATGGGCTTGTGATCCGGGGAGCCCAGTATGCGGTGGTAGATGGGTACTTCCGCCCCCTTTCTCCTGCGCCCGCAGACCTCCCCTGGGGGGGTCGCGAGCAGGGGGAGTGCGGCGTTCGTCCGTAGAATATTGCGCGGGCAGCGCGTAGAGCGGCTGCTCAGCTGGTTTCCGTGGGTGCGGAGGGAGGTTCGCTGCCGCGGGCCTCTCTGGGTCTCCGGTGACACGCAGGTCGGAAGTGCCTGCCGGGGACTCTCTCTGCGGTCTCCGCCTCCAACGATCAGAAGAGAGGGGGGAGGATGGGGAGGTTGAGGGAAGCACCTTGCGGCCCTCTCGTCCGTACCCGGGCCGTCCCGTGCGACTCGCTGTTCGGCAGCCGTATTATCCAGCAGGGTTTCACTTTCGTTTTACACGTTTATTCCGACGGAGTTTTCTCCTCGTTCCCCTGGTCGTTTTCGTCCGCGTTTTTCCCTGGGTGTCGGGGGGGTCTTCATATAGTTGCTCCTCACTTCATTGTGCGGGCGGGGGGTCGTGTAACGGGGGCTCAAGTCGTCTCAAGGACCCACGGCATCGGAGCTCACACGGGAGCAGGACTCATCCGTGCGCCCCCTAGTGGCCGATCTTAGCGCTCACTATTTAACACAAAAATGATTTTATTACTTTTTAATTTTTTTTATTGTGTTAGGTTGAAACATGTGCCTTATGAATTGTACTTGTATTGGAAAATCGATTGTATACATTTTTCTCATGTGAAATATTCATATACTGTTTTTTTTCTTTCTTGCTCCATCATACGACACAATCTTATTATTGTTTTTTTTAAACTGATGTATGTTATGATCATTCGATCAGTTCCGACAAATATTTTAATTGACCTGTTTTACGATGTGCAACTAATTCTAAAAATGTTTTCTAAACTTATGTTTGTAAAAGTTTATAAACTGAACTAAAAAAAATGTTTAAAAAAATTATTAAATTATCCCCAGGACATAAACCTACCTACTGGCTATTCCTGCAGTACATTCTCAGCTCAGTTGGTTTGGTTACAGGGGCAGAGGATCAATTTGTCAGGCGAGTGGGGTGAAGTAGGACTAGAGGGGGAGTGTGGCAGCCTGCCAGGACCGAAGAACCAACGTCCCACACTACACAAGGTTAGAGATCTGCATGTGCAACTTCAGCCCTTGCTGATGCTTAATTTGCTATGTGATTACGATACCAATGCACCGTTTGGAATGGAAGCCCAGTGCTAGTGGCACTGGCAGTACGGAATACACAGTGTCATATTTTATGCTCTTATGGAGGGGAGGGATCATGGGGTACAACCTAAATCTTACCCAATCAAACACTGGATTGTGTATTCCCTGAGCACAATCTTGGCAAAAGGGATGGCCTTATTTTCAGTGATATCATACACTCACATTACCGAAGCATGAATGGCTTTGCATACACCACTTGTCTTTATTTCATACCAGGCAGACCGGACCGGAAAACCAACATTCGACACAACGGAAGAAATCTGCAGACCACAGTCTTAATTTGCTGTATAATTATGCTACCAATGCATGTGCAGTCTGCAACTTTTGGAATGGAAGCCCAGTGGCAGTATGGATTATACATTGTGTTATTTTTTATGTTTGTATGGACAAGAGGGATCATGGTGTGCAAACCAAATCTTACCCAATCAATAAACACTGTATTGTGTATTTCCAATCCCATCAGCTGCAGCTAGTGTCACTCTTGGCAGATTTCTTCACTGGGACTTGGCCTCCTCTTGAGTCCTGCCCTGACAAGAACAGCTGCCCCTGTGCCTGGGTCTTGATCCTCCGAGCCTGTTGGCGATTATTCTCTTAATGCATTTGCAGAAGCGCCATTAGCTCAAGTGTTATTAGCGACTGCTGTCTCGCTGTGAATCTCTGCTTCTATTCATTGGGACTTGCTTAACCAACGCTGCTGAGGACTTGCATCTTGTGACTAAACCAAGTGACTGTTGCTGTGCTACCCTGCATCCAATAGGATCAAGCGCCTTGGTTCTGCCTGCCTACCCAGAATTCTATTTAAGAATAACGCACGCGCATTTGCACGCATGCATTTGCAGAAGTGCCATTAGCTCAAGTGTTATTAGCGACTGCTGTCTCGCTGTGAATCTCTGCTTCTATTCATCAGGACTTGCTTAACCAGCGCTGCTGTGGACTTGCATCTTGTGACTAAACCATGTGACTGTTGCTGTGCTACCCTGCATCCAATAGGATCAGTCGCCTCGGTTCTGCCTGCCTACCCAGAATTATATTTAAGAATAACGCACGCGCATTTGCGTGTGCGCATTTGCAGAAGTGCCATTTGCTCAAGTGTTATTAGCGACTGCTGTCTCGCTGTGAATCTCTGCTTCTATTCATCAGGACTTGCTTAACCAGCGCTGCTGTGGACTTGCATCTTGTGACTAAACCACATGACTGTTGCTGTGCTACCCTGCATCCAATAGGATCAAGCGGTACGAACTTTCGAATAGTGGAACTTTGGAACTTTGCTACTCCAACGCAAGTATTTAGTAGCCATTCTCATTGTATTTTTCTTTTTCTTTTTGGTTTCTTTCTGTTTTTAGCCTTGGTTCTGCCTGCCTACCCAGAATTCTATTTACGAATAATGCACACACATTTGCGCGCATGCATTTGCAGAAGTGTCATTAGCTCACGTGTTATTAGAGACTGCTGTCTCGCTGTCTAGCTGGGGAGCAGAGAGTCGGAAAAACGAGATAAGTTGTAATTGAGCATTTCGCTGTTGATTTTGCTACTTCTTTTTTCTTTTTTATTATTTTGGTTTTATTTTTCATGAGTTTATTTTAAGCTATTATTATTAATTGGTTAAGATAACTACCCGAAGTAGGTGATTTCTAACAACTGCCATGGCTCTTTCGAGTTGTTCATTAAAAATGGGAATGCCGCCCGTTGCCGCTTTTGAAAAAGGTATTTCCACAAACTTGTATAACCATTTGAAAACGCCAGTGATAGGTAATTCTAAATTGCACAGACCAAGCACAAAACATCAAAGGGCGATATCCCTATCAGCAGATATAAGATTTTTCTGTCACCCCGATTCGCAACGGTGGCCGGCTGAAAATAGAATTCTGAATGTAAAAAGCTGCCCAATGATTGTCGACTCAATGACAAGCATTTCAATAGCTCCCACGGAAAATCCTATGCTTGCCAGTAGTGGTACACCTTTCAGACGCTGGTCTGTGGTATACAGGAGGTGGCTATGTGGAGCATATACAGAGGGCTGCAGAACCCGGCTGTACGAGTATCAGCAGTCTAGTTTATTCATGCTGTCCACTGACACCGGCAGCGAGTCACATGACCCTATTAAAGGACCGTCAACATTCTCCTCGAAGCGTCGCTACTGTTTTCAGAGACGCTCTGTAAATTCGTACCTAGGGTTAATCCTATGCTGATGAACTTGCTGCCTTTCTCTACTGTACTCAACCTCTTGTTTCTCCCTCTCTCGTCCCAGAGTTTCTTTGCCATGCAGTCTCTCTACAACTCTTCTGAGTCAACAGGCACTTCCGGGTTCATCTGTGTCATCCGATCCTTTACGCTCATTCAAACGGGCGGATTACCGTAGGATTCAGACCCACTCTCTTACAGTGAGTTGTCCCTTCCCTGGAGTCTCGTTTCTCTTGCTTATTCCCTTTTCTCACCCGTTCCGTTTTACAGGAACCTTCAGAGCCTTCGGGGTCAAACTACACAGACGGATTCTTACCTAGAGTTCTTCAACTCCCATTCTAAGTCTAGTCCGTGTGGGAATCTCGTAAGAATTCTCCTTTTTCCTGCCTTCTTTGTTGCATACTTTCATACTCATACGTCACTTACCTGTCCTTTCTTTATCCCTGTAGAAACTGAGCCTCAGTCCGCAGGGATTTCACACGAGAAGGAGTACCAGTCACCCGAGAAGCTTCCACCAACGTCATCCAGGTTTTTATTCCCTGAGGGTTTCCCTGGGATTTGTGCTCCTCCCCGTTGGCATTTCAATCCCGGTGGGGGTGCAGGATTCACCGGGAGGCTCTTACCTTCTGCAGTTGCTGCTCTCAGGCCGACAATCTGACCAGGTTAGTGCTATTGCTTTATATCAGGGTTAGTATATTTCAAAGCTGTCTTGAATATAAAGAAGCATCATCACTAGATTAACAGGTTTTATCCATCGGCATTAACAGTTTAACAGTTAGTGATGCCCCATATACCTAGTCGGTTATTGTTAGTATGGAGCAACAAATGCAGCAGCTCATGGCAGCAATGCAATCTATGACGTTAGAAATGCAGACCCTCAAGCAAAACAATGCTCAGCTAAAGCAACATGTTGCCCGAGCTTTCTCCGAAACCCCTCCTATCGCCTTACCCACTGGCAAATAAGACGGAGATCCACATAAACTGAAAGAAATTCCTGGACAGCTGTACTGTCCAATTTACCTTTATATCCCGATTCTTTCCTACAGATAAAGATAAAGTAGGCTTTCTGATCTCTCATCTTACAGGTCGTGCCCTTGCTTGGGCTACCCCATTAGTCACATCAGGGAATGCCATCTTAGACTCCTACCCGGCTTTTTCTAATAGTCTCAGGTCTATGTTTAGCCGTCAAGAGATTTCGGTATCCACACAGGAAAGACTCCTGGATCTTAGACAAGGAAATAAGGACATTGTGACCTATATTACTAGTTTCAAACAGTTGTCTTCAGAGACTGGTTGGCCAGATGACGGATTACTGACTCTCTTTCGCCGGGGACTTAATGAGGATCTAAAGGATGAGGTTTCAAAGGTTCCGCGACCTGCTAACTTGGCAGAGATGATTACCCTAACTGTGCAAATAGATTATCGTCTCCAAGAGCGCTCGCAAGAAAAGAGAAAGGGGAAAGGGCTTTGTTCTAATTTTGATCCGATGACACTTCCCAGCAAACCAACCTCCGCGGAAGAACCTATGCAGATAGGATCTGTGAGAGGACCCATTTCTGCTACAGAAAGAGAAGGAAGAAAGTCTTTAGGACTGTGTATGTATTGCAGGTCCTCTTCCCATGTGTTACGCGATTGTCCCATAGTTCCTCCCCGCAAATCTAGACCACCTCAGTCGGGAAACGACAAGTCCCTGCCGTAAGGGGAACCACGGTAGGAGATCAGCATCAGGGTTCCCCTGTTCAAATCGAATCATCTCTTGAATCATTTACTAACCAGCATTCTATGATAGTCCTTTCCATAACTCTTATCTTGCCAGACCAAACATTACAAGGTATTCCTGCTTTACTTGATTGTGGAGTGGCAGGGAATTTCGTGGACGATCAATGGGCAGCAAAGAATGGGATGGCTAGGATTGCTAAGACATTTACCATCCCCATTCAAGGAGTAGATGGTACCCCGTTGAGTTCAGAACCCATTCGGGAACAAACAAAACCGGTGACTTGTTTGATTGCCTCTCACCAAGAAACATTAGCCTTTGACCTGATCGGAGCCGCCCATTTTCCTGTCATTTTAGGCCTGCCTTGGTTGCGTCTTCATAACCCTTATATAAATTGGAAGGCTGGAACCCTTTTCTTGGGCTCTAAGTATTGTCTCCCATTGCCTTTCCCAGCACTCAGTAGGTCTTCATCTTCCCTCTGTGGATTCTGATACCCCTGCGGTGCCTTACATAGGCCAGTTAGGTGTGGTTCCCGAATGTCACCAACAGTTTCTTAGAGTCTTTTCAACATCACAATATCCCACACTTCCTCCCCATCGCAGAGACGATTGTCATATAGACCTACTACCGGACCAACCTATACCGTTTGGACGGATGTATGTTTTTTCCCAACGAGAGAAAACTGCTCTTAAAGAATATCTCCAAGCTAATCTTCAGAACGGCTTAATAACTGAGTCCAAATCTCCGGCCAGAGCCTCGTTATTCTTTATTCCTAAGAAAGACACAGAGGAACTAAGACCGTGCATTGACTACAGAGAGCTCAACAAGATTACCATACCTGACAAATATCCCATGCTGTTGATAAAAGATATCCTTGAAGCTGTCCGGGGAGCTACTTTCTACACTAAATTGGACCTTCAAGGGGCATATCATCTTATCCGAATTGCATCCGGTGATGAATGGAAAACTGCCTTTCGTACCCCCCCTTTGGTCATTTTCAATACCAAGTAATGCCGTTCGGCCTAGTGAAGGCGCCTGCTGTGTTCCAGTGATTTATGGATCATCTATTTTCAGACCTCCTTCTCCATTTTGTCATCATTTATTTAGATGAAATTTTGATCTTCTCCACAAATTTAGAGGAGCACATCAAACATGTTAACATCATTCTAAGTCGCTTACAATCCAACCAGTTATACTGTAAGGTGAAGAAATGTGAATTCCATCAAACACAAATCACTTATCTCGGTTTCGTCCTATCTGCCAAGGGAATTTCCATGGACCCCAAAAAGGTGTCTGCAGTCTTAGATTGGCCATCCCCAACCACTATTAAAGAGATTCAAAGATTCCTGGGATTTGCAAATTTTTATCGTAGGTTTATTCCCTGTTACTCTGAAACAATACTACCCATCACACGTTTACTAAAGAAAGGAACAGTGTTTTCTTGGGACCCACCAGCTCAACAAGCCTTCGAAACCTTAAAAGGATTGTTCACCTCTGCCTCTATATTGCTCAGTCATGACCAGTCCCGACCATTTATTGTTGAAACCGACGCCTCCCAACAAGCTTTGGGAGCCGTTCTTCTGCAAAGAACTGAGCAAGGAGAAGAGAGACATGTAGCTTATTTGTCAAAGACGTTCTCCCCCTCTGAAGAGCATTACTCAGTTCTGGAGAAAGAACTACTGGCTATTAAAAGGGCCTTTGAAGAATGGAGTCATCTATTATTAGGATCACCCTTTCCAATAGAAGTCCGTACTGATCATCAGAATCTTAAGGCCTTACAACATGCACTAACTACTAATAGCAGTCAAGCAAGATGGGCTCATTTCTTTTTGCCTTATCGGATTGAATTCACTTTCTTGCCGGGGAATCAAAATCTGAGGGCCGATGCTCTGTCTTGGAAGAGGCCTCTCACCTCCCGTTTCTGTTCTGAAAGAATGTTTCCCAAAGCAACATTTATTGTGGTTATATCCGATTTCCTACATCTTCTCAAACAAGAAACTATCAGAAATCAGAGTTTGTGCGAGGATCTTGCTTCTACTCATCACCTCAGTAAGAATCAAGAATTATACTTCCACGCGGATCAAATTCTATTTCCCTCAACTTTCCTTCAAACAGAAGTACTCCGGATGTGTCACGATTCCAAAGCTGCCAGACATCTGGGCATTCAGACCACTCTAGATCTCGTGAAGAGACATTTTGGTGGCCCACTCTACAATCGGATGTTCAGGACTATGTCAGAGCATGCACTACGTGTATTCAGTCCAAATCCACATAAGCCCCTCCATACGGCCTACTCGCCCGCATGCCTATACCTGAAAAACCTTGGCAAATAATATCTACCGATTTCATAGTTGACCTTCCGCCTTCATCTCAGTACACTGCCATTATGGTCACCATAGACTATTTTACAAAGCTAGCGCAGTTCACTCCTTTAGTCAAGATTCCTGGAGCTGTTCAGATGTCCTCAATATTTTCGAGAAGTGTTTTCTCATCATGGTCTACCCGAGGTCATAGTATCTGACAGAGGACCTCAATACACTTCACGGTTTTGGAAGAGAGTATGTCACATTTTGGGCATGAAGAGGGCCCTTAGTTCAGGATACCATCCCCAGACCAACGGGCAGACTGAACGCCTCAATCAGACTCTGGAAGGCTACTTACACTGTTTTGTGTCAGCAGCTCAGGATGATTGGAAGGACCTGTTACCGTTTGCAGAATTTGCTTACAACAATGCCAAACATACCTCTCTCAAGGCTAGTCCCTTCTACTGTTCATATGGATATCATCCTTCCTTTGTACCTACAGTTTCGTCAACTTCCTCTAGTTTTCCCGGTGTGGACTGCCTCGTAGCAGACATTCAGGCATGTCACCGTCTTGCCCGCTTAGCGCTCCAAGCTGCCCAAGATCGAGCCAAACAATATGCAGAAAAACATTGCTGTGAGATGCCAGTTTTGAATGTGGGGAATTATGTCTGGTTGTCCTCCCAATTCCTCCCGAAACATCTGGTTCCTTCCAATTTATCTCCTTGGTTTTTTGGTCCTTTCAGGATTTTATCCACGGTGGGATCTACTGCAGTCCGATTAGCTCTGCCACCTTCTTGGTCTAGGATTCATCCGGTTTTTCATTTTTCGCAATTGAACCTAGCCATTAGGGATCGGTTTCTACGATCTACTAAACCTTTACCTTCCCCAGTAGTTACTAATACTGGGACTGAATATGAAGTGGCCAACATTTGTGACTCACGTTATCATAGGGGTCGCCTCCAATTCCTCATTGACTGGAAAGGTTATTCTCCAGCGGAAAGGACATGGGAGCCAGCCTCTGGTGTCCACTCTCCCCTCTTGGTGCAAAGGACTCTGGACTCCCTATCACCTAAAACCTGTCAAACTAGCAAACCTAATAGCTCTCTAACACTACTTGGATCTCTCATCAAAGCAAGATCAGTGGTGGCCCATGCCACAGAAATTGCGGACATCCTAAACAATGACAATTTTGACCTATTGGCCATAACTGAGAGCTGGCTTCACGAGGCTGCAGGACCAACACTGATGCTAGCAGTGTCCGATAAATACCAAATTCTCAGAGCCGACAGGCATAATGCCAGCCTAATGCCAGAGGCGGCGGATTAGCCATCATCTTCAAATCTACCTATCCCATCAGACTTGACACATCAGTCTCTTACTCATCCTGTGAAGTACTCACAGCTAAAATGCCCCTCTCCAACAACCGCACGCTCTCAATCCACTTACTATATAGACCCCAGGGCCTCCAGGCACCTTTGAAGATGATCTAACTAGCCTTATAGCCAACAATACCAAAGACCACTTCCAAACCCTACTACTGGAAGACTTTAACCTCGGCTTTAATGAAACTAACAATAAACATGCGGAGTCAGTTGCAGCCCTGCTTAAGGACCACGGCCTTGATAAAAAAATCCTGTGCCCCACCCACATCAAAGGAAGGACCCTCGATTGGGTATCGGAACTGAACTGCAACATCAGCATCACCAATATTGTTCCACAAACATGGACGGATCATTATCTAATAGCCTTCTCCGCCACTTTGGATCTCATTAGCTCTAAAATTAACAACATGGTTCCCCCCCTCCTGACCAGAAATAAGAAGGACATGACTGCGGAAAACATTATCCCTCTCCTCCTTCCCGGCATATCTGGACTGGAAAGTAACAACCCGGACACCCTGGTAAATACTTTCAATGATGCATTAGACGCAGTTGCTCCAGCCAAACTACGTAAAGCTAAACAGGAAGCCCATCTAAATGCCTGGTTTACGCCCCACCTCAAATCGCTAAGACTACAAAAAAGAAAGCTCCAATCCATTTGGCGCCACTCTCCCACTGAATACAACAAAAATAACCTTACCGAATTTGCCAAATCCTACAAAAAAGAAATTATCAAAACCAAGAAAAACACCTTTAATGACAGGATCGCAAAAGCCAACTCCAATACTAAAGAGCTCTTCACTATCCTCTGTGAGCTGAAATCCCCTATTCAACCAATAGACAATGCCCCAAAAAACAAAGCTTGGTGCACAAACATACAAAACGCCCCTGCTAACAACATCTCCCTGCTTCAATGTAAAATTGCTAAAAAAAGGCCACACTCCCTCCTCTGGACCAAAAAACGCCCCAACCCCAGGAGAATAAGACCACTGTTCCATTTAGCTTCAAATCTATCTCCATAATTGACACAGAAAAAATAATACTCTCTCTCAAACCCTCAAACTGTAAGGGCGATTCCTGCCCAGCACAATTAATAAAGGACATAGCTAGGGATCTAGCTCTCTTCATTTCCAAGCTCATAAACTCTTCCTTTAAATCCAACTCGGTACCTACCAACCTCTAAGAATCATGGATCCTCCCATTATCGAAAAAACAAACCCTGGACCCTACTATCCCCACCAACTACAGACCAATCACCTGCTTGGCTCTCGACAATCTGGCTTCCGCCCACTCCATGGCACGGAAACAGCTCTGCTAGACCTCAAGACACAAATTGAGGAATTTAAGGATAACGGGAAAACAGCCTTGCTTCTCCTACTGGACTTGTCGGCTGCATTTGACTTGCTGGACCATGCAGTCTTATGCAACCACCTCGAATCTGCCGCCAACTTCACCGGAGATGCTATAGCCTGGGTCCAATCCTTTTTAGCAAATCGTACTATTGGAGTCTTCTCCACCACCAACTCAACTGACCCTATCAAAATAACCTGCGGTGTCCCACAAGGATCCTGTGTCTCCCCCACCATGTACAATATCTTCACCAAGCCTTTGTTTGACAAGTTGGACAGATCAGGTGTCATCTACACAAACTATGCAGATGACAACCAGATCCTCATACCCCTTTTCGGGCGACAACGTCACAGACTCAGCCTTGGTGAACAAGATATACACTCTCATTCAGGCATGGATGGCCACAATTAGCCTCTGCCTGAATGACGATAAAACAGAACTACTAATCCTAGGCTCTGAAGCCAACATCCAAAAACTATGCCCAAACTACACATCCTTCAGCATTGATAACAACCCTATCAAGGTGATGCCTGTGGTTAAAATCCTGGGATTCTACCTGGACTCCTCCCTTACTCTCAAGAAGCATGTCAACTCCCTCGCCTCCTCCACTACCTACACCTGAAAACTCATCCATGCAGCTAGACCTTACCTCTCCAGTACCAGCTGCATTACATTAGCTAACGCCCTTATCATGTCCAGGCTAGATTACTGTAATGCCCTGTATTCTGGAACCAATAAATATATCACTGATAAACTTCAAAGACTACAAAACAATGCCCTAAGAGCAGCACTAAATATCCCTTACAGAGAACACATCACTAACTTCAGGAAAGAGGTTAACTGGTTAAAAATAATGGATAGAATCCTACTTAAAACAGCTTCCCTCACATCTAAGTGTCTAAACAACCTAGCCCCCCCGTATCTTATGGAAAAGATAAACAGGAAAATCCCTACGCGACCCACAAGATCTGCTAACACCTCCAAACTAGAGATTCCAAGGTTTAAACTCTCCACCACGGGAGGAACTAGCTTTCCTGTCAAAGCTGCTCACTGCTGGAACAAACTACCACTTGACCTCAGAACGGAACAACCGTACCCGAAATTTAGGCATAAGATAATCAATAGGCTACGCGCCAATGACACATAACCTACACCCAGCCTCCGATCCAGCCACGACCCACCCTTTGACCGGACACCCCAAGACATGCCCTGCTCGGGGTTTATGTCTGCACCTATTCCTGTATGTATTTGCTTTTTGCCGTTGTGTTTCATATGTATATGCTTGTATATAGTCTCACATATATTTGCTTTTCTTGGCGCTGTGTTGTATATATTCATGCCAAATACTGTAACAAGCTTAAGTCTTCATGTAAACTGTTGCGCCCGGCTACCCATGGGTTTGGCGCTCATTAACAAATAAATAAACAAATAACAAAGATTTTTTCGGTTGCACCCGTGGAAGCCGGGTTCTCCACCCAGGAGGAGGGGGCATACTGTTACACCTTTCAGACGCTGGTCTGTGGTATACAGGAGGCGGCTATGTGGAGCAATACACCGTTCTACAATACAGAGGGCTGCAGAACCCGGCTGTATGGGTATCAGCAGTCTAGTTTATTCACGCTGTCAACTGACGCTGGCAGCGAGTCAGGTGACCCTATTAAAGGACCGTCAACATTCTCCTCGAAGCGTTGCTACTGTTTTCAGAGACGGTCCGTAAATTCGTACCTAGGGTTAATCCTATCCTGATGAACTTGCTGCCTTTCTCTACTGTACTCACCCTCTTGTTTCTCCCTCGCTCGTCTCCGAGTTTCTTTGCCGTGCAGTCTCACTACAACTCTTCCGAGTCAACAGGCACTTCCGGGTTCATCTTTGTCATCCGATCCTTTACGCTCATTCAAACGGGCGGATTACCGTAGGATTCAGACCCACTCTCTTACAGTGAGTTGTCCCTTCCCTGGAGTCTTGTTTCTCTTGCTAATTCCCTTTACTCACCCGTTCCGTTTACAGGAACCTTCAGAGCCTTCGGGGTCAAACTACACAGACGGATTCTTACCTAGCGTTCTTCAACTCCCATTCTAAGTCTAGTCCGTGTGGGAATCTCGTAAGAATTCTCCTTTTTCCTGCCTTCTTTGTTGCATACTTTCATAGTCATACGTCACTTACCTGTCCTTTCTTTATCCCTGTAGAAACTGAGCCTCAGTCCGCAGGGATTTCACACGAGAAGGAGTACCAGTCACCCGAGAAGCTTCCACCAACGTCATCCAGGGTTTTATTCCCCAGAAGGTTTCCCTGGGATTCGTGCTCCTCCCACATTGGCATTTCAGTCCCGGTGGGGGTGCAGGATTCACCGAGAGGCTCTTACCTTCTGCAGTTGCTGCTCTCAGGCCGACAATCTGACCAGGTTAGTGCTATTGCTTTATATCAGGGTTAGTATATTTCAACGCTGTCTTGAATATAAAGAAGCATCATCACTAAATTAACAGGTTTTATCCATCAGCATTAACAGTTTAACAAGTAGGGCCTTAGCACAAGTTGAAATATGCCCATGCCCTCCAAGTGAGATATCAGATTCTATCTTGGAAATCGCCTGTCAGCGTGACAATATCCTAGCTACTCAATCAGAAACGTGCACCAATGATTGTCCTCTCCAACCCATACACATAGGTAACACGATGCCATTGAATCGCCCGCCCCTTTGTTTGGTCGAGCTACAACAAGCCCTGCGCGTAGCATACGACAAATTAACTGTAACAGTCGAAATCGATGATGAAGCCATAGCCTTCATGAACACCACAAACGATAGAAGTCTGGTGCCCTCCGAAGTACAATATATTTGTTCCAACATCGGAGATCTTATCCAATTGCAGGAAGACTCCAACCCACCGCCCTTAAATATATCAACGGGCACACCTGAAAAAATTGCACCTGTGCACGAATTATCAAAATCACCAATTTTATTTGGAAAATCCGACAATCATTAATTATCTTTTATAGCACCAACTCCAAGAAGACCCAGATTTAGTGATGCACCAGGTGATCATCCGACCCAGTTTCCTAATCGTCAATTACAGCGTTTCTCTTTTCCCGAAGCGCCGGCGCTAAATAATACGCTATGTGCCATGAACACTGCCTTAATAACAATTGCCAAATTATATGAAACATTAGATTTAAAAATCGAGAGGCAAATAGAATTGTTACTTAATGTCATAACTGATAGTACACAAACAAAAATCATATGTGAACAACAAAAGTTACTGTTGACAACCTTGATAACAAGTGACTGAGAAAGCTATCAGCGTTAAAAAGGCCATTATTCCATCTGAGCAAGAGACAAGTAAAAAAAGTATGAATGCTGAATGTGCCACATTAAAAATATATGAAGCGGATGTTGCACCCGAGGCCACTCCACCAGTGATATGTGATGTGAATGTAGTTACCATGATAATAAGCGATGTGAATGACATTTCCAAGACTTCAACATCGACAGAGTCAGAACAAACAGTGCCTGAAACGGCCCTTTCTAACTCTGTAATTGATCTTGAGCAACAAAAAAAAACTTTTGATATTTTTGAGAAGAGACAACATCCTCAAGTAAAAGTGGGGAAACATTTACGAGACACTAAAAGGAAAGGGTTGATTGAGAAACCAATTATATTTAGAATACAAAGACCGAAAAAGAGACGTTTTGTTAAAATGGTGCATGCCAGCTCTGTCAGTAAGCTGCCCGAACCTGTGGCACCCAATGTTCAAGTGTCCCAGGCCCAGGGTTCAAGTAATAGGATGAACCAAAGGCCCCTTGATTATCAACCCCTAAATGATATTGTGGCACTACTAGGTACAGAATCGAGTCAGAGTGATCCTATAACCCTAGTAAATCCCACGGTCTTAATAAGCGAGCCAAAACATCTAGAAGAACCAGAACTATCAAGAGTCCAAGTTTTAAGGGAAGAAATTCACCATTCAATTGGCCAATACATTGAAGAACTGCGGCAGTCAAACGGTAAAAATATTGGCCTAACCCCATGTATACCACAATCCTTGTATATGCCGCTGTTGAAAGGTCCTTCTTGTTTTCGAATGATTAAACCCCAATTCAAAAGGCTGTTGACCTAACTTAATCAACTCGGGAGACAATTTTGGCTCAAAGTCCTTGCAACCAATGCACATAGGTGTTAAATTAAATACTCACACGAACAATTTTAATATGAAATATAAGAACTATTATAAATTGATCATAAGCTGCCGTGATCAACCATGTGCTCAATATGATTTAAACAGAAGTTGTATATTAAATATATTTCGAGACATTCCGCATCTGGCTGACTTGTCCACAACCGACATTGAATTGGTGGAATTTACAAATGACAAGGATCTTACCCAAGCCAGATTATTCATTAAATCTGGATTTATTACCAATTCCTTGTGGCAAGCGAGAGTAGCCTTATATAATTTGGGTTTCAGTCTCTCCGAAGACTCATCTTCTCATGATTCAATTAAATGTCACTACTCTCCTCCTATCATGAGAACATATGTAAACTCGGTTTACAACCGGGATTCTAATCTTGCTTGGAGTGAGAAGCCTGAATCTTGAGATCATCAATTTAAGTGTAAAAACCTATAATAGCTCGAACATCAAGAGAGTGTTAGGATGGTATCCTGGAATACGCAAGGTTATAGTCATTTTATAAATAACGGAAACAACAAATTTCATACCTCCTGATATTATTGTACTCCAGGAAACCTGATTGACCACCAATCCAGTATGGGAAACCTTTGAAGTATATACGATTCATTCACTAAAGAATGAAAGAGGACACCAGAGGGCAGGTTTATTAATTGCTATTAAAAAATCTTTAGGCTTTGTGATCGATACATATGATCCCATTTCTCCCTACATACAGATGTTGAAACTAACCAAGAATGGAACCTCAATGGTTATCATAAATATATATTGGAGTCGAACACAGTTGGCTTCCAATATATTCTTTGAAAAGATGAATAGACTATTAGATCTCATTGCATTAGACAAGACAATTAATCATACAATCATCATGGGGGATTTAAATCTCCATTTAATTTCAAAAGTGTCAGTTCAGTTCAACCCATGTGAATTACGATGGCAGAGTCTAATGAAGATTTGGAACTTTTCAATGTTAAATGGAGCCATTGTTGGAGACATTCCTGCACACACAACCTGGAATAGAGGTATTTTGGAAGCAATTTTGAATTACATGTATTGTAATGTTAAATCCTTAAATCTAGCCCAAACACTTCATGTGAAACCAAATGACAATAGTGATCACAAGCAATTACATCTTCAGTGGTTTTGGCCTAGGCACCTTAATGTACATTGAAATTCTAATTTAACATCTATGCAGTTAAACAATGCAGGTAACCGCATTAACTGGACAAACCACAAACTAATGAAGTTCGATCAATTGCTTGCAAAAGAATGCACTAGGTATAACTTCTGTTATATACAGGCCATGCAAATATTTGTCCAAACAAGATCATGTACGGGACACCTCCAGTTTAAACATCTCCATGCCCCTGATATAGAGGTGAAATAGAAGAAAAGAGAGTTGAGACAAGCCATAAAGTTCTTGAGTGATCTTTCCTTAGAATCAAGACTGAAACAAGTTAAAATTTCAAAGAAAAGTTATCACAGGTGGATATGTGGAAGGAGATCACTCATGTATCAAAAAGATGGGGAAGATATGATGCACCAAATCACTCGTAAATCAACACGCGGAATCTGGACTTTACTTAATAATGCATTAGATAAATCACAATTGGCCATCCAAGTTAACCCAATATCAGAGAGTAGTTAGCATAGTCATTTTAAATCAGATTACCAATCTCCCTATCCGAACTGTTGCATTAACTTTGATGCGATTTATCAAGATCACAGGCTACCTTTTGATCTAGATGATATAAGGATATGTATCCAGAAGCTTAGTAATTCAAGAGCTGCGGGCCCAGACGGGTTACACAATCGCACAATGAAGGAAAATCCACAAGCCTGGGCCCATATTCTATTTTACATCTTCAATCAAGTAATGCAAACTGGTAAGATCCCCAAATCATGGAAAAAGTCTTATATCCTGCGGATTCTGATCCTAATTGCTATCGACCCATAGCTATACTAGATTGTCCGGGCAAACTATTTGCATGGTTGGTACTAGCAGAATTCAACAAATGGTTATCGAACAAGTTCTTGAGAGACCCCTTTCAGACAGGTTTCTTACAAGGTCTCGGAACTGGTATTAATCTGATCACCTTGCAAACTATTATCTTGCATGAGAAATGTCAGAATCAACCTTTGTTCATCGCATTTGTGGATTTTAAAACCGCATTCGACTCCATACCTAGAGAATTCCTATTTTAAAAACTACTATATGATAAGTGTCCGTGGAACATTTTGAAATGGATAGTCGAATTACATACTTCAATTCAAATTCGTCTGAGCCAAGAAAGTCTACTAACAAAGTCTATCTTAACCGACCGTGGGTTAAAGCAAGGCTGCCTATTGTCTTCAGCTTTGTTTAATTACTTCATAGCAGACATTAACAACAGCTTTAAAGAATTGAACGTTGATGCTCCAAGGCTTAGCGGGCAACTGATACACATATTAATGTATGCAGATGATATGGTCTTATTATCTAGGATACCACAGGGTATAAAATCTCTACTGTTAGCGTTAGAAAAATATACCACCAAACATCTGATTACAATCAATACAGACAAAACACAAATTGTTTGGGAACAAAGAATTGTAAAACATAATTGGCTTCTTCAGAGTATTCCACTGCAAGTTGTGTCGAGCTATAAATACTTAGGCAAAGACCCTCCCCAGACTGCTGCGAATGAAGCAGCTCGAGCGTTTTGTTTAACAATTGTTTTTAGCACCTCGAGGGTATGCCTTAGGGTGCTAATGGAAATAATAATGTGCTCTGTGGGATTCACCAGCCCAGTAATTGAACGGGGGTACAGTGTTAAGGCCCTCACTTTGCTCGGGCCTATTGCTTGGGCCCTGGGCCGTTACCGGCTGTTGAAGCCCCAAAACACGTTATTATTGCCATAATAACGGAGTACCTTTCAGAGCACATACAATATTCATTCATCAACAGTGTGCAACTCCCAACACAGAGGGCCTCATTCCGAGTATGGCGGTAAGGGATAGCGGCCACCGCTAACGAGAGCGGTGGCGGTAATCCCTTACCGCCATACTCCGAGTTCCTTTAGCGCCATGGTGCTTTTAACACCTGCTTTTAGCAGGCGTTAAATACCATGGCGCTAAGGGACCTTGATGTTAATTACGCCACCGTAATTTACGGTGGCGTAATTGACGCCTTCCCCACTCCCATTATGCCCTATGGGGCAAGAATGGGAATGGGGAAGGGTAAATGGGGATTGGGGAATTACCGCCCCGCCAACCTTGGAATGGGGCGGTAATTCCGCCAACCACCAAGGCGCTGCCGGTCCGGGTACGGCGTCAACCAAGGCGTTAATAGCGCCATTGGTTAGCGCCGTACTCGGAATGAGGCCCAGAGCCTTTGGACAATAAAGGGTGGCGGCACAATTTTAATTCTACTAACGTACGCTGTATACAATTAAAGTCGCAATGTGCTAATACCGGCAAAATGTCCACCATTCGACAAACTTACACCATCAGCACAAAAGTAAGGCGCATCAGTTGTGAGAATGATGTGGTTTCCAATAAGGGACATACCATGATGACAGAGCACGGGCCTAAGCATAATACATATGCATGGCTGAAACATTAAAGAAGTTGAAAACAATTTATTTTCAGTTTGTTAGGGTGGAGATCTCCATAGGGAAAATGCATTTTCTGAACTTGCTTTTTCTAAATTGTCCACTTCGATGTTTGAGATGTTTGGCACACACGTACAATTTACCTTGAAGTTGTCACTGCTTTTGGAAATTTTGAAAATCGGACGAGAAGTGTCGGGTTTTAATAACTGTGAATTTATTCTTTTTGACTTGCACGCAGAGTCGTGCTTTCGGAATGTGGCAGAGCGTACGGAGTAGGAATGGACATTATGCATTAAGAGGTACAGAATTAGGACCTACAGAAGCATGTACCGGGTATCTTTACTATAAATACCTTAAAGTATACAAACAGAAAGCATATAATCCAAGGCATTGGGGAAGTACCACGAACTACGAAAATACATGCTATCAGTCCTGCTGCACATGCATGTAGTAGACAACTTAAGTACTCTTTCCACAAATACCACACATGCACATACAATAATCATTTGACTGCAAACGAAGTGGTGAACGGCTTACGAAAGAAGAGTTTATACATTATGCATACAACATACGTGATTAGGCCTAACAGAAGGGCGCAAAGTCACCCTTTAGTATTAGTGCTATGGAGTATGAAAACATAAGAAAAGGAGTATGGCATAAGGAAGCACCTAGAGCTGATGCATTTGGAAAGCATCACACATGATGAAAATAGATAGCATCAGTGATGTCGAACACACATGGAAAAGAGCACCTTTCCCTCAAATGCCATCAATGCAATAATAAGTGCACATTGGGGTGTATTATTTTTCAAAAATGCAATATTCAATAAATCACAGTGTACAACTGCCAACGCAGAAACTTGGGACAGTGTGTGAGGTGGACACATGAATTGCAGGAATGGGTGTGTATAGGTCACAACATATTATAATGTGTAACGAGGACTATGATTCACCTGCACCACGTGCCTTCCGATCGCACAATGCAGAAACAGTAAAAACACATTTGAATATTTATATTTTATTTTGCTCATGAGAGTTGGCTCCCAATGGCTGTTAGATGTGCTCTGTCACGCCTATACTTTACCGGATTTCCTGGTGTTATGCTAACGTGTTCTGTAATTGACATTCCATAGCCTCTCATCATGTTTGACGTGCATTGATATGGACCAAATAAAAATGACTTTGGGTTTTTGGTGCCTATTTGAGTGCTGCGCACCAATATCCGCAGACCAGACACATATTGGGGGAATTTCAATTTAGTGATATCGGTCTTTAAAGAGAGATCCCGCTAACTCCTGCCCTTATTTTACAGAGAAGGAATTCCACATTAGTTTGCAATCTGATTGGAGGCATCCCATTTGTTGATATATGTGGTTATGCCCTTAAACTGGGTTGCCCAGCCCTTTAAGATGAGTAGCAAAACCCTGGAGATGGATGGGGATGCAGATTGTATTCATACATCAATAATCCAGACGACTCAGGTAGTTTGGCAAAAGGGAGTCTGTTTTAATGTCAAATATCTAAAACGGGGAGTACAACGAACATCAGCACTCGCTTGATCCTCTTACTCTAATAATCTTTATTTAAAACTGAGGTTATATCATGCAAAATCGTCATCAGTGACGTGCTGACCTGTGTCACTTTCTCACGTCATCCTGTTTGGCAAACTACAAAACCTATTGGAACGAGTGATAGGTACTAAATTAATATCTAAGTATAACTTCCATATCAGTACAGAACCGTGAAGGAGAGTGATAGGGTACTTAAAATCAGGTGGGGCAACTAAGCCCTCCCCTTAAAATGGCCATTATGAACGTCACTAAATGCACAACATTCCATTGGCTACACAAACTATAGGACCCTTAATTAAGCGGTCCTCTATAATTGGTTGGCTTCTAACCCCCTTCAGTACCTTTCCACCTATGTCTAGCAGCATGCAGACTAAACATCCAGGTGCTGGTGGGCTCGTCTTAACACTAGCTTCCCACCAATTAATGTATCAATCCATCATCACCTCAATGGTCCAGTGTCAACTAGTGCTTTGGAGTTTGGCCTTGAGTTTGTACTGTGCTCTGAGAATTTTAAGGAGTGCGGGCACATCCTGCCTTGTGTGTATGTGTGACCACCTCGATCGGCCAACTTCCTTCTTCCAAGTGACTGGACACCATGAAATCGAGCCTTTTCATGTATTTAATATTATTTTCGAATAGCCCTCTGATGTCTTTTGTTTTGCCCAAGCTTTCTGAATAGGAGTCTCTGTTCTTTCATATGATTTGTATCAAATGTCAGCCAATTCCAGTTCTGATAAGACCTTGTCTTCTTGGCTCATCCAACTCCTTCTGCTGAGATTCATTTGTAATTCAATTTGCTTTTTAACTGCGACACACTGAAATGAGGCCTTCTTGTTAATGTTCGGCACTGCTTATAATGCGTAGTGGAAATATCCATCTTTTACTCGTTCATATGCATCTATATATATATTGGCACTTACCGAAATCTATTTACTATAAAGCTTGATGCTAGCTTTTTAAGATTACTTTGCTGCTTGCGTTTCTGTTGCATCTGTACATGTATAAACTAGCTTAATATCTTCATCTGTTTCTGTGGCATAAACTCCTTCACCTTGATCCCAAGATGTCACTTATCCTTGGTACTTTCTTGATGCCTTATAGAATATCTGCATTCTCTGGTCTAGGCATCTCTTCTATGTGTGGTAGTTCAGCTCAGTTGTGACGTCACCATTCATCTTTGCCATTTATCTGCTTTGGTTCTTCAGGAATCTCATTTATATGGCCATCATATTGTCTTGTATGCAGGTACGGTTTTCTCAATGGGTACCTTGCCTCCCAGATCTTCTTAGGTATTGGTACTCTCACTGGTACTGCACAGAGTCCATACTCTGCTCTTTGTCTGTTCAACTGCTCTGTGTATGTCTCATACTCTAGTTTCCAACAGACAGGTAATATGGGTGGGGCGGTTGGAATAGGGGTACTTGGCTCCTCCTCTACACTCCCCCCTCTGGGCGATTCATCAACCACTTTCTCATCATCCTTCACGTCTAGACATTGTTGTCTGAAGAAATGTTTCTTTGGGATCCATATCTTTATGACTCCCTTCAGACATCCTGCTGATTTCACATGCTCATCCTTGTTCCATGTCATGAGCATGCACTGTCCACTTGGACTGCAATAGATCCATCTTCCCACATATTTCTTATGATTCTTTGGGTACAGGAACTTCGTTCCCTCAGGTGCATGGATACTGGCCTCCACAAAGTCTCTGATCTCTTCATCTGTCAGATCTTTGGGCTTCCATCCTGGTTTAACGTCAATCATAATCTTCATCCCCATGGCTTTCTTTGCTGTCTTCTTGCACTGCGAGATTATTATCTTGATTACACAAAATCCAAGTAATACCAACACGATCAGGGCTCCAAGGAACTTGTACATATCTTCCATGCATTGCGGAACCCAAGAGAAGAGTGATCCAAACCAGCTGTCATCAGCAATGTCTTCTACTTCGTCCATCATCTGGCCATGGAGTTTTGTCAGCATGTTTATGGCCTCTGTCAAGGTTCCATTCTCGTCATCATGAGAAGGTATAAATGTGCAACATGATTCTCCAATTTTTGCACAAACACTGCCATCCAGAGCTGTGATCATGTCCAAGACGTATCTGTTCTGGAGACTCATCAGTCCTATGGCTCTCATTTCTTCTCTGATTGCATTGAATCCCTTTATAGCAATTCCCATCTGGTTATCTGAAGCCACTTGGTATTTGCTGCAACCTGGATTCTTGGCATAAAGATCAACATGAACACTGAAGACGTCTGGCTGAACAGTCTGTGTTTATATGGGATAGAGTCAAACGCTTTTATTGACTTGGCTGAACGAAAGTTCTCTCTCTTCATCCTCTTTATTGGCTCCACAGGTCTCTTCTTCCTCAGGTGAGCATCTGCTTTTGGAAAACTGTCGAGATTCAGATCACTGTTTGGAATCACTAATGCTGTAATGTGCATATTGCTCCCCAGTCTTTAGGTAGCCTTCTGTATGCCTGGGATCCACAAGCCCAATAATGATCCATGATTACTGCTGTTCCATGCATCTTCCAAATGTATCAAAGATATGATCGCATCTCTGATTTTCTCCAACTTTTCTTGTACTGTTACTTCTGAAGCACAGCTTTGAATTTTCCAAAGGTACTATCTGTAAGGGTCCTCCTCTGTCTTGGACCGATGTCAATAGTTTAGAAAGTCTTGGCCATACCACTTTACACTGCTCTTGTGCATTCAAAGTAGTAAATTCAGGATGATTAGTTACCATCTAGGCTTTGCAGATCACCACTCCTTTTTCCCATTCATCTGGTGATAACACTGAACCCCAAATCTGCATTTGACCTCTGGTCTTCAAATTCGAATATCGTCTGCAGATTTTCCTGCGGTCTTCAGTTTTTTTTATTCACTTCCCGTCTGATTTCAGCTCCTTTTACTCCAGGTTTTTCGTATCTGCTCACATGATTCCTCGTCTTGCCATTGTTTCTTGTCTTTATATCTTGAATTTAATGATCTTCATCTGCATCTGTCCATTCAGTTGCCCATTTGAGAGAAGCATCATAACCCATAAACTGGCCTGTGGTTTTGCAAAGTGCTATGTGTGAAAGGCAATGTGCTGTTTGGACATCTATTTCAACAGCTGTGAAGATTTTCGACTTCCCCATGCTGTATGGCAGGAGTGCACATACAAAGCATTCCTCCTTTGAAGGTCTTCTCCCAACTTCCTTCATGTGTTGGTACCATATGTTATTTCCCAAGTGTGCCATTCTGTCCATGTAATCATTTAATTAATAATCATCTTCCTGTGTGTTTCTTTTAGGTCTCATTCTTTTCATATGAGCTTCCATAATAATATCATGAAGTGTATCAACATAGCTTCTTCTGCCTGGATTAATCACAGGGACATCTATGAGTGGACGGGTACACCTACATGTGCTCCTTGAGTTGGAGAAAGTTCAGAACATTTCATCTGCTCAGCAGTCCATCTAGGCATGAACCTGTCTCACATAATCTCAATCTGGAATCTTCTTTTTGAAACTGCTTTTGGGTCAGTTGACACTGGACCAGGTGTTTTTGCATGTATTACTTGTGTAGGCTCACTCTCTAACAATCCCTTGTCATGCCTGTCTTGCCAAACCTGTCTCTGGTGTCCAAAGTAAGTTCTAAGACACTCTTTGCATGTGTACGATTGTTAGTGACATCTATCTCAAGCTCAGGCAATTTGCCATCTTTCTTTGGAACAAGAATGATTACATAGGGCCTAGGCTGCCTAGTAGTTGCCATGCGTACATTTTCCTTCTGCTTAGGAGCATGCAAAGAAGTCTTAACTCCATTTGCACCAATATAGAACACTGTTCGTACAGTCAATGAAAGCAGTATGAGTATGAACACAATGCAAGTATAGATGACACAGAGATATGTCACTCTACAACATTTACTTCTTGGAGAACGTGAGCGTCTCTCTTCATGCGGTAATATTATATTGCTACTGAGATTCCCCATCTTGATTACCTAAGGAAGGAAAAACGCAAGCTTTAATACATCAGCATTGTGAACTGCTTCTGGAAGCTGCTGTCTTGACTCAACAAATCGTCCTCGATCAGTTGTCTGCTTATTGGATAAAAAAACACCTTTCTCTGTGTCTCTAAAACTAGTCTTTCACCAGCCGAACTGTAGCTGCCTCCTTAGTATGAAGAAAAACGACCTCAGTAAATCTAAACAAGCTCAATGACATAGATTATCTCCCAATCTATGCATCAAATCTGCTTCAAATCAAATTTCTTTCAACATGAATCGAGAGTCTTTTTTTTCATCAGCAACCTTTCGATCTGTCCCTCGAAGGAAAGTTTCTACACCGAGCTGTGATTTCCCTCAGAATAAATCCTCACTTGGATAATAATGTCTTCCAAGATCACATTCAGATTTGCAGTGTTTCTCGGATCCCTTCGAAAGGTGAGCACATCATTGTGACTTCCAACAAGATGCAGGTACTCATCAATCAGACGAAAGAACACCACACTGACTAGTCTATGAGCTGCATCAATTGATAAGGGCATTTGCACTCTCCTCGTTGTACTCAGGTAGTTGCAAGAATTGTTCAATGATGACTATGAGCAATCTTCTTATAATTGGGTCATTCTTAGGATCTCGCAAGAAAGCTTGTATGCTAGCAGTTTTCCCCAAAAACAAAGGGAAAGAGCACAACAGCAACTTGAAATAAGTAAGAACGTGCCTAGAAAGGTCATCACTGGGTAACACCATAGGTAAATCCAAACAGGAACTCAGTGTTAAATGAGTCTGGGTACTGTACCCTTTTCCAATTGCTGTATCCACGATCAGAATCTGGCATAATCGTCTTCTTATCAAGACTTAAGCATGCCTCAGTCCAAAGTCAATAAACTACTGTGGCTTCCCGAATACAGATTTTACCTTGAGCCTGCAACTGATATGCACTGAGTGTTCGAATTTGCTTCCTTTAACCCATTTATGAATGGCTTAAAAGGAGTTTCCTGAACCAAGCCACAGTCCAATGAACTATTTGTTTTTCTACTTGTCAGCTTCTGCATCCTTCTTCGTCGTCATAGATCTCGTCTGCACGTGCTGTGGTTCTTCCCCGATGCTTGTACTTCATTCAGGTAGGGGTGCGGGCAGAGGAGTTTCTTCAGCAAAGATTTTAACGCCCCCTAGGAAGATCCAAGAACGTCTGCCCTGCACTTTGACAGCAGACGGTGTGATGTCTTCCACAATGAACGGACTGTTAAAACGGGGTTTGTCCCACTTTTTCCATATGTGGTTGCGTATTAGAACCACAACTCCGGGGAATAATTGGGGAACACAATGTTTTTGAGATTGGTCTGTAGAAGCATCTCCTGTGTTCTGTACTGCCCTACACCCGTGTCGCTGCAGCTGTCCTGAATTAACACAAATGCTGGAAGTCATACAAATAATCATGCAATTCCATTCCTAACAGTTCTGCAGTTGGCTGAGCATCACTTCTAACTCTGGAAGAAGGCATTAGGGGTGTCCTCATTCGTCTCCCTGTCACTATTTCGTGGGGTGTGAGATGGTGGTCAGTCACACCACTATGATCAGGTATCTATATCCATTACATACTTGTATCATGACGACATAGTCGATATGCAAGTGCTGAAAAGGGCCATTAGGTCTCGGGATGACTCCCCGGACTGTGCACAGTGTATGCCCAGCTGTGAATTGTTGACACACAATTCAATCCAAAACAGAAAATGTAACATGTTCTGCTAAATTTGGCATGAACCAATCCTCAGCAATATTTGCAGCGAGATTCTCCCTAGTTGTATGTGCGGGGTAGTGTAGCTGTTCCAGCGCCACCCTTAATAAGGCTATAGGCATTACCGGTTTACCAGTGCTGTCCTGTCACCACAATGCTTCAGAGGGGTTTAAAGAACACCCTCTTCACGTCCTCAAATTGTTTTCCTCTTGAGGTGCTTCCCCCTGGACCCCATTAAATGCGTTTTTGACAAGAGGTTGTATCCTTCAAATACAGCCATCATAACAATCTTTTTTTTCATTCTCATCAAAAGTCCCAACACTCATATCTTTATCTGTAATTTTCTTGATCTAGGCGCTTGGCCTCAGCGTATGCTGCTTGATTTCCACGTGAATCTGTCCCTTTAGTGTGGGCTGTGCATTTAACGACTGCAATGCCTACTGGGAGTTGCAGTGCCTTAATGAGCCTATCTAGTAAGGCGCCGTGCTGCACTGGCGTGCCGTCCGCTCGGAGGTACCCCTTCCTTTTCCAACATGCTAACCCTGCATGCACTGTTGACATAACATAGGCGGAGTTGCTGTACGCTGTTACTTCCTGGTCTGCGTGATTCTCGATCGCAAGTATCAAAGCCATTAATTCTGCAGCCTGAGTTGAATAATGAGACGGCAGTCGAGTACTAATAAGCACCCAAAATTCCCCATTTGCCGTGTGCTTTATCACAGCGGCACCAGGATACCTCTGTCCATCATTTTGATCAATCCTTGAAGAACCGTCAATAAAAATGAATGCTAATGCATTCTCTTTATTCTAGGGAGTTCCTCATAGAACTCTTCATAGTTTGCGCAATCGTGTACAGGTTATCCTTCTGTCACTGGCTCAGCTACAAACATGGCAGGATTCACTATTTTACATCAAACTATTTTGATTGCTGGGTTTCATACGACTAAGTGATATACATCTCAAATATTGTTGCATCATCAGATGGATGATCTCCAAACAGATCTTCATCAGTGACGTTGGTCAATCTGTAACCCTCCCCGATGGCGATTACTGTGCGCCATTGTTTTCCTTCATCATCATGTCCATCAAGTAAAACCATTTCCCCTCGCGTTATGGCTGCTTGTATCTCTAAGGGAAAAACGTATCCCTTTTCTTCGAGCATAGGTATTCTTGGTCTAAACAAAAATTCATCTGGTTTTCTCATTGGTCTGCCTGCTAGACCTGGTACCCATGACAACAGAATGCATACTCCATACTGGAAAACCTTTGGTTCTAATGGAATTGCTCTCATAGCTAGTTGTCCTGCGAATGCCATAATCATTTTACACACTTTTAAGTAATGCATTCCTGATGTTGAACACACTATACCTTCATCAGTAAATGAGATTGTCATATTCAACTTAGTGATTCCAATATATTGACAGGTGTTTGCCTCGGAGATAGCAGTGGCACCTTCATGTCACATTCTCCTATTGAAACTGGAAATTGTTCAGTGAAGGGAACTCTGCTTGTAGCTCCTTTGAACCCCTGAGTATTCATGGCATTGCAGACATTGAAAACTTTCCCTCTCGTATTCATGAGCGCGTTGCACCCATGTCTACTGAAATAAAACGCTTTTGCCCCTTATACTGACGTCCACCCTTGGTTCCTCATGAGGGTTTGGCATCACGGATAGTATGGAACACATTCGGTCTCCCAGTGAGCTGTACTATTGCGGCCTCATCCCATTACTTGTAAAAGGATTCCCTCCATTGGCAGTGACATCCCTTATCCCAGGAGTCATTAACTGACCTGTGTTTGTGTTTTGCTGAAGCTGCATAGGTGATTGCTGCAACTGTCCTTATGGCAGATTAACTGCTATCTGCTGTGTTTGCAAGCCCTGCTGCACTCTCGGCGCTTGCTGCTGCATTGTTTGATTCTGCACAAATCCATCTGCATTCTGCTGCGAATATGCAGGTGGATTTGACAACTCCCCTCTTAAAAACTGGCCATTTTGCACCATCCCTTGACTTCTACATGTGCAAGAAAAATGCCCCGTCATTCCACACGTCCAACATATAGGCGGAGGTCTCCCAACCTGCCCATTTTGCATTCTCTGGTTACCATTCTGCAAATGTTGAAACCCACCTTGGTTATTCTGAAAGTTTCCCTGATTATTCTGCCAATTCCCTTGATTACCTTGCCAAACCCTTCCTCAAAATCCTCTTCCTCATGGAGCATATCCACTATTGTTTTGATCAAACTGCCTTTGATTATTCACCTGTGGCATGTTCACTATCAGCTGTGAATTTGATCTGTCTACGCTGGTCAACATTGCCCCTTCAATGGCGTATTTGGATAATTTTCTGCGCTAACCTTGCCTCCTAGCCTTTGCGAGCATCGTCCTTCTTGCGATTCTTTTCCTGCAAGAGTCTGCAGTAATGTGCAATGGTCAGCTGAATCTCCAACCACGGTTTAGCGTCTATACCAACTAACGTCTTTAGCTGCTTCTGTACTGGCTCTGGTAGCCATTGGCATAACATATGATAGAATACCGGGATAGATTTTTCCCAAGATTTGCGTGTTTCCAAGGCCCAAGCCTCCTGGAAATTTTGAATGTAAACCAACGGATCATCTCCTTCCTGCATCGTCATTATAGCTCCCATATCAGACATGTCCAGATATAGTACTCGAAGTGCTTTCCAGACTGCAGACCTACAGTTATTGAATGGTGCTCCGTCATGAGTAGTGTTGACTGTAGTCACACCAGGGTACCCTGCCCTTGTCCATGCATCGCCAGCTCTCTCACCAAGTATGGTGATTAAAAGACCCTTAATATATTTCCTCCTGTCATTTTCTATATTTATGTATCCATTTCCCAGCGCCACAAGTTAAACTCAGGATTTTACACCTTAGATGATCTCTATCCATTTGAGGCCATCGTATATACTGTGGTCTCGTTCCTCCTTTCTTTACAAAAGGAAACTGGAAAGCGCCAAATCCGCTCTCATTTCTCATCATTTGTCTATCTACTGCCGGGACGATATTCCGGCATCGCCTTCTACCTGGAAAATGATCGTAACCTGCTTACATAAGGCACTGACTCCCCCCTCTCACCATAGGGTTGCCCCCTAGGTCGGTGTGACTGTGTCAATGGCTCTGATGCCTTAGATACAGGCACATTTAAATCTGTCCATATTACTTCCTACACCATAGGAAAGCATCCCTCAGGACCACATGCATCATCTCTATCTTCCCCATGGAAGATTTCCCTTCCCTCGTCTGACATTTCCTGTGCCCAACTAGTGCAACTTCTCTCTTTGTCATCTCTATTTAGAGTCAGTCTGTCTAAAGGCAGCTCCTTATGTCTCTCACTGCATGAGGCTTCCTCTGTGTCATACAACTGAGTGCTCTCAAGTCGATCATTTTTTCCCTTCCCCTTTGACTCTTTCTGAGCTCTCATTTCATGGTATACTTTATGAATCGCTTCCCCGATGCTCCTCGAGTCAAACTTGTCTTCTAGATTTCCTCTAGACGGGCCTGGTAATGACTCGTATTCTGGGGAAAATTCCTCTATATCCTCCCATGCTACTTTTGGATCAGGATTTCATACTTCCTTTTCCAAGTAATCAAAATCACGTGCTCTCTGCCTTCTTTTACGTTTCATATTGTCGTCAAATTCTCTGAGTTTCATCGCTTCATCTCTCACTCTACCTCTTTTCTTTTCATAACCCTTCTCTTGTTTGTCCTGCATATCTGCTTATCCTTTCTTCTTTGTATTCTCTTATCCCTTAACTTCTGTTCCTCTGCTTCTTTTCATTTTTGTTCTAAACTCTCCTGCTCATCGATCGCTCTCTGTCTGTTATCTCATTTTGTTTGCTCTTCTGATATAATTGCTCTCGTATCTGCCTAGCCTTCCTTTTCGCTCCTTCATCTTCCAATTGTTCCTCGCTTTCCTTATATTTTTTTATCTTGCTTGTCTTGATCTTCCCTTTGTCTTACATCTTCGATGCCTTTACCATTGAGTTTAAGCAAAATCTGACCTCCCATCCATCCATCCATTCATTCTGTAAGAGCGCTATCGCATCAGTTTTATCTCTTTCTCCTTTCCAGCTCTTTACTTCTCTTCCTATCTCTAGAGATGTGCTTGCCTGATCGCTTCTCTCCTTGTCCCTCGGGACTTTAGAGATTACATCTTTCTCAGTATTTTTCTCTGGACCCTCATCACTACTTTGTGTAGGTGACTCATATGCCGGATTACTATATCCTGCCACTGCTTTAAGCTCCCTTAATGGGTATAACCCATTGTCTTTCCTACTCTCATCTTCTATTTCAGATGGGGCTAAAGGAGGTGGCTCATCTCGCTCCTCCTGGTACATTTTCCAGAGCTCTAAGCTCGCTAGGCGTTTGCCTAGCTTCTTCCCAGTATATGCTGCATGCAAATATGTCATCATATGCTGTAAAACTGCCTTCGATAGTGACCGTCTTTGCGGCCACGGCATAAGCATTTTATCTGCGGTTCCTTTAACACATTCTGCACAGTACTCTCTAAGTTTGGGTGCATGTTTCGCAATTGCTTGCAGAGATGCACTAATGGAGTAACATCCTCCATTCTCGATTCGTCTACTCTTAGCTTGTTTGACACTTGTTTGTTTTTAATCAGAGATAAAAAGTATGTTTCAAGAAAATAACACAATATGAGCGAGCAACAACCGTCGCAAGCTCCAATCCTGATAATCACAGTTTTACTTTAATCTTGCTAAAAAACAACCATCAAATGCAATTAAAAAAGCAATCAATTTCTTTTTCAACTTCACACTTCTCTATCCAATTTATTTTTTCCTTAACTATGATGTCATCATGTTTTCAAAACCAAATAAAACAAACAGACCGGTCACACAAATCTCCTACGATCTTCTCTTTAAGATTCGTCTTGCCCTCTAAAATACTTCATACGAAGTGTAAATGAACCCCTTCAGATCTGCCTTTAATCAGATCCATTTTCTACGTGTTTCACTATGGGACTCTGGGTTCAAATTTCTTCTAACGTTCTTTAAAATTTAGGCATGGGCATATCCCCTTTAACGTGGCCTCTCACACGATATTACTTATTTATATTGCTCGGCTAGACTGAAGTCAATATCTCATTTCCCATATATATATATATATATATATATATATATATATATATATATATATATATATATATATATATATTACATGGACGCGTTAGCGTCCATGTAGTTATGGTTAAGTTGGTGTTTCCATAGGGAGAGCATTTTTTGGGTGGCTTATAACTTTGCTCCCTCTGGACGAATCCTCACCAAACTTTACAAAAAAAAGTATATGGCCCACTCTGAATTCTTTTGCAAAGTTTGGAGAGGTTTGGTCCGGGGGGACAAAGTTATAGGGGGGGGTCCCAAAACTTTTGTTTTTTCCCATAGACAAAATGGGAAAAAACTTTGCGCACGCCTACAGCCCAAACCGCTGGACGGATTTACACCAAATTTGTGGCAGGAGCGGGGGCTTAGTCCCGGAAGCGTGCTTTTGCAAATTTGGTGTAAATCCATCCAGTAGTTTTTTTTAAAATGACCAAAATGTAAGGCACAAAAATTAGTGATATCTCTGTTCGCTTCGCGGACGGACTTCCCTGTTCCCTCCGTGGACAGTGCCCTGATTGGCTGAGCGGCTTGCGCTTTGTCCACGGACACCCGACGTGTTCGCTGATTGGACGGCGTGGTGCGTGAAGCGCGTCAGATTTTCTGTGGCGCCCGCAATCTTGAATTCGCGGATGACCGCAGACAGCGCGGTGAAACTTGGATTAAAAATTGTATTTAGTGGAGTGTGTTGCTGTGTAAGAGTAATTGGGGAGGGTGGGGGAGTATGAGATAGGTTCAATGTTCTGTTTTTTTTATATACTAGACGCTTTTGTTGTGTTCAATTTGTCTGCGGACAACACGGCTGTTCTGAAATGTTCTATATAAACTAAATGGTGGGGTGTTCTGAGGATGGAGTATGTGTCCGTTTTGTTCGCAAGCAAGCTAAAATTGAGCTAAGAACACTCGCGGTGTCCTTAAATGTTCGTACATAAACAAAATGGGGGTGTCCTGAGGACGCTGTCCGTATTGTACTCTGGCAAATTGAATGTGTTCTAAGAACACTCGCGGTGTCCTGAAATGCTCTGATTACTTACCGGTAATCTTCATTACTCCTAGTCCTACTCTTACTCATCACAGTACTGATGACCCTCCTCACCCTACCTGCGGGGAAGGTCCCATGCTCCGGCTTGCTAATATGAAACTGAGTGATGTGGATATGGGGGAGGAGTTATAGGAATTTAAAGAAATAGAAGAAGGTCCTGTGTCGGAGGCAGGGGCCTCATGAAGTAAATACTGGGACGAGAGTGGACGTGGAGGTAATGTTTGCAATTAAACAAAATGGGGGTGTTCTGAGAACGCTGTTCGCATTGTTCGTTGTCAGGTTGAAAGGGTTATAAGAACCCTCCTTATGTCCGTTGACATTACAATTTCCTATGGCCCTTACCTGACTTTTTGTCCACTAAAAAAAAGATAAATCAGGCTGCTGTGCGTCAACATTATGTGATAATCCTATCACTTGCCCCATCGACCTGGCTGACCTGCTTTTGCGACACTAAATCATATCTCCCGCCCCTAACCCTGACATTATCAAAGCATTCATATTCCCCGTCTCTCTCCGTGACGGTACAGGGTGCGTAGCCAAACGGGCCCAGTCGTCTCCAATCCTACGCAACTTTACACAGACCCCGGAAAACAACACAGATCATCTCACAACACAGCGCGCAACAATTCCGAATATGAAACTGTGATTTAAAAGCAAACAGCAAGATTGTACATTTCGTAAAGTAATTTTATTTCACATCAAATGTTTAGAAAATATTCAGCGATTTGCATTTGTCTTTGCTGTCGATCCACAAAGGTTCATCTTGAGTCACGCGCTGTTCCTTTGCGGTACACAGGGTGTTGGTTTATGATAAAATAAGCACTATGATGGCACTGATAATCGTAAGGCTGTTCCAACAACGAGGCATTAGACCACCATAATGGTTGGTATGTTGCTTCTAGCCGCTATATGCGTAAGGGCATATTGGTCCTTGGCGATTGTCCCATAAAATGGTGAGGGTCATTAAGTTGTTTAGAAGTAGCTGCACCTGGCAGTTAAAAAAATCCATCGCCCCGGGTATGAAAATCATGGCAATCACAGTACGGGAGGACATACCTGTTTTAAAAAACATAAATTAGTCTCACCAGCTGATCTTCATTAAAAATATTCATTTTATTTATTAGGGCGTGAAACTATTTGCTAGTGAGGATAGTGCAACGGAGTATGTTAACTTATTCCCATTAACCCACCCTCTGTCCTCTGCCTTTTTCAGAGCCCTCTAAGCGACAGGGGACCAATTCGGCGGTGATAGTGCGCAGTAGAAAACACTATGCCACATTGAAGGAACAAGTACAACTTAACCGGGCTTTAACACCGCGCTATTGTTATTATATTCCGGTATAAAATAATCTAAAGGGTTACTTACGTTATATTGGCATTTTCCATTGTCTAAGCGTAGTGCAGTCCCAAAATACGGCTGCGTCTGTGTCAACTATCTTTCTCATAGTGATATAATATATAAAAGTGGTTTTGTTTCAGAAATGTCATCCTTATCGTGTCTTACGTTTTTGCAACACTCCTTCAAAAGAAGTCTTTTAGCACGATCCCTGTTTGTCAAGGTAAAAAAACACTAGAACCTTATAGTGCGAGTCATGGGCCTCTCCGGCACGTGAGCAAAAAATGGAAGCAGCTCACCTTTACTGTAAACGACCATAAATTCTTAGTTTCCAACATTCTGTGTACAGCCATCTCTGAGAAATTGCTTTTTACACTCCATCTTTGTATATTGTTTGCGTTCTCATAAAAAAAAACTTTGTTAAAGGGACGTTATGGTTCCAAGTAAAACCGAAAAACCCCTGAAATTCCCAAGTTATGGTAAGCTAAGCAACCATAACTCGCGCCACCACCGTGCACTGCTAAGACTAACACCCAGGACATCAAAGATGACATCACAAATGTCATTGATGACATCACTGATGACATCACATGTGTATGTACTTTTCATGAAATATGTGTACAAGGGATTCTTATTATAATGTTGCGAAAAAAGTGTCAAGGATCATTGCAATAAATATCATACCCTAATTAGTGCTTTGAACGATGCATTGATATAAATAGCATTCTATTATGGGGTTCTATCTAGTATACTAAGCTACTAATGTAGAAACATAGCATTGTGTGCAGCGTACAAGATGAAGGTATACTATTCGTAATGTTAATATGTTGAATAATGAAATGATCATTGTTTTCTTAATAGATTTTTGTGTACTGTGAAATATGTAATAAGTAGCTAATAAAACCCATGTATTACATAATTGCATTGCTATAGAGAAAACAGAAAGAGACAAGAACACATACCAACATACATATATTGGTATGTGTTCTTAAATGCACACGTGATGTCATCAGTGATGTCGTCAATGACATTTGTGATGTCATCTTTGATGTCCTGGGTTTAGTGTTAGCAGTGCACGGTGGCGCGAGTTATAGTTGCTTATCTTACCATAACTGCCGAATTTCAGGGGTTTTTCGGTTTTACTTTGAACCATAACGTCCCTTTAACAAAGTTTTTTCACTGAATATATATATATATATATATATATATACATATATATATATATATATATATATATATTTTACACTCTTACTCTTCCGTTATGTTTATCCCGCCTCCCTCCATTACTCTCCTTTATTTTACTATGCACGCATCAATTTGCCATACTCCTCACTTTCTAATCACCATTCCAAATTTTCTTCTTCAGACCCTCGGGATCGAACGCCTCTGTTTACCGCTTCTTCAAACTTTTGTCCGATCCGCTTCTTGTAGACGTGGGAGGGAATTCTTATGGAAACTAAGGGGACCCATCACACCCTCCTTGCAAGGATTTTTTTTCAATTACACTAACCACTATCTACAGGGAGCTTCATGTCCTATCAGCCAAATGGCAAAGGTTGTGCGATATTACAGAGACTCCAAAGTTTACTTATGTTGACGGTCGATGGATTGCCCAGCCCTTTAAGGCGAGTAGCAATACCCTGCAGATGGATGGGGATGCAGATTGCATTCATACATCAATAATCAAGACGACTCAGGTAGCTTGGCAAAAGGGAGTCTGTTTTAATGTAAAATATCTCAAACAGGGAGTACAACGAACATCAGCACTTGCTCAGTCCTCTTACTCATCTTATCTTTAGTAAAAACTGAGGTTATATCATGCAGAATCGTCATCAGTGACATGCTGACCTGCGTCACTTACCCATGTCATCCTGCGCGGCAAACTACAAAACCTATTGGAGGGTATGATAGGCTCTAAGTGAATATCTAAGTATAAGTTCCATATCAGTATAGAACCGTGAAGGAGAGTGATGGGTTACTTAACATCAGCTGGGGCAACTAAGCCCTACCCTTAAAATGGCCACTATGAACGTCGCTAAATATACAACGTTCCATTGGCTACACAAACTATAGGACCCTTAATTACGCGGTCCTCTATAATTGGTTGGCTTCTAACCTCCGTCAGTACCTTTCCACCTATGTCTAGCAGCATGCAGACTGAACATCCAGGTGCTGGTGGGCTTGTCTTAACACGAGCTTCGCACCAATTAATGTACCAATCCATCATCGCCTCAATGGTCCAGTGTTAATTAGTGCTTTGAAGTTTGGCCTTGAGTTTGTATTGTGCTCTGAGAATTTTAAGGAGTGCGGGCACATCCTACCCTTGTGCGCAGGTGTGACCACCTCGATCGGCCAACTTCCTTCTTCCACGTGACTGGACACCATGAAATCGAGCCTTTTTGTTTATTTAATATTATTTTGTAATAGTCCTCTGACATCTTTTGTTTTGCTCAAGCCTTCTGAACAGGAGTCTCTGTTCTTTCACATGATTTGTATCCAATATCAGCCAATTCCAGTTCTGATAAGACATTGGCTTCTTGACTCATCCAACTCCTTCTGTTGAGATTAATTTGTAATTCAATTTGCTTTTTAACTGCGACACAATGAAATGAGGCCTTCTTGTTAATGTTCAGCACTGCTTACAATGCGTAGTGGAAACATCCATCCTTTACTCGTTCATATTCATTTATATGTATATTGGTGCTTACCGCAATATATTTACTATTAAGCTTGAGGCTAGCTTTTTAAGATTACTTTGCTGCTTGCGTTTCTGTTGCATCTGTATATGTATAAACTAGCTTGATATCTTCATCTGTTTCTGTGGCATAAGCTTCTTCACCTTGATTCCAAGATGTCACTTATCCTTGGTACTTTCTTGATGCCTTATAGAATATCTGCATTCTCTGGTCTCTGCATCTCTTCTATGTGCATCAGTTCAGCTCAGTTTTGACGTCACCATTCATCTTTGCCGTTTATCTGCTCTGCTTCTTCAGGAAACTCATTTAAATGTCCATCATATTGTCTTGTATGCAGGTACGGTTTTCTCAATGGGTACCTTGCCTCCCAGATTTCTTAGGTATTGGTACTCTCACTGGTACTGCACAGAGTCCATACTCTGCTCTTTGTCTGTTCAACTGCTTCGTGCATGTCTCATACTCTGGTTTTCCAACAGACAGGTAATATGGGTGGGGCGGTTGGAGTAGGGGTACTTGGCTCCTCCTCTACACCTGACTTGATATGCGGTTTATATCCTCCCACTCCCTTGAAATGATTTCACAAGACGGGATTCTCTGTATCTCTATTTCGGATCAGGTTCCAGTCACACTGAAAGTGGGTGTTCCAAAGAATGCTGATCTTTCCCTGCCTTAGGCCACTAAATTTAGCAATTGTAGAAGATCCAGAGTTGGTTGATAAGTTATAAGAAACAGCGTCTCAATTCTGGGCCATGAATATCACACTGGAATGTAACGCTTATGCTTGCTGGGTCACATTGAAGCTATTTTTCCAGTGCCTCTCGTTATTGTCTCATAAATCACACGAGGGGCATAAACCCGAAGTACATATGTTACCAGAAATCAAAAGACTAGAAGGCGCACACTCACATGGGATTCAGCCCTTCTCCATAGATGACTAACCCTGTGTAGAGAATTGAGCAAAATCATTATACATCTCGGGAAATATTTCTCAAAACGAACACTATCATTTTTTGAAGAAGCAGATAAACAATCACTATTATTTGCCTTACCTTTAAGATGTGAACAACGGGCTGACATCATTGACTCGGTTCATGTCACTGTGCTCACTATGGATGACTTTAAGGCCATGTTCCGAAAGCACTACTCCAGGGAGCACGTCACCAACACTTATCGTCAGATTTTAGAAATTTCCAAAAGCATTGACGACTTCAAGGTAAATTGTACATGTTTGCCAAAGATCTCACAAATCGTAGTTCAGAAAATGCATTTGCCCATTGGAGATCTCCATTCGAACAAACTGAAAAATAAATGTTTTCAACTTCTTTATCCTTTCAACCATTGTATATATTTGTACCCAATGTATTATGCTTAGGCCTGTGCTCTGTCATCATGGTATGTCCCTTATTCGAAACCACAACGTTCTTCCACTGATCCACATTACCATTGTGCTGATGGCGTCTGTCTGATGGTGGAATTGGACTATTCCTCACCAACATTTTGGTGGTAACTTTGCGACTTGAATACGTTTAAAGTGGTATACAGCATAGGTTAGTAGAATTAGAATGTTGCCACCCCTTATAGTCTGAAGGTTCTGTGTTCAGAGAGAGTGGCTAGAGAGACTTGGAGAGTGTATGAAAGAGAGAAAGAGAAAGTAGCTAGACAGAAGGGAAGAGGGAGGCAGAGATAGAGACATAGGGGGTCATTATAAGGTGGGCGGTAAGGGATACCGGGCACCGGTAAGGAGACCGGTGCCGGTAATCCCTTACCACCCTACTACAGGGTCCCTTAGCGGGTCCTGCCAGTAACGGCTAAGGGACCAGGGCACAAATAACGGGCTTGACATGCGTGAGCCCGTTATTTGCGCCCTCCCCATTCCCATTGAGCCCTCTGGGGGCTCAAATGGGAATGGCCTTTTCAATGGGGACTTACTGGTCCCGCAAAGGTCGGACTACACCGGTAACTCCCCATTGAACTAGACCGGTGCCGGACCCATTATTGGTGGCAGTCATGGCGCAATTAGCACCATGACTACCATCAATCTCGGAATGAGTCCCATAGTCAGAGACAGGGAAAAAGGACACAGCAACAAAGAAAACAAATGTCATACAATAGAGAGAGAGATACAATAGAGAAATAGACTCCAAAGTGATGAGGCACATGAGAAGGAATGAAGAATGCAGGTAAGACTCTTTATTCATACAAGACCCCGCAGCATGGAGCAGCAGCCACAAACAGCTATCTACTTGTTCATCTCTCACCTAGCCGGGTCTGTCCAACTAGCTTTTGTCTTATGATTATCACTTTCTTAAAATTATCTTTTAGATAAATGTAGTGGCATTTGTTGCTCTCCATCCACTTGCACTTCTTTCCTTTTTGCCTTCCCTCCCAGGTTTGCAATGTCGGATTTGGACATGTTGAGCTTTACTGAAGCACAGATACAGTTGCCATTAAGTGGTCCATCCATCTTCTCGAATCTACCAGCAGGAAATGCAAATGATGGCAGCATCACTGCTGACACGCTTGTTTGAACCAAAAAGAAAGGATTTCTAACAGAATTCCATGGGCCCCTACTGAAAGAATATTTATGGGTGAATTTTTTATCCTGCTTGGATTACAGATCCAAACAGCTCTCATCTTACTTTTGGAAGATGAGGATTACACAATTGGGTTCAGCCAGATTGCTACAATGTGCAGCAGGGATCTAATGCAACACACAATTAATACTGCTGAAAGGTTAGCATCTAAAATTAAGCAGTAGCTAGAACCGAATGAGCAAGTGTTGCTGGTGTTGGGGTGGTCACGAAAGGTCCAAATGATGAAGAGGGGTTCATGTTGTGTGCGACATGTGCGTGATGTTTCAATTTCACATATATCCATTGTAGTTAAATGTGAATGAAATGTTTTACTTCAAATGTTACTTTCTGTTCAAATGGATACATAATAGATGTGCACATGCTTAGCAAGATAAAATGCCCAAACAGATAAATTAAATATAATCATGATCCAGATATGGTGTGCTACGAAGTGCTTAGAAATTGAGTGACGAGGAGATTCATCATGCGCATGCGAGGAAGGGGTCTTGTCATGAAGAACCCATTGTGAAGAAGAAACAACAGCTATTAAACCAGGATGCACACTGAGATAAATACATAGGGAATTTATAGATCTACATGCAGTGTGTTCTCTTTATATATTTATTAAAACTCTGCAGCCAGGAGTTCACTGGGATGAATTCTGAGCTTCTGGGAACAACTAGTTCTGCAGGATTGGAAGTCAAAGGAGAAGGAATGTTTAACCAAGCAGATGGGCAGCCGACAAACCTACCAGGATGTTTATGGCCTGGTAGTTTACAGGAGGCAGATGTAATCTCTTTTAAGTGCATGGTAGTTTGCAGAGGGATCCGGCCATTTGTTTTGACCAAAAATAAACATGGGGCTAGGTGACGCTCAAGGCCAGAGTGACTGATACTCAGGGGTTTTGATTATTTTTTCAGAATGTGCTGTGCGTGCTGAAATGGTAGCCATTTAGATTAGAATGTTCCAGGCCACCAGTATAATTGTGGTGGATGAGATAATTATGATCAGTTCAAAGAGAACCTGTTCATTCTCCTCTTCCTCATGTCGTTTGAAGTATGTACAATTACGTTCAGGGTTAAAGGGCTCAGGCCAGTTGTGACTTGTAATGAATTATGTTTGTATACGAATGTGTACCCATGTATGATGTCACAACCTATCACGGACGAATCACAAAACAGGGTGCGCTATGAATAAGATCTGAAGATGGTAGTTAAGAGAACTGCGACCAAAGAGGATGGGAGAATTGGAGAAAGATTGGATTTCTTTGCATAGTTGTTGTCCAATTACATGTGGGGGGGTGAACTGGAATCAAATATATGGGAGTGTTTTAACTGTTGCAAAAATGTATATAATGTGTCAACTTATGTGGTTTGGTGAGACTCGGGTTAGTTTGACTCTACAACATCATCTAGCTCCTCCCTGGACGATTGTACAATAAACCTGCTTTACGTACAAAACATACACTCGCTTCTTAAGTGGTGGGCCTGCTTTCGGTTAAGGTGATTAAAGGCCTAGCCGCACACTGGTGAACACATTAATTTCTGGGGCCAGGACCAAATTGGAAGTTATGAACAAAGAATTTGAAGATTTCAAAAGACACATTAGTTTGTTCTCTAAGGAAAGAGTGTACCCATATTTGTTACCTGATTATAAACCTCCCATCCTTCTACAAATAAACCCAAGAAACGGGTGAACTTCTCCAACACTAGCAGTTCATCCGACATTGAGGGGAGTAGCACCGAAACATCTGAACAGGCATTTTAAGGGACACCCTCGTTAAGGGACCCTTGCTTCGCTCTGGCCCATAACTTGGGCGGCGGGCCATTACCCAAAGGGTGGGCCAGCCACCTTGGGGCATATTGTGTCAATAAAGAATGTTTTCATTAAACATTGGTATGTTTTGGCATGATTTAACTTCCTAGTTTTTACAAATGTTGTATGGGATCCCCTTTTGCTTTGTTAGTTGTTCATTCCCACTGAGCCATACTTGGAAAAGATTTGTGGGACAGCCTCATTTTCTTGTTGTTAAGCTTTCCCAGGAAGCCTTCAAAAAGCCTTTTATCACTGCCTCATTTTAATCTCATTTGTAGGGTAGCAGCCATGTGCTCAGCTGCTTGTTTCCCTTGTGGCTTTTTTGTGTGCTTGTGAATTTTGCTTCCATTCAGCTTGGGGAGGATTTCTGTGACCCTCCTGCAGTTCCTCTCAGTCCCAGTTCATTTATTGTTGTCCCACCATTCCACCTGGCGTCTATCTGTTGTGATAGGTTTGGTGTTGGGTGTCTCATGCCTGTTTGGCAGGAAAAATCTGAGTCCATTTAATTTCTATTCTTGATTTCAACTCCCTGGTTCCGCTCTAGGATTTCTTGGTTGCACCCAGGTGCATTCCGAAATTGCAGTTCTAGAAAATACAAAATAGAAGCTGACAGGCATGGTGGAAGGGAGAGTGATACCATCTGTCATACACAAAGTACACTCAGGGGGGTGGGTTTAGACCCAACTCCCTCACACCACTTGTGGGAGGTGTCACATTGGATAAGCATCTATAAGCCCTAGGGAAGATCTACAAATATTAGGGGTTTCTCCTAAACTCCTAAAATCTGCCTAACTCCTCCCTTTGCCCCTTCAGAAAATCCAGAATCGGACTGCAAGACTTTTTTTTTTAAAATAATTTTTATTTTATATATAAACCACACGACATTACAACTAGAACATAAATAAACACATTTGATAACAAACAGCACTGCAATCCCCATCCCTCCCCCCTATGAGCCTGTATGGTGTTCGCCATTGGTATCCTCTGTGAATGGGGGGGCGTCTTCGCTCTCAGATTCAATTGGAGCCGACCCCGTTCCAAACAGTTCAGCTATCAACAATTCCCATGCCTCGAGGGAGCCCATTTCCTCCTCCTCCCCCGCCATACTGGTATCCCGCCACACCGCCGTCTCGGCCTCCGCCCATTTTTGGAGATCCCTCCACCAGACCTCCACTCGTGGCTTATGACACTTCTTCCATCCCATGGCAATCCTACGTTTAGCAAGCACATAAGCTAAATCTTTCAATTTCTCGACATGTCTAAGTTTACGCGCTCTGGGATATCCCCCCAGTAAACAGGCCCAGGCTGAATCCACTTTGAGCGTGACGCCCTTTCCTGCCAGCTTCTGCGCTACTTCACCCCAATAGCCTGCAATTACTGGGCACGCCCAGAACATGTGTATCATGTCTGCATTCTCCTCGTCACACTTGGGGCACGCCTGGCGTCCAACATCCCGAAATTTGGATATTCTCAAGGGGGTCATGTATGCCCTGTGCGTTATATAAAGCTGTATTTGTTTAAACCTGGCGTTTCTCGATACTTTTTTATGATACCCCAGGGCTCGCTCCCACAACCCATCTGCCATCGGGGCCCCCATCTCCGTTTCCCATTCCAGTCTCAAGTGAACTAAGTCGCTCCCAACCTTCGTCATCAGCATCTCATACAACCTAGAGACCTCATGTCCGCCCTCCGATGTGTCATATAGTATCTCCACCGTGGCGTCCGGTTCATCGGCCAGGGTAGTTTCGGGCCACCTATTCCGGATCTCCTGCACTATCCTGTGATATGTCATATATTGACCCCTGTGCAATCCCGACCCTGCCTCTAATTCTTCGAACTCCAAGATGGTCCCATCTTGCCAGATATCTCCCATGGTGACCAACCCCACTGACTCCCAGTATATCCGAATGGTTGCTCTAAGCTGCCCATCTCCCTTCGCCAGTGCGACCAATGGGAACTGCAACACACACGGCAAGGGGCTACCCATCATCCGGCAGGCCCGTTTCCACATGTTCCGTCCCAAAGCTAGCATTCTAGGCCTCTCCCTCATGCATGCATTAGCCACCCAGATCACCTCTCGCAGATAAAAAGGGGAGCAATCCCTCCCAAACAGCCTGTGTTCAGGGGTCTCTTCATCAGATAGCCACCTGGACACATATTGTAGCTGCGCTGCCACATAATATGCCTCAAAGTTCGGCAGTTTGACTCCGCCCTTCTCATAGAAGTTCTGTAGCTTCCACAGTGCGACTCTGTTTCGCGTGACGTGCCACAGGAATTCTCTGCAAACACTATGTAGCCTCACGAAGAACTTCTTAGGAATCATGTAGGGGATGTTGTTAAAATAATGCAGAAGCCTGGGCAGTACCACCATTTTAAGCATAGCTCCCCGGCCCATCATCGCTAGTGGCAATCTTTCCCAGAACCTCATGCATTTCTCGATCTTCCCCACAGCAAGTTCAGTGTTATGCTTGTGCTCTTCCACAGTCGTGTGATACACGTCAATTCCCAAGTATCTAAGGGATCTCGTCGCCCACGGGATCTGCAACACTGGCAACCTCTCTACCGGAGTCCCCACATAGCCCCCTAGCGGAAATAGAGTGGATTTCTGGGGGTTTACCGCTATACCGGACAACCAGGCATACCTCTCCATCACCTCTAAGACATACTGCAGATTTTCTTCTGGGTATCTTAGGTATAGCAGCATATCATCTGCATACAGGGATATAAGGTGACACTCTCCTCTCACGTCAATGCCGACCGGGTCATATTGCTGCCTGAGGTAAATCGCTAAGGGTTCTAGGGCCAGGATGTACAACATTGGGGACCAGGGACACCCCTGCCTAGTGCCTCTGCCCAATTGCCATCTCTCTGACACCACTGCACCCGTGCGGACCCTAGCTAGTGGTGCATTGTATAACATCTCGGCCCACCTAACATAACCCGGTCCCATCCCGTACCATCTCAGAGCCGCCAGCAGCCAAGGCCACCGAACGGAGTCGAACGCTTTAACCGCGTCCAATGCCACTATCGCCATTTCGCCGTCATCGCTACAACCCCACTCGACCACCCTGTGGAGGCGCCTGTGGTTATGAGTAATGTTCCTATTAGGGACATAGCCCGTCTGGTCAGGGTGGATCAACTTGCCGATCACTCTACGCATTCTAGTAGCCAAGACAGCTGTCAGGATCTTGCTATCTTGGTTCAGCATCGACAGGGGCCTGTAGGAGCCACAATCATGTCCCGGTTTATTTGGCTTGGGGAGCGGAATTATAATCGCCTCCCTAAGTGACTCCGGCAACCGTCCCATTTCATACGCTTCGTTGAGCATTTCCAACATGGGCGGGAGCACTTCCTCTGCATAAACTTTATAAAACTCACTGGGGAACCCATCTGCCCCTGGGGCCTTGCTAGTGGGCAACTGTCTTACAATCTCCTTCAGCTCTTCCAGGGTGATCGGAGCATCCAGCTCCTCTCGCTCCTCATCGCTGACCTTGGGCAAGCCTACATCTTCCAGCACTTCGTCTATCTCCTCCTGGCTGCCCCCCTCGCGATCTTCATATAAGACCTTATAGTATTCCACAAATGCCCTGTTCACGCCTTCTTGGGTGTCTACCTCCTCCCCCTTTTCATTGGTTACCAATCTGATCAGGGATCGTGGGGTCTCACTCTTGTACAGCCAAGCTAAGAGTCGGCCCGTTTTATCTCCCCCCGCATGCAATCTCTCCATATACTTTCTATAGTTCAAATTACAGAGCCTGTCCCAATGTTCCGCACACTCCTGTTGCAATTTGGTGACCGCCTCCATATCTGTCCCACCACCATCCAACTCCTCCTCCAGCTTAGTCTCTGCTCTATGCAAATCCGCCAGGACTCCCCCCATCAATCCCTTAGACTTCGCAATGGCGATCCCCCGCATTACGACCTTAAAGGCCTCCCATAAGGTGCCAGCCGACTTAACACTCCCTTTATTCACCTCAAAATAAGCAGTTATCTCTTCCCTAATGTCCTCTCTGAAAGCAGGGTCTTTGAGCGCCTCCGCCCTAAGGCGCCATGTTGGTATACGCGCTCGTGGGGAATACAGTTGCCATCGCATGACCAGGGGCGAGTGGTCAGAGAGGACCCTCGCCCTGTAGTCTATATGGTCGCACTCCGCGACTATGTCTGGCGTAGTGAAAAAGTAATCAAGTCTCGTGTGCAGTAGATGCGGAGCCGAATAGTGCGAGTATTGCCTCGCGCCCGGGTGTTTCGCTCTCCACACATCTACTAGGCCAAAATCCGCCAGCAGCGTCTGCAATACCTTAGCCGCCGGACTGGGCTTAGCCATCTTATCATCCGACCTATCCTCTTTGGGATTCAACACGCAATTAAAGTCGCCACCCCATATCACCGTTCCCCCCATCCCAACACTGAGCTTGGTGCACAGCGTCCGAAAATATGTCGCCGTATCCTGGTTAGGCGCGTATGTGTTTACAATGCACACTACTTTGTTCTCTACCAGCCCCCTCACCATAACCAACCTCCCATCCTCCTCCACAACCTCCTCAATTAGCTTGAATGGGACGTGTGGCGCCACCCACACCAGCACTCCTCTGGCGTAGGCGGAGTATGTTGATCCTACCACTGTTCCCTTCCACTTCCTCCTTACCAGCTCCAGTTTCTCTCGCTTTAGATGTGTCTCCTGTAGTAGAGCTACGTCTATCTTCTGCCTCTTAAGATACAACATGACTTTATTCCGCTTAAGATAATTGTTAAGCCCCCTAACGTTCCACGTCAATATCCTGAGGTCTCCCATGGCCTATCAGTAGTTTCCTCTCCCCATCCAAGGCAATCCCTCCCCACTTTGCGAACACCCGCTCCCGGTTTCACCCCCAGGCTCATACAAAAACTAAAACTCCCCCCCAAACCCCTACCCCCAACAACTGCCCAGCTCCATCCCTGGATCTCAGGCATCCCTGTGTTCGGTCCTCCTTGGAACCCAAATAGAGAACCCGACAGGGTGTCACCCCACTAACAGTGACTAAACTAAACACAAAAAGGGGTGTAAAGGGCGGCTTCTGGCGGCTCCTCTTCTTCGCAACCATGTCCGTGCAAGGGCCACGTTTCATAACCCCTGATGCGCGCATGTTCTCAAGTGAATTCAATGACTATATTCTAGTCCCAATGTTTATGACCCGACCGGGCCTACAGCGTTACTTATCTCGCTCTTTATTTCTCGCCGGCCGTCTGAGCTTCTGACTCCTGAGGGCAGTTTTGTGCATCCAACCACTCCATAGCATCCTCCGGGGTGACAAAGAACAGCAGCCTGCCCTGAAAGAAAACCTTCAGTTTGGCCGGATAGAGCAGCATGTACTTAAGCCCCGCTTCCCGCAATCTCCTTTTCACCGATCCGAAGTTCATACGACTGCGCTGTACCTGCAAGGTGTAATCGGGATAGGCCGTTATATTCGCCGCTCCTCGTTGTATTGTGCCTCCCTTGCGGAAGTGTTCAAGGATCCTTTCTCGGTCCCGGTAATTAAGGATCTTGGCTATCACTGGCCTGGGCGGGTGTCCCGGTGGTGGCTTCCTAGTTAAGGCCCTGTGCGCTCTCTCAACCGCAAAACCCTGCGACAGAGTGCCTCCCGTGATCTCCTGCAGTAGCATGTTTTCGACGAATTCCGTTGGATTGTGGCCCTCAGTTCCCTCCGGCAGGCCCACGATACGGATGTTGTTCCTCCGGGCGCGTCCTTCTGCCTCCTCCGCCCTACTCTCCAAATTGCCCACACGTTGCACCAGGGCATGGAGTTCACGCTTATGCGCAGCGCAGTCCGTCGCGGTAGGGCCCAATTCTTTCTCCAAAGTCTCCGTGCGCTCTGCCAGAGCATGCACGTCCTGCCTTAGGAGGTTCACGTCCTCCTGCACTGCCCCAACCTGGAGTTCCATTGCGGTCTTCAGTTCAGCCACAGCGAGCTGGAGCTTGGTCTCCCAGGTCGCTTTCAGGTCTGCGATCGCAGCGAGAACCTCGTGGTTCGCACCCCCGGCCGCCATTTCCTTGGCTTGCGTTTTGTCTTTGCTTTTGGCTCCGTCTGAGCCGGGGGGCGTTTTAGCGTATTCGTCGAGCGTGTGCTGTTTGGTCTTCGCTCTTACGGGCTTGTTAGACATAACTCCCGTCCTTCTATCCCCGCTCGGATCTAGGGCAGGGTGTCACAGTGCGCTCTTCGGGTGCCCCGTCGTTATCACCACATCTCTGACACAAAGTTCCTGTGTCCTCCAGCTCCCCCGGCCATCTTGTCTATTATCCTACCAAGCCGGGTCGCGTCTCACCACATGAGGCGCACTTTAGGCCATAAAGGGCCCGGGGCACAGTTCCCGGTCACACCGCACGCTTCGGTTACACAGTATCTTCGGCCAGGCCCTGCACCCTTCCCAGGTCCACGCCGTCAGCCTCGCAGGACTAGGTGTCCTTAATGACCTCGAAGCACCCGTGTCATGCACCTACACCACCACCACGCTCCAGTGTGACCGTCAGGCGCCCAGGTCAAGCACCCCTTTGTTCCTTCGTTAGGCGGTGGCGGCCATTTTCTCGTTCATCGCGCTCTCGCCTCCTGGTCTTCTTTTAGCTTCTCGTTGCGCTCTCACGGTGCAGGCTCGTATCGAAACGTGTCCACACGTTCACCTGAGATTCATGTACGCAGTCATATCAGTCTCAGCCAAATTACATCGCTCCTTGCACGGTTTTCAGTCGGATAATGTACGGATCTTCGGGAGCCCCCGTACAGACACGTCCTTTCACATGGCTTCCTAGCCACGCCCCCCAATCGGACTGCAAGACTTATCCTTGGCTTCAAGCCTAGGGACTGTATCTCTCAAGCCCTAAAATCTCCCCACTGGCTCCCGGCTGCTGCGAGGATCAAGTTTGAGACCCTCTGCATTATCCACAAGGCTTTTAGGGGCCTGGACCCTGCTACATCCAAGTCTCTCTCCCTAAATACCTCTCTGCTGGAGCCCTTTAGTCGTCTAGCTTCTCCAAGTGAAGATTTGTGGTAGATCTCTCTCCTCCGCAGATGTCTCCCTCTGGAATGGCCTCACTGCCCCTCTCAGCCTTGAGCTGGATCTCGTTAAGTTCCTTTTATCTTCTTTCTTCCCTCTCCCCTGCTAACATCCCCATCTGCCTCTTGACTCTGCCTGGTTCCTTCAGAGTCTTGCAGAGCACCAGGCCCCCCATTCCCATCTAGCCCTAGACTTGGTTTCTCCTAACCCCCCCTTCAACCTGCACTTGCCTTCTGGGCCCCTCCCCCCACACTAGCCTGGCTGGGCCTGCATCCTTGTAGCCTCGTCCAGACCCTTACCTCACACTTAGCTTGTGGACCTTCCTTCCCCGCACTCTCTGCTCTCCCCTGGTTCTGTCCTCCTGGCATCCCCTGGCACTCGCTTTTTCTCACAGGCCTTCCGCCCTGACCAGCACTCCCCCCACCCCCTACACCTCTCTTAACAGCACTTGCACGTTTCCAATGTCACAAGGCCTAGTAGGATCGTCTTTGTTTGTCCTCCCTGTTCCCCCACCCTCTTGTCTTGTTATAGTGTATATACATTGTGTATAGGCGCATTACAAATACCCAATAAATAAATAAACCAAACAGTACACAAGACCATGAAGTGGGATTTTCTTAGCAGTGTCCAACACCTTCAATAGTTCTTACTCAAACATAAAGATCTTAACCTTCCCTTTTGAGAAAATACCTTCAACTATCCCTCTGTAAATACCTCCCCTCTCCAACCGTTTGCTCCTCTTTTTCTAACTACCTCAGGGTCAATCGTTTCTCAAAGAAATGAGCCGGGGTAGATCTCTGTCTTCGGCTGGGGCCTCCCTATGGAACAGCCTCCCTGGCACTCTAAAACTTGAGGAAAACCATCCCCGGTTCCGGAAGCAGCTCAAGACCTTCCTCTTTGCTTCTGCCTTTGCCCCTCTTCTGCCCTGCTGATCTGTTTTCTCTCTCGGCACCGTGCACCTGGCCACCCTCTGTCCTTCGGGCTCAGGTACCTGCTCACCTTGCCTCCCTCCTGCACTGCCTGCGGGCCTCCCCTTACACTGGGGTCTGTACCTGTACCCATACAGTTCCCCACCCACTTTTCTTCTGCACTTATCAGATACACCTTATTCGACTACCCTAGCACTTTGCCATTTGCTGGCTGCACTACTACTGTTTATCACCTTTATTTTTATTTTTATTTGTTTACTTATTATTATTTATTCTGTTCTCTCTGTTCCTCACTTTCCACTTTCTCCACCCTTCCATGCACTTTCCCCCTTTTCCCTTTCCCATGCACTTGCACGCTCTTAAGGTCACTGGGCCTAGTAAGTTCGTTGTTTTTGTTCTACCCTGTTCCCCTCCCTTTGCCTGGTTGCGCTCTGAAACACTTGTGTATGAGGGTGATATAAATAAAATATCATATCATATATTATCAGGACCTTGTCTATACATGAGACACCCTCTACTATAAAGAAAAGACTCAAAAGGATGGTCAGGCAACATTTCCAATCCCTAGTATTAGTAACTTCTAGTCGCCAGAGCAACCTTACTAATAATGTAATTTTTCAAAAAGTGGACCTGAAGCAAAAGTTCAAAACCTACTCTTCAAACATCCATGCCTATCAAAATATACCGAAAACATATGTGTTTTTTTCTATGAAGGTTCTTGTTGCTAGGGCCACACATTCTGCATTACTACCACCTCCATCTATTTTTCCATCAATGCAGAACTACCATATGAGTTTAATTACCTAAATCCGTGTCATGGCTGTTATGAACTGCCACCAATTCAGTCACCAACTAAACCTTGCAAAATTCACACTATTTGGTCACCTTGGACCTCTGATGTTTTAAATTGGACTGTTTGGTAACCTAGGAGCTGTGATATTTTAAATTACATTTTTTTGTCACCTGGGACCATGTGCCCCCCTAACCCGCCCCATCTTTCCTTGCCTACCATGTTACTGCCAAATACTTCTCACCCTTAATGTTCTTTCACGCTTTGCCTACCATGTTACTGCCAAATACTTCTCACCCTTAATGTTCTTTCACGCTTCCTATCTCATGGAGATGACCCATTCTCCTTTCTCTTCCCTTCACTTCTCCTGCTCCTTAATTGCTGTCTCCCGGTCCCTGTTCTTCACTCTCTTGCCAAACACCACTCAGGCTGCACCGCTCTCTCCAATCCACCTACTCCAACTTGTTCTAATCTATCCACTTCCATTCCTTCAGCATCGTTTTCATGCTCTACCTCTACTGCTTCTTGTCCCACTTTTGACCACACCAGAGTCTCTGGAATTGCCCAATCATTTGGCAAAATGCCTTCTTTCTCATGAATCATTTGGGTTTCCATCACCCCAGCGTCTCACCAATGGCTTTCACAGAAACCTGGATTCCAGCCCAGGACACCATAACCCAGACTGCCTTTTACACTGACTTTGTCCCTTTTTCCTAATCCGTTTATCTCTTCAAAAAAGCAGTGTTGTTTGTCTCATAACCAAGAGATACACACCACTGGCACCCCATTCCTTTCTGATTTCACTGCCTCTGTCTTTAAGTATATTTCGGTTCCCCTCCACGCTCTCACCCCTGTTACTATCATCCACATGCACCACCCACTGTGAACCATTAATCACTTCTTCTCTGGTGTTAAACTCTTTATTGAAATGCTTCCAGCTGATACCCCTGTGGTCATAATGGATGACTTTAACCCCTCCAATATGACTAAGGTCCAACAGATATAACATAACTACACTCTGTATCTGTGGTAACTTACTGGTCAACCTACATAACCTTCTTAACCACGCTTAAGGCAAATCTCTTAATCACATTTTCAGATCTAACAACATGCCTCCTCTGCTCCCACAGTGACAGCTTCCCCTCTGGCCACTCTCTCATTCACTTTACCATTCCTATTCCTCCCCAACTTTCTGAGCCCCCTCCCTCATCTATCACAAACCATAAATCCAAGCCTGACTCTATGGTCCACTACCTCGACCAAGTCAACATCTCACTCCACGCTCCCACTGTCTCCCCCATGTGTGCACTTCATTTAGCTCGACTTTATCAAAATCAACACTGCACAGTCTACCCTCTTCAATGAACACTGCCATGCCCACTCCTTCACCCCTCCTGCTTGCGCCGTCAATCACGAATCTCCCCAGCCACCCAGCAGCTGAGGACAACAATGCCTCGCTGCTAACGTCACTGGGACAAAGACCAAGCTCCCATTTCTCTTGCTGCCTACACGTTCTCTCTACTGACCTTGACCATAGCTCTTGTATATAGTCAAATCCTCCTAGTACACTAATATTGTTTCCTCTTCAGACATCCCCCTCCCCCTAACAACCACTCCATTTCTTTGTCTCTCTGCCAATGACTTTGCTGCCTACTTCTCCACTGAAAACACCAAAATACAGGATGCCATGCCCACCCTTCCATCTCTCCCACCCACTGCCTCGTTCTCCCCTCCTTACATCTTTGCCACACAGTTCACTCTATCTTGCTTCTCCCCACCTCTCCTACTGAATGTTTAGCCATCCTTCGCTCTGCCAACCCATCCTGCACTCCAATTGACACCTTTGCACCACACATTGTTAAGAAACTTGCAGCTATCGCCTCTGCTCAACGATCCACCTTATTCAATCTATCTTTCTCAACTGGTGTCTTCCCAACCTGCTACGAAACAACCACAGTCAAAGCTCTCTTAAATAAACCAATTGCTGACTCCAGCACCCTCACAGTCTACAGACCTTTCTCTTTACGTCCCTACCACACTTATATCCTCAAGAGGGTTCTCTTCAACTTCCTAGTCAACTATCTCAGGGGTACACTCACCTGCTGACCAGTCTTGATTCCGGTCCACGCACTCTGCATAGTCTGTGTTCATCCACGTTGCCAATTCATGAAACACTCTCCTCTCATCTAATATTCGTCCTTCTTGGCCTTTCCACTTCCTTTGGCACTGTGGATTATCCCTCCATCCTACAAAGGCTTTCCCTCATTGCCTAAAAGAACACTTTAGAAGACTGCACATCTCCCTCCCTATCTCTGACTACTCCTTCTCCATCTTATGGGGTTCTATCAAGTTCTGCCTGGCTCCATAACACCCTCAAGGATCAGTCCTAGGCCCAAGTTCTGCCTGGCTCCATAACACCCCTCCTCAAGGATCAGTCCTAGGCCCACTCCACTGTATTCACCTATTTCCGCTACAACCACATTTCCTTCTTTGGCTTAACTATCATCTCTTCACTACTCAGATATTCCTCTCCTTCCTCTCCTTCTCCAAATGCATAACCAACTTCCTAAAAGCCTTACACCATTGGACAGCTCTACACTACCTGGTAAACTCTTAAAAAGCAGGGATCATCTTTCTCCCTCCCTCCAAAGCCAGCTAAACTCTCCAATCTATTTCCCCCATCGACCTCCTCATCCCCTCAACCATGGCTTGCAACCATGGGGTTGTCTCCCAGTTCACCACAGACAATGCCTCTGAACCCAGGTTAAAACTTTAACCATTAAAAAAAACATGCTCACGCCGCACACATAATTCAATAAAAACCCTTCTCTCTACTCTTGTGATAAAAAAATGGGACTACTGCACACACCTACTTCTTGGTCTACCCCTCTGCTTTACTCTTGCTACCCTCAAAAACGTCCTCAACATTGCGACATGTACTCTTCTCAACCTACCCAGCTACTTCACCACCTCTACCTACCGTCACCACACTGCATGGCGCCCAATGCAAAGTCACTCTCTTTAAATGCCTGCTGCTCCTCTATAAATCCATCCATCGTCTGATCCCCACTACCCTGCTGAATACACCTCACTATACCCTTGCTCTGGATTTCTCTTCTCCTTATTTCTTCAGAGCCTATCAGACACGTTCCTCCTCCTCCTATCGTTCCTTTTGCCTACTTGCCCCACTGCAGTGGAATGCTCTGCTCCTTGCAATCAAAGCTATCTCTTCAATGGAACTTTCCAAAACGATCCTTCAACTCTACCTGCTAGCAATGAAAGGGGCAACTAAATCTTCCAATCCCCATATCCATATTAACAGACCAGCCCCCCTCCCCCCTCAGGACTACTCGTAGTTTATGCATCTATAGATACTGCCCTCAGGCTCTCAATGTTAACAACCTTGTTTTGTCCTCCAGTCTCTGTCCCTGTAACATATACCTACTCTTAACCCATCACGACTTGGTATACGTCGTTCAATCCAACAATGCATTTATGTAAAGTTACCTTATCCTAGGAGTGCCTCTGCTAGCTGTTATTGCCTACTTTGTAAGTAATTTTTGTTTGAAATTGCACCTTTATATTAAATCAATACAGAATACAAATAAAAATACTGAGAGAGAAAGATAGACAAAAGGGAGAGGAAGAGAGAGAGAGCAACAGAGAGAGAGAGAGAGAGAGAGAGAGAGAGAGAGAGAGAGAGAGAGAGAGAGAGAGAGAGAGAGAGAGAGAATGTGTGCTATACACCTCAGTAGCATAACAAAACATAATTAAAGCAAAATTTAACATGAGCAATGCCTCCAAGCTCAATGGTGTGTGTGCGTCTGAGGGAGAGAGAGAGAGAGAGAGAGAGAGAGAGAGAGAGAGAGAGAGAGAGAGATTGAGAGAGAGAGAAGGAGAGAGAGAAGGCGAGAGAGATAAGGAGAGAGAGAGATAAGGAGAGAGAGCGAGATAAGGAAAGAGAGAGAAAGAGAGAGAGAGAGAGAGAGAGAGATATCCTACCAGTAATGATGGTGGGATACCGGCAAGCTGGCCTACCATTTCCGCCACTCGATATCCCGGAATTACTGGGATATTACAGGTGGTGGAAAGGGCAGTAAATCCCCAAATCCCCATTCCATGGAGTCAGATGGAGGGGATTGCTGGTATTACCAGCACCGGTATAACCAGTACCGGTAATACCAGCAGTTTTTTGCCAGTTGGAGCCTGATTTACCTCCAGCTCTTGGCTGGAGGTAATCAGTGATCCCCCACCAGAAAACTTGTAGTTTGCTGGGCTGGTAAAACTGCCTGTCACGGTATTGCTGGCAATGTTACTGGACTGCCAAACTTATAATAGATACAGTGGAGAGAGAACGACAGAGAGGAGTGATATGGAGTCACATAGTAGAGAGTGAGACAGAGAGAGAAATAGAGAAAGAGTGAGAGGTGGAGAAAAAAGGGAGTGGGGTGTGAAGCATAACTCCCAGTACAAACATTACATAGCATAATGATTACAGACTGTTCCCTACGCAATGCCTCTTAGCTCAGTGGTCCTGTCAGTGGCCGCTTCTTCTTTAGATGGACAGCGGTCAACTCATTGGGGGCTTCTCTTAAGACAAAACTAGTTATATTAGATGATTATTAGGGCTTCCAGTTTTTCGTTTCTACCGATCTTTACACATCATAAACACAGACGGAAATCACTTGGTTTATTTATAAAAATCGGAAAAAGTGGAAATATAAATTAGCTGTTTAGGTTGTCAATTTTGCCTTGAAGCCCAATGGACATGTAACGTAACACAATGGAGAGGCAACACAATTATTTATTTGTCAAGTTGTTTAAAGTGCTACAGTTATATTTAAAACATCAGCAGAAGGAACCACTGTTTTTTTATGGTTAAAATGCATCTAGGGTTGAATTGTAAGAACGTTGCACTTAGTATTTCCGTTATAGGTATCAGAACGCTATCTTTTTAATTTAAGTAAATGTTTGTTTGTTTATTTATATAGCGCACTGGGCCGCTAGGCAACTGGGCGCTTATGAAGTCTTAGGTTACAGTTACATAGATAACATTACATTTACAGGCAGGTAAAAATGTGCAGAAGCTTTAGTTCAATTTAATTTCTTAATGTGCAAATATAAATGTGGAGAAATACAGATAAAAGGACTAAAAAATACATACTTGGAGACAGAGACAATGAAAGGGGGAGGCTTAAAGAGAGAGACAGAGACATAAAGATAGAGAGAGAGAGAGAGAAATTCAGATAGAGAGAAAGTGCCAGAATGAGAGAGAGGGAGAGATCAGGCGAGAGGGTTATACGTGTGGTATAAATCCCAGTAACATAACATAATAAACACAAAATGTACCATGTGCCTTGCCCCCCAGCAGTGTTTGAGAACAATAACGCTGGGATAGGGGTAGAGCCCTGTGAGATAGCGAAACCGACACTGCAACGTCTTGTATACTTTATTGGACGTGCTGAAGCACAGACCCCGAGCTCAGCCTCACTCTTCACAAAGAGAGCAACGGCTGTTGTTGGAATCCGTTCAATACATAACACTCCATTTAGATTGTTACCTACATCACATTGCCATTACCTAGACACATTCCACTATATACAATATATGCATGAGCTAACATTATAACACATCTCCCTTCATTATACAACACATCCTCTCCCTCCTTTATTCATCACAGCCTCTCTTAATAACCGCAATTCTGTTCTTTTTCCAAACCTGTCCTCCACATACTCTCACAACACCCTTCATAACTGCAATCACACAAACCAGATCAGAATACAAAACATATCCCTTCCTTTTATTAAAGCACTTTTTTCCTCACCCAATCTCCACATTCCCCCCTCAGCTCCTTCTTACCTCTTTTATTCTCTCTCATTACATACTTCCGTTTCTTCTCTCTCAACTTGTTTCTCAACTCACTAACCACACAGTCTAACTCTCTTTCCCTTCCTAAACAGGGAGGTCTCACCTCAGTATTAGCCTTGCACCCCCTCATAAACTCAAATGGAGTTACTTTCTTCGTGGCATGGGGAGACATCCTCAAAGTGTACACTCTTTCCTGAACTGCCACTTTTCTATCCAATTCACAAGCACCAGCTATCCAAATCTCTTCCATAATGCACCTATTAATTCTCTCAACCATTCAATTTCCTTCCGGATGATACAACGCTGAACACTTGTGTTTTATGCCACATCTTTTTACATAATCCTTGAAACACCCACGCGTAAATTGTGTGCCATTATCCATCAATATGCTACTAGGGATTCTCTCCCTCGTGAAAATATCCTGCAAGAATTCAACAATATTCTCCCCACACACTTCTCTAACAACCTTGAACTCACACCACCGCAATACTAAATCAACCAACACCAAAATGTATCTTCCCCGGCCAAAACCCTTTTCATCAGGACCTAAGATATCTATTGCAAAATCGTCCCAGACTTTGTGCTGCACATCGGGTTCAACCATAGGCTGTCCCTTTGCCACCACTCCCTTGCAACCCTTTGCACATTGAACACAATCAGCCAATTTCCTTTCGACTTCCCTATCAAACCCTGGCCACCAATACTCATTCCTTAATATCGCTTTTGTTTTAGTTATACCAATGTGTCCCTTATGTGCTAGGTCAATAATCCTCACCTTCAACGACTCCAGTACAATTTCACGTTCCCACCAGAAAATGATCACATCAACAACGCTTAACTCATCACTTACCTCCCAAAATGCTTTTTTACGTTCTCGTATCTCTGCCTTTTTGAACCATCCTGCCCCAACATACAATTTTACTTTCGATAACCTTTCATCGTTTTTTACAGCACTAATCCACTCTTCCTTGCTTACAATGTCTTCATAGTTCACAAAAACTAATTCTGATGTTTCAACCTCCTTGCTTTCCTCCTGACTTCTACCCAGTCTTGACAAACAGTCTGCCAAGGTATTGTCTTTCCTAAATATCACGCGCACCTCAAATCTGTGACACTGTAACCGTGTAACCAAAACTGCTACGCGTCTCGACACCTTATCAAGGCCCTTACTTTCAAAGATGGCTTTCAATGGCTTATGATCTGTTTTTATGATATAATCTGTGCCCCACACAAAATGTCTTAATATTTCAACCGCCCAATAACATCCCAATGCCTCTTTCTCCAACACTGAATATCTTTTCTCAGCCCCCCTTAGACCTCTTGACGCATGGGCAATTATCTCCTCCTCTGTTTCTTTATTTACCTGGGACAACACAGCTCCTATGCCCACATCGCTGGCATCTATCATAATCACGTTTCTTCTACTAGTATCAAACTTTCCCAATGGGCCTGCAAGATCAATCTACTCTTTGATCATGTTAAACCCTCTATCACAACTTTCACTCCATGTAAACTCTTCTCCTTTCTTCAGTACTCTTCTCATCTCACCCACCTTATCTACATGATTCATTACAAACTTTTGGTAGAATTCTAACATCCCTAAAAACGAACACAACTCTTATTTAGATCTTGGTCTTTCCACCTCCTTTATAGCTCTGACCACAGTGTCTTCAGCTTTACTCAACTTTATTCACTCAGAACACACACTTCTCCTCTCTCAACGTTATGCCCTTTGACCCTAGCATCTTAAATACTATGGGCCTCATTATGAGTCCGGTGGCAACCAGCCGGTTTTACCGGCTCGGTTACCGCCGGACTCGTATTACCATTCCGTCTCCGTGACTCCCGGAATTACCAAGGCATTACGACCCTGGTGTCCCAGGAATTCCGAAGGCGGAATTCGGTAAATCCCCATTCCCATTGAGTCCCAAACGGAAATCCCCAGATGACTTTTTAACCACAACCAATGAAGATGTCCACTCTACTCCACCCGCTCTCTCGATGATCCCCATTCTCAACAAATTACTCAGTTCCTTCTTTACACCCTCTCTCAATTCTATCGGTACACACCGCAGTTTTGCAGCAACTGGAATGCCTCTGTTTTTTTTAAATAATTTAGTGTTGCACACCTTTTACCTTGCCCACTCCCTTTATAAATACATTTCCGTATCTATCAATAATTGTTGAATCAGAGGAAACTCTGCCCCAACCCTAATTAAATAAGGATTCAAGTCAGTAAAAAATAAAGAAAAGAGTGTGGTTGAGAGCGCACCGCTTTGTCTCACAACCCTCTTCACCGAAATTCTTTTGTGTCATCTCCACTCTTTCCATAGTGTACTGTTGCATAATTATCCTGGTGTGTCAGCCAAATGGTCTTAATAAGCTTGGGGGACCCCTAATCCAAACAGCGACTTCCGCACATTTTTCCTATCAACAGTGTCAGAGCGGTATTTAAATTTAAACAGACCGCATATATGCTGCTGGCTTTTAACTCAACCTATTTCATTTTAATAAGGGAGTGTCTAAAATACTGTTTGACCATACCCACTCTGTTTTGGAAGACCGCCTGCACAGGGTATAAAACACTGTCCCTCATCCACCCCGGCAATCGATTTAGGCCCAATGTACCAAAGGTTTTAGACGCGACAACAATTAAGGATATAGGCCTGTAATTCTCCAGACACAAATGGTCCCCTTTTCTTAAAAACTGAGACCCATTCTGTTCCTTTACAGGATTTTAACAACACGTTATTAGACAAAAAACATGAATCACTCACAGTAGACATAGCACCCAAACCTTGGGTTCAGAAAGATAAAGGCTCAGTGGGGTACAGTCCACGCCTGGGGCTTTACCTACATTTTGCATGGCCATGGCTTCATACTTCCAGCAATGCAAGGTTTGGACCTGGAAGTTCTAACAACAGATCCCAAGGAACTCATCCAACATGATCCTCTATGCAATCCCCGACAAGTGACCCAGTGAGCTGAAATTCCTTTCCCAGCCTGAAGCTCTCACAACAAAGGACCGTGCATGTTGTCCCCCAGTCCACCAATTCCCATAAGGCCTTAACATACTAATTGTATAGAGCCTCATCCAATTCCCCCATGCTTGATTCCTTGCATCCTTTTCTATCCTTACCTAAGCTTGTGTATACCTTTCCAAACTCTCTGAGCTGCGTGGCACCTCTCGCCCATCTCCCCACCTTTTAGAACATGGGGTAACTCTTTCTTAGTTGTTCTACAGTCTTGGTTGAACCAGGAAAACTTTGATTTCTCTCCTACTTTAGCCTTATCTCTCATTCTACCGCCTAAAACCTGGTAAAAAGGGCTAAATTGAGCACCCTAGCACCACATAATCTTCCATCACATTACCCGAAGAAGCTTCCGGTCATGATGTGTGTTCCATATGCTCCAGCCCTGAGATAAACAGGCTGGGGAAGCTCTCCTTCATTAATAATACTCCCCAATTCACCATCCACATACCGTTTGAAACAGTTACTTTTTTTTAGGTGGGCAATACTTTCTACCAAACAATTTTGATCACTTTTAAAAAAGGAAGTCATCGTCACTCGACAATTATCCTATAATTTCCATATCAATCACACTATCCCATGGAGCCATACCCACAAAGACAATATTGGGCCTCATTACAAGTCTGCCGATCCGGAAATAAGGATGCCTGTAGCAACGCACCACCATTTCTGGACTGCCAGACTACGAGTATGCTTGCAGGGGCTGGTTCTCCCAGCAGGTCTGACCTGCTGGGAGCACCGGCCCCTGCAGGCATGGTTTTCACAGCAGCACCAGCACTGTAAGCAACAGTGCCGGTGCTTCAGAACCCTCATTCCTGTGGAGTTCTATTGGACTCCACAGGAATATGGACTTACACTTTCAGCCGCCTGATATCCCGGGCCGCTGGGACTTGTAATGTCCCAGTGGCACCGGGATATCAGGCGGTGGAACTGTGTTACGAGGTCGGCAACCTTGTAATGAGGCCCCATGTCAGTAATACTTTTACAATGTAATGAAAAGGAAACTCCGCTTCTCTGAGCAATCAGATGGAACGCTTCCATTTAGTGGCCTTAACTCTACCCGGAAATGAGAATGTAGTCACTGCTGCTACTGGGGAATGGGAGTCCATAACCCATCTCTTCCAGAATGAAATGGTCCAACCCATCACCTAGTTTTCCAAAGAGACATTGAAATCACCTACATTTACCTAGCTCTCACTCTTTCCACCCATACATCTCTGACAAAACATTTCCCTAAAAATACTCAAGGTAGAGGACCGCCCTTTGAGTTTATGCTGCTATTAGATTATAAATATTTACCAAATTCAACGGTTTATCCAACTCCCTCAAACAACGTATATGAGGCACGATATCCAAGGGGGAATTAACCACTTCTATTGTCCACTTCAGTTTGAGCGAAACTTAAACTAACAACCCTCCACTCTGAATTATATGGGGCTTTACCTTTTAAGGTGATTAGCTGTCTTTAAAGGCTACTTGGAGCAACCAAGTTTCTTAAAGACAACAGATTGAATGCTGCCCCACAAAACACTGCCACTTCATACCTGCTATTTTGTCTACGAGCTATTTTGGCTACTGGGCCAACTATATTCCATGACATTATGGTCAATGTGAATGCTCAACTAGCAAATTCTAGAAATGAGTTAGTACCTTGATATGTGCGCACATTGTGCTATTCTCCGCTAACCCTCAAAACCTTTTCAGAGGGTAGCAAACCATATGCTTTCCAACTTGAGTAGTTACCAGGGAAGAAGGACTGATGTCTTTATTTCCTATCCTGCTAGATCTCCTTGCATCGCTTTCCTTACCCCCACACCCACAGCCACCCCTTCGTTGGTCAATCCAATACCTTCAATCCTCCTTCACTTCTCCAACTTCCAACGCCACAAATTAGAGTGCTCAAATGCACAATGGCACCTCTACTTGGGCTACCTGGGGGCAGGGCTGGTAGTCACCACGCCCCCAACCAATAAGGAGGCAGCAAGGGGGTTAAAAGAAAACATGTGGAGGAATATTGATGCCCTCTTCCACTAGCCTGCTCTCCCAGTTGTTTAAAATAAATCCTGTTACCTGCTCAGCCTTGAAAGTTATAACCACATATCCCCCAGACTAGCCACAAGCGATGGCGCCTGTGGCGGAAGGTCCAGAATATTTAGATCTTTCCTTTTATCCACAACCAATGATTGCACTGTGTACATCGACCCAGCCAGTTTCTCTGAAACGCTGGATGGCATATGATGGGTTGGACATTAGGGCGCTGCAACAATAGTTGTGGGGGTTGGTGCATTTGCTGGTTAGTAGTCAGCATAGGCCAACTGGTTGATTCTACTGGGTTCTTTGGGAGCAGTTAAGGTAGATAAAACAACCTGGGGCCAGCTAAAGTAGCCTGAGGAGTCTGAAAACGTGTCTTCTCCATCACAGGGTTAGACTCACCTACCATGCCCTTCTGTTCAAGGGAATCCAATCCACCCTTAATAGTGCCCTGTTTCAGCAGGTTAATAAAAGCCCTCTTATTCATCAGCGGATCCTCAAATCCCACAAAATCTCCAATTACACTTTGCACCCCTTACAATAATGAAATCTTAGCCACAACAGTGCCCCAACCTCCAAACTCCAGTATGAGAGGTGGAGGCTGTGGAAAATTACATGGTAAAATCAAATAATACTAACGGAAGGTTGCTCCCATCCGGTAGGCACTCCACTGACCCGGACTGTGATGTGTGCATCTAGCTTGGCATCAAAGGGCCTGCATACCTGGACTCCAAGTCAGGTGTTCCCAATTAATCTATGCAATCCTAGGAAATCACTTTACATAAATGGGTATAATTACTTATGTCTGCCACAATTGGGATCCCTGAGAAGTGGGCTCTGTTAAGTGTGCACTACTCAAAAAGCCTGATTCCTACATAGTGTATTTAACTACAGTTTGCACAGCAAAGCCTGAGGTATGCCTTAACTTGGTCATTCCTCTGTTACTTGTGAGACATAGTTCTCTTCTAACGAAAACAGTAAAAAGTGAAATAGATGATGTACTGCACTGTTTGGTGGTCAAAAGGCATTGCCTGAGGCATTGTGCTTGATTGTGTAAGAAGTCCACGCGGATAGTTTATTTTACTATTTGAGGGGGAGGGCGAAGGCCACACTGGTCTTGAGCATAGGGGAAGCTTGCCTAGACATGATGCATGCTACTTGACAGACATTGCTGTATTTGTCTCCTCACTCTCCCACTATGTGGGTGCTGTCTGTTGCTCCCTTTTGTGCCTTCTGAGAGACAGAGGATCGCTCCTCTAGAGCTTAAACCCGCTAGCAGCTGTGCCCAAAAAGCACCAGGTCTGTGTGAAAGTAGATCACTTTTAAACGTAGATTTGTGTGTGTCTTGAGGTCTTGAAAGTACACTTGCAAAGCAAGTTTTACAAAGTTGCAAAAAACCATTTTAAAATGACTGCCGAAGAAGTAAGTGATGCCAAGAAGCATCTCCTGGCTAAGACATTCATTCGAATAGAATGGAGTGAGGGCGAAGCCAGGAGCTGGCAAACCAGAATGGTCTAGGAGGTTACCTCAGTGAGCAGTAACATTTGGTTTGAAGGTGGAATATTACATATAGAATTAGAGGCATTTAATATGATGCAAAATTCTTGTGAAGCACTGAGTCAAATGGCCCAGCTCACAGCTGATTTATACTTCCACTTGCAGTTAATGGAGAGCAAGTACAAAATAGCGAGGCTTGTGTGCTGAATCAGACTGAGGTTTTGAATGAGGCCCAGAAAGAATTCAAATAGAAGATAAAGCACAACAGAACCATATTTTTGAAGTAAAACAACAAAACCTCATTGCGCAATTACAAAATGAGGCGAAATCCCACCTTCAAGCCATTGCAGAGTGAGAGATAGAATTCACTGCACTGCAAGACACATGCAAAGAGAGTCACCTCCAATGCCAATTGAGGGACCAGACTGGTCACTATAAAGGATGTTAGGTGACATTATGGCCCTCAAACAACAAATCAATGAATTAGAAGGGGAAAACAGTCAGTTCATCATCAAATAGATGGACTACCAACAGGAGCTTGAGAAATTGCTTCAGGATTTAAAATTCTGAAGCAACAGAAATGACAAATGAGTAAAGACCAAGATGCATTAAAATTGAAAATAGATACAGAAAGGGGTCAGTCAGATTCTCAGGAAACTACCAGAATGAGGGAAGAGAACATGGAGCTTGTGGAGCGTGTGAAGCAAGCAGAAGCGGACATGTCACAGGCAGGGAATTGTAGGGGCATGTTAAAGAAAGAGATTAGTCTCTTGAAAGACAAGTGCCTGGAATATGCACGCAAAATGCAGGACTGCCAAAGAGAACATGAAACATCTCAGGAGGAAGTAAGGGAAATGAAGGGTCGATTAGTGGCTCAGAGCAGAGTGCTTGAGACTAGTCAGGCCTTGGTGTCATAGTTAAAAAGTCAGCTATCTGAATACTACCAGAAACTAAGGACAGGGAGAAACAGGAGGGAGAGTCTCAAAAAGGAAATTGAGAAATATTAACAGGCCCTGAGGCACCCTGACCAATCAGGGTATGGAATAGGGCCATCTGAACAAGGATAGATGCCCCGCCCATCAGGTACCTCAGGCCAGGTATACACAACCTCCCAGGTACGAATAGGAACTGACCTCATGCTGACCACCTATAAAGAACAGGGAAACATGAGGCATTTGGACTTACCCAGGCCGAGCCAAACTGATGGAGAAGGCCAGTCCTTTAATGACATTGATGAGTATCCATCTCTATTACACAAGGGAAGGGGGCCAGACCAGGGTGTCCTGGGAGGCTAAACATAATATTGTGAGTGCACAGATCATAAAAACTCCTATGATGGGAAAGTCAGGGAGTTACATTGGTTGAAGATGAGATTACAAAGAGACCGCCTAGCCAGGAAGGAGAAAAGTCAGCGTTTCAGCCTAGGAAGGGCATACTAAAAACCTCCATACTTTCAGGGGAAGGGGGGATTGCCCCAGGCTAACTGGAAGGAGGGATGAAGAAACTGGGCTTTATCCTGGGCCTAAAAGTGACAACAGGGAATGTGAGCCTGAGAAATCACTACGGCCTAGGCAAGAGGAGTCCAGATCCTTTGAGTCTGGGAGGTTTTACCAATCTTGTGTAGATAGGGAGCGCCTAGAAGACAGGAAATTGAGTCCAAATGGCAGCTCTGAGTCAGAAAATGAATGGATTCGGGTGCAGAGGAAGAAAAGACAGCAAACCAGAGAAAGGGCTTTGTTAAAGACCCAATCAGACAAATCAAGGCCATAAAGAGCTTTCTGACCCCATACCATAAGAATTCCAAGTATTGTGGATGTGGTTCCAAAGTACCTTTATCTAGGTATTTTGTTTGATGGCTCACCCTCCATTAATTCACACTCTAGATCTTTGGACCTTAAGATCATGTCTGCCATCTCTCAGACAAAAATCATTTTGTATACATTTGGTAAATTTACCATCAGGCCAGCAATCTCCTATTGGAGACAAAAAGTATTGCCTACCATATTATATGGCCTTGAGACCAAAAATATTTTTCGCCAAGTGTTTTGCACAAGTTAGAGGCAACATATTGGCAAGGTGTATTACAACTCCCTCAATGTGTTCCTGGTCCTTGGCTAAGACTTGAACTAGGTCTAACATCTTTGAGTGCAGAATATCATTGGAGGCTTTGTGCATTGTTTCGCAAGTGCCTTACTTCTGTAAAACCTGATAACATACTTGCCACACTATCCACTTACATGTTGACCTCTGCACACTCATTTGTCAAAACTTGGACTTTGCAGATTCATGACATTCTGGCTAGAGCCAACCTGTCCTTGGAAACTCTTATTGCTAATCCAACTAGAGCAAATGAAAAAATGTTTAGATCAGACTGGATTAATACAAGATTGCCGTGTTTCTCATATAAAGATTTTCAGGTATTGGCCTTTGAACATAAAAGACTTAAAGTCTTGGCTCCATACCTAAATCAATCTCCCTCTCCACAAGTAAGAACAACCATTTTACGTCTGTGATTTAATTTATTTCCCACTCGGGACGTTCTGGTTAGAAGGAGGTTGTTGCCGGAAAAAGAGAACTTCTGCATCTTTTGCCAGGACATGGCGGTTAAAGAAACCCTCAAACATATAACTGAATGCCCAGCGATAAATGACTTGAGAAGGAAACATTTTGAATCGCACATGTCTTACTTCAGTGCTTTACCCCCTGAAACCCGATGGTTGGTGATATTATCCACTAGCTCAATAAGCATACTCATCGCCACCCATAACTTTCTGGCGGCCATCAAATTGAAATCTAACTTTGGGTCCTCTCTGGATTAGCACTATAAGGGTGTTCAAGTTGGGTGACTGTATTCGAATGCATGAAACCGGGATGGGCCATGAGCTCTATACATGGTATATTGTTTTGACTAAATAATGAGGGGACTTATTTTATGTAAGTATGTTTAAATGGAAATGATTACTTTTTATCATGTTTATTTATTTTAATATGTGATACATGAATTATCATATTTTCTTTCTTTTTAGCTAAGTCTCGTTCAAGTTTGGCCCTTCCTGAGGATTCTGACTTCTGACTTTTTTTAAAATATATATATATATTTTATGCTTATTTTGCTTATACTATGTCCTTTTTCTTCTTTCACATCTCTTCCATATTCTGCTTGGATTTTATCAGATTTTTGATATGTTTAATATGTAAATGAATTTTGTTCGAATATTGAAAAACTTGAAATATTCAGCTATGTTCAATTAAAATAAAATAAAAATACCAGCTTCATGAGGAGATGTCATCATTTGAGATCAGACATTATGTGAATTGTATAGCATTTGCTAAATGCACATTCTCACCTGAGTACTCCGCTTTCTTTGCCAGGCTGGAGGACCTGGATCATCATAAATGGTCCACCTACAAGGTGGCCATTTTAAAAAATGTCTCTATACGTAGGAACCTACAAGAGGCCCATAAGGCTGCGTATAATTTGCAATGTGGGTAGGATCAGGCACCTAGGGAGTTTGTTAAGGAGCTAAAGCATGCATTTGCTCAGACTTCCCGACGGGTGTACACCAATAGTAGGGATTTTGTGACCACCTATATCTATGTGCTCCCCAAATACATCATGACTCAGTTGGTGAGTGATTTTCATGAGTACTGAGCCCTGGATTGGGCAATTGAACAAACAACCAGGATCTAAGAGGTCCAGAAGCCACTGAGATTAAAAACAACCCCAAAACCATCTTACACACCTGCTACTGAGAAGGTGGCAGAGGTGAGCGCTACCCCTCCTTTGGACCTGGAGATGGCGAGGGCCTAAAAACATCCCTCCTGCCAATAAGCAAAATGGAAAGCAGAAGGTATGCCCCACCCTGCTCCAATCGAATGGTAGACCGGCAGGAATTCAGAAAATTGATTTCTCTGACCCTGCTACCTATGTGAGCCCTAGGTATAAGGGTAGCAAACCAAACCTGGGGTATGTATACACTCCCCTAGCTCGGGGGGACACACAACCAGGTAAGCAGTGCCATGGGAAACTTGCCTCCAAACTTCCCTTAGGAGAGAAGTATCACTCCACCTTCCAACCTGAACTTTTTGCCCAGTTACCCCCTGGATCATAACTTCCAGAATAATGCTCGTCTTTCTCCCTGGTTCAAGGACAATAGATCACTGAACGTGGGCGAAGGAAGGAACAGTATAGAAAATTATGGGGAAAATTTCCAGTATTTGAGCTACTTCATGAGAAGGGACAGTTACCCTTTTTCGGAAGCAGCAGAGGTATGACTCGAGGCCTCCCTGCAACCCAGAAAAGGACTCAGAACTGGAGCAACAGGTTCAGCAACTGTTGGATGATCTGGGGCGCATGATGAGGGCTCAGTGCAACCCTCAAGCTAACCCTGCTTCCCAGAATTCTCCAACACAAAGGTATGATGCTCCAGGGGGTACAGGGAAAGGATGGGAGGAAACAGCCAACAAGCCACATGTTCCTGAAGAGAGGATGGGTGGAGGGGAGATGCCAAACCCTAGAGAAAGATCACAGAGTGGTCTTTCGAAATCGATCTTCTTTGTATTCTGGTGTTCAATATCAAGAAAATAACCGCCAGGCTGGCAAATAACTCACACTTTCTTTGCACCCTTTAGGAGAGAAGGAAGATTTTACACACTGGTCAAGGTGCAGGGTCAGGATGAAGTATCAGCTCTGGTGGATACTGGATCCGTAGGAATCCTTCTGTCTAAAAAGGCCTTTGACCAACTGAACTCAGGAAGGGGGAGGGTCACTAAATTCCCCTCCCACCTCTTCCCAGATATCTCCAACATTTCGATGGGAATTACATTTCTGTCGAAGGGACTGCAGATCTGGAAATCAAAATTGGGCAACCTTGTTTGAAACATCCGGTAATAGTCGAGACTCCAGAGGGCACACCTTGTTTACTGGGGAATGATCACCTGATGAGGTTATGACCTCTGATCGACTGTGTAAACAAAGTCCTCTGGACCTAGACTAACCAGCCGATAAAATAAAAAATGTGTATTAATTATGTAAGCATGAATGGTACCTGTCATTTAATCAAACAATGCTCAGAGAAAGTCGAATTCCATTCCAAGAATAACCAGGTCCAAGACTTCACTGTCATCTCGGTAGGAGAATAAACTGGTGATGGGAAAACTTCTCCATTCTTGAAAATCAACCTTCCTCCCAGTTGTAAGTGGCATTCCACACTGGAAGGGAACCTCTGAAATGTTACACCAGTCCAAAATCAGAAGAAACATTGGCCCTCATTATGAGTTTGGCCTTAAAAAACTGTGTTTCCGTGATGGCGGTCCCATCGTTTCCAGCAACCCGTAGCACCGGAATCAAGGGAGCATTACACTTTGACAGCTGCGCGTATTACGGGATGCCAGAACTGGTGACACGGGCATCACGGAAACACTAGAAAAAAGAGCAAAATCCAGCCCCACCACCACTAAGGGAGCCGGTGTCCCCGTTTCCGGCATGAGCATGCCAGACACAACAGCACTGCAAACACCGGCACCGGAAACACTAGTTCTGGAAATACTGTGACCGGAAATAAAGTGATCACCGGAACAGGAAACTGGTCGGCGGCCATCTTGAAAATCACAATCCACTCCAATCTGTAGGTTCCAGTAGCCACCCACTCCCCCTGACTGCCATCATCCCACTACCTGCAGCTGAGCCGCACAGCACATGCATTAGTGCAGAATGCCATGCACCACGGCATGTCCCCTCAACAGCACACTGCACGATAACCATGTTGCATGTATCTGGCCATTTGGCAGCCACACTGGTCAGTAACATTATGCCTTTCATTACCCCTCTGGCACATCATCTGACAGCGATGGAGAACAACCAGCCCCATCAAGAGGCAGCAGACATGGAAGGAGGTTGAGTCAATGCACACCCACCACCTGGGACATGTCAGCACCCACTGTGACTGTCACTGCTGCCCCCACCACCCCGACAGCCCATGCAGTGCCCACTACAGCTGCCCCATCACCCAGGTAGCCCCTGTAGTGTACACTACAGCTGCCTTCCCCACCCAGGCAGCTCCTTCAGTGGCACAATTGCCTACAAGGGCAACAGTAGGGGGGGGCGACACCAACCCCAGCCCAGCAGCCTCATACATATGTGGCTAACTCCAGCGAAGAGGAGGTTGCTGATGATGCAGATGACACCACAGGGGACACCATGGACCAGGACACATATTAGCAGCCAGAAATCAGCCCCATGGACCTGTCAAGCCCCCCACACCCGCCCTTCTGCAGTGTCAGGGACATGGACGTCCATCTGGACCACATCAAAGAAAGGCAGGAGGGATTATCGGCCCTGGTGCAGCAGCACCTTGAGGAGTCCCGTCTGATGCAGGGGGAAGCAGCCCTGCTCCTCACTGAGGCCCATCTCATGCAGAAAAGCAGGCAGGCCACTGGGCGCGGCATTGCACATGCCGTTGGACGTGCAATGTCTGCTATTGTACTCATGGCCAGGATGGTCCGCGAGGGCAACAGAATCAGGTTGTTCATGGCCGAGTCACTGGCTGTGACCCTGCAGGAAGCCCTGGGTCGACGGGCCAGTGAGCCATCCCACATACTGTCCACAAGATCCACACCCACAAGTTCCTACCAGGGCAGCCCAAGGCCGAGGTCTATGTGCCTGTTTGCTACAGGGCACAATGGCGGTCCAGGTGGCAAGCAGCTGCCACGTAAATAGGCCCTGGTCAGTCATGTGCCATGAGTGTGTCTTGGGCTGAGACATAATTGACCGTGTGACACAAGTTGTGGAGGGATAGTTGGGGAGGGGGAGTAGGGAGGGATATTTTGGGCGGGGGAGTGAGGAGAGATAGTTGGGGTGGGGAGTGCTGAGGGATAGTTGGGGAGAGAGTGTTGGTCCACCTGTTTAATTTCTTCTTTCATGTTAATACACTGGGTGTTGCATAATAAATGTAGAGGGTGATCAGTTGATAGCGTGCATCACACCCATTCATGGCATCCCTGTAATGTGGTAATGGGTTCTCATCCTCACTGTCACTGCCGTCATCCACCTCCGCTGGAGGCATGCCCATGTCTGGGTGAGGGGAATTTTATGTATGATGCACATGTTATGTAACATGGCTCAGGCCAGGACAATCTTGCCAACCTTCACCATGTTTGGATGTGTGCACGGTTGTAGGCATGCTTATGCTGGTTTTGTGGGTGCCTGATGGGGGTCATGAGCCATGGCATAAAGGGGTATCCAGCATCACCTGCATGGGAGGGACACAGGGGGGCAAAGTCGTTGTGGTTGTAGTGTCAATGGAGCCATGTCCGTATGTTGGTCAGTTTCACATGGGATCGCCGCAAGACATAGCAGAATGGAATAGATGACCCTAGTATCCAGTGTATTGTAATGTAGGGGGGGTTGCAGCCACATTCCCAGCACCATATCATACACACATTGCCCATCACCACTATGGCTACACAGGCTTCTACTTTGTCCATGTCATGTGCCACATTTGGTTGCATTTGCATGTTGTACATTGGTCATCCCTCCCATTCGTTAATCTGGTTCCAACATTGTTCAGATTCATGTCACATGCATATGGGTATGTGCACTTATGACAGGCAGGTAATCTGGCTTCATGCTGTGGGGTACACTGCTGGGGGGGGGAGGTTACACTAGTCTGACATGGCTGTGACGCTGGTGGGGATGTGCACAGTGTGTAGATGCTGGGGTAGCTGGCATGGGTTAAATGTATTCTGGTACCTGTAGTGCATGTGATGTGCATGTCTATCTGTGAACAAATTTTGATGGGGTGTGCTCCATTTGCCCATGCCCCACATGCCAGACATGCCCTCCCGCTCATGCATGCTATCTGCATACATGACATTGCATTACGCACATGCACTGGTGACAGTGGACAACCCCCCCTTCCACATTGCACATGCTGTGGCACTTTGAATAGCCCAACATCCAGGTCCGCTCTCCGCTGTGTCATGCCATGTACCCTGGGAGCGTGGAATTCCACAGCACCATGGAATTTCACGTGGATCCAGGGAAATATGCACTGCAGTGGGAAATTAGGTCTGCATCGCACACAACCTGCACACTCAGGGATTGGTACCGTTTGTAGTTGCAGCAGACTGCCTCATTTGCATGCCTGGCCACCAGCTCAAAATGTGTGCAGTTCAGCGCACCAATCACTTTGGGCATGCTTGCCCAGTAATGGAACACCACTTTAGTGGCTAGCTAGGGCTATGTGGTCAGACACGTGCCGCAGGAGGGCATCTGGCCCAACCCTTGCACTGGGGTCTGTATCTGTACCCATACAGCCCCCCTTTTTCTTCCTGCACTTATCAGACCTACCCTGTCTGCTGCCTTAAACCTAGCACTTGCAAATTGCTGGCTACACTACCACTGTTTGTTGCCTTTATTATTTATTTATTGTTATTTATCTGTTTCTCCTCTGCTTCGCACTTTCCACTTCTCCCCCTTACATGCACTTTTCCCCTCCCCCTCTCCCATGCACTTGCGCATTCTCAATGTCACTGGGCCTAGTAAGATCGCTGTTTTGTTCTCCCCTGTTCCTCTCCCTTGCCTTGTCGCCCTCTGAAACACTTGTGTACGAGCGCGATAGAAATTAAATATCAATATCAATATCCAGGACCTGGAATAGCACCTTGGAGAAACAGAGTTGGGATAACCTGTGCAGCTCTCCCACGGTGTGTTGGAAGGTGCTGGTGGCCAAGAAATGCAGCACCGATACTACCTTTACCAAGGAGGATATGGCAGTTCTGATGTTGATTCGGCTCAGGATGTCAACCTGGATCAATTCAACTATGTGGGTAACGGTCTTCCTGTCCAGCGATACAGGCTGTGGATCTATGCAGCACTCAGGTTCCAGTGTGTGGCTCTTGAGCGGGGTATGGGCGGCTCCCTGCGGGGTGCTACCTGCTGGCCATTGGTCATGTGCATGGCCATCATCATTCTCCTCCTCCTGTGCCTCTACCACCTCCTCTGCCTCTCTGCCTCTTCCAGTTCAAGCTCATATTGGAGCCTTTCATGCAGGGCCCTGATCTCCATGACTGCTACTGCAGCTGCCAGCATGGTTGTGTTGGAAGGTGTGTGGGGTGTGGGTGTGGTCCTTTTGAGCATTCACAGTACTCATGGTGTGCAGCTGGGTAGATTATAGCCACCTGTGGCCTGTTGCAAGGTGTGTGGAGTGTGGGTGTGGTCCTTTTGGGCATTCACAGTGCTCATGGTGTACAGCTGGGCTGATTATGGCCACCTGTGTTAGTCCCAAAATAGGAGGCTACTGCAAAGAAATGAAGACACATCAGTCACAAGGAACAAATATATAAACAACAGTTTATTCACACTCGAGCGGATTGACAATGCATGGCATACAGGCATAGGAAAAGTGAGCAAAAAATATGTGGGTGCAGAGGTGTTTTATGCACCTTCGGAATAGCATGACGTATTCGGGCTAGCTCATCATGTGATAATGGCCTGTGACTTAGACCTATGGAAGTGGGCATTTTACCATGGCAACATGTGCGCAAACACTCCATGTCACCCTACAGGCTATTTACTGTCTGGGACGCAAAGCGGAGAGGGGTGTAGGATATCGTGTTCTCCAGCCCAAGGTAACATTCCTTGCAGGACTTTATCTATGTTATTGCTAGACTAAAAGGTCAGTCTGTATTTCTACTCAGTAGCTTGATCATTCAGAAAAAGAATATGCTGTGAATTGTGCTTCGCTTTAATTGTCTGGATTGCACACTCACAATTAGCTGCGGAAAACAGGACAGTTAAGGAAGACAGGATGGCACCTAATTTACAGATTAGCTACGTTTGTGCCAGTGCTTCAAGGCTCTCTGTTACAAAGTTCAGCGTGCTCAGCGGTTTCAACATTCTTGTATAGGGGCTTGTTTTAGGGAAGCTACCGAAGCAGTGACTTTTTGAGTTCTCACCGTGTTCAGAATGAAAACTCAGAAATGAGAGTAAAGCAGCCAAGAGGGCATTTTCGGAAACCGCGATGGCGCGGTTCAATGTGTACGTACTTAGGCCAATATTATAATGCAAAATACATCTACTTTTACAACCCCTGCTTTCGGCCTAAGCCAACACATTGCTAGAATCATGTGACCATGTATCATCGTCATCATCAGAAAAACCAGAGTCATCACTGTCATCTATATTGATAGAAATAAACTGTTTGATAGTGGCTTCTTGCATTATAAAGGCATTAGTTACATTTACAGGAGGATGAGGACCAGGTCTGCGTTTCATTAGGGATTTAGAACAACAATTACCTAGTGCAGAACCTAAGATGGGCAGACATTGGATACAGCAGCAGAAAAATAGTATTACCCCAATGATAATAGCAAGCGCTGAGAAGATTTTCAAACCCCAGGTTTTTAGCAGATTCCAGGCCGATGTTGCTATGTCCCAATCCCCTTTGGGAACGTGAACTTCAGTACTAAGTATGTGCAGTCGTTTTATTGCGTGGAATACCGTGGAATACCGAGTCAGGTGTGTACACACAACATGCGCACGTACCATGTTGCATACACCACCACGTTCAGCTAACATGACATCTAAAACCATTCTATTCTGAAGAGCCACTAGTCTAATTGCTCTTTGCTCCAATGCCATGTTAAATAAAATGTCAGTAGTCTCATTGATAGGATTCTCTAATATTCTAGCCAATCTCCTAATATCTTGTGAATTAATGATTTGGCCCCAAAAAGGAATCATGGCTTTTGCTACATCACCCAATACCTGGAGGGGGGTTTCAGTTTGTCTGCAGTGGATGTAACGTAAACCCCTGGCAGCAATATCCCCAAATAACAATTCCCCTTCCAATCTTAAGTAACCATGGATAGGCCTCTTTCCCACAAACAAAGCAAATGGGTCCCTCAATATATAAGGGCCTATTTTCGTTCACTAAGACAGCAGTGTTTACACATTTATCATATGTGCCCATATACCGGGAACCTTCTTCTCTTAAACAAAACGGTACTATATCTGGATCATGATTAATGGTTGTTTCCAGTGGATGCAATATTTGTTGCACTTTTGTTTGCAAAGACAGAAAATCCTAAGGGTAGCAATACAAGTCAATCAAATTCATCGATGTTTATTCCATCAAAGTTACCAGTGGCACCATCGTTCCACTTCCCAAAGAATAGGGATCTAAAAGATGCATAGCAAAAAAGTCGATAGTGGAAGTGGATAGATATACCATCCCAAACCTTTCTCACCGTGTTGTGGTAGGTGAGAACATACCCAACAATTAGTCTTGTTCAAGATCGCATGTGTAGCATTCATAATCTGTATGAACGTGTTATTATGGTATCCTTCTCGATGTTGTAAATTAAGTGGACGAAGAGTTTGAGAATGCACATATAGAGGAGACAAAGTGCTGCTGGCAGTAGGCAGTAGTATACTAGGCGGATGTGAACTCTCCAAGTACCATAATACTGGTATTAATATGATCACAACACAAGCTGCAAGTGTGATGATTATTAATTTCTCCTTTGTTGACCATAGCCCTCTAGATGTGGGCTTTCCAGTAGCAATGCTATCCATGTCCTCATGTCTACATGTCCCAAAGATAGGCATAGTTTTCTGTGTCCATTAAGAAGCCTCACGGAAACAGGCTCTATAAGTTCTTCCATAGGTGTCACTTGACCACATGCCCGATCTTGCTTCCTTGGACTGTCTTTAAGGGGATTGGAGGGAAGGCCGTTTGTTTCTTGTAAGTGCAGTATACAAACAACACTTTCCTAATCTAGTACAAATTTCATTCCCTAACTATTTACGTGGTCAAAGGTTGTACCTCGTGACTCCAGGTACAGTGTGATCGATGAATAGAGAAACAGGATCTGAAGAAAGTGAAGAATTCTCAAGTTGTTTGAGCCCAAAATTCTGCCCAGGATCAGAATGGGTGGCCCTCTTCACAGGCACATCTTTGCGGTCGGGATCATCAATGCCCTCATTAACGCATTTATCGCAGGGCAAAGGCAAAGGCACTCATTTCAGGTGCGCCTCATGAATCCAATGGCGTTTTCCTTTAGCTCGAACAGCCGTTTGAGTAGCCAGTAGCACCTGATACAGTCCTTTCCAACGAGCTGTAAGGCAGGACTTCCTCTGGAAGTTACTTCACCAAAAAGAAGTCCCCTGGTCAAAGGCGATAACCAAATCCTTTGTATTTCTCAGGCAAAGCAGCTCGAACCTGTTGGTGGATCAAATGCAGGTTTTGAGTCAATTGGTCACAGTAATCTGTTAATAGCGGATATTCTTTTTCACTTAACTTCTTGGGCCTGGCTGCATTCCATATATTAGCAGGTCTCCCCATGACAATATCATAAGGAGAAAGTCCTGTCCGAGACTGTGCCGCTGTCCTCATTGACAGTAAGGCTAACGGTAAAGCATCGGGCCATTTCAGTTTGCTCTGTGCACATTCTTTTGCTAGTTTATTCTTAAGGATACCGTTCTGACGTTCCACTAAACAGGCAATCTGTGGATGCCTCGCTGAATGAAATTTCTTATCTATTTGTAGCACCTCACATACTTGTAGTATGATAGCCGCTACAAAATGCGGTCCATTGTCATAGCAAATTACTCTGGGTAGTCTGAACCTAGGGAAATACTCTTTTAACATTACTTTTGAAGTTGACATGGCAGTGTTATCCTTTAGCGGGAAGGCTTCGACCCATTTACTAAAGGATCATATCACCACTAACACATATTTGTAGTTTTGGCATCTCTCTGTCTCGACAAAGTCAAAGTGTATCACTCCAAATGGCATAGCTGGAGGTCCAAAACTACCTCTGGGTGCTAGTGTACCCTTACCAATGTTATGTTGTAGGTGTCACGTGAGCAGACCAGATCACCCCAGCCCAGCAGCAGTGGGAACATTGGGGCACATTGAGGGCCCTGACTGGATCAAGCTTCAAAGGAGGGCCACCTGTACCCAGTCCTGGCGCCTCTGGCACCAGGCCCATGAAGCTAACCTCAAGGAAAACACAGGTATACTCGGTCTGCCACTGAATGATCGACTTCTGGAATTAATTGCACAATGGCAGTGACAAGGTGTGGTTGGCTATATAAGCCCCACCCAAGCCCTAAGGCATGCTTTGTGTTATTCTGCAGTTAGCGGCGTAACGCTTTCTGAAGAACTCCTGGCAGCAATCTTCTACAAACTGGCAAAGAAAAGCAAGAGACCATCAGGCCTCGCACACTCACCTGCTCTGACTTACCTGTGCCTCCAGCAACTACCCGGTTGTTTGTCGAGGACTCCAGCTTTCATCAAGGACTCCAGCTTTCATCGGTCGCTGGCACCTGCAGAAGCAAGAGAAGGAAAATAAGGTAAACTGCTGAGCTCATTCATCGCGCCCTGTCACCGCCGCGCATTACTCACCGCTTCCGTCACCATCAACCGGATTCATTCATCACGCCGGCTCACAGGTACCTGGAAAAGAGAAAGAAAGAACAGGTTACATCATGCAAACCGCACCTGAGCTCGTGCTGGCCCCCTAGACACAAGGCAGGCCACCCCGACCCACTGGCTCAGCCGCTCAAACGTGTTGCACCAAACCAACGTACACCGACGAGGGCTTAGTGCCACAACAGCAACACAAGTCACAACAGTGCAACGAGCATGGACTGCGGCACACAGCATAGGACAACACAGATAAATGGACACGGACAACATACAATGGATTACACAGGCAATAACAAGCAGAGCAACACAAGCAATACGAGTTGCGACCACAGCAATACTGGGTTGCCACTCGACTTCAAGGGTCAGTGAAGTAACTGGATCCTACAGGACATAGCACCCCTGCTGAGACTAAGCAGGAAGGAGAGCCCAACAACCAAATACACAAGGTGAGAGTGCCCGGGAGTGGGGAACAAGTGTGGAAGGAGCAGGGTGGGGGTCACAGGTGGCAGGCACAGACAGTCTCACTCACCACCCTTTTCCCTGTCGTAGGAGCTGACCCAAGGTCAGTCCAGGGAACAAAAGACGTGCATCGCCTCTAACAAGGGAAGCAAGCACTCCACGCATCAGGTCCCGACGTCCCCGCAGAGACAAGGTGAGCGTAACAGTAGGCAAACAATACAGTTCTGAAATAATTGCTCTGCAGCTTTGGGAATGTTATTGTTATACCAAACTGCTTAAGTGATTACAAATACTTTTCACATTAATGTGTGCTGGCCCATGTGCCATAGTAACTATCGCTGTTACATATGCGTTGGGCAGCATCCATCTCTGTTCTTCCCGATCAACCCAACATCCCTCCTTGTTCAATACTGCAGGTCCTGAAACCCAATATTCAATCTCTTCCTTCTGGACCTCAGCATGAATCTCTTTCACCCTACTAATGCCCTCCTCCATCAACCCAGTTTCAGCAACTCATTTAGCAGAATCTAACACACACATAGGTGAGTGTAGGTCAGTAACAGTGTGTTTAGCTATTTTGTCTGGCTGGTGTGGTGCGCATTTCAATACAGCTAATTGTTTTGGAAGAGCTTATGCGGATAACAGTTGTACTATCAAGGGACCATGCTGAATTTTTGTACCATGAGATGTTAAAAATCCCCTTTCAGCCCACAATCTACCAAAGCTGAGGCAACTCCAAAGGCATACTGACTGTCAGTGTATATGTTAATGCTAAACCCTTGCGATATCTCACAAGCTCTAATCAGGGCAACTATCTCTGCAGCCTGGGCACAGTTGTGTGGAATTCTCCTGCTTTCAATGATTTTATCGAAAGTAGTGATTGCATAGGCAACAGTAGAAGTGCCATCAGGTAGTTTAAAACAAGAGCCATCAGAAAACAGCTCTCCTTCTGGTGATGTCAATGATGTATCGCTTAGATCAATTCTGCCTTTTGTATCTTGTTCAGTAATGTAAATGCAGTCATTAAATGCATTATCAGTGTAATCCTCATTCAAAGGAGGCAATAGTTCAGCCGAATTCAAAGAACAGCATCTCTTCATTTTGATATGAGGTGCAAATAGAATCAATTCATACCTTGTGAGTCTAGCAGATGTGAGATGCTGAGTTTGTGTTCTATTTAACAGAACATCCACTTAGTGGGGTACCATTACGGTCAAGGAGCGACCCAAGACCGTACCCTCACTTTGTTTTACTGAGGCAGCAGCAGCAGCCCTAAGACATTTTGGCCAAGCGCATGCAACAGGGTCTAACGTGGAGAAAAAACAACTGCACAGTCTACTTCTTCCCCCATGTTCCTGTGTCAGAACAGACAAGGCACACCCATCCCTCTCATGCACAAATAAAATGAACTCATATCTATAATTTGGTGTGCCCAGAACTGGCGCTGAACATAACACGGTTTTGAGCAGATCAAAAGCTTCCTGACAATCTGTATCCCAAGGTAACGGTACAGCTACATCCTTCATAGTTAATACAAACATTGGCTTAATCAAAAGTGAGAAATTCGGAATCCATTGTCTACAAAATGAAGCCATGCCAATAAAATCCCTGACTTCTTTCTGCATATTTGGAACAGTCATATCAGAGATGCTTCGTATACGTTCAGGTGCAAGCCGTCTACCCTCCTTCGACAGGAGATAGCTTAAATAGGCGACCTCATGTTGACAATATTGGAACTTTTTCAAAGATGCTTTATGGCCATGCTCAGCTAGGTGCTTCAATAATAAAACGGTGCCCTCCTTGCAAGTGCTGTCAGAATCTGCCGCTATAAGTAGGTCATCAATGTACTGAATCAATGTGCAAGTGGAAGGTAATTCAAGCATATCGGGTTGTTCTTTAAGTGCTCTGATGTAAATACTAGGACTCTCAGTGTATCCCTGTGGTATGCGTGTGAAAGTAAAAGAGCGTCCTCCCAGCGAAAATGCAAACAGGTATCTACTGTCTGGATGAATAGGTATGCTAAAAAAATGCGTTTTTCAAATTGATTACAGAAAAATGTGTAGCCGTAGCAGGAATCATAGTTAAGATGGTGGTGATGTCAGGCACAATGGGAAACTGTGGTGCTACTACCTTGTTAATTGTGCAAAGATCAATAACAAGACAGTAGGGTAAAGCATTATTACCTTTCTTATAAACAGGCAGAACTGGACCATTACATGTACCACCAGAAATCTCTTCAATAACATCTTGAATCAGAAACAATACTTTTAAGCTCCTGTTCACCTTCTACAGATACTTTATACTGCGGAGTGCCAGGCAATGTAATACCGGATTTCAATACTATTTGTACAGGTTCAAAATTCAGTATCCCTACATCGTTGTCGTTTTCTGGCCATAAATGCATGGGCACTTGTTGTAATTCACTCTGAAGTACCAAGACAAGAAGAGGCAGTTTTGAGGCCAACCACAGTGAACTAATTGACACATAGCCCATAAAGTGATGATTGATTGAAGGAAGGCAGGGTGAATTGGGGGACACCCTGCACCTGGCTGACCGATCTGTGTGCTGCTAAGCAAAGTGGAAATGTATGCATGGGGTTGATGCCAACACAATCACCATGGACCAAATAATCTATGGTCCTATAGTTAGTAGAACCAATGGGACGTCATACTTTTAGTGACGTATGCAGTAGTCAATTTTGAAGTAAGGGCTTAGACGCCCACCTGATAGTGTTTACCCAATCTCCTCACTCCGTTACCATATACAGATATAGGACCTATATTAAAGTTACCTGTTCCTAACCAATAAAATTGCATGTTAACTTTTGAGTGTTACATGTCAGATTATGATGCGTTTTGAGTATCAAAATTATGTTTTGTATGAAGTTCGAGGGAGTTGAAGCGAGACGCACTATTGCATCACTGTTGATTTCCATGTTTCCCCGTTGTTTGTACTTGTCATTAAACAGACTCCCCTTTGCCAAACCATTGAGTTGTCCTTATTGATTGGTGTTGGAGTAATAAATCTGCACACCCATCCATCTCAAGGTGCAGCTATCTTGTCTTAAAGTACTTCGGAGCAAACCCTGACTCTATGGGCCGGCCGGGGGTCTCCCCAGTACACTTGGTAGCAAAATTGGATGGTTTATCGACTATCGATTATGGATTAAAATAAGACACATATTGACCGTCGACATAAAGTAACTCTGGGTCCTCGGCAATATCACGAGTCCTTTGCCATTCGGCTGAGTAGACCGTGAAGCTCCCCGTAGACAGTGGTAGATAGAGAAGAGACTGCAGTCAGGGCCTGAAGGGACCCGTTTTCCCAACACATCCCTTCCCATTCCTACAGGCAGCTGAGCGGGCGAAAAACTGAAGAAGGCGGTAACAAAGGCAGTGATCCTGAGGGTCTAGAGACAAACAATGCGAACGGTGAGTGAAACAAAAATTGAATGCTTTGGCAAATAGTGCATGCCTTAGAACAAGTAAAGGGAAAAGGTAATGGAGGGAGGAGGGAAAACAAAAATAGTCAGAAGTAGAGAAGACTGTATATATATATATATATATATATATATATATATATATATATATATAAGAGGATAATGACTTGAGAATAATTAAATAAATAAAGGTTACCGGGTAGACACCCAAGAAGGGAGAGGTTACCGGGGGAGACGCCCGAGAAGTGAGAGGATTCGCCTTATTCCTATGCTTTAATATAACGGCTAGAAGAAACATGTACCCAAAGTCCCACATAATGGGGAATGAATAGGCTATCACAACGTATGAAGACGTTGTGAAAAGGGTAAGTTTACACTCCATGAAGGGGTAATGATTAGAGGCAGAGATATCTGTGTCCAGCTGGTGTCCGTCTAGTCTGTCAAGCGTCTGTTTTACATGTTTTGTTTTGATGTCATACGCAAAATATGCTTTTTTTTAGAACTGATTTAAAAAATGTTATGATTTAATAGCTGAGATAGAATCACACACAAATTAATGGTTTTGAGTAGATTAGAATATATACAATTTTGTGAAAAATTGGATTGGAGCTTGCAGTGTTTGGTGCTCGCTGATATTGTCAGAAGTTGTTTAAACCACACGAAAGCATTGACAAGTGTATATAAGAGGAACGGGAACAGATTTAAGCATGGAGAACATGACACCATTAGCACACTTATGCAAGCAGTTGCCAAAACATGCACCCAAGCTAAAGAAATACAGTACCGAGTGGGTTGAAGGTACCACCCACAAGATGTTTATGCCGTGGCCTCTATCTAAAGCCGTTTTACAACATATGACGACATATTTGCATGCCACATATACAGGCAAGAAGTTAGAAAAACACCTTGCTGTTCTCGAGTTGTGTAAAATGTATGAACAGGGAAAGGAGGAAGAGCACCAACAGATTGGATACTTAATGTATGCACAGAGGGGGGTGTGATGCCTACCGCACCACCTGCCCCACCCGAAACGAGAGTTGAAGAAAGTAAGGACGAGGGATTGTACCCACTAAGAAAACTTAAAGCAGCCACAGGGTACAGCAACCCTATATACGAGTCACCTACACATAGTAGTGACGAAAATCAAGGGAAAGATAAGGACAAAAATATTACCTCCATAGTCCCAAGGGACAAGGGGAGATGTGATGACGAAAGAAGAGCTCAGGCACAGACAAGAGCGTCTCTCGACAAGGAAAGAGAAGGGAAGAGATGAAACTGATGAGATAGCATTCGCAAAGGATGAATGGATGGGAGGACAAATCTTATTGAAACTCAATGGCAAAGGCATTGATGACACGAAACAAAAGGAGAGGTTAGATGAGACACAGAGAAAGAGGAAGGAGAAGGAGTTAAGAGACGAAAGAATAAGAAGGAAAGACAGAAAAAGGCGAGAACAGCTATATCGTGAAGAGCAGGATAGACAGCTCGATCGCAACCCAAGAGCAGCAAATGATCAAGACAGACAAAAACAGCAAAGGTTGGAGAAGAGCAAAGAATACTTGAAAAAAGAATAAGAAGACAAAGAGATGAGGAAATACGAAGGGAAGATGAACGTAGAAATGAAAAGAGAAAGGAAGAAGATAGGTCAGAGAAGTGGCGAGGAAGCGCAAAGAATTTGATGATGATATCGAAAGTAAGTGAAGACAGAGAGCACGCGATCTTGAGTATTTGGAGAGGGAGGTTAAAAAACACGATCCAGTTGTAGACTGGGAAGACATCAAAGAATTCTTTCCTGCGTACGATTCAGTACCAGGCGCGTAAAGGGCAAATATTGAAGATGACTTCGACACCAGAAGCATCGGAGAAACGATCGATAAACTATATGATAAAATGGGGCTAGAACAAATACCCCAAGGAGAGGGGGAAGACGAACGCTTGGAAAGCACTCAGCTGTATGACACTGAGGATGTCACCCGAAGTAGTGGGAATAGGGAACTATCCCTGGACAGATTAGAAATCAGTAGAGACAATGAAGACACAAGAAGTTGTGTGAATTGGGAAAAAACAATGTCTGACTCCGAAAGGGAGGAGCGTGAGGAAAATGAAGGGAGGTGGACCGAAAGACGACTCCCAAGGGAAAAAGGGATACAATGGTCAGACACTAGCATGTCTGTACCAAGGGCATCAGAGTCAGCCACGCAGTTTGACCGACATGAAGGAGTACCGGTGTCCAGTCATAATTTCGAAAACATAATTTCGAAAGTAAAAAAAGTCGAATCAAAAATGTCGAAAAAAAAAATGTCGAATTGTTTTTTTTTTTCGATATTTTTTTTTTGGCTCTAGTTTCTGTGAAAAAAATAGGTAAAAATAAATAAAAGGGGGGTTGAGGGGGGAACCCCCCCATTTCGAAAAAAAAACGTCATTAAAAAAAAATTCGACATTTTTTTTTTCGACATTTTTTTTTCGACTTTTTGACTTTCGAATATTTTGTATTCGAAATTATGTCTATGAACCAGGAGTACCTCATGGTCAGAGGGGGGTGTCTTCACCGCCCTATATAGACAGAACATTGCCAGGTAGACGGCGATACAGGAATATTACCCCTGCAATAGACAGGGGAACAATGAGAAAAGAGAAAGAGGGCTACGCATTCCAATTTCCACTACTAGAGAAGGGGGGAATAAGACCACAATATATTCCATGGCCACACATGGATCGAGATAACTTGAAAAACAAGCTTCCAATGCTGACATCGGGAGCTGCTAAATGGATACATGAGTTAGAAAAAATGACAGGAGGAAACACGTTAGCTATAGGGGACATTAAGGGCCTCCTAATCGCCATACTTGGTGAGAGAGCAGACGATGTGTCGGCACGAGCAGGCTACCCTGGAGTAACCACAATTAATACCACGCATGACGGAGCGTCATTTAACAATTGTAGAACCGCAATATGGAAAGCGCTATGAGTGCTGTATCCAGATACTTCTGATATGGGAGCTACAATGACTCGAAAAATGAAGAATTCTGAGGAGCCGTTAATTTATATACATATACAGAATTTCCAAGACGCATGGGTACTCGAGACTCATGAATAGTGGATGAAATCAATACCTGTGTTTTACCATATATTGTGCCAAGGGTTGCCAGAAACAACTCAAGAAATTTGTAGGAGTTGAGGCTAAACCTTGGGCTGAAATACAGTTGACTATCGCACATTATTGTAGACTGCTGTAGGAAATGAATTGCAAAAAGGAAGCAACTCGAAAGGGTGAGGAAGCGAAATTGGTGCAGAAGAAATTATCAAAATATGCCTTTGAAGGAGCCAATATAAATAGCGCAGCTGAATCAAGCATGCAGCAGGTGGCTAGTCCACAACAAAATAATCAGGGTAACGTAGGGTTTTACCCACGGGGAAGAGGATTTAGAGGGAAAGGATGGCAGAGCAATCAGGGAGGTTTCCAAAATAATCAAGGAGGCTTCCAAAACATGAAAAATGGGAACCACGATATGTGAAATGGGCAAATAATGCGACCACCGCCAGTATGCTGGCTGTGTGGAATGACAGGGCATTTGGCGCGCACATGCAGAAATCAATGCATGATCCAGAACAGCCAAGGAATGGGAGCAGACCATGGCGAATCCACCTGCAGTTTTATAACAGAGCATTGCACAGAATCACACAGTGCAACAACAAGCGCCAGGAGCGCAACAAGGTCAACCTCAGAACATGGCCAATTTTCCACAAGGACAATCCCAGCAGGCACCGTTGCAGGTGTGACAAACGATGAGCACAGGGCAGACTCCAAACCCTGGAAGTGGAAGTAACAATGGAAATGGGGGAAATCCACAAGTGCACAGTGGGCCAAATTTGTACATGAACTAGGACAGCTCACTGGGAACCCTGATGTGCTCTATCCTTTCAGTGACACCAGACCCTCACAGGGAACCTAGGGTAGATGTCGTTATAGGGGGGTAAAGAATATTCCTTCTTAGTGGACACGGTTCAACACGCTCGTGCATACGTGAAGGCAAGTTTTCCTTGTCCGGCAAGGCCATAGATACTCAGAGTTTTTACAGGAGCTCACAGTTGAGTTCCCTTTACAAACGCACTCCCAGTCTCCATAGGAGAGTGCAAAATGAATGTACCTTTGTTATATTCACGTCAGACCCCAATAAACATTTTGGGTCGAGACTTAATGACAAAGTTGAACATGACAATTTCATTCACTGAGGAGGGCATAGTATGCTCAACTCCAGGAATGCACTACTCAAATGTGTGTGAAATGATTAGAGCATACTCAGGTCACATAGCCATGAGGGCCATACCATTAGAGCCAGAAATGTTGGCATATGGCATGAATGTGCTTATGGCGGGATTGCCAGGCTTTGCAGACAAAACCCTGAGAGCCTCTGATGAGTTCCTATTCAGACCAAGAATACCGATGCATGAGGAGGAGGGACAAGTATTTCCCTTGATGATACACACGGAAGCAATATGAGGGAAAGTGGTTTTGGTTGACGGTCACGATAACGAGGGCAGATAATGGTGAGCGATAATCGCCATCGAAGAAGGATATCGAGTGACTGACGTCACCGATGATGATCTATTTGAAGAACAGACAGATATAGGAGAGACAATGGTAGAAGTAAGTCTCACCTTTTTGGTGAAGATGATCAAGAGGGAAGTACCTCAGACAATGATGCTAGTATTAAACCGTCCTGAATATTTTGACGATGACAGGTGCGTGTCCCAGTATGGACTACAGGACCCTATGACATAGGCCTCTTGAAGGGGGTGGGAGAAGTGAAAATTAAACTAAAACCAGGAGCAATTCTGCCAAAGGCACGACAATACCCCATGTCCAGAGAGGCAGATGAAAGGATTTTTAAGACAATTTCTGCCATGATGGACCAGGGCATTTTAGTGATGTCAGAGTCGTCATGCAATACCGCGGCTTATCCGATCAAAAATCAAAGGGGGGGTCTTGGGATTCAATCCAGGATTCACACCCAATAAATGACAATGTGGAGGCTGAGTTCCCTCTAGTCCCTAACCCGTCTACAATCCTATTTAATATACCTGTTGAGGCAAACTAATTCACAGTGATTGACTTGAAAAATTCATTTTTCTCAATCCCGGTGCACCGTGACTCACAAGATCTGACGTCATTCACTTTCAGACAAATGCGTCTGAAAAGCACGAGGCTGCCACACGGGTACTGTGAGTCTCCGTCTGTTTTGAACAGAGTCTTGCAGATGGATCTGAGCAATATTGCATTAGAAAGTGTCATCTTACAATATGTGGATGACATCCTAATTTGCAGCTCCACAGAAGAGCAATGCAGACACGATTCTGTTCAGCTATTGACTATACTGGTTGAGAAAGGATATAAGGTTGACAAAGAATACAATATTGTCAACAAGAAGTGCTGTACATAGGCCAGCTGATCTCACATGAAGGAAAGAGAGTGACCCCAGAAAGGGCTGAAGCCATACTGAACACGGCTAAACCACACACGATAAAGCAAATGCAGAGCTTTTTAGGCCTGTGCAATTATGTTAGGGCATGGGTCTTCGATTACAGCTCTTACACTAAGCTTTTACTTCAGGCCCTAAAAAGGCCCAAGTGATGAAAGAAAAGATTGAATGGTCTGAAACAATGGAGAAAGGGTTTGCTGAACTCAAAAGAGCTATTTGTACAGCTCCAGTTCTCAGGATTCCCAATTATGCAGAGGAATTTTACCTGTTCTCACACACAAATGGCAGCGTCATGACGTCGGTGCTCGCTCAAAAAAACCTTGTTGGGGTACAAGCCCCTGGCATACTACAGTGGGAATCTGGACCCAGTAATGAAAGGCCACTTCCCATGCAAACAAAGTTTAGCTGCCGCAGCGTTCGCCAAAAAGAAGGCTATAACCATTGTGATGGGATGCTCCTTGACGTTGTACGTCGAGCACTCATTATTTGCCATTCTCGAGAAGCCAAAGGGCACATTGACATCCCAGAGAGCTTCTGCTTACGAAGTGATCATATGAAACCCATCGATTAAAATAGTAAACCCAGCTATGTTTATAGCAGAACCGGTCACTGAAGGAGAGCCAATCCATGACTGTGCAAATTATGAATAATTCTACGATGAAAACCCCAGAGTAAAAGAAAATGCCTTGGCAGGAGGAGAGATCGTCTTTATTGACGGGTCTTCAAGAATCGCTCAAAGTGATGGGCAAAGATACACAGGTGTTGCTGTAATGAAACACACAACAAATGGAGTATTTAGAGTGCTTCTTAGTGCTCGAATACCATCTCATTATTCAGCACAGGTTGCAGAATTATTGGCATTGATACTCGCCATTGAGAATCACGCAGACCAGGAAGTAACGGTGTACAGTGCCTCCGTCTATGTGATGTCAACAGTGCACGCAGGCTTAGCGCGCTGGAAAAGAAGGGGCTACCTCCGAGCAGACGGCACGCCAGTGCAGCACGCAGCCTTATTGGACAGACTGATCAAGGCACTACAGCTCCCAGTGGGCATAGCAGTCGAGAAATGTGCTGCCCTCACAAAAGGGACAGATTTTATCTCATGCGGAAATCAAGCAGCAGACACGGAAGCCAAGCGTATGGCATCCACAAGTGAGACGGTTATGGCAGTGGAAGCTGTCCATGCCAATGGACTGATGATGTTTACACAAACCACACCTGAGGGTTACAGCAATTCGGAGCAAACACAGTTAATGGAACTCCAAGGGGAGGCACCGCAGGAACAGAAGAACCTGTGGAAACCTCGAGGGTGTTCTTTAAACCTCTCTGACAGCTTGTGGCGACAAGACAGCACTGGTAAACCAGTAATGCCTGTAGCCCTATTAAAAATAGCACTGGAGAAACTACATTACCCCGCCCACATGATAAAAGAGAATCTAGCAGCAACGCTCGCGGAAGACTGGTTCATATCGAATTTAGCAGAGCATGTTGCATTTTTCATGGTGAACTGCATAATCTTCCAGCAATTCACCGCTGGGCACACAATAAAGGTAATGAGAGGAGTCATCCCCATGCCAAATGGGACCTTACAGCACTTGCAGGTCGATTACATCGACATGATTCAAGTATGTAACGGGTACAGATACTTAATTGTTGTGGTGTGTCCATTCTTGCGATGGATAGAGGCAGGTCCATGTACACACCCAAACTCTACCTGTGTGGCCACATTTTTAGTGAGGGAAGTGTTCCCAAGGTGGGGGGTGTGCAAAGTCATGGGATCAGATAATGGGCCTCATTGTAACGCTCACCTGGCTCCCACGGAGGCGCTGGTCTTGTCTGGGTTGCTGTGGCCTCTTCAAGCGTGATGCGCAGAACTCGGACCACCGATTGAACAGGAACCCCAAATCTTGCTTGTCTGGCCCATGGAATATCCTTCTGCAGATGAGAAAGGGGATTAACTGTCTTCAGAATAGTGTGCTTGCTCCCCCCTTTCCCCCTTTGTTCTGCTCTGACTTCCTCCAAAACCCCCGGTTTAAGCTCACCTTATGGTTTGGAAGGATGAACTCTCCATCCTGCTTCTGGTGCAGGGGCGCGCGTTCGTCCAGTTACTTCACTGGTTTTCAGAATGGCGCTGACAAAATCCACTTGACTTTTCTGAGCGATACGCCGTAAGTATGAAGATTCAAAAGTTCAAGTGTGAGCCTCTTTTTATGTTGTCTTCCTAACCTGTGATCTGTCCTTTATTTCAGGTGCAGAACGAAGGCGATGCGTTGAGGGGTTAAATTGCCGATGGTAAAATCAGGTGAGTTAGTGATGAGGGCGACCCCTCTAAATGTCTTTATGATTCCCCAGTAATGTCTTTTGTCCTTTCCCCATAGGGGCCGGGGTGCGGTACCTGCCAACGAAGCGGCGCCGACCCGAAATGTGGAATGGTTCACCAAGAAAAGCCGGTAAGTATTATGGCTGAAATTCGGCTTTCCTCCTGTGTTCCCTCTGCTCACCTTTTGTCTCTTCTTCTCTCCCCTAGGTGCAGAGATGTGGCGACCGGTGCTCACAGCCGCGATGGAGCCGGGAGATGTCTCGAGGACAGGTGAGTGAAGCGCGGCGCTGCAGCGAGCAACGCAATGCTTTTAAATGGAAGTCTTTCTTCAAGAATGCTGGCGTGAAGATTCCGGATGCAGGTAAGAAGTTTGAATAAGTTCTTGGTTTTCACCTTTCTCTTCTCTTCTTTCCTTACAGGTGTTCCAAGTTTGAGGCGGGCGTGGCTGGAGTCCAGGTGCAGGAGCAGACACAGTGAGCGTTCAGCTGCTGGGATGCAGAACAACGCGAAGCACGTGTGGCTGTCCGGGCGTGGCTTAAATAGGCTTGAAAGAAGTCCTAAGTAAGTATTCTTCCACAGCCCCACCCAAGTAACAAAATAGTCCCTTCAGTAAAATAGTCCCTCCCTAGCCTCATTTGGTTTGGGTCTTCATGCAGCATGGTCTGCATCAGGTGAGTATGCAGCATGGTCTGCATCAGGTAAGGTCACCAAACACTTTCCTTCATGAGCCTGGCGCCTATGGCGCCAGGACTGATGTCCAACATGAGCCTGGCGCCAAAGGCGCCAGGACAGAGTCCAAAGAGCCCCTAGAAGGGGCCGCTGGGCTTTTACCCGGGGGCATGATGCCTGCTCCCCGGGGTACTGGGCCTGGCCTGGTGCTCCGGGGGTAGGCATCATGACAGCACTCCCCCCCAAGGCCCCTCCCAAGGTCGTTCCCTCTGGAGGTTTTGGTTTGTTTGGGAAATTCCGATGGAACCTTTTTACTAACCGAGGTGCATGTACGTGGTCGCTGGGTTCCCAAGACCTTTCCTGAGGCCGTACCCCTTCCAATCAATTAGATAGAAAAGTTTTGATTTTGAGATCTTAGAATCCAAAATGTTCTTCACCTCGAATTCAGGCTCCCCATCTATCTGGATTGGTTCTGGTGCCTTTATTAATCTGGTTCCTGGTTGCACTGGTTTCAAAAGTGACACATGAAAAACGGGGTGAATCCGCATGTTAGCTGGTAGATCTAGCTTGACTGCCACTGGGTTAATTATAGCTTTGATCGAGTAAGGGCCTAAATACCTTGGATTAAAAGTCCGAGGTCCCTTTAGCGATAAGTGTTTGGTAGCCAACCATACTTGATCCCCTATTTGGTATGGAGGCGCCTCTCTTCGATGCAGATCTGCATTCTTTTTGTATTTCCCTTTCGCATGTTGTAAGTGTGCAGTTGCATCCTTGAAGGCTTGAGTAATCGTAGAATGCAAATGGTCCACTGCGGGTATTTCCAGGCTCAAAGGTGAGTCCAAGTCTGAAGTACGAGGGTGATGTCCATATAGGGTATAAAAGGGGCTCTGACCAGTTCCAGAGTGTATCGAGTTATTGTATGCATATCCAGCCACCCATAAAATATCCTTCCAATTACCCTCCGATTGGTGCAACATACATCGTAGATATTGTTCAAGGGTCTGGTTCGTTCTCTCCGTCTGACCATCGGTCTGTGGGTGGTGGCTGGTTGAGAGTCTTACGTCGATTTGTGCCAGTTGACAACACTTTTTCCAAAAATGAGAAATAAACTGGCTTACCCGATCGGAGACTAGTATGGACGGGAATCCATGCAAACGGATGATATTTTTGAGGAATTCCTTGGCAAGAACAAAAGCTGAAGGTAATCCTTTCAACGGAATAAAATGGGCCATCTTGGAAAATAAATCCACTACAACCAGAATAGTATTGTATCCATTACAAGAGGGCAGGTCCGTGATAAAATCTAGTGACAAGGTGTGCCAAGGTGCTGGTGGAATGTCTAAGGGTTGAAGAAGACCGGCGGGTTTTGTTTTTTGACCTTTGTTTTAGGCGCAAACTCCACAGGACATCACAAAAGATTTAATATCCTTTCGCCAGGAAGGCCACCAGAATTGTCGTTTAATTTTTTCCTCTGTTTTGGCAATGCCAGGATGTCCTTCCATCAGAGTATCATGATGACGGGAAATAACCAGTTCTTGCAATTCCTTTTCTGGCAAAAATAAGCGTCCTTGGAAGTAAGGTAAGCCATCATTGACTGAAAAGTAAGACCCCCTTTTGATCCAATCCTGCAAGGCTGAAGAGTCCAGGAATTGTTTTACCCGTGCTTGAATGTCTTCAAGGGTTTGTAAAGTGGTTATCCGCAAAATTCTTTGTTCGGGAATTATCGGCACAGGTTCTGAGTTTGTGTCCACTTCTCCCATTCCAATTCGAGATAGTGCGTTCGCTTTGCCATTCTTACAGCCGGGACGGTAAGTGATTGCAAAATCAAACTCAACAAAGAACAAAGCCCATTGGAGCTGTCGTGAAGACTGAGCCTTGGCAGTTTTTAAATATTGTAAATTTCGGTGATCAGTGATCACGGTGATGGTATGCCTGGCGCCAAGAAGATTATGCCGCCAAGCCTTAAAGGCGGACTTAATGGCTAATAATTCCTTATCGGTGATTGCATAATTTATCTCCGGCGGCGAGAACTTTCTGGACCAAAATGCTACGGGGTGCAGTTGGTTGGTTTCGGGGCCTCTCTGAGACAGGACAGCTCCCATGGCTAAGCTGGACGCGTCGGTTTCGACTATATATGGGAGATCGGGACGCGGGTGTTTCAAAATAGGTGCAGACGTAAATTTAGCTTTCAATTCCTGAAAGGCCTGTTCAGCTTCCTCGGTCCATTCAAAACGTTTATTTTTCTGCAAAAGTGCAGTGATGGGTTGCACCACATGTGAAAATTCCGGGATAAACCTGCGATAAAAATTGGCAAAACCAAGCATGCTTTGGACACCTTTCACCGAACTAGGTGATGGCCATTTGAGGATGGCATCCACTTTCCGTAAGTCCATTCGGACCCCTTTAGGTGTCAGGATGAATCCAAGAAACTCAACCTCGGTGGTATGGAAAACGCATTTTTCCAGCTTTGCAAACAGTTTGTGCTGGCGCAATTTCTCTAGGACGGCCCTGACATGTTTTCTGTGATCTGATTCCGAAGAGGAGTACACCAGAATGTCATCGATATACACGACAACACAGACATCGATGAGTTCCCGAAGGACATCGTTCATGAAGAATTGGAAGGCAGCAGGCGCGTTGCACAACCCGAAAGGCATCACCTGGTATTCGAATAGTCCATATTTTGTACAGAAGGCCGTTTTCCATTCGTCACCTTCTTTTACTCGTACCAGGTGATAAGCCCCCCGGAGATCTAACTTGGTGTATACGCAAGCGTCCTTCACCTGGTCAAGGAGTTCAGGGATCAAAGGCAGAGGGTAACATTTTTAACAGTTATCTGGTTCAATGCGCGGTAATCGATACAAGTTCTAAAAATGCCTTCTTTTTTTGGCACGAAGAACAAAGCCGAGGATGCCCGAGACTTTGACGGGCGAATGAAACCATTGGCTAGGTATTGATCTAAATATTGTTTCAAATGCAGATTCTCCAGTTCAGTAAGGGCATAAATCCTGCTACAAGGGGGTTGTGCACCGGGCACCATATCGATTTGGCAATCGTATGATCTGTGAGGAGGTAACGTGTTGGCCTGTTCCTTTTGGAAGACATCCTGAAAGTCTGGGTATTCCGGAAGTAGTTGCATGGAGACAGAGGTTACTGATGCTAGACTGATCTTCAGATTTTATGGGTAGCAGGTTTGTGCACAACCTGGGAAGGTTATTCTCTTTGCTCGCCAATCAATTCGAGGATTATGTGTCTCTAACCAAGGGATTCCGAGAATAACCTGAAACTGTGGAGCCTTGATTACATCAAACACAACTGTCTCCCGATGGCCGTCCGGACCTACAAGTGTCACCTCAGCTGTGGAATGTGTTACCAGTCCAGAGGCAATTTCGGTTCCATCAACTGTGGTGATGACATCTTTGCTGGTTTTAGGACGCAGAGGGAGGTTAATCCTGGAGACCAATTCACGATCCACATAGTTTCCTATAGCCCCACTATCGATGTATGCCTTTATTCCATGCAACCGCTTAGGCTGTTCCGGATCTACGAGGACCATTGGCACAATGAAATGCGAGGTCTGAGAGTTAGTTTTCAAGCTCGGCAAGCAGACCCCTACGCTTGTCGGGCGTGGTCGTTTCCCGATACTGAGTTCTCATGGATTTTATCAGCGGCTCCTACCACCTTCTTGGGCGGCTTTGCCGGGCAATCTCATAGAAAGTGTCCAGAGGACCCACAATAAAGACATAATTGCATCTGCCGTCTTCTTTCACGTTCCTTTTGAGTTAGAGGTCCTTTAACCCCTCCGATTTGAATTGGCTCAGAGGCTTCAGCCCCCTTGAGGTTAGCGTGGGTCTTGACCAACACCCGGGTCTCAAACTTGGACCGATCTGCTTTTCTGTTTTGCAGTCTGTGATCCAATTGGACCACTAAGTCTATATATTCTGAGCATTCTTGGGGCGGATTTACAACTTGGGCCAGGACATCTTTAAGTTGTCCGCGTAGACCTCGATAAAATAACTTGATTCTTTTATCCTCTGGCCACCCAGTTTCCACAATTAGTCTATTAAAGGTTGCAATGTAGGATAGGAGGTCTTGATTGCCCTGTCGCAGAGATAGAAGTTTGTCATCCAGAGCCTGCCCCTGGGAGTGACGAGCAAATAACCTTTCCATGCTTGCTTGAAATCCTTGAAAATCACGAAGAATCGGGTCATCTTGAGTTACCAGTGGAACTGACCAATCGGCAGCACTGCCGCTGAGATATGACAATACAAAGGCTACCTTGGTCTGGTCATTAGGGAAGGCCCCAGGTCTGCATAGGAAATGCAAATGACACTGATTCATGAATACGGCGAATCGTTTGGGGTCCCCAGAAAAGCGTTCGGGTGGGGCCAGCGGCATGTTTCCAGGTAGATTAATCTGCACCGGGTTACTGGAAAGCACAGGAGCGGGGTTCCCCCTGGAACCGGGTAAAGGAGTTTGTCCAGCTTGACCTTGCAAAAGCTGTCTAGCCAGGTCATCAGCTCTTTCCTTTGTTACAATCACTTCCCTCCTGAGAGCATTAGTCTCTAGACGAGCGGCGTGTTCTTCGGCCCGTAATTCCCCCAGTAGTTGGGCCAACTGGTCAGTCTCAGAAGTTTCCATAGCACCTGGGTGGGAATTTGTAGGAAGGCTTTGCGTTCTGTAACGCTCACCTGGCTCCCACGGAGGCGCTGGTCTTGTCTGGGTTGCTGTGGCCTCTTCAAGCGTGATGCGCAGAACTCGGACCACCGATTGAACAGGACCCCCAAATCTTGCTTGTCTGGCCCGTAGGAATATCCTTCTGCAGATGAGAAAGGGGATTAACTGTCTGCAGAATAGTGTGCTTGCTCCCCCCTTTCCCTCTTTGTTCTTCTCTGACTTCCTCAAAAAACCCCCGGTTTAAGCTCACCTTATGGTTTGGAAGGATTAACTCTCCATCCTGCTTCTGGTGCAGGGGCGCGCGTTCGTCCAGTTACTTCACTGGTTTTCAGAATGGCGCTGGCAAAATCCACTTGACTTTTCTGAGCGATACGCCGTAAGTATGAAGATTCAAAAGTTCAAGTGTGAGCCTCTTTTTATGTTGTCTTCCTAACCTGTGATCTGTCCTTTATTTCAGGTGCAGAACGAAGGCGATGCGTTGAGGGGTTAAATTGCCGATGGTAAAATCAGGCGAGTTAGTGATGAGGGCAACCCCTCTAAATGTATTTATGATTCCCCAGTAATGTCTTTTGTCCTTTCCCCATAGGGGCCGGGCTGCGGTACCTGCCAACGAAGCGGCGCCGACCCGAAATGTGGAATGGTTCACCAAGAAAAGCCGGTAAGTATTATGGCCGAAAATTCGGCTTTCCTCCTGTGTTCCCTCTGCTCACCTTTTGTCTCTTCTTCTCTCCCCTAGGTGCAGAGATGTGGCGACCGGTGCTGACAGCCGCGATGGAGCCGGGAGATGTCTCGAGGACAGGTGAGTGAAGCGCGGCGCTGCAGCGAGCAACGCAATGCTTTTAAATGGAAGTCTTTCTTCAAGAATGCTGGCGTGAAGATTCCGGATGCAGGTAAGAAGTTTGAATAAGTTCTTGGTTTTCACCTTTCTCTTCTCTTCTTTCCTTACAGGTGTTCCAGGTTCGAGGTGGGCGTGGCTGGAGTCCAGGTGCAGGAGCAGACACGGTGAGCGTTCAGCTGCTAGGATGCAGAACAACGCGAAGCATGTGGGGCTGTCCGGGCGTGGCTTAAATAGCCTTGGAAGAAGTCCTAGGTAATTATTCATCCACAGCCCCACCCAAGTAACAAAATAGTCCCTTCAGTAAAATAGTCCCTCCCTAGCCTCATTTGGCTTGGGTCTTCATGCAGCATGGTCTGCATCAGGTGAGTATGCAGCATGGTCTGCATCAGGTAAGTGCACCAAACACTTTCCTTTATGAGCCTGATGTCCAACATGAGCCTGGCGCCAAAGGCCAAAGGCGCCAGGACAGAGTCCAAAGAGCCCCTATAAGGGGCCACTGGGCTTTTACCCGGGGGCATGATGCCTGCTCCCCGAGGTGCTGGGCCTGGCCTGGTGCTCCGGGGGTAGGCATCATGACACTCATTTTGTCAATGCAGTGTTCGAGCAGATTAGCTTGCTGCTTGGTATAAAACACAAGTTCTCGTTGGTGTATCATCCACAAGGTAATGGAATCTGTGAGAAGCTCAACGGTCTGTTAAAGGAAAGGATAGCCAAGTTGAAGCTTACTCTAAAGAAGGGATGGCTGCATTGCCTTCCACTGGCACTGTATGCACTTCGGAACCAACCCGGCTCCGACCATCATCTTACGCCACACGAGATAGCCACAGGAAGAAGAATGAGAACTCCCCTAGCACCCCGAAATAGAGCTAGATGTGATGCCCAGTCGACAGGAGAGGTTTTAGGGTCTGAAATGCAAAACTATCTGAACTGCATGACATCTTGCCTTACTGTAATTTCAGACCAGCTGCAGCGATGACGAAAAGGGTGCAGCGAAGCACAGAACACAGAAGGAGACACTGCATCAGACTCAGTTCAAGGTCCACTTGTTCCACTCCTCTTCCCTGGAGACACTGTCCTTGTGAGAAACCATACAAGGAAAAGGTGGGACGAGCCAAGATTCAACGGTTCTTTCATTATAGAGGACTGCACTCCGTCCGCTGTGAAGCTACAGGGCAGGAGAGAGTGGATTTTCCTCTGTGATATCAAACCCTACATCGGAGAAGGCCCCCTGCCTGCACCCCAATGAGAGGAACCGACGAGCAACGGGGTAGAACCACAGCACGTGCAGACGAGATCCATGACAAGGAAGAAGGACGCATGACCAGCATGACAAAGAAAGGGAACTTTAGCAAATTGTGGCCTGAATTGGACAATTCCTCTAAGCAAAAAAGTGGATAAGGACATTAAACAAATGGACACTCTGTGCATCCTAGTTGCAGGGTGAAGAAGAAAATTGCACATGTAAACCACAACATAGTCTGTTGACTTTGAACTTTGGACTGAGGCACGCTGAAGCCTTGATTAGGAAGGATATGCCAAATTTCAATCGAGGTCACATAAATTGGAAGAAAATACAGTACCCAGATTCCTTCCTCACGGAGACCCTATTTGGAATCACTTATGGTGTCCCGGAGTAGAGATATCACAAAGGACGTGGTCACCTATTTCAACCTAGTGCTAAGATCATACCCGTCACTGGTAGGAAGACTCACAAGTTTTACAGACTTTCTCCAAGATCCTGAAAACCAAAAAATAATAAGACAACTGATTACTGTCATTGCTGAATAATTTATTATACTCCTTGAGTACAGTGAGAAAGAAGCAAATGTTCCCAACACAGGCAGAAATAAATGAGCTTGTCAACACACTGTTCTTTTCGCATAATCGAAGACTGTCCAACCATTGTCGGGAGAACAACAGATACACTAACATTTCTTTGAGACCCAGTAAATACTGAACATTTAAGCCATCTTTTGAATAAGATCATCATTTTGGTCGTACTCCACGCGACCGGGCAGTGCAGACATTGTTTAAATCAAGGAAAAAACATATCTTGAACCACAGAAAGACAGGATAGATGTCCCTGTCACCAGAAGACAGCAGGTTGGCACACAATGTCCTTTTTCGCCTATTCACTGACTTTCCACAGCTACTGGGGAGACCAATCGATGTTGACGTCCTCACATTCATCAGAGATCCAGCTAATGTTGCACAAATGGGAATGCTCCTACATGGTATTGTGCTTCAAGTGGAACTTTCCAATCATCAGAGGAGCTATTTGAGGAGATTCTAAAAACTTTCCGCCGAGGGACAGATCGAGGAAGCAGAGTAAAGAACTTCACTTGTTATACTTGTTATTTTTCCTTCCTATTCTTCTCATACTGATCAGTGTCCAACATGTCCTCAGGACTGAATCAGATTCGAGGGGTGGACTGGGAACTTACCTACTTTGAACATGCACAGTAAAAGGACTCACTGAAGTATTCGTTAATTTGATTTTTCCCATAGTCTAGCAAAGTAACTGTATCCTGAAATAAGAAACAATTGCCACTCGCAAGAGGGGGGACACTTTTAGAGCACCAGACACTCCTAAACACAGAACTCAAAAGGTGATATTGGTTAAGGGAATAATAACATTGACATTTGGCGAATGATCGAGATGGAGGTCCAGAGCAACAACATGGTCCTCCCACAAGAAGAGAGGCATCCCTGCTTCTCTGGAAAAAAATGCTGCTGCCTAACTTATAAAACTATAATGTACCTATGTATGATATTCATTATTATTTTACTGTCATTAACGATCAGAACTGCATTTTTTATTGGTGCACAAAGCGTTCCAATTTCAGTGCACCAACCTAATGATGCACGCATGAAACCCACAAAAGCACCCAGACCGTATATAGTCATTCCAGTCCCTAGAAGATCTGATGGTGGAGTGAATGAACTTGAAAAGGATGTAATTAGCAATGATACACGCACACTTGTGGTAACGAATGAAAAGAAAATCTGGAGACAGGGTCAACAAGAGATGAATGGAATAACAGCACTGATAACTACACGCATGCAAACACTGAATGTACACGCAACAGGCCTAGCATCAATGACTGCAGAACCACAAACCAAAGCAGCAGAAAGGACGAGACTGCCTGCCATAAGAAACATCACAGAAGCTGTCATGAGAAAACAACAAGAGTTAAAAGAAAAGCCAACAGAAGCAGTCATATCAGAAACTCTTGAGAAAAAAAAGGCCAACTCAGAAAAACTCTCTGCACGGACACAAATGTTAGTAGACTTACTATTCCCGCACATAGCCAGAGAGAGGAAACTGCATGAGGAGCTGAAAAACAAAAAAACGCAGAGACTGTAGTACCCAGCATATACGTTCCAACACAAGGGACAAGTACCAGTTCCACAGTGCAGCCATATACCGGACCAGTGCCAGGCTGGTGGGTATGGGCACTTGCATCCATCAGAGAAAGGATGTATGAAGAAAAGCAAAGAGCTGCCAGACTCCTGTCTACTCAAATGACACAGATAAGGAAGCCTGCACCATGGACCAGGATACCTGAGAACTCTCCAGCAAGAAAGAGCCATACAGATGCATTCAGAGATGTAGTAATAGCAAACTACATGAAAACCCTAAGAATCAAGAGAAGCATGCATGAAGACGACAATGAACTGAACGATTACCTGGATAGCACAGCCAACTTAGGTAACAACATTTGGTACCAGCACATGAAGGAAGTTGGAAGACGAAATCCGAAGGATAATGCTTCATTTGCCCACTCTTACCGTACAGCATGGGGAAGTCCAAGATATTTGTGGCTGTAGAAATCAATGTCACGACAGCACACTGTCTCTCACACATAGCAATGTGCAACACCAGAGGCCAGTTCATGGGAAGTGATGCCTCATTGATATGGGCAACTGAAACAGCTTATCCCGATGAAGATGATTATGTCCAGGACATTAAGACGAGAAACAGAGCTCATACTAGGAATCATGTGATCAGGTAGGAAAAGCCTGGAGTTAAAGGAGCAGGAATAAGATGGGAAGTGAACCCAAGACTGAATGTCCAAGGGAAAAGTCCAGCAGAGGCTCAAATTTGGAAAAACAGAGGCCAAATGCAGATTTGGGGAACAGTGCTTTTCACCTGATGGATGAGAAAATGGAGTAGTGATCTGCAGAGCATGGATGGTCCTCGGAGCCTGCAAGGAGGCAAATTGAAAACTCACAAAGACTGTGCAAACCACTATGGCCTAAACTTATAAACCTTCTAACATGGGTTGAAGACAGAGGAGGACCCTTGCAGATAGTACCACTTGAAAGCCCTAAAATTGTGCTTCACGAACAATGGCACAAGAAAAATGGGGGAGAATCAGAACTGCGGACACATTTTTGAGGCTCCAGGAATGTCTCATGGGACTGCAGTGATCATGGATCATTATTGGGCATGTGGATCCAAAGCATACATCAGACTGCCGAAAAACTGGAGAGGCATTTGTACAATAGTGAACGTCCATGTTCCAGCATTACTGATCCCGAAAAGTGACCTGAACATTGACAGTTTTCCGAAAGCAGATGCTCACCTGAGGAAGAAGAAATCTCTGGAACTGATAACCCAAATGAAGAGAGAGAATTACTTCTCTGCTAAATCAGAAGAAGCGTTTCATGCAATCCCATATGAACACAGGTTGTTCAGCCTCACCTCATCAGTGTTCACAACGATTTTCATGCCTCGAATCCAAGTTGGAGTAAATACTAAATGGTTGCAGATAACCAGATGGGAGTTAGTGCAAACCATCAACACGACCATAAAAGGATTCAATGCAATCAAGGAAGAGTTAAGAGCCATCAGACTGATGACTCTCCAGAACAGATATGTACTTGACATGATCACAACTATGGATGGAGGAGGTTGTACAAAAATAGGAGAATCATGTTGCACGTTTATCCCTTCTCACAACGAGGAAAATGGAACTTTAACAGAAGCTATAAGTATGCTGACAAACCTGCAGAACCAGATGATCAATGAAACCGAAACTGTTTTCATGGGTTCCACAATGGATGGCGGATGCATTCAAGTTCTTGGGAGCCCTGCTAGTGATGATATTACTAGGATTTTGCGTTATCAAGATAATAATCTCGCAATGCCAGAAAACTGCAACGAAAGCCATAGGGATAAAGATCATGATTGATGTCAAACCAGGATGGAAGCCCAGAGATCTAACTGATGAAGAAATAAGAGACTTTGTGAAGGCTAGCAAGCACGCACCAGAAGGTACAAAGTTTCTCTATCCCAGGAAATTCAGAAATTATGTAGGAAGATGGATTTACTGCAGCCCAAATGGACAATGTCAGCTGATGACGTGGAACAAAGGCGAACATGTAAGGACAGCAGGAAGCCTGAGAGGAGTAATAAAAATATGGACTTCAAACCATCATGTACAGACCCAGAAGATGAAGAAGGAATGAACCCAGACGATGAAGTGAAGATGGATACAGATGAACCAAGTAAGGAAGTGAAAGTGGTCGATGAATCGCTCAGAGGGGGGATTGTAGAGGAGGTCCCAAATAAAGCCTGCACTCCAGTTGCCCATTTTGAAGTACCAGGAACGTTCACACCGAGATATGTGACGTATGAGGAGCAAATAAACCAGCAGAGAGCGCAGTAGGGCTCTGCCCAGTGCCTATCAGAAGAATAGTACCTATTGAAGTACCAATAACCAGACAACCATGGGCCGTAAGGTACCCATTGAGAAAACCCTACCAGCAAATGAAACGAAATGAAGATTGCTTAAGTACTGTACAGGAAGAAACCAAAATGTCCCTAATGGCAGAGGAATGGTGACGTAACAATGACGACCAAAGGATGACGCTCAAAGACAAAATGCCATGAATAAGGATATTGTGAACCTAGAAGAAGAAAGCGATGATAACGCCTGTACATATGCTTGTAACCGCAAGAAAGCTAAGAATACTGTGCGGCTTGCTATGCTAAGTAGAAGAATAGAGCCGCAAGCACCATTGTACACAATCTACCTCAAAACGAAGTATGTTATATAGGTGCTAGTCCACTTTGCACTAAAAGCAGAACCAACCCAGGTTACTATAGGCCAAACGCAAGAAGATTCATATTCTAGCAAACATGAGGAAAGAAGGCTGAATCGAAACTCGGCAGAGGCAGCTTGTGCCAGGGAAGCCAAGTTCACATCAATAGAAGCTATGAACGGTAGCTACTTTTAGTTGAAGCTAAGAACAGAATATCCTGCTTCTGAAGGATCGAGATAAGACGGCAAAGGCAGGAGGCGGGTAAAACGAAAATCAAATACACAAATTGAGAGAAACCAGGCAAATCCATGGTGTGGTAGCATGTGACCATCTGAGCAAGACGAAGCACTGGTTGACACCTACGCTTTGCATCCGCCCAGACAGAGATATCAGATCTTTCTCGAGACAAGAAGATGCAGTTTCAAGGCCAACCACAGTGAACTAATTGACACATAGCCCATAAAGTGATGATTGATTGAAGGAAGGCAGGGTGAATTGGGGGACACCCTGTACCTGGCTGACTGTTCTGCGTGCTGCTAAGCAAAGTGGAAATGTATGCATGGGGTTGATGCCAACCCAATCACCATGAACCAAATAATCTATGGTCCTATAGTTAGTAGAACCAATGGGACGTCATACTTTTAGTGACGTCTACAGTAGTCAATTTTGAAGGAAGTGCTTAGACGCCCACCTGATAGTGTTTACCCAATCCCCTCACTCCGTTACCATATACAGATATAGCACCTATATTAAAGTTACCTTTTCCTAACCAATAGAATTGCATGTTAACTTTTGAGTGTTACACGTCAGATTATGACGTGTTCTGAGTATAAAAAATATGTTTTGTATGAAGTTCGAGGGAGTTGAAGCGAGACGGACTATTTTTCCCCGTTTTTTGTACTTGTCATTAAACGGACTCCCCTTTGCCAAACCATTGAGTTGTCCTTATTGATTGGTGTTGGAGTAATACATCTGCACCCCCATTCATCTCAAGGTGCAGCTGTCTTGTCTTAAAGTACTTCGGAGCAAACCCCGACTCTGTGGGCCAGCCGGGGGTCTCCCCAGTACAAATCGGTAAAGGAAAAGTCACAAACTGTGAAGTGGAATTCAGCTGAGGTGAAATGGTCAAATACACTCTGTCTGGCGAGCAGTAAGTCACTGCTTTCAATTTCTTCAACAAATTTATTCCCAGAAGATTCTCACCACAATTCGTAGTCAATAAAAAAGGACATAAGTCGGTGAATGGACCGAAGGCTATTGGTACAGGTCGAGAAACCAGACTCACTACTGGAGTACCAGAGAACCCTACAGAAACATTATTTTGCCCTGACAGTGGCATATCTGGATCCCGCAGATGGTCAATGGAAGACTTCTGTGCCCCTGTGTCTACTAGAAAACATGCTCTCTATTCCCGACTTTCATTTCTACGTAGGGTCCTTTCTGATCTATGGGAATAGAAATAGGTTCCAGACTCTGCTTTGGGCTGACCTAGCGAAACAAAACATCATCAGATGTGAAATCTAAAGTAAAATAGGAGTGCAAATTGGTGCCAAAAGTGTTTGTATTACCAGTATTCTGTTGCTGACCCCCCTGATTGCCTGCATTATTATCCTGTGGCTGGTTCTGTTGGTTCTGAGCAAACTGATTTCTATTCAGACCGAGCATGCCATTGCGTGTTCTTGATCTTCTACCGATCGTTCCATTTGCTGCTCTCTGCTGGAGAGACGGACACTGTTCCCTCCAGTGACCTTCTTGCCTATAATAGGCACATTTGATTTGATTTAATCCATTTGTAAACATGCACCGGACAAATCAAATCGTGATTGGACACAGGTGTATAATTTGCAATTAGAATGTGCCTTAATGAAGTTCATTAACTGAAGGTCTAGGACTCTAGCCGAACAAGTGGGTCTTCAAAGCCCTGCAGAATGCCGGGAGAGTTGTGATCTCCCGGATTTCTCTGGGTAGTTTATTCCATGCTCTTGGACAAATAGAGCCACTTCTGTTTTGCTGGCATTCTGCAGTAACTGATTGACACACATCCAGGTCTGAATTCCCTGCAGGCACCGTTCCACTTTCTCATACGTTTCCTCTAAGTTATGTATCCTCAGGAACACCTGGATGCCGTCTGCATATGAGTGGAAATGTATGCCATGCTTCCTAAGGATGTCCATGAGTAATTTGACATATAAATTGAACAGCAGCGGGGAGAGGGAGGATCCCTGCGGGACTCCACAATTTAATATTACTGAGTCCGATAGGAAATCTACAAGTAAGACTATTTGTTCTCTTTTAAAGAGAAACGATGCAAACCATCGAAGGGCTGCCTCCCCCACCCCACCTACTTCTCTCAAGCGTTTCAGTAGAGTCCCATGATCCACCGTATCAAACGCGGCAGACAGGTCCAACATGACCAACAGGGACAGGCACCCCTGGTCCGCCGTCTCCAGCAAATCGTCCCATACTGTCAACAATGCCGTCTCCGTCCCAAAACCTTGTTGAAAACCAGGTTGCAACGGATCCAACAAGTTTTCTTGGTCCACATGCTCCTGCAGCTGGGCTGTCACAATTTCTTCCAGAATTTTAGCTGACCATGACAGTCCTGCTACTGGTCTGTAGTTCTGAAAGTTTTTAGAATCGAATTTTTTTTTTTTTAACAACGGCGTAACCACAGTTTACTTCAAAATCGTTGGTACTACCCCTGATGTAAGAGATTTATTAACAAGTTTAGTAATAAAAGGGGTACTGAAGACGGAATAACGAAGAGCGCCTCATTGGTTGCCTTCAAGGCAGAGAGCAGGGAACAGACCCTTTCCTCTGATACTTCGGTGAACATAAATGACTTCTGATCCGCCCCAGTATCCAAATCCTGTGCTAAAAAATGTAGGTTGGTCGCCTGAATGATCCTCATAAGGATTTAATGGTTTAATTTCGATAATCTTACCTTGTATTAGTTCTATTTTGTTTATAAAATAATTATTACAAGCATCCGCCTGTACTTGTGATGATTCTGGTACTGTTGACGCACTCTCAGAATGCTCGGAACTGGTCTCAGGAGTTGAGTCAGTGCTATGCTCTGAGCCACAACAGAAATCAATATCCCCTTCCTCCTCCTCCTTCTCACCTGAGGTAACAGTGTTGTCCGGACTTTGTCCTTCTTTCTTCTTCTTGCTCCTAGACCTTCGATCGAAGAGAAAGGGTCTCCCTCGGTCGGAAGCCACTCTGCTGCCTTTCTGTGATGGCAAGCAGGAGGGGCTCCCTTCCGACGAAGTCCAACACGAGGAAAAAAAGCCAGCCGGCAAAAAACCTCTTGAAGATGGCAGGTAAGGACTTCGCTGTGGATTGGCGGTAAAGGACTTTGACTCCCAGAATGCAGCAGCAGCAGAAGATAGTATGGACCAAGAGAGAAGGCTGATCGTGGAAGCTTGCAAAATGTCCAGAGGAATGGCTAAACAAATGGGAAGACCCAAGGTGGGAGCCAAAAGGGGAATAGGCTCCGGACAGTAATCAACCGAAGTTCCCGCAAGCAGGTAACAAGGACCGTGTGAACGGTAGACAACCGGGAGAAAGGAGAAGCCAGAGAAAAGGACGGGAAGCGGCGCCAGGGGGGGCCGAAGGGAGAAAGACAGGGGGAACCACAGAAGGAACGGAAAGCAAGGAAAAACGGAAGATAAGAGGAAAGCAACTAGCGTCAGACTCACGAAGAAAGCAGTGAGTTGCAACACAGTGTCAGCCCGGAAAGGCGGGGCTTAAGAGCAGAAGTAAACAAAGAAAGACTAGACCCATACCCGCACCCGGAAGAAAGGGAAAGTGCTAACAGGAATACACTCGTCTGCGTGGCCAAATGCGCCAGGTAAGGCGGCGCATGACAGTATGCCCCCCTCCCGAAGAGATACCACCCGGTTTGCCAGGGTGGGATCGATGGAATTTTCGGACCAAAACAGGGGCATGGACATGTGATGCCGGTTCCCAGGAATCCTCTGAATGGGGGAAACCCTTCCAATGAATGAGATATTCCAACCTGCCCCTTTTATATCTGGAATCTTGCACGGAGGCCACTTCATATTCTTCAGGGTTGGCGTCTTTGGAAGGCGTGATGGTCGGAATAGACCGAGCGAAGGGATCTGTCCTACATTCCTTGAGTAAAGAGGAATGGAATACCGGATGAATATGTTTCATGTGATCAGGTAAGTGTAATTTGTATGCAACAGGGTTTATCCGTTTGGAGATAGAAAAAGGACCCAGATTTCGGGGAGATAGTTTAGATCTCTTCAGCCAGCGGGGTAAGTACCTAGTAGAGAGCCATACCTTGGTTCCTGCCTGCCATAAGGGAGACTGGAGTCGATGGGGGTTGGTTTGGTCGCAGTATCGGCGGCGGGCGTTAACAAGACTTTGATAGGCTGTCTTGTGCGCGTCAGCGATTTGGCGAGTAAATCGTCCACAGAAGGAATGGCAGTGGCTTGTAAATTGTCAGGATTAATAGCTTGGGGGTGAATCCCATAAAAACAGAAAAAAGGGCTAAGAGAGGTGGCACTATGACTGCTGTTGTTGTATGAGAATTCTGCCAAAGGTAGCAATGCCACCCAATTGTCCTGCTGGGAATTGATGTAGCATCGGAGGTATTGTTCTAACGTGGCATTAGTTCTCTCAGTTTGGCCGTTAGTCTGGGGGTGGAAACCTGAAGATAACGCTCTTTGTACTCCCAGTTTGTTGCAAAGTGTCTTCCAGAAATGTGAAGTGTACTGCCTTCCCCGGTCCGATATTATCTTGGCCGGAAGTCCATGCAGACGGAAGATATCACAGATGAAGACGGTAGCCATCTCGGATGCAGTGGGTATACCGGGAAGTGGGGTGAAATGTGCCATTTTGGTGAAAGTATCGACTGTGACCATGATACATGTACACCCTTCTGAAGGTGGTAGTTCGACTATAAAGTCTGTTGCTATTGTGTTCCAAGGTCTTTCGGAAATGGGATCGTGTTGTAACAGACCGATCGGTCTCCTGGTATCATATTTAGATCTGCTGCAGATGGGGCAAGACTGTACATAACTCTGGACCTCCTTAGACATACCGGGCCACCAAAAATGTCGTTGGAGTAGACCGATGGTTCCAACGACACCCCGGTGTCCAGCCACCGGATTGTCATGGCACCATCTCAAAGCCTGTAGCCTGGTAGACGAGTCAGGCAAGTACAATCTTTGTTTCTGAAACACCAAACCATCTCTGCTGGTGACATTGGGAGGCAAAGAGGTACAGGAGGCGATATTTTGCTTAACCCTTTGAAGAAACGACGAGACCGCACAAATCACTTGTTTGGGGGAGAACATGTATTCTGGCATGTTATGTGGAAGATTACCTGCTATAGGTATTCATGAGAGAGCATCTGCCATGATATTCCTGGTTCCAGGTAAGTACGTAATGATGAAGTCAAATTGGGAAAAATAATGTGCCCACCTGGCTTGTCTGGGGTTGACACACTCCATCTGTTGCAGGACTTTTACATTTTTGTGATCCGTTCTTATAGTGAATGGACAAATTGGGCCTTGGAGTAGGTGACACCATTCTTCACATGCCATTTTCATGGCTAATAGTTCCTTTTCAAGAACAGAATAGTTCCTTTGGCTGGGTGTCAGTGTCTTGGAAAGATAGGCCACCGGGTGTTCCAAGCCATTATGTTCTTGCAAAAGAACAGCGCCTAAAGCTGCCGCTGATGCATCAGTCTCCACAATGAAAGGTAGGGTCTGGTCGGGCTGTTGAAGAATGGGAGCCGAGCAAAAGGCTGATTTTAACTGGACGAAGGCTTGATTGGCTTGTTCCGTCCCCATAAATGGATGAACGTCTTTCTTGAAAAGAGAGGTAATGGGTAGAACCCTCCTTGAAAACCCTGAAATGAACTTTCGGTAGAAATTGCTTAGACCCAAGAATCTCTGCACTTCTTTCACTGAGGTGGGAACTGGCCATTCCAGGATTGCGGTAACCTTTCTGGGGTCCATTTGGACTCCCTCATGAGACAAGAGAAAGCCCAAGTAAGGAACCACGGAGGCTTGAAAGATGCATTTGTGTGGATTTACTAACAGATGATGTTCTTGCAATCTTTGGATCACTTGTCGGAGATGGGTCTTGTGTTCTGTCTCGGTGGCGGAAAATACTAAAATGTCATCCAGATATATAATGGTATTGAGAAAAAGAAGGTCTGAAAATATGCGGTCCATGAATCTTTGGAATGCTGCAGGGGCGTTCACCAAACCAAAAGGCATGACCCGGTATTCAAAAAGTCTGTAAGGAGTACGGAACGCAGTCTTCCATTCGTCTCCAGCATGGACTCGCAAAAGATGATATGCTCTTCAGAGATCCAGTTTAGAAAAGACGACTGCGCCTTGTACCGCTTCTAGTACATCCTTTATCAGTGGCATAGGGTAGCGGTCCCGTATGGTAACACTGTTGAGACCGCGAAAGTCTATGCAGGGACGAAGTTCATGGGTATCTTTTTTAGGGACAAAAAATAGCGAGGCCACAGCCTGAGAACGGGAAGGTTGTATTAAGCCGTTTTCAAGGTTTTCATCGAGGTATGACGGCAGGACTTCCTTTTCCTTAAGAGAGAGGGAGAACATTCTTCCGAAAGGAACTAAAGCGTCCGGGATAAGATCAATAGAACAATCTTCTGGTCGGTGAGGAGGAAGAGCTTGTGGACCTTCACTGTTGAAAACTTCTTTGAGATCTTCCAGGTAAACAGCAATGGGGAGAATCTCGGAAGCCGTCCTGACCACAGGGTCCGCAGTAGTTGTGTCAACTTTGGTATAGCGCCTTTTCTGTAGACAGGTCTGGCAACAATAGTCAGAAGAAAATGCCATTTGGTTCTTCATCCAGTCTATTACCAGATTGTGTCTGCGTAACCAAGTGATTCCCAGTATGACAGGAAAATGTGCAGCCTTGATGAGATTGAATTGGATGGTCTCTTCGTGATGGTTTACTGCCATAATGATCGGGATGGTGGAATGGGTGATGAGGCCAGAACATAACGGCTTTCCATCCACACCCTCCACCTTTTGGTTCTCTTCCTTTTCTTGTGTTTCTATACCCATCCGTTTGGCCCAGGATATGTCCATGAAACAACCAGCCGCTCCACAATCCACTAGAGCTAACACCTCTAGCCTTTCTTTGTTGGATAATAGCTGTATTCCCATAACCATAAGCCGATTGTCATCGGACGGTAAGGTAGAAGTAACTGATAATGTTACGTAGGGACTTGTTGGTACACCTCGGAGCCTTGCCCCTTCTAGTTCCAAGGTTTCTCGTTTCCCTGGCGCCGTGGAGGAACAAGAGGGCAATCTCGTAGTATGTGTTTGTCGGAACCACAATACATACAAAGGTTGTTGTCCTTTCTCTTCTTTCTTTCTTCTGCAGTCAAAGGACCTCTCATGGTTCCAATCTGCATTGCTTCGTCGGGTACTGTGGAAGGTGAGGAGGAAATAGGGGTAGGTGATTCTAGCCGAGAAGGCAGACCACGATTCTTGCGCCGTTCACCTCGTCGTTCACTTAGTCGAAAATCGATCTGGAGAACCGTGGAGATCAAATCGGAAAGAGTAGCTGGCCTTGGGGACCGGGCCAACTCATCCTTGAGTTCTTCCCTCAGGCCCCTGCGGAAAATAGTGTATTGCGCCGTATCCGGCCATCCCGTCTCTGCAGCCGTTCGTTTAAACAACGAGATGTAGGACAGTAGATCTGCCGTACCCTGTCGGATATCCAGCAATTCCTCACCGGCTACCTGGGCTGTCTCCTGTCTTTCGAAGGTAGTCTTGAATAGGGCGGTGAAGGCACCATAATCCTGGAGCAATGGGCTACCACTGGTTACTAGCGGTGCTGCCCATGCCAGAGTGTTGCCCGTTAGGTTCAATATTAGAAAACCTATACGAGCCTTGTCGGACACATAAGTTTGAGGGCGAAAGGTAAAGTGAATTACACAGGCTTCCATAAAGTCTTTGTATCTCCGGGGGGATCCATCAAATTTACCGGATGTGAGTGGTAATGGAGGTAATTCAGTACGTAGTAATTCACGAGTAGCCATAGATTGTCGAAGATCAACATTTTCTTTTTTCAGAGTCTGCACCTCCTGGGTAAGGCTCTGTAGGGCAGCCACAACCTCCTGCATCTGTTCGGCAGTAGCCACGATGATGTTTCGTGGGCGTTGCAATCTCTCAGAATGCTCGGAACTGGTCTCAGGAGTTGAGTCAGTGCTATGCTCTGAGCCACAACAGAAATCAATATCCCCTTCCTCTTCCTCCTTCTCACCTGAGGTAACAGTGTTGTCCGGACTTTGTCCTTCTTTCTTCTTCTTGCTCCTAGACCTTCGATCGAAGAGAAAGGGTCTCCCTCGGTCGGAAGCCACTCTGCTGCCTTTCTGTGAATTGCAAGCAGGAGGGGCTCCCTTCCGACGAAGTCCAACACGAGGAAAAAAAGCCAGCCGGCAAAAAACCTCTTGAAGATGGCAGGTAAGGACTTCGCTGTGGATTGGCGGTAAAGGACTTTGACTCCCAGAATGCAGCAGCAGCAGAAGATAGTATGGACCAAGAGAGAAGGCTGATCGTGGTAGCTTGCAAAATGTCCAGAGGAATGGCTAAACAAATGGGAAGACCCAAGGTGGGAGCCAAAAGGGGAATAGGCTCCGGACAGTAAGCAGCCGAAGTTCCCGCAAGCAGGTAACAAGGACCGTGTGAACGGTAGACAACCGGGAGAAAGGAGAAGCCAGAGAAAAGGACGGGAAGTGGCGCCAGGGGGGGCGGAAGGGAGAAAGACAGGGGGAACCACAGAAGGAACGGAAAGCAAGGAAAAACGGAAGGTAAGAGGAAAGCAACTAGCGTCAGACTCACGAAGAAAGCAGTGAGTTGCAACGCAGTGTCAGCCCGGAAAGGCGGGGCTTAAGAGCAGAAGTAAACAAAGAAAGACTAGACCCATACCCTCACCCGGAAGAAAGGGAAAGTGCTAACGGGAATACACTCGTCTGGGTGGCCAAATGCGCCAGGTGAGGCGGCGCATGACACGCACACCCAGGATTTACTAACTGAGAGATTGCTGCATGCAGTTCCCGTGGCCTATTCATGACTTTGTCGATCTTCCCAGTTATAAATTTGGATTTGGCTTCAAATATAGCTTTTCCACATTCTCTTTGTGAACTCTTAACCTGTCGTAAGTTGCTCTCTATATGATTTTTTCTCAATTTTCTCTCTAGAGATCTCAACTGTCCCCTTTTTTTGGACAAATCTGGCGAGAACCAGGGGTTAGTGGACTTCCTAGTTTTTTCTTGTTGAAGAGGGGCCAGTTCATTACATAACATGGCCATTATTTCCGTCCCTTTATTGAAGAACTCTTCACATCTTCACATTGGTTCACATGTACTGGCCCAGCCCTGTTTGTGGCATGAACTGGCTTCTCGATTGTGTATTCCCATTATACCCACCCCATGCTCCTCTCGCAATCTGTTGCAGAAGTACCCGAGTTATTAAATCTCCTTTTCATCTCTATTTTCTCATTCTCATTATTCACTCTATTCTCATAGTACTGAGCCATATGTAAAACTTCTGACTGAGATTTCGCCTGCCATGCACTTTCAGAAGCAGTGATTTGCGACTGAATGTCCGGCAGTAAACCTCGCACACATTTGTCAACAAATAATCTCTTCCGAGGCTCCGTACTTAAGTCTTGACTACTAAAATCGAAAAACACTTGTTCAAACCTATTAAACAACTCTGTTGCTTCCTCTGTCTTTCCTTGCATACATGCGGTCAATTTATCACAAATAATTGTCTTCTCAGGTACTAAAGTTTTAAGTTTAGTCACTATGTGGTTCGGTAAAATTAATATGCTCTGCAGCGGTTTCTCTCCAACATTTCTAGATCTATCACCTAATTCCTGGGCAACCCAAGTATCTCCAATGGCAGCTTGATTGTCTACGGTCCTAACTGAAAACCGATGAATTCCGAACAGACTCTATTTCTTTGTAAAATCCTGTAGGATTCTTTCTAATATCTGCAATTGATTGCTTAAGGGTATTTACTTCCTGTCGTGAAAAGGGAACATGAACAAATTGTAAAGTCTAATGGGCTGGAATGGTCATGGCAGGTGTTCCCTCTGCAGCAGGTATCTCTACCTTCAGGACAAGAGTTGGAGGAACCTCTCTCGTAGGTAATTGCATAGTGGGAAAGTCTGAACGTTTATTAAGGAGTAAAGCCAAATTGAGTGACAATGAAGTTAGCGCGCTGTCAGCAGAAAACGCACACTTATAAATTACCATAATGTCAGCAGGACAACACAAATTCTTTTTCAAACATTCATCTTGCAGATATTCAACCATAACTTGTAATACCTTCCTCTGCATAGATGGAGAATATTGGCTAAACGTGTCATGTACTTCAATAGGTGTAATGGAGGTGTCTGAAATCCATCTAAGTGTGTCTCTTCTGCGCATACGATGGTAAATGTGTGCCTTCATCTAATGCTATTTGGTGCAAACAATCTAATTCATGTTTATAGATAAACAGTTCAAACACATGGTTATGCACTTTCAGTGTGGTATCTCTAGTATGAGACAAGAAATTCAAAATCTGCAATTCCTGTGATACTGTCGAATCAGTTAAATCACCCCAAACCGCGGCTAAGTATAAACCCAGTTTTTCTATCAGTAACTTTTGTTCAGGAATAACCCCATGGTTTGATAGAGAATGCAAAGTCGCTGCTTCGTCACCCCCTTCTATATAGATTTCTGCCAATCCCGTAATTCCCTCTTTCGTGCAAGCGATATTGTGCTATGAGTTATAATCCTTTGATCGCTAATAGTATTGTCATGTGTCAACAGTGCAGTGCTAGAAGTAGTCAGTAAGGAAAGTAAGAGTAAGTCGTGTGCACTAGGAGGCAAAGAAAAACATTCAGAATGTGTAACTGGTGCAGGCAACGCTGGTTGCACTTGTGGTGCTTGTGGCTGTGGCTATACATATGGAGGTGGTGCGGTAGGAGACGTTCCCCTCTCATTTAACAATTTATTTATCAATTCATCAGATGCATGCAAATCTTTTGACGGGTATATTTTCGGTACTTTTATTTGGAAACCCCTATCCATCTTTCTTATGGCCTCTTCCTCTTTTTGCTGGTCATGTGCTAAGGCTTTAGCAGCCTGTGTAATGTGTTTACGTGCATGTTTCTCTCTGCTTCTAAGACGTTGGGTGGCTTCCTTTCGCCAATTCCTAACAACGTCAAATGCTGCCGGTCTCGCTTTCTTTTGCAACAGTACAGTTTCCAATTGCCCAATTCTGGCTATCTCAAAACTCCCCAATTTCGGCCAGTGAAATTCTGGTTCATGTCTGGTTTGACGATGCCAAATACTATTGAATACTACAGCTCCTATACCATATTTATAAACATATCATACGTCGGCGACCCTGGTGGTGGCCCGGCTGAATATGTTCCAAATCATTCAGTTGTCTTCCCCTGCAACAAAGTGTTGCCCAACAGGATGACAACTTGCTAAAGCCTGGTATGTCTAAACAAGCAGTTCAACCAGGCCAATATTTGCACGCGTTCAAATATTTCAAATCAACATCAAGCAGCACTGTCTGTTTGAAACAGACTCACCTGATTCCAAAGGAACATAAATCTTCCATCACAGATCGTGTTGGCTGGCTGTCTTCCCAAAAAGCCTCTAGTCCGGGTATCTTGCCCCCAGGACCTCTGGGCTAAGCGTGGCGTCCGGAGATAGCAAGCAGCAGTCTGCTGAGGACTTGTGTCTCAAGATGTGCAGGGGCCCCTGATACTCCGATCTCAGTCCGTCCTCGCCAAGCGATGGGTCCTGATCGTAAGAGACACGTTCCGGGTGCCCTTTTGTTAGTGCCAAAATAGGAGGCTACTGCAATGAAATGAAGACACACCAGTCACGAGGAACAAATATATAAACAACAGTTTATTCACAGTCGAGCTGACTCGACTTTGACAATGCATGGCATACAGGCATAGGAAAAGTAAGCAAAAATGTGTGGGTGTAGATGTGTTTTATGCACCTTTGGAATACCATGACAAATTCGGGCTAGTTCATCACGTGATAATGGCCTGTGACCTACAGACCTATGGATGTGGGCATTTTACCATGACAACATGTGTGCAAACACTCCATGTCACCCTACCGACTATTTACTGTCTGGGAAACAAAGCAGAGAGGGCTGTAGGATATCATGTTCTCCACCACAAGGTAACATTCCTCGTGCTACTTTATCTTTGTGATTGCTAGACTAAAAGGTCAGTCTGTATTTCTACTCAGTAGCTTGATCATTCAGAAACAGAATATTCTGTGAATTGTGCTTTGCGTTAATTGTCTGGATTGTACACTCACAATTAGTTGCAGAAAACAAGACAGTCAAGGAAGACAGGATGGCACCTAATTTACAGATTAGCTACGTTCATGCCAGTGCTTCAAGGCTCTCTGTTACAGAGTTCAGCGTGCTCAGCGGTTTCAACATTGCTGTGTAGGGGCATGTTTTAGGGAAGCTACTGAAGCAGTGACTTTGTGAGTTCTCACCGCGTTCAGAGTGAAAACTCGGAAATTAGAGCAAAGCAGCCAAGGTGGCATTTTCGGAAACCATGATGCCACAATTCAATGTGTACGTGCTTAGGCCAATATTAAAATGCAAAATATATCTACTTTTACACCTGTGGCCTGTTGCTGCACACCTGGGACTGCTTTCCGTCTGATCCGCAATGTCAGTGTTTCCAGCACAGTGTTCATGGAGGCACTAGCATTTTCATGCCAGTGTTTCCGTGTTGACGGTACTCAGAATGTAGCCATACGACTACTGTGCCGGTTTTTCAGGTGCCGTGCCGGGTGCGATTGCTGTTCACGATCACGGCGCTGTCGGCAACAGTGGCGCCGTGGATCTCAATGGCAGCACAGAGATTCCAGCACTGTGACTCATAGTGTGGTGGTCCAGAAAAGGGTACCAGTACAGTGCAACTGGCACTGCTATTTCCCGACCACCACACTTGTAATGAGGCTAATTGAGTCCTGTGAGAAAAGAGAATAAAGAACCAGCTCAAAGTCTGACACACATTCGGATAAAGGGCAAACCGTTGTTTTTCCCCATTTAGATAAATAAGGGAGAGCAGTCTGTGCTCGCCAGAGTATGGCTGAACAATGGAAAAAGCTTCATCAGCAAAGGATTATTCAGGAAACTCCCAAAAGAGCAGACCACTCCCACATTTAAATACATTGATAAATGGGAAGTGGTCTGGAAATTCCAAATTCCAAACATGTCCTGCTTAGCATGTGTATGCTAAAAATGTCCATTGGCACCAAAAGCATATAACATAATTGTTGAGACATGAGCGATATCCTGTCCGCCCTTTATTTTGGTAGTGACAGTCTCACCCGATTCGCAGACAATTTGGACCTAATTAATAATAAGGCCAGGTCACCACTGGGGTGGGGTAACCTCATGGGCTTTGACAACACAGAAAAAGAATTCTGGTCTGCTTAGTTGCTGCCTTATGTGGTTGAAGTTCAGGTCCAAGAAGAGATTACCATACAGGTGCGACAATTCTCTATTCCGCTCCAAATTAATCAAGGACAGAACCTCAAACATCAGGACACATATCCAACAACAAGGTTTGTATTTAAATCCGACACCTCTGGTGGATCTAGGACAGAACTCCATTGAAATATTGGTGGTAACAGCGACCCTCAAAGTATCACTTTGGGCGCAGACACCTTTATTGGAATGGCAGTTGATGCCCAACATTATTCTATTGATTTAGGTAATAAAATCATTGGACCAATCCCAAACAACTGTTTCGACATCAGCAATGGTATTACTTCAGAAAAGATTTTTTTACCAAGCATAGGGGGAATTTCTTGGTGTAGTCTTCCTGCCCTTATGGGGTGGAAGAGGTTACCTGTGACATCAGGCGGGATGACGTAGTATTCAGAGTCAATAATAACTACCTTGAATCCCTGGAACTTCCTGTCCATGTGAACACCATGAAAAGAGATCTCTCCACCCAACTGGAGGATACTGCTTAAATTGCCACGCCCAAGGTCTTTGCAGGTTTCAAGAAGATGGTCGAAGAACGGATCAATCTTGCTGATGGCTGCGAGACCGAGGTGCAAAGACAAAAGCTGAAACATGTCTTCCTGGAATTCCAGGATATCTTTTCAGTGGACTCATATGATTGTAGATGCACATCTATTCATTTATCCACCATATCCACAGACCACTAGATGGCTCCAGTATTTGTGAAACAATACCGGTTACCTCTAGCATCCATAGAGTCACTCACAGAGATTATTAAGAATTTAGAATCCCGTGGGATAATTCGTCTGATGCACAGTACCTTAAAAAACCTGGCACTGGGGATGCTAAAACCAAACGGGCAATGGAGACTATGTGCTGACCTAAGGGAGTTGAACAAATGGGTCCACATGTCAAGTTGGCCACCTCCCTACATCGATCAAGGGCTGGCACAGATCCAAGAGTCAAAAGTGTACATTGCCATTGATCTGACTAACAGCTACTGGACAGCACCCATGAGTAGGGAAGACCAATACAAGCTTGCCTTTACATTCACAGGGGGGGGGCAGAAATACACATGGACCCAAACCCCCTTTGGATACATAAACTCTGGCAATGAGTTCAACATTTTTCTGCATAAGGCAATGCCCGATTTGGGCAAAAGGGGAAACCTGGTCTATGTAGATGATGTTCTGGTAAAGAGCTCAACTGTGGAGGAACATATAGCAGAAATGATATGATATGATATGATAAGTCATTTATAACGCACCTGTATACAAGTGTTCCACTATGTTCTGACCCAGTTGCAGAAAGCCGGAGCAAAATTGTCCATTCAGGAGGCACAGTGGTGTAAGACCAGAGTGAACTTCATAGGGCACAAGATCCTCCTTGAGGGTTTTAATCCCCAGGGAAAGAAGGTGGAAGCCTTAATGAAGTTAAAAGACACTACTACTCTGTGAGAATTAAGAAGCCTTCTTGGACTCACTAATTATAGTCAAATGTTCATTGAAGACTACGCAGAGGTCTCTCAACCTTTCAAGTCAAGTGGGAGTGGGATCAGGATCCGAGACAACAGGAGGCAGTTAAACAACTCATAATTAGCCTTTCCCAAGCTCCTTGTTTGGCTTACTCCATCAAGAACAAGGAGGTCTTCTTGGAAACAGGGTTCTCATTTACAGTGGTGTTGTATCAAAAGCACGACAATGTCAACAAAGTCATTTTGTGCGCGAGTAAAACTTTGTCCTCTTGAGGATATATTCAATTACTGTGTAAAGGCACTCCTGGCAATGGTGTGGCCATTGAACAATTAACACCCATTCATCCAGGGGAAGCACATCATCGTAGAAACTCCTCACCAACCATTGCCATATTTACAAAGGAACAGAATCCGTGTGGGGAACGCCGGTAATTCCAGAATGACTTCCTGGATTCTGTCCATGCAAGGCTTTCCTGCGGAGGTCAGATATGGCTAAAACAAAAAGTGTCCTCTAGGACAGGGATTGGTGGACTTGCATGGTTGTGCTCAAGAAAACTGTCTTGAGGACGAAATTCTAATCACCAACAACAATATGGAGGCATAGTTTATGTGGATGGGTGCTCCTACCATTTTGATAATAATGGTGAAAAATAACTAGTGGCTGGCATTGAGAATGCTTCTGTGAATAATACCCTGGAGCCCTCTGCTGGTTTCAAAATAAGACCCCGAAGTAGTCAGGTGGCAGAGTTGAAGGCTGTTTATCAAGCCAACCTCACTACAGTGCCCCACTAACTCAAAGAACTGGTCATAATCACTGACTCTGATTATGTCAGTAATGGGTTAGTGGAGCACCTGACTAACTGGAAGAATCAATGCATGGTTTGTGCCAACCAGAAACCTTTACAGCATGGCATATTGATCCAGTCAGTTGAGGATCTGGTGACTGCTAATGAGATGACCATCTATTAGAAGAAAACAAGAGGTCATACTAAGGCAGAGGGGCCAGATAACACTGGGAATGGAATTGGCTGACCATCTGGCTAAAACCAGAGCTCTTCTGGGGGATTGCATAGAAACGCAATCCCTGCTGGGTGAGATCCAAGTCGCTGCTGACACCAGGCCACAAACTCATGCCCAGTGGAGTAAGATATCCCAGATGCAGATTTTATCACTGCACAGAAAGAGGACACAATCATTGGAAAATGTTATTGACACATTGAAAACCCTGTGATTTTTCCTCTAACAGAATTGGATTATGCCGGTTAAGAGGATCTCTGGGTGTTGATGAAGTTTTCCAAGATGTTCCGGATCCAAGATGGTTTGTTGGTACATAGATGTGGATGTGAACAGTGTGTGGTACCTACCTCATTCCAAAGCCAGATGTTGAACCATGCCCACAACGCAGCCACTGCTGGTCATAGGGGCTTTCATACAACATTGGCCATTTAGTGTGAGGTTGCATACTGGGTGCACATGGGCCAGGACCTCAACATTTCACTAAAGGGGTGTCTTGTGTGTGCCCAACTTCAGCCCTGTTCACTCATACACAGAGCTCCTCTACAAAAAAGGAGACTAACACTGCCTTGGTCAGATGTGCAAGTTGATTTCATCGGGGTAGTGTTTCACTCCTCTAGAGGAATCAAGTACATGTTGACTGTATGCTTGTTCACAAAGTGGGCAGAATGTCTTCCGAACCTGCGGAGACAGCTGCTGCACTAATGATCAATCACATCTTCTCCCGTTTCGGCCTCCTGCAAAGGATTGATTTGGACTGAGGAAGTCAATTTACAAGTGAGGTGGTGGCGAAGATGTGGGAGATTGTAGGGGTAAAAAGAAAACTCAACATTGCCTACTGCTCAGCCTCGAGTGGGGGTTGGGGGGTGGAGAGATACAACAAGAGAATTGTGAACATCTTAAAGAAGTTTGTGTCATACTCTGGACCCAGTTGGTCATTTGATTATTGCTTGTCCTGATGGATATTAGGTCTACACCATCTTCTGCAACACAAATGTCTCCATTTGAGCTAATGACTGGATGACAAATGGTATTACCTCAGCATCTTCTCTATAGAACTCAGGAGCAGACACTGATATATGCATCCACCACTCATGAATACATTGAAAATTTAAGGAAGCACCTCCAGCAAGCTTTTGCTTATGCTCTGTGCCATTTTGAAACTTCGGCTCAAAAATGAAAGCATATTATGATCTAAAGACTAACAAGAAAGAAAATGAGGCAAGTGTCAAGATTTACCTGTATAATTTTCAGAGGAATCAAAACAAGGAGCAGAAATTCATTCTGTCTTGGCATGTTGCCTATAAGATCCACATCCCAAAAGGAGAACACATGGAAGAGAAATGGGTCCAGATTCATCACTTGAAAAGCTGTCATCCCAGACAAGCTTTACGACCGATTGAGGATCCAAATGAAAGGCGAGCTGAGGAACCATCTGAGGAATGAGAGGTAAGGATGAAAACCCTGGATGGAAACATGTCAGTAGTTTGATTAATATTCATTGGAAAAGTAAAGAAGGAAGTTGCAAATGATGATGTCTATTATCTGACAAAAGTATGATGTCTATTATTTGAAATGTCATATCCCTTTCTATGTAATGTTGTTTGTTTCTAATGCTATGTCCTATTTTCCGGGGAAATATGTTTTGTATAAAATACTGAACCTCTTTTTTTCTTCCTATTTATAGATAAATAACCTCCTTCCATTCCAGCACGGAGAGCCGGGGGAGGGTACTCTTGGGAGTACCCAGGAAAATGTCAAAATAGAGAAGTGGAGGCCAGAGCGCTCACTCTCTAAAGAAGGAAAATTAGCCGTGCTCCAACATAAAAAATCATTTGGAGGAAAACCCCACTCCCCCCTGCTCTTTCCCAGGAATGATCCAAAAAAGAGCTGAGGGGGATGTGTGGGGTTTAGTGACAGCTCCAGGAGCAAATCAACTAAAAGGCCACGGTCAGCCAAAATGTGCAAAGATACCTGCAAAGATACCTGCAGTCATGGAAGGGCACATTAACAGAAGAGATAACAGCTTTTAAATGCCAACACAGCCCCTGTGCCGTGTGGGTTCTAATCCATAGACATTTGCAATGGGATCTAAATTAAAAAGCTGCATGGCACATGAGGGACTGATAGATAATGCTGGCTCCATTGAAACATTAACAAACTGGGCCTTACATAGACAATTTAAAGAAAAGTTTTTGCCATCTCATGTGATTAAGGAATACCATGCTAACACAGGAACTGACCTCATGAATACATGGAAAGCATAGCATTTTTCAACAGAGAAACGAAAATGTTTAAAAAGGTGTGCATTGCGTAGTTTCATACAAACACATGTTGAGCAAATGTCTGTTTGCCAAAACGACTGGAGTCCGTTTTCAAATATGTACTTTAAAGTGCAGTTTTGTTATGGAGAGAAAGGCTCTGTTTTAGTCTAAACAACCTTTGAAGGAACAAACACGGACCTTCACCCATCAGCTGAAAGACAGCTCTTTGAAGCTGACCAGCGCAAATGGCATATCTGATGCGTGTCAGGTATTTATTGCACACTAAATCAACATTTCCCCAGAACCCTGTATCACTTCATTTCAGGAAAATGGAAACTTACAGAGCTAATGGGAAATTAAACTAACTGTAAAGTAAAGGGAGAATATGTATCATGTATGTTGTCATTGAATTGCCAATAGTACCACGTGTTTGTGATTTTTTCCTTTATCTTAAGGGTGAGAAAAGCTATTGAGGTGTCATTTTGAAGATATTATCGAGGCGGTTCTGTGGGGGAATATTCATGAACATCCAATCATAGAACACTTGTGCCAAGCTAAAAAGTGATCACAGCTCCCCAGAATGTGGGACAATGCTGGAACTTGACACAATGGTGGCTGAGTGTATCACGTAACAGGATGTAACGTTTGGTGATAATAACTGTGATGGTTTATGCACAAAGTGTGAATAAACGCTATTCGCACCTCCACCCCAACATATATTAGTTGTAAGATTAATTTGTAAAATACAAAGGTTTGCCATGTAGCAACTTTTTAGGTGAAACTCTGGAAAGCAACATGTGAAAAAAAATGTAACTCCAGACAGTGTTTTTACCTTTTCCCTTCATGTTCCATCATTTAAATGTCACCACCCCCAGAACCTTTCTTTCATTTTAAAGAACCGAATTGTGAAATCTTAAAGCTTTTGTAAAGGTTTGAATTCTTGCTTGATTTAACCAAATACAAATAAAATAATAATAATGTCACCACCCCCAGAACCTATCTGTAGACAGGGGCCAAATTTAAGGGGTGTAGAGAAAAGTAAATGACTAATCATGTGTGCGAGTTAATAAGCTGGCCCCTCTGAATATTAATAGTTTTGTGGGTGTGATGAGGTGTACATAAAGTGAATGTCCTATGGAAGAGACACAAAGAAAATCCTGCCTAAAACCATCTTGGAGTGGGAGCTGCTATACATCTGGAAAGAGAATTGGCCTTAATCCATCTGGGGTATCTTGAGACAGCTGTCTGACCTTGCTTGGGTAGTGAGGCCTAAAGTTAATGGAGCATTAATTTTGCATAGGAAAGAGAAAATGGGAAAGCCAACCGCTGACTAGACCCTGATTCCCAAGGAGAACCAAATGAGGGATGGATGCCTGGACTATCATTGACAGCAGCCTTTAACCAGACCTGTGCTGTTCCCCCAGAGGAGCTTGGCTGTCTTTCAAAACAGAGTCCAATGTAAGTAGAACAAATCCACTTGAAACCAAAGTGTGTGGGGAAGTCTGCCTGCCCTACTATAATCCCTGCATAGTGGATGGGGGAAAAATGTTATACATCCTTAGCATATTCCAATGAATCTTATTTTAATTAACTACCAAATAGATTGACGCAGGGGGGAGCTTAGAGGAGTTCAAAACCTCCACCCTCTTTCCTATTGGGAATTTATAGTGACATAAAGTAATTGGTTGCCTTTATCCTGCCCACCCCAGATTTCTGTAATGAACAGGGGTGTCCTTGCCACAAAACGAAATTTCCAAATGACAACATTCCCAAACCATGCCTTGTCTGGAGGGAAGTTCATCCTTCTTCAAGGGAATATACGTTTTATTCTCCAGTGCACGATACGTTTTCTAGGATAGATTATATTTTGGTGTCTGATACATTGTTGGATAAAACTATTGCTGTGAATATTAGGGAAAGGGAGATTTCGTACCATGCTCTTATGGACTTGCAGGTGATTATGCATCGGGAGATGCCCACATTTATTAGGTGGCGTCTTAGAGTTGGGGTTTTGGATGATAGGGAGATTTGTGGCCATATCCAGACGTTAATGGAGAGGTATTTTGAAGAGAATGAAGGGTCGGCGGACTTCAGGGTGGTGTGGGGTGGTTTTAAAGCTGCACTACGAGGGGAATTTAGAAGTAAAACTGCACACTTGAAAAATAAACACTTGATTGAGTTGAAATGTATGGAAGATAGGCTGTCGGATTTACAACGAATGTATGCGCAGTCAGGAATGGTTAAGGATAGAATGGAGATGTTAAAAGCTCAGAAGTTGTTGGCTAGTAAGACTGACCTATTGACTGAGATGGGCATTTTTTTTATACAAAACAGAAATTTTGGGAATGTGGGGATAGGAGTGGGAAGCTACTAGCTAGTAGATTGAAGGGTATAACGGAGAAACCATTTGTTCAAAGTCTTGTGAATGAACATGGCGATGTGGTGGTGAAGAATGTTGATATATGAAAATGTTTAAGGGATTTTATGAGAAATTGTATTCAGAGGATGTATTCCCATCTCAGGTGGAATTGGAGGATTTCTTTATGAATTTGGACCTTCCGAATTTAATGTTGGAAGAAAGCAGAGAGTTGGAAATGGATATTGAGGTAGATGAGATTTTACGGGCTATTGAACAACTTGGAGTTGGTAAATCTCCGGGAATGGATGGTATTCCTGTGGAATTTTACAGGAAATTTGGAACTTATTTATGTACTTTATGTAGATTGTTTAACATGTTTGTGCATGAAGGTGATCTGTGTCAGTCGATGTGTGAGGCAATGATTACCTTGATACCGAAAGAGGGGAAGGATCAGAAAAATTGTAGCAATTATCGGCCCATTTCATTACTTAATGTGGATGTGAAGATATTTGCCAAGGTTATGGCTAATAGGTTGGAAAACTGTATAGGGAAATTGATTCATACATCCCAAGTGGGGTTTTTGCGGACCAGGTTTGGGTATGATAATATTAGAACTTTGATTGATATAATGAGTTTAAAACAGGAGTATCTGTCGGACGCAGCTTTGATTTTTATGGATGCGGAGAAAGCGTTTGATAGAGTGAGTTGGAGATTTTTACAGTTTACGATGATGCGGATGGGATTTGGAAGAGGTTTTCTAGGGATAATCAGTTGTCTTCAGGGCGGTGTCAAGGCAAGGATCTGGGTTAACGGTGTTTTGTCTGAGGCCTTTGGGTTAACTAGAGGAACAAGGCAGGGATGCCCGCTGTCACCCTACTTGTTGAATCTTGCTTTGGAACCATTGTTGGCATATATACGCGGAGAACGAGGTATTAGGGGTCTGGAATTTGGTCATATGGAAGTTAAAGTTCTTTCGTATGCAGATGACATGGTGGTGGTTCTTACGGATCCAGAGCGAGGCAGTGTAGTTCTGAAAAGTATCTTTGATAAAGTGGGTAAGTTGTCGGGACATAAAATTAATTGGGACAAAACGGAGGTGTTTCCGATTGCTAGAACTTGTGTGCATGATTATTTTCTGGTTTGGCATTGTAAATGGACTACAACTCATGTGAAGTATTTAGGTGTTTATCTGACTAGGGATGTCAAAAATATGGTGGATTTCAATGTGGAAAAATTGGTGGCTACCTTGAGTAAGGATATTAGAAGGTGGGAAAGATTACCGAGGGGAGTTGGGCTAAAGTCAACGCTATTAAAATTACTCTTTTGCCAAAGGTACTTTATGTTGTACAATCTTTGCCTTTGAAATTTTCAAAAAAGAAGCTGACAAGTATTGATAGAGTTTTTCAAAACTTTTTGTGGGGGGATAAGAAGAGACCTAAGATTCCAAAATGTATTTTGATGCGTAGTACAAAATGTGGAGGTTTTGGGTACCCAGATTTGGAACGATACTATAAAGGGTTTATTTTGAAAAAGGCGGCATACTATTTTTCAGCGGGGAATGGGCCGGAACCCTATTGGGTACTAATTGAAAGATGTAAATTGAATGGTTTTCCATTACATGCTATTGCCTCAATGGGACATCTGCCTGGGAGGGGTAGTAGACTGCTGACTATTGCTGTGACTAAAGAGATCTTGGTTTGGTGGTTGAGTCTTTTTCTAGGGAACTTGTACTTGCACTATGGCGCATCTATGTGGCTTAATCCGAGCTTGCAAATAGCCAATAAGCCCTTATGTTGGAGAAGTTGGGTCTCAAAAGGGATTTTATGTATCAGGGATGTGATGAGTGATGGCCATATATTGTCATTCGAGTTGTTGCAGAGGACGTTTCGTTTAGCAAAGAGGGAACTGAATAGGTTTGTGAATTAGAAAGCACTTTTGAGTGAGAGATTGGCAATGTTGACAGGGCCCTTGGAGGAGGTATCAGCGGGTGGTCAGATTATTATGTCATCGCCACGGATGGTATGCACTTATACTAGCTTGATGCCGGTATGTTCTAAGGATGTTGATGCTGGAAGGAAAATATTGGAGAGGTGGAAGCAGGAATTGGGATGTGATATTACGGAAAAGGAGTGGGAATCTATGTGGGGTATAGGATATAGAAGTAGGTTGGATCTCAGGTTCAGATTGATTCATTTGAAAGTGTTAGGACATCTGTATTGGACTCCACTGCGTATGTATCATTTAGGACTGGCTGGTGATGACTTGTGTTGGGAATGTGGGAAGGAGAAGGGAACGTTGATTCATATGTTAAGGTATTGTTCTCGGGTGTTAGATTTTTGGGTGGGAATGCTAGATAGATTGGAGGCGGTCTTGTCTATACGTTTTCCCAGGATGCCTATGCAGGTGTTGCTTTTATCGGGTAGGGGGCGTTGTGCTGTTGCTTGTCAATATGGACAATGGATTGATAAAGCGCTTGTGGTTGCAGTGAAGCAAATACTAATGGTATGGAAGACGAGGAAGAAGCCTAGAGTAGAGAATTGGATTAATGATCTGTTAGTATTATCGAACTTTGAGCAGGTGATGTTTGTGAGGCAAGGAAAGGAAAGTAAATATCGAGCTCTTTGGAAGCCGTTTATGGATTTATATGGTGACTGTGTATCTGATGATTAGTTGTTCCTGTTGGATCCGACTACCTGATAATGTATATGTGCTTTAATTGAGGATTCTTCGTCAGTCTTGTTTTTGTTCTGTTTTGTATGAGTCTGTGAGATGTCTGTATGTCTTTTGTGTTGTTCTGTGTTGGAATTTTCAAAATGTAAGAATTTGTTTAGGTATTTTATTTCAAGAAAGGTTAGTAATTGGTTTTGAAATGTTTGATGTTTCAGTATTTATACATGCTTCGGATTACTTTTATTTCCTTACCTATTTAATGTAGAGTGTTATGTTTTTATACTCTATTGAACTTTTGGTGATGTATTTTTTGATTATTTGAAAATCTTGAAAATAAATAAATAAAAAAAAAAAAAAAAAAAAAACTTTTGGTTCAAAACAAAATTCCCAACTGATACCACTTCGCAAAACCCTGCCTTTCAACAAAGGGTGTTTTTGTCCCAAAACGAAATTCCCAATTGTCACCATTCCTTAAACATTGTATTGAAACAAAGGGTTGCCGTTGGCCCAGAACAAAATTCCTAAACTGTACCCACTCCCTATACCTGGCCTTTAAACAGAGGGATGCTGCATGTACTTGTTGGCTGGACTTTGGGTGCTGGGGAGAGATGTGCTTTGCAAAGTAAAACCTTGCATGGTTCTCCATTGAAGAATAAACAGTCTTTCCTGAGAGTAGGTGACCCTGATGATAGAATGATTTTGGCATTGCCTTTGGGGTGCAGAAAAAGGGTTCTATAAAATTTAAAAAGTATCTTCAAAGTCTGTGTGTTTTCCAACCTGCAAGCATTTTCAAATGTGCAGAGAAACCCTGTGTCTGACACTGCATGTGTAATGTGTAACTTGTTTTAAAATCAGAACTGTGCTTTGTTTCCTATCTAAATTGTATCAAGTAATATTTGCCTGTATATTACGAAAAGGAAAGTGCATGTCATGTTGAAGCTTTGTTTTGTGCCACAGAGAAGGTGACATGTGTAATCATTAATAGAAGTATTGAACATATATTTAAGATAAATATATCATCTCTCTATACCCCGGCCTGGTTCTTGGCTCATTGTTGGCACAGGGTGCGGGATCTAAATGTCTCTATATGAGTTATAGATAAGGGTTTATTGAATCCCAAATAAATGATAGGTTGTGGGCTATCTTAATTATGGGGATGGGACTCCCTATGTTGAGTGTGGTCTCCCCAATATATTGTTACAGTATAATTCCCAGCAGAGCCTTCCCTCCAGGACTGGGACGATAGCTCAGGGGCAACATGTGTTTTTTGGAAGCAAGACAACTCAAAGCAACACAAGTTCAAATCTCTGTTCCGTTATAAAGGATTAATTAGTTTTTCCTTCAGCAGTCAATAAGCATACACCATTGATTCGGGTAAGAGCAATATTTATTAATTAAAGTGTTGGGCATTGGAAAACTGCATTAGAAAGTGGTAGCAAATGCTATACAAAATGGTTGTTACTATTGTTGAAGAGAAGTCAGGAAGGGTAGAGGGTTATGGCAGGAAATAGATGGGCAGAGTTTGATGGGGAGAATTGTCAGAAAGGTGATGGCAGAGAGGAACAGATATTTATTTTCAGAAGGAAAGATTAAAGAGTTTTTGAATTTGTTGAGATAGATGAGGAGGAGAGGGATTGTTTTGTGTTGTCCTTTCATGTAAAGAAAGCTTTCCTGCTAGGACATGTGGTAGACCAGTTTTGTGGGAAGGAAGCATGAAATGCTGCTACCTCTGCCAGACATGTTGTATGAGTTAAGCATGTACTGCTGCTACACATGCTGCAATTGATCTCTGTGTGAACACCCTGCACTGCCTCTGTTCTGTAGATATTATATAGGAGGAAAGGTTGCTCTGTTTCTGGAAGTGCTGTATACCTATTCTGTTGGTATGAAGCTTCCAATGTTGCTGCTTGTTTGGGATCTGTTGTGGGAGGTATGTTGGTGCTGCTGCTATCTGTATTGTACCCGTTGCAAGCAAAACCTTGCATTGCTACTACCTTTGCTGTGCCTTTTTCTTTGGGTGTGATTTTTGCATCCATGCTGTCTTTGTTGGCCATCGGTGTGACTGAAGCTTGCATTGCTGTTATCTATTAGAAATATAATGCAAGAAGGTTGCTTGCACTACTGCTTCAAGTGCTGCTCCATTTCGGTGTGAGGAAAGCTTGCTCTATTGCTGTTTGTGCTGTACTACTTGTACAGGCTAATCTTGCATTTATGCTATCAGAGCTGGACCTGTTCTGAATGGAGAGCGGATTGTACTGCTTTTGCTTTGCTGTACCACTTGAGCTAGCAAAGTGTGTTCTGTTGTTGCATGTGTTTTACCAGTTCAATGAATGTGAGAGTACTTTGCATTGATTTTGATTTTGATGATTTCTAAACGCGCACCAGGCAGACCAAACTGCATTCGGGCGCAGTTGTTAACTAAGAAATGACATTTGGCTGTGGGGAGATGAGGGGGGCTGTATATGCCCTATAGTTGGGTTCACTTGAGTAGGTAGGTTTTCAACTCTTTCCTGAAACCTTCTAGAGACTTACATGATCGTATGGCAACGGGTAGCTCGTTCCATACTTTTGGGCCAGATACAGAAAACCTCCTATCGCCTTTCGAGGTACATTTGGTACGTGGAACATCCACCAGAAGTATATCTCCTGACCGGAGGTCTCTAGTAGGTTGGTGATGGTGAATTCTTGTGATCAGGTATCTGGGTGCAGTTTTATAGTAGCACTTATACATGAGGCATGCCACTTTAAATTTTACTCAATCCTCCACCATAAGCCAACGGAGTGCTCTCCGAGATGTTGAAACATGATCTCTTTTCTATAAGTGGGCTATAAGTCTAACTGCTGCATTCTGTGCCCTCTGAAGTCTCAACATCTGTTTCGCTGGAATCCCTATCATCAGACTATTACAATAGTCAAGATGTGAGTTTACCAGCGCTCCTACAACCACAGAGTGATCTTGGGCTGCTCTGAAGGGGAGTATGTTCCTGAGCATCCGTAAGGAATGGTATGCGACTTTTACTTTGGCTCCTACCTGTGCCACACTAGCCAGATTCTCTTGCCATATACATCCAAGGTTTTTCACTTTCTTTGCGAATGGAATCTCTTCGCCCAGAATCTGTGGTGTCATATTTAGTTCTATGTTTTTGTTCTTTTTCTCTGATTTGAACAGTATCACCTCTGTTTTTGCTGCATTAAGCTGCAACTGGTTGCATGCCATCCATTTTTTTATGTCTTGCATACATCTATTGATCCCTTCAAATGCTTCGAGCAGATTCACTGTCTCCACATAAATCTGTATCGTCGGCATAAGAATGGAAACGTAGGCCATGTTTCCTCAAGATGTCAAACAGTGGTTGAATATACAAGTTAAAAATCAGAGGTGAAAACGCTGACCCCTGGGGTACTCCATAGCTCAGCTGTATTAGTTCCGATAGGAAGGCTCCCAGGGTCTCCTGTTGGGTTCTATACTGCAGAAAGGAATCAAACCAGTCCACCACTACTTTGGCAGCTCTCCCTATTTTTCCAATCCTTTGAAGGATGGTCTTGTGGTTGATCGTATTAAAAGCCGCAGACAGGTCAAGCATCAAAAGTATGGTAGAATTTCCTCTGTCTGCAGCTTCCAGTAGATTGTTCTGGACCGCCAAAAGGGCGGTCTCTGTCCCATGGTTAGGGCGAACCCCTGATTGGAATTCGTCTAACAGGTCTTTGCTATCTATAAACTGCTGAAATTGGCTACAAACCACTTTTTCCAAAATTTTGGTTGGCCAACATAAATTGGCCACCGGGCGATCATTTTTCAGCACCATCGGGTCTAAATTCGGCTTCTTCAATAACGGTTTTACCAAGGCTCCTTTGAGGGGGCATGGAACGCAGCCCTCCTTCAACGATTTATTTATAAATGAAGTTATAAATGGGGCAAGGTTAGCCGCCAAACGAATGGCAGTACAAGCTGGCATAGGAAAGGCCAGGTCTTTTGTGGGTTTTAGTTTTAATATTAGAGCTTGTGCTATTTCCTTCTCAATGGCCTGAAAACAAAAGTTCTCCTTCAAAGGCATTGCTGCCTTTGAGGTAGCTAGCATAGCAAGGAGGAAACTGGAATGTCAATTTTCTAGGGTTAACATGGAAACGATCATGTCAATTGTTGTCTTACTGCATAGTGCCGTACCTAGGTATGTTCAGCTGAACCTGGACAGGTTAAGAAATATCTGGCATATGAATCTGTAAACAGGCATCTGCCACTGTATTTGTGAATGCTAGGCTGCAGCTGTTGACGTCAAGTCAAACCTGGCCATATGGAACAGTTCCTTGTACACAGGTTAGTGGGCAGAATGCAGGCATGTGAGCTGTACCTGGGCATATGAAGTTATAGAGGTGACATATGAGTGTTGGTCATTTTATAATAAAGATATGTCCTAAAGTGAATACAGAGCGAGAAATGCCTTCTTGACAAAGCATATCCATGTTGTGTGTGAAATCCTAGCCCTAAAACATCAAGTGCAGGATGTGTGCAGTTGGGATGCAGCTTTTGAGCAGAGAAACGGTAATGTTGAACTGAACTGCCTTTTATTCCAAGAATGAATCCTGCTACATATGAAAGGAGGCCCAGAATTAAAGTAGTTATTTTGCAGTTAATATAAGAAGCCATTTAATCAAAGGTTATACTTGGATTTCTTTATGTGAATAGCATATGCAAAGATGATGTCATTACATTAAAAGGTGTATTCCAGTCAATGTGAGGGTATATAATGCGTTCTTTCATTTTGCCATGTTAGTAATTCTAGCATTATATATGATGTAAGAAGAGAATGAAGAATGTCGAATGGAACAGGAAAGCTGCTGAATTGAAGGCAGTTGAAGAAAGAGCTGAGAGCTGTCAGCGGAGCCACTGGGGCACTAGATGAATTCTTCAATAAAGAAGGTTTATAAATTTACCTGAGTCTTGGATCATTTCATTGGTGAGAAGGAACAACATAGCAGCTCCAGTGAGTAGCTGTTGCTGTGTGAACCTGCTTGAGTGCACCTAAACAGCTGTTTGGCTGTCACTCCTGCTGTGGACTCCTTGCCTCTCTTCATTAGCTGCTGCTGAGGTTGTGCCATGCAAGCTTTACTTGGGCTGAGCCGACATCTGTCAACCATGGACTGTGCAATTTTCTGCACTGTGAGAAGGTGAGCAGGGCCCACTAATAAGGTGGGAAGCGGAGCTACGCACACTGCATGAATGCAATGGGTTAAAGGGTGTGTGTGCCATCTCCTTTGGTTGTGCTAATTCACGTAAAGAAAAAAAGGATTTTGGGAGCCACCGCGTTTGCAATATTCCCTCTGCACAGCACGAATGCAGCGGATGAAGGGGACCATGCATCATCATCTCTGGCTGTGCAACTTTGTTGGGGGTGCATAGGAAAGTACCCTGCAGCGGGTCCTTGTGTGAGGCCATTTTTGTTGCCCCGGTGACAAGTACACAACTTGTCGACATCCTTGGAGTGCAGAGGAGAGGAACCTGCAACGCGTCCTTGCGTGCGGCCATTTTGGTTTCCCTGGCAACTTGTAAACAACTCGTTGCTTTGTGTATTGCTGTATTGTTGGTGTGCAAAGAAGAAGACACAGCAGGGGGCCGCAGGGCTAATTTGGTTGCCATTACAACTAGTAAATAACCTACTGCATTGAAAGCAGCCTTTTTCTCGTGTCAGCATTCTGCTTCATGAATGTAATGCAACAGTAAAGATATCATAAGCAGTGCACCAGTGCCACAAAGCCCAAAGGGTTAAATCTGGGAGTACTACATAATCTACATACTCAAGGATAAAGGAGGAAGGATCAACATTCAGAGTTTATAAAAGAAAATATTTCTAATGCTTTCTGGATATTTTGATGCCATATAAGAATTAGCAGCCTAGAAGGAAGTTATTACTTTAAAAAAAAAGATATACATATATATAATGATAATACACACTAACATTGTGTAACTACCCACATTAGTGGCAGCATACAAAGGAAGTTATGAAATGTGTGCCTCCTAAACATAACTTCCTGGACAACCAAGGGGAGCCAGGCATGCCCTGGAAACAATGGAAAAAAAGGTTTAACCATTATGTACTAGCAGTTCATGGATTGAACTTTGCTAGTGAAAGACAGAAGTTACTTTTGATGCATTGTCTGCGTAAATATGGCCATGAGCGATTTGAGAACCTGCCACAGTTGTCTGATATGGAATCAGCGAATCGTTCGGAGTATGAGAAGTGCATGAGAAGTGCTTGAGAAACATTATGATAAATCTGTAAGTATCATATTAGAAAGGTATGATTTTGGCAAGAGGAAACAGTACAAAGGGGAATTTGTAGAAAAATATATTACTGCTCTTAGGGGTTTATCAGGCTCTTGTGAATTTGAGAGTATTTTGAATGAAAGACTGCAAGACCAATTCACACTAGAATACAGTGATGGGAAAGTGAGGGTCTAAAAGTAATGCCTCTGTTGATGAAGTCTTTCGTCAAGGAAGTCCAAGGAAGTGGAACATATGCACAAATGTGTGAAAAAGTTAGTGAAAAGAACTGAACCAGACATAAAGAAACCGGACGATGTACAAGTAATAGACGTTTTATCAATTTTGTTCTGGCTACATTTTCCATCTTTCCACAGCTCCAACATTGTTGCGGCTGTTTGCCATTAAATCGTCCTCCTCCCTGAGGGTTTTGAAATCCACCTCGTCCTCCCCTAGGTCCATTGCCTCTCCCTCGTGGCCAAAAATGTTACCCACTCTGATCCATAGGGTACACTACATTGCTTTGCTACACTGGCCAAATCTCTTGTGTCGTCAAACCTTCACCACTAATCAATACCACTCCCTCTATGGCTAATTTAGACCGTTTTTTTCTGAACTAACTTTGTTTCCTTCTGCTTTCTACTGTCAGCTTTCTTCTTATTTTTCTACTGCAACAATCGGCAATGATGCACAGTAGTCAATTGTATTTCTGCCCATGGCCTCACTTCCATCCCTACTTGTTTTATCACCTGTGATTGCACTGGCTCAGGCAGTGCATGACATAAAATGTGTTAAAACAATGCCACTCTTTTATCCCACGATTAGCTAATCTCGAGAAGCCATCGCTCTTGAATATCTTGAATAAAAGCAACAGGATCTTCATCCTGACCCATTTTCCTTATCATAATCGCATTCACGTCTAATGTATCAGGATATTGTACCCTGAGCGCCCACCATACATCTGCTCTGCAATAATTAAATAGCACTTTGTCATATGTTGTGTTTTGTGCGGTCACACTCGCACACCCTGCTCGTCTCCAAATGTCATCAGCCCTCTCTCCTAGAATCGTTGCTAGCAGGCCATTTATGTTGCAAATTGCTAAAGTCATTCCTGATGTCATTCTTTCTGACTCATGAATCCATTTTCCTGCACCTGGAGTTAAACTAGGTAATTTACATTTCAAATTATCCTTGTCTATTTGTGGCCACGGTATATATTGTGGTTGTCCTCCCCCTTTCTCTCATAATGGGAATTGGGTAAATCCTGGTCCATAATCATACCCACCTACACTTCTTGTTTTCCAGGTGGGACTAGTCTCGCCCGTTCGTCTCTGTTCTGGCAGTGACCTTAATCTGCTTACATAAGGTGGGGATATCTCCCCTGTACTGCCCGATCGTACCTGTGGTCGCTCAGTGTATGGTGTTGGTTCTGTTATTTTTTCTTAAGGGCCCTCTAAGTCTGACAATTTAACCCCTTTTTCTACACTTGATTCTTTCAAAAAACCGCATGCGTCCGCACTTTGCGCTTTCTCACTTTCTTCCCTTTGTTTGTCTGACATCATTATGCTCCAGCTTGTATGGCTTTGCTCCTTTCCATATCATCAAGATCTAATCTACTTGAAGACAGTGTTCTATGTTCATCTGTTATTACGTCATTTGACCTTCCTCCTGTTTTCCTCGATAGAGATACTTCGACATTTTCTTTGTTTTATAACAATTTTTATCCCTCATTTGCCTATATAAATCCCCAATTCTTTTCCCTAGGTCTTCTCCCTCATACTGAAAAGGCCATGTTTGTATTCTCGGTATCCCTTGCAGCTCCCTGTGGGGCTGTTGAGACCCTCTTTCTTCTTCCCATTGTTCTCGCTTCGATCGCATCATGCCTCTATTGAATACATGATCTATTTCATCATCCCTTTGTCCCCTCCTACGGTTAATTTCTTCTTCCCTTCTCATTTCTCTCATCTCTTCTTCCTCTTGCCTTCTTTGCAACCTTTGCACTTTCAATCTCTTTGTTTCTATCTCCTCTCGTTTCTTCTCTTCTAGTCTCTCCTTTTCTTTCCTTTCCTCATACCTTCTTTGTTTTTCCTTTCGCTTCCTCTCTTTTTCCTTCTCTTCCTTGCATGCTTTTTCTTGTTCTCTTTCCTTCTTTTCCTGTTCTTCTCTCTCTTCACTTTCTCTAACCCCATTAATGCCCTTGTCATCTAGTTTGAGTAATATCTGTCCTCCCATCTATTAATTCTGTGATATCGTCACTTCCTTAGTCGTGTCCTTCACTTCTCTTTGTCTCTTTGCTTCTTCCTCTATCTATCTCTATCTGACTGTCCTTTCTCTCATAACACTGTTTATTTTTATTGAGTGTTGACATATATTTGCGTTATCTACTTTTGTTCTCTTCCACATTGTCGTCACTGTTATAAGCGAGGGCCTTGTATGTCGGATTAACATACCCTGCTGCTGCTTTCAATTCCTTTAAAGGATAAAATCCCTGCTTCTCAGTGTCTGCGCTCTTGTTCTCAGAAGGGGAAAGAGGAGCCGAAGGCAGATCTTCTTTCTCACTCTGGTACATCTTCCATAATTCTAAAATGGCCAACCTTTTCTGTAATTTCTTGCCCTTATATGTAGAATGCAAGTATGTTGTCATATGTCGCAATATGGTTTTTGATAATGATCTTCCCTGTGGCCACGGCATGAGTATTTTATTTGTGGTGGCTTTGACCCACACACTGTGATACTGTCTAATTGTGGCTGTATATCTTAGCTTATGGCCTGCATAGTTGTAAAAGGGTGTCCCCCCCATGATGACAAGTCATTTTTGACTGTCAATACTTACCAGATGTTTTATTCTTTAATTGATTTTATGAAATATACCATACTGATTGATTTGAGCAAGCATCATCAATCGCCGCCCATTACCAGAAAACCAAGATTTTAACCAATTATAAAAATCTATACAATGGTGTTCTTTTTATTCTATCGTTTACAATTTCTATTAATTATTACTGTCTCGTTGTTTTATTATTGACACTTTAAGAATCTCTTCTTTATTTCTTTTAATTCTCCTTTGTTTTTTTATCCCGATTGACGTCAAACTCTTGATTTAAAAATCTTTTTAGTTTTACACTGACATATTTATAACGCCATACACATGTGCACTTTTTTGCGTTTTGCGCATGCCTTCCTCACAATCTCTAGTAAATGTATCTCATCTCACTTTTTACCCCATTTTGGAGTTTGATGCGCACTCTTCTTTTTGGCTGCAGGAATCCTTAGATAATAAGTTTTAGTGCATACTCTTTGGCCCCTCTTGGAACCAGGAATCGAGGTATCTTTTCTTTCTAATCCTCAATAATCCCATTACTTATATAGATATATTTACAATACAGCTCCTCCTCTTATATTTGCCACTTTTGATGCTCTACTTACATCCGTGGCTCAGCTTGAGTCCCTCAGCATCGACTCTTCCCCAATCAACGCGTTCGCCTTGAGTCCGTGGGACAGCTCTGGGGACAGGACAGGAATTTCTTCAAAGGTGCACCTGCCAACCGATTCTGTTCACACGTGTGTATTTCACACCACTCTCCACAGGAAGCTCCATGAACGTCTGGCTAATAGCAAAAGTCGTCGATTGTCCGACAGTCTAGATCTGGGCCCAGGTCGACTGGACCAGAACAATCAGCATTGCTAGCAAAATGTGCACTAGCACCTTGGAGCGTCTTGTGTCCTCGATGGAATTACCAATAATGATCTCAGACCCAAATAACCAGACTCAAAGAATATGGCAAAATACTACTTTATTATCAGTGCAAATAAAATAGGGCAATCTGGCGAACAACAAAATGTAGTCCACGTACACACACTTAAGTTTCGTTTATACAAAGGCTTTACACCTCAACATGCATCATCTATGACATCATCCTACGTGGCAAACTATAAAACCTATTGAAGGGAGGGATTGGTTAAGGAAACATATTTACTTATATATCATATAAGTATTAGCAACAAGGTCAAAAGCCGGAGAATCAAGGGCCAAGTAATCCAAAACGCCACTCGTAGCACTCAAAACAGCTGAGAAGTGTGGTCGTGTGGATTCGGTGTTCCTTTATGCTGGGGGTTGGTCACGTGAATGCATCCTCATTGAGTCATATGAGGGGCATTGCACGTCACGTGACCAGGAAGTAGCGAAGGGATTGGTGGAGCAGTGCGGTCTCATGGAGTCACGTGAGCGGCATTGCGCATCACGTGACCAGGAAGAAGTACTGGCGAACCCTGATGCCCCCAGCGCCGGCACGGCCACAGCCACCAAGTCCCCTTGCGTCGCCATCCCAGCACGGCCCCTAGGATGCAGCGAGACTTGCCGGTGGGGTACTGCCATGAGGAATGCCTGGCACAGGTATCGTGATGCGGGGTGCCCCCGGGCGGTGTGTGCGTGGAAGCCTTCATGACAGAACCCCCCCCAAGGACCCACGACTGTGTGGGCTGGATGGTTAATCCCGATGGAACCTAGAGACCAAGAGGGGGGCATGCACATTAGAAGCAGGTTCCCACGACCTCTGCTCTGGGCCAAAACCGGCCCAGTCTACCAGGTAATAAAGAACCCCCTTTCAGAGACGTGGCCCCAGGATACCCCTGAACTGAGGAACCCTGTACAAGCGGGGTTGGGGGTAAAACCGGTCTCATGTTCGGCAGGCAGGATTTTAACAGAGAAGTGTGGAACACTGGGTGAATGCGCCATAGTGGGGGCAAGGACAAACAATAAGCCACTGGGTTGATGACCCTAGTGATGCGGTATGGACCCACAAAGAGTGTGAGAAGCTTCCGACAACCAGGTATCTGTAGATGTTGAGTGGATAACCAGACCTTGTCACCAACCAAATAACAAGGGGCAAGGGCACGTTTCTTATTAGCTGCGTGACACATGGTGGCTTGGGCTTCCCTCAGATGGGTAATGGTCTGAGCATGAATGCTTTCCAAATCCCTAAGGCAAGCGGCCACAGCAGGAGCTAGGACTGTAGAAAAGTCCGGCAAGGGCAAGACCCGGGGATGCTGACCATAGATGGAATAGAACGGGGAAAACCCAGTGGCAGAATGCCATGCATTGTTGTACGCGAATTCAGCTAGGTGTAGCACTTGGTACCATGTGTGTTGGTGTTGTAAGGAGGGACAGCAGAGATACTGTTCTAGTGTTTGATTTACACGTTCGGTTTGGCCGTCTGTTTCAGGGTGGTAAGAGAATGAAAACCTGGCATATATACCTAGAAGACTAGTGAGGGAGCGTCAAAACCGGGAGGTAAATTGGGAACCCCTATCGGATACAAGAACAGAAGGTAACCCAAAGAGAGAGAAGATGGACTGAAAAAATAACTTGGCTAATGTTGGGCTGAAGGGATGCCAGTGCAGGGAATAAAATGTGCCGTCTTGGTGAATGCATCTACAACAACCGAGATTGTATCGTGGCCCTGGACTTTTGGCAGATCAGTAATGAAACCCATGGTCACCGTAAGCCAGGGACGTGGGGGAATAGGTAGAGGTTGAAGCAACCCTAAGGGACGTCCTTTCATGTTCTTACACTGGGCACAGATCGGGCAACTAGACACATAGGTATTTACGTCCCTGCGCATGGTAGGCCGCCAACACCATCTGTGTAATAATGTGAAGATTCGTTTTTGCCCAGGGTGTCCAGATCTTCGTGAAACATTAGGTTCCATTCATCAGTACCGTTGGGATGCAAGGAGACCCATTGACGAATGGACTCGAGAAAACTGACAGATGGGGTACAAAGACAGACTACATGCTTTTTGTCCAGTAAGGTCTCAGGAAAGACAGGAAGGGATTCACCACCCGGCAAGCGCAATAGGGCATCTGCTTTGCCATGACCAGTACCAGGGCGATGACGTATGATGAAATCGTAGGAGGAAAAGAACAGATGCCAGCAGACTTGCCGGCTGTTCAAACATTTCAGGGTTGCCAGATCTTGTAAATTACGATGATCAGAATGAACAGTTATCTGATGTTTGGCCACTAATAGATGGTGCCTCCACCCCTGAAATTCATCCTTGATGGCTAGAAGCTCCTTTTCGATGACAGTATAGTGCTGTTCTGTTGGTGTAAACTTGCGTGAATGATATGCAACAGGATGAAGAAGTCCTGTGGCAGGACAGGCCTGGGAAAGTACTGCCCCTAGTGCATATGATGAAGCGTCAGCTTCAACCACGAAAGGTATATAGGGGTTAGTATGTTGCAGGATGGGGGCAGATGTAAATGCTGCCTTTAATGTCTTAAATGCCTCGTCCTGTGTTGCTGTCCAGATGTAGGGTTCTCGTGGGCTAGTAAGACTAGTAAGGGGCGCAGCTAAGGAAGTAAATCCTGCAATAAACCTCCTGTAAAAGTTCGCGAACCCGAGGAATGACTGCAAGGCTCTTACAGTTGTAGTGACAGGCCAGTTCAACACAGCATCGACTTTAGCTGAATTCATGGAAAGCTCCTTAGAAGTAATGTGAAACCCCAAAAAATCCACTTCTGTGACATGAAAAAGCCATTTCTCAGGTTTTGCAAACAAAGCATTGTTTCTGAGTCTATGGAGTACTTCTCGGACGTGACTTACATGGGACGAGAGAGACGGCGAATAGATCAGAATATCGTCCAGGTATACAAGGACATAGGTATCCACAATGTCGTGAAATATGTCGTTCATGAATCTCTGGAACGTCGCAGGGCATTACAGAGACCAAAGGGCATGACGGTGTATTCAAATAAACCATGTCTAGTGCAAAAGGCGGTTTTCCACTCGTCACCTTGTTTCATCCAGACTAAGTTGTAGGCCCCCTGAGATCAAGCTTAGTAAAGATGACAGCATGTGTGAGATTGTCCAGGAGTGGAGTTATTAGGGGAATAAGGTATCGATTTTTTATTGTTATTTGGTTGAGGCGACGATAGTCCACACATGGGCGTAAGTCGCCTTCCCTTTTAGGGACAAACAAGATTGGGCTAGCAGCAGGAGATTGGGAGGGGCGAATGTGACCTATTTTCAGAGCGGTCTGGAGATATTCTTTTAGGGCTAGATCTTCCGTGGGGGACAAGGAATATATCCGACCATATGGTATAAGAGCCCAGGCGATGAGCTCGTTGGGCAATCATACAGGTGGAAGGTGTTCAGCTCCTTTTTTATCAAAAACATCAGAAAAGTCACTATATTCTGCAGGGATACCAGAAACCGTGGCCCCCACAACATGGTTCGGAGGCTCACAGTCCATGGTCTGTTCATCATTGAGCTGTAAATGGGCCAGTGCACCCAAAACTTGAGAACGGGAGGTCACTTTGCTAGGGGATATAAGACAGTGATCTTGGCAGTGGGCAGATTCAAAGAATAACCCTCCTTGAGACCAGTCAATGACTGGATTGTGGGTCCGCAACCAAGGGAGAGCCAGGATGAGGCCGAACTGAGGTGTAGAGATTAGGTCGAATGAAAGTGTTTCCCTCTGTGTGTCTTGGATGATTAAAGTCAGAGGCGCTGTTTGTTGTTTGATTGGGCCTGATACAAGCAAAGAACCATCCACAGCTTGTACGGGTTCCGGTCGCCGCTTATTCTGAAGGGGAAGATTAAGAGAGGCGACCAGTGTTCTGTCCACATAATTACCCATTGCCCCAGAATCAATGACTTATTGCACCTGGTGACGAGTGTGATCTATGGAGACCAGAAGGGCTTGGATGTGCATGGGTCCCATAAAACCTGGTGGTCCTTCTGAGGAGGAAGAACAAGGCGAGCCCGTCCGAACACCCTCATTTGGGGACGGGCCTTCTGAAAAACCACTGTCTTCGGTTTGGGGCGTCGGGGACATTCTCTGCCATAATGGCCGTTGAGCCCACAGTAGAAACAGGCATTGGAGGCTCTACGTGGCTGGGATGGGACTGCGAACCCCCCCTATTTGCATGGGTTCACCTGGAGTGTCGCTGGAGAGAGGGCCAGAAGAGAAGGGCACAGACTTTCCGGACTCTTGTCTTATCTGTGCCCTTCGGGGATCCACTTGTAAAGACAAATCTACAAGATCGGGATATTGAGCTGGCAAGGAGAGCACCACCGCCAGTGCATCTTTCATGGCATCAATAAGGCCTCGGTAAAACACCACAGCCTTTTTGTTTTCCGGCCAGGCTGTCTCCACTGATAACTGATTAAAACGGGTGATATAGTCGACCAGTGTGGTTTTACCTTGTCTTAGTTCCAGCAGTTCCAGATCCCGAGCTTGGGCCTTATGCCTAGTATCCAACACCCTGGTCATTTCAGTGATCAGCAGGTCGAAATCGTACAACACAGGGCTATCGGTCTCCAACAATGGGTTGGCCCAGGCGGCCACTATTCCCCCAGGTGTGAGAGTGTGAATGCAGCCTTTGTTGTAGAGTCCGGAAAGGCCTGTGGAAGACATAAAAAATGGAGTTTGCACTGATTCAGAAAGCTGCAGAAATTTTGGGGATCGCCCTGAAATTTCTCAGGAGGAGCCAGAGGGAATGGAGTGGGGACATAAACAGGTGCAGGGGTCGGGGCAGGAACAGGAGGGTTCCCCTGGGGAGGGGCATCCCCAAACTCAGGGTCAGCAGGTAATGCATGATGTTCCCTTTGTATTGTATCCAACCGCTGGTGAATGGCGGCTGTTGCGGCCGACATATCTGCTCTTAATACTGTGATGGCCTGAACTAAGGCAGCCACCTGGTCCCCAGCGGCGGCATCCATTGCCAGGGCGGAGAGGCTTCTTAGTCTGTCGCGATGAGGCTCCCCGATGACTATGGATACCTCCGTCCCCAAGCACCGGTCAAAGAGGAAACAGAGTTACTCCCTAACCAGTTATTGAGGCCACATGTGCAGAGGACAGGAACACGGGTACCAGGTAGCTGCAAGGGAAAGGTTAGGCAGACGTGAGTACAAGGTCAGTAATACAGGTGGAATCGTAAGAAAAGGAGTGGGAGGCACCTACCAATGTTGCAGGAAGGGTGAGTCCTACATTTCCCCCTGAGGTGTGTTAATACCAGAAGGGATCCACTAGCTGTGGGATAATGATGGTGAAGCCAGGGGAAATGTAGCACCCTTGTCCCCTTGGATGTTGAAGCACCTGATGCGGAAGTAGAAGCAACAGCTTCTCAGAGAGCACAGCTAGAGTCCAGAGTCACCTTAGCCAAAGAGGAGTCCAATAGGCAGTCCCAAAATCCAGTAACCAAATAATCCAATAAACCAGGAAGGCAAGGTCCAAAACACCAAATCCAAGGATTGAGCAAAAAACTGTTCCAAGAACAAGAAACCAGGTAAAAGCCGGAGAATCGGGGTCCAAGAAATCCAAAATGCCACGAGTAGCACTGAAAACAGCTGAGAAGCGTGGTCGTGTGGATTCTGTGTTCCTTTATGCTGGGGGTTGGTCACGTGAATGCATCCTCATTGAGTCACGTAAGCGGCATTGCGCGTCACGTGACCAGGAAGTAGCAAAGGGATTGGTGGAGCAGTGCGGTCTCATGGAGTCACGTGAGTGGCGTTGCGCATCACGTGACCAGGAAGAAGTACTGGCGAACCCTGATGCCCCCCAAAGCCTCTGCGGCCAAAGCCGCCAAGTCCCCGTGCGTCACCATCCCAGCATGGGCCCTCGGATGCAGCAAGACTTGCCGGTGGGGTACTGCCGTTAGGAATGCCTGGCACAGGTATCGTGATGCGGGTGCCCCTGGGCGGTGTGTGTGTGTGTGTGCAAGCCTTCATGACACTTCAACACCAACGAACTTCATTCGAACAATAACATTTATTCTCAAAACTCATCATAGTTGACGTGTTACACTTAAAAGTTAACATGCTATTCTATTGGTTAGGAAAAGGTAACTTCAATATAGGTACTATATCTGTATATGGTAACGGAGTGAGGGGTTTGGATAAACACTATCAACGGGCGTCTAGGCCCTTCCTTCAAACATTACTATTGTAGACATCACTAAGAGTATGACGTCCCATTGGTTCTACTATCTATAGAGCGCTAGACTATTTGGTCCATTGTGATTGGGTTGGCTTTAACCCCATGCACACATTTCCACTTTACTTTGCAGCATGCAGAATGTTCAGCCAGGTGCAGGGTGCCCCACGATTCACCCGGCCTTCCTTCAATTCATCATTACTTTAGTGGCTATGTGTCAATTAGTTAGCTGTGGTTGGCCTCAAAACTGCATCTTCTTGTCAGCAGGAAAAGTTGTGATATCTCTGTCTGGACGGCTGCCAAGTGTATGTGTGAACCTGTGCTTCTCGCTCGGGTGGTCACGTGCTGCTCACACCGTGAATTTGCCGAGCTTCCCTCAATTTGTGCATTTAATTCTTATTTGGCTTGTCACCTGCCTACGCCTCCTTATCTCGACCTTCCAAGTACAGGATATTCTGCTCTTAAGTTTCGATTATGCGGAGCTACTGTTCGTTCCTTCTATTGGTCTGACCTTGGCTCTTCCTGGCGCAAGTTGCATGTGCTGAGTTTCGATTCAGCCATCTCTTCTCGTTTCAGCTGGTATACAAATCTTGTCCTGTTTGGCCTCTAGTAACCTGAGTTGATTCTGCTTTTGTGTAAATAGACTCGCACTTATAATACTGTGCTTCGTTTTGAGGTAGATTATGTATAATGGCGCTTGCCGCTCTATTCTTCTACTTAGCATGGCAAGCCGCATGGTCTTCTTAGCTTTCTTGCTGTTTCAAGCATAAGTACAGGAGTTAGCTGGTTGAATGACTTCATCCTGCTTTACAGCTTAAGCTTCTTTACATTTCAGCATCATTCTCTCCTTCTAGGTTCACAATATCCTTATTCATGGCATTTCGTCTCTTGTGTCATCCTTGGGTCGTCATATCTTCTATCTGCGAGTCCGTCCGGGCCTTTGTGACGTCACCATTCGTAAGGCCAGGCACTGTCTGGTGCCTCATCCCTCACTTCCCCACTCATCGTGGCTGCACCGACAAGGCAGGAGCCCATCATCTCCAGGATCAGCACACCGGCTTCTAGAGAAGCACGAGTGCAACATCATCCCGACATCATGGTGAGAGGAAGCGACAATTAAGTCCCTGCACAACGCCCGAATGTTACATTCTAAATATGAAAGTGGCCTGATTTAGTCTCAGAGCTTCCGAAAGATCTGCATTTTTCATGATTTTTAATTCGTCTGAACCCTTCTAAAATGGCCACCATGTTCACTGTTATCGAGTAAGAGGCCTCCTCTAAGGGCCCTCCTACGTGCTGATTGGTTAGTGCACACATCATTGCCCAATCCTGACGACCGGCAGGCGGAAGCCGGCCCTATTCCTAAGGCCCTCATTTGTAAGGCCAGGCACTGTCTGGTGCCTCATCCCTCACTTCCCCACTCATCGTGGCAGCACCGACAGGGCAGGAGCCAATCATCTCCAGGATCGGCACACCGGCTTCTAGAGAAGCACGAGTGCAACATCATCCCGACATAATTGGGTGAGAGGAAGCGACAATTAAGTCCCTGCACGACACCGACATGTTATCGTCCCGAAAATGCCTGTGCGTGTAGCACAATCCTCCATTACATTCTAAATATGAAAGTGGCCTGATTTAGGTTCAGAGCTTCCAAAAGATCTGCATTTTTCATGATTTAGAATCCGTCTGAACCCTTCTAAAATGGCCACCATGTTCACTGTTATCGAGTAAGAGGCCTCCTCTAAAAGGCCTCCTACGTGCTGATTGGTTGGTGCACACATCATTGCCCAATCCTGACGACTGGCAGGCGGAAGCTGGCCCTATTCCTAAGGCCCTCATTTGTAAGGCCAGGCACTGTCTGGTGCCTGTCCGGTGCCGCCAGCGCTGCAGCTCCCGAAATGCTGCCCCATCGTGCCTCTGCTTGGCCATGGCTGCAACATCATCAAAAAAACGTTCGAATCAAGTTTCCACCTGCACTTGTATGTTACTCAGACTTGCCATAACACGGTCCCGCCTGCAATCACGGTAAGGATACACTGCTGCTGACACAAGCGTATACATCCACTTGCTTATACTGCTTGCAAATGTATCTGACCGCCCTCCATATGTCCTCAGGAACAAATTGTGTTCATTCTACGGCTGCTAGATAAGTAAATGCCTGCATATATGCTCTGAACTGAGATTGTACCTATAATAACACTGCACTCCACGCATCTATACATGTGAAGTACATTTGGTTATGGTGCCTCTCGTGACACTCAATTTTATTGAGACCCACATAGTTCAACTACCATAATATCGTATCTAGACATCACCTCAGCTAAGGCCATCCCCCTCTGTATGTTATCATAGAGCATTTGCAACATCATAGATATATTCCAAGAATAAGTGTCGTAGCCACAATTTATGACTGTACGCACCCTTACATTGGTGTCTATTATAAATACACCGATACAATTTTATGCTTCCTCCAGCCTGGTGACTCTTAAGCGTGCCTCTCTGGCTGCGATCCAGACTGCGAGTCACTTTTGATGTAAGACAAGGCATATGTACTGAAAACTGTATCTACTTTCAGAACTGTACCGGATTTCTTGAGTCCAAACCTGCATTGCCAACCTAACTGCCTCATCATTGTATGGTTATGTGCCTGTTAATTATGCATTTCATGAATGTTGCCAAATCATACCTCAATCCATTCTGTACCAATTGTGAGCCCAAGTGTTCATATTAGCGTGCCATTAGTTATACTACATCTCAAAGCCGCGCCTACCTATTCTGGCGCCCACACACATATATACTAACTGAAAGCCGCGAGATTCACTGGCATATCCTAGTGATAGCAACTCTAATTGTAATGTACAGCTCCCTTTACCCTTGCCTACTGTGATCTTACCAAAATTAATCAATGTGCTTTTAGTGATTACTGCCCACCTCGTTTATGCTGCACCAGCCTATCAGTGCCCATATCGATCATTACTTACTGTGCGCACATTGTGCTCGCATCGATCTGAATACAACAGAACGACCTGATTCATCAGACAAGATATAGTGCCTAGCCTACCATCGGCCAGTTTTTATAGTACCACCCACATTTAGTCAGAATGTACCTACCAGGCATCTTCTCAGCACTAGAGTTATTCTCCACCGTGTCCACTCATCTAGCTATTCAAGCTTCACTTTTAGTCCTGCCCCTTCAGGCACAGGTCCACTATGCCTTATGCCCACCCAACACTGCCTCAACTCACCCTCACATCCATTCTGCCTGACCTCTCCACTCCCTGTAGCCCATTCACCAGAAATGTTAGACTACGAGCCAGACTACCCAAACTACATGAACCTCGTGCCAGGGATTCCACCCAGTCTAAACTGACTAACCGGACCCCACTTATGCACATAGTTACTCCTTCCAATCGACCCATGAATAGACCTAAGCACAACCCAACTAATACTATGACCAAGCACAACCTTCAAAATACAGCCACCACACCTACCCATACTAAAACTATCACCCCTCCCATTAGAGGCGCCTTAATTAATGCACGTTCTGTAGTAGCCCGTGCCACAGAAATAGCAGACCTCATCTTAGAAGAAAAACTAGACTTTCTAGCCATCACCGAGTCTTGGCCCCATGCAGCTGCTGACCCAGCCCTCACGTTAGCCATCCCTGACGACTATACTATCCTCCGAGCGGACAGAACAGAATCCAGAGGTGGAGGCCTTACCATAATTGCCAAAACACACCTTAACATTAGACTTGCCACCATAGACAACCTCACATCTTGTGAATCGCTTACAGCTGAGCTGCCCACAGCCAATTCCCAAACCACCACCATTTACTCTATAGACCTCCTGGGCCCCTAGGTTCATTCGAGGAAGACCTCATTACCATTCTCACTAACAACCTAAAGAATACCTCCAAGAGCCTCATTTTAGGAGATTTTAACCTAGCCTTAAAGACGCCAAAGACCCCCCAGGCTACCCTCATCGACAATACCCAGTCAGAATTAGGCTTTACCCAAAAAGTGTCCACCCCCACCCACAACAAAGGGAGAACCCTTGACTGGGTCGCAGACCATAACTGTGTGGCTTCCATCACCGCCATTTCTCCTCAACCATGGTCTGACCACCATCTCCTTACCTTCACCCTTGAGGCCACCACCCCCATCTCTAATAACCCTCTAGCCACAGCCATCCCAACGAGAAACAAGAAAGACATCACAGTGGAAAAACTCATCCCTCTCATTCTCCCGACCCTGACCCAACTCTCAGCAACTTCCAATCCTCACTAGCTCATTTGGGGTACAATAAAATCATGCGTTCAGCTCTAGATTCCATTGCACCGCTAAAATGGAGAAAAAGCAAACCGAAAAAACACCTGAACACGTGGTTTTGTCCTTACTTAAATTCTCTCAGACTAGAGAAACGAAAAAAGGAACAAGCTTGGAGACAATCACCCACAGACGAAAACAAGCTGATCCTCAACAAAATAGCTGCCACATACAAAATAAAATCATAATTGCTAAGCAAGAATCTTACAATCTGAGAATATCACAAGCCAACTCTAGCACCAAAGAATTGTTCACTATCATCAAGGAGCTGGAAACGCCCGTCCCCCTCCCAAACACATGTGTGAAAGATAAACAATGGTGCACTAGCTTCAAAGCGCCCTCTCCTAAACAAAGTCACAGATCTACAAATCAAAATTAACAACAAGAAAGACTCCCTAACCAACTCTACTAACCCTACCAAAACTCCCCCCCGCCCTACACCCCATAACCCTACACCGCCCATTTCTCACAAGAAGCCATCGGTTGGATTGAGTCTTTCCTGAACAACATGTTTATGCGTGTCTTCTCTACTTCAGCATCCGCTAACCCTATCCCCATCACTTGCGGGGTTCCTCAGGGATCATGCGTCTCCCCCACACTGTACAACGTGTTCACGAAGCCCCTGTTTGATGATCTTGACGGCCTGGGTATCACCTACACTAATTACGCCAATGATACCCAGATCCTCATCCCGTTGACGGGAGATTACAACAAGCATTTAGCCCTGGTGAACAGGGTGTACTTCCTCATCCAGGCATGGATGGCCTCACACAGTCTATGCCTAAATGATGACAAGACAGAGCTCATTATCCTCGGCTCCAACCCCAACCTAGACAAACTGGATCACAACTACAGTAGTTTCATCATAGATGGCAACCCTATCAAGGTAACCGAGGAAGTGAAAACTCTAGGAATCTATCTAGACACCACCTATCCTTCCGCAAACAGGTTAGTTCCTTAGCCTCCTCCACAGCCCACACATGCAAACTAATAAGAGCAGCCAAACCCTTCCTTTCCACCCAGAGCTGTACTACCTTAGCCAGAACCCTAATCTTATCAAAACTGGACTATTGTAACACCCTATACGTAGGAGCCAACAAACATGTTACAAATAAAATCCAGACTCTGCAAAACAATGCCCTCAGAGCAGCGCTGAGCATACCTAAAAGAGAACACATCTGTAACATTAGGATATCCCATAACTGGCTTACCACCACTGACAAAATCTTGCTCAAAGTAGCCTCCTTAACTCATAAATGCCTTAACAATGCAGCCACCCGCTACCTAGTCAACAGAATAAAAAGATACACCCAAGGCTGACCCACCAGAACCACCAATGCCAACTTGCTCTCAGTCCCCAGGTTCAAACGAACCAAAACTGGTGGCAACAGCTTCCAGGGGAAAGCAGCCCAACACTGGAACTCCCTGCCACTCACCTTAAGGACACCTCAAACCTACCCCCACTTTAGGCGCACTTTAGGACAATGACCAATAACTTACCATGCCGACCCTATCTATACTTGTAAATATGTATATTTTTGTAAACTGTTTATCACTGCATCTGCCGCTACAACTACAATTTCTTTAACCTACATACACACTGTAATTACTGTACAGCACTGTAACCAAGCTGAGAATAACCTTGTTGCTCCTGCGCCCTTATACCCTCGGGTCTGGCGCGCAATATAAATGAATAAATACAAATACAAATATCATTCCTCTTCCATCAAGGCCTTCTTGGTTTCTTCCGGGACGGTACTTAGGCAATCTTCATTTCGTCTTATTTGCTGGTAGGGTTTTCTCAATGGATACCTTACTGTCCATGTCTTTCCGGGGATTGGTACTTAAACAGGTGTTGTTCTTCTGATAGCTACTGGGCAGAGCCCTACTGCTTCTCTCTCCTGGTTTATTTGTTCATCATACATCACATATTTTGGTGTGAACGTTCATGGGAGAGCAGGCTTTATTTGGGACCTCCTCTACGCTCCCCCCTCTGGGCGAATCATCGACCACTTCTGCTTCCTCCTTTGGATTCATCTTACTTGGATCCTCTGTACTCCTCTTCACTATATCGTCTGGGTTAATTCTTTCTTCATCTTCTGGGTTTGTATAGGATGGTTTGAAGAAGTGTCCTTTTGGAGTCCATATCTTTATTACTCCTTTTAGGCTTCCTGCTGTCCTTACATGTTCGTCTTTATTCCATGTCATTAGTTGACATTGTCCATTTGAGCTGCAGTAAATCCATTTTCCCACATAATTTCTGCGTTTCCTGGGATAAAGAAACGTTGTACCTTCAGGTGCATGCCCGCTGGCCTTCACAAAGTCTCTTATTTCATCATCAGTTAGGTCTTTAGGCTTCCATCCTGGCTTGACATCAATCATGATCTTCATCCCTATGGCTTTCTTCGCAGTTTACTGGCATTGCGAGATTATTATCTTGGTAACACAACATCCTAGTAATATCATTACGAGCAGGGCTTCCAGAAACTTGAATGCATCTGCCATCCATTGTGGAACCCATGAAAACAGTGATCCAAACCAGCTGTCATCATCAACTTCATCAGTTTCGTTGATCATCTGGTTCCATAGCTTTGTCAGCATACCTATAGCTTCTGTTAAAGTTCCATTTTCTTTGTCGTGAGAAGGTATAAATGTGCACCACGGTTCTCCAATGTTTGCACAAACTACTCCATCCATAGCTGTGATCATGTCAAGGACATATCTGTTCTGGAGAGACATCAGTTGGATTGCTCTTAACTCTTCCTTAATCGCATTGAATCCTTTTATGGTCGTGTTGATCATCTGTAACAATTCCCATCTGGTTATCTGCAGCCATTTAGTATTTAATCCAACTTGGATTCTTGGCACGAAGAGCGTCGTGAACACTGATGAGGTGAGGCTGAACAGCCTGTGTTCATATGGGATTGCATGAAATGCTTCTTCCGATTTAGCAGAGAACTAATTTTCTCTCTTCATTCGAGTTATCAGTTCCACGGATCTCTTCTTTCTCAGGTGAGCATCTGCTTTTGGGAAACTGTCAATATTCAGGTCACTTTTCAGGATCACCAATGCTGGAATGTGGACATTCACTATGGTGCATATGACTCCCCAGTTTTCTGGCAGTCTGATGTATGCTTTGGATCCGCATGCCCAATAATGATCCATAATTCCTGCAGTCCCATGTACCATTCCTGGAGCATCAAAGATTCATCCCCAGTTCTGATTCTCTCCCATCTTTCTTGTGCCATTATTCCTGAAGCACAATTTTGGGCTTTCTAGGGGCACTATCTGCAAGGGTCCTCCTCTGTCTTTGACCCATGTCAGCAGTTTTGCAAGTTTCAGCCACACTGGCTTGCACAGTCTTTGTGAGTTTTCAATTGCTTCTTTGCAGGCTCCAAGGACCATTCATGCTCTGCAGATCACTACTCTTTTCTCCCATCCATCTGGTGAAAGCACTGTTCCCCAAATCTGCATTTGGCCTCTGTGTTTCCAAATTTGAGCCTCTTCTGGAGTTTTTCCTTGGACATTTAGTCTCGGGTTTACTTCCCATCTTATTTCAGCTCCTTGAACTCCAGGCTTCTCGTACCTGATCACATGATTCCTAGTATGAACCCTGTTTCTTGTCTTAATGTCTTGGACATAATCATCTTCATCGGGTAAGCGTTTCAGTTGCCCATATCAATGAGGCGCCACTTCCCATGAACTGGCCCCTGGTCTTACAAATGGCTATGTGTGAGTGTGCTGTCGGCAATCAATTTCTACAGCTACAAAGATCTTGGATTTCCCCATGCTGTACGGTAGGAGTGCACAAACGAAGCACTCCCCTTCGGAATTTCGTCTTCCAACCTCCTTCATGTGCTGGTACCAAATGTTGTTTCCCAAATGTGCTGTGCTGTCCAGGTAGTCGTTTAATTCATTGTCATCTCCATGCATACTTCTTTTGATTCTTAATGTTTTCCTGTAGTTGGTTATGACGACATCCCTGAATGCATCGATATGGCTTTTTCTTGCTGGAGGATTTTCAGGTATCCTGGTCCATGGTGCAGGCTCCCTCATCTGCGCCATTTGAGTGGACAGGGGTCTGGCAGCTCTTTCCTGGTCCTCATGCATCTTTTCTCTGCTGCATGCAAATGCCCAGCCTGATGCTGGTCTGGTATATGGCTATATTGTAGAACTGGTACTTGTCCTTTGTGTTAGGACATGTGTGCTTGGCAATACAGTCTCTGCTGTTTTGTTCTTTATTTCCTCTTGTAGTTTCCTTGCTCTGGCTATGTGCGGGAACAATGAGTCTACTATCATTTGTGTTCGTACAGAGAGTTTCTCCGAGTTGGCTTTTGTTTTCTCAAGAGTTTCTGATATGACTGCTTCTGTTGGTTTTTCCCTTAACTCTTCTTGTTTTCTCCCAACATCTTCTGTGAAGTTTCTTATGGCAGGTAGTATCTTCTTTTCTGCTGCTTTGGTTTGTGGTTCTGCAGTCATTGATGCTAGGCCTTTTTCATGTGCATTCAGTGTTTGTGTGCGTGTAGTTGTCAGTGATTTCACTTCATGCCGACCCTGTCTCCGGCTTTTCTTTTCGTTCGTTACCTCAAGTGTGTGTGTATCATTGCTAATTAGATTCATTTCAACTTCATTCACTCCTCCGACAGATTTTATAGGGACTGGAATGACTATATAAGGTCTTGGTGCTTTTGTGGGTTTCATGTGTGCATCATCAGGTGGGTGTACTGAAATTGGAACACTTTGTACACCAATAAAAATGCAGTTCTGATCATTAATGACAATAAAATAATGATAAATATGATGCATAAGTACATTATGGTTCAATATGTTAGGCGGCAGCATTTTCTTCCAGAGAAGCGGGGGCACCTCTCTTCTTGTGGGAGGACCAGGTTTCTGCTCTGGACCCCCATCTTGATCATTCAACAAATGTCAATGTTATTATTCCCTCACCCAATATCGTCTTTCAAGTTCTGTATCCAAGAGTGTCAGGTGCTTCAAAAGTCTCCCCCCTCTTGTGAGTGACAAATTGGGCCTCATAACGACCCTGGAGGTCCGGAAAGAACGGTGGTGGTAAAACCGCCACCACCGTTCTTTCCAGGCCGGCTGATTAAGGGTCCTGCAGGCGGGAGGTGTCACTCCCGCCAGGTCTGACCTGGCGGGTTTAACATCACCCGCCTGCAGGCGGAAATGGAAAAACCGGCTCCGTCATAGACGGGACTTCTTGGGAATGGGGACTTACACAATTCCGCCTCTGGAATTCCTGGGTCACCTGGTTTTTCCAGCTCGGTTACTGCCGGACTTGTAATGAGGCCCATTGTCTTTTATTTCAGGATGCAGTTCCTTTGCTAAACTATGGAGAAAAAAAATCAAATAAAATAACACTTCAGTGAGTTCCTTTACTGTGCGTGTTCAAAGTAAGTAAGCTCCCAGTCCACTCCTCGAATCTGCTTTAGTCCTGAGGACATATTGGACACTGATCACTATGATGGAATAGAGAAATAGAAAAAATAACAACAAGTATAACAAGAGACGTTCTTGACGCTGCTCCCTCAATCTGCCCCTCGGCGGAAGGCTTTCTTAGAATCTCCTCAGATAGCTCCTCTGATGGCTAGAAAGTTCCGCTTGAAGCATGATTCCATGCAAGAGCATTCCCATCTGTGAGACATTAGCTGGATCTCTGATGAATGTGAGGACGTCAACAATCGATAGGCGAAAGAGGACATTATGTGCCAATCTTCTGTCGTCTGGTGACAGGGACATCTGTCCTGTCTTGCTGGATTCAGGATTATATATTTTTTCCTTGATGTAAACAATGTCTGCACTGTCCAGTCGCTTGGAGTGCCACTAGAATTATGATCTTGTTTAAAAGATGGCTTAAATGTTCGGTGTTTGCTGGGTCTTGAAGAAACGTGAGTGTGTCTGTTGTTCTCCCGATAAGGGTTGGACAGTCTTCGATTATGCGAAAGAACAGTGTGTTGATAAGCTCATTTATCTCTCCCTGTGTTGGGAAACATCTATTTCTTTCTCACTGTACTCGGGGAGTAGGATAAGTTGTTTGGCAATGACAGTGAGGAGTTGTCTTATTGTCTTTTCGTTTTCAGGATCTTGTAAAAAGTCTGTGACACTGGTGAGCCTCCATACTAATGACGGGTATGATCTTTGCACTATCTCAAAATAGGTGACTAGGTCCTTTGTGATGTCTCTACTGTAAGACACAATAAGTGATTCCAAATAGAGTTCCGGTGTGGAACGAGTCGGGATACTGGGGGTCATTCTGAGTCGGGCGGTAGGGGATACCGGGCACCGGTAACGAGACCGGTGCCAGTAATCCCCTACTGCCCAATTCCGAGGTCCCCTAACGGGAACCGCAAGGGACGTGTGGTCAGAGCACACATCCCTTACGGGTCCCGTTAGGGGACCAGGGGGCAAATAACAGGCTTGCCATTCGCAAGCCTGTTATTTGCGCCCTCCCCATTCCCATTGAGCCCTATGGGGGCTCAAATGGGAATGGGGAATGGTTTGTATAATGGGGACTTGCCGGTCCTTCCGGGGTCGGAATGGACCGGTAAATCCCCATTGAACAACACCGGACTCGGTACCGGTATGGGAGGCAGCCATGGAGCTAATTGCTCCATGGCTACCGCCATACTCGGAATGACCCCCACTGTATTTGCTTCCAATGTAAATGTCCTCGGTCAAAATTTGGCATATTCTTTTCTCATCAAGGCTTAAGTGTGCCTCAATCCAAGGTTCGGCAGTCACTAGATTATGTTGTGGCTTATACGTGCAATTTTCTTCTTCACCCTGCAACTAGGATGCACAAAGTGTCAGTTTTTATGTCCTGATCCCCTTTGTTGCTCAGAGGAAGTGTCCAATTTAAGCAACAACTTGCAGAAAGTTCTTTGTCTTTGTCTGGCTGGTCATGCGTCCTTCTTCCTCGTCATGGATCTCGTCTGCACGTGCTGTGGTTCTTCCCTGTCGCTCGTCGATTCCTTTCGTTGGTGTGCAGGCAGGGGGCCTTCTCCGATGTAGGGTTTGATATCACCGAGGAAAATCCAAGCTCTCTTGCCTTGCAGCTTCACTGCGGATGGAGTGCAGTCCTCCACGATAAAAAGACAGTTGAATCTTGGCTCATCCCACTTTTTCCTTGTATGGTTTTTCACAAGGACGGCGTCTCCAGGGAAGACGAGTGGAACATGTAGACCTTGAATTGGGTCTGTTGCAGTGTCTCCTTCTGTGTTCTGTGCTGCGCAGTACCCTTTTGTCGTCGCTGCAGCTGGTCTGAAATTATAGTAAGGCAATATGTCATGCAGTTCAGGTAATTTTGCATTTCAGACACTAAAACCTCCCCTGTTGACTGGGCATTACATCTAGCTCTATCTCAGGGTGTCAGGGGAGTTCTCATTCGTCTTCCTGTGGCTATCTCTTGTGGCGTTAGATGATGGTCAGAGCCTGGTTGGTTTCGAAGTGCATACAGTGCCAGTGGAAGGCAGTGCAACCATACCTTCCTTAGAGTAAGCTTCAACTTAGCTATCTTCTCCTTTAACAAGCCGTTGAGCTTCTCACAGATCCTGTTACCTTGCGGATGGGAAGCCGATGAGAATTTGTGCTTTATACCAAACAGCAAGCTAATCTGCTTAAATGTTGAATTAACAAAGTGAGGGCCGTTATCTGATCTCATGACTTCGCATACGCCCCACCTCGGGAACACTTCCCTCACTAAAAATGTGGCCGCACAGGTAGAGTCTGGGTGTGTACATGGACCTGCCTCTATCCATCTAGAGAATGGACACACCACAACAATTAATGTAATGTAATTGCTTGAGTGCTATTTTTAATAGGGCTAGAGGCATTACTGGTTTACCAGTGCTGTCTTGTCACCACAAGCTGTCAGAGGGGTTTAACGAACACCCTTGATGTTTCCACAGGTGCCTCCACTTGCAGTTCCATTAGTTGCATTTGCCCAAGACTGTTATAGGCTTCAGGTGTCGTTCGTACAACCATCATTTTTTCATGTGTATGGCCGATTTCCACTTCCATAATCATCTCACTTTTGGATGCCATACACTTGGCTTCCGTGTCTGCTGCTTGGTTTCTGTGTGAGATAAAATCTGTCCCCTTCGTGTGGGCAGCGCATTTCACGACCGCTAGGGAGCTGTAGTGCCTTGATCAGTCTGTCCAATAAGGCTGCGAGCTTCACTGGCGTGCCGTCTGCTCAGAGGTAGCCGTCCTTTTCCATCACGCTAGTCCTGCGTGCACTGTTGACGTTAAATAAGCAGAGTCACTGTACACCGTTACTTCCTGGTCTACGTGATTCTCAATGGCGAGTATCAACGCCAATAATTCTGCAGCCTGTGCTGAGTAGTGAGACGGTATTCGTGCACTAAGAAGCACTCGAAATTCTCCATTTGCTGTGTGTTTCATTACAGAGACGCCCTTATATCTTTGTCCGTCACTTTGATCGATCCTCGAAGATCCGTCAATAAAGACGATCTCTCCTCCTGCCAAGGCATTTTCTTTCACCCTGGGGATTTCATCGTAGAATTCTTCATAATATGCACAGTCATGTATGGGTTCTCCTTCAGTGACTGGCTCTGCTATGAACATAGCTGGGTTCACTATCTTACATCGGACTATTTTTATTGATGGATTCGATATGATCACTTCATAAGCAGAAGCTCTCTGAGATGTCAATGTGCCCTTTGGTTTCTCCAGAATGGCAAATAGCGAGTGCTCGACGTACAATGGCATTGAGCATCCCATTACAATGATTGTCGCCTTTTCTATGGCGAACGCTGCGGCAGCTAAACTTTGTTCGCATGGGAAGTGGCCTCTCATTAATGGGTCCAGATTCCCGCTGTAATATGCCAGGGGCTTGTACCCCAACGAGGTTCTTTGAGCGAGCACTGCCGTCATGATGCTGCCATTTGTGTGTGCAAACAGGTAAAATTCCTCTGCATAATTGGGGATCCCTAGAACTGGAGCTGTGCAAATAGCTCTTTTGAGCTCAGCAAACCCTTCCTCCATAGTGTCAGACCATTCTATCTTTTCTTTCGTCACTTGGGCCTTCTTTAGGTCCTGAAGTAAAGGCTTAGTGTAAGAGCTGTAGTCGAAGACCCATGCCCTGACATAGTTGCATAGGCCTAAAAAGCTCTGCATCTGCTTTATCGTGTGTGGCTTCGCCGTATCAATATGGCTTCAGCCCTTTCTGGGGTCACTTTCTTTCCTTCATGTGAGATCAGCTGGCCTATGTACAGCACTTCTTGTTGACAATATTGTAACTTCTTTTTGTCAACCTTATATCCTTTCTCAGTCAGTATAGTCAATAGCTGAACAGAATCGTGCCTGCATTGCTCTTCTGTTGTGTTGCAGATTAAGATGTCATCCACCTACTGCAGGACGATACTTTTTAATGCAATATTGTTTAAGTCCATCTGCAGCACTCTGTTAACAATAGAGGGAGACTCACAGTACCCCTGTGGCAGCCTCATGCTTTTCAGACGCATTTGTCTGAACGTAAATAACATTAGATCTTGTGAGTCTCAGTGCAACAGGACTGAGAAAAATGCATTTTTCAAGTCAATCACCATGAAATATTTTGCCTCAACGGGTATATTACATAGGATTTTAGACGGGTTAGGGACTAGAGGGAACTTGGCCTCAACAATATCGTTTATTGGCTTAGGTCCCCCTTTACTTTTTTTCACAGGATACACTGACGTATTACATGGTGACTCTGACGTCACTAAGATGCCCTGGTCCATTATGGCAGAAATTGTCTTGAAAATCCCCTCATATGCCTCTCTGGACATGGAATATTGTCGGGCTGTTGGCAGAATTGCTCCTGGTTTCAGTTTAATCTTTACTTCCCCTACCTCTTTCAAGAGACACACGTCATAGGGTCCTGTAGTCCACAATGAGACAGGCACCTTGGCTATGTCATCATCAAAATATTCAGGATGTTTTAGTGCCAACATTATTCTCTGAGGTACTTCTCTTTTAATCATCTTTACCCAAAAGGTGACACTAACTTCCACCATTGTCTCTGCCGTTTCTGCTTGTACTTCAAACCGGACATCATCGGTGACGTCAGTCACTCGATATCCTTCTTCAATGGCAATTATTGCGCACCATTGTCTGCCCTTTTCATCGTAACCGTCAACCAAGACACTTTCCCTCGCATTGCAGCTGTGTGTATCGTCAAGGGAAATAATTGTCCCTTTTCCTCTTGCATCGGTATTCTGGGTCTGAATAGGAACTCATCAGGGGTTCTCATGACTTTGTCTGCAAGGCCTGGCAATCCTGCATAAGCACACACACACCATATGCGATGATTTCTGGCTCTAATGGTATGGCCCTCATAGCTATATGTCCTGAGTATGCTCTAATCATTTCGCATACATTTGAATAGTGCATTCCTGGAGTGGAACATACCATGCCCTCCTCCGTGAACGAGATTGTCATGTTCAACTTTGTCATTAAGTCTCGACCCAAAATGTTTACTGGGGTCTGCGGAGAATATAATAGAGGTACATTCATTTCGCAATCTCCTATAGACACTGGAAGTGCATTGTTAAAGGGAACTCAACTGGTAGCTCCTGTAAAACTCTGAGTATCTATGGCCTCGCCAGACAAGGAAAACTTGCCTTCATGTATGCACGAGCATGTCGCACCCGTGTCAACTAGGAAGGAAAATTCTTTATCCCCTATAACGACATCCACCCTAGTTTCCCTGTGAGGGTCTGGTGTCACTGATAGGACAGAACACATCAGGGTTTCCAGTGAGCTGTCCTAGTTTATATACAAACTCGGTCCAATATGTACAAGTGGATTTCCGCCGTTCCCAGGGTTACTTCCCATTCCACGGTTTGGGGTCTGCCCTGTGCTCATCGTTTTTGATAACTGCAATGGCGCCTGTTGGGATTGTCCTTGTGGAAAATTTCCCATGCTCTGAGGTTGCACGCCTTGTTGCACTCTTGGCGCTTGTTGTTGCACTGTGTGATTCTGTGCAATACCCTGCTGTAAAACTGCAGGTGTGTTCGTCATGCCTGCTCCTGTCCCTTGGCCGTTCTGCATCATGCCTTGGTTTCTGCATGTGCGCGCCAAATGCCCTGTCATTCCGCACAGCCAACAAACTGGTGGTGGTCGGGCTATTTGCCCATTTGACATATCTTGGTTACCATTTTGCATATTTTGGAAACCTCCCTGATTGTTTTGGAAACCTCCCTGATTGCTCTGCCATACTCTTCCCCTAAATCCTCTTCCCCTTGGATAGAATCCAGCATTGCCCTGATTATTCTGATGTGGACTAGCCACCTGCTGCATGCTTGAGTCAGCTGTGCTAGTTATCATGGCTCCCTCAAGAGCATATTTTGACAATTTCTTTTGCACCAATTTCGCTTCCTCACCTTTTCGAGTTGCTTCCTTTTTGCGATTCTTTTCCTGTAACAGTCTACAATAATGTGCGATGGTCAACTGTATTTCAGCCCAAGGTATGGCTTCGATTCCCACCAATTTCTTGAGTTGTTTCTGCACCGGCTCTGGCAGCCGTTGGCACAGGATATGGTAAAACACAGGTATAGATTTCGTCCACGATTCATGAGTCTCGAGCACCCATGCGTCTTGGAAATTCTGTATATAAATTAACAGATCTTCAGACTCCTTCATTTTTCGAGTCATTATAGCTCCCATATCAGAAGTATCTGGGTATAGTACTCGTAGCACTTTCCATACTGCGGCTCTACAATTGTTAAATGGAGCTCCGTCATGCGCGGTATTCACTGTGGTTACGCCAAGGTAGCCTGCTCATGCCCACACATCGTCTGTTCTCTCACCAAGAATGGTGATTAGGAGACCCTTAATATCCCCTATAGCAAATGTGTTTCCTCCTGTCATCTTTTCTAACTCGTGTATCCATTTCCATCTCCCGATGTAAGCATTGGAAGCTTGTTCTTTAAATGTTCTCGATCCATGTGTGGCCATGGAATATATTGTGGTCTTATTCCCCCCTTCTCGTGCAACGGAAATTGGAATGTGTAGCCCTCTCTCTCTTATCTCATTGTTCTCCTGTCTATTGCAGGGGTAATATTCCCGCATCGCCGTCTACCTGGCAATGCCTTTAGTCTGTCCACATAGGGCGGCAAAGACACCCCCCCTCTGACCATGAGATACTTGTTCATATCGGTCAGGCTGCGTGGCGGACTCTGATGCTCTCGATGTAGGTTCGCTATCGTCTGACCACCTTACTTCTTTTTATCTTGGGAGTCGTCTTTTGCTCCGTCTCTCTTCCTCATTTTCCTTGCGCTCCTCCCTTTCAGAGTCGGACATTGGGCCTCATTCCGAGTACGGCGCTAACCAATGGCGCTATTAACGCCTTGGTTGACGCCGTACCCGGACCGGCAGCGCCTTGGTGGATGGCGGAATCACCGCCCCATTCCAAGGTTGGCGGGCGGTAATTCCCCATTCACCAAGGCTCTTCCCCATTCCCAAATGAGCCCCCATAGGGCTCAATGGGAATGGGGAAGATGCAATTAACGGTGACCGTTCATTACGGTCACCGTTATTGGCTTGGAGGCCCCTTTGCGCCCTCGACTTTAACACCTGCTCAAAGCAGGCGTTAAGGGCGAGGGCGCAGAGGGAACTCGGAGTATGGCGGTAAGGGAATACCGCCACCGGTCTCGTTACCGGTGGCCGCTATCCCTTACCGCCATACTCGGAATGAGGCCCATTGTCTGTCCCCAACTAGTGCGACTTCTCGTGTCCTCTTTGTTCCTACTTATTTCTAATCTGTCCAGGGATAGCACTCTATTTCCACTACTTCGGGAGACCTCCTCAGTGTCATACAGCTGAGTGCTTTCTAGGCGCTCGTCTTCCTCCTCCCCTTGGGCTATTTGTTGTAGCCCCATTTCATCATATATTCTGTCGATCGTTTCTCTGAAGCTTCTGGTGTCAAAGTCATCATCAATATTTGTCCTGGATGTGCCTGGTACTGAATCGTACGCAGGAAAGAATTCCTCGACGACTTCCCAGTCTACAACTGCAGCAGGTTTTTTAACCTCTCTCCCTAGATATTCAAGATCACGTGCTCTCTGTCTTTGCTTACACTCTACATCGTCATGAAATTCTTTGCGCTTCCTCGCCTCTTCTCTGACCCTATCTTCTTCCTTGCTCTTTTCATTTCTACGTTCATCTGTCCTTCTAATTTCCTCATCTCTTCATCTCCTTATTCTTTTTTCATGTATCCTTTGCTCTTCTTCTGACCTTTGCTGTTTCTGTCTGTCTTGATCGTAGGCTGCTCTTGGGCTGCGATCGAGCTGTCTTTTTTGCACTTTGCGATATAGCTGTTCTCGCCTTTATCTGTCTTTTCTTCTTATCCTTTCATCTCTTAACTCCTTTTCTTTCTCCTTCCTCTGTGTTTCATCTAACCTCTCCTTCTGTTTCGCGTCATCAACGCCTTTCCTATCGAGTTTTAGTAAAATGTGTTCTCCCATCCATTCGTCTTTGGTGAATGCTATCTCATCAGTTCTGTCTTCACTCCCTTTCCATCTCTTCCCTTCTCTCTCCTTGTCGAGAGATCCACTTGTCTGTGCCTGATCTTTTCTTTCGTCATCGCGTCTCCCCTTGTCCCTTGGGACTGCAGAGGTAATATTCTTGTCCTTATCTTTCCCTTGATTTTCATCACTACTATGTGTAGGTGACTCATATGCGTGGTTGCTGCACCCCGTGGCTGCTTTAAGTTCCCTCAACGGGTATAATCCCTCGTCTGTACTTTCTTCAACTTTTGTTTTGGGTGGGTCAGGTGGCGCGGTAGGGGTCTCACCCCCCTCTGTGCATACATTAAGTATCCAATCTGTTGGCAGTTCTTCCTCCTATCCCTGTTCATACATTTTCCACTCAAGAACAGCAAGGTGTTTTTCTAACTTCTTGCCTGTATACGTGGCATGCAAATATGTCGTCATATGTTGTAAGACGGCTTTAGATAAAGAGCCATTTTGTGGCCATGGCATAAACATCTTGTGGGCGGTACATTTAACCCACTCAGTACTATATTTTTTTAGCTTGGGTGCGTGCTTTGCCAACTTTTTGCATAAGTGTGCCAATGGAGTCATGTCTTCCATACTTAAATCTTTTCCCTTTCCTCTTATTTAACACTTGTAAATGCTTTCATATGGTTTAAACAGCTTCTAACAATATGAGCGGGCACCAAATATCGCAAGCTCCAATCCAAATTTCCACAACAATTGTATATCTCCCGATTTATTGAAAAACATCAATTCACATGCGATTTTACCTCAGCTATTAAATCACACAAATTTAAATCAGTTCTCTAAGAAATATATTTTACATATGACGTCACAACAAAAACATATAAGACAGATGCTTGACAGAATAGACGGACACCAGCTGGACACAGATATCTCTGCCTCTAATCATTACCCCTTCATGGATTGTAAACATACCCCTTTCATGACGCCTTTAAACGTTGTGGTAGGGTACATGTTTCTTCCAGCCGCTATATTAAAGCGCAGGAATAAGACGGATCCTCTCACTTCTCAGGTGTCCTCCCCGGTAACCTTTTATTTACTTTTTATTACTCTCGAGTCATTATCCCCTTATATATATATACAGTCTTCTCTACTTCTAATCATATTTTTGGTTTCCTTCCTCCCTCCATTACCTTTTCCCTTTACTTGTTCTAAGGCATGCACTATTTGCCAAAACATTCAATTTTTTGCTTCACTCACCGTTCACATTGTTCCTCTCTGGACCCTCGGGATCACCGCTTTCTTCAGCTTTTCGCCCGCTCAGCTGCCCGTAGGAATGGGAAGGGAAGTGTGGGGAGCAAGGGTCCCTTCAGGCTCTCACTGCAGGTTCTTTCTAACTACCACTGTCTACGGGGAGCTTCACAGTTTACTCAGCCGAACGGCAAAGGACTTGTGATATTGCCGAAGACCTAGAGTTACTTTATGTCGACGGTCAATAGGTGTCTTACTTTAATCAATAATCGATAGTCAATAACCATCCTCTGCTACCAAATGAACAGGGGAGACCCCCGGCCGGCCCATAGAGCCGGGGTTTGCTCCGAGTACTTTAAGATGAGATAGCTGCACCTTTGAGATGAATGGGGTTGCAGGTTTATTACTCCAACACCAATCAATATGGACAACTCAATGGTTTGGCAAAGGGAGTCTGTTTAATGAAAAGTACAAAAAACGGGGAATCATAGAAATCAACAGTGATGTGATAGTCTGTCTCGCTTCAACTCCAACGAACATCATTCAAACAATAACATTTATACTCAAAACTCATCATAGTGGACGTGTAACATGCTATTCTTTTGGATAGGAAAAGGTAACTTTAATATAGGTACTATATCTGTATATGGTAACAGAGTGAGGGGATTGGATAAACACTATCAGGAGGCGTCTAGGCCTTCCTTCGAACATTACTATTGTAGACGTCACTAAGAGTATGACGTCCCATTGGTTCTACTATATATAGGACCCTAGATTATTTGGTCCATTGTGATTGTGTTGGCTTCAACCCCATGCATAAAGTTCCACTTTACTTAGCAGCACGCAGAATGGTCATCCAAGTTCCGGGTGCCCCAAGATTCACCCGTCCTTCCTTCAATTCATTATTACTTTAGTGGCTATGTGTCAATTAGTTAGCTGTGGTTGGCCTCGAAACTGCAGCTAACTGTCAGGAAAAGTTATGATATCTCTGTCTGGGCGGATGCCAAGCGTCGGTGTCCTGTTTGGCCTCTAGTAACCTGAGTTTATTCTGCTTTTGTGTAAAGTAGACTCGCACTTATAATACTGTGCTTCATTTTGAGGTTGATTATGTATAATGGCGCTTGCCGCTCTATTCTTCTACTTAGCATAGCAAGCCGTAGGGTTTTCTTAGCTTTCTTGCGGTTTCAAGCATTTATACAGGCGTTAGCTGGTTGAAAGACTTCATCCTGCTTTACAGCTTAAGCTTCTTTATATTTCAGCATCGTTCTCTCCTTCTAGGTTCATGATATCCTTATTCATGCATTTCGTCGCTTGTGTCATCCTTGGGTCGTCATATCTTCTATCTGCGAATCCATCCGGGACTTCATGACTTCACCATTCATCTTCCATGAAGGCCTTTTTGGTTTCTTCTGGGATGGTACTTAGGCAATCTTTATTTCATCTTATTTGCTGGTAGTGTTTTCTCAATGGATACCTTACTGTCCATGGTTTTCTGGGGATTGGTACTTCAACAGGTGTTGTTCTTCTGATAGGTACTGGAGAGCCTTACTGCGGCTCTGTGCTGGTTTATTTGTTCATCATACGTCACGTATTTTGGTGTGAACGTTCCTGATACTTCAAAATGGGCGATAGGAGTGCAGGCTTTATTTGGGACCTCCTCTACAAGATCACTATATGCCCCTTATCAGTAGGCACGCCTTGAACCACCTCTTAATATGTATAATACAGATTATGGCAGAGTAACAGCAGTGGGATGGCCTGTGCAACATTGTATGGTATGCCACTAAATAACCGCTCATGATTAGTTTGCATATTCTCTCAACTTTGGACATTGGGCTCACTAGCAGCATGTAAGCAAAATGAAACCCACGTGCAGGGAACAACGTCAGACCACTGCCCACATTGGTCAATTATCATACCATTGCTCATCAGTTAGACCATGAGCCAAGGCTTCTCCTTTGTAGTTGACCTTGCTGACTGTTTTCTTCTCTGGGACCTTTATGGGAGTCAGGGTACACTACAATCTTCATCTGGAGCTTAATGAATAGACCCTGTTTTCCAATCTTGCATCACGTGTCAGTAGACCACGAATTTGCCCATTCCGAACTGTTATTTACTGCTATTTGATTTAATTATGCTGGGTGCTATTCCTCCTCTTGGAGATTTGCTTGATCCATCTTGCATGTGCTTTTCTTGACCCTTAATTGTCCAATACTTGGAACTTACAGTTGTTTTCGCTTCTGCTTAATCTAAGAGAAATGTGCCCTTTGTTCATAGCTTATCCTGGTTAACTCCCTTTGTGCTTTCCAATTATGTCTCGGCTTGTCATCCTCAGTCTCAGCAAACAGATTTTCTTTGTTTCCTGCATAAATCTCTTTTCTTCAGTGTTTCTGATCTGCGGCCGTGATTTCTCTCTGAGGTCGTTTTGGCACGATCCAACGTCCATCTTCTCATCTTGGCTGATTTACTCATGTTATAGTTTCTACTGCAGCAAGCTTCTATTTATCTCATCTACCTTGTGTTTCTGCTCATATACATTCACTACTCGTCTGGTTACTTATCTTCTTTGTATATATGCTTTCTCAGTCTGTGCATACATGTTTCTCTTATCACTTCAGTAGTCATATATTGTTTCAGTATGTCTTAATACCTTCTCTTCAGGACGCCACTTTACTCTGATTTGACTTCATTTTACAGCTCTTCTATGTCCGGTGGTGTATGCCGACATCCTTCCACCACATCAGTGTGAGCGTACATTTGATACGGTTGTCTGAGTGCATAACGTCTCTCATATCTTTGGTGCGGTATTGTGATGATACCTGGCTCCATGCACTGTGTCTTCCTGCTTTGGTTACAGTATGAAGGAGATGAGGGGGCAGGCACTAGAGATGATATCATCTGCTGCTCTACGTTACACCCTCTCTGCTGGTCTGCCACAGATTTGCTCAAGCTGGTGCCCTAGTATCAAACCTTTTCTTCTAGGTTGTAACAGCATTGTTTCAGTTGGTGGGTGATGTTAGACCCTCTTCCCTTGTCTGTCACAGCATTGCTTCAGTGGGTACCTTGGTGTTACACCCTTTTTCCTGGTCTATCACAACTTTGCTTCATCTGGAGCCCTAGTGTTGCACCCTTCTCCTGGTCTGCCCCATCTTTGCTCTAGCTGGAGCCCTAGGTATATACCCTTTCTCTAGTCTGACACCCTTTCTCCTGATCTGCCACATCTTTGCTCCATCTCTAGGTCTAATATTACACCCTTTGAATCAGCTGGTACCCTAGTTTTACACTCTTTCTCCTTGTCTGCCATATCTTTACTCCAGCTGTAGCCCCAGTGTGACATCCTTTTTCATGGTCTGCTAGAGTTTTGCTCCAGCTGGGGCCCCAGCCTTACACCCTCTCTCCTGGTCTGTCAGAGCTTTGCTCCAATTATTTGCCTAGTGTTAGAACCTTTCTCCTGGTCTGTCACAGCTTTGCTCTTGTTGGTACCCTAGTTTTACACCCTTACTCCTTGTCTGTCACAGCTTTGCCTCAGCTGGAGCCCTAATGTCACACCCTTTCTGTTGGTCCATCAGAACTTTTATCCAACTGGTGCCCTAGAGTTACACCCTCCCCCCTTTGTCTGTGAAGGATTTGCTCTTGTTGGTACCCTAGTCTTTCCCCCTTTCTCCTGGTCGGTCACATCTTTTCCCCAGCTGGTGCCCTAGTGTTACACCTTTTGTCCAGGTCTGTCACAGCATTTCTGCAGCTGGTGCCCTAGTGGTACGCCCTTTCTCCTGGTCTGTCACAGCGTTGCTCCATCTTGTGCTCTAGTGTTACACCCTCTCTACTGGTCTGTCAAGCTTTTCTTCAGATGGTGCCCTAGTGTTACACCCTCTCTCCTGGTCTGCCACAGCTTTGCTCCAGCTGGTGCCCTGGCGTTACACCCTCTCTACTGGTCTGCCACAGCTTTGCTCCAGCTGGTGTCTTAATGTTACACCCTCTCTCCTGGTCTGTCACAGCTTTACTCCAGCTGGTGCCCTCGCGTTACACCCTCTCTGCTGGTCTGCCACAGCTTTACTCCAGCTGGTGCCCTAATGTTACACCCTCTCTCCTGGTCTGCCACCACTTTGATCCAGCTGGTGTCCTAATGTTGCACCCTCACTCCTGGTCTGTCACAGCTTTACTCCAGCTGGTGCCCTGGCGTTACACCCTCTCCCCTGGTCTGTCACAGCTTTACTCCAGCTGGTGCCCTAATGTTACACCCTCTCTCCTGGTCTGCCACAGCTTTGCTCCAGCTGGTGCCCTGGCGATGCACCCTCTCTACTGGTCCGCCACAGCTTTGCTCCAGCTGGTGTCTTAATGTTACACCCTCTCTCCTGGTCTGCCATCGCTTTGCTCCAGCTGGTGTCCTAATGTTACACCCTCAATCCTGGTCTGTCACAGCTTTACTCCAGCTGGTGCCCTGTCGTTACACCCTCTCTCCTGGTCTGTCACAGCTTTACTCCAGCTGGTGCCCTGGCGTTACAACCTCTCTCCTGGTCTTTCACAGCTTTACTCCAGCTGGTGTCCTAATGTTACACCCTCTCTCTTGGTCTGTCACAGCTTTTCTCCAGCTGGTGCTCTGGCATTACCCCCTCTCTCCTGCTCTGCCACAGCTTTGCTCCAGCTGGTGCCCTGGCGTTACACCCTCTCTACTGGTCTGCCACAGCTTTGCTCCAGCTGGTGTCTTAATGTTACACCCTCTCTCCTGGTCTGTCACAGCTTTACTCCAGCTGGTGCCCTGGCATTACGCCCTCTCTCCTGGTCTGCCACAGCTTTTCCCCAGCTGGTGCCCTAATGTTACACCCTCTCTCCTGGTCTGTCACAGCTTTTCTCCAGCTAGTGCCCTGGTGTTACCCCCTCTCTCCTGGTCTGCCACAGCTTTGCTCCAGCTGGTGCCCTGGCCTTACACCATCTCTCCTGGTCTGCCACAGCTTTGCTCCAGCTGGTGCCCTGGCGTTACACCCTCTCTACTGGTCTGCCACAGCTTTGCTCCAGCTGGTGTCTTAATGTTACACCTTCTCTCCTGGTCTGTTACAGCTTTACTCCAGCTGGTGCCCTGGCATTACACCCTCTCTCCTGGTCTGCCACAGCTTTACTCCAGCTGGTGCCCTAATGTTACACCCTCTCTCCTGGTCTGTCACAGCTCTTCTCCAGCTGGTGCCCTGGCGTTACCCCCTCTCTCCTGGTCTGTCACAGCTTTGCTCCAGCTGGTGTCCTAATGTTACACCCTCTCTCCTGGTCTGTCACAGCTTTTCTCCAGCTGGTCCCCTGGCATTACCCCCTCTCTCCTGCTCTGCCACAGCTTTGCTCCAGCTGGTGCCCTGGCGTTACACCCTCTCTACTGGTCTGCCACAGCTTTGCTCCAGCTGGTGTCTTAATGTTACACCCTCTCTCCTGGTCTGTCACAGCTTTACTCCAGCTAGTGCCCTGGCATTACACCCTCTCTCCTGGTCTGCCACAGCTTTACTCCAGCTGGTGCCCAAATGTTACACCCTCTCTCCTGGTCTGTCACAGCTTTTCTCCAGCTGGTGCCCTGGCGTTACCCCCTCTCTCCTGGTCTGCCACAGCTTTGCTCCAGCTGGTGCCCTGGCCTTACACCATCTCTCCTGGTCTGCCACAGCTTTGCTCCAGCTGGTGCCCTGGCGTTACACCCTCTCTACTGGTCTGCCACAGCTTTGCTCCAGCTGGTGTCTTAATGTTACACCCTCTCTCCTGGTCTGTTACAGCTTTACTCCAGCTGGTGCCCTGGCAGTACACCCTCTCTCCTGGTCTGCCACAGCTTTACTCCAGCTGGTGCCCTAATGTTACACCCTCTCTCCTGGTCTGTCACAGCTTTTCTTCAGCTGGTGCCCTGGCGTTACCCCCTCTCTCATGTTTTGCCACAGCTTTGCTCCAGCTGGTGCCCTGGCCTTACACCATCTCTCCTAGTCTGTCACAGCTTTACTCCAGCTCGTGTCCTAATGTTACACCCCGTCTCCTGGTCTGTCAGAGCTTTACTCAAGATGGTGCCCTGGCATTACACCCTCTCTCCTGGTCTGCCACAGTTGGTGCCCTACCGTTACACCCTTTCTCGTGGTCTGCCACAGCCCACAGCTTTGCTCCAGCTGGTGCCCTGTCGTTACCCCCTCTCCCCTGGCCTGTCACAGCTTGTCTGCTCCTCCAGTCCTGGCCTTGCCTCCCTCCTTCTCCCTGGTCGCCCCCTCCCCGTGAGTTACCGGCTGTCCCTGTTCGGTGCTCGCTTTCCTTCAGCTCCAGCGCACTGGCTTTGGCTCAGCCCCCTTTGGGTCGAACGCTGCTGTAGCTGTGGCCCCGATATGCAGGCGCCGCCCCCTTGTTCAACCCAGTCCCAAACTTTGAATTGTACATTTGAACTCTACAGGTCCCGTCTCGGCGTTGTGTACACACATCCAGGGAGGCGATGAAGAAGCAAAGATCAATATTTATGGCTATCAGCTGATCGGGGCTGGGCCGCCCTGGTCCTCCCCCTTCCTAGTGCTGGTCGGGGAGCTCCAGGAGCCGAGCGCAGAGGGAGAGCCCTGGGGGAGGGAGAGGAGAGACCCGGGGAGGGAGAAGGAGTCCCGGGGGAGGCAGGCAGAGGGGCACAGGGGCAGGACCAGGGACTCGGAGATACTCCGGGCTCTTGTGAGAGGGAAACGGAACACGTTGGTACGGACCCCCGGGGTGCGAGGCGGACAGAGGTCCCCCACCCTCAGCTCTTTGAACTATTAACTCTTTTTCGGGGTCGCTGTCCTGTCCCAGGAGTCTCTGTACATTCCCCGGTCTCTGTTCTGGAGCTCCATTCTGCCTGTCTCTCTCCGGATTAGGGGGGGTTCCGTGTCTCCGGGGTTCTCCTTCCTGAGGAGGAAAGCGGGTGCAGGGTCTTCCGCGATGCCCACCTGCAGAAGGCGGCGGCGGATCGGCTTCTGCCTGAACGAGAAGAAGAAAAGAAAACTGAATTTTCATCTGTTCGAGGAGCTCTGCAGGTACCTGCCTAGAAACACTGACTGCCACTGTACACTCTTCCTACTGCCACTGTGCAGCCTTCCAATATGCAGACTGCCACTGTACACCCTGCCAGTGTGTGCAGCCTGTCACTGCCTACCAATATGCAGACTGCCACTGTACACTCTGCCAGTCCCACTGTCACTGTGCATACTGCCACTGTGCAGCCTACCAATATGCAGACTACCACTATACACCCTGCAAGTCCCACTGTCACTGTGCATACTGCCACTGTGCAGCATACCAATATGCAGACTGCCACTGTACACTCTGCCAGTCCCACTGTCACGGTGCATACTGTCACTGTGCATACTGCCACTGTGCAGACTGCCACTGTACATTCTGCCAGGCCCACTGTACACTCTTCCTACTGCCAAGGTGCAGCATACCAATTTGCAGACTGCCACTGTACACTCTGCCAGTCCCACCACTGTGCGTAATACCAATATGCAGACTGCCACTATACACTCTGCCAGTCCCACGGTCACGGTACATACTGTCACTGTGCATACTGCCACTGTGCAGACTGCCACTGTACATTCTGCCAGTCCCACTGTACACTCTTCCTACTGCCACTGTGCAGCATACCAATATGCAGACTGCCACTGTACACTCTGCCAGTCCCACCACTGTGCAGAATACCAATATGCAGTCTGCCACTGTACACTCTGCCAGTCCCACCACTGTGAAGACTACCAATAGGCAGACTGCAACTATACACTCTGCAGTCCCACTGCCACTGTGCATACTGCCACTGTGCAGCCTACCAATATGCAGACTGCCACTGTTCACTCTGCCAGTGTGTAGCCTGTCACTGTGCATACTGCCACTGTGCAGCATACCAATATGCAGACTGCCACTGTACACTCTGCCAGTGTGTAGCCTGTCACTGTGTATACTGCCACTGTGCAGCATACCAATATGCAGACTGCCACTGTACACTCTGCCAGTCCCACTGTCACTGTGCAGACTACCAATATGCAGACTGCCACTGTACACTCTGCCAGTCCCACTGTCACACTGTGTATACTGCCAATGTGCAGACTACCAATATGCAGACTGCCACTGTACACTCTGCCAGTCCCACTGTCACTGTGCATACTGCCACTGTGCAGACTACCAATATGCAGACTGACACTGTACACTCTGCCAGTCCCACTGTCACTGTGCATACCACCAATGTGCAGCATACCAATATGCAGACTGCCACTGTACGCTCTGCCAGTCCCACTGTCACTGTGTATACTGCCACTGTGCATACTGCCAATGTGCAGACTGCCAGTATAAACTCTGCCAGTATGTAGCCTGTCACTGTGTATACTGCCACTGTGCAGCATACTGATATGCAGACTGCCACTGTACACTCTGCCAGTCCCACTGTCACTGTGTATACTGCCACTGTGCAGACTACTAATATGCAGACTGCCACTGTACACTCTGCCAGGCCCACTGTCACTGTGCATACTGCCACTGTGCAGCCTACCAATATGCAGACTACCACTGTACACTCTGCCAGGCCCACTGTCACTGTGCATACTGCCACTGTGCAGCATACCAATATGCAGACTGCCACTGTACACTCTGCCAGTCGCACTGTCACTGTGTATACTGCCAATGTGTAGACTACCAATATGCAGACTGACACTGTACACTCTGCCAGTCCCACTGTCACTGTGCATACCACCAATGTGCAGCATACCAATATGCAGACTGCCACTGTACGCTCTGCCAGTCCCACTGTCACTGTGTATACTGCCACTGTGCATACTGCCAATGTGCAGACTGCCACTATACACTCTGCCAGTATGTAGCCTGTCACTGTGTATACTGCCACTGTGCCGCCTACCAATATGCAGACTGCCACTGTGCATTCTGCCAGTGTGTAGCCTCTCACTGTGCATACTGCCCCTGTGCAAAATACCAATATACAGACTGCCACTGTGCATTCTGCCAGTGTGTAGCCTGTCACTGTGCCTACTGCCACTGGTCAGAATATTAATACGCAGACTGCCACTGTATAAACTGCCAGCGTGTGGCCTTTTACTGTGCATACTGCCACTGTGTAGAATACCAATATGCAGACTGCCACTGTACACTGTGCCACAGTGTCGCCTGCCACTGTGCATACTGTCACTGGGCAGAATATCAATATGCAGATTTCCACTGTCCAGACTGTCAATGGGTAGAATACCAATACGCAGATTGCCACTGTCCAGACTGTCTTTGGGTAGCCTGTCACTGTGCGTAGGATGTACTTCAATCGTATCCCTCATTTTTTGAACCTGTATTATATGTGTATATACTCCTAAAGTTGACTAGGAGACAATGGGATACGTGTTTGGTGTTTTCGTCTTTTGCTGTGAAACACTGTATTTCGAATTGTTTAATTGGCACTGGGTGGCTAGTCACTCAGATAGAGCGCCATCCAATTTTGTGATTACGTTATTGTTTTTGTTGACTCTTTTGTGTGAAATGCTTGCAATGTAAACGATTAGTCATTTGGTAGTAGGAGGGCATGTTTAGATTACCTTTTGACTTGAAACCCTTCTTCGTGTCCACACGCATTTTGAAATGGAATGGGTAAAACGAGTAGGCTCCTGTATCCACACCAAGTGTGGGCGTGCAGTTAGTGCTCTATACTGTTTAGGTACAAATATTGACATTGGTATTTGCGACGTAGGAGTAAGGAGCCAACCGCTTTCTGACTACCAGCACCTCCGTGAATAACTGTGTATGTATTAAATATTTATTTAAAGGTGTAACGTTCTCTAACTAATGAGTGCCGTCCCCATTTGCGATCGTTCAGGTTGTCACTGTGTCAACTATCATTCTACAGACTGCCACTATGTAGAATAGCAATATGCAGACTGCCACTGTACAAGCTGCCAGTGTGTAGCCTGTCACTGTCTATACTGCCACTGTGCAGAAGAGCAATATACAGACTGCCACTATACAGACTGCCAGTGTAGCCTGCCACTGTACAGAATACCAATATGCAGACTGCCACTGTACAGGCTGCCAGTGTGTAGCCTGTCACTGTCTATACTGCCACTGTGCAGAAGAGCAATATTCAGACTTCCACTATACAGACTTCCCTTGTAGCCTGCCACTGTACAGAATACCAATATGCAGACTGCCACTGTACAGGCTGCCAGTGTGTAGCCTGTCACTGTCTATACTGCCACTGTGCAGAAGAGCAATATTCAGACTTCCACTATACAGACTGCCCTTGTAGCCTACCACTGTACAGAATACCAATATGCAGACTGCCACTGTACAGGCTGCCAGTGTGTAGCCTGTCACTGTCTATACTGCCACTGTGCAGAAGAGCAATATACAGACTGCCACTATACAGACTGCCAGTGTAGCCTGCCACTGTGCAGAATATCAATATGCAGACTGCCACAATACAGGCTGCCAGTGTGTAGCCTGTCACTGTCTGTACTGCCAGTGTGCAGAAGAGCAATATTCAGACTTCCACTATACAGACTGCCCTTGTAGCCTGCCACTGTGCAGAATACCAATGTGCAGGCTGCCACTGTACAGGCTGTGAACGTGCAGTTTCTGACTGTGCAGACAGTCAACGTGTAGCCTGTCACTGGGCATACAGCCACTGTGCAGAATACCAATATGCAGGCTGCCACTGTACAGGCTGTGAACGTGCAGTTTCTGACTGTGCAGACGGTCAACGTGTAGCCTGTCACTGTGCATACAGCCACTGTTCAGAATACCAATATGCAGGCTGCCACTCTACATGCTGTGAACGTGCAGTTTCTGACTGTGCAGACGGTCAACGTGTAGCCTGTCACTGTGCATACTGCCACTGTGCAGAGTACCAATATGCAGGCTGCCACTGTACAGGCTGTGAACGTGCAGTTTCTGACTGTGCAGACGGTCAACGTGTAGCCTGTCACTGTGCATACAGCCACTGTGCAGAATACCAATATGCAGGCTGCCACTCTACATGCTGTGAACGTGTAGTTTCTCACTGTGCACATTGTCACTGTGTAGCCTGTCACTGCATACTGCCACTGTGCAGAATAGCAATATGCAGATTGCCACTATGCAGACTGCCAGTGTAGCCTGCCACTGTGCAGAATAGCAATATTCAGACTGCCACTGTATATGCTGCCAGTGTGTAGCCTGTCACTGTGCATACTGCCACTGTGCAGAATAGCAATATTCAGGCTGCCACTGTACAGGCTGTCCACTTGCAGACTATCACTGTACAGAGACTGTGATTGTGCCCGCACAGGGAGTCTAGATTTCTCGGTGGGCCTCTGCGCCAGAGGCCTCTTTTCTGGGAACTCTCAGAACTGGTTATATTGATGAATGCAACGCACACACATTTAAGATGTTATTTTCACATGCATGCTGTAATATTGGGCCACTTTGGAAAACATTCTAGGCCCATTTATGGTACCGAGTCCACTCCTGGATACGTTACAGACATTCACATTTAGCAGACAACGTCCCTGCTAAACAGACTCCCCCGGCAAGTGCTGACCCTGCCCAGTTTCCTTCCATAGTCTGCCGCCGTACACAATGTCACTACACAGAGTCCATGCGCAGGGGCGTAGGAGACACATAAAATCTGGGGGGGACAGGGGACATCTTGGGGACTTTGCTTTGTTTATTTATTTATTTATTGTGTTTTAGTCAAAGAACTCGACTTTTCACAAAATTAGAATTAAAATAGCAGTATGTATTAAATTACAAATATCACTGTATAAAATAAGAGAAAAGAAAAAAAAACAGAAGAAAATTAAAGGATGCAGCAGCAAAGAACATGTCTTTGTATGTTGCATTTCTGGATTTTTCATCTGACTATGAGCTCATGGTAAGAGAGAGGAAATAACAATTACTTCCAGTGGGCCACAGCTGGGACGCCAGCTCGTTAAAAGGCAGATCACCTGTAAGTGGACTCCTGCCAAATAAAGGAGTTGAAGCCTTTTCTACCAACTGCAAGTTGTGCTTTCTTTGTGTGGGGCAAGGAGACGTGTGTGTCTCTTGGAATGGAAAGATGGGGGTTTCAAAGAAAGTGGAAATCTGAGTAAGCCCTGTTATGGGAGTAGAGGGACCAGGTGTGTGGTGTTGCTGCTTTGACTGTCCCTGGGGGGTGGGGGAATACAGTAAACAAGGAGGATGAGCGATCGCAAGCCCACCCCCTTATAAGCACTCCACAGGTCCGCGGCCGGATGTGTTGGACCCGGGGAATGCCTAGTAGGTGGGGTGTATGTGGACTCTGAATGCAGAGCTGGACTCTGTTCTTTTCTCCTTTAACATTTGCTGCAAAGCTTGATCTATTTGATTCTCTCATATGTTACTAGGACGGCAGAGCATGGGTCCTCTGCCCTGTTACATTATTCAAAGAGCCCCTCTGGCCTTTCTTTGCCTCTCCCTTGTCTCACTGCTGGCTTGCTTAATACATACCTCCTTGCTTGAACACTCAACATAGTCTCCCTAACACAGCAAAGGCAGCTGCAGTCTGTCTTAACTTCTATTTGTTCCGTGTCTTGAATTGGCCTCTTATTTCCGCTTTTCTGTCTGCGGGGGAAAGACATTTGCCAGTCACTGCCATGATGGTTCTACCTGGCTATAAGAGGGCAACAGCTAGCCAATATTGGAAGACCATGGGCATATTATGCCAGAGGCTGGCAACTGCCTTCCTAATGCCTACACAAGAGACATAACTCTTGCCTTTGTTTCTAAAAGTAATTCAGTGGATGAAGAAACGCGAGAGCACACATATTGCTTATAAAGGAAGGGGATGATGTCACACCTGGTTAAGACATTTTGATCATGCTAGGAGCTAATTTCCAGCTGCAATTAAGCGATTACCTTTTAGACTTCCGGCTTTAAATACCGTTAGTATCACCTGGAAAGCACAGAGGTTGCTCAACAGGGTTCCTGGAGCATGAGGGGTACTCTACTCGTGGGCATGGATGATTGGAGGGCATTCTTGCCCTGTTTTGGAGTCTGGCCCCTACAGCCATGATGGGGGGAGAGGCCTATTACTTTTGGTTGTACGTACCCTTTGAGGGTGGGCAGACATTGCCTCCTTCTTTAGCCCACTAACAGCACTGCTTTGCAACTTTATCACACATACCTGTCAGGTGGCATGTAACTCAATGCTACTAATGTTATCAGCCTCAGAAGTCTGGAATCCTTTGCCACATCAACTAGGGTACAGGCTTGCCACCTGAGACTTACCCATGTTTGAGTTAGCATCTGTCGCCCTGTGGGGAAGATACACAAAGAAAGAGCAGGGCACAGTGCCCTTATGGGTTTTTCACACTTCTTCCTCGGGGTGGGCACAATTCACTCCGCAGAGAAAGTGGCACATGCTGGGCAACATTCTCCCACTTTGAAAATGTCACCCAAAGAGCGAAATTGGCCATTTGAAATATCTCTGTCGACTTATTATTGCGCAATCCACACTGATGGGTTTCAGCACCTGCTTAACGCGAGATGGCAATTAAGGGCATTTGCCAACACACTCAAGAAGCACAGGACACCCTCTTACCAGCGACATGCCATGCTCACTCATTCTGATCACAAATTGGCATTTATCTGGGGTCATGTTAAATGTATTTATTTATTTATTACATGTGCAGCATCACGCAAAACCCCCAAGCATCAAGGCGCAAAGTAAAATGCATGGAGTGGACCACTTCCATTGGTGCACATTTTTACTTTTCTGCCACAAAATGGAAGATTTTCCCGTAAAAGGCAGGTGAAATCACATTGCTTTTCCACTTTGGAAGAGTGTAAATACTTCACGCAATTAGCGATTACTGGCGAAATTGACAATGGCTTACTCTGGACTCCGCCCGCTTTTACCAGGTTTCATTTCCATGCAGATCTCAGATGAATCCCTTTCCTTATTTCCAGCATGAGAATCCATGCTGGCAGTAAGGCCGCATTTGTCTGGTGGAGCGAGAAATACAGGTGTTCCTGGTGTGTCCACTCGGCTCCCGAACTCCACCCAGAAAATGCACAAAAATCCGGTCATTTTGAAAAAGCGACAGTAATAGTGTTTTCCACCACTTTTTCTGAACCAATTGACCTGGAAAATGCTGTGTTGCATCGGAAGCTGAATGCATTCACTCTGCCTATTATCCCACCGGAAGATTAAGCCAGATGCTGAACACAGGTGTTACATATTCCTGTGCACAATCTGCATTTGGAGAATTAACTAACTGAGCTACCTTACAAATGATATGTCCTCGGGGGCTTTACCGTTTTACCCCCTTAACTTCCATGGGTATTTACCCCCGTGTCCAGGCCTTTTTTGGTGATTTCGGTATGTCGCCATTCAATCCCTTGTAACTTCTTTGTTACATGAGATATCTCGGCCAAAGTTGGCCCCTTTTTTCCCACATAGGTGGCCGTAACACCACCCAGGAATCCAAGTTTGCTGTAGGGGGGTGAGGGAAAATAACCAAAAAGGAGAACATTTGTTTTCTTTTCTTCAGAAAATGCCAATAAAATGTTGTACAAAGAAGCCTGTGGTTTTTTCCTTGTAAGAGCTAGGAACAAATGGTTTGCTGTGCTGGATTCGCCATTTTCCAGGCTTTCAAGAACTGATTGAGCGGAAACCAAAATAACATATTTTGATATGCTAATCAGCTGTTTTGTGAGAGGTAGGCGATTTTGGCATTTTTTGTCCAATAGGACATGGGTGGACGGAATGGAAGAAACGGGTAGGAAGGCTGAATGGGAAGCCAGAAAGGCATACATTTCTGGAAAAATAGACAATGGGTGATTTGCACAGGTCAGGGAACAACTATGTGGTGAAAGATTCCATAGTTTGGGGGGAAATCGGGAAAATGACAGAAAAAAAACACAATTTCCGCACATTTCACTCTGGTCACCCTCCAAAACACGCAGCCAACAACATATGGCCTACCTTCCCGCGTTCCCACTGGTTTCCCGATGAAAACGGTACCTCACATGTGTGGGTGCACCTACCTGGGTGCAAAGGGAAAAGCCTAAAACATTGGTAACCCCAAGTCTTTCCGCTCAGCAGATTTTCAGGAATTTTGCTAATGTGGACAACCTTCAGATTTGGGCCTAGGGTATCGAAGCCACGAAGGAAAACAGGGAACCCCATGCATTTCTGAAAAGAAGACACCCGTGGGAATCCACAGAGGTCTGACTTGCACCAATCGTCCCATAATTTATGACCCACAATCCCTGACAAAGTCTGAAATTTAGTGCAAAAAACACACTTTTCACTTTGTCTTGGATGGTGGGTAATACATTCTGTGGTGATTCAATCAAGTCAGACCTTTGTGGATTCCCACGGGTGTCTTCTTCAGAAATGCATGGGGTACACTGTTTTCATTCGTGGCTTCGACACCCTAGGCCCAAATTTGTAGGTTGTCTCAGCACCCCCTTTGGGGGTTACCAGTTGTTTAGCCTTTTCCCTTTGCGCCCAGGTAGGTGCACCCACACATGTGAGGTACAGTTTACATGGGGACACCTGTGGAAATGCGGGAAGGTGGGTGGCCAGAGTGAAATGTCTGAAAATTGTTTTTTTCCACCAAATTTCAGAGACATTTCCCTCTGCCCACCCACCGAAACACACCGCCAACAACAGATGTCCTACCTTCCCGTGTTCCCACAGGTGTCCCGACGCAAATGGTACCTCACATGTGTGGTTGCACCTACCTCGGCACAAAGGGAAAAGGCTAACCCACTCATAACCCAAAGTCTTTCGGCAAAGCAGATTTTGCTCATGTGGACAACCTACAGATTTGGGCCTAGGGTGTCGAAGCCACCAAGGAAACCAGAGAACCCCATGCATTTCCGAATAGAAGACACCCGGGGGCGCCCCCCTTTACACTAAAAACATACATGGTGGTTTATTGACCCCCACACCCACCCAAAACAAGTTATCATTTTTTTTATTTTTGGTTTGCCTCTTTCCTAGGGGAAGATTGTGCTAACAATCTGCCCCTAGGGAGGGCTACATGAGATGCCCCCTATCCATTTGGGGTGGGGGGGAGAGGGCTACCCCCATTTGCACTAAAAACATCCATGGTGGTTCAATGGACCCCCACACCCACCCAAAACAAGTTATAATTTGTTTTATTTTTGTTTTGCCCCTTTCCTAGGGGCAGATGGGCACATGTGTGTGGCCATCTGCCCCCCGGGGGGGGGGGCAAAACGTACTGCCCCAGGCTTGGGGGGTGGCTCTGCCAATATTTGCAGTGCCCCCCCACCCCAAATGGATTGGGTCATCTCATGTACCCCTTCCTAGGGGCAGAAATCTGCCACCAGGGAGGGCTACATAAGGTGCCCCCTCATCCACTTAGGGTGGGGAAAGGGCCGTCCCCCTTTCAAACACAAAAAATCCTGGTGGTCTTGTGGCCCCCCAACCCAAAACAAGTTATAATATACATATATCTTTTTGTTTTGCCCTTCCCTAGGGACAGGTGGGCCCATGTGTGTGGCCATCTGCCGCCAGGGGGGGGTCAAAACATACTGCCTCCGGCTGGGGAGGGGTGGCTCTGCCAATATTTGCAGTGGCCTCTCCCCCCACCCCAAATGGATGGAGGGCCTCTCATGTAACCCTTCCTAAGGGCAGAAATCTGCCCCCAGGGAGAGCTACATAAGGTGCCCCCTCAATTTGGGGTGGGGGAGAGGGCCACCCCCTTGCAAAAATCCCTGGTGGCTAGTGGTCCCACCCAAAACTAGGTTTTTAAAAAAAATCTTTTTTTTGTTTGCCCCCCTTCCCTGGGGCAGATGATCACCCATCTGCCCCCAGGGTATTGCCCCCATGCTTTGGGGCTAGGGGGGAAAGGGCAGCCCCTCCCCCCACTTCAAAAACAGATCCCTGCACGACACACCAAGCACATATTCTGGGAGGGATACATGACATTACATCCCTCCCACTTAAAATTGTGGGGGGGATTTGTCCACCTGTTCCCCCCATGTCCTACGCCCATGTCCATGCGTGGAGTGTCACTGCAAGGGAGGGCGTGCTGCTGTCACCCGTTTGCCACGGCAGGCAGCGCCACCTGTCACTTCTCAGACTTCCGGTCTACAGACTCGCTGCCCCTGAACGGGCTGGCCGGGCGAGGGGGCATAGTATGAGGCCGTCGGTGGACGGTGTGTTACTGTACAGATGTTCCCGTTACACGCCGCCTTTATCCTGCGCTTGAGGTCTTGGCATAGACTGTCACTGAACATGCCAGGCAGGCTGGCATTCGATAGGTCGCTGCTGGGCACTGCCACTGTCCATATCGTCGCATTGCTGCCTGCTTTTGTCCCTGCAGGGTTCGTCTCTGTTAAATGGCAAGGGACAGGCTGTAGTTGTACACACGATCACTGTACAGGCGGTGCGGGCATTTACTGGGCGCGGTCACTGGGCAGGGTGTTTCTGTCAGATGGCCACTGCACAGACTGCCACTATAGACCCTGCACATGTATAGACTTTCAAGGCACAGGCTGTCGCTGTCCGGACTGTCATGGAATAGATGTCTTCGTTGTCCTTATCGCTGCGCACTTACACACGGATGCTGTGTCTGTATACAGCACAGGCTGGCTACGTGCCGGGTGTAATCAGAAAGGACTGTCTTTGTGTAACGTGTAGGGTGCCGTGGGTCCTGCCTGCACTACTTTCAAGTGCCATATTCCTGCCAGGAATTGACTGCCAGGCAATGTATGTGCGCGCTGTCTCTAGTCACATCACAGGCTGTCTCTTGGCACCCTGTACTTGCGTGCACACCGCAGAGACCGGTCCTGTACTCAGGCAGACTGCCACTAGACACAACCAGGACCATGGGCCGGATCCACAAAGCGTTTTCCAATAGGGGTTTCCCATTGAAAAACGCTGCGTGAATCAGGCCCTATGCCTTTGCACACTGCCTCAGCACTTTAGCCACGGCCCAGACTACCGCTTTACACACTGCCTCAGCGCTCAGCAGTGGCACGCCGTTTCACCCTTGTTGTGGGCAATGCTGCAGTGCCTCACAAAGCAAGGCAGGGTAACTGCTGTTACCATCAGCAGGCCTGGGAAACACGCAGTCTGTTACAGCAGAATGCTGAGGAAGGGTGAGGTGTGAGCAATCACCTCACCCTTCCTTCATGCCACTAGGTGCTAAGCACCGAAGGACACCAACAGGCAGGCAGGGACCAGGTTCAAAGACCTGCCCCCCCACCCCAGGGGGCCAGATAGTCGGCTATCCGGCCGGGGGCTGGAACATAACAGCCCCCACTACTATACATATCAAAGACCCAGGGCTTCCCTGGGTCTTATAAATACAGAGCGACATGCTCTGAGAAAACACAAAGAGTTTGTGGACCCTGAACGGGGACCCAAACACTCAGGAGGTGCACTGTTTACTCAGGGCCTTCCAAACCTTTGCTTCTTTACCACAAAATCCTCCCACCCTACAAATAAGGGAGAAGAGCAAAGGAAAAGAAGTACAGGGCACTGTACGGTGCCCACGTGGAACATGAGAAGGCGGGCAAGGGCCAGAGGGGGTAACCCCAAGACCCGGTGCCCAAAAGTATTGTTATTATCTTATGATATGTGATTATTGTTATTTGCATAACCATATCTGTACAATAAAACCTACGGCCTTTTATTGCCAACACTTGACAAACAATGTGTGAACCAAATTATTCTGGGTGAGGATATGGGTTCGGCAATGTACAAATATGCGTGCATATGGGTTCAGCAGTTATGTGTACACTCAGTGCATGCTGCTTCCGCTCAGACTATCTTAATGCACATGCTTTCTATGCACACTGTGCCTGTATTCAGTATTCTGGAGTGGTGTCACACTCAGTATAGACTCCCAAAGGCCACCTCGCTTTTAAACTCAGCCAGACTGTCGTATACTGATTGTTTCTATATGGCCCTCTATAAAGCACAGTGGCCTTACACTGTGTGCACACAGGCATTCATTGTACTGGGACAGCAAGCAGGACAGCCACACTATAAACCCAGACTGTCACTATCCAAACTTCCCGTATGCTCAGAATGTGCTGTCGGTAAACTCTGTGATTCTATATATTCCTACTCAGACCGCCCCAATAATCAGGATGGGCTGTCTATAAGCCCCAACAGCCTCAGGATGGGTTGTGTATAAATCCTGGCTGTCACTATTCTCAGCACAGGCTTTTCCTACTCACACTCCCCCAACAATCAGGAAGGGCTGTCTATAAGACATGACAACCACTAAATCCAGCAAGGTCTGTTACTACTATCAGGATGGGTTGTCTGTAAGCCGTGGCTGTCACTATACTCAGCAGAGACTGTTCCTACTTACTCACACTCCCCCAACAATCAGGATGTGCTGCCTATAAGCCCCGACAGCCACTGTATTCAGCAAAGTCTGTCCCTACTATCTCGATGGTTGTTCCTACACAAATCTCCCCTATGATCAGGATAGGTTGTCTATTAACCTTATCAGGTTTAATCGTGGGACAGTGTTGTTCCAGTAATTTCACGTCTGGTTTGTCCCTGTCCTGCACCCCATGATTATGTTTCTTCTAGTCTGTCTTGTTAGCGCTCCTCTACCCACGGGTCCTGTTTCAGCGTTATATAAATAATACAAAAATAAAAAATAGATAAATACACTCTGACTGTCTCTAAACTCAGTACATGATGCAAACATAAATGGCTCTCTATAAGTACTTGTGTCTGCTTTCCTCGCTATACTCAGTCTGTCTCTATAACCAGCTTTCGGCAGTCTATAAACTCTGGCTGGCTTTCATTATACTCGGCACAGGTTGTACACCCTTTGTATATGTAAGATTCTATGAGCGTAGTTCTGTTACTCAAGCTGTCTCTACACAGAATGTGACTATAATAAAACCCCAGACTGTCACCATCCTCAGCACAGACTGTTAATACTCAGGCTGCTTATGGGTAGAGTGGAGAGCGTAATAAAGCAGGCACCTTTGGTGGTGGGTCACTGTCCTTCACTCTGAGGCAAGTGTGTTGTCCAATTTGTAGTCTTGTAGGGAGAAGAAGAGAAAGATTACTACCGATGTGTAGTGCATTCTGGGACATGATGTCCTATTTATGGCTTCTGCAGTGAGAAAGGTAGAGTGCAACTGGAACACGCAGTCCTGCGTTGTGCAAATGTATTGCTGCAGGGCCCACTCTAAGCATGGGCAGCCTAGGCAGTCGCCCAGGGCCCCACATCGATACATCAATGGGGGCTTTGCAAGCAGCTAGCTGCTACAGCCTACAGAAGACTAGCGGGCCTGGACAGTAGAATCTGGAGGCCCTGCGTAAAACCAAGAGGCTCTTGTTACCTCCAGGCCCTGGCAACTCTTTCCTGGACCTCTCTGTGAGTCATAGGAGGTCAATTTAAATGCACTACTAAGAACAAAGAAACACAACTCTGTGGTGACGTCTCATCGAGAGCGGGTGCAACTTGTCTCCAAAGTAAGCCTGAATGTGCTTCTACCAGCAATGATATATCGCATTTTCACCTGAAAGGCGCAACAGTAAGGGTCTTAAGGCAAACGAGCCACAAATTAAACCCATTGTATAAACATTGTTTTATAGTGCAATACCGTTAATGCACACTTTCCACCTACACTGTATGAACTAACTAGTCTTTAAAATACTCATGCCAACAATTCTTACATACTTATGTTAAACAACGATATACAAAACACACAGTACCATAAAAAGGGCAGTATTCCTTCAATATGGATGTGCTCGCCCTTGTCATCTATGCTCAGCTACAATCCATAGATTAATCAATGCCCGCGTTAGTGACTTCTATTTATACCTGATAGGCAGCGATGCTAAAACTGATCATTAACAAAATGACCCTGAAGCTGAGCGTGCAGGGCCGGAAGTTACTTACAAGTAGCAAGTGCTGCACATCCTCGTGTATATTACTTAATCAGCAGACTCTCCTGCTAATATTAATACCAAATCCGGCGCCACCTAACATTAAAGTCGATGCCAAGTTTATAATTAATATAAATATCCTACAATGTCTAGCAGAGACACAGTAATATATACATGGAATATTTTGCACGATGCAAAGTACTTTTCACTGTTGCAAAGTGCCTTTGCACTGCCAACAAACACCCTGATTCACGGAACAGTGCAAAGTGTCTTTCGTACTTTTCACTGGTGCAAAGTGACTTTGCACTGCCAACAAACACCCTGATTCACGGAACAGTGCAAAGTGTCTTTCGTACTTTTCACTGGTGCAAAGTGACTTTGCACTGCCAACAAACACCCTGATTCACGGAGCAGTGCAAAGTGTATTTTCGCAGTGCAAAGTGACTTTGCATGGTAAAAGGACACTTTGCACTGTTCCGTGAATCAGGGTGTTTGTTGGCAGTGCAAAGTCACTTTGCACCAGTGAAAAGTACTTTGCACCGTGCAAAATATTCCATGAATCAGGCCCTAAAGTGTTTTAATTCATTTCAGTGAGGTACACTTGTTGACATGCATAAAAGATGTAGAAGATAAAATACACATAATAACATTCTGCAAGTCTTTGCCAAACAATGACTACAAGCAGGTTACATTATCACAGCACGTTGTTTGGGGTCTGCCTCTAAGTCTTCGGTGCAACTTTGTGAGCAGCACATGGGATTTTTTAGACTGAGCTGACTTTCCCCATAACTACTGGAAATATAAAACAACAATTATAACCGTTACTTACATGCTTCTATGGGGTTTTGCATATTTGCCAGTTGTGTTTAGTGTGTGATTTGTATACCTTTCAAATCATCTCCATATAACTGTATTGCTTTCCTGATTTAATGCCATGTCTGTTTTATCGACAGTATTGTCCAAAACAACACCATTTATGAATGGTAAAAAGGTATTGTTTTAGCTATTGCAAGCCAAACATGAATCCATATGTGTACCATCCAGGCATGAGAAATTCCAAAATTGCAGAAAGGTTTTAAACACTGGCCTCACTATTGAACTGAGGCGTGTGATTCAGAGCAAATCATTCTATCACAGGTGCCTTGTCTGACGTAATAGGGGGGGGGCTCTAAAAGTTAATCATTTTCGGGGTGCAGATTATAAAAAAATAAACCTGGTTCATGGTTAGATTATAGACTGGCTCCATATATAATGATCACAGTGACTAGTCATATATTGCACATCTGAAAGGTATTCGTTTCTGTTTGCTCATGGCAGCTGCTTGTAATGTAACTTCCCACGATGCCCTTATCAAAGAATGACGTCACGTTCGCTGATCTCAACACACATGCAAACGAGGGGGGGGGGCATTCCTCTTTTGTTGCACAGGGCCGCCCCTGGCAGGGTGGTGGCCATGAGTCAGGCTTGGTGCATTCTGGAACAGGGGGAAAAGACTGATTGAACACGTGAGCACAAACATGCTGACTACTCCTAACCATTGTTCATGAAGAAGAGCGCAATAACAGCATCTGTAATCCCATCATGTGTTGGTCGCTTCTTCCACCCAAATTACACAGCGACACATTGACACCTGGCCAGTCCTGGAATAATCAAATCAATGATATGCTTTACTCGGATAAAATAATCCAGAAACCTTCATACTCAATTAAAAAACCTTGCAAATTCATACATCATTTCATAAAAAGATACATCTTTCAAACCACGGTAAATATTACAGCTCTGCTAGACAGAGTCCAATCCCATTTCTCTTGATCTGAGTGCGTACGGTAGATGCATGAGCAGAGTCCCGGCCGCCCAATGGGAATCAGCACCCAGAAGGAAAAATATAGGGCCGCTCTGCATTGTCGATCCATGTCGGACTTTCAGGATACCCCTGATTAATATGCATGAGATACGTTTGCATACAATGCTTCTAAATGTAGGCATATCTTTGCTCATGAATATTAATGAGGGATATCCTGAAAACCCGTCAGGCTTCCGTCCTCGAGGCCTGGAGTTGGACAACCCTGGTCTAAAAGATGTTCTTTTTAAAAGGGAAATGAATGATGAATTTCTAATCCCTGAGTATGCTGGATGAAATCCCCAGGAAGGGCATTCCATAGCAAGCAGTTCACAGCATGTGCATTCGGCGCTCCTCGTGACGGCCACAAGCCTGCAACCGCCCCCAGTGGGGACAGATTAAACCTCGCCCGCTCTTTCTTTAAATGAGACCAGAGCAAGTCATCAGAAATCATGTTGACAGATCGCGTCATAAATACTCATTTATTTGTGCCAATTTTTTCTGCTATTGTTCACATTAAAAAAACCGTTTAAAACTCATCGTATTGTTTGTGAAAACTCGATTGGTTACAATCAAAGGGTTATGAAAACTCCCGAAGAATTTACCAGGGTCAAATGTTTCATTCTATAAGAGAGATCTACGGAATTGGCTTCGCGTGCAAGTACGTCTTCTGAATTTAGGTGAGATCAAATGGCTTTCCTGCTTTTTGAGGCTCGAGCGGTTCCATATGCAATTCATCCTCAAGACGTATCCTCCTTCCTTACTACCTCATGCAGCGAATAAGTAGGAGCTGAGGCTGGCAAGCCAAGCAAACTCTCCAAAAATGAGTGCGATACGCTCGGAAATCCAAGGTCAGCCTCCTCTTAAAGAGGAGGCTCTTCTTCCATGGCTTCGGGTTTTGCTGGGTAGACATCGGCTGCGCCCTGAATGGCCGGGCACATCTCTATGCCTCCTTAGGACAGAGCCCCTTTTGTATGCAGCTTGCCTATGTGTTGTGTCACCGCTAGTCTGGCATTAAAAGTGAAACCGAAGTATTCATATGATGTACAAAGTTTTATTGTCTCCTCAGTCCTCACCTGCCTTAAACATTGGTGAGCTTAATGCGTTTCAGTCCAGTTTGGTGCACCATTATAGCTGATTGTGAAGCATTCTGCAACATGTCACTGTAAGTTCCTGCTCTTGTCTTTACACCCTGCTGTGGCTGCCCCCCCCCCACCTTGCTAACTGAATCACGCTGTACTCTCTTGGACTATGCATCAGTCCACGGCTGGGCCCCTCCGGTGCCACCTTCAATGTGCTTGCTCCACTCCCCTGGAATGCGCTCCTCTCTGACTTCAAGGCTGTTGCATCAGTGACTCTTCAAAACAAGGCTCAAACTCCACCTGCTAAGGAGCGATCAAGACCCCAGGAGCCTTTGACTATTCTGTCTTAACTAGCCTCTCCACCCACCCTTCTTGCTAACGTCTCACATGATCACGCAGACATACACTGTAATCAGTCCGGATAAGTTTGGGCCATACCTAGTTATGCACCACAAGGATCTGACATAGGTTCAGTGTTGACCACCGCTTGGGTGGGTGCAAATAGGCTGGCCCACAACCTGTAGCTGGATAAGGATGTGTATTACACCTTACACCAGGCGCAGGTCTATTCTTGGTTCAAAATGCATCCATACTGTTATAGTCATTACACTCTTTAAATGATTGAAACAGCAAATCAAGATGGTTTCTACAGTTAATTGGATTAGTTTTAATTGTAACTACATGAGTCCAAGCCTATAATGTGATCACAGTGCATATATTAATCACTGATTGCCCAATTGCCTATACATAAAACATATGCCCCCCAAGTCTCTCGATGAACTCAATATATAGGTATTGGCATAGTTGACTTAATGCCAACTTGACCTACTCTGATTTGACTGCATCTTTTTGGTTGAATTTGGTAGGTCAAATGGTATGATATTTGAATTCAAAAATAGTTGTGGGGTAAGGGAATGGGTTGAGGTTGGGGAAAGTCGGGGGAGGGGGCGGGGGTCTCCCCTCCTGCATTTCGCCCCCCCCCCGCATTAGGTCAAAAATAATTTGACCAAAAAAGTTAGGTCAAATCGGCAGTAGGGCAAGTTTTTTAGGTCAAATAACCCATATCCAATATATATGCATTCGAATCCTCGAACGTAGGCACAATTGTGTTCAATAATTTGTCCACATCCCAATTTGTTACACTTCTTTGCCGGGGCAGTATAGATGAATTTTGAACCAAGTATAGGCCTGCGCATGGTGTAAGGTGTAATACAAATCCATACATTGTTATCATGTACATACCGGCCTCATGTGTTTTTTGTTTTGGATTTGTAGAGCGCACTACAGCCCACAGGCATCGAGGCGCTATAAGGAAATTTACGAAGGCTTGCTTGAGGATTACAGGAAGCGGCCCATGGACAGATGCTTAAAGACAGTTTGATAGTTACAGTTGCTCATAGGTTACATTACATAGTACAGTGGGTGCATAGCATAGTGTGGCAGACCCATTCCTAATACAGTAGATGCGCTAGGGGATGGTTACATATGCAGTAAATAGCTCTTTGGGACGGGCCATTTCAGACAAACGGCCACGTTTTTATGGCCTTGCGGAAGACTGCATGAGAGTCGATCGACCTGAATTGGGCTGGGAATGTGTTCCAGAAGGTCGCAGCCATGGTTGGGAAGCTGGAGCCTCCAGCACGCACTCTGCATGTATGATGTGTTGTCCCCTGTTCCTTTTCCTGTGTCCATGTGCCTATGTTACCCCTTCATCACCAAGTCCACCTCATCCAACCTGTAAAGGCTGCCTCCGGCTTCTGTAATTGCATATGCTCTGTGCGTCGCTTCTGTTCCAAATGACAGCCTGGCTTTTCGTAAACACAGGCAAAGTGCAATGTATGCAGAGAGCACTTCGTGACATGTGGGCCTGTGGGTGTTCTGTAATGAGGGAAGCAGAGCGTGTTCTTTCACACGTGGGTCTGTGGGTGCGTTTGGACTGCATTCCGGCCCATTTATTCTGGTGGCATTATCTGAAATGAGACAGCATGCATTCTGCAACATACATTCCTCCAGGGACAGCATTCCAGATATTTTGGCCTATTGCAGAGCGAGATATGCGAATTGAATCATTTCTGAAAAAAACTCTCTTTTACTGTAGTCATTTTGTTAGGAAATGTGTAATTGATTGTATTTTACACATTGTGTTCACAGTTTTCTATCCCAGTGCTGTATTACGATGGGTAATGCTATCAATGTTTAGATCCAGTGTCCTAACCTATTAAAGATTTGCATAAGCTGTATAATATGTCCGCCGTATGTGGGCTTTCTGGCGCAGGTGGTCCTGTGTGGGCATCTCTACCAGGCAAAGCGAATGTGGTCTTTCACTTCTTAACATTGAGTGCCTCAGAGGGCCTACTGTTCAATGTTGCCCTGTAGTGTGGCTTCTGCTCTGGGTGTGATATGATATGATATGTTATTTATAACGCACTTAATACCCAGAGGTTTCCGAACCTGTGTTGCTCGGCGTGGTCTTGCTTCCAAGGCGAGCACGTTGCTCTTGTGCTATCCTCCCAATACAAATGACCAGGGAAAGGAAGCCTGTGGGCCTATTAGTAAGACCAATCGGTTTATTACAAAGAAAAAGGATTCTTAAAGAAAAATGTGTGGCAATCTGCATTTTTTCACGCATAAGGGTGGTGTAACAGACGTTACCCGCTCATTGTTTTCAGAAATAAGGGAGGTAAAACTAAGGTTCAAAAACAAGGAAAGGGGGACGATCATGGGTACAACTTTAGACTAAGAGTGCCAGCACCGGGCCCTTAAACCCACTCTGCCAGGCATCGCGCTGCAGCAGCCTCTCCAGAAACACGGAAATGTCAAGCACTCACTGTGAGCACAGCCATTTTGTAGCACTTGAAAGAGTTACAGAGCAGTACGTGCATTTAAAACCATGATGCATTTAAAACAATAATCACATAGATCCTTTTGAACCAGGGTTTCAAATTGAATGCCCTTTCGATTGACAGTGCCTGGGGCATTGCCATTGTAAACTAAGTACGCACACGGGTACGCACTTGTGAATTCGTCCAAATTAAGTTTGGTAGCGATGGGGGTAGCAACGGACTTGAGTTCTAGAACAACAATCCGGACAACAATTTAATTGCAGGGTGCCAATTAAAGCGAATTTGCTTTAACACCTGCTCCGGCTAGCTGAAGTGGTCTACGGGCAACAAAGTCAACAAACCAGCCGACAAAGAGCTTTCACACTCCGGTTTCACGCAGGAGGTATCATGCCCACAACACAAACCAGGGATCCAAGGAACCAAGCCCAGGCAGTGCACAAGCCGGGTCCAAAAGATAGAGCCGAGGATAAAGCAAAGCCGGAGGCAAGGCCACACCAGGAACCCAGACCAGGGGCCACACCACGCACATGCCTCTGCTGCTCTAAAATGAAGAACAGTCCAGAACAGCGAGAAGGTGGCCATGTGTGCGTGTGCGCCCATCACCCCACCACACTATAACACATTTAATTGGCTGACAAACAGCCAATGAAAATTCGTATAATCTGTTGCTATGATATATGGAAGGGGGGAAAAGCCTACAGCCCCAGCCCACAGACTGTGCGCTTCTAGGTCTGCCCAGAAAAGCACCCCTTTTCCGCATTTTTGAGAACGAGCATGCGTACCATAAATATTAGTGAGTGCCACCACCACGTTTAAGGGCCTCCTATGTACCAGCAGAATAAAAGCTCTGCTTCTGAACGTAAATCCTAGTTGGTGGTGTGTGCCTTTCATGATATGTAAAAACAGAGCATTCAAATCTGGGATCACGTGCCTTAGATGAATGCATATTCCTCATGGTGCTGGATGCTTTCCTGACTTAAAAAAAAATCATAGGTACAGTTGTCAAAATGCAGAAAGACTTGGCGTCTCTGATGCAACAACCGTAGAAACAACAGATAATTGTCTTGGACTGCCTTTACATATGTTTTGTTCGATATACAGTTTCTTCTTCTACACTGTTTGTAAAAATCATTAAATTGATTAAATCAACTAAATAAATAAATACATTGTCTTAAGTGCTGCAAAGAAAAATGAATCATTTCAGTGCAGTCCAACATTAATCTTTGCTGCTTTGAAAAATCTGCTCAAAGTTTAATGGCCATTTCAAGAATAGACAACTTTGTGGAGCAAATTCTATGCTTTTGATGTAATTTGCATGACCATGATGCATTGCCCAGTAGCTCTAAACTGGTGGTGCATTTCCTACGATGAATACTAGGTGGCATGTGTGGTCTGTTTTCTAATAAGACCCATTCTACACTCACATTAATAGTCATTTTAAGAACATCTAATTTTTTGTTTTTTTTGTTTTTTAAGTATTTTATTATTAAAATACATTGGCATACAAGGCTGATTTGGAACATACAGAAAACAATCCAATGGAAATATAGTAGAAACAAACTCTCCAATGTAAACTGATAACGCATGAGAGGCCTAATATGCAGAACCAAACAAGATACTTCTTAATGCATACATGTAGCATTTAGGCAACATTTCAAAATAGACCAATATGTGGATAGTATATATATTATATGCAGAACCAAACAAGATACTTCTTAATGCACACATGTAGCATTTAGGCAACATTTCAAAATAGACCAATATGTGGATAGTATATATATTATATGCAGAACCAAACAAGATACTTCTTAATGCATACATGTAGCATTTAGGCAACATTTCAAAATAGACCAATATGTGGATAGTATATATATTATGAAAATTAAAAATGTAAAGATCAAACAGGGCAGACAGGACGGACAGTAACAAAAGGGATGGAAGGGAACAACATATTACTTGCTGGTCCAATTAAGGGCTAGGTAATGTATTTTTAAATACTCAGTGAACAACCTCCATTTCAATTCTTGTTTGCTTTGTAGAAGTAGAGATGAACTTTTTTCCATTCTATGAATGTTACAAATCGAGTTCCACCATATTTTACAATGCAGTTTTTTTAAGGTCTTTCGAAGTTATGGTTTGGATAGCTATTGCGATAAACATCAAACAATAATCCTTATTTTTACCAATGGCAGGTTGAATGGCTGAGCTTCCTAGATACAGAAAAAAAATGCAAAGTTCTTGTTGTAATTGAAAAATAGATTTTAGCACACTCCATACAGTTTTCCAGAATACTTTTACATGAATACAATCGAACACTAGGGGCCTCATTACGACCCAGGCGGTAAGGTGTTAACGGCGCCGTAAAAGGTGGCGGCGCCGTTAACCCCTTACTGCCTAATTACCAGGTCTGTTTGCGGGTCCCTACCGTAACGGCTGGTTTTACCGGCCGTTAAGGAAAAAACCCGCAAAAAAGGGACTTTTGAGGTAATTACGGTACCGCAATTTGCGGTACCGTAATTACCCCCTTCCCCATTCCCATTGAGCCCTATGGGGGCAAAAATGGGAATGGGGAAGAGCCAATAGTGAATGGGGAATTACCGCCCCGCCAACCTTGGAATGGGGCGGTAATTCCGCCATCCACAATGGCGCAATCAGTAAAATACCGGCGTCAGCCATGGCGCTAATAGCGCCATGGTTAACGCCTGGGTCGTAATGAGGCCCTAGATGTCTAAAGGATCCTTTCGTACATGAGCAACTCCAGCAATTTTCATCTTGTGTAAAACCACCCTTGAATAGGATTGATGGAGTTATAAAAACCCTATGATGAAAGAAGTATAGAGTCTGGAGCAGACTTGCAGTTACAGTAACTTTAGAAATGTCTTTCCCTATCAAAGGCCATTTCAAATGAGAGTGTATCAGTGAGCAATCCAGTTTCCATTCCATTTGGCTTTTCCATGGAGCTTTATTTTCAGACCCAGATATAAGTGTTTTGTAAAACATTGAAGCATTGAAATTTTGATTAAGTATATGTTGCATTTTGTTATCTTGTTACGTATTATCACTACAGGTTCACCCCTGTTCTTCCAAAACCATCAAGGACCACATCGACTCCCTGGCTCCTGCCCTGGCTGATTTTTGCAACCACTCCTTCGCCTCTGGAGTCTTCCCTTCCCCCCTCAAGCACTCCCTTGTGCACCCCCTCCTCAAGAAACCCTCTTCTGACCCTTCCTGCCCGGCCAACTATCGCCCAATCTCCATTACTCCCTTCCTGGGCAAGCTCATGGAGAAACTGGCCATCTCCCAGCTTAACCTCCACGCTGAATCTGTTGGTAGTCTTCATGACCATCAATCTGGCTTCAGAGCTGCCAGAAGCACGGAAACTGCTCTCCTGAACATCCGTGAGGACCTGCTCTCGAACCTCGATTCCAACACTCTGTGTGTTCTCATTCTACTCGATCTCTCCTCTGCCTTTGACACTGTCAACCATGCCATCCTGCTCAACCGTCTCCGTGATAACCTGGGTATCACTGGTCAGGCTCTGGCGTGGCTGACCTCTTTCCTTTCCAATCGACCCTCCCAGGTCCAACTGGGGTCCTTCCTCTCTGACATCTTTTTCTCCTCCTGTGGTGTTCCCCAGGGATCTAACCTCTCTCCCTGGCTTTTCAACCAGTATCTGGCACTCTTTGCCCTCCACATCGCCGCTCTCTGCCCCAACTTCCAGTGCTAAGCGGACGATACCCAGCTCATTTTCAGGCTACCCTCGGCCTCCTCCTCTCCTTCCCTCATCTCTGACTGTCTGTCTGCTATCCAGGAATGGTGTGCCGCCAATGACCTTTGCCTTAATGCCAGTAAGACTGAGATTCTACTTATCGGCACACCCACTCCCTCCTTCCCTGCAGCTCTCTGGCCGGCCTCCCTTGGCCCCCTTCCTGCTCCTACCTGCAAGGCAAAAAACTTCGGGGTCATCTTCGACTCCACACTCTCCTTCTCTCCTCATATATCAGACGTCTCTAAGAAGTCACACTACCAGCTGCACCTCCTCAGAGGTATTCTTCCCTTCCTCTCCTTCCCCCAGAAGCTCACTGTCTCCCGAGCCCTGGTTCTCTCAAAGCTGGACTACTGTAACAGACTCTATCTTAATCTGCCTGCCTCCACTCTCCGCCCTCTGCAACTCATCCAGAACAGAACTGCGAGACTTGTCCTTGGCCTCAAGCCCAGGGACCGTATCTCTCCAGGACTGAAATCTCTACATTGGCTCCCAGTGGCTGCGAGGATTAAGTTCAAAACCCTCTGCATTGTCCACAAGGCCTTCTGGGGCCTGGGGCCCAAATACCTTCAACTCTCTCTTCCTAAATATCTTCCTTCCCGAGCCCTTCGCTCATCCGGCTCCAACTCCCTCAGGGTCAGCCGCTTCTCGAAGCAACGAGCTGGGGGTAGATCTCTCTCTGCAGCAGGGGCCTCCCTCTGGAACAGCCTTCCTGCCTCCCTGAAACTTGAGGAGAACCACCTCTGGTTCCGGAAGCACCTCAAAACCTTCCTCTTTGCTTCTGCTTTCTCTCTCCCTCTCCCCTGCTTAACAGCTTTAATTCTTCACTGAATCTGCTCTGAATCTGCAACTGGGCCACTCTCAGTGACCTTGGTCCAGGGCCCAACCACTCTCCACTTGCACTGCCTTCCTGGCACCCCCCTGCACTGCGGGACTGTCATTGTATCCTTACAGCCCCCCCTTCCCAGCACTTGTTCTGCATCTACCTTGCACTTGCCACCAGCTGGCCTTATTTATTATTTTTTACGCTACTTACCTTGTACTGCACTCCCCCACTCCCCTTCCCCTTGCACTTTTCCCTTCCCCCCACCCCTGCACTTGCGCGATCTGAATGACACCAGGCCTAGTAGGATCGTTGTCTGTCTTCCCCTTCTCCCCCCCCCGCCTCGTCGCGCCTTGAAACACTTGTGTATAGGCACGTTACAAATGCCATATCATATCATATCATATGTATTAGCAAATCGTAATGAACCCCAATCACATCTACCAAATGTATGTATTGACACATAAATGTCCTTGGAATGTGATATTTAATTACCATCTCATTGAAAGTAAGAGGTATCCCCTTTACAAAGAATTTTCCCACATATTTAAAGCCACGAAAGAGCCATGGTTGACCTCCTCTCCAATTTGAACTTCAACTGCATACGGCAGCAATTGGGCTGACCAAAATACTTTTTCTGAATCATCAAAGTGCATGGGCTTACCCCCTAGTCGGGACCAGGCTTTGTAATTGATCAGGTCCAAATTAATGGCAAACCGATTGAGAATGTCACTTCCTAAATAGAATGCAGCAGGGACATCTCACACGACCCAACAATTATGTACTATGCTTTTGTTTCCTATAGAATGTTTGAGCATACACCTTCTAGGCAGGAGATGTTTGGAATTGGGAGTTTCCAGACCCATTTCCCACTTATCGATCAATTTAAATGTGAGAATGGCTGGATCTTTTGGGAGCTGTCTGGACATGGCTTTGCTGATGAAGCTCTTACCGTTGTTCACACACAATCGGGCGAGAACAGATTCCTTCCCCTCATTTAACTGAATAGGGATGAATAACCGTTCTCTAATTTTCTGAATGTCAGCTAAAGTTTGAGCTGGTTTCTCATCACTTTTGGCTATGGGATTGGGATTTTCAGATTCTGAATTGGCATAGAATTTGAAAGTATTCCCTTCCAGTGTGGAATGCCACTTGAAACTGGAATGAAGGTTGATTTTCAGGAATAGAGAGGAGTTCCCATCACCAGTTGGTTGTCCTGCAGCAATTACCGTCACGTCAGGTATTTGATCTTTCTGGAAATTAAACTCAATATGATCAGGTTTTTGTTCAACCATCTGGCATGTGCCATTTAAACTAACATGGTTGACACTCTGTTTCAATTGTATTGGCCTGTTAGTCTGAGTCCAGAGGACATTGTTCACACAGTCTATTAGGGGTGACAACCTACTCAGGATGTAATTTCCCAGTATACAGGGTGTGCCCTCTGGAGTCACGACTATGACCGGATGTTTCACGTTGTATCACCCAATTTTTATTTCCAAATCCGCAGTCCCCTCGACAGGAATTTCATTCCCATTAAAATTCTGGAGTTGTTCAGGAAGAGGGGTGAGAGGGATCTGGTATCTCTCACCCCTTCCTGAATTTAGCTGATCAAAGACCCTTTTTGACAGAAAAGTGGCTTGCAATCCAGTGTCCACCAGCGCCGAAAATGTACATCGCCCTTGCACCTGGACCGGGGCATAAAATCTACACTCCTTTTCCTCCAGGGGGCAAAGATAATGTGCATTTTGGACAAGTTGGGTTGTCAATTTCCTTATTTTTGACTCCGACACAGGGGTAGTTTGGGCATAATTCTGTGTGGGAGTTTGGGGATCTGAAAGAAAAATTTGACATTTGGATATTTGGGGAGTTTCAGGCTCCCCTTTTTCTGGTTCTGGGCTGCCCCCCCCTTTTTGGAGGCAGTCAACAGAATTGGTTTGTGAGGTTCGGGATCCCTCTTTTTCTGATTCTGACTTGCCCACCCCTTTTTGGAGCCAGTCAACAGAATTGGTTTGTGAGGTTCGGGATCCCTCTGTTACTATTGGGTTTCCTGGATGCTCATTCTGGAGTTCAATGATGGGCGATTCTGACTCAGTCCCCACATCCACCCATTCTTCATTTAAATCCCTTGGGACCCAATTTTCTTTCAGAGGAGTCCCCCCGTCCCCAAAGGAGAAGATCTTTTTCTCAGAATCATCTGAGGATCCTTCCCCTTCAAATGGGAGAACACTAACTTCCACCAAAAAAATGGCTCTTTTTGAATTCTTTATTTCTCCTACCCACCCTCTGTTCCTTGGGTTGCAGATTTTCAGGAGCAGGAGATTTTTGTTCCGGTTACTGGGTGTCCAGGGGCTTTTCACGAGTAAGGAAGGAAGCTTCCTCTGGGGCTTTACACCCGCTTCCCCCCGTGCCTCCTCCTCTGGAACCAGTGAGTTGTCAGGGTTCTCGGCCGTCATTGTTCTGGGGTTACCAGATCCTTGGTTTGTGGGGTTCTGAGCCGCCATGTTTATCTGAGGGTTCTGTTGAGCCCTCAGCATGTGACCCAAATCCTGGGTAAGGTTTTGGACCTGGCGCTCCAGTTGGGACACCCGTTCTGGCTTGTAGGGGGGTCTCTGGTGAACCCTAGGTGGATCACGGGAAGGGTAACTATCCCTTCTCCCGTAGTACCCTGGATATTGTGAATTTTGGTAACCCTCCACCTTTGGCCTCCCCTCTCCCGGATTGGGTTGTCTGGGGTCCTGAAATCGGGGGATGAAAGGAGGGTTGTCCTGCGGGCCGGGATTTTGTGAGTATTGGGGGAAGAAACTTAAGCCAGCATTTGGGGAATTACTGCCCTCCTGGGGGAAGTTAGGAGCGAAGTTTCCCGGGGCAGTACTTACCTGATTGGAACCCCCCCTTGGGCTGGGGGATTCCATACATACCCCAGGATTGGTTGGTTGCTCTTGTATCGGGGGCTGATATAATCAGGGGAGTTAGGGGCTCCATTAGTGGGATTACCTCCCTGACTGCCACCTGTTTGTGATTGGCCTAAAGGCCTTCTGGGTCTTTGATTTTGCTGATCTTGTGCAGATATATTTTTAGGCCTCTGCATCTCTAGGTCTAAAATGGGGGCAACCTTCACATCTGCCACCTTAACAGCAGCAGGGGTGTTGGCTGGTTTGGGGTTTTTGTTCAGATTTTCATTTTCTGCAGGTTTTTGAACCTCATAAATGCAGGTCGCCTGCTCTACGACCCAATCCAGAGATATTTTCTCCTGGAAGTCCCTCACCAGCTGGGTCATAACATACTTGGGGAGCACATGTAATTAAGTGGTTACAAACTCCCTGCTATCCGTGCGCACCCTCCTAGTGGTTTGTGCAAAAGCGCGTTTGAGCTCCTGCACAAACTCTTGTGGGGCCTGATCTTCCCCGCACTGCACATTGTAGGCCGCTTTGCGAGCCTCCTGGGGGTTTCTGTGGGCGGAGAAGTGTTTCAAGATGGCCACCCTATAGGTGGACCATCTTGAATGGTCTGGTCCTCCAGTCCAGCAAAGAAACTAGAGTACTCAAGAGAGAATGTCCATTTTACATACTCCATGCAATTCTTGTCTTTCATATGAAAAGTGTCCATCATCTGCTCATAGATTTCCAAGTGTTCCCAAACAGAATATTTGTCATTTTTATGGTATGGCGTTATGACACTCCTAAGGGCCTTAATTTGCCTAATGAGGTCTTTTGTCATAACTCTCCTGAGTTTGTTTGCTTTCTTTGGCTTAGTCAACCGAGTCCACTCGCCCTCAGACTCAGAGGCGCTACTAGTTGAGGTGCACTCATGATCATCTAGGCTCTCCCGGATACTGCGAACTTGAGAGGGGCTCACAGAATGGTGGAGCCTAGTTTCTCCACTCCTGTGGGGCACAGGAGAGTAGTCTTCTAACTCCTCCCTACTCCCAGGGTTGGCAGAGTATTCACCCACTGCCCTAATTGGGTAGAGGTCTTCAGGATGCTCTTTTGAGGCCTCGTTTCATTGGGTTTTTCATCAAATTGGACCAACTGGTTCCTTGGAAAGTAATATTTCTGTGGATCTAATTCCATGACCCTCCCCTTATAGGAGACTTCCTTGTCGGAGATATCAGCCTTACTGTTTGGCTATCTATACAGGGAGACCCGTCCATCCATTTCTGGGTGGCGCTGACCTGTCAGTTCTATCACGCTTGGTCTATTAAATTCTGATGGCCTCATGGTTTCTGGCTCATGTGAACCAGTAGCCATGAAGTCAGCAGTGTGCAACGTGTTAAATGGGTTTGAGTCCCTTAGTACAGAGGTTTTTATGCTATGATCAGGGGTTGCCCTGTCCCTCTCTACCTGTTCAGGGTCCCTCCAGTTAGGATTAAATCTAGCACCCTCTTTCTCCAATCGTGCTAGTTTCTGCTTCTCAGCCCCTACTTCTTGATAATAAGCACAGATTTTAGCCTTTTGCTCCGCTATCAAGGCTTTACTGGCCTCTAGAACCAGCTCTTGCGCTGCCACTTGTTGGTGGAGTCCATCATTCTTTTTACAGAGGGCCTCATCGTCTCTCTGCGCTTTTCTTTATGGCCCAAATGGGGTTTCTTTATTTCCAAACTCCATGCGCTTTACTATATTAAGGGGCATAACCGCTTTACTTCATCAATACCCCGTCTCTTGTTAACCCCTTGTGCTTTGGGCCCCTGTGTGATGGGACTTACTTCAGGATGGCTGGGGGCCGTGGTCACCCTCTTTCTTCTGATGCTCCCCCACCACAGCTTTCTTCTGTTTCTAGCTCAGGTTCTTGAAAATCCGCGTTGCCATTGCCACAAAGCTGCTTCTGTAGTCATCTTAGGTTTACTTGTAAATTCTTTATTTTAAGTTACATGAGCTCTTAAGTATAGAAAGACCACCGGGTCCCATCACCGAGGCTCAACTGACAGCATTGGAACTGTGGAGCCAAACTCATAGGCAAACATTTCAAGCACTTTGATAGTGTTCTAAGCCAGCTCATTACCGTGCATTAAGCAACATCATAACAGATTTCAATTAGGCGACAGACACCTTGGTCTCGGCCTAGTATGCAGCGCACGACTGAAATGCTTATCTTCTTATATCGATTCAATATTGAGATGGTACACCACTCATATCACACCCCCTTTTCAAATACCCCAGGTCACAATGGACCATGAACCAGGCTGGTTAGTAAAATACAATATTTATGTTTTTATTTTAAAATTCAAAAGAAATCATAAACTTTTTAATATGGGACTGCAATCACCAATGGGGTGATAGTTACAATGAAAATGTGAGCAATGCACTGGGTTGAACCTGCTAGTGGAACATAGACACAGCACGGCGGAATAGGAGCACTTTTTCATTTAGGAATGATAGCACCCAAGTTAGGATTTCCCCCTACCATGTTCCCTCAACCCAAAAATAATCAATTCTGAGTGGATAAACAGAAGCAGCAGGTACTCAGGAATGAGAAATAGGAAACATAATCCAAATCCGAACTTCTGTTAAGAGAATTTCCACACCTTCAAGTAGTTTCATAAATTTTATTGGATTAAGCGTACGCGACAGCAGGCACTGCCAAGAGACAAACTCCAACTGACCATTAACAATTCCAGAACATAGCAACATAGATAAACATTCCTAATTGGAACTAAATGAGCTCATCATGTTGCTTAACCCATATGAAGTAATAGGCATACTCATTTACTTTAATAGAACTTGTCAACAATAAATAAACTATAAATGATTTGAATACATAGAAGCATATACATCAAATGCTAATCATAACAACTTCCTGCCCCAAATAAGAGAGAAAAATGGATTTTAAACCCCTTTCGATGTTATAAAATGACACTCAGAAATTGACAAATAAATAATGAATGTGTGTTAAAAACCTTGAAGCAAATATAATTCCTCACTAAAGCAACAAAGCAAAGACTTTAATAATCACAAAGAATGGTGTACCAAAAGCATACAGTTCGAAAATGATTGGCAAGTTTAAAACACATTGCAGCAAAATGACATGTGTGAAAGTTGCATTTTTTCCATTCCCGCCTAAAATTAACCAAACGGTTTTTAATAAAAAACGGGTGAAGTACACTGATTAGGAGCTGGGGTGTAGAGGTATATCTCAGGTACCATATGGAGGTGAAAGTAAGTCTCTAGCTGATAAATTGAAAGAGATATGGAAGGTAGAGTGAGGTTCGTTTATAGGAAAATTGAGCAGTGAAAAGAGGAATCGGCTTTAAAATTGAAAGGCAAATCTCACTTAAACTAGATTTAATGGCTAAGAAAAGAGGAACGCCACCCGTGAATCTCAAAAGTTACGCTGCAGTTGTAACCCTTCACACAGTGTACCCCTTTTCTTAAGGAAAAATTAATTCATTTAAACACAATATCGCTAATGACTTAGGATCTATGCAAGACAGAAATGTAGAGAAACGTGGCGCTAACACTAGAAATCAATGGCAAAGTTGCAAGAATGATTCTGACAGTTTTAACAAGTTATCAGGATAAGGATAGGATGACTTAGAGAGTGGGATAAGGACCAAGGCAAGACAAGATATACTTTGGGTTCAGATGGGGTAGGGATGATACTTACAGTCCACTTTTAGTTTGGGATTTTGGACTGTCAAGGGTTCTGGTCACTACACGGCAGGGCGCCTGGCAAACAGCTGGGCAGTTCTGGTCACCAGATGGCACTTCTGGACTGGCAATTCAGGTCACCGGATACTAAATATCAGCTGGATGGCAGGATAGCAGGATGCATGCAGTTTGTGGGATCAGAATACTTCCCAAAAACAAGACAGCTTTCCCCTTTTTAATGGGAGTATGGTGGGTTTTCAGAATTGAGGCCTTGCTGGAGCAGGATCAGGAATGCTTGGGTTTTGCAGTGGGCCCTGGAGTAGGGTCAGAAATGCTTTGGCCTGGTAGTTGGGATCTGGAATCTGGATGGATGGAACAGAAACAGGACGCTGGCGCAGGAAAATCAGGAAGAGTGTGTCTCTACAGTCTTGTCAGGGACTTTTATTTATAATGCCTAGTGACATCATCAAAGTATATGCCTGGGGCAGGCTTAACTAAACACGCCTTTAACAACAGAATTGGACAAGGGTCATAGTCTACGCCTCGCTCTCAGCTTGTTGGACTTCAAGAAAATGATATCAGATTTATGGTGTGAGTTTTACAATGTCCAAAAACCTCCCGTAGTTACTTTAACTAAAATCCGATTTTGCCACAAACACACATTTATACAATTGCAATCTCTTAGCAAATTATATACACAGGTTACATATTTTGTGCAGTACATTGCAGTCCAATGCTTCAGTCTGTGAGACCTTGTTTCACCCTTCTACCAGTTTTTCGCGCTTTTAAAGGGATTTATATTACTCAAAATTCTATAACTTTACGCATGTGTGTGGATTGTCATATGGGATATATGTACAAAAATTAGCATTTGCAACATGGATACATGGATGCTTTTCTGGTAATCTGCCATATTTTGTCATTTCTGTCCCCAAGGTGTCAATGAATTCTACCATGTCTTAAAAGAAAGCCCATAAAATTATATTTAAAACTGCCAACTTTTTTACATTTTTACTAATTATTGCTGCAGAGATAAAAGTCTTTATAGTTTATTTATAAAATAGTCTTTGGAACCAAATGGCAGTCCATGTCACTGGATTATTTTTTTTCCTTCCTTCAACTGTTGCTAACTGTCATTTCCTTCAAAGCAAGGTGGAGGTTTCTCAGCTTAATTGAATGTTTTATTGCCCTTTCACACTTCACAGGTTCGTGTCCCAGGACTTCTATTGTCCCAGCCTGGAGCACAGACAAATGTCTGACGAGCATGTGAACTTTCTTTGTCCTGGCCCATTCAAAGTTTTACAAGCTGCCAATTATCACCTTCGTGTCCTGGAAGTTTATGGTGCGTCTCCCTTCCTAGGGGGAAGTTTCAGGGCTGGCAACTGGGCTGGCAACTGGAATAACTGTTTTTTTGGGAGCTAGCAAATTCAGCCCATGTGTTTTAAATCTTTATTTTCTTATTTTGGGTCCGGAATTAAAACAAACCTGTGGAATAAAAATAGCCCCTGTATGTATTATCACCAACCACAAACCCCTTCGCATTGCTAGGTAATGGCAGGCTTTCTTTCAACAGTTTACTTTTTAAATGTGCATTTTTCTCATCTGACTTCCCACTACTGCCTTGCAGCCATAGTTACACAACAGCCATAGTTACACAACAGTCTGTACAAGGCAAAGGTCTCCTGAAATGGACATGTGCACAGAGCTACAATTTCTTTTGCAGGGTACATTCCTTTGACACTTTATAGAACAAAATAAAGCGTTTCACATGCACAGCAGAAAGTCAAGTTTCTAGTTGATTTCTCTCAGAGTTGGTTTGACAGGGCCTGTCATTCAGGGATTGTGCCGGATTGTGGTGAGGCACAATAAAATATCCTGGGCATGGCAGGGCCTTTTTAATCACCATAGTTTAAGACAGAACAGATGGAATTAGCATCAAAGCAGCATTTCTAAAGGGTTAAAATGGTTCATTTTGAAGGGGAATTTTGGGTTTTCAGCAAAGCAGTGCTGCCTTTCAACTTTATTCCATTTATACGTTTCAGAGCACACTGGCATGCTTTTGCAGTGTGTCCCCTTGTTCCATCCTGCCTGAAGTGTGCTTGGCAGGATGGTGCAGCCATCTTTTTGTTGCTGCAAAAATGCAGTTTTGAGGTCCTGGTGCGCCTAGCAGCCAGTGTAGCCATATTGCTGTTTCTTGCGCAAATGCAGCTTGGTGATGTGGGGAAATGCTGTTGAGTGGGTCTATATTTCCCACAGTGTAAACCTTTTTTTCTAAAGTAAAAACATGTTCCTTTTTTGTTGCACAACTAAAATAGTTGCTATTTGGAACAATCTTACAGACTTTGTCAGGGGTCATTATAACTTGGGATAATGATTCTTCCCCAACTTCTAGCCCTTGGCTTTGATGATAGGCATTATAGTGCAATAATTACCCCTAGCCGGGTCTATAAGGTTTCATTATTACAATGTTTAGAAGAGTGGCAAATCTATCACAAAGCACTATATAAAAACCTCATTCTATGTGCTCTCTCTCTATATGGGTGTTTTGTATAATATATATACATCATTCAACTTTTAACTATAAAAATACACAGCATCCCCACCCCATCAAGATATCTGTTTTTTCTCTGGTCATGCTGCTGTTAGAAAAGGCTGGTGTACCTCTAGCAAACGTACACCTGAAAACGCTGCCTCTCGCCCTCAGAGACAGAGACATAGAGTAAGACAGAGAGAGAGAGAAAGAGAGAGAGAGAAAGAGAGAGAGAGAGAGAGGGGGAATTTGATTGGCGTAGAATATGCTGGGTACAGCTATGTATTAATATTTGTATTAGTAAATGTATGTGTTTGGAAACATTTCTCTAAGTGCAATTTCTTCTCCATATTATGGACACCCCAAATGTTTTGCTTTTGTTTGACTGACCTAACCTGACTTTTTCCAGTGGAGCCGAGCCTTCAGCTGTACTCCCCTGGGCTTTTGTTCATTTGTTATGGGGAAACTGACCGGTCCCGCTGACTGTCAGAACTTGTAAACTATGTTTCCCTTAGTCTTTGACTATGTTGCCATTTTTTGGTAGCTTTTTATCTGTACACCAAGTACCTTACTGTACTGCGCACAGAGGTCTTTTTATTTTTATGGCACTAGACCCCCTCTAAGGATTTTTGGTGGTTGGACAAGTGTACCCAGGACAAACTGCTGGCAGCAGTTTACTTTACTGGTATTTTTACTTCTTTTTTATGATACCGTTTATCACGTTTGGTCCCTGACGGTGGCCAGTACCGAAAAATGGCTGTGCCACAAAGTCCTTTGTTCTGTCCTTTGGCTATCTTGTCCTAAGCCTTCCCCCAGGTCGAGCTGACACGGGACTTCCTTATTTGGGCATGCAGCCTCCCGTGAAAATCTGCATCTTTACAGGCTCCTGCGTGTCATGTGTGCTAGTCCTCAGGAAGAGGACTGGGAAAGTCTAGTCCCAATCCATACTGCTGGTGCCATGATGTCTGGTGTGCCTCAATGACTAAGACCAACATGGGCCATTAATGGCCCATGTCTGGCGTACATGCAAGAGAGCAGATCTTCCATTGGTTATCCCAGATTTGTGCGTTAACCGAATCTTGGATAAGAGAAGGGGCTCTGCATCCATTTCAGATCGATCTACTCTGAACTACAGAAGGAGCCAAGTATCCTGAAACACTGAAGAAGACCTGTGGAAACGCTAGAGATGCACCGGAAGCTGGCACCCTGAGCCTGCTGCTGTCCCGTTGGGCCCCTGTTTTTGTCATCGATCGTAGAAGGCCTGTGCGAACATCTACTCTCAACACCTCCTGATTACCCGCCAAATGAGCTTTCTCGTAAGTGTTCCTAAACTGTGCAGTGAGCAAACCAGCTCTACCCTGGGGTATCACATATGAGTGCTGCCATCTTGAGTTGACACTCAAGACTTGGGAAATGGCTAGCTTGTGGTCCTCGGCCCTCTCCCGCCAAATTTCGAAGTCCTAGTTCCTCTAGGTTGTGAACTATGAGAGTGTGCACCACACCGCAAGTCTTTGTGATTCCTGCGTCACTACGTTGTGATGACGGTCACTGTAGGGGCTTTGCCTATCTCCCCTCCTGTGTCTTAAAGCCTGCTGCTCCGAAATGTCCTTCCTCTATTCTTTGTGAGCTGAGAAAAGGCTACTGTTCCGTCATGGACAATTGTCCCGTCCCACAGCTGCTGAAAGCCAGGGCACCAAGAAATTGCAGAGTTTGAACCTACAAGCAACCTCGACTAAACTGGCAAAGTTTAGTCCTTTCTGTGCCGAGAGGCGGTGAGTACTTGCTTCACTTACTGGTGGCCCCTAGTACACTCAATATCCTTTCATGCAAGAGAATCGCTTGAAAGATCTTTAGATTGGCTGGGTTATCCTGCACTCTCTAGCGATTTCCGAACATCGAAAGTCACTCTGCCTGCAAGGGTAGTCGCTCCTCGAATAGGGGAACCTTATTCTTCAGCATCTCAAGCCCCTTCCTGAACTGCTACACCCCCCTGAAGAGGTACTGTTTTTCACTTTTGACTGCGACCGTGCATGTAAACGCACTGCTGTACTTTTGAGCACAAGACTCCCCACTTCGTAGAGGTGGACTGCTGCTTAAGTTAGGGTTTGGATTCTGAAGAGTGCCCGATAAAATAATTGTGTTAACCCCACCTTATATTACAGGTTGTGCATGCGTTTTCCCCCATCTTGCATTAGGCTAATAGCAATTTTATGTATGTAACATAGTGATATGCTTGTGTGGTAATTGTTTCTTGTTACTGTGGTTATTTGTGTTTAATTATAAGGCCTATAATCATTATATAAGGATGTTTGATATACACCTGTCTTAGAGTAATCTGTGGCTCGCTACTGTGTGTGCTCATTGTGGGCGTCCAATCACTCTCACTCCTCCTGAGACTGTCTTGGCCGCCTACCAAGCTACCTTGATTGGTCTGGCTTGTCCAAAAGGTTCCCCTGTTCCACTAAACGAGTTTGTCCTCCTAACCTTCTGCCCACCAGGTCAGAGTTTAGAAATCCATCTTAACAGTATGGAAACCCCTAAACACATGTGCCTAATTGGCAGTAAACACTCATCAGTTCCTTCTCCCCCTCTACATCGCTGCATATTTTACATCATCTAGTAACTCCTTCACCCACTTCCCTAAATCCCACAGAAGGGGATGAGGATGTCAGGATTTCTGAATTTCGAATGTAGGCATCGCTGCAATAATTTGTTTTGGCAATAGGTACAATCAAAGAACCTCCTTTTAGGCGAATCCAACTGCTTTTGAATTTGGACCAGTTGTCTGCATAGGTATATACCTCTATTTTGACTGTAGGAATAGAAGGGAATAATTTCTTGGGAGTGGTATTATCCTGTTTGTGCCAAACTGATACACGTGGTATTTCATTGGTTACATATCTGCTCCTCATTTGTGATTACTGTATTTTGGTATATTCATCTCCCAGGTGAGATCCAAAGTAATCAGTTTACACGTTCATTTGTTTGCAAATATGGTTTATTCCATGATATCCACATGTGCCTCGCTACACGTGTTTCACCTTCTTATAATCAGAAGGCTCATCAGGAGAGAATCTATGATAACAGAATGGAAAACCGTGTAATGTATTTTTGTCCCTAACACATACACAAAACAAAAGATTTGCCAATAAGGCACAGTGTAAAATAAAACATTTAGCAATCTTGGGTGCTTCATCCCATTATAGTTAGGGCTAAACATAGCCACTCACCTGAAAGTACTTATTATTAAAGCTTCAGAAGGGTTTCAAATTGACTGGGTATATCTTTTTTCCATTTCTATTGGTTGTCGCTGCAATACATACTGTCACCACCTAAAGCGTGTTGCGACCTAACATCATAATTGCACTTTCTAATAACGCCTTTCAGAAACCATGAGCTTAAAAGTCACCCCCCTTCGCAAAATCGTGAGTGAATTCGGAAGACAGTATGAAGGAGGAATGCCATATTTTAAAGGAGAGATTTTGGGAACGTAAGCAGGTGGTCACCCTGAGGGAAGCTGCGAAGCCAGCTACTTGTATACCGTACTTTCCTGGACTCGAAATTGTAAATATAGATAGATTCATTTTCGCACGTGACGCTAAGGGGCAGCTAATGTTAAAGTCTATGATGGGCGCTGAGAAGAGTCTCGAAGCACCGGACTGCCTGCGTGGATCTGGTTCAGAAGAAATGGAGACCGTTGCCAATTCCTTATTTTTTTCTGTAAATATTCAATGCGGCAGGCTATTTGCTTCGCCGGATCTTGGGGTGAGGCAGGCGCGAGGAGAGTCGATGAGGCTAGGTAGTGGTGCATACCACTTTGCAATACTTCAGTAGGGCTTAGGACCGGAGGAAGTGTCTGGAACTGAAGAAGGGCAGGGATCATATTTACCCGTTATAAAATGGCATTTTATTGATAGAATAAATGTGCTTTTATCATGTATTTAATATTGTATGTATGCTTTATGTGGTTCAAAGGGCGTAATTGCTCTACATCTTTTAAGTACATGTATTTATTACTGGGATGTATAACTATGTATTGTTTCATATATAGCGCCTTGAACATTTTTCGGTTTGCTGCGCTTGATACATGATTTTAATAGTACTAATTACGAATGATGATGATGATAAATTCCAGGACATCAATGGGAGTTCAGGGGGCTTGGGTGGAGAAGTGGAGTGTCATCACTCAACAGGAAATCATGTTTTAAAAAAAAGGAACAACATAGTTACAGACAAACAAAAAAGTAGTTAAAAAGGGGACCGAAATAAGCTGAGTGAAAAACGAATGTCAAATCAAAATGAATGATAAAAATATTGCAAAAGTAATTCAAAGAATGCAAACATTAACATTATTTAGAAAGATGAACATGAGGAGTCAGATTATTCGGGAAAGGTATTTTTGTTAAAAAAGCATATCACTTGGAATCGTCTTTAGATGTGCTGCTTCGAAACACAGTTTCTGCTACTTGGCACTCTCCTAGCAAGCTGTGCTCACATTTAACTTGACTTTTAATTTGTACTTTCTGACCTAGTGGGAAATCTTCACATAGTCTGTGTGTTTATGGAGCTGTCCTAGTCCAGCCACAGTTCTTATTCTAAATCGAGTTTACATTTGCGCCTGTTTAAGGCGTTTGAACTTCTAATAGAAGGGTCAGTGGATCAGTGGGGGGTCTTGGGAGAAGGTTATAACTGCATGTCTCGGCATTGAAAAAGCTGTAAACAAAGGAAGAGTTATAATGGCAGATAAATGCAGAAGATTGGAGGTTTCTGAGGACCAGGACAGCGGTACTGATAGCTTGAGCGGACATGTACTCATAGGATAACTATGAGTGCATGTTTTATGAAACACGCAACAGTTCTTAGGTGACAAATGCATGTAGACCTTGCTGCAAGCATACAAGAGCACGATTCAACACACATATTGATGTCAAATGACTGCATTTGCTTAACATTTGATTCACAATCAAAAACATTTTGTAGGATTGACGGTACCCTCTTAATGTCATCTTAGAACAGTGACCTTGACCGGACACACTACCCATGACCGGAAGCTGCTGTACCCTGTCCCGGACAATCTGTAGGTCCAAATGGGACAGATATTGTTTGTGGTGGCTTTTCTATAATGTGCAAGGGGGCGCCGACCTACCGTCATCCTCGACCATTATGGAGGAGCCGAGGAGCCAGCTCAGTGTACACACTGAGTGCTCTCTCAGCTGCTTTTTGTAGCTGAGGGAGCGTGGCTGCACTGTCAAAGGGAAACCCGGTTTCCCTTTGACAGTTCTGTTCTCCAGCCGTGCATGCCTAATGAGCTATACAAGGCTGGGTGTATTTTGCTTCTACAGCCTTGCATAGCCCTTTGGGAATGCTGGCTGGGGAACTGCATGTTTGTATGTACGAGGGGGCACTCTTGTGCCTCCCCGCACATTACAAACAGAGCACAGCGCTTCGCCATCAGCATGCTGGCTGGCTCCTGTGTGCATGGTCCGAACCAGGAAGCTCTTGCTTCCTGTTCCTGTTAGTGCTACGCAAGAGCTGCAGCCAGGGGAGGAAACATTAGGACCGGGTACAATGTACGTTTATGCTAATTTAAATATGTGTATATATGCTTGTGTTTTGAGTGAATGTGTAAGGATGGATGTGCGTGTGAATGAGCGAGTAGATGCTGCCTGAGAATGTGTGTGTGTTTGTGCTGGGCAGGGGAGCTGATTTTGATGAGTGGAGGGTGAGGAGGGTTGTCCAACAGTGAATGGCATCTTAAAAATGCCTTTGTTGCACAACTCTCCGCCCCACCAGCCAAAATCAGCTCCCCTTCTGAGGCGCCGGCTGGCCCAGAGGACATGGATGGTATTTTTTACAAGGCATTTTTATAGCCGCCTAGTAGAGAAAATACCATTCCTGGCCCCTGTGTCCACATCGCCTTGCATACACACATAATCACATTGATTGTGGCTGTGTGAGACGCTGGGGAATGGCTGGGGGTGCAGGGGGCAGCCATGGCATTTGTTTTTACTAGACATCTATTGTAGATGCCCAGTAAAAAATACCAATACGCTGCTTTTCCATAGTACCAGCAGAACTGGCATTTCTTCTGCCTCGAAGTTGTTGTGGGTCCAGAGATGGCATCCTCACCCCAGCTCCTGATTGCAGGCGGATCTGCCTTGTCTGCACCCTCACCGACCCCTCTCCAGCTGTGTCTGCTGAACTCATCCTTTCCCTAGATTTTTCCTATGCCTGAATACAAGAGACTTGATTTCGTTTTTTATGCGGCACATATGGACAAGCAGAGGAAACTGTATTACATCAAGGAGCAAAAGCCATGCTAAGATGTCCATCAAGAAGGATGAAGGTTCTAAAACCGATGATGCAAATTACCCAAATGAAAAGCTCTTTACTGCTTTCCTAAAGACAGCGAGACATTCAATTTGATGACTATGCAGAGGAAGAGTGTTCCAAACTTTATCTGCTTAAGAGTAAACACCCTGCCATCTCTACTTGTATACCTGAAATGCGGGGTATCCAGAAGGAGCACCCAAAGACCTTGAAGATCTCGCCGGTTGATAAAGATGACGTTTTCTGATCAAATGGAGAAGGGGAAGATTGTGCAAACACTCGAACACGAAACAGCAGATTTTAAACATAATTCCTAGTTGAACCCGCAACAAGTGGAACTGTTTATGGAGCAGAGCAAAGAGACCCACTTTCTGTAGGCCAGGCCAAAGGTAAGCCATTCAGCAACATCGTGGACTAGCTGCAGCTACTGGATCTGGTCAGCTGGATTCCCAGTGTTCTGTGAATTAACATAATAAAGAATGGAACGCATGACGGATTCTGCCGCCACGTAGTGCAAATTGCTGGGGGGAATAAAGGGAGGGTCTGCCTAAGTTGACACTGCTTGAATAAATTCATGCAGAAATCTGCTTCCCGGATGAGTCCAGGATTCTTAAAGGAATGGTGCAGTCAGAAATATTTATATGCTAAAAAGATTGGCAATAGTCTAAAACATAGTTTAGACATATTTTGAATGGAAGTTCCCATGTTAACACTTTGAACAAACTAGGCTGAAAGTGTTTACATGGGAGCATCCATTTTGTGATTTCAGGCAGCCTTCTCAGCTCTGCACTTGCGCTCTAAACAAGCAGCAAAAGGCCCCCTACTGGGAACTTTTGCTTACTGCAGCCAGAGCAGAGTTGAGGAGGCTGCCTTCACTTTCATTTTACGTTTTCTGTGCTCCCCAAGCCCAGGGAAGCGCAGAAAACGTAAAATGAAGGCAAAAAGCCGAGGCGCGTCAATTAAAAATAGAACGTTGTTGCATTTGTGATTGCCGTGGTTGGAAAACCACAGAAATCATAAATACAACATTGTTGTTATTCTGAAAGCGCCAGTTTCGAATGGAGTCTCCTGGGCTCCCCCAACCCTGAGGGAGTCCAGGAGACTCCAAGCTAAAGCTGCCACATTCAGAATAACAACGTTTTTGGATTTGTAAATACTGCTGCATTTACAAATACAAAAACGTTGTATTTCTTACTGCGGCAGCTTTCGCTTGGAGTCTCCTGGACTCCCTCGGGTTGGGGGAGCCCAGGAGACTCCATGCGAAAGCTGCCACAGTGAGAAGCACTGCAGCATTTCAAAACACCTGCGTTATGTTTCTGCCTGCAGCGGCTTTCACTTTGGGGCTTGCGGGCTCCCCCGGGGGAGCCCAAGAGCTCCAAAGTGAAAGCTGCTGCAGGCAGAAACACTGCGGCATGGAAACACAACCGTGTTGTTTTTCTGACTGCCATGGCTTTCACTTTGGGTCTCAGGGAGCCCTGGAGACCCAAAGTGATAGCCACGACAGGCAGAAACACAACGTGGTTGTGTTTAAAAAATGCAGCGTTTTTTCTTTCTAAGTTTCTCAGGCTCGGAGGAGCATGAGAAACGTAGAAAGAAACCCGCAGCGTTTTTATATACAACGTTGTATTTATGTTTGCGGTAGCTTCAGCTTGGAGCCCGCAGGGGGTTCCAAGCTGAAGCTACCGCAAACATAAATACAACGTTTTAATTAAACATAAATACAACGTTTTAAAAGCTGCAAAGACCTTGAAGATCTCGCCGGTTGATAAAGATGACGTTTTCTGATCAAATGGAGAAGGGGAAGATTGTGCAAACACTCGAACACGAAACAGCAGATTTTAAACATAATTCCTAGTTGAACCCGCAACAAGTGGAACTGTTTATGGAGCAGAGCAAAGAGACCCACTTTCTGTAGGCCAGGCCAAAGGTAAGCCATTCAGCAACATCGTGGACTAGCTGCAGCTACTGGATCTGGTCAGCTGGATTCCCAGTGTTCTGTGAATTAACATAATAAAGAATGGAACGCATGACGGATTCTGCCGCCATGTAGTGCAAATTGCTGGGGGGAATAAAGGGAGGGTCTGCCTAAATTGACACTGCTTGAATAAATTCATGCAGAAATCTGCTTCCCGGATGAGTCCAGGATTCTTAAAGGAATGGTGCAGTCAGAAATATTTATATGCTAAAAAGATTGGCAATAGTCTAAAACATAGTTTAGACATATTTTGAATGGAAGTTCCCATGTTAACACTTTGAACAAACTAGGCTGAAAGTGTTTACATGGGAGCATCCATTTTGTGATTTCAGGCAGCCTTCTCAGCTCTGCACTTGCGCTCTAAACAAGCAGCAAAAGTCCCCTACTGGGAACTTTTGCTTACTGCAGCCAGAGCAAAAAGCCGAGGCGCGTCAATTAAAAATAGAACGTTGTTGCATTTGTGATTGCCGTGGTTGGAAAACCACAGAAATCATAAATACAACATTGTTGTTATTCTGAAAGCGCCAGTTTCGAATGGAGTCTCCTGGGCTCCCCCAACCCTGAGGGAGTCCAGGAGACTCCAAGCTAAAGCTGCCACATTCAGAATAACAACGTTTTTGGATTTGTAAATACTGCTGCATTTACAAATACAAAAACGTTGTATTTCTTACTGCGGCAGCTTTCGCTTGGAGTCTCCTGGACTCCCTCGGGTTGGGGGAGCCCAGGAGACTCCATGCGAAAGCTGCCACAGTGAGAAGCACTGCGGCATTTCAAAACACCTGCGTTATGTTTCTGCCTGCAGCGGCTTTCACTTTGGGGCTTGCGGGCTCCCCCGGGGGAGCCCAAGAGCTCCAAAGTGAAAGCTGCTGCAGGCAGAAACACTGCGGCATGGAAACACAACCGTGTTGTTTTTCTGGCTGCCATGGCTTTCACTTTGGGTCTCAGGGAGCCCAGGAGACCCAAAGTGATAGCCACGACAGGCAGAAACACAACGTGGTTGTGTTTAAAAAATGCAGCGTTTTTTCTTTCTAAGTTTCTCAGGCTCGGAGGAGCATGAGAAACGTAGAAAGAAACCCACAGCATTTTTTTATACAACGTTGTATTTATGTTTGCGGTAGCTTCAGCTTGGAGCCCGCAGGGGGTTCCAAGCTGAAGCTACCGCAAACATAAATACAACGTTTTAAAAGCTGCAGTTTTATTTCTAAAAGGCTCCTCCAGCCAGAAAACTTAGAAAAAAACCTGCAGCTAGTGCTTATTTAAAAAAAGAAATTAGCACTTCCGAGATGCAGCTGCAGCTTTCCTGCGTGCAGTCTCTGGTCTCCGTCCTCCGGCACCATTGAAGCAAAAGCCACCCAGTGTTAGCTTTTGTTTGCTACAGCTGGCTGGCTTTTGCTTCATTAGTGCCACAAAATGGATGCCTCATAGTGCTTCCCATGTTAAATTTTGAGCTTAATTTGCTCAATACTTTACATAGGGACTTAAAAAAAATAGATTTCTTTTTTTATTATTGCCCATCTTTTTGGCCAATAATCATTTCTGAGCGAACCATTCCTTTAACCTTATCAGCGAATTTGGAGACAGAGGGGGATCCCCATGGCACCCCAGAGTCCACTGTAATCCCCGATGAACACATGGGGCCTGGACAGACTTGCATCTCACTATTTACTGGAAACGAATGGAGGCAGCTCAAAGTTGTCCCTTGCACAAAAGCCACTTTCAGTAAATGGTCCATAAGCAGCCGATGATTCACAGTATCGAGGGCCACGGACAGATCTAACATCATGATGAGGAAGAGACGACCATTATCATCAAAGGTGAAGACATCACCCCATACTGAAAGAAAAGCAATCTCAGTACCATGTCCTGGAGGGAATCCAGACCAATCAATGTCCAGCATATTCATATATTCCACAGACCTCTGCAGTTGGCATGTGTATACATTTTTCAGGACCTCAGAAATCCAGAGGAGTCCTGCAGTAGGCCTATAATTACTGTCATTGGAAAGCTCCAGAGAGGGCTTGTTTAGAAGAGATGTTAATAGCGCCAACTTGAGAGGCGGAGGCACAACTTCCATGCACAACAATTTATTAATGACCTTGGAAAACTCTGGGGGCAAGATCCCTGGCATAAGTCTTTGCCCCAATGCCCAGAATTGTGTCGACAGGACAAGAGGCGGGGTAAAAGGGAGGAAGGAAGAGGTAGTTTCGATATTTTTACCACCACTGCTTGGTTTTCTTGTAAGATAAATGTAGGAATATTTTGTGATAAACTGAACACTAGACACTCGGAAGTGCAACATCAGGCTTCAAAATGTTGCCTCGCCACTAGCCGTTGTATATTCTGAATTGACTCTTGGTGGCTAAGAAATGGTGTACTGTATTGATGTGGAAAATTGAGGGGTGCTGTGGCTTTTTCTTTGCAACTTGAAATGTGTACCCCTGGCTACATTACATTAAAATATTTATACAAAGTAAAAGGAGATTTGTTTGGAATCAGAAGATCTAAAGCTGAACCTTGGTTTTCCCACTTGATCGAAGTGGTTTATAAAGTTATGTAAAGTGATCTTGTAAGGTACCCTTCTGCCTTTTTTCTGGCTTTGCTATGCAAGGATCCGTAAGGGGGAGAGGTGGGTTGTGTTAGGGTTATAGCAGAGATGTGAAAAGTGGTGTTAAGGCCTTGAACATCCAGATTCAGTTAAGGTCCTGAATCTGGGGTCCTGCTAATGTTGATGCTCCAACTGATTTGTGTGAGGCCAATCTTTAGGGTGTGGTTGTGGTGTAAGGTGATAGAAGAGAAGGGAGTAGACTAAGGTTGCATGTAATGGGGAAAATGTGTACGTTGGCTGCAAACCAAGAGATAATTGGGCACCGTCCAGGAGCATGGTTAGGGTGGTCTTTTAGGTGTTTTTCATTGTATCGGTTTAATTTCGGTTGTGTGGCGTCTGACCCTAATCAGTCCGTTCTCTAATACTTTGTGGCTGGACTGCGTGTAGGTTATGAGTGGAATGATTAGATTAAGGTCTCATTGGGCCTGACCAAAGTCCATTGCCCAAAAATCCTTTGTTGGTGGGTCATGTGGAGTGGCATTTCCTGAAGGTCCTGTAGTCTTCTGTGAATATGTTGGCAGAGGACTCCATGGTTCGGTTCATAGGAAAGGGAGGTTTCTCTGCAGGGATGTCATTTCACCAAAACGCCCAGCGTAGCATAAGTGACATCACATGACCCTTGACCTCCCTGATGACATCACAGGAAGTGATTTCTTTTGGCCACCACCCCCAAGTGACATCACCGGAGGTAATGGCACACCACCTTTCACCTCTAGACATCACATGAAGGGGCATCAGATAGCAGTGTGCTTCAGTACACTTGTTATTTGGGTTGCTACTGAATCACATGCACGCTCCTTTTGAGAGTATAGCCTTTCCTCGGCCCACGTTACCACAAAAGGTGAATGAGGTATATCTCTTAACTGTGCCTGCTTTACCTATCACTCTAGGTTTGTAACAGTTTGAGGGTGGAGTAGCCGCTGCAGCTATTACTCACCCTTTTAATCCTATGTTGCAGAAGTCATTTTGTCACACCGGCTCATTCTCAAAAAGGACACATCATTTGCTCCCCGGTCAGAATTGTTTACTGTGTTGCAACCTGGCATGGTATAATTGGTATTATTTGGGATCTGGGCACATCTACAAGTAGAAAAACAACTTTGATAATGTTGCTGTTGTAGCATTTCACTTGCCTCACTGTTTGACATCACCAAGAGTGACCGTTGTGAAAATATATTTTTTGGCCACTTTTCCCTCAATCCCTGAGCAAGATCCCTGCCAGGGACTTTACTCCTGGTGATTCCCCCTTTCTTTGTAAATTTGCAATCATTTGCACACTCACTTAGTGTCAGGTGCAAATTGAACACTGGTTATATGGACTCTTTGTGAACAGCCACGCACATCAACTTTTTTCGGGACGCAGGCACGAGAGTGGTAAGCAAAGTTTGCACCATCAACATAGTTTCTTTATTTAAAAAAACAGCCCCTCTGTTTCTGTGAGTCTGCGCTACTGACCAATCTGAATGACACAATTTGTCCTTACCTGCTATTTTCCTGATCAAATGGCTAAAGACGACCCCTGAAATAGATTAGAAACAAAAGCCAAACGTTAGCTAGAATAAAAGTCACTGTTTAATGAGTGCTGGTTTACAACAACAACAATCTGTCTTACTCTAAATCTTTACATTTAGAAAAGCAATCTTCTATGCTCCACCTCTTATTCAGAAGCCATGTCTATGAATGACACGTTTATCAACCAATGCCACTCCTCACCTGCCAGGGTCGAAAGACTCAGGCATAGAAATCGAATATTCGTGGGTTATCCTTTCAGACATTTTGTGGGCAAAAATATTTACACGTAACACCCGAGAGGTGGCCCTAGTTGAACCATACACCCCACATCTTATCAGATATCTCATTCCCAACTAGCCACCTTCTCTCAGTTAACCACACAGATGCAGGAGAATGCCTTTGCACTCACCTATCCCACTCATCACCCCCCAACTTTCCATCTTGTGCCACATTCAACAACCAGCCAATACACACAGCAGCAGCCTTGCCACTTGAACATGCTCCCCAATCACACAATCAGAATCCTCCACCTTGCCAACCATTCCAACACACTATAACCCCGCCCACCAGGACCACTCCATGCTCACAGGGCAGAATGCTGAACAAGCTACAGAGCCAGAGAACAATGCCTGGGCCTCCCCTACGGCAACAGAATCCCCACACAGCTCACCTAGACTCTCACTAGCACTCAATTAGGGGGTGCTTCGCATGCATCAACACTTCAAGTTAACTCTTGCCTATCCCTCTATACCCACTAACTCCAGCCCTCACCCCCTCTTTGTGGATCTTGGATCTAGAGGTGACCAAAATGACAAACTGTGCATCGTGCAAGACCCATTTACATTACATGGCATTACAACACATGACACTTTCGAGAAATAGTTGTGTGTGCTGGCGGTTTCCTGTGCCATTAAAATGCATTTATTTTTTATTTTATTGAGGATGGACTGGTCTGTCTGGGATTAGTAGAAATGGAAAGCGATGCATTTTGAGGGTGTCAAGTCCACCTGCAGGTATGGTTTCTGTTTTTATGTGAGTGGGCCTGCACATGCTGAAAATGGAAAACAAATCTCACTTGGAGGGTGGTTTATGTTAGATCTGATCCACCTGTGCTATACATAGAAACTAGTAGCGATGTAGAAAAATACTTTAAAAAAAACGTCTAGCTTGCTCACTCTGGAAATAGAAAGGGCCTGATTTATAAAAGAGTTTTACAATGGAGCAATCCCATCGCAAAACGCTTTGTACGTCAGGACCAAAGTCTTTTATCATTTAGTTGCAGCGCTACAAACATATACAACGTTTGACCATGCCCGAAAGGTGGGCGTAAAGCCTGCAGGTAGTGGTTTCAACAAAACAAGGGCATGTCTTAATATAATAGTGCAAAGGCTGTCAGAAAACATAGGGGAAGATCCATCTGATTTGTTAAGATGTAACTCTCCGACCCTATTTTGATGTTTGTGATGTGTTTAATATTTTGAATTGATGAAGAGTTTAAAAAAAGAAAGGAAACAAATAGGAAAACACAAAGGAGATAGGGATTTTCCAACCGTAGTCCAAAGTGGAACAGTCGTCCTGAGTTCCCGTTTGCTAGATTGCAACAGTTTGGCCAACATTTTATCGCCCCAACGGCTGGTGGTTGCAAGGGTCCATGACCCAGAAATCTAGGACCCATTAAAGGATTTCCCAAAATATTCGCTGTGTGCTGTACCCAGGCCCAGCCACTCACAGAGCTTCTCAAAATGGCGCTGCCCTCAGTTCATTCCTCCAATGAAGAGGGTGCCTTTTGAACTACTTCGAGTTGATGCATAGCCTCAGTTTCCTTACAGGGCAAGGTGAGAGGCAACAAACCAAAGTACATATTTGATCCTAGACATTTATTCAAATGGAAACAAAGCAAGGGCTCAAACGTTGACGGAAGCCATCGCGCATGAGGGTCCCTTACTCAAGCGTGCGAGGGTAAAAACGATTGTTAAGACGGCGAGGGTCTACACTCAAAGACTCGCTGTCATGCCACCACGGTTCCAACAAAATCAAGCTTAACAATTCTACAAAAGGCAGTTGTAAGGCGCCTTTTGTAGTATTTGTTTTTTAAATCATGATGCGTATTGGAATTTGAACAATATGTTTTTAACGCTCCAAAAACTACAATCATAATTTAAGAAAAGAAAAATCCAAATGATTTATCGTAGGCAAACGTGAAACAGTATCACTGTCAACAAAGTAGTTTTGCTTACTACCAACGCGAGATATATATCAATCCTTTGGCTGCCCGTAACATGGACTAATTTTAATACAAATGTTTGCCAAGACCAATTTGTTACCAGATTTATGCATCCAGTTTTAATCACATCACCTTTGTTTACTTTATCTCTCACCTTACTGACATGTATTACAAAGGCATGTCACGTAGTGGAAACATATAGAGGCATACACCACACCTGCTGCAGGGCCGCTCACGATTGCTGAGCATATCCTATCCTTCCATAGATAGGAAGCAATTCGGCACCAATCGCCTTTGCAAGTTACCAATTAAGCAATAACCCGCGAGTCAGGAGGAGGGGGTATTACCGAGTCAGGTAATGCCCCGGGGCCCATAGTTACAGGCCAGAGTTATTTTGAGGTAAACAGTGTGCACGAACAGGGGATCTGCAGCGAAGTAGCAGCAAAGGAGCCGTGCCAAAAGATCTGCTTCAGTTAAAAAAATGGTAGATAGGATAATGCTCTAGGCCATGGCGGCACTCCCCCTCAATGTCATCTGTGCGCCATGTAGCAGGGGTAAAAATTTGAACTTTCAAGCTACTACACTGGTGTAGTCACTTGCTCCCTCAGTTCTTTACATGCTCACTATTTCTTACTTGCTAAAAGTCAATTATCACTCGCTAGTGGCGTGTGCAAATTGAGGCCTGCTTGTAGCATGCCGATGACTGCTCAATTGGAGTGCCATGTTGAAGGGACAATTTGGTACAGTCTTTATAACAAAAATTGTATATAGACATGCACACATAACGAAACTTTTATAACGAAAAATATAATGAAAATGTATGTGGGGTGGTGTAAAGGGTTAAATCTTGTGGGCAAAATGTCTGGGATGGGTTTTTAGGGGTGGGAAACGGGGATTTGCGGGGACCCCTCCCAAAAAAGAAATGTGTTATGTTTTTTCGTTGTAAAGTTTTCGGTGTATGTGCATTCTACATAAAAGGTGTCGTCTAAAGACATGTAACCAGACAATGTACCCTGTGTCTCGGGATTCAGGTCACGTGTTTTGCTGTGAGCTACACCATTTCTCCCTCCTAACCCACATCAGGTGCTCTGGGCTGCGAGTCAAGTAGTGCCTGTGTCTAGAGAGAAACGTTGGGAGTATGAGTTCACCTGTTTAATGGTACAGTAAAATGTCCATGAGCCCGCCACTGGCGTTAAAGTAACGAACGGTTTTGCATTGCTGCAAATTCCTAACCGTTGTATGCTTGAACAAAGAAATGTTTCTAAACGTAGCTCTTTGTGGTGCTTGGTCAAGGAAAGCACTCGAATAAAGTCACAGGAGCGTTTTGCAGACTGGACAGGGTTTGCAGACGTTTTCATATTTTACTTTAGAGCCAAGATTTTGTTCTTATACTCGTGGTAGGGGAACTGATGTAATGCTTTTTTGTTTTAGCAGTGTTCGTTAACAATTATAAGCTGGATCAAGACCCAAAAAGTAAGCCATGTGTTTCTGCACAAGTACTTTGAACATTTGTAATGAATTATACTTCTATGCAACAGCAGTTCTGAATTAGGTCTTCATACAAATTAGGAGATCAGAAACGTTGTTTTTTAGTTTTGGCTGTAAGGTGTCCCTTGCGACGCCAATAAGCAGAATTAATTGCATTACAGTACAGATAGGATGAGATGGCATATGAGGGACACACAGCTTGTAGGTGGCTGGTTGTTTGCCCAACCATTGTAACTGCCCGTGGCCGCGTCAATCCCTAAGGCAATTCCCACCCAGTTCCTGCTCCTTCCCACCCACAGCACCTACCCAAGGAAACGCTTTAAGCTCTCTTTAATCAAACCGTACCATCAAACTTTTCACTCAAAGTGCCTGCCAGTGTTTTATCAAAGCAGTCTTCTTAGAGTTAATGACTTAATTGGAGTAGTAAACACACTACTGGTGTAATACAAATGTGTTAACCAGGTCTCCCTTCAGCCACTTGATTTATAAGCACTCAGCGACGTCCTGTTAAAAACCAGCAATTTTAGCTTGTGCACCAATATTAGGCATTTGCCAGGCACTGCTATTAGATGCCCATTTTGCACCTACTACCCTCAATGGCCAGTTAATACTACTACGGCTGTGTCTGGCAAGTGCCTTTGCCATGCCTACAGAAAAGACCACATTTTTTGGCATTGCCAATGCTCGTTTCTTTTGCAGAGACTCTATTTATATTGGATGTAGACCAGGCTTGCCTTCATGGTGGTGGGGAACTGTATGATGTAGGCTACAGCGAGGTGTGATTGGACCGATGTATGGTTCCTGTTTCCTTTCTTCTGCATGGAGGGTTTTACTGTGTTAAAGAGCCTTCAGCGTGGTGATGGGGGGGATGCTTCTTCTGAACACAGCGGAAAGTCCATTCAGCCCAGAAAATGGCCTGGGACACAAAAGGTAAAGGGTCGTGAGACCATGAAGCAAGCAAAATGTTCAGCGGTCTTAAGGCCTGTGAAACAGCTTAGTGTATGAGGGACTAAGACCAGGTACCAGTAAAGTGTGAGAGGTTGCGTAACGTGGGCACCATGAAAGAGCTGTAGCCCCTTGCAAAGACAATGTATTCCAGACGTGGATTCAGAGTAGGGATGCCAGTTCAGCGAAGGACCTTCAGAAAGAGTTGTAGAAATTGATGATCTGTATGTTAACGTGGGCCAAATAAAACAGCTGTGCTCCACAGTTAGCACATTGCTTCTTTGGGGAGGTTGCTTTTCCAAGGGGTGTGCAAGGGAGTGAATCCAGAGTACTATGTATCTATATGTATAGACTTAATGCCTCGTCCCAAGGGCCACACCCATGCAGTTACCACTATGGGTGTTCTCTTTAGAGACCTTTTGTTTCTCACTATGCATGCTGCCATATTCAGTGCCAGCGTAAGTTCATTCCCGCTGACGGGTTTTCTTTGATTATCGCAAACTTAACTACTGTGATAAAAAGCAAATGCAGTCTCCCGATCATGCACCTTCCACTTCCGCATTCTCAAGTGGATTTTTCCATACCTCACCTACCTGCATAGAGTCTTCGCATTCATGGCCACCATCTTCTCACACCTAGACTATTCTAATTCCCTCTACCTCAGCGCACATGCATCTCAACTCAGAAAGCTCCAACGGATTCAAAACCCTGCAGCAATTGCTCCTCCTCGTGCCCCCCCCCCAGAGAACACATCTCCCCCGCACTCAGGGTACTTCACTGGCTGCCCATCAGCCAACGGGCCTCCTTCAAAACAATGTGCCTCACTCACTGAGCCACCCATAAGAAAGGCTCTGTTTTCCTCCAAAACAAACTCACATGCTACTTCACCTGGCTTTCAGGAAAGCCCTCAAAACCTGACTGATCCATACTGCTTCCTGAACCCCACCCCGAGCGCCACCATGCGCTCCCCCCCACACACTAGCTACATCCAGCAGAAAGACCCCTCCCCGCGCACAGTCCCTCCCACCTGTTCATCTTTCAGCAACCGTGCCTCATCTATCATCCCTGTTTGAGCGCAGCCACCCCTAATCGCCCTCCTATGAACCCTGCCATTCCCTGTATGGACGATACAAGAAGGTATCCAGTAAACTTGCACATGTGAAGAATCCTGAGAGTGGGCCCCATATTTGAATGCAAATGGGCTTGGAGGGTGGACAATGCATGGCATTTAAATGCACCTTAGGCTAGCGATTGGATCAATTTGAAGGAGGACAATTCAACTACAGTTGAATCTTCAATTGTAGTCAGCACCGTATGTTACCCTAAAGCATATGAGGGTGGGCCTTGCCACTGCAACTAGACATGTAAGGTGGGAATTTATCACATTTGAAGGACCTCGGGATGGTAAACTTTCACTCAGAGATCCACTCAGAGAGTGAGTTCCCATCTATTGATTCATTGGTTTAGTTGTTTACTCATTTATAGCACTTAGATCGTATGTGAGACAGTATTGCTCTTTGCACTTAGATTCATTCCAGGGGGTAGACATGTTTTTATGTGTGCAGCTAACCGAAGGCCCGGCCTCACTCCCACACATCTCTGTACACACATACAACACAAACACTATTGCACAACACCTCTGCCATAAGTATGAAGCTACCTGTCACGACAACACATTTGAACTGTAACTACTCACATAATCTCTATCCATTTAAACACTACCTGCCCGGCTTAGTTCATAGTATACCTCCTTTCCATCCATTAACTTGCAATTCAGACATGGGTGACTAGCAGGGCCTTGGCCACCCTCTAACAAATTTGATTGCCAAAATGCACTCACGAATAATAGTACCTCACAATTTTCTCATATCTGGACGTTTGTCCCTCCGAGTGCGCTCAGGCTACAGTGCGTTGGGACCATAATTATGGTAAATGGCACTATAAAAATGACAAAATGAATGAATGGTCTTCAATTTCTGGAGAAAGGGGGTTTGGAGTGTCACAATGTTGTTGGGAGGCCATGAGCGCAGTAGTGCTACAAGAAGGTGCCAAGAAGTTCTGAGCCAGTTGAAAGAGTCCTCCCAAAAGCAACTGCTCCCTCCCTCCCTCCCTCCCATGGGTGCCAGTACAGAGTTCCGAGGGGTGCCCCATCCAGAACATTCCTCCATTCCAACCTATATCCTCGGCAGCTTTATATGAACCATACCCACCCTATCTCATTAACTCTGAAGTGCGTTTCATCCAGCCACCTGATTATAATCAAGTGGTTTCAGGGATCAATGTGATGTCTTGGCCTATTTTTTATTGATGCTCTTATATCCAGTCTCCACAGGGACCCGCTGCAACCCTAATCCCCAAACATTATTTCTTTTAAGGGTTTCTTATCCCCATATTCCGTTGCAAAGGCACTTAAACCTCTGAATGTGAGTCCTATGTGGAATGATAGAAAGAGAACTTATATTGAGATTCTCTCCGGCCGGACTGCACAGACTGCACAGCATTGTATCGTTGTGTGTAGAGTTCACCGGCTCACACTAAACCTAGGAAAGCCTCGCCCCTTACTTTCTGTAGGGCTGCAGGCGTGAGTTTGATCACGCTACCAAAGTGAACTCCCACTAAATAGAAGAGGACACAATGACAGGCTGTTCATTGAGTAGCAATAATGCCAGTGTTGTGCTTCTGATAGCAGTGACGCAGATGTGTCTGCAGGTGCAGAAGTGTGCGTGCCATGCCTTTAGTATCACCAGCAATATTGTTCCCTTAGTATGAGTAGTATCAGGGCTGGGCCTTGGGCCTGTTGTATCAGCAGACACCAGCCCAGACCTCCCATAACATCAGTGTCCGAAGTGGAAATAAAATCCATTTTGGGCCACCCTGTTCGGTGCTGAATCCATTGTCATTACTGCAGCTGCCTGCGATATATGGCATGAGGCACCGGAAATGTTTTAAGAACTAATACATTCGTAAATTTTAAAAAGATTTTTAATAATTATTTTAGAAAACCTGAAATGCATTTTAACTGTTTATTTTTATCTTATGCACATTTACTGTGCCTTTTTGTCTTCTCTTTTCTACGTGCTTAAAGTTTCTTATGTATAAACTAAGGCACAATAAAAAATTAAAAATAAAAGTGAAATAACAGCAATAATAAGGAGGTGTCTACATCAACGACAGTCACAGGGATATGTCTCCCATATCAGCAGCGACAGGACTGTTTCTACACTGAGAGCTGATTCAGTAGTACTACCAGCAGTGACAGCAGTGTTTGCTATCAAGAGAGAGAGGGTTGTGTGTGTATGATCGGCAGTGACAGGTATGTGTCTGTATAACAAAATGGCATCTGATGTGGGTGAGATAGCCTGAACGTTTTTTATTTTTAGGCATGATGTTTGTTTGTTTGTTTATTTTATTTCTATAGCGCTCCGGACCCAGGAGTATAGGGGCGCTTAGTACAAGGTTACAAGGCACAGTACATGGTAATAAACAGTGATGCTAGAGCAATTTAAATAGCAGTTATATACAGGCAGTGGGGGTGATAGCACCCAATCGTGACATAAGTGAGGCATGAACAGTCAATACATTATATTGCAAGGTCTGACTTCAAAGTTGACTATTTGTCAGAAGCCACCCAATGACAAGTTTCCTGAATGACTGGAAGGAATTGGAGAATTTGATGCTCAGTGGCAGGGAGTTCCAGAGTTGGGGGGCGAGGACAGTAAAGTTCGAGCCTCTGGGTCTTTTAGAGTTAAATCTAGGTACTGTTAGGCATAAGGTGTTGTAGGATCTCGTGGTTCTAACGGAGGGTTTCATGGTGAGTTTGTTGGTTAGGTATGGGGGTGCTAGATTGTTGAGAGCTTTGTACGCCAGGGAAAGTGTTTTTAGGTCAATTTTATGTTGGATGGTGAGCCATCTGCATGTGGTTCTGGTGGTCGAGATGTGCTCACGTCTGGGGATATTTAGCGCTGCCCGTAGCGCGTTATTTTGAAGGACTTGGAGCTTGTTAATTATCGCTTGGTTGGCACCTAAGTAGAGACTATTGCAATAATCTAGTTTCGATTGTATAAGGGCTCTGGCTAGTATGAGGCAACTGTTAGGGGAGAGAAATGGTCTACAGGTTTTAATGAGTTTTCCGGTATATGCAGTGGCAGAGGCAGTTGCGTTAATTTGTTTAGTGAGGTTAACGTTGGCATCAAGATAGAAGCCAAGTGTTTTCACATTTTTGGCGACCGGGATGGTGTTGCCATTGATTATGATGTTAGAGTAGTTGGGGCTTAATTTTTGTAGGTTGTTGGGCGAGCCAACAATGAGCAGTTCGGTCTTCTCGTCATTGAGGCAGAGGCCTTGTGTGGCCATCCATGCCTGAATGACGGAGAAGATTTCATTGATCCTGGCTACATCAATATCGTAGTTGCCCGAGATAGTGAGGAGTATCTGGGTGTCATCCGCGTAGTTTGTATAGGTGACACCCGGTGGTCCAGTTTGTCAAACAGGGGCTTTGTAAAGATATTGTAAAGGGTAGGTGAAACACATGATCATTATGGGACACCACAGGAAATGGGGATAGGGTCTGCTGCTGCCTCCAGAGAGAAGATCCTCATGGTTCTGTTGGCTAGGAAGGACTGTATCCACGTGACAGCAGAGGGGGAGAAGTGGGCGGCAGAGGAGAGGTGGTTACAGAGTATTTTGTAGTCAACCAGGTCGAAGGCCGCTGAGAGATCTAAGAGGAGTAGGATGGCAGCCTTGCCCTTATCTTTAATTTCGTCAATCTGACTTTTAAGGTCAACAAGGGCAGTTTCTGTTCCATGCTGAGGCCGGAAGCCAGACTGACGCAATCCGAGTAATTGGTTAGACTCTAGGTAATGCTGAATTTGCAGGTAAGCAACTCTATCGAGAATTTTCAGCAGGAAGGGAACAGTTGTGATGGGCCTGTAATTTGTGGGGATGGAGGGGTCCAGAGTCTGTTTTTTTAGTAGCATGAGGACCCATGATTGTTTCAGATTGTTGGGTACCGAATTAGTGGAGAAAGATGCGTTTATGAGCTTGGATATGAAGGGGACGAGGTCTCTTGCTGCATCTTTTATGATCTGTGCAGGGCAGCTGTCCCTTTTACAGTTTGATGGTTTGAGGGATGTTATAATTTTTTGCACTTCTAGTGCGGTTACGTTTTTGAAGGTGAAGCCCTGGTTGGTGTTAGGGGTGGTAGGTGGGCTGGGCATGAGGGGGCTAAAGGTGGGGCTACTATTAGAGAGTTGAAGTCTTTTGTTTTCGATTTTAGTTTGTAGGCCAGTAATTTTGTTTGCCAGGGCATCTTGGATACTTGTGCACCAAGATTGGTCCTTCACAGACAAATCCATAGGTGGATTGGGGTTTTCTAACTCCTTCAGGATAGTGAATAGTTCTTTGGTACTGGAGCTAGCATTACTTATTCTTGTGTTGTAGGCTTCCTTTTTTGTGCGAATAATTTCTTTTTTATAAAGGGAAGATGCATTTGTGAGATTGACTTTATGTTCCGCTGATGGATTCTTTTTCCAAAGGGTTTCCATTTTGGACTTATTTTTTCTTAGTATTTTGAGTTCTAGAGTATACCAGGAATTGAGGTGTGCTTTAGATTTACTTTTACGTAATTTTAATGGGGCAACAAGGTCAATAGCGTTGGTCATGGTGTTATTGTAGGTGTCTACTAGTAGGTTAGGGTCTGATGTGTAGGGGGATCATGTTAAGGGTGGGTAGAACCAGTGGGATGAGGGCTTCAGCAGTGATGTTCCGTTTGTTTCTCGTCAGGCATGCTGGTGCTGGCGGGTGTTGTCTATGGAGGGGGTTATTAGTACTGATATCAAATGAGAGTAGGAAGTGGTCGGTCCATATCAGTGGTTGTGGGTACTTGCAGATGATGTTGCAGTTGTGGGCAGCAAGCCAGTCTAGGGTTCTGCCTTTATGATGTGTGGGTAAGGTGTTAAGTTGAGTGTAGTTGTGTTCACCAAGTACATTGGCGAGGGAGGATGCTGGAGTGTCATGGGGGTCATTGTAGCCCAGGTTGAAGTCACCGAGAATAATATTCTGTGATAGAGGTTTGGATTTTTCGGCTATGAGGGTGGTTATATCTTCCTCGAATTAACCTATGGGCCCAGGGGATCTGTATAATAGATCCAAGGTAATGGAATGCTTGGGGGAGGTTTGAATTTTTATGGATAGATATTTGCAGGACTTTAAAGGAGGGGCGGTCACAGATCTAATGTCAAGCGAGGATTTGAAAATTAGTGCTACACCTCCTCCACGGGCATCCGGTCTGTCGGCCCTGAGGATGGAGTAGTTGTCTGGAACTGCGAGAGATAGAGAGGGGCCTGCTGCAGTATGGAGCCAAGTTTCTGTGGTGGCGAGGAAATCCAGGTATGCTGAGCAGATGATGTCTGCAATTTCCGTGGGGTGGGCCACAAGGGATCTAACATTGAGTAAGGCTCCTTTAAGTGGCACAGAGTTTGCAATGGTGTTTTTATTGGTGATTTTAGTAATATGATTCGTGGTCATTTTGCTAAGTAGGGTAGGAGTCTACAACCTAGTCTATCGTTACGGGTCATGAGGTTGGGGTGGGCTGCAGGGTAATGTTCAATCGAGCTGCGCAGGTTCTGGAGGTTGTGAGAGTGGTCATCTGTAACGAGGCTGAGTGGGGTGTTACCTAAAGTAATGCTCATTTTAGTACTATGGTCTGTGGATGCGCTGTGGGAGAAAGGAGGTAGGGAAGGTAGGAAGGGTGTAGGGCAGGGAATGGGGTGATGTCTAGGACAGCCAAGCTTAGCGAGTCCATTACTGAGTGGGATATAGCTATTTCTGCTACATGGTGTGCAGTCCGGCATAATGCAGAAGGGGAACATGATGAGTATTAGCCAGGCTGGCATAGTTTGAATATGGATTTGGGTAGTATCTGGCAAGCAGCCAGAGGGCACAACACAATCAATGTGGTCTATTAGCGACCAAAGGCACAGCACAGTGAGCGTGGTCTGTTAGCGACCAAGAGGCACATCATAATCAATATGGTCTAGTAGCGACCAAAGGCACAACACAGTGAGAGTGGTCTGTTAGCGACCAGGGGGCACAAAACAATCAATGTGATCTAGTAGCGACCAAGGGCACAACACAGTGAGAGTGGTCTGTTAGCGACCAGAGGGCACAATACAATCAATGTGGTCTAGTAGCGACCAAAGGCACAACACAGTGAGAGTGGTCTGTTAGCGACCAGAGGGCACAATACAATCAATGTGGTCTAGTAGCGACCAAGGGCACAACACAGTGAGAGTGGTCTGTTAGCGACCAGAGGGCACAATACAATCAATGTGGTCTAGTAGCGACCAAGGGCACACAGTGAGAGTGGTCTGTTAGCGACCAGAGGTCACAATACAATCAATGTGGTCAAGTAGCGACCAGCGGCACAACACAAATCAAGTGTGGTCCATTAGCGACCATAGGGCACAACACAAATCAAGTGTGGTCGTTAGCGACCGTGAGGCAGACCACAAGTCACCTAAATTTGGCATTCCTATTCACAAGTAAATTACAGATATATTATGGTGAGACATCAAGAATCGGTATTCCTATTGCGACTTGTTCCGACAATGACAGGTGACTAAAATGCCGTAAGGTAGCAGTTGATAATCATAGGGCAATTGAGGCAGGCATAAGTCCTAGGATTCATTCTGAGTGATAGGGTAAAGAAGATGCAGTACTCATAGGTGAACATGGCAGGTATTTTTGCAAGAGTACACGTCAGTTCAGCTTAGGTATCGTTCTGATTGTAGTTACAGGGGTCATTACAGTAGAAGTAACAAGATGATTGTCCCCAGTGGCGTCTGTGATCTGTTCTGGGAGAAGTGGTCTTAAGCGGTGGGCAACGTTTTTATTGTCTTAACATTAGACTAAGGAAAGAAAGACTAGGCTAGGAGAGGGCATACATCAGAAGCGGAGTAGTATAGCTGAGTTCTTACCCAAGAATCAGGAAGATTTCACCAGGGGGACCGTCCTTGGCCTCTGCGTTATTTCACGTTACAAATGTAGTACTCCGGAGCACTCGTGCACGACATGCCAAGACAAGCACAGACAGGGGGGTAGCCTTAGTTATGGGGCCTTTGTTGGTGGAGGCCGGCTTCCGCTTCCGGTGATGCCTAGTTGGTTAAGAAGGCACACGGGGATAGTTGCAAAGCAACATATCAACAACGATCCGAACAATGGATCAGATGGCGGCGGCCATCTTGGATTTGCGGCGAGGCTCGTACCTCGTATGGGCACTCCACGTTGGTCTGGGGGAGGCCGTGGAAGCCGTGGGTATAGGCAGCAGGGTTTTACAGGGCATGTAAGCGCGGATGCTTACTTAGAATGCTGCTCCTGCAGCGATGTTGATCCCTCGTAGGTCTAGCTGCTCCTGCAGCATCAGACACGGCTCGATCAGCTGCTCCGGCAGCGCTGGTCTGGGGCTCCTGCCCTTGTGGAGGGGGAAGTCGAGGCAGGTAATTCTGTTTTTTAAAGGAAGGCGTGCTAATCAGAGATCAGAGCCCCCTTCATAATCCGTCATGCCAAAATCATAGTGCACTCATGTGCCTTTGCTGTAACTGACTCCAAACATCTCCAGCAACTTCCCTGCAGTGGCAGCAGGACAGGGCAAAAGTCACATGTGAATTCCTGAACAGATGCTGGACACAAAGTTACAACAGTCTGAGGTGTTTTTTTAATCATTTGCAACTATGGTTCAAAACCTACTGATTGTCTACCCCAACCGCCTGGTGGCACAGTAAACTGTAAATATAAGAAATGTCTAGTTATGACTATGGCTGCTGAGGTTACACAATTATACAGCCACAGCATTTGGATGTCCTACTACTATCAGCTTGGTGAAGCGATTCACTCATGACACTGTTAGGTGTGTATGAGCTGTCTGGCTTGGGTGTACCCACAAAAACCATGTGGGACCCTTCCTAGGAAACCCCTGGTTACACCTGAGGAAGGCCAACACTTTCCTTCAGGGCATAGGTACCCTCTCTGAGAGGTCCCCTGTGAACCAGTGCTTCAAAAACCATCCTGCAATGACATAGAGTATCACACCAATGTGCTGATCACTTGAGTCCTTTTGAAGTAGGCAGATACAGAAGCGGGGTGAAGTTAGAGGATCCCAGAGGAGGGGAGAGAGAGAGGTTCTACCATGTTGTATTTTGCTGCGGTACACCAAACATCCGGCCCTCTCCCCACTTCCTGCAGACAAGGCAACAAGGCACTCTGGGTATGACATTGGCAGGCCAATGACACTTGCTAACAGGCTTGCTTTCTGCAGCACTCTGCTGTAGAGGTTTGCTTATACAGGTGGGGGGACTCACCCCTTAGTTGATTCATCTTTGGACTTCAAGACAAGAAGGATTCACCTGGAACTCTGTTGGGGAGACAGCCTATTCCCAGGTCCTCAGCCATAGAGGTGAAGACAGAAGGCTCCAAGGAGGGCTCGACCTCAGGGGCACATTTGGGGAGAAAATGCTGTGGACAAAGGACTCTATGCTGCCTGTCTACTGGAACCCGGGTCCTGATTACTAGAGGTAAACAGTCCCATGTTGGTGCCAGACAAGCTTACTGGAGTGGAAGTGTGGAATAAAATGACTCACCTTTTCCCTGGAGACCTTTAACTGGACCACCAAGTAACAAGAATTACAGAAGCAGCTCAGAAACCTGTTTACTGCTTCAGACACTTTAAAGCTAACTTGATCACACTCGGCTCATTTTGTGCTGCTACAGGACATGCTTTTCTATTTTGGCACTCTAACCACTTATCTGCTCTTTGAGCCATCCAGGCGCTGACTCCACCCATTGAAGCTGACCACCTCGACTCGACCCGATCGCTGGTTGTACTTTATGAAATCAACTGACTCAAATGCTGACTAGACCTGCTGGAAGCCATCCACTCGCCTATCTCGAATGGCAACTTGACCCAGCAGAGCCATTGTCTCTGTGCCGACTCGACCACTGGCTCGAAGCGCTGGAAGCCATCAACTCGTCTCGAGCGACAACTCGATCCACCTGTGCCTTGAACTGACTCAATGCAGACTCGCCAGTGGGAAAGCACAACTTTACCATCTCGCCACCGGCTCGACTGCAGTAAAACATCTAAAACCTTGACTCAATGCTGTTGATCCCAAAAGACAAAAAATGCAGCCTTTTTAAGAGGTCCAGTCCCGCCACCCCATGTCCACCTAAAAGGACTTTAGTGGCTTTTAAGCCCCCTTCTTTACCTTTTAAATACATTTCCTTGAACATTGACATTGGCTGTTTAAATCTTTTGCCTGAGACAAATATCAACACAGAATGCCAATTTTTCTCAATTTCTCCATTCTTGTATTCCCTTTACATGGGTGAGTATTTATTGTTTTTAAATACTTGTGTGCATTGTTAGTTTTATTAAACGTCCTATATTTATAAACCTAGATTGAACACTCTTTTTAGTTACCAAAGTACTATTGTTTTTTGTTTTACATCTGTACCATTTGTACATCTTTCGCGCCTTGAAGCACTTGTGTAGAGGCACCTTACAAATGCCATATCATATAATTTATACCCCTCCTAAAGAGTATATCCTTCCCCTTGGATCCACGTTCCAAAAGCGGCAAAGGAGGTATATCTGTAGGCTGTTCCTGTTTAAACCTGTATGATTGGGATCACTGCAGGTTTAGAAGTAGTGTGTGGGAATGAGTAGGCGCATTAGCCACTGATCATCCATGCGCTCCTGCAGAGCAGTCGTCATTTTGTCACAGTCTGTACAGTTAGCAGTGAAAAGGCACTCTGTGTGATCACCAGGGCCTCTGTGCGATTAGCAGGGACACAGCGTTGTCTGCACTATCAGCAGTGACAGGGCTATGTGTCTAGTATCAAGAATGGCAGAGCAGAGTCAGTATTATCAGCAGTGACAGGACTGTGTGTGATCGGCAGTGGCAGGGGTGTGTCTGTACAGTCAGCAGTTCCACGGTTATGTACCTAGCGTCGGCAGTGACAGAGCTGTGTCTTTACAATGATCAGTGACAAGGCTGTGGATCCATTTTTAGTAGCGATAGACCTGAGTCAGTACTTCAGCAGCGACAACAATGTTTGCTATCAGCAGGTACAGTGTGGTGAATGTACGATCAGCAGTGACAGAGATGGGTCGCTACTATCATCATTGGTAGAACAGTGTCAACAAGGGCAGGAATGTATCTGTAAAGTCAGCAGTGAATGCAGGGCGCTGTAGTATCAGCAGTGACAGAGCTGTGTCGGTGCATCAGCATGGGCAAGGCATTGTTGTGTTTGTACGCAGTGGCAGGGTCACTGGTAGTGTGACCAGACATCCCGGAATTTGGTGCTCTATCCCCCTTTCTCGAGATTATGCTCCCATTGGAAACTGCAGTGGTCCCGGTTTTTGGTAGCAGGTCTTTAGCTGGCAGGCAGGAATGCACAATCTCGCACAGAAGAAATGCTGCATTTTACAATTTAAGATAGTGTTAGTTTGTGATAAATTAATTACAATATGTGTTTATTTGAACAGTAGCGCTTAAACCCCCTTCTCCTCCAACCACTACTGAAGTGTAGTACTTTGACAGCCACTTTCAAGAGGTAGTCCTACTTTTATGTTATTTGCCCTGTCCAGGTTTTTTTACTTTTTAAATCTGGTAACCCTACTGGTAGTAGAGATTCCATGGCAGAGATGGCTCCTGACCCACCGACACCCCTTTGCGGTACCGTTCCTCCCCTGACTCGAACGGAACCCCGGAGTACTGAACGTTTCCACTTTCCAGTGGACCTGCCTTGGACACTTGCCCTGGTGCCCATGAATTCGCTGGTTCTCTCCCTCAGTGGCGCTGCCTTTCCCTCACACTGTTTATTCCTGTTTACCAACGGTTTCTACTCGCAGGGCCACGCCCCCTTCTCTCTTTCCCACGCTGATATCCGAGGACACGCCCCCTACACAGGACCGGCCTATCACACGGTCCAGCGCCCATCGAGGCTTAGGCTGTGGCCGGATGTACGCACCCTGCCTGCCCGCTGCCCCCAGAGTCCATGGGTCACGCCTCGCCCCCTTCTCGGACTGTGCCTGGCACACACACAGCGCAGAAGTCCAACAGATGCTCGAGACTTCCTGATCTTTTCAAGAGCCCCCGCTACACTGCCCGTTCACGATCACCCCTCCGAGTTGAGATCCAAAAGGGTCTGAAATGGCTGCCCCTGGAACCAGCAAAAGATCTGTGCTCCCTTTCATTTTGGATGCGCCTGTCAGGCAGGTGCAACCTCAAATGGACAGCTATCATATAGTCCGTCCTACCCTGCATGGCCAGGTGCATCAAATGAAAAAAAGCGCTGTCCTCATACACCCAGGCGTGACGTATATGCCATATACAGTTTTTTGTAATGCTTGGTTACTGTCATTTTATGCTAATTCCAATCATAAATGCCCAGTTACAACCATCAGTTGATCAGAAATATATGCAAGTGCTTAGGTTCAGCCTCACATACTAAATTGCACACCCAGGCCAAGTCTTTCATGCTAAAATACTGCTATCAGGCACAGCTTTATAAATGCAGTTTAACATATCATATGATCAGCCATATTCTCATATTCATAAGTACAGCTCATGTGACTAGATAATGCCATCGTGTACCTATGCTGCCTCTTACTTCCTGGTTCTGGTAATCCCCCCAAAAAACGAATGCGAAAAACCAAAGGCCAAAAACACAGAATGTAAAAAATTAAATAAATGCAGGATTGTTGCATTTTTTAAAACAAATAGATGGGGGTGCGGTAAGGGTATATATAAAGGTAGGTGGATGCTGGGGGCGTTTGGGAGGGGGCAGCCCCCAGATTAAAAAAGAACATGCAAAAAAACACATTTTATTTTTCTTTGAAATTCGAATTGTAAAAATTCAGTGTTTTGGTATTCAGGATTTTATTTCGTTATTTCACGGTACATCCCTGGTTCCGCCCAGTGCTGGAAAAGGAAAATAATGTACCGTGGTAACCCTGTCCTATTTTGGCAATGGAAGGTATGTAGATGGGCTCAGGGGCGTGGCCCAGTCCAGGTCAAGCAACACTATCTTTTCAAGGAACCCAAGCCTAGCGATTTGCATATAAGCAAATGGCATTTTGGAAACATAAGTATGCCCACCCTTTTATATTTGAAATATGTGATAGTTATTCAGCAAGAAACCATATTGTGCAGTGAATGGAAGTTGAGCTCTCTGCTCTTTTGATTTGTCACAATAATCATAACACAAAAAGTGTTTCAATTGCAAGACAAATATACCAATTTGGAGACTAAGAGGTGTGGTGGAATGCATAGATGGCACACAGAGAGGAAACTATCTCGAATCTGCTTAAAGTGGGACATGCAGGGTGGAAGAATTGAAGTTTATGATGGGCAGAGCTACATCTGAGAATTGTGAGGCATGCTGCAGCATGGATCACTATTTGGTGGTGTGCGAAAGTTGAGATTTCAGAGGCGGTCAGGATGAGCAGCATTGGGGTGGAAGTGAGGAGGCCCTCTGATTCATTACACATGAAAAAGGGGACAGAGGACAAGCAGAGCAGGTTCCTCTTTCAGTACTTAAGGGACACATTAAAACACATTAGTACCCGGCGCGCGCTGTACACCGGGAATACTATGTGTGGATTGGCTCTTTTCCGAGCCATACCACACAGTATTCCTGTGTACATTAGTGCGTCCAGCGCGTGCCAGGTACTCTGTTCCCAGCGAGGGGTGTGGCAGCCCCTTAGCCAATTAGGAGGCTCGAAACGGGTTTGTCCCCGCTCCAAGCCTCCCCATGGCTGGAGGCTGCCTTCGTCCCCCGCCGGGGACTCAGGTACGTTTTTTTTTTCCTCCACCATCCTCCCCTGCAAACTCTCCCTTCCCCGCCCTCCCAACCCCACTTAACTTCTTTTTCCCTCTTTTCTTGGGAGCGAACGCACTGGAAACACTTCTGTTCCCAGCGCGTCCGCTCCCGATGGCCGCCAATGAAAGCGAAAATGGACTATGTTTTCCCTTTCCCGGCGGCCATTTTTTTTCTTCTGTTTCAAAACGCTAGCGTTTAGAAACAGAAAAAAATGCCATTAGTACCTCGGTCTAATAGACCGGGGTACTAATGGCTATAAGACCCTTGTCGGTGGGCCAATACCACCCACGGTAATGCTGGGGCGGTATTGGCCCGCCGCCTCGGGTCTTATTGCTACAATCTTTTCCCCATCCAAACGTTCACATATTCTTCAGCTCTCCAAGGCAGTGCTGGAAAAAAAACAAAAACATTTTTTTCTGATGAAATACACACCTGAAAAAAGAGGGCAGGAGTTTGAAACATAGTGGTGAACCTTTGCAGACAGCTGAAGACTAATAGATTCCTTGGCCTGACTTGCCTGTACTCAGACCGGGTCAGTCGCCTGCAGTTACCTATGGGTTGGGCTGAAACATTTCCCAAATGGGAGACATGCGGCTGTCTGCGTCTCTTAATGCCCAAATGTTGTGCATGAGATCTAAATTCATAAACAAACCTATCTTGGATTACCTCCTCCCGAACTAAACCTCACACATTTCTAATCCATAAACAACAATGGGAAAACGTCAGAGAACCTGCCATGTTTAATGACCCATTTCAAAATTAAATTAAATAACATGAAGTAAATTTTTTCGCAAACTGCTCTCTCAAAAAACCTAAAAATCCACTTTCCTCTTTCTGACTGTTACCTGTGGACTCCTTTCCTATCAATGGGGCTAGTCCACTTCTTGATCAGTGCACCACAAATATTCCCCCAGTAGTCAGTCCATCCACGGAGGGATAACCACCACCATTTTTTTCTCAGACACAAGACACTGTAAACAAACCAACAAAACACTTCCTCTATGCACCCAGAAAGGCCCATCCTCTGACATCATTTATTAAATTTATTTTTTTATTGCGATTCTGGTCAAAAACAAACCTTTCACACAATAAATCACACAAAAGCAAACATAAACAAAGCAAATTATGAATACAATACATTTCAGAAGATTACATGGTGCAGTTACAAAATCGTAACATAGTCCAACTGTCTTAAAAAAGACTGGAAAGCACCACATTTACCACCAGAATACTCTATGCTTAAAACCATAAATATAATTAAAAAAATAACCTTAATTAATTAAGCTTATCAAATGCTAATTTCATCAGAGCCCATTTGCCTCTCTCTTCAATTCAATCATATTTAAATTACATACAAATCTGAAAGTTGCTATTACGATTGAGATAGAAGAGCCAGTGATAATCCTTTGTCAGGGAGTCTCTTCGTCACATAATCTAAAATCTCTACGGGCCCTTTCCAAGTATAATTTTCTCTTTCAATTCAAATACAGACATTGACAAAGTATATGCATTAAAGATACTACCGACTCAGGAGAATTATAGACTCTGCATACAGCACTGACAGAATCATCTTTGGACCTTAACTTTAAAATGTCCTGCATTTGAATCAAATTCTATCTTCACCGTAGGAACTGATACCTCCAGTGCATATTGGGAAATCTCTCTAGATATGGGGGTAAACAGCCCCATTTGTTATGCTCCAATGACAGATGTTGGTAGAATTTATAAGTGCCTGCCATCTTCCGTGTGGAAATCCAATCCCACTCCCAGAGTTTTATTTTGACCACATCAGGTGTTTGAATTAGTGTTTCAGTGTTACCATTTATGCATTTTAAAATATTATCGCATTTAATTTAACACCCGAAAAGTTAAAAGAAGCCTTTTATTTGCTTGTAAGTAAGGAACATTAAACCATAAATAAAGAATTAACAGGAGGTGATACAATGTTACTTTATCACTGACACTATGTAGAATCGACCAAATCTGGCTGAACTTTTCTGCATTTTTGGTTTGAATACCTCCATCTTTACATTGAGGTACCTAATTAGGGCTGATTTATTGGGTTTCGAAAAAATGGGATTTCCAGATAAATGAAGTGATCCATCATCTCCAAAGGCATCTTACCCAGATGCCATGTAAACTTAATTTGTCTCCTTAAGTTTGTGAATCTCATAATTTTTGTAGTATTTATATTTATGATTAGATCTTTTGTTTCTGCATACACCTTTAAACCCTCCAGCAACCTCGGTGAACCAATTGCTGTGTAGTCCAGCAGGAGAACATCATCTGCATAAGCCAGCCACTTTAAGTGGAGGGTACCTTGGCGACATCTTGCCTTATTTTTCTAAAAATTCACCAATATCAGAAATATAGATGTTGGCTGGACAAGGTGCCAAGATGCAACCCTATCATAGTTGCCTTGACGTTTTGATCTCTTTAGAATGAGAACCCAGTTGATTCAGTCTTACTCGTAAAGTCGTCTTTGTGCGCCTATGGATCAGTATGAAGTCAACAAAGCATAGGTAAATAGCTGATGCTTTCCTCCTGCAAGCCAGTATCAATGTCCTATTTTTTCAATTTCTTTTAAGATCTAGGTGCTGAAGACTTTACTATCAACATCAAGTAAGGTGAGAGGTCTGTAGTTAAGTGGGTCTCCCCTATCCCCTTATTTATAGATTGGAACAACATGGGCATGTTTCCAAGTTAAAGGTGTTGTTTTAACGAATATGACATTAGTGAGTAGAATATACAACACCAAGGCCCACAGTTCGTTGGCCTTTTTTAAAATTGTATTTGATAGGCCATTAGGTCCAATCGCACAGGAATTGCTTGCCCTTTCAATAGCTAGCAGGTTGTCTTCCCGTTTAAAATTGCGCGACCATTCATGGGCACTGGGCCTCTCAAGCTCCTTATTATCAATTATGTCACAAGTGTAGAGTTTAAGAAAGTTATTTTTCCATACCAACTCAGAGATGGGATTTAACTGTGCTTGCCCTTGCTGACATTCAAGGCTATTAATTATTGACCAGAATTTCCCATCGTGTTTCCCAGTCAAGATCGTGGTAGCACACAAATGTTGATCTTTGCTGCACTGCCATCGCATAATCTTATGCACCATTAACAGTACATTTCTACCTTTGCCACCTTATTCGCCTAGGACCTGCTCTGGAGCTTGGTGGACCTCAATTTGAATTTAGTGTCTGAAGGTTGGGCACTGGTGTTGTCACAATGTCAGAATAGAGCTCTGTCCCTCGCCCAGGTGTCTCTTCTCTCTCGCCAATCTCCTGCCTTCTTATGGGACATCATTCATTTATGGGTTTTCATTCCATTTTTATAGCCTTGTCTGGCAGCGTAGGTGAGGCTCAGTTTAGTCATCAGGGAAAGTTTTTGTTTAACATAATCCCTGGATTAAATGTATATGTATGACTCCTCATCTCTGGATGGCAACTTATTTTTAGACTCTGTAGGGTGTTTTCAATAAAGGTGTTATACAAAACCCGAAGGTAAAGCACTCCCTTGCATCTCCCCTGACAATCAAATGACGTTTCACAATATTCCCATGTGTTCTTTTAATTCGGTTCCCAGGTAGATTCACTTTCCCTCCAATTGGGCCTCCTTTATGCCCTGCTTAGTAGGCAAGGAGAGTTGAGCAGTTCAATTGAAAATATGCACAGTAAGGCAGGGGTGTTGCTAGGTCTGCGGCTATGCTAATGTCGGGACTGTCAGGACTTGGGACTAGCCTGCCTTTTTGTTGTAGCCCCTGAGATTCTATCCGGGGCTACAACCAAAAGACCTGGGCTATAGCCCCATCAGCCTCCCTCCCCTACCCCCCAGCCAGCAATGCCTCTGCAGTAAGGGAATTGCTCCTTATTAACCACAACATAATTGATTCTAGAAGCATGATTACCCATGTGCCAGGTGTCACACAATCCAAATCAACAGCTACATTCACTTTCAAAATCTGAAGATCCCAATTGAGCCTAAAGGTAGACCAGAGAATGCTGTGTACATCCGGGTTGGCAGCCCTAAGGTGAACCTCTTCCTCCCTCTCTTCCACCCCATTTAATAGTGGCAATCTTGAATTCAGATCACCTGCCAGAAGAATCAAGCCTCCCTGGCCCTGTCTAACAAAGACAACGAAAGGGCCCCAACAAACCTCTAGACGGATTCCAGTAGATATTGATGATACAAAAATTAGTAGCAGAGAATTCCACCTCAAACATGTACCAATTCACCAATAAACCATATATACTAGAATCTGTAAGATTGAGGGACCATCTTGTTGTATTCTGGACAGCAGTCAGGAGGGCCCCTGACGGACAACCAAGTTTTCCTTGAGTAGCCAATTACTGGCTTATGCAGTACCAATCCAAACAAACTCCAGTTGTTAACCAAGTCTCCTGTAGCATTATTATAGGGAATTTCTTTAATATTTCACATAGATCCGTGTTATTGGCTAAATAGCTCTTACCCCTGGAGTTCCAAGAAATTATACCAAGCAAGGGCCCTCAATTAAATCTGCCTTGAGGTTCCACGTAAGTGGCACATGTTTATACTCAGCGCGGCAGCCAACCAAGACCATTCCGACTCCCCCTCTCTATTCTCTATCTGTGAGCAAATCACTTTACGCCCTTGTGGTTCATCATTAGAGGCACTACAGGTTATCTTTAGATTTCGGGACATACTCTCATCCTTATAATTATTTACCCAATCCAACCTTCAATTGAGAAGATCCCATTCCCACTCTGACTCCAGCATTATATCATATCCCATCACTCTCAGATGTTCTGTTTCTGACACAACTAGGGTGCAAATGACACAGGAAGAAATTTCTAAGGCCACTATATCCATTCTATGATCAACCATAAAGTCTGCCTGATCTATATCGCAGGATGATATCAAGGCAAGCCTCAGAATAACGTGGAGCAAGGCTAAGATATTAGATCTATTTAATAACGGTCTCTCAGCACCTGTTAATGAAAGCTCCACCACAATACGGGAGGTGCTATTTTGAGAAGCTTCATTTCACTCCACAATACAATTACCAATGGCATTTTTTCACTGAACTCCAGTTAGTGACATTCGGCAGGATTCACTTAGAGTTCCTCTCTCAGCGATCATCAAACTTTGATTAATTTGAGGTAATGGTTCTGCCCCAAATTCCCTAGGGAGGTCTGCCTACGTGCCTGTTTCTACTGTGTAAACAGGTACAATTCCGACATCCGACAATTTAGAACAGGAATTTCGCATCTAATTCACTTCATAACCCTGACCATCATTCACAACAGCCATCATTATCTCTGTCTCGGTACTAATATGGCCTTCCTTATTTGTGACCGATCTAGTACAATTTGTTATTTTCCATATTTTTATATGTCTTTCACCTCCAGTGCTCTCTTTGTGGTCAGGTAGATGTAGCAATCTCAGACATTTTCTGGAGGATCTTCTATTTATATGTTTTTTTCCAATTTTTGTTTTCGTTTTAGAGGGTAAGATTTTGTCCCGACTGCCTGATGGATTAATAGTCTCCTGAACCAAATTATCAGTAATGGCTTGGCTGGGGTTTGGGTTGTCCTCACGATTAATCTCTTCAATCAACATTGATAAGGCCCCCTGTTTCCCCATATTTACATCATGATGCACTGGGGGTATTTTCTCGACCACCTTTGGGGATTTAAGTAAAGGACGGTTCCCTGCCTCCATTCATTGGAGAGTAGTATTCAATACCATTGTATGATGCTTAACATGATCCCTTATATTATCATACATTTCCATCACGTAAGTGAAGACCATATTTAATACAGAAATTGACGCAGAACCTAAGCTGATATTTGCTCCTGCTGCCCTCGTGTGACTCGTGGAATTGCTAACCACCAGCGAAAGAGATAATTCAGACGAGTCTGAAGAAGAAAATGAAGATCTGTCTGCAAACATTCTTGGAGACATAGACATAAAAACATGAGAAAGTCTCTGAGACTCCAGGAGAACCATTTTCCACCAGCAGCACCCTCTGCCCCTTCCAACAGGTCCCTGCCAGAAATTCTCAAATTGTGGGCGGCTGGCCCAACACTCTTGGTTTGACCATCCTCCAAATTGGAAGAGCCCTGATTACTTTACTTTTATATATTTATATTTCATAGCTGAGGTCCGGAGGCATAAGGGAGCCAAACAAACAAATATAATGGGTGAAACCCCCCAAAGCACCCAAAGCACACCATCGAAGGAGGCAGACACAGGAGTAAAGGAGGGATGCTATCGAAATAACAGAGTCTTCAGCTTCTTCCTGAACAATTCTGTGGATTTCAATTTTCTCAAATAGGGAGGAATTGCATTCCAAGGTTTGGGTGCTGCTGCAAAAAATGCACCTTTATGAAAGTGTACACCTAGGCACCTTCAGCTGATTGGAATTGTTGGATTAAGCATCGAGGGAACTGCAATGATGTTTGGAAAATAGTGCATGACACTGCTGCTTTGATTTTGTAAAGGCCCCACACTGATTCTCCCCTTGGGTGTGCAAATTAACCTTATAAGCCAATGTTGCAGTATTAATACTGTTGTTTTCAAGAGTCAACCAAGTCAATACCTGCCCATTTACTTCTATAGCGCTTACAGCGACAGTCCCACTCTGGGTCTCTATTCGTAAATCTGTAGGGACCCTTTAAGCTAATGATGGTGCGAGTTGACTTTCTCCAGGTAGGGCTGCCAGATAGATCGACTCTATCGGTGATGATATAACCAAATTCGGCACCAAACAGCACTGTCCATCGCTGTACGCCACAGTACAGGGTGAACCAGGAGGGATTACCGGGGAACCTGCCACGCCACCCTCTCTGGATTTACTACGTAGGTCATACATGGCCAAATGCTACTTTGTTAATGGGTGCAGGTAGGAAAAAAAGAATAAACGCTGCTTCCGAGAACAGTCTTAAGGATTCCTACCTACCTTCTCTCACGCAAATGCAGAACCATGGTCCATTCCCAGCGTCCAAGATGAATCTAGGTTTCAGATCAATGGCTGAGTAGAAGCAATGGCTGTGCTTGTCGCTACACCTGCTGAAACTGCAATAACTGCACTCTGCAGTAGCACTCCGCACACAGCGCTCCACACCAGGGACACAGTTAAGACTGCTTGGGGTTCTACCTCCATCTCGGTCTCACTGCAACTTCTTCTCCTGACGCCGAATAGCCCAGACAACTGCAGTTGCACTCTGCACATGCACCCGACATTGAAACTTCCCACTGCGTCAGGGACTTCCAACATAAAGGACCTGTTCAACATCATTGCCCAGGGGCCCCTATTCTGCATTACCTTTGCCTAGAGAATCTCAGAATGAACTTACAAGGTAATGCATCATTTCCCCCAAAACTTCCCCTTTTATTACATTTCCTCCTTGCCTTAAGTATGGCTGCCGACTCCCCTGCTCATACTTGTAACTATCCAAGCCTCTGTTTCAATGCAACCATTCTTTTACTGTATTAGGTCAATGCTAAACTCAGGTCCACAACCAATGAATCCCTGCACCAGACGCCTTCCTTAATTTCTGCTAACCCAGGCAACAGCTGACCCTAGGCCGTACTGCCTATCCAGCCAATCTAATGGATAGGTCACTGGAAGTGCAGCTAAACTGCCTATTAACCACCCTGCACTCATGTTTTCCCACTCATTTAACAATTGAATGTCCACGGATTAGGCCTCTGCCAATGCACACAATGCAACAGAGACATTTATCCTCATTTATCCTCATTACGAGCCGGCGGTAGCTTGCCGGTAAAACCGGCAGGCTGCCGCCGGACTCGTGAATTTTTCCAGTGCCTGGCTTGCGATTAACAGCGGAGGATTCTAACCCTGCTGGTCCAGGAAGTCAGGTGCCAGAAAAATGGTATCGTCTTCTGGTGTGTATTGTATTGTATGCTGATTTATAAAGCGTGGCAAAGACCCAGGGGCATCAAGGCGCTGAAGCAGCAAACTGCCATAGATGGAGGCATAAAGAACAGACTCAGAACAGACATGTTTTCAGTTGCCTACGAGAGGCAGAAAATGCCTGAGTATTCCTAACATGCAGCGGTAGCGCAATTCCTCAAAGGGGGTGCCAACACTGAAAAAGGATCTGCCACCCATCCGGGTACGTCGAAAGTGGGGGTCTGTCAGCAGAAACTGAGCAGTCGAGCGAAGATTTCTCTTAGGTTGATAGAGAGCCAGCTTTGACTAGAGAAACGAGGCCCCTGTGGCATGGCTAGCCCGATGAACAGTAAATACAATTTTAAACTCTATCCGAGTCTTGACTGGGAGCCAATGAAGGTGCCGCAGAAGGTCTTGAGAGTGAGCAAGTCTAGGGGCACTCAAGGCCAGAATGGCTTCCGCATTTTGTAGGATTTGGAGTCGCTGCAGTAAAGCGGCCGGTTGACCCTGGTAGATGCCATTGAGATAATCCCAGGTGTGCCTGAGATGATCCAGTCTCCACTGTGGGGTTGGCTGTCCTGATTGGACATCCACCTGCCCCTTTCTGTAAACTGCAGGAAGAGTTTGCAGAGGTTGTGCTGTAGCTACTTCCAATGTTCAGAGAGGCATACTGTGTAACCACTGCCTGTGCCGACCCCTTCTTTGAAGTGACAGAGGAGTCCCGAAGATGATGACTCCGACCCAGAGACTATCGAGTCCCATCATTCCTGAGACAACCTGCACTTTGAGCCACCCCAAAACGAGCTGTGACCCTCCTGGGCGGCAAACCGCCAATACCCTGGGACCTCGAGTTTGAGTGCTGTGCACCATTTTCCAAAGAACGAATCTCGCTGAAATGATGGTGCACTCCTACTGGACCACCAGAGACATGATTCCACTTCTTGAAGTCCCCTCACCAGAGTGCAGGACCGAAATAGCGAGGCAAACCCGACCAGCGACAACCGTCATACATCCGGAACCTTGAAAAGGGCACCAAATCCACAAGCTGCAAGAAGCACAGAAGAATTCTTTGTTTGGAGCCTTTTCTGTCGACTGCTGCTGCAAGTTCCCATCCATTGTCTCTTGTCTCGCCACCACGGCCAAGAATCCAAAGGGAACGACTTTTAAGTATACGGCCTCTGACTAGAAAATATAACAAGTTTTGTAAAGTACTTACTTGTAAAGGTGTTAGTGTCTAACTTTAATTTCTGAAACAGAATAAGTTAGCAAGTTTTACTAAGTTCTTACTTACCTTTGAGTTGATTATTGCTCCTCTGAAAGGTATATTTAATGTGTAATATTACGTTGTACCTACCTTGAAAAGCTACTGCCATTCTAAATGTGTAACAAATAGGAGTGGTGAGTATAGGGTAATGCACCTTCCAATATTGTTGCCTGGCAGCAAAACCTAGCAAGGACTGATACTCACTAGTCGGTCGGAAAATATAGGTTTCAGTGTATGTGTATGTTAGGTTTGTAACAGGCGCCTAGGCTTCCAAAAGTCAATAAATAACTAGTGTGAGTCTTACATTTTTGATTTTTGGTTTAATACCAGTTTAGTTTTTGATTATACAAAGTGCCATTCTAGATGTGTAACATTAGGTTCTGCTTACCTTGAATGGCTTACTGCCTTTCTGAAAACTCAGAGTTCTTGCTTACCTTAGAATTGTGTTGCACTCTTCTGAAAAGTAACATTGTTATAACTACACATTCCTGTGAGAGAAATAGTGTAAGAGTGTATTACCAATAAGGTTTACCCCCCTTGAATAGCTTATTGTCATTCTAAATGTGTATCCTGAGTTAGTACTTATCCATGAAGGGCATACTGCCCCTCTGAAAAGTTATTGCTTACCTTAGAATTGTGTTCCACTATTCTGAAAAGTATTGTTGGTGTAACTGTATCATTCCAGAGATATGAATAAGTTACATATGTTGCAATGGGTTTACTTGTAACAATGTTAGTATAACTATAGTATTGCTGAATTACATACTATCATTCTAAAAGTCTACTAACTGGTTTTACACCCCATTAGTAGCATACTGCCATTCTAAATGTGAATCACTAGGTGTTACTCACCTTGAACTGCATACTGCTATTCTAAATAAGGTTTATACTTTGGTTTGCATTCCATAAGTATGCTGTTGGATTTTATAATTGTGTGTATGAATGATAATAGTACTTTTGGAGGATAATTCTCTTTGCATGTGTATATATAAAATAAACCAATATTTTTACAATACATATGTGTATCAGTTTTTCTTTGAACCATATGTGTACTATAGGTTCTTTGTACCTATCTACAGCCTTCTCTCCCTCCTAAAATATGCCTGACTGCTCAGTCCATGTGACCAAAATAAGTAGTACAGTTCTATACTGAGAGTTAGAGTTTACTGTATTGCCTCTAGGATAGTTTTATAAAGCCCATTGTGTGGCCTTTAGAAAAACTGTCCTAACACCACCTCTGCACGCGCATAGTTTCTCCCTTGCCAAATCCTGACCCTTAGCTTGCTGCCACTGCCTTAGTTCCAAATTGGCTCCCCCAATAATTCCAAAGTCGTCCCAATTTCTGCCAAAACCTGAAAATATGTTATATAGGGCCAGTCAATGTGTAACAAAAACATCTACTTGCACCCTCTCAACAAGCTCAACTCCTCCTCCCCAAACCAACATAACAAAATCCAGAAACTGCCCCTCATTGATCGATCTTAGATATTCCCAAACATATATCCACTCCTTCCAGTCCTCCATTACCTCACCCCCATGAAGGTCCTTCCCTGTTTTCATCTAATTCAGAAATTCTAAGTTCCCCCCAAAATAGCAAAGTAAAGTATAACCAGAACAATCACCCCTGCCACTTTGATGTAAAGACCTCCACAAGTGCTCGCAGCATCCTCTTCAAGAGTGGCCACCTTGCCTTTTTCATCCAGGACTTCTCTCTTATCCGCCACTTCAGCATTTGCTTGTCAGTCTCCCACACCAACGGCTCCAGGCCCTGCACCCATTTGCTGCAAAAAGCAATCCTGTATTCCCTTTTATGGTTGTCCATGAAAGGTTGCTGCATTCGATCCTAATAAAAATCACACCAGATCATCCTGTCTCCACGTCCTGTCTCCCTTTCCAACTAACAGCCCTACAACTAACAAACTCTTTTCATTGCAAGTGTTCTCATATTTGCACCAAGGACCTCTCTACCACTTCCAACATCTTGTGCTGCCCAGGTCACAATAGTCGCAGTTTCCTCATCATTAGAGGGTAAACATCTGGTGCCAACCCACAGAATCTCTGTCACTGTGAAGGTCATAATCATTGTGCTGTACCATTGTCCATGTTTAGCCATTCCTGATCGCTTACTCCTTTCACCAACAGCCAACACCACTGCTAAGGGAAAAACACCATTCCTTTGGCCACATCTTTTCACACCATATTCCTTTCCAATACAAGCCATACCAACCTGCTCCAGGTGCTGTACCTGACATTTAATTAAATCCCCAAGAAGCTACATAGATACATTATGGTAATGTTCCAAGAAAACTAGCCAGACTCTGAGGTGCTGCATTGAAATCGGGACAGATGCCCCGTATGATACACTCCTGTTATGGCCCTACTCCCTATGTTGCTCCAAAATGTTATACCCTAAACAACAAATGGAGGTGCCCCAGCAGGTGCCGCTTCTCCCTTCGTTCCATCGTTCTCACTGTCAAAATTCACTGGAAATGTCAATAATTCTCCTTGTTGTAGCCTTTGCCACCTCTCTCTCTCGAGGACTTAGACCTGAATTATGCTGGCAACCTGCACATTATCCAGACAACCTGATAAATTCATTAAGACTCTCTTAGCCATCTTCTTCATCCTACGTCCCGCAAATAACAAATGACTTATAAAATGTAACACTTGGTAAGATGGATTTCTAAACTCTGACCTGGTGGGCAGAAGTTTAGGAGGCCACCCTAGTTTAGGGGAGCAGGCGAACCTTCTGGACAAGCCAGACCAATCACGGCAGCTAGGCAGGCGGTGAAGACTAAGTCTCAGGAGGGGTGAGAGGGATCTGAAGCCCACAATGAGCATACACAGTAAAACTCCACAGAATATGCTTAGACAAGTGTATATAAAAAATACATATACATTTATCGTAGGCATTATAATTAAACACAAATAAACCACAGAAATATAAAACAGTTACCACACACGCCTTTCACTATCTAACATATATACGGTTATATTTCGTCTGAAGCAGTAAAGGGGAAAACCAGGGACGACATTTCACCAAAATGCCAGGGGTAGCGGAAGTGACATCACATGACCTTTGACCTCTGGTGACATCATAGGAAGTGATGTCATTTGACCCCCACCTCGAAGTGACATCACGGAAAGCGATGGAACACGACCTTTCGCCCCTTAACAAAACAGGAAGGGACATCACATATTGTTCCTAAGTACACTACGAAAAATATGGTTGCAATATCACTATAATGTTATATACATTTCATACAAGAATGGATCACCATATGTATCGTTAATACAGTGTGTATAGGACTATATTACCAAATTACTGTGAATGCAAGCAGACGTCCAAGGCCAAATGATAATGATATGTTATTAGATAGCACTTTTGCTTAAGCGCTTTATATAGATCAAATATACATACAATATCACCCAACCTGTGTTAGTACTCATTTATCGACCTCAGAAGGGTGAAAGGCTGAGTTGAGGTATTTAAGAACAGGCTAAATCAGTGACTCACCACCTGAAGTGTGCCCTGAAATAAACCTTTATGAGTCTAGCAATTATTGGATAGAATTCCGGAAAGACAAATTATGTGTTATTCCTATTCTTTCTTATTTAGCGTCACTGCTCAAAGTGATACACTTGTGAAACCCCGTTTTTTTTAAGAGGCCTGAACAAGATAGTCAGCCATTCCAAAAATAAAGAGCCACATGACACTGGCCACAGCCCAGGAGCTTACATTTAAAAAAAAAAAAAAATTCAAATAAAATACAAGTTTTAAAAAATCTTTTTTTTCTAGGGGTAGCAAGGGAGTCCACATGGTTAGCAAGGAAGACCTGCGACCCCTGGTGACCCCCAAATGACATCCCTGGGGAAAACACAGCCACAACCTGTAACAGAAGGGTCGGTTAACACAAATATAGCATTAGGCAGTTCTTCAGAATCGATCGCTAACTTAAGCTGTCCAGCTACACGAAGTGGGAGCCTTGTGCTCAAAAGTACAGTAGTGGGTTAAAAAAACGTGCGGTCATGCATAATGAGAGAACGCGGGTCCTCTTCAGGAAGCTGCAGCAGTTCAGAAAGTAGTTTGAGGTGATGAAGAACAGTGTCCCACTATTCGAGGAGGGTCTACCCTTGCAGGCAGATCAACTTTCGAGTTTTGGGAATAGCTAGGGAGAGCAGGCTACCTCAGCTAAGGTGAGTATCTTTTTAGGGATTCTCGTGCTTAAAGAACAATGGCTGTGCCAGGGGGCCACCAGTAAGTGTTGCAAGTACTCGCCGACCCTCGACACAGTCCAGGCCAAACCTTTCACTTGTAGGTTCAACCCCTGCAGATGCGTATGCTCCGGGTCTCAGCGCCTGTGGGACGGGATGATCGTCTGTCATGGGACAGAAGCCTTTTCTCAGCTCAAGATGAAGAAAAGAGGACAGTTCCAGTGCAGCACGTCTCAAGGCACAGGGGGACAGGACCACAAGTTAGCGATTCCAGAAGTGTCGAGTGTCAATTTGGGACAGTGGTGCTCCCATGCGGTACCCCAGGTTCGAGCTGGTCAGTTTGCTGGATGGCCCAGCAACACTTCTGATGAGGCTTGTTTGGAGGGTAATCAGGAGGTGCCAACGGTAGTTGTTCCCACTACTCCAAAGGGTTGACGTGGTCTTTCAGGCCTTCTGTGATCGATGCAAAGGCAGGGGTCTGACAGGACAACAGTGGGCTCAGTGTGCCAAACCTTCCACAACATATCCGGCGGTTCCACAGGTCTGCTTTAGCATTTCAGGATACTTGCCTCCTTCGGTAGTTAGGGTAGAACTTCAGTTGATCGATGTGGAATGGATGCAGAGCCCCTCAATTCTAGGATAATCAATGAAATATTTGCTCACTTGCATGCACGCCAGGTGTGGACCAATAATGGTCCACGGTGGTCCCAATCCTCCAGGCATACCAGACATACTGGCACCGGTAGTGTGGATTTGGACCAGACAGTACTAATCCTCTTCCTGGGCACTAGCACGCATGACATGCAGGAGCCCGTGAAAGTTGTGGTTTTTGCGGTAGGCTGCATGCCCAAATAAGGAAAGCCCAGGTCTGCTCGACCTAGAGGAAGGCAAAGGGACAAAATGGCCAAAGCACAGAACAAAAGAATTTGTGGGACGGCCATTTTCAGCACTGGCCACAGTCTTGAGCCAAATGCGTTAGATATGATATGGTCCATAAATTATTTTTAAAAAAGTAAAAATACTACAAAAGTAAACTGCCGCCACCAGTTCATCCTAGGCACACTTGTACAATCACCAACAAATCCTTAAAGGGTGTCTAGGGCCATAAAACAAAAGGACCCCTACTGTAAGGTATTAGGCACATAGATTAAAAGTTATCAAGAAATGGCAACATAGTCAAAGACTAAGGGAAACATAGTTTCACAGTACTCACAGTCTAAAGGACGTGTCAGTTTCCCCATAACAAATGAGAAAAAAGCCCAGAGGAGCCCAGCTGAAGGCTGTGCTCCACTGGAAAAAGTCAGGTTAGGTTAGCCAAACAAAAGCAAAAGGTTTGGAGGGTCCATACATGGAGGAAAATGTGCATCTAAGGGAAATCTTTCCTAACACTTGCCCCTCCCATACTAAGGATAGGGGGAATTAATCTACCCCTGTATGAGCCTCAGGTTAAGGTCGACTAAGCATTCTGGACAACCCATTAGCATTGCTATGTTGGACACCTAGCCTGTGCTCAACGGTGAAGTCAAACCCTTGCAGGCTTAATGACCACCTGAGCTACTTTGGATTCTCACCCTTCATGTTAATTTGCCTCTTTAAGAACTTATGGTCAGTTTGCACAGTGAAGTGGGTCCCATGGAGGTAGGGCCTCAGCATCCTTAGGGCCCACCCCACTGAGACACATTTCTTTTTCTACAGTGGACCATCTGAGCTCTCTGTCCTTAAACTGGCGACTAATTAATCCAATTGGATGTTCATTACCTTTCTCATCTACCTGTGATAGTACAGCACCTATACCAGTGTCAGAGGCATCTGTCTGCACAATGTAAACATGCTTGTAGTCAGGGGCCCTGAGAACAGGAGCCTGGCACAGGGAGTCTTTTAAGCCATTAAATGCCTTCTCACACAAGTCCTTCTTGGGTTTCTTAGGAGTAGTGAGAGCAGTCAGAGGGGCAGCTATGGTACCTCAATCTGCCATGAAATTTCGGGTAGTACCCAGTGAGACCTAAAAAGGCTCTCACTTCAGTTTGTGTAGTGTCGGTAGGCCAGTCTTGTACTGCTTGTACTTACCTGGGTAGAGGCTGAATCCTCCCTCCAACTACTTCATGCCCAAGGTAGACCACTGATCCTTGTCCAGTCTGGCACATACTGGCATTTATGGTCAAGTGGGCATTCTGAAGAGCCTGCAACACTATTCCCAGGTGTTTCACATGTTTTTCCCAGGTGGCACTGAAGACTGCTGTATCATCCGGATATGCTAAGCAGAATTCATCCAACCCATTTAGGACATTATTCACAAGCCTCTGAAAAGTGGCAGGTGCATTCTTTAATACAAATGGTATTAACCTGAACTGGTAAAAGTCTTCTGGGGTTGAGAATGCTGTCTTCTCCTTTTTATGCAGTAATCAAATCTGCATCTGGGTTTCTTTACTCCACTGGGCAGTTGAGAGTTCATTATTGGCATTGGTTTGGAGCCTGGTGACAGCAGTGACCTGGATTTCCCCCAACAGGGATTCAGTTTCTATGAGATCCCTGTGAATGGCTTCGGTTTTGTCCAACTGGTCAGCCAAGTCATTTCCAGTTTTGTCTGGTCCCTCTATTTTGGAGTGACCTTCGATCTTTTTCCAATAGATGGTCATCTCATTAGAGGTAACCAGATCATCAATTGATTGGATTAATTTCCCATGCTTGAGCGGTTTGTTATTCGCACACAGCATGGCTCGATTTTTCCAATTAATCAGGTGTTCCACAAACCCATTCCTGACATAATCTGTACTGGTGATTATGACCAGTTCTTTGAGTTGGTATTGCATGGCAGTGAGGATGACTTGATGTACCACCATCAACTCTGCCACCTGACTACTTTGGGGACGTATTTTGTACCCAGCAGAGGGTTCTGGGGCAGCATTCACCCAGGCATTCCTAATGCCAGCCACTAATTATTTTTCCCTGTGATTGTCAACATGGTAGGAGCACCCATCCACATAAACTCTGGGTTTCACTTGACACGTGTCTTCCTCATAGACTTTGTTCAGGGAACTAAGGTATGCCTCCATGTTGTCCTTGGTCTTTAGACTTTTGTCCTCGAGACAGTATTCTTGAGCACAGTCATGCAAGTCAGCCAATACTTAAGCTAGAGGACTCTTCTTGTTTTGGCCATATCTGACCTCCACAGGAAAGCCTTGCATTGACAGAATCGAGGAAGTGCTTCTGGAATTACTCACATTCACTGTTTGGATTTGTTCACTTTGGAGATATTGCAAGGGTTGGTGAGGAGTCTCCAGTATGATGTTCTCCCCTGAATGAATAGGCAGTAATTCTTCAACGTTCACACCATTGTCAGGAGTGCCTTTTTGCAATAATGGAATTTTTCCTCCACAGAGGACAAAGTCTTGCTCACGTATGAGATTACTTTGTTGACCTTGTCGTGTCTTTGATATAATACCACAGTTAAGCAAGTATCTGAGAACCCTGTCTCCAAGAAGAACTCCTTGTTCTTTATGGGTAAGCCAAACAAGGGGCTTGGGAAAGGATTCCCTTTAGTTGTTTTACTGCCTTGGATTGTTCTGGTCCCACTCCCACTTGACCCCGGCCTTTAATAAATGGACCATGGGTCGTGTGATCTCTGCGTAGTCTTCTATGAACTTTCTACTATAATTAGTGAGTCCAAGAAGGCTTCTTAGTTCTCGCAGAGTAGTTTGGTCTTTCAATTTCAATAATGCTTCCACCTGTTTTGCCTGGGGACTGAGACCCTGAGGGACGATTTCGTGCCCTAAGAAGTTCATGCGGTTCTTACACCGCTATGCCTTCTGAAAGGACAGTTTTGCTCTGGATTTCTGCAACTGGGTCAGGCCATAGGGTATTTCAGCTATGTGTTCCTCCACAGTTGAGCTCTTGATTAAGACCTCATCTACATAGGCCAGGTTTCCCCTTTCGCCCAAATCAGGCATGATTAAATTCGTTTCCAGAGTTTATGTATCCATGGCAAGCTTATATTGGTCTTCCCTACTCAGGGGTACTGTCCAGTAACCTTTGGTCAGGTCAATGACGGCATACACCTTTGACCCTTGGATCTGGGCCAGTCCCTGATCGATGTAGGGTAGGGATTTAACTCCCTTAGGTCTGTGCAAAATCTTCATTGGCCATTGGGTTTGAGTATCCCCAGTACCGGGTTGTTAAAGGTACTGTGGATTGGACAAATTATCCCACAGGATTCTAAGTGTTTAATAATCTCAGTGAGTGACTCAATAGACCTGAGAGGTAACCGGTATTGCTTCACAAATACTTGAGCCATCTCGGGGTCCGTGGATATGGTGGTTGAATGTATCTCTGTGCATCCACAATCATATGAATCCACTGCAAAGATATCCTGAAAATCCAGAAACACCTGTTTGAGCTTCTGTTTTTGCTTCTCGGTCTCAAAGAAATCAGTGTGATTGATTCATTCTTTGACCATCTGCTTAAAGCCTGGAAAGACCTCGGGCTTGGCAATTTCGGTGGTATCCTCCAGTTGGGTGGAGAGATCTCTTGTTATGGTGTTGGCCTGGATGTGAGGTTCCAAGGATGAGAGGTAGTCACTGTTGACTCGTAATACCACCTCATTCTTCCTCATGTCACAGGTCACCATAAGGGCAGTACACGAAGAAATTCCCCCCTTGCCTGGTGAAAAAAATATCTCTAGGGATACCGTTGTCTATATGTACGCAGTCATTTGGAAATGGTCTCATTACCTAAATCAGTAGAATAATGTTGGACATCAACCGCCATTCCAATAAAGGTGTCTGCACTCAAAGTGATATTTCGAGGGTCGCTGTTATCCACCAATATTCAAATGGTGTCGTGTTCTATGTCAACTAGTGGTGTCAGATGTAAATACAAACCTTGTTGTTGGAGATGATAATTCAAATTTATACAGACGTCTTGGTTTTTGAGGATCTGTCCTCACTTAATTTTAAGGGGAATTGTAAATTGTTGCACCTGTCCTGGGATGGTAACCTCTTCTCACACTTGAACTTCAACCGCATATGGCAGCAATTGAGCTGGTGGGAATGCTTTCTCAGTGTCGTCAAAGCCCATGATGTTACCCCCCAGTCGGGACCAGGCGTTGTTATTAATTAAGTTCAAATTAATTGCAAATTGATTGAGAATGTCACTGCCTAAGTAAAAGGTGGAGAAGACATCTCTCACAACCCAACAATTATGTTCTATGCTTTTGTCACCAATGGAAATCTTTAGCATACACCTGCTGGACAGGATATGTTTGGAAGTTGGAGTTTCCAGGCCCATTTCCCACTTATCAATCAATTTAAATGTGGTAATGATCTGATCTTTTTGGAGTTTACTGAATAATGCTTCACTGATGAAGCTTCTTCCGTTATTCAGGCATAATCTGCCAAGAACAGGCTCCTGCCCCTCATTTATCTGAATGGAGAAAAACAGCAGTTTACATTTTATCTTGATGCCGGTCAAACTTTGAGCTGGTTTTTCATCATCATTTTTTTCATGGGATTTGTGCTTTCTTCTGATTGTGGATTGGTATCAAACTTTTTTCCCTCCAGTGTGGAATGCCACTTAAAACTGGGAGGGAGGTTGCTTTTCAAAATAAATTGAGAAGGATTCCCATCATCAGTTTATTTTCCTATGGAGATGATGGTGATGTCTGGGACTTGATTGTTCCTAAAATGGAATTCTGTTTCGTTGGACCATTGTTCAATCATGTGGCAGGTGCCTTTCAAACTCATATAGTTTGCTCTCTGTTTTAATTTAATTGGCCGGTAGTCTGAGTCCAGAGTACCTTGTTCACATTGTCAATCAGGGGTAATAACCTCAGAAGGAGGTCATTCCCGAATAGATAAAGTGTGCCCCCTGGCGTTACAACTATCAGCGAGTGTTTCACCCTGTGTTGCGCAATTTTTATTCCCAGATCCGCAGCCCCTTTAACAGAAATATCATTCCTATCAAAGTTTTGGAGTTGGCCGGGAAGAGGTTTGAGGGGAATTTGGTGACTCTCCCCCCTTCATGAATTTAGTTGGTTAAAGGCCTTTTTGGACAGGAGGGTGGCTTGGAATCCAGTATCCAGTATCCACTAGTGCTGATAATGCACACTGACCCTGTACCTTGACAGAAGCATAAAATATTCCTTCTCTCTCTGCAAGGGAGCAAAGAAAATGTGTATTTTGTGCCAGCTTGGCGGTTAACTTTTTTATATTGAAAAAAGATTTTGCACCCAGAAACAAGGGTTGGGGGTTGAAAAGTCCCATTTCCTCCCGATTCTTTGCTGTTCCCCTTTCCATGGAGACAGTTACCCAAACCTGTTTTGGGGGAGGATACCTCTGTGATTTCTGGGTCCTCTGGATGACATTGTTTTGGGTTTAAGAGCTTCTTTATCTGGGTCAGTTTCCATACTTACCCCGTCGAAATCAGGGTCTTTTGGGACCCATTTTTCCTTATGATGGATCCCTCCATCGCTGAAAGAAAGTTTTCATCACTGAATTTTCCAGGGATTCTTCTCCTTCGAAAGGGATGATGTGGATTTCCTCCACAAAGTGGGTTGTGTTTGGCTTTTGATTTCTCCCGTCATTGCTCCCACAGGGCACCAGGCCTGGAGGTTGAGTTATTCTGGGCAGCAGTTTCCAGTTGAAGGTTCTGCTGAGCACTCAACATGTGACCTAGGTCTTGAGTTAGTTGTTGGACGTGTCGCTCCAGTTGTGACATATTTCTGGTTGGTATGGAGATCTTGATTCATACCTTTTCTGCTCCCGGAAAGGGTAGCTGTCCCTTCTCCCAGAGTAGCTTGGGTAGTGGGAGCTTCCCTTCCATCCTAGGTCTCCCTTCTTCCAGATTTGGGAATCTATTGGCCTGATAGCAGGGAGAGAGAGGGGGATTGTTCTGGAATTTGGGGTTTGAGGGTATCTGTGAAAGAAACTTAGGTTGGGGTGGAGTATTTCTTCTCTCCTGATGGAAGTTTGGAGGGAAGTTTCCCGGGCGGTACCTACCTGGTCGGGCACCTTTTTCTGCCCTGGGGGACTATAGATGTACCCCAGGATGGGTCTGTTACCCTTGTATCTTGGACTTATGTAGGTGGCAGGGTCAGATGGAGTGTTGGTCTGGTATCCTGCTGATAGGTGGGAAGAGTATTTTTAGGCCCCCGTCTCCAAGTCCAATGGGGGAATATTTTTCAACTCTGCTACCTTTGGTGCGGCAGGTGTATTTGATGGTTTGAGGTTTTTAGGGTTGTTTTTGTTTTCAGAGGGTTTTTGGACCACATAGTTCTGGGTGGCCTGTTCTTTCACCCAATCCAGGGCCCTACGCTCATGGAAATCCCTTACCAATTGGTTCATTATGTATTTAGGGAGCACAAGAAAATAGGTGTTCATGAACTCCCGGCTATTGGTGTTTACCTGCCTAGAAGTCTGTGCAAATGCTAATTTCAGCTCCTGCACAAACTCTCTACGCGTTTGGTCTTGCCCACACTGCAGGTTGAATGCCGCCTTGCGGGCCTCCTGAGGATTTCTATGCATGGAGAAGTGTTTTATAATGGCTACCTTGTAGGTGGACCATTTTTGGTGATCTTGGTCCTCCAGCCCTGCAAAGAAGGTGGAGTATTCAGGGAACAATTTCCATTTGACTAACTGCATGGAATTTCTATCATTCTCAATACCAAATGAAGTCATTATTTGGTCATAAAGCTCTAGAGGTTCCCAAACTGAATATTTGGCGTTCTTATGGTAGGGAGTCAGAAAGCTCTTTATGGCCTTTAGCTGCCGAATTGGGTCTTTCACAAGACCTCTCTTCTGTTTGGCAGACTTTCTTTTCCGCTGCATCTGAGTCCTCTCACCCTCTAACTCAGTGCTGCTGCTATTGGTGGTCCATTCCCTGTCCTCTAGGTGCTCCCTACCTCTATGAGGTTTACGAGGGTCTGTACTCATCTCTCCTGTGGTGCTGTGGGCTCTCAAGGTCATTTCCCTTGTACTCCACTTTTCGCACCGGAGAGTAGTCATCCTTCTCATCCCTCCTTTAAGGGATGGTGGAGAATTCCCCCCATCTCCCGGAATGTGTGGATGTTTTTAAAATACTCTTTTAAGGCCTAAACTCAGGTTCTTCTCTGTATGCAAAGCGAACCAAGTGGTCCCTTTGTTACTTAATTTTCACCCAGTCCAACTCCCTGACCTTTTCAGCATAGGAACCCTTATGGTTGGAAGTAACTGCCAGGGTATTTTTAAACTCCCAGAGGCCATTGGTCCGGCCACCTTCCCTTCTGCTTGGTAGAGATAAATATTCATCAATATCTGATAAGGACTGGCCCTCTGGCTCAATTTGACCATACCTGGGTGAGTCCAGCTGCCTCATGTTTCCCTGTTCCTGAGAAGCAGTATGCGTGAAGTCAGCTGCACTCTGTACATAGGAGGTTGTGAGCTGGCTTGCGGTCCCTGGTAGAGATGTCATCACTCCATAATTGGAGGGTGCTTTTTCATATCCTGACTGGTTGGGGTGCCTGAAAGCCTGTTTGTATTTGGCTATTTTGCTTTCCAACCACTCACATTTTTCACAGTCCCTATCTCTTGGTGGTATGCAGAGACCTGAGTATTTAATTCTGACACCAGTGCTTGAGTGGCTCCTATGACTTTACTTTGTGCCATTAATCAGTGTCTTAGTCCCTTGTTCTCTTCACAATGGGACTCAATTTCCTTCTGTGAGGCTTGCAACATCTGCGTTTATTTTTCAGGAGACTAATCTCCTGTCCTTGTACAATTTTGGCCTGTGCTGCCTACCCTAGGTCAATCTCTGCTTTCCTCACATGTTCCAATAATCTTGCATTTTCTAGCCTCATGTCAGTCAAATTCTGAGAACATAACTCACTTTTCTCCACGTCCACCCTTAACTGATGCACTTCCTGAAACAGGGCACTATTCTCTTGACTTAATTTGTAATTTCCTTCCCTCAACTGCTCTCTCTGCTGTTTCAAGGTTTTCAGATCTTGGCACATCTGACCGAATGCACCCTGAGAATCAACCTCCTTAATAATTAACTGGCTGTTTTTGCTTCTAATGGTTTCAGCTCTTTCTGGGCTTGATTCAAAAGGTCAGCCTGGTTTTGCACAGATGCCACACCATCCTGGTGTCTTTCTTCCATGATCAGCATATGGAGATACATATATTCTGTGAGCTGAGCCATTTTAATTAGTTCATCTTTGCTGGTTTGTGTCATGTAAAGAATTGTCAGGGCCTGATGTAACAGCCCATTATCCTGCCACATGTCAACATTTGCAGAGGTAACCTCCTGCATCAATCTAGCTTGCCACATGTCATGTCCTTGTTCTACCCATTCACCTTTAATAAACAATTTGGATGGGCAGTGCTTCCTGGCTGTATTAAGTTCTCCAGTGCTCATTCTAAAATGTGTTTTATACCTTATATACTCTCTATGCAAGGGTAAAAAAAAACAACCTTGTTAATGCTTAGTTTCTACTCACAATGACAACTCAAAATCACCACAGTTTTATCTATACAATGCCCTGGAACCCAGGGTACAGGTCTGACTGGCACCTTCACAATGCAACACAACGTTCCATCCACTGCAATGCAATTACACCCAAATGAATAGTCTGCTGCTACTGCACTGTCACAAGTGAAGACTCTCAATCAAATCTGGATGAGCCACCAGCTTTGTCGCGATTTATTAGGCGGTCACTCTCAACTCAGGGAGTTCCTTTCCCCCCAAGCAAGGTGGTGCGCACCCAAAGCGCTTATACAGATTCAACTTTAGTGAGGCCTCCAACCTGTCTCGCACCACCCCAACAAATGATTTACCCTCTGTACCACCAATTAGCTGGGAACCAGGCTGGTGTATAGTAAGAACATATATATTTATTCAAGGTTTGACAAAATGGAATAGCAACCAAAACCTCAACCACCAATGCTGTGGCCCTGCACCATATCACAACTCCAAATGTCTTTCTGTTATTAAAACAAACACAGGTAGAATTTCAAAATATGCAGTCAGATTTAATTGCAAATCAACCAATAGAAAACATTCACAATACACAGTGATCACTTAGTGTTTTCCAGCAAACCCCACCCTCCAGGCCTCAATTGGATATGACTCCTCTGATTTGAAGGCAAGGTCCAGGGAGTGGGAACTGTGAGAAACCTGAAGGTGTCTCTCTAGGAAGTCCCCATGGATCTATCATCCAGGTGGAGAGGACACAACCATCGCTATTGGATCCAGTTCCTAGGGGTGGACCGATGAGGGAGGATCACCTGGATGGGGGGTGCTTGGGGAGTGGGAGTGGGACACTGACGGGTGAGACACGATATCCTCTTCCTTTCCACACCTTTTCCTCATCTTACCACGTAGGATATTCCAAAACATTGCCCACCCCTTTCCCGACACAAACACCTTTGCACAACACAGAAGACAAAGGACTAACCCCAGAGCCGTTTACCTGACATGTCCCAATACAAGGGTCAGGCAAAGTCAGGCAATTTACCAGAATCACTCACACCTGACGGCCCTTTCCCTTCCCCACAGTGATCAAAGGTGGAGCACAAGAGCACAAGAGGAGCAACACTGACTGCACGACGTGAGAGCTAACTGAGCACATCAGATCAAGAGGAGGAGAAGGACAGTGCAAACAGAGAGGGTAACAAGGAGAGAAGTGACCTTGCTCTTTCCGACCAAGGCCTGTGAAACCTCTGCAGAGGGAATCATAAGTCTGCAAACGATAGCCAGCATGTGTTGCAGCAGATGTCTATGGTACATGAGACCCATCTCCGCTGATAACCAAGCCGAAGAGAGACGCAGGTCTCTGTGGTACCAACCATGACTTGAAGAAGATGAAAGCCAAGCGGTTCATCACAGTCGGTGAGTTGAGCGATTAAATCATAAGAAACCGAACTCTGTTGAACGATAAATAGCCAACAGCTCATTTGAATTTATGAGAAGGTTAAAGATAAAATTGACAAGAGGGGAAAGCCAGCAACAGAGGAGTCTGGCGCCACATGATGTTCACACAGGAAACTCTGGGTGATTACCCAATGGTAGAAACTACCGTATCCAGAAGCACTTGGGAAGAGGTGAAAGATGGTAAAGTGGTCATACAGAGGTCTTGTAATATCCTCTGTACCGTTCTAAAGTCTTTGACCGACAGATGATTGCAAAGCTAAGGGAAATGAATCCTGCATGGTGAAAATTAGTATATGCACAGTGTTTTAACAGGAATGAACCCACAGGAGGGATGTCCACAGTGAATTGTTTGAAAAGACATTAAGACTGGGGAATGCAAGAAAAGCCATTGTGAACCCGGAATAGGGAGGCTAGCGTTTGTAAAGGTGTCTGAACCCGGAAGAGGGAGATCCAGGGGTGGAAAGTCACCACCCAAAGTTCACTGAGAAAGGAACTGTTTGATTGATTTGCTGAATACAATCTGTGGTGGATCTGCACCCGGAAGATGGGACCCAGGGGTGAAGCCGTCAGCCAAAGTATATGTGAAACAGAACTTAATGTTTGTTTGTTGAATGCATAAGGCCTCAAAGGCAAGAGTCTTTTTATTGGAAAGAGACTTAACCATTGAAAAACCTGACAGCTGGTACAGAACTGTCGACTCGTGCTGGAACGGCTTGAGTGTGTGCTGTGCTCAGGAGATCCACCTTGTCCCGTGCTCAAAACATAGGGAAGGGAGACCCCTGGCAATAACATCCTGACTTATTATTTTGTGAACACTTCTTTATTTATTAAGAACATCATCCCACACTTCTTTTTGTATTTAGAGTAAGGAATTCGCAATATTTCTTTTTAGTATGGCCCGTTTTATTTTGACACAACGCCACAAGGACTGCCTTTTTTTCATTTGATGGTCGACGGTTCCTCCCTTCTTAGATTTAGCTTAGGTGTTTTTCCACCTTGCATTAATAGTTCAATAAACACCCTTGAACTGTGATCACTTGTGTCTTTCTTTACTGTTGCCACCATGAGTTCCTTCCATATGGTGTCAGAGTGGGATGTGACTCAATTGTAACTAATTGGCGAACCCTAAATTTTCAAAACCTTAGTCAGAGAGCTTCTAGCCCTTTCATCGCCACTAAGGAATCAATAGTGTTTGATATCTGGGCAGTAGGGAAGCTATTATTCCCCCTGGTTAAAGAGGAATAATTCCTACATACTTGGATTTGATACCCCTCTTGGGTGGTACATTTGACCGGCCCCAAAATCTGGCTTAGCGAGGAAGTTTGGAATAGATGTCTTAGCAGGCATTGTTGATCCCGACTTTTCGGGAGATGTGAAGGTCCTTATATAAAATTATGGCGAGATTCCTTGTGAGGTACGTCGGGTAGATCAAATTGCCCAGGGAATTTTGGAAAGAGCTCTATTTCCTCAGTTTAAATAGAGTGAACCAGATAAAACGAAAAGAGGTAACTTAAGCTTTGGGGAAGCTGATAAATTGATCAACATTGAAGAAAGGAAGGGAGAAGAACCCACCATCTACCCCAACCTATCTTTCAACCAGCGAAATGATCCAGCTCTCGCTGAAGCATTTTTACAAGCAATTCCAGAAGAAGAAGGCTTAGAGAAGGGGAGTCCCTTTTTCTTTCTAAGACAAGGATTGCTTTACAGAAGAGAAACCTCCCTAGAAGGCATGGTAAAAACCCAATTAGTGATACCCAAAAGCCACCGAAAGGTTGTACTGGAAATCGCGCATTTCCATCTTACCGGAGGGCATTTAGGACAATCTAAAACACAGGTGCATATTAGTGTGAAGGTTCAAAATGTGAGCATACTCCCGGTTGCGCCAATCCATCAGTTTAGTAAACTCTTTTGTGGTGAGAGCCAAATAATCTTATTTCCACTCCTTTAGTTTCCATATATATATCCTTTATTATATAACATATTCAGAACTCTCTACACGTGTGTGTCACCCTTTTACAGTTAAAGGGCTCCACAGGAGAGTGTCTAGCAAATGAGAAAGTTCAACATTCTTAGACCTTAGTATATTTGAGTATAAACACAATTTAAAATAAATGAAAATAAGAGAAATAAAGTTGTTTAAAAAGAATGGAAAGATAGAGAGAAAGAGTCTTGCTTGCATTTTTCTGAACACATCAACCCTTTTATACATCCTTGTTACTGACTTATTTTTTGTAGAATAGGTTTTGTTTACATTTTTTAAAAGTGAGTTTGCATTATTTTTGCTATTTAAAGCTAAAAAGTTACTTGGACTGTTCGTTTTTAAGAGGGCTACTCACCTATTGCTACACACTTGAAAATCCTGGTGTGTGCTATCTTCTAGTTTTACATTTTTCTTTACATTCTATAATCATAGGTCTTTTTTAATGTCCAGGTCTTTTCAGTTACTGGAACTTAGTGAGGAAATCAGCCACTTAATAACTGTAATGAATGTGCAAAGCAGCTGAAATACAATTACTTTAAAGTCATTGTTCCAATCTTATAAACTACTTGTTGCACGGTTTAGGATGCAGAGCACTTACCATCGATTATCAATGGCAGTCTTCTTGGGAAGGTGCGATTGTCCTCCTCTATGATGCAGCAGATCTGTTGCATAAAGACCAGGCATTTTCAATGGCTTTTGTAGTGCTGGTAGACGCTGTGGTGAAATCATCACGCTTGTGCGGACCGTGTGCGATGACATCATTGCATTAGAGCGTTGCAGGTTTTTTAAATTTGTATCAGCATAATTTGGTTGAATTTAGTTGAGTCTTAATCAGCATATAAGGATTTATGTCATACATATATTTTGTAAACTTGATGATTTTAGTTGATACTGTTTAAGAAAAAAGGTAACATATTTATATGGGGTTATTAACCATATATTTTACAACTTTTAGCGCATAATCTCAAGTTTTAATGTATTAGCTATTAGTTTTAACTAATACAGATGTGCTTACTGAACTTTTCTAAGGGCTCGTGAGACTACCTTCACTTGCTAATTTCTCATCTGTCAACATAAAACAAAATTGGCAAAGAAACATTCTCCTAGTTTCTTCAATATAAAGACAATTTTAAATACAATCATAACCAATTGAAAAACTCATTGTCACAATTTAAACCTGTGTCACAAGTGTCCATGAGGCATATCCATTTTGCTTCTTTTTGCTTCAACACAGCATATTAGTGGTAAGTTTTACTGGACAGGTATCCACGCTGATGGAAAGAATTTCATACAGACATGCAAAATATGTCAAAAGACCAGCACACATATTCCAACACCTGCCCCTCTGAATCCATTGCGGATCATAGAAGTGCCATTTTCGACTATTGGTATGGACATAATTGGACCACTTGAAACATCTAGATGAAGTAATAAATATGTCCTGCTGATTGTGGATTCTGTAACTCTATATCCCGAGGCATTCCCAATGCGGAATAATACACTACCCAGCAGATCCTTAAACATATTCTACCGTATTTCTCGAGGGTAGGTTTTCCCAAGGAAATACTAACAGACCAGGGTTCGAATTTTATGAGTAAGCTGATAGCCGAGAGCTACTCCACATTACCACCTTGCAAACTTCTCTGTACCATCCCCAGATCGATGGCTTGGTGGAAAGATTCAATAAAACCCTAAAACTAATCCTACAGAAACTGTTAGACAAGGATGGGAAAGGCTGGGACCGAATGATCCCATGGGCACTATTTGCAGTGAGGAAAGTCCCCCAAGCTTCCAAAGGTTTCTCTCCCTTTCAGTTGTTCTATGGAAGAGAGCTGAGAGATATCCTGGACATGCTCCGGGAAACCTGCAAAGAACGCGAGGCGGCCCCGTATTCCCATCGCGCAAATCGCCACTCGAATGCGAGAACATATGACAATGGTCAGAGACTTAGTTTGTACTCATATAGAAAAAGCCCAGAGCCAACAAAAGACCAATTATGACAAGAACGTGAATTTAAAATCATTCTCCATAGGACAGAAAATACTGTCCTCTTACCAACCTCAGAGAACAAGCTTGTCTCCAAATGGCAGGGACATTATGAAATAGTAGAAAGAATGGTAGCCTTTACTTATAGAGTAGCCCAACTGGATAGAAAACAGAAAATCCAATTATACTATGTAAATCTCTTGAAAGAGTGGAAAGAGAACCCGTCAGCCAACCATGCCAAAGTACTAGCCTGTCTGGTTCCCGAAGATATAGATAACTTTGATTTAATTCATTTTGAGTTATCCACCCAACACCAACAAGATCTAAAAGATGTAATAGTTTCATTTCCCGATGTCGTCTCAGAAAAACCAGGAAGAGTAAAAGATACATACCACTATAGTAAAACACCTAAAGATAAAGTGGTACACTCAAAGCCATATCGGTTTCTGGACGTCCATAAACAGATAGTGATCAAGGAAGTCAACAAAATGTTGAAAGCTAACATCATTGAACCCTCCTCAAGTCCAAGGCCCTCTCCTATTGTGCTGGTCACTAAACCTGACAATTCCTTGGGATTCTGTATAGACTTCCGTCAAGTTAATGCCAATACAGATTTTAATGCATATCCCATGCCACGTATCAATGATCTCATTGATAAACTCGGAGCAGCCACCTATCGACCCTAGACTTAACTAAGGGGTACTGGCAAGTTCCCGTATATGGACCAGATAAGGAAAAGTCTGCGTTTTCAATGCTGCTAGTATTTTTCCAATTTAAAGTCCTTCCTTTCAGTCTACACAGTGCACCAGACACTTTCCAATGCATCATGGATCAAATCCTACAGCCCTATCCAGATTTATGTAGAGCTTATATTGACAACAATATTGTCATTTATAGTAAGACTTGGGAGAACCATCTCTTCCATCTTTATACCATCATGAAAGTTCTCAGAAACGCTGGCCTAACTGCCCACCCAGCTAAGTGCATATTGGCCCAATCAGCCGTAAAATATCTTGGCTTTTTCGTAGGGAACGGGAATGTACAACTCCAACATAAGAAGGCAAAATCTGTCTTGGATATACCACCTCTCAAGACCAAAAGAAAGAGATCGTAGAGCTTTCCACAGGTTAATAGGATATTACCGAAGGTTTATCCCTAACTGTTTGGACAAAACAGCTTTCATGGCCACAAGACAAGGGCCACTATCTTTTTCACCTAACAGGTCCAAATGGACCCAGTCCTGGCGCCTTCGGCACCAGGCCCATGAGAAAGTGTGCTCTGCACACTTTGTGTCTAGGGCACGTGCATCCTGGCCGGGCATGGCCATTAGGAAACATTGGGGAGTATGTGCAGTAGTCCCTGGGAGTGGCAAGGTGGAGCCACTAGGCGGGGCCAAAGGGGAGTGGCTGGGGCCAGGCTATTTAAGCCAGCCCCACCCTCATGCAAGCGCTTTGCGTTAGTCTGCTTTCTGCAGCGTAACGCTTACCGCTGCCTGAAGCGCTCTTACCTGTTTCCAGCTCATCTTCTCAACGCGCTCCTCGCCATGTTCCAGAACATCATCTTCAGCACGCACCTTACCTGACTCCAGCCTCACCACCGCTTGAAGTGCAGCTTACCTGACTCCAACACTTCATTTTAGCATGCACCTTATCTGCTTCCAGCAATACCATCGCTCGACACACAGCCTACCTGACTCCAGCAACTCCATCGCCGGACGCGCATCTTACCTGTCTCCTGCAATCCCATCACCGGCAGCGCATTTCATTTTACCTGATTCCCATTGTCATCGGAGTCAGAGCGCATCCTAACCTGTTCCGGACATTTAGCTACGCGGGAGCTCTTCTTCTCGCCCAGCATCCTCACGGATCCATCCATCCGGTAATCTCTGGCAGATCTTCGGATAGTTGCTTCCCGTCTGACGCCGCCAGGCCAGCCCTGCAAGAGAAAAGGACACACAAGGTTAGATACTGCATAACTATCTTATGTTTGGCCGTGCAACACATAAGCCTTGCGTTGGACCTTGAAAACCAACTTACCACCTATGGGTGTTTGCGTGCTCCTTTTGGGAGCTCCGCAATTCCCTCTGGCACCAATAGGACTCGCTCCCAACACTGCGGCTCCGCATGGCCATCTTCACACCTATTGGGGAGAGAAAAGACATTACAAGGGTTACGGACAATAATCACAGGAAAAAGACATTACAAAAGGATACGAACAATCATTGCAAAAGGATACGGACAATAATCATTGCTAAGAACACGTACCTTCAAAGTGGAATGGTCACAGCCGGTCTGGGCTGCCACACACACGGACCAATGAAGCAACTAGGTCCATCAGAGGCGCCCCTGCTGATGAGAAGCAGGACAGAGAGCTCATCCTTACGAGAAAACAGTTGAGACTATATGGGTAAAAGCATGCTCACCTCAATCTGGAACGAAGGGCTAGAGGGAAATCACAATCCAACCACAGCATTCTCACTGCCTCTCATATTCTCTCAGGAGCAGTGCCAGCTACCAGAACAGTCCACACCACAGCAGCGGTCGAAGGATTCCATTCCAGGGGAGCCAAGTCCAGGGAGGGCTCCAACCGTGACCCAACATTCCCGCAGAGACCAGGTGAGCGTAACAGAACACAAAGACTCTCTGAATCTCTGCCTGGGCATTATGGACACCTCAGAAACTGACCAGTTGGCCCAATTGTTGGGGGAACTGCGGGCTGAAGTGCATGCCTCCAAACAAAAGACAAATGCCTTGAGAAGAGACCTTATTGTAGCCCGTGAACAGATGGATGATCTGGTAAGACAGATGCTTCGGACACACGCAGGGCAGGTTCCGCTACCCGGAATTGCACCAACTCCTTTGCTGCAACCATCACAACCAGTCCAAGTGGTGCTCCCGGGGGTAGTTCCATTGGCCCCGCTAGAACGTTTCACTGGCGATCCTAACAAATATGCCATATTCATGAACCAATGTCGCCTTAATTTTTCGTGTCATCCTGGGGCCTTTCCTAACGATAGTGCAAGAGTTGCCTTTGTACTTTCATATTGGGAGGTAGCGCAGCACACTGGTCCATACCATTAGTAAATCGAGATGATCCACTACTTCGGAAATTTTGGAGAATTCCAACGGGAATTGGAAAAATTGTTTGCTAGGCACACCCAAGGACAAGCCCTAGATAACAAACTATTGTCCCTCAGACAAGGAAGCCATGATCTGCTGACTTATTGTTAGGCAGAAACCTGTGCAGTTCCCTTAGGGACCACTGCAAAAAGTTTAAGACTACAGGTGTTGGCAGTAAACCCAATTGGTAGCAGTCTGTACCACCCAGATTTACCTGGTAGCTGTGGCTGAGCAGTCAGACTTCTCTTAAGAAGAGTTAGGCAGTATATAGAGTAACAGAACACAAAGGTACTGTCATGATGCCTACCTCCAAGGAGCCAGGTCCAACCCAGCAACCCCAGAGGCAGGCATCATTCCCCCCAGGGAAGTGCCAGCGGGCCCAAGCTGGGGCCCTTTGGACAAAGTCCTGGCGCCTTAGGCGCCAGGCTCATGTTGGACCCCTGTCCTGGCGTCTTAGGCGCCAGGCTCATAAAGCTAGACATGTGTTCAAGTGTTTTAATGTGCACTTACCTGGGGCAGACCATGCTGCTACATCCAGGCCCTCGTGAGGCCTGAATGGAACTTCTTTACCTGTGGGACTACTTTCCACCTGGGTGTGGTTGGGGAAGGATACATACCTGATCGGTGGAAGGATACATACCTGGAACTTCTTCCAAAGCTATTTAAACCACGCCCGATCAGCAACTCACGCTTCGTGTTGTTCTGCTCCTCGCAGCTGGACGCGCACCGTGTCAGCTCCTGCATCTGGACTTCAGCCATGCCTGTCAGCATCCTGGGTCGCCTGTAAAGGGAGATAAGAGAGAATTGGAGATAAAGAAGACCTTACCTGCTAAAGCTGCATCACGGAGACATCACACCGACGATCCTGAAAGGGAAGACATCATTTTAAAAGCATTTCGCTTCGATCGCTGCAGCGCTGCATTTCACTCACCTTTCCTGGGTGCCACCATCTTCAGCAGCGATCATCCGGATCCGCACCCACTTCCCAGAGCCTAGAGAGAAAAAGACAAGAAAACAAGGTGAGAGAAGGAAGGGAATAGGAAAGGCTCAGTTTCCTTCTAAGACTTACCTGTTGGGTCATTCCCATTTCATTTCGGGTCCTGCCGCTTCCTGGCATTCCGGACCCCGGCCCCTATGGGGAAAAAAGACAAAGACATTGAATGAGCGAATGCAAAGACATTACCTGAACGCTCATCCAGAACTTACCTGTCATTTACTGGAACTGCACGTTTCACTTCGGGTCGGCGCCATATCTCCGGCATTCCGAACCCCGGCCCCTAAGGGGAAAAAGAGATAAGAATTAGCGCTTGCTGCAATAAGACAATGAACATTATTATTAAGCTTGAACTTTTGAACTTGCAACAGAACTCTTACAACGCCTCACCTGAATAGTCAAGCTTATTTTGAACTCCCATCAAACCTCAATCCAGTGAAGTAACTGGGTTTCAACGCGCCCCTGCATCAGAAGCAGGATGGAGAACTCATCCTTCCAGACCCTAAGGTGAGACTTCACGGGGAATCGTCGAAGGGTATCGTGGAGGGTTGGAAGGGAGTGGGAGGCTTGAGCATAATTCCATCAGTAGGTAATACTCCCTTTTCACGCACAGGGGAATATTCCTGCGAGCCAGAAAAGCCAGAGTAGAGGGGCCCTTCCTGTCCATCTTCAGAGTCCTGCGCTTCACCATTGAAGAAGCATCAGCACTCGAAGCCAGACCTGCGCCTCCGTGGGAATCAGGTGAGCGTGACAGGTACAAAAATACAGTAGCACAAGCAAACACTGACCATAGCTTGGGTATAAAAGTATATAATTATTTATTTAAAACACACTTGTAAAAATACACTGGCACTAATATGTCAAGCAAGTTCAAACACAGTTGCTGGAAATATATACACCTCCCTGATTAATTATTCGACAAGTCTTAGGAAAAGAACACCACTTATTATCAATACAGAGGTGAGCGCTTAACCAAGATGGCACTCCAATAATTATTTAAAAAGGGAGGGAAAAGGCAGAATTAGGAAAGCACACAATACCAACACTTTTAAAAGAACCACAGCAAGTCAAGAAAGGCAGAGTCTACTGTAGAGCAAAAAGTTCATAGGCTAGGCCCACTCTTGGAGAGAGCAAGGCGGAATGTGCCCAAGATCACACAGTTGAAGTACACTTTAAAAGTCTTTGCAGATAGTTCAAAAGCAGTTGGATCAGTTCAGAAAAGTTAGTTAACAGGTCCCAGGTCACCCCAGGATAGAGAGTCAAGGATTTAGGGGACACCTTGAACAGTCTGTTGCAAAGGAGACCAGGCGGGACACAGTACCTGAAATGGTGAGAAAGCTCCAGCGGGGGCAGTTGTTCCTCGCAGCGGGTGCAAGTCGGTGCTTCATACAGGGGAAAAGAAGATCTCAACGTGGAGGAAAGCTGGAGGTCGTTGCACTGCCAGGGAAGACACCAGCCGCGGAATTTCCCGGTTAAAAGGTACTACCCTTTTATTCGCGGTAGTGGTGAAGCGTCGCTATCCGGCCGCCGGGGTGCTTGGCACGGGCGATTCGACCATGAGACGATCCAGGAAGGTGAAAAGAGGGCGAACTGGTTAACCCCACCAGTTCAAAGGAAGAAGACTCTCCAGGAAGAAGATCTTCTCTGTCGTTGGGAAGTGGTGAGTCGGTTCAGCAGGGCTCCACCGGTGGTGTCGTCGTTGCAGGTTGGCTCAGCTTCTCCCTCTTCGGATTCTTTAGGTCCTGTGGTGACTTCTGAAGTTCCAGTCCCCAAAGCCCTGCTTTTATGCAGAAAACCCCCATTCATCAGTCCTAGCTGTCACTCAAACATGCTAAGTGGTGAGCCGGGCGGCTCACCACTGGGCCAATCACACAAGAGTGCGACTTGAGTTGCCAAGGCAACTCAGTCCAGGGTGCCTATTCCCCCCTCCCACACATCCTGTAGACCCGGACAGAGTGGCACCACTTTTGAAGGCTTCTGTGCAGAAGCCCGCCAAAAGTGGAACAAAGGGCTCGACTTGGGTTGGAGTTACAGAGGCGAACACAAACGCCATTTTAAAACCGATTCCTGGCAAAAAGACCCAACCGTGGAATAAATATTAAATAAATAACCCGGCGGTATCTTTAACATTGCACCAAAAAAAGTGGTGCGTTTAAAATGAATGGGAAAATCCTATGGCAAATATTCCAGTGGAATATTTCACGTGGTAACCACTGCCACCAGCCAGAAACTCGACGAGGGGGGACTGCACAGTGCCCCCTCGAAAAACAGACCCAGGGGCAATCTAATTACCCCTACCAGTACTTCCACAATATGATGGTTTGTACTGGCTCTGTTCAAAATTTAAGACTAGTAAAGTCAATGGTGACTTTACATGCCCTGGGAGACAGTAGTCAGTCCCAGGGTATGGAGTCTATGTTTGGGGGTCACTATGACACACCTGTGTTACTGCACTGAGGGTGCTGTGTAACACACTTACCAAAAACACATGAAACCCTATGGAGTAAAAGACCCCATAGCCCATAAAACACTTTACAAAGTCAAAGGACATTCTCAAATCATGCCTAAGAGTGGGAGAAAAAGAGTCTCACTCTTAACAGGAGAAAGAAATAAACCCCAAAAATCCAGCAAAGCTGCGGGGGGACTCACTAGGTACGGGAAATTAGCCTTAACAGAGAATTCTCCCTAACACTTATATTGCCACCTTTCATCGGCCCTCATTACGACCCTGGCGGAAAGGGTTTACGCCAGCGTAAATCATGGCGTACCCTTCCGCCTTACTACGAGTTCCCGTAGCGCCATGGAGCCTTTTTCGCCTGCTTTTTCCGGGCGGAAAAATCCATGGCGCTACGGGACCTTGATGTTAATTACGCCACCGTAATTTACGGTGGCGTAATTAACGCCTTCCCCACTCCCATTATACCCTATGGGGCAAAAATGGGAATGGGGAAGGGTAAAATGGGGATTGGGGACTTACCGCCCCGCCAAGGTCGGAATGGGGCGGTAAGTCCGCCAACCCCCATGGCGGAGTTGGCAGCTTTGCGCCATGGTCCATGGTGCAAATTGCACCATGGATCTCCGCCAGGGTTGTAATGAGGGCCATCGTCTTGTAGCACAGACCAACTGGCCCGAAGAAAAAAGGACCACATTGTTCTTTCGGAGATTGCGTGGTGAACTAAAGGATGTGCTAGCTCAAGTGGTCAACCCCCCTGAGGGTTGTGCTGAGTACATCAATCTGACGGTACAACTGGACCATAGGTTACAAGACCGAAAAATGGACTGCACAAGAACGGAAGGGAGGTCAGTTTATATACGACCCCGGGACAACCAAGTCAAAGCTCATGAACCAACCGAGCCTATGCAGATTGGGGGATTATGGGCCCCCCCTATTTCCAAAGCTGAGAGAGAAAAAATGAGACAACAACAACTCTGTTTATACTACGGAAAAGCAGGACTTTTTCTCTGTGACTGCCCTATAAAACCCCCCAAGAAAATAGTAGGTGCAACGGATAACTGCAATGAAGAGAAAGAACAAAACCCGGTAAACTCCAACGCCCGACAAGCGTAAGGGTCCATTTGTCGAGCGAAAAGAAGAAAGTTGTACAGACCTCACACCTTCTTATCCTGGTACTGGTGGTCCACCACCAACAACCATCAAAGGTACATGCCTTAGAAGCATATATTGATATTGGAGCAGTGGGAAATTATATTGATCAGGATCTGGTTGCACGGATAGGCCTTCCCCCTCCAGTAGAAGCTACAATCGGAAAACGTCACCGCAGTGGATGGCTCTCAGTTGTCATTCCGGCCCAGTGACGGAGCATACCGACAAAGTGATGCTGATGTGTCAGGATGGTCATCGGGAAAACATTTCTTTCAATCTTATTGGGGCCCCTCAGTTCCAGATGATCCTAGGAATGCTGTGGCTAGAAACCCATAACCCCAGGATTGACTGGCAAACAAGAGTGCTGACCTTTCCTCAAGAATGCGCCAAAGGTTGCAACCACAGAGACGTGAAGAGCCTGAAACGCAAGACGAAACCGATTCTGGGACTCTCTGGTTTCCTACCCCCTGAATATCTGGACTATCTGGATGTGTTCCAAAAGGAGCACGCAAACACCCTGCCGCCACATAGGCCTTACGACTGCCAAATTGATCTGGTCCCCGGAGCACAAATTCCTTGCAGTTGAATGTACGCTCTAACTGAGCAAGAAAATCAGCATCTGAGGACTTACCTAGATCAGCACCTAGCTAACGGATTCATCTGCCCATCTAAGTCTCCTGCCTCCTCGGCTCTCTTCTTCGTACCCAAGAAGGAGGGCGACGTCAGAACTTGTATAGATTATAGGGCATTGACCCAAATCACGGTTAAGAACAGATATCCTCTACCACTCATCCCCGAATTGCTTGATCAGGTGAAGAATGCTCAAATCTACACGAAATTGGACCTACGAGGAACTTATCACCTTGTGAGAGTTAAAAAGGGCATACGAATGGAAGACGGCATTCCAAACCAAATATGGGCTTTTTGAGTATCAGGTCATCATGCCCTTTGGGTTATGTAATGCACCGGCGGTGTTCCAATTCTTCATGAATGATGTGCTTCACGAATTGTTGGACATCTGCGTCCTTGTTTTCATCGACGACATTCTTATATACTCAACGTCCAAGAAGACCATGTTGGCCAGCTAAGGGCAGTTCTGGAAAAGCTTTGTCAGCATCGGCTGTTTGCCAGATTGGACAAATGCTTCTTCCATGTCACGGAAGTGGAATTTTTGGGCTTCATGCTTACACCACGAGGAGTTCACATTGACACACGCAAAGTGGATGCTATCCTCCAGTGGCCATCCCAAACAACTACCAAAGGAGTGCAAAGTGTGCTTGTATTTGCCAATTTTTACAGACTGTTTATCCCAAGGTTTTCACAGATCGTCTACCCAATCGCCTCTCTACTGGGAAAGAATAACAAGTTCTTCTGGTCCCCCTGAACCTGAAAACACCTTCCAGGAGTTGAAACAGGCCTTCACCTCAGCACCTGTTCTTCGGCATCCCCGACCTGACCTTCCTTTTGTAGTTGAAACAGACGCCTCCAGCGTGGCCATGGGAGCGGTATTATCACAAAAGGACCCAGACACGGGGCAGTTACATCCCATAGCATTTTGGTCCCGTAAGTTTTCTGCACCGGAAATGAACTATGCAATCACAGACAAGGAACTACTAGCAATTAAAGGAACCCTCAAAACCTGGAGCCTGGAGACACTACCTTCTAGGGGCAAGACACACGGTCACTGTTATCACAGACCACCGTAATCTGCAATACTTGAAAACTGCTAAGGCCCAATGTTCGCGTCAGCTTCGCTCGGCTCATTTCTTTGCCGAATACGATTTCGTTATTACTTACAGACCAGGAGTGCGTAACGGAAAAGCAGACGCCTTGTCACGCATGGGAGAGGGCAAAGATGCTTTTACACCATCTGAGCCAGTGGCAATTATTCCCGAAGAACGGATTCAAAACCAAATCGCTGTAACCGCCTGCTGGGAAGACTTGAAGATCGATCTCCAATCTCGGATGGACCAAACAGCACAACAGGAGTGGTTGGTTAAGGGAGACCAGTACTCCATCAAAGATGACTTACCTTATTTTCAGGGTAGACTATATATTCAGGACAAGGAAATGCAAAACAAAATAATAGCAAATTACCACGAGTCGTTGGTGGAAGGACATCCTGGAATTGCTAAGACTCGGGCCAAAATCCAGAAGAACTATTGGTGGCCAACCTGGAGAAAAGACGTTGCCCAGTTTATTGCGACTTGCGGTGTTTGTATGCAACACAAATCCCAGAAGCTAAGTCCTGCAGGGTTGTTGCGTCCATTATCTGTACCACCAGCACCTTGGCATACGCTGTCTATGGACTTTATTACCGATCTGCCACCCTGCAATGGCTTTAATACAATCCTGGTCGTAGTAGACTTATTCTCCAAGATGGCACATTTTATTCTGCTAAAGGGACTTCCAACTGCTGCTGACCTGGCCACTGTATTCATGGAGCAAATTGTCAAATTACATGGTTTCCCGTCTGTACTGATTTCAGACTGTGGAACACAATTCGTCTCAGCGCTCTGGAGGAGGTGTTGTAAGATAGCCCAAATTGATCTTCGACTATCCACGAGTCACCATCCCCAAACTGATGGTCAAACTGAAAGGACCAATCAGACTCTAGAGCAATACCTAAGGTGTATGTTGCAGCAAACTGAAGGGTCCTTGAAAAGCATTCTCTGGTTAACCGAATTTGCCTACAATAACTCTATCCACACTAGCACCGAGCAAACTCTATTCTACACAATGAATGGTCGGCATCCTCGGACGTCCTCCTTTGATCCACTGGACGACCTGGAAATGCCATCAATCACCTCCTTACATAAGACCATCACCCAAACCCTTAAAGAAGCAACCGAGAACATGATCAGTCAAGGAACAACAGAAAAGTTCTGCAGAGAGAGACCCGCATTACCAAGTCGGAGATAAAGTATGATTGGCATCCAAGAATATTCCATTAAAGGGACCTCGGGCCTTCCGTCCAAGGTACCTCGGACCTTATCGCATCAAAGCCATCATTAACCCTGCGGCCATGAAATTGGATTTACCAACCAATATACAAATCCATCCAGTGTTCCATGTTTCCCTCCTAAAACCAATGAAACCAGATACTCGGATTAAAACACCACTTGAGCCTGAGATCATAGAAGGAGAACCGGAGTACGAAGTCAAAGGCATTCTGGATTCCAAGATGCGATCAAAACTGTACTACTCGATCGACTGGGAGGGGTATGGACCTCAAGATTGGACATGGGAACCTGTTGAATTTGTCCATGCTCCACGACTAAGCAGAAAGTTCATCGTGACAATTCCGCCAAACCAGGACCAGGGAGAAGAACACCCGTGAGAGGGGCTTTGGGGGGGAGTGCTATCATGGCCACAAGGCAAGGGTTACTATCTCTTTCACCTAAAGGGTCCAAATGTACCCAGTCCTGGCGCCTTTGGCGCCAGGCTCATGAGAAAGTGTGTCTAGGGCACATACATCCTGGCCGGGCGTGGCCATTAGGAAACATTGGGGAGCACGTTCAGCAGTCCCTGGGAGTGGCAAGGTGGAGCCACTAGGTGGGGCCAAAGGGGAGTGGCTGAGGCCAGGCTATTTAAGCCAGCCCCACCTGTATGCAAGCGCTTCGTGTTAGTCTGCTTTCTGCAGCGTAACGCTTACCGCCACCTGAAGCGCTCTTACCTGTTCCCAGCTCATCTTCTCAGCGCACTCCTCACCAGGTTCCAGAACATCATCTTCAGCGTGCACCTTACCTGACTCCAGCATTACCACCGCTTGAAGCGCATTTTACCTGACTCCAACACTTCATTTTAGCGTGCACCATACATGCTTCCAGCAATACCATTGCTCAATGTGCAACCTACCTGACTCCAGCAACACCATTGCTGGACGCGCATCTTACCTGTCTCCTGCAATCCCATCGACGGCAGCGCATTGCATCTTACCTGATTCCCATTGTCACCATTGTAGTCGGAGCGCATCCTCACCTGTTCCAGACGTTTAGCTACGCGGGAGCTCTTCTTCTCGCCCAGCATCCTCACGGATCCATCCATCCGGTAATCTCTGGCAGATCTTGGGATTGTCGCTTCCCGTCTGACGCCGCCAGGCCAGCCCTGCAAGAGAAAACGACACACAAGGTTAGAGACTGCATAAATATCTTACGCTTGGCCACGCAACACATAAGCCTTGCGTTTGACCTTGAAAACCAACTTACCACCTGATTGGGAGCTCTGCAAGTCCATCTGGCACCAATAGGACTCGCTCCCAACACCGCATCTCTTCACACCTATTGGGGAGAGAAAAGACATTACAAGGGTTACGGACAATAATCACAGGAAAAAGACATTGCAAAAGGATACGAACAATCATTTCAAAAGGATACGAACAATCATTGCAAAAGGATACGGACAATAATCATTGCTAAGAACACTTGCCTTCAAAGTGGAACGGTCACAGCCGGTCTGGGCCGCCACACACACGGACCAGTGAAGCAACTAGGTCCATCAGAGGCGCCCCTGCTGATGAGAAGCCAGACGGAGAGCTCATCCTTACGAGAAAACAGGTGAGACTATATGGGTAAACACGTGCTCACCTCATTCTGGAATAAAGGGTTATAGGAAAATCACAATCCAACCACAGCATTCTCATTGCCTCTCGTATTCTCTCAGGAGCAGTGCCAGCGACCAGAACAGTCCACACCACAGCAGACGGGGAAGGATTCTATTCCAGGGGAGCCAAGTCCAGGGAGGGGTCCAACCATGCCCCAATGACCCCACAGAGACCAGGTGAGCATAACAACAGCCCAGCTGCCAGATAAACCTAAGAATGCCGAACCCCAGAAACTTCATTGAAATGACAAAGATGAGATATGTTATAACACATTCAAGCAGTCACTGTGTCAGAACCTAATCAATCCTAAAGATAGTTAACTTCTCTAAAGAGTTTGTATTACAGAGAGATGCCTCCCTTACAGAGTTAGGAGCCATCCTGCCCCGGGTTTGTGATGGATTGGAACATCCCATACTATTCACCAGCCACAAGTTGTTCTCACATGAACATAATTACTCTGTGTTGGAACTGGAGCCCCTGGCCATCAAGTGGGCCATTATCCATCTTAGGTACTACCTATTGGGAAGAAAGTTCACACTTGTTACAGACCATTCCCCCTAGTTTGGATTAGCCAACGCAAAGACTCCATCCCTTGGGTCATGCAATGGTTTCTAAACCTACAACCCTATTGTTTCACTGTGGAACACTGAAAAGGAAAAGACGAGGGAAATGTAGATTTTCTTTCCCGGTTCCCCTATGAAACAAATGTGGCTACATCACATGGAGGAATGGTATGTCCCCACAATTTAATGGAAAGGATTAAGGCAGGCTCTTCCCAACACAATTCAAATTAAATGGGTAGGGGCATTTTCCATAGTGGAATTAATTTGAGTTGGATTTAATAAAATGTGCCAAGGATCTTCCCAGTACCACTCTCTACCCGCTATGCGAGATGGAGATTAAGGCTGACAGTGGCACCCCCGCCCCTCCACACTTTTGACAGCTTTGGGATATATTTACTTACATGGAGGCCTTAGTTATCTGGCATCCCGGAAACAGCAGAGCTCCTCTAAGGACAGCCCAGATCTGGTCAAGGGCTCCAGTCAAGCATTTTCTCCTGCACCCAGAGTTCCTATGGCTCCTCTGATGGGGGCCCCAGCTAGCTTCTAGATTTCCCTGTCACTGGGCCTGATCACGACTTTGGCGGTAACCCTTAAATCTGGCGGTAGCGCTAATACCGCCGGATTTAAGGGTCCGCCGAATCAGGGCTTCGGCGGATTTTGCCCCAGCTCTGAGCTGGGGGGAAATCTGCTGAAAATTCACGCTATTACCGCCGGCGGGAAATCCGCCGGTGGTAAGAGCGCGAAAATTCCCCATTGAGCCCAATGGGGAATGGGGCATTCCCGAATGGGCTCAATGGGGAATTACTTTACCGCCGAACTCGTGATCCGATAGCGCAGGATCACGAGTTCGGCGGTAGGGCTATTACCGCTGGCGGTAATACCGCCGGCGGTAACGCCCAAGTCGTGATCAGGCCCACTGTCTCCAATACCAGCAGTAGACTACCTCCAGGAATAAAGTGGGAAAAGCCCTGTTCTGATGCAAAATTGACCTCTTACAGGGCTGATGACACTCCTACATGATCATAATTCCCATGGTAAGGATTGCCTAGCACTCTTCCTTCACCTCCCACCAATGCGTTCACCGGCTGCTGATAGGACCAGGAGTTGGGGTGTGTGTATGATGTAGGCTGAGGGAGGAGTACAACTACATCATTTCAAAATGACAGCTGGGTTTTTACCTTTTTGGGTTCAGAAAATCTAACATGACAGCTATGCTAATTTCGCAGATAACTACCTGAATCTATATATTTTTGGATTCTACATTTTATGGCGAATCGGACAATATTAATTTTATTTCAGCATGCCTTTCCTGGGCAGAGCTATCATTTTTCGCACTTTGTTGCTGCATCGTAAAATGTACAACTCTGACACTACATTCTTCCAACATTAGTTTCAACATTTATCAGTCTATCAATTTTTCCAGTTCCTCAGATGTATGAAAATGCCAGAATCATAATTGTGATCATAACTTAAATTACATGCATCACATACATTTCATTTTTTATGGTCCCGGCAAGCTTTTTAAACCCTTTAATATGAATCCGGACTGGGCTCACTATACCCACTCACCCACCTTACCCCCACTCTCTCTACCCCTACCAATCTTACCCAAACTTCTCTACTCCCACCCACCTGCTCTACCCGCACTCTCTCTATCCCACCCACCCTACCCCCACTATCTCTATCCCACTACCCTACACCCACTCTCCTTACCCCACCCACCTTAACCCCACCCTCTCTACCCCCACCAACCCACCCTACCGCCATTCTCTCTACCCCACCCACCCAACCACCACTCTCTCTAGGGAAACCCACCCACCCTCTCCATTCTCTCTACCTCCACCCACCCACCCTTCCCCCACTCACCCACCCTACCCCCACTCTCTCTTACCATCCACCCTACCCCACTCTCTCTGCTACCACCCACCCACCCTACCACCACTCTCTCTACAACCCACCCACCCTACCCCCCACTCTCTCTACCCCACTTACCCATCCTATCTACACCACCACCCACCCACCGTACATCCACTCTCTCTCTACCCCCACCCACCTACCCTACCCTCACTCTCTCTAACCCCATCTACCTCCCCTACCCTACTCTATCTACCCCCACCTACCCACCCTACTTCTACTCTCTCTACTACACCCACCCTACTTCCACTCTCTCTACCACCAACCCAACCTCTACTCTTTCTACCCCCACCTACCCACCCAACCTCCACTCTCTCTACCCCCACCCACCCACCCAACCTCCACTCTCTCTACATCCATGAAACCGGCATTCTCTCTACCGATACCCCTACTCTCTCTACCCCCACCCACCCACCCAACCTCTACTCTCTCTACCGCCGCCCACCCACCCAACCTCTACTCTCTCTACCCTCACCCACCCACCCGACCTCCACTCTCTCTACCCCCACCCACCCTACTTCCACTCTCTCTACCCTCACCCACCCACCCGACCTCCACTCTCTCTATCCCCACCCACCCTACTTCCACGCTCTCTTCCCCACCCACCCACCCTACTTCCGCTCTCTCTTCCCCACCCACCCACCCTACTTCCGCTCTCTCTATACACACCCACCCTACTTCCACTCTCTCTACCCCCAACAACCCACCCTACTTCCACTCTCTCTACCCCACTCACTCAACCTCCACTCTTTCTACCACCATCCACACTACCTCCATTCTCTCTACCCCCACCAATCCACCCTAACATCACTCGTGAACTGGGGAATACGGCCCAGCCTTTTAAGATGAGGTAGCAATACTTAGAGACAGGTGGAGATGCAGAATATTACTGAAACATCAATAATCAAAATGGACTCAGGAAGTTGGCAAAGTGTGACTGTTTTAATGTCCATTATCTTAAACAGGGAGTTACAACGAACATCAAAGCATTCGTTCAATCTTCACACTCAATTTAACACATAAAAAAAGCAAGTTATATACTAAAAACTCATCATCATTGATGTCTACCTACGTTGCAAACTACACAAACTTATTTGAAATGGTGATAGGCTTACAAGGAACATCTAGGTATATGTTCCATACTGGTCAGGGAAAGTGATTGGGTCTCTAACATTAGGGTGGCCAACTAAGCCCTCCTTTAGTGGAAGTTCACTACGGATGTCATCAAATACACGACGTCCCATTGGTTATGCAAACTATAGGGCTCTCTATTACGTCTCCCTCTACAATTGATTGGCACCCTTGTACCCCTCGCCTTGGAAATGTTCTCTGTGCTGGAGAATATGAGGGAGTATAGCATTCTCTGTCTTCTTGGTTTTGATACAGTTCATCATAGTGTCTATTTTCATCTGACAATGTGACTATAAAACATGTTTTTGAGGTTTACTGCAGTTAAAATACTACCGTTTGATGAACCTCGGCCATCTTCAATGTTCTTGCCTCTCATTTAAGACAGAAGGTTTGTTCTTTTCACATGTTCTGTAATTGTTCGTACGCATATCCAGGCCCAAGGTGGCCTTGACTTCTTGTTATTGATCCAACCAAGCCTTACTTTGATCCACCTCCATGGTTGGGTTTTCAAATTCTAACTGCGACACACTGAAAATATATTTCTGCTTTTGGAATCCAGCTCTGCTAAAGTGTGTTGTGGAATCATCCATAGTCCTTTAATTTCCTACATATATACGTTGGCGTATCGCCACAATCTATTCACTACATAACCAGCCTTAAAGAATACTTTGTCTACTTGAGTTGCTGCGACAGTACACTTGTAGAATGACTTTATAACTTATTATTTCTGTAGCATGAACATCTTAATTATGAGCTCTAAATGTTGCTCATCTTTAACACCTCCTCTTTAGAGCTTATAGAATCTTTATGTTCTCTCGTCTCTGCATCTCTTCTGGGTGCGTCAATTCTGCTCTTCATGACGTCACCAGTGTGCTTTCGCGCTTACTTTTCCCAGTTCCTCAGGGATTTCATTCAAATGGCCATCATATTGTTGTTTATGCATGTACGGCTTTCTCAATGGAAATCTTACTTCCAGGATTCTCTTCGGTTTAGGTATTCTTACTGGCAATGCGTGTGTTTTACATTCTGGCTCCCAACATATAGGCAGCATGGGGGAGGAGCTTTGGAGGAGCTTTGGATGGTGGCACTTGGCTCCATCTCTACACTGTCTACCCTGTTGCATCCACCTTACCCCCACTCTACCCCCACCCACCTTACCCCCACTCTCTACCTCACACACCCTATCCCCACTTTCTCTTTCCACAACCACCCACCCTACACCCACCCATCCTACCCCCACTCTGTCTACCCCACCCACCCTACAACCCACTCTCTTTACCCCACCCACTCTCTCTACCCCACCCACACTACCCCACTCTCTCTAACCGCAACCAACCACCCTACCAACACTCTTTCTACCCTCATACACCCACCCTACCACCACTCTACCCCAACCACCCTACCACACCCATTCTATCCCCACTCTCTCTACTTTCACCCACACTAACCCCACTCTCTCTACCCCCGCCAACCCCCAACTCTCTCTACAAACCCCAGTCTCTACCCCATCTCATCCTTCCTCTCACACTGTCACTTTATTTCTTACCCTCTCACTATCAACCTTTCTCGCTCATATTTCCTTCTGCGCATCATCGATGGCACCCACCCTCAGTTGTTTCCTCTCTTGCTCTATTCTCCTTCCTTCTCATTCGCTTGCACATCTGCACCCCCTATCACATTCTCCTTTAAAACATTCCACTCTCCTCCTTGCACCCTGGTACCTATAAATGCAACATGCAAAGAAAACAGTGAATACCATAAATATTGGCTTTGCCAATGCTTGTATGATCGGCCAACCACCCAATGAAGTCAACATTCGTCACGGCTACAGAAGGGGCATTGGCTCTAGTCCTCGCACATTTGGGGGCCCTTGCTGTCAGTGTGAAGTGCGCATGCATTCTTCTTTCTTTCATTAAATTACTTTTAGTGCCTGTTTCCCTTAGGCTGGGCCTTTCTGAAGGTCCATTTTTAGCTCCTGAATGTAAGAATGGGAGAGGGCTCAATTCAACTGAATGACGCTGCAAGCGAACAGATGTCTGCAGCACCTTAAGATGGGAGCATGCATTTACAAGAGTAGTCCCTTTCTCTTTCGAAAAGAAGCAGTTTGTCATCTGTATTGACATCTGGAAGAGTGTATTGTTTCATAAACTTTGTCAAATTTTGAAATGTTCATTCACAGCATGCACCTTTCTTTGTTTTTGCCATTCCTCTTTGTAGAATAACACAAATGCGGTTCTGTTTTCATCTACCTATTTTACTGCATTACACTTTCAAGCTATTCCCTGTTGTTGTCATTACTCCTCTTAAAATGAACAATGCCTGTTTTGCCTAATATGTTTCTACGATTTTACATGTTGCTGGGTTCACTTATGAGCCCCGGTTGTTTCCCAAAAAGTCGCCCAAATGATAGGCTACAATGTTTGATGGGTGGGGAGATTCCTTGGGAGTCGGCTCTCCGAAAAGAGAACACAAATAGATACAAGACATGTTTCATCCTATCTCTAGGTTGAACAATCAAAGTTATGCCAATCACTTCTGCCCATTGTATAGTAAATAATTGGGTGGGGGGTTCAGTTTGCTTGAAATGACAATTTAAATATGTATTGGGTTGGGATGGATGTGATATTTTGTTGAAGGAGCAGGTGTATAATTTGGAAACAGGGAACCTGGATTCGCCACATTATTACCGAATATTTGGGCAAATCACATTTGCTCTCTGTGCCTCACTTCACTTAAGTGTCAACATTGCGAGTGTACAAAACAGCGCCCCTACCTTAGGCAGTGCTATATGGAAACTAAAGAAGCATTTCCAAGCCACTTGTTTTGCTTTGGTATAGGCACAACTGCCTGATTCCCCTCTGATGTCATTTCACAGACTTCTTCCATAAACATCTGCATGATGAGCACACCCAGAACATTTATTTCCACCAGATGTATAAAATGTCTTTCTCATTGTATCTTCAAGTGGCACATACATACAATATAAGGAAGGCTTTTACTATGATACTTGTTTTGTGTGGGATCCATTTTTTAATTGGAAGTATTGTATTGCATTGTACTTGTCATTTGTATAGTGGCAATTATACCATTATTATTTTCGCAGTGCGCTGTTAGGGGAAAGCACTCTTCGGGTTGGAGGTCATGGAGCACGATTAGGATGCTTGTGTGCATTTGGCCAGAAAAGGCTTAGCAAGGGCTGGCCAGGCTCCGGTAGAGAGGCAACCATGCCGTCAGGCATGTGGATGGGTGCTGAGAGGAGTAGGGTGGTGTCAGTGCTACAGACTCGCTATGTGTTCAGCGTGCCTAATTGGTCATAGGTCTGAGTGGCATTCTTCTGTCAGAGCTGTTGAGGCATAGTGTAAGTATGCAGAGACTTTATGTGAACAGCATGACCACATTTTGTTTGTAGTCCTTGCTGTATACTGATGTGTGTGGATAGCCATGACTGCAGCTCATGGAGTGGTGTTATACATACCTTGCTGCCATTAATGGTGCCTTCTTGTTAGGTCGCCCGCTTAGAGATTCACCGTAGATATCTACATTTGGGATAATTGAGCAGTGGGAGAGAACGCCTACATTTGAGATTCAACAGTACATGGAGAAACACCTACACTTGGGATATCTGAGCAGTGGGACAAACGCTAAACTTGAGATTCAACAGTATATGGAGAAATGCCTAAATTTGAAATTCAACAGTACATGGAGAAACACCTACATTTGGGATACCTGAGCAGTGGGAGAAAACACTTACATTTGAGATTCAACAGTACATGGAAAAACACCTACATTTGGGATACCTGATTAGTGGGAGAAACTCCTAAACGTGAGATTCAACAGTACACAGAGAAATGCCTAAACTTGAGATTCAACAGTACACAGAGAAACTCCTAAATTTGAGATTAAACAGTACACAGAGAAACGTCTAAACTTGAGATTCAACAGTACATGGAGAAACGCCTACATTTGAGAATCAACCGTACATGGAGAAATGACTAAATTTGATATTCAACAGTACAAGGAGAAACACCTACACTTGGGATACCTGAGCAGTGGGAGAGACACCTAAACTTGAGATTCAACAGTACACAGAGAAACGCCTAAACTGGAGATTAAACAGTACATGGAGAAATGTCTAAATTTGAGATTCAACAGTGCATGGAGAAACACCTACACTGGCAATACCTGAGCAGTGGGAGACATGCCTAAACTTGAAATTCAACACTAACAGAGAAACGCCTAAACTTGAGATTAATCAGTACATGGAGAAACGTCCAAATTTGAGATTCAACAGTACATGGAGAAACACCTACACTTGGGATACCTGAGCAGTGGGAGAGATGCCTAAACTGGAGATTCAACAGTACATGGAGAAACGCCTACACTTGGGATACCTGAACAGTGGGAGAGATGCCTAAACTGGAGATTCAACAGTACATGGAGAAACGCCTACACTTGGGATACCTGAGCAGTGGGAGAGATGCCTAAACTGGAGATTCAACAGTACATGGAGAAACACCTACACTTGGGATATCTGAGCAGTGGGACAAACGCTAAACTTGAGATTCAACAGTATATGGAGAAATGCCTAAATTTGAAATTCAACAGTACATGGAGAAACACCTACATTTGGGATACCTGAGCAGTGGGAGAAAACACTTACATTTGAGATTCAACAGTACATGGAAAAACACCTACATTTGGGATACCTGATTAGTGGGAGAAACTCCTAAACGTGAGATTCAACAGTACACAGAGAAATGCCTAAACTTGAGATTCAACAGTACACAGAGAAACTCCTAAATTTGAGATTAAACAGTACACAGAGAAACGTCTAAACTTGAGATTCAACAGTACATGGAGAAACGCCTACATTTGAGAATCAACCGTACATGGAGAAATGACTAAATTTGATATTCAACAGTACAAGGAGAAACACCTACACTTGGGATACCTGAGCAGTGGGAGAGACACCTAAACTTGAGATTCAACAGTACACAGAGAAACGCCTAAACTGGAGATTAAACAGTACATGGAGAAATGTCTAAATTTGAGATTCAACAGTGCATGGAGAAACACCTACACTGGCAATACCTGAGCAGTGGGAGACATGCCTAAACTTGAAATTCAACACTAACAGAGAAACGCCTAAACTTGAGATTCAACAGTACATGGAGAAACACCTACACTTGGGATACCTGAGCAGTGGGAGAGATGCCTAAACTGGAGATTCAACAGTACATGGAGAAACACCTACACTTGGGATACCTGAGCAGTGGGAGAGATGCCTAAACTGGAGATTCAACAGTACATGGAGAAACGCCTACACTTGGGATACCTGAGCAGTGGGAGAGATGCCTAAACTGGAGATTCAACAGTACATGGAGAAACGCCTACACTTGGGATACCTGAGCAGTGGGAGAGATGCCTAAACTGGAGATTCAACAGTACATGGAGAAACACCTACACTTGGGATACCTGAACAGTGGGAGAGATGCCTAAACTGGAGATTCAACAGTACATGGAGAAACACCTACACTTGGGATACCTGAACAGTGGGAGAGATGCCTAAACTGGAGATTCAACAGTACATGGAGAAACACCTACACTTGGGATACCTGAGCAGTGGGAGAGATGCCTAAACTGGAGATTCAACAGTACATGGAGAAACACCTACACTTGGGATACCTGAACAGTGGGAGAGATGCCTAAACTGGAGATTCAACAGTACATGGAGAAACACCTACACTTGGGATACCTGAACAGTGGGAGAGATGCCTAAACTTGAGATTCAACAGTACCTGGAGAAATGACTAAATTTGTGATTCGTTAGTATTTTGGTAAGTCTTTTAAAGATCTGTATGCTGCCAGGAAATTAGCTCCTCAAATCTGGAGTTGCTACTTAGAGACGGAAGAGGGATGCCTAGCAATTGAGGGCCCTTGACACTCTGGAATCATCAGGAATGGGACAGCACTAAAGTCTTGTAATAAATCCACATGGTAGAGGCATCGGCCTGCCGGGGACTCAATAATAAATGAAAGTAACACAAACACCACTCCACGGTAAAGTGGGGACAAGAAAATTCTCCCCAGACACGGCCCTCATTACAACGTTGCTAGCCCGGAAACAACAGTCCTGGTAAGCTTACCATCACACTGCTGTCACACACATCAATGATCTTCTTGCTTGTTTTTTAGCACCGTCCACATTGATCTGTTTTGCATCTAAAGTACACGCAGATACAAAATATTGTAAAGGGCTCTGTAACTCCATTCTAGTACACCCTTATACTGATCCGAGGTTATCACTCTCCAACCCGTGCAGCAAAAGATTAACACTATGCAATTCTGCCGTTTTGCAATGCAGGCCTGCAGCAGCGCCCGCACAAACAGAATGATATTACTTTTCTGCTACAAGGACACGTATGTTCTCTAGGTTTAGAATATTTAGCATTGAAAGCAAATCCTGCTGAGGAAGCCCGGCTGTTTCCAGTTAGTCAGACCCTAGCTAACTGTAATAAAGACAACTTAATTAAAAATAGCTTTTGTCCCTAAAGTTTGCCATTGTGCACTGGTGACCACAATTAACTATGCCCACCTAAAGCTCCGCCTCCATGAACCGCCCACCTAGGGCCCCGTGTCAGGTGCTGCCCACGGGGCCCTTTGCCTTGAGTATGCCACTGGTCAACTGGTAATCTGCATTTACAGTGTTTACCAGGTATGATGGATGATAAGCCTCACCCGGACTCTGCTGATTGGGTGGTGTATGCCTTTGTTGCCGCTGATTTCCATGGGTGTGATTGGATAAAACTGTCCCTTATTCAGATACGTCATTGTGCTGTCTCCAGGCTTCATGACGGAGAGATTTTGAGGCTTCGAAGGTGTATTCAAAGTTGATGCTAGCACCACAGTGCATTTCTTGCTGCAACTTTCCTGCTATGAACTTTACAGCGCTCAAATCCCGTTCGGGTATTGTGCATACAAATTAAACACATCTTGTCATATGAGGCAATCGAGACAGAATTGCACTTTGAATAGGACTTCGACATTCTTTGTAACACAACTACAACATAGAAGTTTAATTTTAAAACAGGTCTGCTTCACTGGCAGGTTTCTATATATTTGCGCGGATAAGCGCCAACAAACTATACAAGAGGAAATCAATCGAGTTCCTCTTTTGACATTCATACGCGCATTCAGGCCCCACAGCTAACGGCCATGCACAAAACTACAAATCCCAGAATGCGCTGGGTTGCATCTCTGACCGCCCAGTTTGTATACATGCGGAGGCAAATACAAGACGACTCTGAGCTACATGTAACAAATTACGGGACACTTGGAACCCGCCCTTCCAACGACACCCCCGCCCAAGACGCCTATGGAGAAGTAATACTGGGGCCCTAGGAGTGCCCCAGAGCTTTCAATTTTTGTACGACCCAGCCAGCACATGACAGGGAGTTAACAACACCCCTATAGCCGATATTCTCCGAAGTCCCATGCATTATGCCATGAAATGTCCCTGTCACCTAATGTAAGCATACTGAAAGAAATATAGTCCTGCCCAAGTATGAGAACGATGCCTTTCGAAAACTCTATGCCAGGAAATAAAGATTCATAAAGATAGCGCGGCAGATGTGATGCCAAGCCCCCTCGTGAGAGCCGTCTCTGCAAGCCCCCGTATCATATCTGCGGAATACACCCATGCCAGCCACTCTGGCAAGAGTAAGGATACCACCGGCAGTATACCATCGGGCCACTCTTGGTGTCCATGGTCAGTATATTTTAATCAAATTAAATGACAGCTTTATATAGTGCCAAAACAATTTGCAAAAGGAGAGCAGCTTCAGGGTCGCTGGATTCTTTAACTTAGCATTAGGGATATTTAGGTCCAAAGGAGATATTCAAAACCTGGGCCATCACCTCGCCCCCTGACCACTCTGCGCTACCTGTCTTGCTAGACGCTGTCCACTGCCCTCCTCCTGCCACCCTGTACAGCTGTACCCCTCCTCTATGCCCCTCTGTATCCTATCCCCTTCCCCCTCCCGCTGTATATCTGTTCTGTTGTTACCTCTGAAAAGCACCCTGTTACGCATCTGTACTGTGGTATGCTCCTGTAAAGAACTCCGATGCTTCTTTTCAAAAGAAGGGTGCTTTTCAGCCTTGGCAAGGTATTGCTTGTGGACAGTGACTGTGACCGTGATATGCTTCACTCCTGATAGTGACATCCTCAGTGCTTTAAGCAGGCATGGCCAGGGCCCCAGCAGTCTCCAAAAAGTGAGGCTGGCGCAGGCCCTGCTGGGGCCCTCCGGTCCCACCACTTGATGGCGGGTCATTGTCCCGCCACAGCCGTGATGGCAGATGAGCATGCCGTCATCAAGTCAGGCAGCTGTGACTGACAAAGGTGCAGGGCAGTCACAGCTTCGCTCATAGGCTGAGTAGTGTGGGCTCCCCTTCGCTCCTGTTCCTAGTCCCTAGTACCTGTGATAAAGAAATAATAGTACAGACAGGGTTTTTGTTCGTGGAAAAATTATAGGCCGTAGGCTTATTTATTTTCTACAGAAAATAACACCAAACAAAAAATCATAACAACCAAAAATAACACCAACTCGCTTTTGGGCACTTCGTGTCCAGGGGGTGTAGATGCCCAGCCTTCTCCTCGGCTAGTCTTAGTTACCCTGGGGCATCCGTTCCTGGACACGTGCCGCTGCCTACGGCTTTCTTCTACCGTGTATCAAAGAAAGTACTCGGCGTTCCTGTTCCTTGTTCTTTCTTCTCTCCTTGCCTTTTTCGCTGGGTGGGTTGGGTGGCAAAACATTTCCTTCTCCCCCTTTTCCAGGCCCTGGGAACTTACCTGAATGAGGTGAGCTCCTTACCTGGTTGTGCCTAACCTACTTTTCGTTGGGGTATTTATATCCCCCTGGCCCTTTGTTGTACCTCTGGGGGGCCGGACTTCCGCCTGCCCCCCTGTTGTTTTTTCCTCACACCTTTCCCCCATATGCATTGTGTCTCCTTTGTCAATGCCGTGGGTGGGGCGCCTGCTTGGCTGCCCCTCCCCTTGCATTTCGCACCGTTTGTTTCCCCCACCCCGCGCCTAACCCTCCAGGCCCTCTATTGTGCCGTACTTTGTACCGCACGGGGCCTGGGGCGAACTAGTTTGCGTGAAGCTTTGGCTGGCTGGCACTTGTGTTAGTCACAGCTCAGGAAACACAGAGCGTCCCCATCCACCATTAACACCCTTTTGTCTCCACTCCCTGTTGTGCCTGTTACAGCATAGGGCTGGGAGTAACATGCACAACAGGAGTGGAGACAAAAGGGTGTTAATGTTTGACCCATTAACGCCCTATTCCTTGCTAAAACAAACAAAGCACACTCCGGCTTACTTTGCTGAGTCCCCAGAGGGTTTTAAATTAAGGGTGATTGTCCCCGCCACCCGAGAAGGGTGCACAATGAAACGATCTACCGAGAGGTGTATATCCTGAGCCTGGACTGAAGCTTTTTGGCCATGTGTGTTCCATAATAGGAACATGTGACTTGTCACTTCCCTAATACCAAAAGGCACGGAGAACATAACAAAGGGCAGAGTTTGGCTTTAGCGTGGGTCACGCTGTTTTATAATACATGTCCATGTTACTATTACCCAACTCGAAACCAATTTCATTAATCACTTGAGAATAAAAGGCTAAGCAAACCCTACTGTTACTTAAAGGTGGAAACCTCCAATTAAGCATAAATCTCTCTCTCTCTCGAGCACGTGCATTAACTCTCTGAGCCGTCTTACTTACCTGCCATTGTACTAATATATGCTACCTCCCAAGAGGCTTGAATAAGCTTCTACAAGTGGTCATTCATTGTATCGCCTTGTCCTGAGCAGTGCTCATTGTCCACAGAGTGCTTTCCATATTAACTGAAGATTAGGTCTTGAGGTGACCTTAAATCGGTCCTAAGCAGGGGGGCGCCCCGTCTGTCCGGTGAGGGATTTGATAGCCCAGTGGGCCTTCCTCAGACTGCCCATTCCTGTAATCCATCACCATCTGTGGCCGATTAATGAACGTTTGTACCGGTGCTAAAAGACCCATTTGCTTGTGCAACACACAATGAAGCAAGCATGCACCAATCCAGATTACATTAAAGCAATCATGCCCGCGTGATAGGGAAACGTGCAGGCACTGGGCTCTGCAAGCATGCCCTGGCCGCATTGGGCAGGGGCAGTGGTATACAAACTTTTTTATGTCGAGCCCCCTGAGTAAAACAGTTGTTGGTAGGCCCCCCTCCCCAAATGCAAGGACTGCTTGTATTTTATATTAAAAGCAGTCAATGTTCTCTCTTTTTAAAAAGCCTTACCCTCCACAGTACAATTAAATGATTTGCCCAGAACCACACGTTTTGGTTGTACCAGCAGTGTTGCAGTATGCGCTTAGTTATGTAGACAAGACCACCCCTATTCATTTTTACATGCTCTTCTTTAGGCCTCGCCTTCACGTTTTAGGCCATGCCCATCATGCAAACCACGCCCCCAAATGAGAGCCCACCCCCCCTCAATTTCTTACCCCACATAAAGCACTGGACATCCTCATGGTTCTCCATTAAACCTCTGCTTGAGGGACTCATTTTACCTTTGTGAAAATTCCAGCCAACCATTTAAAAATAGCTTTTACTGGATCCACTTGATGGCATGGGGGTTTTTAGCATCTCCCAAGCTATCATGGTGACTCAATTCCACCCATGAATTTGTTATTGGCAGAGTTGGACTGTTACATGAAATCATTCAGCCATCCATAAAAAAACTGCACCATAATTGCAAATTGGAATTTGTTCTTTTATGGACAAATAGTTCGAGTGCTACCCAGCATGGAGTTCTTGGTTAAATGTATTGCAAATAGTGCATTATCAAGTCCTAGTAGGATCGTTTTTATCTTGTTTCTTTTCCTGTTCCCCACGCCCTCTCTTCTTGATGCGCCTTGAAACGCCATTGGCTGTATAGGCACATTACAAATAACCAATAAATAAATACATATTTGGTTAGTAGCATTCATTAAAAGTAGGGCAGTAACTATCAAAGGGGCCCACGCTGACCAAAAAACCGGGCCCACACTACAATGTTGGACTGGCCCTTCAGGTATTCCTCCATAGGCCAATCCGCGCCTGATCACTGGCATTTAAAGGTATTATTTAACATTCCTATGTAACTAGTAGCCTAACCCTTGGTTATTGGCTTGAATGTGGCTTTGTTTACTTTTATTTGCAGTCAATTACAAACCAAATTCATGTTCATCCATAAATTCAAAGGAGAGTTTTGGCGCTGCAGCTGGGCCAGTGCAAAAAATAGGAACAGGAGTTCCACCATGTTTTGGTCCTGGGCCTCACCAAACCCTGTGACAGATCTGCTTGTTGGTAAGGACAGAGTAAGCTTAAGCACAGGGACAAGTACGTCTTCATTAATCAAACCCAGAACAATTGTGACAGGGGAAGTGTAGCTGTCCAGTGCTAATTCGGTTTCGCGATGGTTAATGGGGAACGGGATGTGGGCGGGCGGAGTCCTTTCTAACCAGTCTGGACCGCCGCTTCCCAGACCTAAGTTACAATGACCGGGTGTGACGATGAGTGGGAGGGAGTGGAAACCCCCGTGTGGATATGTTGATCCATTGCGAGCAATGATTGCCCGGAGTCTCTTTACCAACCCCCATGACATTGGGCCCTCTGAGTAAACTTCCTGCCTTGTGATGATCAACCAAGTCCCGGCTTTGTTTTCCGCGCCTTTTGTTGACAGATTGAATGAGCTGTGACAGGTGTCCAACTCATTCGCGGGCTCATGTTTGCACAACAGCCTCCGCAAAGGACCAACTCCAGTGTCCTGCTATCGCCACTATCTCTTTACCTCTCGGCTGCCCTTCCCTGTACTCCCAGAGACAGAAGGGACTCGTGGCGGCACACGACTGTCGTCCCGACATGCTGTGGCCAAAAGAGATTATGTCTCCGAAAAACGGAGTAACATAGAGAGGGGACAGACGCCATGTCCTGTAAGTCTGCTCCAACTGCATGAAGTAACTTAGGCACGGGAGATGCACATGGTCCAGGGGGGTCTATATCAACTGGCTATATGAGTAACTGAGTGGGAAGGTGCCCAGTACCCAGCGAGTTTGTCCAAACTACGGGAAGTAACTGAGAGAGAAAGGGTTCAGGCAGAGCCGGCCTTAGGGAGGGGAAGGCAGGGCGACCGCCCAGGGCGCTATGCCCACCCGGGGCACCATTAGCCCCCACCACGCCAGCTCGGGGGAGTCTTTGAGCTGGCGTTGTGGTGGGAGAAGGCACGGCAGGCGCCCCATTGTTATTAAATGCTCCCCACTGCCGCTGGCACATTTAATAACAAAAGGGCACCATTAGCCCTCCACTACGGAAGGTCGGGGGAGCCTTTTATGGCTTCCCCCGAGCTGGCGTAGTGCCAGAAGACACAGCAGGCGCCCCTTTGTTATTAAATGCACCTGTGGCGGCAGGGGCGCATTTAATAACAATAGGGTGCTGATGCGCCCTATTCACATCATTACCTCTGAGTAAAAAACCCAGAAAAAGTGGCACATCCAGGCCCACCCCCCCTCCGCCCCGTACCCTGTTGACCAGGGGCACGCCACGGGGAGGGGATGGGCGCCAATTCGGTGGGTGCTGCTGCCCCTAAAGCAAGGCCCTGGGTTCAGGAGCGCACATGTGTTCCCCAACTGCATGGAGTAAACTAGAATGGGCTCATGACGCAGCATGTTTTTCATAACTGAATGGTGTGACATAGAAGGAAGGGGACCAGGGCTCTGCACATCTGTCCCAGTTGCATAATGTACCAGAGATGGAAAGGGGTGAAGAATCCTGCAGGCCTGTCCCAACCACTTGGAATGACACACAGAGAGAAGGGGTTCATGGACCAGATAGTCTGTCCCAACTCCATGGAGTAAAACAGCAGGGGAAGTGGCACACTGTTCAGCGAGTCTGTTCCCCCAGCAAGGGGAGTCCATTGACTGTGCCCAATGATATAAGGCGAGCATGGACATGGGATGCAGACAGTCTGTCCCCTTATTATGGAATAACGTAAAGAAAAAAAAGGGACGCAGGGTCCAGTGAGTCTCCGTTAACTACTTGGAATAACATGCAGAGAGAAAGGGTTCAGGGCCCAGTGAGCCTGTCACAACTGCATGTAGCTCTGAGTACTTCAATTCTACCCCAACTCCATGGATTAAAATACAGAGGGAAGGGGTTCAGTGTCCAACGGGTCTATCCCAACTGCAAGGGGATATGCCGGTCCGATAGCACAGCGATTAGAGCGCTCGGTTTGACATCTGTGCAGAAGTCTGCTGACGCAGGTTCGAATACCGGCAGCGCCAAACTCAGCCTTTCATCCTTCCGAGGTTCATAAATGAGCACCACACACCGGTAATAATAAGCAGTGCTCAGATACCTGAGGGTTCGTAGCCTATATAAATGCTAAATTATTAAGGGGTAACCGAGAGATGGAAGAGGCTCTGGGTCTATGGAGTATGCGGTCTATGGAGTATGCCCAATGACTTAAGGTCAGTATGGACTTGGGATGCAGTGTGTCTGTCCCCATAGTATGGAAAAACGTAAAGGAAAAGGGTCAAAGTCCAGCGAGTCTGTCCCAACTATATAGAATAGCATCATGACAGAAGGGGCCTTGGCCCATCGAGTGTGTCCCGGCCCCAGGTCAGTATATTGCACTGCACTACAATGGGACCACTGTCTTTTCCGCGAGAAGCAAAGTCAGTTGGCAAGGATCCTGCCGGCTGAGGCCCTTGTAAATTGGACCCCGCTACGTCTTGCTATCTCTGCTGATGTCCTGTAGCGCATGCAGTCGTGCACATGGGCTTTTATTCTACATGTAGGCAGATGGCACACCCATGACCAGTTGCGTCTTGGGACCGCCTTTTGCTTCGTTGCCACTGATGCTGGTATCAATAATAACAAGCAGTGATAACTTCATGAACCTAAGGCAGTGGTTGTGGTTTTTTGTAGCCAATACCACCACTGGACAGATGCCTGCCCCCTATGGACCCTTGCCCCAAACCTGCAAAAGTTGAAGATAGTCAACGCAGGTCTATCTTCCCTCTATGGCATGGAAACAGCTGACCTGCGCCTTCCCAAATGGCAAGTAGGGGACTCTAGATGTTCAAAATGGCTGTGAACGCCTTGTCCTTAAAGGAACATGAAAAGCTCCACCGCTCCACATTTGGATGGGCTCGCCCGCTGGGAACCTGCTGTGTCATTCCCTGATCCTTGCTGTACAATGTGCACAGTGTATAGCTCCACCATTCCACACTTGGATGGGCTCGCCCGCTGGGAACCTGCTGTGCCATTCCCTGATCCTTGCTGTATGTACACTGTGCACAGTATATAGCTCCACCACTCCACACTAGGATGGGCTCGCCCACTGGGAACCTGCTGTGCCATTGCCTGATCCTTGCTGAACACTGTGCACAGTGTATAGCTCCACCATTCCACACTTGGATGGGCTCGCCCACTGGGAACCTGCTGTGCCATTCCCTGATTCTTGCTGTACACTGTGCACAGTGTATAGCTCCACCACTCCACACTAGGATGGGCTCGCCCACTGGGAACCTGCTGTGCCATTGCCTGATCCTTGCTGAACACTGTGCACAGTGTATAGCTCCAACACTCCCCACTAGGATGGGCTCGCCCACTGGGAACCTGCTGTGCCATTGCCTGATCCTTGCTGAACACTGTGCACAGTGTATAGCTCCACCACTCGACACTTGGATGGGCTCGCCCACTGGGAACCTGCTCTGCCATTGCCTGATCCTTGCTGAACACTGTGCACAGTGTATAGCTCCACCACTCCACACTTGGATGGGCTCGCCCACTGGGAACCTGCTGTGCCATTGCCCGATCCTGTGAACAGTGTATCTTTAGAAAAGAGAGAGAGAGGGGCTCAGCGAGTGAGCAACAGCACGGCTGTTGTGCTAATGACCTAAACAAATAAACGCCTTAATAATCTTATCAAAACTATACAGGCCTTTAGTTGCCAGGATGTAACGTAATTGCCTCGTATGTGGCGCACCTTCTGCCATTTTGGCGGACCATTGACGTCCAGGTTCTGTACTAGAGATGGAGGGTTTAGGGGCAGAAGGAGAGGTATTTGAGTGTTGTTACAAGGAAAACAGAAGCACCCCTTCATTTTGGGTTTCACGCGTTTTTACTGTGCTTGTTTTCTCCGCGGATGTTTTCACCGTGACTATTTTAACGGTGGTGTTTTCGCCGTGGAGGATTTTGGCGATTTTTCTTTTTTTATATGGGCAGGTTCCCACAACCTCACCCTGACACCCACCACCCCAAATCCCCTATCTCAAACACACAACACATATGGGTAAAATGAATCACCAAAAACGGCTGCAGCAAAAACAACACATTGAACATAGGCATCTGTGAAAACAGCTGTGGCAAAAACATAACACGTGATGTATTAGAGGGAAACATTCTGAAACAGGTACTGAGGCGTCCAGTATCAGTTCCCATAAGCACAATAAGACTCGAACTAGGCATGACATCTTGGTGGGCCCAGTATATCACCAGGAGCCTATCTGTGCTCTACATTTTAGAACAGTCTGATCAGAACTCATTGAGGGGTTCTATTTGAATATCCAAATAAAGCAAAATACCAATTAATTCCTTAAGAAAATAAAAAAAGGTGCGACAGGTTTGCTACAATGATAGACTTGGACGGCTCAGAATCGGAACAGTCTTTAAAAACAAGATAAAAAAGTGGGATAAGTCAAACGATCTTACGGATCTTAGTCGTCTAACCCTTTAGAAGGGTAAGGAACTCATGTATCTACCGCTGCCTTATTTAAGACCCTATTTGGCCAAATCCCCATGTTCCCATTACCGTGATTGGTATTTAAAATTCAGGTTAAACTGTCTCCCAACATTGGAGGTGGTTGGGCCCAAATTGAGAGTAATCAGGGAATTGTGAACATGCATAATGTGTAATTCCAATTCCATTGAGTCACTATTCCATTTGGTACTGCTGTGTCCAACTTTCTTAAGTCACAGAACAAGCTAAGGTTCAATCATTCACCCTCTGCTGTGCTGACCAACGACTTATGGCATTGTTTAATGACAACTTCTCAACTGGCACTGTTGATAGCCTTAGTAAAAATGCTATTTGAAATCTTTGCAGAAATCGATAAGGTCCCAACGCAAGGAATTTTGGACCTGGCAATTGTATGCAAATTTCCTGACTAGTAATTTAAAATCATTACGCGTGTATACCTACTTATTTTATGTTAATGATTAATTGATAGAACTTGCTACTTTGGTTATTTTGGTTAACTTTTTAGTGATGGTTTCCGTATTTGTATAGTTTTGTATGAAAAAGTTGAGACATTTTAAATTGAATGTAAAGTTGATTGTTTGTGTAAATATACAATTTGTATAAAAAAACACAATAAGAAAAAAAATGATATCCATCTCTTTGTGATAGCCTATTGTAGCCCTCTGTGTTGTTATTCTGCTCATTTTTATCCTAATGAGTGCCACCCAATGAGCACAGGTGGTTCTATGGCAGGCTGTACTGTGGTGGTCACCTTGGAAAGGTGGAGGGCGGTGGGTACAAGATAGCAGTGGGGTTGTTTCAAGTGACTGGGCTATGGCTGTGTTTATAGTTGTTGGGTGGTGTTTAGTGTAAGGAGGAAGACTTGAGAATTAGTTGGTTATTGGGCCCAAGTCTTTGGTGGTTCCCTCACTTGTGACCCTTTTCACTAAGCAGCGAAGAAAACGTTGCCCTGTGTATTTGTGGTATTCTCAGGTCACCTGTCCTTCCTACCTATGTATCCCCTGTGTATTTGTGGTATTCTCAGGTCACCTATCCTTCCTACCTATATGTCCCCTGTGTATTTGTGGTATTCTCAGGTAACCTATCCATTCTACCTGTATATCCCCTCTGTATTTGTGGTATTCTCAGGCAACCTATCCTCCCTACCTATATATCTCCTGTGTTATTTGTGGTATTCTCAGGTCACCTATCCTTCCTACCTATATATCTCCTGTGTATTTGTGGTATTCTCAGGTCACCTATCCTTTCTACCTATATATCCCCTGTGTATTTGTGGTATTCCAAGGCCACCTATCCTTCCTACCTATATATCCCCTGTGTATTTGTGGTATTCTCAGGTCACCTATCCTTTCTACCTATATATCCCCTGTGTATTTGTGGTATTCTCAGGTCACCTATCCTTTCTACCTGTATATCCCCTGTGTATTTGTGGTATTCCCAGGCCACCTATCCTTTCTACCTGTATATCCCCTGTGTATTTGTGGTATTCCCAGGCCACCTATCCTTTCTACCTGTATATCCCCTGTGTATTTGTGGTATTCTCAGGTCACCTATCCTTTCTTCCTGTATATCCCCTGTGTATTTGTGGTATTCTCAGGTCACCTACCCTTTCTACCTATATATCCCTGTGTATTTGTGGTATTCTGAGGTCACCTATCCTTCCCACCTATGTATCCCCTGTGTATTTGTGGTATTCTCAGGTCACCTATCCTTCCCACCTATATATCCCCTGTGTATTTGTAGTATTCTCAGGTCACCTATCCTTCCTACCTATATTTACCATGTATATTTGTGGTATTCTCAGGTCACCTATCCCTCCTACCCATATTTCCCATGTATATTTGTGGTATTCTCAGGTAACCTATCCTTTCTTCCTGTATATCCCCTGTGTATTTTTGGTATTCTCAGGTCACCTATCCTTTCTTCCTGTATATCCCCTGTGTATTTGTGGTATTCTCAGGTAACCTATCCTTTCTACCTGTATATCCCCTGTGTATTTGTGGTATTCTCAGGTCACCTATCCTTCCCACCTATATATTTCTACTATATTGTCTTTCCACCAATCATTGGGTGCTCAAGCAGACTTGGCCGATCAAGTGTACGTGGGGGCCTCGCCACAACTGCTCAGGTCCTGATATGAACTCAAATGTACAATTTGACATGCCACTATCCTGAAGTTACCTGAAAAGTTTTGAGCCGCTTTCCCTTATTATGCACACTCTAACATATAATGCTGTTAGACTTTGGACCTGTAAATGCTTCTCAAATGTTACACGTGATGCAATGAAGGAAAGACTATTGTACAGGCTTATTTTTCCAATGCCCATGGTTATACATTTCTTCCTCGCCACCTGAGCGTGCCTCTCAAACCAGCAAAACAAATTTAACAACGTACCTTTTACAGTACTCAAATACAACATTGGAGGGTCCTTTTTAAGATTGAGGTCAAATCTGTACCTGACCAAGCAAGTCTTGATTACATAGGAGGATGGCAGTACCTTTTGTAGGTTCTGTAATGATATCAAGGAGAAGGAATATTTGAGACATCTTTCAGTGTACTGCCCTGTCCTTCATGGTAAGCGTACTACATCTTTTAAGAAATGTGTGTATCCTGGCATCTCAATGGATTGTGAGCAATTTTGGGGTTGCGACTTGAGGGGAGCCTCTACCTCAATTGTAGTTGCATTGGTTGATTTTAAGAGCTGTTTGAAACTGAGTAAACTTTTTTGCATTGTTTCTATTTTCATAGGATTCTTTATGATATGATATGGCATTTATAACGCGCCTGTACATCAGTGTTTCAAGGCGTGATGAGCAGGGGTGTTGCTAGGTCTGGAAAAGATCAGGGGCTAAGCTAATGTCGGGACTGGTAGAATTCGGGGCTAGCTATAGCATTTTAGTTATAGCCTCTGAGCTTCAATCCAGGGCTGCAACCAAAAGACCCGGGGTTATAGCCCCTCAGCCCGCCACCCCCCTAGCAACGCCTCTGTCGAGGAAAGGGAGGGGAAACATAGGGAGGACAAAACAACAATCTTACTAGGCCTAGTGACATTGAGATCGCGCAAGTGCAGGAAAATACATGGATTTAGTATGAAATTTGAGTGAATTTGATATTGGAAACTTTGCTGTAAATTTTAATGTTTAAATGTTGAAAGTTTTTTAAGTACTTCTGTATTTTACTGTATGTCAAAGGTTATGGTTTAACCAAATGCCATTAAATAAAAAAAAAGGAAAAACAAACCTCAAACACGCCAGAAACACTCAGCCGGTTCTAGTGGCCAATGTTACGTATCTCTTACAACCACACAGTGGAGAACCACTCACCACGAGAAAGCATTCCTGGAATCGGGCGTGGGGAATACTGTTCTGTCCGAAAGCTACCCAGAGCTGGTCGTGCCCTGCAAGTCTGCAGGCACTTCACAAACACCCAGACACAGCTTGCACACTCCATGCAAACACACACACGCACACCACACACATTATTGGAGCTCTCAGCTGCCATCGCATACACCTGACCTTATTGCTACCCTGTGATAACCAAACGCATCCCGTGTCCTCAGGATTTACTGTTGTGCCCCCTCTCAATATGCCATGATTCCGCCATCATCTATTGAACATTAGCCTTAGGCAGGTAGACGCTGCCTGCCTGCATCTTCAGAACCGTGTCTATGGCAGAAGGGGCAGCACAAATACCAGGTGATATCGCATAACACGCCTTCTGCCACCAAAATACTGTGGCATTGCTTCCCTCTTTACTTAGAATCCCCTTTTATAAGAGACACAACTCCTGAAACGTTATTAGACACACTTTCATAGTGTATATATCAGAAAGGCGTCCAGAAAAGAACTAAACATCAAGTTATTCAACTAGACTGTACTTGCATGTTGTTCCCCTGTAACCATGGCAAATCCCCACTGCATTATTGTTGTTTAACCTACTCGACCCTGTCTGATTAATCTGTTTTAAGCTGTATCTAAGTGAATATCCTGTAACAGTGCCACAATGCCTCAGGGCCGGTGTGCGCTTTATACATTTAAATACATACATTGATTTCTCAAAGGGGTCATGCAATTTGTGCCAGCTCTCATACTTAAATGATCACTTTGAATCAAAAGGGTGATATGCGTTCTTTAATTCCATATTGATTTGCCATATTCAAGTGCCATTTTCTGGTTGCTACACTCCAAATAATATGTCTTTGGTTCACATCAAAAGAACTTATGACCAATACCAGTCTAAGTATTGCACAATTCTAAAAACAATACCAGTTCAAGACGTGTATCATTTCTGAATGGAACATCAATATAACACAGTTATCAAATTGAATGAATGTCTTTGATGAAGACATGCTCCTGTGTGCTGTTAAATGACCTTGCATCTATTGTTTTTTACGTGTTACTTCACTGATCCGTTTATAAACCATATGCTTTTTGAAATCACAATTTTCTCAAGAATTGTTTGGTGAAATGCACCATTCACGCCATTTAAGGAAAAAAAAGGTTTCTCAGGGAGAACACTTGAGCACCCCTCATTTACGTAGGGCTCCCTCAGTGGTCTCAGTCACTCGCTCTAATCCGGGCTCGATGGAAAGGCCCCTCCACTGACATTGTTCCCCAGCCAGCAATGACCTTGACACATTTAGAACCCCGGGGGAGAATCAGGAGCCAGCCAGGCCTAGCAGCAAACGCTGCCTGCGCCACTGCACGCGCCTCTATACTAATGGCAGCAAAACGTGTTCCGTGCATCCGTGTGCATTCCGTGTTCCGTGCTCTATACTAATTACACTTATTACACTAATTATACGTGTTCCGTGTTCTATACTAATGGCAGCAAAAAGTGTTCTGTGCATCCGTGTGCATTCCGTGTTCCGTGCTCTATACTAATTACACTTATTATACTAATTATACGTGTTGCGTGTTCTATACTAATGGCAGCAAAAAGTGTTCCGTGCATCCGTGTGCATTCCGTGTTCCGTGCAGGTTCCCCGTGCATCTTGCGCATCATTTGAGTACCAGACATGGTTGGGCTACTTCTCGTTTTCTAGTACTCTCCACACAGTGAGCTGTGGTACCTGTAGTCCATCTTGGTGAACAATAACAACTTACTGGACGGCATCATACTGTCCACCGCGACAGAAACGTGCTGTGGGTTACCAGTGCGAATCCTTTAACCCGTTGATTCCCGCTCTCTTAGCTACCTCTCCTTAAGCCTGTCATCTGAGAAACTAATATTATGGCTGGGAAAGGGGGTAGAGTAACTCAGCTTACACATGTTGAACTCTATATATTCACCATTTGCCTATTTTAGAGTTTCTCTCATGTTCCATAATGTGGGGGCGATAACGTGCCTGCACCTGTGCCAGGAAATGCAACCACTCCCTGACAGAGTGAAATGTTCCACAGACAAAAGATTATTTCAGAATAATCACAAGCTCATCTTTCATTAAAATAGTATTTCTAATGTCCTAGTTGAGCAGCACGCATGCGGGTGGAGCACCTTGTGCATTGCTGGGGAAGAATGCACTCATCCCCCCTCAGTCCTTAATCCACACACTTGAGTTTGTAGCACTAACTGGGGTCTCACTTTCGATTCACGTAAAGGCCGTGGTCTGGGAAAACATTATTTTGCTCAAGCCAGGCTTCAGCGTACAACCCTAATTGAGTATGGTGGCAATTGCTTCAGTAGTCAAGCCCGTATGCTCCAGCTTTCACTGAGGTTTTATAAACAATCGAAACCCATTCATCAAAATAATCCTGATTTCAAGTTGAAGGTGTTCCTGGTAACAGGCCTAGTTGGGGAACTTCTGAATGGATGTAGTTAGTGTAGTGCGCCATGGCCTCCGGTGCATCCTTCTCTTGCACATGGCCAAATCTTAATGGCACTACTAAATGCTTTACTAAAAAGATAAAAATGTTTTAAAATCTTCTTTTCCCTTCACTACTAATTCCTTGGGGCTGGTTCTCGATTCTTCTCTTTCTTTTTTGTCCCTGACTGTAGGTCTGCCAATGATGATTTTGTTTTCACTGAGGCCTATTCAACCTCCTATGTTATTTCTAATGTTTGCCTCTTGGTGCAAGCTTTGGACATCTCCCATACTGAGAGTGGGAACTCAGTCCTGGTCAGGGATCAGCAGGCTACCTGTGCTCCACTGAAGGCGTTCTTTCATGCTGCAGGCAGGCTGGGCTAGATAGGTCCCTCACATCATGCAGAGACTCGGACTGGCTTATAGGGCAATAGGGCAATGCCCGAACCATACATGCAAAATGTTTGTGTGGGCCACTTTTGTTGGTATATTGGCCCACTTTTTTGCCCAATGTGGGCAAGTTTGATGAGTTACTTCACCATGCGGCTAGTAGTTTTGACCAGTGTTGCTGAATACATATGCTTTAACATGCACAATGTGCACCACATTTCATTAAAAAAACTCCCCATTGGGTACCATTCAAACAGTCTGTCACAAAAGGAATTGTCATTTGCAACTGTGGGCCACTTTTTTTCCTTGGTGCCCGAGACAATTGTATGCCCAATCCAACCCTGATCATGCCTCTTCTCCGGTAGCTTTACTGGCTCCTGTTAGAGGAAGAATACATTTCAAAGTTGCTTGTTTGGGCCACAAAGAAGTTCTTTGCATGGTTCCAAGTTACTTGGCTAAGAAGCTGGCCATCTCGGGTGGTGCGAGAGGGCTGAAGAGACAAGGGGCGGGATTCACAGAGGGTTTTCCAATGAGATTGCGCCATTATAAAATTCTTCCGTGAATCAGGCCCAGAGAGTGCTCTGGTTAGAGGTCACCCACTTTCACCAGTCCTCGTTACTCAAGAGACCCTACTCAGGGACTGCTGTTGCGAGCTGCAATGCTTTTCTAGCTACGTTACGCCAGTGCAAGTCTCTGAAACTTGACATTGTTTGCAGCTTTTTTCCTTGGGGATTCTTGGGGTTGAAGTTCATCACACTGAGCCATCTCGTCAAGGACATTGTTCCTTAACATGAGGATTTTGCCAATGTGAATTGATACATAGTGATTTGTCCTGTAGTTGATTTGACTGTTTTTATAAATCTAATTGTTGCTATTGTACTCCGACACACCTTGGTGCCTATCCCCCACATCACCAAAACACGTTAATACATTAAAAACATATTTTAACCTATGAAAATATATGCTTGGGTACAAAGCTCGATATTAACAAAGGGAACGATTATTAGAAAACCTGTATTCGTCTGACTTCTTCAAGGGACACCCCATTTTATTTGTAGAGCGAGAAAGTATTCATTTAAAGAGTCATTTGTGAATTCAAAGCCAATGGACAGGAATTGGAAATAAAATGTCTTGTAATTTAGAAGCTAAAATCCATGAAGGGGAAAGAAAGAATTCGAGAAGTTGGAGTTTAAGCAATTAATTTAAAGTAAAAAAGCGTGACTTAAAACCAAACATCTTGTAGTGGGAGTACACATCATCACGAAATAGGTGCAAACTCATGACTTAGTAGCAATTGGTAATCAAAAGTTATGACTGAGCCCACTAGGAGTAAAACATCATGATTTATAAGTGTAAAGAATGGTACTAAGGGTTACAAATCATAAATAAGAGGTAAACCTCATGAATTATTAATACAAATGTTTAACCTAGAAGACAAGGGTAATGAATTGAAAAGAGAGTACAATTATTGAAATGGGGAACACTATTATGAATTGGAAGCAAAAAGTCATGGATTTGGTGTATAAATTGACAAATCGAAAGGTTATGTGTTTGGAGTAAAAAGACATGAGTAAAATGTACACATTCTGAATTACCTGTAAAATAATCATGACCTGAGAGAGAGAAATCTTCAAACCTGACTAAGTTAAAAAGAATATGGATCAAAGGTGTTATTTGGCACTTAAAAAAAATGTATGGTCCCATGACTGAAGGCAGATTCAAGCAGAAAACAACACACGTGTATAAGTAAGACTTGAAAAACATGTGATGTGAAGCAATCTGCAGTAATAATGCAATCAGCTTATATGGCGATGACCTGTTGTAACACAATGAAGAGAATGGCGCGCTGATAAAGTACGGGCACTCCCGAGTCAGTTCACGGTCATCTCTGGATGAACCTCCAACACAAACAGATATGCAGGAATATCACTGGGAAGGAATGTGAGAGCGAGGCTTCGATCAGGCAGCCCGCCGAAATGTTTGATTTTATGATATGTATTTTATCATCCCTACAAAGCCAGATAACGACACAAGGGCAACATGTGTACATTATTTCAAGCTCAATACATTTACCACAGTGTCCTAGGTCCTAGACTGCAATCGTTTTACTGACAGTAAATTACTGTAGTATAAGAAAGGACAACAAACATTATTGAATTGTCCCAGGTCTACCCTTGCAATGCACTGCATTTACTCTTTTCAAAGACTTTATAACTACATCTAAAGTCATACTAGTATAGGGCGCCACCTTATCATAAGGCCACCAGAATGTTTAATACAAAATCACTGTTAATTAATCAGTACACGTTTCTAATGTGCAAAGAAGCTCTATTCCTGCCTTAACCAAAGAGCCCCTCTTTAATGTACTTTTCACATTGGAACATAACCCTGTTATTTATTTTTCAGTAGGAAATACCCCATAAGACACTAGATTTACATCGCTCTTCCTCCACAATAATCCTAGGCAACCTGGAGGGCTGTACAAAGTTCAGGAAATCTGGACACATTTCGTGAACCTTATGTGCATTTTCAGTTTATCATAAACTATGTTTATTTGTTTACAGGCACTCTGCAGCCTCCTTTATACTAAAAGATTAGTCCCACATCTACTGACCATAGAGACTTCTGTATACACAGTTGGCTGTCATGGGGCCATCTGCTGAAAAGGGATGCAAGTAATGTATGCATATATTCAAACGGACACAGACGTTTTAAATAATGATCAGTGTTTTTCATTGTTACAGAAATTTAAAGCAGACAGATTTCCAAAAGAAAAAGTAGGATGGTCAAATATGTTAATAGATTAATCAACTTTCAAAAATGATCACTCCCTAAATATATTTACGGTCCCCCTTGGGCCTATCTCATTGCACCCATGGAGAAGAAACGGGGTCGATAATTGCTGCTTATGTAGAGAAAAAAAATGGCAAACCTCTTCTGGAAATATATGAAGGGAGAGTTAGTGTTGAAATCCTCCAGGACGACGCCTGGGCCTCAGATCTTCCTTGGACGTGGGTAAGCCAGGCTCCTCATGCATTAGACTAGGAAAGGGTTAAACATCCCCAAATACTGTAAAATTATCATGCAGTTAGATTGGGATTAAACCGAAGTTTGGCTTTAGATAAGATTTGTCCAAAATTCAGTTATTGGGATACATAATTGTATATGCATCTATATGAAGAAAATTGAAAGGTGGTGTTTGCAACACAGGCTCACTTAAAACATGTCTTCATTTAAAAAATGCACATTTTACAAATGGAAATCATACAATTTCTTGGTGACAACTTCACATTTTCTGGCTTTGAGGATTTCATTACACAAAAGAAGAGAGAACTAATGGATGAAATGTTTTAATGTTTATAAATTGTGCATTTTACAACTTTAAATAAAACATTTACATGCAGACCATTTTTAATTTTTATAATTTTAATTATTTGATTATAGAAATTGAAATGTAAATAAGGGGACTAGAGGAAACATGATTAAATAAAGTGTGAATATTTTTCGCTGCTTTAGAATTGGAATTTATTAATATTGTGGCTTTACTTTCAAAATAAGATGACTGTTGGGATTCGGATTTGACTTCAGCCAAATACCTCACAATTATTTTCTTTTTAATAAAATGCTAAAATATGCTCTTCAGTGCAGCCCTATACAGTAAAGCTAAGAAGATTATTGGAAATTAAGAACTCGTTAAAATCGAGATCAACCAGATTATTGTACGATATGAAACATTTGTTTTAAAGCAATAGGTGACATACAAAACTTTAACATGAGTTGAAAGAACCAGTTTCCTATCAGGTCAGACCAACACTCCATCTAAGCTTTGATAAAACAATGTCTTGACCTTGGGGGACTTCAGTGAACACAATGATTATTCCCTGCCACTGCTTTAGGAATTACATATCTGCTCCAATGCCCACAGTGGTGTCAGTCTGATTTGCAAACAATAACCTTTTACAATGTCATGATAGGATATAAGCATGGTTTTCAAAATGTAGAGCACAGATCTATTTAGAAATCTTTTATCACCCTATAAAATCATGGTTGGCCCAGGTAGGGATCGTTGGGAGAAGGATGTAGGGAAAAGGCTCTTATATACAACTCAGCTACAAGTTGATGAAGGAAGCTGTCCTCTGATAGATCGATGGAGAATATTATGATGATAAATGCAAATGACTGTACAGGCTTTACACCACCTCTGTAAATAGAGCAATTCTTCCCCAATCTTTCGCTCGGTGCCTGCGAGTGCACAAATCGTCAAACAATTAGAAACATGTGTAAATGCTTAATTTGTTATTGCTCATGGGACTTGCTAAAACAATATACCTCAGTGAGTTAATGTGCCTATCTCAAAGTTGTGTGTAAAGGTGCAGATCACATTAAAATATGTGTGGGTTCAATGCGACCATCCTACGTCAAATGTTAATGAACATTGTGGTTGATGTGGGTAATAGCAGCAACTGTTAATTACATCACAACTGCAAGGCTGTGCCAGGTGTTTTTCAACTTTTACCATGGATTCATCTCAAGTGCCAACTAAAGAGCATACCTTCGACTCTGAGGCTTTGTCAAAATCTGTAAAAAGAAGCCACCGAAAAGCATAGGCCTTACCACTAAATCTTGTGACCCTATGCGGATTGCACCCCTGCTTGTAGATGGGACGAGCTCCACCAGCCTTCTGTTTCTTGCCACCAGGCACCTCCTGACCTGGGCAAATGCACTGGGATACACACTGACATTGCTTGGCTTGACTTTCATTGGTTTTGATACAATCCAAGTAGATCACACACCCCACCCTTACCTGTCCTAAACAGAAGGAAACATAATTTAGATTTCTTGGCCATGACCGCCTCGGTGAAGCCCGCCTTCTGTGCAACGCGCATTGCAGCTATTGAAAGATATTCCAACAATGTTTTTTTATTTAAAGATATCCCTGAATTTCCTAAATAAACCCTGGTTGTCGTCCTCATCCTCTCTTCTAACTTCCTAAAGTGGGATTGTATCTGCTGTTATCCGATCCCAAAACACAGTGGCTGCCTTCAACAAGTTATAATGTAGTTTGGCAGTGGCGCTGCCACTCACCTTCTTAAACTCCTTTCATATCCTCCCCTTCGGATACTTCAAGCCTAGCCCTAGCGCCTTATCCTCTTTTACCTTTGAGGGTTGTTGCCTGGGATGCCTTTATTAAAATGGACTTGCAGTGCATCCACCCCTTTCTGCCATCTTCGTTGTGTCTAGATCCTATTTGGCGCTATGTGGCCTTGCATAATTTCTCTGTGTCCCCACTCTCCACTTCTACTATGGCATTGACTCCAGACAGGGCTCTTTCACTCACGCCTGCTATGCAGTGCTATGCAGTGAATTCCATCAGTTAAAGGTACACTTTACCTTTGCAGAAGAGATGGATACAGTTCATCGAGCTTAGGAAGTAATCCTGTCCTTAATATGTTACATCCCAAGAATCTGCAACTTACGGCTCTCCAGATGTTTTGGACTACAACAAGCATAATCGCTCAGCATTAACTAGGCTGGCATGGGCTGTTGGGAGTTGTAGTCCAAAACATCTGTAGAGCCAAAGTTTGCAGACCACTGTTTTAGCCCCTCAGTTGCAGAAGGCATGCAGCTAAAGTCTTCAGGTGATCACGTGCGGTCCCTACAGTTTGACAGACATGGATTTCCCAAATCTTGCTCTGCTCAGATCCAGAACCCACATCCTGTTTACACTCATGCGTGCAGGGGCCTCCCATTTCATAAAGGCGCTCACTCACTGTCAAAGCCTCTAATTGATACTCACACTCTCAGCCATGAAACTGCTCAGAATCTTTTTGACAATTGTCTTTGTTTTTGTTTCAACAGAAAACACGGATATGAAGTTGCTGAGGTGAGTCGCAGTTGCGGGTATTTATGTACTTAGGTGGACCGGGGAGGCGTGGTGCTGTATTGGAGCGGGGAGGAGCACTGTGATGGTGGACTGGGGTGGATGGGATATACACCGGTTGGGATACGCAGAGTGGAGTGTAGCTTGGATTGGGGATGGGGGATGGTGAGTTAAGTTCAGAAGAGATTGGATCCTAATTGAGGGACATATGAGCAGGGGTGTTGCTAGGTCTGTAAAAGATCGGGGACTGTGCTAATGTCGAGACTGTCAGTACTGGGGGCTAGTTAGCCTTTTATTTGTAGCCCCTGAGCTTCTATCTGGGGCTACAACCAAAAGACCCGGGGCTATAGCCCCTTCAGACCCCCCTAGCAACGCCTCTGGTGGGAAGAAGAGGGGATTGAAGTAGCAGAATGTCATGTCAGGAGACAAGGTGGTAAAGACCACAATGCGAGCTCGAGTGAGGCCAAGGTCAGGCTTTTACTGGGAAGTGGATGTTGCTGATTGTTTATGCCTTGGTTCAGGGGAGATGCGCTTGGGGCAGTCCAGGGTATTACCTCCAACCCCACACAATTTTGCCACCCTTTCCTCCTGCCTTCTCTCTCTCTTTCATGCCCTCTCTTTCTCTGTCTCTCTCTCTCTCTCTCTAACTCTGTGCAGCTCACTCTCCTTTTTCTTTGCACTCCCTTCTCCCCCTGTCTCTCCTCTCTCCTCGGCCGTGCCTTGCCTGCACACATGCTGGCAGGGAGTGCTTAAGTGGTATTGCCCAGGGCTGCTCCTGTTTGCACACTGCGGGATTGGTCTCTGCGCATGATAAGGCTTGGTTGGTATTCACAACAGCTGGCAAAGTCCACAGATAAGGACAGCTCCTTGCTCCAGCATAAACTGGCTGAGGTCAGGTTTTGGTTTGAAAGATGAGTCTTAACCTTAGGAATGGACTTGGGTGAATGACATAACATTGGGCACTTTTGTTGGAACTCAGTGGAATGAAAGCCCTTTGTTATCGCCTGAACATCCCTCGATGTGGGGCAGTGGTGCATTCTGGCCTAGTGGCATTGGGAGCACAGTGATTCATTGAAAGCATTGGAAATATTGGATCTGGTCCTTAATCCAGGGTTGACCAGCTCCAGGGCTCGAAGGCTGGATCCATGTCAGGTTTTCAGGATATCCCCTCTTTAATATTCATGAAATACATTTACACGAATATTAATTAAATGTAATTTACATTACATTTACATTTTTCCTCATGAATATTAATGAGGGATTTCCTGAAAACCCATCAGGATCCCGGCCCTCAAGGCCTGGAGTCAGACAACCCTGATCTCGGACATTTATTTGTATTTTTTGAGGAGCAAGAGTGTCATCTCGAACAGAAATGACTTGCATGATAAGCAGTAACAGAGACCAGAGTTAATCCATGAATAAGGCTCCTTTACAAAAAGCATTGTGGAATTGAACCAAGTTGACCAATCGTTTAAGCGATAAGAGGAGGGGAAGGCAAAAACCAGGTACTGTAGGTCAGAACAGAAATATTTATTACATTCAGAGCCTAATGCTGGTATTTACAAGATTACAATTTACATAGAGTAGTGCTTCTGGGGTCAAAAGCAAGGGGTGGGTTGCATGGTCCGTGCACATAGGAAGGTGGGTGAATACACAGGGAGGGGTTCTTCCATCACTAGCAGATGGAATAAAGTGGCAATACAAGCTGGAATGGACAGCCAGGAGTTGGCTGTGCAGTCAGCAGGGGTGCTCTCAAAAGAGGTGCGAGGGCTCCTTAGATCTTTCTGGGGGAGTTCATGCAGTCACATGCGTCTCTCTTGGGATTTCTGGCCACTTGAATCTCATGCAGAAGTTCAAGTTGCACAATTATTTGTCCAGTTATTCGATCTCACACTGAAATCTCGAGCTGGAATTCACTGCTCAGGGTGTTTGGAGGGGCCAATTGGCAGCCTTGAACTTTTAGCAGGAAGTTCGACCAGCCAATCAGAAGCCTCAAATCTGCTAAATTAAATTCGAGACACTATAAAGGGCCCAGGTCACATCCTGTTTCTTTGAGGTGTTTGAGGGTGGTTGAATAGGGGGAGCACAATAGTGCTGTGGACAGCAGAGAGCTATTGTCAGGAGGTTGTTGTTGTGTTGAGTCGTTTTCCCTAGCAGAAACCTTATGTCATACTTTACTTTTTCTCTTGCAAAAATCACATACTGCTCTCGGTGGTTTTGTGTTCTCACCAACAAAAATCACCTGTCCTTCTCTGGGATTCTCTATTGCTTCAGTGAATATCTAGTAATACTTTCTGCGATTCTGTGCTTCCCCTTTTAAAAATCACGTCACTCTTTCTGTTGTCACTGTGATTTTGTGTCACCCCCTGCATAAATCACTCCCCCCAAAAATTCAGGTATCACTTTGTGATTTCCTACTCTCCCTAATAGTTCCTAAATCTAGAACCCTAATCTCATTTTAAATTGTCTCTATCCTGCTCGAATACCAATTCTAATCTATCCTTATTCTAGAATCATTCCATACCTTATACCAGCCTGGGTCACTAACCGCAGCCTCCTGCCTCTACACACATCTTCACTAAAATGATACTGAACCTCACCTTATTTAGGCACCAGGTCAAAAACACGCTCAAACCTCATTTACTAAATCCTCCAAAAACGTATGAGATGTTCGGCTTGGACGAACTCGCCGAAATGCTTAAGAATCAACTTTCGGTAAAACCGGTTTGAGGCTGTATATGGCCTATTCTGATAGAACACAGTTGATGAAGCCTGGCTAATGACATTTCAGAAATCTGCAATGGAGGCCCTCATTACATTGCTCATTTCACAGAACTGCGTCACTGTTCCCGTGGGTAGGTTTTGTATTGTGTAAAGGCAGGCACATCTGTGGATATCATGGTGGTCCGTAGGGATCAAAATGATGATCCCGATGCACCAGCATGAGGAATTCCAGCAGGTGTGGTAATTCCCCATTCTCCCTCATCAGAAGTAAACAGATGCTGCCAAATGAGTGGCAAGCCTTTTTCTTGGCTTTTTAACCATGCCAACAACCCCATTCGAAATTACACAGCCTCATTATGAGGTTGGCACCTGGAGTGTGGCCAAATCTGCCGCGTTTTCAGGTTGAATGAAGGGTACCCACACAATGTAGGGTCATACCTAGAAACCCCATCAGTGGGCGAGTATCTGCATTCTGATACGTTCTGACCGCATTCGTATGGTGTCACCCCGCCCTACTTCTCCACATTTGTAGTTCCGACCTACCCTTCTCCCCACCAGACACAGCTATCTTTGCTACCCCTGAACCCCACCTGCATCGCTGTTGGTCTGTCCCCTTACTGCAGCGCTCTGTTGCCTCTCCACTTGGCCTAGGATTTATAAACCCCATACAGACATACTGGGTTGATTTCATTTGAATATGCCAGCTTTTTCTGCAGAAGGGAAAAGTAAGCACAGCCTTTAGAAACCAGCGGAACAATGATGGCCACCATGTTTGCCAGGGCAGCCGCCAATGAGGATAGCGGTAGTACGCATTAGTGTACAGAAGAGATAACTCAAATCTCACTGTATACTGCAGTAGAAAGGCTCAGAATCCAGCATGCATCCTGAATTTCTGTGGCTTTAGCCGCAGCATGGGGTGACCCCACAGTCGATCTCCTCCGTGTGCATAGACTGATCAGAATCAGGGGGTGACGGAAAGTGATGCCATCGATGCACAACTGGTTGGGCTCTCTTGCCCACATTCATCAGGTCTACCTGAATGAGACCCTTGGTGGGCCGAGCGGGACTTGGAAACATTGTCCAGGCAACTCCTGTAGGTGAGGGTCACTGCAAAATCGCATACGTTCTTAATCCCAGAAATGCACCTTTTCTGGTGAAAAATAAACATCCTCAACAGCTGCCAACGTCCATAGTGGGTCCAGCGGGATTTTCCATTATTATTTTCATGGCAAAAAGATGTGGTAATCAATTTAGGAAGAGATGCCTGTTTCAGGCAGAGGTGGCGCCCATGTAAAACTGAAAGCCTATCTCCTCTCCTCCGAGTGACCCTCTTAACCTGCCTCACATCTGCCTGCTAGCTAACATTTTTCCCTCGCCCCTAAACTGCCTTTGTCTCTCACTTCCTCTGCCTCAAATCTAGCACTTTAAACATCATGGTCTCATCCTGAGCACAGCTGGCTGTACCGCCTGCCTGCCCTTAGAAAAAGGTCCAGTGTTCATTGTCCTTAATCTATGTATGTCTACTTATGTATTGTCTGGGTGACTGTTCCGTTTACTCCCATCCACAACCTGGTCAGAACGTCCCTCAAACTCAGCCCATTTTAAGAAGCTCACCTCTTCCTGTCAAATCTGATTTCTTATTTATCACACTTTCTTTTGTGATCAAAAGAGCATCATTCCTCCTGTATATAAATAAGTACAATAAAAAATGTCAGGGTGATGTGGTGTCAGTTTCATAGGTTGTGTGATTTCAATCCCTTACTGGGTTTCTGTGGCTGTGTGCAAGTGCTATTCACCATGGATTACTTTACAGAAGTCTCTTGGTACCACAGTTTCCAAGCTTCCATGCTCTGGGGCTGGGTTCTTGTAGAGCTCAGAGTGCATCGCGATTCAAGCGCTTTGGTTGGTAACTCATTCCTTCCCTTCCTCTGCCTTCAGATCGACCTCAGCAGGCCCATCTCGGATCAGGGCCCCTTCGACATCATCATCCACAAACTCTCTGACCTGATCGTTGACTCCGGCCATGACATCCAGTCTCATCACCTGATCCGCAGCTTCCAGGTGAGAGCCAGGGCTGAGCCCACTGGGGCAGGTTACTTTGTTTCAGGGAACTCCAAAAGCCAAGGCTTTTTCACTGAGGTCAAAGGGAGTCTAGAGCTTTTGTGAACAAGTCTTTAATAGAAACTTCTCAGTGTGTGTTAACAAATCCCTTGAATTCACCTGTTCTCCTTTTACAGTAAGCCTGGTGAATGACTGTGTGAAAATGCATAAAATCCTTTAACAAAAACAGATATGAGTAAATACATAATAGAGAATAACATAGGATCGCTCCTCTTCCACAGATCACACAACATTTTAGACCACCAGAAATTAAAATTCACAGAATATATCAACTTGTATTAAGTGCACGAATGCCCTGCCGGCTGTAAAATAGCTCAATGGGTTGAGTGCTCGCTGCTGTGAGCTGTGCGTGATCTGTAGCTCGCAGGTTCAAATCCCAGCAAGGACATCTCAGCCTTTCACCCTTCCGAGGTCGATAAATGAGTACCAACTTTGGTTGGGTGGTATTGTATGCATATATGTTCTATGTAAAGTGCTTGGACGTAAGCGCAATATAAATAACGGCTGTAATGTCCAGAAATGTATGCGATCATGCGCACAAAAGCGGGTGGGCACCGGACAACCTGGGTACTACCAACTCCCATGAATATATCTGTATATTTCAATGTGGTGAGGTGGTGGTAACGGCCCAGCAGCCCAAGTTAACGACCTGATACGAAGTGAGCACCGTTAATGAGGGTTTTGGGCTGTTACCCCCGGTCCAGCCCTTGAAACAGGATGTGTACGCCATTAGCACCCTGGCCAACCAAAGCGGTAATCTGGGGTGCAAGAAAATATGTATTTTCATTCATTGAACTGCAAGTTGTGCGCATTCCGCTCAGTAAATGAAAATACTTTGCCAAGATGGACACCATGGAAAGGGAAGGCGGGGCTCCATACAGAGCCTCTCTTCCCTTTCCATGGCGGCCAGCTGGGTTTCTGAGGACTGCGGGGCAGCAGCAGCACTGGCCGCTGCTGACGGAAAAAGGTAAGTGGGGGAGCGATGTTGGTATTTTGTTAAAACAATTAAAATGTAAGGGGTGGGGTAAGATGGAGGCCCACGGCGGGAGAGGAAGCCTGTGGTTCCGTGGAACGGCGACTGAGATGGGGAATTTCAGCTGCATTCTGCAGAACCTGATTGGCTCCCCCTCCCAACCCCACCCGGGTGCTATTTGTTTTTATATCCCTCTCTTGTACAGCCCTCTGTTGCTTGCCAGCTAGGTCGGTGCTTTATAAATCCCCACACATGCCTACAACACTGCAGTACCTTTTAGGTTACCTTCAAGAGCAAACAGGGTCCAGCTCAGTGGGGTATTGACTGCATTCTGAACATTCTGACTTCAAAAGCAGACAGGGAAACAATATCACAATTTCCAGGAAAGACGTCTTTCAACTTCACACTTTCTATGAGGATCTGTTTTTTCACTGAAACATCATGTTTAACATACAAAAGAGAAAGCTAAAACATGGGAAAATGCTTTCACTTTCTTATCGAGAAACCATTTACGTTTGCATGACCCCTGATGCATGCTCATGTAAATCCCTCTTCAGTTTAACCAGGTTTGCAATTGAAATGCTTCACATATGAAGACAACCTTGTTATTTAAATACTACAAAATATAAACACATTGAATTTACTGAGTTTGTCGATTTTCTCATTATTAAACTAGCGTTTTTTACTTCAATTAGCAAAACTCCAAAACATGATCTGCTAGTACTGCTATAGGCGAATAATCTTATAGACCTCGGGAGGGTTCATTATCGCTTGGGATTATCGCCCTTTCACCTAAGAGCTATACATTGAACATTTTTATATACAATTATTATTGACCAACAAAACTGGGCACTCATTTTTCAACATCAAAAGGATGAAAGGTTGAGCTAGCTTGGAAGGATTTGAACCTGTGGCCAGCAGATCACACACAGATGTCAGCAGTGAGCACTTAACCAGCGGAAGTATTTCACTAGCTTGATCCTCTAGTTTCTGAAGCTCTTACTGGACTTAATCTGTAGTCCTGAGGGTGTTTTCTTTAGACTGTCTTTTCCACGAGGAAACTTCATTTCTGTTGGCATCCTCTTTCTCTATTTAGAGCCCTCAGCCCAGGTGCGGTGAAGGGTTGTCCTTTTCCTATAACCAAAGGTTTTGGTGTTTCCTGCACCACGTGTGGCGAGCCAGTGCAGACAGAGGTCTATATATTTTGCCTTAGCGCAATACATATAGCTCTAAAATGGATGGACACCTCTCCCCTTCGCCCTGTGCTGCCTCGCTGGTAGAATGGGCTCTAATCGGGCTATTATTTTTAATAAAATGTGCACTGTGCAATATGTCTTATTGCATGCGGGCCTGAAGCCTGCTCATCCTGAGGCTACTTTAAAAGTATTCCTGGGGAAACATTTTCATTTCTTCCCATGCAGTATGATTCTGCCAATGTGCTAGACCCTTTCATCACATGCACAGAAGGTGGATACAGGCTTACCTCCTGGCTCCCGGATGTTAGGTCATAAAGTCTCTTTCGTGTTCTTGTATAGACAAGCACAGGGCACACGACCTGGGGCTGTCAACTAATACAGATTCTAACGGCTGGGAAGATAGCTCAGGAGCAATGTGCTTGTCTTGGAAGCAAGACAAGGCAGAGCAATACAGGTTCGAATCCCAGTCCTGGGCTTAGCGACTAGTCTCTGTTATTAAGCGTGTTACAAAAGATTAATGAAAGCTTGTGATTTGGCTCTCCTATTGCTCAAACAAGCACACCCTCAGCCTCACTGCTTAAAAGATGGAGATGCTATGACGGGTTCACAGACAACCTGAACTTGGTTGAAGACTTTCTGGTTCCAGACATGCACGAAGGGCAATTTCAGGAACTTCAGGCAGGTGAAGGGTGCAGGCAGTCAGGCAGAATTCTAAGCAGGTGGAGCAGTTCTCTTCACTGACCCTTAAAGTGGAAGAGTAGCGGTGGCTTGCAAAATGCAGACCTGGTAGGCCAGTCTCTATTTTAGCAAAGGGGGAACACATCTTAGCTGGATCTTTAATGAAAGTCACATGTTCCTCTTGGATGCTACAAAGGATGTGCTTGCCAGTTTGGCAATTTCTACCACAAATCTGTAATATTATTGATACAAATCATCAACTTTGCCCAAACTAGTCAATAACATATTTTAGAATAGTGTGAGAAATGTTGAGATATACTTGGAATTCTGCCTGAATGCCTGCACCCTTCACCTGCCTGTAGATCCAGGAATTGCCTTTTGTGCGTGCTTTGAACCAGAAGGTCTTGAACCCAGTTTAAGCTGTCCACAAACCCCAGTGAGTCGTGAGACTGAGTGTGTGCTTGATTGTACAATAGGAGAGCCAAATCAAGAGCTTTGTGGCCTATTAGAAACTGTATTAGTTGCCAGCGGCGAGTCTTGCTCCCTCTGTTTGTCTATGCAGGCGGAAGTTTGAAAAGAGACTTTGGGCCTCATCACGAGTTGGGTCTTAGCCCTTAAATACAGCGGTAACGCTATTACTGCCGCATTTAAGGGCTGGCCCAATCTCGAGTTTGGCCATAACTGGATGCGTTCACCTCCCTCTCAGAGCTGGAGGTGAATGCGCCAGCAGAGGGGGCATTTTCAGTGCTAATAGCACCTCCAGCCCCATTGGGCAAAGGACCCGATGGGGAATTATAGCTATGCCGCTACTCGTGATCCAGCGCAAATTGAACCCGACTGAGTAGCAGTAACGCTAATTGTATTGGCGATATCCCAGTGGATACCTCCAACCCCCATATGAGGCCCAAATTTGTAACCTTATCTCTGAGAGCCAGAAGGTAAACTCTGCAGCTCTGTGTTCTGTTCTAACTCTCCATCAAACTTTGTGAAGAAACTTTGCATGCAGAGGCCATCTAGGTTACACCCAGGCATGTTCAGAATCTCTGTGCTATGAGCACATATCCTGTTGCTTTCTTTTGTCACTTTCTCAGTGCAAAATGTGCAGACCTTATTGCCAAAGTGTAGCATTTTTTTCTTTTAATTTTTTATACACTAAAGTATATTTTGTGTCCATTTCCATCCAGTGTTCCTTCATTTTATTTTCAGAATTTGTGTCGTTGTTAGTTAACCAGGTTGCTCCCTTTGTATCAACTTGGTTTGAACCGTATCTCTTTTGACTATCCTGCTTTTCAGTGATTGTTCCTTACTTGCACTCACCAGCATAGTGTTGAGCATGGCCCACGCTACCAAGCGTAAGCATACAACATTTCTAAGCAGTTCTTTATATGCTTCCACAAGATCCCTGAACACATTGTTTTGGGAGCATAGCCACAGCCATAGCATGACCCAAAAAATGTACCACTAATGCTTAATTTGTGGGGATGTTTGCCAGGGCACAGCCCCAGCAATTATATCGGAGCCTCAGCACTTATTTTGGAGCCCCAGCACTTATTTTCTCAGACTGTGTGATTATGATGTGGTGTTTGGACAACTTTATTATTTTAACTCTCATTCAATAGTTGTCAGTCAACAAGCAACAACATCGTGCACTGGCCACAGTTTCTTCATTCTGGGCCGATTCATTATTAATCATGAACATGATGACCCAGGTGGGCAGGACAGTGCTAGTTATCATTTTTCATGGCTAGCAATGAGCTGCAAGGTGGCAATGCCGGCGGTCGTGTCCGTACACTGCTCCAATATTCCTGCATAAAAGCAGTGCAGCTCCACCACAGTAATAACCAGCAACATTACTAATGTAGTTTGAGAACAAGAGGACAGTCACCAGCCTGAAGCACCAACACAAGGGCAAGGCCAGAGTAAAGGCCATTGCCTACGAGGAGTGATTGTCATGAGTGCCAACCTATATACAAACATTTTTGCAGTATTTGACAGGTAACGTCAACGGTTCAGTAATGTTTTTTTCCTGCATTTGTCAGTCAATTTACAATAGGATTATTCCTGGTAGGGGTGCAGATTTGATCGGCAGGATGACAGAACAGATCTGCTCCTGGAGGCTGCTGTCACACGGCACACCAAAGATTGTGTTCATGGGAGACCGACCTGAACCTCTAGTGTGAGTCCCTGCATGCACTAATGGACATCATGGAGAAGGAGGATAGTCACTGGGGGGTAGCCCCGGTTAATAAAACGTACCCTCCCAGACAGCATAGGGGACCATCTATATTATGGCCGTCAATATGAGGGCCTTTAATGGCTGATGCACCGAGGACTCCCCCACTTGTACCCACTTTTGAAAATAGCCAGGGGAGTAGTATGCTTGATTATATCCTCGTGAACCTGGAGGTTTGGGATTGCTTGAGAACTTCTTAAAGTGATCGCAGGGATCGAGAGTGATCATTACCCTCTGAAGCACTTTTACTCTTTTGTTTATCCCCTCCGTCTCGTGAAAAAGAAAATGGGCCTCATTACGAGGTTGACGGTCCGGTACTGGTATGCTTGCCGGTACCGTGGTTACCGGACCGGCAAACTCCGAGTTGTGCCATGGGTGCCCTTCATTGCGCCAGGTCTGCCCTGGCTGAATGAAAGGCACCCGTGACCACAGCATGCCTGTAGCACCGGCACAGTTATGAACGGTGCCGGTGCTACAGGCCTCCCCATTCCCATTGAGACATTCATGGAACTTACAGGGGCACTCTTGCCACAACATTCCACAAGCATTCATTCCACCAGGCATTCCATCAAGCAAGCATTCATGCAGGGCCAAGGCAAGGGAAGCACAAGACATATCTCCCTCCTCAACAAAACCACGGTGCAGGGTACAGGAAGGAGCACAAAGGAAAGGCAAATGGTAATGCTACCAAAGCGCAATGTAAGCAACACTCTGGCCGCCACCTACCTCCAAACTCCAAATCCAAAATCCACTCTACCAGGCATTCCATCATGCAAGCATTCATGCAGGGCCAAGGCAAGGGAAGCACAAGACATATCTCCCTCCTCAACAAAACCACGGTGCAGGGTACAGGAAGGAGCACAAAGGAAAGGCAAATGGTAATGCTACCGAAGCGCAATGTAAGCAACACTCTGGCCGCCACCTACCTCCAAACTCCAAATCCAAAATCCACTCTACCAGGGATTCCATCATGCAAGCATTCATGCAGGGCCAAGGCAAAGGAAGCACATTGAAAGAGAGGCATTGGCAATCGAGAAAAAGTATATGTGAGAAAGTGATGGAAAATGGAAGGAAAAGACGTTACCAGCAATATTGTAGAATTGCTAGGCGTGGAAGGAAGAAGAGTGTTTGAAATTCGGCCTCCTCTGAGTGTGGGTAAGGATGCAGGCGACACAAGGAGCGTGTTTGTGGCAGCTGTCAGAATGATATAAGTCCAGTTTATACAGAAAAAGAATGTTGTGTTCGAAAGACACCTATTTTTTAATGGAATAGTCCACAAAGTTCTACAGAAAAACTGTGAGGGGCTTGGCAGTGGGCTGCGAGTTTGGGGTCTTGACTGATGGATTGATTAAGGATACCAACAAGAAGACAAAAGAAAGATTAGCGCCAGTGAAATATTTAACATCGGAAGTGGTAATAAACATGGCGCAAAGGGCGGAATTCATAGAACTATTGAACTTCTGACTTCTTTGGTTAACATGATAACACAGTAAACCATCACCCCCACACTTCTCGTTAATGAACTTGCACGATCCGATTGTCGCAAGGCCTAGTAGGATCGTTTTTGTTTTGTCCTCCCTGTTCCCCACCCTCTTTTATTGTTGCGCCTCAAAACACTTTAGGGCCTCATCATGAAGTTGGCGGTATCCCAGCAGTAATTGCGCCGGGATACCGCCAACACAAATAGCGTTACAGCTACTCGGTCCGGTGCTGTTAGCACTGGATCACGAGTAGCAGTAAAGCAGTAAATCTGCCTCCCCATTCTGTCCATTGGGTACAATGTTGTATTTTTTGCGCAGTTAGTGCCGGCGTTAATAGCACCAAAAGCGGGCAGGATGTGGAGATTTTTACCTCCAGCACAAAGCTTTCCACCCAACTCGTGATTGGGCCATTATAAAAACCCAGTAAATACAAAATAAATTTTAAAAAGATGAAAGCGCAAAAATGTCAAAACTGATACAAGACTTACAGACCCAAAGAACTCCCAGGGATGTAATTTCACCAAAATGCCAGGGGTAGCGGAAGTGACATCCCATGACCTTTGACCTTTGATGAAATCACCCCACCCCAAAGTGACATCACGGGAAGCGATGCAACACAACCTTTTACCTCTTGACAAAACAATGTGATATACAGTGCATACAAAAATGGATCACCATATATCGTTAATATCAGTGTGTAATGTATAGGCCCATTTTACCAAATTACTGTGAATGCAAGCAGACATCCGAGGCCAAATGATAATAATGTGTTATTATATAGCACGTATGCTTAAGTGCTATAGTTTATGTAGAACAAATATATATACAGTATCACCCAACCTTTGTTGGCACTGATTTATCAACCTCAGAAGGATGAAAGGCTGGGTTGGCCTTGCCGGGATGCAAACCTGCAACCTGCAGATCACACGCCCATGGCAGCAGCGAGCGCTCAACCTGCTAAGCTATCTAACCAGCTATGGCTATCTTGCCGGCTATAGTAAAATGAGCAATTATATGTCTGAATGTTCTCAAAGTCAGAAAGTAAATTACACTCTGTAGTGGATACCATTAAACTGGTAACTGAGAACAAAGGATTAATTCTGGAACAATGAAATGAAGGGCCCCTTTATGTGCTATGGTCAAACATTTCTACATTGTACACAGCTTTTAGGCAAAAGTATTTTGTCAAGTGACCGAGGACACCAAGATGGAATGTCTTGTGATGATCGTAATAGAGACAACGGCAGAAAAGCTATAATTGCAACTTGCGAAAAGCAAAATACACAGTCCGATATGGATGCTTATTCTACTCTAAATGCTTTTTGGAAGTTTTTGTTTGCATTGTGAATTTGTGGTGTGTAAGAAAAGACTTAATCAGGGACTCACCGCCTGCAGTGTGCCTGAAATACACCTTTAATGATTCTAGCAATTATTGTATAGAATTCCAGAAAGACACATGATGTGTTATTCCTATTATTTGTTATTTAGGGTCACTGTTCAGTGTTACTCTTGTGGAACCCCTAGTTTTTTTTAAGAGGCCTGAACAAGAAAGCCTGCCACTCCAGAAACAAATAGCCACAACCCAGGAGGTTCAATATATATATTTTTTATGGGTAGTAAGAGAGGCCTCAGGGGTCGCAGTTGCGACCCTCAAAGGATGTCCCTGAGATCTCCCTTTCCAGCAGCAGATCCAGCTACAGGGTTGTTTAATGAAACTCACTTTGGGAACCCACCCTGGTTCATTGTGGGATCCACTGGGAATCAACTCGTACTGCTGGTTGTCGAGTATTCCAAAGGAATGTAAGATTTTAAAAATTGAAATCCAGTTACATTTCCTGATTGAGCTCTAGGCTTCTCCCGGGGTGCATGTAAAGTTGCTGTGCTCATTGCACATCCATGGGGAAATGCCATGCCCTGAGCAATGACTCTGGTTCAAAATAATGACAGAAGTATTCAAGGCCAAAGTCAGCAGAATCTTCCATTGTCAATCATTTTCTCAGGCCTTACATTATGAAATGATAGATCCGGGAAAATGGAACTGCAGTATTTTAACATAGGTAACGCAGATCAAGTTGGTTGGCAGCTGAAACTGGTTGGCCTGAAAATAAAAAGGTTTTATTTTATAGGGTCTTGAGCAAAGAACTTAACTACTTAGTAGTACAAATTGGGCTACAACCTACCACGTTTCAAGACGTATACACCCTGGTCCTGCCCTTAGAACATTTCCTAGCAGGAATCAAAGGAGAATAGTCAAAAGCAAACAAGATTACTTTTATTTTTAGTGTTCACAAGTCTCCCAATCTCAACTTGATAAAATATGGAACTAGGAGTTCTAGATGCAGTACCCATGGAGATTGGTTGTATCAGAGGCCCTTAAGTCCTCAGGAAAGGAACAGAAGAAAAGTTAAAACAGGTTCTTTCTGTATTGCAGTGTTGCAGGGTCTTTCTGCAACAAATGCCCATCCCAGCCTTCCACCGGTAAAAAGAAATGGGCTCTCAATTACACACTGCTTCAGGTGAAATTGACAACCTCTGCAAATTGCAGATTCTCATCTCGCTGTCACATGTTCCATGATGTTTTTAGATCATACAGTGGAGGTTTCTTGCCTTGTAAATTCTGGGACCATGCAGAACTTTATGGACTTAAAATATGCAGATATTGGAGCAATTCCAAAAATTAAGAAACCAGCTCTTGAAAACGTAAAGCCTGTTTATGGGAACAAACTGACATCTATTTTTTATTTATTTTTATTTTATTGTTTAAAGCGCAGACCCAGCTTGAGAGCAGCAGAGCACTGTACAGAATGTGGGCAGCCAGCATTTGGGCTGGCATCTTTTAACAGTAGCGCAGTACTATGAGTTGAGGTCTGTGCATCAGTATTTACATCCATTGGAATTAGTCCTTTGTCAGGGGTTGTTAAAAAAAAGCATGTTTTGAGAGATTTGGAGAATTGTGGGGGAATTCCGAGCTGACAGAGGGATCGAGTTCCAGAGGGTGGTTGTGTAACAAGAGAAGGATTGTTTACTGGTCCTCTCTTTGTAAACAAGTTGTGATTCAAGCAAGTTGGTTGTTTTGCTGCACGAGGAGCATGCGCCACCAGCTACGTGGAGTTTAGCCACCAGATACGGTGGTGTACTACTTATGACTACTTTGTAGATGATACCTGCCGTCTTTAACAGTATCCGGCATGGAGAGTAAGCCAATGCAGTTCATGTATGCCAGAGTGATTCAGTCAAATTTCCATGCACCCATAATAAAACATGCTGCAGCGCAGTGGACTGCTTTTAGGGAAGTCAAGTGAGCAGCTGGGATCCCTGTCAGGAGAGCATTTCCATGATTGATGTGCAACCTCTTGTCCTATAAGTCAAGAAACCACTGAACTTGATCTCTACTGCTTTGGAAACCACATGAAAAAAAAACAGGTTTGATCTCATTTACATGACCCAGTTAATGTTAATTCTTGGAATTCCTTGATTATCACATTTATTTATTTTATTTCTTAGAAGGCGCTAAATGCCTGTGTGCCTCAGAGTGCACCAAGAGAAGATGGAAGAGAAAGAGAGATCAGAAGGGAGGAAAGTGAGCACAAGTATTTAGTCAGCTGGGTTGAACAATAATGTCTTTACATTTCTCTTAAACATTGTCATTGATTGAGATGTTTTGATATCCAGAGACAGGGCATTCCATTCACGTGGAGCAATGAATTCAAAGCTGGAATCACCAAAAATGTTTAGGTGAGATTGCGGCTGGTAAGACTGAAAGGTATCAGAGGAACGCAACATTCTGCCAGATGGTTTCCTTGATAACCTTTTAGTTAGATAATAGGGCACATTCAAGAGAATGTTGTGTCTAATTCTCTGCTTTACCGGGAGCCAGTGCAATTCCCTCCTGAAAGCGGTGACATGATCACATCTAGATAAACCAAAAACAACCCTAACAACTCCATTCTGGGTAGTTTGAAGACAATGTAAATTACCTTGGGAAGTGCCACCAATTGACTGTTACAATCGTCTAACCATGAGTTCATGAGTGATTATGCCAAAAGAGATCTGTTTTATATTGAGAGGTATGGCCTGATCTGGTGGAGCAGTTTAATTACATGTCCACATGAAAAGCAAATCTGAGATACTTGTTTCTTCATTGAAAGATCAGCATCCAAAATGACTCTCCATGTCAGGCAACATGTATCTTTTTCAAGCACTTATGCAACTAAGTAAGCTGCCCTACAACATGGGGTTAGGCAACATGTATGTTTCTGCAAGCACTTATGTAACTATGTAAGCCTTCTGTAACAGCACCACAATGCCCAATGGCTGTTGTGCGCTCTATAAATGCAAATAAATAAAATAAATACATGTTTTCACTGATTTACTTGCAGTGATTGTGTTGCTTGCAACCTCAATCAAGGCATGTTGAGAGTTGAGTTTCTTTAATTGAGGACTGCAGGACATGATAAGCAGCTCAGTTTTTGAGTCGTTGAGCGTCAATAAGTTGTGTAAACATGATTTACAGTTGTAACATCCTCCTGATAGTTGCCAGACAGTTCAAATAGGATCTGGGTGACAGAATCGTAATAACTCAGAATCGAATCAAAAAGCCATAATTGAAGAACACAATACAATAACTTGGTATAAAATTATTGCTCAGGTTTTTCAAAACATTGCTTTGTTCAGTTTGAACCCTTTCTGCAGATGATTTTTCTGGATGTTTATGCACACATGACAATTGTTTCTTGCACATTGTGATTCCTGGTTCAGGCCCCACCACCAGTACATGCCTGATGTCTAAAAAGCATTCTTTAACCATAAAAATGTCAACATCTCTGAGGTGGGCAGAATAAACACCTTATTGGCACGTACATCCCAGGAAGAGCCTAATGCGACTTTCACAGATGTACATGGCTTGGCTCCAAATGCAGGGAAGACTGACATCAAAGGAAGGTTACCTCCCATTAGCAGTCCTCAGAAGGAGGTTAAGGATGAATCTCTTATGGATACTGAATCTGACTTATCAGATCATTATACTGTCTTTGCGAACTGATGATGAACGTGTCCCTGTACCAACTAAGATGATAATTGGGGAATCAGTTGATGAGGAACCCTACAGAGGAGGGGTACTGTCCAGATCAAGTCTTATTGGAGGGCGTGGGGGGATTTCTTGTCTCCCAAAGATGACCCCTTGGCATCATCTCAGACTACACAAGGGGAATTACAGACAGCCAGAATGTATGTGCACTTTGGAAATGTCCCCAGTGTTCCCAAGTTCACTTTTGACAGATCTGAAGGTCCCTGATGCTCTCAAGGCAGACACAAAGATGAAAGTGGCCTGCCGAGCAACAGTGATTTCATAGTTGAGACCCAAGAAGTCCTCATTTGCATAATGTGTATGAGGGCTTGCCTTTTATAGGCTACATAACTTTATAAAAACAAGGCGTGCACCCACCTTACAGTTTAATAATCGTTTTAATTGTGCAACCTCTTGATTTATCCTGATTTTATTCTTGCTACTGATGTGACAGACCTTCTTTGTTGAGTGTGCTGCTCATGATTTTGAGCTCTTGTTCATCACTGACATCTAGTTGAGAGACTCCTCCGGTCTGGCCCTTGTTCAGGCCCTAACCCCTAATTATGCTGTAGCTCATCTAGATCGTGTGTCCTCCCATCCTGGTGGTGGTGTGACCCTGATTTACAAATCTAAATATAAGGTGCTCTGCACCACTCCTAACCATGCTCTCAAAATGGAGTGCCTCCTGTATCGAATTACAGTATCCTCTAATGATACTCTTTCCGTTCTTTTAGTCTATCGGCCGCCGGGCACAGATAGCAGCTTTTGTACTACGTTTCCTGCACTGCACTTGTACTTGAACTTCAGACTATACATCCTGAACTGATAGTTATTGGTGATTTTAATCTGCCCTTGACTCTTCCTAATGCAGGACAAGTGGCTAACGTTATGGGCACTATGTTAGATCTAGGCCTCCCTCAGAGGGTTACATATCCTACTCATGTACTTGGTAATGTTTTAGAGCTGACTTTTGTCCCTGATAGTCTCATTAACGTCACCCCCCCTAACCCTGTGGTTTGGTCAGATCATTTTCTTGTGCCCTTCTCTTGTGCTAACAAGACTCCTCCCCACCACCCTGTCCTGAACGAGCTGCTTTTAAATGTAGCTGGCGAGGGGTTAGTAACCATGAGCTTACCACCTCCCTGCTGGCTCATTGCGGTCAGGTAGACAATTGCTCCCTGCTCACCTTAGAAGAAGCATATACAGCCACGGCTGACCTACTAGCACCTATGAAACTATCCAAACAAAGATGCCACCCCTCGGAACCTTGGTTTACTGCAGAATTGCGTGCTCTCAAACTTCAGTGTAGACAAGCCGAGAGGAAATGGCGTGCTATGTATTCATGTGAAGCTAAAATTGATTTTGTAGTACTGGCACATACCATATAGCCATCACCAATGCAAAGAAAGCCTATTTTGGCCACATGGTGGAGTAGGCTTTAAATAATCCCAAGGCCTTATTTGATTTGGTACAATCACTTTCGATCCCTATAGCTAGTCGTCCTGCGGTGCAGCCCTTCCAGGCACTATGTGATTCTCTGTGATTCTCTGTCCTCGCTTTTGTGGATAAAATATCATCTATCAGAGATACCATAAATGAGCAGGCTAGGGTCCTCACTGCAAATAGGATCCATGATGAACCTCCTCTTGCTACAGTGACTTGGTCCACCTTCCCTGTTTTTTTTTTCAAATTCTATTTTATTGAGTTTTAACATCAAAAGTAAACAATCGGGTGGATACATAGCTGGGCATACGTGGTTACTTCACAAGATTATCGCGATCCACCCTTATAACATTCCAACATTAACATACATGTCTACTTTTATTGGATGAACAGTACCAACCCCTGTCCCCCCTCTTCCCCCCCTTTGTCCATTCTCCTACAACTTCCGGGTGTCGGCGTTTGCTGTAGCGATCTATAGAAGATGTTGTGACATTGATCGTTGTTAGTGTCATGAGTTACAGGCAAAGTTTGTGACAGGCATGGCTATTCAACGGTATGGAGTTCGGTGTTCAGTTCCCGGTGGGGTCCGTTGAGTGGTATTTTGATTGGAGCGGTGAGTCGGTCGCGACCGTACCTGTAGTGTAATGACCCGTGAAGTCGATCCAGGCTTCCTCATGTTGCTCGCCCCTGTCATGGAGGGCCGCGGTTATTTTCTCCATCGTGTATATGTTCATGGCAATTTGTAGCCAGTCCTTTTTGTCTGGTAGACACGGGGACTTCCATTTGATGACTAAGGCTGCTCTTGCCGCCAACAGCAGGGGGGATATTAGTCCTTTTACGCGTATCACCTCGTCCTCTTCTTCTTCAAGGCCAAATAGGATCAGAAGAGGGGATAGTTCCCTTTCTATGCCGTCTAATTGCTTTATCCATCCCAGGACCTCTTGCCAATAAATGCATACCTTAGGGCACTTCCACCACATGTTCCAGTAATCAGCATCCATGTCACAGTGTCGCCAGCATTTTGGACTGGAGGTTTGGAACATTTTGGACAGTCTTAAAGGATCACACTGCCATCGGTGGAGCAGTTTTAGAGCATGAAATTTGTACTGTGTGGCAATTGACTTTTTGGCTGGTGTTTCGCAAATTTTGTCCCAGGCTTACTGTTCAAATTCTCTATTAAAGTCCTTCTCCCATCGCTCTTTGAGGCGAAGACTCGGAGTTTGGTCTTTGGTGATTAAAGCCTTGTACATGCGAGCTATTAAACCTTTTGTTGAGTTGGCCGTGTCCAGAATAGATTCAAAAGGCGTCAGCTCTCTTCGTGTAGTGTCCTTCCATTCTTTCCTTGACAGGACCCCTTTTAATCGTAGGTACAAGAAGATCGGAATCGGATGAATTTGGAGGGCCTCTTCTAGTTCCGAGATTGAAATGAATTTCCCATTTCTCCACAGTTGGCCTACTCTCTCAAGTCCGGCATCAAACCAGGCTTGGTACCTGGCATGTTCGGGGATTTCCTCTCGGATCCCGAGGGACCAGAGATGGCTTAGGGGGGAAGGCCATGTCATGATTCCAGTCATCCCTTTCCCTTTCTTCCAGATGTTCCACATGGTGCTCATTGTTGGGTGGTCGCGTAGGCGTTTTGTGAGCTTTGCCCTGGGGACCCATAGCCACTCTGCGAGAGTAACATGGACCAAAATATAATTATCCAGTTGGACCCATTGGAGGTCCTTTCTGTCGCGCAGATGTGGAATCAGGATTCTAAGTTGGGTTGCATGGTACTATCGTTCTATGTCCGGGAGGCCCACTCCCCCCATTTCCTTCGGGAGTATCAGGATATCGTACGGTATCCAGGCTTTCTTTCCGTCCCACAGGAATTCTAGTATGGCCTTCTTGACCTGCTTGAAGAAGTGGTCAGGGATTGAGATGGGTAGGACCTGGAAGGGATATAGGAAGTGCAGGAGGGTCACCATCTTGATAGCGTTTAAGCGCCCCATCCAGGAGATTGTGAGGGATTTCCATTTCGCAAGATTGGTTTTGAGAGCACTTAGGAGTTGTGGGAAGTTTGCTTCGTAGAGCTGTGTTAGGTCTCTTGTTAGGTTGATCCCCAGGTATCTCAGTGTGGCGCCTCTGATGATCAGGCCAAGGCGTTCGAGCTCGTTCTGCTGCTCTGGGGATGGTTCGTGGAGCGGGAAGAGGGTGGATTTGGATTTGTTTATTTTGAAACCAGAGAGTGTCCCATATTCCTCAATGAGGCGTATCGCCCTTGGGATTGATGACAGTGGGTTTACTACATGGAGCAAGATGTCATCTGCATACAAGGCTAGTTTATATTCTCTGCCATTCACCTGCATTCCTTCGATGGCGGTGTCTGCTTGGAGGGCTCGGGCGAGGTGTTCTAGGGAGAGTGCAAAAAGGATCGCCGAAAGGGGGCAGCCTTGTCTCGTTCCCCTCCTGAGAGGAAACCAACGGGAGCACTGGGCGTTCAATGCTACAGAGGCTCTTGGGGCTGTATAGACAGCCTTGATTGCTCGTCGAAAAGTGGGTCCCAGGCCATTTGCTTCAGCGTGGCCTCCAAGAAGTGCCATTCGACTCTGTCGAACGCTTTCTCATCATCGATCGAAAACAGTGCTGGCATGTTCGGCAAAGTTCTGGCCTCATGTATGAGGTGGAGGGTCTTGTGGGTGGAGTCTGCGCCTTGCCTGCCGAGGATGAAGCCTACTTGATCGTTGTGGATTATTGTGGGCATGTGTGTCTCTAGCCGGGCTGTGAGAACCCTCGTATAGATTTCGGCGTCAATATTCAGGAGCGATATTGGGCGGTAGGAGGCACATTGCTTGAGGTCCCTTCCTTCTTTGGGTATCACTGTTATTAGCACTTCAGAGAAAGATTCGGGTGCCACACCAGTCCTGAGGATGTTGTTGAAGAGGTCAACCATGAACGGGAGCAGGGCATTCTGGAAGGTTTTGTAGAACCCTGCCGTGTATCCGTTGTTTCCCGGTGCTTTCCCCGTTGGGAGTCTTTTGATTGCATCTTCGATTTCTTCCCCCGTGATGGGAGCTTCCATGGCTTGTGTAGTTTCCGATCGGAGGGTCGGCATGGATAATTTGGTCAAATAGTCTGTAATCGCCTCTGAACGCGGTGCGTCCTGCGTGGGGTATAACCTCTCGTAGAAATTGGTGAAAGATTCAGGGATATTGGGGGGATGATGGTCTGGGGGTTTGTCTGTATCGTGCACCGTCGGCACCCATCGCTCACAGCGTTGGCCGCGGAGTCTTGCAGCAAGTAAAGCGCCAGCTTTGTTCCCATGCTTGTAGTGCTTTTGCTTCAGACATTGGAGTTTGTGCACGATGCTATTTGTTTCTAATTGCCGTATTTCTTCTCTCTTGACGTTGGCTTGTTTGATCTTATGTACTCTATCAGAGTCCGCCGATTGAGCCATGAGATCGAGTTGGGCAATTTCATTTCGAAGTTTATTTTCTATGAGTAGGCGTTCTCGTTTTTTCGCAGCTCCCTCCCTGATAAGAAGTCCCCTCCATGTGGATTTGCCTGCCTCCCAAACTATGTTGATGGGAGTTTCACCTATGTTGTTTTGCTCGAAGTATTGGGTGATGTCCTGCTCAAACTGCTCCCGAAAGACTGAGTCCTTGAACAGCGTCTCGTTGCATCGCCATTTGGAGCTCATCCATGGTCCGACCATGTAAAAGGTGATATGCTTGCTTCGGTCGTTGCTGCGGCGAGTGCCGAGGTTACATATACGTAGTCAATTCTGGAATACGTGGTGTGGGGCGTGGAGTAGAAGGTGAAAGCTGTCCGGTTCGGATTCATGCATCTCCATGTATCCGTAAAATTGTAGGCGTCCATCATATCTATAATCCGGGAGTGCCCCACGCCCTGCGAAGAGGTTGTGGATGGGTTGCCTGCTTGCCTGTCCATGTCCGGGTCCATCCACGTTTTGAGGTCGCCTCCTGTTATCACTTCCCCTTCTGCCTCATTCATGACCTTGGGGATTGCTTGTTGAAGGAACCAGGACTGTCCGGTATTGGGTGCATATACGGACACGAGTGTGATGATAGTGTCCTGTATCCTGCAAACTAACACTAGCGTTCTACCACTCACGTCTAACCAGGACCTCAAGAGCTCAAGTCGGATTGATTTGCTGACTAGAATACCGACTCTGGCTTTCTTCAGTGGGCCGGAGCCCCAATATTCTGTGCCCAATTTGGCATAGAGTACCCTCCTTTCTTCTCCTTTACTGTATCGGGTTTCTTATAGGAAGAGCACATCTAGGTTCGCTCTCTTGAATTCTCGGGAAACTAGCGACCTTTTGGTGGGGGAATTAAGCCCCTTAACATTGAGCATGCCAATTCTAAGTGTGCCATGCCTGTCGCCTGATTTGTCATGACCACCGATGAGTGGTAAGTCCTGTATATTCGTTAATCACGTCACCTCGGTCTACGCCGTGAGACGCCGCCGTGGAAGTATTCTGATGGTTGACCCAAGCCCAATGGGACTTCAAAGGTTTTTGCATCCCACCCCACTCCTCCCCTTTCAGAGTATTGAACATAATACCCATTGTCTTCAGTTCCAACTTTTCGTGCATCATTGTCCTTGCAAGGAACTGAATCCCAGTTTGATGGCGTCTGAGTTGAACCAGGTGCATGCAACCGGTCTACTATCGGACCGCCTGTGAGGGTCGTGACCATGCAACCCCAATCACAAATACCATCTTATTAACATTTTGAGCCCTCCCCCATTCTTTCAAAAGTCAACTTAAGTTACAACTTAACAAACAACAACAACTGTCATCATTGAATAGCAAATATAATGATACATGCGGTTTCCGGATCCCTTGGCCACCAGCCGAGCTGCTCTGAAGAGAAGTTCGTTCTGAGCCGGACCTGTTGGCTGGGGTGTGCTGGTCTCGAGCACGTTGGACAGTCTCCGAACTATGATTTCTGAGTAGACCTAGCCAGATCGGGAAATCTGTGTGTAGCGCATTATTTGGCATTTTCCAGCGTATCGTTAGGCCGTCTGTATTTTCTGGCTCCTTTGACTTTCTTCCTTTTCGGGCCTCGAGGTCCCCATCGCGCTCCATCCTGTGGTGTTTCATCTTGTGATCCTTCTTTGGGGCCGGAGCCGAGGAGATCTGCGATGCATTCTCGAATATCTTCTTCGGAGCAGAGTGTTATCTTTCTGCTTCCATGTTCGAACGTGAGGGAAAAGGGATAACCCCACCTATATCTAGTGCCTTGGTGTTTGAGCCATTTGGTTAGGGGGTCACATAGGCGTCGCCTGGCCAAGGTGAGCAAAGATAATTCCTGGAAGATGGTTATTTGGGCTCCCCCGAGGGTGAGGGTGCCACATGACCTGGCTTTTGCGAGTATCCTAGTTCTATCTTGGTATCTATGAAATCTGGCCAGGACTGACCTCGGGCCCCCTGATGGGCCACCAGCTCTGTGTATTCTTTCTATTGCGGGTTCGTCAATGTTCTCATCCGCGGTTAGGATTCTGATGATGTCATGTATGGTATGTTTAAGGTCCTCTTCTGTTTCTCCCTCCCGTTCTGGAATTCCAAAAAATCGCAGGTTGTTATGCCTTTCCCTATTTTCTAAATCGTCCATCTTCAGACAGATGTCTTCTTCTCTTTTCTCTATATTGCGCCTTCAGAGGTCCAGTTGGGCTTCTAGTGTGTCGATTGAGGCTTGGTTGTTCTCGACACCCTCAAGTCTCTCCTCGATATTGTCCACCCTGGGTCATTCTGTCGATTTTGCCACCCAAGTTGGCACCCATATTTCTGATTTCGCTCAGGAGGGCGGCTATGTCCCCCTTGGTGGCCACTGCCCCCGTCTCGGAGGGTTCCGCTGATATTGTGCAGTTAATTCCTGGATCAGGGTGCGTCGGGGTGTAGGCGTATCTGGCTAGCTTACTTTTGGTGGTCATACGATGTATGGGTGCAAGGAGGCACATGCCCCTAAAGCGGGGGCACTACCCTCAGCATTTGATGCAGTGGACCGGTCCTGGGGCGTGTTGTGGAGCAGTGTCCGGTGTGTCCTGGCAAGCAAGGGTGTTATGGTGGGAGGAGGCACAAGCCCTGAGACCAGGGGCTCTACCCTCCAACTGTGTCACCCTCTGTTCACGTTGGCTCCATCCTTTGGCTCTGTTGCGGTGTCCGAGGTGTTCCAGCGGTATTGGGGTCGACTTGTAGGCCCTGTTAGGATTGTGTAGAAGGGGGCTCCGGGGCGGGAAGCCTAGATCCTAGCAGAGGCTCAGGAAGAGGTCCGCCCTCGCGGATGGAGCAGCGTCTGTCGCTTGTGGAGTCGGGGCCAGAGGAGAGGGCACAATGTTCGCGGGACGGGCCTGTGCATCGCCGGGTGGGAGGAGGGCACTCACCCGTATGATCGTCCGGGGCTGCCACCGCATAGGCCACAGCGCCGTCGAGGAGAACCGCAGCGCGGCTTAATGGCTCCGTGGGAGGTCAGTGGGCAGAGCCGATAATCCCAGGTTGCGGGGCTCGATGAAGGTGTTGCGCAGAAGGCCTGGAGGGGGAAGCACGGGCTGGGAGACTTTTCTCGGTGCAGACCGCTCCGATTTCTTCCGGATTTTTGCCTGGTGTGTGGGGGTCCGGTTCCTACAGCCTGGACAGCCGTTGTTGCGTGGGTGGGGGTGTCAAAAGTGGGGGCTCAAGCCACTTTTGAGGCCTGTGGGTCGAAGCTCACACGGAGGAGATCCACATCCGTGCGCCCCCTGGCGGCCGATCCACCATCCCTGTTTAATCACACTCTGATATTCAGCGCTTAAAGTCTGCCTCCCCTGCAGATGCCATACTATTGGCTCTCATGAAGGAAACTTCTGGTGAACTGATTGATCACATAACCTCTGCTGTAAATCTCTCCTTCTCCACTGGAGTGAACCCCCCCTCACTCAAACATACCCTGGTTATTCCTTTGCTGAAAAAGCCTTAATCTGATCCTGAGGTGCTTGCCAACTATCGGCCCATTTCTTTACTACCGTTTCTCATGAAGGTTCTGGAAGCTTTGGTATCTCCTCTCCTATTTACTTTCCTTGAGTCCTCTCAGTACATTGATGAGTTTCAGTCTGGCTTCTGGCTGGCAAAAAGAAGCACGGAATCCGTCCTGAACTCAGTATTGGATGACCTTGTATGGTTGGTTGATCAGGGTGGTGTCGGAGCCGTCCTGTTATTAGATCTATCAGCGGCTTTCGACACCGTTGATCATTCTACCCTGATCTCTCAGTTATCTGCTGCTGGCCTGTAGGGCCAAGTTCTCAGTTGGTTCTCTGCCTTCTTGGCCGACTGTTCACATTCGGTATCTCTTTCCCCTTTTCGATTTACCCCGTCTCTATTTTTGGGGGGTCCCTCAAGGCTCTGCACTGTTCCCCATTGTGTTTAATGTGTACATTAGACTCTTGCTGGTTTTCCTTCAGTCCCATGGGTTCCGATTTTATTCCTATGCAGACGACACCCAGATTCTGGTGCGTCTGGACTTATCTCAGTCTGACACAGCTGCCCGCTTAAGGAAGTACCTGGAAGAGCTAGGAGGCTGGATGACCTCGAACTGGCTCAAGCTAAACGCCAGTAAAACGGAGGTCCTGGTTGTAGGCACCACCTCCCCTCACTTGTTTTGGACCAATGATTTCTGCCCTTCCTCCCTGGGTCCACTTCCTATGCCTGTCGCGTCAGTAAGAAACCTGGGGATAAAAATCGCTGCCTCCCTGATCATGGAGGAGCAGGTGGCAGCAGTCTGTAAGACCGGCCACTTTAAACTTTGGGTCTTAAGGAAGGTTCTTCCTTTATTCCTGCTGCTTCTCAGGCATCTGTAGTTGCTGCTCTTGTCTTAAGTGGAGTTGATTATTGTAACTCACTCTATTTACGACAGCCTTTGTACCTGTTCATGCCGCTGCAACTCCTCCAAAATGCTCGGCAAGATCTATTCTTCGCCCACCATTTGGTACTCACATGTCCCCTCTGCTGAGACAACTCCATTGGCTCCCTGTGGCAGCTCAGAGTATGTTTAAATCTATAGAGTATGTTTAAATCTATGTGTATGGTTCACCGGGCCTTCTATGGAATTGGAGCAGAATTCTTGCAAGCGAAATTTGTGCGTTATATTCCTACCCGTGCTCTTCGCTCCCATTCCGCTCTTCTCATAGCGGTCCCCTGGTTTAGGCGCACCCGTGCCTTCTTCGTTGTGGCAGCAAAGGCCTGGAATGAACTCCCTCTTGACATGCGGAAGATTGCTGATCACCTTGCCTTTCCGGCGTAAACTAAAAACCTTACTATTCTAGAATGCTCCAGTTATGCTGGTATTAAGTTGTCCTGGCTTTTCTTAGCGCGATGATGCCCTCAGGCGTGCGTGTACTCTACAAATCCTGTTAACATAACATAACTTTAGATGTGTAGTTTCTGTATTTGAACCAGACACATCGCTGGTTTGCTGATTCTTTCCAGACCATATAGATCTGATTGCCTGGGACGCTCAAGTCCCATAGTGCTTCACAGATCCAATCTAACTTTGATCTGTCACAGGAGTGGTTGCACTCATTGACCTTGCACCTTTGTGGAGTGACTCCTTGAACTCTGGACTCATTGAATTCTAGACACTTGGAACTCTGAACTCCAAGTGCTTTATTATGTAGAACTCTAGTTGATGCCTGTATATTTGCATTTTACTAATATCTTTCACAATTACTGTATACGTTCAGTGACCCAGTGTGAGACAATTCTTATACACAATTGCATTTCTATGTATCTCTTCATTCTTATGTTAATTTGGACTGAGTTTTTGTAGGTTTGATTAACATGTTTGTATTTTACAATGTAGTCGTTTACATATTAACTTATAACATTTACAAAACTCTCAGTTTGAGAACCAATACTCAGTGTCTGTGTCTGTTGAGTTGAGTTTGGAATATATTGGATGTGGGTGTATGTGATCAATATCCTGTGGTATTTAGTGAGGAGATGGGAAGACTAAATGAATTTTAAATGTAATCATTTTAAAGATTCAGTTTAGTCCAGTGGAGCTAAAGTAAAACTGTGTCCCATTGTATTGAATGATGCACTTAAAACGAATCTACAGAGATTGTGTAAGCTGGTGTTATTTGAAGCACAGAGGCTGGAGAATGGTTAGCCCCTATTATGACTAGCCTCAAGGAAGGAAGATGAATGAGATTATGGGGGTCATTATGAGTTGGGCAGTAAGGGATTACCAGCATCGGTAAGAAGACCGGTGCCGGTAATCCCCTATCGCTCAATTTCGAGGTCCCTTAGCGGGAACCGTAAAGGACGTGTGGTCGGACCACACATCCTTTAAGGGTCCCACTAAGGGACCAGGGCGCTAATAACGTGCTTGCCTTTCGCGAGCCCCTTATTAGCACCCTTCCCATTCCCATTGAGCCCTATGGGTGCTCAATGGGAATTGGGAATGGTTTGTTCAATGGGGACTTACCGGTCCCTCCAGGGTCGGAATGGACCGGTAAGTCCCCATTGAACGAGACCGGACCCGGACCCGGTATTGGAGGCAGCCATGGCGCAAATAGCGCCAGGGCTACCTCCAATCTGGGAATGAGGCCCTATGTGTTGATGTGTGCTCTCTGAAAAGTAGAATGGGGTGGATAGATATTCCCAGCGTGGGTACGTGAAATGTTGGCTGTCCTAAAATCATCTGTGACCTCAAAGCTACAACAGGCCCAAAGTTATTTACTTATATTTATATACAGGAGTAATAATGCTTTTTTGATCACAAAAGAATGTACAATAGATAAGAAATAAGATTAGACGTAAGCAGTGAGCTTCTTACAATGGGGGAGTTTGAGGGACATTCTGAGCAGGTTGTGGAGGGGAGTAAATAGAACAGTCACTGGGGACAATATTTAAGTGGACACAAATGGATTAAGGACAACCAGCATTGGACATTTTTAAGTGCAGGTAGACATGTGACCATGATGGGTTAAGTGCTGGATTGGAGGCAGATTGAAGGACAGAGGTAGGTTAGAAGCGAGGAAAAAATGTTAGCTAGCAGGCAGATTTGAGGCAAGTTAAGAGGGTAACTCAGAAGCGAGGAGGTAGGCTTTTAGTTTGGTTCTGAACAAATCCTTGTGGACTGTTTCTTAGATGTAGAATTACATGCAGGTGGAGCAAGAAGAGAGAAAGAGCGAAAGCAAGCGAAGCACAGGGAGGGCAAGGGACTTCAAGGGTAGCTAAGGAGGCAGAGAGGAGATCACGAGAAGGCTTGTAGAGTTGGATAGAGGAGAATAGATACAGTGGTGCTTTACCATGGATAGATTTGTGAATCAGGAGAATACATTTAAATCTGGCCCTGTTTTGCAGTGCCAGCCCATGAATGTAGAGTGGACCTCTTTTTTCGGGCAGAGTGAACTAATTAATTTTACCCAGCATGGGCCAGTTTCTGGAGTTACTACACTAGTTTTAACTAATGTTACGAAAGCAAATGTGCTTTTAAATGCAGTATTTGCAACACATTTTACCAAAAGCTCTCCCTTGGGTATTACTCAAGACTGTGTTTCCTAAAATGTATTACCCACTTGAGATTTTTCACAGGCATATTACTAAGTGGTGCTTTTTCCATGAATCAAGAGAGATGACATAAGTTATGCATTTTGGGAATTTCATTTTAAACACATGTCATTTGTACAAGCCTCTGTGTCTGATATTCTTCAAAGGCTGCTTCAGAAACTGGTTGAGCAAATATCTCAGATTAGATGCTTCCAAGAAGATATTTCAATATTTAATAAAGAAGAGAAATAACGCAATGAGATATTACATAAAGTGTTAAAAGTCATGAGAAAGATAGGCCTGGTCATTACAAATTATAAATGTTTGCTAGGGTGTGAGAGCCGTCATATTTAGTTCATCCCATGAATATAGAAGAGTTCAATTTTACTAGCAAGTGAATTGTGAGGTAGTGTTCGAGAAGGATCAACAAAGATGTTGTTAATGCTCCCACCTTAGGCTGTTGAACTCTGGGGATCGTTCGATTTTCTCTACAGGTGTTGATATGGTTGGATTTGAACTGATGATAACACAGATCTGATATAGCAGGGAAGTTTTGAGTGCATTTCACCTGATATCATTCCAGGGTGCAGAGCAGAATTACTCATTTGTGGAGAGGGAAGTGTGCAGTCGCACCTGGAGCGTTCCAGGTGCCAGATGCAATTACCAATAAACGATCTCAGACCCAAATAACGAGACAGACTCAAAGAATATGGCAAAATACTACTTTATTATCAGCTCAAATAAAGTAGGGACACCTGGTGAACAAACAGATTGCAGCTCACTCACTCTCATCTACATTTCAATTACAAAAGGCTTTATACATCGATGTACATTAGCTATGATGTCATCCGACATGGCAAACAGTAAAAACCTATTGCACGAAGGGATTGGTTAAGGGAACATATATACCTATACTTCAGTTAGCTGTTAGTAACATAATTGGCTGCACCTTATCTGGTAGGCACGTCTTGAACTACCGCTAACTACGTATGATACAGATTAATAACAGAATAACAGCAGTGGTTTGGCTTCTGCAACAATGTTTAGTACACTGCTGCATAGGCCCTCATGATTGGTTGGCATTCTCTCCCAAACATGGATATTTGGCCCGTTAGTAGCATGTAAGCAAAACGAAACCCAGGTGCAGGGAATAACATCAGATCAATGCCCACTTGGCCAATTTGCCTACCATCTCTCATTAGTTAGGCCCTAACCCAGGGCTACTTCTCTGTAGTTGACCTTGCTGGCTGTTCTCTTGCTTGGGACTTTTAAGGGGGTGTAGGTGCATCGCTATCTTCAGTCAAATCTTAATGAATAGGCCTTGTTTTCCAGTCCTCCACCACGTGTGAGGAGATCACGATTCTGACCATTTGGAGCTTTTATTTAGTGCTACTTGTTTCAATTATACTGGGTACTATTACTCCTCTTGGTCTCTGGAGATGTGGTTGCTCTGTCTGGAATATGCTTTCTGTATCTTTGATTGTTCAATACTTGACACTTGCAAATGTTCTCTCTTTTACGTAATCTAAGAGAAATACGTCATGCAAATGTAGCTTATCTTTGTTGACTCCACTTGTGCCTTGCAGTTACTTCTTGATGTGGTATCCTTGATCCCAAGCCAAAGAGATATTTGTTCTTCGCACAAAGCTGTTTTCCAGCACCTGTCAGCTCCTGCAGCCTTGCTCTCTCCCTCAGGCTTCTTAGCTTACTATTATACAAAACCGACGTCTATCTTTTCATCATGGCTGTTTTACCCGCATTATATTTTCTACTGCAGCAAGCGTCTATATTTCTTATCTAGCATGCATTTCTGCATATATCCATCTACTGCATCTCTTCTCACTTATCGTCTTACTGTACACGATTTCCTTCGTATTCAAATAAATGTTTAATTTGTTACTTCATTTACATCTTAATTCTTTAAGTATTCACATATTGTTTCAATGCGTTCTTGTATCTTCTCTTTATGACTTCACTTTCCTCTGGTCTGATTTCACTTACAGCTCTTCTATGTCCAATGGTTTATGCCGACATCCTTCCACCACGTCAGTGTGAGGGTACATTTGACATGGTTGTCTTAGTGCAGAACGTCTCTCGTATCTTCGATGCGCGATTGGGACCATACCTGGTGTCATGCACAGTGCTTTCTTGCTGTTCTTCCAGTACAGCGGAGATGAGGGGGCAGACACTAGAGATGACTTGTACATCTGCCTCTCTACAGAAGCATCATCCAAACAGCCATCAAACATTTGACATTTATTTTGTGGGGTGTACCTTTCAGAACAGGAGTAATCACAGGCCACTTGTTCATGCTTTATCCAAATGTACCAGGGCTAAGAAAAGTGCTATATGCCTTCTTATTTATTAATGTCCCTTCAAAAGCCTTTTGAGTAGGAGGATGTGAAGGCGGACCATTGGGAACTGGTAGCTCAGTGACTTGACACAACAGGAATGAGGAGTAGAACGTCAGATTAATGAGGAATGGCGAGAAGACGGCACGTTTTGGAAGGGTGAGCTGAGTTTTACTCTCTTGTTGGAGGAACTAGGCTGCTTTGAAAATTCAGAGAACATCTTTGTATAGTGCTTGAAATGTTAATTGGAGGGAGACCTTTCCATCCAAAGGTGTGAGAACATGTATTGCAAATGCAGTAGATGAAGTTCATATGGTGAGATGAACGATGAAGAGACATGTAGGAATGTTACTAGCGGTCGGGAGAGGACCTTGCCATGGAGAGAAATCTTCAGGTTGCTGAATGGCATCACGCCAAACTGACGTTGAACCTTGTGAGGCAACAGTAATGGACTCAGACAGAGTAAACATTGTATTGTAGCAATGGTGAATGACCACTCAAAATTGTCTCGAGTGGATAGTGTAAGAGAGGTTAGTTCGAGAACTTAAATTACATTTATTCTGAGTGAGCAAAAGGCACACCTAACGAATGGATAGCCAGGTGCAACTCATGTCTAGAAAAATGATTCATTCCCTGAAGGGGAAATGAGTGAAAGCATTGCACCACCACAATGTATTCTCTCAAAAAGAATAGGCTGGTTGAAATATTCAATAAGACCATTAAGGGGAGTATTCAGCTGGCAAGCGTCTTAGGTTTCTCAGACAGTGCTCTGCTGAGAGAGATGATGCAGTGACATATGTTCCAGGGAAAGTGGAAGATTTGGTGAGCAAGTGTGGAGCTACATTTCCATGCTGAACAGTGTTGGCAATATCATGCAATTTGTGAAATTGGGAGTTAAAAACTAAATTAACTTGCCAAGGCTTGGATGACAAATGGGAAGGATGTAGTCAGGCAGCAGTAGGAGGGAATCGAACACATGTAGATGGGTGTGGGAGAGAAAACAGGTAGCTAGCCCTAGGACCGATGGGAAGGCGGAAAGTGTCAAACATGCAGAGCAATATAATGAGACTGACCGAGTGACAGAAGAAAAGGGACAAGGGTGAACTGGGTGACAAGGTCACCAGTGTTGTTATCTGGCAAGGAGGTCTGGGTAAGTCTGGTGCTCAGGGAGAGCCATCTACCCCGTGGTTTGACCCCAAAAGGAGAAATAAGTGGGATCTCCTAGAACTTCATCAGTCCATCCATTACTGACCCCAAAGTAAGATCCTTCCAAGAGAAGTAAGAACTACCACAGAGCACTGAAAGAGCAACATGCTTCACCAGGGAGGTATTCACGACGAACCCTTTTAGATCAGGCAAAGCACTCGCTAAACAGGACAAACATCCCAAGATAATTGGTCACGGAACCCATGCACATGTTACAGTTTAAGGGCAAGCAGGTGGTGTTATGAAAACGTATGATTCTAGTCATGGTTCCCTGCTGGGAAAGCGATCCAAGGAAGAATGCATGCCAGGCCCACGAGCACTGGCATAGAGCACAGTCAAGAGTCATGAAGATAGCTCGTGGCAGCTGGGAAAGTGCACATTTCAATGTGGAGATGATCGCTCGCGGTCAGACGTGTTTCTCCAGTGCAGGATCACAGAGCTGGATCAGCTGTCCACCATGTTAGTGCTGCCTTATCCCTATTATCTGGGGAGGTGGTGTAACCATTAGGCCAAGGTCAATCATCAGCGAGGAGGAGGAAGCCAGTGCGGAAACTGACCCTCACATCAGATTACTCACAGACACAATCACTTAATCAGCGCTTGTATTAAAGGAGCAGAAGCCTCCAGACTTTCTGGGGGTTAGGATGGTGTTCCAGTGAAAGACTATCAGTATGTGAAGAGGAAAGTAAGAATGAGAATTAGCAGAGCGGAACCTGAGCTGGCCACACTAAGATAGCCAAGTAGCAACAGGAAAGATGGAGAAAGGAGATGCAGGAGACCAAAATATGAAATGGCCAAGACAAACGTGCTGAAGAGTTGCAAAGATAAAGAGAGGGGTAGGCTGGGCTAGTTATGACAGAGCTTGAGCAAAGCCAGGTTGAGGAGTCAGGCTAGATTAGGAGGCCTGCTGAGAAGCTGGGTAACACCACTGGCAGGCATACATCTTACAGAAGCACATTTAGTGTGGCTGGCTGGTGGCCCTGTCCTAGGATGGTGCAGGTTGGGGGAGTGGGAGTGGATGGAGGTCGCAAGGCCACCAGCCCAAATAAAAAAAATCTTGCTTAAACTCTAAGAACCAAAGTAGGGAATTAAGATATGATATGATAAGTCATTTATAACGCGCCTGTACTCAACTGTTTCTAAGTGCGTTTCCAGAGGGTACCCACTAGGGGGTGGGAAAGGTATACATTCTTCATATCGAAAATGATACACTGAATCTCTTACCTATCTAAACATATACTATGAATACCCCTATATCGGATATATTTATGGTGGGGTAAAGGGTTCATTTCTTTTGGAAAACGGTAGGGATGGGTTTTTAGGGGTTGGAAACGGGGTTGAAGGGGCCTCCCCAAAAATAAAAATAAAATGAAAAGAATAATCAATATTCAGGTTTCAAGGTATATGTTTCATATATAAGCGATTCAGTATATAATACCTCGGTATAAAGACATGTAGCCGTGGGAAATAATTAATTATATCAGCATGGCAGAAACCCCTAGTGCATGTTGCTCTGCAATATTTAGAGGCGGTCAACACATCCTACAGATCAGTACAAAGACTAAACCCAAAGCCAACACAAGACCAAGAGCGGACCAAGAACAAGCCATCGACCATGACAATGGCTCAGAACCAAAACTTGGACATCATTAAAGAAGTGGGCTGGGATACTCTAAACCCCTGTGACTGTGAGGGGCGGATGCCCCTGCGTATGTTTGAACTCAGGGTTGGGATGGGCTCTGGACATTAAGACCTATTGTGGTAAACCACTGGCGACAGCTACCAGAATTTGACAACTAGCGCCTTGCTTGAACATCTGAGGGCCTTTTCCTCTTAGGCCCCAGATTCCCAGGGTAGGGAATGGAGGAGGGGACACTGAAAAGCACATGTTTCTGAACATTTGTCATGGACACGCTAATAATGGAGAGAAGCAACTTTCTCGTATCATTCTGTTCTCACTCCTTTTCACATGGAGATTTGCAGGTCCACCACGTATATGCATATTGTATTGTATTATATTGTAGTTGTCATTTATACAGCACCATTTTCCCAATTGTAGGCCTCAATGCGCTGGATGTTCTAGAAATGTGAATCCGCTCAAGCCAATAAATAAGAAGCTCAGAGATTTGAATTCCGAATCCAGTATGACGTTTGGATAACGGCAAAATCGTTTAAAAATGAATTTAATTAAAAGTTCCCACAACGAAACAATGAATGGATTTACACTATTAGAAAAGGGAGTACCTCACGGGCGACATTGCTGCATTGCACATGTGGTTAAGTGCCGTGCAGCAGATGCCAGGCTACGCGGGCGGAAAACACTCCAACGGGGAAATAAATGGCCACTTTTTAGGAACTTGCAGCAGCTGTTGCCTCACTTGACCAATCTACGCCAGAATTGGCATGCGCCATTCCATCTGACAAAAGGATATTTTGGAAAGAGTGGTGTGGATTCCTCAGGTGGGGCCAAGTTTGGTCCGTAGCAAATGTACATCTATAATGGAGGTAGTGAAAGACCTTTAAATAGAACGCTTTTCCCCGACTCTCTGAGCTCTAGTAGGGAGCTCAGTCACTTTTTAATCCTTGGGTTACTGTAGCCCTCTTCCAAACGATAAGTAGACTTCTTTTCAGCATTCCGGCTTCAGGAATGTAGGAGAAGGACTGCGCTCTCCATTGTTCTAGATCTCTCGCCTTTCATTCTCTCCAAACACACTCTTCAATGGAGAAAGGGAAGGATTAGTTCCTAGAGCGCGCTGCACAGGAAAACCCTAAGTCCCACTCCCCTCGTTCCTAACATCGAAATGAGAGCGGGCATACATTGGGTGCAACAACCTATGCGCATGTCTGAACCCCCTCCTTACTGTGGTTAAAAAGCGTGTGCATCAAAAAAGAATTTCAAATACGTTTGACTATTTTACAGCAACCATTACTAACACAACAAACAATGGGTGGTATATGCTCGGTAGCTCAGTCTGTCCTGAAATGGTCACTCATTACACCCCCTAAAAAGATCTAAAATAACTTCCATAGCCCTTCTTTTTGTCCAATAAATCCCCCATGTTTGTTTGCAATTGTTTGAATGAGGATGTTTGGTTACACCATGAGAGAGAGAGAAAGAGAGAGAGTGTGTGTGTGTGTGTGTGTCCACTTGCGCATGTGCGCGCGCGCCCACATGTTTGTTCAAATGTGGCACAATGCCATGCTGAGATGCTTCCCTTTGAGTTCTGGTACCCCATCTGGAAGTGGGAGGCATGGGCATGGGGTGGTTGATGGGTACCGTCATGTGCATGATGAGGTCTCTTGCCCTTTCAGGCTTATCTCGAGACCTCTGCCAGCACCATCTTGCTTGACCCGCTGCCAGCCATGCGAACTCTACTGGATAGGTTTGAATCCTACAGGCTTCTTCACAACCTGCAGTCATTATATCAAGGTCAGTATATGGTTGCCTCTTAACTTACACTCACTGTGAGAATGTGGCTTTCAGTGGCATCATGTTTCCCCTCAGCCATCATGCGCCTTCATCCACTGCCAAGGGATTGCCCATCAGCAGTCCTGTGCTGCCCGCCTAACACTGATTCACCACCACTGACTCACCAGGCTCACATTCACAGGATACCTCTCACCCTCCTAACAATGAGCTATTTGGACCTATGTTTGATAGGATCATCATCTTATACCCTCCCAACAATGACTCAGCCCCATTTACTTCATGGGCAACACCCTATTGGCACACCTTTTATCTTCCCAACTGTGAGTTCAATATTATGCCTCATCTTCTTTAATGCAAAGCAAAACGGTTGTTTACCAGCAATGATTTACAGCAGAGCAAACATGATACATAAACCCTGATAATCAGTTGGTCATCCAATGACATCAGCCACTGGAATGTGCACCTTGGGAACTGGGAACTGTGGGGAACAACGCACAGCTGTTTTCAAAGGAACCACATTAGGGAAGGCATCTTTAGACTTTCTTGATTGGTGTATGGTTATGGAGATGAGGTGCAAGGACCTCTTGAGCTCCCCAGATGTTTGAATCATCACTCTTAAAATCCCCCTCAAAACGTAATATAGTCATAAACAAGTCATGTACCCAAACAACATGTGTCTGGCTTTCAAACCATACATATCGCCCCGATTAATATAAGGACACACTGGTCCTCAATAGAAGTTTGGCGGTAGCCTTGCTGGTAAAACCGTGGGGATGGGGATGCCTGTAGCACCGGCACGGTTCATTATGTGCCAGTGTTTCAGGCATGCTGTGCTCGCGGATGCCTTTCATTCCGCCAGGTCAGACCTGGCGGAATGAAAGGCACCCGCGAGCACAATGCAGAGTTTGCCGGTCCGGATACAATGGTACCCGTAAGCTTACCGGTACCGTTGTATCCGGACCGGCAAACTCGTAATGAAGCCCAATGTTTTGAAAACAGTCACAACGTAAAGAGGGCACTTCCTGTTTATCAGTGACTGAAATGGGTGACCAGGATAGAAAAGAAACACTCCTATCCAACCAATGATGTAAAATATGACTTGCCCAAAACGAAGAATTAAAATTAAAACCAAGTGGCAGAGCCCTTGCCAGCACAATGACAGAGCTGGGAGGGTAAGCTTATTCTCAAACGACTTCAGGATGAGCCTGTAGACCATTTGGAATCATTTGGCCTGTTAGCATCATCAGATGAACGTTCTTTACCTATTAAGAGTTCAGCAGACGTATTTGGCGCATCTATCATTCTGGAGTCATAGTGAAACCTTTTTCAGATAAAAATAGCCTGGCATCAATAAATCAGTGGAGTTTGCCATTATCGCATTGGTTTTTCTCCACCATCTTTCAGGTTTACACCATTTAAGATGCATATGTTACAGATCCGAAGTACACAGAGGGAGTGCCTCACAGAAGACATTGAGGAGGGAATAGCTGCTTAACAGCACGGTCATCCATCAAAACACATATTGCATATTGTAAGAGGGGGTGAAGGCCACTGTTTTCAGGCCATATGGCACTCTGTAAACTAAGCCAGCAAGTGGTCGCAACTATGTGTCTTTGACCATGGCGGTACAAAGGTCTGGCTAACCTCTTGAGAACCAAAGAAGAACATGGATTAGGTGGGAGGAGGGGAAATGAGACAACCATCTGCTGCCATAGTTATCCAGTGTGAACTAGATATTTCCAGGACAATATAACCCAAATAGTGCAAAAGAAAAGATTGACAAAAGGGTGGTCCGTCGTACATGGTATCAATGACAAATAGGAAGCAAGTAATACAAAGCTCTATGAGAAGGGGACACCTCAAAACAACCTATAGCAATCTCCTTACAACCTAAGCAGTGAACCCTCAGACAGGGAGAACCAAGTAAACTAATTTCCAGGCCTAACTAAGTAAGATCTAGACACATCAATAGTGGGATTGTACTTTGGTCTGAAAGGCATCTTAAAACAAGAGACTCAAGGGCTGGAGCCAGAATTGAATGCTTTTCTAGAAGAGGTGAGAGCAGATGTTGAGGTTGTAGTTTCCAAAGCAAATAACCTGGAAAAAAACATGGTTGAGGTGTCTCCAAAGCAAGACCAGGTGACAAAGAGGTTCACATAATACCAATAGGAAGCAGAAGCCATCGTATCTAAATGCAGGGATATAAAAATGAGGGCCTGCAGGGGCAAACTATAATGAAGTAATCTGGTGAGCAGCACTGAAGCTGACAACATCAAAACCTTCCTAAAATCCAGGCTGGCCCACAACAACAAAATAAAAGAGAAATGTAGCTTTAGGAAGGAGATCAATGTAAAACACCAGCAAACATGAAGTTGTGTTTTAAGAAGGCTAATTGGTGAATTGTAAGGTAGAAACGGTGGACATATTTAAGGATGCAAGTTTAACACATTGCAAGAATTAATAATGAAAAAGAGGAAATGGTTGCTGAGAATCAAACTGGTCCCCTCTTGCCTTGTCTCAGTTTAGAACAGAAAACAATGAGGAAACACCACTGTCTTCTATTCTTACAAGTGCTTTTGTCATAGGGAATGCATATCATGAATGGGAAAGACAAGCAATGATCATTATTATTAATATAATTGGTTATTTATAACGTGCATAATACCCAGATGTTTCTAAGTCCAGACCCGGGGATTAAACCTGTGTTGCTCCCCATCGTCTTGTTTCCAAGGAGAGCACAGTGCCTCTGAGCTATCCTCCCAAGATCATGAGGGTGACAATGCTGGATTAAATCAATGATCTTTGTAGGATATAGTAGAAGGTGAAATGAGGGAAATAAATTGCATAGTAATGCTAAAAATCAACTGTTGAGTTATCGGTGATAGCTTGAAAATCAAATATGCAAATCAGGATCAAACATGGGTAAAATAATGTTAGGTAATAGCAATAGAGCAGCTGAAACCGTCTGCACCTCATTATGTATTCATTGTTTTCCTAGTTGTCTTGACCCTCCAATCTCACCAGTTGAGATCAAGTACGTTTCGTGTGTTTCTGTTGGTTGGTGTGACACTTGCTAACCACTCCTTTTCAATTATTCGCAGCCACTCAAGTTTAGTTGCTGCATTACTATTCTCCTCTGTTTTCTTTCAATGTATCATCATGAACAGATATCAAACTCCATGTGTGTTTCGCTGCCCAATGCAGCTTCTTTTTTTTTTTTTTTGCCCCTGTGCCCATATATGTGGTCACCCATATAATATCGCCACAACCTTTTCCCGGCGATATTATTTACGGCGACCATATATATGGGGATGATATTACCTGATACCCCTAGATCCCTAGATGGAGGGTGAGTCAGAGGAGAGGGACTTTCCCTAGGGGACAACTTGCATGCTCTACACAACATTTAGTGCCTCAACTTTGCCTCGCCCCTTACTGGTCACACACTTAGGTTGACAAAGAAGATATTTATTAATTTATTTGTATTTATTTATGAAAATTACAGGGAAGACAGTGCATTTGTGGGACAAAATTGCTTACAAAACTTTTTTACATTGATTTACAGAGCTGAGGACTGGTGTCCTAAACAGTGGGTGAGAGGATGTGGAAATAAGACCAGATAATGCAGGGGGGGTAGAAACATGAACCATGGACAAGGACAGTAGCGCATGATATAGGCATGGGATAGTGGAGGAAAAGTTGTACGATGAAGGGGTGAGAGATAAGTGCAGTGGGCTGTCAAAGTGAGGTAGGGGGAGAGGAGAACAGGGAGATGTGATGCTATGCAAGTAGCTTTTCAGAAAAGAGGAGAGCTAGGAGGTTGGATTTAAATATAGGTAGAGAGGGAGAGGAAGAGCATTCCAGATCAAAGGAGCGAGGAGAGGAAGAGAGCAGAAATGAGAGATAGCGCAAAGAGCATGAGAGGCGGCAAGGAGGTGAGCCGAGGATGATCATAGGTAGTGCGGGGAAAAGTAGGGAGTGAGATGGACCAATGGGTAGGGTGGGGCAAGTCATTGTATAGTTTTGAAGATGATTACATTGAGTTTATACTTTGCCCTCTGTCTCATAGATAACCAGCCTAACTGACAACCAGCTGGGGTTGTGGAGGTGAAGCTGGAAAGGTAGAAGAGTGTACGGACAGCAAAGTTGACTTTGATATGAGGTGAAAAAGCATAGTTGGAAAGGGAGTAGAGTAGACTGGCAAAGCCGGAAGATCGAGAGAGCACTAAAGAGGCGATAAGGTGCTCAGCAGTGTTGAGGGGAGACAAAGTCTTATTTTTCTGTTGTTGAGGAGATTTAGTCTGTCTGAAGTTGCAGATTTGGAGATGAAAAGTGAGAAGCTGTGAGATGGGTCGAAGATAACACCAAGGTTGCAAGCAGAAGCAGAGTAGGGAACATAGTCAGGAGAGAATAGAAGAGGGGGCGAGGAAGAGATAGCCTGTTGGGATGGGAAGTAGAGAACCTGAGTCTTAGTGGAGTTGAGCATGAGTGAGTAAGATGCCAACCATTATTTGATGACAGAGAGATAGAGCTTTTTGCCCATATCATCAGATACGGAAGAAATGGAGAAGAGAACCTGAGTGTCATCAGCAAAGAGTTGATAGGACAGGCCATAGGATGAGATCAAGATGCCAAGAGCAGAGATAAAGAGAGTGAAGAAAAGTGGTTGCAGGACTAACCCTTGGGGAACACCAACAGTGCAGAGGGTGAGTGGGGAGGTAAGGCTGTACCAGGGCATCTGGAGATGTCTGGGGGTAAGATAAGACAAATAAGGGCCTTGTCTGAGATGCCTAGGAGAGATAGTGTTGAGAAAAGGTCACAATGGTTAGCGGTATCGAAGGCAGCAGAGAGGTCAAGAAGAATAAGAATAGATGAGCGCTTAGCATGATGAGTGGAAGAGATGTAGTTGCTGACATTGAAGAGAGCTGACCCAGTAGAGTGCAGAGGTCGAAGGATAGGTTGAAGAGGATCCTGCAGGCTCTGTGTCAAGGAACTCAGTGATTCAGTTGAAAACAGCTCAATCTAGGATTTTGGAACAGTGAGGTAGAAGAGAGACAGGATGAAAGTTGGCTGAACAGTTAGGATCTAGGCCAGCTTTCTTAAGGATAGAGATGACAGTAGCCAACATAAAGGATGATGGAAAATTGGCACTATCAAGCGAGGAGTTGAAGAGGAAAGTTAGATATGGAGCAACACTGGGAGCTATGAGTTTAACTATGTATGATGATAGAGAGTTGATGGTGGCACTTAAAGGGTTAGCCCTGAGGAGAAGGTCAAGAATCCCAAAAGGGTTAGTGGGGCAGAGGAAGACATTGTCATGGGAGAGGAGAGTAGAGGTGGTGGAGAGAAAAGTGCTTAGGTGGGAGTATAGAAGGACGTTTGCAAGGGTATGGTAAATGTTGAAAATGTTTAAAGCAATGTAGAGAGCTAGATCATCAGAGAAAGAGTAGGGGAGTATTTAGGAGGTGAGAGAATTGAGTTTAGAGATTTTTGGAGACACCTATGTTGAGATGATTGAGACAACATGAGAGAGAGATAGAGGTCACATTTCGCAGAGTTGAGAGCAGAGGAGTAGTTTTGAAGAGCAGTCAGGTAAAGTTGGAGATCTGATTAGTGTCTAGATCTTTGCCAAGTGCAAAGATGTTTCCTCATTGTTGTTGTCAGGGTCAGGATGCTAGGTGTAATTCAAGGCCCTGGAGCGGAGGGTTTATGGGTGAATGTCGTTAGAGGGAAGTGATAGGAGAAGGGAGCATTAAGGGCAGTGTTGATGCTTGTGAATGATAAATTGCAGGATGGAGAGTGGTGTAGGTCAGAGGGGTAGGTAGGTCATTTGGAGGTGGGAAACCTGCAATTGGTAATGGAAGTGGTAGATGGAGAGAGTTGGGTGGAAGTAGGAGTATAGATTGAGGCAAAGACAATGGAATGATCCGAGGGACAGGGGGCAATGGAGATATTAGAGTTGGATAGTTAAGATGATATGAGTATAAGGTTCTGGGAGTTACCAATTAATGGGTGGGCAGAGAGTGGGCAGAAGAGATTGTGTGCTTAAGCAGAAGAGAGCTAAGGTCAGTGGATAGAGGAGTGGAGAGAGAGGGGAGGTTAAAGTCACAAGTGACAATGAGGTGATGATGGGGAGGAAGGAAGTCAATTAGTTGGGAGAGGTGGTCAATAAATTCACCATCGGGACCAGATGGCTGAAAGAGAGCTATAATATGAATGCCATAGCGAGCAGAGATTGTGGAGATAGTGTATTTGAAAGATAGAGAACTAGCGGGAGATAGGGGAGTAGGAGAGATAGGAAGTTTGGAAGATGCAAACAGTCATACACCACCACCCCTACCAGTTGGGTGGGTAGAGTTGGTGTAGGTGTAGATAGGGTTATGAAGGGCAGCAAGGGTTGTGGAGTCTGAGGGAGAAATCCAGGTTTCTGTAAGGGTAATGAGGTTCAGAGAGGGAGAACGGGAAAGAAGGAAGTTGGGGCTAAAAGAAGTCTTGATGCAGACATATTGTGCATCCCAAAGAGCAATATAAAGCAATTGAGATGTGGAAGCATGCTGATGTTGAGTCTGCAAAGTAGAGATGTGTCGGGGTTGATGTGAGATGAGGAAGTATGATGAAAGTTAGGTTTGGAGGTTTTGTGAATAGAGACAGAAGGTGAGCGAGAAGAAGGGCGGCATCGAGGAAAAGAGATGATGGAGATAGGAAGTTGATATGGTTTTGAGCAGAGGAGAGATAGTAAGAGCAGTGCATGGTGAGGGCGGGGCTGAGAAAAGACATAATTGATACTCACAAACATGTTGCAGGACATGATAAAGCAATATCTCAAAGAGGCCGGAGGAAAGGCTGGAGGGTAGCCCTTATCTGTTTCCCTTTGCTGGGTCTCCCGGGGCTGAGCCACCCCAAAGCAAGAAGTCAAGTATTGAAAGTGGTGAGGAGCATCCAATGGCGGGAAGGGGAGTGGAGACCACCGGCCTGCGGCAATGGATGAAGTTAAGTACCACCACTTTTATTGAAGCTTCTCAAGCCATGGACTTGGGTTTAACTCAACTGATACGTCACATAAATATAAATCAGGTCTTCACTATCTGGCCGGGACATTATACTGTTGCACCAGTTCACCTTGTTCTGGGTGGAGAGATTATTTTCAATTTTGGTGGAAAACCAGCATTAAACTCATACATATATGTGGTTTTACTTCCCCAGTCATCATTCTCAAAGCCGTCTCACAGGTTTCTGGGTAAAACAAAGTAATTTCAACCCCTTAGGTAGGCCAAGGTAAGGGGCAAACATTTCACACCAACCACTAGCTCACGAAGACTCTGCTAATAATAGCCAATCGTTTTCAACCTCACCTGTCTGTTAACTTGTTCCTTCAGGGGTGCCCTTTAAATTTTCATTATGGAGTGGAGTGACCAATGTGCCTATCTACTAGGTGAAAAAGTCTAGTTTCATTTAGTACAGTATTTTCATTATTCGCTTGAACTGACATGTTATTCCCTCTTTGAGAGTTTTAACCCTGAGAGAGACTTGAGTGTCCATAATGATGCGAAGGGTATGGAATTGTTGTAATAGTCTACAGTAGAAGGGCTATAATGCTACTTGAACATTCTACCCATAAGGATAAAATGTGCTGTTAAAAAAAGGGAGAGACAAATCAGAGAACAAGAAATGTTGGAGCAGAATGGTTAGATTAGCCATTAACGGCTGATGGGTGTTAGCAACAAATCAGGTTGCTCAGGTGGTTGGCTTGAACCACTGGTATAAGCTTCAACTCCAAAGAAGATGTTGGCTACTCACACCTGTTCTCCTTGTGCTGCCCTCTACATAATTCCCTCTCGTGAACCTTTTGCCCTATGCCTGAAACGTTGCATTGAACTGCCTGGATACTCCATTTGAAACTGGTCTGACAACCTCAGTTCATGGTGAAATGCCACTGGTCAGGATCCCACTTTGCACCGCTCCTCTTCGCCTCAATAGACCACCATGGTACTGGCAACAGGTATCTGCATACCAAGGACATGGAGGGGCACTGCCTGGAGTTGTGCTGCCTTCAGTGTCAGAAATCTGTAGTGTATTGAGGAACAGAGAGCAAAGAAGGTAACTGTGGATTGATTATATATTGAGCATATTTCAGTACAAGGAGCTCTCCTGTCCTCTTCTTCTCACTTCGTCTTTCAACCACTGCACTCAGCTTCCTTCCACATTCACCTTCTGGAACCCCCATACTGATACCACACACCCTCCAAAATCCTTCTTCCTATTACTTTGTGTAATCACCCAGATATCTCAGTCTCCAGTATCTTCTTCTGCTTCTAGATCTTCTCGTCAATTCCGCATCTGAATTACTATGTTGTGGAGGCCCCAAAATCCCAGATAGAGCCAGCGGTATCAAACTCAGTCCAAACAAGACTCAATGACGGAGTAGACAAAGTGCAGGCAAAATCCAGCTTTATTCACATCAAGACAAATCTGGGACAGCATACAAGTATTCAAATCTCACTGCTTTAAACATGTTAATCAAAAACAATTGCTTAAGTATTAAAAACATGTCATTAATGATGTCACAACATTATATCAGTTCACAAAACCTATGGGGACTGGGGATAGGTTAGTGGGGTTGAATACATATAGATTCCATAGTGGTTAAACATTTAATTGGGTTACAAGTATCTGATGGCTCCACCAGGAACCACCCATATATTGATAAAGATTAAAATACATCATCTCTACGACAAGTAGCTGATTGGCATACTATTTCATGGGCGGTGTGACACCAAGGATTTTGATAGGTTGCCTCCTTACTAACCAACCTTGGATATTTGACAGGTCGTCAAGATTTGAGCCAGACTTAGAGTGGGGGGGGGGGAGAATTTGACTAATCTTCTTGTGTCTATGTGTAATTTCTGGGAGTATCGCAGGAGCCATATTTATATTCACTGTTAATGAATGGCCAGTGTTTTTCATGTCTAGATCACATGCAAAGAGACTGTGTATGAAATTGAATTACCATCTTTTCATTAAGGATTTAGCTTATATTAATGTATGAGTCATGTTTTCTCTTGCCGCTGTGGGCACTCTTGGGTTATTCTTCATACAGTCTTTTGTCTTACTGTTATATAGCATGTTCTCTGAAATACTTTTGTTCCCTCTCCCTCAGTTGGAATTGTGACCCATTGTCTGTCAAGATTACATCAGAATTCCCTCACGGCCACAACAATCATCGAAAAATGCCACCACTCTTTTAGCATTCACATGTGGTGTAATCAGAAATTCCGCCCAGCAAATCCCGACCCCATCACTCCATATTGGGCCAATCACATCCATACACATTTCCTCCCATGGTTTCCCAGGAATGTCTGTGATATTCATCAGGTTTTTCGCTCTCACGCACACTTTTACAAAGGATACAGTTCCTCATGGTCCTCTCTATTTGTGCATCACATCCAGGGCACCAGTAACCACTTCTTATCATGCGCTTTGTCTTCACTACGCCTTGCTTGATGACCTTTGTGCCCTATATCAATCAACCATTGTCTTATTCCTTCAGGAGGTGCAATTTTGTCACCTTTTTTAAGTATATTGTCCTGAACATCAAGTTTATCTTTTATGTTCCACAACATATCATGCCATTCTCTGTGGGTACTTTCTTATTCAGTTTGTTTGTTTGTTTGTTTTATTATTTGTATTGCACACCGGACCCATAGGTATCAGGGCGCATAGCATAGGATAATTCACAGCTTAGTTACACATCAGGTTAAACAATACATCTTAAGAACACAGTACAAAGAAAAGTCAGGTAGGCGCAGAGGCAGGTAACATGAAAGGGAAAAACAAATACAGTCAATAGATTGTCCAATAACTAAAATATTTACATGGAACAGTGTCATTTCGTTGTGGGTAGCAGATGCGTGTCTAATTGTCAGAGTCTTTGAGCCATTTTATTATGTTCTGGCGGAAATTATGGAAAGTTTGATCTGCTCTTAGTGTGGAAGGTAGGGAATTCCACAGTTGCGTTGCCTTGACTGGGTAACTACAGCCCCCGATTCTAGGTAGCTTGAATCTAGGGACAGCAAGCTAGTTGGTATTGGATAGTCTAGTAGTCCTTGTCGAGGATTTCTTAGTGAATCTTTCTGTCAAGTAACAAGGTGCCGCATTATTCAAACATTTGTATGTAAGTGTTGCAACATTTAGTTTGATTTTGTCGTGTATTGAAAGCCAATTGTTAGATCTTCTGGTATTGGAGATATGTTCACTCCTGGCAATTCCTAGTGCTGCTCCAAGGGCGTTGTTTTGCAAGATTTGGATTTTCTTAATGGTTTGTTTGTTCACACCTATGTACAGTGCATTACAGTAGTCCAACTTTGATAAAATGAGCGCCCTGGCCAAGGTAATGCAACTGTTATTTGATAGGAAGTGTTTACCTGCTCTGATCAATTTGGACATATGTGCTGTGGACGAGGCCAAGGCATTGACCTGCTTGTTGAGAGATAAGGTAGCGTCCAGATAAAACCCCAAGGTTTTCACCTCTTTAGCCACAGTAATAATATTATTGTCAATGTTAAAGGCTGAGTATTTGGAGCTCAATATATTGAGGGTTGAGGTAGTGCCTAGGATGATGATCTCGGTCTTGTCATCATTCAGGCATAGTCCATGGGTAGCCGTCCATGCCTGGATGATGAGGTATATCCTGTTCACTAAGGCCAAATCCTTGTCATAATCCCCAGTAAATGGTAGGAGGATCTGAGTACTAGTTCATTTACTAAGGAGAAGGTTACCAGGTGGTGGTCTGTCCAGATCAGGGGGATATGGATGAGATTAAGTCGTTGCAGTTATGGTCTGCCACCCAGTCCAGTGTTCTACCTTTGTTGTGAGTAGGGTGAAGAGCTCTCTAGGTAAAGCCTAGTTCAGTTAGGGTATTGGTCACATTGGATGCATGTGGGGCTTTGGAGTCATTAAGTCCTAGGTTCATGTCCCCTAGCAGTAGGACTTGAGCTTTGGGTCTTGGGTGTGGTTCGGTTTAATGAGGCATATGCTGGGCGAGATCTAACATGGAATTTTTTTTTAGTATTGGAGGTTTCAGAGTGTGGGTTAGTTCTTTTGTTAGGGCTGGTAAGAGTTCTAATTAGGGGTTCAAATATTTTGGCTAGTCTCGAACTGAGTCTTTTATTTCTTGCAATCGTGTTGCAGGGATGGGAATCGAGCGTAGGTAGTTGTTGAAGATCCATGCTAGGTTTAGCTGGCTGTTCAATGCGAGTTAGGCTATTTGTGTATGTGATGTATTGGGTTATGCTGCAGTTAAGGATAGTGTAGTCGTGAGGTACTGGGAGAATAGTATAAATACAGGTTATGTCTATTAATATACCAAGAAGGGACATAAGGTTCCTTAATGTAAGCATTTTAAGTGTTAGTGGAGCGCTTGGAGAGAATGGTCGGGTCTAAGCTCCAGGGGCAGTTGACCGAGAGGACTAGATCAGATTAACGCAGAGTAGGCTGCCTTAAATCACATATAATGGGCTAAATCAAGTATATGCAAGGTAGGCTGAGTCCAGTTGCATAGCGAGTGCTAAATCAGGAAAGCATATAGCAGGCTGTTTCAAATCTGCACGGGTGGGCTAAGTGTAATGTATAGAGAATAGGCTAAAATCGAAATTACATAAAATAGGAAGAATCGGGTATCTGCAGAATAGACTAGATTCAAAATTACATACAGTAAACTAAGTCAGGTATAAGTGAAGTAAGCTGAGTTTGAGGTTGCATACAATAGGCTGAATCCAGAAATCAGAGAAGGCTGTGATCGAAATTGTATACAGTAGGCTAAGTGAGATATAAGCAAGGCCATCTAAATTCAAAGTTGCATACAGTGAGCGGAATCCACAATAATAAGAGTGGGTTGAATCGAAATTGCATGCAGTAGGCTAAATAAAATATAAGCAAAGTAAGCTAAATTCGAGATTGCATGCGATAGGCTAAATCAAGTTTGGGTGAAATGGTCTAATTCGAGTGTCTGCAGGTTCTGCTGACTCAATGAAAACTGGAAAGGCTAAGTGTGAGAAATACGTAGCCAGGGCTGCATTTGAATGGTAAGGCACATGCTAACATTTACTATAGTGAACAAACACGTTCAGTGCTAAACATGCAGTTAGGAATTGATTACACGGAGCAGTAAGAGCAGTACATATGTAATGTTCGCTCAAGCGCTTTATGATTGCAACCATTTTCTTGTCTTTTTTCAAAGCTTCCGTCTAATCTCCTTTTGGGACTGGTATCTCTATAACTTCCAACATTGTTTCCTGTTCCTGTTCATCCTCCAGAATTTCCTCATTAGTTGTCATCTGGATAACCAATCAGCCGTACAATTCTTTATGCCCAGTATATATGTTACTATTAGAGATCATACTACTGTAGTCTGGATACCCAGCTCTGTATTCTCACTGAGACGTTATCCAAACCCTCTGATGTTATTATTGACACTAGTGGATTGTGATCCGTATGCACTTCAAATTTTGTTCCCTACGTCAAAACTTCAATTTCTCCATTGCCCACTTTATTGCCAAAGCATTCTTCTCAATGGTGGCATAAAGTTTCTCCAGCCCCTTCGACAACCTGGACGAAAAAAACTATCATGCATTCTCTGTTTCAATCTGTTTGTGTCAAAACCACATTTAGACCTACATTGCTCACATCGGTCGTAATAACTGTGCTCTGCCAATCATGTGCAATGCTGGTGCATCCATTGACGTTCATTTGAAGTACTTAAACTCTTCCTCACAATGATCATCCCATTCAAAGGATAATCCCATTCTTACCAACTTTCTGATTACAGCTGTGTGTTTGGCAAGATCCTTGATAACATTTTCATAGTATTCCACCATTCCCAGGAATGCCCGTACCTGATCTTTGCTACTCGGGCTGGCCGATTTCTCAATGGTTCCTACTAAGTCTTTCTTTGGCAATATTCCTTTTTCCGAGATGACATGGCCAAGGTATTCAATCTACCTCCTTTTTATTGTGCACTTCTCCTTGCTTAAAGTCATCCATGCTGCATGCAGCTTCATCAGTACTCAATCAAACCTCCTGTCATGTTCCTCTATGCTCTCCACGATATCATAGATACCAAGATATCATCGCAGAAGAACACAACTCTGTATATAATTTTCTGGAACAGTGATGCTGAAGAAATAAACCCAAATGGCATTTGCCAGTACTGGTACAACCCTTCCAGCGTTATAAATACTATGAGGTGTCTTGACTTTCTGTGAAGATTCACCTGATGATAGGCAGAAGTCAGATCAAGGGTTGAAAACACCTTCGCTTGGCTCATGGTTGATATCAACTCTTAATGTTTGTCAAAGGATGTCTTTCCGGGATGACACATTTATTAAGTTTTCTCATATCGGCTTAGAGTCATACTTTCCCAGATGCTTTCCTCACTACTACTAGTGGTGACACCCATTCTGAGACATCCACGCTCTCTATTATTCCTTTATCTTCTAACTTCTTAAGTTCTGCCTTCACCTCGTCCCTCATGGAGATCGGAATATTGTACAGCTTTTTGGCAACCGCTCTGGAACTTTGCTTCATTTTGATTTAATGTGTAATCCCTCTCAAACCACCTATGTTCTCTTGGAATACTTGTTCATGTGTCGGTTGTGTCTCTTGTGAATCGCTTCCTGTTTCAAGTACAGCACACTCTGCATTAGGGTCAAATTTAACCTCCAACTTCTTTTGGTGGGCTCAACTCAAAAGTGGCATCAATCCCTTTTTTGATACATATATTTCTCTGTAGCCTCTCTCCCTTCAAACTGTAGTGTATCCTGAAACCAGCCAATCCGCTCTATCTATACAACAACTTCGTGCAAATATGGGTGCCTGAATTTTGCTTTCCATGCAGCTTCTGATAGTAATGTATATTTAGATCCGGAGTCAATCATCACAATTCGTGCATATATTTCTCTGTAGCCTCTCTCCCTTCAAACTGTAGTGTATCCTGAAACCAGCCAATCCGCTCTATCTATACAACAACTTTGTGCAAATATGTGTGCCTGAATTTTGCTTTCCATGCAGCTTCTGATAGTAATGTATATTTAGATCCGGAGTCAATCATCACAATTCGTGCATTATTTACAAAAGCCATTGACTTAGGACTTTCCAGGTCCTCCTCATCATCTCTTAACTTTCGATATGCACTCATCTCCATCATCATCGTCATCCTCATTGTACGTACCATTTATCCAGTTTGTTGAAGTGTTCTTGCTTCTGCCGAATCTAGCAAGATGACCTTTTCCATTGCAGATTTTACAGATGATTCTGAGAGCTGGGCAGGCAGGGCTCTTGGTTCAGTGTGACATGCTGTCACATCTGTAGCACTTTTTCGACTGGTTTGGAGCCTTTATAGGAAACCTTCCCCTTCCCTTCCAATTGTCAGACCTAGGAGTGCTGTAGCAAAAATAAACCTTGCCTTCTGTAGTCCAACTATTTCTTTCTGTACGATTCCCTGCAGCCAAAACTGTCTCTGGCATACTACCTGGCGTAGGCTCTGGAGTTGCTTTAATTTGCGTCTTTTTTTATTATGTACTCAAGCGTTTTAATGCACTTCTCTGTGTGCTCAAGCTCTTTAGCTATCTGTGGCACAGTTTTCAGTAGAGCCTCATCCTCTGCCCACAAGCTTTCCCTTAACTTGCTATCCCTGCACTTTAACATGAACGGATCTCTTTATTTTTTTGGCAAGATCTTGGTTGAAGTTGCAGGACCTAGCTAACTTTTTTAGCACTGTGATATATTCTTCTACATTCTCCCCTTCTTCCTGCACTCTTTTCCCAAATTTGTAGCACTCCAAAATGGCACTGATCTTTTTATATCGTAATGTGTGTTAATCTTCTTGACACACTTCTCATATTTATTCAGGTTTAAGCACTGCTCCTCGGTCAGTTCGGGAAGATCCTCGAATTTCTCTTGTCCCGCCGAACCTAAACAGTGTAGTAGTAGTGAACTCTTCCTATCTACACTATAAGTAGTGCCACACACAACACTGGCATAGTGCTCAAAGGATTTCAGCCATCTTCTCCATGGGACCATTTGTTCTCCCACTTCTGGGAGGAACATCGTGGGAGGGAGAACACTCTTCATGGCCACGTGTTCACTGCCACTTGCTCCCATATGAATGTTCGTGTTGGTCTTTTGCTAAGTGAACTTTATGCAGCTTAATGGATACTGTAATAATTTCCTTTGTGGTAAGTTATGCTCTCTCCAAATAGTTCTGCGAGGTTTATGCAGCATAATGAATACTATATTTTCCTTTGCGATAAGCTATGCTCTCTGTAAATATATCGCTTCAAACGATGAAACACCTAAAATGCATCTACTCTATGGCCCTCATTACGACCCTGGCGGTAAGTATGCGAAATTACCGCCATGGCGTAATCATTGTTTACGCCATGGACCGATGGCGTAAAGAGCGCCATATTCCGACCCATCGCGCACGAGCATTACGCCATGGCGGTAATGTAAACTACGCCATGGCGTAAACAGCCCTTACCGGCATCGAACGCCGCGCAGGGTGACCTACCGCCACCCATCATTGCGCCGACCGTAATCAGCGGGCCCCGTAATTAGCGGGCCCCGTAATTAGCGGGCACCGTAATTAGCGGGCACCATAAATAAGCGGAACCGGAAGTAGCGTCATTGCGGCGGAACGGGAAAGAGCACAGCGGCCATCTTTAAAAACACAATCCATTGCCATCCTACCCAACCACACTACATTCAACCCTGAAACCCTGTGAATCCCATTACCCACCCATTTCCTCACCTAACCATGCCAAAAGTTGTTAAAAAAGCCTGCGACAGGCAGCGGCAGGACCGCTTCAGTCGCGAAGAACTAACTATGCTGGCAGAAACGCTGCAGGAAAAGGCAGACATCGTCTTCTCATCAGAGATGACGAGACCAGCCATAGCCCGGAAAAAAGCAGTATGGGAACTCGTGGCACAACGCGTCAGTGCCGTAGGTACCACCCCACGCACCGCCAGACGGTGCCGCAAAAGGTGGTATGACCTCCAGCTCCGAGTAAGGGGCATACTGTCAGCAAACCGCAACCTGGGACTGCCAACTGGCGGTGGAGCAGACTCCCCACTGAAGATGCAGCCATGGGAGGAGACATGTGCCTCATTGATCGGCATAGAGTGCATTGAGGGCGTCGGCGGAATGGAGAGAGGAGCCCCCGACATCAGGAGACACAGGTAGGTGCCTCCAATTCAGCCGTGCAAAACACCCTGAATCACACTTACATGGGAATCACAATGTTGCCCCATATGGCAAACGCAACACATCAGCAGAAGACCCACACCCTGCACACATGCAGCATGTACACTCTACAGCAGGCACACACATTCCTGCATGCTCAACCCACCCAAAAGGGAGACAACCTGTATGTCAGGGCCTACAAAGTCCACCCTCTATCCATCTAAACCATGGCACTCATCACAATGCCTGCTCAATGTCCGCTGAACCATCAATAACACTTTCCCTCCTCTGCTCCACCACAGGCTCACACTCGGACACCGGCAGGGACGAGAGTGGCACCACCCCAGCCAAGAAGCCCAGGACAGAGGGAAGAGGCCACCAACCATCCACCTCTGCTGGACCCATGGCCAACCCACAGCAGGCCAAAATTCCTGTTGCCGAACAGCCCAGGGCAGCAATTCCCCCCGAGGAAAGGGACATGATAGCACCCACGGCAGACACACAACCACTGCTGCCCACTGAGGGGATTGTGTCTGCGGGGAGCAGTACAGTCGGGGAGACTGCAGCCATCGCAGCCTGTTCTGACAGCGATGTGGCGAATGTGGATGATGACATGGAAGGTCCCCCCAACACCCAACTTACCTCCCCACACCTGTCCCCATGTAGCCTGCATGGACAGGACACACAGGGGCAATCCCCTGGAGATTCATGGCCAGCCACTCCAAGCCCAGTGGGAGTAGGGGAAGAGGGGAGTAGTCCTATTGGGCTTGCAATTGCAACCTCCATTGGGCCTGATTTCAGGCAGGTGCTGGACCAAATATCAGCGAGGCAAGAACAACTGGCGTCACTCCTAACGCAGCATGTTGCTGATTGTGGAGGTGCCATTTCAGGCATGGAGAGGTGTGCTGAGAGCATCAAGGCAGCCATCCAATCAGCAAGCACGAACATATGCACAGAACTAGCTGCAGTGCGGAATATGATTAGTGAACTGATACGGACAATCATGGACACACGGCGTACCGGGCAGGCCGGTACCTCCTCAGCTGCAAGTTCGGCCCCATCCAGGCCCGTCCACAGGTCATCCAGGACCCGGAGGAGTACAGGCAGGGGGGCCCCAGGTTCCGGGACAGGGGGCTGGCAATAGTGCCCGCCCAGTGGACCACTGAAACATTACCCACTTCACCACGGGCACTGGCACTCCTTTGCAGGGATTTCTGGGGGGAGGAGGAGGGGGGATTGGGTGTGTTGGGGTGTTCAGGGGGGAGGGGGAGGGGGGATTGGGTGTGCTGGGGTGTTCAGGGGGGAGAGGGAGGGGGGATTGGGTGTGTTATACCTTTTCAGAAGCACAATACACTTTTTCGTTTATCACAAACCAAATGTGTGGACATTGCTCATTGTGTATGTGTGATTTATTGTTGTACAGTCTATGGTGTGCATATACCAGACACACACAGTGCCCCAAGTGCCGTCCACATGTTACACGCACACGCTGTGTGTGCTAGAAGTATTGGTCAATGAGATTCTGACGCATTTCACGCCCCTCCTGTGCATCGCTGCCTCCTTGAGGTGCTGCCCCATCCCCACCCTCATCATCCTCATCATCAGGTGGTTGCAGTTCTGCGTCAGGGGGTAGAGGCACGTTACGTCTGACGCACATATTGTGTAGCATGACACATGCCATGACGATCTTCGCAACCTTCTCATGGCGGTACGGGAGTGCCCCGCCAGACCTGCTGAGGCAGCGGAAACGTGCCTTCAGTAGGCCAAAGGCCTGCTCTATCACCACACGGGTACGTGCATGGGCACGGTTGAAGTCCTCCTCATGCTGGTTCTGTGGGTTCCGGACTGGTTTAAGGAGCCACCTCTTCAGGGGATAGCCTGCATCACCTGTAAATGGGCAACAATGTATGTGTCAGAAATGAGATTGCTTTCTGAACATGACGCGCCACCATGCCTTGCATTCAACTGTTACTTTGAACCAAATTTAGTTGTGCTAATGGATTCACACTATGCAACCGGTATATGTTCATGGCTCTCATGTACTGTTTTGCATGCCAAGACACAATGCAGGGGGGACAATTGCCTTGTGAGTGCCCATCCACTGTGTCCGTTCAGGCCGTTATTTTATGTGACCTGGCACGTGTCCTGTGAGGTCAAAGCTCACATGATTGCAACATTGCTGTCTGGCTCATTATGACCCCAGGGAACAATACTCGTGTCAATGGGGACAGTTTGTGGGTCTTGCTGTCTGTGGTGCATTGATGTTCCTGTCCGACATGTGCCTCCTTTGTGCGCAGTTATGGGGGACAGGCCTTTCAGTAGATGGTGTTTGGTGACGTGCATGTAGGTGCGTTCCTTTGGAGTCAATGTGGTCACATTTTGTACAATGCACTTGCAGATGGTTGTGTCATGGTTGGGGTACACTTTCATTCACATGTTAGGGCTGATTAGATCAGGCATCATGTATACAGTTGTCAGATGACGTGAGTGCTGCCTCAGGGTATGATCTGGCTACTGCTAGTCGCAGCCATGTGACGTATGCATCATTCCCCCCCACGTCGATCACCTACACACTTCGCATTTCCATGCTCATGACATTAGACTCACCGAGTAGGCAGGATCTTGGGCCTGCATGTCGCTCCATGTAGCGTGGTATTGTGGAGTTCCGAAGGACCATTGAATCATGGGTTGATCCGGGGAATCGGGCACAACAATGTGTGAAGATCCTGTTGGAGTCGCAGACCATTTGCACGTTGATTGAGTGAAATAGTTTACGGTTGCGGTATGGTACCTCCATGGCATGTGGGACCACCAATTCAACATGAGTGCAGTCGATGGCACCAATGCAACCAGGTATGCCAGCTAGTGCATGGAAACCCACTTTGGTATTGGCAATCTCCTGGGCATACCGTGGCAATGAGATGTGGTCATCTGTGTGCTTGAGGAGGGCATCGAGCACTTGGATCAGTGTACGTGAGAATAATGGTTGGGATATGCCTTGCAAGTGGCCCACTGTGTGCTGGTAGGTGGCTGTGGCCAGGAAGTGGAGCACGGACACTACCTTCAGTAGGGGCGGAATGGCGGTGGTTGTTTCTATCATACTGACAATGTCGTTGTGTATCATGTGCACAATGTTGGTGATGGTGTCCCGGTCCAGTCGGTACAGGGTGTGGATCTGCTCTGCGGTGAGGTTGAATGGACTGGCTCTGATACGTGGGATTGGGGGCTGCCTGCGTGGTGCCACTGGCTGTGCTGGTGGGGCTTGCTGGCCCTGCCTTGCCCTCCTTCTCCTCCTGCGTCTCCTCTGTGCAGCCTGTTGTTGTTGTTGTTGTTGTTGTTGCAGTAGTAGCACTCGCATTGCTATCAGGTCCTCCAGCCCCAACATTGCTAGTCCTATTGGTATCATTGTGGAGTGTGACTGGGGCTGGTAGGGATGGGGTGTGCTCTTTCTGCACTGGGAGAGCCTGTATTGCCTCCACCTGTGCTGGTTCTGTGCACCTGTGGCAGCTGGGAACACTGCACATGGCCATTTACGGTTGGTTCGTGATGGCGGAATTAGCGCCATGGCGGTAAGGTACTTAACGGCCTTGGCGATGGTGTTAGGGGCATGTCCGCCTGGTTTGTGATCTGCGTAGCTTTGCACCATGCCGGTATTTACGGCATGGAGGGTCGCGCGCGCGCGTCCTTGGTGCTGTTAGTGGCACCGTAAACTACAATGTCGCTAATGGCACTTTCGCGGGTCATAATCGGACCTAGCGGAAAACGATGCCGGTATTCATTTAGCGGCATTGTTTTCCGCTTACCGCCTGGGTCGTAATGAGGGCCTATGTGTACTCCGTCTCCTCAACTGAATGAAATATGATCTCTTGTAGCACCGGCACCTCACATGCACTTGTGCCATAATATTTGTTTGCCCCGAGCTGGGCAACGGTACATCTCCTGCATTTGTTTCTTTTAATTTTTCTTAACATTGCATGGTGAAAGCTGCAATGGAGCCTTCTGTTCCTGCATCGCCAGGCAATGGCACAACCTCGTTGGGCGTAACGCTCTGCTCCCACCGCTGTTGTGTGCACTTTTACACCCTTCATACTGGAAGGGACTGCCCAAATTTGACTGGATGTGCAAGAAACCACATACCTTCTGAGGTCCACGGCTGCACATCCTCCGGTGCTTGCTCAACACATAAGCCGCACCAATAGCACACAAGGACTGACATCGATCTGATACTCGCACCAAAGCTCAGCACCTGGTGTATACCGAGTTGAAGCTGCCAACAGAACACCACTCCTCTCACTATCCTACTCCCGCTTCACCTACTAACCCATCCCACCTTCTCGTTTGCAGATCCGCCAGAGCGTCTGGGGATCAACTCCATTGGTGACGGTGCGCGATACAAATACCTTTAACATTTAACATGTGCAGGCCGATGGCTGTAGGTACTCGGTAGAGCTTCTCTCCATGTGGCTTTGTCACCAGATCAGAGAGCAAAGCAGGTAACTTTGGATTCATTATTTATTTACTATATTTCGGTAGGAGGAGCTCTCCCGTCCTCTTCTGACTCCGTTCTTCAACTGCCGCTCTCAGTTTCCTTCTATGTTTTCCTTCTAGAACCCCATCACGATACCACAATATCTCATCTGTAGTTCCCAGTTTTTATTTTGTGAAAACGGTTAGTAGGATCTTTGTAATCGCTTTCTTTCTCCCAACAAGTGTTTCTTACAAGTTTCTCGTGGTTGTACTAGAAATGACCATACAGTCCTGTTTTTCCCTTAGGATTCTGGTACTTGCAGATTATTATTTCCCATTTGGAATGTAAGAAAACTACAAGTACCAGAATGCAAATAAAAAGCAGGACGGGACAGCCTTCTCGTGCATGGTCACCGGAAATGTGAAAGCCTGGGCTTGTGTACCTTTGTCAGTCAAGCTTTGTTGCTAATTCGTGGCCAATGCCACTGCATTGTTTTTAATTGACCCACCAATGTTCTAATATATTGCAATTTATAGAAATAGTGCTGCAATGGACTAGGCTGGAAGGCCATTTCTTTAAATGCCTTCAATGTTGTTTGTTCAACTCAACATCTTGAAGTGGGAAAAGTGAACAAAAGGCTCCCACCAATCCCCTCTCAACCCTGGCCTAGAGGATCACGGCCCAGACACCCGCCACGAGAGGAGATTGCCCATCTACCAGACGACCAAATACCCTGGTACAGGAACATACGGATGTGCCCACTCGCGTGCCCACCCGCCTGCCCACCAGCCTACCCCGCATATGCCGACACCTGCGGCATGGATGGACTCGACTGAACCATCCAGCACCAAATCAACACATCGTTAGAGATGCCATGACGACCTAGCCAACGGTCAGCACACCCCTGCAAACATACACACCGGACACTCCCACACCAATCCACACGAAGAACATACTCAGTGCTATGACGTAGGCGACCGACACACCCACGGACGTGCATCTTTATTATTTTCCACATAGGCTTTTCAAAATGCAGAAACGCAAGACGCACAATGAACTCATCTAAAAAGGCTTGCTCACGCTTCTTCTAAACCCACGTATCATAATGAGAAATATAACGAAGACACGATACTGGGGATAGAGCAATATTATACCATAACCTAAAGCGCTCTGCATCAAACGGTTCCACCTATGCACCAGGCCCAAGTAGGCCGCAAGCAAAAGCTTCCATGAACATTGAATGAGCAAGAGTTCGGTTGCTGACCCTGCAGAATGAGCCCAGCGAAAGCAGACAGTCAAGGGCACAACGTTGCAAACTCTCATACCGCAAGCCGACGCCAAGGTCACACCTGCAAGATAAGCCAGGCACACAGTAAGAAATGCAATATTAATTGTGCAGAATTCTGCCTCAGCCACGGTCCCACCTCACGTGACCAAGCCGAACCTGATAGGGTGCCAAGCCCAGGAGGAAGAAGGCGCCTGGATCCCCCGTCTCAAGAAACAGGCAGATACAATTAAGCGACTCAATGGACATCTGCGGCGGTGGGAGTAGTCGGCCTTCCTGCTTATGAATAAATCCTCACATTGTCTGCACATACCCATAGTGAAACATTGTTGCAAATGACAGGTGCACCGCGAGCTGGGAACAGCGATGGTCCCAGACTGGGGGGCTCGCGGGTGGGCCAATCAGAACATGGGGCCCTTATCACTGACGCCATTAACATTGACCAATCCTCAGGGGTCTTCATGTAACAATTTTTATGTATCAAACTGAAGGGACAACCCAATTATACCACCTGACTGACCCTTAACCAATAACAACGTTCTCTATACGTATGCTATACTAACCCTACCACTCGGGGAACCAATCCAGAGTGGCGATAGGTTTTTTGCTAACTTTCTCAGGTGACGCAAGTAGCGCGTCATACTAAGGTAAAAAGGGCCTGCGAGCCCCACGATGTTGAGAGAGTGTCAGGACGGACGTGTACGATCCTTGACCCATCCCTGCCGGTTTGTTTAATAAACAGCAGAATCACCTTGCTGCTTGCGTGTGTCTCATACTCTATCTCTTTTGGGATATACGGGAGGAGTTGGGGCCTCCCTGCCCGGAGGTCCGCGGACGGCCCAGCCGACCCCAGGAGAATTTCCCTCCGACAAGTTGGAGGCACTGCTGAGATCTGTTTAAGGTCCGCTTTTATTTTATTTTTCCAAGTACTCCCGTTGCGAGGAGGCCCGGCGGCGTGGCCCCCTCTGCCGCTGCCCCCTTTTGAGGACTACAGGACCATCGCGGAACTGCAAGAAGACCGGACAGCGCAATCCGGATATTGGCCCTCGGGAGCCGGTTGAGAAGTATCCCGCCCGCGGTTGGCGAGTGTCCAGACGAAGTCCAGACGAGGGGAGGTGGCGAGCCGCTTGGAGGGGTGCACGCAGTCGTGCGGCCCCGCATCAAGAGAACTTGGTGAGTATGCCACGCCCAACAAGCCATGTGAAATTGTGAGGGAGGGGGGAGGAATTGAATACGGGAGGTATTGCACAGGTGCGCGGCGAAGGTTTGATAATTTAGTGTTGGCAATGAAATGAATGGTAGCCGGACGAGTGCGAGAGCAGTCCGCTACGTTACGGGAGAGAAGGGGGCGGAGCACGAAAACATCACGTGCGGCCGCTCATAGAAACTGATTGGCCTAGGTCGCGACCATGTGTAAGGGTGTGTGTGTGTGCGTGGTTTCCTATGATTTGGCAATTATTGATCAATGAGTAGATGAGGATCCCTATTGATCGAGCAGGAAACTCGATAGATAGATGACGTTTCCCTGTAGGCGGTAGCTAGCTAGTTGCCCAATACGGAAGATAATTGGCTGGTTAAGCCCTCCTGTCGAGCGGCGTATCACACGCGAGGCGACACAGCGTGCGCAGTCCGATTATATTATTGATTACCTTGTTCCAGGAGTGACAGGAAGACAGCTGTGGGGTTAACGGGGGTAGATTGTAAGTGTATTTTGGACTTAAAGAATATATGAAGAACTTACCAGTAGTTTGAAGAGATCGGTGACGTCACCAGCAGGGCTTTCATAGGACATCTCGAGAACCAGGCATCTTTATTTTTGAGTGGCGGGGAGGAGAGCTGTGTTAAGGGCGTGGAAACGGAGGTAAACGGTAATGAGTTGATCGTGGGAAGGCGAAAAGGGGGACGTGGCTGCGCATGGAGAACGCCGGCCACGGCAAGTGTAGAAGAGGGAGGAGGAGCAAGTGAAAGTAGGACGGCAGTATAAGAACGTCACAAGGGGCACGCAGCCGCAGGGGGCTACGTGCGCCTCGGCCGCAGGGGGCCGTAAGGGTGTTGTATAAAGGAAGAAACGAAAGAAAAGAATATACAAATGTAAATAATATATTTTACTAATTTTTCATTAGCGGACTATCGCAAGTCCCCAAACTTACGGGGCCAGGTAAAGATATAAGGCTGTATATTGTAAACTGCTAGTAAGATAACCGCTACCAAATAGGGGAAGGATAACAAGTGGAGCGCTACTATGTCATACGGGGCAGGATCGGGGGAGGGGGGGAACACCCTCACTACCCCGCTGCAACACATATGTAAAACACTGTCACCCCATAGGGAGAGACTGATCAAGTATAGCATAGAATGGACACAGGGGACGGACAACAAAATGACGACACCATGGCCGTCTAATGGTAGCTTCGACCCATATACCCAACACTCACTATTAAACCATCTGCATAATACATACAAGGGGAAGAAGTTGACACACCACGTGGAGGTGTTCAACTTATGGAGGATGTTTCAAGGGTCCCGACCAGGACCAAACGGGATGTTCATTGTAGGGGAAACAACGGGAGATAAGGAGATTAAGGAGGAGGGAGAGAATAGGGAAAAAGAGAGTGAAGGCACACAGAACACGGGGAACGGACAAGAGGGAGGAGAAAAGAGTGACAACTCAAACGAAAATGAAATAAAAAAGGAACAGAGCGACGATATACCCCTAGCGAAGGTAGTGAAAACAGAGGAAGGGGGGTTGTATCCTTTAAGAGAACTAGGAGAAATAGTAAGAGAACAATTAAGGGCGGCTGAGGGGTACTCGAACCCGGCATACAGCCCGCCTCCATATACAGCTACAGGTGGCCACACGGGAGGGGAGCGGACTAGTACAACGGGATCAGCTCATAGGAAGATGCTAGCAGGGAAGGGGAGGACTGAAGAAGAGCAGACTACGGACGTAGGAAATGATGAGTGGGTAGCTGCGCAGATACTATTAAAATTACGAGGTTCATTAACAGGAGAAGAGAAGGAGGTGGTAAGGAAAATGGACGAGGATAATACCAGGGAGAGCGAAATGAAAGGGGAAGAGGGGAAAAGAAAGGGGGAAGAGCTGTTAAGAAAAAAGGAAGAGACTTTGGAGGAACGATTAGCAGAATTAAGGGATGAGCAGAATGCACTGATCAAGCAGCTCGAGAGGGGGGAAAGAGAGAGAGCACGGGAAAGGAAAGAAGGTAAGAATGAGTTGGAAAAAATTAGAGAACGAACTGAGGAGCAAAGGAGGGAAGCCGAAAGGTTAAAGGCAGCAGCAGAAAGGGTATCAAGAGCAGCACTGCGCGACAGGAAAAAAGAGGAAGAGGAGAAAGAAAAAGAAATGGCAATATGGAAGAAGAGATTACTGTCAGAAACGACAAGGAAATACGAAGAAGGGAGGATGATAGAGAGTATATTAGAACAGGAGAGGGAGAGATGGGAAAGGAAGAAAGAAGATGAAAAGATATTGGAAAAAATGAGTAGTGAAGTAATGGAAGAATTAAAAAAGAAAAGAGAGGAAATTGGTAGAGAAATAGCGGAGAGAAATGAAGGGGAAAGAGAAGATAGGAGGGGGGAGAGTGAAGTAAGGAGGCCTGTATATAGAGGTACAGAAGTAGCAACAACATCGGCACAAAGGGGAGCGATTAGTAAAGAAGAAAAGGGAGGAACGGACCTAATAGACTTAAGAACAGTAACGATTGGGGGGAAAAAGACAGTTTGGGGGTTGCCATTTATGAATGACTTTTGTAGTGAGGAAGAAGAAGGAATGGAGAAGGAAGGAAGAAATAGTGAAAGGGAAAGCCTAGATAAACTATACACCACCCGGACAAATAGAGACTCACCATGGATCTGCAGGAGAAAGGAAGAACTGCAGAGAAGTGAGGAGGAAGAGCAAGGAATAGCGGAAAGACAGACAAGTGAAGACACGCTGACACCGTCCCGTCCTACATGCTCCACCACCTCACGCTCATTACGTGTAACATGCCCATCTAAACTCGCGCCCTTCACAAACGAACTGACACCCTATGCAGGAAGGCTTAGAGACCTCCCTGGACGCAGGCAGGGAGAACAAATACACACGCCCACAATAAATAAAGGAAATGATGAAAGAAGGGGAAGTGGTGGAGGAGAAAGAGTAAAGACCAGGAGAAATATGGACGAAACTGACGATGTAGAAGAGACGGAAGAAGAGGAGGGGTGTGCGGACTCGATTTTGTGGAACCCAGGGGGTAAAACGGGACACAACTTAATGCCTCTTCTAGAGAGGGGAGGGGTTAGACCACAATACGTCCCTTGGAAGCATGCAGACAAGGAAAATATAAAGTGCAGACTCCCATCATTAAGTGGAGGTGCGGGTAAATGGATATATGAAATGGAAAAACACACTGCAGGTCAGAAATTGGCAGTGGGAGATGTAAAGGGCCTTCTAATATCAATATTAGGGGATGCTGCGGATGACATCTGGAAGAGAGCGGGCTTCCCCGGGGTCACAATAACAAACACATCTCACGATGGGGCACCATTCGCAAACTGCAGACATGCATTATGGCAGGCACTGAGGGTACAGTATCCAGACACATCAGACATAGGAGCAATTACCTCGCGCAAGATGCGTGAGAACGAAGATCCTGTTGATTATATCCAGGAAATTCAAGAGAAGTGGCGTATGGAAACTAGAGAACAATGGGACAAAACACCAGCAATATTCTATCATATACTAGTACAGGGGCTCACAGAAGCAGTCCAGAAACAACTGAAGAAAGTAGTGGGGATGGAAGCAAAAGCATGGCCAGAAATACAACTGATTATAGTACATCATTGCAGGACATGGCAAGAAAAAATGAAAAAAAAGGAAGAGGACAGGAAAACGGAAGAGACTAAACTAGTACAGAAAAACCTTACTAAATACACGATGGAAGGCGCACTAATAACTACACCTACCACAATGACTCAAAGCCCCACACAAGTAGTGGCTGCACAAGACCCCTCCCAAATACAATCATCGCAGACTGTAACACAACAGATGCCGCCACTCCAACCATACACGACTAACATGGGAGGAGGATACTCAACGCCAGGAGCTGGGTATTATAATTACAACAGGGGAAGGGGAGGAATAATGAGAGGGAGAGTATACGGATATAACACACAACAATAGGTGGGGGGACTTAGAAATTCCTACCCCACCGGGCACCCAGTATACCAGGACAACACAGGAAGCTTTCCATGGCAGAGCAGGGAACCACTGGTGTGTTGGATTTGTGGATTAGTAGGACACATGTCACGCACGTGTAGAGTCCGACGAGGCACACCATCGTGGAGTGAACAGGGACAACAAGAGTTCACACAGGAACAGCACGGCATCCAGCAACAGCAGACATTGCAACAGGGAAATGGACAGCAACAACTAGTAACACAACAACAGCCACGGACATATCCACCGCCTCAACAACAGGTAGCGATAACACAACAACCCCAAGCACAGCAAGTACAGCAGCCTGCACAAGTCCAAGACCATAACATAACCTCTACTTATACCCAACTACAGCAAACACAATTGGGTAGGGTGACGGTCCTGGGACACAACCCTTACACAGGAAGTGGTCAATCATTCTACCCTCAATAGGACAGCCCACAGACGACCTTGGTGTGTCCCATCCTGTCGGTAACACCTAATAGTGCAGAGGAACCACGCATAGAGGTAACGATAGGTGACAAAAAATTAAAATTTCTTGTTGACACCGGGGCGACCCGGTCTTGCATAAGGGAAGGTAAATTTAAGATGTCAGGTGAAGCCATGAACACCCAAGGATTCTCTGGGGCTAGGGTGTTGGTTCCCTTTACTCATAACATTCCCTTATCAATAGGGGATTATGACATGTCAGTCCCACTTTTATATTCTAGGGCCTCACCAGTCAATATACTGGGGAGAGACATAATGAGCAGGTTGAATATGACGATCTCCTTTACGGAGAACGGCATAATTTGCTCCACTCCAGGAATTAACATGCTCACTGCACAACAGATTATGCAAGCATACTGCGGACAGACAGTGATTAGGGCTGAGCCAGTAGATGGTGAACTGTTCCAGTACGGGACAGACATGGCATTTGCATGGATGCCAGGGATAGAAGGAAACATCTGGAGGAGGCCAGCAGCGTATTTGTTTAGACCAGAAACACCAGCCAATGAACCAGAAGGAAAGGTGATTTCAGTGGACATAGAGAGCATTATAGCAACCGCTGATTACATTGCAGTGCATGCCCAAGACAGAGAAGGAAGAGCATGGAGGGCAGTGATAGCACTAGCAGAGGGATGTAGACTCACCCAGGTGTCAGATGAGGAGCTCTTCTCAGGAGAAAAGGAAGAAGGTGAAATGGTATTTATGATGAGTGTGGAAATATGGCTAAGGGTGACGTACAGACAAGTGGCACAGAAAATTGCAATGGCACTTGAGGCACCCACGTCCACCCCAGTTCCCTTTTTTGAGGAGGATATGGCAAAAGTACCCACATCATTATGGACTACTAGCCCCTATGACGTGGGGTGTATAAAAAGCATAGGGGGAGTAAGAATAAAATTGAAAAAGGGTGCAATACTCCCCAGAGTGAAACAGTACCCACTATCAAAAGAGGCAGATGAGGGCATATATGAAACAATAACGGCCCTTATAAATAATGGCATATTGGTCCCATCAGAATCTCCATGCAACACAGCTGTATACCCAGGACCTCATACAGGACCTCAGGCCTTTGAACAACATAGTGGAAGCAGAATACCCCATAGCAGCAAACCCGGCCACAATATTGTGCGGCATTCCAGCAGAGGCATCACGGTTTACAGTGATCGACCTTAAAAATGCCTTTTTCTCAATACCACTGCACCCAGACTCACAAGATCTGACAAGCTTCACTTACAGAAACACAAAGTGGAAACACACCAGATTGCCACAAGGGTACTGCGAGTCGCCCTCAATATTCAACAGAGTAATACAGATGGATTTGGGTAACATTGAAGTAGAAAGCACAGTGTTGCAGTATGTTGACAACATAATAATTTGCAGCACAAAAGAAAGAAGATGCAGAGAGGACTCATTAAAGATGTTGACAATATTGGCTGAAAAAGGTTACAAGGTAGGCAAGGAAAAGTTACAATACTGTCAGGAACAGGTACTTTACATTGGCCAGCTCATATCCCAATATGGAAGAAAGATTGCACCACAAAGAGCACAGGCCATTTCAAAAACGCCATTGCCACAAACAGTGAGAGAATTACAGCAGTTCCTGGGCCTGTACAACTACTGCAGAGCATGGGTATTTGATTACAGCTCATACATAGGACCCCTACTTGAGGGGTTAAAAGAAGCTAACAAAGGGGAGAAAAAGTTGGGGTGGACAATGGAAATGAAAGAGGCTTTTGATGAACTGAAAGATGCAATATCAACCGCTCCGGTACTGGCCACCCCAGATTATGAACGACAATTCTTTATATTTTCACATTGCGACTCAGCAGTAATGAAAGCAGTGTTGGCTCAAAAAACAAGCATGGGCTACAAACCAGTAGCGTTTTACAGCGGCCACTTGGATCCTGTGATGCTAGGTCATTTCTCTTGCGAACAAGGTCTCGCCGCAGCTGCCTTTGCGGTAGAGAAAGCATCAGCAATCACCATGGGGTGCCCAACCACACTATTTGTGGAACATGCACTATTTGCAATATTGAACAAGCCTAAGTCCACACTAACAACGCAGAGGGCGTCAGGTTATGAGATAATATTATCTAGAGCTGAACTATCAATTGTTAGATGCAGCACGGTCAACCCTGCAAGGTTTATAGCAGAAGCAATTGAGGAAGGAGATTATGCACACGATTGTACAAAGATTACCGAAATGTATTCATGTACTAGAAGGGTTGAAGAGAACGCACTAGACGGAGGTGAGCTCTTGTTCATTGATGGGTCATCAACAATTGACCAAAGTGACGGGATTAGGAGAACTGGGGCAGCAGTGGTAAAAATGACGGAGGTACCGGTGTGTGTGGCGATGAAATGCGTACAATTACCACAGCATTACTCTGCCCAAGCAGCAGAATTAGTTGCACTGATCTTGGCGTTGAAGGAAAGCTTTGAAAAACGAGTGACCATATATTCCGACAGTGCATATGTCACGTCTACTGTCCACTCAGGGTTGTCCAAATGGAGGAGAAGAGGGTTTAGGAGAGCTGACGGCACTGCAGTGCAAAATGCCCTCTTATTGGCTGAACTAATTGAAGTAATAAATGACCCCCAAGAATTAGCCTTGGTCAAATGCACCGCACACACTAATGGAGAAGACCATATTTCAAAAGGGAATGCAGCAGCAGACGCACACGCGAAGTATGCTGCATATTTTGGCGAGATATGGAACCCCCCAGAGTCAGAGAGAGGGAGAGGGAGGGGAATAGCTAAGGAGATGTTAATAAGAGAAGGGTACACCCATCTCCCAGCCACACGGATAATGGAGCTACAAGCGGCTGCACCAATGGCAGAAAAAGAAATATGGGTAAAAAGAGGATGTACAATGTCGCCAACTGACGCACTATGGCGCCAGGGTAGCACTGGAAAGATGGTAATGCCACTGGCACTATTGAACACCGCCCTGAGCCAACTACACCACCCAGCCCACACAGGCAAGGAAGTCATTGCAGCACGAATTAGGGAAGATTGGTTCTGCCCCAAGTTAAATTCCCATGTGTCAAATTTTATCAGCAATTGTCTCACATGTCAGCAGTTCACGGCCGGTCACACGCTGAAGGTGATAAAAGGTACTATACCCCGGCCAGAGGGACCCTTCCGACACATCCATATTGACTATGTTGATATGATCAACGTATGTCAAGGAAATAGGTATATGGTTGTAGTTGTATGCCCATTCTCGAGGTGGATTGAGGCAGGGTCCTGCTCACACCCAGATGCATTCCGAGCAGCTAAATTCCTAGTAAGGGAGGTCTTCCCCAGGTGGGGAGTGTGCGAAATACTGCGGTCAGACAATGGTCCGCATTTCGCCAATGAAATGTTCCAGCATATCACATCCTTACTGAACATCAAGCATAAATTTGCATGTGCATATCACCCGCAGGCCAACGGTATATGCGAACGCCTGAATGGCCTATTAAAGGAGGCAATTGCAAAAATACAGCAAACAACAAAGAAGAGTTGGCTGTATTGCCTTCCGCTAGCCCTATTTGAGCTAAGGAATAGACCAGGCTCCGACCACCACCTCACCCCTCACGAGGTGGTGACCGGACGTCAAATGCGCCTTCCTCTGACGCCAACATCAAGAGCATTCACCGACCATGAGAGTACTGCAACTGTCCTTGGTGATGAAATGTACCAATATGTGTCTTCTTTGATTACTAGTGTAGTGTTTGTGTCTCAACAGCTCGAGCGCACGCGGGGCGGGTCTAAGAGTGATCAACGAGAAGACGCGGATGAAGAATTGGAAAAGGGAAAACTGTGCAAAATTGCTAAAGGTGACCACGTACTACTCCGCAATTTCAACAGAAAGTGGAACAGCCCACGCTTCACTGGCCCCCACCTGGTAGAGGAAGTATCAACGAGAGCAGTAAAGCTACAGGACAAACGTGCCTGGAATCACCTACACGACGTAAAGATCTGCAAACTCCAGACCCGCCCTAGCGTCACCGACAGGGCCATTGGAAGAACAGCAACAGCGTCGCCAACGGAGGAAGGGACTTCTACCGCAGCTAACGGCCAAAGTGTCCCCATACCCTGCCACCCCCTTGATCCCCCAGAGACAACTACTGAAATAGAAAGGGGTAATTACCATACCACCCACCCCATGGTCACACGATCAAAGAGTAAAGAAACCTCTACCAGTTGAGCCCCAAACCCTCTGCCCATCGACCCCCTACCCACTGCAGTAATAACCCAACTGAAGGACATTGTTTTGCACATACACATGTAAACACTTGAATGTTCTCTCTTTTTTCTCTCGCACATGCAGGTACGGTGTATTATTGTACTGCTAAGAAAACAGATAACTAACAAAGTTCACTGCCCAGGAGGAGTAGATGATACCCTCAGACAATAACTACCCTGAAGAATTATCGCACCAGTTTGTCTATTACATAAAAAGGCCAAAGTACCTGAAAAAGAGGAGGGTACGTGTCTACTACACAGCACTTCTCTTGGCCATAGAACAATCAATGCCCCACCTCCGCCCATACTTGCCTGTGCTAGATGATAGATCACTTAGATTGGCATGGGAACAGCTCTTCGCCTGGGCACTGAACGACTACTTGATAGGGAGAGCTTGAAAACAACAACTAACACTAATAACAAGCATATTGAGAATTTTCAGGCAGGCAACTTTAACGTCGCAAGAATTAGCTGCCGGACTGCAGCAAGGTAAGAGCAAAATGCTGGTGAGACTAGCCTCTGTAATAAAGATGATAGGGATTTTGATGATCACCGGGTTCGTGGCTGCCTCTGTATGGCGGAACAGTTATGCTATCAATATTTTTGCTGTACCCAAACCTAATATACCCCCACCCCCAGCTGCAACAGGTGTTACGTCAGGTGGTACTAGCAAAATTCCACACAAGGGAAATACAGTTAAACGCAGCACATACTCATACAATAAAGATATTGACAATTACATACAAAATTCAGCACACGTCTCAAACAACATGTGGTACCAACACATGACTCAAATAGGTAAACAAACAACAGAAAACAGCTGCTACGTCTGCTCATTGATCCCATACCCCATGAGTGCTTCCCGAACTTTCGTTGCCACGGAAATAGATGAAAAAACAGCACGGTGTATAATATACCTGGCACTGTTCCAAACGAAAGGGAGATTTCAAGGGAACACGGTGCACCTGGTATGGAAAACACGAGACACATACCCGTACGAAAATAACTTCCTTAAGAGTTATTTGAGTTACCACAAGGCCAGTTTACATGCTGAAGCATTCAGATACATAACAAGTGGCCCTGAAAAAGGAGAAACAAAGAAAGTTACACTACAGTACCTACCATGTGATTGGTACGCCACTGAAGTTCCTGGTAAACAAGGATGTTGGGAAAGACCACTGATAATAATAACAGGGAAGGTGTACCTGGGTGACAAATGGGACACAGGAGTGGTTGGCAGCAACATGGTAATGAGAGAGGATACTACAACTATTGCTGAACACAACAACAGATGTTGGATGACTTGGGTCAAGTACGTACCCATGCTAACGTGGATAGAGAAGGATGAAGACCCAATAACAATACTGCCGATGACTGCACCTAAGGTATGCTACCAACACAAAGGAGAAGTGGACGTAGGATACAACACCAACTGTGCAAGCGTGACAGAGCTACCTGAGGGGGGAGCATGAACAGCAGTAGTAATGGACCATTACTGGGCCTGTGGAGACAAGGCATACCACACACTGCCCCCTCTGTGGAATGGTGTATGCACAATGGTACACGTTAATGTACCATCTAATGATGACAATTAACTCTACAGTAAATGGATTCAACGAAATAAAAGAGGAATTGCGAGCAGTAAGGATGGTAGCACTACAGAACAGATATGTACTGGACCTCCTCACAGCAATGGAAGGAGGAGTTTGCACAAAGATAGGACAATCATGCTGCACATTCATTCCTGCTAACGATGCTGACAATGGTACACTGACAGAAGCAGTATCACAATTGGCCCAGATGCACTCCAAAATGATGGATGAAAGTAAAGGTGTGAAAAAGGATGAGAGCTGGTTTTCGACGCTATGGTCATGGATGCCATCTTGGCTGTCAGATGGACTGAAGATTATAGTTGGATGCACTATTTTGGCTGGAGCTGCACTTATCATAATAAGATTTTGGAAGGCCCGGAAGGCACGCACCACAGATGAGATGATCGAAATGGTCGGTATGCACCCCTTGATGCCAGCAGATGACGGCCAACACACAGGCACAATAATAAAAGAGAGAGAGAGGTTGCGCAACCAGATCATCACCAACCACCTGGACCCACCATCTGTGAAGCTCGAAAACCCAAGAAACCCAAGGAGCTACATAGGGAAATGGGTATACTGCACACCTGGAGGAACCTGTGTATATATGTACTGGTCATTTGAAGACCATGTTAACCACTATGGGCATTTGGGAGGAGTAACTAAAATATGGAGAGTGAGAGGAGATAAGGAAAAGGATATGTTTGTGGTCGACAAGTCGACCAGAGGGGGGACTGAAGTGGGAAAAGTGAACAAAAGGCTCCCACCAATCCCCTCTCAACCCTGGCCTAGAGGATCACGGCCCAGACACCCGCCACGAGAGGAGTTTGCCCATCTACCAGACGACCAAATACCCTGGTACAGGAACATACGGATGTGCCCACTCGCGTGCCCACCCGCCTGCCCACCAGCCTGCCCACGCATGCCGACACCTGCGGCATGGATGGACTCGACTGAACCATCCAGCACCAAATCAACACATCGTTAGAGATGCCATGACGACCTAGCCAACGGTCAGCACACCCGTGCAAACATACACACCGGACACTCCCACACCAATCCACACGAAGAACATACTCAGTGCTATGACGTAGGCGACCGACACACCCACGGACGTGCATCTTTATTATTTTCCACATAGGCTTTTCAAAATGCAGAAACGCAAGACGCACAATGAACTCATCTAAAAAGGCTTGCTCACGCTTCTTCTAAACCCACGTATCATAATGAGAAATATAACGAAGACACGATACTGGGGATAGAGCAATATGATACCATAACCTAAAGCGTTCTGCATTAAACGGTTCCACCTATGCACCAGGCCCAAGTAGGCTGCAAGCAAAAGCTTCCATGAACATTGAATGAGCAAGAGTTTGGTTGCTGACCCTGCAGAATGAGCCCAGCGAAAGCAGACAGTCAAGGGCACAACGTTGCAAACTCTCATACCGCAAGCTGACGCCAAGGTCACACCTGCAAGATAAGCCAGGCACACAGTAAGAAATGCAATATTAATTGTGCAGAATTCTGCCTCAACCACGGTCCCACCTCACGTGACCAAGCCGAACCTGATAGGGTGCCAAGCCCAGGAGGAAGAAGGCGCCTGGATCCCCGTCTCAAGACACAGGCAGATACAATTAAGCGACTCAATGGACATCTGCGGCGGTGGGAGTAGTCGGCCTTCCTGCTTATGAATAAATCCTCACATTGTCTGCACATACCCATAGTGAAACATTGTTGCAAATGACAGGTGCACCGCGAGCTGGGAACAGCGATGGTCCCAGACTGGGGGGCTCGCGGGTGGACCAATCAGAACATGGGGCCCTTATCACTGACGCCATTAACATTGACCCATCCTCAGGGGTCTTCATGTAACAATTTTTATGTATCAAACTGAAGGGACAACCCAAGTATACCACCTGACTGACCCTTAACCAATAACAACGTTCTCTATAAGTATGCTATACTAACCCTACCACTCGGGGAACCAATCCAGAGTGGCGATAGGTTTTTTGCTAACTTTCTCAGGTGACGCAAATAGCGCGTCATACTAAGGTAAAAAGGGCCTGCGAGCCCCACGATGTTGAGAGAGTGTCAGGACGGACGCGTACGATCCTTGACCCATCCCTGCCGTTTTGCTTAATAAACAGCAGAATCACCTTGCTTCTTGCGTGTGTCTCATACTCTATCTCTTTTGGGATATACGGGAGGAGTTGGGGCCTCCCTGCCCAGAGGTCCGCGGACGGCCCAGCCGACCCTGGGAGAATTTCCCCCCGACAATCTCATACCGTAAACAAATAGAAAACATATGAATGAAGCTTGAAGATATCAAGAAACTTATGGAATATCAATACATCGTCCCTTGATTTCACCACATATGAATGTTCACATTCATTCCACATCAGGATCATGCAGATGGCCTATGACTGCATGGGTGACCCAGGTTCTCTAACTCAGGTGCATCACTTAATGTACACAGAAACATCCGGCTCCTCTACTGCTGTATATCATCAGAGATAGATCAGTCCATCCATCAACAAATTACAGCCAGGGAGCAAAACAATGCCACCCTGACTCAATCACGATCTTGAAGCACCTTAGTCCCCACAACTGCCCCGCATTGCACCCCAAAGGTCCTGGTCTAGACCATCATTGTGTAGAGTCTGCCAAGTACTCAGGCAAGATCTAGAGCAGTATGTGTCTGCTAATTGGACTTTATGCCTAGCATACTGGGAGCTATGTGAAACATTGTAGTATGAGGCATTGTCACCCAAGATACAGAATCAGTGCGCCACACTGATAGCATGATTCAGAAATGTCAGTAATTAAGTCATAATGGGGGTTATGTAGACCACTGCGCATGGCACGCCACCTCTACATGATGACCACCAGATTGTAGCTCTGGCACGCTAGGTTAGAATTTCAGTTTCATCCTTCCCTCCAATTATAATATATTTTTTATAACGCACTTAATACCGATGATGTTTCTAAGCAGGGACCCGGGATTCAAACCTGTGTTGCTCTGCTTTGTCTTGCTTCCAAGATGGGTGCATTGCCACTGAGCTATACTATCCGTGCCTAGACTATTTGGCTCCATCTGATCATCAACTGCAGTAAGGCAATCCCTGGTGTGTGAAGGCAGCACACCCAGATCCCCGTCCATCCAGAGAATGATGGTGTCATTGGCACAAACAAAAAGAGACAATAAAATGATCAAGGGCCGTGTCACACAGCTTAAACAGAATTGGGAATCGCACTGAATCTTGAAATCCCCCACATGTAAGTGATGGGCAGAGGAAACATCTGGGGGAGTGTCACAGCTCGCTAATGGTTGGAATACGGGATGATATCCATAGAAGTGTCAGCCTGTAAACTCTAATCTGGTGGAGTTGATTGAGTAAGAGCGAGACAGCATGAAAAGCACCAGGTTGGTCTAAAAGTATTAAAGCTGCAGAACTGCTGTCCGCTACACGCAGCAGACTCAATCCGGTACCCACTGCAGGTCTAAAGGCAGTCTTTTAAATATGCACAAGGACATAGGCCTCCTCACATTGCTGAAGTTGTTCTGCAAAGGCCGACTGGAGAGCTTAGAAGGGAAATTTACCTGTAAAGTTGGACAAATGTTGAAAAGTAGAGCACAGTCCAGAGTTTCTTCAAGACTGTAACCCTCACAGCTCCCAGAAAATCTGAAGGAACAAATTAGCAAAGAGGAATGAATCAGAAGGGGGACCATCAGTAATGGTAGGGAGAAGTTGCTTAGCTAGCCTGGAAGGAAGTGGACCCTAAGGTGATCCCGAGGCCAGATGGTTTCTCTGCTCAGCGAAAGATGGTCAAGGAAATGACACTGGTTGTTGACAAAGGTCGAGCTTTAGGCAAAGATTCACTGGCAACTTTCTTAGATGCTGTGCTGAGGGTTTCCGCAACACGCATCTGCAGTCCCCTGCCCAGGCTTTTTTCTCTCCAGTCGGTTTTGCACAAGTGCCCACCAAACAGTCATAGGTGTCAAACCACAACAGTGCTGTCTATCCTCTAACAGCATGCTGCACTCTTCCTCACACGTTTCTAACACCCCTATGTGCTCATTCCCAACTAGTCCTGGCATGCCAGGCATACAGTAATAGAAAGTATAATGCTAGAGGAACAGCCCAAGTGCATAGAACACTGAGGAGTTGATATATCTAGCACTCACAAACAGCTATTCAAGTGTAACGGTGGTGGCCTGGTAAGGATGATTCAACTAGTTTATTTGAGTGACTCCTTTGTTTAAGATGGACTTTCATTATTTACATGGAAGACAGTTAAATACACTGGCCCTCATTACAACTCAGGCGTTAAGGGTTTAACGGCGCCGTCGGCGCCGTTAACCCTTAACGCCTGATTACAAATGTCCCTTTGCGGGTTGGTGTTTAACGCCTGCTTTTAGCAGGCGTTAAAAATCCAACCCGCAAAGGGACTTTGGAGCTATTTACGGCACCGTAATTTACGGTGCCGTAATTAGCGCCTTCCCCATTCCCATTATGCCCTATGGGGGCAAAAATGGGAATGGGGAAGGGCAAATGGTGAATGGGGAATTACCGCCCCACTCACCTTGGAATGGGGCGGTAATTCCGCCATCCACCATGGCGGAATCGTAACCTTAGCGGCATGGACCATGGTGCTAATAGCACCATGGTCCTCCGCCAAGGTTGTAATGAGGGCCACTGTCCACCTTACTGTCTTGAGTCACTTTATATAGTTTCTGGTGGATCCAGCATAAAATGTCTTTATGCGGTTTTACTCCAGTTGCAGAAGGAGCTCCACAGTGTGACTGCTCTCTCCCAGCTCGCTCTCCTCTCACTCTGCAAATCTCTCACTCTGCATGGCGCATCGCCTGTGTCCGGGCAAAGTCTTGCGAGAGTATGGCCAGAGCCGCTCTTGTGAGACTAGCGTTCCACATACCTCCTTTTCTTGAGAAGCATGATGAACTACTCCAATACGAAATCATGATACTTCACTGGTTTTCTTCTTGTGTGCTCTGGCCAGCCAGAATCACTCACATCAGAGGGTGGCTGTTCTTTCTCATCTCCATCACTGCTTCTTGTCAGTGTCATGTTGCCTGGTTCCACTTGCACTTCACTGAAACCACTCAACTCAACATCTTGCTCCCTTGGTTCGCTGGCCGTTCAATGTTCACTCCTTTCACTGCTCTCTTCTCTGTACATTGATGACCTTCTTCCTTTGACTAGGAGGCAGTGAACTGATTATTTATTTATTTATTTATTCGCATTTGTTAAGCGCACAGAATCAGCCCTGAGGCATCGTGGCGCTGGTTACAGAATAGCGCTGGTTACAGGGAAAGCGCGTCTTAGTTACAGCATACAGAGGCATACATGCATACAGTTTGGGCAGTAGCAATAGTTAGCAGTGTGTGCCTGAATGGCAGTAGGTAGAGGAATTTTAGTTAAAGAGAGAGGTTTTGAGTTTTTTTCTAAACGCTGTGAGGGAGCCTTCTGCTCTTAGAGCGTGGGGGAGATTATTCCAAAGTTTTGGTGCTATGTAGGGGAAACCCAGCCCCCCGGCTGTAATCTTGTGGATGCGTGGTACAGTGAGTTGGTTAGTGTAGCAGAGTCTGGTAGGTCTGGATGAGGTCTGTCTGAGAATGGTGTCTGAGAGATATGATGGTGCAGTGTGGTGGATACATTTGTGGGTAGTAGTCAGTACCTTGAAGGTGATGCGTTCTTTGACAGGGAGCCAGTGAACTGATTGCCTTGCCAGTGAGATGTGGTCCCTTTTGGAGATGTTTAATGCTGCTCTTAGAGCGTTATTTTGGGTGACCTGGAGTTTGTTTAGGTTTTTTTCAGAGGTGCCGGCTAGAAGTGCATTGCAATAGTCAAGTTTAGCGCCTATGGTAGCTCTTGCTATTGAAAGGCAGTTTTCTTTGGAAAGGAATGGTTTAATGGCGTTGATGAGTTTAGTGCTTAGTGCAGATGCGGAGACAATGGCACTAACTTGTTTGTCCATGGACAGGGTTGCATCAATGTAGACCCCTAGCGTTTTCACAGAGGATAGGACTGGGATAGTGCAGTTGTCGATGTTGAAATTGGCATAGCAGCTGTCTAGCCTGGCCAGTGTGGATTTTTGGCCGAGGATAAGGATTTCAGTCTTATCCCCGTTAAGACATAGGCCGTTAGTGGCCATCCAGGCTTGAATGGTGGCATATATGAGTTTTAGAGCTAGGGCGTCTTTGTGGTATGAGCCTGATAGAGGGAGGAGCACTTGGGTGTCGTCGGCGTAGTTGGTGTAGGCAATCCCAAGTGCATCAAGTTTCTCGAATAGGGGCTTAGTGAATAGATTGTAAAGCGTAGGTGCTGTACAGGAGCCTTGAGGGACACCGCAGTGTATTATGGATGGTGTTGCGCTCGAAATGTTTGAAAAGACTTTCATGGCCCTCCCTTCAAGAAATGAGGTTATCCAGGAGGTGGCTTGGTCAGAGAAATGTGCGGAGTGGGAGAGGTGTGAGGTGAGGGTCTTGTGGTCCACTAGGTCGAATGCCGCAGAGAGGTCGAGGAGAAGTAAAAGGGCGGGTTTACCTTTGTCCAATATCTTGGTTATTTGGTTTTTTAGGTCCAGCAAAGCAGTCTCTGTTCCATGACCTTTGCGGAAGCCTGACTGTCTGGTGCCTAGGATGGAGTTAGATTCGAGGTATAGTTGGATTTGGCTGTGTGCCACTTTATCTAGAATCTTGAGAAGGAAGGGGACAGTTGTTATAGGTCTGTAATTGTTAGGCATCGTGGGGTCGAGAGTGGGCTTTTTTAGAAGTGGGCGCACCCAGGCTTCTTTAAGACTGTCTGGGACAGAGCAGGACTTGAATGAGGCATTAATGAATGCGGTAATGATTGGGGCAAGTGGTTCAGCGCAGTCCTTGATTAATTTAGGGGGGCATGTATCGGCTTTGCAAGTCGATGGTTTCAGATGTTTCAGTATGTCCAGGACTTCTAGTTCTGAAACTTCTTTAAAGGCAAATTTGGGAATGTTAGTGGTTTTGCTATGGGATTGGGAATCTAAGTGTCGACTCTGTTTTGGCAAGGTATTGTAGTGGTCGCGGATTTTGTTTTGTAAGAGGTCTATTTTGTTGAGCATGGCGGCTTGGATACTGTTGCACCAGCCTTCATCCTTGATGATCTCGTCAGAGGAAGTGGGAGGCACTGTGAGCTCTTTAAATATAGAGAAGAGTTCTCTTGAGTGGCACTTTGAGTCTAGTATTCGACGGTTGTATGATTCAGATTTGGCATTGAAGATGGCGGTTTTGTATTTTTTTGCAGTGACTTTGAATAAGTCTTTGGTGATGTCGCATGGGTTGGCCTGCCAGTTTTTAAGTGCTTGGCGCTTTTTGTCACGCAGAGCTTGGAGGTCCTCTGTGAACCATGCGTTTGAGTGGAAGGATTTTTTTTCTTTTTTCTCTTCTAGAGGAGCGATGGAGTTTATAGCATTGGTGAGCGTATCCTTGAGTATGTCTGCTAGGATGTTAGGATCTTGAGGGAAAGGAGGGGCGAGGCATGGGGTGTTGAGAAGGGGGAGTAGATTGTCTGCAGTTAACTTTTTGGAGCTTCTGGCTAGGGTGGCGGATTTATGTACTGGTGTTTTTCTGGTAGGTAACGTAGGGATAGAGAATTGTATGCAGCTGTGATCTGTCCAAGGGAGGAATGTGTTGGATGTGATAGAGGAGTTACAGTTATGGTCGGCCAGCCAGTCAAGAGTTCTGCCTTTGGAGTGGGTGGGTGACAGGATTTTTTGTGTGAAGTCTAGGTTGGAGAGGTCCTTGAGGAAGGAGGTTGCTGTTTTGTCCTTTGGGTCATTATAGCCTAGGTTAAGGTCACCTAGGAGTAAGGTTTTGGTGGATTTTTTTAGGTTTTCGCTGAGAATATGCGTGATTTGCCCTTGAAAATCGGTTGGGAGTCCTGGAGGCCGGTAGATGACGTGAATGTTAATGGTGTTGTTGTGAGAGAGGGATAGCTTGGCCGATAGTATGTCTGCATTCCCTTCCCATGTGTGGGGTGTGGGCCTGATATGGTGGATGTCTTTATAGATTATGGCAACCCCTCCCCCTGATTTTGTAGGTCTGTCTTGTCTAAGGATGGAGTAGCCTACTGGTACAGCTAGGGTAATGGCGGGGCCTGAGGTTTCATGCAGCCAAGTCTCTGTGATGGCTAGCAGATCTAGGTCGAAGCTGGAGATGAGCTCGTTGATTTCTAAGGCATGGGCAGTGAGCGATCGAGTGTTAAGTAATGCGCATTTGAGTGTAGGTGCTACCTGACTTCTGTTGGGAGGCCGCTGTTTCGTTTGTTTTTTCAGCTTGAAGTTGGGTGGGGTGGATGGTATAGTGGTGGGTGTGAGGTTGGAACACGGTGTGGGGATGTGGGGAATCCTACCCACAAAGTTGTGAGAGACAGATGTGCGAGAACCTAATCTATAGTTTCTGAGTGATGCTGGGATGTGTTGCGATGAGAAGGACCTAGGTAGTGTGCGTGTCCTCAGTCTGCACAGTCTGGTGCAGCTATTAGGTGTAGAGGTGTGAGGATGCGCGGTGTTGGGGCTGGGGTGAGGTGTCGAATTTGTGTTGGACTGCATCATGATGCTGGGGCTAGGTAAGCACGAGTGTAGATAGTGTCGTTCATATATTGCATTGGCGAGGAGTGCGCCTATGAGTAGTAGTGTGCTAATCTGGTGGTGCAGCCCTGGTAGCATGCTGGAATACTCTGTAGTGCACGTGGAGGGAGGCGAGACTGAGCAGCGATGGTTCTAGTAGTGCAAGGCGCTAGTTGCCTAGAGGATGTCAGAATATAGTGGTCTCTGGGCGACCATAAAGGCACTACGCAATAATACAGTGGTCTCTGGGCGACCATAAAGGCACTACGCAATAATACAGTGGTCTATGGGCGACCATAAGGCACTACGCAATAATACAGTGGTCTCTGGGCGACCATAAGGCACTACGCAATAATACAGTGGTCTCTGGGCGACCATAAAGGCACTACGCAATAATACAGTGGTCTATGGGCGACCATAAGGCACTACGCAATAATACAGTGGTCTCTGGGCGACCATAAGGCACTACGCAATAATACAGTGGTCTCTGGGCGACCATAAGGCACTACGCAATAATACAGTGGTCTCTGGGCGCCAGAGCCTCGCTCTGGTGCCGCTATGCGCCCGCCATTGCTGGGCCAGGCGGAAGAATCTGACGAGGTCGGGCGAGACTCAAGAAGCGTTACGCCTCAGAACTCGCCGTACAGCTGGCAATAATGAGTGTGCACGATGGGCATACCTGGCTGTGAGAAGATGTCAACCCTCGCCTTTGAGGGAGTTCGATGAGGCAGGGTGATCTAAGCACGGCCGAACCGTGTGTAGCAGAAGATGCTCCTCGGTTCAGGGGCTAGTCCGTTGTGTGCTGTTGCGGCCGGAATGGTGAGGGCAGGGTCCGTGGCCCCTGGCTCCTGATGCTCCTAACAGGCTCTCAACAGGCCTTAGAGTGGCCTTTGCGCTGGCCGCCGGCGTGATCCGCCTGCCGGCGGTTACAGCTGATTTTCACGAGGCTCAGCCTCGGTTTCAGCCCGCGCTGCGCCCGGCATGCGTGGGTCAGGCGGCGTGTGGGGACAGGGTCAGGCAGGCCCTGTCCGTGTTGCTCGTGGTCTCGTGGCTTCTCTGCTGGGCTGGGGTGCTGGGGGGGCTCCTACCCTCGCCCCACGGTGATTGTCACTGCAGTACCCTTTCCAAACAATGCTTCTCTCTTTAAGTTCCACCGTTTTCCATCTTGGGTACACACATGATTTGTGCCATTCCTCATAACCTTGATTTATTTATTTATTTATTTTAATTCTTGTAATGCGCCAACATGCCCGTAGGCCTCAGGGCACAAAATGATGGGTTGACTGTAGCGGGACACTGTCACTCGGTCCTTGTGAGGTAGTCTCCTTCTTCTACCTCAGTCCTTTGCACTGATTGTCATGCCACTCTTGTCATGCCACTCTTTCATGTAGTCCTTACTTTTCCTGATCCACCTCTTCCATGTTTATTGTGTTATCTTCCCTCACTCTGGACAGCCATTGGTGCACTAACATGAATGCAGCTTCTCTGCGTCCTAGCATGTGGAAGGGCAACACCATGGTGGTTCCATTGGGAGTGAGCCTTTGAGTGCACACTGTCCCCTTCACTGTCTTGTGTGGATCCATGCCTAATGCCATTGTCAGTTATAAATCTATTTCTTCTTTCCACTGGCCCTTTTGCTTGGGGATGATACAGGGCCTCTTTGATCTGCCTTATGTCCCTCCTAACTTTTCCCATCTCAGTGGATGTCAACTGGACTCCTTTGTCGGCCACTATCTCTTTTGGGGGCCCTTCCCTTTTGCACTGCAATTTTAGGACATCTATCACTGCTATCACGGTAATATCAGGCACACATTCTGTCTCTTCCCAAATAGTCCACGATTATGATTTTTTAACTATGTTCAGATGTCATGGTTCCCAAGAGACCTATGAAATCCAACCCAAACTTCTTCCATACTCCCTGTGGGTTCTCTGTAGGGACGAGAGGTGTCTGCCTCACTCACAGTCTTTTGTCACTGTTTAGGCACTCAAGGCATCTTCTCATCATGTTCTTTTTATCCTGGTCCAGGCTCTGTAGAATATGATTTCCCACATTGACATGGGGGTATTACTCAGTCACTCCTGAACAATAGGCCATTTTCTTCATGAGTCTCCTTTACCACTTTCCAGTATGGTTGCAGGCCTTCTGCAATCTGCAATCCACCTTCCATCTGGCTATCCATTCTTGAGCCATCTTGTCAAATTCGTTACAGATTCATCGTTGGCTGATTCCTCTAACCAATGTCTCTCACTCATTTCCATTAATATTTTGCTCCTCAAGTCTCCAACTGATGCCACTACGCACTCCTCTTGCAAAAACACATTAATTTGGCCAGGCAGAAATGACATTCAATCAGCCTGCAAATTCTTCCATCCCTGAATGTGCATTATTTCGTACGTGTTCGCTTGAGGTTTCGCTGCTATGCATGCCAGTCTTGGAATGGATGTCTTTGTGTCCCCGGGCTTAGTATGTGCTCCAAGGACTTGTGGTCTGTGACAAGATGAAGCTTGGTTCCCTGAACGTAGGTCCTGAAGTACTTCACTGTCCATGCACATGCTAGCATCTCTTCCTCTACAATAGAGGCATTCTTCTCTGCCTCAGACAGTGTCTTGGATGCAAATGCCACCACATGCTCCGCATCACCTCTCTTTTGTGTAAGTGTCAATCCTGAGGCGCTGGCATCTGTGGTCATCTAGGTCTTCCACATCGGTTTGAAAGATCTTAGGTGCGACGCTTCCACTCTCATTTTCTTCACGTCATCAAAGGCTCCTTTCTGCTGTTTTCCATGAGTACTCCACCCTCTTCTTCAGCAGTTCTCTAATGGGCGCTGTCATTTCAGAGATTCGTGGCACACATTTTGCAGTATACCCTGCAATGCCCAAAAACGATCAACATCTTTCTTTAGTGGCTGGTGCCTTGACAATCGCTTGATGCCAATTTTTCTTGAGGCTAAGGCCCTCCTGCAAAATCTTGCACTCCAGATATTCCAACTCTTTCGTCTTCATCATGCACTTTTCCTATTATAATTCAACTCCATCATCCTGCAATGTATTCAGAACATTTCACAGTATGACATCATGATTCTCCTTGTCGTCAGCATACATTTCTTTGTAGGTGCTAATGGGCAGTGTGGTCAAGTCCAACCCTGAATCTGCCATTACTTTGGTTTCATTCCCATCTACCTTGATCGGGCAGTGAGGGCTCTCTCTTCTGGCTTTTGTACTGTTCACCATAATGATTGTGGTCTATCATCTTCCGATGATTCATCTTCCTCCTTTCTTCTCTTGCTCCTAGGGACGTCACTTTCCTTCTCTGCCAGTGACACGCTATGGGAAAATGTCACTTTTTCTTACAGTTTGTGCATTCTTTGCTTCTGGCAGTGCATGCCTTGGCATTCGCAAGATGTCGGTTACTTGCACACCTGTGGCATTACATGGGTTCTCTCAATTTGTCTCTCGCTTCTCTGGCGTCATTCCTCTGCCTTTCTCTGTTCCTTCTATATTGAAGGTCGTGCAACTCTGCACTCTGCAAACCTTCCTCCATTTCCTTGCGTCTGAGTCTTGTCTCCTCTGCTGCTCTGGCAATCTGAATTACTTTATCTAACTGAAGTTCTTTTTCTAGTATGCACTTGTTTTGTACTTTCCTGCTGTTTTGTGTGCACTACCAGCATGTCGCATGTCATATCTTCCCAAACTCACATATTGCTGCCATTTCTGAAAGTCTTGTGACGTAGTCGTCTACCGGCTCTGTATGCTCCTGCTTCCTAGTGTCAAATCGTATCCTGTTTAGTACAGTGTTTTCCCTGTTGGAGAATCTTTTAACTATCTACCTCATAGCTTCTTTATATGCATCATTCTCTTCATCCTCGACCGGTTCAGGCCTCAAACCAGTAAATATTTTCTGCCCTTCCATCCCCATTGCGGTCAGCAGCATGGCCTTATCCTTCCTGGGGTGTAATCTGCCCCTCCCAAGGCGTCCACATACGTAGTGAATATATTGGTTCCCACTGGGACCATGGAATCACTGGCATACCTAGGGTCTGTAGAAATGCTGGGTGGGGGTGGTGTTGCTCCTGGCATGTTTCTTCTGTAGTTATTTGCGTGGCCGGTGGTCTGATGCTGCCCTGGTCGCAAATTATGTTGTGGTCTGGTATGGAGGATTTAACAATTGGATTTGAGTGACTCCTTTACTTAACATGGACTTTAATTATTTACATGGAAGACAGTTGAATGCACTGTCCACCCTGCTGTCTTCAGTCCCTTGACATAGTCGCTGGTGGATCCAGCGTAAAATGTCTTTATGGGGTTTTAACTGAGTTGCAGGAGGAGCGCTGCGGTGCTGTGCTCTCTCCCAGCTCACTCTCTTCTCGCTCTCTCTACACAGTGCATCTTCGGTTCCGGGACAATGCCTAATGAGAACACGGCCTGAGTCGCTATCGCGAGACTAGCGCTCCACAGTACCTTCTCTACATTGAGCAGTGCAATAGGGTGGGACATACATTGCTTCAAAAACATGTACGTCTCTTGGATAGACATTCTTACGGCAGTGAAAATTAACGTCTTCAATCAAACCAACGCAAAATCTCGTGTGATTTGGACCATGTCAGAAAAGGGGCACCCTGGGTGCATATAAAACCCTCTCTGGGGAACTTTATGGCTTTCAGACTATCTGACTATATCCATCCAATCCAGAAATCATAGTACTCTCCCCCTTCCCTGCTCACCCTCTCCATCCCAGCTCCTCTGCGACCCCCAGAGTCCACTATGTATAGTGCTGTGTTGCTTCCCAGCTGGTGCACACTTTATAAATCCCATACAGACAAATCAGGAGCGGCCTCTTTCCCGCAGAAAAGATTCAGTGGTAAAGGATGTGCATCCCATTGAAAACAAGAAAAAGCAGCAGTTGCAGTGGTGTCCCCATGCAAGGGGACGGAGGATGGGCAGCCATCCCCCAAACAGTAAATGGGTGTGGGGGAAGGGGTGCCGAATGGAAGTGTCCCGCGAAATAGTGACCCCAATCCTGCAAAGCCCAGATATACATTGCATGGAGTTTGAGACAATGCAGCCTTATGACATTGCTCAAAACTGCAGCCTGCACCATTTGCAACCGTATATTGTAATCCACCCTGATCATTTATTGCTGATGGTGAAATTGCCAACAGCGGTAAATGCATTACTTCCGGTGGTAATTGTATTCATTTTGGCTATCCCCATTATTATAGGGTAAAATACTGGTCAACTGTGCAATAGCACCTGGAGCATTCCAAGTGCCGAATGGGAGTACCAAATAAATTATCTCAGGCCCAAATAACCGAACAGACTCAAGGAATATGGCAAAATACTACTTTATTCTCAGTTCAATACAGTAGGGAAACCTGGCGAACAAACATATTGTAGCACACACACTCTCATTGCATTTCCATTACACAAAAGGCTTTATACCTCAATGTACTTTATTTTAGTAGGTCATCCGATGTGGCAAACAATAAAATCTATCTGGTGGAGGGATTGGTTAAGGGAACATATATACCTATATTTTGTAGAAGTGTTAGTAACAACATTGGCTGCCCCTTATCTGGTGTGCATGCATAAACCCCCTCTAACTACATAAAATACAGATAATAGCATAATACCAGCAGCGGATGGGCTTCTGCAACAATGTATAGTAGACCATATTGGTTGGCACTCTCTTCCAACCTTGGACATTCGGTTCACTAGCAGCACGTTAGCAACGAATCCCAGGAACAACTGCCTTTCTTAGCTAATTAGCCTACCATCTCACATCAGTTAGGCGCTAAGACAAGGCTTCTTGCTTGTAGTTCTGTAGTTCAACTTGCTGGCTGTTCTCTTCTTAGGAGTTTTCAAGGGAGTGAATGTACATTACTATCTTCGTCTGGAGCTTTATGAATAGGCCTTTCTGGCCTTACACCACGTGTAAGGAGACCACGATTCTGTCCATTCTGTCCTTCTATTTAATGCTATTTGATTCAATTATATCACTCCTCTTGCCCTCTGGAGATTTGGTTGCTGCGTTTTGCATGCACTTTCTGCATCTTTGATTGTTCAATACTTGGCACTTATAATGATTCACTCCTTTACTTAATTTGAGAGAAATATGTCTTACGTAAACGGCTTATCCTCTTCGACTCTTTTCTTTCCTCGCAGTTGCTTCTTGCTGTGGCATCCTTAATCCTGAGCCAAGCAAATACCCTTTGTTCTCACACAAAGCTGTATTCCAGTGCCTGTCAGCCCTGCAGCCTTGGTCTCTCTCTCTCCTCGAGATTTCTTGCTTACTATTATATGATGCCAACATCCATTTCCTTAACATGGCTGCTTTACTCACGTTAAATTTCCTACTTTAGCAGGTATTTACGTTACCGTATCTATCTTGCATTTCTGCATATATACATCTACTACATCTCTTATCATTTATCTTCTATGTGTATATGATTTTCTTCATATTCACATACATGTTTACTTTGTTGATCAGTTACATCTTCATTCTTTGAACATCTATTTATCAGATTCAGTGAGTCTATGCGCCTCATTACAACTGTGCTGGTCCGGTAACAACAGTGCATGTAAGCCTACCAGCACCCTTGTTACCGGACCAGCACAGTACGACTCTGCGAGCAGGTGCCAGCCCACCCGCCAGGGTCAGACCAGGTGGACGGAACGGCACCCGTCCGCCGAGTTTTATGGAAGCAGCGGCACCATTATTAACGGTGCCGCTGCTTCCGTGCTCCCCATTCCCATTGAGTCCTAGTGGACTCAATGTGAATGGGGATTTGCAATTTACCGGCATTTGACTTCCCGGAACGCCGAGGTTGTAATCCCCTGGTGTTACCAGCAAGCCAGGCGCCGGTAGATATTGCAAGTCCATTGGCAACCCGCCAGAAGCACCAGCAGGTTCCCGCCAGACTTGTAATGAGGCCCCATATCTTCTCTCTTTGTGTGACATCACTTCTCTTCAGTCCAATTTCACTTATAGTTCTTCTGTGTCCAATGGTCTCTACAGACTCATGTCTATCATTTCAGTTTGATGGTACATTAGATGTGGTTGTCTGAGTGCATAACGTCTCTCACATCTTCGACGTGGTATTGGGATGATACCAGGTGTTATGCACAGTGCTTTCTTGCTGTTCTTCCAGTATGACGGAGGTGAGGGGGTGGGCTCTATAGACGACGTGTACATCTGCCTCTCTACACAACTGTTAAAGTTAACTTCCAATAAAAGGCCATCTCTCACCTGGACTTAAACAAGCTCTTGCCAAGAGAGCGTATCGTCACTGGGCAATACCCCATCAGGTAACGAGGGTGGAGTGATTTGTGGAGGACCGTCCCATAAAATGTTAATATTTTATGGCTTGTGGTATTTTTTAATATCAGTTGCACATTTTACCCTCAGAAGCGTTTATTTAGCTGCTAACAGTAATTACTGCTGACAATATTTAACATCAATCATAATTCTGCATAACTGCAATACCTCGGACGTTTACACATGGCAGAGCTTGGGAGGTAGTGGTAATTTATCACCTGCACCATTTCTTGCTTAATAAGGGATGATATTTTTGGGATGGGCTGTTTATTTAACTGACTGCCAATTGATCAGTCTGAACACAATGCCAACAGATTTCCATCTTTATAAAGAGTCAGCATTAACCGAAATGAAGCTACGACCAGCTAACGGCCATTCAAGTGTTTTGCATGTGATTTATCTCCACAAATGTACCACGTCAATCCATGAATATCTCTGAATATGTGCGCACTACATTGGTAGCCTTATTTGAGAGGATTCATTCAATCTTGAGGGCCTCAGAATCCTGGGTCTTTCAGAAATCTAAGAAAGGTTTTAGCGTAACTGAAAATGGGAGACTGTAATATACAGGGCACAAGTCGAGGGCACACGTAGGTGGAGGGTTCGCTCCCACTTTCTTTTCCAGAGGGCACAGCCCGTTCTCATTGAGTGTTTTTGAGGACATGAGTAAACGAAAGGGTTCTTTGTTCATTTTAATTGAAATAATACTTAATTGTGTTTTTGGCCACTACTAACAGTAGTGCTGAACCAGAATTGAACCCCATTCACCAGATTCCTTGGCCAGGGGGATGTCCGCAATGTTATGTCTGGACCTCGGAGGCACCAGGTCTAGACACGCAGTTGCTGGGGTTCACCCAGCTGACACACTTGGATGCAGGGATCACCCTACTAGACTGTAAACCGTGGGCACACAGCCATCATGACATATGGCGCCAGAGTTGCCCAGCAGGGTCACCCGCAAACAGGTACAAAGTTGCCAGGCAGGGGCTCTGCTGACATGGGGGCCTCAGGGACAGCTTTGCTCAGCAGGGACACTGTCCTGTTGAAATGGCCCTTCAGGGCAAGCCATCTGCCTGCTACGCAGCGCCAGCATCACGCTGCAAAGAACGACACAGCAGTCAGGAATCAGTTGGTCTCGACTGATGATCGGGAAACCGCTCCTCCCTTTTATTCAAGAGGTCACATGGTCACTGACGTGAGACATTCGCACGAACCCTGGCAGGGACTCATTTTCTTAAAGGGGCACAACATTATATTCCTCCTTTTTTATAACGGACAAACAAAATACAAACATCACTGGACATCAAGGAATCAACAGCTATATCCAGTAACACACGGCCCACTTGATACTCATAGGTTGGAACAATAAACACATACATTTAGACTCAGGCAGTTACAAACATAAAACATATACTGAGCACTGTGTACACATTGATGGAGACAGTCGGGTTTGGGGGACTACTGGTGGTACGTTGGTAGTTCTACTACATTTTAAAGAGACCCTTTATTAACCTGGGGTGAGTGGCACTTCAACCACTGAATAACACCATTGTCGGCAACTGGCACCATATAAAGCACGCCAACAATATGCGTGAGCACAGCTTCACATGCATTCTGACTGAGACCACTTTAAGAATGTCCTTAGCATGCAGGCACACAGCATCCAGAAACGTGTTTACTGAGTCCTCTTTAAGCAATTGCAGAGCTGCAGGAAACCAGTTCACAGTTGCACAAGTCTGAATTCAGGACGATCACTACCACCGTTCACGGGCCAGCAAAGCCGCACGGGGGAGCACCAGGGGACACATCGGCCTGGTCCATTGATGGTGGGGCAGGCAGCATGAGACACTGGTGGCCGGGTATTAGGGTCACTTTCCTTATTCCGCTCCCCCAGGCAAGAGTACTGTTGGCATAGGAGGGTGCACAAGCGCTCACATGGAGCTGCAACCCTCACATGTTCCTGCGTTGGGCGTTTGCTGGGTCTCCTTACATGGAGACAAGTTCTTCCTTTTCTTTTCCCCAAAACTCTGTGGCAAAGCACACACTTCCCTCTGCCAGCGCGTTTCCTATTTTATTGTCCAAATGTCACTACCACTGAGCCCCGGGGCACAGGGATAGTGCCGGCATGGTACGCAGAGACATGCATGTCCTTTGATTGTCTGGCCCTCTTCTGCAGATGGGCACTTTTCTTTCCCTTTTTGTCTGCACCCACTGTTCACCTTTCTTTTTTCCATAGCCCCGCCTGCTACAGAGCATATCCATCTTCACCACCGAATCAGCCCGGGTATCACATTGTGGTGCTGTAATTTAGTTTTCATTTGGGATCCGAACTTGAAGTGCGGGCACTTCACCGCCACTGGGCCCGGAAACTTTGGGGTTGCGCGTACAGCCGCACGACTACATTGTATTCTTTACGCAGAGCTCTGATGACAGGAGTGCAGAGGATACATCGCTGGTCAGCTAGGTATCTATCAGGGCCATTAAAAAAAATAATGTCCTAATGCGCCGCCACGGAGAACTTCATTTCTGTCACCCGCTCCGATGTCTGGAGTGCAAATGCAGCACAGCTGGAGCCCCAGGATAGCATAGGGGGTACACATGTCACCCAACTCACCGCTGATGGGCCTGGGAACTGCAGGGGGCCCATATATGCCATATTCATTGCGCCGACATGCTGGCCCGGTATTCTTCTGGGGCTATGACGGCTCAATGCAGGCAGGTCCTGCTGCTTGCAGGAGTCCGGCCAACTACGTGGTAGCCGGCGGTTCTTTCAGGGGGGCGGGGCAGGCCCTCACCTTCCTTCTTCCTTCACCCCCAGGCGGGAGCCTCAGATGCCTCAATGCGGCGGTCGGGGTTGCGCAGCACCACGCTACCTGAGGTGGGATTTTACACAGTTATTGCAGCAGCGGCCTCTCCTTCTCCCTGGAAGCGGATGCTGCTTCACCTCACCTCGCTCGGGGGCACATTTACGGATCTTGGACCGCCCAGACTGGAGCGCAGATACTTCACTGAGGGGGTCCTTAACTCCTTCATCGCCAGAGGTTCCCGACAGAGCTTCTGCTAACATGGGCACCTCAAGGACAGCGTTGCCCAGCAGGGGCGTTGTCCTGTTTAAATGGCCCTTCAGGGCAGGCCCTCTTCCTGCTAAACAGCCTTGCGCTGCAAAGAAAGACAGTAGTCAGTTGGTCTCCACTCTCCACTGATGAGCAGGAAATCGCTCATGCCTTTTATTGAAGAGGTCACATGGTCACTGACATGTGACATTCAGACGATCCCTGGCAGGGACTCATATTTTCTTAAAGGGGGCACAATATTACACACAAGACCACATTAAAGTGTGATGAACCGTGTGTAAAATGTCTCATGTTGGGATTTTGCTCTGCGAGGAATATTCCGAGACACATTATTGGCTTTATAATGTGCACACCTTTTAGACTTTGCCAGAACCATTATTGGAACATTTCCTCTCTCAGGTTAATTTCGTGTGTTGATTTTCGGAAAGTGAAATGCTCCTTTGTCGTACGCTTTGCTCGAATAGGGAAGGCCAATCGAAGGAAATGCCCCTATTTCATATGCTATGCTCGTGTCACTTTCCAGTGTGTATGTTAATGAGTCCATCCACTTTTTGATGCCCTGTGCTTTAACAATACATTTGGAAGCGGCAACGGATGAGCCAACACATACCTTGCTGCTGAAAACTACTCTGTTCAACTAACCCCTCTCTCCACCTGCCTCCACATATTGACTGTATGTAATGTATTGAAAGTACTTACCTGCTGTAATGTATTCATGTACTTATGTACCAAGTGAGCATACTGTAACAGCGCCACGGTGGCCCCGGACCAATGTGCGCTATACAAATTCAAATAAATAAATAAATAATACCTTTATGCAGGGTTAGATGATGCAGTAACATTATCAAAGTCCCATATGTGCAGGGGGACAGGCTGGACTAGAACACCGAATCAAAGCCACTCTGCGCAATGGCACCCTGCCTTGCGATGGCAACTGGCCCTGGAACAGTCTTCACCCACTCTTCAAAGTTGGAGAGGGAGAGGGGGGTCCGAGGGTTGTTTGAAATGGAATGATGGGTTTTTATCTTATGAAGAATGTTCAAAAGCAGTAAGTGGTACGCCACGGTTCATGTATATGATTCATCTTTAATAAACCGATGTTACAACAACAAAACAAAAAAAGCCCCATGTGTGCAGGCATCCATCTTAAAATGTAACCAAGGCATGAGTAACAAACAGAGAGCTCACAAGTTTCCCCTTGGTATGTGGTAGAAGGCCCCACAGTCATTTTCTACCCTTGAATTCTGGGATATATATATATATATATATATATATATATATATATATATATATATATATATATATATATATATATATATATATATATATATATATATATATATATATATATATATATATATATATATATTATAGTTTATATTAAAACTACGAGGCCCAGAATTCCGAGAAAAAAACAGAAACAGGACTGGGTAGCCTGCTTACTCACGTTGAAGGGAAGTTTGAGAGCTCTGATAACGATTAACTTGGAGTGCGGGTGGCGGGAGGAAGTGGGTTAGTAAGCACTGAGGTTCCCCTACTTGAAGTGTCCGGTCTTGAAATGTTTTACTTACTGTAAATGCTCATAAAAAGTTGTGGAAAAATAAATAAATGACTTGCTGTTGTCTGGGTTTCTTTTGCAGCGGACAGCCGTGTGTTCTCGCCACCCTACGTGGAGCTCATCACGAGCGAGCAGCGGGAGATCGTGAAGAAAGTTAGGGAGCGGCGACTCACCTTCCCCTTCAGTGAGTCAGTGGGCATGTTAATCATTCCTCCAGGCCCTGATGAGTAACCCTGGGGTTCAGCCGAGACAGGCACAAGCGAGGCCGTCCTAGTGCCAATAAACCTGCCGACTAGCGCTATGGACACATTCCCCGGATGGGAGCGAGAACCTTATCTCTTATCTTATCATGGCTATGTCCCACTCCCAAAGAGGGCTTTGTTCATATTGGGACACAAACAGTTAAAAAAAGATGTTCTGTGCCAATTATGCGCTTAGCGCGCGTTTGCCACTGTTGAATGTAGCGTATTTATTTTATTAATTTATTTATTTATTTGAACACTTAGATAGCGCACGTAACCCAGAGGTATCTAGGCGATTGAATTTAAGAAATTGGTTACAAACATATAATTCATCTTTTTTTTATTTTGCTTTTTTTAAACATTTTGTGTGATGCATCTTTTTTTCTGTAGTGAATGTTAATTAATCTTGGGCGAACTTATTCGGACACGTTCTGAAACACCTGAATATTCCGCATTTTTGTCGACTCAAGCGGGTCTGAATATTATCAGTGGTTTGGGCAAAATATTTTGCCTAAATAAATTGCATATGAGTCTTCAATCTTTGGCTCTGCAGCCATATATTCTAGATTACAACTCCCATCGTACTTAGCCAACATTATCAATGTTATGATATGATATGGCATTTGTAACGCGCCTATACACAAGTGTTTCAAGGTGCAACGAGGGAAGGAAGGGGGAACAGAAGAAGTACAGAGACAACGATCTTACTAGGCCAAGTGACACTGAGATTGCGCAAGTGCAGGGGCGGAGGGGAAAAGTGCCAGGGGAGGGGGGAGGGGCAGTGCTGTATGTGGGATCAAAACAATAACAAGCAGTGCGGCCAGCAGGTGCAAGGGTAAGTGCAGATAGCAGGTGTCCAAAAGTGCAGGTAGGGGGACTGTAGGGTTACAGAAACAGACCCAAGTGCAAGGGTTGCCGGGAGGCAGTGCGGGTGTGCAACTGGCAGGGGAGGAGACCTGGGCCCGAAATCAGAGGTTAGCCAGGTGACCAGTGCAGTATCAGACAGGAAATTAGCAGGGGCGAGGAAGAGAGAAGGCAGAAGGGCCACAGGTTGCAGACCCGTGTAAGAGGGGATGTGGGGTTCGATTTCGGGATCAGGCTTATTAGGGGGGGCAGGAGGTTACGTGAGCAGTTGATGGAATATGCTTTAGCTGAGTGAGGAGCAGGCAATGAACAGGATTGCGCTGAGGCTTGCAGGGCAGAGAATTGCCGCAGTGAGATGAGGGAGAGGCAGCAAAGGGAACTAGGAGGCAATATTCATGTGGCTACCGACCTGCCAGTCACCAACTTAAATGACACAACAGCATATAACACTTCTTGTCAGAGTGAGGAGAAGGGTGTCCGGACATTTCGTCGAAAAAAAAAGGTAGACAGGACAAATGGTCGACACCATTTGGTCGAAAACCAAATGGTCGAATTTTTTAAAAATTTATATATATATTTTTTAGGTTTTCGTTTAGGGAAAAAAGGGTTTTTTTTAGAAAAAAGTGGGTTGGGGGGGACCCCCCCCCCCAAAAAAAGTGAAAATACAAAAAAAAATACATTCGACTATTTGTCCTGTCAACCTTTTTTTTCGACCAAATGTCTGGTAACCGAGGAGAAGAACATCCCAGATGTGTACCATCTTTTTTGGGGACCAGCAGACATCTTTCCCAGGGAATTGAAAATACTCCTTGCAGGGAAAAAATCTTTACATTCTTTGGAGGACGGATGATATTATATTCAGTCTCTAACTGAGTGTATCATCTTTTTGTGAAAAGAGAACATAGTATTTGCTTGTGAAAAAGCAATCTTAGAGCTCTTTGGCAGCAGGAGAGTGCATCCAGTATCTGAGTGTGTCATCTTTATGTGTCAGGACAAAAGTATTAATGGCAGAGAAAATGTCTTGATATTTTTGGGAGGCAGAAGGAGATTACATTCACGGGCTGTAACTTCCTGACATCTTTTTGTGGTGATATACAATGCTTGTTTCTGAATTCTTTGGGGGCAAGTGAGTGAACTCAGTGTCTGCAACTGAATGTGAGGGCAAATAATAATCCCATAAAAAAAGACTTAGGGCCAAAATAATAAAAAGAAACAAAATTAAGAAATATTCAGTGGATGCACTTTGTTATTTGTATTACTTTGAGAAATGTTCAGGTACCCCTATCCACAAAGGTGACTTGCCCTTTCTAGCGGGCTGTCTGTGCGGCAGTACAAATGGTCTGCTGGCCATCCCCCTTGCACACATTAATGTCAGGCCTGGGCACCTGGCATTAATGTATGACAGGCTACTAGAACCCACATAGGATCTGGGGCCACAGTTCACAGTGAAGGGCCCTCACTCAACCTGTCATTGTGAAATGTTTAAAAAATAATTTTGCATTTCTATCCTTCTTTGAGGCATACAAATGCAAGTGGGACTCACGTCTCAAATACCTTTTCAGTTGTTTTAAGCTCAAACATACCAACAAAGGTAATTGGATATCAGAGCCTATGGGTGGGTCCTGTACGTTTGTCCTTAACCTTGAGGCAGGCTTCTACGTCCCTAACCCATGCACCCTAATCACAAAGGTTCTTATGTAGTATTGATTCACTATAGACAGGCTTCCCCTACTATCTCAGCTTCCCCTACTCTGTGGAGGTCTGAAGGCAGCTGCTCTATCTATCTATCTATCTATCTATCTATCTATCTATCTATCTATCTATCTGTCTGTCTGTCTGTCTGTCTGTCTGTCTGTCTGTCTGTCTGTCTGTCTGTCTGCCTGCCTGCCTGTCTGTCTGTCTGTCTGTCTGTCTGTCTGTCTGTCTGTCTGTCTGCCTGCCTGCCTGCCTGCCTGCCTGTCTGTCTGTCTGTCTGTCTGTCTGTCTGTCTGCCTGCCTGTCTGTCTGTCTGTCTGTCTGTCTGTCTGTCTGTCTGTCTGTCTGTCTGTCTGTCTGTCTGTCCGTCCGTCCGTCCGTCCGTCCATCCATCCATCTATCTATCTTTCTCCCTCAAGGACTTTGTAGGTGACCGAAACAGGGGCAGCTTGATAGTCTTGCTATACCGATCCTCTCCGTCAATGGTCTTGTAACTCTTGCTCTGACTCTTCCCTCCATCCCTCCACCCAACTCTCCCCCGGGCCCTGACTTCTTCTCTTCACCTCTCACTCCCCCTGTCTCTACTCTCCCCCCTCCCATTCTTACTCTGCTGCTCATTTCTCCTATATCTACTCTCCTTCTTCCTACTAATCGTACTCCGCCTCTCACTCCTCCTGTCTCTATGCTCCTACTGCCTGATATTACTGCCTTTCTCACACCTCTCTATCCTTCCTCCTCCCTCCTAATCTTCCCCTTCCTCTCACTTTTTCACACCTTCAATCACTCGCACACAGACATACCTTCCTTCTCGAGCCCTTCACTCAGCCACCTTCAACTCTCTGAGGGTCAGATGCTTTGCCAGGCAGAGAGTAGGGTGTAGATCTCTCTCCTCTGCAGGTACCTCCCTCTGGAATGGCCTCCCTGCCCCTCTCAAACTTGAGCTGGACCACCTGAAGTTCCCGGAAGCATCTCAATATCTTCCTTTTCTCCTCTGCTTTCTCTCTCTCCCTCCCCTGCTGACCTACCTGTCTGCTGCACTAACTGCATGCTTGGCTACTTTCAAAGGCTCACTGGGTACCAGGCTCCTCCATGATCAGCCCCCCTGCACTGCCTCTGGGCCTACCACACACTTAGGGAATGTAACTGTAACCTCTACAGTCCCCTGCCTCCTTGCACTTACCCAGAGCTGTGCTGCCCTGGCTGCACTTACTCAGAGCACTGTTGCCCTGATTGCACTTCCTCTTCCCTCTCCTTGGCACTTCTCCCATCTCCCTTCCCCCTGCACTTCTCGTTGGCACACTTGCACAATCGGAATGACACAAGGCCTGGTAAGATTGTTTGTCTTGTCCTCCCTCTGTCTTCCCCCCCTTGTCTTGTCGCGCCCAGAAACACTTGTGTACAGGCATGTTATAAATGACATATCATATCATATCATACAACAAAATTGGTGCCACTCTTTCCATCCCAACACCCTGTGTTCACTCTCTCCAAACACTCCAATACTCCCCTCCACCTGCTGCACACTCCTCACTGGACCTTTTGTCCCCCTTCACCTCCTGCAACCTCACCTGAACATCTTTCACAGTAAACTGACTTTCCTGAGTGTACATATAGCCTTCTCCTCCCTGTCCAGAAAAGTTTTTGAACCTCCATTGCATAACGGTATCCGCTGTTTCCGTCAGCTAAACCTTATAACCATATTTATTCCCAACGTTTCGCATCTCCTCTCCGTGTAGGCTGGAATTCTTCATGAGAGTCTTCATAAAGGCTTTAGCCCAGGCCCCTTTTTTCCCTTCATTTCCTTCCATCCTGTCATGAGGTCTTTGGTTCAATTGGTTTATGTTTCCCCTCTGTATCTAGGAAGTCACTGTCTATAAGGATTTTGGTGTGTGTTCCCTGCTTTCCACAACTGCTCTACAGCTCCCTGCTAGTCCACTTCCCCCCACCACTCCACTGTTCCCCTGTAGTGAGTCTGGGGTTCCTGTGGAGGTTGTTGGGCCTCCCGTTTTGTAAAAAAAAGGAAACATCGAGGCTGAGTACCACAAAAGGAAATACACCAAACATGGGCTATAAAGATTCACAGATCTTTTACTCTACTGTACAGTTTACAAAGAAACATAGAAAAAGGGCTGGCTCTCAACAAATGAGTGCCAGCCCGTCAGAGAGAGGAGAGAGAGTGCTGGACATCTGAACATTCGTGTTTATATACATTTGTAACAATATTGTCCAGCCCCTCTACATGTTAAAAATCTGCGGTCTAGAGTTCATGCCGAGTTCACATACAGCTTATACAATAAAATGCAGATGGATTACACAAGTTTGCATGTCCATCAAGTTACAATGGCGATGTGTATTCCCAGATCCCGTAGTAAGCCTTAGTCTATATCCCAATACAATCTAGTTCAGCCTGTGTCCACGCTTGGCATTTGCCTTTCATTGTCGTCAATGTGTATTCGTGGATGAGGCTTGTTAGCGCAGACAATCCCGGGACAACAGTTCATTCGTAGTACAAGGTCTCATTACCTAGTCTAAACAGTCGGCCCACGGACAGTCTAACCATTAACAGAACTCAAAGGTCGGGAGGCTTGGTTGCAAATTAGAAACACAGTCCACCATTTTAGAAAAGAGAATCATACGAGCAGAAATCAAAATGGCAGATGATTCTAAAATGGTGGAGAAGTCGATCAGAAATCGTTACTTTGCAACACGGTTTTCTTCGCAGAGCGACTAGGCTTAGGCCAATATAAATCAAAAGGATGCACAATATGATTTCCCGTTTAACAGTTTGTCTCCTGGATGGATGAGAACATGGCATTTTCCTTTTGGTTGGGGCTTCTGTCATTGTGATACTTATAGTCCTTGCTGTTGATCTCTAGGAATTGCTGCTCCCTGTTGTCCACTAGCCATTCCAGCAGTATGAGGAGTATTGTGCATACTGGTAGCTGTAGTCTCTTGGTCTTGCATTGATATACCAGTGCGCTCTTATTTTTTTAAATGTGTTTTTATTGAATTAGCTGAATTTAATCAACTTTTCAATTTAAAACATACACATTTCTTTTTACAAAGCATTAACTGCAAAATAGATATGTTTTTACATAAAAGATATACATAATAAGAGAAAAAAAGAAAGAAAATAACAATCAAGGAAATCGAAATAAAAAAATTAAAAAATCAGAGTAAAAAGATTATATAAAATGAAAATCATGTTCTATAAAATCGTAGTTCATTACAAAACCCGAATTTCATCAAGAAATTTCTAAAAGCATTTCATACTTTCCAGCATCAAGTTAAGTGCATTTAAAAAGTTTATCAGCACAATCTGAATGGAGACCTTTGACGTGCATGATGAAAAGTCCCAACACTGCTGATTATCTATTGATCCTAAGTATTTGCAATATTTTGAAAAATGAACAACTCTTAATGCCTTTAAAATGACACAATAAGTAACCAAATGTTCTACGGCCTCTGGCACCGCTGGGTTTCTACAAAATCTGCAGAAATTAGCTGACTGCGGTAAGTTCTCACATAAGCATAAAAGAATTCTAGTGGGCCATAGGTTAAAGCGAAAACACAATATACTTTGTCTGTAGATTACCGAAGGGCCTTTGCAAAGGTACATTTCCATCACTCCCAACAGTTTAGGGCAAAATCTTTGGCTGGATGTATTTTTATACTGTCAACTAATAGCTCTGTTATTGATCCAGTCCATACTATATATCTTTTTCTTGGCCTTATCTGGATTAGCAATCAATAATTATATGGATACATTTGCATGGACAGGCATTTTATAAATGGCTCTCAACCATCCTTGGACACATAGATGCTAACTTGAAAATAAATAAGCTGATAAATTTTTAACAGGACTTCCATACTGGTTGAAATAAGAGATTTTCTAAGTAATGCGCGTAGTTTCCAGTGATAGATAGCATCGAGAGAAACTAGTCCCAGTTCATATCGTAGTTATGAGATCGGAATACACTGTGGTAATTGTAAAAGTTTTCTCCAAAATGTTGCTTCCATTCTATCCAATGTTTGCATGGAAAGGGGAGCTACGGTTTCTGGGCCATACAATAGGCATGGGATTGCTTTTGATTTCCAATATGCTAAGGCCGGCTTTATTGAAAATTTGCCAAAACGGTGTAATATGATCTTGGCTTTACATATAACTGTTACTAATTTGCATTCAACTTTTGCTAGATGCCCTTTTGCATTGATAATGCCTTCAAATACCATTCCTAAATAAGTATAATTAGGGACAACTGCTGGTCTGATTTTGTTAATAGACCAATGTAACAACCTTCGATTGTTTTTCTTAGGTGTATATAAAACAATCTGTGTTTTTGCAGTAATTATTTTTAACTCATTCTGGTATATATAGCTTTCAAAAGAATCTAATAACCTTTGAAGTCCAATCGGAGTCTTTGATATACGGACCAGATCGTCTGCATACATTAGTGCTTTGATTGGGACGCCATACATTTTTGGTGAGTCAGAGAACATTTTCTCAAAAGCTTGCTTAACATCGTGGATGAAATAATTAAATACTGCTGATGCTAACAAGCAACCCTGTTTAAGTCCTCGCGGAGTCGGAATAGGTGTAGATAACAGGCTATTTCAATCAAGGCGAACACGAATGAAAGTCTAAGAGTGAAAACTAAAGATAATGTCGGATAATGTAGCCGGACATTTATCTCTACTTAGTTTTGACATTAGTACTTAGCTTGCAGGTGCGCGCAAGCACAAAATATAGGAAGTTCACACAAGTCCCGCCCCATCCAGGGCCGTGTCAAAGGACTTTGAAAAGTACTGTGTCGTTCTAATGACAAACAAACAAGTGTGAGACTTGAAATGAAACGTCTCCCACCGTATTCATATATTTCTTTGTCCGCTCATAGTTCAGATCACAGCAAACACCACAGAGAGACAACGTTCCAGCGGGCCAAGCGTTACTTTGCAGGCGGTACTTAGCTTGCTGGTGCACTCTTATGGCCATGAATCTGGGGAGTCGCCAAAAAGATTAGAGAAAGAGATCTGGTGAGGATACAGGCAAATGGGTACCAAGGCAGGGAAATAAGTACCAATGTACGTACATGATTCATACACACCATGGAGCCAGCGACAGAAGTCCTTCTCAACTCCCTCACACCACCACTGGCATAGGTCTGGCTCTGGCATTGCCTTGGTAGGCCACTTACCACAGGTGGAGGGGTTCCTTTGGGCTTAACTTACAGGGTCATTCCCATGACCCTGTCACACATTACAATTAAGGATGGGGAAACTAGGGCTACAGTCAAACTTGTGTTGTTCAACATGTTTCTTCAATGGTTGGTTCATCATTTGATTTGTGTGCTTCTTAAGGAAGTTACATAAAGCTGAGTATTATTTGAGCTCTTTAAAGCCAAACATTAACACATATTCGTTATCACCTGGGGCTGATCAGATACACATTCTAGTGTCCGTGCATCTATGTGCTATGTGCTGTGGGTGGTGGGTAGGCAGGATTTGGGTATGAGTCTATTGCCAAATAGTGTGTGACTAAGTGACCTAAGTCAAACTCCTTGGCTTGACACTTACTACACATATATTCTCTGGGTCCCCCACCTATATTGTGTTAGGTTTGAATAAATATTCCTTTAACAGCCAGCTTTATAGTATATATTAAATGGCAGCATACATAGAAATAGGTGCTCTTCTTCATTATACTTTTGTAGGGGGTGAAACAGACACTGAAATTATAGGGGACTTCATGAAGATCCTTGGGACCGTGCTACTGACACAGCCCACACCAAACCGAACCAACTTGACATAGATCTGAGTTCTACGAACTTCAGCCTCCTTTTTTTATACTTAGAACAACACAAAAATGCTTGTCAACAATCGTTCACACTATTCATTCAGAAAATAACCAGCCTGGTGAGATATGATCACCTTGCTAAATCTGGATAAAGCAGCTTAGAGATAAATGATGGGCGGGTTAATCTGCACACTTTTTGTCACTCAAAAGATACTGACTTCTTAGCCTCCCCAGACCCTGCTGACAGATAAGTGGAGACGGATTGGCAGAGCAGCAGATGGATTGCCTTGCAGTCCAAAATCTGTTCCAATCAATAACAACCATGACATATTTTCTTTGACCTTGGAACAGCAATGGAGGGAAAAAAACACAATGAGTACACCCCCTGCATCGCTAAACTTAGGAGAGTCTGGGGGTAAGTCAGCCAGCATCCACCACTCATAAAAGGTGGGGGTAGAGGTAAATCCTCTCTCTCTCTCTCTCTCTCTCTCTCTCTCTCTCTCTCTCTCTCTCTCTCTCTCTCTCTCTCTCTCTCTCTCTCTCTCTCTCTCTCTCTCTCTCTCTCTCTCTCTCTCTCTCTCTCTCTCTCCCCCTCCCCCCCCCCCCACCCGAGAATTAATGCAATTCCCTTCCTGGTTCTGGGACCGGGTGCCACCCTGGGTGTCACAAGTGAGAGGTCACCCATTGGAGAAGGTCATCCCTAAAGACCTGGCCATGCCAAACCCCTGTTGTATCATGCAGGTCAATGAGAAGGTGTCCCCTCAAAACGGAGACAGTCTCTCGCTCCCTTGGAGCAGACCCAATGCTCTAACAGGTACCAAGTATTTTGATACAGGTAAAGCGCCATCGGGTACATCCAAGAGGTTATTTCATAGCATTAGTCAGAGCTGAAACTTTGCAGTTTCATAATACAGAGGTGGATTAGAGTGGAAGAGGTGAGAGCATTGTAGAACTGGTGGAGGTGCTGAAAAGAGGTCACAGGAGGAGGTGGTAATATTAGAGGAAGAGATAGGACAGAAGGAAGCAGATTGAGCTGAAGATTGAGCTGAAGGGATGACAGGGGATGTGAAAACATCCAAAGGAGAGTGGTTTCAGGAGGATCCGACGTTATCAGGAGATGGGCATGGGGGTCAAGAGGAAGTGGTAGGAATCAGGGTTCAGAGAGAGACAGTGAAGCCCAAGGAGGAGGTGGTAACATTGGAGGTTAGAAAGAGACACATGGCAGGAAACAAATATATTTGGAAAGATAGCTCAGGGGGAACATACTTGCTTTGGGGACAAGAGGATGCAGTGCAACATGGGTTCAGTTTGTGTTCCAGTGCTAAAGGACCACAGAAAATAATGAAATGGGCCTTTTATAGGGGTGGCGTCATGGAGCTGCTGCTGTTTACATTATAAAATAAAAAGACCTCTGCAAACCATCATTTCCCTCTATCTTACATCTACCAAATGAGCAAAGCAGAAAGGTGATGGCTGAAAGCTTCAAATCATTCATTACCACTGGCACAGATCTGGGCAACTCTCCAGACCGTTTTTCTGGTTGGGCTTGTGTTGGTCAGTTGCTGTTTCCGGGTCTGTGGTCAGACACTTGGCGGGCAATGGATGTCTGCGATTTGTGGTTTAGGCCTCTGCCAGATGCTCTGGATGTTTACAGTTTAGCCAGAGTGATGTGCAAGAGTTCAGGTTGTTGTGTTGGACGTCTGCTTACATTCACAGAAATTTGGTAATATGGGCCTATACACACTGATATTAACGCTACATATGGTGATCCATTCTTGTATGAAATGTATATCATATTACATTGATATCGTAACCATACTTTTCTCTGTGCACTGAGGAAGAATGCTATGTGATGCCACTTCCTGTTCTGTCAAGGGGTGAAAGGTTGTGTGCCATCACTTCCAAGGATGATACTTGAGGGTGGGGTCAAATGACAGCACTTCCTGTGATGTCGTCAGAGTTCATGGGTCATGGGATGTCACTTCGCTACCCCTTGCATTTTGGTGATATGACTTCTGTCAAAGGAGATGCCACAGACCATAGCCACTTCCCACTACGCATTCATTGATGTGTCTGCAGCCATCCAGCGTTAATTGCACTTTAATGTGCTTAAATGCAAAGCAGCCAGAAAAGACAAACTGGCGCCGAGCTTTTCTGAGGACAGAAATGTGTCTCCAAGCGCTGGAAATTGCAAATCACATTGGCTCCAGTCTAGTATAGCAGCCCAGACATGGGTTTTTGGTTTTCCCAGATCCACGTAGACACTGTTTTCCATCTTCTTATTCCTGGGAAATCCGGCTAATTTCTTGCACTAGTCTCATCAGAACGCACTGAACAAGTTTCTATTGTCACTTAAACTTAAACAAGAGGTATCACTATTGTACAGCAGTGGTTATTTTATCGACCTCAAGTGAATAAAAGGCAGAGCCCGCCCTGTGGAAGCATAAGAGTACAATGCCAACACTTCACAAATGTTTAGAGCATTCCTGACCTATGGTCTGTTTGCATTCCACTACCTGTATGTACTGTCACAGACAAGGAATGGTGGTTCTCCAGTGTGGAATTTGCTGCTTGTGACCTCAGTCGATACAAGGTGAACACTCCCAATTGGCAGCTATGCATTTCGGAAGCAGGTTGGAAGCTTTTGAGTACACTCCTTCCTCCACGTTGAGATATTTTGGGGTAAAGGACACTGTGGGCCTCTTTAGGAGGATGGCAGTGTGGTAAAACAGTGGTGGTAATGTAATTGCTGTCACATTTACCACCCTGCATGTTAAGGTTTGGATGGCAATTGGATATACCACCAGCACTTCGCTCTAGGGTTTTCCTCCACTTTACCTTGAAAGAAATTGAGGAAATGTCACTGGCTGAATTACCACCTGCAGTAATTCCACTGAACCCCAATATAGTTGTAAATGACTCCATAATGGCGAGTAACACCACCCTGTAATCCTCTGAAAAAACACCATAGTTTTAACAAGGTCGTTCACAATTTATGTCACCAATGCCAAGCGCCTTTTCAGTGCCAGCAGCATATAGAAGAGCTATACATTTTGTTTATTCCATTTTTTTAAAGAATGTATATTTGTCAACGTTAGAAGCCCATCTCTAGGGTGGGATCCATTTGCTGATATATGGGAGACTGTTTCACTCAGAAAGAGGTGGTGAGATATCTGTATGGGATATCCATGTACGGCCCTAAAAAGCCCCAGCTGCACCAGGGGCCAGATCATCAGAAAATCGCGGATCACAAAAAGTATTGGCGCATACACAAATGCAAGAGTGCTAGTGCCAGTGTAATTTTCACTAGTGCTAATGCAATAGTGCATGCAAAATAGTTGTTTCAGGAAAGTCAGGAAATGAAGTCAAAGACTTCAAAGGAAAGTACAATTCTAATGAGATTGCTAACCACGAATTCTAGTGCCAATATATTCCACAGAAATGTAATACCACATTCAATATAAAATCAGATCGTTCTAAAATAAGGTAAAATACTGCAAATCTGCAAATTTAAAAGCCAATAATAACAGACCGCTTCAATTATATCTACATAGACACCTATGGGAATTTGTGGCTAGTTGGTAAAACCTAGCTGGTGGAATTTGTGGATGGTAACCCATGGGAAACAGATTATTAGGTAGGCAAGTATTGGTATGCAGTGATTTTATCGAGAAAAAAACAAAGAAGGAATTTTTAAAGAATCCAAAACAAAAAATAACGAATTTTTATAAAGTGTACAAAAGTAGTGGGCAATGGGAAAAGTATGAAAAAAGGGGGATGGGGTGAACCTCCCCAACAACAACAAAAGTAAAATCTGTTATTTTTTCCGATGTTTTAGGGTTCTTTAAAAATTAATTATTCGTTTTTTGCCTCGATAAAATCACATGGAACCACAGGTGATTGGTTGGATAGTGATTGGAGGTGTCCGTACAATGTTTTTAAGAATAGTTCTGTCCACCAGAGGCCATTATTTGCATGCCTGCTAACTGCTTGGAGCAGAGTACAGAGTGTTATGGTTACATGATTGTGTGAATATTTTGCCGGCGTGAGTGGTAAGGTTTATTTCCCTTGGAATTCATTGTTGACTGGTCTATTTTAGTCATTTGGATCCTTGTGTTAAGTATAGTTATGTTGGGACGCCTCTCGCACTCATAGCTGTTGGCTTGTGTCTGTCTACAGCTTGTTTTCCGTTGTAGTTGCGGAGTCGTTTTCTACATGTTGTGCAAGGAGTGCAGAAATGGTTGTTGTCCTCCTGCACCGGTTCGCCTCTGTTCTTCATGATCTGGCCTGTAGTGGAGAGGACCGGGCTCAGTTTAGTTTTCTTAAACTGAAAGTTTGGTCAGCTAGAATGTGTGGTTCATGACCATGGCTGGCTATAGGACTGAGCTCTGCTTGGAAAGATTCTTCTTCTATGCTGTTCTTTCCCAATCGTCCTATGTTTCGGTGGCACGGTATGGATGTTTCAGGTGGGGATCATTGAGAGTTGCCAAATAAACCTCCTGGTGTGTATAGAGTGGATTCTTATCCCGTGTAAGGAATATCGTGTGCTGAGGTGGTTTGGTTGGAGAGAAAGCATTCACATGCAGTTGTTGGGATGTAGTTGGTGTGCACTTTTAGTGTGGCTTTGTTGGATGCTTGACTACGTGGCCAGTAGTTTGGCATAGAGCTATGAAGTTAGTGTTCCATCTGGAACATCCTTTGCGATTCTTAGGTGGTGTGCTACATCTCACTTGTATGACTGAGTTTTTCTCAGTTTTCTCCCATCTATCTGTTTTTTCTTCTGGTGCAATGGGAGCAGGTGTGTGCGTGTGCTGTTCAGGGATGTCATTTCACCAAAATGCCAGGGGTAGCGGAAGTGGCATCACACGACCCTTGACCCCCTGATGACATCAACGGAAGTGATGTCATTTGACCCCACCCCGAAGTGATATCGCGGGAAGCGATGGAACACGACCTTTCACCCTTTGACAAAACAGGAAGAAGCATCACATAGCATTGTACACTACGAAAAATATGGTTACGATGCACTATAATGTGATGTACATTTCATACAAGAATAGATCGCCATATGCATCGTTAAGATCAGTGTGTATAGGCCCATATTACCAAATTACTGCGAATGCAAGCAGACGTCCATGACCAAATGATAATGATGTGTTATTAGATAGCACTTACGCTTAAGCGCTTTATATAGAAAAAATATTCACCAAATATCACCCAATCTGTGTTGGTACTCATTTATCGTCCTCAGAAGTATGAAAGGCTGAGTTGGGGCATTTAAGAACAGACTAAATCAGTGACTCACCCCCTGATGTGTGCCTGAAAGAAACCTTTAATGAGTCTAGCAATTATTGCATAGAATTCCAGAAAGACACATTATTTGGTATCCCTGTTCTTTCTCATTTAGGGTCAGTGCTGAAAGTGTTAGACTTGTGGCACTCCTGTTCTTTTTCTTCTTTTTTTTCAATGGGCCTGAACAAGAAAGCCTACCACTCCAGAAGTAAAGAGCCACATGGTGCTGGCCACAGGCCAGGAGTTTGCATTACAAAAAAAAGAACGTTTTTTTTCTTTTTTTTTTAGAGGTCGCAAGGGAGACCACAGAGGTCGCAAGGGAGACCTCAGAGGTCTCAGTTGCGACCTCTGGTGACCCCTAAATGACGTCCCTGGTGCTGTTGCTTGTGTATACTTGTTGGTGAATGGTCTTTCCTCGAGGTTTGTGTATCTCAGTGGTTAAGTGTACTGTACTTTGGTGGTTTTCAACTTCTGCAGCGGTCGATTTGGTTTGTTGTCCATTGCTGTCACTGCAGTAGGGCTCGTGGTCAGGGTAGTTAGTTTGGTTATGTGCTTCAGAGTGGCAGGCTCGAGGCCGTGGGTTGGCAGACCAGGTAAACGGTGTTCTGTACTATTGTTAGGGTTGAGTCTCTTGTGTTAGTAGCTCAATGCTGTGGCGGGTATTGTAGCCTAATGTTGAGGAGAGTAGTGCTTGGGCGTGGTAGGCCTAAGGTCAGAGAGTGGCAGGATCGGACGGAGGTGCTCTGTTTCCTTGAGTTGGGGTAGAAAGTTGGTTTGTAATGCGGGCATGCTGGTGCAGTCTGATTTTGTGTCATTAAATCTTCTTTGATACCTGCTTCAGGTTTATTTATTTATTTATAGCATTTATGAAACGCCCAGACCTCGGGGTATCACATTTATTTGTTGTTCGTTGAAAAGAGGGCAATGTGTTATACCCTCTTTCTTTGTATGCGTGAGTGAATGCGGTCACTGAGAGAATGTTGAGTGTATGGCTAGAATGTATACATGTGGAGCTGGTTCCACTGGCTCCACTCCTGGCAGTTGGAGAATGTAACCTTGGGTGGGGGGTGTCAGTGGCTACCCCCTGGGGCGCTGACACTTATCTAATCTCCTACCTTGTTACATCTTAATACAAGGAACATGTACCAACCTACATGATGTCTAAAAGATCCATCATTGCAACACCTTTGGCATCATGTCTGGGGCCTAATCTCATACTTCAGACTTGACTTTCTTCATTCCTTTTTTAACATCATGCTACTATCTGTATTAGACCTTCTTTCATCATTGCAGTTATGGCGCTCCAGAATGAACGAGACTCATTACACCCAACTGTTCTACCTGGAGCTAGACATTCCCACTCGCTTTAAGATGGGAGGGGCCTGCCCTGCCACACTGGGCCTCATTAGGACCCAGGCGGATTTCGCGGTGCTAAATGCACCGCGAAGCATGGCGGAAAGCCGCCGATAGCGCCATGGGGGTTGGCGGATTTACCGCCCCATTCCGACCTTGGCGGGGCGGTAAATCCCCAATCCCCATTCTGCCCTTCCCCATTTTTGCCCCATAGGGTATAATGGGAGTGGGGAAGGAGTTAATTACGCCACCGTAAAATACGGTGGCGTAATTAACAACGAGGTCCCGTAGCGCCATGGTTTTCTCCGCCTGGTAAAACCAGGCGGAAAAGGCCGCCATGGCGCTACGGGAACTCGTAGTATGGCGGAGAGGTACGCCATGCACTACGCTGGCGTAAAACCCTCTCCGCCAGGGTCCTAATGAGGCCCACTGTGTGATGAGCACACAGTGCATACTTCCTTCCACCATTCTGTAGTTCCAATTCACAACCCATTCAGCTTGGGATTGTGCCAAATTCTGGTATATTGTTCAAGAGCGCACTTGCTTACGAAGCCCTAAATCTTTTCATAGTGAATGGGACCACATTGTCTCCTACAAGTTACTTTAGGAATTACCCATGCACTTGCGTGATCCCAATGTCACTAGGCCTAGTAAGATCGTTGTCTTTGTCCTCCCTTTATTTCCCCTCCCATGCCTCATCGCGCCTTGAAACACTTGTGTATAGGCGCGTTATAAAAGTTATATCATATCATAACTCTCTGAGCTTAGACTGTCTCCAAAAAATTTACAATATGTCTAGTAAGGACCTCCACTACATACTCCACCACAATAGGCGACCCAAAGCAACACTTACTTAAAACCACCCCCTGCCATGAAATCCCCAAAGCAACCTTTTTCTATTTCATATCAGGATCTTTCATCGAATGCATGAGAGAAGAACTGGTGTGTGCAGTGTGTTGCTCCCAGAGCACTCAACACACTTTCTCTGTTGTCCACAGCTCATTGCCCATATTGGGATTCCTAAATGACAGTCAGACTCAATCTTTGAACATTGTCTCAATGACTTCATGTACAAATTGTATTAAATGCTTGAGGGTGTGGCTTGGAGGATCTATATGAACCCATTGTCTGACACTGAATGGGTGCAAAACCAATGGCCTCCACACAATCCATCCCCTGCACTTCTCTCACCTGCCTTTAGGCAAGCGTCTGTGGTACGCTGGTTTTCATCACAGTCAGGCACTGCCCCCCTCTATTCAACACCCAACGGTGCTCCTCAGACCCTAGCTACCAGATCTCCCACCCCTCTTCTTTTTGTTCAGCTTGGCCTCCCTTACTGCTGACCGCTTCTACCAGTTTACCAGATGAATAATCTAGCCCCACACCCACAGTTCCATCCCCTGCTCGCTCCCCTAAAGGATTATACTAAGTACCAGCCCCTAAACACATGACTATGGCAGGCAAAGCTTGAAATAGGCATCTGGGTTGTTTCCTGCAACTAGATACTGTTCAAAGTGTTCTTTTTGGAGTAGATGTCTGTCTAATAGTCACATTTCTCTCTCCCGGGCCTCAATGAATGTATGGCTACAGGTGGAATATTTGGTGGAGCCCGCTAGCCAAATTGGAATACACAATATAATTGTGAGAATGACATTCTCTTTCATTTTTTCATGATTGAACTTCATTTAAATAATTTGATGTCAAGTTTTTTTAAGCATTTTTAGGACTCTTTATGTGATGCTAATGCTCTTGTGCGGGATTTTTAGATTGTATTAATTGACTGATGCTTGTGTGGGATTTTTAGATTGTGTTAATTGACTGATGCTGTTTGTTATTTACCATTGACTATTAATTCATGCGTTTGTATGTTACAGTCTGAAAAGTTGTGCATGCAAATAATACACGCTACAATACAGAATCATCTGAATTGCATGTCCCAACCCATCCTCATAAGAATGTTCTAGAATATTCTGAACCCCGGCGACATGCGCACACTCATGTTCTGTTTAGGAAATAACTCCCTTGCTGCTGTGTCCCTAGCTAAGGACGCCTCCATCTGCCAGGCGCACTCACATCCACTGCTTACATACCTTAGCTCCCTACATTAAAATTCTGCAATGCATGGAAACTCATGTCATTCCTGACTTTGTAGCCCCACTGACGTGCCTGTCAGTTTTAGGGAGTCACTCACGTCTCGTGTTGTCTTTCCAGACAATATGCTTCCAATTTGTAGTATTATTTATTCAAACTCGGGGATGGCTTCAATTGGTCGTCATTTTGCAACCCTATGACCGTCAAGCTTGCCAAATCCACTGACTAAATAAGGTGTGCCCCAAATAGCTGCCAATGTCGTCTTTTTGGGGATTTAGAGCTTTCATGGGTCAACCCCATCACCCCCTTCCTTTTTTACTCGGCACAACCTTATGCAAGCTTCTATCATGATCCTCTGACTCAGCGCTAAGATGCTGTGAAAGATAATATGGGCCTGAAGGCAGCACACACCCGTGGTCTTCAATCTTTTTTGGCCTAGGCCACACTGAGCAAAATGTGGGCAGGCCGGCCCCACCCAAAAATGCCAACTAGACAGTCAATGGTTATTAACTATCGCGTACGGTCACAGCACCCTACTCCTAGTACAGTGCCTGAGATCCCCCACCTGCTCCCATCACAGTCTCTAGGCTCCCTCATCCCACTTCTAACCCAGTCCCTGGGCTCTCCCCCAACCCACCACAGACCGTGGGCTCTCCCCATGCTGCTCCCACCAATGTCCCTGGGCTCTCCTCATCCTGCTCCCATCACTATGCCATGGCTCCCCCCATCCTGCTCCCACCACAGTGCCTGGGCTCGCCCCGCTGCCAACACAGTCCCAGGGCCAGTGGCAGCTGGTGAATTTTTTAAGTGTAGGGGCATAATTATTTCTCACAGATATGCCCCAGCAACCAAGTGTACCGAGGGAGCCCAGGCCAATCAAGGTGCCATTCTTGCATTTTAGAGTATACTTTTAAAATACATTGGGTAAAAATCCAAACAGTTTGCAATTGGTGCTGGGGGGCTTCAGGGGCAGGTATGGAATTTTTTACTGGACATCTATAATAGAGGTCCAGTAAAAAGATATCATTCCTGTCCCCTGGGCCTCACAGCGCTTAACACACGCACACAATCAAGCCATTATATGTGTATGCAAGGCGCTGGTGGGCCCAGGGGAAAAATATGGTATTATTTAACTAGACTTGTATGAATGATGTCCAGTAAAATAATACCATCCCTTTCCCGTGGGCTCCACAGCGCCTCGGAAGGAGAGCTGATTTAGGCATTTAAAAATGCCTTTGTTGTGCAACCCCTCGTCCCCCACTCACCAAAATCAGCTCCACGGACCAACGTAAACACACACACATTCACACAGCAAGCACTCTATCATTCACACCCATTATCGTACACTCGTTACACAAGCATACACGCATCCATACTCATAAATAAATAAAAAATAAATTAACATAAACTTACCTTGTGCTCTGGTCCTGAAGTTTCCTCCACAGCGCTCCAGCTCCTCCGTCATGAACAGGAACCGGGAAGCAAAAGCTTCCTGGTTCCTACACAGTCTCGGAAGGATAGCTCAGGGGCAACGCACTACCTTGGAAGCAAGATGATGCGGAGCACTACAGGTTCGATCCCCAGGTCTGCGCTTAGAAACCTTTGGGTAATAAGCACGTTATAAATGACTTGTTGGCACTTGTCCAATTTAATACGCAAGGCAAGACAGGGTCCCTACCACATTCCTATAATTGGAAAACCTTTTAGTCTTTCATTTAATTATTAAACCCTTTATTTTACCAAAATGGGAAGTTATTCATATTTCATTTTCATGTAAAAAACATCATGTGACATTTCATACATACAGTATCAAAAACACATAAACATAAAAATGAAGAATACATGTTATGAATGGACCACACCATAGTTGCGTGGTACCCATCATAGTAGCCCCTCCTCCAAACAAAACCACAGTAGACCAGCCAACAATATTGTCTATTATTACAATCTTGTAACCGTGTACAAAAAACAAACAACTCATGCTCAATCTGCAAGTTCAAAAATTCAAACTGGGCTGCATATTAATGTAGTCCCAACACATCTTGGTATCTCATTTGTCGTGTTGTTTGGGAACATCAAGATTGTGCACTAAATTCACATAAATCCAAAGGTATATTATTTCATGGCTGCAGATCTTTCTCTTGTGTGCCAACTCGAGTTTCGGTTATATGGACATATTCATTTTCTTGGTGCAGCCTTCTTCAGGGCATATCATATTTCATTGGAGATGTTTAAAAAGGATCTATGTAATCACTGCACCGCCAAAAATGTCGACTACGAAAATGCTGACTTCCTTTACTGCGAGGCACAGTGATCACATAGATCACTTGTTCCCCGCATGCCCCTGCCTTCTCCACCCTACCTACTTACCTTTTCGACTCTCTGACGTGGGTCGGAACTATCACTGCTGGGATCTTTTTTCTTTTTTTTACCTTTTAACTTTTTTCTTTATTGTCCCCACTATCCATGTAATGGAAGCGGTGCACACCCCCCCCCCCTCAAACCTTGAGCCCATTACACCAAACAGGGAGAGCGGGGGACACACCTGCAACACCCGCTCTCCTTATTCAGTGTAATGGGAGTCTGAATTTTTGTATGCCGCAAAGGCGCAGTGTTGAATACGTCAACATTTTTTAGTCAACATTTTGATTTGATTCCTTTAAAAACATATCCACAGAAATATCTTATCATTTTGGTGCCCGAGACAATTTAAGCCAGTAGTATTTACATATGATATGATAGTTATGATATGATATGATCGTTTATTTATATAGCGCCTATACACAATGTGTTTCAAAGCGCTTCATGGCAAGGGAGGGAACAAGGGAAAATACAAAACATTCTTACAGGCCATGAACAACAAGAATGTGAAATTAACTATCGTACTCGGTCTAGCGACATTTCAGATAGTGCAAGTGCTAAGACACAGACAGGAAGGAAATGGGAACAGACCGGCGACTACCGTACTAGCCCGGACGACATTTCTGGTAGAGCTGGATAATTACACAAGGTGAGGGAGAGGGGAGGAGAGAGGAGGGAGAAGAACAAAACAAGCGACTATCGTACTAGGCCTGACGACATTTCTGGTAGAGCTGGATAATTACACGAGGTGAGGGACAGGGGAGGAGAGAGGAGGGAGAAGAACAAAACAAGCGACTATCGTACTAGGCCTGATGACATTTCCGGTAGAGCTGGATAATTACACGAGGTGAGGGAGAGGGAAGGAGAGAGGAGGGAGAAGAACAAAACAAGCGACTATCGTACTAGGCCTGACGACATTTCAGATAGTGCTGGTGGGGGGATAACAAGTAAGGGGAGAGACATACATTTGTTACTATCATACTAGGTCCAGGGACAATTCTGAAAGAGTAAGTGCACACAAAAAAGTAGTGGAAGGAGAGAGAGAGAAAGGGAAGAGAGAGAGGAGGAGATAATAGAATAAAAACAGTGAAAAGAGCAGAGAAGCAGAGGGGAGGGTGAAAAAACGTTCAAACTGCATTGTTCAGCCAGTGAGTCTGCATCACTGTTCTCATCTGAGGCTGTTCCTTGTATGGGTATTGTGGAAGAAGTCCAAGCCTTTTTATCCCTTGAATGGCCCTCAAGGCACCAAATCATTGAGTAGCTCCTCCCACATTTCTCCCACTCTTTTCTGAGCTTTCTTAATGAAGATTTTGAAAGATGGTTTTCTGTCTTGGAGATATTGCAAGAATTGCTCACCTAACATGGAAGCACTTACTTGAAGCTGCATTTCTGTGAGGTTCCAATACATCTGAAGTTCAAAACTGCAATGTTCAGCTAGTGGGTCTGCATCACTTTTCTCATGTGAGGCTGTTCCTGGTATGTAGTCAGGACAGAACCAGGTAACCGACCCACCAGCCTTCCGAGCCAGCCCAATCTTCTCAAAGGTGAACGTATTCCCGATGACTCTGTCCATAGCCCCCTTTATGTAATCGTGCAATACTCCATCTAATGGATCATGAGGTTCATTTGTATTGCCTCGAACTGTCCAAAATCTCTGTTGTTAGTAGTGCTGTAGTCACATGCTGCCCCCTTTCCAGCAGGCACTGCTTCTGCTTATGCCCTGCAAATAGTTTCTCTAGCTCATGCATACCCTGGTTCAGCATTCCGCCTAGCTGCATGGTGATCTGTGCTGTGCTCCTTCTGTGGGCCTTTTGCAAATGATGCTTTGCACTTGTGCCTGATGCACCTTCACTTGCCACCCATCCCTTCCACCTTCTAGCTAGAGATATTTTTCTCGTAGACATCTCATAAAGAGCCAGTACTGAAATACTACTGGTTGCTTCCATTACCACCATATTCATAATGAGGGTGCTGATCTCTTCACCCTATTGGCCGTGTTCTTCTGAGCATTCCATAATTTGCAGGTGATAAAAGGCGGTGCTGCATTTTCTGCCCTGTCTCCAGCCCTTTCAGAGCTCCGTATGATCTTGGCTTCAATAAATGTGCCAAGTTGGTCCTCCTCCACCAATAGGTTTTTGGTCATTGTTGTCTATTTGTTAGTAGTCTTTTTCCACCTGTGTATGTTTTGCTTTTACACCTTAAGTGAGTGGTTCGCTTTCTTTTCAGAATTGTATCTGATATGTCATCTCATCGAAATGCAGCAAGTCTCTGCCCTTCCACAGTGCATGCCTACAGTAAGCATCAGGGGGAGTCAGATCTGATTGTATGTTACAATGTAGCTATGCCTTCTGTAGGAGCTGCACCTTTTTCGAGTTCCTACTTAGTTCCCTACACCTCATGTGGAAGTAGGTTGATGTCGCAGTCAGGGCTAGGATATATTAATTAGGGACTCTCAGAGAGAAACCACTTTTGAATGCTTTACCTGACTTGTTCACACCTTTGTTGACATTTAGTCTTACTCGTTTAAGTGCAAAACAGAATCGAGGGGGCTCTAGTTAGGGGAGCGTGGCCTAAGTATGGGTGGGATACCCCACCCACCTGTACTTAGGCCACGCCCTTTAACTAGAGCCCCCACCCCGCCTATGGTGGATTGAGGGTGTGGCAATTGCTTCGCTGGGGTCCATGGTGTCATACCTTTTAGTGCACCCAGCCTCTCCTTTTATATTCCTAAATCACAGACTCTGGGCCCCACTGGCAGACTGCCTGTGTGGGAGTCGGAGCATGTAATTAAGAAACAAAGGAGATGCCGCACACACCAAAGGTATGCTAGCAGAATGTCCCAGCTGTCCTCCTGTTTCTTAGTGAGAGGAGATAACCACCAGCAGGCAGCCCTTTCGCCCTACACCTCCCCCACAGGCAGCCCTTTAGCCATGTGACTCACTGAACCTTGAATGAAAGTTAGCTCCTCTCATTAAGAAACAGAAGGATATCTGGGGTGCCCAGCTTCTCCTATTGTTTCTTAGTGAGGAACCAACCCCCAGCAAGCAGGCTTTTCACTGATGGTGTTGCATGGCTAACAGGGCTGCCTGATGGGGTCGGCGTACTTGGGGCTAGTTGAGGAGTGGGGGACCACCGGCAGGGCCCCAGCTCGGGAGACCTTTTTGGAGACGGCTAGGGATTCGACCTTGCTAGCCCTGGCCCACTTAAAGCCCTGGTCTTAACCATTCCAAACTATGGTTCAAGAAAGCCCAGGAGGAGATCCTTGCTGCTTTCCATAGGTCACGCTTATTATCCTCACTTCCTGTGGATGAGACGCCATGGAGGTGGGTGGCCTTCGTGATGCCTCTGCAGTGGGATGGGAGGGTAAACATTCTAGGGGCAGGGGCTGCATAGCTCTTTCTCCCAGCTGTTCCATGTTGGCCCCCTCTCTGCTAGATTCAATGAATTCACTGGCTCATGCCTAAGGTACCATGGACTAAATCCACATCCCATTTTGAGGAAGTCACAGAATCTTAGTGCTCTTAGTCCAGGTATCATCGGGGACCCTCATAAGAGGGTCTTCTTCATAGCTGATTTCCGGTTGAGCGCCTGTTTAAGGCATGCCAAAGTTGAACTGGCTTTATTGCCTGCATCTTTGTGCCCCTTCGGTGTATGGTTTATGCGTGACAAGTCAGAGCATGAGGCGGGCAGCTTGGGCATACAGGTGCCATGTGGGCATTGCCAATATGATAGCTGGAGGGTGCAGGTTTGAATCTGGCAAGGCCAAATCAGCCTGCCATCCCTCCGGTCCTTAAATGAGTACCAGCTCCGCGTGGGGAATATTAATTGTGGGCCAAAAATGATATGCACATTGCTTTAACGACACAGCACTTTATAAATAACAATGTCATATGTCAATGTGAATAATTCATCATACTCTGTGATGTAATCCGTCTATGTTTCTGTTCTTTGCAGTTTGTAAAACTCGCGTGGCCCACGGAGCCAACTCCCATGAGGTGAGTGTGCCCAACTGCCCACAGGAGTGCTAAGCAGTGGCTTCGCTAGGGGGGGCTTGGGGAAGCCGGGCCCCCCTGTCAAACCTTGTGCCCCCCCCTTGTACCCCCCTACCTAAGACGAGCAGTGACCATGTTCTCCCCCTACTTTTGTCTCTGCCCCCCTACTTTTGTCTTTGGCCCCCTCTGTGCCCCTCCTAAATTTGATTCCTGCCACTGGTGCTAAGCTCTGTAAGATTCGAGGCACGCACGCGCCTCCGGTGTGAGGGACCAGGGGGAGGTGCCCGGGGCCACTGCAGATTGTTTAAATGATGTAGGGTTTGCAAGGTTGCACAAGTCATCACCCTGACTGCGTCCTCGAGCACACCTGTAATCACCTTCCTTCTTAATCTGTCAACTGAAATTGAATGATGTTATTTTCAGACTGCCTGCGTGCTGTAGAGGCGAATCCTTACAAACAGGCGTTTCCCGGCCAGGCCTACTGCACTATATGCATGTAGTAAAATAGAACTGTCGTCATCTGTTATTCTTATAGTGTTATCCGCCCCACAGATCAGGGGCGTCAAACCACTTTGCAGCATTTTATAATGTTAAGGTTACAGCACACAGCTATTAAGAAGCACTTTACAAAACGTGTAAAAATACACGTGAACTGATAAAGAACAAAGGGGCATGACGCCAGAGAAAGGACGCTTCTGGGGGGCCGGGGGGGGGGGGGGGTGACAAGGATTCCAGAGCACGAGAACCGTGCAAGGATTAAAGGTAAGGAATGAGGGAGGGGTTGAAAGTATGCGGAACATGGGAGGGCGGAAAGACCAATGAGACAAACGAGGCAGGAGGAATGAAAGAGAGAAGGCGAAGGGACGTACGAATGCAGGCGGGGGCGGAGAGGAGGAAGAGGGTGAAAAGCTCGGTCATTTAGGGGTCATAGGTCACAAGGGACGCTGGGCTTTCAGAAAAGTAATCTACTGGCTCCCTATCACCTACAGGAAGGGAGACACTGACAGATGTGTGGCCCACCTTTACATAAGGGAAAACCCTTTTGTTCAGTATAATGGCTTAGGACTAATATGTTTTACACTGATACGCCCCAACAGTTTCTCATTCCCTTCCATCTAGCTGTTTAGAGAGTCTGCTGTCTGCACATTTCATATGCTGAGATTTAGGTGGTTAGAGGAAGCACACTAGGAGGTGATAGTGAGGAATGTATTCTGGATTTTGTTCAGATTGATGTTATGATATTTTGTATTAAGAAAATGTTTGTCTTTTTGTAGAAATAAACTTTGTACAATGCATACTTGCAGAAATGAAATTAGCCCGACACAATGTGCATAGAATCTAAAGAAAGGCTGTATAAGAAGAAAATGAGAACCTGAAATAGTGAAAGGTCAAAAAAAGACCAATTAATAATCTAATTGGTTTATGATATAGAGTTCCATGAATTGTTATTCATTAACTGTAACAAAGCTAAAGAGACATTTGGGGAAAAAAATGGATGGAGAAACTGTTGGGCATATCAGTGTAGAAAACAAGTGTGGCCAACCGGCCTCCCAGAAACCAACACGGATGTCATGGGAGCGCCGTTTAATGGTTTTGCACACCATACATCTGGTAGTTTTCACCACTGCGACCAGCCCAATGTAATAATAATCACATTAATAGTAATGTGCTCTTGTATGCCGCTACTCTGCCAGTTTTGTTGACCTCACTGCATGTGACTCTGTATGAGAAGAGGGCGGGATGGAGGGGGTTATTAGTGGGATTGCGGGAGAAGCAGGCGTGAGACCTGCGGTGTTCATGGTTGCATCATGCAGGTCTAGGCGTGTGTGGCTGTATGCTTCTGTGGGTTTGGCGTAGTTTGCGTTTGGGTATGTTAACTCAAGGGAGAACCCAAGGACTGCAATTCTAATGGGTCCTTAGAGCGGGAGGGGGATGAGTACTAGGAGCTGGTGGATGCCGTGGCTTACTCCAAAGATTTTTTCCTGAGTTTGTACTTGCAGCCGGTTGGTAGAAACAGTGAGGCCCGTACTCAAGGGGCCCAAAGTGCAGTTCTGTTTGTTTTTGTTGTTGTTTCAACTCACTTGGTGCCAGTACATTTCATCAAATGTATGTAATTCTGTTGTCTTAGTTGAGTAAAATAAGTAGGATCCTTACATATTCTTTAGAGTTTCATTGTTGGTTTATTGTGCTTTCTCATGGTTTCAAGAAAGTGACGCCGACACATGTGTCGACCTTACAACAGGTCCTATCAAGGCTGGATTGGTAGTAAATGTAGCAGCTCTTGGGTATGGGCTGGAGGCCTCATGGGTTATCCATATCGGATGTCTCTTTATCTCTGGTTAAGCGTATCAATAGTCTTAGCTTAATGGATCTGATCAGCTCACGATCGGGTTCCTCGTAACGTTCTGCTCTGCGTTGGAAAGCAGTGTTGCCTGCTAATGGCAGGGAGAGGCTGGGAGAGAGGTAAGATGAGGTGCCTACACCATAGCGTGTAGTATTCCTGTGGTGTTGACAAGGCCCATGATTTCCTTCAGTAGGGGGAGTGTGAGGGTGCAGTAACATGAAAGTGTGAGACTTTTGATGGAGGTTGATTAGTCGGGAGGAAGAGTTGTAGGGGCAGGGTAGTGGAAGTGATGGGGTAGACGCTAATATAAAGGCGGCCGAGTACTGTCGTAGTGTATGGTTGTGGTGAGGTGGGTAGGAGGATTGTTTGAGGTTTTCTGTGGAGGATGTTGGGTTCCTTTTTGGTGTTCATTATGGTAGGCTAGTTGGTTTGAGGATGAGTTGTTCAGTGGGCGGAGCATGAACCAAGCAGGTCTATAAATCAGGGTGGAGTGGGGGGTTATTGAAGGGACAGGTTTAAAGGTGCTTTCTGAAGGTTAGGTGAAGAAAACAACAATTACGCAAGTCCAAACCATATATGTCAAAAATATTCACAAAATTCAAAATTATACATAATCTGCATAGAACAACACATAAGTCATAGGCATATAAAACAAACGTTATATAATAGAAGCAGAATAAAAATTACATACATGTTAAGGATGCAGATAGTGACTTGCCTACAGCACTCACACCTGACCAAACAGAACAAAACCAAATCAAAAAGCATCCAGCTGCAATCAACATACAGAAAAATGACCAGTCACCACACTCTATCACAACGATACAAATCTCAAACACACACCTTTACAAAGAAAACGGTGGCAAACAAAATGACCACCTGGCACCAACTTCTCGAATACGGTGTGCCACTACTCTTTAACACGTAGTACATGATACTCTAACATCTACGTGTAGTTCTATGGCATATTATGCAATAAACATTTGCCAACTCGAGTTTTGGCTCTTGGGTCAGTTGTTGATTTTAAGAGACCCAGGCTTCTTCAGGGCACAAAACCATCAGGGTGGTCAGGTGCATCAATTCTCTTCATCCTCCAGTACAGCACACACATGCGGGGGCTCCAATACTGGTTATTGTTGAATCAACCACACACTCAGGCAGCTAACCCCAAACTGGCTTCACGTTGTTATAGGGCAACACGACACTGTATCTTTGTCATGGATGAATTCTCGGATCGCTGCCATAATTCTGGACACTATGACCGGCGCCGGTGTTGGGAACCTATAGACTGCCTCGCTGCACTGAACGTTAGGTGGTCTTTCCCTGTATGGAGGTATTTGGGTACAGAGTTTCAGAGAGTGATATGATATGATAAGTCATTTATAACGCGCCTGCACACAAGTGTTTCTAGGCGCGAAGGTGGTTACTAGAAAGGAGAAAGAGGAGCCTTCATGTCATTTTATTTGAATGATGCCAACATTATCGCTATGTTCTTGATGGTATGTAGTGCAAGAATGTCCTTCAGGTGTAGTCCAGGCCTTTGCGTAGTAGGAGTAGTGTTTCGTAAAGTAGAGTTTGACGTGGATACACATTTTGCAGTGTTCAGAGGGCTGGGGTGATGTGTTTGTGTCTTTTGCGTCTAATTAGTAAAGTGGCTACTGCATGTTAGGCACTTTATAATCTCTTGAGTAGATAATCGGGTAGTTCCGGATAGAGGCTGTTGACATAATCACGTCTTACTAGTTCCAGGGAGATAAGTCCCATGGTCCTGTACGTGAAGCTCGGGTAGGGCATGATGCATTGTAAAAAGAAGAGTTGGGAAAAGTAACGCCTTCAGATGGTCTTGACCTGTGGTTCTAGTGTGAGGTACCTCTTCTTGTGGCTCTCAGATTTCTCACAGTAGGTGTAGTGGGGACTGGGCAAGGTCCCATTGCTTGTGCCAAATCAATTGGTGTGGAGTTGGATGGTGTGGTTCCACTGATCATGAGCTCTGTTTTGGATGGGTTGAGCTTAAGTCTGCTGGCGGTCATCCATGCACACATCTATATGAGATAGCTGTGTCCGCTGTTTGGTCATTTGTGATTTTGTAGACAATTTGAGTGTCAACTGCATAGTTGGAGCAAGTGATGCCTGTGTCGCTGATGAGTTCCAATAGGGGGGAGCATGTATATTGTGAAAAGAAGAGGTGAAAGGCTGCAGCCTTGGAGTACTCTGGATGTCAGGTTGCAAGGAGAGGATCTGAAGGGGGCGTGTTGTTGCGTGTTATTTTGTTCTCCCAGTCAAGAAGGATACATAATCGGCATGGCAGTGATTTGGTCCCATCTAAAGATCAGGGCCAGATTGTTCAAGAGGTACACTAGGTAATTAATCATGGGCTGGAGAGCTGGGGAGCTGTAGTCCTGGTCAGGGATCAGGTCTAGATTATCCAATAGTCAGACGAGGTAAGTGGTTAGGAGCACCCAAGTTTAGGAGACGGACACAGGTTCGAGCCTGTACCCCCACCTTACTACATTACTACAGTAGTGCTGTCTGCAGCTGGTGTAGGCTCTTCATTATGGAAGGGTTCTTGTGCAAACCGGAGCAGTAGGGGAACAAAATCATATGATCATCAGTGATTACAATTGTTACAGAAAACGTGGGTGTGATTTTAGGGGGAGACAAGGATGTGTGTCCCGCCTCTCCCAACTTTTGTGGCACAACATTCTGTCCCACTCATTTGGCAGCGGCCCCTTCATTTAGATGTCATGTCCCCCTGAACATTTTTAGCAAAGTAACTCCATTGGAAAATGGCATACGATGTCCGCAGCAAACCTATTCTAAAAAAATAGAAGAGATTTACTTTGTCTGGAGGAATAAAGCACTGATCCACTTGCTGAGTATTTGTGAAAGTTAAAAACAACTTGCACATGGTTTTGGAACAGGCTGAGGATTGGCTATTCAACTAAATTAATTATAGGTTTGGTGAAGTTTTTAGTAATGTTTCATACATTTTTGGATGAAATTGTGTATTTAAATTGATGGGGCGATTAGTCAAAACTATTTCCGTTTGTATTGGATTTTAGTGTAAACGTATTATGATTGCATGTTGTTTAATGAAATAAATCTGTAAGTGTATATTTATTGTCTTGTTGTGTGTTAACTTTTTATAAACTAGAAACATAATAACAAAACAACTTGAATATAAAATAATAGACCATGAAATCCGGGAAATTGTTGATACATTATGCCAACCAAGTTTGTTTTGTTCCATAAGAAAAACGGGTCCCAAAGTACTTATCCCTAGAGACTCCATGAGTATGTAATCCAGCACTGCCAAGTATCCTTTGCCCCTCACCCCAGTGGCAGGGGTCCCTATATTTAATGGACCTTTCAATTGACTGAGCCAGGTGAATCATTATCACTCATTAATGTAGATTAGATTTAGCACTTGCAGTTTGTGGCATGTTTTCTGTATTTACCTAAAAAAAGAGCAAGTTATAGAAGAGTTGAAATCCACAACTGTTCTTTCCAAATTGACATGCACCCCTTCAAAGACACATAATACATGGAAAGCTGTAGCTGGATCCAATCACCCTGCCAAGAATTCATATTTTTTTCCAGATGAACCCCAATAATTTTGAGCACAAAAAAAATAGAACACAAGTTGGTGATGCTTTAAATATATGTGTGTTTTTATCAAGAGCCTGGTGAGAATTCTTCAGAATCTGATCTTTAAGTATCGGGGAACATGGACACTTGACAGAGCACGATGAGAAACATGTATGACGCTTTATTCACGCTTTCTCCTTGATCTTTACAGATGTCCCTCATCTTTAACCAAGAGGGTCTTCGGGAGCTCAAGCCCCCCTGTTTGCTACAGAGCTTCATCAACCACAATGCTGTTCTCTTCAAGGTCTTCGTGGTGGGCTCCGAGTATTTTGTGGTGCAGAGGCCATCGCTAAAGAACTTCGCTGTTGGGGAGTCAGGTACCCCTGAAACTTTCCTATGGTCGTTGAGCTGTCCTTTGTTAGGCCAGTAAGTATGTCCGCATTCGGCAGACATTGACATCACCCGACTGGTGTATGGTAGATAAGATAAGCATCTACGTCACTGGTGGCCAGCAGAGCTCTAGCAGGAGTACATTTACTGAAATCAGTCCGGGTCATGTATGCGGATGGAGAGAGGCAAGATTGGGGCTCACAAAAGTGGTAATCATCATGTACTAGTGACATGTCAGACTGAGCCAATGGCCGCAGGAATGCCACTGATGGGTAGCGGTGAAGGTTTGATGATGTAATTGTCTGTGGTAATGCTGGTACTGGTACCCGTGTGGATGTCAAAGAGTAACTGGTAGAATGGATGATTGATATGCTGGAAGAGTTGACAGTACTGGCCTTGTTACTGCATTGATTTCATCTTTGGAGGTAGCAGAATATGTATTAATCACATATTGGAAATGTTCTTGGCTGTGAATAGATCCTGTAGTGCTGCCAGTGACACTTCTATCGCTGATGGTTGTAGCAGTGATGGGGCAATTAAGGTTCCATGGGCCTTCATGTTAGTACGTTGGGTGTGGTTGCATTGATATTGAATACGGATGGTGGTGAAGGTGTGTTGGATTGGTGGTGAAGGTGTCCTGGTGATACTATGGATGAGGAAGTTCATTGCAAGGGATTGTTGCTGCTGCTGAACGTCTCTATTGATTTTGGTACTGTTGAGAAAGGCAATATTAAACCCATTGGACCACACATGTTGAAGAATTGATGCTGATAGGGCAATCCTGGCAATAAGGTTGTTTAATATAGGGTCACTTTGGCAAGGGGTGACTGCAATGATGGATATATTAGAAATGTAGGTATTCAGTTCTAGACATTGGTGTGTGAGGGCCACAATAATAATGACTTTGCGCAGATTGATGATGGATCATGGTTCCGAGGACATCAATATATGGAATCATTGTACACTGATACACTTTAAGAAAAGGGGAAACAAAATTACCCTGATGTTAAATTTTCCTTGTTTTTTTCAGAGAGAAAGACAATCACCTTTAACAGCCAGGATGTTTCCAAACCGGAGTCCTGCTCACACTTGTCTGAGGTGAGTACTCATTGTTGCCATTTTTGTTTCTGCCTAAACCTGCACGCGGGCCGCACTTGCTGATATATTCAATTTTTGTGGTAGCCTGTCTAATTTTTCACTCAAATAAAATATATTTATTCTTTCCAATCCCTGATAAAAATCCATTTGTCCAATTCATGATAGCGTGACATTTTGGAGATTATGGTATTTTCTTGGTATTCCCTGTATAACAGTCTGATTGGAGGATTCAGACCTTAGCATGAAGGATGTGTGAGATTTGCACCTAATGCATTGTGTCGAAAGCGGCCTCTGTATTGTCTGCTCGCTTAACAAGGTTAGAGGTACCGGTTGACACACGTTTCTCATGTTCAGAGGTTTCTGGTGCATAGCTGCAGAACAGCGGAGCGGAGTGGAGAGTAGCGGCATCTCGGAGTCTCAGCGTCTTGGAGTCTCCCGTTCTATCACCATAGAACTGAGATAGGGCAACTCGCAGAGCTGTATGGCCATGACGCCAACATCTACCCCAGGCACGGGAGCGAGGACTACGTGGTCCATTTTCTCCCTTTCTCGGCAGTAGTCCAGCGATCTAGGTTTAAGACAGGGAAATGGAATTGAGCTAATAGGGCAGAGCAGAGTGTGTTGTGCTATTGTCCACTACTGTATTCATATGTGCCTTTACGTGGTGGGACACATTCTGAAATTCATACACTGAGAGATCCCAGAATCCACTCTGCACCCACACAGCTCACGCAGTTATGTAGACACTGTTTGTATATTGTTTGTCTATATTGTCTATACATAAGGGCACTGCCCTCAATAAGTCTGTTTGGCTTTAATAATAATAATAATGCTGTCTTCCGAGCTGATATCATTGTTGGTGAATCAGCGTTTAATCCACTAAGGGAAAGGGGAATTGCAATGAGCAAACACCCAAGGATCCAGTCGAAGGCTCCATCTATAAGATCACCTAAAGCATCAACGTTTTCAAAATGTAGGGTGGCAACCGCTAACCCTAGATCTAAGAAGCTGAGCATAGGGCACTCTTAACCACCTACTTCAAAGCTCAAACCTACCAAACTCAAGGAGACCCTGAGTGGAGCGGCATCAATGCTGTCTCACTCAATATTACGGTGGGTTCTTCAGAGCCAAAAAGAGGTAACGTTGCCCTCTCTTCCGGATACCAACTCTAGCCCGAGTATCAGCTTTAATCTGGATCACACTGGCATCAACAACACTGTTGTCTCAGCCATCCCCGTAGAGGGTTTGGGTGGCCTGGAGGATGAGGAGGGTGAGGACGTTGAGAACGTTGAGATAGTTGCAGTGGCAGGTGAAGGAAAAGGCAATGATCCATTGCCGAAGTTAGGTCTCCAGCATTCATTTGTGCAATCATGGACTATTTTCCTCATTCCACACATACCTGAAAAGGGGAGCTTGATAGTAACTGGGAAGGTGAATGGGGGTCAACATCAAAACAACAGTTCTAGCAAAGGTTAGCCCATCCTTCCGAATTTGTACAACACAGCAGATGTGACCACGAAACTTATTGAGTCCTCCAGCTCTGTTGAAGAGTTTTTGCCACTAGTTGATAGTAAATTAGTAAAAGAGAAAAGTGCTATACATGGAGGTATCTCCCCCTCAAATTCTATCTCTGAGCAGGACCCTCTGATCAATCGGGTTGGCCGCTGAATTGATGAACTATTGAACTCCTGCCAGCAATTGGGAAATGTATTTGTTGAACGGGAAGACGGCCACCTGCTGGTACAAACAACGGCTTTGGAGTCTGGCACAAAAGGCATATTAGCAGCACAATCATCCAAACACTCCAACAGTCAAGCACATTTACAACAGCCAACTGCCAATTTAATTCACAATTCAAGAAGTGAATGACAAGCTGAATATCCCATTGCCCCCATAGTAGAGCCCATGGATCTCACCCGAAGCCCAGAGCATAAGCAGATGAACAAAAGTGTAAAGGTAAGTCATGTTCAAGCTGACCAAAATCCAACCGTTGTAGGCCCAGGCATAAACTCTGAAGCAGCTAACATCCAGCAGTCGGTGAAAATGATCGAGCACGAACTGGGATATTGCTGCAAATGCAGGCCTGATTTGAGCTACTCAGATAGCTCTGGCGAGGCCTCTTTGAAGCAATCGACAATGTGGCTTGTTAAAAAAGAAATCCTAGACAACATGTGTAATGGTTTTTTAAGGATAGAGGCCTTTGGCAAAGACGTATTTCAAGTAGTTGGAGCCACTACAGAAGAATGCATTCAAGACCGAATTTTACTAGAGAAAAGTTTGGATTTAATTAATGACATAGTAAACCAAGGTAGGCCAAGATATGATAAAACTTTCCCACCAAGAAGAAGAGAGCTTGTCAAAAATCGGTCAAACAGGCATGATGCATTTGTGGTATCCTGCTCCAACATAGAGGAAATACCATTACAACATGGGTTACGACCCCCCTCTTTGAGAACGGAACACGAGACTTCAGATACAAGAACCACAAAGCACTCTGTCGAACTGGTGGTTATTGGGACCTCCAAAATCACCAATCTATGCAAGCACTGCAGGGCTGCTGTCTTCAAAAGCCAGCAGAAAAACATCCCGATTGCCAACTGAATCAACAGAGATCTCCCTACATTCTTGATCCAAAACCTTATAATAGTTTAACCCAAACGGAAAATCTAATAGCACATCTTTGTGTCCCGCTTAAGAAAAAGGAAATTTAAACCTGGTTATAAGTGTTTAGGTGGACCAACTGGAAGGATGGAGAAAAAAATAACATAATTTGCACTTTCAAGGGCTCGTTCCATGAAAAAATAAATGCATATAGATGAAGATTGGACAAGGTATTAAGGGAAAATCTGGGCATCATTGGGGAATCTAATAAGATGATACTGATGATACGTATACTGTCTGACTGTATGTACTGTGGCAGGTGCAGTATAAGAGCAACGTTCGTAGATGCAAGCAATACATTTTGGAACAAAAATGTAACTTGATCGTTGCAGGGAACTGAAGTTTTCTTAGACAAGGGCAACCAGCAATGTCATCTTCATGAACACTGGTATTTGCCCATGCTTGCGCAAAAAAATAAAGAAGGCAATACTGCTGGAACAGACATTTATATGGAATCCGGGCTCAGCCCGATTACCCAAAATGTGTTGGTCCAGCTGAAATCATGGACTTGGCTCCCTCAGCTTTGGAGAGAGCCCTGAGTAATTCAACGCGACCTATTCCCTCTATATAAGCCAAGGACCCAGTTTATAATACAGCTAATGGGTGTCACAAGCAGGGGATCTAACAACATTTGTGGCAGGGGGTGGGTGCCTTAAGCTATTGTCCTGGAACATTGCTGGCTTGAATCCCAAGCTCAGGGACCCTGAATTTGTTGACTATATATCTGGTTTTGATGTCTTACTTTTTCAGGAGACCTGGGCTTTTGGAAACACACGCCTCCAAAATGTCAAAGGGCACTTCGTTTCAACATCCCATAGTAAAAAAGGGAGAAATAGTGGTGGTTCTTGCAATTTATGTCGAAAACCTACTAAGCTCGAAATATAGCTCAGATTCCCCCACAAATACAGTGTTAAGGGTTAATATTGTCATGGAAAGTCTGAAGCATGTATTATCTGTCACACATTTTTACAATGCTTCCCAGCACAGATCCTCTGGATCAGATATTACTTCTCTGTTCAACTATTTGGATAATTTAAGTTTTGGCGTGCACTCTGAAGACACACCTTGCTCATTTGTAATAGTAGGGGGTGATTTTAATATAAGGCTTGGTGTTTGCCAACTAACACAGGAAGGCAACCGAGAAGTAGACACTGCACTAAACATGCCTGACCAGTTATGGTTGATGGGAAAACAAATAAACACGGAGCAAATTTCCTGAGTCTCTTAGTAGATTGCAGATTGCGTTCCGTAAATGAAAGGCTACTGACGGATAGACCTGGGCACCATACTTATAGCTCTTCTAGGTCTAGGTCAACAATCGATTATTTCATAGTCCATACACTCGACTGGAGGAATTTGCAGGATCTAAAAATGTATCAACGCTGAGAGGGCGAACATGATCCTATGATTTCATTGATTTTTTATGGTAACATCAACAATACAAACTATGATCGCACTAATTTAGGCGGTGTTGGCTGTGCTTCGATTGTTAGTAGGAAACACCTAAATTTGGCAGCAATGGAAGGAGAATCTTGCTCTAACAAGATAATGGCGGCCTGCCTTCCTTTTGTTGAGCAATGTTGTGCCACTAAGGGGACAGACTAAGCACTCTCATGCATTTATAGGAGTATTATACATATTTGTCAATTTAGCATGACTACTATCCCTTACTCAGGAAACCGGAAAAAAACTTCAATTAGCATGATAAAACGAAGATTGCAGAAATTTCATAGTCATAGCTTCTGAAATTAGCAAAGATTTCAAATCAAAATAATGTAGAGCTGGCCCTAGTGAGACTTCTATATAAAAAAAAGCTCTAAATCATGCAAAGGAGCTATGGAAAATTCAACGTTGGCATGAATTGGAAGAAGCAGCGAAAAACCTAATAAATACGACTTTTGGAAAATAGTTTAATTTGGCACTCGTCCTCCCAGAGTCGAATCAAATGAGTTCCCTGCCTCTTTAGCCTGGACTAATCACTTTTCGAAGTTGTTCGGTGGAAGCAGTGATGAAACAGCAGAGACAATAGATAGAGGTTTAGATCAATTTTATGTAATAAACAATGGATCTGTTCTGGAGCTTCAGGTGTATGAAATAAGAGAAGGGTTGTTTTCCATTGCTCCTGGCGAATCCACTGTCCCAGACCAAGTGGTGATAGATCTATTTAGGAAGGAGCTCTTAATATGGGTTCCGGTATTTACCAACATTTTTAATACATTTTTGGCTTCAAGTATTTTCCCAGCAAGTTGGAAGGAATCCATAATAATGCCAATATTTTAAAAAGGTGAAAAACGTGATCCTAGTTGTTACCGCCCCATATCTTTGATCGACGTCACCGCAAAATGGCTTGGCAGGGTGATATATTCACGCATACTGAAATGGATAAAAGAAAATTGCATATTGTCCGAGGAGCAATGCGGCTTTAGGACAGGGGTTGGCACTGTAGAGCAAATTATGAATCTTAGTATGCTTCTAGATAAATACACTAAAGCATATGGAAGCCCATTTTTTCTAGGATTTATGGACCTTAGTCAAGCGTTTGATAAGGTAAACAGAGAAAAGTTGCGGCATCTTTTACACTCCATAGGCCAGCCAGCATCCATATTGAAAATACTTATTTCTTTACACACTGGCCTGAAAGCAGCGGTAAGGTTGGATAACGTAGGAAAACGAACCCCCTCATTCCACATCTTATGTGGGGTTAGACAAGGATGCGTCCTTGCCCCCCTACTATTCAAACTATACGTCTGCAGTTTGGCAAATGAACTAAACAAAGCCACAAAGTATACACGAGAGTGAATACGAGAGTAAGGGGAGAAACATTACTGTCTTGCCCTTTGCTGACGATTAAGTTTTCTTGGTTCGTACTCCACTAGCATTACAAGATATTGTTTTTGCATATGCTAAATACATGGGCAGTAGAGATCTGTTAAAACATAAGAAAATCTAAGTTTATGCGAGTGGGTCCGCAGACCAAAAATCTACCCCCCATTCTAGTTTCAGGACAAAAACTTGACTGTGGGAAAATATTCACTTACCTAGGGGTGACAGTTAATAGCATAGCTAATTGGTCAGATCATATTGTTGAGGCCACACAATTCTCTCAGGCATGCGGCGCCTTATATAGATTTGGCTTGGAGATGGGTGGCTTAACTATTAAACCAACACTAGACATTTACCGTGCCAATCGGTTCACAGCGTGTATTTACGGTGCATAAGTGTGGGTGGGGCCTGTGTCCTTCTCAGTTGATCCAGGTTAAAGAAAACATTTCTTGCTGGCATTTTGGGGGCTGGTACGAGCTCCTCAAGTTATTTGCTCCATCAAGTAAGCCTGGATTATATAATAGACCACATAAGCCTAAAACTGGTGTTGTTTCGGATAAGAATATTGGCGCAAACTGACACTCACCTAGCGCATGAAATTTTACAAGAACTTATGTCCTCGGACATCTGTAGAAAGATTAACTGGCTGAAAGAACTGGGCAACACATTTGATAGTCTTGGTCTGCTGGGTATTTACGCTGCCCTCTAGAACCAATATTAATTTAGTAAGGGAAAAATACATGAAGTACTGACGGGAGCAGCATACCCTCATTGAAATGAAGAACTGGTCGGTCTCCAAGTATTTGAACAATGGCTGTAGTGGGCTTAATGCTGACTATGTGCGTTGGTTTTACCAGAAGCGAATAACGAATATCTTATTTCATCTGAGGGTTGACCGTCTTCTATCACTAATTGGTGTCTGTGGCAGCATACATACAGTTATAAGTCAAAAAATAGTTTTTAAAAAACAGATTACAAAAAAGACCGATTTAGAAAGACCGCTCTGAGACCACATAGAGCGGTCTTTCTAAATCAAACTTTCAGCCCCTGTGACGCACACAAGTGTGCTCAGGGGCTGACAGACATGGCGAGACACAGAGGACGGAGCGTCTGGTGAGTGTGTGTGTGTGTGGGTGTGTGTGTGTGTGAGAAAATGCGTGTTGGAGAAGGGCAAGGGTAGAGGGGAACAACATTTGTGTGTTTGTGTGTGTAAGTTGATGGTTGTTGGTGGAGTGTGGTGGCAAGTAGGAAAGGGGGGTCAGGGGTGGAACCCCCTTATATAAAAACAAACACTCTGCCATGTGCTTTTTCTGCTTTCTGAGGTCCGCACAAAATCGACCGAAATAAATCGGTCTTTTTTATGTGTGGCCTTCAAAAAGCGGAAAAGTGGCATAGAACCATTTTACCTCATGATATGGCCCATTTTTTGTTTTTAGGTCAGTCTTTTTATGTACCAAGAAAAACGTTTTTAATACCAGTTCTAAGGATGTTAAATTGCAGGTCGATTAAAGAGGCATTGCAACGCACACTCTCTTTACCATCCAGAGAGGTAGCAGCGGCTCTTTACATGTTTTTAGAAGCATATGTTTGCCGCGTCATGCAGACTTGTTGCAAAATAGAATGTGTCTGTAATGAGATACTTACCATGGTTTTTTATTGGAATGGCATTGTATTGTGATTTAATAACTTAATGTATTTTGAATTTTTAAAGGTCTAACTTTTGCATGTTGTCTTTTATGGCGCCATGCTTCGAAATAAAGATAAAGAAAAATTGATTGGTGTAGGATGTGCCCCATAGGCAATCACATCCACGTCAGCCAAAGTGAATTATATGAGTAGGTCTGGGGGCATCCTGCATGATCACATCTAGTGCCTGCATGGGAAGGTGTCAAAGGTAGCATGGATCCCCCCCACTGAAACCTTTCCCTCATTTCTGCCATCCCTACGGCTGGTGCTATGGACTTCAGCCAATGGAATTCAAGCAGAAAGGAGAATTCAGCAAGAATATTTAATAAAACTACCATCTGATTAGGTTTTGGAATATTGAAGCATCTAGAGTAGATGGGCATCAGCAGGTAGGTCGGGCGGGCATGTGGTTTATGGAAGCCATGCAATGGCTGGTCCATAGGAGCACTTTACATATACACACATGCCAATCAGAGACCAGAAAATTTGTCAGTAGGGCCCACTGGCCCAGGCACTGTGCCTGCCAACCATATCTTGGGCTGATATATACAACACTTAAGAGATTTCCCCACAGCCAGGTGCCCTTGAAAGGCCCCATAGGTTCATCCAAAAGCAATGTTGCCTATAGGAATCACTGTCGGTAAGTACATTTTGTTTAAGATAAGATTAGTTTGGTCCCATCACCAAGAATGTTGTAAATGTATGTAAACCTGTTTCAGTTCATTTTAGATAGGATTTGCATTGCAAGAATGATAAACAATGGGCAATGATAGGGTTTTATCTCTTTAAAGAGTGTACAGCAAGTCACAAATTAAGAAAGATGAGCAATACCACAGAATGGCATGACCCATCATAAGACAATGTTTTCTGTATATATTTGCCATTTCACACACTTACATGATTTTACCGAGTAGGGCATTGGTCCCTCCTCCCCAATCTACCAAACCCATCCCGCAAGTGAATATGTTACTGTGTCCTAATGCTTAATGCCTGGTTGAGGGCAGCAGTGGGATTCTTATTCTGGGGATACCGGGCGCGCACATTAGACAGTGCGCCTGAAGTGGTCTTCAGAAGGCCTCCTCGATGACTCTGGTAGTCAGTCCCCACCCAGTCCAAAGACTCCTATGACCCTTCTGGGGTTCTAATTAAGGTATCATTTTGGAATAAAGAAATGAAACTACAACTCCTGAAACTGTTATGTTAAGAAGCATATTCCTTCCCTAACCAACTCATGTGCTTCATCACGATTACTTGTGAAACATGTTATATGTATTTAATTGAGGACGCAAAGATGAGCTCCTCGGTGGAGATTGTACCCCTTTTTCCAACTGAATAGCAAGCAGTTCAGTACGGTATTCGGGTAGGAAAGATAGAGTGGCAATGTAGGAAGTTGAGAATCGGAAAGAACAGGGCGTCTGGGTGCAACGTCTTCTTATAGTTACTTGGTTAAGTAAATTGAAGATCTCAAAAACTAAGTTGCCCCCATTGTGTTTTGTTTTAATATGTACACTTTATTTTTCCTGTGTCAAGATGGTGCTCTGATTGTCACAGTACATTGTCATCTTGGACTGCCGTCCTGAGTGCCATCCATATATGATCTATAAGCCCCGATCAGGTGTACCATCTCTTCGCAGTTTCTGTCACTGAGACACAGGGAATGATAGGCGTTCCTGTTAGTGCTGTTCATGATCCTGGCTTAGTTCTTACTGAGTTCAGAGGAAGAGCACCTTTCCTTTACTCTGCTCCATGTTCTCTGCCAGGGAGGGCCCTTTACTGACTCACTGGAGTTTAGCTTCTAAAACTGACACAATAAGGAGAACCTTGACTAGGCTCTTTTCTATCTTCCTTTAGAGTGAGTGTCCCAGCTCTGTCTTGTTTGAAGTCTGTAGGAATGACAGCAATGGCTCAAGTGATGAGACAGATCTTTAGGTTCAAACAGTTTTTCTTTTCCAGTAGTTCATGCAAGGGGTTGGATTAAAGGCCTACAGGAAGTAGAGGAACATCCAGAAACAATATGAAACTACTCAGTACAACAGTGTTGAGGACGAGGCAACACAAAGTAGAGTATCCCTCATGGTTTGGGTACGTAAGATGAAGCTTCCAGTAAATGATAAAACTCCTAAACCGACTGTTAATGAGTCCTTGTCTCTCCTTAAACACTCTATTCTAGAACGATCAGAATATTATCTTCACAAACCCATAGCCTCCTGGCTAACCTTTAGCTTCAGTGTAAATATTCAAAATCTTGGCTTACAAAAGCTTTTGCAGAACCCGTGTCCAACCCTAGTCTATAAGCACCACAAATTAAGATCTCATGTGAAGGTTCTTCCAGGTATTACTCTGTCTTGACTCTTCTTCAGTCTTCCACCTTCCAGGATGCAGCTTTAGTACGCTGCACAGTCTCTTGTACCACAGACGTCAATGCTAGCCCTCTCCGCAGCCTCATATCTTTCAGCTTGTAAAATAAGGCATCTTCAATGCCTCTCAATTCACAGTTGGATCTCTCCAAAGCCTATTGAGTCTCAACATGATCAGATAGGTCTCTCCAGGACCTCCTGCTTCTCAGCATTCAATGAACAGGTCTTATCAAGACGCTGGTTTCTCATCACTCATCTAGATGTTTCTCTATCTACTCTTACTTCTCAGCGTTCACAGACAGGTCTCTCCCAGAACTCATGGTTCTGAGAATTCAGGGCAGGACTCTGCCAATCCACTTGTTTTTCAGCATTCATGGATAAGTCTCTCCTAGACGTCTGGCACTATCTCCACCATTGCATCTGGGTGCTGTCAGGCATTCATTATAACCTGAGAGCAACTCCTTAGTAACATAGTGTGTCATCAGTGTACTTATACAAAGTGATATTAAAAAAGGTTATGTGATCCATACTGTTCTAAAGTTAGCCAACTCTGTAGGATCTGCTTGAGTTTTTCAAGTAGGCGTGCAAGAAAAGTGGTATTGAAATGGTCTGATACTCCAACAGTGGTTAGGGAGGCCTTACTGTTTGCTTGTAGTTTCTCTGCCATGAAAGGAAACTTAAGTAATGCCTTAAATAAGGTTAGTATGCATTGAGCAGCTAAATATCCCAAACATATGCTGATATCCACTTATTCGCAAAAGCAGGAGCTTTTCATCAGGACAAATTGCACTCAAGAAGGAGCTAGCATCCGTATCTAATGTGAGCATGTGTGTCATTTGTGCTTCCCCAATTCTCAATCCTTGGATTTCATCTTGGATCTTTTAATGTTTTGTTCTGTCAAATATCTAGCAATATTATCAGAGAACATGTGAGCACACTTGAGTGCATTGTGTTTTACGCTGCAGGAACAATCTGCTGCAATGAGTCGTGATGGCTGCTTTCCAGGTGATTTTGAGTTAGGAAGGGTCTCCAGCATATACTTTTATTTGGGCTGGAGGAGGGTAGAAGTGTTTTATAGTCTCTAGTCTATCTCCTCGGGTTTAGCCTATCCTTCCCTAGATCATATTGATGCCATCTCCTTTCACATACCTTCCTATGTTTCCTGGCTGCTGCAAGTTCCCATGCAAACCATTTTAAGAAATGACTTGGTTTTGACATTTTTACGACAGCTATTGAGATCAAAGGTTAGTGTTATACAAACTATGATTTTTCATATAAAACACTAGTGTCTGTGACAAACATGAAGTAGTCCACTTGTCAAGGATGGTCCATTGCCATGTCTGGTAACAATTTCATGCAATGGCAAGATTGTCTACTGGCTATGGTGTCGAGTTACAGGAAAGATTTTCCTAATGTCTTTTCATGAACAAAAATCGCACTGCGGACTGTTAATGACAGCATGAAGGTAAGGTGCACTTTAAGAGAGGAGGATACTCTAATTTGTGACATGGGAAGAAATTCTTCCCATGTCAGCTCTGACATGGGAAGATCTTGTAAGCCATGTGTGGTATCATCCATCCAAAGGTTTAAATCGCCTAAGATCACCAGGATGTTCCATCTTGCATCAACGGCTCTATGTGATTTGCCTGAAGCTTTGATTGCGACATTTCATTGCAAATGTATGCAGGGAGAGACCCCCCGATTCCTTACCCCCACATCATTTTTATTATCTAAACCCACCCCCACCCCCACATTTATGATGAAATTCGTCCACAAATCTTAGACGAATTCTCCTTCGACCAAATATGATGTGGCAAAACCTCCCATTCCTGCATCAACCATATAGCTGAATTGGTCAGATGCGAGAGGAATAGGTTGTTGAGTTTTGGCAGAAGGCGGAAGGATCCAGCTTATTCGGAAGTTACAGCGAGCGATTTCCTTGCTTTGCACACAGACTATCTAGCCATACACTAACACTCTTGAGGGTTATAAAAAGACAATAGTAAAAAGGTATCAACACCTTGTCACATTCTTATTTTTAAAACAACAAAACAGTCAGACCAAAAAATCTCATGATCAATGTATGGCAGGTGAGTATTTCTGAAATGGAAAGTCAATATAGCCGCTGAGTAGATGTGTACATTTTACGTCCCGATTGTTAAGTATGATGGTGCGATGTCCTTATGCCAGAAATTCTGCCCGGTCTATGCTCTATTGTCCCTAGAAGACCAAACACAGCGTGGATGCAGATTTCTTTACCAAAATGAATTGGCCCACGCCTGTCTCGGGTATATAATTTCTTTAAGGTTTTTCCAAGTCACACTTAAGCTATCTAATGGCAGATTGATATAGATGTACACTTCCACCTGTGATTCTCAACTAGGGCTCACAGGTCTTTAGAGGGCCTGGCTTTGCTTCCTGTGTCCCACTTTTACAATCTCTCATATACCATTCCAGCTGCCACCTATGTGAATGACCCACCATTTATTTTTTAGTGCGCTTTTTGTGTTGTTCCAGTGATCTTTCCTAGTTTTTTCTCAAAATTTGTGTGGTTTCACTTCTGAAGACAAGCACCTGTTTGGCCATTCCCACTGCAGACAGACAAACGTATGCTTGCACTTCGGATCTCGCTGATGACATCACAGACCTCCCCCCATTACCATCCTACTAGATCGCATTTTGAGTTTTAGAAATGTCAGTAAGGACTTGCCAGGTTCATATCATGGCTCTGCCTTTCTGTGGGCCACCACTGAAGCCAACGGCGTGTCTTGCCCCTGGAGTGTGGGTGTTTTTTCCACTGGGAGTGGGGAAGAGGGGAGGTGAAATGCTGGAGTGGGGTCAGGCAGTGGAAGGACCCAGTTATACCGGCAGGCGGGATAGGCTGATATTGGAAGACACCACAAAAATATTGCACAATGTTAATCAACAATTTTAAGTTGAAAATGTTTTACGTTGAATGGTTCAATGGAAACTTGGGGTGTTACTGCCTCCACTTGCCGATTTTCTGTGAGTACTTGTGCTTTTATTTACAGCTGGACAAGGCAGCTGGCGAAGTGAGTCGCCCCTCGGACGACATTGTCAGCCAGGTGGTGCGAGGACTGCAAACGGCCTTGGGGATGTCACTATTTGGCGTGGATTTGATCGTCGATAAATGCACTGGTCGCTGCGCTGTGATCGATGTCAACGCTTTTCCAGGTCAGGGGATGGCTGTAAGAATAGATCCCCATTGAACATGTAGGGGAGTCAGAGATGTGGCTCTGAGCCAATTAATTCTACTATGGTTTTTGCATAGGGCACAATGGTGAACTTAAGTTCCACTGATGGTCACCCAAGATCCTCATAAAACACAACTCTTATTTGATAACCTATGTGTAATAATGCTGGCTATTTATACAGTGGACTTTACTAACTGAATTGCCTCTTGTGGTCTAAATAATTAAACCTTAATGCCAGAGCATGGATTCATTATCCAGCGATAATGCCTGCCCCAAGAAGTTTCCTGGTGGGAAACTATTAGTAAAGAAGGCCGCACATGCCTGAGTAAGGACACAAGGAAATTGACTAGCTCTGCATTAATAAGGAGATTTGGAATACCTGTGCTAAACAGAAACCCAGAGAATTTACATTAAATGGCCTTGAGAAAGACCGTCTGGGTTGAAACACGTGTTGCCTTTTATGTTACACAAGAGACCATAGCACTATTAAACACAATTGGATTAAGTAATGTGTTTCTGAGAATAACTACAAACAGACAATCCTGAGATCAGATGGGACATGAGTGCATATAGCGCAGAAATCCATAATTAATTAGCACATTGTGATAAAAATGTATGCAATGTTGCCTGACATGCTGCTACTGAAGTCGGAAGGTTTATAGGGCGATCAGTAACAGAGTGTATTGGCTGCATTCCGAGCACTCCGATTTCTTCAAGGGGGGTCAATGAAGATGTTCTCATGTGCTAATAGACATTGATATATTGCTCAACGGTTTGTGCTTGATGAACTATCTTATATGACAGGCAGGAGAGTGTGGGTGCAAACAGAGACATGTAAATAACTCAGTGGCATGAATAGCGGATATAAGGCAATCATTCAAAGAGGGAAGACCATGGATGGCTGGAGGCTTTCCATTAGGGAAGAAAAGGAAAGACTGGATGGAGTGCAGGCTCTTACTCACTTTCAACCCAGATGTTCACATGTTTCTTCTCAGACACACCCCATCACCTGATGATGTCTCCATTACATCCACTATACATCCACTATACAGCCACTATATACTATACAGGCAGGCTAGTGCTTCCCCGATGAAGGTGCAACGGTACACCTTGATGAGGAAGCAATAAGAGGTTATCTCTTCCATAGAGACAGTCTACAGTGTCAGCATGTCCTGGGTGTATTTGTGAAGCACTGATTGGGCACCAACCTTTAGCTAATCCCATTGTTGTGCTTTCTGTTCTGGTCCTGTAGGTTACGAAGGGGTGCCAGAGTTCTTCCCTGCGCTGCTAAAACACATCGTAAAACTCCTAGAGGACAAGAAACGGGACATGGATCATGAGTCCTCATCTGCAGAGCCGTCTCAGCATCCAAGGATCTCCTGTATGGTCAAAACCAAAGACCATGACATGGCTTGCAGCCACATGGCCTGGGGTCCTCGGGCTGTGGAAAGCACCTCCCTGGAACCCATAAAGAGTGCCATGGAAGATAGTTCATTATTCAACTGTGCCTCGCCTGCGTCCATGTTGTTTCATGATAATGCTGCTGTTCCTGCGCAAGGCCTTGGAGAACAGAGCAGCATAGCGCTGAGGTAAAACCCTGCCCCCGTGTCTTGGAGAGTCGGAGAAAGCATCTAATGCACATTGAGTGAATTGGCACAGGATGTAAATTCTTTTTGGTTGTGCCACTCTTCATGCGCTGGTAGCATCAAGTGTAGCAGGAACGTCTAATTGAAGACATCTTTTGGACACAACCCGTACCCCATCCAGTTCTGACTTTCCTTTCTAATCTGCTGCAATTCAGCACTGAGGTATCTTTTTATATAATTGTATTAATCTCATACTTGTACCAGTCTCATGTATTTTTCATTGCAAGAGACGGGGGCTCTTGTAGATCTTGGTAGCAGTGTTTGGATAATTTCTGGAAGGGGCATAATACATCAGTGAGTTTCGCTGGAAGAGCTCTGATCAGGACACCATGATCTAGAGGGGATAGTGTAGTGGTGGTTGTGGCCACTATCATCCACCAAATTGAGTCTGTGTGGTCTTCTTGCTGACAATATGATCCTGGCCTTTTTATGTGGTCATAATATGGAAGCTGACTTCTAGAAGATGAAGTAGTTGGGCGCATGTGGTTTCCATCACTATGTTGAGGCCAGCGAGTATTGGCGTGACTCGAATAAATTCCCTCCTATTCAACGGTGCTAAAAACAGAAACTCTACTGTCTGATTTTGCAAGGGTGGACTTTCTGTACACGGGTGAAATCTGGTTGGGGCCTTTCCCTGGAAACTGTAAGAGCCTGTGCTGTTGGTGGAGTTCTAAACTAAGACTCTAAACCCCTGTAGAGTTTCTGTGGTTCTAAAAAGAGACACTGATATCCTATGGTATTCCTGTGCTGCCAGATTGGATGCTGAGACCCGGCAGTGTTGACTTGGCTATCAGAGACTTTATGTCACAGTGTGGTTTCCAAGAAGATATGGCGATTTGATGGAGACTCTATCGTTAGAGGCAGCCAAGCAGATCCTTGTAACAAAGGTGGTTTGTGTGATTTCATTGAACACTGAGTCCCGATATCAATAGTGCAGTTGCATATTAAGACACCCAGGGCCACAGGTGTGGGATGCTTCCGATGTAGACTCTTATGTCAATGCTATTGTGTGATGATGCTGATGTTTACAGAGGACTTTTTGCCTCTCTTTGTTTATCTCTTGGGATTGGTGACACGCTGCACGTTCTACCTCAATCCTAATGGGTAACAAGTTCTTCCCTGCCCTTTCATCTGCTGATCCCCCACATTTTACATAGTGGATGGTCTTCACTGATAAGAAAAACAAACACAGGACTCACCCATAATTTGCTTACTTGATATTTACACAAGCTGATTCACTGATCTGCATCCTGCCTTTTGGAGTAAACTGATATAATTTATTGAAATAAAGACAAGATTATTTTGTGATATTTAGAAAATGTGCCATTGTGTGACTCACTTCCTTCTTATCTGTAATGAGCTGCACAGCAGACTGCATCTGTGGTAAGTTCAGCACTGATTTATGGAAGATGGGCCAATAAAAGGTCCTCGCTGATCGATTGGAGCTGGGCAATGACTGCCTGGATGCTGGGGATCCTAGGCTTGGGGTCAGATGGGAATTCATCTATAGGGGTTAGGGGGCAAGAGGTTTACAAGAGTGGCCTCTGTTAAGCAGTGCTAAAATGAGCCATAGGGGCTGATTCATGAAAAATGGGCTTTGTGCGCCATTCTGCTCGCAAATCCCCATGTGTGAAACAGGGATTTGCTGGCAGAATGGCCCACAAAGCCCTTTTTTTCGGGCATACATGATTACATGAATCAGACCCCTCACTTCTTACAAATTACATGCCCTAGGATGGGGTTTCACAATTCTTGGAACATCAGAGTCTTTCATTTGATGCCAAGCAACTTTGGAAGAGTATCATATTATGTTCATGTGAACATACTCGTATTATTTATCCCACTGACATGATGAAGAAGGTGAAGGACTTACCATCAGACACTGAAATGTTCACATAGACTTACCTTTGGACCTCATGATTTAGGTGCAGAACTGTAGATCTGTGTTACAACTTCTCATTGTTCGTTAAAAGATAAGTCAAAGTCGGACTTCAAGATGGCCGCCGTGGAGGGAGGACGTGCGTGAGCTGAGCTCCGTCTCCCCTCCCGCCCCACAGTAGCAGCAGGAAGCATCCGACTCACATGAGGGTTGAATTTGGCCCCCCCTACTGAACTCGCAGGCCCTCATAGACGCAGGAGCCGAGCGCCACCCCCACCCAAGCCCCCCCAGGGCACATCGCACCGAGGGCAGACACAACAAGACGCGGGAGGCCTACCGCTGAGAACTCCACCGGCACATCCTTGGAAGGCACCGCCCGAACCACCCCCACCGACACATTTGCCGTCGGTGACGGCTTACGGACCAGGGGCGCCGGCGGAACCAGCGACGCATCCCGCAAGCAAGACCCGGGGGAGGATATACCCGCCCGGGTGAAGGAACTGTGGCTCGGGGAGCATCGTAAGCTCGAGCCGGGTGGAGGCAAGACGTGGTGGCCCATCTCTCCCCGCGATCCGCTCGAGCCGACCGGGAAAACATAGCAGCGACGCCCTCCACGGTGCGGAAGCGCAGCCAAGGGCTCGGGCCGGGTTGCGCGCCCGCACGGCCTATACACCGCGATTGGAGTAGAGGCGGGGGATCGGGACAGAGGGTACCTCTCGCCGCTAGAAGCAGCCGGTCAGGGGCGGGGACCAGCCAACAGGGTGTAGGATCGCCGGCCCCTGCGGGTGAGTCACAAACTTTCGAGAAGCTCCCGTACTGCTCTTGGGCCCGCGGTCGGGCCTGCACCGCTTCGTGGCAACCCGACAGCGTAATATCGCAACGACCCAGATGTCACAGACAAGAGGGAAGCTCAAACAGACGGCCTCCTCGTCCCATACGCAGAAGCAGGACCAGAATCTGGTCCACCTTTGGGGGGGGGACAAGGCGAACCCGGACAAGGCCGCACAGCACAAGACATCAAGGGGCACCCAGGAAACAGACGTTCCCCACGGCGAAATGGCCACGAAGGAGGACCTGAAAGCGTGGTTTGGGGAATTTCAGCTGCAATTTATGGATTCCATGAACACGCATCTGGATACCATGAAGAACGAATTCAAATCAGCCCTCCAGGAATTAAGAACAGAGGTTGATGGACTGGGTGAGAGGACGGATACCCTGGAGAGGGTGGTGCAGAACATGGAGGAAGAATCCCAACAAGTGGCAGAATTGCAGGAACAATTGACCCGTCTGACGCTTAATCTTGAGATTCAATGCGAAGATTTAGAAAATAGATTGCGCAGGTCCAACATCAGGATCAAAAACATGCCAGAGTCGGTCGAGGACAAAGATCTCAAATCGGCGGTGCAACAAGTCTTCCTTGACATCCTCGACCTGCAGGAGGAAGAAGAAATACCGATCGATTGAATTCATAGAGTGGGCCCAAGGAGAACGAAAACTCAAGGCAACCGCCCCCGGGACGTGCTGGTGGCTCTCACTCGGTTCGCTCAGAAGGAGCAAATACTACAAAAGACCAGGGCAATGGACCATATCCGGATGAATGGAGAGGAGGTACAATTTTATCAGGATATCGCATTATCAACGCTCCAGAAAAGAAGGGCCATGGCCCAAATAACAAAAGAATTCACCATGCGTCAAATTAGGTACAAGTGGACGTTCCCATTTGGTCTACTATTCTCATGGGATGGCGTGCAAAAGAGGATAACAACGAAAGAAGAAGGTCTGACTATCCTAAATTTACAGGAGCAGGATGACGACTCCCCACAGGCAAACGGATCGTCCCCACTCCCGAGGAAGATCAGGGGGGAGTGGAAGACGATGAACAAAAGAGTGTGGCGCCCTAGTAAAAGGAAATAAAGCCGACGAAGGGCAGAACCGGTCGAGCAGGAAGCTTGAGTAGGAGGTACGCAAGAAGTCCAGAATATGGAGGCAAGAAATGTGAGTCAGATACAAAAGGTGTCGGGAGGGGAGGGGAGTGAAGACCCGGAGTCACAGAAGTCACGTGGAACGGTTTAGGATTCCCTTCAAAGTTTTCCCTGAGAATGTTAGAGGGTATGAGGCACAAGGCGACACGCCTGAGCACTAATAGGAAATCATGCCATCCTCAGGGCTGTAGGGGGAGGGAGGAGGGAAACGCGCCAGTTGGGGTTTGCGCAAGTTTTGGGGGAAGTAGGGGCATTGGGAACTGGGGGAAAACCGAGCATAACTCAAATATGATGAGCGGGAGAAGGGAGCATAGGATAAGCCTGATATCACGCACACATCAATGGGGATAAAGATCTTGACACACAACGTCAGAGGCCTCAATTACCCAGTTAAGCGAAAAAAAGTGGAACACTCCATTAGGCAAGGCACATATGATGTAGTAATGCTCCAGGAAACACATATTAGAGATCGGGACAAGCAGAAGGTGCGTCTCAGGGGCTTCAATCAAATATTTCAGGCGAACGTACAGGATAAGAAAGCAGGAGTCCTTATAGCGATCAAAAACTCCCTACATGCACAGGTTAAGTCTTCATGGAGAGACAAACTGGGAAGATCCCTAATATTAACCCTAACGATCGAAGGCAGACCCCTCACTTTGGCCACAGTATACGCATCAAACACAGGGCAGGAGGGTTACCTGAGGGACATCTTGAATAGAATAGAACAGCTAGCGGAAGGGGACATCATTGTGGGCGGGGATTTCAATATGGCATGGGACCCATCCTTAGATAGATCGGGACCCAGACAGCGAGATCAAGGCACCCCATCCAAAACTTTGAAGCAGAAATTTACATGTATAGGGCTGACAGACGCATGGAGGAACGGCAACCCCACACAGAAAACCTTCTCTTATTTCTCACATGTACATGGCACCGCTTCTTGAATAGATTACCTTTGGGTCTCGGCCGGGCTTCTGGGCAGGATAAAACGAATCGAGATGGAACCCATCACAATCTCGGACCACGGTCCGCTGTGGGCAGATATTGACTGGTCAAGACATGGCCACCGGTTATGGAACTGGCGCCTCCCAGAGGACATCATTAGAGATCCGGTGATGAGCCAGACGGTAAGGGAACACATACTAGAATACATGGCCACTAATAATCTCCCCGGAACGAATATGAACACATTGTGGGACGCCCATAAGGCGGTCATTAGGGGACACCTCATTGCGCTTAAATCTCAGAAAGAGAAAGCGCACCGCCAGTGGGAAAAAGAACTAGAAAGGCAAATCGGGGCGATTCAGACTGAGCTGATACAGACGCCCACCAGGAAACTCATGCGAACGATGAGACATGTCCAGGGGCAACTGGAAACACTCAGAACGAAGAGAGCAAAAAGGGCATTACTCTACACGAAACATTGGTACTATGTTAAGGCCAACAAAGCAGATAGACTCCTGGCAAGACAACTGAGAGGGAAACAGCAGGCCCACACAATACGAGCCCTAAAAGAGGAATCAGGCCAATTTAGAACACAAACGGTAGAGATAGGAAGAATTCTGGGTAGATACTTCCAGACGCTATACTCCTCCGACTCTCCGAGGGAGGACCAGCAGGATGCCTTCTTAGCTGGGACTCGCCTACCCGGATTGACAGAAGTAGATAGACAGGCCCTAGATAGGGACATCACCATAGAAGAAGTCTATGCAGCAATACAATCCCTCCCGAACAATAAAGCCCCGGGCCCGGACGGATACACCGCCATTTATTATAAGACATATAAGGATATACTAGCCCCTATACTCACATCTCTGTTTAATACATTTGGGGAGAAGGGGGATTTGACACGGTCTATGAACGAGGCCAAAATCCTGGTCTTCCATAAAAAGGGAAAGGATGAGCAACTCCCCGCCTCATATCGCCCGATTGCCTTAATCAACCTGGACGCTAAATTGTACACAAAGATCTTGGCGACTAGATTGGGCCCAATACTTCCCAGAATAATCCACCAAGACCAGTCAGGATTCGTACCAAACCGCCAGACACACGATAATATTAGAAGAGTCCTACATCTCGTTGAAAAGATAGGCATCAAACAAACCCCCGCTGCATTGGTAGCTCTAGACGCCGAAAAGGCATTTGACAGAGTTGAGTGGTCTTTTCTATTCCGGGTTCTCCAGAAGATGGGGATGGGCAAAAGTTTTATAGATAAGGTTAGAGCCAATTATAACTCCCCGTCTATGAGAATAGCGGTGAACGGTGGGATATCGGAGGTAGTGCACCTACGGAGAGGGACGAAGCAAGGGTGCCCGCTTCTATACGCCATATACCTGGAACCCCTTTTAGCAAGAATCAGGGGCTCGCCAGCGGTGCAGGGAATAGAGATGGCGGGGCAGGCCCATAAGGCGATGGCATATGCTGACGACATGTTAGTAGCCTTAGGAGACCCAGAGAAGTCCCTCCCACATCTAATGGGAATAATTGAACGATTTGGAGAGATTTCAGGATTAAAAATAAATAGGCAAAAATCGGAGGTGCTATACTGGCCGGGAATGGAGAAAGAATCGGCTCAGAGGCTACAGACTGTCAATTGAAAATTGCCTCCGCGGGCGTCAGTTATTTAGGAATTACCCTCACAGCCCATGTAAATAAATTATACTCCCACAATTATCCGCAAACTCTAGAAAGGGTCAGGAAGGACCTGTTAAAATGGAACCCTCTATCGATCTCCTGGTGGGGCAGAATCACGGCAGTGAAAATGACAATTCTCCCCAAGTTAATGTACCTATTCCAGGCGCTCCCGATAAGACCCCCCCAGGCCTTCTTCAAAGCGCTAAGGAAGGTGGTCTCCAAGTACGTCTGGCAAAACAAGACTCCAAGAATTTCAAATGTGGTATTAACAGCTCAGAGAACGGCGGGTGGATGCGCCATGCCACATTTCAAAAAATACTACGAAGCGGCCCAACTCTGGGTCATGAGGGATTGGATATCGGAACAGGGGGAGAAAATTTGGGAAAAACAGGACAGGGCGGTAGCGACTACACCCACCAGGCACATGTTATGGCTCAACAAACGATTCCGACATCCAAACATATGCAACAGAACCAACAGATTAGATCATTCGAAGACTGCAAAACACTTCTGAACTTAACATCGAAAGATCGATACAAGTACGAACAGATACATCACTGGCTCAGCACTCCACGCATGAAAGAAGCGATGACCAGGGACTTAACCCCCTTTGATAAATACATCATGACGCATTCTGGATCTAAAAATTTGTATCCACCACGCACAAATTTATTAATACCCTAAAGGAACCTACCACTTGGCAATACATGAAAAAATGGGAGAAAACTCTAGGCTACGCACTCTCCAAAGAGAGGTGGGAACACCTATGGGGCATGATACCAAAACTGACAAGAGCCATCCAAATGAGAGAAATGTGGGTGAAGAGACTGAACACAATGTTTGCGGCCTCCCCGAACATCTGCTGGAGGAAATGTGGTGGGCGGGGTGATTGGAAACATATCTGGTGGGATTGCCCTAAAATACGCCCATACTGGGGGGAGATTAAAACTCAAATGACTGGAATTTTCCCGGGAACAGAGCATCTGGGGGAGGAAATATGGCTAGGGGGCTTCTGGGATCCGCAAGACAAAACGTTAAACACCCCCCAAAAAAGAAATTTTATGGGCCTCCTAATAGGAGCATGGCTGGAAATCGTAAAAAACTGGAAGCACGATTCCCCACCATTGGCGATAGATTGGTCACGACGGGTGTGGTCACATCTGGCTCTTGAGCTAATAACTTATAACATCCAAGGGGATCACGGGAAATTCAGAGAAGACTGGGGAAAGGTACTGGAATTTCTTCAAAAGGAATATAAAGAACAATGGTGCCCTCACAATATAAGGATATTGGACTTATTTACGTGAATGAGAAATGATCTTCCGTTGAACAATGAATACAGACTGAATTATGAAGCTCGGGGGGTGGAGGGGGAGGTTTTATTTCTTGCTATTTGTTTTCGATATGTTGTTATGTTAACAGAAACTAAATAAAAACATGTTTAAAAAAAAAAAAGATAAGTCAAAGTCTTCACTGTCTTGAGGCTGCCAAAAGATTTCCATTCGGACATCAGACTTTTTTTTCCGCATAGGGCATTATTGGGTGGGTCAGTGTGCGTTGGATCTCACATGGTTGGAGGACTTCCTAGTAGACATTAAAATGTTGGTATTGAATTTCCATTGAAACATTAGACTGCAATGTAGGGTTTCCATGGATTAATATTCGATTGGGGGATGGCTTCCAATGTGATACCACAAGCTGGATCAAGCACGTTGAACATTACAATAAATGGGCATTGAAGGGCAATGATGTCAGCACATGAGCTTTTGAATACAGAACCTGTACATTGAATGACAACCCTTAGTTTTTAAATCATACTTGATGTCTGTATCGTCAGCCACATGATATGAAAACCACTGTATATACTAGCAATGCCTTACTTACAAGGTATAACTAGACTTACTTATTAATGAAAAGTCTAGTGTAATCCTCTTTAACTGGCAAAGGCAGCTAGTGCAATGTCCTGCAGGGCTTAGAGAAGGCCCCAATGGCAGTTCAGTCAAGGATTAACACACAACGTTAACTGGAAGTCCAGCGGGGAAACACTCTGTAGATAAGGTACCTACATCTGCATAGATACCTAACATCTTCATATCATCCCTGATCAAGACACATTTATACAAAAATATTCTTAAATCCACTTCTCATCAGAGTGGCTACAGTAGTGTGTAAAGGGGAACAACGGACAGAGAGAGCCTGTAACAGTAATCCAGAAAGCCCAGAAGATCTGGCCCTCTTCCGGCACTGTCTACGGACGTCTTAGAGCAATAGGGCTCAGCCTACTTCTAAATGACCATTTTAAAGAGATAGGATATAATGCAGTTTAGCTATACCTTTCAGGGCAATCACAGCAAGAACTGTCCCATTCTTAACTAACTAAGCATGGGCTTTGGATATTGGTATACATAACTTGGCTGATAATCGGTGCCAAGTCATCTTACAAAGAGCGGCTGAGGTGCTGACATGATCTGATGTCCCAAATGGAATACGGAAGGGTTTTTCTTGCAATAATGCATGAGGGGGAGGTAAGTGCTCTATGCCATACATGGAGGGTGTTGTTAGTTGTATAGCACAAGAAGCCATTGTTGGAAAAAATGGTGATGATATTATGGGTCACAATGGGAAGAGACTACCTGTAGGCATTTCAAGGCTGCATGGATTAAATAGTCTAGTTCACAAATACATGAAGCTTTTTACCAGCTTCTTTTTTTATAAACACACATGCACAAACAAATAAAGCTTGTAACTCACAAATAAATACACCAGACACTGTATTGATAACTGTGTTTTATTGTTCCACACAGCGAGTTTTACAATGACAAAAGATAGCCAAGAAGATGCCACACTATTAGGGACTGCAGAGTGTTACCTTCTACCAGCAACCTAAGGACAACCTGATGGGGACTGTAACAACACTGCCTCCCATCAACACATATAGGTTCATCCCACGAGGGACTGTAAGTGCACCACCTCCCACCAACATGTATAGAACCAACCCAACAGGGAATGTAGGCATACATTTCTCCCGGACAAGGACTGGACCAGCCCAATAGAGACTGTATGAGCAGTTCCTGTTAGCAAACCTCATTGAACCAAGCCATGTGGGACTGTAAGAGCCCTACCTCCCACTGAAACTAATGGAGCCAGCATAACCAGGACTGCAAGAGCATTACGCCCCACCGAAACGTATGAAACCAATGCTAAATGGAGCACCGAACGCCAACCCAGCCAACACTGACAGAACCAACTCAACAGAGACTGTAAGAGCACTACCTCCCACCGACACCGACAAAGCAATCCTGGAAAGACTGTACAAGCCCTACCTGCCAATGGCACATCTTGAAGCAACTGGGCAAAGACTGATAGGGTGATACCTGCAAATATCAGTCTTAAAAGCACGCAGCCACCACCATACCCACCGGCACCCATCGAACATACCCAGAAAGGACGCTAAAGGCAATACCTTGCACAAGAAAGTCTTAGGACCAACACAGTATAGACAGTGAAAGAGCACTCTTCCCTGATTCACACTGATCAAACCAACCCAACAAGCACTATAAGAATATTGGTTTCCAATCACAGCATATAAGCCACCACAATTCGGTCTATAAGAACAGTATCTCACATTGCCACCTGTTGAGGCAACATAACATATGGGACTGTACATGCATGTGCCCCACTGTCTTCCACTGAACTAATCCAAAGTGGACTTTGAAAGCACTACCTCCTATTGAAACCGAAAGATTAGATTCAGTAGTGTAAGAGGGCTACTGTCACCAATATAACTACCCAAACAAGTATGTCGGACTACTGCAGGCTAAAGAACCAACCTAATAATGGCTGTAAGGACACTAATTATTACTAACGCCCAATGAACTACTGCAAAAGGAACTGTAAGAGTGCCGCCCCACGCAGCACCATGACATTTAACGCAACAGGTATTGCACGAAAACCCTAAACATATGAAAGTTATATAATATGTACTGTAAATGTGTCACATCTCAACAGCCTGTATATCATGATGCCAATGGACTCCGAAAAGCACCATCTTCAAATACAAGAGAACAAACCATACAACTCTCCCCTAATATTAATATTGCTACCAGTAGAACCTTGCCACTAGGGACTGTGATGGCAACAATTATTGCTGATTTTTCATTATAAAGCCATCCCAACCCATAATATAGCAGCATCCCTGAAAGAGATTGTAAGTCCCGCAACTATCCATCACAACTAGAACCATAAACTGGAACTTGTAAGAAGACAAACACCTACAAATCCAACCAAATGAGGCCTGAGATTATCTGCCTTCAACAAGAGTTTAGAGTAGACCATTAGAGAGGCACTTCCCATGAAACGTATAAAGCCATCTCCATGCAGGATGTATGAATACTGCCGCTAAGCAACAACTATGGTTCTAGTGGACACTGCACTAATGGAGACCTATCTTTATGTCCCTGAACAGACACAGGCATGCACATGTAAACTAAAAGATCAGACTAAAAAAGAACTTTCCTGAAAGCACAGGGAGACCACTAAGTTATGCGTACACGAAGAGTAATTTATGAGAGTTCTTCTCTCGCACCCAAACCTATACCACTATTGCATCAGCGAATGGAGAGGCACCTCCTGCCATTAGGATTCTCCCAATGTGTTTTAAGACCACTATGTTACATTGGCACTTGTCCAGAGCTTCCTCTCACCTGCACCAATCCATCACCTCTATTAGGGATTGAATGATAACTTGCATCACCCAGAGGCAACAGTTGGACCGCTGGACACTAGAAAAGGGACAGTAAGTTTCAGTTTCTAGTTTTCTGTGCAACCGCCACCATAGTATTCTAAAGTGTCCACAGTGATTTATGTACTACACCCATCTAAAACATTACAGAAGTAGTAATGAGAAAAGACAAAAATCTCTACGACTGTACAGAATCATTAGTGGCGTGTCTGCAAGTCTTGACAAGCTTTACCTATTTCTGTACCTAGAATTAGATATAAGAATTGTAACCCTATTGGGTGTTTCCATTGGTGACTGCAAGAGGCCTACCTTGCCTGTGCAGGTACAGAACCATTGCAATGGTCAAATAATGAGCTTCATTTGCGCTGTACATCTATAGGAGACCCCCAACGGGAAATGTAGAAGCTCCATCTTTGTTGTTTACGAGATCAGCCAATAGGGAGCACATGAGCACAATCTTTTGTAGATCTATGCAAGACTCTGATGCACCATCGAGTGATGTGCGTGCTCCAACACTCTGCTGTATCCATAGGACTCTGCCAATGGTGAAGGTTTGAGATCGATCCCTCCGGGGGTGCACATGAGATCCCACCATTTGGTAAACATGAATTCCACTAGGACCAAAGCAAGAGTGAACATGCTGTGTAGCCTATTTTCCTTTCCTGTCTGTCTATGAAATCTCTCCAATGGTAAACACATCAGCCCTATCTCTCCTGGGTAGCTGTCAGGTCCTGCAAATGGTGACCACAGGCCCCACCGTGCACCCGTAAAGGCTCTTCCCTGTTCCCATAGGGCCATGTCAAAGAACAATAAAATCATCCAATGGTGAAAGTAAGAGCTCAGCCTCACCCCTCTGCAAGTGGGGTCCTGGTAATCCAAGAGTTAAAAACTACCCCTACCCCGGGTGCTCAGATAGGTCTTCTGGCTGTGGTTTTATAAGCAAAGCTAGTAATAGACGGGAGGAAACAGACGGCAATGACTGATTGAGATGTGCACATTTACATATATTCCCCCACCAACGATGGTTGAGAGAAGATCACTATTAATGTGCTTCTCTGCAATACCCCCCAATGGTGATTCCAAGTGCTATATTGCTTCTAGTCACCAGGCCTGAAGTGCAAGCCCAGCAAGTTAGTGTTGGCCCATTTATTTGGTCAAAGTGGGCCAGTGTTTTGGGATGAAAGTGGGCCCCGCTTTTTGGCGAAATTGGGCCAGTTTGAAGCCTAGCTTCACTGTGCAGCTAGTAGTTGTGACCAGAGTTACTGAACAAATAGTCTATAAAATACACAATGAGCAACACATCATCAAAAAAACTCCTTTTGAACTACTCAATCAATCTGTCACAAAAGGAACGAATTGCCTTTGCACTTTTGGGCCACTTTTTCAGTGGTGGCCTTTATACCCCAGTGTTAGTCACCTATGTAACCTTGACAGTCGTCAGTACCATTGATATGACATTGGGGCATTAAATGGGGGAATTGGAGGCATATGATGTTCCCTAGGGTGTTTGGGCAAACCCCTCCCAAACCAAGGGAGAATGGAAGAGCCTTCCCCTCGCCCTGCACCTTGCATTGCACAATGACAATGTGTGCACTCTATCACAATCACCCATGTAGATTGTCACATTATCATCAATGCCATCATTCCTAAACACCATCCCAAGCCGAGCTGAGAGAGTATAAGCACGTCCGGCCGGCACCTGGACGCCATTGGTATGGCCTTGTCAACAACGGCTGCATATATTATGGCTCATGTATTCCGTACATTTCTTACTTTACGGTTATTGCTTTTATTGGTAGTAAATGTCACATTGCCGCATTCTATATGGCCCGGTTTAGGATTAAAACACAGAATTGCTTTAGAGGAGGCAAGAGCCCTTCTTCCCTGAACTTAGGAGACAGGGGAGGACTGGCCTATAGGGAACTCTGAAGATTTCCCAGAAGGCCTCTGCACCATGGGCCTCTTGTGTGTGGTATTTCCAAATGTTCTCATAGGAAAAGGATTGGGCTTGCTGAAAATGTGCAATATGGGGCCACTTTGAAAATGATGACCAGGGCCTCTTTCGGTTCCCAGTCTACCCCTATTAGGAGATTACCGAAAATGATGGCTGGGTGGCCCCAGGGCTCAAGTCGAGGGTACTCGCGGGTGGACAAGTGTGCCCACTTTTTTCAGAGGGTGGACTCAGTCCCTCTCCCAGCTAAAATGAGAAACTTTGAATGTTTTCTTTGAATTTATGAATTAAAGCCGACCTCGGGGACCGAACCAAAGTCATCAGGTCAGACACTTCACCACTGGACTATATAACCTGACGAAAAACAATAAACAACTAAAGGTGAAATGTGCCATTTCAGTACTGCAAGTTCCAGGGAAAACATTTGTATAGGTCCTTGGAGTTTAAAACATGCACACCCTTTAACATTTCCAAAAACACTATCAGAAGAAAATATACTCTTGGTTTTGTGTGGGTGATGATTTTATGAAAAGCAAATGCCATTCACGCATTGGGTGTTTATGCAAACCAATTTAATTAAATGTGCATATTTCACCTTGATATGCCAATTTCTGGTGATGTCGCATCCCATTGCATTTGTTGATGAGTCCCCCACTTTGATTTTTAGGACTTGACCCCCTGAGTGGTACAGAACATGCATGCCAACATGCCCCATTCCATAGTGGGACTTTTAATCCTGGATCTATAATGCGAAAATCCAGGACTGCAAATCCTAGAATGAAAAAAGCAAGAGTGGGCTAGCATCGCCAGAATGGGCTAGTGCATGTTGGAATATCCAAAAGGACGAAAGCATGAATCTTAAACCATGCCATGTCTGAGTGGTTAGCGGTCCACCCTTCCACTCCAGCTCCTCTCCAGGAGTGGACTGGGAACCAAAAGAGGCCCTGGAAAGATTTACTGGAAACCAAAAGAGGCCATGGAAACAATTTCCAAAGTGGCCCCATAGTCCACATTTTCAGCAAGCCCATCCCTTTTCCTATGAGAACATATGGAAATACCACACAAAAGAGGCCCAGGGTGCCGAGGCCTATCGGCAAATCTCCAGAGTTCCATATAGGCCAGCCCTGCTCTTCCCTCCCACCACCCCGACGCTGCCGGAACATCACAAATAACCCCAGAAGGTGTAGCGCGGTCACAATGTATGCGAGCATTAAAGTCCCTCCCCACTGCTGCAAACTGCGCCAGACTGTGTCAAGGCCTAAGTTAAGAAAGTCTTAAAATCCCATGCATAAAAATGTGAAAGTTGTTCATTTTTTATGCTTAAAAGTTTTAGGAGTAAACGACTTTCAAGACGAAAAAAATTTCGAGGCTCCAAAGATTGCGGTCATATTTTAAACACAGCGCTTTCTATGGAAGTCGTATTTGTTGTGCTTTCTCTGGACTTAAAAACGTCCTAAAGGGTTTAATTGAAGCACTGGCTGTTACGGATGAAATCACTCGTTCTTGCCACAGAGAGCGCGCGGCTGGGCAAGGCAGGACGCAGGGCCCTTCCCCCAGATCCGAGCCTAGAGATTTGGTCTATTTCTGGGTCACATTCTTGCTCTTAAACTTCGCCTTTTTTAGCTGTTCGATGCCCCCTGTTTTCCTGATTCTTTCTGTGCTAGAGTGACCCCTGGGACTCCTGTGATCACTTGTTATGTTTCCAGGGCAACGGCCCTTCAGTGCCTGCCAGGGCCTGAGGTAAATTTAGCGCGCAATGAAGGAAACATACAGTGCCCAATGTTTCGGGCAGATACGCCTTCATCCTCTGCCCCTTCACAAGTGTCATGCAAAGATATACATGATTTAACACTCAAAGTTGCAGAACTAGCATTAGGGCGTTTTCACCGCACCTGTGAGTGAGTGCCCCGGTGAGGCCCATTCACCCTTTGTTCCAGGTGTTTGAATGGGTGGGGACATGGGGGGTGGGTTGTGCGGAGTTCTGAGACTCTCCACTGCAGTGGTCCCCCACGCCCCCCCCCCTCAGCAAACCTCACAACACTGGAAACTTGTGCAGGGGCGATCTTTGGTGGGACAGAGCGGCAGAGGCCAATTCCCTAGTTAAGTATATTGAGTAGCACAGGGCAGAAGTCTGAAAATACAACACAAATAGGTTATTTAGCCCTCAAAATCGAGACTATGCGTCCTCAGACAGTGCACAACTATGAGGAAGGCTTCCTTATGCCGGGGACGAGATGTGCTTTGCAACTGGCCCCAAAACCCGGAGAATCATTGACAAAGTGAACACAAGAAACAGGGGGGGGGGGCATTGAACTCTTCTGCAATTAGATGACTGTGTTACTCGAATCTAGAGTGACACCTAGCTCCCATCAACTCAGAGCAAGACGATTTGGGGCCGGTGACCTGGAGAAGGAGGGGGACGAGTGAGAGTTCAACCACTTAGTTATCAAGCAAGATTGTGCTTCAATGAAAGGACTTTTGAAGGGCACCCCACTGAGGGGCACCTGCCAAGGGGCGCTGGAAGGAATGCTGCATCACAAACCTCTGACACTCTGATCCTGGGAACTGCAAAGAGTTTATACACATAGAGGTGAACGATGACGACACCTGCGTGAGGGGCCGGTGTAATCTTGGCAGGGGAAAAGGAAAGTGTCAGAAGCTTTTAAAAAAGGGAGAAACAAAGTGACAAGTGTACAGAGAAGAGAGCTGTGGCGCTCTGTGGTGTGAGCCGGTCCGTCCCACCCGCAGATGCTCTGGTACGCCACATATCACCCCCTATGGAGCTCTCGCAGTTTCTCCGCTGCCTTCTTCAACTCGTACTCGATGTCCTCAAGGTTCTCCAATTCCTGCTCCTGTTGGAGAAGAGATGAGAGGTGTGAGGAGAGTATGGTGACCCCCTTGATCCATACACATCACATTCTGGCAGCACGTGCAGGTGGTTATGTGGGCAAAAGTTGCAAACATTTGGATTGTGGCAATCGTCCGTCAGTCCAGGACAAGCAGTTGGGAATTTGTGTCATTAAGAAGCAACATTTGAAATGACCAATTGGAATTAGGATTGAGAAGAAGGTCATCTGAAAGATCAACGGTCTTGCAAGGAACTTGACAGAATACGAGTCACCGGCACTACTCAGGATAGTCAGTGGATTTCCAGAATACCAGCTGGAATTCTGTGTTGGCATTCCTGAAAACATTGGGGCGGTAGAATGTATGAGAATCTCCAAATACTTTCCCATCTGCCCTTCAGTCTTCCCTGTAGCTGAAAGGGATTTAAGTTGATCGCTAAAGACCCACACACAAATAAATGAAGCGTATTTATGATGTCATTCCGAGCATTAGAGATTTTAACTTACAGTTAGAACTATGCCTCTGCTAAAATATTGAGGAATTGGGGATTTCATGTCCAACGAAGATTTTGTGTCAAATCTCAGTTTTGCGGGAAGGTGTAGAATTGACCAGATGACCTTGTGTTCACGGAGCCTTCATCCAGTCCTAAGTGTGGCATTGGAGGGCTAGTGGAGCCGAAAGTGGGTGAATGCTGGGACAAAAGTTTGGTTCTGCTCTGATACTTGCTGTTGCTAAAAACCAAATCAATCAGGTGGATGGGGTGGTGATTGAAGATAAGGTACGGGGGGTGGGTGCTGTGGTCAGCTGATTTCAGAGTGGTGCACTCTCCCAAGAAGGGAGGTTAAAGCTTTTTGTCTGGGTGCCTCAGTGGGGTAGAGCTTTCAGACCCTTCACTTTCATGGAGTCTCTCCACCCAGTATGCCACACCTGCTGCCACCTTGCGCAAAAGCCTGACTGGAGGAATCAGGCACTGTTCCTCTGCTCCAGGCCCTTCCATCCAAGGATGATGAAATTAATGCAGGGAGGGAAGGCCAACTCTTGTGGAAGCCGAGGATTGTGGGAGCTCCTAGTTGCTGACCAGAAGTGGCCAAATAGCTCAGAGGATTAATTGGTTGGCTGCAGAAATGTCTTTAATGAAACAGTCAGACGTTTGAACCTTGGCAGTCAACTATTTGTTATTCCAACCTCTATTAATGATGAGCACTTATTTCTCAGGAGGATAGCTCAGCGGCAACGTGCTCGCCTTGGAAGCATGATGATCCGGAGCAACACAGGTTCAATCCCCGGGTCTGCGCTTAGAAACCTCTGTATATTAAGCATGTTACAAATATCATATCATAACATTCTTTACCAATCTTCTATACCACAGAAGGTGCGGTAGCAGCTGCTATACAATTAGCAATTGTAATTAAAGATGGGCTGTAGAAATTAAGCTGGTCTAGTGGTGATAAAGACTGACAATACTCAAAATGACAAAACTCTGCAGAGGGGATGAGAAGGAAGATCTGCAGTGGAGTGATTTTTCTATTTTTTAGCAAAATGACAGTGTCAACTAACAGTAGTATTGGAGAGGGCGAGGGCCATTTATTTAAAAACCCAAGATTGTGCCGTACATATTGGGGATCTAGAGGCTCAGCTGGGAGAAGATTGATTTGCTTTTTATGATTGAAAATGAAGCAACAAACAAACACATTTGCTTGTCTATTAATTTAAATCACTGATTCACTTAGGGCCCGGTGGCTGTCTCACAGGATGGAACAACATTGTGTCTTTTGTCAGTCAAAGATGAGACAGGTCAACCAATGACTGGGTCTAGGTTTCCTGCAAGGTGTCAACGTGTCTCAAATTCAGAAAAGAGGCCACAGGGCAAGCAACAAAGCATACTTTTCTCAAGCAGTAACCTCCTACTCCCAACACATACATCCTGATTACATCCCGCCCGTCCCTAATGGCTGCACTGATACTAAATCCCTCCACCCACAGCGTGTTCCGATAAAGGAGCAGTCTCAGAACCACCATGCCTCTCTCTGGCGAGGAATTGCAGGAGCGCAGTGGTCTGTAAGTGGCTTGATTCACTTCTGGGCCCCTTGTGCTACAGTGCTTTTGGCATCAGTGATCCTATTGTGCCACTACTGCCTAATCATACCACTGCTTTGGGGGACATTTGAGGGGATCAAAATATATTGATATAAAGGGTATTTTTCATGGGATCAACAGGATTTTTTAAACTCTAAGAAGGACTGAGGTCATCAAATGGGAACCATATTAACATAGCAGGATAGTAAAAAGCACTTTCCGTGATCCCCAAGTGGAAATTACTTTGACTGCCATGTTCACTCTCAACTCACATTTCACACAGTGAAGGAAGAGGAATTTACTGACCTCTTTTTTTGTTGCTTCTCTTTCTTCTATCTGTTCCTCCTCTCGCTCCTCCTCCTCCTCTTCATGGTGTTTCTTGAGGTAGGGCTCCTCTTCATGGTGCCTTTTCCTCAGCTCCTCCTCCTCGCTTGCTCCTTCATGGTGGTGGAAGTGCCTCTTGTCCTCCCACGGCTTCTCGCTTAGGTGTCCAACTCCATGGCTGCCGTGCAAGTGGCTCTTCATGTTAGAGATCTTTAGCCCCTTTTCTTCTGCCTCAAACTGGGCTGTCTCCTCATCACTGGCTTTTTCATCCATCCTCTTGTTAACACTCCTCTGTTGGGCACCAGACCTCTTCTCCTCTTCCTCATCTTCCCAGTTCTCATGTTCTCTGTGGTGGCCCCCTTTGTGGCCCTCATGGAACCCTCCATGGCGGAATTCTTCTTCTTCTTCTTCTGAGTTGCCTTCATCGCTGAAGTGCTTCTTTTCGTCCTCCATCTTCTTGGTGGCATGATGGGCGTCCTTGCTAAGTCTCTCAAGGATCTCACTCAAGATTGCTCCATGGTGATCATTCTCATGGTCTTTTCTTTTGTCCTCGTCAAAGTATTCCCTTGACCGTTTCCCAGGGGATCCCCGCTTCTTCTTCTCCTCCTCATCCTCTTCGTCTTCATCCTGTAGTAGCTCCTTGGCCTCTTCCATACGGACCTTGGTGTCATCATCTGTATGGGACACTTTTTCCTCTTTCAGCTTCTCCTCGATCTTCTCAGTCTTCTCATACTCTTTGATGTCCTCATGATCCCGCTTAGTCTCGCTTCCTCTAGTCTTCACCTCTTTTGCACTGCTGTCTGTGGCGGCAGCGGGACCTCTCTTTTCAGTATCCTTTTTCTGGGCTGCTTTACCTTCCTGGTTTCTCTTCTTCACTTCATCTTCATCACTGTTCTCTTCCTCTTCCTCCCACTCACTGCGACCTCCATCGTGCCCAAATCTGTGTTTGGCATTCTCTGCAATACAAAATATTTGAATTATCAATGAGAAAAATATTACTTTAGTTGTATGGGGAATGTGTGTGGGAAACATGATGAAACAGAGTCCACTACCTTTGACAGTATTACAAATGTCAGAAAATGAATGAGATAAATTAACTTGGTATTTGCACTGGGATACCATGCTATGGTTCAATTTAAGTTACATTCTGGTGCTATAGGTGGGCATTTGTATCAGTACTGTACATTCCTTTTACTCAACACATGTTTCAACCTTCACTGTGTCTATGTCGGCATATGACAAGGGTGAGAGAAACTCAAATGTCAAGCAGTGGCTTCATAGAAATGAACTGCTCTGTCAGCCCATGAAAAGAATGGCCACACCCACAGCTAGTGCAATGGGACAGTCGGATTGCACTTCTTCATTCCGACAGTGGGACCATGGCCAGCTGAGCAAGCATGGACCAGCATGTAGCAGAGAGTCGCCCTACCTTTGGCACTGTACCCACCTATTATATCCTATGGGACCATAGGAAGAGGTGAAAACAGCAGAGCTTAAGGTACAAGTGAACAGGTTTCTTAGATATGATGATCAACTGATGTGTGTCATCCAATACATTGGGAATCTTATTGAAAATGGAAGCAGATCAGGGAAACAGAGGCCCGAGTGGAAGAGAGCTGCTTTCGAAGTTTGAAGCAAGATTAATTGACATTAGTATCTGGTGCACCATAAATATTGTGAGTTCTATTCACTGATTGGTCCTTTTCCGGGCCTTACTGTATGGTATTCCTGCTCACATCGGGGAGGTGAACTCGCGCCAGTCCCCTTCATTCTTTCCCCTCCCCACGAACGCGCTTGGTCCACCATTGAAAGGGAGAAGGGACTACACATAGTAGCGCATTTTTTAATGTACATTTTTTACCGTTACTTATAATGGCTGATATGGAAAGAGAGAAGGGACTATGTGTAGTCCTTTCTCCTGTTCCATGGCAGCCATTTTCTTTGTTTATTATATCTGCCACAGAAAGAGAATACGAACTACGGTTTTCTGTCTGCGGTGTCAATTATTTAAAGTTTTTTTTTCCAAGCTGCGAAACACAAAGTGTCATGCAGGCCAAAAAAACACAATTAGTACCTAGGTTGTAACTATGGGCCCTGCAAAATTACCTTATGCAGTAATGGCACGCAGTCTCGGGGCTTATTGCCATTGTTACCCTGGCTCCTTAGACCGGGGAACTAATGGTATTTTTTTTCTGGCTGCGAGACACGTTGGGCCTCATTACGACCCAGGCGTTAACCCATGGCGCTATTAGCGCCATGGTTGATGCCGAATTCCGCCATGGTGAATGGCGGAATTACCGCCCCATTCCAAGGTTGGCGGGGCGGTAATTCCCCATTCACCATTGGCCCTTCCCCATTCCCATTATTGCCCCATAGGGCTCAATAGGAATGAGGAAGGCGGTAATTACTGTACCGCACATTGCGGTACCGTAATTACCTCCAAGGTCCCTTTGTGGGTCCAATCCTTAACGGCTGGTAAGACCAGCCGTTAAGTTAGGGACCCGCAAAGGGACCTCGTAATTTGGCGGTAAGGGGTTAACGACGCCGCAACCTTTTACGGTGCCGTTAACCCCTTACCGCCGGGGTCGTAATGAGGCCCGTTGTGTCAATCTAGTATTAACCCTCCATGTGTAGCTAGCCAGTTTGTGGGATTTGGGAAACCGTCTGATCATTTGCACATGCAGCCTACTTGCCAGTGGGCATGGAATATGTTTGGGTCAGGAAAGTGGACAAGGAGCAGGAACCAGACTGACCCAGGTAAACAGCTCTTGGTTACAGGTTACATGGGTTAGAGGTGGGAGAGAAGGTCCTTAGCATCCATCCTGATTCCTGTCTCTGCTCCAAGTCCACTAACTGCTTTTCTTGGAACCCCACAGTCCCCCAGACTCCAACATACCTCATAACTTTCCATGAGGCCTCTCTCTGCAATCACACATACACTTACACTCACATCACAACAGCATGCGTCCCTATGAATGTGGACTTCCCCTAGGGACTGCCATACTTATGTGTGCCAGGATGTAAAAGCACCTACTCAGCCCCACACTACTATTAAACACGCACTGATCCCAGTCATAGAGGTGAAACAGGTACAGCCGAATGTTATACCACCGCCACCTATTTGGTACCTTGGCCCGAAAGCAGGCTATATTTTTTGGGGCAGTGTGAGCTGGTGCAGAACCAATCCAAGCAATAGTACGTTGGTACCAAAAAAAATAAAAATGTTCAACCAAGTTTCATTAAAAATAAGATCTGTAATTAACTAACAAACACTGCTTCCCCACGCATGTAGGTGGAATACACCCAGAAAGCAGACTTTTAAATAAAGGAGCAGTCTGATTCGCAGCCAGGGGTGCTCAAAAAAGGTTTCAGCAGAAAAATGTCAAGGTTTACGAGGATGGTAGAGAAGGTGGCCTAAATGTCAACAGGGTCCTTTAAGGTCAACCAGTGGGACATGACCTCTAAAAACACCAATATTTCTTCTCTTTGGGGCTAAATAGTGCTGAGACATGCTTTTCTGCATCAGACTTTGGGTCTTGGTGCTTTCAGTGCCAAGCTGGGGTCCAATTGGGGAGTGGTATCGATTGCAGGCACGATATGGTGGCTTGTGGATCGAAAAAAACACTGGGAGTGGCAGGCGGTGTCAGGTCTATGATGCTGGAAGACTCAGTAGCCTTGGTTGGGGAGAAGCAGAGACTGTCCTTCAGCAGCAAGCAGGCTCAGCTCGCTCCACATGTCTTTGGGGTACTGCAGCAGTGAAGGCTTGGAGATCCAAGAGGCTAGCAACGAGGCAGGCAGTATCAATTTGGGGAGCTAGAAGACTCACCTAGCCTCAGATGATGAGACAGCAGAGTTTCAGCATCAGCGATGAGAAAAACTCAGACATGCAGAGCCAGTCATGTGCTCAGGTCAAAGATGACTCTGGTGGTTCACTTGCAGCTACTCACATGGTATAGAAGATGCACAAACTGGCTTTGAGACAGCTCAGTGATGCATGGAGAACCAGGGGTCACTACCTGCATTATGTGGTTGCTGGGAGACCCACTCCAGGGCCTCAGGTGCAAGGTGAGTCCTTTCTTCTGCTATTCCCAACTAGGAAGGTTTGCATTGTACTGCCCCCTCCAGTGAGTAGGGTACTGGGCACCAGAGTCTCAATGGCAGTAGGCCTTGCCCAGTCTACTGGCCATCCCAAATAGGCCCTTGGGATGGTCAGGGAAAAGAGTGTTCCTCTTCCTTGGAGTTCCCATCTTTACCTCTCTGGTAGTGGACTTTGGAGTAGACTGTACTCTCTGTCAGGTTCCAGTGAATCCTTCTTCAAGAATGTTTCCCGAAGATAAGGATTGGTCCACAGCAAGCCTGTTCTTAAGAGTTCAATCCTAGTCGCTCCCCACCTACATCAAAAGGTCTCCAGTAATCCGCACTCTGGTGTGAGGGAGCTCCAAGGAAGTGTTGCTGTTCCCTGGAAGGAGATGCCAGCTCTCCTCAGGGGCATCAAAAAGAGGCTTCCGGGGCTTGACCCAACATGTTTGTTGTCGGTACACACATTCCAGACAGCTTAGGACACTCCAGCCCTGTCATGACTGAGTCACCAAGCTGAAATAAATTGTATCAAATGTTTGTGGCCATAAAATTGTGTATGGCTCATATTTAGATGTTAATAACTGCCACCAGGTTGTCTGGGTTGCTCAATTATGATATTTTGAACCAGAGGTGCAGAGGGTTTACTAAAGCCACTGCCTTTTGGAACGTTGAGTTCAAGAGCAGTGTTTAGGAGTGCATATGTGACTATTGAACCTGCAATTGTAGGGTAGCTGATGAAGGTGTCGGAGACGGCCCCATTAAGATGCCGGTGTGCATTATGCTTTGTATTAGCACATCCCACTTTTAGAAACAGAATTACCTGCACTGGGTTATTACTAAACAATCCAAAAACAAGAGTCAGGCTTACCTGCCCTCATCAGATGGCATTCTGTCAGACACAACCATCCCAAAAGGCATGTGAACCACCCTTCTAAGGGTTGGGCTCAACCCCCAGGTGAAAGGGCCCAGAGATGCTATCTGAATGTGAGTGTTGTGATCCAGATTCATGATGGATGCCCATACTCAATCCCTCTTGGTATATTTCCTAGTGCAGCGATTTAGGATTATCTCCTTGCATGGTCCTTAACCACCTGAGAGGTCTGTCACAAGTTTGGATTGTGAAATGAGGCCTAAAGGTGTAGGGGGTCAGCTTGAGTACCACCCAACCTACTGCAAAAGACACTTTTTCAATGGTGTACCAGTTGCACTCTCTTTTACTCAGTGGCCGGCTAACGTGGTTTAGCTGGCTAAAACTGCTCCAATTCCAAATTCACAGGTGTCTATCTACATAATAAAGTTCTGTCCATAATCTGGGATCTTTAGGGGCCCTGCACAAGACATCTTTAAAATTCTGGAAAGCGGTTTGTCAGGCAGGAGTGCAAGTGACTTTCCTTGGCATCTTTTTAGATGTCAAGTCATTTAAGGGAAGCACAAGGGTCCCATACCCCTTGATGAATGACTTGCAATACCGAGTGACACCAAGGAAGGCTCTCATGTCAGTCTGAGTGGCAGCAATGTCCCAATCCTGAATAACCTACACCTTTGCTTGAAGGGGCTCTTTCTTACCACACCTACTTGGTGTCCTAAGTAAGTTGCGGTACCCTTTTCTATCGGGCACTATGAAGCCTTGGTAGTCAAGCCAGCATTTTGTATGGCTTGAAGCACCTGCTTTAGACGGGAAAGATTGTCATCCCATGTGTGGCTACAGACTGCAACATATTCCAGATAGGAACTGATGAAATTCTCTAGGCCCCTGAGGACCTGGTTGTCTATCCTCGGAAAGTTGACAGGGGCATTTGTACATTTCCATTGTCCCACTCCTAGGCAATGGGAAGGTTCAATAACCCTGAGGTCCAACATCTTGGAAACATTTTCCTTGATTGATTCCCTCACCTTGTCAGACATCAAATGAATTCTGCTCTTCGCTGCCTTCCTGTCTCATTTGTCTCTGCCATGTACACACCAGTCTGTCCATAGCATAGACACAGGTGACAGTAAACCGGTCTGTGTGTGTTGAAGACAGTGGGTCAGACCCGAAAACTGTCCCAGCCGCCACTGGAAGGCTTGCAATTGCTGTCTGTCAGGTCAGAGGAGACTTGAACCCCCTCTATGGACCCCATAGGTGGCATCTGTGTGCAGCAAGACTGTAAGGGGCTCTGCCTGCTCTTTAAACTCACTATCAATCACCAGATCCAACACCAAGACATCCTTGCTGTAATGTGGCTTCACCCAGTTGACATGACCATATGTGTCTCCCTAGGTGCATTTGAATAAAGGAGGTCACCTCATTGATCTTCTCCAGAACCATATAGGGTTTGATCCACTTCAGAGGTGTGGTTTTGAATCCCACCATTGCCACCAGTATGTTAACTGCAGGAGTTCTGGGATGGATAGTGGCTAAAGTGCCCAGTCAGCCCCTCATTTCTACTAAACCTGCAGTGATCCCAATTATAAAGAAGAAAGAGGCACAGCCTCCTTCACCTCTTTTGGTAACATGGCCAAGGCCAGGGCATATTCTTCAGGGGGGGTGTGAGCTTGTACTGAAGCAATCCAAACAACAATTGTATGGTGGTACCAATATAGAAGAATGTCCATCCAAGGTTGTATACAAATAGGATCCTAAATGAACTACCAAAAATGTGCACCCCTCAAAGGCTACCCTCATTTGATAGTGTGGGGTGCTCAGGCATAGAGTTCAGCAGCAAAATATGAATATTTATGAAGATTTCTTTAAATGGGTCAAGAAGGGGGTTTGAAAATAATGGTTACTTTAAGACAGACCGGAGGAACAAGGCATCTTCAAATACCTTTAGTTTCTGTTTTTGGCGCTCATGACAATTGAGCCAGACTTTTCAGCATTGAAGCAGGAGTCCTGGCACTTTCAGCACTGAGTTGGGGCAGAGTTATGGAGCGGCCATGATGGTTACCATGATGAGCTGCTGTTCGGCAGTGGCAATAGCTTGCAGTATGCTGGTAGCAGCAGGTAGTTTTGGTTTGAAAGTGCTATAAGACTCAGCTGCCTTGAATATGGAGAAGTGGAGACTGTCTTTTGGTGGTGAGCACTCTCGACATGCTCAACGTTAAATTGGGGTACTGCAGTGCAGATTGCTTAGAGCTCAAAGATGCTGGTAAAATGGAAGGCAGAGTTCAGCTGGGCATGCTAGAAGATTTGGTAGGTCTCATATAAAGAGCCATCTGAGCTTTGATGTCGGCAGTGAGTGAAACTCAGAGATGTGGATGCAGCCGAGCGTTGAGGTTGAAGATGACTCCGGTGAAGAGGACTCAGTTGAAAAGGACTCTGGTGGTTCCCTATCAGCACCTTGTGTGATGTCGAAGGTGCCCAAAATGGCATAGAGGCAGTTTGGAGATGCAGGGAGGGCCATTGTAGCAGAGGAATTTGCAATAGACTATACTTTTAAACCAGTTCCCGTGAACCCTTCTTTAAACCTGTTCCAAGGATCAATCAACTAAGTGGAGGATTTCCACCCCTTGCAGTGATCACTCCACAACAAGCCTATTGTTAAGGGTTCAACCCTGGATACTTTAACAAGTGTCCTCTAGCTGCTAGTGTAATACAAAGAGTGCCTGGACTGCAGGAAGTAGAGCAGGACAGAATGTTTGGGGAGCCTAGTACATACAGGATGGTGGGACCCCACTCAGACATGGACCTCTCCCCTGGGCTACTCCAACTCTGCTCCTCTCCTCTACCTGCCTACATAATAAGGTCTCCTGTAATCACCATCCTGGTGTGTGGTGGCCATTGTAATAACAGGGCTGTCCTTAAAGCACCTGTTCCCAGGGGCCCATCCAGAAAGTGTTCCAATTCCGTGAAGGAAGGTTACAATCCTACTGAAGGGGATCCGAGAGAGACTTCCTGGGATGGAACCATCATGTGTGTAGTAGGGACACCCACCCCAGACATCTTCATACATACCAGCCCTGTCATGTATAATTGTGCAATTCCAGTTGCCACCATGACAAAATAAAACATGTATGTCTATATTAATAACTCCCTCAGGCTGTCTGGATTACACAATTATGATATTTTGAATCTGAGGTTTAGATGGTTAAAAAGCCTCCTCTGCCAGTTGGAACATTGCGCTACAGCAGCTGTGTATATATAGCAAAATATAAATATTTGTGATGGGGAGGCCCACCACAAATAACCATGCTAACTTCTACAGTAAATTCAAGGGTGTTTATTAAAGACTTTTGATGGTCAGAATGGTTGATTCGCAAAGTTCGTTGGGGTCTAATGGGGCTGGGGATAATGGCAGTAGGGATGGCCCTTTTCTCTCTCGCCTTCCCCAGGATTGGTTCCCACCTACCTATCCCAGACGTCCCTATCAGGGTGGTGAGTAACTCTCTGATCGGTAACACTTATCTGTCTTTCTTTTGCCCTGAGTCGATGGCTACCTCACTCCCTAAGGAACCTTCTCTCTCCTGTCAATGTTTAGAACTCAGGAAATAGGGAGCGGTGCCTTCTTTCGCCCAGTGTCACACTCACACATTTTTCTCCCTCTCGTACCTGACACTTTGTTATACTTATCTCTTAAGCTCTTCTCCTCCCATCTCGCTACTGTCCCTCCAATCCTTTACTCTGCCTTTCCTCCTCCAGCCTTTGATCTTACTTTCTTTCGCACTCCTATTCTTGCTACCGCTTCTATCTCCAACCATCCTTCTTCCTCTGTTATTCCTTTCCCTCATTCTTCTAACTCTACTTTCCTGACCTCTTACTTGTTCTCTAGTTAAACTTCTGTCTACACCAGTATCTACTCCTTCTCTCCCACTCACTGTCGCTCTGCCTGCTCTACCTCTACTACTGTTCCTATTTTGCTACTACCACTACCTCTCTACTACCACTGTCTTCCTCTCACCGGCCCTCCAGGGATATCATGCCCTGCTCACTTCTCTTGCTAGCCCCTGGTCAGACTCCGAGGGGCACCAGGGATAAGGTGACCTGACCACCACCTTACTACCCACTACCACCTATCTCCTTTACTCGCTAATCCACTGTCTACTTTACTTCGAGTTACTACCAGTTCCTGCCACCACCTCTACCACTACTTCAGTCTGCCACTACTCCTACTCTACCTCTAATACACACACTTGTCCTCTATCACACAAACACTCCACAGACCTCCACCTTAACAATAGCCTCGGCACTCCAGTTACACTCACCTTTGCTGTTCTCTTGGATATCCTCCCCTGCCGCTGGTCCTCACTCAATTGCAGCCCCCACCAAACACTCCCAAGTTCCCTCTTATATATCCCTCCCCCTCTCTGGATTGGCCACTTACCCAACCGATGGTTTACCGTGCTTTCAAGGGGTGTTGCAGGAGAGAGCTTCGGAGGTTACATGAGGGCTTTAAGCCCCACCCCCTTTTCTATGCCGCTTTGCTGTATTAGGGAGTTTCCCTTGTTGAGCTGGATCTTCTTTTCAGGTCTGTGATTTTTCTTGCGAGGATGTTATGCAGCGTGATGCCAGGTCCTGCCATGGTACCGTCCTGGCAGGTAAGGAGATGGTGGGGGGAACACTGTTTTCACATTCTCTGGCACCCAGGGTTGTTGAGGTCAGGCTCCCTCCCACTCCTGACAGGACTGGATCAATGGTCATGCCACATATTTATGAAGATAATTATAATTATAATTGTTCTTTTATAATGCGCTTAATACCGGATACCAGTTTCTAAGCACGAGACCGGGATTCGAACCTGTGTTGCTATGGGTTGTCTTGCTTCCAAGACAAACACGTTTCCCCTAAGCTGTCTTTACATGGTTAAAGAAAGGGGTTCGAAAATATGAAAATAACTAGGGTACTTTAAAGCAGACCGGGGGGAACAAGGCATCTTGTTTTTGGGGCTTGGCAGCATCGAGCCAGGCTTTTCAGCATTGAAGCGGGAGTCTTGGAGCTTTCAGCACTGAGTTGGGGTGGAGTTGACTGCTTCCATGATGAGCTTGACATGTATTTTCTATGTCTGCCCATATTAGCCATGCTTAATATGGCCTGTGATCTGAGTCTCAGAGCAGGTCTTCTACACTGTGCGATGAAAACAGTTTCATATTGAGTGAAATGCACGCCTCCTTGCTATAATGCACAGTGTGATGTAAACATGTTTATGTTTAATGAAATGCAAGTCACAAGATTTGCTTTTTCATGTTGCGATGAAGTACATTAGAGGTTTTTTTTCTAATAGTCCAGGCTATGAGCCAATGACCTTGAGCCTGCAACATCACATTCTGATTGTGTATACAATGGGCCTCATTCCATTTCTGGCGGTGCAGAAACATACCTGCACACTTTCCAGGCCGCTAGACTACGAGAATGCCTGTAGGAGCTGGTGCTCCTGGCAGGTCTGACCTACCGGGAGCACTGGCCGCTGCAGGCATGGTTTTCACTGAAGCACCATTAGCAATGGTGCCAGTATTTCTGTGTCCCCATTCCCATGGGGACTCCACGGTAATGGGGACTTACAGTTTCCGCCACCTGACATACCGGGCTGCCGGGACTTGTAATGTCCTGATAGCACTGGGATCTCAGGCGGTGGAATGGTGTTACAAGGTTGGCAGCAACCCACCAGTAGCAGCAACAGGTTACCGACGACCTTGTAATGAGGCCCACTGTCTGTTACTGCTATGGAGGCCCCTTCCGGGAAGGAAGCAACTGTACTTGCATAACAAAATCCATAGATAGTTAACATTGCGAACTACAAAAGGCAGAACTTATCTAGTTCTCTTATGAAGGACAGAGCCATGTCTCTAGCCATGCTGTGCACAGGAAAGGTGCATTCAGTTAGAAATACAATTGTTGGCCAAATCCCTATTGGCCTCTGAAGGACAGGACCATGTCCTTGGCTAGTCATTGCAGGAGAAAGATGTTGTCAGCTGCACAGTAATTGTTGGAAAAATCCCTAGTGCCCTCTGAAGGACAGACAGTAGGTGCGTAGGGCTTCAAAATAGGGACGGCACAGGGGCTATCAGACTTGGACTAGCCTATAGGGCAACAGGCCCATGGCCAAACCAAAAACACAAAATGCTGGTGTGAGCCCCTTTTTTTGGTCAAAGTGGGCCACTTTTTGTGCAAATTTGGGCCAGTTTGATGAGTTTATTCACTCTGTGACTACTATTTTTGACGAGTGTTGCTAAATAAATATTATTTAAAATGCACAATCTGCATCACACTTTATCACAAAAGCCCCCTTGGTTACTATTCAAACAGTGTCACAAAAGGAATGAATAGCCATTTGCAACTGTGGGCCATTTTCTCATTGGTGCCCGAGACAATTTATGGACCAGTCCGACACTGTAGGGTATATGACAGAGTAAGCGCAGCCCCTGGCCATTGATTTTCAGCGCGATGAAGCTGACAGGAAGACTGGGGCAGACGGCTGCACGGAGATGAAGAACACTCCTAAATCTTTTTTTGGAGATTTGAAGCCTTTTGATGGGTCCTGGCTATTTTGATTATTTTTTTTTTTACAGAACTCATTTCATTTTGAGCTGCATTTTGAGCTGCTTGAGGAATTATCTCTTGCATTTTTCCCCAAGGCACTTCAGCTCAATTCAGCTCACAGCCTAAGGGTCTAAGAGCAGACACCTTATTCTGGATTGGCATAATATGTAGAGCACCATTAAGTCCAAAGGACATTTTAATCTTTTTGAAGCATTCAATCCTATTAGTATGCATTTTGATGAAAAGCCCACAGTGCAGCAATAGGTGTCTTTTGGGATTTGTTCCTGTTATTTCATTTTTTTCAATCTTTCCATTTTGTTTGGAATTGTGGGATTTTTACAGGCATCCAGTCTTTTCTTCCATCCCTCTTCAACTGCTTACCTTCTAAAGTTAGTGAGTATAAGGAGGCTCTTTTTACCCTGCATTTGATATCACATTGAGAAAGGTATTGAGGTATTGATTATTGATTGAGGCAGATGCCTCTATGAGATTGCCTATCATGATTTGGTTAGGCAGGTGCTAGATTGCCTAGCATGTTCTGTGAGGTTGCCTATCATGACCTGGTGAGGTAGGTAGTTGTTTTTTAAGGTGACTTTGATTTCTTACAGAAGGTTCATCAGTCTTAGTCTAGACTTGAGATAGAGGCAAATGACAATTGTTCAACTTTTCCATTAATGGTTCATTGCATTTTAAGTGTGTTGTGTATAGCAATTATAACAATGATGATGTGTCTTTATTATATATTTTTCATAATTAAAATTACTTTTTAATATGAGAGTGTAAGACACATTAATTTAGTGTTCATTACTGAGTGATATCAGATGACTTTGAACATGATTATTAAGTATGGGGCATTTATTTTAACTACTGTGTATTGATGTGTTATACAAGGTAAATGTCTTTTAATACACACCAAGGGTAATGGATGGTGTGAGTAATGGACTATCATTAAAAAGTATATGTGACACTGGTAAGCCTCTCCTGTGTTGGCAATTGAGAGCAGCTGCCTACTGCAGGGATTGTTGCCTGCTCTTATCTCTGTTGCACAGTGACAGGTATATGCTTTTTCCTACCCCTACACCTATCACAGCCCCTGCTGGGGTGGTCATGGACACTCCTCTGGGGGTGGAGGCAAGGCTCTGCAGGCAGGGGTTGATGACAATCACGTCACTGTGCTTTTCTGCAGTGGCAACAGCTTGCAGGATGCTGGTATTGGCAGGTAGCTTTGGTTTTAAGGTGCTAAACGTTTCAGCTGCCTCAGAGACGGTCAGGAGGAGATCCTAGCAAGATGCATGTGTGATTTATCCTTTTTGGCATGAAATATTATGCAAGTTAGGTCTGATTCGAAGATCTAACTTTCACAAACAGAACTACCCTCATCATTTTATTTGTAAATTTTTTTTTAAAGCGGCGCAGGCTCGCCTCCATCACCAGATGGCATTCTGTCACAAACCATGCTCCCTGTTGCTAATAAAGTACAGGCGAGTAATCCTCGATAAGGACATTAGCTTGCAGGAAAGAATATGATTAGATGCACCCAATCACACCACATATGACTTCACGTCAGCATTTTAGCCATGCTTGGAAAAGATAAGAATTACCTATAACCTGAGCATTGCTGCGGATGCACCATAAGGCAAGGAGCACAGGTACATCTGTCCACTACCTCAACATGCTCCCACCCTCAACACATGACTGAAGTAGATACATCAAATGCCCGGTGCAGTACAGTTTATGCATGCCCTCTCCACCCCATTGCTATTTAAAATGCCTATCCAGGAAGGCTAGTCTTACAGTGCCCACACATTGACTCCAGGACATCACCATGTGCCAAACCCTAACTGCTCTGGCAGTGTAGTCAATGACTGAAGCAATGAAGACATCAGAAATGTATATGAGAAAGCATGGAACTGGGACTTTAAGAGAAGGCAGAGGTGGAAGGGGCGGGCAGAAGAGAGGGGGAGGGGCGAGACGAGGGGGAACTTTGTTACAGTTTGGAAAGAATAAATAACGGTTCGATTCAGCAAGGTGGCTCCATGCAACCATTGAGTGGCACCCCTCTATAATATAAAACAACTGGTGACGAAATGGACAAACCCGTGCCCCAGCGAATGCATCGATTGTCTGGCTGCTCATCAGCATCCATGGCTGCTGCACCCACTGCAATGAGCGCAGTATTCGCATCAACACATTGAAACGGCGCACATCTGGCTGAAGCGGCCAGCGTGCCTCCCAATCCACAGACACAAGTTCCACCCGTGTACCCGCTCCTCCAGCAGCCAGTGTGGCCAGCATATCGCACAGAAGGGGAAATTCTAAGTTCCATGAGCTAGCCTGCGGCCAGCCCACCTCCTTCTCCCTGTCACAAGGTGAGCTCAGACACCACTCCCACTCCCAGGCCCAAGAGCCATCCAGCCGTTGCTGGAAGGCCCGGTTCTCCAAAGGAAGAAGCTGTGCCCACGAGCGTCCAGGCAGCAACGCTCCATGTTGACCCCACCTCCTATATCCACCCAAATTCACGGTGCATGTCTCCTCACAAGGAAGACTACACGACTGATCACAGAAAACCTGAAATCCAGCCCAAAGCACTGGCCTATTCATACTTATCACTAGTCCACAGAATGCCTCAGCACTGTGAGCCCAACGTTAAGATTACATGTTGGAAGAGGTTCAAGCAGGACAAGCCCCAGCCTCTACAAAATCTGGTTTCAGGGCGTCTTTGCTAAGGAGACCACAACCATTTCAGCTACAGCTCCAGCAGAAAATGGAACTCAGATGGAAAGAATGACTTGAAGACTGCTCATACTTCATTAAGGCTGTGGGGAATGAGAAATCAACAGCCCTTTTTCCTACAGCCAAATTGGGACTATAAGAGATAGCCTTTAACCAGTGTCATCAGCTGCCACATGAGACAGTGGACACATTCGTCGTTAGTCCCCAGAAGAAGATCACATATTGCCAATTCGCAAATTTTTCAGATGAAGAAGCAATCAGCCTGCATATTAACGGAGGATGCACCTCGTCCGGTTGCGCAAACCCCTGTTGAATAAAACACTCCCTTTTGATGAAGTAATCAAACGCGAATGGATCTACGAGAGGGTAGACATCCAAGCTGCCACCATTGATGCACCTAAGAAGGAAGGTACAATATCGGCTGTTGAGTCATCTCAGCTGCTTTTCCAAACTCCAACTAGACTGCCGGCATAACCACCATCGTCAAACAGAGGTCAGGCACTGGATCATGCCGCAGATGTGGCCTCACATTTCCACACAGAGGGATCTGTCCAGCCGTTGGGCTACAATGCTCCAACTGCAGGAGGGACAATCATCTCAAATCAGTATGCAGAGAAGAAGTGCCAATCCCGCAGAAGTGGACAGGCCGGCCCACACGACCAAGAGTGCCTGCTTCTCCCAGGCAACCGCCACCAATGCGACCTCACCCACGAACAATAATATGGTCGCTGGAAGACGTCCATGTTACAGATGAAGAAACTCAAGAGTTTCCCGAGGATCGTTACACGATTGTATATGTGAAGAACTAGAGGATAATGCTGCCCCCATGAGTGGGACTCCAAATAGGAGGTCAGAATCGCAAGTACATCGTCGATACAGGAGCAACGGTCAACATTATGAACGAAAGTGACTACGCTCCCATCCATGATGCTTGCCCACTCACAATGTCCACATCACAAATGTACCAATGGGGTGCGAGCCATGTTCTGCCCTCTCTAGGATACTACATGTGCCAGTTTGAATACAAGACAAAGGCATTACAGTGACCATATACATCCTAAAGAGCCCCCACAGCGGGCCTGCTGAGCTACGAGACAGCAAGAGCTCCGGACCTCATCGACATACACTGCGATAGGTTAGAGTTTGGAAAGAATAAAGAACGGTTTGAGGCAGCAGGGCCGCTCTGTGTATTCATTGAGTAGAGCCCCTCTATAATATAAAACATGACGTGTGATATGATCACTGACCTCTTCAAAGACGTCCTCCTCACAGCCCTGCCATTAGTTACTTCATGTGTGAGGTCCTCTAAGCAGCATTTCAGAGGAGGCAAATCTTTTTGGCAGCATAATTGGTACGTTACTACTTTGGATTACATAGATGAACATTTTAGCGTAATTATAATTATAGTTTGATAAATTATTTTCAGTTCAGCACCTGCAATATCAATTCTATTTTAAAGTAACTTTCATTGTTATCAATTTCAAATGGCTATTTTGTGACATTTATTTTGCCCATCTATTTCTGGCATTACATTTTACTAAAGCACGTTTAATGAATTATCGTGTCTTTAAGTAGAAATGACTGATAGACTGATGTTCTTTACTGTGAATGATTGGAAGTAAATCATATAGTGGGGGAAAATCAATGCAGTAACCAAAGGGCCCACATTCCACTTCTTAAACACCCTCAAGACTGCCCAGTCATAATGTGATCGTGACACGGCACAGCAGAGGTGATGATTCAATCCTGGGTTACTATGGTAATGCGATCTAGGTCAACAAGCAGTCACCAATCTCTCAAAGAAACAAATAATATTCTGTAGCTTGCAGAACCCATGAGATGGCTCCATTCCAGCAAAATCCCACAAACCATATTATTTCGATAGCCGTGTAGGTAACATACCACTGGGCTACTCATTGGTCTTACATGGAAATCCCTCTATGATGTGCATCCTGAGGGTTAAGTGATCTACCTCCTGACAGTGTTCTCACGCTCCTCAATCACACTGGATGGATCCAACAAACACCTCCCCAGATCAGGGATCTTCAACCTTTGTCTATAAAGATGTTTTGGACTACAATTCCCATGGTCACTCTCCATTGATTATGTTGACTAGGGCTGGTGGGAGTTGTAGTCAAAACATCTAGCAAGCCAAAGATTGAAGCCTTTGCTCCAGAGTAGTGTTTCCGTGCTTTGCTCTCAACATTGCACGCCAGTTTTGCATCCCTTTCCTCGTTGTGTTGAAGGTTTCATGGCAAGGTGTTTGATAAAGGAAGCATGCACTTCTTTTCTGAACGAGTTCTCAGCAGCTATTGCAAGTAATACCTCGGTGGTTAAGCTCCTCCAGTTCCCTCATCAGGTGCTGATGGTGAAGCATTGACACAATTCTTTCATCTGTAAAACAAAGTGGTTGAAAAGGGGAGAGTATTAAAAATCTTCCTCAGTCATCACAGTCTAAACCCGTCCAGATGTTTATACAGTTACGTTTTTATAACCTTGTTACATGAAAAAAATAATCTTTTGTTATTTGGGACTAGGTCCAGAACTCAAGAAATCTTTTATGATTTGAAAATAGAAATCATTTACTGAGGCTCACCATCTGTGGCATGTGATGTGTTTAAGAAACAACAAAATTACAACATATTTTTGTTTAAGACAAAAGGGGCTTGTGTCATATTATCAAATGCTGATCACAGTTAATATTATACATTTGTGAAATAAAAAGGAAGACTAAGCAGTTGTAATGGTCTGTTTTCAAATAGCCGCTCAAACTCTGGTTATCTTCTAACAATCAACAGGACTATAGTCTACCACGTTGCTACTTCACCATTAATCAACAGGGGTGTGTTGTACAGCATGGTCTCGCTTAGGGGTGTCCAACTCAAGGGCCGCAGACATGACAGGTTTTCAGAATTAAGAGTCATGAGATAAATGTTCATACATTTAGAATCTGTGCCTACAAATTTATCTTGTGCATAATGATGAGTGATATCCTGTAAATCCAACATGTTTACGGCCCTCGGGGCCTGGAGTTGGACAAGCCTGGTCTATCTCTTAGTTCTCACCAGCTTATTGCTGTAGTACAGTATATTGTTCGGTCTAAAGACCAACCAGGTCTTAGTGCAGTGTCTATACTCCCTCTCCTAAACATGTCACATTAAATAGATGTAACAAAAGCCACAGTTGTATCACTCATTGGCTGCTGCAGCAGCCCTTACATGGGCCTCTATAGACTACTGATCCACCTACTTCAATTACACTAGATCAGGCCTCGAGGGCAACACAAAACTGACAGGTTTTCAGGATATCCCTTATTAATATGCATTGGTAAAAATGTATATACAATTAAAATCATTATATACAAATGTATCTAATGAATATTAATGAGGGGTATCCTGAAACCTTTCCCCCTTGTCTTTTGATCGAGCCCTCATCAAGGAACCTAGCTTCAAATATTGAAAATACAGCCGTAGTGGCTCTGACAGATAATAGTGGCAGGGGCAAGGGTTCCAAGTGTTGTATAACAATATGTCCAGAGTTGGCTGACCATACCAAGAAGTTTCCTACTCTGACTTAGCCATTTGACAGATCTATGCTCGAAGCCTTGGAGCGGTCAATAGATCGTCTTTACAATGATAGGTGTTTAGGACTAAAGCCAGTGCTGTTGCTATTGGACAAGAACCAACCGCAGGTCTCGATATTAGCATTTTCATCCCCTGCACATCTTTCTCCCACTCCCAACAATCTCAACTACATACCCGAGCAAGACAGGAGCACCAAGATGGGAGCAAAGCATGTCCAGCATAGTTTTATTGGCTTTGCCCCAATGCCCAAAATTCAAGCAATAATCAGGGATGAAGCAACTAAATACACACAGGGTATAGAGTTGGTGACACACGAGGAGGAAACCCCGGCCCAGCTCCCCCCGGAATGCTCCAAAGGTCAGAATGCGGCAGAAATGTGCAGCACCACTGAGGCCCTTCCAAAAGCCTTTCCATTTTCACCAGTCTCTATAGACACATCAGGTCACTTGCCTCACAGGGAACGCGTGGTGGAGAATGACTTTGTTGAAACAGTGACAGGGCATCTTGTGCATATGGACATTAGATTGACCAAAATTATAAATATACTCGCTTCCATTAGGGCCTTTTAGGTTTGAAACTGGAAGGATTTGCTTCTTTAGAAAGATCACTGAGCATTACTGAGAAACCGTTCTTTGGCCAGGCCACAGATGCTGCATCCATTTTTCCCCCTCTTGACCTCTCGCACTTAGTACCCACATCGGTTTCGTCACAAGGAGGTCTGAAGGACTTACTTGACAGACAAATTGAAGTGTCTAATGTATATGTTTATACTGACTCGGGCACTGATCTTGCTTTGGTAGTCCCAAAAATAGAGTCTCTCAAACCTCTATGCCTAAGATTAACACTTTTCATACAGCAGGAATTGGAAGCACATTTGCTCCTACATCCAATTCATATGAGGTCCGTATCCATCACCTGGTGCAAACTGAGGAGAGGGTTGATGGATGCCAATTGGGGGCTAATCAGTTGCTTCATATCACCACTACACACAGACCTACAGTGGGGTATAAGGATTCTGTCGAAGAAGGAAAGCTCAGTGGAAACGTGCTTGTCTTGGAAGCAAGACGACACAGAGCAACACAGGTTCGATACCTGGGGCAGTGCTTATATCATAAGGAAGAACCCCTGCTAGTGCCATGGGACACCATTGTCCAGAGCCATGTCTCAAGAAGTTTATAGCTCCCACAGAAGGCTCATGTGAGAGCGTGTCTGGGGAATGTCCCAAGAGTTGCCCTTCTGGTACCAATTCAACACCTAGCAGCAGACCTGCCGAGGGGAAGTCTGCTAATTTCGTTTTTGAAACCTATAGACCTATGAAACCTGGCCTGGAAACATTTCCCCTGACCTGCTGGAAGACTGGTGACAACTTAATCTAATTTGTACCTTCAGAACAAAAATGCATGGGAACAAGAACTCATACAAGTGCTCCCTGCTGAATGCACAGTCCTGGGAATATTGGGCATATCTTTTAAGAACCTCTTCTCCATTAAAATTCTCTCTGACTGCATGTTCTGCGAGGGATATAATGTTAGGTTTGGATTTCACAACCCCCAATTAAGAGCATGTCTGATTCAATGTAGGGGTGCACTTGCTGGAATGGGAATAGAAGTTTTTCTAGGTGTAAAAGCTTAACAATGTCATCTACACGATTTATGGTTGGGGGCAATGGTCTCGCATTCGGATTTCAGAGGCCCTAAGCTGAAGGTGCCCGATAACCAAGTAATGAGCATAGGTCACACTTTCATTCTGGACCCACCACCAGCATTGTTGCAAGGCCTGTTACAGAAGAGAGAAACCTGCACACATTTGTTCAGAAAGGCTTGTGACACTGTTTAGCTGCATGAGGCACACTCCCCCGTGCGCCTTGGTAACCCCTCAGACTGACTGCTCCTCCACTTATTTAAGTTTGCTGTCTTGGAATATCACAGGGCTGAGAGCCAACATGTTGGATGGGGAATGGCTCTCCTATACTACACAATTTGATGTTGTTTGTTTACAAGAGACATGGTAACTGAGGATATTCCATTAAAAGGATACATGGGATTTTCAAATTTGGGGTGGAGGGAGCATCATTAAAGGGCATTAGATCAGGGGTTTAATAATCTGAGCTCCTGCTTCCTTACCTTTTAAACTAGCCAGGTTGCCAATTGTTTCGGACCAGGTCATTGCAATCAAGCTTTGTGGAACATTGGTGGCGGTTGCCAGAGTTTTCGGATTGCCAATGTTTATCTCCCACCCAAAAAGGGGTAGCCTTGTCACATATGATCTGATGAATAGGTTTGACCAACTAGTTAATGTGGATCCAGGGGAGAACATTGTAATAATGGGCAATTTTAATGCCAAACTAAGTTTAATTCCAGAAGATTTGAAGAAAGGGAAGAAAGGGAACTCCTGGAAGAATCCTGTGGGATCCCAAGATCCGTACTACTTAACTGAAAATGAATTCAAGGGGCCGTATGCTACATAGCTTCATGAAAGCTCATGGTTTGGTTGAACTTCATGGGAGGTGCCCAGACGATAGGCCCCTAAGTCACATATTCACTAGAGGAACTTCATCCACGATTATTGATTACTGTATAATAGACTATCTGTTCCCCCAAGCAGTAAAGCTTTCAATAACAAATCGTGTGGATAGGGATCATTTTCTCCTCTTACTGAAACTGCAATATCACTCTCAAATGAATTTAAAATGGGAACCGATATCTGTCAGAAATAATAATATTCCCTTGCATAGAATTGACGGAATTTGAGGAAATCATTAAATCTGCAGAAATTATGAGACTCATAGGGCCTCATTACGATCCTGGCCGAGTGGGTTTACGCCAGCGTTATTCGCGGCGGACCCGTCCGCCCTACTACGAGTTTCCGTAGCGCCATGGAGCGTTTTCCGCCTGGTTTTTCCGGGCGGAGAAATCCATGGCGCTACGGGACCTTGTCGTTAATTACGCCACTGTATTTTACGGTGGCGTAATTAACGCCTTCCCCACTCCCATTATACCCTATGGGGCAAAAATGGGAATGGGGAAGGGTAAAATGGGGGATGGGGATTTACCGCCCCGCCAAGGTCGGAATGGGGCGGAAAATCCGCCAACCCCCATGGCGCTATCGGCAGCTTTCCGCCGTGCTCCATGGTGCATTTTGCACCGCGATTTCCGCCAGGGTCGTAATGAGGGCCATAGACAATTTAACATCCACACAGGTAGATTGCACACCAGTGGTGATGGATTTTGATCAATTGATTAAAAATATTCACACCAAATGAAATCTCTACAGCCATAACACCAATACCAAATTGAATCACAGAGGGACGATTGGTTTGACCATGAGTTTCTTTCTATGAAGTCCCTAATATAAAAGGGAGCTTCAGAGGGGGCAATTCATGCAGGTCTGTTATTTAGTCTTAAGAAAAGATGCAAACAATTATTAAAAATGACAAAAATGGATTATGCTACTAACCAATGGGAGCATTTAGAGAGGGCAGTCCAAACTAATGACTCTAGATTATTATGGAAATTGGTTGCTAGCTGGTTCGATTGCCCAGGAGGAAAGAATGATCCACAAAAGTCTCCTGAGCAGTGGCTATCCCAATTTCAAGGGATCTTAATTGATAATATTCAGGTGCTAGAGATAAGGGGAGCCATTTAAGAGTAAATTGACATTGGCCCTCATTACCAGTTGGCCGTAAAATCGCAGGTGATTCAGGCATCCCGGTAGCACTGTTTCTGGCTACCGCAGTGATGGAATCACTGGCATATCACAAGAATGCGGGAGTGTGCAACCCGTATTGCCGGAATCAGTGTTACCGTATGACCAAATACTGGAAAAACCATGAAATGTCAGTGTTTCCATGTGGTAACAGCAATTCCAGTATGCACAATTATGGGAACACCGGCAATGGGCCAAACCGATGCCGGTGACACCTTCAACGGAATTAGCGGAACCGGAAACAGCATCATCGCAGAAACTGAAAGCTTGCTGGTGGCCATTTTTAAAAACACAATCCAGCTAAAATCGGGCACTTCCTGTAGCCATCCAGTCACGGAAACACTGGCAACATGGCAGGAACAGCCACATCTTGTGTCCCTGAGGTCCATCAACAGAAGCCGCGGTTCACAGAGCCTGAACTAACCACGTTGAGTGACTCAATAGTGGCCAATGTTGACGAACTATTTGGATCAGACAATCGGCGAGCAAGCCATTGCAGAAAGTCTGCACTATGGGATGAGAAGGTGGCCCAGAAAGTCACGGCAGTGTGCCCTGTCCCCCGCACCCCAAGAGACTGCCACAAAAGATGGGATGATCTTCGCCTCCGAGTAAAGAACTTACTCTTGGCACACTGGAGGGAATGCCTTGCCACTGGAGACGGGAGGGCCTCCCCACGGAAAGTGATGTTGGGGAGGAGACATGCAGCACAGTGCTGCACATGGAGGGGATAGAGGGGATAGACGGAATAGGAGCGGCAGAGGCTGGAGCAGGGAAGCCAGCAGAGGGGGATGAGTACAACAAGCCACATTAAAATACAAAACATGAGACGCTTGTGAAATGCACCACATACATCATGGGGATATGTCCAAGTTCATGCTTACAATACATGACTACAACAAAATATGGGCCATGCACAGACAGATGCCAGTGGCGTGGGTCAGGGTAAGACATGCAAAAGCGTTGCACCCAAAATGCATGCACACACACATATGGACACATGAGTACCGGTTTTGTGCTCAAAGGGACAACATGACAAGCAGCACATATACGATGCACACATCAGTACAAGGCAGCATGGCAGGACTACAACCAATGTGCAACCATTCCACACATACAAGCATGCACGCATCAGAGCAGTCCTGACAACCAGACTCCACGTACAGGCAAGGTCACACACAATGTCGTATATGTGTATTGCAAGTCTGTTGTGGTGACACACAGATGAATAACTACATGCCCATCTCATCTTGATAGGCACCCTGCTCAGCCCGGTCAGCCACACAGAGGAGGGGAACAACATTACGCAATACCACATAACAGCCATCGGATCCTGTGCCCCAACCACCTGCCCCAGCAGCACGGCCATCAGGCCCTGTGCCTCAACCACATGCCCCGGCAGCGCATACATCAGGCCCCGTGACCCAACCACCTGCACCCGCAGCGCAGCCATCGGGCCCTGTGCCCCAGCCACCTGCACCGGCAGAGCTAGCATCCGGCTCGCCAACACGTCAGATGCCCACCCAACACCAGCCACCATCACATCCCCGCACATCTCCTGACGCAGGGGAAAGCATGTGCAGCTGCCCGACCACACCACATACCAGAGGCCAAGCTTCAGCCCCTCAGACCTACCCAGCCTCCCTCCTCCTCCAATCCCAAACATCTTGGAGATGGATGCACACATCCGCAGAATCGAGGGTAGGCATGACGAGATGGCTGATATGGTCCTGCACAACTTGAAGAGTCACATAGAAAGCAGGAATGCATGCAGGCCAGCAGCCGGTGCCGTGCCCGTGCCCTGGGTTCCACAACCTTCGCCCTGGTTGTCTTAGCTCAGAGGGTCTAGGAGGAAAACAAGGGTGTGTCTGCCCTCACTGAGTCTTTGACACACCCTTGCAGGCTGCCCCGGATCGCATGGGTGGCCAAGGATCAGACCCTCCCCCTCCAATGTCACCACACCAGCAATCTCCCACCAGGGCATGTCAAGGTGCAGCTCCCAGAGACTGTCAGGATCACTGGCAAAAGCCAAGGCCTGTATTGCCAAAAAACATAGGAGGTGACTTTGAACCACACCATCCATGACACTTTATTTTTTCGGGGGTGTCTGCAGAGGGGGTGTTTGGTGAGGGGTTGTGTGGGGTGTGTGGTGTTTGTGGAGGGAGTGTTTAGGGGGGGAGTGTTTTGGTAGGGGGCACAGGTTGTTGGTTGTACATAGTTTGACCTGAATAATACACTGTGTTAAGCACTTACATCAATGACTAGATATTTCTTATTGGTGCGGTCCGATTTATTGGTTGTGCATGTGACATGCAGTGAGGGGCATGTGTTGTGCGCAGTGGACGGGGAGTCAAAAGAGGTCGTCAATGATTACCTGATGGGCTACATGCCCATCTCCTACACGCCCATCTCTAGCATCCATGTGCACATGTCGTTGCATGCCTGGAGCTGCCTCCACATCTTGATCATCTTCACCTTCTGGTGGTGGCATGTCCATATCGGGATACAGGGGTAAATTGCATCTAACGCATATATTGTGCAACATTGCACAGGCCAAGACTGTCTTCCCCACCTTTGATGGCATGTAAATGAGTGCACCTTCAGACTGGTGTAGGCATCAGAAACGTGTCTTGAGTAGCCCAAAGGTCTACTCAATAGTTGCCCTTGTTCGCACATGTGCACTATTGTAGAGCACCTCCTCCTGTGTCTGGGAATCTCTTAGATGGGTCACCAACCATGTAAGTAGCAGATATCCAGAATCACCTGCAAGGGGTAGGACACAAGGTGAGGCATGACATGCATGTGGATGGACAGAGCTTTTCACAATGACTGTGTGGGTGGTCAAATTCGTGCATCTGGTACTGTGGACTGGTGGAGTGTGATAGCCACTGGCGGACATGCTGTCTGTGCCGGGTTTGGGTGCCTGGGATGGGTTGCTGGGAGTAGGACATGATTGGCCACTGATTGGCCCTCGTGTGAGTCACCCATATGCGTGTGTATCCACATTGTCTGGGTTGGACGTTGCTGTGTCCCGGCAACAGCTGTAACTGTACACTGTACATGGCACCCGTAATGCGGACTGGACATTATTTGACTTGCATGTATGACACATGACAGCTCACATGCACAGAAGGCCTGGAAGGCCAATCCCCACCTTGAATGTACTGAAGCCATTCATGGCACAGCATGGACGTGTTGCCCCTCTCCCTTCCATTCCGACCGAGATCCCACCCCGGTGCTACTCAGATTGCAGTCCCACCTGTGCGCCATGTGTCTGCGCCAGTGTAAACTGTGCAGTACATGAGGAACAATGGCGTTCACTTTGAAATTGACATTTTACGTGTGTGAGTGATGGTGTATGACAGTGGCGTTGCCTGTGACTGTGGATTCTACACAGTCGTGGTGTTTGCGTGCATGCACCATGTCTCACCAGGGCATGTGTTACATGGGCCTAGGGGGGACGGTGTACAGGTACGCTTAAATTGGTGAAATGGCAGTGTTGCATTCTGGTACCTACAGTGCATTGCATGTACATGTCCATATGAGCTAAACATGGAATGGCCTGTCAATGGTACCCCTCATCACTCGTGTTATTTATTTGAGTCGTGTGCACTCAATCGGGCATCCCGTTGATTGTCCTGCATTTGCAGGGTGGCTGTGGGACATGCATTGGTCCGAGCCCCCCCCAGCCCCATTGGCCTGTGACCCATGCAGCAATGTGTGCGTGATTGCACATTTAATCACCCAATAGCCAGGTTCTTTGTCTCCCATAACTTGCCATGTACGCTGACAGGGTGCTGTTCCGCAGGACCATGGAGTTGTGGGTTGATCCTGGGAAGCGGGAAGAGCAGTGAGTGATGGTGAAGTTGGCATCGCAGGTCACCTGGACATTGAGCGAATGGTACTGCTTACGGTTCCTGTACACCTCCTCTATGGTATGGGGGACCACCAGCTCTACATATGGGCAGCACAATGCTGCCAACACATTGGGCACTGCAAATGCATGGAAGCGGGCATTGGTGGCATTTACATGTGCCTGGGCCATTGGGGGGGAAATGTGCTGACCCACATGGCGCAGTAGGGCATCCAGGATCTGCACAATCACTGTGGAGAATGCAGGTTGTGACATGCCATGCAGCTGGCTCACAGATTTATGGATCGTGCCTGTGACGAGGAAGTTCAGGACTGATACCAGCTTCAACAGGGGTGGTATGGCTGTCCGGATGCCTATACTGCTCCCAGTGTCATCCTGGATGAGGTCCACAAGTCCCAGGATAGTTTCCCTGCTGAGACGGTACAGGGTGTGTATCTGGCCATCTGTCATGGCCCAGAGTTTTGCACTTGTGCGGGGAATCACAGCACGCCTCTGCATCGCCACTTGCATGGCATTCATCCACATCCTCATCCTCCTCCACTCCCTGTACTCCTGTTGCCACTGATGCAGCTCCAGCTCATAGAGCTGCACTCCAGTGTGCAGCACCTTCATGTCCATTGCTACTACTATGAGGGGCAGCATGTTTGTGTTAGGTAGTGTTTCTGGTGTGTGTGTGGTACATGTGTGCTGTTTCTGTGTTTATTGGGTGCAGCTGGGTGCATTGGGTGCACCTGTGGCCTGTTCTTCCTCACCTGGGCCCATTTTCCGGGTGCTCTGTGGTTCCGTTTTTTCCGGCATGGAAGTACCAGCATTTTTATGCCAGTGTTACCAGCTAATCCATTCTCGTAATGACGCTGTATTTCCGTGGTGCCTGTGTGTCAGAATGCTACGGTCCGGAAATAGTGCAAGTAAACGGAATTACCAGCATTTTATTTCCAGACCGGCACACTTGTAATGACCCCAATTGTGTCAGTCCAGAAGAGATCTGCAAGAATATGAAAGTGCACACCATTGGTAAAGCTGCAGGCCCAGAAGGTTTGCATTCAAACATTTTTAAGTGGTTTGCAACCAGGTGGCAGCCTATACTATATCATCTTTTTAATTCAATAAACCAATTGGAGGTTTTACCCCGTTCGTGGACTGGGAGTCTGATGATACTTATTTTTTTTTAAAAGGATCTATTGCTGACCCCAATTGCTATAGCCCAATCTCCCTGTTAGACATAATAAGAAAACTCTTCACCAAATGCTTGCTCACTAGATTAAAGGAATGGGCACTCTTACAGAATCTACTGAAGCCCACCCAGGCAGGGTTTTGTAAAGACTTCTCTACGCTGGACCACGGTCTACTCTTAAATATTTTGACTGATACATATTTCATAATTAGAGAGGAATTCTTTATGTAGCTTTTATTGATCTAGAGAAAGCCTTTGACTCTATCCCTAGGAGCTGTCTTTGGGGAGATTTAGCTGCACTCTTCATGCCTAAGGGGCTTTTAAATTTGATTCAACTTTTCTACTCTGAAAACTGCATTGTCAAACAAACAAATAAAGGGGTCAAGAAAGGTTCTGCATTAGCTCCACTTTTATTCATATTATTTCTCTCTGAGTTTGACCCCCCTAATGCAGGCCTAAAGGTCAATTCCCCAAAACTGCATAACAACTGTTTTGGGGCACTTATATACACTTGTGACACTGCATTACTTGTCTTGACCCCTGGCGGACTGTACCAAGCCCCTATTTATTCTGATGAGTATTTCAGCACTCAAATCCTTAAGCTGAATATGATGAAAGCTAAAGTGGGGTGTTTGGTAAATGCAGAAATCCTGTCTCATGGCTCGTAAAGGGGGTGAAGATCAAGGAGGTTGAGTTCTTTTCTTACGTGGGTGTGCTTTTCTCCAAAGATGGAGTCTATCGCAAAGCACCCCAAATTGCATTTAGAATTGGTAGTGTCTAGCACTGCTTCACAAGAGAAAGCTAGGTGTACTTGTTATTTTCTGAAGGCCTAACTGAGCCTTTCAGAAAATCCAAATATGAAAGTAATAATGAAAGAAATAGAAGGGTCCCCTGAACTCAATAAATATGTTTGTTACAGGGAAGTCTGCAAACCACTGTCCAGCTGGGGGATCCAAAATATGATTATCTCTGAGTACTCCTCTCTGTCTCAGGTCAAACAAATTGTAAAGCAGAAAGTGTTGAGTCAAGATAAACATCTGAGCAGGCATATGGGGTCACCAGAAATCTCTATAATTCCTCCTGGACTCTTCTACCTCCCCCTCGTAGTCTCCCAAGTTTCCCTTCTTTTGAATATCACTTTTACTCCTTATCTAATCCTTTCCGTGTCTCTCTTCATGTCGTCAGTCGCCCCCCTGGTCCACTCGTTGATTTTCTTGAACATCTTGATCTACTCTTATCCCACCTTCTCCCATTTTCTCCCCTCTCTTTCTCCTTGGGGATTTCAACCTCCCCTCCGCTAACTCATTGTTCCCTTTGCTGTTTTCACTTGCTGACTCTTACCATTTGTATTTTCATCCCCCCCTTCTCACCAGTCTGGTTCCTGCCTAGACTTACTTTTTTTCTCACTTCCTCCTCCCTCTCCTGTGTCTTCCTGCCCCTTTTACGCTTCTAATCCCTTACTACTCCTGTTCTTCCTCGACTATCTTTAATCACTATAATCTTTCTTCTTTCGATCCTCTATTTTTTCTTTCCTCTTTGCACTCTTCTCTTCCATCAATCTCACTTTCTCTTCCTTTTCTCCTGATTCAGCTGCTAGCACTCTACATTCTTCTGTGCTATCTGTGCTTGACTCAAATTTTCATTTGTAGCCTTTTTCTCGGACTTGTAAAACTCCACAGCCCTGGCTCTCTCCAGATCTTGTCTCCCTTCGCCGCAGTCTGCGTAAAGCCGAGTGGTAATGGAAAAAATGTGTGTTCCCCCTTTGATCTCATTCTGCTCTCAACGTTGCACTGCTCTTTTGACTTTGCTTTACTTATTGCTAAAATATCTTATTATTCGGAAGTCACACTCCCTATCCTACCAGCCTCGTCGCCTCTAACAGCTTCTTCACAATATTCTTACTCCTAAAGCACCTGATCCATCTGCTTTCTTGTCTCTCTCTTCTTCTGACTTTGCAAACTATTTCACATCTAAAGTAGAAAACCTCCACTCAGCTTTCATTCCTTCTGTTACTCCTTCCCCTTATACCTGTCCTGTTCTACCACTACATTCCTTTTCATCATGATGACCCCACTACTTCTCCTTCTGATCCTCTTCCCTCTTCTTTTATCCCTCAAGAATGTCCTCATTTTATTCCCTATGCCACTTCTCTTATTACTCATCCTTTGCAAATTCTTGCTTTCCCGCCACCTATAAGCATGCACTTATTCCTCCCATTCTGAAAAAACCTTCGCTTGACTCATATATTCCTCCTAACTTCCACCCTATTTCTCTTCTGCCTTTCCTTTCTAAGGTTCTTGAACGGGCTGCCTATACTCAGGTAACCTGCTTTCTGAATCTCCATTCTCTTCTCCCCACTCTTCAGTCTGGCTTTTGCCATTCTCATTCTACAGAGACTGCTCTTCTACATGTCTCAAACTCTCTCCTCGCAGCTTGTCACTCTAAACTCTCCTCTATTCTTATTCTTCTTGACTTGTCTGCAGCGTTTGACACTGTTGATCACGCTCTCCTTATGCCTTCAATTTCTACCTTGGATATTTCAAGGCCTGCTCCTGAATGGTTCCGTTCCTATTTTTCCCTATGGTCCTAATCCGTAACCTGAGCTGGGAACTCATCTCCTTCACTCCCTCTTGTATATGGTGTTCCTCAAGGTTCAGTACTTAGTTATCTTCTTTACTCTCTTTGTACTGCTCCTCTTTCTACTCTTATTTCTTCCTTCCATCTTTCTTTTCATCTGTACGCCGATGACACCCAGATCTTTTTCTCTTTTTCATCTTTTGATTCTGCTCTCCATTCTACTGTTTCAAACTGTCTTTGCTGTTCAAAACAGGATCTCCTTTCATTTTTTACATCTCAAACCCTATACAACTGAGGTCCTGTTCTTTCCTACCTCTACTATTTATCCCATTCTTTCTCCCCCCGCTCACTCCTTTCCTCCATCTTCTCTTCCTTTCTCGCCATCTGCGTGCAACCTGGGCGTTATCGTTGATCCATCTCTCTCATTTTCTCTTCATATTTTCTCTATTGCTGGCTCTTGTCGTTATGCACTTTTCAACATCGGTTGTGCTCGCCCCTATCTTTCTTTTCATGCCACAAAATGTCTTCTTTTCTCTCTTGTCTTTTCCCACATTGACTATTGCTCGTGTCTACTGCTTGGTCTTCCTGCGTCCCGTCTTCTTCCTCTTTGTTCTGTTTATAATTCCTCCATTCGTCTCCTCTTCTCTTTAGCCCCTCGGTCTTCCATTACACCCTCCCTACTTTCGATTCCATTACTCCCTTTTGAATCTTGTCTTCTTTACCACTTTCTCTCAATTGTTTGCAAATGTACTCATGGTCTGCCCCCCCCCCCCTTTATTTCTCCTCTTTACTCTAGTTCTACATCCCCTCTCGATCCCTAAGATCAAAGAATGTATTTCTTCTAACTGTTCCTAAACCTCCCTGTGCTTCTTCTCATTTCTGTTCTTTTGCTCCCCTGGCTCCCAAACCCCGGAACAAACTCCCTTCTCCTTTACTTCGTTCTGCCTCATCTCTTTGTATCTTTCAATGAAACCTCAAAACCCATCTCTTATCTTCTCTTGTCTCTTGATTCCCTGGCTCCCCACTCTGCTGATTTTCCTTACGTCGATATTTTAGCGTGATAATTGTACTGCTTTTGATATATTTTGGTCATTGCCTTTGCCTAAAGTCGCTTTATAAATTCAATAAAATAAAAATTAAATTAAATGAAATAAAACAAACACCTTATCTTCGCTGAAACTCTTCTAGTTATTGTCCAAATTTAGTGTGTGGAGGCGAACTATGTAACATGAAGTCTGCTTTTGCACTGAAGGGTTTGTTTGTGTCTATATGGCAATGGTTTGTATCACCTGGTTTGTGTCATCTCGCTTCTATTACTGAGGCCAAGGTTTCTCTGGATTTGTGTTGATTTCACATGTACTTTATTTGCACTGTATCTGTGCAATATTAATATTCTACCTAAAGTAGCACACACTCTGTACATTTTTTAAAGCGACTGTGTTACTTTCCTTCGTGCATTACAACATTTAACATCCTTGCCTTTGTTTACTTTGAAATTAATTAGTTTGGCAACAGCAGCATTAGCAAGCAGTGCCTTGGTGCAGTGCTTTGGGTTTTGACATCTCTACCTTGCTGATTGTGATTTTGTAGACCTTTGGGACTCTTCAGCATATTGCGTGCTCCATTTGTTTTGACTACAGGACCTAGAAGTCCTGGCTCGGCTGGAAAGAAAACGTCAGGCGCTTCAGCGCCAGCGCTTCCAAGCCAAGCCGGTCTTTGCCGGTCTTCGCCATGCATCACCTTCATCACCTGGATCCCTGCCTCTCTCTGTAAGTTTGCCGGATTCCGGGTGCGTCGGTGTGACTGGCCTAGGCGAAGTTTGGACTTGCTTTTCTATCTGTCTGTCCTTGTTCCTAAGTACTCCCTTACAATATATGTCCCCTTGCCCCTTTGGTGAGCTGTGATGGCTCCTGTGTTTCCAATCTAATTGTTACACCAGTAGAGCTTAACACCTACGATTCTCGTCTTCTACATAAAAAAAGCAAAGTGTTTGCACTTTGTCTACACTCAGCCTGTTAAACACTAGATCACTCCTGAAGCATGGGATCGGGTGGAAGACCATTTATTGCAGAGAAAGCCCAATCTGTTTGCCCTCACTGAAACATGCCTTGACTCCTCCATTCCCAACAATGCCACTCTATGCTCTCCTCCCGACTACACTATTTTCCGTGCTGATTGGGAGGGTAGCAAGGGGGGAGGGGTGGCACTTATGTCCAAAAAACATCTTGACTGCCATGTTATTCCGCAAGACAGTCCTGAAGCCTGACAATCCCTCTGGGTAAAAATTAAAACTCCATAGAATTCCTCATTAAATGTGCTCATCATCAACAGACCCCCTAAAAGTATGCCACATTTTGAGGAGCAAATTATGGAGCTGATTTCTCATATTACTAAGTCAAGGAACGCTCTAATCATTCTTGGGGACATTAATTATTGGGCCAATGACATCAGGGACAAGCAGGGCCAGGCCCTCTCTGACTCTCTGTCCGGTTTGGGACTTAAACAGTGGGTTGATATTGTCACCCATGTAGGAGGGCACACCTGAATTGGCTGGTCTCTCAAAACCTCCTAATTCTGCAACTCCAGGTGCTGCCCTGTGTATGGTCTGACCATTCACTGATAAAGGCATCATTTATTCTTCCAAAACCTTTAGCTAAGAAGGACGCCTTACTCTGGATTACCAAGGACACTCGTAACTTTAAAAACGTTACACCTGAAAAGTTTTCGTCTCACCTCGTTTCAAACCTTAAACCCCTGTCCAGCTTTTCTCAGTCTTCCCCGTTGGTGGACCACCTTACCACTACTCTAAAACAAGCCACCATTGACCAAAAACTATTAAGCCTGGAGTGCACCATAACACCTGGTTTACTGACAAGATCATCTCCACTAGGCAGGAAAAAAGCCAGACTCATAACAGCAGTATAAACTGGCTGTTATGAAATATAAAACAGACATTATTTCATCTAAATCCTCTTACTACAACAACCGGATAAATAATGCCCGATCCAATGTTAGTGAGCTCTTTAAAGTTCTACAAGATTTTCAGGAGCCACCTATTCCTAGCACTATTACTAAGGATGCCGCTTGGTGTCAGTCTATCCATGATGGCTTTCTGGCTAAAATTGCAATTCACAGAGAGACCATCAATAATCTTGTTATCAAACAGGATGATACCTGTCTACAGGATCCCTCCATCCCCCCAGATATTAGCAATGTACTTTGTTTTCACTTCTCTCACTACACCATTGAGCAAGTCACTAAAATCATTCAGGAACTTAAACCCACCTCCTGTCCAGCAGACACATGCCCTGTGGATGTCTTTAAGGACTCTATTGAAGTACTGGCACCCTGGATGACCAGGCTCATTAACCTCTCCTTGGACGAAGGAGGCATGGATCACGCCTTTACTGAAGAAACCTGGCCTTGATCCCCTGGTCCCAGATAATTATCGTCCTATCACGAATGTGCCTTTTATACTTAAAATCATGGATAAAATAGCATATCATGAGTTGCAAAAACACATTGAAGTTCATGGGATTCTAGGTACACGCCAGTCGGTGTTAAGGGCTCAGCACAGGACGGAAACCGCCATGCTGGACCTTAGATCCACATTGGCCGGCATGGTGGATAAGGGTCATCCTGCCCTGATGATGCTCCTCGACCTCTAGGCGGCCGTTGATTTGGTTGATCATTCGCTTCTGGTGACATGCTTGAGGGAGGTCGCTAACTGTTCTTCTTTGGCCTCCCAATGGATTTCATCCTTCCTCAGGCCCTGCTCTGTCCGTGTGGCTGTTGGAGAAATGAGCTAGAGTTCCACAGGGGTCATGCCTCTCCCCAACATTGTTTAACATCTACACTCGCCCCCTGCTTGGCATGCTGGATGCACTGGGGGCTCGGTATACTAACTACGCCAATGATACCCAGGTCATTCTCCAGCTGAGCGGGAATTATATTCAGGACTCAGCGGCTATTAATGCCATATTTAAAGCCATCCAGGATTGGATGGCTACCAACTCACTCGCCCTCAATTGTAAAAAGACTGCGCTTTTAATCGTGGCCTCTAAAGCTCGCATGGCCAGATTGGGTTCTGCCTATGCCAACTTTACAATTGCCTCGAACATCATCACCGTTTTGAAGAAGGTGAAGACACTGAGAGTCGTCTTAGATGAGTAACTCTCTATGCGTCCCCATATGGCCTTCATACGTTCCTCCTGTAGTCTGATCACCAAACAAATTAATTATATTCATCCCTTTCTCTCAATTAACAACTGTGCCCTGCTCGCCACTGCTTTAGTAAATTCTAGGTTAGACTATTGTAATAGTCTCCTAGGTGGTATGCTGCAAGCTAATATACAATCCCTGCAGGTCGCACAAAACAATGCGGTCCATGCTATACAGGGTCTTCCAAAATCTGCTCATATTTCTGAAGCTAGAAGGTCCCTTTACTGGTTACCCATGAGGCAGAGGATTTCCCACAAGATATGGACCTTATCCTTTAAATGTCAAAAAACCTGTGTCCTAGTTATCTTGTTGACAGAATAAAAGCTACAGTTCCTCCGCCTATCTTTCACTTATCCAACCAAGGCACAAATTGGTGCACTTTGGGGGGACCATCTTTCATGTTCAAGCTCCCTTGCTGTGGAATTCTCTACCCGGTCATATTCGTGTGATCGAAAGCATAGTTCCTTTTCAACCAGAACCCTGAATGACTCTTGCCTGCTTTCTCTTAACTCCGGCTTTTCTGATCACCTGTCTGTTTTTGTTCTTGTCCTGTGTTACGCTCTGAGGCCTACGGGCGTGTGGCGCTCTATAGAAATTAAAATAAATAAATAAGCAAATAAATAAATAAATAATAAATAAATAAATAAATAGGGCTGGTCCTAATGAACAGGTTGAATATGCTTCCTTTAAATGATAATGATAATGAGTATCCTGAAAATGTAACATGTTTTCCGTTTCTCGAGACCTGGGGCCTCATTATAAGTCAGGCGGTAAAGGGTTAACTACACTGATAAAGGTGCCGGGGCGGCGCTGTCAACCCTGTACCGCCTGATTACGAGGTCCCCTCGCGGGACCCGGTCTGCACGTCTGGTTTTACCTGCACGTTTTACCAGACGTGCAGAGCGGGTCCCACGAGGGGAAGTGGGAGCAAACAACGGGCCGCTCGTAATCGGCCCGTTGTTTGCTCCCTTTCCCATTCCCATTCAGCCCTTTGGGGGCTGAAATGGGAATGGGGAAGGTCCAGGCCTGGGTTTCAGAAGGGAGGAATTATCAGGCCCTCCGAACTCGGAATGGCCCGGTAATTACCCATTCTGGGAACCCGGACCCGATTTTGGCAGCAGCCATGCCGCCAATAGCGGCATGGCTACCGCCTAAGTCGTAATGACGGCCCTGGAGTTGGGTAACTCTGCTTTATAGCTAGACATCCAAAATAGTAATGAAACCCGGGGATTACGCTGTTTCCAAAAGCCCTGAACAGGCTTTTAATAATTCTGAAAATTTCTTTCAATGCGCTCTTTCTTCCACCCTACTGGAACAAATGCCCTGCATACCTCAACCAAAAAACCAAAAATATGAGAGCTACATCCCACCAAACAACCGCATAACTTCAAGCGCAAAGAAACTTTCCAACACACGGTCAAATAAAAAAAGAGTCATGGATGATGAAAACTAGTAGCCAGAGGGATCTACTCCAGGCACAACATAAAGACCCATTTGAAAGGAAGAAAACCACATTCAGTTCAGAAAAGTACGGAAAACATGCTTTTAAAACAAATTGTTTGCTAACTCTCTCTCCACCCACATATAATGTGCAGAAGTGCTACCTCCTAGGCACTTCCTCCCACTCCTTACCCAAAATGTATTTCCTAATCTGCATGCCCCAAGGACTTTTAATGAGAGGTTGACCATATTCCTCTACCATGTGATGCTGTACTGCGCCTTTCTATGGGCCTCATTACACGGAATGCGGTAAGTGTTTACCATTACCGGTAAGGGTATTGGTACCGGTAAACCCTTACCGCCTTACTACGAGGTCCCTTTGCGGGACCCGACCTCAACGGCTGGTTTTACCAGCCATTATGGAACGGGCCCGCAAAGGGACCTTGGAGGCAATTACGGTACCGCAATTTGCGGTACCGTAATTGCCACCTTCCCCATTCCCATTGAGCCCTATCGGGGCTCAAATGGGAATGGAGAAGTGCCATGGTGAATGGGGAATTACCGCCCCCACACACCTTGGAATGTTGCGGTAATTCCACCATTCACCATGGCGGACTCGGTACGGTACCGGCGGCAACCATGGCGCTAATAGCACCATAGTTACCGCCTACCATGTAATGAGGCCCTATGTCTTTCATTGCTGCACCATGAAGTGGATGTTCTGCCGTAGGTACCTTGTAAACCAATTAAAAAATAAACAATTATAACAATGTTGCAGGTGCAATGGAGATTCTACCTCACAATATGCAGAGTATGCAGAGAATATAATACATGGTGTACCACCCACACCTCTACACAGCCTTGGTGCATTAGATGGTCTACAGTATCTCCCTAGACTCAGCAGTCATTGTAATTAATGGAGTATCTGTATCTCGCATGTCACAGCGGATCCATGTGGAAATGTGTGAAAGCTTTCGAATGCACGGCAGGTCTATTGCATAGTGCATTATCCATCTCCAGTACTCAACATTACTCGGCGGGTGTATAGGATCGTGCACAGCCTCTCTCCCATATCCAACAGCTCTATTGTGTAGTCCATGGTCTATCTGCCACACCCGGCAGGTCAGCGGTATATTGCGTGCTGTGTCTCTAGTGCTCAGAAGTTCTATGTCGAAGTGCATGATCTATCTCCAATTTTCATCAGGTCTATGCAATAGTGCACAGTCTATTACCAGTGTGCAGCGGGACTATGGTATAGTGCCTGCCTGCTCTCCAGTCCTCGGAAACTCTATTGCAGCTATAGGGCAGTGTTGATCTCCAACACACAGCCGCTAGATGCCACTGCATGGCTGTTTTCCAATACTCCTAATAACAAAAACCAGGGGGAACAGAAACGTCATTGCTGCTAATGATTTCTTGGGCCTCAAATCATTTCAACACTCCTGATTACTTGTCACATATCAAATCATTGAAACACTTATTGAGGCACAAAAGTATCAATTTATTGATTATACTATTTTTAAAACAAATATACGCAATAGACATATCCATCTGGTACATACATTCTATTAATATTTGGTCGATTCGCCACTGGTTCATACAGCGTATATAGAATACGTGTTCACACATGTTGCTTTGACATTGAATACCCACATGCACCCTGGTGGCTACAGGGGATCTCTCTATATTCTCGAGTGTGCCCTAGTGGTCACCAGCGGGAACTCTGGAGATTTCTGGTAGGCCTTTACACTCTGGGCCTCTTTTGTGTGGTAACCTATTTTATTTTCAAATGTTCTCATGGGAAAAGTGTTGGGGGTGCAGAAATTGTGTGATATGGGGCCAATTTAAAAAAAAAAAGATTCCTGGGCCTCTTTTGCTTCCCAGTTCACTCCTGGTGGCCACTTCGACTTAAAAGACAAAACAACAAATCACGTAATTACTCTGCCATCATTGTGAGGTGTGGATTTCTCATAACCACCCGAGTAGTTGTACTTAACAGGGCTTCTTGCTGTTATAATTTCCCTACATGCGTATGTGTAAGTCCTAGTTTTATTGTACTGGACCTTCTGCAAGGGATTCACTTCTTGGAACTGTCTTAGAATTTCAACCAATGCTCTACTTGTATCTAAAGTAAATGTACATATTTTCAAATGAATAACTCAAAAAGGCCTGACAGCACTGAAAAATTCTTTAGACTTTAGTGCATTTTGGTGGAGTTGAAAATTGCACCTACCCTATAGGGTATTGCTCCCTCTCTTGTACCAACATTTATTCGGATCCGCTGCTATTGGTTGTAACCTGTTTGAGAGTTTAGTGCGCATCCTGGTGTAACCATCACGTGTCGGTGCCTAATAGACTCCTGGGAGTTGTAGTGCTATTTGGTATCAGTCATTACCACTCGATTAGGAGGTGGTTCCTGGGGGGAGCAATGCAAGTATTACATGTTTGGTATATTCTGCCTCCTGGCTGCTAACCCACGTAATCAGCAGCGTTTTCCTTTTATGGAGCAGCCATCACGTGTCGGTGCTTGACAGACTCCTGGGACTTGCAGTGTTATTTAGAATTAGGAGGAGGACGCAAACACTGGGAGCCCTTCCTTCTGTAGTATTCCGCTTTTCAGGTTACTGCTCTTCTGTAGGTCTGAGTGTTGGTGTGTATGTTTGGAATATGGAGTTTTGGCCTTTGGGGGGGTGGGGAGTGGGGGTTCCACAGAGTGACAGTTAGTCTTGGAGCTGGTTTGGTGCTGGATGCCATAGGTTTCACACATAGGTACTTACTTACCTGTTCCTGGCACAATGAAGGCACTTATTATACTTACGTGTCCAGGTGTAATACTTCAGAACCGGGAAGGACCCTACAACACCTTCTTATTGTAGAAGTGATTTCCAATACTAAGCCGGTCTAGGGTTTAATATTTATTCTACTTCCAGACCTTAAAAGATCTATGTCTCCCAACGGCCCAAGGCATGTAAGCGTTATCATTTATAAGCACATGGGCAGTCCTACAGGAGTTTGCATACAAAAAACATTTTTCAGTCTCTTTCTAAAATCAAGTCGATTTTTTAAATCTCCTTAAGATCCTGTGGTGGTGCATTAACCAGCACCTGGAAAGATCTCACCATTGCTCACCATTGCCTTTTTCTGATACTGGTTAAGAGCGAGGGTTGGGGGGATCTGAGCACACAGGGCATAGATTGCATCGATTATGGCATAGTGTTTTGTCAATCTCCATTATTTAGCACATATTTGTGATATATAGTGCTTGGCCAATTTCCGATACTCATCAGGTCTATGGCACAGTGTATTGATTGAATGCGGATCCGAGGAACCGGGTCTCAATCTTGTAGAAAGAAAGATGAGTGATGCAAAGCAATTTGAAGGGGGTGCATTTGGGAAAAGTTAGATAGTGGAGGGAAGATAGTGCTTGGGTGATGTGATCAAAGTTCGTGGGAGAAGGAAGACATAACTAACCATTGTATGTCAATGCACCCTGTATTCTAGTAAATTAGGTCATCATCAACTTAATATTATTGTTACCATTACCTCTTACATAACAATTGGGTTTTGGTGTACATAGCTCAAGGGTATATGATATGATATGATATGATAGGTTATTTATAACGTGCTTAAAACCCGGACGTTTCTAAGCGCGGACCCGGGGATCGAACCTGTGGTGTGGACCATTGTGTCAGGTTCAATATATATGATGGACAGCATAGCTTTATGATGCTTGGCATCCTAGACCTGTTGTTAAATTCATATTGAAATACTGAACATTATGTTAGTCGTTGGGGTTAAGAGTTTAGAAAGAGACAGCTGGCAAGTCATTATAAGGCCATTGGGGGAGAATTTGTTTCACTGATGGTATTCTTATTTTGTTAATTGGCCTATTTTATGGATCAATTTAGTGAGGTTTACACAAGATCTGGCAATGTGATCTAGCACATTAAGATTATAGAAAGACAGTCCTATAGGTAGGTTCTGAGTGTTTAACATTGCATTGAAGTTATGGCATACTGAGTGAATGGGGGCACTCACAACCTGGATAAAATGAGGGATTTCACATTATACAGAAAGTACCTAGCATGAATATTAGTATCCTCACACCAAATATTAAAATCTCCTAATATGGGTAGTAGGGGGTACTCTAAGACGTTCAAGTTCTGCCTCACAGTACCAACTGAAAGTTAGGAGTTAACCAAACCGCCAAAAGCAGGATGGACAGCCTGCACCAAACATATATTCGCCAGGATGCAGAACACAGCATATTTTCGTAAGAGTGTTGGCATCTTCCACTGCGTGCCATGTCGAAAAAGTCATGTCATGCAGCAGGAGGTGTCCATAGAGTTTGGATTTATTTATTTATGGGGAAGACAGACAAGAATTCAATAAGCCAGTACAGCCTCCCGTCCTTTGTTCACCATCAGAACCAAACCTCCAACCACCATACAGTTCCAGGATCCAAGTGTCCGCTGCACAGACCATCCCAAAGCAAACGCAGGTGACTGTCAAACTTTCGCCTAATGGATGTAATCATATTCTTGTGTTGTCAGCCCATAGTGTGTGCAGTGTTCTTGACCCTTAGCCCACTCTTGGATATCCAGCAGCACTGATGGTAATCCTGAGGTCAGATCTACTTGGGGAATTTGGCTAAGCTTCACCTTGAAGCAAGTCTTGTCTTCACGAAAGCTAGTCTCATTGTCTGCCAAATCAGTGCCAGACCTGATTAATACAAGACTATATCTATAGTGTATGGCGTGGCCTGTGTAACCTCCTAGACTCAGCAAGTCAATGGTGCAACACCAAGACTTGCTGCCATGATGCAACAGCTCTGTGGTGTAATACAGTCTCACAATACTCAGCAAGTGTAAAGCATAGCAAATGATCCTTCTCCTTACACTCAGCAGATTCAGGATGATCTACCCTGTCTGTCTTCTAAAACACTGCTGATCCATGATGTAGCTTTATCTCCAGAAACCAATGATGCAGAACACTGCACTCTGAAACACTCAGCGAGTGCATGGCTTGGTCATTGTTGCCTGCTCTAGTGGTCTGTACATGAAGAAGAACACGATCCAAGGTTCCAAGTTTTCCACCGTCTTATAGCTCATCAACTCTAATATGATTCTGATCATGGATTATTACAAAGTGTGTGTGTGTGTGTGTGTGTGTGTGTGTGCATGTGCAACATGCATGTGCGTGCCACACATATTTACAAACTGTTCATTAGTTGTGCATGTTTACCTCCGTGTCACTCCCATGCCTTCCGGTCCTTACCTTCCTTCAGGATTCTTCGGCATTCACTGCTAACAGGGGCTGGACTCGGCTTGGACAGAGAATCTGCCAGGACCTCCATGATGCACTTGCTAACCTGGCATTAGGATAGACAGAAGAAACCCTCTGGTTACTCCGTGTTGATACTGATGGTCTTTGCAGAAAGGCAACAATTTGCTGCCACAACAATGAGCTGTTGGTCAATACTGCTGAAACCCACAAGGCTTAAAAATTCTATATTTTACCATGTAGCCAGAGCTCATCTAGAGGACCCCACCTAGAGCTGAGGTACCCCCTCTATGGAGCAAGTTAAGGGGACGCAAGAGCTGTTGGAGTACATCTCTGTTGACAGAAGAGATTGTGTTATGGGAAAGGGGGTGATTTTTGTGAACATTGGCATTGAAGGTCAGCAGATACAAACGACATGATCAGTGGTGTGGCCAAGGTAAAGGCAGGGCCATATTGAGAATGTAGGGCCCTGATGACAAGGTGAGTGAAACCCAGTGGCCTGCAGCAGATTCCCCTGGTTGACGGGGAATGAAGTCTGAAGCCCCTTTCTATTTAAATATCCCAGTTATGGTGAAGATAATCTGCAATGACTGCTGGAGACAGCAGATGGATTACATTGGCTGTTAGCATCAGCAGATGTACTACAGTAGCTGCTGGTGACATTAGATAAACTACAATGACTGCTGGCCACAGCAGAGTCCCCAGCAGACCCTGGCATATAGACCATCATTTCAATCTCCTTCTTCTACTCCTAGGAGTTGGTGAGTGCATAGTTCAGCTTACCTTCTCCTCCTCTTCTGAGAGCTGGGTGGACAGTGGAACGGAGCTAGCTGGAGAATAAAAAAAGATTGATTTAACACAAGTCTAGAATTCACAAGCTGACTGAGGATAAAAGCTCCACCCACCCGTGTTACCTGGGAGAGGTGACAACCCAAGTGCGGTGCGCATCATAAATACCCCCCTCACACACAAAATCCCGCCCGCAACATTCACAATGCCTAAGTAAAGGACTAAGCAAAAATCAGATAACACAAGTTACCTCAAGAAGGATCTCACCAAGGGCTATTGACAGGTACCATTAAATCCAGCAGACAAATTAAAAACAGCCTTCAACACCCCAAGAAGACTATTTCATGTAAAAGTCCTACCGTTCAGACACCAGGGGGCCCCATCCACTTTCCAGGGATGATTATTATTATTATTATTATTATTATTATTATTATTATTATTAATGGACCATATTTTGCAACCCTATTCCAGCTTCTGCGGCGCATATTTGGACAGCATAGTGATGCATAGTGAAACCTGGGAAGACCACTGTTCCACCAATGTGAGATAACTAAAGCCCTGAGGAAAGCAGGCCTAACCGCTAACCTCAAGAAATGTAATTTAGCCCAATCAGAGGTAAAATACTTGAGGTTCTTCATCAAACAATGGGTTGGTCCAACCCCAGATAGAAAAAAGTCCAAGCTGCACAGGAGACACCTGCCCCAAAGATGAAAAAGGACCTGACAGCATTCTTAGGATTTACCGGTTACTAGAGGAGGTTCATCCCAAACTACTCCACCATAACCTCTTGTCTCATTGATAAGCTAAAGAATGTCTAACCACAGAAACTGCGGTGGCAGAAAGAGGATCAGGCCAGTTTTGACATGCTGAAATCCATTCAGTGCAGCAAACCAATACTGAAGATACCTAACTTTAACAAAGAGTGTATTCTCCAAACCGACGCCTCAAAGGAAGGAATCAGAGACATGCGCGCTCAAGACTATGATGGTGTGGAACACCCTGTGCTATACGTCAGCGGGAAGTTGTTCCCCCGAGAAATAAACTATGCTACCATCGAGCTATAGGCACTGGCCATATAGTGGGCAATCGGGTACTTCAAGTGCTACTTAACAGGTAGGAAGTTTAGGTTGGCCACTGGTCATTCATTGCTCACTTGGCACATTTTACCCAAGGATAATGCAGCTGTTTTTAGACCTACAAGCCTTTTTCTTCCAAGTAGAGCACAGGAAGGGAAAGGAACAGGGAAACATTGATTTCCTGTTACAATTTCCCTTAGAGGGAGATGGGGAAGCCAGCCGCATTAGAGGAAGCTTATGTGACGAGTCACTAAGTGTCATCACTTCTCCCCAGGAGGGAGACTTTTCCCATAATACTAGGGAGGTGCAGCCGCTACCCAATATTAAGCCTAGGGGTGGCTCAATGTGGGAGGGCTTCATGGGGAGGAACTCCCCTCCTTGGAACAAGGACAACCACGTAGGATATGGCCCGGTAAACACCATTGCACCAATACATATTCTAGCTCCTTTTTTCTCTGATAACCTCTTTTTACTCAGTAAATCCATGCACTATTATAATACAGAAGACCCCAGTGTGACCATAAGTACCATGATGGTGAAGAACATGGGAACCATGCAGATCAATATTTACAGAAGTGCTGGTACGAGGTGGCCCCACAGAGGTATAAGGATTGGGGCCAGGAGAGAGAAAAGGGATTTACACAATGGGCCAAATGAGACTCTGCTACATTGTATAAAAACTGACAATGGACTAAGTGATGTGTCAAGCCCAGCTGTGTGAACCTGGGAGTAAAGAGTTTGTCCAACACAGGAGTTTAGCACACCGAGGAAGGAAAGACCGAAGAATGCCAGCAGCCTACTGCATGCGCTTCCAAGGAGGACCGCAGGAGCAGGCCTTTACAACCGGCCAGAGGGAAATCGAGCGCAGTAAAACTGTTGGTTGAGTTGCCACTCAACAGCAGAAGGCAGCATGAAATGTCTGCAGAAGCTGGAGGACCGCTGTCCCCGATAGCGTCGGTGATGCACCTATACCCAAATCAAAGTGATGGCTGTTGCGGGAGACCCGGACGAGATGCAGCGGTGCAAGTAAAACAGGATAAGGCTAACTCCCCTCAACCCCTTGGTAACCACAGTTCCCAGGGGACACCAAAAGGCCCATTGTGTAGCTCAGCTCTTCTTCCTCATCCCAGTGGCCATACCAATAAGTCAACTGACCACTAGGCAAGGGTTGAGGACCGCTACCATCAAGAATGTTGCATCAGAGGAATTCTCCCTCATTCCAGTGGCCATACCAATAAGTCCACCGACCACCAGGGAAGGGCCAAGAACCCCTACCATCAAGAATACTGCATCTGAGGAATTCTCCCTCGTCCCAGAGCCTGTGCCAATAAGTCCACTGACCACCAGGCAAGGGTTGAGGACCCCAACCATCAAGAATACTGCATCCAAGGAATTCTTCCTCGTACCAGTGACCATACCAATAAGTCCACTGACCACCAGCGAAGGACGAAGACCCCTACCATCAAGAACACTGCATCCGAGGAACTATTCCTCATCCCAGTGCCATACCAATATGCCCACGGACCACCAGGGAAGGGTCGAGGACCCCAACCAAGTCCAGATAAGCAACAAAAGAGACTATCTTCATCGTAGTGGCAGGCATAATCCCACTACTCATATGAGAAGGGTCAAGGACCCCAACATTAAGGGAAGTGAAGTATACAACGTCTGCATCCGATGAAAGCTTCCCTGCATCAGTGACAAACCCACAGCCACTGACCACCACAGAAGGGTCTAGCACCCCAAAAATCAAGAACTGAGTCAAGGAGAAAATCCTTCTCAATTCAGTGGGGCGTTGAAGCCCACTGAAGGCAATAGAAGGGTCTTGGACCTTGATGAAAGAAATGTGAAAAGGGCCTGGAATCCAGGCAAAGAGAATACCAATATAAGAAAGAGTGGAAGTTTGCTTACACTTGGGAAGAATGGCAAACCCTATTGAATGACTGTGAAACACATCAGGTGAACCGAAGAGCATCAGAGGAAGAGAGCAATACCCCCTGGCCTCTGAAAGGACGTGGAAGTCAATACCCAGTCCAGGAGAAGCCAGTCATTCTCCTAGATCAGAATCTACTTACTTTGTCTTATCTTTTGTGGAATAAAATATCGGCGTCAGGGGAAAGGAGTCATTCCCCCTGGCTCTAGAACATTTTGGACAATTTTCAAGAAGGACTCTCAGCATCCACCAGAAGACGGGAGACATTCCCCTGGTTGGAGAACTTGTATGTTATTAGATTTCCTTAGTTGTAGAGTGCAAGGGCTAGAGATTATTTATTTGACAGACATTCTGACGGTTCTTTTAGTTTTGGTTGAGGCAGAGAAACCGCTCATAGTTATAGGGCCAGATAGGTTTTTCTTTCAAATCTCAATAAATATTTATGAAAAATGTCATCCCCTCTGTCAGCCTCTGTCTCCTGCGCCCTTACTTCATGTACAATATTTTGCCACTGTAAGGTCCGGCCACTGAGATTTTGCCAATGTGACTTGTGCTAATGTGAGATTGTGCCACTATCAGTTTTGCCACTATACATTTTTGCAACTGAAATTATGTTAATGTTAGATTTTGCTAATGTGAGACTTTAGCATATTTTGCCACAGTAAGGTTTGGCCACTGAGACTTAGCTAATGTGAGTTTTCTAATGTGAAATTTTTCCACTATTAGATTTTATCCCTAGCAGATTTCGCTACTGCAAGGTTTGGCCACTCGGATTTTGTGAGTGTGACATGCTGCCAATGTGAGATTGTGCCACTATCAATTTTGCCACTGTTAGGTTTGGCCACTGAGATTTTGGTAATGTGAGCATTTGCTAACTGTAAGATGTCCACCAATGAGATCTTGCCATTGAGAAGAACTGTCACTGCAAGGCTTTGATACTGTGAAACCTCTTCCACTCTGAAAACTCTGCCATTCTGAAATTTTTTCAAATGTGAAGCTTTGCCACTGTAAGGTTCTGCCGCTGTGAGGCGAGCGTCGCTGCGAGGCTACCACCACTGTGAGGTTAAGCGATTGTGAGGCCACTAAATCCTAAGATTTTAAATGTTCCTACAAACTAACACGCAACCACCAAACAAAACACACACATATCTCTGCCACATCATGAACTTGAAATCAGGCAGCAATCCGCACACGCCTCCAACCCCCCACTTGTCCCCAACACACTCAAATCTCCACTGAAAACGACAATATAGATGCACAAAAAAATCTCACACAACAAAACAATACCAAACCCATGCCATCCAGAAGAAAACACTACACACAGTGATCGTTTTTCCCGAATTGAAGCTACCAACAGTACAGCAAAAGCTGTCGCTCTGCCTTTCCATCCCACTAATTAACCCTCCCTAACCCTCCTTCCTTTTTAGATCTGGATGAGCGCCTGGAGACCATGAGAATGGAGGTAGTGCGTGGTATCAATCTCAATAACATAACTATATTTATGTAGTACAAATCATTCAACTTGGGTCAGATTTTTCAAATCATAGAACCCCAATTACAACTTTGACAGGCTTAGATATCTACCCGCTAGTGTAGCACCACGGGCCACCTTGAGCCCGATGTATGATCGGGGCTTGCTGCAGCGGATATTGTAACACCACTGACCATCCTGAGCCAGATGTATGATCGGGGCGCGCTGCAGCGGATATTGTAACACCACTGGCCACCCTGAGTCAGATGTATGATCGGGGCACGCTGCAGCGGATATTGTAACACCACTGGCCACCCTGAGCCAGATGTATGGTCGGGGCACGCTGCAGCAGATATTGTAACACCACTGACCACCCTGAGCCAGATGTATGATCGGGGCACGCTGCAGCGGATATTGTAACACCACTGGCCACCCTGAGTCAGATGTATGATCGGGGCACGCTGCAGCGGATATTGTAACACCACTGGCCACCCTGAGCCAGATGTATGATTGGGGCTTGCTGCAGTGGATATTGTAACACCACTGACCATCCTGAGCCAGATGTATGATTGGGGCGCGCTGTAGCGGATATTTAACACCACTGACCATCCTGAGCCAGATGTATGATCTGGGTGTGTTGCAGCAGAGCACTGTTCAACAATAGCACTGCAACTCATCCAGATCTTTAACTTGCACCTGGGCACAAGTCAAATGCCCTGTGCCCAATGAGGTGCACACGGGCTTCCCCCTTACTGTGCATGAGCTGTTGTATGTGTGTGTGTCATTGTAGACTGCACCAAATGCAGGTGGCCAGAAAAAGTACATCAGGCCTGCATTCCTTAATATCCATTCGCACAGCATCTTGAATTGCATCTGCTGTCAGTTAAAGGGACAGCCATTGCAGTGCAAACAAGCATTGGCAATGCCAACAGTTTGGGCATTTGGGGAGACATGGCAAAGGGACTTGCCAGGCACAGCCATGGTGGTATTAACTGGCCAGTGATGGTAGCAGGTGCAAAGTGGTGCACGTTCCTTGGCATCTAATAGTAGTACCGGGCAAATGCCTAATACTTATGCACAACCCCAAACTGCTGGTTTTGGGAATGCTTGTTTTTAATAGTACTTCACTGAAGGACACGCAGCGTGCTTATACATCGAGTGGCTGAAGGCAGACCTGGTTAAGACATGTTTTTATTACACCAGTAGCGGGTTTGCAGCTCCAATTAAGTCCTTAACTCTCATTAACTCTCAGAAGACTGCTTTAAAAAATATGGCAGGCACTTCCAGTGCAACGTTTGATGGTAATGCTTGCTTAAAGTGAGTTCAATGAGTTCCCATTAGGAGGTGTTTTGGGCAGAGAGGGGCAGGTACTGGGTGGGAATGGCCATATGCATTAGCATTGCCATGGCCAGTCATTGGAAGGGCAAATAACCAAACAACACATACAGGCTGTGCTACCCACCTCATATGCCATTCCCCCCTATCTATACTCGAATGCAATAGTTTGCGCTTATAGGTGTCACAAGCGACGCCAATAGCCCAAACTACAAATAGATACGTGTCGTAAAAAAATACTTCCAGGATCCCAGAAGGCCACGCCATAAAGGTTTCCCCAATGCAGCGTTACTTTGATACATTGCCAGTTGGGGATTTGAGCTCCTAAAACCGGTGCTTTTGAGTTCCACAGGTATTGCGAACGAAAAGCTGGCTGGTCCCTTTAGCTGGCCTTTTTAACCTTACCCGTGTAGCTACATTTCACCTGGGGGCAAGTTACGTTTATCCATATTCATGTAAAGCTGGTGCCTGCGCAGGACGGTGCACGAACAAGGTTGGCAAGCTCATGCTAAATCCCATTTTACAGAAATGATGGAAATTGAACAAAATAGAACCTTGGAACTCGCCAATGCGGCGGGGGTGTTTGTGGAGTTAGGGGTGGGGCAAAGTAGCCCTGGTGAGTTGAGAAACTGCTCATGAAAACTGTACGTTTAGAACCCATTTTGGCACCGTCACATTAGCCCTGACCATTCTCTGCAGGGCTGCTATAGTTTTAATTGACAGTACCTGGTGCCTGGAAACACTTGTGCATAGGTGCCATACAGATGTCCAATAAATAAATAAATAAATACATAAATACATAAATAAATACCTGCCGTCGTCAACACGGCTGATATTGCATTTAACGAACAGTACTTTAACTAATCATCAACAGTGCCCGCCCATGTCAGCAGGAGTGCAGTACTTTTAGTTGGCAGAGTTGCTTTCCTTTATGTGCACTGTCAGAGTAGACACTTCTCAGTAGGCTGTGGTATTGTTGCTGAAGCTTTTCTGCATTTGTAGCAATGAAGTAGATTCCATCAAACTAACCACTTGCATGTGTCGCCTATTTTAAGCAGTGGGATTGAATATGCACACAGATATAAAAACAAGTCAAATGTATGAGAATGGAATACAAATATTGTGGACATTCGGCACCCTTGTGAACAGTCCTTCCAAACAAAACACCAGGGTACTTGGCGTGAGGGATCCTCATTTCACACGCAATGTTTGCCAATAACTTGCAGAGAGTTTAATCAAATCAGCCTGCACAAAAATAGCAACCCCTTGATCCCCATGCTCGACCTCTGCACAGGGAAGTGTCCAGAGGCACAACACAAATTGAATGCCCTACCTGGCAAAACGTGGTGAGGGTGATGGTGAAATGACAGACTTCCAAAGAAAATGTACACGCATGGGCCAATCTGGGGGTCCCTAAAAGCGTGGGCCCCACTATCCTGTAGGGTCTTTGGGGTAGTCTGTTTCACCCCTGGCACTGCCTGAGAAAGTCCAGAAAAGCTGACATTGTCAGGAATATAACGGGGTGTGGGTAAGTGGTATATCACCAGTCACCGGAAGACAAAGGCCTCATTACAAGTTTGGTGGTGCAGGAAAAAAGTGCTGTCAATTCCATTACCGCCCTTTTTTCCGCACTGCAAAAAACAGCCGATACTACTGACAACGGTAACACCAGTGGCAGTAATTCCGGCAATCCCACCATGCAGTCCCATTGACCTCATGGAATGGGGATTAAAATACCCCTGCCGGCACCTGTAATCTGCCGGTAATTCTGGCAGATCAGGCGCTGGTAACAGTATTACCGTTTAATGGTATCCTGCCTGATCTACAGGTGGAATACCACCAAACCTATAATGAGGCCCAATAGCTCTTCCGACAAAGGCTTGAAGTGTGCCACTGCCTTCAAATACGTGCTATCCATTGCAGACACACCCACTCCACCTCGCACCTCCGTAAGCAATTCTACACAGAAACATTCTCTGTCATGAACATAATACAGAGGATTCTTGATAACCTTCAGTTGTTGGTGAAATTGATTTTGTTTGATGTTCAGTGCAGTTGCTGGTGAGTTTGACTTTATTAGTTTTTCTCCATGTTAAAGAGATGAGGAGGGAGACCACCAGGGGGCGCAGGCAGCATGGCTGCCTGGTGCATCATCGCCTTAGTCTTGAGAGCCCAACGGCCCTTGTTTTCACTAAGAAGCCGACCATCAGCTTCATGAAGCCCCCGGGCTGCCATTAGCCCGGAATTACTGGGGTCCCTGGGACCGTAACGACCCACAAAACTGCCCTGTAAGAAACTGGATCTGCAACCGCAATGGCCAACATTGGAGCACGGATGTAGGCAGAGGTACTTGGCTATACATGAGAAAAACCCAATGAAGCCGGGCTTGGGCGAGGAACCTGCAGTTCGGGCAGTGTCGTACCGTTAGGGCCTGCAGAGAGGTGTGACCGACCAGTCGGCGTGAAGTCCAAGAACATGGATGCTGAGGAAAGGCTCTGGGCAATACCAAAAAGGCCCACCGCGCATGGTATAGTCTGAAACTCAATACTGCGGCTACCCAGCCACAGCTGATTTCTGCACAGTCTTTCAGCCTTCCAGTAAGAGAAGGTGGGTCCCGCTCACCAAAGGGCTGACCGGTGGGATATGTGGAAGTCCTCAGTGACCAGCTTCACCCCGTGCAATACCCCAGACCCAGTGGGGCCATCACAGAGTGCGGAGCCTTCAGTACGTACGGCTCGCTTTATCAACTTGGTGGCTGGCTCCAGCCCCCTACCCACAAAGGGAGATACTGCAATCAGGCAATATGAAGGCCTGTAGAAAGGGAAGGGTGTGGGGAGTGGCCAATGGGGCATCTACAGAGCTGGGGTCTGAACCGACAGAGGTCCTTGGCAGATGGCAGCATGAGGGGAAGTTACATCCTATAACTGCAACGGAACACAGCAATCACCCCGTTGCCCAGAGCAGTGCTACAGATAGCAGAGCTTGTTATTCCAAAGGAGGCACGTTGAGACATAGCAGGAGAACTTTGAAGTGCCGACTCCTCATTGTTGAACTGTAGCATTTCTGGGCATTATCTGAGCCGCACATGTTAGACCCGAATACGATAACAATGCTAAATAGCTTTCGCTGTCATTCTGACTAAAAAATAACGAGCCAGAACGAGGGTCCTTCACCTCCCCTCGGAGAACAAGAGGCTTCAACTAAAGAAGATGTCCGCCTGCTATTAGAGGAAATCAGGTCCATGAAGACAAGTGAAGTGACGGCCGCGGTATTGGAATGGAAAGGAAGAGTGGTGTAAGGAACTCAGGGTGGCAACAGTGAAGACAGACACAAATTATCACAGTTCAAGGGTGTTTATTAAACTGTGTGCAGGGTGGGAAAACACCTACTCTAAACCTTTATCTAAGATGGGAGCAAGCGTCGACCATCAAATGAAAATAAGGCAGTCCTAGTGGCGTTGTGGAAAATAAAAAGGGCCTATACTAAGAAACCTATTGCCAAACCTTACAACTAATACAAAAAGGGTGAAGGATAGTTTTCAAGAAAATAAAGAAGTGTTAACAAATAATATGTCAGGATGTGGTAGCCTGGATTTTCCTTCCCCAGGTTTTGGCCTCAGGATAAAGTGGGATCTTGGAGCACAGCACACACTCGAGCTTCCTCAGCACAAGTCAACATTTCTGTTCCAGTTTATCAGGAGCCTCGATGGCCAAGTCGCGTTTCCCTGTGAAAGTCTCTTGCCTTCGAGGGCCTGACTTGTTCAAGCAACAAAACAAAAGTTCCTTCAAAAAATGAAAGTTTGTTTCCTGGTTTTACTTAGGGTGAGAATTCTTCACCCTTGGGGTCCCCCTCTTCCGGGCGCCGACCCTTGTTCCTCGTGGTGTTGGGTGATTGCTTATCGCCCCCTGGATCTCCCTCTTCCTGGCTTAGATCCTAAAACAGTTCCTTTTGATATCAAGGCCTTCGGGGGTTGTGGTTTCCTGATCTCCAGGGCCTGATAGGTGTACCAAGAAAAGAACTAACTTACATACACAAAGTTCCATTTTATGTATTTTTTGGATGATGGATTCACCCCTGGGTCCCCCTCTTCTGGGCACAGACCCCCCTCTCTGCTTTCAGCCTCCCTCCACCGGGTTCACTATGGCTTATCTCGGGTGAGGGATTCACCCCTGGTTCCCCCTCTTCCAGGTGCAGACCCCGCTTTGCTTTCAGCCTCCCTCCACCGGGTTCACTATAGGAGCGTCTGCTAGCTGTAGGCCACACAGAGGTGATGCTGTGCTTCGTATATGCACCAAACCAGCAACAATTTTCCTTTTGCAACAAAGTATTGGCATTTCTTGAAACAAGGAGGGTGGGGCTACTATTTGGGCTGGGGATCTTAATCTGATGGTAGACCCGCTGCCGGGCCGGTTCTCCCTTGAGGCTGGAGCAACAGTGCCATCAGCTGGGGTAGGAGAAATTCTACACGCTTTAATTCAAGACCTCTTTGTGACAGATGTGTGGAGAACGGTCCACCCACAACAAAGAGCTTACACTTTTTACTCGCCCCATCACAAGACATTCTCTCAAATTGACTATATATTAATAGATGCAGCACGTGAATACAGTATAATGGGGGCAGATAGACAGGTGGTGGGGTGGTCGGACCAAGACATGTGTTGAGCATCCCTGTATTTTGGCCCTTGTACTCCCCCAGATAAAAGATTAATTTGTAACAATACCCTGTTTAGAGACCCGGCATTCAGTGATGCTTTTCAGTCAGGAATTGCAGCTATTTCCAATGGAATGATATAGAGATGACCCTGTTATGTACAGTATGGCAGGCTTCCAAGGCTACTATTCACAGCCTCCTACCTCAGAAGGCGTGGCTAAGAAAAGAGAGAAAATGTTGAAGGAAACCACCTCAAACAGGCAATTAATGCCAAAGAGATAGACCTGAAGAAAGGGGACAGCCCATTAGAGGAGAGACTGCGAGAAGTGGTCTAGCTGAGGCAGGAACTTAGGGGTGTATGGCAGGGAAGAGCTTTGTCCCAGCTTAGGTTTGTTAATCAAATGAACTATGAGAAGGATGACAAGGCCCACACCTTATTTGCGGCCCGCCTGTGAGGGCAAAGAGCGGAGAGATCCTATGCTTACCCAGCCAGGGGATATAGCCCAAAGGTTTGGGAAATGTTATGCCTGCCCATACAATACAAACAAGAGGAGTGATGTCAGAGATATCCAAACGTATCTCAATGGAATACCTCCAGACCCTGGCGAGTGAAGAACTAGCAATGATAGATCCGCCATATTTATAGATGACGTTTTGATGAGATTTCGAAGCTAAAGGCGGGTACTGCACCAGGACAAGATGGGTTCACATCAATGTTCTACAAGAGACGCAGGGCGTTGCTAGCACCATTGTTCGCCCAACGTTTTAAAGCCCTGGCCCTAGCCACGTTCATGCAGGCGGAAATTGTGATCATCCCGAAAGACGGAGGAGATCGTTTAGATTGTTGGTCCTATCATCCCATTTTGCTGGTGAAAGTGGATGCCAAGATTTATTTGAGCATCCTAGCAGAGAGACTGAACAGTGTCCTTCCCAAACTAGTAGACAATGACCAAGCTGGTTTTAACAGAGGCCGGCAGGGGGCAGATGACATCTGTAAGACCCTAGACCTTATGGACGATCCCAGTACAGAGGACAAGGACCTGCTCCTGATTTCATTAGATGCAGAAAAAGCCTTTGATCAGTTCGAATGGCCTTTTTGGAGGCAGTGTTGAGAAAAGTGGGTCTAACCTCCAGATGGCTCTCTGGAGTCATGGCTCTCTATGGGAACTCAAGGGCGAGAGTGATAGTTAATGGTGTCGCATCTGAGGAATTTCACCCGAGTGAGGTAATGAGAAAGGGTTGCCGCCTGTCGCCCAGGATGTTTGCACTGACCCGGGAAACACTAGTGATAGCAATACGGTTGGAAAGTCAGATAAATGGCTTTGAGAGATATGGGAAAGAATATAAATTAGCCCTCTTTGCAGATGATATCCTAACACAGAGGTCTTCAAACTGTGGGGCGCGCCACCGTTGGGGGCGCGGCCGCATTCCAGGGGAGGCGCGAGAGCCCAGCATAAAATGTGTAAAAAAAAAAAGTTTTTTTTAAATTTATTTTTATTTTTAGAATCGTGGAAATGGGCAGGGCCGGCACACGTGGTCAGATTGGACCATAAAACTGTCTCAGGCACGAATGTAAAAGTGGCCCACAGTTGCAAATGGATATTAATTCCTTAAGTCACATACTGTTTGAATAGCACCCAAGGGGGTGTTTTCGGTTAAAATGTAAGCAATTTGTGATATTTAAGAAATATTTATTCAGCAACAATGGTCGAAACTATTAGCTGCATAGTGAAGAAACTCATCAAACTGGCCCACATTAGCCAGAAAAGTGGCCCACTGGCCAGTCCGACCCTGGCGGCTCATCCATAATGGGCAAGGGGCGTCCACCCAGTGAAACACTGAGCACTCCCTCAGCTGCTTTTTCAAGCTGACGGAGTGCTCCTGGGCTGGCTGTACTGTCAAAGGGAAACGCTGTTTCCCTTTGACAGTTCAGTTCCCCAAGCGCACATTCTCACTGAGCCATGCAAGGCTGGGGGCGTTTTGCTTTGCCAACCTTGCATAGCTCATTAGAAATGCTGGCTGGGGCACTGCATGTCTGTATGTGCGAGGGGGAGCTCCTGCGCTTACTCGCACATACGGACAGAGCAACCGGGAGCATTTCAGCACCTACACGCAGGCCCATGCAGAAGGTACATTTATGTTAATTTATTTTTTATTTAAATATGTGTATGGATGCATGGATGCTTGTATGCTTGTGTTATGAGTGAGTGTATGGTGATGGGTGCCTGTATGAATGGTAGAGTGATTGCTGTGTGAATGTGTGTATGAGTGTGTTTGTTTTGTTCCGTTGAGCTGATTTTGGCGAGCGGGGTGTACAGGAGGGAAGGAGGGTTTTACAACATAGGCATTTTAAAAATGCCTTTGTTGCACAATCCCCCTACCCACCTGCCAAAATCAGCTCTCCTTCTGAGGCGCTTTGGAGCCCAGGGGACAGGGATGGTATTTTGTTTACTGGATATCTTTCATAGATGTCGAGTCAAAAATACCATGCTTTCCCCCTTGCCCCCCCCCCCAGTTCCAGTTGCAAACTGTTTGGCCTTTTACCCATTTTCTTTTAAAGTATGCTCTAAATTGCAACATTTTAACACATTATTTAAAAATAATTTCAGGGGGAAACCTCCCTGCCCAAACCCTCCTTGATTGGTTCAGGCTCACTGCGCACTCAGTCGCTATGGCATTTTTGTGGGAAATATGTTTGCTGTTGAACATAAAAAATACACCAGCTCCCACTGGCCCTCAGACTGTGTTGAGAACGGGGTGGGGGAGCTCAGGGACTATGGTGGGAGCAGGATGAGCAGGAGCACTGGGATGGTGTTAGGAGCAGGATGGGGAGAGCCCAGGGTCTGTGATGGGGTTGGGAGAGCCCCGGGACTGCCTAGGAGTGGGATGAGGGAGCCCAGCAACTGATGGGAACAGGTGGGGGAGCCCAGGGACAATACTGGGAGCAGGTTGCAATGACGGCGCTTAATAGTTCATAGCCATTTGTGCATACTTTTGGGAGGGGGCCCAGCAGGCCCAGATTTTGCTCAGGGGGCTCCAGGCCAAAAACGTTTGAAGACCACTGTCCTAACATATTTCAAGGGGAGGAAGGATAGCTTAGGGGCAACACGGAATCCCGATCCCGTGCTTAGGAACTACTCGCTGGTATTACAGGCGTTATAAATGAACAATAAAATCAATACAAATAAGTCTGGAGGTATAATTTCCAAGACTTATTGCGACCACTGAAACGTATGGAGCACTTTCAGCCTTCAACATAAATTTACCTAAGTCAGTGGCTCCACCACTGACAGAAACTACTGCAGAAGTTCATCAGCTACTATTAAACCAAGGGATATGCAAGCAAACCGAGGGCATTACATACTTGAGTGCCACCATTACAAGGGTGATGGCAGACATATACAGTAGTAACTACCCAGCACTCTGGGGACGAGTTAAGGAGGACCTGAATATATGGGCCGGTTTCATGCTATCATGGGCAGGCCGCCTCATGTCAGTGAAAATGAACATTCTACCCAGAATCTATTCTTATTTCAGGCTCTCCCAGTGGAGATTCCGGCAGCCTTTTTTGAGAGGTTAAAAAACACTTCTTATGTTTCTGTGGGCAGAGAATTGCTTATAGCATACTGATCCTGCCCAAAGAGAAAGAGTGGGGGGGGGTTCAAAGATATCAGGGGGCATTACAGAGCCATTCAGTTCTGAATCCTGGTGGATCGCTTGAGAGAGAACAATGAGAAGCAATGGGTTGGTCTTGAAAATGGGTTATTTACACCAATTATGTTAGGCAAATGGTTGTAGGTCCCCTAAAGGTGCTTACCAGCTAAAATACGGACCCATTCAGTCCTATTCACACTATGGAAGTTATGGACTCCTCCAATCAGAGATAAGATTAACACACTGTTAAGATTCCAACCCTACTACGAGGCCGGGTGAGTTAGAGCTGGATGGTTGTGGAAGGAAGGGCACTTGGAAACATTTTATAATTGCAGGATACCCTCCAAGTGAGGGCTAAGTGAGGGCAGTTGCAACATCCAGTAACACCATTTGAACAGGTCCTGAACACACATAGGCTCAAAAGGACTCAATTCCAAACTGTATAATACATTGTCCTCCACAGGGCATTTAAGATCGCCACAGTCACAGACCCAATGTACTAGAGATCGGGTCATACAGGAAGGGGAAGAGGTGTGGGAGGCTCTATTCAAAGTCGTCTGATCCTCAGGATAGCCGTACAATATAAAATGCACAATTGTGGGATTTTGCAGCCATGGCAACAGACACCCTATAGGCTTTCCAAACTGCACTCAGGGGTGAGCCCCCTATGTTGGAGGGGTTGCAACAATACGTGTACAAAGTGACACATATGGTGGGAATGTCTGCATGTCCAAACATGCTGGTAAGAAGTTTTACCATGGGTATAGAACATAGATGGGATAGAGAGGTCGTTGTCCCCATTTTTAGAACGGTTTAGTCTTGAAGAGGCAGAGGAAGGATATACTGGATTAGCACATATGCTGAGGAACTTACTTACTCTTAGCAGCGAGAGTATGTCTCGTGATTCATTGGAAGAGAAGCCACCTCCCAACATGAAAAGAATGAGCGCGAAAGGCTTACAATCTCTATGAGATGGAAAGCCTGACAGCCATGCTTGCTGCCCTGAATGATCCCTAGGTCCAACGCAAGTATTGCCGATATGCGCATAGCATCCCCTTTGCTGATGCGGGTTACATCAAACAGACAATCCCCTCACAAATTGATTTCTTTTGAGAGAGGGGGTGGGAAATGGGTGGGATGTAAGGGTGCGAGGTTGGAGAGGGAAACTGTTACATTTTGTTGTTTACTCAGGAATATCAAGCAGTTGATGTTTTATACTGAGGCGATATCCTCTGAGGTGGCGGTCCAACTCTGTAGGTAATGGCCCGCTGCCTAAGTTAAGGGCCCAAATTCAGCGCTGGGGCATACTGCCATTAGCAACGGTGTAGATGCCTACACGGGTGCTAATGATTTTTTTTCTATAAACTTTCCGCCGTGTGCCGGCGCTGCAGTGCTATCATCCAAGTAATCTTTTTTTAACGTTCATGACTGACATCATGAACATTGAAGAGGGACTGCCAGGAAGATAGCAATGCACTGCGCCGCTCCGCAAAGGTACATTTATTTTATTTCTCTGGTGGAGGGATATTTTACCTCAAGTTATAATTTGGCAGTGTGGGGAAAATGGTGGTAATTCGGTTACTGACAAAAAAAGTGGCAGTAACGGAATTACAACCATTTCTTTCCTGCTCTGTAATACAGTGCCATCCTACCGGTTCTTCACAGTGGTCAACCCAATTAAGCAGCAATATCAACCCAATTAAGCAGGCAATATCGAATCTGCATCCGCTCCAAGAAAAGAGTCTTCATTCAAGCCTGCATTTCTGCGGCATCAAGCAACACGGCCAAACTTTTCAAAGTCTCCAAGGAACTGGCCAATCCTGCTGTAGCCTCTTCTTCTGTAACACGCACCCAGGACCTTTGCAAGGCCCTAGCCGCACACTTCATCACAAAAAACCCAAGACATCCTTTCCTCCTTCTCTTCCACACCACAGCATACACTAACACCAGAGCCTCCCTTGCCCCCCGTCCACGTCCCCTCTCTTCTCTCTCACCCATCACACTTGATGAGGTCAGCAGACAAGTCCGGTCTATTAAGGCTTCATCTAAACAGGTGGACCCCTGCCACTCCAAAACCATTAAGAACAATATTGACTCCCTCGCCCCAGCCTTGGCTGATCTCTGCAATCTCTCCTTTTCCACTGGAGTTTTCCAAATGGCTCTTAAGCACTCCCTTGTGCACCCTCTGCTCAAGAAACCCTTTGTAGACCCCTGCATTCCAGCAAACTACTGCCCTATCTCTATCAGTACTTTCCTGGGCAAACTCTTGGAGAAGTAGGCTATCTCTCAGCTGACCCTCCACACTGAATCTGCTGTTTGCTTCCATGACCATCAGTCTGGCTTTAGAGCATCCAGAGGCACAGAAACGGCTCTTCTGAACACCCCATTCAGACCTGCTCTTAAACCTTGAAACTAACACTCCCTCTGTCCTCATTCTCCTTGACCTCTCCTCTGCCTTTGACTTGGTTAACCACAACATCCTGATCGCATGTCTCTGTGACACCCTGGTAATCACAAGTCAGGCTCTGGCGTGGTTAACCTCCTTTCTCTCCGACCGCCCATCCCAGGTGGAACTCAGAGCTTTTCTCTCGACTATCTCACTCTAAACCTGTGGTGTTCCCCAGGAATCCAACCTAACCCCCTGGTTTTTCTGGATGACACGCAAATATCCTTCAAGATACCCTCAGCAGCCTCCTCCTCCTCGCTCATACCTGACTGTCTGTCCGCAATTCAGTCTTGGTGTGCTGCAAACGACCTCTGCCTCAATGGCAGTAAGACTGAGATTGTTTGCATTGGGGCCCATGCTCCTGCTTTCCCACTTTCACTCTGGCCGGCCTCCCTTGGCCCGGCCTCCGCACCCACCTGCGAGGCTAAAAACTTTGGGATCATCTTCGACTCCTCTCTCTCTATCAGCTACACCTCCTCAGAGGTACCCTACCTTTTCTCACTTTCACCCAGTGGTTCGATTTCTCCAGAGCCCTGGTTCTCTCTAGGCTGAACTACTGCAACAGCCTTTTCCTCAACCTCCCTGCTTCTGCCCTGCGCCCTCTGCAACTCATCCAGAACAGAACCACAAGACTTATTCTCAGCCTCAAGCCCTGTATCGCTCTGGCACTGAAATCCCTTCACTGGCTCCCTGTGGCTTCAAGGATCAAGCTCAAGACCCCCTGCATTGTCCACAAGGCTTTCTAAATACTGTCCCTCATGAGCCATCCACTCATCTATCTCCAACCTTCTGCGAGTGAGCCGCTACTCCAAGCAGAGATTTCGAGGGAGATCCTTATCCTTATCAAGTACCTCCCTCTGGAATAGCCTCCCCACCCTCCTCCATCTTGAGCCTGATCTTCTTAAGTTCTGGAAACTCCTCAAGACCTTCCTCTTCTCCTCTTCCTTCTCTCTCCCTCTACCCTGCTAACCTAGCTCTGTGCTCTTTCCCTCTCTCCTTCTCATCCTTACAGCTTGCTGACTGGCCACCTGGTATACCTCTGAGTCTCACATCCCAGGCACCCCTGCCAGCCCTCTCTCTTAGTTGCCTCAGGGCCCTGCAACCCCACCCACCCTCACTGCACTTGAAAAATAACCCAACAGAGTGACTCCCTCTGCATTTACCCCAGTCTCCACCGACTGGGTGCACTTGGTCCTCCCTCTCCCTGTACCGTCTGTGCACTTGTGCAATCCGAATGCAACATGCCCGAAGATCGTCTGTCTGTTCTCCCTTGTCTTCACCCCTTAATTGCACTTGGTAAAACTGTAGAATCATTCGTCAGGCATATTTGTTGTGTGTCTACTGTTAAATGTATTACATGCACTTACTCTGCCTGTGCAGGCTATTATCGTCTCATAATTTCAAGGGCTCTGAGCGACTGTTGTTTCTCACCATGTTCCCACCCTCCTTGAGCATTTTGAAACACTTGCCTGTGTATAGGCACTTTATAAATAAACATTACCATTACCATTACCATGGACCCCTCTGTAGAGCCGGGTTTGGAACCAATTAACAGGATCCCCAAGGAGCGAAGGGACCAGGCCAGTTCAAGAAGAAAGACAAGACCTTCAGCATCACCCACTGAATCCTGTGCCCCATGTACTAGGGGTTAACCTGACAGAATCAAGGTAGACCCACCCTGAGGAGAACAGCAAAAGAAGACCCAACATAAACCTGAAAGTTTGCAAATAAAAGACTCATACAAGATCAAAAGGGAACTGTTGTCTTTGGGAAAAGACCACTCCAGGGTAACCACTGAGACAGAGCTGGGATCACTTTCCCTGCCACAGAGGGTTTTCTGTGAGGAGGGAGAAGGTCCCTCCCGGGAGGACATGGACCAATTATGAGCCATAATACTACAGCAATGACTAGAAGAAAAGAAACTGCTCTGCCTCCCAGAGATAAACAAAGACCTAACAGACAGAATGATGTGTCTAGTCTGTGGCAAGAGGGGGCCCATTGAAAATCTATGCCTGGTCACCAGACACCAGGCATCAGACCCTGCCCCGAGAGGAAAAACAATAACCAGAAGAAGAGTAAAGTAAGAACAGGTAAGGGGCACTTCCACCACGATGCCTCTACAGGAAAAAAACAAAATATCTATCTGCACCTTACTTGCGAGCAGGAAATCCTGTGGCTATCCATGGGGACTGGGTAACCTACCCCACCGTAAGGGTTCAAATTCAAGTCTGGGAGACCACCTGGACGACCATGGAATTGATAAATTCAAAACCTTCCCCATCGAAACTCTGGTTGTTCCCATATGATTTAGCAAATAGTATGTCATTGAGATTTCTCTATTTATCAATATTTAGCTTCAGATCCTATAATGCCCAAGATCTCCATTTTTCTGCAATTATGATCTACCACTGATACATTGCTTATTCAAAGTTTCACTATCATCTCCAGTAATTTTAGTTATGACCTGCACCCATAATTGTGCTTGCTTGCCAACAATAAAATAGACAAAGGAGAGTATTTTAGTTTTAATCTTTCTACTATTAAAACGCTGCAAGTATTCATAACATTATTTAGTTTTGACAATAGGCCCCAGGACACTGGGATAACTTTAATCTAGCTCTGAACCTTTAATCAATATATTCTGGAACGTGTAGAGTTATACTTATAATGGAAAGATAGCATAACTATAATACCTAAAAATCCCAGCATGCAAAAATATGATGGCTACAAAGGCAGCATTGGTCCAATATAATCCTAATGGCATGGGATCAGCTGCCTTCATACATTTACACACACTTGGCAAGTCTCCCACATATCTGAAACAAAGAGTGAATATCTATCAGAATGATACAACAATTGGAACTTGCTTCTGATACTGCGTGTCAACCTGGAGTGAGTTGGAGAATGCTCTTTTGATTATCTTGCCCCTAAATTGTGGAATACCCTCCCTCTTCTGTTGAGGCCTGAAACCACCCTTGGTGGTTTTAAGATAAAACTGGAAACCTTTTTTTTCACATAGCCTTAGAGATCAGTGCTACCTCTGCTGCTATTGCTGGTACCTTTGTGGTTGGACTGCTTTTAGTCTTGAATTTGTTTTATGTGATTTTATTCCTGTGCCTTCTCTCTCTTGTCTTATCTAATTTTACCTACATTAGGGCAGGGCCGTCCCGAGGGAGGGGTGAGGGAGGGGCAAACTGCCCCGGGCCTCGCGTCTGGAAAAGAGACTCGCGGCACAACCTCCTGAGTAGAAAGAAGGCAGCACACTCCACTTCTGTCCTTTATTCACATGGGGGACTGTGCTGTCTGCCCTCTGCCCCTGCAATGATGTTGCTGTTTGTTGCGAAACAGTTTGGCTCAGCAACAAACAGCAACATTATTCAGATGACAATGTAGACATACTGAATCACAAGATAGGAGTCTCACCTGTCAGGCAGTGTGTCTGCGTGTCGGAGTGAAGGGAGGGACATCCGGTCCTCCCGTGGCTGCACGGGTGCTTTTGAAAGGTGCATGGAGGTAAGGTTAGTGTTTTTTTTATTTTAGATTAAATGTGTATATATGTGTATTTAAATTAAATGGGTATGTATATGTGTATGACTGCATGCATGCATGTTGCTGTTTATGTTAGTATCAAATCTGTGTTTGGTATTTATGTATCATGCACAGAGTTGTGTAACTGGTGGATGAATGCATCTGTGAAAGTGTTGTATGTGAGTGTGTGTGCCAGCCCCCACCCCTAAATTTAGCAGCCCTGCTGCCCACTTAATTATGGTGTGGGGTCATGGCACCAGAGGTGCACCAAGGCAAACTTTCGGGGGACGGGGGGGTGGGACTAACACTTCAAATGTTGGGAGAGGCGCCAACCTCAGAGGCTGTGGGGGAGGGGCAAACCTACTTGTGTAGGGGTATCTAATATCTTTCCACATTCGAATGAGACTATTCTGGTCAAGCGTCAATGTTACAAGCAGCTAACCACCTCCTTCATTTCTGAAACCTCACACTTAAGGACTGCCCGCGAGAATGAGATGTCTCATGTCACCATTTCCCTTCTAATCACTCCTCTGGCATGCAAGTGCTAACCCCACATCACAATTTCAAATACCTAAAAATGTATGCATATGAATGCAGGTGCTAACTGTTAAATGTTTTATGGTAGTAATTGCAGGGCCTTTCTTAAAGGCATGGTCTAGTAAACATTTTTATTGTCCCTACGGGTCGGCCATGTTTTTTTAGAAAACTTTCCTATGGACCTTACCCGAGTTTTCGTCCATTAAACGCACGCGAAAACAAGCACCAGGGAGCCGCCATTTTCTGATAATCCTATCTTTTCCCCGATCGCCCTGGCTAACCTGCTTTTGCGGCACTAAATCAATTCCCCCGCCCCTGAGCCTGTCATCAGCAGACTCGTACCGCCCATTTCCCAACGCCAAAGCACGTCTCGTGTCAACATTCGCTGCGCTTCAGCTAGTGACGTGTCACCATGGAAATGGCAGGACGCCTCTCTCCTCAATAAGTATAAAGTATAAACTACTGAAAAGGGAAGCACGCAAAAACGATGGGGATTCGGACGGCAGTTGGCAGGCCGAATCAACAGATGAAGAGCCTGGGCCTAGTCGAATGGACGGCGCCTCCACCTGGTGCACATGCAATCGGTGCGAGCTAATGCCAACTGAGGACGAGAACTGCTGCTGCCAAGAAAACTCGGGATGCCTGGCCTACATTTCGGAAGGCGAGCCACGACCGCAATGCATCACCGAGCTGCCAGACTTCAGGGCAGCCTGCCTCACACGGGCCGTGTTGAGAATAATGATGGTGCTTATGCACGAACTTCGAGCAACTGTTCGTCCTCGTAATCCGAGTAACGAGTAAGTATACTCTGCTTGTCATGCCACTCCTATTTCATGGTCTTCTACTATATCCAAAATTACATCTACATATCATTGTAACGCATGTAAGTCGTTGAATAGTGTGCATTGTCTAGATAGCATTTGTCCGTGTAAAATGCCATTAGTTACAAGAATTGTCATTGACAACAAACGTTTATTAAACTTATCTTAGTAATTTAAAAACAGTTTGTTTCATTCCTTTTCACAGGTGGTACAGGCTGGTGGCCTATCGTTCCTTTACATGGTGGCTTCACGGGAGGCTTGGACACCGCGTTCGAAGAGTGATACCCGCCTGTGCCGTTCGTGCCATTAGAGAAACCTTCCCGAGTGACAGCGGTCAGTACAGGGGATTTTCTCTCGCTGTGCTGCAATCTGACCTGTATAATCTTTAAAGTCTTGTATTTTTGTGTCATGAAAATAAGATACAAAATAAAACACCACATATATTTTAACAACGGTTGTCTCGACTTTGCACTAAAACACACTTGTTCAAAGCCTCTCAGTAGGTTATGTCTCTATAAAAGTCACACATATATCTATACTAACATTTACCATTGGATTATACAGTCTTGACCACTATAATACACCGGTTGAAGTGTGGGTCTGTGCTCACAAGAATCTCCGGTATGTGGCATTTGTTATTGATAAGCAACGATATACTATCATTGATATAAAGGCGATATACTGTATATTGATATAAAGGCGGTTCGCGCGGTGGATGCGTGCTGGCATGGGGGGCTGTCAGGGGCTCGAAAGGCCAAGGTGCCAAACTACATGTACACTTCAAAAGGTGTCCCACGCCAAGGGGCCATCGGTCACATTGCCTCCTCAGACCCTGTGTCTCCAGCCAGGCCTCCCCTTGAAGCAGGCCGCCCCCCTGCTATCCACATAAGTGTGTCTCCATTCAGCAGACTTCCTGTGCCTTATCTGCACGCCCCAGGGCCATCCATCCCACCCCCCTGTATCAAAGGCGGTTCCCGCCGGTGGATGCGCGCTGGCATGGGGGGCTGTGACGGGCGCAAACAGCCAAGGTGCCAAACTGCATGTACAATTCAAAAGGTGTCCCACGCCAAGGGGCCATCAGTCACTTGGTCTCCTCAGACCCCGTGTCTCCAGGCAGGCCTCCGCTGAGGCAGGCCGCCCCCCTGCAATACACATAAGTGTGTCTCCATTCAGCAGTCTTCCTGTGCCTTATCTGCACGCCCCAGGCCCATCCATCCCACCCCCCTCTATCAAAGGCGGTTCACACCCGGGGATGAGCGCTGGCATGGGGGGCTGTCAGGGGCGCGAAAGGCCAGGTGCCAAACTGCATGTACACTTCAAAAGGTGTCCCACGCCAAGAGGCCATCGGTCACATGGCCTCCTCAGACCCCGTGTCTCCAGCCAGGCCTCCCCTTGAAGCAGACTGCCCCCCTGCTATCCACATAAGTGTGTCTCCATTCAGCAGTCTTCCTGTGCCTTATCTGCACGCCCCAGGGCCATCCATCCCACCCCCCTGTATCAAAGGCGGTTTGCGCCGGTGGATGCGCGCTGGCATGGGGGGCTGTGACGGGCGCAAACGGCCAAGGTGCCAAACTGCATGTACACTTCAAAAGGTGTCCCACGCCATGGGGCCATCGGTCACATGGCCTCCTCAGACCCCGTGTCTCCAGGCAGGCCTCCCCTTCAAACAGGCCGTCCCCCTAATACCACGACATACACACGTTTTCATTCACAAACACACCCCAGTTTCTAATACTTTAGAAACCACTCGATATGTCTCATGCGAACATCTTTGTGCTTTGCAAGTCAACTCCTGAACGTGCTACCTGGGAACCACTGAGATCTATGCTAATCTGCTCGTCGTCATGCTATCCGTGAACTTCTGTGACCGCTTCGAGCATACCCATCAGTGCGCTACCTGTGGCCATCCTCCTATTCTCCCGCAACATACTGCTCTGCTTGCTGAATCCAACTGTTTGTTGGTCAAGGTAAGGCCATGTATCCTGGTCATATTTCGCAGATTTTTAAATTTCTATCTATTTTCGAGTAGAGTACACAATAGTGCTATGTTCATTGGTCTCATTGGTATTGACTTGAGTTTCCATTGCTATGCTATCAATAGATCTATTTATTTTCATCTGTGTCTATTTTCATTGAATTGCATCCTTCGGGGGTCCAGTCTATAATGTAAGCATGTTTCCTTCTCGTGCAAGACAGAACATCCAAGGGACGAGTCACATGTTCAGATTTCAGTCACATCAATTATACATTTCTGCAACTTATGCAAATACTAAGCAGCACATAATGAACTGGTATAGTTCCTGCGACCAAAATAAACCTTGCATTGATCATTGTATGATTCATTTACTTTTGTATCAAATCTTTACTCTTGAAGATTGTATAATAATGTCGATATTTACTTTTCAGATTTATCAACAATGCCTGCCTGTTCGATTAGCGGTTGCCCTTCGAAGACCCATGCGAAATCTGAAGGAACTACAATGCATGTATTCCCGAAAACTGTTGATCGAATAAGAGAATGGGTCAGACATTGCTGATATCCACTGGATGAGCTGGAAAGTAGAGTCCAACAAGTCTTAGAGGACAAGAGGGGTGATCGATACCGCATCTGCAGCCGGCACTTTTCCTTGGACATGTACACAACTTCTTGGGTAACAAAGAAGAATAAACAGCGAACGACACGGAAATTGCACGAAAACGCTATTCCCACTCTATTCGTCCACATTCCGCCACCGGTGAGTCAAGTGTCCGGATTTAGCTTTCGGCCTTGCGGTAGTGTGCAGCCGAATGGATTAATTGGTATTGTAGGTGTTCTATCCCTTGTAATAATTTCGATATTGATATGAGCGTATAGTTTTTTGAATAATGACATTTATCAATATATTCTTTTTCGATTTCATAACCCACAAACGCAATCTTTATATATATGGGGACAGGGAACTGTGCTGCATTGAGCATTTTTCAAGTATTCTGTCGGCTTACATGGCTATTTTTAATATTGGCATTTCATTACCAATCATTAATTGACCTTTACAACTTCTTGACTATTCCTTGAATCTGAAGCAAGAACATTCTACATCCTTGACGTGGTCGCAGTTATCAACCACTTCTAGCGCGTATCAGGTAATCTTACTAGGCTAATCCGCTACATACTTGTTTTATGCATGTCAAGTAATAGTTTTATTCTATCGTGTAATTATTTTACCGAATGTTTGGTTACTGCTTTCCAATTGATATACACCTTAGTTATCGTCCACTGGTGTTTGTTTTCAGTTATGTGTTTTATCCATACTAATGCAAGTACTGTCTTTCAGGGAGATGCTGAAGCGTCCGCCACATCTACAACATTTCTAGATGTTTTTCAACATCAGGAGGTATGGATACTGACAGCTCCACCGAGCATCATCATCAGAGCTGGAATTCTTGTCGTTTGATTGTTCTACACAATGTTTCATTCGTGGTTAGCCGTTGATATGTACCTGTGCTGTCGACCCCAGGTGTGTGTTATGTTTTCACAATTGTAATCCTCACTAATGCAAGTACTATGTTTCAGGCAGTTGATGGAGCGTCAACCCCTGCACTTGATGCAGAGCCTGACATTCAAGTATACGAATCAGCACAACAGCTTTCGGAAGTGCGCACTACATTTGCAACATCCATAGATATTCTTCAGCAGCACGAGGTATGGATAATGACAGCTCCATCATGCGTGATCATATAACGTGATTTGATTTGCTATACTTTCTTCCCTATTAACGCAAGTGCTGTGTTTCAGGGGGACGACGAAGCTTCCACCACAATCACAACATCTCATTTAGATGATGCAGATGTAAACAAATCGTTGAAATAAGAGGATGAAATGTGATCATATTTGGATTTTCCTTGATTCTTTTGGACAATGCATCTTTCACGGTTATCTCTTAATATGTACCTGTGCGTTCGACCCGAAGTGTGTGTTATGTTTCCAATATTGAAAACCATACTAATGCAAGTACTGTGTTTCAGGGAGATGCGGATGCCTCCTCTCCAATACAAGCACTCATGGCAGTCCATGCAGAGCCAGAGCTATGGATACTGACAGTTCCATCGAAATAGATCATCACTGGTCGAATACTTGTCGTTTGATTGTTGCACACAATGTTTAAATCGTAGTTGGCTATTGAGATGTACCTGTGTGTTCGTCCTCACGTGTTTTATGCTAACAATATTTTGATACATAGTAATGAAAGTACTATGTTTCAGGGAGACGATGGAGCCTCATTCCGTGCTGTCTATGCGGATACAGAAAATATAGTTGTTGCAGCGCAAGAGGAAGGGAGGACATGCAGAAACGAATCGGAGCTACAGCGTGCAGATGTTGAAGGTCGAGTCAAAAAAGTTGCAAAGAAAAAAAACAAAAAAAGGTTAGTTACAAACAGTTCATAACTTTAAAAAAATGTTTGTGCTGGGGACTATTTTATGTTTTTTTTCCAGTCAATTCTACTACACTCCATCTTGTGTTTAAACTGAACATCCCTTTTCCAATCTCTCCTCCAGTTACCCGTGGGTGTCAGCACTATACACACACAGACAGTGAAGCGAATGAGAGATGTGGCTTGCCAGACCGTGTACACTGTGGAAGAACTATTAATTGAGGCGAGGCGTGTTCAGGCTCGAGATGCTCATGTCCAATGGCCAGAACATGAATTAATTGTGTTTGGAGACTACAGCAAAGTTGCATTGGACCATAGCTACAGTGTGACCGCACCACCACAAGAAGATGTTATTGAATGTAGTTGCAGATCAATTTACACAATCTACACCCGCCAAAAATTTGCCACCAAAAACCCTGTCGACATTGTTGTGTTCTCCCATCAATGTTGAAGTAATAGATGTTGAAATGACAGAGAATGAACCAGCCGCAGCATCCATAGACGCATCAGAACTTGATATCAGCGATATTACTTTCCAATGTGTTGAAATCTCCACAACGTCAAAGGCCGAAACAACGTTGACGCAGGATGACAGTCTAATGAAAGAGAGCAAATACATTGTATTCGACAGTTGTTTGATGGAAATTATAAGTATGCTGAAATGTGTGCATTCCATTAGAGGGAAAGTATGTGGGAAGCCATTGATTTATGTGACTCGTCAAATAAAAGGCAGTCAAAATAAATGCCGCCTGTAGATTAAATCATAGGTTCTCATGGTCTGCACAACCGATGCTGGGGAAACTGCCAGCAGGCAATCTACTGTGTGCAGCTGCATCACTTTTTAGTGGCTCCAGTTTTAGAAAGTTAGAGGCTTTCTTTCAGTTTGTGGGACTCCATTTCATTTCTAAAGCGCTGTACTACACATAGCAACGTGATTATCTGTTTCCGGCCTTTAGTGATGCTTGGAAAATTGAACAATTGTCTCTAGCAAGTACATTCGAAGGCAAAGGTTTCAGGCTAGCCGGCGATGGACAGTGCGACAGCCCTGGATTTTCTGCCAAGTACTGCACCTACCACTTTCAGGACATGGATAGTAAGACAATTGTGAGTTTGGTGGTCGTGCAGGTAACACAATGTACATCCTCAGTGGCCATGGAGAAACTAGGTTTTATAAAATCAGTGGAATATCTACAATCGAGGGGAATGCACATCGACCTCATAGCCAGGGATAGACATGTTTCAATTGCCAAGACAATGAGAGAGCAGTTCCCACATATTAAACATCAATTTGAAGTATGGCATCTTGCTAAATCAATCAATAAGAAAATCTCGGCTGCAGGGAAAAAAAGGTTTTTGAAAGTATTTTGCAGTGGTCACATTCTATCACCAACCATCTTTGGTGGAGCTCAAAAACTTGTGAGGGGTCAGTGGAAATACTACTTGAAAAATGGCGGTCACTGATGCACCAATGTACCAACGTCAACCGCTGGACAGCAAATGAACATTTCCACCAATGTGAACATGGCCCTTTGTCCCCAGAGGAGGCACGGAAGAAGAAGTGGTTGATTCCATCTTCACCGACACACAAACCCATTGAGAAGATTGTTTTCGACAAAACTCTATCAAGAGATTTAAGAGGACTGACAGAATTCTGTCACACAGGAGGTTTGGAGGTGTTCCACAATATGTGCCTAAAGTACAGGCCAAAGCGCTTGCATTTTAGCTTTCGGGGCATGAAACATCGCACTCTACTAGCTGTCTTGGCCCATAACAGCAATGTCGGACGTGAACAATCTAGGACTAGGGGTAAAGTAAGGATGCCTCGCTACACTAAGGTGTTTTCAAAACGAAGTAAGCAATGGGTGATCAAACCAGTCTATGATGAAATGCAGTTCGACTTTGTGAAAGGCCTTATTGTTGCTGTGTTAGAGAAGCACAGATATGGAATTTTGGACGTTTCTGTGCAGAGCAGTGATCCATTGCCACCGAACATTGCGACTGTGCCATGCCCACCCGAAGCACAGCTGATTGTGAAGTACAAATCCCGGTTTAAATAATTGCAATAAGATTGTCTTTTTGTAAATAAATGTTATTGTACAGTGTAAACATGAAAATGGTTACCCTTTAAATGTTCTCCAGCGCCCATTGATATGAAATCCTTAAAATGGAAAAAATCACATGACTTCAATTGAAAATTGATATTACTCAATTTATCTTGAAAACGTTGCCCTATGGTGATTACACGTGTTTCGACGTATCCAACGTCTTTATTGTGTTTCACATCAATGGCTATTTTATTTCATTTTGTTGATCATTTAATTTATGTTTTTTTTTTCCTATTACAATATCTGACTTGTAAATTAATTTATCATTTATGAACTATGTAGCCCTGATTTGAAAAAGACGTTGGATACGTCGAAACACGTGTAATCACCATAGGGCAACGTTTTCAAGATAAATTGAGTAATATCAATTTTCAATTGAAGTCATGTGATTTTTTCCATTTTAAGGATTTCATATCAATGGGCGCTGGAGCACATTTAAGGGGTAACCATTTTCATGTTTGTATTTTTTCTATGGAGTAGAGGAATCCAAGACTCCTGGGTTACCCTAGCTCCATGCGACCTTTTCAAATTGAAATACTGCACAACCAAAAGGGCGCAGAGTTCTAACTGAGAAGTACCTTAAACAGATTCCTCACATCATTTCAGTCTTATTGTACAGTGTACCTGTAAACCCAACCCCTACCTTCACCATCATGGGTGGCGAACAAGCTGGGTGTCGTCTTTGAATTCTCTCTATTCACCTCACATATGTGAATGTATATATTTTTCTCATGTAAATGTAAATGCTGCGCACTGTTAACGGAGGGGAGGCTTGCGTATTGCAAATAATAAAACAAAGAAACAAACAATAAATCTCACTTTTATCTCAACTCCTGTGGTACTTTATACTTTCCCTGACCTTCTGCCAAAAATTAAATGTCTCAATTTGGGCTGCAAAGCTCGCAGACAACGGGGACAAAATTGGGGCACTTAGAACGCGCCAGCCAAGCTGGCCGTGGCATTTGGGAGAGAAGCCAGTTCGCATTTGCACATTGAGGCGCACTACATAGACGGATTCTAAACTTCAAGTTCTCACAGATGCCTATACTACGTGATGTTGCAAATAAAGAATGCGAAGGACAGCGCCCAGATGAGGCCCACAAGTCGCACTGGAAGTATAAGGGTCTATTGTTTTTTGACCTTGAGACAGGGACCATGCCGAAAGAACTACATTTGAAGGGAGTGCGCAATAACGTAAGAGACGATAAGGCAGAAAATTCAGAAACTAGACCGAGTTTCATTTTAGGTCAGTATACGAAAAATCGTTGTCAAGAGCACGGTCCGTTTTACAGACTGCATTACGAAGAGACACAATGGAAATTTCAAATATAATGTAAGTAAATCTTAACACGCTTTTATACCGGAATGAAGATTTAATGAATGGATGCATGAATAAATTAATGAATGAAGAGCTAGGAAAAGCAAGTAAAACTGTTCGTAGTGGGCACATGGGGATGCAGGTCCACTGGTCTCACCGATCTCGGTCCTTGGCCCGGCCACTTTTCCCTGCACTGCCTACCTGCACTGCGGGACTGTCTCTGTATCCTTCAGCCCCTTCTCCCGGCATTTACCTTGCACTTGCCACCAGCTGGCCCTATTATATAATTTGTATTCAACTAACCATGTACAGCCCTTCCCCATGCGCGATCAGAAAGACACCTGGCCTAGTAGGATCGTTGTCTGTCTGCCCTTGTTCCCCACCTGCCTCGTCACGCCTAGAAACACTTGAGTATAGGTGCGTTACACATGCCATATCATATATCATATCATTCCTCACGCATGTAGACTGTCGTTTATCATTGTGTGTTGGCCTCGATTTATCTTGTTACTTTTCGTATTGATTTTAGAGACGAACATACTCCATTGAACTATCCTTGCAAGCAAATAGTTTCTGATCGGCCGTAATAAATAAAATGAGTAATATTAATGAAGTTCGGCTAGCGAGACTAATTATCATTTTTTTGTTTTCATAACAGGTATTTGATCCCTTTCTGCCACTGCCATCTGTTTGAGACACCGGCGGATGGATTCTTCAGCAGACATCTGCAGCTTCGTGTCAACAACTGGAGCACGATCACCATATTATGGGACGATCGCCAAGGGCCCACATGCCCTTACGCTGTAGTAGTGGCTAGAAGTAACATATCAACCTTTTGGCTGGACTAGTGCCTAGTTAATGGAACAGCCTTGCGGTTCACCGTGCTTCCAAAGTGATTCTTTTTACGAAAATGAACACCCTGTGTACCATAAAGGAACAGCGCGTGACTCAAGATGAAACGGAACAGTTATTGCGGATACAGATAAAAGAAAATAAATGGCTTCCGGAGTTCATATGTCAATTGCTGAATATTCTCTAAACATTTAATGTCAAGTAAATGTACTTTACCAAATGTACCGTGTTGCTGTTTCATTTTAAAGTACAGTTTCATATTCCGAATTGTGGCGCTCTGTGTTGTGAGTTGATCTGTGTTGGTTTCCGGGTTCTGTGTGGAGTCGCGTAGAAGACGACTGGGCGCGTTTGCCTACGCAGCACAGTAACATCACGGGGAGAGGCGGGGAATATGAATGTTTTGATAATGTCAGGCTCAGTGGCGGGGGAATTGATTTAGTGCCGCAAAAGCAGGTCAGCCAGGGCGATCGGGGAAAAGATAGGATTATCAGAAAATGGTGGCTCCCTGCTGCTTGTTTTCGCGTGCGTTTAATGGACGAAAACTCGGGTAAGGTCCATAGGAAAGTTTTCTAAAATCGAGCCACTTAGGCTTAAAAAAACATGGCCGACCCGTAGAGACAATAAACATTTTTACTAGACCATGCCTTTAACAGCGAAGCCCAGGCACCGTTTAACATCTGTGTCCTGTTCCATCTGGCCACGGCTCCGTCGGTCAGCCCGGCAGGGGATGGATGACAGTTTTGAAAGTGGATAGTGAGTTGGGCCAATGTGGTGCCAATAAACCCATTGCGCTGTTGGTCTTCCCACTGAGGAATGTTGTCTGAGTCTTTCAGCTTTTACAGTTGAAATCGGCTCCCAAGCAACTGCTCCATGTTGGCAGTCTTGTGACACAGAAACCTACTGATAATCTGCAGCATTTAACCACCTGGCTACATTATTTTGACTTCATAATTGATTTAAGCACTCCACAGGTGCCTTGGCCTATTTTTCCAATCTGTTATGCAAGGGTGCCCCACAAACATCAAAAAGAAATGGGCCCCCACCAGCCCTGACACATCTTCAGCCAGCCCTGCTTCCACTTTCCTCCCAATTCCCTGAGCCCAGCCAGGAAGCTGAAAAGCAATTTCACCTTCCCTTTGGCCACTAGTCGTACCTTTAACCCCAATTCAGAGGCTATTTCCTTTCATAGTGCTATGCTAGTCTCTGGAGAGGTGGGCCATCTAGAAACTGAGAACAGAAGTTAAGACGTTGTTTTCAAAGTGAGTCTGTTGATATTGCATGGATAATCTTTTGTGCTCTGCATGTTTGATGCTGCTGCCGCTCCTTAATGAGTGCTACGGACTGGTGACACATTGAAAGAGGCCATCTGCCTCAAAGTGGGAGGGTTTCAGCCCTCCCTAGCCGAGGGCAGGCGCCCCCCATGCAGCCAGGTCGAGTCAACAATGACCAACATTTTGGGAGGGGGCTAGAGCCTGATCTGCTAAAATGTGTTGCCCCACTGCATGGCATTCCTTTTGTTTGGGTAATTAGGTGTGCCACCAATAAGCCAAAACTATTGCTTTAGCAAACAGACAGTCAGTGGTGGAAAGAGACTTTTTTTTACTGTGGCACCCCTCCAACTGCAGTGAAAGGGGCCGGGGCCAGCAACGGGAGGATTAGGAGGGTTAGGGAAGGTATTTTAGACACCCTATTAAACATAATTCCAGTAAGTCTGAAGTCCTTCTCATTGGGACATCTGCTCCCGCTTTCCCCCTCTCACTCTGGCCGCACTCGTTGGGCCCTCTTCCTTCACCTTCCAGTGAGGCAAAAAACCTTGGTGTCATCTTCGACTCCACTCCCAATTACCCTCCCTCTCCCTGGAACTTCTCTCTCTCACTTCCCCCTGCACTTTAGCACTGTCACAATTGCACAATCTGAATGTCACAAGGCCTAGTAAGATCATTTGTATTGTCCTCCCTCTATCTTCCCTCCCTTGTCTTGTCGCGCCTAGAACCACTTGGGTACAGGCACATTATATATGACTTATCGCATCATAACATTTACCTCTTCCCCTCAGAGGATTTATCACCAGCAAAGTTCAAAATCTGCACCCCTTTTAAACCTATAAAATGCACATCAATATTTCCAGTACATTGCAACATTGAGAAGGGATTTCACAGGGCTCCTGCTCAGACCCTCTAATGGTCTTGTGGGGAAGTGCCTCACTTTGGAACCGAGCGAACACGGTTCGGTTCATATCCCTGCCCAACATAGTTTAAAGCATGAACACACCACAGCATTCTAAAATAAACTTATAGTGCACATGGATTTCCCAGGATTGGGAAGCTGGATCTGAGATCTAGTGAGTAATTTCTTGCTGAATTCCAGATCAGAGAATATCTGTCCCAATGACAGCAATGAGAACAGATAGGGGGAAATGGCAGATGAGATGGGAAACAAATCTTGTAGATGTTTTTTAGTTATTTGCCCACCCATTGACTTCTCATGGTCATGTTAATCCCTACGGCAATTCTCACCCAGTTCCTACCCTCCCCACCCACAACACCTCCTTATTTGAGATAGCTTTAATCAAGCTTTGCCATCAAACTTTGCTCTCAAAGTTTCTGTGAGTGTTTTCTCAAAGGAGTCTTCTGAGAGTCAATGACTTAATTGGAGTTGTAAGCACGGTACTGGTGTAATACAAATTTCTTGACCAGGTCTGCCTTCAGCCATTCGGTTTAAAAGCACCCTGCATGTCTTTTACTGAGGTCCTGTTAAAAATAAACATTGACAAAGCCAACAGTTTTGGCTTGTGCATAAGAACTTGGCATTTGCCAGACACTGCTATTAGATTATAAGGTACTCAAACCATTTTGCACCTGCTAACATCAACGGTCAGTCAATACCAATACAGCAGTGCCTTTCCCATGCCTACATGAAAGCCCAAACTGTTAGCATTGCCAATGCTTGTTTTTCTTTACCCTTGTTGCACAGGACTATATATCAAGGTTAAAGCAAACATACTACTTGGCTAAATTGGCCCACATTGAATTTAGGCTAATCTAGTCAGTAATAACATTTATGGTGCACAGTCAGCCTGGACATACTTTCTGTGGCATGGCATTTTTACAGGCTGAGAGTCCGTACATGGTAATAATGGCATATATTGGTGCAGCCTGCGTGGGCATACATGGGAACAACAAGCATGAATATATTTTTATGCTAGTATATGTTGTGTGCAAACGGCGGCATGAAATGTATTGGAAAATGTTCCTGTGTACGGTTGGCGACTTGCAACTATTGGGTTTTTCCATGTGCTACCATACAAAAACAATTGCAAACGATATGGTTTTCTACCCAATTCTGAAACGAAAGTCCTGTAAAATGCATAATTTCAAACATTTTCTGGGCAGTGAGAAACGCCCTCAAGCAGCCCGTGGTTGGTTTGGGCTCCCTCACTGTGCTCTGTCGATCCTAACATTTAAGCCTCTTCAGTTTCTGCAATTCACCAGCATCCACTGTACATCATCCATCTGTCACTGTGTATGATGCGTGTTTTAATGTGAAGCACAGGTGCAGGGTGCTCCTTAATGCTGGCATCACGTGCCACATGCCGTCATGCCATCCTGTATATATCTATGCATATGATACAAATGTTAGTCTGGCATAAACCTTTCTTCAGTTGAGAAATCTACCTTTGCTGTAGTTGTAGTAATAAACCATATTTGGGTTCCTCCACACATAAACTCGCGTGGAGATTTCGCATGTCTCCTGTTTGCGGCAGTGCTGCCACCGGCCCAGTGCAAAAAATCATAAGGGGGCCTCACCAAATGTTTTGCCTCGGGCCTCACCACATCTTGTGACAGCCCTGCCTTAGAGTTTCAATTGTTGTTTGTTTCTCTGTGTATGTCCTGCCTTGTTTGCATTTGTAAATAGCGCCCGTTTACCTAAGGGCTTAAGGCGCTTTACAACTATATAAATAAATAGGTAAATAAGTAAACTTGCATTCACAGTTATGCTTCACATCCATCACTTATACATCGAATGTTTCTGACAACTTTCTGAAAGCATGTACAGTTGCACTTTTATGGGTGTGCCCCTCTTCCCCAATCTTACCCCGCCTCCTGTCATACCCACAGCACCCTAAGATGCCCCTGGGCAAACACACTTTTTCTGGGTTTAGAGTCAGGCAATACATAATTTCTTTGTGGGTCACTTGTAGGTTTTTTTTTATGAATTCAGAGTAATGTACTCATTTGTACATATGTCCCTTGGCGTCTATATACTCAGATGTCTAAATCGCGTATGAACCAGTTTGAGAATATGTGAATTACATCGTTTTGTATAACTGTGAATATGCAAGCAGTTAGTTGGGAGGGCAATGACTCAATGGGAATACAGTTTGATCTCTCATGTGGCAACCACTCCACTCCCCTGCCCCCCTCTCACCCGCAAGTATATCCACCCTGCTATGAATTAGAAGCAATACTTCAAATGGGACAGTACTGACAATTGTATTGTATTGTATTGTTTATTTGTATAGCGCGCCAAATCCTCAGGTATCTTGGCGCATTGTTTCAGTTAAGTTGTTTCAGTTAATTCTCGGCAGGGCTGCCATACTTTCAGTGCAACAATACCAGCATTTCTCAGTGGGGCTCCTATGTTTCTAATGGGAAAATACCAACACTTTTGTTCGGAATACTAACTATACTTGTTTTACAGTACCAGGATTTCTCAGCAAAGCTCCTTTATGTTTAATTCGATATTTCCAGGACTTCTACAAGGGCTACAATACTTTTACTGTGACACTGACACGTCTTAGAGTAGTTAACTTATTTATAACAAGGCAGCGCCAAGAGTCCTCTATAGGCCTATTTTATTTTTGACTAGCAAAAAGTATCCATTCTCCGAACGGGTTCTGTAGACAGACATGACAACACTCTCATCCATTGTTAAAAATAAATGATCCTGTAATTCCTATTCGCTTATCGCTTGATGTGCTTTGCACCCTGAAGGAAACTGCAATGAAAATGGGTGCGTGTGTCTGGCTGACATACCACGGAGCAGACGTTGGGGGTGGGGGCGGTGCAACTGCATACTGGGACCTTCTGTGCTCTATCCCCACCTGTCACCTCACCCTGGCATGGTGCAGTTCATTGTGGTGCATTGCTGTGCAAATATCTCGGAAACTGTGCATCCAAGGGCTTTGAAATGTGTGTTTTGAGGTCCCACAGGGATCTCAAGTTTTTTTCATCGTGTTGATACCGGTCTTTCTACGACCACATTGATATTTTGCTAATTTCAGGCAACCGTCTCATTTTATTTTATTTTAAAATTTGTTTATTGGCATTTTCAATAGCATCAGTTACATATATCCATGTTGTGCCTTATTCTTGTACAAACCAAAATACATTTTAACATTAACTTTAATTAACAGTAACAACTGTCTCCTTATGGTGTTCGCATGAATCAGCTCGTCTCGCCCCTGGGGGTTAGGGGTGTTGAGAGGGGGCCTTCGTGTCATTTGCTGGGTGTAGGAGGGATGCTTCCCAAGGGCCCATAGCGTCCCTTATTAGTTCTCGTCTGGTCTTCGTTTATGTCTTGTAAGCGATCCCGCACTAAGCCTTTGGTTCAGGGGGGCTTGTCGTCTGAGGGGAGAGTCATATGTCTAGTGAGCTCCTTCCATGCTTCCAAGGCTCTGCTGGACTCTTCAGTTGATCTAGCCACGCTATCTTCCCAGGCCCTAGTCTCAGCTGGAAGCCATCGTTCCATTTCTCCATGCCATGCTCTATATTGTGGTCCAGCTGTTTTTTTCCAAGACATGGCTATGGCTCGTTTGGCTAATATGCACGTTATGTCCATGAGTCTGACTAGGTGCTTCATCTTGGCCAATCTGGGGTAGGTTCCCAGCAGGCACTCCTCCGGCGTCCAATTGTATTTGGTCATGCCTGCCCTCACGCAGTGTTGTTTCACCCTTCCCCAGAGTGTTTTCGTTTTGGGGCATTCCCACATCATGTGGATTAGGTCTGCTTCCTCCCTGTTGCACCAAGTGCAATTTGACTGCGTTTGCTTGCTAAATTTGGCTATCCTTTTCGGGGTTAGGTAGGTTCGATGCAGCACATTCATCTGTATTTGCCTGAACCGATGGTTTCTCGACACTTCCTTGGGGAATATGAGCGCCCGGTTCCACTCCCCCTCTGACATCTCCCTACCTATATCCTTTTCCCATCTCCTTTTCATGTCCATGCTTCGGGGGTTAGGTGTGTCGCTCAGTTGTCTATATATTTGGGATATTGGCCTGCAGCCCTCCCCCATGTTGTATAGCAGTGTTAATAGTGGATCAGAGTCCGGTTCTTCAGGCCATGGTTCCCACTTGCTTCGCGCTATGGCGCGAATCTTCTGGTACCAGAGAAACTGTCCCGAGTGTATACCCTCACTGTCCCGCAGCGTGTCAAATTCCTTGAATGTGCCTTCCTCGTATAGGTCTCCCCAGGTGTAGATCCCTTCCCTTTCCCATAATCTGATTTGTTTCAGGTCTGTAGCTGCTATGTATAGGTCTGCTATCAGTGGAATCTCTGGGGAGTAGGCCCTCTGTGCATGGGCGAGTGTCCTCGCTCTGCGCCAGACCTCTCTCCCCAGGGTGACTATGCGCGGTGCTTCTCCCATCAGTTTCGATGGTGTCCATACAGTTCTTTCAAGTGATGAGGGAGGCTCGTAGTCTGTAGTAGGGAGTTTTCTTCAGTGGGTTCGTCTGAGAGCCATTTAGTTATGAAGCTGAGTTGTGCTGCTAGATAGTATTTTTCTAGGTTAGGGAGCTGGATGCCACCCCTAGCGTATGGTAGGGTTAGTGTTGTCAGTGCTATTTTGTGTCTGTTTTCTCCCCATATGAACTCCTTTATCAGCGTCTCCAGTAGTCTGAAGAAGGGTTTTTTGATATAGTAGTGTACATTTTGGAACCCGTATAGGAATCGCGGTAAAACAATCATCTTGATTATGGAGGCTCTTCCCATCATCGACAGGGGGAGTCGCGACCAGAAGGTCATGGACTTGCGTAGGGTCCGGATCGTCGTCTTTGTGTTGTGTTCGTGCATCAATGTGGGGGTGTGCATTATCTGGATTCCTAGGTATCTGAATTCGGTGGTTTGCCATTTTATCCCTACCGTCGGGAGTGCCTCCTTCTCGACACGTTTTAGGGCCGCTAGGGGGAACATACAGGACTTTGACTTATTGAATTGGATCCCAGATACTCTGGAGTAGTTGTCCAGGACCTCCAGCATGACTGGTACATTGAGGTGTGGATCTCTAACATATATAAGGACATCGTCTGCATAGAGTGAGATAATGTGGTCCACCCCTCCGAGTCGTATGCCAGCGTCAAAAAACTGCTTTCTAAAATAGATCGCTATGGGTTCCAGCCCTAGTATATACAACATTGGGGATAGCGGACATCCCTGCCTGGTCCCTCTCTGTATGTCCCAGGCTTCTGATATGTGTTTCCCGGATTTCACTCTGGCTCTTGGTCCAGTGTACAGTATCTGAACCCATCTAATGAACCCGGGTCCGAAACCAAATTCCCTAAGTACTGCCACCAGCCACTCCCAATAGATGGAGTCGAACGCCTTTATGGCATCTAAGGACATTAGTGCATATGGGTTCTTGTCGTCATCGGTTTGGGCCATAATGTGTTGTAGTCTGCGCAGATTTATTGATGTATTTCGGCCCGGTATAAAGCCGCATTGATCGCTGTGTATTATGTCCCCTATTATTCTGGAGAGTCACTTGGCTAGTATTGTTGTTAAAATTTTTGCATCATAATTTAGCATTGCTAGCGGGCGGTAGGAGTCGCACAGTTCCGCCGGTTTGTCCGGTTTAAGGACCGGGACCACCAGCGTTTCCCTCATGTTTTCGGGCAGCACTCCCCTCTCGTATGCTTCTTGAAATACCTCATGTAGCAGAGGTGCGAGGGAGGGTTCGTATGCTTTATAGAACTCCGGGGGCAGGCCATCAGTGCCAGGTGTCTTGCACGTTGCCAGAGACCGGATAGCTTCTGTTATATCGTCAAGCGTGATTTCAGCATCTAGCATCAGGGCTTGGTCGTGTGGTATCCTATGAAGTCCTATCTCATCCAGGGTGTCTGAGATCTGTTCTGGAGGGACCTGTTCCTCGTGTGAGTAGAGTTTTGTATAGTAGCGTTTGAAAATGTCATTTATGTCCTGCTGTGTGTGGTGTAAGTTCCCTTCCTCGTCCTGCAGCGTGGTAGTGGTGTGTCTAGGGTGTTCCCTTCTGCATAACCAGGCCAGCAGTCTGCCCGGTCTGTCCGCCTCTGTGTGTGCCCTGTTTGTTTTGGCCGCGTGGTCGAGCTTTTCCAGCCTGTTCCACGCCGAGTCGTTTTTCCCCCTGAGTTTCCAGAGTTCCGTTTCCCTGTTCTGGCCGCCTATGGGGGCTGCCTCTAGCCTCTCTATCTTTTTTTCCAGCTGATCTAGTTCTTTCCTGAGCTGTCTCCTAATTCCCCCGGCCTTTGCAATGATTTCCCCCCTTATCACTGTTTTCAGGGCATCCCATATCGTGCTGCTGTGTTCTACGCTTCCCACATTGTTGTCTATGTAGCTATCTATGGATTCTTGTAGCTCCTCCCTAAAGCCTGGATCTTTAAGTGCTTCCGTTGGCATTTTCCACATGGGGATCGGGGGTCTGGGGCCATTGTGGTTCCATGTCACCATGAGTGGGGAATGGTCAGATATGGTTCTTCCTAAATACTGCGCTCCCTCCACCTGGGGCAGGTGTTCTCTGCCTATGAGTATGTGGTCTAATCTCGTGTATAGTTTGTGCGGTGATGAGTAGTATGAGTAGCCTCTCTGCGTTGGGTGCGTTTCACGCCACACATCTGCCAAGTCCAGCCTATCTATCATTGCAGTCAGTGCCATTGTCGCCGCAGATGGGCCCTTCGGGTGGGGGATGGATCTGTCTATTATCGGATCGCATACACAGTTGAGGTCCCCTCCCCAGAGAAGTAAGCTATCTCTATGCTGCACAAGTTTGGGGTATAGCGAGTCCAGGTGGGCCGGTATATTGCTGTTGGGAAAATAGGAGTTCATTATGCATATTTCTGTCTGCTCTATGTGTCCCCACAGCATCACAAATCTACCCTCCGGATCTATCTCTGATTTTCTCAGGCGGAAAGGGAACTGTGGGTGTATCCAGGTATACACTCCCCTGGCGTATTTGGAGTATGCAGTGCCAAAACCCTGCCCCCCCCAGTGCGTTTGGAGTTTGGCCAGTGAGTCTGCCGTGCAGTGGGTCTCTTGTAGTAGCGCTATCATCACCCCTTTTCTATTCAGGTAGGTCTTAATTCTGTTTCTGCGGATGTATGTCCCCAGACCTCGCACATTCCATGTCAGTATTTTAACTGCTGTTGTGGTCATGGTGGTTCAAGGTGGGTATAGTGTCCGTTCTGCTCCCCTCTTGGTGGTCTTTGTTTGCAAGATGCAAGCGTTAGTGGCCCCTCCCCTGTGTGGGATAAGTAGCAGGTTTCCTCCTCCCTCATTTCAATTTCTCTCCCCCTTCCGTTCATTCTTGGAGACTTACCAACAGTAGTAACTTCCATTCTTTTGAATGGTAACAGCAAACCGTGTAACTTTGAACTGCCCCCAGCAGTTGCCTCCAACTTGCAACGCTCGGGGGGTCCCGAGCCTTCCAGGCCACTCCTGGCCTTCCGGATCAGGGTGCGTGTAGGTGAATTGCCTACACAGTTTCCGTGGGGGGTGGTCGTTTTCCCGTGCTCGTGTAGTCCTTCGAGTTTCCGTCCGATTCTGCAATCTGCTTAGTGGTGTTCTGTTGGGGTGTCGTTGTCTGCCTTGTTTGCCTTGTATGAGGGGGTCTCCCCTTTCTCATTGTGACGGTGGGTGCAATGTCATCCCATATCCGATGTCGGTGGATTATCTTTGCCTTCAGCCATGTTGTTGTGTTCCAGCCACATGTTCGCTGCAGCTGGTGTCTCCAGGAATGTTGCTCTTCCTTTATAGAGGACCTTGAGGCGTGACGGATAGAGCAGCATATACTTTAAGTTGTGTTTCCGTAGTTGCGCTTTTATTGGGATGAAGGAGTTTCTTGCTCGTTGCACAGTGGGCGTGTAGTCCGGGTATATGACTATCGTTGATCCGTTCCGTTTGATTTCTCCTCCTTCTCTTGAGTACCGTAGTATGGTTTCACGGTCTCGGAAATTCAGGATTTTAGCTATGATTGGTCTTGGGTGTGAGCCTGGCGGTGGACGTTTTTGAAGGGATCTGTGGGCTCTTTCCACTGAGAACCCTTGGGAGAGCTTCCCTGGGCCTATCTCCTACAGCAGTAGCGTCTCGACGAAGTCGGTCGGGTCCGGGCCTTCCATGTCCTCGGGAACCCCTAGTATGCGGATATTATTTCGGCGGGCTCGTCCCTCGGCCTCCTCGGACCGTGCCTCCAGCCTTACCACCTTCTGCTCAAGCTCCTGGACTTTCATTTTCAGTTCTTGGGTGTCCTCCACAGTGTCTTGTAGTACGTTTTCCGCCGCCGTGACCCTTTCCGTGAGATTGCGGGCATCCTAACGCATGAGCTGTATGTCCGATTTCACCTCCTCTATCTTCCCCTCCACCGATGCGCGGAGGGCCGATATTGCCTGCAGGACCTGTGCGTGTTTAAGATCTTCTTTCTTCTGGGAGGGTTCCCCTGAAGTTTCTTGGTCCTGTTGAGGTTGTCTTTGGGGTCCAGCCGTCGTAAAAGAGTCCATTGTGACTAGCTTCAGTTTGCTCTTAGGGGCCGGCATGTCCCTCCCAAGGGTCTCACTCTGACTCCTGCACCGCAGGTTGTGTGGTTCTGGCGTATCGCCTCCTGGTAATGCTGCGGTCTCGGCGTTACTTAGTGAGGGCCCTGAGCGGGGTTCCGCGGTCAGCCAGTGTCTAGTAGCCCCAGTAGTTATATGAATCGTCTCGCCTCCTTGGTGTGTTTGTCAGGCTGTGGTGGTTACCCCGTTTCGGTCTTGCTGTTGACTTCGTCCCGGCGGGTGTGCCAGCCCGCTAGCCGGGCCCAGTGCGTAGTTGGGGAGCCCTCGGCCTCCTTGATACAGTTTCCCCGGGGGTATGTCGGTCGATCTTGTGTCCCTCAGCGGTCCGTTAGGTGCAGTTGCCGTGCTGCCTGGCAGGCTGTGGTTATAGGAGAGGGCCCCTCGCGTTATCCAGCCTCCCGGGGCCCGGGTTGGGTTGGCCTTCCATTCCCGTGTGTTGGGAGGTCTTATGGGACAAGGTCCGGTGTCTCGTGGGGTCCTCGCCCCGTGCGCTGCGTCGTGCTGGGCCCCGTTACCTCCCGCAGTGTGTCCCTCGGTTGTGATCTCTCCCAGTCTCGCCTGCGTTCAGGCGGACGTAGCTCCGTATCTCTTGCTTCGTCGGGCTAGTCCTCAGCAGGCCGCGCCCGCGATCCTCTTCTCCAGCGTATGGTCGGCAGAGCAGTCAGGGCGCTTCAGTTGCGGCGGTCTGCAGTGCGGCTCGGTATCCCGCCTGGGGCCGGGGTCAAAAAGGCCTTCTCACTGCCGCTGTTGCCGGAGTGTATCCGGGTGGTTGAGTGCTCACCCTGCCTGCCTTGGGTTTGGAGCCTGGGCGAGGCTGTGGGTTGCGTGTCCCGGCTCCCCCGCCGGTATGCGAGAGTGCGTGTGGGTGCGTTTGTCTGCGGGGCCGAGGATTTCCCCACACCGCAGGGCCCAGGCAGTCTGTGTCCGCTCCCGCCTTTCAGGATCTGCAACTCCTTCCTCGCCTGCTGTGTCGGGCTCGTAGCGTTCCGCTTTCTCAGCAGCTGGCGCCGAGCCGGTCGTTGCTGGGGGCTCTGCAGGGCCTCGAGTCGGCTGTTGCGTCAGTCGCAGCTCGCATCGGGCGGCGCCATCTTGTCGTCTCCAGGGGCTCGACTCCGGGCTTCGCGTTTTCTGTGTTCCCCTTTGCGTTTCGGCTCAGAAGTCGGGTCGAGTGGTGGGGGTCGGTTCCCCTACAGGATCGTGCAGTTAAATCGCGTGCAGTAGGGCTAGTTCGGCATTAATAGTTCTTTTAGCAGGATCTCGGACGGAGCTCCATGGGAGCTTGTCTCTACGGCATGCGTGCAGGCCACGCCCCCCCACCAATCAGGCAACCGTCTCATGTCTGAAGGTGCTGAAATCTGGGCAAAGGGGTGGGGTGACCAAACATCTTGCAGCCAGTAATGTCCGGAGGGTCCTAACAGGTAACTATGCAGAATATGGTGCAGATTGGTGAAACGGTGTGGAATTGTATAAGGAACAACGCTTCGCCAAGCCACAAACCCACACATTTCCACTTTTATAAATATAGATGGGGCAGTGCCAGCACTTCTCTAAAGTCCTACCAGACCTTTTCTGGACAATACGGGAACATTGCAGAAGGACTGAGTTAGTTGCAGTACTTTTACTTGGACAACACCAGGAATTCCCAGCATGCATGAAAGAATTGTTGAAATGGTAGGACTGTCAATGCAGGGCTACAATGAATTTGATTGTGCAGGAATATTACTTCCCGTGCTTTTAATATGCCTATCTTTAAAAAAAAACTTTTTTTGATTCCTCACCCCTGTGTCTCTCTTCTTCCTTTCATTTCTAAGGTTCTGGAAACAGTGGTATATACCTACGTTTCATCTTACCTCAACCAGCACTTGCTTTGCCTTCTTCACCAATTGGGTTCTGTTCTCACTCTACTGAGTTTATGTCTCTCATTCTCTACTTTCGGTAGTCTATGCTAAGCCCTCCTCTCTTCTTGTCTTACTGGATCGGTCTTTGGTTTTTTATTACTGTTGATCACTCTTTGCTCCCTTGCACTCTTGCTTGTCTAGGTATATTGGGTATTCTTCACATATGGTTTTGGTCCTTTCTTGCAGGCCTTACTTATTCTTTCCCTCGGCCTGCTCAAGACTCTCTGCATTACCTTTTCAATGTGGCGAGCCCAAGGTTCTGTTCTCAGTCACATTTCTTTTTCTCTTTGCACCGTTCTGCTTTCAACAACCATCTCCTCTTTTCATCTTCCAATCGTTTCGATGTTGATGATTCACAGATCTTTCTTTCCTTTTCTTTATTTTCTGAGTCTCTTCAGCCTACCCTCTCTGTTTGCTTATTAACTATTCATTACTGGATGTCCGCATGCCTTCTCCATTTGAAACCATCGAAAACTGAAGTCCTTTTCTTCCCTGTTTCTCAGAGGTCTCTCTCCATCACCCCTGAAGTGATTTATTTTCATCCTTCTTAACGTTCCTCCTCTGACATTCAACCTCTTTCCTTTATTTCTCACATTTCTCATACCGCTTGATCTTGTTGTTTCCACTTAGATGATAGCGGCAAAGCTCAGCCAGTCCTATCTTTTCATGACACTAAGCTTGTTTCTTAGGGTATGCAGTGATCATATAGAATAGAAAATAACAAATGCTAATTTACCAAAAAGAATAGTGAATGCGTAATATATAGGGTCTGGGGTTAAAAGGTGTGGGGGGTGGTTCGGGTGGGGTTAAAAGCATGGGTAAATGGGTGTTTTGGGCCAGAACCCCCAATTTAAAAAAAGAAAATCAGTATTTTTCTGAGTAAAGTTGCATTCGCTATTTCTCAATTCGTTATAATCACATGTAACCATTCCTTAGATGATTTTCTCCACTGTTGTTCTGCTTATCTTCTTGGTCTCCCAGCCTATCAGCTTGCTCCTCTTCGCTCTATCTTTAATTCTTCATTCCACCAATTTTTTCTTTCTTTCTCTACTTGACTCAATCTCTGCCACTCTTATTTCTCATCACTGGCTGTCCTTTGAATCACGTCTTCTATTCTTTGTGAGATTAAGAGGGCTGATGAACCTCTTTCCTGCTTTTTGCTGAATGTGCACTCCCTAACAGTGCACACCCCTGCTTGCCGTGATCTACTGGATGATCACAAACCGGATCTGTTATGTATGACTGAGACTTGGCTAGGTGAGCACTCTGGCCTTGCTGTGGCACAAGTACCCCCGGATGGTTATAACATTGCCTGCTTTGATATTATTGCCTCCCATCCTGGTAGTGGTATTGCATTCATTTTCAAATCTTCCCTTCCATTTGTGATTATGCTTCTAGACCATAACATTAGGCTTTTTTAACTTGTGTGGTAATTACTGCTGGCTTTTTGCGATCTTGTTGTGCAATATTTTGTTTAATTATAGCAGAAGTACCCTAATTTGATTGTTGTTGGTGATTTTAATTTGGTAACCAATAAAGCTAATAACAAATTAGCATCCTGTTTAATTACTAATATGTCTGATCTAGGTCTGTTAGTCAGCCTACTCATCAGTTAGGTAACACACTGGACCTGATTTTTGCCTTGGCCTCACTAATCACTTTATTTCCTGTGCTTCCTGTTATTTGGTCCGATCATTTTATTATTCCTTTTCATATCCGGTTGTACCCGACTGCTGCCCCTGTTAGATTGAACACTTGGAAATGTAAATGGCATTCTGTCCCAGTATGTGATATTGCGGTTCAGATTAAATCGCATCGTGAGACTGTGGAAGACTGCGCCTTTTCCACTTTGATCTCCACTTTCATTCGTTGAAACACTTGTGTGTGGATGCGCTATAAATAAAATGTCATATCGTATCTTCCAATAATACAGCCGATCTTGTGGCACCTCGTAACCTGTGTAGGAAAAAAGAGCGCATTTCCGGACCATTGTTCAATGAAGACCTTAGGTCTCGTAGACCTAAGTGCTGGGAAGCTGAACGCAAGTGGATGATTGCGAGTTGTCAATCTGACAAGACTGTTTTATCAAGCAACAGTTATATACCATAAGGTGATCTGTAGGGCATTCCAGTCTTTTTAGGGATAAGATAGAAGCTGCTATCAGCCAAAAGAATTATTTGATCTGATGTGCTCCCTGCCCACTCCTTCCTCTGCTGTATCAGCAATTTGTCCTTCACAAAAGATTTGTGATTCCGTATCAGAGTTTTTTGATCAGAGGATTGTGGACATTCGTAAGAAAATTGCCTATTCTAGCTTAAAAACCAGCAAATCGGTCTTTATTGCTTCATCTGACCCCTGTAAGATAACTTGATCCACTTTCCCTTCCTTTTCTGCCTATGACATACTGCCCACTACTAATAAATTGGAATCTGCATTCCACCTCTGACTCTATTCCTTTGAACATTATTAAGGAGGGGATGCCTGCTATCGCTTCTTTGGAAGCCCAAGCGGTCAATGGCTCCTGCTCTACAGGCATCATTCCAGCTGAACTGAAACATGCTGTGGTCATACCTGTGTTAAAGAAACCCTTGCTTGATCCTACTCTTCTATTTAATTATTGCCCCATCTTGCTTCTGCCGTTTCCTATGAAACTCTTAGAATCTTTACTCTCTACTTCACTAACTTCTTTTCTAGAATCTACTAATTCCGAGGCAGTGAAAGTGTACTGATTTCTGCGGTTGAGGACCCTGCTGGTCTGGTGGATCAGGGTGGAGTGGGGGTACTGATAGTATTAGATCTGTCTGTTGCCTTTAAAACGGTTGGCCACTCCACCCTGCTGGTCTGTCTGGCTAGTGCAGGCATATCTGGTCAGGTGCTTCTCTGGTTCAACTCTTTCCTGACTGATCGTGCCTAGTCTTTTTCTCTTCCCCCTTTCAACTCCAAACCAGTGTCTCTTAATTGTGAGGTTCCCCAAGGCTCTGCTCTGTCTCCCATTCTCTTTAATATTGACATTAAGCTTTTAGTTGGGTTCATCCGCTCCCACGGCCTCTGTTGCTTCTTGTACGCCGGTGACACCCAAATCCTCGTTTGGCTGGATCTTGCTCAGCCAAGCATGGTGTCTCAGCTGCGGGCTGCTCGGAGGCTGAGAGACAACTGGTTCAAATTGAATGGGGACAAGACAGAAGTACTGGAGATGGCCTTACCTTCTTCTTCTTTCTCCTCACTTTCCTCCCGTTGGACTGCTGATTTCTCCGGTCGCAGCAGTAAAAGATCTTGGGGTGAAACTCCTCTCTTCTCTCTCTATGAGTGATCAGATAGCCTCTGTATGTCAGAGCGGACATTTTAAATGGAGGCTGCTTCATAAGATCTTACCCTCCATTCATCTCAATTTCATGCCCTAGTAACTAATGGGGTAGTCATGAATGGGGTGGACTACTGCAATTCACTTTACCTCACTCAGCCAGTCTATTTGGTACATTGACTGTAGCTGCTTCAGAATGCTGCAGCAAGAGCTGCGTCGCATGTTTCCTGGAGGGTGTATATTTCTCTAATTCTGCCTAAACTGCACTGGCTACCGGTTGAACAGCGAATCCAGTTTAAGTCCGTGCGCATTGTTCACCGGGGGTTCTACTTGACTAGGGCTGAATATCTTCCGCTTAAATTCTGTCCCTATGTACCTTCACAGTCTTTACCTTTTCCATCTTCTCTTACCATTCTAGTCTCCCGTTTTTGACCGTTAAGTGTGGGAGGCCTTGCCTCTCTGTGGCTGCGTCAAAACTATGGAATATGCTTCCTTTAGCACTACGGGCTATTATAGACCCATCTTGGTTTTCATCGTTCTCTGAAGACTTTTCTTTTTTTATCTATTTGTGCATTTTGATCTTTGGAGTAGCGCCCAAATGCCATTCATTTGGAACATGTTTGCGCTTAATACATTTTAATAACATAAAATACTCCATTTGCTAAGAATGGTCTACACTTGCCTTTATTGGCTTGCCCCAAATGATCTTTCCTCTGTTACTTCTTTTTACCATCCCTCTTGTATGATATGATATGATAGGCTATTTATAACGCGCCTAATACCCAGAGGTTTCTAAGCGCAGACCCGGGGATCGAACCTGTGTTGCTCCATGTCGTCTTGCTTCCAAGGTGAGCACGTTACCCATGAGCTATCCTCCCGAGTATTCACAATTCCTGATTCCTGTCCTCGTCCCTTTTGTGTGCAATCTCACCTCGGCACCTTTGCCTTTTTGGATCCTAAACATTGGAATCTACTGCCACTTTCTATTTGTTTTCCCTTCATGTTTCTCTTTCAGGTCTCTACCTAAAGTACATTTTCTTTCTCTTTGTTCCTCTTAAATTTGGATTATTCTCATCTTAATTCCATAAACTTGTGCTGGTTATGTAATATTCCTCAACACTTTGGTGAAAGCACTAAATAGGCAAACATAAAACACAAATACAAATGTGCCGCCATACCTTGAGGGGACAGATCTAGAACTTCTCAGCAGCGATTCCTCACTTTTCATGTCACACTATCAGCAACTCTCAGCAGGGCTGCTGTACTTTCTGTAGGACATTACCAGGACACATCAGCAGGGCTGCTGTACTTTCTGTAGGATATTACTAGGACACATCAGCAGGGCTGCTGTACTTTCTGTAGAACATTAACAGGACACATCTGCAGGGCTGCTGTACTTTCTGTAGGATATTACTAGGACACATCAGCAGGGCTGCTGTACTTTCTGTAGGACATTACCAGGACACATCTGCAGGGCTGCTGTACTTTCTGTAGGACATTACCAGGACACATCAGCAGGACTGCTGTACTTTCTGTAGAACATTACCAGGACACATCAGCAGGGCTGCTATACTTTCTGTAGGATATTACCAGGACACATCAGCAGGGCTGCTGTACTTTCTGTAGGACATATCCAGGACACATCTGCAGGGCTGCTGTACTTTCTGTAGGACATTACCAGGACACATCTGCAGGGCTGCTATACTTTCTACAGGACATTACCAGGACACATCAGCAGGGCTGCTGTACTTTCTTTAGGACATTACCAGGACACATCAGCAGGCTGCTGTACTTTCTGTAGGACATTACCAGGACACATCTGCAGGGCTGCTATACTTTCTACAGGACATTACCAGGACACATCAGCAGGGCTGCTGTACTTTCTGTAGGATATTACCAGGACACATCAGCAGGGCTGCTATACTTTCTGTAGGACATTACCAGGACACATCTGCAAGGCTGCTGTACTTTCTGTAGGACATTACCAGGATACATCTGCTACTTTCTACAGGACATTACCAGGACACATCAGCAGGGCTGCTGTACTTTCTGTAGGATATTACCAGGACACATCAGCAGGGCTACTGTACTTTCTTTAGGACATTGCCAGGACACATCTGCAGGGCTGCTATACTGCTAATGCGGCATTCATGTGAGGGCCGGAAAGGAACAGAGAGTTAGAATAGGTTGGAACAGTGCGTTGTGTGTAACCGGAAGTCACTACTTTGATGCAAAGCCACAATGCATTGTCATTTGAATAAAAGTGCCAGTTGCCTCAGAAATGTGTGCTGGGGTTCTGGGGGGAAGTGAAATGGGGAGAGGCTGCCCAATTCTTTATAGGGCAATCAGGATCTGAGCTGAGTGCGGCGACCCCTTTAAACTCATGAGCTGGGCGTCTGGCACCGGTCCAAGTGCACTTGTACGAATTAGCCATTCCCTACGGTCGCTTTCCTCTCTCCTTCAGGGGCAGTGGAATGCGTGGGAGGGACCCTGGCTCCTGGTGGTCGCACTCACAATGTAAAGTGGTGCCCATGGCTGTAATTTTTAGTTTGGGCTATAAGGTGGTACTAGAACATCACCCATCAGCCAAACCTGTTGCATTGGGGTGCAGCTAGGAGCGAGATGGGATATGAGGAGGGACAGAGAGCTTGTGGTTGTTGTTTGGTTAGGCATCCACCGCCCTGTCGTCATTCACCCACTTCCTGAACTCCCAGCCCAAAACGAATCCTTCTACTGGTATATTACAGCTAGCTTTATCAAGCAGTAAGATCACACTGTGTGCCGTAAGTGCCTCCCACTGTTATTTCACAGCCGATTTCTGAGAGTTAATGGCTTAGTTCAAGTTGGCACGTTCAATGTGCTTCTGCTGTAATAAAAATGTCTTTCAGCCACTTGATTTCTAAGCAGTGCCCAAGTACTTGGCCGGAACCCTATTAAAAATAAGCATTGTCACAGTCAACAGTTGTGGCTTGTATACAGGTGTTAGATAGTCATTTGCCAGGCACTGTTATCATGTGCCAGATAATTGCACCATTTTACAGCTACTACCATTAATGAATGGCCAGTCAATACTGCTGTGCAGTGCTGGGCAATTGCCTACCCCATGCCTATTCAAAAGCAACCTTGGCATTGGCAATGCTTGTTTTAAAAGAACCCCCTTTCTTTGTTTCTGACTTGCATTGTGCCCTGTGATATCCGAATCCAAGGTGTCGGTGCAGTCCATGAAACCCCCCAGGTGCTTGACAATGCAGCACCCCTCTTCATTCTTAGGAAACGTTGGGTCCTAGGAGATGGTTACTTTCTGTGATTGTTTTACTTGAGAATCATACAGTAACCTTCACGCCAGGACCCCTCACCTGCTCTCTGAGCATTGCTCTGCTATGTATGAGCTCCGGCACGAGCTGCTCGGGAGAGGGGGGGGGGGGGTTAATGGGTCAGGGGCAGCAAGTTGCTGGGATGGTGCTTCCTCACTTTCGCCTCATTAGTCAGCACTGACAGTGGAGACAGTCTCCTGCCCCCTTGGCCGTACACCCAGTCTTACAAACAAGACGAGAGCACAGAGTGTGGGCTGATGGGGATAGGGCCCAGGAAGGCCTTCCCGTCAGCGTGTCTAAACATTCTAAACCCCCCTGCAGCAAGCAGTGCAGAAAGAAACACTGCACGCTTCTCTCACATAACCACTCCGGCCACAGTCTTATTCTGGGACTGCCATATTCGCGAATGCAGATCATTTTTCATTCCTGAATTTTGTTTGTAGTTTTATCCTATTCTAAATGCAGGATTACACTTCCCAGAATGCAACAGCAGGTGAGCCTGACAGCCAGGACTTGCTGATGTCATGCCCCACACGAGACAACTTGCCGTCTCTGTATACTGCCCTAGAGTGTGTGCAGCTTTCAAAATGTAAAAACACCACAGGCGTCCTTGTCGCTGCTTGACACAGGCATGCATCTTGTTTTTTGATGGCATGAATAAAATGTTTAGTACGGCGAAAATGGCGAGCACCTTGTTTTCATGCCAACAAAGCAAGCATCTATACAGACTAGTTGGCATTGCAAACTGTAATTGGAGCTGTATGCTTTGCAGGTGCTTATTTTGGATTGGTGGCAGTTTGAGGGGCTTTGAAATGCCAATGCCCCACCCATGGAGCAGGGAGTTAATAAGAGTCGACTGGTCTCACACTTGCGCCTGCAGCAGCCTGATAAGAAAAGAACGGCCAAATTCATCCTTAAAAGAAACACGAGATTGGGGCAAAACATGGCCTGCAGGCCATGAAGTCTTGGTGGTGGTTGTAGAGTAACTTAACATTTAATGCACGCCCTTGATCAACGTCGCCCGAGACCTATCTGAAAAAGTAAAGAGTTAGGTCCCGTAGACAGTGAGTGGCACTTTTAAAAGTAATCCTTGGCCACATTTTCATGACACTGATGGGTGCTACACAACGGGTGGGTTTTGTAAAAATTGGTAATTGCATTGAGGCAACCCCAAAGTCAGCGGGTATGTGCTGTTCGGTCCTTTCCATGCATTTTCAGCATTTGCAAATTGCAGTGCAAAAAGCAAAGTGTAAAAACAGGTGAAGTCCCTTTTACGCCTTTCTTTTACACTGCGTTTTGTAAAAAAAAAAAATAAAGAAGTGTAAATGCCAACCTGCCATTAATGCGTGGCAACCAGCATCCATAATGGTTTCCTAAAAACAGGTTGATTCCATTCCATAGAAATCCATTGGTTGTAAGCCTTAAAATCCCATGCTGGTGTAAAACCAGGAGGCATTAGAGAGTGGTGCAGACAGGAATGAACAGCAAACATGTTAAACCCACTGTGTCCCCATTCTCCACCTCCAAATGCCAAGAAAAGGTAAGGCGTACATGGCTTATTACACCATGGACATTATTTCACCAAAAATGCCAAGGTTAGCAGAAGTGACATCATACGACCCGTGACCTCTTATGAGATCACAGGAAGGGATATCATTTACCCCACCCCGAAGTGACATCACGGGAAGCAATGAAACACGACCTTTGACCCCTTGACCAAGCAGGAAGTGGCATCACATAGCATTGTCCTTAAGTACACTATGAAAAATATGGTTCCGATATCACTTTAATGCGATATACATTTCAAACAAGAATGGATCACCATATGTATCGTTAATATCAGTGTGTATAGGCCCATATCACCAAATTACTGTGACTACAAGCAGGCATCCAAGGCCAAATGATAATGATGTGTAATTATATAGCACTTACGCTTAAGTGCTTTATATAGAACAAATATACATACAAAATCACCCAACCTGTGTTTAAGAACAGACTAAATCGGTGACTCACCCCCTGAAGTGTGCCTGAAATAAACCTTTAATGAGTCTAACAACTATTGTATAGAATTCCAAAACGACAAATTATTTGTTATTCCTATTTTTTTTTTTAAAGAGGCCTCAACAAGAAAGCCAGCCACTCCAGAAAGAAAGATTCACATGGCGCTGGCCACAGCCCAGGAGCTTACATTTAAAAAGAAAAAAAGAAGACCGGTGGGATATGAGTTTGAACGGGTGGCATTTGTGTGCAGTGTGCAGGGAGGTGTGACTTCAGGCATTGGGGGGGTGTAGAGTTGGCATGAGGGAAGAAACAATCTTGGATCGCCTTAGGGTGGGCAACAAGGGGTTGGCAGGGTGGTAGTGTATGATGGGTAGAGTTGCCTCGGCGGCGTGTGAAGCTTGCGGACGCCCGGGGAAGGTTATTCACTATATGTTGGAGTGTGTAAGATTTCGTGTGCAGAGGGCATCACTCAGAGTTTGGATTAGTGGCATCGGGGTGGTTGGACCGGGGTTAACTGATTTATTCAGTTGGAAAAGAGGGATAGAGGATAAACAGAGTAGGCTCCATAGACTAGGCTCCATCTTCAGTTTTTGTGGGAGCCTGGGAAGTGGACGGAGATTCAGTGGTGTTGGTTGGCTAATTGGTGCATATTCTGGTGAGCATCATCCACTTAGATGGCAATCTCTGGCTCTGGGATGCAACCCTCGTCTATTCATCCACTGGTGTAACAGGGGCCCCCGCCGCCCCAGTGGGGCGGGGGTCCCTGCCAGCACATGTCCTGGGAGGGGGCCCTACTTGAAGAAAAAAAAAAGAAAGAAAAAACATTTTTTTTTCTCAACAAAAAAAATAAAGTTTCGTTTTGAATTCACTCTGCATTAATAAAGAAATAATTTCTGTAACAGAAATAATTTCTTTATGAAGGCAGAGTGACTACAAAAAGAAACTTTCTTTTTGAAGGCTGAGGGCTTCCCCCACCCTATGACATGGAAGACCCTAGGCAGGAGGGCTCCATGTCATGGGGTGGGGGGAGCCCTATGACCTCAAAAATAAATAGTTTCTTTTTGAAGTCCCTCTGCCTTCATAAAGAAATTATTTCCATTATGGTTTGGTCCTTAACTTAATGAAGTTAGAGTGACTTCGAAAAGAAACAATGGCGCTCATTCTGACCAAGCCGGCCCGGAAACAACGGTGCTGGTAATCTTACCGGCACCGTTGTTTCCGGACCGGCATATTATAGTTCTACCTGCTGGGGCCACTGTGCCTGACAGGTCTGACCCTGCCGGGCACAGCGGCCACGGTAGGCAGACCCGTCACGGAACCACCGGCACTGTTAACAACGATGCTGGTGCTTCCGTGTCCCCAATCCCATGCAGTCCTATTGGACTCCATGGGAATGGGGATTACCGAAATTACCGGCACCTGACTTCCCGGCCACCAGACTTGGAAGAGCCCAGTGGCACCGGGAAGTCAGGTGCCGGTAATTCTTTACGGGTCTGGCGACAACCAAATGTATGGGTCACTGGGTGTGCGTGTACGGTGAAAGGGTGTACCCTTAAATGTATGGGTGGCTGCCTGAGTGTGCCTGTATGGTGAAAGGGTGCACACTTACATGCACGGGTGGCTACCTGAGTGTGAGTGTATGGCGAAAGAGTGCACACTTAAATTTATAGATGGCTGGGTGTTTATATGGTGAATGGTGTGTGTGCTTGTGTTCAGGGGCATAACAAAACCTACCTTTCGGGGGGCTAACGCTTCAAATGTTGGGAGAAGCGCTAACTTCACGGGTGGTGGGGAGGGGCAAACCTTTGTTTGGGGGCATCTACTTTGCGCCTTTTAATTGGACTATTCTAGTGCAGCTTCAATGTTACAAGCAGTTAACTCTCTCCTTTAAGTCTCCTATTCCCTCTGTACCCTTCCAATCACTCCCCTGGCATGCAAGTACTAGACCCACATCGTGATTTAAATTGCCTAAAAAATTTGGCATTTCATTGCAGGTACTAACAGTGAAATGCTTTACGTTGGTAATTGCTGGGCCCTTATTAACAGCAAAACCCAGGTGCTGTTTAACATCTGTGTCCTGTTCTGTCCGGCAACTGCTCTAAAGGTCAGCCAGGTCGAGTCAACATAGCCCAAAATGTCATGGGGGGAATGCTGAAGCTTAGTCAACTCAATGGTGTTGTGCCGCTACTTTTGTTTAATTCCTTGATTACTCCTAGTTCCACTCTTCCTTATCCCAGTACTTACCTATTGATTGATTGATTGATCCTATGAGTCAAGGAGCCTCATACATAAGCTCTGGTACAAGGAAGAGGGACGTGGAGGTAATTCTTGGCCAAGTAGCTGATTTTGGAGGTTGGGGTAGGGGGTGGAAGGGTGAGGGGATGTGTGGGGGGGCAGGATTGTGCGATAAATCATAATGGTTGTCCATGTCCAGGCTAAGCAGGCATGATATGTGGTATTAGTGGCTAGAGAGGCATTTTGGTGCAGCCAGTCTAGTCATTCCTCACTTTGGTATGACTTTCTTTTAACTGGGAATTTCTGATAAAGCAGTCCTGCTAAATGTAATTACCTGGCTAGATTGGCATTTGGGTGATGCCAGTCTAGCCATTTCTTACTGCTGCATTGTATATTTTTCTGTGCTTCTGTGATAAAATGATATGATAAAAGTAATTTATAACGCGCCTGTACACAAGTGTTTCTACGTGCGACAAGACAAGGGAGCGAAGATAGAGGGAGGACAAGACAAACAATCTCACTAGACCTTGTTTCATTGTGAGAACGAGAGGTGCAAGAGGAAAGTGAGGGGTGAAGTGCAAGAGAGAGGGCAGGGGAAAACAGGGCTGCAATGCTCTGAGTAAGTGCAGCCAGGGCAGCGCAGTTAAGGGTAGTGCAAGGAGAACAAGGGGCTGCAGGGTAAGTCCATGGTAGGCACGGAGACAGTGCAAGGGGGACCGATCAAGAAAGAGCCTGTACTCAGAGAGACTCTGAGGGTATCCAAGCAATCGGTCGGTACAGCAGACAGGTAGGTCAGCAGGGAAGGGAGAGAGAGAAAGCAGAGGAGAAAAGGAAAGTTTTGAGCTGCTTCCAAAACTTCAGATGGTCCAGCTCCGGCTTGAAGGGGCAGAGAGGCCATTTCAGAGGGAGGCACCAGCAGAGGAGAGAGATCTACCCCCCAATCTCTGCCTGGAGAAGCGTCTAACCCTTAGAGAGTTTGAGGTAGCTGAGTGAAGGGCTCGAGAAGGAAGGTATTTTGGAAGAGAGTGTTGGATGTAGTGCGGGCCCGGCCCCAGAAAACCTTGTGGACAATGCAAAGGGTCTTGAACTTGATCCTTGCAGCCACCGGGAGCCAGTGGAGAGATTTCAGGACTGGAGAGATATGATCCCTGGGCTTGAGGCCAAGGATAATTCTTGTAGTCCTGTTCTGGATTAGTTGCAGATGACGGAGCGGTTAGGAAGGCAGAATGAGAAAGAGGCTATTGCAGGACCAGGTCTCTGGAGACAGTGAGCTTCTGGTGGAAAGTGAGAAAGGGAAGAGTCCCTTTGAGGAGGAGCAGCTGGTAGTGGAACTTCTTGGTGATATCCAAGATGTGAGGAGAGAAAGAGAGAGTGGCATAGAAGATGACACCAAGGTTTTTTCACTCACAGGAAGGTGAAGGAAGAGGGCCCAAGGCGGACGGCCAGAGTGAGAGAGGGAAAGCTGGTGCCAGGGTTCCAATGAGGAGAATCTCCGTCTTACTGGAATTAAGGCAGAGATCATTGGAGCCGGCACCAGTCCTGAATCGCGGATTGACAGTCAGGAATGAGTGAGAGAGGAGAGGAGGCTGAGGGGAGCCTGAAGGAAAGCTGAGTCGTCCGCATAACATTGAAAGTTAGAGGAGAAGGTACAGATCAGGTGGGCCAAAGGGGCCAAGTAAAGGTTGAAAAACCAGGGTGAGAATATAGAGCCCTGGGGAACGCCATAGGTAGAGAGAGGTGGCAGAGAGATTGGGACCAGGTTAGACTTGGGAGGAAGGGGGAGTGGTCCAAGAGGAAGGAGGTCAGTCACTCCAGGGCCTGATCCGTGATGCCCAGGTTCTCACAGAGTTGATTGATCAGGATGGCATTATTGACCGTGTCGAAAGCAGAGGAAAGAAGGAGGGTGAGAACAGATGGAATGCTGGAATCAAGGTTAGAGAGCAGATCTTCACGCGTGTTCAGGAGAGCAGTTTCAATGCCTCTGGCAGCTCTGAAGCCAGACTGATGGTCATGGAGATAACCAACATATTCAGTGTGGAGAGCAAGCTGGGAGATGGCAAGCTTTTCCAAGAGTTTGCCCAAGAAAGGGGTGATGGAGATTGGGCAATAGTATAGCGGGCAGGTAGGATCAGCAGACTGCTTTGCGAGGAGTGGGTGCCCAAGGGAGTGCTTAAGGGGAGAGGGGAACGTTCCAATGGCTAAAGAGTGATTACAGAAATCGGCCAAGGCTGGAGCGATGGTGTCAATATGGTCCTTGGTGGTTCTGGAGGAGCAGGGGAAAACCTGTTTGGACGACGCTTTCATAGATCGGACGTGTCTAGAAACCTTGTCAGGTGTTGTCAGAGAGAAGAGGAAAAAGGAGGGGGAGAGGTAGAGATGGCCAAAGGGGGCCGAGAGAGGAAGAGGGAAAGGAATAGGAGATAGAGGTCAGGATGTCCTCAGATTTAGCCGAGAAGTGAGAGGACAGAGCCGTTCAGAGGACCTTGGAGGGAACAGGAGAGGTAGAGCCCGCAAGAGGATTGACCAGTTCAATTGCAGATTTTTAAGAGTTCGGCAGTGTTGGTAGAGGCTGTGGAGACACAGGCTTTAATGTGTGCTCTCTTCTGGATGAGTGTTATTGCTTTGACTGGCATTTTGGTGCATCCAGTTTAGCTATGTCTAAATGTGGCCTGGCATGCTTTACTGTAATGTTATTACGTGTCTATACTGGTCTACATTGTACAGCCAGTTGGACATGTTTTCATTGTGGCATGGCATTTTTAATAGCAAAGCATTAATGTTCCTGTGCACTGTTGGTGACTTGCTTGTACTGGATTGGTGTTGCCCTACAAAACAATTGCAAACACTGTGGCTTTATAGCCAATTTTTCTCAGAAACTGTGCTGTATATTGCATTAAAACACATATTTATATCTTTCCCCTAGTGCAGTGTGTGGCATACCCCTTCAGCAGCACGTTTGTGTAAATTGCCCAAGCATGACAATCGAGGCCGGCCCAGAGTGTAGCGCGACCCGTGATTTGTTGGCGAGTTGGGGGTGGAGGCTCAGCATGGCTCGCAGGGGGGCCCCCACATTTTGTATTACGCCACTGTATTCATCCTCTTTGGTTATGACACTGTTTTCTTTCCTCCTGAGCCCACATGAGCTCTGCTTTCCTTGCTGCTGTTCCGGGTGCCTTCGTGAGCCCTTCTCTCCCCTGCGCGTTCCTTTCAGTACTGCCTGCGGGTTTCTTTGCTGCTTCTTGCTGTCCCTTTCCGCTGTGGCTTGCCTTCTCTTATTTGCCTTAACTACAGCTTTCTACGCTCCTACAGTTATTGGAACTCTGTCCCTTGCCTCCATCTGCATATATATGTGTCTTCATGGACTTGTACCATTTAATAACGTCACTGAGGACCCAGGGGCACCTTAACTGGCTTTTTCCCCTTATCAGCCTGTACCCCGGGTAGGGGTCACTCTGTTCTGCTGATTGCCATAGCAGACAGGGTCACCGCTCTTCTAAGAAAAGGACTGGACCAGTTCTGCAAAGGAAGATTTCCGAAAGTCATTCGGAGAACTCAGATGAGAAAGAAGAGTATTGTGAGAGTTGCATTGGCGATAAACTGCATGGCACCAGGGCAATTATGGGGCATACTTAATTAGCCCAGTAACAAGCCTTTGCACCTATCACAGTCTATTGCTCATATGATAAACCCAGTAAATGTCCTTGTTCCCAGCAGTGCAATGCCCATATAATCAACCCAGGGATGCCAGCATATCCAGCTCAGTTTATAGCCCATATAAAGAACAGCTCATTCAAGGCCATAACTTACAGGGAAGTAGGGCAGATTTGGGTTGGTATAGGTAATGGCTACAAAGTAATAGTTAATCCATTTCCTATAGCTCACAGAAAAAAAGATTGAATATGTTGCCTGTGTTTGTTTTCTCGTGTCAACAAGTCATTACGTGTGTGCTAGTGCGGTAATAGCGTGCCAGTATGTCTGCATACTGGCATGTTATCACATAGGCACACTCCAAGGTTGCTGGTAGGGTGATAGATTTACCTCCAGCTGTGAGCCGGAGGTTTATCCACCACCCTACTGGCCAAAATGGCCAGTATTACTGGCCCAGTAATACCGGTGCCAGTAATACCAACACATTCCCCCATGAAGTCCTGTTGGACTCCATGGAATGAGGATTTACCAGCGTTTCCGCCACTTGGAATCTGCTGGTTATTCCAGCAGAGCAAGTGGCGGATACGGTATTACAGTTTACCGGTAAAACTAGCGGGATGCCGGCAAAGTTGTAATGAGCCCCAATGTACTATGTTTGCCCTATGTGAAAACAGAGTTGTGGGCCCTCCCAATGCTTTGGTCAGAATTTGCTATACTATGCAGCAACATCTTCGGTGTTGACCATATTTGATTCCCACTTGATGCTAATGTTTTGTGACCACTAAAGAAAGACAAATATGTCATTACGAGAAACTATTTAGCAGTATTTGTTTCCACAAAGCTTGTGGGACAACCCCCCTGATTCCCAGATAGTTCGGCCCCAGACTATTATCTCTATTCCTTAATTAGCAAGACAAAAAGCAGAGTTTAGCAAACACTTGGACGAAAGTCTCTAAAGGAGAATCCCCGGGATTCCAGACAATTTAAAGAGTCGCCTTGCTACCCTGCCCCCACCACCCACCGCATGCACAGAGCTCCCCAAGATCTCTGGGGACATAGCCGCCCCTGTACAAGAGAAGAAGAGTTTTTGATAGACCTGAACTCGTGATGTGATCTGACTGCTGGCGAGGAGGACATCGGAGCAGATAGGAAGTGCCACTGGTCACCAAAATGTGAACATAAATGGGGCGGTGAAACTCATTTTCAGGGCCTGTGACGGAGGGTGGCTTAATGAGGAAGAGAGGGAGGAGAGTTCCTCCCCCTTTCCAACTAAGAATCCATTCTCGACTATTTATAGGATTTGGGCTTGCCCCAAAACCAGAGGCCTAACCAAATTGAGTTGATGGTCAGGGTGTTAGGGGGACGGTTCATTTTAGTGCTAAATTCCTCCCACCTTAGAGACCCCCAGCTCTTTCGCTGGACTTCAGGACCTTTAGTTTCAACCCTGGAGAGAAGGAGCCCTTTTCTCACTCTCTCATATATTTTGATCTGATTTGGATGTGTGTTTTCTGTTTTTTGGAGGCTAACAAACTCCATAGGCATCTACTTTTTGTATGGTGACACAAAGCCCCTTCAGTGCAGTGTCGCAGAGAAATCCTTTACATTTCTTAAAAGGTTTAAATACATTTTCTTGGGTGAACTAAAGTTTCCAAGAATAGTAAAGTGAAATTGACTTTACATACCTTTTGTCTTTGTAGGTCCAGCATACACCATCTTATGTGGAGTGCTGGGGGTTACTTAGTAGCCCCTTATCCTACATTGTCATGTAACATTTTTTATGTTACCCTCATTACTTTAAATGGCGGGTGGCAGTCGTTTAATTTTCCTACCATTGTGCTTTTCTAACGCAAGCTGAATCCTCAGCTGCAGTATAGCGCCCATGGGTGACAATTTTTGTCAAAATGGCCCGATCTTCTTTATTCTCCATTTCTTGTTTGTGTGGTCTTACTTGGGTTTTACTCTGCGTGCCAAACCAGGTTTGAGCACTTTGTTCATTTTGCCTTTGGCTGGTTTCAGTACTGAAACCTGCCACTGGCTCCAGGGTGTCTGCAAGGGAAGGAAGTGAGGGAGGTACACAAAACTCCCCTGTCCTTTGTCTCCATGGAATCCTGAATGCACCCAGCCCTGATTGGCTGGTTGGCTGTCCTTGTCCTAGGCTGTGCATGAATGGGAGAGACTGCTTAAAAGACGAGGCTTCTTGGACTGAAGACAGAGTCGATCACTGGGAAGAACAACCCGATGAAGAAACCATGAACGAAGCTTACTGCATCCTCCTGGACCGTTGAACTGCCCGGTGAAGCCCTGCTGCTGTGCTGAAACTCCTTTTTGTGATTGACAAGAGAAGCTCCTGAGAGGACGACTTCTTCCCTTGGGTTAGTCGGACCAACTAACCCTTTGACGAACTTTGCTGGAGCACCTTCCCCAACTGGCTGTACTTCTTTGCTGCTGCAGGAACCGAGTGCCAGGGGTTGAGAAATCCGTAGTCGAATGCAACGTCTGTAAGCCAGCCAAAAGTGCCAGGAGTCTCCTGATGACCCTCCCAAAGCAGGACGACCCAAGCTCGAGCCACCTCACCAGAGTGCAGGACTCAAGGACTGAAGGAAGCCCAACTGTTGTCCAAGATAGGCGGTGGTGCTTTTTACCGAGCAATGAAACCACAAAGTGCTGCTGAGCGAAAAGAGCCTGTAGCTGCCACCGACCTATGAACTGCTGTGCAGGAGTCCTCCAGACGTCCTCCCTCTTTTCCCCATGACTGAGGTCCAGGAACACAGGATCTGCCTCACTGAAACCAGACTGGAGCCAGCTGAATCCTCTTCTTCTAACCAAAGGTACTTTTCTGACTTTGGGGTACTTACCTCATTGTCTGTAGCCTGCTCTTCTCAGTTGAGACTTGCAGTAACTGCTTTTCTAGAGTTCATCTCAGCTTTAACTTTCACAAGCGTAACAGCTTGTGACCCTACAGTGATTTTCCTTCAACACACTCTCTAACTTTGTGCAAGACCTTTACTATCTAAGATGTGCCTCAGCTCCATAGACTTTGCTTCATTGACTTTGCCTGTCCTGGCTCCCTGCAGACACTTCTATTCCATTGACTTTGATTATTACTGTCCCTCATAGGTGATGCATTGGTTTAAAACTAATATTGCTGGGAAAGGTTTTTATCTAGACATCATTGAAAGATTTAAAGTGCTCACATGCTCTGAGAACATGTTTAACCTTTTTGCTTCCTCTAACCTTTCCTTTCTACCAACCTCAGAATTTACAAAGTATAAAAGTGATATATAAATGCCATTACTGTCCTAGTTAGTGAAATCGCCTCAGGGTGTAGGAAGTGCGTATAAAGCATCTCTAAAGAGTATCTACTTGCTTTGTATTGATTCTGAGAAGGTATTTTAACGTGTCTTTTTTTTATTGTTGCACATTGCCCTTCTTAAAGACTGCTTATTTAAAAGCAACCGTTAAATAATTAATTAATTTAACTAGAAACCTTGACTGTAAGTGTTATTTGGATACTTGTATTGGTGGATTTCATCGATACAGCTCTACAGCTCACATGAACCCCTCTTGAGATAAGTCTGGCTGCTCAGTCGCACTACCAACTTGTGTAGTACAGACCTATACCAATAGGTGGGTTACCTAATATCAAGAGCACACGGGTTGTGTCGTCTCCCACAGGGTTACTACATCAATTCTTCCCTAACACAGGGTTCTAAACATCCAGCTTGTGCCGACCTGGCCATTCTTTTTCAAAAGCTCTTATTCATCCAGCAAAGCATATTATTTTATGCTTATTTATCAAAGCTGTTACTTCTGGCACCTATAAATAACAGGTCGATCCAAGCATACGATGGAAGCAAGGGGCTGAACAGCACGCAGGCCCTGGTCAACTGGGGAGATGGCTACAACACCTGGTCTGCAAAATAACTGTAATGGCCAAACAATAAGTTGACTTGAGACTAAACCTTTGATCTAGAGGCAGTTTACTGACCTGGAATACATTTCAGGTCAACTCGTGTTATGGAATGGGTAAGAGGCTATTCGACAGTACATACAGATGCCAGTAAGTTATCTTGAGCTTCATGCAAAATAAACCTGCTCCCTCTGTTATCCCCCAAACAAAAATATGTGTACTCTAAAATCACTTAAGGCACGATACTCCATGTATTATGTCCAGGGAAGCACATTCTAATCAAAGGGCGTTACAGCTAAGGGAAGCTAATCCAGCCAAAAAATAAATGCTGCATCTAAAATGAGAAGTGCTATCGGTCATAGAAAGTTTATTGTTAGTCTAGGGAGTCAGGTGCCCAGGGACTGCGCAGGACATCATAATATCTCTTTCTGACTGTATACAAAGCAAGTTGTAGAGTGGTTCAGGAGGTGTTAAGCTGCAAACTAGTCATAGATGAAATACCCTTATTTTCGCATAGATTGTGGTGTAAATACAGATACAGTCGGCCCATCCATCACCAGGGGGGCGTTCAAACCAGAGGAGGGTCCACAGCCATTCTCATGGCTCAGCCTTTTTAGAGAAAGCCTGATGAAGGTGCACATAAAGAGGTACAGCACATGTGCAATCCATGGAGTTCTTATTACTCTGATGTTCACTTATGGCCTTTGATGTATTATATGACCGAGAACACTAGCGAAAGGTAGTGTGTTTCGTATATATATTGTACACGGCCTGCAGAAGAGCACTTTTTGGGTGGCTTATAACGTTGCCCCCCTTGGACGAATCTGCATAGAAATGTGCAAAAAAAAACTATATGGCCCCCTCGGATTGATTTTGCGAAGTTTGGTGAGGTTTCGTCCAACGGTGGGCAAAGTTATAGGGTGGTTCCAAAATGTGTGGTTTTCCTCATAGACGCAATGGCAAAAACATTTGTTCATGTCTACAGCCCAAACCACTTGATGGATTTTCACCAAATTTGTGGCAGGAGTGACAGCTTGGTCCCGATAGCTTTCTTTTGTAAATTTGGTGTAAATCCATTGTATCATTTTTTTTAAAAAAGGCCAAAAAGTAGGTACAAATACAATGTGTGAAATCTAGGTCAGGTCTGCGGACTTACTTGCCTACTCATTCCACGGACACCCCATTGGACCGATCCGGGCCAGGCGTGATGTTTGTGGACATCATACATGCCCGCTGATTGGATGGAGAAAAATGTGAGCTGCGTCAGATATTTTGAAACAGTTGTCATGTTGGATTCGCAGACAGCAGCATTGTTCGCGGACATCGCGATATAAACATATTGAAAAACACAACATTGCAAATAAGTCCCTATGCTGGCGCAGCTGGATCTTAAAAGGTATTCTGAAGATAGGTGACGTCATGCAAGATGGGCAGATATTACCTTTTATGGAGCTACAGAGCAAATTTGGGCTAGGGCATAGAGAATTGCATAAATTTAAGGAATTAGAGACACTTGCATCAGAGGCTGGCAATGTTGTCAGGCCCAATTGAGAACCTTCTGGATGTGCTATTTTCATGTCTTCGCCCCGCGTGGTATCTACTTACTTTAATCAAATGCCTTTAGACCATTCCATAATTGAATCATGGGACAAGTTAAAAAGTACTTGGAAGAGTGAGCTGGAATGTACTATTTTAGAGGAAGAGTGGAGAAAAGTACAGCAGATAGGCTATAAAGTTGGTGAGGGTGGTGATGTTTGTGGATTCGATGAGTGCATTGTTGGCTATCAAGAAGGGGAATGGTGATAGAAGGATATGCTTATGCTCATTAGGTGGTGGTTAGAGGAGTCTGTTGTGAGGGGTACCGTGGTGGAGTTTTCTTGGGCCCCCAGTCATTGTGGGGTTTTGGGTTAGATTTCAATTTAAGGCTCATACACCAGAACATTCTGGGTTGCCTATACTGGACGCCAGTGCGCATGTATAGTCTTGATCTTTTGGACAATGAGACGTGCTGGGGGTGTGGGAAGGAGACTGGGATGCTGATTTATCTGTTATGGAATTGTTCTAGATCGGTTGGCTTTTGGGGAGATGTACTGGACAGGCTAGACATCGTCCTGTCTATAAGATTCCCTAGGACTCCCTTTTCAGCAATCTGATAGGGGAAGGTGCATGGATCGCTAGGAGATATAGTTGCTGGATTGACAAAGCTCTGATGGTGGCAGTGAAACAGAACTTTCAACTATCGATTACCAGGTAAAAACCACAAGTTGAGAATTGAGTTAGTGATATGCAATTGTTGTCAGATTTTGAGAAATGTATGCATCACAGGAGGAATCAGGAGGATGTCTATTTGGATCTTTGCACACCATTTAATTACCTATATGGTCCATAGAAGTACATTGTCTTTGGCTTCAATGAATCTACAACTATTATAATTGTGTTTTGAAGTTGGTAGCAGTACAGTGTTGATATTTATATTGTCTTGCTCTGTTGGATATCTATGATCTCTAGGAATTGTAAAATTATTTACTGTATACATTAGTGCCAATGTTACATTGTTGAATCAAATGTTACTATTAATAAATTTTGTTGAAGATCTGTGAAAACTGAAAATCAAAGTTAAAAAAAAAACACAACATTGCATTTGTCAAACTTATTAAACAATCTCTGGGGAGTTGAAGGGTGATGAGGATGTTATGGGATATGGCCATAAAAAAGGCTGAAAATTGGTGGTTTTCCACCTTTGAAGTTCGTGAACAGTTCAGGACAGCCCTGTAATGTTCGCGAACATCTCAGATGTTCGTGGGCATTCATACATATTGTTGTATTATAGGGTTGATAAAAATTACTTTTTGGACAGCTTATAACTTTGGCACCACTGAATGAAACTGTATGAAATCGTGGGATATCATTCCAGATCTGACCTTGCATGGTTCTACAGAGTTTGGTGCTGTGTTGACAAGAGGGAACAACATTAGAGTGAGGGTCTCAAAATATTTGGAATCTGCACAAAGGTTTGCAAAATGATTTAAGACCCATATTTGAATGTTTTTGCACAGTGTGATGGGATTTTGTGAAGAGGGGGCAAAGTTAGTGGGGGGTTTGAAAATGTTTTGGTGGCTTATAATTTTGTTGCCATTTGACAAATGTGAACAAAAGATTTTAGAAAGATTATAGACCCACCCTTGATAGTATGTGCAAAGTCTGAATGGATTTTGTCAAGTGGGAGCTATGTTATATGACTATTTTATGTACATACATTTTGAAACTTTTCAAAAAAATAAAACATGGACGGATTTTCTACAACGTCATGCAAGGAACATTGACAAGGACCTGAAAGCATGGTTTTGTAAATGTGTCCGTGTTTTATTTTTTGAAAAGTGTCATTTTATAGGTACAAAAAATAGTGATATACTTTTGGTGACTGAGGTATAGCCTGTGGCCATGGACAGTGGCCAGATTGTAGGAGTCATGGACTGTGGCCATGGGCAGTGGCCAGATTGTCAAAGTGCCCTTGTGGGCGGGACAAAGACTGATATGCAAATGGATATTCCTCCTTTGTGAAAAGTACAATGAACTAAAAGCGATGGCTGTGGACTCTCCCAGTGGGTAAAACCACAGAACAGGTTATCATGCCATGTTCCTTCGAGAGAGGGGCGCCTGGACTGGCAAGGGGGTTGACGTCGGCATGGCATGGGTAGGACCTGATAGCATGCTTTTGCAAATCTGTTTTGTGTTTTATTTTTCCTAAGTGTCCAAATGTTAGCACAAAAAATAGTGATATAAATTTAGCGCATGGACAATGGGCCTAGCCCTCGGCAAGGACGAATGCCTACTCTGATTTACTTATTAGGGAATACGGCACGGGCGAAGCTCTAAGTTTGAATGGGAAACAAAATGTCTGCTCGCAGTTGCTGCCTGGAATAATGGACGGGATTGCAGCAAACTTGTGCGAGGAGCATTAGCAAGGAACTGAAAGGATGCTTCTGCAACTCTGTCCTGTGTTTTACTTTTTAAAGTGTTGAAACGTAAGTACAAAAAGTAGTGATATAACTTTGCTGCCTGGGCAGTGGGCCTGGCCCTCGTGCAGGACAAATGTCTACTCTGATTTGCCTATTGGGGAATGCAGCATGGCTCAAATCCATGCCCCATGGATTGTAGAAACTGGCCATGGCTACAAGCCATGAGCACTGGCCATTGGTCACATTAGGAGGGTATAGTGGACACCGAACTGGGGTGCAGGGTAGGTACAGTGGATAATGGGGGTGGTATGGTGGGGCTGAGGTCATGGTCGAGCCTCATGCCCCAGGCAATGCAACTATGACTTCCATTCAACCATGAATTGGGGCCTGCGGCAGGACTATTTTGTGTGCGTACATTTTGACACTTTTCAAAAAATGAAACACAGACACACTTGCAAAACCATGCTTTCAGTTCCTTGCCAATGCTCCTTGCACAAGTTTGTTGCAAATCTGGCCATGTTCTATTTTTTGAGAAGTGTCAAAATGTACCTACACAAACTAGTCATGCCACATGCCCCAATAAGAAAATCAGAGTACACATTTGTCCTTGCGCAGAGCCAGGGCCAGTGCACAGGCACCAAAGTTATATTACAATTGTTTTTACTTACATTTGGATAATTTAGAAAAAAGAAAACACATGACAGATTTGCAAAACCATGCTTTGAGATCTTGCTGATTCTCCTAGCGAATGTTTACTGCAATCCTTCCCAGCACATTGGGCTGTAGCCACGAACAGAATGTATTTTTCCTTTCAAACCTATCCTAATTTTGAAAAACTTTACCACGTAGCTGGTCACTGGAGGCCATGCCCACTTTACCCCATTGCCGGTACGTCATTTTCATGGGCAACAACCAGATTGACGAACAATCTGGCCACTGCCCATGGCCATAGGCTATACCTATGTCACCAACGGTATATTACTATTTTCTGTACCTACATTATGACACATTTCAAAAAATAAAACACAAACACATTTGCAAAACCATGCTTTCAGGTCCTTGCCAATGTTCCTTGCACGAGTTTGCTAAAAATCTGTCCATGTTTTATTTTTTGAAGTGTCAAAATGTATATACATAAAATAGTCATATAACTTAGCCCAACTTAACAAAATCCAGCCGGACTGTGCACAAACATGCAAAGTTGGGTATATAATCTTTCTGAAAACCTTTCTACAGATTCGTCAAGCAGCAACAAAGTTATAAGCCATCTAAAAATGTTGAGACCCTCTCTCTAATTTTGCCCCCTCCTGACAGAATCCCACCAAACTTTGCAATTCCATTCATAATTGGGTCTAAAATCTGTTTGCAAACACTTGTGTAGATTGTTCAAACTGCACCAATTTTATAAGCCTTTCAAGTATTTTGAGACCCCCTTCTAATTTTGCTCACTCTTGGTGAAAAAGCACCAACCTTTGCAGAATCATTTAAGGTCAGGTCTAAAATGATATTGCACAACTCCACGCAGTTTCATTGAGTGGCGCCAAAGTTATAAGCCATCCAAAAACTGCTTTTCACCAACCCAGTAATGCAGAAATATGCATGGATGTCCCCGAATATCTGAGATGTTCACAAACATCCCAGCAAAGTCAAAGAACACCTGAGATGTTCACGAAGATTGGAGATGAAAAAACACCTGTGTTTTTGGCTTTTTATGGCCATATCCCATCCCATCCTCATCACCACTCACCTCCCCATAATTATATTTTGACTGCACTGTCTGCGGACACCAGCGGCTATCTGCAGACCCAATATGGCTACCATTTCAAAAAATATGATGCACCTCACGTTTATGAACATCCAATCAGCGTGCACGTATGATGTCCATGGACGTCATGCTGCTCGCTGATTGCTCCTGGGGGTGTTCGCGGACTCCGATTCAAGAAATGAGTCAGCGGACCAGATCCAGATATCACACTTTGTTTTCCTACTTTTTGGGCTTTTAAAAAAACGATTACACCAAATTTGCAAAAGCATGCTTTTAGAACCAAGCCGCCGCTCCTTGTGCAAATTTGGTGAAAATCCGGCGAGCGGATTTAACATTGCGTCTATGAGGATTTCCACACATTTTGGAACCCCCCATAACTCTGCCCCCCCAGATGAAACCGCACCAAACTTCACGTAATCATTATGAGGGGGCCATATACTTCATTTGCAAAGTTTGGTGAGGATTCTTCCAGTGGGGGCAAAGTTATAAACCACCCAAAAAGTGCTCTTTCTATGAGTTGAGCAACTTAACCATAACTACAGGGCCGCTATTGCATGCCCTGTAATATATGTATATATAGTTAAGGTGAGTCATACTCCCATAGGAACCCCTTAAAATTCTATTGTTAATAACATTTGATTTGAGTAACCGATTTGACCGAAATTTCAAGAGTGATTAGGGACTTGCGGACCCCTCAGACTGCAAAGTTTCGTAAAGATACGTTAAGAAACAATAACGTTATTAAGAAGACAAAACATTTTTTTTCCAAAGTTGCAGCCTACTTCCCATTCATTTTTCCATAGACAAACAAGTTCAATTCTTACCAAAGAGCACAGCCCAAAACCGTGGATGGATTTGGACCAAGTCCAAAACAACTTGGATAATTTTGTGCAGTAGTTGTTTAAATATTTCCCCAATTCTCAAAAATAGATAGCTGTATCTCTGGGATTTACCCAAAACAGGGTGTTTTTAGAAATGAAACAGCCGCCATCTTGTTTTTCTCTCGATGTGAGAGATATTCGAGGCAATAGTAAAGGATATGGGAAAATGAAACGCAGGAAAAAAGCTCTTTGCAGGTCAAAAAATATGCAAATGCCATCAGGCTAGAGGTGGCGAGGGGTGGCTAGAGGGCACCAAGTGAAATTTGAAAGTTGGAGGGTGACTAGCGACTGAGTTTGCAACACATAGGCGTTCATTACGAGGTTGGAGGTAGCCATGGTGATATTACCGCCATGGCTACCCCATTACCGCATACCGGGTCTGGGATCCCTGAATGGGGAATTACCGGGCCTTTCCAACCTTGGAGGACCCAGTATTTCCCCATTCAGGGAACCCATCCCCATTCGAGCCCCCATAGGGCTCAATGGGAATGGGGACCATGCTAACAACGGGCACGTTAATAACAGGCCCGTTGTTAGCATGCTGGTCCTTTAGCGGCTCTCACTAAGGGCACCTGGTAAAACCAGCCGCCCTTAGCGGGACCCGCTAAAGGACCTCGTAATGTGGCGGTAAGGGGTTAGCGGCACCGGCACCTTTACCGGCGGCGTTAACCCCTTACCTCCAAACTCGTAATGACCCCCATAGTTTTCTGTAACCTCGGCTATGGCTGCGAATAACCCACATCTCAAAGCAAACTGTGTCACAGAAACAATGCATCTTGTGAAGGGAAAGGGAGAGGGCAGGGGAGGTGAGGAGGCCATCTGAGGAGTGGGGGGAGCTGGCACAGATGAGGGGGGCACTTGGTGAGGGTTTGGGGGGCAGGAAAGCATTATTCTTTCCACCTATTTTTCAGATACTCGTTGCTATAATTCGAGGCTACAAAGGACTACGGATAGCTGTGGGTAAGAGTAGTTCTGTGCCCCCACCTATACACTTTGGGGTGTCTGTGTTTTATTTCTTTTCAAAAGATATTTTTATAGGTACATTTTCTGTGCAATAATCACATTGTTATGTGGATGATACAGCACAGAATTTATTTCTGTGTGTTATTTTATGTGCTCAGGCGTTCCCTTGTTTTATTAGAAGTTTGGAAGGTTGGCTTAGTTTGTAAAGAAATATACGTGTAGCCGCGGCTACAAAGTAAGATCTGCAGCTGAGTAGAATAGCTGCGACTATGAAAGATTCGGGGTGCGGAAAAATGTTTTCTGTGAGTTTGATTGTTTGTTATTGGTTGTTGTTACAGTTCTTTTTGTGTACCTCTCTGTGATAGGTTGTAGTGAAAATGTGTCATCCATTTCTAGTAGTTTTATCCTTTTTATTCCAGAACTCTCACTGTGCACATGGTAGGAGTGTGGCTGATGTGAAAGTAAGTGTTAAAGTAAGTGTTAATAAATAATTACATATGTGTGTATTGCCATATGTGTGTTAGTTATATTAAGCACGGCTACCAGATGGTGTTGATAATCATTTTTTTTCGTCTGCTCTGATTGTGTGGCAAGTCTTTTGTAAAGTATTTTTTTTTTAAACTTTTTTTATTGGCAGAAGGTTAGGACAGGTACAGCACATTTTTTGCAGAGAGAAACAGGAATCACAAATTGCATTTAAGCATTACATCATGATCTATACAAAGCATCACATATTGGGGGAGGGGGAAGCACCGTAGCATGGGGGATCGTGAGGTGTTCAGTTCTTATGATAAGTCTGGCGGCCCCGGCTGTGGGGTGGAGCGCCATTCCACTTCGCCTCTGCTGTTTAGATAGCTACAGAATTCAGTCCACACATTCTTGGGGCGAGATGGAATGGGTAATGATCCAATATAATCTTCTTCACATGTTTGTACCCAAGTAAGGGCTTTCAGCCACATCTCCAGAGTAGGGGGGGAGCGCCGCTTCCAGCATTGTAATATACATCTTTTGGCAACAATAGTGCATTTAAGAATTTTGACATTTTTTTTGCACCCTCCCCAGCCCAAACCCCAAACAACAAGGCCAATGGGTCAAGGTCCACCGGGGACCCAACTATCTCTGAGAGCGCTTCCGTCACGTCCAGCCAAAACATACCCAGCGCAGCACAGGACCAAAACATATGTATATGATCTGCATCTTCAGATGTACATTTCGGGCATGTGTGAGTGGGGGTGCGAGAAAATTTCGCAATTCTCAGCGGTGTGTAATACAGTCTGTTAAGGAGTTTGTATTGTATGCAGCGGAATCTAGCGCTCAGAGAGACCTTGCGCGTGTGCGCAAACATTTTGTTCCACATCTCTCCAGTTCTAGCTCTCTGGCCCAAGCTTCCCGTGGTTTTGGGGATGCGTCCTCTAGTTTACCCAGCTGCATCTTGTATAGGGACGATATTATGCCCCTACCTCCTACAGAATTTGATATGGGATATAGGTGTTCTGGTGAGTCTGGGGGCTCATCTGGCTAGGAGGGCCATATTTCACAGACTGCCGGTCTTAGCCTGAAGTATTGTAGTAGCTCCAGTAGTGAGTTAGAGTGTTCAGGTCGCCATGTTAGAGGAGTAATAAATTTACCGTCGGAATATAGGTCAGTTAGTGCACGGTAGCCCAGGTTTCCCCAGTGTCGGATGAAGTGCTGGTCGTGTGTGGGGGAGAGCCCAGGGAATTGCCATATGGGAAGCCATTTGTAGTACGGTTGATGCTCTTGTTTTGAATCCAGAATGCTATTCCATGCTCTGATCGTGGTGGCCACAGGGTCTGCTGGGGCATCCATCTGGAATGTACGGTGTAATACTAAGGTCATGATGTTGTTCCCATCGCCCGCCAGTTTCTCTAATTTGACATGTGGGGGCGGATTCAGGTGCGCGTACCAGTGTGTGGCATGTTGGGCCTGTGCTGCAATCCAGTACAATGTTAGGTCGGGGGCTGCAAAACCACCTTTTTCGTAGGGCAAGGTCATATGTTGCCACTTCTTGCGGACGGCTCCAGAATGCCAGAGAAATTGGGCACACGCCGAGTGGAGTCTCTTAAAATAGTGCATCCCGGGCCACACAGGAACATTAGCAAAGATATAGAGGAGCTTGGGAACCACGATCATTTTTAATAGGGATAGCCTGCCCGCAAGGAACAGTGGAAGATTGCGCCATTTGAGCATTCTGGATTCAATGAGCTGTGCCGCAGTCTCATAGTTATCCGGCAGTAAAGAGGCTCTGGTTAGCGATACTTGCACGCCGAGGTATCTGATGCCACCTGGGGACCAGCGTAGGGGGAATTCACATGATGGTTGTTGGGTCGCCACAGTGAGCGGGAATATTTCTGATTTAGAATAGTTGATGGTGAAGACAGAGTACGTGCCAATTTTAGTTATGTCTCGGATGATTGGGTCTAGATATGTGGAGGGGTTTCTAACATATAGAAGCACATCATCAGCATACAGTGAGATCATGTCCGGTGCGTCCTGTAGACGAATACCTTTACGGGTGTGCCTATTCCTGACATGGTCCACCATAGGCTCAATGGCGAGCGCAAAAAGGATAGGGGAGAATGGACATCCTGGCATGTTCCCCTATGTAGCGCGAATGGTGAGGAGACATTGGAGTTGACCAGCACCCTGGCCATAGGTCCTGTATACAGACGTTTTATGTAGGTGATCATATTTGGTCCAACACCCATTTTCCCCAGCACGGCCCATAGGTATTGCCATGAAACCATGTCAAACGCCTTCTGGGCGTCTAGTGTGACTGCCACTGCGTCCGCGTCTGGGTCAATTCTGGCCATCACATTGAATATACGGCGGATATTAAGTGCTGTAGAACGGCCGGGAACAAATCCGTTTTGGTCTGCGTGGACTAGATGGGGCATGAATGGAAGGAACCTGTTCGCTATTATTTTAGCAAAAATCTTCGTGTCCGTATTGATAAGCGATACGGGCCTATAGGAACCGCATTCGTCTGGGGGTTTACCCGGTTTGGGGAGGACAGTGATCAGGGCTTCTCTTAAGGAGGGAGGGAGAGTGGTTAGTAGTAGTGATTTGGCCCAGACCCCATATAGTACGGGAGCCAGAATTGTAACATGCTCCTGGTAGAACTCAGATGTGAGTCCGTCTGGACCGGGGGCCTTGTTCTTGGGAAGGTCTGAAATTACCCGACTACCTCATCCAAGGTGAATGGGGCATCTAGTTGCTCCTTAGTACTTTGGGAAATGAGATTCATAGGGATGTTTTCTAGCAGGTCGTCCAGGCCCTGGGCTGTGTGTTCCGGCTGAGGGCCATATAGAGTGGCATAAAAACTAGCAAAGGTATCAATGATGGTTTGGTCAGACCAGTGTCGTGAGCCCTGTTCATCAAGAAAGCTATCTATCCGGGTTCTGCCCCTCTCTGCACATACTAGTTTAGCCAGGGTCCTCCCAGGTCTGTCCCCCTCACCATACCTTCGGGCAGCCACGGGGCGAGCATAGTATCGTACATCACTCAGGGCATGAGATTCAAATATTTCTAGTTCCGTTCTGATTTTTGCTAGGGTTGCCGGGGCATTTTTTAAAGTATTTTTTTACTTTCACAAACATGGACCTGCACAATGAGATTTGTCAATCAACAGCATTTATATGCAGGCATTTCGTTTTTGTATTCATGTTAGTGAGGTTGAAGGTTTATTTGATTGTATGTGTTATCATTTTAATGCATTTCATCTATGCATTATCTTTCCTTTTCTACATTCAGTGAACTTATTTGCAGCCTTTCTACCTTAGACATTAACCATACCCACACCTCTTTATTCTTATTCAATTGACATGTACATAAGGATGTCAATATATATTTTTCAAACATATATGCATAACTACGGCTACCGTGTAGCCCAATCGGGTGTTGAATTTTGGAGGCGTGGTCAACAGCAACAGCGCCTGGAGGTCGTAGCCGCAGGTTTAATAATGAAAAGTACACATGCATTTGAAGGAGTACTTTTTAAGAATTATCTATTTAATAAATATGTATATATGTATGAAAGCCTATGTGACCCCCACACCAAAGTAACATTATGTAAACGCGGCTATAAAACAAAAGTTATTGAACTCTCGCCGCAGTTATATTGCAAAATGTTTTTTCATTGAATTTTTCTATTTCTATGGGATATGTAGTCCTGGGTACACTGTTTTGGGGTAGAACGAGTGTAGTATTTTAGCATTTGGAGTACTGCTTTGATGTTATAAAGAAACTTACCATTGGTGCGTAAGTGGTGTTACTTCAGTGTTTGGTGGTGGACCCTGGCGTTTTGGTGCGGCTTGCTGAGCTTACCTCTCCAGTGATTTATTTGGCGCTCCTACTGCATTGCGGAACCTTTAAGAAGCGCGTTTGGAGCCTGGGAGGAGGAGCCGTACACTGCGACACCTCACCACATAAAAACACCCACTTCCGCATCAGCGGAGCGGAAGTGGTGCTTAAGTGGTGTTTCTTCAGTATTTGGGGTGGTGGCTGGGATGGCGCCCACCCCGAGGAGCTGCACGACTCTTGTGAAGACCTGCTCAGTGGCGGAAAAATCGACAGCTGACTACCCGGAAGCTGTCTCTATACAGATGAAGTCCCCATCCAGAAGCCTGCAGCATGAAGCGAGGACTAGATCTCAGATGAGGCAAAGACTTAACTCCTTGCCCCCTCAACTATCGCAGTCTCAGCATTTAGTATCACCCGGGCGGAACACGATCATGAAGCTAAGGCAATCTCGCCTCCCTTTCAGTGTGCGCGACCAAGTCCAGGTGACATCTGATCTAATGTGTCTTAAAAGGGGGAAGGGGAACCTAGATGATACTTGCCTACCCCCTCCACCATGTATATCTACGATCCCCCCTCCTTTCTAAAGAAAATCAGACTATCTCCCTCGTTGATTTAGCAGCCAAAGACCAGTCGAGTAACTTGCTTAAGGACAAAGTCGAAGTGAATCAGAATGCCCAATTAGATGAACACGAAACGAAAAGCAGACACAACCCCCAATGGACACCTTGTTAATAAAGGGCATGAAACCTCTTACTCTCTCACTGGAAATGGATGTTCCCTATTATGTAGAAAATGGAAGTCAGTCCCCTGTAATTTTAATTGAAGCACTAGAAAATGGGCGAAAAGGGGCTTTGAACTTCAACGCTAGCATCAATGAAGATAGAGTCCTAAATGGCCCATTAAACTGCTCTTATGGAGATGAAGGCCTCAGAGAAAACACGTTTGGAAACCATCCTCAGGCTGCCGAGGAGGGGAGGTCACTGGACGATGTTTTCTCTCCAGCCCGGACAGAAGTACAACACAAAACTGAGAGAATAACAGTCCTTGGGACCAATGATGATGACATGATTAAACCTAATTTGGGGCAATGTAGTGATACTATAGAAATTAGACCGGGGGCAAAATCTCACCCACAGATTATTGAATTGAACTTTCTGGAGGGGGACGAAGTTACGTGGGAAACATCAAATCAGATCGAACTTCCAACTAGGCCCTAAGGTGTCACAAGAGTTGGCACCTCAAATGAAAGAGGTATGTCATGGGAGAAAACCAGAGACTGGTTGATGGTTTCCTCAAATGGCACTAAAATGAATGGCCTGGACAACAGTAGGCAAATTCCAGGTTCAGCGACCGGTGATGGGTCCTCAAAAAATTGCGATAAAGGGGCCACTGTCTTGGAGCCTATTCAAACTGGAAAATCGAGGAATGCTACAATTGGTGAACCCCCAAGAAAGACCTTAGCAATGCAATGTTGGCGGACCAGCTTATACATGACATTTCGGCCCTGACAGGAAAAAAAAAGTAAAAGAAAAGAGAAATAGCCTGTCTTTTATTAAAGGAAAAATAGCGGCCCTTAACCTGGACACCCACTTAATCCATGGCGGCCGGGATGATATGAGAACAGAATCGAGAGTTTATCCTTCTATTTTTGAACGAGGAACTGATAACATTCTACCATGGAACACAGTTATATTGAATGAAGATGACCTAGTACAAAAGTTAAGTGATAATCTACGAAAAGAAAGAATGGAGGATCTGGTGCACACACAGAATACAATTTCGGCAGCAGTAACAATCGCTGTGGCACCCTTCCTCAAATTATATGAAAATATCAATGAAACTCTAAAAAAGTCTTTGAAGTGACCATCCAAACTAAAGATCATGGTAGTGAACTGGAGTCGTTCGTGAAAAGACTGGAGAGTCGAATAGACAAGGAAGCTGAGCTCACTAATATTTGGAAAAATAGGCTAAGCAAATTGGCCCGAAGAGACGCAAATGATAAATCTACTCTTATGGAGGCCGTGATTGAGGATTGTAAATGAACGAGGGCGTTCCATAAAAAGGAGGAGTCCCAAGGGAAGATGCACCAAAGTTCAGTAGATTTAAGGGAGCCAACAGACAGAAAAACGGTTGATGAAGGAGTGAAGATCAATTGGCCCTCCCTATTTCCAAATGGATCTGGTCAGAGGGCTGGTCCCTTGATAGGTGGCCCCTTGCAACTAGGAATCCACAAAGGTATAGTAGGGACTCCTAAAGAGAATCATGTGCATCCACGACCGGCAGATCCTACAGAACTAAAAGAACCGCCTCCATTTGAGGGGCGTGAGAAAACCAATTTCTCTATTTTTGTGGGACCTGATAAAACAGGTATAATGCAAATGGATAGGGAATGCCCCCTGAAGCTTGATAAACAGAGTAAAAAAGATAGAAGTTAATGAAATCGATATTACGGTGCTTCCTTAAACGTAAAGCCCTGCGTTCAAGAATGGGATTTAATCCATGCTCATATTAAATCTGATTAATGATATGTTAAAAGACATTCTGAGTCACTATCTGGACTGGTTGTCACACAGCCTTAGTGTTGAGGGCCTTAAATAATATGCTCCTCATAGTGAGTTGTGCTGCTATGGGGTAACATGGGGTCATATGTCAGGATATAATTCCCAGATACCACTTCCATTTGTTCATATATTTTCACAAAAAGTGGTGCATTTCTGTATCAGTGTTTAATCCTTCTGTTATGGCTCTTGGATTACAGATTAGTTGGCATTCATTGTGGCGCAAAAGTTTTTCTTGATCCCCCATTCTTTCATCCTGGGTTAGATGTTTTACTCCAAAGAACTTGATATCCTGCTTTCTGTCATTTAGATGATACTTGTTTTAGTGTTCAGACAGTGCTGACGGGTTGTCTGTATTTGTGATCACTCCGAGGTGTTCCCTAATTCTCACTCTTAATTCACGAATGGTACTTCCAACATACACTTTGTTACAGACACAGATGATTATATAAATTACGAAGGTGGTTCTGCAATTTATAAATTCATTGATTATCACAATTCTTCCATTTTTCCATTTACAGTTCTGTAGCTTTGTATGTTGTTAAGAGTGTATCTACACATACTACAATTAATACATTTAAAGAAACCTTGAGATTTTTCTCAGTCAGTATATTAGTCTGAAATTTCTGTTTAGCTCCTTGCATGTAGCTCGGGCTAAGTTTAGATTGTAGTGTGGGTGCTTTAGTGTAGACTATGGTTTGTCTGATAGGTATTCTACTAGATCAGCATCCAATTTTAAGAGGTGCCAGTTTTTCTGGAAGATCTTGCAAATGAATGCATTGTTACACGTACATTGTGTTATCATCCTTACTGTGTCTGGTTGTTCAGGTATCCCTTTTTTCTTTTTTGGTTTGAGGTAGTCATTTCTGTTCCCACTATCCACTCTGTTCATGGCCTGTTGTATGCAATCTTTTTTATATCCTCTTGACTCACATCTTTCTTTAATGGTTATACATGTATAGTTTTCTGTAGATGGCAGCTGTTAGCCTGTAAAGTTTCATTAACTTCTGTCTTTTTACGGTACATTCTTGTTTCCAACTTCCCGCTCTCTATGTATATGTAAAGATCCAAGAATGTCACTTCTGTTCTACTGGTTTCAATCTGGAATCAAGTGAGTGTGTGCGATGATATGGCCTTGTCTGCAATACCAGGTGCACATTAGGTTAGAGATGGAGCCCTCATGGAAGTAGATGGACAGACTGGGATGGGACCAATGGCCTGGCATCCCTAATGGAGCAGGTAGCCTAGGGTCGTTCCAACCAGCCATTTGTATTTGTACCATATGTAATTTACGTCACTGTTGATGCTGTGTGCCTTTAAAACTTGTTGCTAGCACTAACTTTGCCAGAACGTTACATGGCAGCAGAGTTCTTTGCTGGCACATTTATATTTTTGTGGAAATACCACTTTGTTATCCTTGCAAGAGGTGTGCTGGGCCTTTTTACCTGGTGGGTTGCATTTTTTCTAGTGTGAGCGTTAAGGGGTTTCTCTACACCTGTAAACCACTTCATGTCAAATGAAGTTAAAGGTAATTTAAAATTTCCTTTCCCGGAATTGCACATGGGGCCTCATCACGAGTTGGGCGGTAGCCCCGGCACTATTAGCACTGGGGCTATTAGCGCTATTGCCAAACCCCCCGGCGCTAAAAGCGCCGGATCACGGGTTTGGCAGAACGATTGGTTCCCATTCCCCTTTGGGCCCATTCGGGAATTCCTCATTCCCCATTGGGTGCAATGGGAAATTTTCACACTATTATCGCCGGCGGATTTTCCACCGGCAGTAATAGCGCCGAAAATCGGCATATTTGCGGTGGATTTGCCCCCAGTGCAGAGCTGGGGGGAAATCAGCCAAGGCCATGATCTGGCAGACCCTTAAATGCGGCGGCAATAGCGCTACCGCCGCATTTAACGGTTACCGCCAAACTCGTGCTGAGGCCCATGGTCTAGATGTTCAGTACTGCAAATTAATATGGTCTATTAGCAATCTTAAGTTTGCTACATTTATAATGTGTGTTGTGATCATTTTCCCACCAACTGAGGACCAACATTATCTGTCGAAGAATAGATGTTGCTCACCATTTCATTTGAGCTGATTTCATCCTCACCATTAAATGAGGAAAATGATGGAAAGCATGAGGTATCTTCATGTCAGAAAGGGTTTTGTGGTGGAGAATGTAGAGAGAACCTGCCTTTATTGATAAGTGATAGAAATTATAAAGATAAGGACAAGCTGTGATGACCTCAAGGATTAATGGCAGTAATGATGGATGATGAAAGGACACACAGGCCGCAGCCTCTAAGGTTAACGAGTGTAGTGAAAGCGAAGATACTTTGTTATAAGAACGACTTAATAATAGGAGACATGGCCTGGAATGCGCAGATATTCTCATTGTAAGGGGAGGTGGCCTTGTTGCAGCGTATTCTCAGTACAAGGTGAGCAATTCTTGGATAGGGAGACATTCGCAATATAAGGACAGATTGCCTGGGATGCAGAGTCATTCTCCTTATCATGAGTCCTTCTCTGGGATCTGGAGACATTCTCAGTATAAGGACAGATTGCCTGGGATGCAGAGTCATTCTCATTATCATGAGTGCTTGTCTGGGATCTGGTGACATTCTCAGTATAAGGAGAGGAGTCTTGGATGTCGAGTAATTCTCAGTATAACGAGAGCTAGTCTGGGGTGCAGTGACAATCACAATATAATCAGAGCTAGTTTGGGATGTGGAGACATTCTTCCTATAAGGACAGCTAGGTTGGGATGCAGAGTCAATATCGGTATAAGGAGAGATGGCTAGATATGCAGAATCATTCACAGTAGAAGTAGAGCTAGTTTGGTGGTTTAAGGAGACCTGGCTGGGAATGCGCAGATATTCTCAGTGTAAGTATAGGTGGCAGAGTCATTCTCAGTGTATGGAGAGCTAGCCTTGGATGTGGAGACATTCTCAGTATAAGAAGAGGTGACCTGGGATGCAGAGTCATTCCCAGAATAACGAGCGCTTGTCTGGGATGTGGACAGAATCTCAGTAAAAGGAGAAGTGGCCTGGGATGCAGAGTCCTTCTCAGTATAATTAGAACTGTCTGGGATGTAGAGACATTCTCAATATAAGAAGAGCTAGTCTGGAATGTAGAGACATCTTTAGTACAAAGACAGCTAGGTTGGGATGCAGAGTCAATATCAGTACAAGGAGAGCTAGTCTGGCTGCAGGGGTATTCTCAGTGTAAGGCGAGTGAGTTTGGGATGCAGGGACATTCTCAGTATAAGGACAGTTTGTCTGGAAAGTGGAAACATTCTCAGTAGAAAGGAGAACCGGCCTGGGATGCAAGAGACATTACCAGCATAAGGTGAGTAGGCCTGGGTTGTGGAGATGTCCATTCTCGGAATAAGATGAGCTGGCCTGGGATGTAGAGATATTCTCATTATAAGAAGAGCTAATTGGGGATGTAGAAACATTGTCGGTATAAGGAGATCTAGCCTGGGATACAGAGACCTTCTCAGTATAAGTAGATCTGGCCTGAATGAGAATAGCAGGCCTGCAATGCAGTCATTCTCAGTATAAATACAGCTGGCTGGAATGTGGAGTATGAGTTGAACTGGCCTGGGATGCAAGAGACATTCTCAGCATAAGGAGCATAAGGAGAGCTGGCCTGGAATCAGGAAACATTCTCAGTCTAAGGCGAGCTGCCCCAAGATGCAGAGTCATGCTCTGCATAATGAGTTCTTAGCTGGGATGCAGAGACATTCTCAGTATTTAACGAGAGCTAGCTTGGGATACAGAGCCATTTTCTCAGTATGAGCAGAGTTAAGGTGGGATTCAGAGAAAGTATTAGTATATGTAGATATGGCCTGGGATGTGAAGTCATGCTCATTATAAGGGGATCTAGCCTGGGATGGAAAGACATTCTTGGTTTAAGGAGAGGTGGCCTAGTATGTGAAGTCACTTTCAGGATAAGGAGAGCTAGCTTGGAATGTAGAGACCTTCTCAGCATAAGGTGAGCTAGCCTGGGATGTGGAGACATCCATTCTCAGTAGAAGGAGAGTTGGCCTGGGATACGGAAACATTCTCAGTATAAGCACAGGTGGCATGGGATGTAGAACCATTCCCAGTATACGAAGAGCTAGCATGAGATGCTGAAACAATCTCTGTATAAGGAGAGGTGGCTAGCCTACGGTAATGAGACATTTTCACTATAAGGAGACCTTCCCTAGAATGTTAACACTTCTCTCAGTAAAAGGAGAGGTGGCCTGGAATGCAGAGCAATTTTCAGTATAAGGCGAACTAGTCTGGATTGCTGAGACATTCTTTGCATAAAGACAGCTAGCCAGGGTTGCAGAGCCATTGGGCCTCATTACGACCCTGGCGGAAATCGAAAAACAATGGCGGAAATGCAATACCGCCATCGAATAGCGCTCGGTGCGACTATGACCCGTCACCGCAAAGTACGATGCCATTAGCGACACCGTAGTGAACGCCAACGCTAACTGCACCAAGTACGCGCGCGCGCGCCATGCCAAACCGTAAATACCACCATGGCGCAACGGTACGCGAATTCCGACCCTAGCGGACATGTACCTAACGCCATCAAGCACGGCGGAAAGTACCATTCCGCCATGGTGAGAAGTACGGCATCGCGAATCAACCGTAAACGGCCCCACTGAGTGCCTGTACACCGCTCCCTGCCCACAAAGTACAACTCCCCGTAGGTGCAATGAAGTCACAATGCAACCAGTGAAATGTACAAGTCACCCATGCATGCCAACGAACAAAAGAATCACAAGAGGGGCCAATGGGAGCTGCAGGGCACAGATGGCACGAATACAGAAGCCATTCCAATGGACATGACCACAGTCCCCCACCAAGAAACGCACGCAAACACAGGCACCTGTGACCAGCAATATTCCGAAAATCACATAATTCCACCAGTCCACCTGGCTGACCGGCATCTGTTACACAAAACCCAATCCCCCGCCCCTGAGCATGACAACATTCAAACAGTCATATTGGCAGCCCCCATCCCTGACCTCACTGGGCTCCGTAGGCAAACGCGCCCAGCACAGTACCACGCAACTAAACTCCGAAGCTGGAACCCAATGCAGATCTCCTCACAATACATCGCTCCCCAAATAGGAATATGCCACATCACTTGCAAAGAAGAACGCTACACGGCCCATATCAGAATAGAAATTTAATGCACAACAAAATCACCAAGCCCATACAGCCATTAGGCCATGAACTCCAAAACACATTTCACCATTGTGGGCTGCATCCGCAAGAAATGACCAGCTACTTCTTGTGTGACGCCCTGTTCCATCATGGTACACAGAGCCACATTCACGTACGAAAAGGCAACATGGAAGCGCACAGAACCGCAGGGCCGTCCCAATGGGGAGGCACTAGTCCAGCTGAAAGGCCGAATGTTGCTCCGAGCCACTAGTACTGCGTAAGGGCATGTGGCCCATTGGCGATCGTCCCATAAGATCGTAATGCTGCTCCACTGATTAACACGAAGCAGCAGGTGTCGGGAGTAAAAGCCATCTGCAGGAGTGGCATACAGATGGCAGTGGCAAAAGGGGAGGAGATACCTGTCAACCAAAAGAAAAGAAAAAGAACAGAATGGCCATCAGAACTACATTCGAACAACTCACTTCAATGATCACACTAAATCCACAGCCATATGCATGCTAGCCCACTCCAAAGGATCATCACCACCCCAAAACCACTTGCGACTCATAACCATCTATATCGAGGTGTAAACACCATCACAAACGAGTGTACCTGTGCATGCGTCTGTGAAAACAGAATCCATCAGATGGGAATGTTAACGTGCATGGACACAAGTGTCTGAAGGCGCGTCGAGACAGGGAGGGCTCAACAAGGCCAGATAGACGATGGTCCCACTATGGCAGCCCTGCATCACATAGCGCAGGGGAGGCGGACAGATTCCAAGAAGCCCTGTACATGGCAAACTCTGTATCAAATCATCTGCCCATGCATCCATTCATCATTCCCTCATCCCGGTATAAAAACGCCTGAATATTTACTCACATAACATTAGAAATATCCATTGAGTCTGTGCGTTATGCAGCCTGCAAAATCCACAGTGCCCCAGCCCGTAATTCCAGTATTGTGAAGTAACATGTATTTGGGAACGTCCGGCCTCATCGCCCACGTCGCTATTGCGCATCCCAAACTATTCATATCAATCATTGCATCCTCGCCATGGCCCCTGTCTCAAGGACATTGAACAATAGAACGTTATATTTGCAGTCAGACCTGTGGGCATCTCCTCGCCGCTAGCTGAAAACCGAAAGCGCCGCCCTTCGAATTCCTCATTTGCAACATCACGTCGAAAAGGCATCTGTGGCCGTTTGAAATCACAAATTAATCCATCTAGTGCGGCTGTGTGTGAAAATGGCAACTGCCTTCACCCACAAATGGGACGCCCCGCCCGTCGGTGCAACTCGGTACAGTGATGCATGAGGGCCCACCGTTACTCGAGTACTACGTTCCACTGACCCTTCACAAGTCTGTTCGCGACTGCAAAGATTGTATGTGAAACAATGGGACCATAGCCGAATGTACATATCAACCAATGTTACACGGCCATCGGGTACAAATACATGATTGCAATAGCAAGATGCCATTACTCGAATTGCAGCGTTGTGTGCGGGACGTGCTCGGCCAAAGGGGAGAGCAGCTTGCACAGGTGGAATGAATCACCACAGGTGGAGGCCATACAGCCTGAAAACACATAAATTGCACACCCAGTCTCCTCCCACAACCACACCCACTCCGAAATGCTACCGGCAGGACTCGCGATGTTGGCCCTGGGGGACCTGATAGCACTGCAAGTACTCCAACTCCAAGAAGAAGACGAACACCAACTACAACCGGCCGCACGGAGGAGACGCAGGAGGAGGAGGAGGCCAAGGCAGGGCCAGCAAGGGCCGCCAGCACAGCCACTACCACCACGCAGGCAGCCCGCAATCCCACGCCTCCGAGCACATCCGTTCAACCTCACTGATGAGCAGATCCACACCCTCTACCGTTTGGACCGGGACACCATAGCCGCCATTGTGGACATGACACAGGCTGACCTTGTCAGCATGATAGATAGCCCAACCGCCATCCCACCCCTACTGAAGGTGGTGTCTGTACTCCACTTCCTGGCCACAGGCACCTACCAGCACACAGTCGGACAGTTGCATGGCATTTCTCAGCCACTGTTCTCACGGACACTATTGCAAGTGCTCGATGCCCTCCTGCAGCACGCAGACGACTACATCTCTCTACCACGCTCGGAGCAGGAAATTACCAACACAAAAGTGGGATTCCATGCACTTGCCGGCATACCGGGTTGCATTGGTGCCATCGACTGCACCCATGTGGAATTGGTCGTCCCACATGCCATGGAGGCCCAGTACCGCAACCGAAAACAATTTCATTCACTGAATGTACAAATGGTGTGTGACTCCAACAGGATCATTACACATTGTTGTGCCCGATTCCCTGGATCAACCCATGATTCTATGGTCTTGAGGAACTCTACAATACCACGCTACATGGAGCGACACGCAGGGAACAGATCCTGGCTACTCGGTGAGTCTCATTTCATGCATGATGATGTGGGGTATGTGATTCGGCAATGACCTAGCAGGAAGGGGGGGGGGGGTGTGCGTACGTAGCAATGGCATTCCACATCATACGTTTATCGTCCACATACAGGTGATGCTGGATATCCACTGAAGAGATGGCTCCTCACACCAGTCCGGAACCCACGGGACCAGCATGAGGAGGACTACAACCATGCCCACTCACGTACCCGTGTAGTCATTGAACAGGCATTCGGCCTACTGAAGACTCGTTTCCGCTGCCTCAGCAGGTCTGGCGGGGCACTCCTGTACCGCCATGAGAAGGTTGCAAAGATGGTCATGGCATGTGTCATGCTCCACAACATGTGCGTACGTAGAAATGTGCCCATGCCCCCTGACGCAGAACTGCAAGCACCTGAAGATGGTCATGATGAGGGTGGGGATGTGGCAGCACCTCAAGGAGTCTGCGAGGCACCGGAGGGCCGTGACATTCGTCAGCATCTCATTGATGCATGCTTCTAGCACTCACGCCTGGTGGCTGATACATGGACACGGTACTCGTGGCACTGTGTGTGTCTGGTACATGCACAATATGGACTGTACGCCTATGATGGCCTAGTACACAAAGATCATTGTCCACACATCTCATTGGTTGATCGTGCATTGTTTATGGCATATGTGATATCATGTTGAACACCCTATCGACCTGCCACCCAAGTGAGCCCAAAACACCCCCTCCACCCTCCTACCTCCCCCCCGAACACCAGTGTCCAAAGATGCTCATTGTCAGTGGGCAGTCGCTATTGCAAGCCCCCTCTGCGGGTATCAGGGGCACCCCTGCCTGTGGAGCGCAGGTTCCTCCCAGATCTACGTTGGGGGCTGCCCTGGACGGAACTTGCAACGGATGATGTCTCTGCCTGCTCACGTCGATGCATGTCCCTAAGGGTTTGTGAGAGCTCAGTGAGCACACGGCGCACTGCGGCAAGTTCGGCACATACGTCTTTGGACGTCGCATGCAGTTCCCCCCTCAGGCTCTCGGTGCTTCTCTCCATTTGGACTCTCAGGCTCTCGGTGCTACTCTCCATTTGTACTCTCAGGCTCTCGGTGCTACTCTCCATTTGTACTCTCAGGCTCTCGGTGCTACTCTCCATTTGTGCCCTTAGTGTCTCTGTACTTCTCTCCATTTCTGCCCTCAGTGTCTCAGTTGATGTTTCTATGTCTGCCTTAGTGCCCCCACATTCATCGGCATGGTCCTTGAGGAGCGTGGCCAGTTGCTGCTGTTGCACGATTAACTGGTCGAGGGACTGTTGCCTCTGCTGGGCCATGGCCATTTGCGGTGGTGTCACAGAGGGGCTGGTGACCTCATGTTGCCTTGCCACAGGGCTTGTGGGGGATGGCCAGTCGTCGTCTTGTGGGTGCCCCTGCGTGGTATCCTCATGTTGTACGGGATGGGACAGACAGGGGGATTGGGACAGGTCATGGATGGATCTGACTTCGACATCCCCGTCTTCTGTGTCGGAGCATGCTGCCATCAATGGGGTGTCACCTATGGTGCTGCTGCCACCAGAGGCAGTGCCTTCTGTGGCATCCATTGGGGGGACCTGTGGTGGTGGTGGTGTGGGCATGCTGGCTGCTGGGGTGCCTGTTGATGTTCCCTCCTCTGTGCTGCCACCTGATTTGTGCTGCTGCCGTGTCTTGATGGGTGCAGCTGAGGTGGAGGGTCTTTGGCCGTTGGTCTTGGCCCTCTTTGCAGGTGTGCTGGTAGGGGTGTCCTGATGCTCGTCGTTTGGATCGGACCCTGTGGTGGAGTAAAGGAGGGCGAGGGTTATTAATGGGTCTGTGGGAATTGGAATGGCATTGTATCACATGCATTGGGGTGGTACCTGAGGGTGATTTGGGTCGGGCCTTGGAGGTGCTTTCATTTGTGTGTGGAGTGAGGGTGCAGTTGTTTGGCAGCCTGCAGTTAGGGTGTGCCTGCTGCACGTGTAGTGGGTGTTTTAGGGGTTTTTAATTATTTATGTATTTATTGTGAGTTTTAAAGTGCGCTATCAGGCCAATGTGTGTGGACGTTCTCCTGGACATGTGTTCCTGTTGCACTATGGGGACACATGGTACTTCACATGATTGGAAATTGTGGATTTAGCATTGTTTTATTTGGGGAACCTACCTGATTCTTCGGATGTCTGCACTCCTTTCTCCATCCCTCCGACTCCCTCTATGCTCTCCATTCCAATGGTGGAGGCACAGATTTCTTCCCAGGGGGTCAACTTGATGGGTGATTCAGGACCTCCCCCGGTGGCTGTGGCAATGTTGCGGTTGGCAGAAAGTATGCTACGGACGCGTATCCGCAGGTCGTCCCATCGCTTTCTGCATTGCTGTGGGTTGCGGGGTGCGGTCCCCACCGCACTTACCCGCTGTGCCACCAGAGCCCATATGGCCTTCTTGTTTGCAAGTGCCGTCCTGGTCATTTGCGTGGAGAAGACGACGGCAGCATTCTCCTGGAGGGTCTCTGTTAGCACGGTGAGTTCCTCACGGGAGAAGTGGACCTGCCGCTTGCGGTCGCACGCTTTCTTCGCTACTTTTCCCATTTTTCTTGGTTTCGCTAGGGTGGATGACGGGTTGGGGTGTGTTTCAGGGTAGTGTTTTTAGTGGTTGTGTGGATTTTGTGGTTTTATAGGTGTACGGCGGGATGTTTCCCGTTCCGGGCCCATGTTTTTACTTCCGTTTCCGTATATTTACGGTCACCGTACTTTCCGGTTGGCGCTCACTGCGGTGTCCGCTAAGATGGGTGGCGGTATTGCACCTAGGGCGCCGTACGGCGGCGGTGTGGGCCGTTTTGGGGTCATTTCCGCCATCGCGGACTTTGCACTTCCGCCATGCCGTGGTGCTCGTGCCCGATGGGTCGGAATGGGCCGCACTTTGCTCCATCGTGCAATGGCGGAAACGCTATTTACGCTGTGGCGGTCCGGTCAGTCACTTTCCGCCAGGGTCGTAATGAGGGCCATTGTCATTATAAAGAGAGCTGGCCTAGGATGAGTCCTTCTCACTATGTGAAGAGCTAGTCTGGGATGCAGAAACATTCTCATAATAAGAAACAGTGGTCTGGGATGCTGAATCATTCTTAGTATAGGGAGAGCTAGTATGGGTTGTGAATACATTCTCAGTATAAGGTGAGCTGGTATGGAATAAGGAGACATTCTCAGTCTATAGAGAGCTAGCATGGGCTGCAGAGTCATTCTGAGTATAAGGGGAGGTGGCCTGGGATGCAGAGCCATTCCGAGTATAATAAGAGCTAGCCTGGGATGTGGGAACTGTCATGAATCCAATGGAGTAATCACTGATACCCCGGCGGTGACCTCCTCTCATGTGACCAGGGGACGGCAGACGCTACCTGATCCTGACCTTGTGGGCAGCTATATGAGGCAGTACCACATGGGAGGAGACAACCTAGGGGGTGCTGTCATGGCTTCATTGGACATAGTATCCCCATTTGCCCTTGAAGAGAGTCGATTACCCTCATGGCATGTTGCCAGACCTCTATACCTTCCCCTTGGAAGAATAGAAAAGACTCTTCACCAAAGCATATAAACCAACCTCCCAACTTTTGTCTACCATGTAGAAGTAACAAGAATGTCTCTATCAATTCCATCTATTCATCATCCATAACTGCTTTCCCATCCAGGCATGTTGAAAGTGTTTATCTAAACTCTTTTCATCAAACATCAAAAATATACTCCTTTTCCAAGAATACCCCAAATACTAGGACACGGAAGAGGAGAAGAGCAGTGCAGAAAATAAGCTTCCAACCCAGTGAGCGCTCTAGCTGTAGGCTGAAAATAGCTATGGCCGGGAAATTTAAAGACCAGCAGCACAGTGTCAAAAGCTGCTGCCGTTGGTGAGAGAAAGGTTTGCCTCTCTGCGACGCTCGAGGTCCCGAACTGGTGTGGCGCAGTCGCGCGGCTCAGAGCAGGGGAAGAAGGGAAATACAGCGAGAAGGGGATGGAGTGCAGAAATGCCGGGAGAGAGGAAGAGACTCCTGGGTATGCACCGATCGCAGAAAGCAGACCATTACCTGCAAGAGAACAAATCGAAGCCGGCATGCTGAACGGAAGCTGCGGGAGATGAAGGGCTGCCAAGAAAGCAGTCTCAAAGGGAAATCAGGTAGAGTACCTTCACTGATTTGCCGCAAACAAGCCCACAAATGTCAAGAAGAGCCAGCGAGTCAACCCAAGGATAGTGGCGACCCCAGGGCATATCGGCAGGCAGGCCAAATGCAAATAATAGGAAAGGAAACTGAAGAGCAAGAGAAAGTGAAGAGACTAATTGTAAGAAGGGAAAGTGAATTGAAAACAAAGCCCTTACCAGTATGTGAATGTATGGAATGAAAATACATGGAAACACAGAAATGAATAATATATCAAGAGGATACATTATCCAACCAAGTAATTGTACAATTGTAGAAGTGGATGAATATAAGAAGCTCTGGCAGAAGAGTATACTAGGCATTTAATACTGTGTGAAGTACAAGAAGCCCTGGCGGGAATGTTTACCAGGCAATCTCGAATGTGTGAATATAAGAAGTCCTGGCAGGAAAGTACACCAAGCAATTTCAAGTGACTGAATGTAAGTAGTCCTCGTGGGAGAGTATAACAGGGAATTATAAGTACATGAATATATGACGCCCTGGCAGGAAAGTATACCAGGCAATCTCGAGTATTTGAACATAAGATGTCCTGGCAGCAGAGTATACCAGGCAACCACAAGGGTGTAAATACAAGTAGCCCCGGCAGGAGAGTATACCGGGCAATTTGCAAATGTGTGAAAACAAAAGGTCCTAAGCAAGAATATTAGGACTGTTTGGCAAATCTATGTGATCACTGTATCACCCGTAACTGCGCCAATGAAAATGTCAACTACAATTACGGCGCAATGCAGTGATCAGATAGATCACCTTTGCCCACATGCCCCAGGCCGCATACCCCCCAACTTACCTTTACGGTGGCGCACTTCTGTGTGCACCACTGAGTGCCTTGTATCCCTGCAGTGTCACTTCCTCCCACTCACCTGGGTCGATACTGACGCCTCAGGGTTGTTTTTTTTCGTTAGGTGTTTTTACAACCTTATCCCTGCTTACTGAAATGGTAAGCAGGGGTACAGACCCGCAAACCCTGACTCCTGTTACTGCACCCAAGAGGAGCAGAGGAAAACCCCTGCAACCCCCGCTCCACTTGGGCGCAGTAATGGGAGTCCGAATTTTGTGGATACGAAAAGACGCAGTAATGTGATGGTCGCAGTAATGGAGGCAACATTTTGGTATGATTCCCTCTTGGCCAGACAAGCAGGAGCAAAATCCTGGACACAGAATTATGACGTGGAAAGAACTGTGTGTGTGACAGTGCCACAGTGGGCCCAACAAGACACAAGGAACTGTTGTATAAAGAACTGTTTGTGGCAAAGAGGAATCCAGGGGAAAAGGAATCATACCAAAATGTCGCCACAATCGTGGCGACATTACTAATACTGCGCCTGAGTGCTGTATAAAAATCCTGACCCCTGTTACAGCGACCAAGGTGAGCAGGGATTGCGGGGGTGTCCCTCGCTCCCTTTAGTCAGTGTAATGGGGGTCAAGGGTTACGGGGCTATCCCAAGCTTACCATTACGGTATTCGGGGGATAAGAAATTAAAAAAAAATGTTAAAACAGGACCCAGCAGCGTCAGCACCACCCTACATAAGTGGGAGGAACTGATGCTGCAAGGGTACAGAGCAGTCGGCGGCACACACAAAGGTACACCACAGTAAAGATAAGTGGGGGGGTGCAGGTTGGGGGATTGCGGGCTGGGGCATGCAGGCAAAAGTGATCTATCTGATCACTGTGCTGCGCTGCAATTGCAGTCGACATTGGCAGAATTACGGGTGACGCAGTGATCACATAGATTCGGAGAAAGGAGTCACCCTTTTAAACAAGGACTCTTTATCCTTGAAGAACGTTTGAGTTTGAGATATTTATTCTTTCTTTATGAATACTTCTTATCAGAAATAAAACACAAGAGGTGATGGGTGGAAGGTTTAAAATCAATCTTAACCAATGGCATTGCTCTGGGCAACCATGCAGACTATCGGTCTTCACCTGCCAAGCCATTACAGAAAGGGAAAGACCATATGCAAATCAGGCTTGGTCCCACCCCAAAAGGGGCAACCTAGGCCGAACTGCTAAGTCACATCCCTTCTGCACGAGACCACAAGCATCCCAAACTTGTTTGAGCTTGTTGGGCCTCATTGGTGAGGAGTAGCTTGGGTCTCTAGGCCCAACAGGCACAGGACCCACGCCTGGGAATACCCGTCCCACTTGGGGTGACTTTAGTAAAACACCAGAGGTGATGGCTGGAAGGTTTAGAATCAATCTTAACCACTTGCATTGCTCTGGGCAACCCTCTAGACCATCGTTATTCGCCTGCCAAGCCATTACAGAAAGGGAAAGACCCTATGCAAATCGGGCTTGGTCCCATCCCAAATGGACACATCCCTTCTGCACGAGACCACAAGCAGCCCCAAACATGTTTCAGCCTTGTTGGGCCTCATCAGTAAGGAGTAGCTTGGGTCTCTAGGCCCAGCAGGCATGGGACCCACGACTGGGCATACCCGTCCCACTCACGGTGACTTTCGTAAAACACAAGAGGTGATGGCTGGAAGGTTTAGAATCAATTTTAACCACTGGTCTCGTACAGAAGATATGTGACCCAGCAGTTCAGGCTGGACTGCCCCTTTTGGGATGAGACCAAGCCTGATTTGCATATATTCTTTCCCCTTCTGTAATGGCTTGGCAGGCGAAGAACGATGGTCTGGAGGGTTGCCCAGAGCAATGTCAGAGGTTAAGACTCATTCTAAACCTTCCAGCCATCACCTCTTTGTTTTTACTTATCAGCGGCATCAGAACTGTTTATATTAAAACTGTAGTCATAGGCGCTCCTCTGCGAGAACGAACACGGCCCATTGACCTGGTCTTTGGGAAGGTACCCACTCGAGGTACACACTCCGCAGCCACACTTTAGCTCACTGTCCTTTTCACAGATGGGACACTCCCATTTGCATATACATCTTTGTCCATCCCTCATGGGCAGTCCAGCACTGGAATGCTATGGCAATTCCCCTCTGAACAAGAGTACCAACAGCAACCCCATACACGTGTTTCAGCCTTGTTGGGCATCATCAGTGAGGTGGAGCTGTGCCTCTCTAAGGACAGCGAGCAAGGGGTCCACGTCTGAATGACCCAAGGAAACTTAGGGTGATAAGACCTAAGGCCCTTGAAATAATAAAAATGTTGTTATAGGCATCCCTCTGCGAGACCGAACACGGCCCATTGACCTGTTCTTTGGGAACGTACCCACTCGAGAGTCTGCAGCCACACTTTAGCTCACTGTACCTTTGAGTAGGAGCTACATATTCTTTCTTCATGAACACATTTTCAAAAGGGATTAAAGGTTAAAGACATTTCCCTTTTCACCTTTTTGTTTAGTTTATAGTGTGAGGGTCAGAATAGAACTTTTGGACACAAGGGCAGTTTTGATTTTAACATCCTGGCACAGACAGATCCCTAGTTTTGGTTTAGATAGGTAGATTCCTCCTAGAGCAGGGTCAGAGAGTCCTTTTCCCAACCCTTTTATATTCAATAAAAGTCTTTAACCAAAAACATGGCTAACTTGCATCCGAGTTTCATTCCTGACTCATCACAGGACATTCTGAGTATAAGGAGAGGTGACCTGGGTTGCAGAGACATTCTCAGCATGAGAGCTAGCCTGGGAGGCTGAGACATTCTCAGCATAAGGAGAGCTAGTCCAGGATGTGGAGACATTCTTAGTATAAGAGTAGCTTATCTCGGGGGCAGAGCTATTCTCATTATAAGGAGAACTGGACTGGGATGCAGAGATATTGTATAAGGAGCGGTGGCATGGGATGCGCGGTCATTCTCAGTAAAGGGAAGTAGAGATATTATCAGTATAAGAAGAGGTGACCTGCGATGCAGAGACATTCTCAGTGTAACGAGAAGTAGCTTAGTATGCAGCGTCATTCTCAGTACAAGGAGAGCTGACCTGGGATGCAGAGAAATTCTTGGCATAAGGCGAGGCGGTTTGGGAAGCTGAGTCAATCTCAGTATAAGGAGATCTAGCCTGGGATTCAAAGACATTCTCTGTATAAGTAGGGATGGCCTGGGATGTTGAGTCCGGATCAGTGTAGGGAGAACTAGCCTGGGATGTAGAGACATTTTCAGTAGAAGGAGAGGTAGCCTAGAATGTGAAGTCATTGTCAGTATAATGAGAGCAAGCCTGGAATGTGGGCACATTCACAGTCTAAGCAAAGCTAGCCTGGGTTGCAGAGGCATTCTTAGTACATGGTGAACTGGCCTGGCATGTGCAGACATCAATACTCAGCATAAGGTGAGCTGGCCTGCAATGCAGAGACATTCTCAGTAGAAGGAGAGCTAGTGTGGAATGCAGAGTAATTCTCAGTATTATGAGAGCTGGTCTGGGATGCAGGGAAGACCACAGCATAAAGTGAGCTGGCTTGGGATTTTGAGATGTTCATTCTCTGCATTAGGTGAGCTGGCCTGAGATGCAGGCCGGAATACGGGGAAATTGTTAGTCGGAGGAGATCTGGCCTGGGATGCAGAAACATTCTCAGTATAAGCAGAGGTGGCCTGGGATGCAGAAATATTCTCAGTATAAGAAAAGCTAGTCTGGGATATGGACATATTGTCATTATAAGGAGAGCTGGACTAGGATGCGGAGACATTCTCAAAGTAGGAAGTGCTAGCCTGGGATGCAGAAACATTCTCGGTATAAGGAAAGGGGGCCTAGGATGTGGAGACAGGCTCAGTATTGGAAGAGCTGGCTTCAGATGCAAATATATTGTTGTATTAAGGGGAGCTAGCCTGGGGTGCAGAGACTTTCTTGGTATAAGAAGAGGTGGTCTGGAATGTTCAGATATTCTCATCAGGAGAACTAGTCAGAATTCTGAGACATTCTCAGTATATGAAGAGCTGGCCTGAGATGCAGAGCCATGTGCAGCATAAAGTGAGCTGGCCTGGAATGTGGAGACAGACATTCTCAGCATAAGGTGAGCTTGCCTAGGATGCTGAAACATTTCAGTATAAAGAGAGGCATCCTTGGATCCAGAGTCATTCTCAGTGTAAGGAGTGCTAGACTGGGATTCTAAGACTTTCTCTGTATAAGTAGAGATGTCCTGCGATGTGGACTCATGATCAGTATAAAGAGAGCTAGCCTTGGATGCAGAGATATTCCTATTACATGTTGAACTGGGCTGGCATGTTGAGAAATCAATTCTCAGTATATGGTGAGCTGGCCTTTGATGCAGAGACATTCTCAGTAGGAGAGCTAACCTGGAATGCAGAGACTTTCTCCTTATATGGAGGGGTAGCCTGGGATGCAAAACCATCTTCAGCATAAAGTTTACTGACCTGGAATTTTGAGACGTCCATTCTCAGCATTAGGTGAGCTGGCCTGGGATGCCAACAAATTCTTACTAGAAGTAGATCTGGCCTGCGATGCAGAAACATTCTCGGTATAAGAAAAACTAGTTTGGGATACTGAGACATTGTCATTATAAGGAGAGCTGACCTGGGACATTTTCAATGTAGGAAGAGCTAGCCTGGGTTGCAGAGACATTCTCGGAATAAGGAGAGATGGCCTGGGATGTAGAGTCATTCTCAGTATTGGAAGAGCTGGTTTGGGATTCAGAGACATTATTGTTATAAGGAGAGCTGGCCTGGGATGCAGAGACTTTCTTGGTATAAGAAGAGGTGGTCTGGAATGTTAGATATTCTCAGTATATGAAGAGCTGGCCTGGGATGCAGAAGCATTTGCAGCATAAATTGAGCTGGCCTGGAATTTGGAGACAGACATTCTCAGCATAAGGTGAGCTTGCCTAGGATGCAGAGACATTCTCAGTCGAAGGAGAACTGGCCTGGGAGGCAGAAGCATTCTCAATACGAGAACTGGCCTGGGATGTAAAACCATTCTCAGTATAAGACCTAGCTTGGGATATGGACACATTCTCAGTATAAGGAAAGCTGGCCTGGGCTGCAGAAATATTATCAACACAGGGAGAGCGTACCTGGGATGCCAAGTCATTCTTAGAATAAGGAGAGCTGGCCTGAGATGCAGAGTAATTCTCTGTATAAGTAGAGCTGGCCTGGGATGCAGAGATATTCTTGATATAAATTGAGGTGGCCTAGAGTGTGCAGAGATTCTCAGTATAAGGAGATGTGGCCTGGGATGCAGAGTTATTCTCAGTGTCAGAAGAGCTGGCCTAGGAGTCAAAAACATTCTCAGTATAAGAAAAGCTAGTCTGGGATATGGACACAGTAGGCCTCATTTCGAGTGTAGCGGTCTGAAAACAAGCTTACTGGCACCCTTGTTTCCGGACTGCCACACTACGAGTCTGCCTGTAGGGGCCATTGCACCCAGCAGGTCAGACCCTGTCCGGTGCAACAGTCCCTGAAGGCAGACTTGTCATGGAAGCACTGGCACAGTCAGTGATGGTGCCAGTGCTTCTGACTCCCAATTCCCGTGGAGTCCAATGGGACTCCACGGGAATGGGGACTTACAAAATCTGCCACCTGACTTCACGCTCCGCAGGGACATGTAATGTCCCAGTGGTACCCGGAAGTCAGGTGGCAGATTCAGTGTTACGGGTTAGGCGGCAACCCACCAGTAGCACCCGCGGGTTACCTCCAATCTCGTTATGAAGACCATTGTCATTATAAGGAGGGCTGGCCTGGGATTCAGAAACTTTCTCATAATAAGAAAAGCTAGTCTGGGATATGGACACATTGGGGTTCATTACGAGTTTGCCAGTATTCTGTCAACGTGGCGGTAATACCATTTACCAGCACTTTTACCATGTCCAGCAAAGTATGGCTTCGACAGAACTCAGTTGCCAGACTTACCGGCGCTGATAACACCTCACCCGTTATTACCGGCCCCTATAACACAGGCAATGGAAATACCGTCAATGCCAGAAACGCTTGCAGGTAATACCAGCACAATGGTTATCACCTGCATATTATGAGCATGGACTTGATGGCAATAACAGCAGAAAATCGCTGGTACTACCGATAAATCTAAGCCGGAGATATCACTACCTCAGAGTTGCCAGTAAATGGACCCGGGTGAAGGAAATACGGCCACGGGTGCAACCAATGCACACAGTAACAGTACTAAAGGGCCACACCCTCCGCAAGAACACTTCCCAACACAACCATGCTGCCATTCATTGTCGCTACCATGGACCTGCAGGCGCTGCATGCTGATGTGCAGCTGATGGTGCTGGAGCAGCAGCAGTGGCTCCAGGAGGCCCGGAATAGAAAGAAGAGGAGGAGGAGGATGATGGGGATACAGGAGATGAAGGTGGCGAGGCAGAGGCATGCTGTGTTCCCTCACACAAGGGCCACACCCTGGGTCCTCACAGAGAGCCAGATACACACCCAGTACCACCTAAACAAGGAGACCATTCATGACCTCCTGACCATAATCCAGGATCACATCGGGAGCAGGATCGGTTTCGGGACAGCCATACTATCGCTGTTGAAGCTGGTGTTGGTTATGAACGTCCTGGCCACTGGCACATCCAGCAATCTGTGAACCAGCTGCATGGCATTTTGCAGCCTGCCTTTGCCAGAGTGCTGGTACTGGAGGCCCTCTTGCGCCATGTGGGCCAGCACATCCCCCACCCAAAAACCAGACACAGGTAAATGCCACCAAGACCAGTTTCTATGCAATTGCGGGCCTGCCCAATGTGTTGGCAGCATTGGACTGCACGCACGTAGAGGTGGTGCCACCCCACGCCTTAGAGGAGGTCTACAGGAACCGAAAGCAGTTCCATCCCCTAAATGTCCAGATAACCCGTGATGCAGCCCTGACCATCACGCACTGCTGTGCCCAGTTCCCAGGATCAACTCACGACTCCATGGTCCTGCGGAACAGCCCTCTGATGGCTTTCAAGGCGCATCACGGAGAATAAAGGACATGGAGTTTGGGGGAATACATGCACTTATACATCTACATTGCTGCATGGGGTCACAGGCAAAGGGGGTGGGGATATGTCAGAAATGCATGTCCAGCAAGCACCCTGCACATGCAGGACCAACCAGCGCATGCTTCAATTGACAGGCCACAACACACAGGAGTAGCACATAACTGGAGATGTAGCACTCACTGACCAGACCATTTCAAAACCAAAAGGACATCCACATGTAATGCACTACAGGTGCCAGAATGCAACACCCACCCCCCTCAAATGTCAGTGAATCTGTAGACCATACCACCTAGGTCTGTGAGATGTATGTCCTTGTGAGACATGGAGCATGCATACACAGACTGACTGTAGAGATTCTGCTGTCAATGGCAACACCTCTGCCGAGCATCATTACGCACACATGTAAATGCCAATGTTAATGTTAATGGGTCTTGTACCGTGCACTGTTGCCACTTGCATAGTCTCATGGTACCCTGGTGGGTCTGCAATGGAAGGAGTGTTTGGGCGGATTGTCAGTGGGATTTAGAGGGAGAAGAGCAAGAGAGCTATGATGTGCCGTTCGGACAAACCGGTCACTGAGCGTTGTGGCGTTTACAGTTGGTTGCCGTCAGGTGATGGTGATGCTTGATTGGGTATGGTTTGTATTCATTTCGGGTGTTATGAAGTGTGTGCGGTTAGTGGAATGGTAGAGGTATGGTTGTGTTCAGTCCAGAGTTTCAGGGTGCGTATGCACAATGTTGACTTTTACGTACGGTTAGTTAGTGGCAATACATTTCATACCCCCAGCAATCCATCCGTGTGTTTCACACTTCCCACCCCTAAATAATTCATCTAGGTGTGATACATTTCCAGACCCCAACAAACTATCTCAGGGAGCAGAACCTAGCATGATACAGATGTTGCACAGTGCCTTTCTCATGGCACAGCAGGGAGGATAAGGCTTAGCTAAACTATCAGACCCGATGCACAATGTGGCTAAACTACATATACAGGCTAAGTGTAAAATATGGCTAAGTCACACAGTTCGGTTACATGCAACATAAGGCTAACCTTGTGTCCTTACCCTTTGCAGGTGACTCAGGATACCCGCTGTTTCCGTGGCTGATGAGCCCTCTGAGGGATCCCCAGATGCATTAGGAAATGGGCGCATGGCCCGTCAATAACTCACAGACACATTTTTCTGAGTACCCCTTTCCCTCTGCACTTCCCTTGCATCTTACTGCATATGATGCGCACACACAATAAATACTTGCACCAAAAGAAGGGATGTCCACACATTGCTTCAAGTGAAAACTATTATGTATTGAAATTACAACACCCTGTGCCTCACTCCCCCTGCCGACACACCCATGCCCACTCACCCGTCTCCCCACATCCCGGTCCCCACATCTGCTTCCCCCTCCCACCACATCCCTACACCCCCTCCCCACACACATCTCCACAAGCCCCCTCTCCACGGTTTATAGTGATAACATCAAATGACATTATGTCGAAAGTCATAAAGTCGAAAAAAAAAATTCGAATGTCTTTTTTAAATTGCTTTTTGTTCGAACTAGGGGGGATCCCCCCAAACCCCCTTTTTTAATTTTTTTTTACCCTTTTTTTTTTTACTCCCAGAACCCAAAATAAACATATAATTAAAAAAATAAAACATTCACAGGGTAATTCATAGAATTTCGCAGAAAAGTGTCGCAAGCGGCTGGCGCAGAGTGTCCGCGTGCGATTGTCTGCGCCAGGCACGTGCGCTAAAACCGATTTCCGCGCACAGCGTATTCATGGATTTTAGGCTCCCAAACCAGCCGTGGCGCAGAGTATCGCAGCGACCCTGCAGCAGCGCCAGTAACGCCCCCAAGAACGCCCTCGCGCAAGGAAAAGCCATCAAAATCGCTAAATCATCGCAAAGGGCTGCGCTAACCCTGGACCAGTCTACAGGGCTGCCAAACAAGGAACGCAAAGCGGGTAACGTGCATATCAGGGGTACGCGTGAAGTTATACACGCGATTAGCCAGGGTACGTGTATTACAGGGGTACGCGGGAAGTTCTACACGCGATTGGCCAGGGTACGTGTATTACAGGGGTACGCGTGAAGTTTTACACGCGATTAGCCAGGGCACGTGTATCACAGGGGTACGCAGGAATTATCACACGCGATTTGGCTGGGTACGTGTATTACAGGGGTACACGGGAAGTTCTACACGCGATTCGGCTGGGTACGTGTATTACAGGGGTGCGCGGGAATTCTCACATGCGATTTGGCCAGGTACGTATATTACAGGGGTGCGCGGGAATTATCACACGCGATTTGGCTTGGTACGTGTATTACAGGGGTGCGTGGGAAGTTCTACACGCGATTGGCCAGGGTACGTGTATTACAGGGGTACGTGGGAATTATCACATGCGATTTGGCTGGGTACGTGTATTACAGGGGTACACGGGAAGTTCTACACGCGATTCGGCTGGGTACGTGTATTACAGGGGTGCGCGGGAATTCTCACATGCGATTTGGCCAGGTACGTGTATTACAGGGGTGTGCGGGAATTATCACACGCAATTAGGCTGGGTGGGTCCTCACAGGTGTTCCCTGTACACCCTCCATGGCCCCTGCAGGCAGCCCACAAAACAGGGGACTACCCTGCACACCTGCTCATGTCCCCCTGCACCCCCACCCCCCAGCAGTGCAGGGGCAGCCTCCACCAGGCCCCCACCCATGTCTCCCAACACCCCCACCCCCCAGCAGTGCAGGGGCAGCCTCCACCAGGCCCCCACTCATGTCCCCTATCACCCCCACCCCCCAGCAGTGCAGGGGCACCCTCCACCAGGCCCCCACTCATGTCCCCTATCACCCCCACCCCCCCCGCCACCAGGGGCACCCTTCACAAGGCCCCCATCCATGTCTCCCACCACCCCCACCCCCCAGCCACCAGGGGCACCCTCCACCAGGCCCCCATCCATGTCTCCCACCACCCCCACCCCCCAGCAGTGCAGGGGCACCCTCCACCAGGCCCCCACCCATGTCCCCTATCACCCCCACCCCCAGCAGTGGAGGGGCACCCTCCACCAGGCCCCCACTCATGTCCCCTATCACCCCCACCCCCCAGCCACCAGGGGCACCCTCCACCAGGCCCCCACTCATGTCTCCCACCACCCCCACCCCCCAGCAGTGCAGGGGCACCCTCCGCCAGGCCCCCACTCATGTCCCCTATCACCCCCACCCCCCAGCCACCAGGGGCACCCTCCACCAGGCCCCCACCCATGTCTCCCACCACCCCCACCCCCCAGCAGTGCAGGGGCACCCTCCACCAGGCCCCCACCCATGTCTCCCACCACCCCCACCCCCCAGCAGTGCAGGGGCACCCTCCACCAGGCCCCCACTCATGTCCCCTATCACCCCCACCCCCCCGCCACCAGGGGCACCCTCCACCAGGCTCCCACCCATGTCTCCCACCACCCCCACCCCCCAGCCACCAGGGGCACCCTCCACCAGGCCCCCACTCATGTCTCCCACCACCCCCACCCCCCCAGCATCCAGGGGCACCCTCCACCAGGCCCCCACCCATGTCCCCTATCACCCCCACCCCCCAGCAGTGCAGGGGCACCCTCCACCAGGCCCCCACTCATGTCCCCTATCACCCCCACCCCCCAGCCACCAGGGGCACCCTCCACCAGGCCCCCACCCATGTCTCCCACCACCCCCACCCCCCAGCCACCAGGGGCACCCTCCACCAGGCCCCCATCCATGTCTCCCACCACCCCCACCCCCCAGCAGTGCAGGGGCACCCTCCACCAGGCCCCCACCCATGTCCCCTATCACCCCCACCCCCCAGCAGTGCAGGGGCACCCTCCACCAGGCCCCCACTCATGTCCCCTATCACCCCCACCCCCCAGCCACCAGGGGCACCCTCCACCAGGCCCCCACTCATGTCTCCCACCACCCCCACCCCCCAGCAGTGCAGGGGCAGCCTCCACCAGGCCCCCACTCATGTCCCCTATCACCCCCACCGCCCCGCCACCAGGGGCACCCTCCACCAGGCCCCCACTCATGTCTCCCACCACCCCCACCCCCCAGCATCCAGGGGCACCCTCCACCAGGCCCCCACCCATGTCTCCCACCACCCCCACCCCCCAGCCACCAGGGGAACCCTCCACCAGGCCCCCACTCATGTCTCCCACCACCCCCACCCCCCAGCAGTGCAGGGGCAGCCTCCACCAGGCCCCCACTCATGTCCCCTATCACCCCCACCCCCCAGCCACCAGGGGCACCCTCCACCAGGCCCCCATCCATGTCTCCCACCACCCCCGCCCCCCAGCAGTGCAGGGGCACCCTTCACAAGGCCCCCATCCATGTCTCCCACCACCACCACCCCCCAGCCACCAGGGGCACCCTCCACCAGGCCCCCATCCAAGTCTCCCACCACCCCCACCCCCCAGCAGTGCAGGGGCACCCTCCACCAGGCCCCCACTCATGTCCCCTATCACCCCCACCCCCCAGCAGTGCAGGGGCACCCTCCACCAGGCCCCCACTCATGTCCCCTATCACCCCCACCCCCCAGCCACCAGGGGCACCCTCCACCAGGCCCCCACCCATGTCTCCCACCACCCCCACCCCCCAGCCACCAGGGGCACCCTCCACCAGGCCCCCACCCATGTCTCCCACCACCCCCACCCCCCAGCAGTGCAGGGGCACCCTCCACCAGGCCCCCGCTCATGTCCCCTACCACCCCCACCCCCCCGCCACCAGGGGCACCCTCCACCAGGCCCCCATCCATGTCTCCCACCACCCCCACCCCCCAGCAGTGCAGGGGCAGCCTCCACCAGGCCCCCACTCATGTCCCCTATCACCCCCACCCCCCCCCCCGCCACCAGGGGCACCCTTCACAAGGCCCCCATCCATGTCTCCCACCACCCCCACCCCCCAGCCACCAGGGGCACCCTCCACCAGGCCCCCACCCATGTCTCCCACCACCCCCACCCCCCAGCAGTGCAGGGGCAGCAGGCAGTCAGGCAGCAGCAGGTGGGAGCGTGCTCGGGGCTCTGGGGGGCAGTAGTTCGGCCTTCCGGGCAGGAGCGTGGTATTCCGTGTGCGTACGCGTGGGCAGCTTGGTACGGAGTGATTTGGCACGTGAAAATCCTGCACGTCAGCGTGAAAACCGAGGAAAGGCCCTCAGCGCGTAAGCGCGTCTGTGACGTGACCCGCACGGGTGTTTCCCACACAGCACGTGATGACAGAGCACACGTGGAAAGACTGCACGTCAGAGTGTAATCGCGTGTGATTGGTGGAAATGGCCCTACACGCAGAAGTGACAAAGCGTGTGATTGGTGGAAATGGCCCTACACGCAGAAGTGACAAAGCGTGTGATTGGTGGAAATGGCCCTACACGCAGAAGTGACAAAGCGTGTAATTGGTGGAAATGGCCCTACACGCAGAAGTGACAAAGCATGTAATTGGTGGAAATGGCCCTAGCGCGTACACGCCACGTAAGTGACGCTGGATGTGTGGGCCTGTATAAAAGGTACGTGTAGAACACATTTTCCTTGTACGTGCTTTTCGTGGAGAGCGAGTGGGTGAATTCTGTACTTCTTGTCGTTTCACACGCGATTTACTTCACGGCGTTTCAAGTTCGTATTCCCTGTTACCTCTGACAGCTTTTTCTCTTTTTTCGCTTTTACTGGTTTACCTGGGCCTGTTCCCTCAAACAGTGTTCCCTTCTACTGTTGTCCTGTCTCCTCAGACAGCGTACAAATCTTCTTTTGGCGGGGGTGTTGCCAACCAAACGTGCTCCTTTTACACGCTCGTTTACCAGGCAGACGGTGAGTCACGCACGTATCTAACATCTGTGCTTGCCCCGTGTGTAGCCTACCCCTTCAGAGGTCATTCTAGGCTGCGTGTGACACGCATACGGTCATTCTTGTGTTACTGGGTGCCACAGCGTAGTGCAGGTTTTTCTTTCTGCACACGTGGTCTAGGAGGGGTTGCGTGCACGTCATCTCCCTTTTTTGGGGCTCCTGTGCGTAGCGTGACCCGTCATCTTTCCCCAGGGGTTACAATCAGCCTTGCAAGAGCACTAGGGTACAATTACCATCTGGTACCCAACCCCTTTGACCCCCAATTGCCCAGGACAATAGTTTACAGCCACTCCCATACGCACATTTACATCAGTGCCATGGCTGGGAGGCGAGGATTCCGTAAGGGTGGCAAAGGTGGAAGAGCCACAAGTGGTGGCCGTGGTGGATCCGGTAGGGGACGTGGTCGTTACTTGCAGGGTGAGCCTGTCCCCCCATGTGTGGAGGACCATTCAAGGGCACCCATAATCCACCCCCCCCCTCCCGTTGAGGCTGATGTGGCTGACACCATCCATGCTCAGCCCTTGTTGGACCAGCCCATTGTGGCACCAGATCTGGCTGACTCCATGGCTGACTTCCAGGTCAGCAGGCCTATGACACGTGCGCTGGTGCACGTTGATGTCACCATGCCACGTGCATCTGGGCCAGCAAGGTCATCTGCTGCACCAAGGAGGCAGGGCGGAGAGGCTGCAGGGGCAGCTGCGGCTCCATCCACCCCAGCCCTCACACACCCAGCCAGGACAGTGTCGGTCCTAGTCCATGCTGCTGACATTCCCCCTGACACCATCACACTAGAGCCAATGCCTGCACCAACTCCCATGCTGAGTGTGCAATCCCACACTCCTGAAACAGAGTCCACCAGGGCTCCTGCCCCTAGTGTCCAGAGCGGCGCAGGACACTCAGGATCACCACCACCTTCCAAGCGGAAGAGGAAGAGTGCTCGTCCGGCACAGGCTGATGCCCCAGACACGGCTACACAGTCCGGCCCGTCCAGGAAGCCCAGCTTCACGGATGACGAACTGAATGCACTTGTCGAGTATGTGTCCGGACATGACAACGAGATGGTCATTGTTGCAGGATCCAAGACCACACCTGCACAACGGCAGGCACACTGGCAGACCGTTGCGGACATCGTAAGTGCCCTTGGAATCGTGAGGCACACAGCCAATGATTGCTATAAGCGCTGGAATGACCTAAAGCGCAGGGCAAAGAGTAAGCTGGCCTCAAGTCATGCCGCAACTCTAGTGACTGGAGGTGGGTCTCCAGTAGTAGACATGGAACTCACTCCACATGAGTCAGTCGCTGGGACCTACGTCACGGAGGAACAGATCCAAGGCGTGGGAGATCTGGCTGATTACGAGGCATTGTCCGGTGAGTGCACATGCATGTGTGTGTCATCCATGTGCATGGTGTGTGTGTGAGGGCTTCTGTTTGTGTGCCAGGTGAGAGTGTGTGCGCCTGAGTCGTATGGGTCAGCCATGTGCTTCATGCAATACTTCCTGCGCAGCTGCATTTGGCCATAGCAGTATCCCTTCTGCCAACAGTAGACATCTAGCCCAACTGCACGCCAGTTGCCCTTGAAGTGTCACCTTGCCACAACATAGTTGCTTATTTTTCACTGTTCATTCAGTCAGATTGTTTGCATTCCACCACTTTTACTAGGCATGTCGCTGTCCACTAGTCACATGTCTGACATGGCTATGGTAAAGTGGAGTGACTTTGTTACCTGGATATCATTTGTACACACATGTCCCTGTGCAATTGGACCATTTCAGACTGGCAGCTCCAGGTGAAAAATCTGACCTGTTAGAATTAGAAAAGCGATTACATGCGGGAACTGGACTGAATGAATAGGTGCTGCCCTCCTCTCCATCTTCACTCAATAGCAATGGTACATGCCATCTGTGTGATGGCATGTGTGTTTCACCTGGCAATCACAGGCCAATGTGTGATGTCACTGCCAGGCAGCATGCAGAAAATGTGTTCATCTTCCATCTTGGTGTCATCAGTGTGTGCCATTTGCCTGCACTTCATACGCAGTGAGGGTGCATGCATGGGAGGGTTTTAGTCATGTGGGACATGTGTCAATCAAGTACTGGTTCTCTTGCTTCTCAGCCCTCATTGTGTGCCATGGTGCTAATGCCTGTTTCCATTTCTTTGTTTTCATGTCTTTGCAGGGGAAGACGCACCTGATACTGCTGGGGTTGTGGAGATGGTGCAGACCCAGGAGGGGTCCGAGGGCCGACCAACCACCAGTGAGGGACGTGGTGTGGTGGTGGGGGAGAACCCACAAGTGCTGCAGGTCGTGCTCTCAAGGGTGTCTCTGGCTGCACCTCCCCCGAGCTGTACTCAGGTGTTGATTGGGATGAGACCTACGTGCCGTCGCAGGTGAGTGTTCCAGGGAGGGATTCTGTTCTGTCTCACCCACCTGCACCAGGGTCAGAACCCTCCATGGGGATGTCAGTGTTGGCAGCTACGCCTTTGGTGGTTACGGATGCAGGGTCACACTCCGCGACATCTGATCCTGTTCCTGGGCCAGCAGATCAGAGGGGGAATGCAGTCCTGCAGCCTCAGGCAGTGCCGGCACAGCAAGGCGCAGTTTGCCTTGCCCCAGACAGGTGTGGTGCCCGCTGACGTGGTGGCCGTACGCCACCTGGCAATACCGCATGGGAGCAATCCATTTACGGTATGGCAACCCAACAGGCTGCATCATCCGAGATGATGGCTCAGGCCATGGATAGGGTGGCCACTTCCATTGTCCCCCCAGAAAGGCTGATGGAGCGACTAGAGCAGGCAACCGACTCCATCTGCCAGTCACACAGGGAGGACATGTTGGGGTCCAACAGGGACAGGCGGGCGGCACTGGCGACTCTGCAGGAGGCCATCTCCATTGAGTCCCAGGGCCACAGGGAAGCCCTGAGGCAGGAGCTCCTTCACCTCAGGACGACTCTTGTTGAGCTTGAGGCTTCAACACACCAAAGGACAGAACAGCAGCTGGAGCGTCTCACCCGTACGCTCTCAGCTGAGATGCAGGCAACGAGGGCGGAGGTCCGGGCATCCCGTGAGTTGTTGCATGGGGACCTCCGCACACTCATCCTCCAGAACCAGACCTACCACACCCGCATGCTTGCAGCCATGGAGGAGCAGACTAGGGCCTTGCGTGGGCTGCCTCCCATAGTGCAACCACCTCCGGATGCAGCTGCACAGGGTGATAATAGCGACAGCAGTGATACTCCCACAACAAGGTAGCCGTGTGGGCCATGAGCCCATGGAGGTGTTTTATTTTCCCAGGATCCACGCAGGTGGGTTCTGGTGTGCATCCTGTCCTCGGACCTCCTGGGTGGCCTCCCCAACCCCCCCGGGCCCATCAATGGCCATTTTTGATTGTTTCTTATTTTTATTTTTATTTTGATTTATTTTATTCCCTATTTTTTTGGGACGATTTGTTGGCTTCCGTGGTTCCTGTGGGCATACGCTGCATTGTGGCTGGGCACATGCAGGCTTGTAATGTATTTGGTTCAGATGCTTGGGTTTGAGTCACACACACCCCTCCTGCTTCCCGTTTCCATGGGCTTGCAAAGGGTGTGCCCAAGTGACAGTGAATTACACAGTGACGTTGGACTCCCATGAGCTGTGTGGGCAGTCTGTAGTCAATACTGTGTATACATTCCTAGTGCATATTGCTGTTGTGTTGTACACTGCATGTTGCATTGATGTGTAACTCATCTTCTGTGTCTACCTCCCAATTTGCAGGTCCCTTCCTCATGTCTACACAAGGACCTCTAGTCTGGAGATGGGGTCCATGTTGGCAGCAGTGCACCTACAACTATACATGGCGCCAACACTGCACAGTTGGTAGTGGTGGGAGTGCAGGCATTTCCAGGTGGTGAGACTACTAATATGTAACATTTGTGATGTCATGTTAATGGTAGTACGTGCTCAAGTATGTTGTTGGTCCGGCATTGCTGTGAGCATTTCAGGTGTTGCAGGTTTCTAATAGGGACACTGTACATAGTGACACTAGTGTCATGTTGTGGGGATTACTTTGTTTACCTGCAATTAGCATGACATGGCACGGGGTGTCGTGTGGCGGTGCTGGGGTTGGGTTGGCTGACATGGCACTGTCCTCTTGTTGCATTTTGCAAGTGGGTATTCATTTTAGCTGCTTGAATGTGTAACTTCACAAAACTGCATTGGTGGTGTCTGTGTGGGTAGGGATGCACACATTGTGACACTTCCAGGTGAACAATCTCAGGCTGATATGGTATTCACGGTTCATTCTCCAGACATTCAGGATCAGTGTCAGGTTGAGTCATCATTGATTGTCAGATGGAATGTGCCAGGGCAGTGTGCACTCCACAGGGGTGTGATTTCTATGTGAAGTAATTAGCCACTAGCTGTGTACGGGCTGCCTCCCCCCGTGCCCTTTCCCCTCCCATGCGCAGCGGCTGTGCATGTGGTTGGGGATGTGGGGCCACCACCATGTTCACGGCCAGGCCCCGGCGTGTTGCAACGTTGTGCAGGACACATGCTGCCACTATGATCCTGCACACTACTGGGGGAGCGTATAACAGCTGCCCGCCAGAACGGTCAAGGGAGCGAAAGCGTGACTTTAGCACTCCGAATGTGCGCTCCACTATGCCCCGGGTCGTAATGTGGGCTGTGTTATATCTTACCTCGGGTGGCGTGGTGGTGTTCCGAATTGGCGTCATCATGTGGGGGCTGAGAGGGTAGGCACTGTCCCCTGTGGAGGTGGTGATTGGTATCATTGGTGGGGTTGTGACCTTGCTCAGTATCCAACATGCATGCATGTGCAGTGGCATACATACTCACCAAGCAGCCATGTATCGCCATGCCGCCCAGCTTCTAGGTCCCGGCTTAGGGTGGACATTCGGTAAATGAAGCTGTCGTGGGTGGACCCGGGATAGTTGGCATATACTGAGGTGATGATTCCCTTGGCATTACATGCTACCTGCACGTTGATGGAATGCCAGTGCTTGCGGTTCCTATAGATGTGCTCAGATGCCCTGGGGGGACGTAGAGCCACATGGGTGCAGTCGATGGCACCTAGCACTTTGGGGAATCGTGCCACACCGTAAAAATCCAGGGCGGCAGCATGCCTTTCTGCAGGTGTTCTGGGCAGGTATATGTGCCTGCGGACTGATGGGCGTGCAATGATGATGTTCAAGACCTGGTGTAGGCAGCGTGACTGGGTGGCCTGTGACACCCCACCCACTATGGCACTTGTCCGCTGAAATGATCCAGTGGCTAAGAAGTGCAATACATTGAGGACCTTCTCCAGGGGGCTGAGTGCTTGGGAGCACAGGGTGGGTGATGTGAGGTCATCCTCCCACTCACTCACCAGATCCAGTATTATGTGTGGTGGAAACCTGTACCTCCCATACACCTGGTCATCAGGCATCCCGAAAAGGCTGGTTCTGGGTGCGAATATTCTGGCCCTGACTATCCTCCTCCTCCTCCTTTGGTAGCCCACTGCCACTGCTGCTAGGAACGGTATGTTCATCCTGACGTCTGAGCTTGTTATTGTTAAAGTGCGCAAATTTATGCTTTGCGCGTGTTCTAGGCGAGCGTGTGACCCGCGCACCCCTGGAATCCAGTTCCCAGTCCAATAGCGTGTGGGAATTCACACGCACCACGGGATACAGGTTCGCTGACGTACTTGCGTGTGTAAGTGCCCGCGCACCCATGAAATACACGTAAATAGGCCAATCGCGTGTACGCGCACTTTTGTCTAATTACACGCGATGACACTCTGACGTGCAGTATTTCCACGTGTGCTCCGTCATCACGTGCTGAGTGGGGAACACCTGTGCGGGTCACGTCACAGACGCGCTTACGCGCTGAGGGACTCTGGTCCAATAGAATTGCGTATGCGTGCTGACGCGCTTACGCGCTTAGGGCCTTTCCTCGGATTTCACGCTGACGTGCAGGATTTTCACGTGCCAAATCACTCCGTATCAAGCTGGCCACGCGAAAACACACGGAAGACCACGCTCCTGCCCAGAAGGCCGAGTTACTGCCCCCCAGTGCCCCGAGCAGCCTCCCACGTGCCATCTGCTGCTGCCTGCCTGCCTGCTGCCACCGTGCCCTGCCATTTGGTGCCTGCACATCAGCCATCTGCAGGGGTCCAGTTGCTGTGTCCACCCCTGCTGGAACTGAAGACTCCCGACTGGGATTACATCGCTCCACAGCCCAGCCCCAGGACCCAGTTGCCCACCCACACCTGCCTCGCACCAGTGGCAACCCCAGGCCAGAGGGGCAGAGGGGCACCAGCTTCACTGCCACCGAAGTTGGTGTCCTGGTGGAGCATGTCCTGGGGCAGTATGATGCCCTCTTTGGATCGTCCCGCGCCAGCAAGGAAGGACGGGAGAGGATCTGGGCCGACTGTGTGGTTGCCATCAACGCGGAGGGGGTGGCAACCCGCAACGTCCTGAAGATCAAGAAGCGCTGGGAGGACTTGAGGTCCAGGACCCTTGTGAAGACCCGGCGCCTCGTGGACGGGGGCCGGGGCCGCAGGAGTTCCATCCAGATGAGGGTCCTGGAACGCGTACGCCCAGCGCTCCACGCCCAGATCCTTGAGAGGGAGGCCCGTCTGGAGTTGAGCGGTAAGTGTCCAAGCATTACTGTGTGAGACAGGGCATGTTGCGGTGTGCTGGTTCTATGATACTTGCCTGTATGTGTGCCATAGGCCATGTATGCATGTATGTGTGCAGGGACATCATGGTAATGCATGTGCGACCAGTGATGTGTGACCCACATGGTTGTTGCATGTGTTCAAATGCCGCATGGGGAGCCCTATGCAGATTTTGAACATGAGAGCATGCCAGTCTCTGTACCTGGACATGGGTGGGGGTGAGGGATGGGTGCAGATGCCAGGTACATATATGGTAGCCATGTCTGTGTGCCTGACCTGCGTGTCTGTGACTTGTGCATGCCATGGATGCATGACACATGTGTGTGACAATGCACAGATTCAGTGAAGCAGCCAAATTACCCTTGTATCCGCTGTGTTTGGTGTGTTTGGGGCCAGATGGATGTGACTGAGGTGAAGTGTGTGCATGTGATAGCCATGAGCCATGATGCATGTGAGTTACATATCATTGAATGTTTCAAGAGTCCATTGGACATGCATGGAAATGTCCATGGCATGCACCATGCCTGTTACTGTGTGTGTTTTGCCTGGACTGACCCATGTGTTGTGGAGGGACATGATGGAAGTGTACTTTGACAGTGGTGCTCATCTGCTATTGCTTCCTGTCTAGGGGACCATTGTACAGTGCCCTGATGCTTGTGTTCTTTGTCTCCCTCTACGCAGCGGCTAATGAAGAAGAGGGCGGAGACGGCACTGTGGAGCAAGGCGGCGGGGATGCCCCCACGGCTGCAGCGGAAGGGGTGGGTGAGCCCCCACAGGGGCCTGCTACGGTGGGAGACGGTGAGGAGCCATCCAGGTTGGTGGTTTGCACAGAGGAGGAGGAGGCCGCCACTGGGGCACACATGGGGCCTGGTGGGGGCATCCCTGCTGGTGCAAGTGGTGCAGTCCAGGGCCAGGGGCAGGAGGCAGCACAGGTCACCGTGGAGGGGCCTGTGCATGTCGCTGTCCCTGACCCTGTGAGTGCACCACCATGCACCAGCAGGGATGCCCCGTCCCAGGCCCGTCCGCAGGTAGAGGGGATGTCCATGTCACCTGACTCCCCTCCACCTGCGGACGTGGGAACCCCTGGCCGTGTGGAGAAGGTCCTGATTGGGGTCGCGATGCGCACGGCTGTGATTCGTGATGCCGTGCGTGCTTCCCAGGAGGAGCACGCACGTCATCACGAAGTGCACCGTGCCGACGTGGCCCAATTGGGATCGGCCATGTTCGGGGGTTTCCTGCATGTGTTGGCCAATCTGGCGGCCCTCTCCTCCTCTGTGCAGGCTATACACCAGTCGTTCTCCTTGCCGTCTTCCGGCCCAGATGCCACCAGGGCCCCCTGTGGACCTGCCCCGACCAATGCAGCCAGCTCGGTGGGGATCCCATCCCTGCCCAGTTGGGAGTCGGAGGTCCAGCAGGGGTGGACAACACAGCAACTGCACCCCAGCAGATGGAAGATGTGACAGCATCATCGGGCAGGGCACGTGCACGACGGCGTCGGTGGTTTCCATCAGCCTGGATGCCGTCGTGCTGGCAGAGGCAGTGGCGTCGGAGGCAGCAGCAGGCTCGACGTGGGAGGCATCATGGCTCGGGGCCATCAAGATCAGAGGGGCAGGCATCGGCCGGAGGGCAGGGCAACCCTGGGATGGTGGTGTCTTCCGTGTGGGAGCAGTTGGTCCAGCGGATAGGTGCGGAGCGGCAGCGGGCGGAAGAGGAGCGGCTCACCATGGTCAGGGCGGAGTTCTCCATGCGTCGGGCGTTGAGGCGGGCTGAGTGCCTCAAGGAAGCTCGCAGGGAGTTTGAGCTGGACATGGGGTTATCCCTGCGAGACCTCGGGGCCAGGACAGAGTCCCGCCTCCAGGACATCGACATGGAGTTCGATGATGCCCTGGCCAGCAACATCACCGAGTGAGCCGCAGGACTTGCCCGCTGCCTTTGTATATAGTTATTTAGTTAGTTAGTGTTAGGTTTCCTTTATTAATTTTTATTTTTTTGGACCGCTTGGACAATGGCCACTTTTTTGTATATATTATTTTCATTAGGTAGTAGTAGGTTTCATTTATGGTGTTGGGCTCATGGACCCTGGAATATTCGTGTATATAGTTTGCTTTTTGAAGAAACATTTTTTTTATTAATTATTGTGTTCACCATGAGGAAATGGTTTTTCATTATTTTCCTTCCACATGATATTGCTTTGGACAACATTTGTTTTTGGATTACTTTGTTTTTTTTATTTTTACATTTGTTCTCGGACATGGACCATTTATTTTGTTATCCCCATTGTTGTATGTTTGATTTGTTTACTTATTTTTCATCTTTAATACATGTTTTTTTAACTTTCACTTGTGGTATTTTCTCATTGGTTTCATACATGTCATGATATGGGTTTTGACATTCACTTGCACCCATTGTGTATGTGTGTGTGACGGACATGTGTTAATTTACAGACTTGCCATTGGGGTTGTATCATGTAATTGCATTCACTATGTGGGTGGATGCAATCCTTGCCTGGGTGTTTGTGCTGGGTATGCTGCCCATTACTGCCATGATTGAGTATCGTCAGGACCTGGGGGCAGGGGGACATGTGTGGGTGCCTGGTGGAGGCTGCCCCTGCACTGCTGGGGGATGGGGGTGGTGGGTGACATGGGTGGGGGCCTGCTGGCAGGTGCCCCACAGTGCTGGGGGGTGGGGGTGGTGGTAGACATGGGTGGGGGCCTGGTGGAGGATGCCCCTGCACTGCTGGGGGGTGGGGGTGGTGGGTGACATGGGTGGGGGCCTGGTGGAGGATGCCCCTGCACTGCTGGGGGGTGGGGGTGGTGGGTGACATGGGTGGGGGCCTGGTGGAGGATGCCCCTGGTGTCAGGGGGCGTGGGGGTGGTGGGTGACATGGGTGGGGGCCTGGTGGAGGATGCCCCTGCACTGCTGGGGGGTGGGGGTGGTGGGAGACATGGATGGGGGCCTGGTGGAGGGTGCCCCTGGTGGCTGGGGGGTGGGGGTGGTGGGTGACATGGGTGGGGGCCTGGTGGAGGATGCCCCTGCACTGCTGGGGGGTGGGTGTGGTGGGTGACATGGGTGGGGGCCTGCTGGCAGGTGCCCCACAGTGCTGGGGGGTGGGGGTGGTGGGAGACATGGGTGGGGGCCTGGTGGAGGCTGCCCCTGGTGGCTGGGGGGTGGGGGTGGTGGGTGACATGGGTGGGGGCCTGGTGGAGGATGCCCCTGCACTGCTGGGGGGTGGGGGTGGTGGGAGACATGGGTGGGGGCCTGGTGGAGGATGCCCCTGCACTGCTGGGGGGTGGGGGTGATAGGGGACATGAGTGGGGGCCTGGTGGAGGGTGCCCCTGCACTGCTGGGGGGTGGGGGTGATAGGGGACATGAGTGGGGGCCTGGTGGAGGATGCCCCTGCACTGCTGGGGGGTGGGGGTGATAGGGGACATGGGTGGGGGCCTGGTGGAGGGTGCCCCTGCACTGCTGGGGGGTGGGGGTGGTGGGAGACATGGATGGGGGCCTGGTGGAGGGTGCCCCTGGTGGCTGGGGGGGTGGGGGTGGTGGGAGACATGGATGGGGGCCTTGTGAAGGGTGCCCCTGGTGGCGGGAGGGGTGGGGGTGATAGGGGACATGAGTGGGGGCCTGGTGGAGGCTGCCCCTGCACTGCTGGGGGGTGGGGGTGGTGGGAGACATGGGTGGGGGCCTGGTGGAGGATGCCCCTGCACTGCTGGGGGGTGGGGGTGGTGGGTGACATGGGTGGGGGCCTGGTGGAGGATGCCCCTGCACTGCTGGGGGGTGGGGGTGGTGGGTGACATGGGTGGGGGCCTGGTGGAGGATGCCCCTGCACTGCTGGGGGGTGGGGGTGGTGGGTGACATGGGTGGGGGCCTGGTGGAGGATGCCCCTGCACTGCTGGGGGGTGGGGGTGGTGGGAGACATGGGTGGGGGCCTTGTGAAGGGTGCCCCTGCACTGCTGGGGGGTGGGGGTGATAGGGGACATGAGTGGGGGCCTGGTGGAGGGTGCCCCTGCACTGCTGGGGGGTGGGGGTGATAGGGGACATGGGTGGGGGCCTGGTGGAGGGTGCCCCTGCACTGCTGGGGGGTGGAGGTGGTGGGAGACATGGATGGGGGCCTGGTGGAGGGTGCCCCTGGTGGCTGGGGGGTGGGGGTGGTGGGAGACATGGATGGGGGCCTTGTGAAGGGTGCCCCTGGTGGCGGGGGGGGGTGGGGGTGATAGGGGACATGAGTGGGGGCCTGGTGGAGGCTGCCCCTGCACTGCTGGGGGGTGGGGGTGGTGGGAGACATGGGTGGGGGCCTGGTGGAGGATGCCCCTGCACTGCTGGGGGGTGGGGGTGGTGGGAGACATGGGTGGGGGCCTGGTGGAGGATGCCCCTGCACTGCTGGGGGGTGGGGGTGGTGGGAGACATGGGTGGGGGCCTGGTGGAGGCTGCCCCTGGTGGCTGGGGGGTGGGGGTGGTGGGAGACATGGGTGGGGGCCTGGTGGAGGATGCCCCTGCACTGCTGGGGGGTGGGGGTGGTGGGTGACATGGGTGGGGGCCTGGTGGAGGATGCCCCTGCACTGCTGGGGGGTGGGGGTGGTGGGTGACATGGGTGGGGGCCTGCTGGCAGGTGCCCCACAGTGCTGGGGGGTGGGGGTGGTGGGAGACATGGGTGGGGTCCTGGTGGAGGCTGCCCCTGGTGGCTGGGGGGTGGGGGTGGTGGGTGACATGGGTGGGGGCCTGGTGGAGGATGCCCCTGCACTGCTGGGGGGGTGGGGGTGGTGGGAGACATGGGTGGGGGCCTGGTGGAGGCTGCCCCTGGTGGCTGGGGGGTGGGGGTGGTGGGAGACATGGGTGGGGGCCTGGTGGAGGATGCCCCTGCACTGCTGGGGGGTGGGGGTGGTGGGTGACATGGGTGGGGGCCTGGTGGAGGCTGCCCCTGGTGGCTGGGGGGTGGGGGTGGTGGGAGACATGGGTGGGGGCCTGGTGGAGGATGCCCCTGCACTGCTGGGGGGTGGGGGTGGTGGGAGACATGGATGGGGGCCTGGTGGAGGGTGCCCCTGGTGGCTGGGGGGTGGGGGTGGTGGGAGACATGGATGGGGGCCTTGTGAAGGGTGCCCCTGGTGGTGGGGGGGTGGGGGTGATAGGGGACATGAGTGGGGGCCTGGTGGAGGCTGCCCCTGCACTGCTGGGGGGTGGGGGTGGTGGGAGACATGGGTGGGGGCCTGGTGGAGGATGCCCCTGCACTGCTGGGGGGTGGGGGTGGTGGGAGACATGGGTGGGGGCCTGGTGGAGGATGCCCCTGCACTGCTGGGGGGTGGGGGTGGTGGGAGACATGGGTGGGGGCCTGGTGGAGGCTGCCCCTGGTGGCTGGGGGGTGGGGGTGGTGGGAGACATGGGTGGGGGCCTGGTGGAGGATGCCCCTGCACTGCTGGGGGGTGGGGGTGGTGGGTGACATGGGTGGGGGCCTGGTGGAGGATGCCCCTGCACTGCTGGGGGGTGGGGGTGGTGGGAGACATGGGTGGGGGCCTGGTGGAGGATGCCCCTGCACTGCTGGGGGGTGGGGGTGGTGGGAGACATGGGTGGGGGCCTGGTGGAGGATGCCCCTGCACTGCTGGGGGGTGGGGGTGGTGGGTGACATGAGCAGGTGTGCAGGGTTGTCCCCTGTGGTGTGTGCTGCCTGCAGGGGCCGTGGAGGGTGTACAGGTAATACCTGGGAGCACACAGCCAAATCGCGTGTGGAACTTCCCGCGCACCCCTGAAATCCACGTACCCGGCCAAATCGCGTGTGTAACTTCCCGCGCACCCCTGAAATCCACGTACCCTGACAAATCACGTGTGGTACTTCCCGCGCACCCCTGAAATCCACGTACCCTGACTAATCGCGTGTGGAACTTCCCGCGCACCCCTGCAATCCACGTACCCTGCCTAATCGCGTGTGGAACTTCCCGCGCACCCCTGCAATCCACGTACCCGGCCAAATCGCGTGTGGTACTTCCCGCGCACCCCTGAAATCCACGTACCCGGCCAAATCGCGTGTGGTACTTCCCGCGCACCCCTGAAATCCACTCACACGGCCAAATCGCGTGTGGAACTTCCTGCGCACCCCTGCAATCCACGTACCCTGCCTAATCGCGTGTGGTACTTCCCGCGCACCCCTGAAATCCACGTACCCGGCCAAATCGCGTGTGGTACTTCCCGCGCACCCCTGAAATCCACGTACACGGCCAAATCGCGTGTGGAACTTCCCGCGCACCCCTGCAATCCACGTACCCTGCCTAATCGCGTGTGGAACTTCCCGCGCACCCCTGAAATCCACGTACACGGCCAAATCGCGTGTGGAACTTCCCGCGCACCCCTGTAATCCACGTACCCTGACTAATCGCGTGTGGAACTTCCCGCGCACCCCTGAAATCCACGTACCCGGCCAAATCGCGTGTGGAACTTCCCGCGCACCCCTGAAATCCACGTACCCTGCCTAATCGCGTGTGGAACTTCCCGCGCACCGCTGCAATCCACGTACCCTGCCTAATCGCGTGTGGAACTTCCCGCGCACCCCTGAAATCCACGTACCCGGCCAAATCGCGTGTGAAACTTCCCGCGCACCCCTGAAATCCACGTACCCTGCCTAATCGCGTGTGGAACTTCCCGCGCACCCCTGAAATCCACGTACCCGGCCAAATCGCGTGTGGAACTTCCCGCGCACCCCTGAAATCCACGTACCCTGCCTAATCGCGTGTGGAACTTCCCGCGCACCCCTGCAATCCACGTACCCTGCCTAATCGCGTGTGGTACTTCCCGCGCACCCCTGAAATCCACGTACCCGGCCAAATCGCGTGTGGAACTTCCCGCGCACCCCTGAAATCCACGTACCCTGCCTAATCGCGTGTGGAACTTCCCGCGCACCCCTGAAATCCACGTACCCGGCCATATCGCGTGTGGAACTTCCCGCGCACCCCTGCAATCCACGTACCCTGACAAATCGCGTGTGGTACTTCCCACGCACCCCTGTAATCCACGTACCCGGCCAATTCGCGTGTGAGACTTCCCGCGCACCCCGGTATACACGCACACGTTTTTTTTCTGTCAGCGCGTGTCTGTGTTTGTGGGTACCCCTTTGCACGTCATTTGTCCTGGAGGGCCACAGTATTGGGCATTCATCATGGCTGTATATAGGTGCTATTTGTTGGTGCACCTTTTGGTGCACATTTCTTCCAGGCGCAGAGACGCTACCGCCTGCTTTCTTGTGGCGGTCGTGTTTGTGCCTGTGCGCTGGTTTGAGCGTGCGCTTTTTTGCCCTATTCTATTCCATGAATACGTGTTGTAGGCGAGCGTGTGGGCGTTCCGCGCACTTGTACCATGTGCTTCCCCCGTGACGCCCACATTTTGGCAAGTTGTTCCCCATTCCGAGTGGTACGCCCCATGTTCCGCCTACTTTTGTTGCGTGCGCCGCGCTATGTGCGATTTTCGCTGTGGCCTGTGCGATTTTCGCTGTGACCTGGCGCACGCTGTTTGATGGCCTGTGCGCCAACGTGCGCCGCGCACTTTTTTATCGCACATCCGCTGGTTTTCTCGCGCACGGACTTCCATGAATCGACGTGCGCTGCTTTTCGTGCGATTTTCGCACTTGCACTGCGATTTTCGCTATTCCACTGCGAATCGCACGTTTTTGGCCACTTGCGCCGCGCTAATTATTCCATGAATCGGCCTGTCAAATTTTTTTTTCTCGACATTATGTCTTTCGACATAATGTTTTCGACTTTTTTGACTGCACACCCGTCTCCACGGTTGTATACTAATTGCCCTTTTCACAATTGACCTCGGGAGAATTGACCTCGATAGAATTGACCTAATTTAGAAGGTCAATTAGGACATATATGCGGGGGAAACCCCCCGCAAGCCTCCACCCAATCCAAAACCCCCCGCAACCCCCCACCCAATCCCCTTATATTATTTATAACCCAAAACCAACCCAATACATATATAAAATAACTAAAATAATATAAAGGTCAATTGTGCAGAAGGTCAATTGTAAAAGGTCAATTTGGGTAATACCCTCTCCACACACCCCTTCTCCAGACATCCCTTCCTCACACACCCCATCCCCACACATCCTCCTCTCACTCCCCACACACCCCATCCCCACACACCCTCCTCCCCCTTCCCACACACTCCATCAGCACCACCCTCCCCACACACCCCAAACACCCAAAGGTCACAAAGTCAAACACGATGGTGTCACTCCAAGAGTTATTTTTTCTGCCTCTTAGTCACAGGACTGCTGGATGGCCCAGGTATAGTGGAAATCTGCTGGGAACAGTGCCTTGGGCTGCCCTGCTGTGCGCTCAGAGGGGTGGTGATGGTAGAGGGTAGGTCAGACCCATGGGCTGCCAACTGCTCGAGGGTGACATGGAGGATGTGGGAGAGGGACTGAGCTATGGCCAAGATCCCCTCACTACCCTCGCTGACTCTTTGGGCCAGTGTGACCAGGGCAGCAGAGGTACATCCCTGGGCCCATGCGATGCTATGGCTGCTGGCCTGTATACATTCACGCAGCAGACTCAGCACGTTGAGCTACTGCTGCGCAAGTTCTGCCATTGCCCCAGGCCGGGTCGCCATTGCATGAAGCCACACATCCATGTCCAGAATTTTGGAAATGGGTAGGCAAGGAGGGCTGTGCAATGTTTCCCGGTTGAACGATGGGGTCGGGGTGGGGGGTGGTCCTCCTCCTCTTATGTGCTGTCACAGCCATGTTGGTGTGGTGGCTGTTTAACCCATGGTGGTTTGGAGGGCACAGGAGGGACAGTTGGGCCACTGACCACAGTTGTGGGTCTTCCGCCAGCTGGCGGTGGCACAGCTGGCAGTGGTGATTTTGCAGGAGGTGTTTGTGCTTGTGCAGGAGGAGGTGGTGCTGGCACAGGAGGTGGCTATGCTGGTGCACGAGGTGGCAGTGGTGCAGCCTTGCAAGGTTTGGGCACACGTGCTGAGCCTGACAACATTCCAGCCACGTCGTTGTCAACAGAGGATGTGCCTGTTGGGGTGAGATGAGCATGCTGTTAGACTTCTGAGAGTTACATCTGCAGGCTTGCATTACACTCACGCTACATTGTGTGTGTTCTGCTCTTGTCATGATGTTTGTTTGCTCTGTTTGCTCCGATGTGTGCTTCTACAAGTGGGTGCTGGGAGTGCACATTGATTGTTGGTCTGCCAAGGTGGCTTGTTGTTGTGTTATGGTGGGCCTATGATTCCTGTCGTGTTCTCTCTTGGCACTCATGGGCGCTCATCATGTGTACATGTGTGGGGAAGAGCATTTTGGCTAATGTGCTTGTGTATAACTACATCTGCCCGCAACCCCTGGCATGTGTGTGTGATTGGTCCATTTGCTGTGAATGACACGTGTTAGACCTGTTCCCTTGCCCACTTTGTGTTTCTGTGCCTGGGGATGCATTTATGTTCACTCACAATTGGCATTTACATGGGGTGTGTGATGTACTTACCATTATCGCCTTGGGTCCCAGCTCCAGCCTCTTCTGCCCCAATTCCCTCGATGCCCTCCATGTCCAAGATGGAGCTGCACGTCTCCTCCCGGGACATCAGGGTCAGGGATGCCACCATCCCTCCTCCTGTGGCAGCAGATTCCCGCCTATGGGTGGCCAGGGTGTTACAGACCCTCAGCCGCAGGCTAGCCCAGGGCTTGTGAAAGTCATGTAGCATGCATGGGACGGTCCCCACAGTTGTCACATTGTCAGCCACCTCCTGGCAGATGGCTGTCTTCTTCCTCTGGCTGGTCCTGAGATTGTCAGCCCCGAATAGGACATCTGCATTTGTCACTACATTGTCTGTTAGGGCAGTGTGCTCCGGCTCCGTGAAACTCAGCTTGCAGAGCCGGACCTCTGGGATGCAAGATTTGGCACTTCCTGCCATGTATGCACTCTCAGGATGGCACCAGAAGTGGGTGGTTTTAAGTGGATTGTGCTTTCCATTTCTGGATGATGCTATTTCCGGTGCCGGTAATTCCGGCATCAGAAATACTGGTGCCAGTGATTCCGGCAGTTTGGGTGCCGGTGTTGTTGTTTCTGGAAAATTCCTGCAGGAAACACTGGCATTTTTGTGTCGATGTCTGTAATTCCAGCATATCAGTACTTCCGTTTCTGGCAGGGGGAATGAGCACGCCCGCAGACTTACCAGCATTTTTCCAGTAAAATGTGTAATGAGGGCCATTGCTATTATAATGAGTGCTGAGGGCTGCCTGGGGTGCAGAAACATTGTCAATGTAGCAAGAGCTAGCCTGTGGTGCAGAGACATTCTTGGTATAAGGAGAGGTGGTCTGAGATGCATAGTCATTCCCAGGAGTGGAAGAGCTGGCCTAGGAGGCAGAGACAATCTCTGTATAAGAAAAGCTAGTCTGGGATACGGACACATTGTCATTATAAGGAGGGCTGGCTTGGGGTGCAAAAACCTTCTCAATGTAGGAAGAGCTAGCCTGGGGTGCAGTGACTTTCTCAGTATAAGGAGAGGTGGCCTGGGATGTGGAGATAGTATTGTTATAAGGAGAGCTGGCCTGGGATGTATAAGAGGAGCTGGCCGAGGATGCAGAGACTTTCTTGGTATAGGAAGAGGTGGTCTGGAACGTGCAGATATTCTCATCAGAAGGAGAGCTAGCCTGGAATACTGAGACATTTTCAGCATATGGAGAGCAGGGCTGGGATGAAGAGATACTTGCAGCGTGAAGTGAGCTGGCCTGGAATGTGGAGATAGAATTTCTCAGTATAAGGTGAGTTGGCATGAGATGGAGAGACATTCTCAGTAACAGGAGAGATTGCCTGGGATGCTGAGTCATTCTTAGAATAAGGAGAGCTGGCCGGGATGCAGTGTCATTATCTGTATAGGTAGAACTGTCCTGGCATGCAGAGACTTTCTTGGTATAAGAAGAGGTGGTCTGGAACATGCAGATATTCTCATCAGAAGGAGAGCTAGCCTGGAATGCTGAGACATTTTCAATATATGGAGAGCAGGGCTGGGATGCAGAGATACTTGCAGTTTGAAGTGAGCTGTCCTGGAATGTGGAGACAGAATTTCTCAACATAAGGTGAGCTGGCCTGGGATGGAGAGACATTCTCAGTAAAAGGAGAGATTGCCTGGGATGCTGAGTCATTCTCAGTATAAGGAGAGCTGGCTTGGGATGCAGAGTCATTCTCTGTATAAGTAGAGTTTGCCTGGGTCGCCGAGTCATTCGTAGAATAAGTAGAGCTAACCTGTGATGCAGAGACATTCTTCGTCTAAGGACAGGTGGCTCCGAATATGCAGAGATTCTCAGTCTAATGATAGGTGGCCTGGGCTGCAGAGACTTTCTTCGTATAAGGAGAGGTGGCCTGGGATGCAAAGACATTCTTCGTATAAGGAGAGGTGGCCTGGGATGCAGAGATATTCTTCGTATAAGGAGAGGTGGCCCCGAATATGCACAGATTCTCAGTCTAAGGAGAGATGGCCTGGGATGCAGAGATATTCTCTGTATGAGTAGAGATTGCATGGGATGCCGAGTCATTCGTAGAATAAGTAGAGCTAACCTGTGACGCAGAGACATTCTTCGTATAAGGAGAGGTGGCCTGGGATGCAAAGACATTCTTCGTATAAGGAGAGGTGGCCTGGGATGCAGAGATATTCCCTGTATGAGTAGAGATTGCCTGGGATGCCGAGTCATTCGTAGAATAAGTAGAGCTAACCTGTGACGCAGAGACATTCTTCGTATAAGGAGAGGTGGCCCCGAATATGCACAGGTTCTCAGTCTAAGGAGAGGTGGCCTGGGATGCAGAGATATTCTCTGTATGAGTAGAGATTAACTGGGATGCAGAGTCACGTCATTCTTAGAATAAGTAGAGCTAACCTGTGACGCAGAGACATTCTTCGTATAAGGAGAGGTGGCCTGGGATGCAAAGACATTCTTCGTATAAGGAGAGGTGGCCTGGGATGCAGAGATATTCTCTGTATGAGTAGAGATTAACTGGGATGCAGAGTCACGTCATTCTTAGAATAAGTAGAGCTAACCTGTGACGCAGAGACATTCTTCGTATAAGGAGAGGTGGCCTAGGATGCAAAGACATTCTTCGTATAAGGAGAGGTGGCCTGGGATGCAGAGATATTCCCTGTATGAGTAGAGATTGCCTGGGATGCCGAGTCATTCGTAGAATAAGTAGAGCTAACCTGTGACGCAGAGACATTCTTCGTATAAGGAGAGGTGGCTTGGAATGTGCAGAGATTCTCAGTGTAAGGAGAGGTGGCCTGGGATGCAGAGTCATTCTCTGTATAAGTAGAGATTAACTGGGATGCAGAGTCACGTCATTCTTAGAATAAGTAGAGCTAACCTGTGATGCAGAGACATTCTTCGTATAGGGAGAGGTGGCCTGGAATGTGCAGAGATTCTAAGTGTAAGGAGAGGTGGCCTGGAATGTGCAGATTCTCAGTGTAACGGGGGCGGGGCGGGGGGTGGCCTGGGATGCTGAGACTTGCTCAGTATAAGGAGAGATAGCCTTTGATGCAGGGACATTGTTCGGATATATAAGGAGAGGTGGCCTGGAATGTACAGAGATTCTCAGTGTAAGGGGAGGTGGCCTGGGATGCAGAGTCATTCTCGGCATAAGGATAGATAGGCTGTGATGCAGGGACATTCTTGGGATATAGAAGGAGAGGTGGCCTGGAATGTGCAGAGATTCTCAGTGTAAGGGGAGGTGGCCTGGGATGCAGAGTCATTCTCGGCATAAGGATAGATAGGCTGTGATGCAGGGACATTCTTCGGATATATAAGGAGAGGTGGCCTGGAATGTACAGAGATTCTCAGTGTAAGGGGAGGTGGCCTGGGATGCAGAGTCATTCTCGGCATAAGGATAGATAGGCTGTGATGCAGGGACATTCTTCGGATATAGAAGGAGAGGTGGCCTGGAATGTGCAGAGATTCTCAGTGTAAGGGGAGGTGGCCTGGGATGCAGAGTCATTCTCAGCATAATGAGAGATAGCCTGTGATGCAGGGACATTCTCAGCATAAGGTGAGCTTGCCTCGGGTGTAGAGATGTCAATTCTCGGTATAAGGCAGCATGAGATAGGAAGCTGCCTAGTCTTCCAGGGCAATAGGAAAGCTCGTTTTGGGGAGCAGACTGATTACCCTGTCTAGATAGTAGGCCAGCATGGGAATGTATGCCCAAGACTGTCAGCTAGTTTCGGGGTCACCGGCTCTTCCCTTGGTCGGTGGTCTCTCATTTCTTAGAAGAATTCTAAAACCCCAAAGCTGTGAAGTGCCGTGTGTCCTACTGGGTCCGGCCAGGTGGGTCTATTGTCAACACTGGACCACAACACAGTTTACCCACCAGAGGAGTGCCGCACCCAGACGGTGACTATTTCTTTAAGGACTTTACCGGCGCACACTTATTCAGACAGGTGCACACATATATGAGAGGCTCTTTTCTTTCGCTGACTGCTCCAAACACCACTGGATTCCAGAATCTATCGATACCTGAGAACAGTGCAACCTCACATCTAATCACTCACACGCAAATAGATGCAGGGGCACACACACATAGACAAATACAAAAGACCCTGCAATGCTGTTCACCAGCAGGGCATTTTCTAGACAATAATGCATCCGAGGCGAAACTCTAGAATGCACCCCCTCGCCGGCATTCTTGCTCCCATACGGCACACAGACCTGCCAGCGTGAACCTGTCCAGTCGAGAGGTGTTTCTGCAGGCCTGTTTTCTTCTTTGAATTCTGGGACTTTTAGTCCTCGATTTATAACAGAGAAATCCTGGAGTACAAGCCCCAAAAATGAAAGAAACTACAAGGACTGGACTTCCATGTCCTAAACAGAACTGGGTATTTTTTCGATGATTTTTTTTCCCCAAAACGTTTTTATGAAAAAAGGCATCAAAAATTGTTTTTGATGGGGATCCCACCGAGCCCCTCCCTCCCCTATTATTTACTCCCTTCACCCACCCTACCCCTTGTATCCTCTTACACCCCTCCTACGCCACCCACCCCTTGTGTTTTTCGGTGTGTTCTTTCATCGAAAAATGTTCTGCTAAAAACTAATCGTAACATATACTGGCGAGGAAACAACGTCGTACCATCATGATGTCACATGATGTGAGCAGTTAGGACAATGTCAAATGGGCTGAGTACATGGGCATATATCGGCAAAACCTGGCATACGGTGAGAGTGAGTATATGATGCCAATATGTCAAAAATGGCATGCGCACATGGGCTTATGATAGCAATAGCTGTCTAATGGAGGAAGTGCTTGGGCATATCATGCCAGCAACCTGGCACACCCAATTGCTGGAATTTGATGCAAGTGCACGGGCAAATTATTGAAATGTCTAGCAAACTGGCCATTGCTGCCATCCGATGTCCAAACCTGGCAGTTTCTACGAGCACCTGGCAATGTTGTGAGCACCGTCCTTTATGATGGTGATATGTGTAATATGAAGCTAGTATATGAACATACAACATATTCTGGTACCCTGGGCAAATCAAGTGGCACCCTGGCAATGCGATGTCAATACATAGCAATGAAGAAACTAGTGATCAGTCAAAAACACTGACTACCTCAACGCTTGTTCCCTGCCTGTGTGCGGGATGCTTTTCACAAAAAAAGCACACGTGCATAATATTGCCTTCCTACGCCTATAACACCAAACAGTGTCAGGTGTCCTGTTAACACAATCCGCTCTAACCCGTTACCGTGTGTTTTCCAACTCCTGGCCACTTTGCCAAACACTTGAAGAACAGCAATAAACATACCGGGTAGAAATATGCTGTTACCAATGTAGGCGCTAGTGTGTTGCCCCTGTGTCCCGGTAAAAAGCACAGGTTGGAATACAGTTTTATCGGCGCACACCTAAAATCAACAATTCTTCAGAAATATTGTATTACGTTATACAGAAAGATTTGGGTGCAGGGGAGGAATACCGGCCAAAATAGTGTAGACGCTTTAGACACTCCCGTCCCCTGCACACCACAAATTCTGAACAAGAGCCACATGATTTCACACAACTTATGCGAAAGACTGTTATTACACTGTGCATGTCTGAGTGATGAACTTCTAATTATGTACATATGGGGTAAAGCAATGCACCTGAGCACCGTTGTTGCTAGGTCTGGAATAGGCCCGGGGCTAGGCTAATGTCGAGGCTGTCGGGACGCAGGGCTGTAACCCCCTGAGCCCCTCCCCCACACAGCAACGCCTCTGCAGCCGAGGTGAAGGTTGCCTTGTGACGAACTGAACATCAGTGAGTTGCACAGCTGTATCACATGAAATCTGCACCTCGTGTCGTTTTTGTTTTTTTGTATACCTACAGAAGTCCACTCCTGAAGAAGTGGTACAGCACCAGAAACGCGTAGAATTTCACCACTGTAAAAGAAGCCCGTAAGATTGTTGTATAGGCTCAACATGTTTTGGTGTTTGTGATTTTTTACATGTTACATTTTGCAGATTTTGTGAAATCATGTGGCTGTTGTTCAGCATTTGTGGTGTGCAGGGGACGGCAGTGTGTAAAGTTTGGACACTATTTTGTTGTATAAAAAGCGTAGGTTGGCCATGTGTTATGTCACCAGGACACCTATTTTAGAGTAAAGTCACGGCTTTTGTTCAGCAAACCAATGCATTCTGTGATACGTAGTCACGTTGCTTTCAATTGTACCATTGTGCCAGGAAACAATGAGTTAACAAAATAGTACGTTCTAAGGAATCTGGGGAGGATAGCTCAGAGGGCAACGTGCTCGCCTTGGAAGCAAGACAGAAGGAGCAACACAGGTTCGATCCCCGGGTCTGCGCTTAGAAGCCCGTTCTAAATAACCTATCATATCATAAAAGTACTCATTTGAGATCCCTAAAAAATGCAAACCCAATAAAATGAGGCCAGAAATGTGCTATATGAGCCTACCCACTCCCAACCATCTTCTTCTTCATTTAAACGGAAAACATCTGTTTAGCCCTTCCTTCTGGCAGAGCAGTGACAGATCATCAGACACTAGGGCTCCTGTCTCAGACCATAGCCCCTCCAGGTAGCACTGACTCCAGCCTCGCCAGCCACATGTATCCATTTGTGAGAGAATCCGCTCGCAGGGTGCACCTTTCTGCAGCCATTGTGGGAAGGGGCGGGCTCCTCTCCTGGGACCTCGATCATAGTCGTTACCTCACAGCGCCGACCACATTCTAAATCACTCCCCGACTCCTTTCACTCTCACGTCACGTCCTCGTTTATTTTTGCACCTCAACCACTCGTCTGCTGTATCCCCCATCCTCCGCCCTTCTCTCTTTCCTACCTGTATGCATACAACATGTAACATGATATAACTGGGGCTTGCAAAGCGCACCCTCTCCCACTCAAGAGCGCACGGCGCTTGGCCTGAGATCCAATTCTAACCTGAGCCTGACCCCCCTGCCCCCATCTGACACTCGCCTGTTGTGATTGCCTTTAATGGGCTGCCAACCTGTCCCTGTAACTCCTAGACCTCCTAGCGTGGCTCTAATTTACTCCTGTATTCCTCCAGACTCCAGACAGTGCGTGGCCCTTTACTCTGACCTAGCCTGTATCTCTGACCGGGGCTTGACTTCTGTTCCCTTAAACCGACTTAATCGTGTCTCTCTACTCTGTTATCCGAAAGGTGGTCGTCTCTATATCGCAGTCCCTGTATCATAAAGGTATGCTTTGACAGTCTCTGCGCCCCTTAATCTAGTGCCGCTTTGCAGGCGTTTTTCTTAACCTGATTTTAATCTGTTTGCGAGCCTGACTCGACGCTTTGCCTCTGCCCGTCTCTCAGTCTGTCTGTACGCGCCTCTCAAATTCTCCAGTGTGTGCGCCCTTCGCGTAATCTCTCCTTAATCCACGCTCCTAGTCTGCCCCCATCTGTCTCTACTCGCCTCGGCTCATACCAGTCCGTCCCCAAAATCGCCAGTATCCGCAGCATCGCACCCTCCACTGGCATTTGGCTTTTGGGTGAGGCTGGAGGTGTGTGGGGTGCGCTGTCCCAGGTGCTGAAACCCTCCCCGAGCTGTCCGTGGTGCTGAAACCATCCCGGAGCGCAGCGCGCAGGGCCAGCTCAATGGATGTGCTGGGTCCGAGAACACTGGCAGGATCCAGGATGCAAGGGGTAGGATTCAGGTAATGCTAGGAAGGTTGAAATTGGGGTCCACCCGAGCCACAGTAGACGGGAACCAACCAGCGAACACTAGGCGGGAACCGGGGAACACAGTCTACTGGGCAGGAGTCCGGTCGCGCTGAGAGGATCTACATTGCACAAGCCATGATGCCGAGAGCACGCGACACTCAAGGGACAGGGTCCATTGTGCAGATTGATGGACCCGCTTGGCACCGGACGGCGCAAAGGCAGCGCTGGGTAGAACACTGCACACAAGCGACACGCGGACAATCCGATGGGCGCCCCATGAATCGCTCAGGAGAGAGCACAGAACCCAGAGCTGCGAGGAACTCTGCAGGGCCGGGTACATGGAATCCGGCGGGGGCCTCGAGTGGTACCAGATAATCCCACCCACTTTCCTGGAAACAGACTCTGCCTGACCAGCATCGCCCCCTAGACAGACTGCTTCCTCTGCAGGCTGCCCGGGCGAAGACCACTGCCATCCCCTCTGTGTAGGGCAGCGCATGCAGATAGGGGGTGACTGTGGAAAAGGGGGGTCTCCTTGGAACGCTTCTTCATTGCTGCGCCCCTCAGGAGCGTGCCCAGGCAGAGATCCCTGTCAGCCTCTCTGCATGGGGGCAGAGCAGGCAGGGGGGTGACTGTAGAAGAGGGGTGCCCTCGAAAACAGGCAGTGCACCTTTACTGCCTCCACGAACACCCCAGGGACCCATCAGCTGTCTGTCCAGACAGAGGTCACTGCTCCTACCATCTCCGAAAAGGGGCCGTGACTGGGGAAGAATAGGGTACACCTTAGAAACACACTGCCTCTTCATACCCTTTGCTACACACACTGCTTCCCCGCCGCCCTCATGCTCCACGCTCACACACTGCTTCCCCACTGCTCTCATGCTCCTTGCTCACACACTGCTCATGCTCCATGCTCACACACTGCTTTGGGCTTACTGCACAAAACACCCAGACTCGCTTGTAGTGGAAAAGGTTGCTTTCATGTGACAGGCCAAAGCTCACAAATCACGGCTAACCTGGCCCCTGGCCTTACAGACTAACACATCTGTTTTTAACAACTTGCCAAATAAATTAATAATTAAACATTTCAATTCGTCCCTAAAAATTAAATAAATAAGTCAGTTTAAATTCCTCCCTACCTATCCCTTGATCCCTACTGTCTCCTTACCATCTTCTCCAGCCTTCCTTCCTGCTTTCTCCCATCTTCTCCCCTGGGCCATGCCCCTCCATCTTCAATACCTGTTCCCCCTCTTTGCACCCCCTGGGTAGCCCGTTCGTGCAAACAGCACCACCCCCATCCTTTCCCGCACTATACCCCGATTGTGCTTCCCCCCTCATCCAAAGGGACCATGCCCCCGTCCTCAAACACTTCATACCCCTTCAACTCCCCTCTACACCATTCTCCTCCTTCCTATGACCTGCAGCCAGGCTGACCTGTCACATCAGCAACAAAACCCTACAACATAACTTCCCCAACTAATGCCCCAGCCTGTCACACTAAAACTACCAGCCCCCTGCCCCCACAGGCCCTTATAACCTCCTGCCGAAAGCCCAGATACCCCATATGGGGGAAAAACAGACAATCCCAATAAAAAACCTCCTCTCCCAGCAATTCACACCCTTACAATGCCCTAATAAAGAGGGTGGACGCTCGTCCTCAACCGTCGCCTGCTCTCGAACCTTCCCTGCCCCCTTAATGCCCCCGGCGGCGCACTATGCGCACAAGCTGGCCTGCGCAGCACCCAAAACAACCCCAGGGGGAAACGCTTCGCGTTCCCCCCCTGTGCCCCCCTTCCCCACTGCCCTCATGCTCTGCCCTCACACACTGCGTCCCCACTGCCTCATGCTCTGCCCTCACGCACTGCGTCCCCGCTGCCTCATGCTCCGCCCTCACGCATTGCTTTCCCACTGCCCTCATGCTCCGCGCTCCTACACTGCTTCCCTGGTTCCCTCCTGCTCCGCACTCACACACTGCTTCCCCCTCACGCACTGCGTCCCCGCTGCCTCATGCTCCGCCCTCACGCATTGCTTTCCCACTGCCCTCATGCTCCGCGCTCCTACACTGCTTCCCTGGTTCACTCCTGCTCCGCACTCACACACTGCTTCCCCCTCACACACTGCTTCCCCGCTGCTCTCATGCTCCACGCTCACACACTGCCTCTTCACTGCCCACAAAACACTGAGCAAAGCCAGCACTGCGTGGCGCAGACACTTCAAACCGGGAGAGGGCTTGGAAGAGAGGGGTCTGTGTGACACAGGGACCGTTTCACCACTGCCCCCCCCCCCCCGGAAACAGCGAAGGCACTGCCATCATACAGTCTGTCCGGATAGATATCACGGCCATCATACAGTCTGTCCGGAGGGATGTCACTGCCATCATACAGTCTGTCCGGATAGATATCACTGCCATCATACAGTCTGTCCGGAAGGATGTCACTGCCATCATACAGTCTGTCCGGATAGATATCACGGCCATCATACAGTCTGTCCGGAGGGATGTCACTGCCATCATACAGTCTGTCCGGATAGATATCACTGCCATCATACAGTCTGTCCGGAAGGATGTCACTGCCATCATACAGTCTGTCCGGATAGATATCACGGCCATCATACAGTCTGTCCGGAGGGATGTCACTGCCATCATACAGTCTGTCCGGATAGATATCACTGCCATCATACAGTCTGTCCGGAAGGATGTCACTGCCATCATACAGTCTGTCCGGATAGATATCACTGCCATCATACAGTCAGTCCGGAAGGATGTCACTGCCATCATACAGTCTGTCCGGATAGATATCACTGCCATCATCTCTGTATGGGGCAGAGCCTGCCGAGACTCAGTGACAGTGCGGGGGTCGGTAGTGCGGCTGGCTTCTTAGAAACCACACTGCTTGTTCGCTATCTCCACAGACCGAGCGAAGGTAGACCCCCACCGCCCCCTCCCTCCCCTCCCTCTTCAGTGTCCGTCCGATCAGCTACTAATGCGATCACCTGTGTGTAAGGCAGACACTGCACACTGGGAACTACTGGGAACGGGGGAAAGTCTACTCGGAACTTACACCACATCTTCACTGCGCGCACACGCGTTGCTCCAGCAACACTCAGGACAAGGCTGTGTGCTGACAGACATCACACCCCTAGCGTGTCCGCATGGGGTAGTCCCCGCAGACTGGGAGGAACGGGGGTCGAGGCGAGGGTGCCCCCTTAAAGCACACACTGCTTCATTGCTGGCACTCCCCCAATGCAGACACAGTGGCCAGCCGGTCCTTTCTACTGTGCCCGGAAAGAGGCTAGTGCCAGGGGGAACGCAGCCTGCAAGCAGTGGGGAACTCAAGAGGACGCAGCGAAGGCCCCCCCCCTACACACACCCCAAACCTCCTCACTGCTCCACCGCGCAGTTCCTTACCTTGAGAGCACAAGAGCATCAGAAGCAGGCATCCTGCAGGCACCATTACGGCGGCGTGGCAGCACCTGGCCATAAATATGCCAGCGATGACGGGAGCAGCAGAGCAGGGAGGACAGATGAGATGTGAGCCCGGCTGAGATGCGGTGTCTGGTGGGTGGTCGTGGCGCTGGCGACCCCGGCGAGGCTCTGCGTCTGCAGCCCGGTTGGAAGATGCTGTGCTGCGGTCCAGGCGGGGAGCAGGGGGTTTAAATACCATGCGAGCTGCGGAGGATGTGATGTCAGCCGCAGGTCCTCCCCATTGGATCCCACCTGCCCTTCAGCATCTCCCAATCACCTCCCCACTCCTGATGTCACACGCGAGGGGCGGAGGGGACGGGGGAGGTCCGCGGTTTCTCAAGGACTACTTGACTTTCTGCCGTTTGCCATGTTCTGTCTCTGCTCCTTCATGCCAGGGCTGCCAAGAAAGGATGGGTTCAAGCGGCATTGGAATGGAGATGGGGCAACGCAGCGCAAATCACGAGTCTAGTATTAGTACACACACCCAGCTCTGCCAGTGCACCCAGTACTGCGACTCAAAGACAGCTGTGCTGGTGCACCTCAATCCAAACCTGCATTCCTCAATGTGATTCCAGTACTGGGACCCATAGACAGCTCTGCCAGTGCACCTCAGTCCAGACCTGCATTCCCCCGCCGTGACGGTGGTGCTGAGACACACTGATCTGCCAGTACACCCCCATCTAGATACGAATCCCTTTCTATGATTCCAGTACTGGGACTCACATACAGCTCTGCTAGTGTCCCTCAATCCAGACCTGCATTCCTCACTGTGGAGCTCGGCCAGTGCTCCTTAATCGAGACCCGCATTCCCTCGCCTGTGCACCCCAATTTAGATCTGAATGCCTCACTGCGGTTCCAGTAATGGGGCTCACAGAGAGCTCTGGCAGTGCACTTCAATCCGGTCCTGCATTCCCCCACCGCGACTGTGGTGCTGAGACTCACATACAGAGCTCTGCCAGTGCACCTCAATCCGGTCCTGCATTCCCCCACCGCGACTGTGGTGCTGAGACTCACATACAGAGCTCTGCCAGTGCACCTCAATCCAGTCCTGCATTCCCCCACCGTGACTGTGGTGCTGAGACTCACATACAGAGCTCTGCCAGTGCACATCAATCCGGTCCTGCATCCCCCACCATGACTGTGGTGCTGAGACTCACATACAGAGCTCTGCCAGTGCACCTCAATCCGGCCCTGCATCCCCCCCACCGTGACTGTAGTGCTGAGACTCACATACAGCTCTGCTAGTGCACCTCAATCCAAAGCTGCATCCCTCACTGTGATTCCAGTACTGGGACCAATAGACAGCTCTGCCAGTGCCCCTCAGTCCAAACCTGCATTCCCTCGCCGTGACTGTGATGCTGAAACTACGGCACACATCTGCCCGTGCACCCCAATTTAGATCGGAATGCCTCACTGCGATTCCAGTATTGGGATTCACAGGCAGCTCTGCCAGTGCACCTCAATCCGGCCCTGCATTTCCCCACCGTGACTGTGGTGCTGAGACTCACATACAGAGCTCTGCCAGTGCACCTCAATCCGGTCCTGCATTCCCCCACAGTGACCGTGGTGCTGAGACTCACATACAGAGCTCTGCCAGTGCACCTCAATCCGGTCCTGCATTCCCCCACAGTGACCGTGGTGCTGAGACCTACACAGCTATGCCAGTGCACCTCAGTCCGGTCCTGCATCCCCACCGGGATTGTAGTGCTGAGACACACACAGCTCTGCCAGTGCACCTCATTCTAGATCTGCCTCCTTCGCTGTGATTCCAGTACTGGGACCCATGGACAGCTCTGCCACTACATAAAACACCAAATGCAAGACTTCCGCTGTTTTGCTTCTCTTCCCCCGCCCGTGACCCCGGGTTTACAGCACCCTTGTCTCTGTAAAGAATTAAGATGTGTTCTGCTTCTATTTTCTGCAATGGGCACGTTTCTGCAGGTGTGACGATGCACCGTAAGAATGCACCGGCATCAATGGTGACATTTACTGTAGCCGTGCCAAGGGCCATTTCACATTACCCACTGTACCCACTGGATGCCCCAGAGGCCCACTAACCCACCTCAGTGGCGCAGAGCCCTGTGCCAGCTGCCAACGGATGCTGGTGCCCCAGGGAACTAGACCATGTCAAAAGACACCCCCCTTGGCCCCGACGACAACTGGGACCATGCAAAAGCGTGCCTGTGCCCATCATATCCTGGACCATCCGAAAATATGTTACTTTACTGATATTAGAGCAAGGGGTACTCTTCCTCCCCATAGTATGAGATGTCCATGTAGATTTAAGAGCAAGCATTTTCTAAGAGTTAGGATGAACTCTTACCCTACCAAGGAAATCATTCAGGCTAGGAAGCCACCGGATGGATCAAAGAGTCTACATTTGTAGACTGTGTGACTCTGATCAAGAGAAGTTAAGACATTTGATAATAATGTGTCCAGGTGCAAAAGATCTCCGTTCTAAATGGCTGGCAAAGCACTTTAAGATATATTCAGCCATGTCGGATGAGGAGGGGTGCAGGAGACTAATGTCGAGCACTCAAACCTGCCTAACTTTAGCCTTGCTGGCCTTTTTGAAGGAACTTTTGAGCAAATTGAACCTCCTCTGATTAAGCCACCGAAAGATGGGTTGGCCACTAAAGGGGAAGCGGCTGGCTCATAATAAGGGCACTTGGCTTGGCAGTTGCAGCCAAAAGTCGGCTGACGGAGATCTGATTTGTGCTGTTCTGATTTGACATGTTTTGATTTGATTTGACCTGATTTGATCTTATTTTATTTGATGTATATGTATTTTGTATGGTGTAGTAAAGCTAAGGTTTCAGTCTTTTTAGCCAATTGCTTAATAAAAAAAACAAAAAAAAATGCTATCTTCTCTCTACCTGGCAGCATCTATAAAATGCGTGTGTCCCTTACCCCTGAGACCATCCAAGCAAACCACCCAAAAGACACTTCCACCATTAATTTATTGGGTATTTATAATGTGACTATACACAATTGGGCCTCATTACGAGTTTGCCGGTCCGGATACAACGGTACTGGTAAACTTACGGGTACCGTTGTATCCAGACCGGCAAACTCTGAGTTGTGCTCGTGGGTGCTTTTCATTCCACCAGGTCTGGCCTGGCGGAATGAAAGGCACCCGCGAGCACAGCTTGCCGGTAGCACCGGCACGGTTATGAACCGTGCCGGTGCTACAGGCATCCCCATTCCCATTGAGCCCTATGGGGCTGAAATGGGGATCACCAAATTCCGGCACCCGCAAAAGGGCAATTACTGGGTCCAGCGGGGCCGGAATACCCCGGTAATTGCCCATTTGCGGATGCCGGACTTTCATGCAAGTTTGAAGGTAGCTACCTCCGACCTTGTAATGAGGCCCAAAGTGTTTCGAGGTTCAATTAGGAATCCCTAAAAGGGTGTGTACACCGTCCTCAGGCATTCCTCAGCCCTATGTTTAGGGTCTGAGGATATCTGTATAAACCCAGGTACACAGGAATCCCACTAGCTTTCTTTGGTTAATCTGCGGTAGCTGTGGTCAAGTGATCGAGGCTAGCTCTTAGGGGGGCAGTGGGGTGCATAAGAAGTTAGTGCACACAATCCAGAAGGGGTTCTGCCCCTAACAACTGCGCTCATTGCAACATGTGCAATGACATCACAAGTCAATGCACCGGTGGGAACACACGCAATTGGCTATCAATTATTAAGTACAATGTATAAATAACGTTCATTGTTCTTCAAGTAATCATAATCTGAAGAATGAAGACAAATCATTTAATTCTTGAATAATTTAAAACAAGAGCTCAGCCAGTCGACACGTGTTTCGACCAATGAGTCATTCTCAGGGCAAACATATGCTAGTCAGAACTCAGCTCTCAAGTAGAACAAAACCGTAAATGTAGCTGTGGTTGTAACTTCATAAATTGTCGCTACGTTGCACGTAACCTTGAAATTTGCCAACCCAAATGGTTACTGCGATTAATGTGGATGTAGAACCTTTATTGCGCTCTGCACGTGCTCATGCCCTCGATGTGCAGATTACGGCATTCTGTCAGGACCCGTAAACTAAAATCCCTAAACGGTCACCCCTCACGTTAATCCAAGGGAGGTCTCCTACTCAGAAAAGGAGGGTGAAGACTATAATATACCACACACTAGAGTAGGTAGCAAGCCCTCACCCTACCGGACACCTTAAATCTGTGAGATTACTTTATATCGGGAATCAATCCCATAGGCGCTCTCTCTTTCACATCACTCTTATATTGTAAATTCTGCAAATCTCTCAAACATTGTATATAACACACACCATGTATTCAAACAATGTATTACTCTTAGTACACATTTAAAATGCATAACAATACGATTCTACAAATGGATCATCTCAGTGCAAAATGCAATAAAGTGCTGCAAAATACCATAAAGTGCACAATGCATGAAAAGTTCAAAAAGATAAAGTGCAACAGTATTTCAATAGACTGCGTGAGGATGTAGTATGGAAATGTCTTACTGTCAAGCTATACACTCAACAACGCTTTGACTCACAGTCACCTAATGATCACATGAAAGACCTACACAAAAGTTGTATGGTACGTAGACACTCAAATCTAACATACACATTGTTTGAATACATGGTGTGTTTTATATATAATGTTTGTGAGATTTGCAGAACTTACATTGTAAGAGTGATGTGAAAAAAAGAGCGCCTGTGGGATTGATTTCCGATATAAAGTCATCTCACAGACTTAAGGTGTCCTTTTGAGGCAGGGTGAGGGCTGGGCTACCTACTCTAGTGTGAGGACCTGGAAACTGACATCAAGAATGAAATGATTTAAATTCATTTTTCAGATTGTGATTACTTGAACAGTTAAAGTTATTTATGTCTTGTACATTAAATTGTAGTTAATTGATTTTCAATTGCATGTGTTCGCATTGGTGTGTTAACTTGTGATTTAATTTTACATGTTGCCATGAGCGCAGTTGTTAGAAACAGAAACCCTTCTGTTTTGTGTGAACAAATTAGGACTGGCCCTTGGACTGGGGGCCACTCAAAGTTTCTGTCTCTGCAGCCACTGGCTGGATTGACCATTGAGTAGTTAGCTGACACTTAGGTTGGTTCAGCTCTTTCTGTTTCATGTTTGTTTAGATAAGAACTTAGGGCGACAATACCACTTTACATAAAGGGAATCTCCACACAGGTGTATTTTAACATATACTTGGTACCTCAAAACGGTAGGTAAGAACATTGGTGAGGGAGCCAGGTAAGTCATTCAGGCTTAGAAAAGACTCAAGTCGTCGACAGGAGCATTCGTTCGTCTTTCCCTGTGAGGTGGGGTCAAGGGCAATGTGCCAACGCTGAAGAAAGTCCCTTGCTCTTGCTTTGGGACCACTCGGGCACCTTTCCAAAGTTAGGCTGAGTTGTGGGAAACTCATGGTAGACTGGCTTGGGAAGTTTCCAGGTACAGCCATTCAACACTCGGCTTCCAGTCAAGGTGAGAGGTCAACGGTGTCCATACCTACAATAGTGGTTCCATTGGCATTCGGGGAGATTATCCAACCAAGCATAACAGCCGTGAAGCCACTCTAGATGCTACTAGGCAAAGCAAGAGAAGAATTGCTGATGCTGGGGTGTCAGGCAGCTGTGTAGTTTGGGGAGGTTTTGTTTCGCTGTTAGAAGATGCAGGTGGCGTTCAGCTGTGGTCATTGAGATAGGTGGTACACATCTCGCGGTGGCAAAGCCCACTTTGGGGTTCCACTACATTTTGGTGATAGTTTCTCTGGTCTTCAGAAACTGCAGGTTTCAATGTCTATTGGTTACCAGAGTGCTCAGTGTTCCATGCAACTGCCTCTTCATGTTGAGTCTTTGCAAGAATGGCCCAGCAAGGCTTCCTAGATGGGGTTCTCAAGGACGTATGACTCAACTTGCACTGTTGGGCCAAGGAAAGAAAGCAACAAACTTTTGGGGCGGATCTCGCTCTCTATGGGCCTGATCACGACTTTGGCAGTGACCCTTAAATCCGGCGGTAGCGCTATTACCGCCGGATTTAAAGGTCCGCCAAATCAGGACTTCGGCAGATTTCGCCCCAGCTCTGGAAATCCACCGGCGTTAAGAGCGCGAAAATTCCCCATTGAGCCCAATGGGGAATTCCCGAATGGGCTCAATGGGGATTGGGGATTAACATTAGCATTACCGCCAAAGTCGTGATCAGGCCCTATGTCTCTCCCTCTCTCTATCCCATTCTTGGCAGGTTGGCAACTTACCAATGCTTCCGCACTCAACCCTAGGCATTACAAACCAAGGTAGAAAACCCCTTTGAAGGGGAATTGGGGAAAAGAGGCGAGGGAGCAGGCCATGAACACATGGGTACATCCTTTTAAATGTTTTAGGGGCCTCCCAATAAGTGGGGCAATTCCGCATAGTATTCTCCCTGGGATTTTTCTATAACTAAAGGCTTGAATCCTGCCCAACATTCACAAACTAGTCCTACATGGATGGGGAAACTGTAGTCCTTTCTCCTTAAAGCAAGTGGTAGTAGAGATGGCTACACCCATTCCTTACTCACTCATGTGAAGAAACAATGCATGAGCGTTGGATATCAGCACTGGATGTAATATGGAGTTCCTGGTAGGGATACCCCTAAGCAGGCTGTACAACTTTAGAACCACCAAAAGGCTGCCACCAGCCAGATGAGCCCCAGACCAAGCAGTGCAAGGCTACGCACGCTCGTAAATAGGGTACCAGGGGACTAGGGAACTTCGAGTCCCTCTAGGGGCACACATGGAATTCGCATCACTGACAGGGACTGCAATGAGGGGCCCATTAGAGAAATACATCAAGTAAACCAGGTAGGAGCAGTCAGAGGGAGACTGGGGCCTCACAGTAGAGCAGCATGATGTCCTGTACAACTAGCTAAAGGATGATTTTGAGACTCTGTCATGGCGAGTATTGTCCGAACAATGGTTGCATCCTGAGTTCATAGTGCGGATGTTACTAGTGTTCATTCCTCCACCTACCCGGCTCACCCGGATCCGCCTTCCAAGAGAGTGATACTGGCTCCTCAAAAAAGTATCCGAGATGATCGTAACCCCATACCTTCGGTGGCCCCAATGATTCTAGTGTTCACCATCCCTTGATATTGCTAAAGATCACAAATAGTGCTTAAGTCCATCCCAGCGAACCAACAACCGTCCCAAATCACAAACACAAACTGAGACTGTGGAGGTAGATTGCAATCAGTCCAAGAATATAAAAATGGTTATTCTCTTCACAAACAAGAGAACCACGAAAACCATGACATGGCGGGTGGGTAGTAACTCCCTTGAAAGAGTGGAATCCATTAAGTATCTTGGTTACCATGTCACCAATAGACATTCCAAGGAGACTTGGAAACTCCTGATTAGGCACAAAAGTCTGCGTCTGCTGGCGAAAATGAAGAGGGTAAATGCGCAACTGTGTCACTTCTCCCTCAACCCTCTACATCAATGTTATCTTTCTACTGTGGAAGCTACCTTACTTTATGGCCTAGATCTTTGCCTCTTTGAGTTGGGGGATTTCCTTAATACCATCCAGGGAATGCTGCTTAAGAAAACATTGGGGTTGTCTATGTCGATCCCAAATGCTGTGATGAGGCAAGAGTTCGGGCTGATCTCATTGGGGACTAGAGCCAAATGGAGGAAAATGGCAGAGTACACTAAATTATTAAATCCGCCAGCGATGTCCCTCTACGAGAGTTGGGGGACGGAGCAAACCAGAGCATCCGGGGTCTCCATTACTAAATTCAAGGCACTAATGAGTGAAACACTTACCTTGATAGGGTCATCAAAAGAAGAGCTTTGTTATAATGTGGCCACTGTTAAGAACAAAATACACAAATATGACTGGGTGATCTCCTCAGAACAGGTGGGGACTTACAGTATGTATATCCAATACAGTACATTTCTCACAAAAAGATAGGAGCTGCCCAAGTATGTTCATACATTCCCTTGTCCTAAATGCAGGATGAACTACCTGCGTTTTAGGCTTAACCAAATCCCGACTTTGGAAAGGACGAGCAAATGGGGGCTGGGCACAAGCAACCAGAGCTGCAGATTTTGTTAGAACCTGGCTACTAAAGAAACTACTAAGCATCTGGTAGCTGATTGCCCGGCTCTGCAAAAAGAAAGAGAAAACTACCTGGGAATGGAAATTGTCAACAAACTTGTGTGGTCTAGCTTGATGGTTGGCCAGTTACAGACCCAAATATTGTCTCTAACGAGCTTTATCGCCCTGTTACTGAAAAAAATATCAGACTTATGATGGCGTTATTGAGTAACTACCCCGCTTTCTTTGATGTGATGTTTTCATGGAATTTGCACTAAAAAGTTAAATCTTACTTGTATGAGAATGTTGACTTTAACTTTTTATTTTCTTTTCTTTCTCTTGTATGTTTTTTGTATGAAGTGAAAGGTTTATACTTTTTTGTCTGAACCAAAACAATTAATAAAAATATATGTATGTAATAATGCCGAAATCTTCATTCTCTGCAATAGCGAGGGCTCTAACAAGTCCAGCACCTATAAAGAACAGCCAGAAACTGATAATTATTCTCAAAGACTATTGCATACAATGCTCCTTTTTTATTTGGTAGTTAAAAAGAAAATACATTAGCGAATAAGAATAGCCTAAAATCCATTATACACGTATATCAATCACAAAACAATTCACCAACATTATTAAAATTAAGTACTAAAACACTGTATCCTACATAAATTCAATCATCCAATCACACTTATTGCATTTGCAGTAAGTACATAATTGTCTCCTAAATACCCAAAGATATCCTTTGGGAAATAAATTTGTGCTGTTGATAATGACAGTTTTTTAATGATCAATCTGTATCATGAGAGTAGCTTCCAATCCATATGGGACTTAAAAGATCTGAGGCCTAACTCGAATCTCAGACCTGCCATCAGAACACCTTTTGGTAACCCTGAGGTTTTTCTCCATATCTGCCCCTTGATTATCTGCCAGTTGAAGGCCCAGGCTATGGGTCTGGCCTCTATCCCATACATGAAGACTGGAACGATCTTTGCTGTGTAGAATTTCACCGCCGGCAGTAGTGAATACCCACACAGTTGGGCAATTATTCTCTGTAATTGGGAAGTTAGCCGAGTTTCCTTTGCTGTAAACTCTAACCAGGTCAGATATTTTTCTAGGGGTAGCATACAATGTGTATCCTAAATATACAATTTCTTCCACCACCAAAATAGGGACTCTCCCACCTTCCACTGGAATCTACCTTCGCCAGCTCTCTTATCGCCAAAGAGTAAAATGTTTTACTATCCTGGGTTCCCCTTTAGGTCGTTCTTCCTCATATAATCATCAAGAGCATTTGATAACTGTTGTAGGCCCACCAGTGTTTTGTCCATAAGGGCAATGTCATCTGCATACATCAGCCATTTTATAGGCCTTACACCAAGTTTGACACTCCCCAAACCTACCATATCGACTTCCTGTCCGAAATCTGCCATATAGAAGTTGAAGAGAAAGGGAGCAATCATGCATCATTTTTCTCCCAGCATTAGACGCTCCCATGGTCTATCCCCATACCAGAACTAACAGAATGGACACACTTCCCCAAATACAGGACCCCTTTCTGTGCCAGGAAGAGGCAGCCAAGTATTAAATGCCTATGAGCCTTTTTACAGGGGGTAGGCCAATAAGACACCCCAACGCCTTTAACGTGAGTAGATAATTTAACCTACATTTTTAAAACCACATTCGGAATTCTCTAGAAGGTGATTTTACAATATAACGTAAAGGTACTCTGAAGCCTACTGAGGCACATTGAAATTCTCTATAAAGTTTTAGATTTTGAATACTTTCCGAGTTTTCAATCCGATCACATTCATGTAGTTTCTTTTTTGTAGGTGATTTCTCTACTCCTGGATCAGTTGAAGCCTCTAATAAACTCTGCTGACACGATTTCATAAACTTCCTCAATGTTTGGTCTGTGTCCTCTCGGAATATAGTTTTCAATTCATAAAAAGTGTCAGATCATGGTCATCCTTAATTTAAAAAAATAGCCTCAATTTATTGCTTTTATAAAAATTCCACAAGGACTTTATTCCCAACTTTAAACGTATGACTCCAATTGGCATGGATCGAGGGAGACCGAGAACAGAGCACCATATTCTGCCTTTATTCAGGGCTTCTTCATAGTAAAGATGAAGAACAGATATACCAGGGCCTGGACCTCCTCTATTAACCTTCCATCGATACTACAGGCACACGCTTTGAACTCTGCATTTTTATTACAAGTTAGAATACGTGATTTCTCAGAATTTATCTTACGCACCGCATTAAGAACCCTTTGTAGCCCAACTGGTGTCAGATCAAATAACATATCATCCGCATACGTCAGCCACTCTATGTCCTAAGACCCGAGTCTTCGGGGGAAGGTGTTAGATTTCAATAGTGCTTTGGGGAGATCAGAGATATATAGGTTAAAAAAGGTTGGCGGTAATACACACCCCTGCCTTAGACTGAAATCTACCATTAATGCTCTATAAAGTACCACCTCTGTATTAATCCAGACTCTCGCCTTATTGTTAGCGTAAACTAGCTATACAATACTTTAAAGCACCAAAGGAATATCCCAATCAACTAGTTTACTCCAGAGATGCCCTCTATCCACTCTATCGAATGCTGCTGACAAGTTAAGGCTACCGATGTAAAGAGATTCCATTCTATCCTGAACCACCTTGTTGTGACACAGAGTAAAGAGCAAACCATTTAGGGTTATACCGATTCCCTTTCTAAATCCAGTTTATAAAATCGATCTATCCATCCAGACCAATAAATCCTTTAGAATGAAACCAGCGAAAGTCACACTCATTGAATCAATCAAATAAATGGGGCGATAACTCTTGGGATCTTGTCTCAGACCATTCTGATAAATCAGAACTATAATTGATTTATTCCACGAGTCAGGGAGGGTTCAAATTCGCCCAAAGAGACACCCAAGGATATTAGCCCACAAGGGCGCCTTTTACCTGGTTAGAGATTCCACCAGGACCACTTGCCCTGGAATTATTTAATTTTACTATAACCAATTCATCTTGAGTATCAGGTTTAAATTCCCCTGCTATACAGGGATGACCTACAACACCACCTTCCTCTTGTGGGGAGTTAACAAACATGCACCTCCCGCTGCGTTTCACTCATACACTCTGATGTGCCTCGTGGCCATTAAGTATTCTCCAGATCACACTATTATCATGTTCGACTAATAGTTTCATCCTATGGTGATTATTTTGAATATATCTTTGTATTTTATGAGATGTATGCCAATTTTAAATGTTTGCGTAATCCGCCTACAATCCCTACCTTTCTCTTCATAGTTTAACTTAATGTCATTTACGATTTGTCCTAATATGAGCTCGCATCTGTCTTTCTATCCCTTAACTTTATGTCAAATGCATGCATACAATGAGGATTAAAAGGACATTGGTGTCAGCTTTTATCTGATTCAAGCAAACCCACCCAATTACTAAGGATGTGAGAGAGAAAAAAGAGGATCGCAAGTCCCTTGTTTCATCCCTTCAGTCCAGGACCTGCATGCTTCCTGGACTATCTTGTTTAACTAAGCTACATCATAACCCACTTGAGCCATTCCATTTCCTTGATTAGTGACCCTGGCATTTGTACACATCGAGGGGATCCCATTAAAACTTCCCTTCGGTAGATCTGGTTTCATCATCAACATAATACAACTTTGTCAAACATCAATGCCAATGAAATACAATGAATGGTGAACAAAACGTATTATTTTCACAATAACTCTTATATTCCAATGTTAACACAATTTCAAATTAATTAAAATCAGTGCACCGATGATGCAATAGTTTCTACTAAATACAGTCAATTTTTGATGCTATGATATTTGACTTTTGTACGGCACCGAATCACCACTCTGGTAGTTTCAAAGCACTGAAGTGAATTGCCATATGCGAGGGTAAGAAAGCCTTAGCACTTTTATGTTTATTACAGAAAATGATGCTGGTAATTCATTTAGCCCCTGGAAGAAGGCTCTTGGGATCAAATACATTTCTGTAAAAATCTCAATGCTAAAAGCATAGTGCACCCCTGTGACTCAGCTGGGACAGAGCAGCCCCAGAGGTTGCCTATGCATTCCTGAGTGCAGCCTGTTTCAGCCAAACCTCATGCAGTTGTGGGAAAGCTTTTGTAGGCAACGACTCCCCGTTCCATAAAAGGATATCTGTGTGTCTCAGAACGGCCTGGTGGCATGATTTAATGTCAAGATAGCGATGGGCGTGCCTGGTCGGCAGGGTGGTTCTTGAGGGCACACGGTTATACCAGCAACAAATCAATTTGGTGTCACATGGTTGTCTATCTGGACTAGAGCCTTGTTTATTGCAGGATTATATGGATTACGTGTGTCTGGTCTGGATCCTGCCTTGGTATCTCTGGGTGGAGCTTAGGAGGCATCCCCTTTTGATCTTTCTTTGAATAGGTATCGTCTCTTTCCCAAGACAAGAAATATCCCAAGGGGACTAAGGTGGGGACCTGTTTAAAAGATATGTCAGCCAGGCTACAATAGGTGTTCAAACCAGGATGCTGACCACTTGAGTTTGACGTTAGTTAGAGGACATGGGATGGGGTTGGTGTTAAGAGTAGCTAGAGGAGAAAGGTAGGCTGAGAGAAGGGTTCCACTAGCTAGGTTTCTACAAGGACTCTCTACGAAGTCCCCCCGTCCCCATTTCCTGCAGTCAAAGCACTCTGGGTATGATGTGAGACGGGAAAGGACACTTGTTACAACAACCTGGATGGGACCCCTTACAGAAGGCTTGCTTTTGACCAATCCACTGAGACATTTGGCCTTGATAAGGAGGCAAATCCCTCTCCTTAGCCGATTCTTGGACTCTGAAAGAAGGATTCATCTGGAACTCTATTGGGGATACAGCCTATTCCAAAGTCCTCTGCCATAGAGGTGAAGACAGAAGCTTCAAAGGCAGAGGAGAGCTCTAACCCCTCACTCCCCACCCCATGAAACAGTGGGGGTGACAGTGCTGCTGGACCAAAGCCTCTCTGCGGGCCGTGCACCGGAACCAGGGTCCTGTTCACTGGAGGTGAGGGCCACCTTGTGGGTGCCAGACAAGTTCCTGGACTGGAATTACAGAACTAAGTACTCAGCTTGTCTCTGGAAACCCTGAATTGGGCCTCCCAGACACATGGAAGCAGCCAGAACCCGGTTACATCACCTGGAGACATCTGAAAACCAGTGCACCCTCACTCGGCACACTCAGAGGGAAAGCAGGGATTGCGTATCCCTGTGCGTTTTTGGAGATAGAGGGGAAGTGGTAGGGTCTCTTCTAAAGTGTACTACCAGCATTCGGGGTGTGGGGAAACTGAATGTAGTGGCATTTAGCAGCTTAAGGGGTGATGGCTGCTTTTCCAACCCACTTAGAGCTAGCAGCCACATTCGGTAATCAATGCTGTTCTGTTTTTCCTGCAGTCTAGAACGGCTGGGAAAAGGAGATCCAAAGACTGAGGGAGAGATCATTTCAAATGATGATAGGTTATTCATAACGCGCTTAATACGCAGAGGTTTCTAAGCGCGGACCCGGGGATCCAACCTGTGTTGCCTGTGTCATCTAGCTTCCAAGGTGAGCCCTTAGCTATTGTCCTGAGACAACAATTGCCCTAAACACGACTTCTGTTTGAGATGGGAACTAGAGGGATGCCTTGGTTACGACTGTGAAGAACAGCTCTTCAGATTTGCATCGTGTCTCAGCAGGCTCACAGAGAACCCCCAGTTCAGATTAGTAGCCTCAAGAGAGAGAACGGCAGGGACCTCAAGTAGCCTGGAAAACCAGGCGTGCTTACCGGGTCCCGCGAGGGGAAGAGGGAGCAAACAACAGGCCATCTCGTTATGGCCCGTTGTTTGCTCCCTCTCCCATTCCCATTCAGGCCTATGGGGGCTGAAATGGGAATGGGGAAGGACCGTGTCCGGGTCCTTGAGGGAGGAATTACCGGGCCATCCGAACTCGGAATGGCCCGGTAAGTCCTCATTCCGAGGACCAGGAGACGGATGCGATTTCGGCGGCAGCCATGCCACCAATAGCGCCATGGCTACCGGCCGAACTCGTAATGAGGGCCAAGGTCTCTATTTATCAGAGCATGGAGCGTACTACACAGGGTATCTATGTATCAGAGCATGGAGCGTACTGCACAGGGTATCTATGTATCAGAGCATGGAGCGTACTACAAAGGGTATCTATATATCAGAGCATGGAGCATATTACACAGGGTATCTATGTATCAGAGCATGGAGCGTACTACACAGGGTATCTATGTATCAGAGCATGGAGCGTACTACACAGGGTCTCTATGTATCAGAGCATGGAGCGTACTACACAGGGTCTCTATGTATCACCAGAGCATGGAGCGTACTACACAGGGTATCTATGTATCAGAGCATGGAGCATACTACACTGGGTCTCTATGTATCAGAGCATGGAGCGTACTACACAGGGTATCTATGTATCAGAGCATGGAGCATACTACACAGGGTCTCTATGTATCATCAGAGCATGGAGCGTACTACACAGGGTCTCTATGTATCAGAGCATGGAGCATACTACACAGGGTCTCTATGTATCATCAGAGCATGGAGCATACTACACAGGGTATCTATGTATCAGAGCATGAAGCATACTACACAGGGTCTCTATGTATCATCAGAGCATGGAGCGTACTACACAGGGTCTCTATGTATCATCAGAGCATGGAGCGTACCACACAGGGTCTCTATGTATCAGAGCATGGAGCGTACTACACAGGGTATCTATGTATCAGAGCATGGAGCATACTACACAGGGTATCTATGTATCAGAGCATGGAGCATACTACACAGGGGCCCTCATTACGACCTTGGCGGAGGACCATGGTGCTAATAGCACCATGGTCCATGCCGCTAAGGTCAGGATTCCGCCATGGTGGATGGCGGAATTACCGCCCCATTCCAAGGTGAGTGGGGCGGTAATTCCCCATTCACCAATGGCCCCTTCCCCATTCCCATTTTTGCCCCATAGGGCATAATGGGAATGGGGAAAGGCGCTAATCACGGCACCGTAAATTACGGTGCCGTAATTAGCACCAAGGTCCCTTTGCGGCATGGGTTTTAATGCCTGCAAAAAGCAGGCGTTAAAATCACCATCCCGCAAAGGGACCTTGGAATCAGGCGTTAAGGGTCGGCGCCGTTTACGGCGCCGTAAACCCCTTAACGCCTGGGTCCTAATGAGGGCCAGGGTCTCTATGTATCAGAGCATGGAGCGTATTACACAGGGTATCTATGTATCAGAGCATGAAGCATACTACACAGGGTCTCTATGTATCAGAGCATGGAGCATACTACACTGGGTCTCTATGTATCAGAGCATGGAGCGTACTACACAGAGTATCTATGTATCAGAGCATGGAGCATACTACACAGGGTCTCTATGCATCATCAGAGCATGGAGCGTACTACACAGGGTCTCTATGTATCAGAGCATGGAGCATACTACACAGGGTCTCTATGTATCATCAGAGCATGGAGCGTACTACACAGGGTCTCTATGTATCAGAGCATGGAGCGTACTACACAGGGTCTCTATGTATCATCAGAGCATGGAGCGTACTACACAGGGTCTCTATGTATCAGAGCATGGAGCGTACTACACAGGGTCTCTATGTATCAGAGCATGGAGTGTACTAGACAGGGTATCTATGTATCAGAGCATGAAGCATACTACACAGGGTCTCTATGTATCAGAGCATGGAGCATACTACATAGGGTATATATGTATCAGAGCATGGAGCGTACTACACAGGGTCTCTATGTATCAGAGCATGGAGCGTGCTACACAGGGTCTCTATGTATCATCAGAGCATGGAGCGTACTACACAGGGTCTCTATGTATCAGAGCATGGAGCGTACTACACAGGGTCTCTATGTATCATCAGAGCATGGAGCGTACTACACAGGGTATCTATGTATCAGAGCATGGAGCATACTACACAGGGTCTCTATGTATCAGAGCATGGAGCGTACTACACAGGGTATCTATGTATCAGAGCATGGAGCATACTACACTGGGTCTCTATGTATCAGAGCATGGAGCATACTACATAGGGTATATATGTATCAGAGCATGGAGTGTACTAGACAGGGTATCTATGTATGAGAGCATGAAGCATACTACACAAGGTCTCTATGTATCAGAGCATGGAGCGTACTACACAGGGTATCTATGTATCAGAGCATGCAGCATACTACACAGGGTATCTATGTATCAGAGCATGGATCATACTACACAGGGTCTCTATGTATCAGAGCATGGAGTGTACTAGACAGGGTATCTATGTATGAGAGCATGAAGCATACTACACAGGGTCTCTATGTATCAGAGCATGGAGCATACTACATAGGGTATATATGTATCAGAGCATGGAGTATACTACACAGGGTATCTATGTATCAGAGGCAACTATGTTTTGTTCTTTTTGAATTTAGGTGTATGGAGTCCACACCGATTTCATGTGAAAAAATAAATATTTTTAAATTCATAAGGGTGCTTTACTTAATGGAGGGTCCCACAACATGGGATTAGTCGGCAATTTTATACCAGTGCTAGCAACTAAGATCATATGCAACTTGTATACGTTATACTTTATTGTAATAATGTAAAAGATTTCTACTCCAGAACTGGTCATCATCACTATCGGCGACACACGAAGCACCCTTTGCCCCGATGTAAGACCCATTGCTTTGTGGCATGATCTCTGCTCGAGTTTTTATTTTTTTCCCATTGTCAATATGCCTATAGAGAAAGTCACGGAACCTCTCTCCACGGCGTGGTGCTAAACGGACTCTGTGCTGCTCATTCTGAGGTGAGTGCACGGTAATGTATGGGATGTGCTAAGGTTCATCTGCACTTCTGTGGGCTACACTCACTTGGCATTTGACTGGCAAGTGGATAGGACCAGTGCGCCAGATAAGATTTGTAAGTGGGAATATTTTACTCCCTATTTGTTAAAGGTAGGAGTAAAATTATTTTTTAGGGAGTAAAAATGTAAGTCCAGTTCCCAATCAGAGTATTTTATAAGATGATAAAAATGTGTTTTAACTGGAAAATGGAAATGATTTTTTAATAATATTTCCTTTGCACCTAGTTATTCATACACATTAAAAGATGGGCAGACACTAATAATAGTAGTTTCTTCCTGCAGTATTACGTGCACTACTACAGGTCCAAACATATCCAAGGTGCTCTGCGGGTGAAAGCAGGAGCACAAGGTTCTACATGTCTACTTCCTATTTTTTGTTGTGAGTATTTTCAATCCCTATTTAGATTTTTGGGGAGTATTTGCCTATTTTTAGGGAGTAAAAGTGGCCGATACACTTCTTATCTGTAGGGTTGGATACATTGCCCTGTGAATTTGGCAAGTGGATACAATACTTCCATATCAATGGGGAACAGTCATGAAAGCATGGAACAGGTAGTCGGGACCCATAGGGTTTCGTGGCTAGTCGCTGGATTCTTATTTCAGTTTACAGGAGATTTAATCCTTGAAGGAAGGTAATTAGGGTGTGCAGATAAACTTGGGACCCAAGCGTTATACATATGTAATTCGGGGAAGGACAGACCAATCTTTCAGAGATTTTTCAGCTGCGACAAACACTGCTTATTATTGGGGTATAGCACAACGTATACCCAGGAGAGTATTAAAAAAACTTTTGCTGAAAATGAGCATTCTCCTTTGCAAACTCTGGAATCTCCCCACATGTAGCCGTCTGCTCTGCAGAGAGCGTGCTGTGTGGGATCACGCTTCCAACACTCATGGAGTAGGGCTAAACCCAGAAGCATAAAGGACAGACAAGGGAGCTGGTGGAAGTGGGGGACTACTCAGGTGCCACTAAGGGTGGGAATTACTGGCCGCAGACGTGGTCACTCCGAGGCACCGCCTGCACCCTGAGTGTGCTCACCCAGTCACCTTGTGGAGCCTCCAGCACACGAGAAATGAGGCAATAGAGATAGCGCTTAGACCTCCAAGGCAATACGCTGGAGCACATTTGGAACCAATCTAGACAAACTACTCCAGTAAGACTGCACCGCCTCTACAGAGGTCCCCTGGGTAGGAACCCATATGGTTTGAAATCTTCTTGTCGAAATGATTTTGGGGTCAGCAACCCTACCCAATGGAAGAAATACCAAACAATGTTAAAGGCCTCAATTCAGATGCGCCATTGCTTCAGGAAACCTTTCTATCTGAGTAAGAGGCAAGCAAAATGCAGAGATATTGGATTGGAGAGAAGACGCACACCGAACTCAGAGTGTTGGCGATACTGCAATGAACTACTAGATATCTTGATAGCCCATGTACGTATGAACAGTGTGGATGTGGTCTTGGTCAACGCCTATGTGCCAAACTCTTAGGCGGCCAAGACTACTCACAAAGTATTTAACAGACCAATTTCGTACAATAGCCTAGAGCTAGTGATGAGGTAACCTGAATCTAGACCTCAATGCATGATTAGATACAACCTCTGAAGCCTGGGAAGAAAAGAAAGAAAAGGACAGCTCTGGAGAAGGTTGATGACCAACTAAATGAAGTAGAGTTTTGGCAATTCCAACACCCGTTAGAGAGAGAGACTGCACCGTCTATACACTCCGAAACGCAATGTCCCACATTGCCTATTTCCTGCCGTGCAAGTGAGCCGCGTATGGAGTCCAGGACACATGTATAGGTAACAGACACCTCTAAGACCACTCGCTATTAACTCTGCACCGAGTCTTGGGGGATGTGGATAAAGGCCATCCAGCTTGGGAAATGAAGGCCACAGGGCTGGCACGTGTGGAGACTTGGGAAAAGAGAAGAAGAGGGTTTTGTGAAAACCTCGACCTGAATGAAAGTAGCGTCCAGCACATACAAGTCGATGTATAAGGCTCAGAGCAACACATGATAAAGAGGTCAGTGAGAACAAGTAAACTTGAAGAAGCTATCAAATATAGAGGTGATGGGGAACATGAACACTTCTAAATAAAAATTAGAAGATACAAATGTGAAATAAATGAGTTGCACTCAGTGAGCACAGAAAGGTAGTTTATTTGTTGTATGGTTGCTGTACTGGGACAGCGAAGAAAAGGGTGGCTGCCTTCTAGGACACAAACTAAGAAAAATGATTGACCCAGAAACATCACACCACTGAGGAATGAAGCAGACAAGCAGTTACTGCGTGTTAAGGAAATTACTAAGCAATTCTTTCAGTTTTCAGCAAACCTATACTTCAGAAAGAAATGGAGGAAGAGATGGAAGGCTTTCACTCTGGGAGCACAATTCCCAAAACCCCACCAGCAGAATGGAGAGTCAAAGATTACAGAGTGGAAGATGTGAATTGGGCTATCCACGGTATGCTAAGAAATGAATGCACAGGCCCTGGCTGCCTCTGGTCAGAAGTTTACACAAAATACTGCCCAGCATATCACAACGACTTTGCATCATCTATGTTGATGGCATGGTTGCAGACTACTTTGATAAAGCATACAAGGAATTCTGGGTCAATTCCCAGAATGCAACGGAAATTGTAGACCTATTTCCCTAATCAACATAAATGATACGGCTGGGCTCTTTAAAATCTGCAAAGAACTTGGCAATCCTACCACAAACTCCTCCTCTCTTCCTCCCTCCCAGGCCCTCTGCTCTGCACTGGCTGCACACTTTTCCTCTAAACCTCTGGACATCCTGTCCTCTCTGTAATCTCAACCTCCACCCCACCCTTCTCTCACCTCCCTTTACCCCCTCTCCCCATGTCCTCTAAACAAGTGCTCCCGTGCTCCTCCAGAACCATCAAGGACAACATCACCTCTCTCACCCCAGCCTTGTCTGACTTCTGCAACCACTCATTCTCCACTGGCTCCTTCCCTCAACCCCTTAAGCACTCTCTGGTGCATCCTCTCCTAAAAAAAACCGCCTGCTGACCCTTCATGCCCTGCTAACTTTTGCCCTATCTCTAGCATCTCTTTCTTGGGCAAACTCAGGGAGAAGCTGGTCATCCCCAAACTGACCCTCCACTCCGAATAGTCTGGCTGCCTCCATGACCACCAGTCCAGTTTCACGGCATCCAGAAGCACAGAAACTGCTCTCCTGAACACCTGTGGAGACCTACTCTGTAACCTGGACTCTAACACTCCCACTGATCCTCCTTGATATTTCCTCTGCCTTTGATACAATCAACCACTCCATCCTCATAAACCGTCTCCATCATACCCTAGGTGTCACAGACAGGATGCTGGAGTGGCTTACCTCCTTCCTTTAAAACAGACCTTCTCAGGTGCAAATGGGTCCTTTTCCTCGTACACCACATTCTCTATCTGTGGCGTCCCTCAGGGCTCTATCCTATCGCCATGGCTCTTCAACATTTACCTGCCCCATCTGATCTTCACTTTCTCCCCTCCCTTCCAGTGTTATGCAGATGACACACAGCTCTGTTTCAAGCTGCTATCCTCTAATTCCTCCTCCTCCTCCTCCTCCTCCTCCGTCATACCTGACTGCCTGACTGCTATCCAGGCATGATGCTCCGCCAATGATCTCTGCCCTAATGCCAGTAAGACAGAGATCCTTCTTATTGGGACGCCTGCTCCTTGTTTCCTCCCCACTCTCTGGCCTGACTCCTTGGGTATCCTCCCCTCACCCACCTGTGAGGTAAAAAACCTTGGGATCATCTTTGACTCCTCTCTCTTTCTCTCCACACATCACAGACCTTGCCAAGAAGTCCAACATTCAGCTCTACCTTCTATGGGGCATTCTACATTTCCTCACCTTCCCCCAGAAGCTCATTGTCCCCAGAGGCCTGGTTCTCTCTAGGCTAGAGTCTGCAACAGCCTCTTCCTCAATCTGCCTCTTTCCTCCCTTCGCCCCCGTCAACTAATTCAGAATAGGACTGCAAGACCTATCCTTAGCCTCAAGCCCATGGACCGCATCTGTCCAGCCCTAAAATCTCTTCACTGGCTTCCGGTGACCACAAGGATCAAATTCAAGAGCCTTTGCATCATCCACAAGGGTGGTTGGGCCCTGGGGCCTCTGTACATCCCCTAAATACCTCCCGGCCAGAGTCCTTTGGTCCTGAAGCTCCAACTCTCTGCAGGTCAAACGTTTCTCCAAGCAGAGAGTGTGAGGTAGATCACTTTCCTCGGCTGGCTCCTCCGTCTGGAACAGCCTCCCCCCTTTCAGACTTGAGCCAGATCATCTTAAGTTCCAGAAACGTCTCAAGACCTTACCTTTCTCCTCGTCCTTCCCTCTCCCCCTCCAGTGATAACTTTCCCTCTGCCGCTGCAACTGGGGCCTGGTCCCTTCAGAGTCAAACAGGGGCCAAGCCAACCCCCCATCAGTGCCCCCAGCATACTTAGCCAGCACTTGCCCCCTGGCTCCCTTTCCCAGACGAGCCCAACTGGGTCTGCCCTGTCCACTGCACTCATCCTCCCTTTCCCCTGGCGCTTGCCACCTTGGCCCGCCTAGCACTTGCCCGCCCCCCATCCCTGAGGGCACCCCACTCCTACACTTTTTCCTCGTCCCCCTAGCACTTATCACCTTGACAAGCACTTGCACGGTAGGATTGTCACAAGGCCAATATAATCATTTTTGTTGTTCTACTTTTGTGATTCCCATGTCACCCTCCCTCCACCCATCTTGTCTCACAGCACCTGGAAACACTTGTGTATAGACTTGAAAGAATAACACAGAGAATTTTTAGCCCGCATCGAACCAGGTCAATTTTGTAAAAAACGGGACGGCTCAACATCACACCAGATACCTTGGAAGCATCCTAAATGACTGTGCACAAAACAACCTGTCAGGAGCCCTCTTAAGCGTTGATATTGAAAAGCTTTCAACAATACCAAATGGTATTTTCTGATTATGACACTTGCTGCCATGAATATCTTGGAGCAATTTGTATGTCTGCTAATATGCTTTATGAGAGTTCAACTGAAACAGTGAAAGTAAACAACATCCTGTGAGATGAGTACACAATAGGGTCTGGAACCTAACAAGGGGTCCACTACCCCCCATTGCCTTTGTTCCGGTTTTGGAAATGCTGGCAGTGAGCATCAGAAAAGGACACAGTGTTTGAAGGAGATAACCATATGGATGTCAACATCTTATATGCTGATGAGGAATCCAGGTAGAAACTCTTCCTATTCCTGGAGGACATGCACAGATCAGTCAACCACCTGTTCACAAAACCATTAGGGGAAATCCAAAATGGTGCCCATTGCAAGCAAACAAACTGCGATTAGAACAGATTTAAGGTCAAGATCATCACTGATTGAGTCAGTCAAATAACTGGGAGATCATCTTCCTGAAGGGCATGGGCAAAATAGTGGCACTAAACATTGACCCTCTAACTGCTGACACTGCACCAGATATGGAAAGACAGCTCACCCTACGTCTGGGAATACTTGCCAACACAAATGTTGTCAAAGTTATTATTATTATGGTAGATATCAAGCGCTGACCAACCTTTGGGAAGCAACTGAGCGCTTTACATATAGGGCAAAGTACAAAGTGAGAGAAAGAGAGATGCAGGTGAGCAGGAAACTACGTGCAACCAGGGGAGAAAACAGAGGATAGCAGATCACCCTGTCACAGGTTAGGTAGGGAGTGGAGGGTGTGTGGACCCAGGTGTTAGGGAGAAGCTATTCCTTGAAGAGGAGGATCTTGAGCTCCCTGCCAGAATCACAGGAGCAAGTCTATGGTTGACAGGGAGGAGGTTCCAGAGTCTAGGGGTGTAGACTGAGAAGGTCTGTCTTCTGGTTCTTTCCTTCATGCACCGGCAAAGTTCAAGTCCACACTTGACGTTACGTCTGGTGGATGTTGATCCTGCCCAGGATGATATACACCCTCACCAATATTCAATCGCTAAATCGAAAAGAGCTGGTACTGTATCCACTTGCCAAATTCGGAGAACAATGTTATATCCAGTCCTACAGATAATAATAAGTGTATCGGCCACATTTACTCCCCAAAAATAGGCAGATACTCAACAAAAGTTTAAATAGGGAACAGACATGTAGAACTTTGTGCTCCTGCTTTCACCCGCACAGCACCATGGACATGTTTGAACCAGCAGTGCATGTGATACTGTGATACTGCAGGAAGAAACTACTATTATTTACTCCATATAAGTAAACATGTATCTTTTAATGTGTATGAATAACTATGTGCACTTCAAGCAGACTAAATGACCCCTAATTTGTGAGCAGCGCATACTGTTTGGGGGTACTGAATTATGGCTCGAAGGTGATCCCTCACAAGTTCGACCATGCACTCATTATGTTCTACCACTTTACAAGGTTGGTCTGATTTATTGACTCTGGTATCACAATTGATCAGTTAATGGAATTTACCAAGGCCGCTCACCCCCTTTTTTAGTCAATCTGCCTGGTTTGCTATCAAGCAGTGAACACCTGCGTCCTGCTCAACTCATCTACTTTGCAGTCTGTACAAGCAGCGTTACAAAGCGAAAGCCATTATGCTTGACATTTGGTCAATATTGTCAATGTGTTGACAAAAACAGAGCACACATTTATGCCCCAGCAATATTGGTTTAAAAAAACATTCTTCTTAGGTAGTATTAATTCAAAGGATTAGGGTGAGGCCTAGTGTCCTCCAAGGCAACCGGTGCCAGGCAGCACCAAGCCGGTCCTTTTTTGTTTGGAGTCAACTGGCTGGGAAAGGGTTGACGTTCTCAACTGTGTTTACCAGCTGTTTACAGGCAAGCGCCCACCAGTAGCTCAGCTGTTCCCATCGCTCCTTTGTTCACAATCTGCGTGCACACACATCACCTCCCCTCCATGTTCGATCTTTTGTGTAGCGGCCATTGTCAGGCTCAAAGAGGAATTAAAGATTGCACCTGTCCCCTGCGCACAGGACATGCCCTGCAGGGCTAGGTGTGTGGCAGAGCTGCCTGATTGATGAGTCCCAAATCACTCCCAGAAATTAAGGCAGGTCTTGCCGCAGCTGCCGATCCCTCTGATAATCATCCCTTTTATTCGGAAAACAACAGACTGCTCCCCTCCTAGAAAGACAATTTGACTTCCATATTGACATTTCTACCACTGCGTTCAGAAGAGGAGAAACACGTTGTACTGCCATTGCACTAGCAGGACTACTCCTCTTTGTAGCAATTGTAGTGCTTGGTCACATATGGCCCTATCGCATTGGTCCTCACAAACGGAGAAAACTATATACAAAGCTGAGCCAATGTTCCTCCATGCTTTGCCGGGTCAATACCGCGGGATATCAACGCCCACCTCTCACTTGGGGCCACCCTGCACTTGGCAAGTTCTTGGTGCCTTTTGCCTCATGACTTGAACTCCAACTCCTCGCCTTTAATGTCGGTACTACACTGCGATTATTCAAGCAGCAGGCAGAGCACCAGTCATACATAGTTTGAAACATACATGCTGGTGGACGGTATTGCCTGGAAGGAAACTGTTGGTGAGTGTTAAGGCCAAGATAAAATGAGACAAACAATCACAAAGGTGGATCAGTGGAATAGGATGACACTGGTTAGATATAAATCACATATTTATTCGGAAAAACTCATCACATGAATAATTATTTTACTTGCATTAAATTACCTAAAAAATCTTCCATCAACTCATACCTTCATACGTATCCACATTCAAAAATACATTCGAACATCCATCGATACAACACCCCAGTGTAATAATAACACCAAATTGTGTTGTTAAAGAATTATTTTCTAAAAATATTTAATTGACATTTCCTATTGTGACCCAGTCCATAATATCAGGTGTCATCGTATAGCCGGTGTCCAATATCACCAGATATCCCTCCTAGAGATCACGTTGACACGTGTTTCGGTCAGAGGCCTTCTTCAGGACGTCGGGCTAGGAGCACTTGCTCCGCCCGGTTCTCCACGTATCTGGGCCAGTAGTGAATCCCCACGTTTTCCACTTGCGGGACGGTGAGGCAGGGCGTCGGAAATCAATCCTCCATGGACCTCAATATAACTGTTGAGCACTAACAACGTAGCTGATGGAAACTCCTATCTTTCACAGGACCCAGGAGCACCTCTAGTCCACGTACATCTATGTTGGATAAGTCGGTCACACAAAAAATCTCCGTACCTCTAGCGTACCGTGCCGCTCCCTGCAGAATAGAGAATAACTCCTATCGTCCGGTCCTCCTACTTTCATACAGCGCCGGAACCTCAAGCGATAACAGCAAGAATGTGCAATGGATAAAATGAGGCAAGAAAACGTACTGGATCTGCCCCACCAGCAATAATGCACTGTTAATATACACTGCAACGTCAGTAGAACAACTTCTGGTTTTAAAGAATAATTGTTCTTAATACTAGAAGGTTCAGTCTTCAAAGGAAAATTAGATTTAGGCACAAGCAACCACTCTTTAATATCGATCTTTAACCTTAAAGGACTGCAAGTGATTGTATTTGCATGTAATATCACGGATATGCTTTCAAACTCCTGTCAGAAATCACATTTGGCCACACACTCCCTTCCTTTGATGCTGTATGCACTTGTAACACTTGTGAAATTCACAGTTACGGTTTTCGGAATGCTTTAACAGGTGTTCCCTCTTTAATTACGGACACACAACCACTCTGGCAACAGTAAATAGTTCAACAATGGAAAATAAGATGCTTTTCTTCTTATGCAAACTCTACAGCTTTCACTATTAGTGTGCGTGTTACTTTTCTGTTCTTAGAAATACTTTTCACAATGATGAACAGTTTATACTCACTTCTACTTTTACATGAGTTACTTTAGAGCTGGCAATAGTTACTGGGTTTTCTGAGTGAACCTGAACTCTGAGCTTCACTCACCGGCTCCAGGAATATTCCGGTTGCGGGCTGCTTCATCTTCCTGACTTCAGCTTCTACTAAGGCTTTGGGCACACTTGGGACCAACACCTTTCTGCAGCACGGGTGTCTCAGATCCAGCCATGCCAATTAGGAGTCTCCTTCACTTCTCTGTCCCTCAGCTTGCTTTCTGCTACAGGCCTCGGGCTTCAGCACTGTCACAGGTCTGGAATTTCAGCCACTAGGTGCACGTGGGAAAACCTCCACTCTCAGCACGTCTTTCTCAGTGCAGCCATAGCAAAGCAGGGTTTGAGAACACATGACCCTCTCAGAACGGGCAGGTAAAATCTGCTGTCTCCACTCTCTGCTGTCCTTTCTGTGGTCACACTTCCTCGTGAATTGCCAGCCTTGTGCTCTTCTACTATTGCTACTACTGCCAGCCTTCCAGCTCCTGCTCCTTCCCCTTCCCTATCCTGCTGCAGCCTTTCATGCCTCATAGTTTTGCCAATTGGTTTCATGTATAAGCCATTAATGTCAATTGCCTGACCCTTGCAAAGGCTCTTAGGCCTAATTGCCTCTCCTCCACTTCTACATGCTTCTTCAGGCCTCTTCTTCGTCTGAGTCCCTAAACGATTCTGGGACATATAGTTTACTTTATCAAAGTTAGGTTTTTCTACTTTTTGAGTATTTTTAAGGGTAGATTTAATTCCCTTAGCAATCTTAACAGAGGAGCTGTAGGTTTTAACTTTGTTAGGGGAAGATGATTTGGAGATAACATTTCTGCCAATCCTTGGAGTGTACCTTTGGTTTTGAGGAGGGCATTCGATTTTAGGGACCAAAACGATTCTTTCTTCTGGTATAATATAGTTTGGTGTTACAACCTTAGAGTTTACCACCTTAGAAATAATAGGAGGTTGGTATAAATTAAAATGACAATAAACCCTAACCTCCTCTGTCATAGTGGTAATAATCTCCCTCTCAGACGAAACATACTGTCACATCCCACGGAATCTCCTCAGTGCCCTGGGCCCTGTCTCCCCCCAGGTGATCCTATCCTCAGTATACCACCCCGAGGGTTAGGATCTGGAAGTGTCTGCCTTCCACTGGCCACCTGGGAGGAGACTTTAAATAGGGTTTCAGTGAGGGATCTGCAGGATTCCTCACACCAACCTTATTTCAATAAAAGTAAAAATACATCATCTCTTTGTTACAGGATTGGTTGGCATATGATTCGAAGGGATGGCATGACACTATGGGTTTTTATAGGTTGGCATCTTACTACCCAACCTTGGCCCCTTGACAGGTTATCAAGATATCAGCCAGGCAGGGTATAGGGGAAGAGAGCCCCATGGACTATCTTTGTTCAATCAAAGAAGATATTATCGCTCATTCTCAGGCCATGAGACAAAGCAATCCCTTTGTACTAGACCTTGCAGGGTGGCCTATGTCTGCATGTACTTTTAGGGAGTCTTGCAGGTGTCGTGTCTCATACTGGCTTCTAATGAATAGCCAGTGTTCTCCAATTAGCACACGGGTCGAGGGACACAGCCAATCAGGTTCCGCAGATCGCAGGCTGAAACCTCTGATTTCAGCCGCAGCAGCTTCACTGGTTCTCGTTATTCCAGCCACCATGGTAATGGAAGAGTGGCTCCATGTGGAGCCCCCCTTCTACTACCATGGTGGACATCTTGGCAAAGTATTTTCATTTGTGTTCATGCCTTCTTAACCCATTCCATGGGCTACACTGGAGGGTTAACATCCCGGAGGCCTTGTCACGCTCAGGCCATTAACTTGGTGCTGCCGGACAATTCCCCCCCTGGGGGAAGGGGTTAATAACACCATATTATAAGTCACATGTTAGAGGACTGTGAATGAAATGGAATTAGCTCCTATTTATTGGGATTTTAGCTAATATTAACTTTTGTGTCGTGTTTTCTGTTTCCATCAGGGACACAGTTATTCTTCATGGAGTTTGTTGGCTTGCTATTGTACTGCACCTGGTCAACAAAGAATGGTTGTTTTCTTATAAACCTTTATTAATCTGGGAGTATCCCGCTTGTGTCTTGGGAATTGCTATCTCGTCCCTTCGTTCTGCTGTTCCCATCCTACCCATCTCATTCTAACCGTGGCACTAATTGCCAGCTACCGCCTGAGCTCTGCACAACTCTGTATTTCTGTGGATTTTGCTGTTTGAGTTCTCTCGAAGTCTTGAGGCCTTTTTCTATTTAAAAGAATGCTGAGGCTTCAATTTTTAAGAAGATGACTGCCCAATCACACTCTGGTTTCTATGTTAGTGAGCTATACTTGCGTGCCGTTCGTGTTGCATTCAACTTGTACATTGGTGCTGTTAGTGTTCTTCATGTCCTATGGATGCTATTTTGATATTTTTCATTTATAAAGTGCATATCTACTTCGCTTCTAATGCATGCGCTTGTTACTGTTGCAATGTTAGCTAGACTGCTTTTGTTGTCTTCAGCTTAGATTGTCTCTATGTCCTGTCTCGGATGAGGGTGGTGAGTTTGTCTTAGTGAGTAGCGTTTCTCACCTGTGCAGTATTTTATCAGCGGTGTAGCAGAAGCTATGGATGACGTATTCATCTGCCTCCCAAAACCTGGTTTTAGTCTACAGATGTTGGCTTATGGTATAACTCCTGTATACTATTATATGGGTACCTGACTTTTGACGGATGCTACTTTTTTGCAATTTCTTTTTTCTAAAATTATATAGATAACTCCTTATTTGGCAATGAGGGCCTATGCTTAAATTAGCAGGGATGGAAAATAGAATAAAAAAGGAACACAATAGGATTTGAATATATGTGAATAGCAATGGGACTTCTAAGCTAAACAAGTACAGAGCGTTATGGTCTGCTTAGCGACCTGTCACACAAGCTTTATTTTGTTAAGGTGGTTTTAAAATCCCAAATAGACCCATAGGAATTGGGCACAGTCCAAACCACACTGAATGACACAGTAGACAAATTGCAAGGCAAAACCCACCTGTTTTATCATCAAAACAAAGCTGGGACAGCATGCAAGCATTAACATCTTGTCACTCTCAATATGTTCATAAAAAACAATTGTTTTAGTACAAAAAATGTGTCATCAATGACGTCACAACATAATCTCAGTTTATAAAACCTACAGGGAACGGGATAGGTTAATGGGTTTGGCTACATGTAGATTCCATAGAGGTTAACATTTCATTGGGTAAAACATACCTGATGGTTCCATCTGGAACCACCCCTATATTGATGGGTAAAAATACTACATCTCTACGACAAGTGGTTGGTTTGCATACTTTAATGGGCAGCATGGCACCTGGGATTCAGATGGGTTGGCTCCTTGCTAGTTATAACCCAGGGGGCACTGGAAGTACAATGTACAGAGTGAAGCCCTGACAGGCTAATGTTTTAACATAAAAAAGGAGGGCAACACACAGCTGTATGTAGTTAAGAAAGGGCAGTGAGGAGATCTCTCAAAGCACAGTGAGTATCGCAAGTCCAGTGACCGAGGAGATACTGGGTCGGTATGAAATCAAAACACTATTTCCAGATTCTCGCACTATCAAGTTGGCTAATAAACCAGATAACACACAGAGAATCAACACGCTAGCCTATAGAGATTGCTCACATTTTACAACAGTTCTTTACCCAACACAACTTAACGTGCTCCCTAGTTGCAGTGTACCTCCTTACAGCCATCGTCTAAACGAAGGGCCAGTGAGTCTCCCAGCCCTTCTCACCGCCTTTCACCCAGAGCATTTCCAACCCATTATATCTTCCACCTCCTAGAGACTTCAGTGCACAGGCTTAACAGGTAGAGAAGGAGCAAGGGTTTGCGACTCCCTGCCCTCGCCTCATGGGCGAAGAGGGAGGAGATACATTCTTTTAGATAAATGCTCAGAATCATATATATGAGGGTCTATGATTTCTAACATCCTGGGTCGTGACCCTCCCAAACCTCTCTTTACAACTACCCACAGAGAAGCCCACACTTTCCCAGCCCCATTGTACCCCTCCAGGCGAAGGATGGGGTCAGATTCCCGGTCCCGAGTGAAACAGCACCATTTTCTCAAATATTAACATGTGTGTTGTGTTTTTTGTTGCCACCAGGGACACTCTCGAGTTACTCTTCATTGAGTCTTTTGGATTACTGTGTTACTGCACCTGGCTAACGAGGACTGGTTGTAGTCTTATAAAGCTTTTATCAATCCGCGATTAGAAATCTCTGGGTATTAAGCTGGTTATAAATAACCAATTACAATCTAGGAGTATACTGCTTACGTCTTGGAAATTGTTATCTTGTGCGTTCATTCTGCAGTTCCAATCCTCCCTTATTTCACTGTAACCTTGGCGCTAGTTGCCATCTACAGTTTAAACTCTTCACATATATGTATTTCTGTGGATTCAGCTCTTTGAGTTTTCACAAGAACATGAGGCTTTGCACATTCAAAGCATGCTGTGGCTTCCATTTTTAAGAAGATGGCTGCTCAATCACTCTCTTGTTTCTGTGTTAGCAAGCTATATTAGCAGGTCGCTCCTGTCTGTGGATGCTATGTTAATATTCTTCATGTATAAATGTGTGTATTACCTAGTGTACCTGTTCTTCATGTGTAGTGCATGCTTGCTTCATGTCTAATGCATGTGCTCATTACTGTTACAGTGTTAGTTTGAATGCTTTTGCCATCTGCAGCTTAAATTGTCTCCATGTCCGCTGTACCTGCCTGGGATGAGGCTGTACCTGCCTGGGATAAGGGCAGTATGGTTGTCTCAGTGAGTTATGTTTCTCACTGTTGCGGTATTGGGCCAAGGCAGTAGTAATGGGTGGCATATTCACCTGCCTCCCAACTTTCCCCCCTTTGGTCGAGTACTCGCCCACACTCATTCTTCTGCTCCAACCCAGATAGGGCTTTCATCCATATTTTACACCCCCCCTCAAGCTAATTCCACGTCTCACGTGTTCTTCTGGACGCCAAGACATGTAATAACATTCCCCTGTGGCTTCACAGTTTACATTATGGGGATATTCAGTATATGCAATAGGGCTTTGCACTGTCTGGGACAAGGGGAATTAATCCATTTGTGTATACCCATGCACGTGAGTATCCAGGTTTATTACTATTTTCATTCCTACTGCCTTTTTGCATTGGCTTATTGGTATTCTCAAGGTACAGAATGCTAATAGTACGAGTACCAGTATGGGCACTAGTATTTTGAATGCATTTGATAACCAGGTAGTTCGGCATTAAAAAAAGGTATTGGAACCAGTCATCATTGTCAATTTGTTCCACCTCTGTCAACATTTTAGTTTGCAGATCTTGTAAGGCTGTGATAGCCTCTGTAGGGGTCCCATTCTCATGGTCGTTTGCTGGTGTGTATGTGCAGCATGATGGCCCTATTCATGCGCAAACCCTTCCCTCAATGACCATGATCAGATCAAAGACATACCTCTTTTGAAGGGCCATTATTCTCACTGCCCTCAATTCTTCTTCAATGGAATTGAACCCTTTTATATTTGTGTTTATTGTTTGCAGAAACTCCCACCAGGTGATCTGTAACCACTTGCCATTTACCCCCATTTGTAAGCCAGAGGCGAAGTAGGAAGTAAACACTATTGCTGCTTTGCCAAACAGTTGATGTTCATCTGGTATGTCATCATAGGCCTCACAGACCCTGCCGAAAAGTAATTTTCTCTCTTGCTGCGTTTTAGTGTGAGAGTCCTTTCATTGTGGACATTCTTGCTCATCAGGGGGAAATCACCAAAGCTGGTATGCTTATTATCTCTCTGGAGGATATCTCAGGGGCAACACACTCACCTTGGAAGCAAGACGATGCGGAGCAACACAGGTTCGATCCCTGGCTCTGCGCTTAGAAGCCTCTCGGTATTAAGCATGTTATAAATAACCAATTATAATTATTACTATAGAGCAGAGGCCTCCCTGATTTGGAGGAAGCTGCATGTAGGCCATTGAACCACAAGCACAATAGTGGTCCATTATCACTGCTGTACCTACTTCCATGCCTGGTACATCATAAATGCACCCACACCCTGTATTAATTCCAACCTTCACTGTTCCATCATTTTGGAAGAACAGGGCCCCGTGTTCAGTGGTTTTATCGGCACTGGTCCCCCCTCATCTTCGACCAAGTTGAGCCGTTTCGTATATTCAGGCCATTCATTACGGTACTGGTTGTTTGCATGCTGCACCACCCCTTTAGGCTGTCCTAGGAGTGCTAATGCTTTGCACCCTATCAATCCTTCAACCCATCCTTTGGCAGCAAGACACTTCCTTTTATTTGTAACTGGCCTCTGTTCCAGTAACCAGGTATTTCTTTCCCTTGCACATTGTTACAATTCAGCATTGTATGGTCTTCTATTCTAATCCCTCCCCTATTCAGGTATACACGTAGGTATTTCATCACCTTGGGCCTCATTACGACCCTGGCGGAAGGCCATGGTGCTATTAGCACCATGGTCCATGCCGGTTAGTTACCGACTCCGTCATGGAGAAAGGGGAAATTACCACCGCATTACAAGGTTGTCGGGGCGGTAATTCCCCCTTCCTCCATGGCCCTTCCCCATTCCCATTTTTGCCCCATAGGGCGCAATGGGAATGGGGAAGGCGCTAAGTACGGTGCCGCACCAGCCGTTAAGGTCGGGTCCCGCAAAGGGACCTCGTAATTAGGCACTAATAGGTTAACGGCACCGCAGGCTTTTACGGCACCGTTAACCCATTAGCGCCTGGGTCGTAATGAGGCCCCTTGTGTTGTGTTTTAGCACTAATCATCATGTTTTCTTGTTTTGTAAAATTATCCTCACGTGGAGAATCTGCTCTCGTCACCAACTCTATGGAAGCTATCTGACAGTGGAATTGTTCTTGTGTCATATATAGTGCGAGGTGTGTTAGGCAATGTGCTGTTTTGCAGGTACGTCTGTTGCTATAAATATGCTGGGGGCATAGGGGATGAGTAAACACACAAAACAACTCTCATCAGATGTCTCTCTCCCCACTTTGCTCATATGTTTGTAATACATATTGTTGGTGACATTGACAGAATTATCAATATATTTGCTCAATTGTCATGGGTCACCTCGCACACTACTTATCAATCTTTTAATGCATGTGCTCAATTCAGGGAAGTTTTCTGGAGTAATTTATTTTGTCATTGTCACAGTAAGTATGGTCATGTTTACTGATCTAGCAGTATTATAAAAGACGAGTTCTCTTACTGCAATACAAAAAAAGATCACAAAATATAAATGTGTTCACTATAATCATTATAGCTAATGTGTTCGCCTTTTGCAGATAACTAGGGGTAGAATTCCTCCTAGGTTCTAAAAGAGAATATCTAATCTAATTTAGTAAATTAATTGTTCAACCAAAGGAGAGGTCTCTGCCTTCTTTTTAAAGCAATAAGTGTTTGCATGAAAAAGCCTTAGTTGAGCGTGCAAGAAAATTGTTTTCTAAAACAATATATACCTTTAGTTTCAAACAATAGAACTGTTGAACCAATGTTTCAAGTTCCTAAAAAGAATAAGTTATCAAGAGAAATGAAAGGACCAGAGAAACAGGATTAGTATAGGGAATAGTCAATGCTTCTTTTGGAATGGAAGAAACCACACTCTGTGTTGCACAAGCTTCTTTGAAGAATGTTAGATGAAATATGTCCTCATCTTGGAAACTCAGTTATGTGTCTCTTATTGTTGCTGTTGCCTATGCTGTTGATTGGCTCTGGTTTTCGCCCGTGCCTGGGGTTGTCAAACTTCTTCTTCACCTTTGGGTTCAGTAGTTGCAGAGAGGGGGTTCTCACCTCCCTATAGTTAGACCCCACACATATAGAGCTACACTCTTCTTCCTTCAACCTTTACCGCAGATGGAGTGACAGCTTCTACAATGTACGGACCTTTATAATGGGGCTTGTACCACTTCCATATGAAGTTACAGCACAGCACCTTATCACCAGGCTACAACACAAGGACATTTAACAATTTGTCTAGGTCAGTTTGTTTATGGGTTTTATCTGTGTTTTTCGAACCCCCTGCAGAGTCTGCACCTGTCGAGACATAATTATAAGAGATTCCATCATAGCTGTCAAATATTTATGCATTTACTTCCCTAACACAGTCGTAGTGTTTTCAGCATCAGCCTGTGAGGGAAGAACAATGGGAGTATGCATTCTGTGCCCCATCACCAGCTCATGTGGAGTCAGGTGATGGTCAGAGCCTGCCTGATTACGTAAGACAAATAGGACTAGAGGAAGGCAATGTAACTAACTATTTTTCAAAGTTTTTTTAGTTTGTCAATTTGTTCTTTTAAGAGGCAGTTTAGGCTTTCACAAATGCTGTGTGCTTGTGGATGATAGGCCAATGAGAATGTGTGCTTTATCCCCAAGAGGATAGTGACATGCTCAAACACCTCATTTACAAAGACGGTCTATTGTCAGAATGTAGCACATTGCACACCCCCACCTTGGAAACACCTCACATATGAGGAACTTTGCAGCAGATGTGCCATCTGGATGTGTACATGGACGTGCTACGATCTAGCGGGAAAAGGGACATACGACTTCTATCATGTACCTGTAGCCAGTACAAATTTGGAGCATATCCACATAGTCGATATGCAAGTGCTGAAATGGTCACATAAAACGGGGTATTGCTCCTCACAAAATACCCTTTAAAATTAGGGATGCACCAATCCAAAGAAATCAGTACTGCAAGACATTTACTTGTTATGTGCTGGATAGTGCAACTGTTCTAGTGCTACTGTAAGCAGCCCTAAGTGCATAACAGGTTTCCCTGTGCTGTCCTGCAACCACATTGTTTCTGTGGGGGACAATCAGCACCCTCGCTCCTTCTCCATAACTGCTGCTCTTCTGGTGGTGCCTTCCCCTGCAATTAGATAATTTGCCCTATGGGTAGTGTATTAAAGCCCTCCTTGAGCACCATAGTGCGTGCACGTGTATATTTGTTGGGCGCAGTTGCAGCGTCAGATACTTCTAGGAAGTATGCCACACTTTTTGCTTCTAGATCAGTGGACTCGCTGTTGGGGGAAATCAGGTCTGCACCTCTAGTGTGCACTGTGCACTTCACCACTGTGATAGCCGATGAACGTTCAAGTGCATCTTTGAGCCCGTCTAGTAATGGCGCATCGTGTACTGGTGTGCCGTCTGCACGCAGGACGCCCCTCCTTTTTCAACCTGACAGTCCTACGTGTACTATTGACATCATGTAGGCGGAGTTGCAATACCGTAACATCCTCATACACTTCAAGCACCAAAATCAACGCCACCAATTCTGCTCCTTGTGCTGAAAAATATTCTGGCAATCTTGCGCTTGTCACTATTTCAAAGCTGTCATTCTCTCTGCCTTCACCACTGCTGTTCCACTATGCCTTTCTCCAGTGCTCTGATCTATCGACGATGACCCCCTCCTTGCTGGTTCTACTATCAATCTGACTGGGTTTACTACTCGACACCTGACAATTTTGTTCGATGGATTCTACAAAATTACAGCATAGCCTGAGGCTCTCTGTGTAGTGAGGCAGTTATTGACTAGAGAGCATGTTGAAGCTCTGCCCCCCTATGTACCTCAGAATAAACGAAAATATAAGGTGAGGAAGGAAACACCTGAAACCACACTTTAATCAACTCTCCTGTATCTGCAGCCGACATAAAGAAAAGTTAGTTGTGCTACACAAGTAGGAGGCAGATAGGGCCTAGCATAAAGGCATAGCATGCACAAGTAGTATGCTTTAAATAGAATAGATTAGGTTGTAGGTAGGAGTGTACACAGTTGAAGGGACTCACTACACTTATAGGGCAGATCATACTGCAGGTAGACAAGGTTGCTGCATACACATAGGGAGGGCATTAATGTATCGCAGGCATGCATCAGGACCCGGTAGATAGGAGAGTCAAAGTGTCACCCGAGAATAAACATGACAAGCGATTGCCATTTTAAACTGCAAAGCACAGGCGAGCATCAGGCTTTGGAAAGACAGTTAGGCCTCACAGCTCAAAGTAGGTAATTCAAACAAATACAGTTTTGTCTGAGAAAATCTGCAGTGGCTGCGATAGTGGGTGAAAAGGAATTCCAACGCCATGGGAACCGGAGGAGAGTTTTACATGAAGGAACAGAGCGCACAAGATATCAGTGTCAACGGCGGTGAGTGTTCAACCATTAAAATGGATTAGTTACAACAACGCTGCAGACAGTGTTTGAAGTCCATGGGACGAACTGAGCTGCCCGTGAAATATCCTAGTAGCTGACAGATACATATCCCAGCCAATCAGCTAGGCGTGACATACGTGCTCAGCGGCAGATAAAATACAAATAAATGCAGAGAGGAAAATATTAAACATGATTAAGCAGCATGACTCATAACAATAGGTATTCAAAATGTGCCAAGGCGAGATAGCTTGTCTGTTAATAAAACTGCATTACCTTGCATTTTTCCATACCACATCCCCTGTGTCACTTCTTTATTGGCAAATATCAAATAGAGGGCTGTGCTGTCGTTTGGGCACCTGGTTAACGCCTGGTAGCAGAGTGAAGATGGTTCTTTAGGGGTTTTTTGGCAGATCGCTTCGACATCAGCAATCCTTCAATGTAGACAGCGGACCGGTCTGGAGAGTGGAGTTATTTGTGCAACTAAACAGGAAGTAAGCAGGAGCCTGCTTTAGAGTGAATTCCTGCCTTAGAGTGACCCGTCGCTGGACTCAGAGGAGGAACAGGCAGACTGGTAGGGAACCCTGGCACCAGCAAACCTCAAAGATCCGTGGATGTGAGTATGTTATGTACGGGGTAACCTTTGTGGTGTGTATTATGTAATATTTATGAAACAGAGAAGTGAATAAAGAATATCCCTTGACAAGAGTCTTGGAGGGTTTCGCAGCGGGGCCCTTGAGGGCCCAATCTCCTTAGGGGCGAGTAAGAGAGATAGAGAGATAAGGATACCCCAGGGGAAACTGGAAGACAGCTGTATTGTATTGTATTGTACTGTGTTTAATATGATTACATTGTTGATTGCCGGCTTTGTAGTTATGTTTTGAGACAGGTCCTGCAGAGGTATTTTTCTTTGTGTATTGTTAAGAGTAGTAGGTACTTTTGTTTGATAGAGGTTGATGGGATAAGTATGGACATTTTGATTGTGAGCTGTTATTGTTGGTTTAACGTAGAAGCAGGATTGAAGTATTGGGGCATGGCCTCAGACAATGAAGATTGATTTAATAGTGATGAAAATTTGAAGCGGGAGGGGGTGTAAGTAAGGGGAGAGTGTGAGTGTGTTGTAGAAAGAAGTTCATTTTGATTATTGGCAAACTGTTTATTGTTCATATTGGTCATTTGTCTAGTGTCAAGCCGTCCTCTGCTTAAAAGGTGTCACTGTGGCAGATACGCCAATAATGCACCTATGCAAGGCGATCCCTAGATATAGCACTAAAATTACTAAGTATCACACTGAGTAGGTGAACGACTGCTGGCAAGATGTTCATGCCATGGCAACAATAGGGCACTCACTCGAAAGATGTACTCCAACATATGTGCACATACCTACATGCCATAAACAAGGGCAAGAAGCTTAAGAACAGGTTAGGTATATTAGAGCTCTGGAAGGCCTTTGGCAGAGACAGAAGAGCCTAAGAAAGAATGGATGCTTAATTTGCATGAGGTTGAGCGCAAGCAGCCCACAGCACCGCTGTCTACTCCCACTGAGGAGAGTGCTCGCGCACAGCCAACAGCCCCACCTTTTGCCAGCTAAAACAGGCATTTACACACAGTCCACAATACCACCTCTTTAAGAGGAGAGCGCCCCAGCCTTAACCATCCAAGGAATATACCCACTACAAGCGGCAGCTGTGGGATATGGTAATCCCAGATATGAATCCCTTGATGAGGAAAGTGATGACAGTAGGAAAAGGGCAAAAGTAGTAAAAAGAAATGTGCCATTAGTGACAATGGAGAATGAAGCACGGCACAGCCTAGAGACACAGCTAAGGGATGAGGAAGAGAATAGAGGGCTATTGTAGCTTAGAAAAGCAGCTAATAGAAACTGGGGAGGAGCTCTGGAGAGTCAGAGTCATGCAGATAGGTGGTCAAAGAGTGCGAAGCATACCAATAGGTAATGAAGGTAGAGGAGAGACAATGATTGAACTGCAGAAGTGGGCAGGAGGGAATATATTGCTAACACTGGATGGGAAAGGCACAGAAAATAATTATTGGAATAATTAGTGGAATATGAAGAAAAGAAGGAAGCAGCCTGGGAGGAATTCAGGAGAGACACACAGGAGAAGATAGAGCAAAATGCATAGAGGGAGAGAGAGAGGGAATGGAGAGAAGCGACAGAGAAAATGCAGAGAGAACAACAGGAAAGGCAAATAAGGAAAAGGGAAAATGGAGAAAGGGATGAGTATGCAAAGAGACTAAATAAGAAGAACAGGAGAATGAAAAGAGAAAAGGAACAAACTGGACACAGGAGGAAGGAGGTGAGCAAAAAAATTTGCAGATATATGATGGTAGAAATAGGGTAGAAGGAAGTGGGACAATAACCCCAGAAACCAGGGGTAGAAATGTGTTGCCAGAGATGAGTAGAACATATGTAAGGGAGCCTGTGAAGGGAGTGAGTTTTGATCTCATACTTGAGGATGACAGGAGTGGAGAAAGTGACAGAGAGACAGATTGGATAGACATTGATGATGAAGAAGAGGAAGAGTAGATGGCACAAGTCCTACCAATGAATACCACAGGACCAGCAGTAGGATGGATAAGATTTGTTGGGGCCAAATTTGAGCATATATCCATCCCTCACATCAGTACTCCCTATAAATGAAGACCAGAGATTACCATATTTGTTAAGAGACTTGCGAGAAGGCCAGCAACACTGTGTAGCTGAGACATTGAGAAGGAGAACCTGTGCAGCACTATCTTTGCAGAAGAAAGGAATATTAGAATTCCCACTGCTCCACAAGGGATTGGGGATGCCCACTATACTCCATGGAACCAGACAGACACAAATAGCTTGATGGACACGTTTCCATCACTCAAAGCAGGGTTGGGTAAGTGGATTAAAAAGCTAGCACCAGAGACAGCTGGGATAGTATTCGCTATACGTGACATGAAAAGCCTATTTGCATTCATATTGGGAGACCAGGCAGAGGACGTGTGGAAACGAGCAGACTATGCCATAGTGCCAGAACAAAACACCACCAAATATGACGGGTCACCATTCAATAATTGCAGAGCTAAGGTATGGAAGGCACTGATGGTGCTATTTCCAAACCAATCTGACATGAGCGCCATAATGACTGGGAAGATGGGGCCTACTGAGGACCTTGCTGCCTATATTGAAGACATTAAGGAACGTTGGTATTTGGAAACTAGAGACCATCGGGATAGAAATATACCATGTTTTATCATATTTTATCTTAGGGCCTTCCCAGAGACAGTTAAAACAGATTGGAGGATCGAAAGGAGACGATGGCAACAAATCCAAGTGACTATTGCGCATCACTGTAGTTTAAAGCAGGAGAAGGATCAAAAGAAAATAGAAGAAAGGCAGAAGGAAGGGGCACAATTGGTGCAGTAGAAATTATCTAAAATGACAGTGGAAGGAGCAGCATTGACAAATGCAGGAGATGGAAATAGTCGGCAGGGAGCTGTCATGCCACAGCAGGGCATGGGTGATCATTTTGCGGGAGGAGGGGAAGAATAGTTTTTATCCCAGAGGAGGAAAAGGATTTGCGCCCTGAGGGAGAAGATCTGGGTTTGGAGCGCAACAAGGAAGGTTTAGGGGGGACAGCCCCACTTCGGAGGACCCGGGGAGCTCTGTAGCAGTATGTTGGACATGTGGGAAAGTAGCACACATACCACAAGGGGGCAGAAGTAGAGGAGCAAGGCAGAAAGGTGCAAAGCAATATGGGCAAAGAGGGGGGATGGCATATCCAGCACCATAAGGTGCATCGCAGGAAGATTATGGTTATACACACACTATCCACCAGATCAGAGACAAGCACAGCATTTGCAACCACTGCAGCAACACAAGGATCACAGATACAGCCACAACAACCACAGAAGATGTTGATGTCACAGCAACCATAGAATGCAGCGTAATCACAACAAGCAGTGACACAGTGGGATACAAACATTTTTCCACAGACACCCAGATAGTAGGAGTGACGGTGGTTGGGGGTAACCCTTTTACAGGGCCAGGACTGAACTTGTATCAGCAATAGGACATCCACAGAATAACTTGATGTGCCCTATCCTATCAGTAAACACAGAACCTGAACAGGAACCGAGGGTGGGGGCATCTCTAGGCGACCAGGCTCTTTTCTTCTTAGTTGATACTGGGGCAACAAAATCCTGTGTCAGAGAGGGGAGATTTCTGATGTTGGGAATATTCAAGCAAGGCTTTTCTGGGGCAACACATATGGCTCCTTTCACTGACAACTTGCTCCTGTATTCCCGGCAGACACCTGTGAACATTTTGGGAAGAGATCTTATGGCCAAAGTCAACATGTCAGTATCATTCACAGAGGATGGTATAATATGCTCTACACCAGGCATACAATTCCAGACAGCGAAGGAATACATATGGGCAGAGAGTACAGAAGAGAGTAACAGTGGATGCTGAAATATTTTTCTTTGGAGAAGTGGTGTTAGCGTGGCTTCCCCGCATTAAGGGACAGCTATTGAGGCTACCCACAGAATTTTTATCAGAGCACAAATACCTACAGATGTAACTGAAGGGGAACCGATTACAATTGACAGAGTGATTTTACATGGCACTGATGAGTTGGTGCACAGTAATAGCACTTGACGCATCACACAGACTGACCGAGCTGACAGATGACGAGTTGTTTGACTACAGTGACTCTGATGATGGGGTATTGTTTGAGATAAGTATAACATATCAATTGAGAGTAGAGTACAAAGAGGTGCTACAACACATAATGCTAGCTAAAAATGTACCATCATTTATGGAAGAAGATTTGGCAAAGGTACAGTATGGATGACCAATCCACATGATCTGCGGTTGCTAAAAGGGATTGGAGCAGTAAAAATAAAACTGAAGAAAGGAGCAATTTTACCTAGAGTAAAGCAGTATCCAATGTCCAAAGATGCAGATGAGGGTATCTACAAAACAATAGAGGCACTAACGAAACAGGCAGTGATCGTACCATCAGAGTCTCCATGCAATACTGCTGTGTACCCAGTGAGAAAATCTCAGGGGGGTCCTGGAGATTTATATAAAATTTGCGCCCCTTGAATAACAGTGTTGAGGCTGAATTTCCAGTGGTGCCAAATCCTGCCACAATTTTGTGTAATTCACCTCCCATAGCCACACATTTCACAGTGATTGACCTGAAAAATAAATGGTGCAGTATACCCCTTCATGAAGATACATGGTATTTAACTATGTTTACATATAGAGGAGTAAGGCTGGAACATTGTCGTCTTCCACAGGGGTACTGTGAATCCCCCAGTGTGTTTAACAACAGGGTGTTGCAGAGGGATTTGGGAAACGCACAACATCCCAGTGCCATCATACAATATGTAGATGATGTGCTTGTGTGCAGCGACTCTCAAGAACAATGCAGAAATGACTTGGTGCAGCTGCTGACATTGCTTGCTGAAAAAGGATACAAAGTAGACAAACAAAAAATTCAATATTGTTAGGAAGAAGTACTTTATTTGTGCGAAATAATCTCAAGAGAAGGGAGGAGAGTAACACCTGAAAGAGCAGAGGCAATCAATAATACACCTTGTGCAAACACAGAGAAGGAGTTGCAACAGTTCTTGGGGTTATGTAATTATTGCAGAGTATGGGTGTTTGACTACAGCTCATACATCCGACCACCGTTAGAAGGGCTAAAGGAAGCACAGAAAAGTAAAGATCCCATACAATGGACAAGAGAAATGAACAGTGCATTTGATGAACTGAAAGGGGCTATAAGTACAGCACCTGTGTTAGGAATCCCAGATTACAAAGCATGATTCTTTATATTCTGCCACTGTATTGGAGTAGTGATGCATTTTTCAGCTCAAGTAGCAGAATTACTGGCAATGATTATGGCACTAGAGAGACATCGTTGGAGGGGTATGCCAGAGGTTTTGGAGGTTACTACGACTTCACCTGTTCAGCCTCCAAGTCCTCAAAACACTGCCCCCAGAACAGAGGACTCAACTATGGGTAAATTCAAACTGTTGTTTATTACAAAAATCGACAGGGATCATATAGGACATTCAAAATATCTCCAGAGTCACAATTCAAACAAACATGCCACCCAGTTTTGATGTAGAATGGCATCAGCACATGGGCCCTCCCCCAAAAAACCTATCACCCATGTTAATTGGGTGGTAGGCATTATGGATCGCTTATATACATCTTACTGTATTGGACCCTTCATGTCAGGTGGCTGGCCTGCCCCTTCCCAATGAAACTATCTATTACATTGTTGCAGGGTCACAGGATTATCAAGGGCCCTTCCCCCCTCCCATCCACCCATGGATTTCTGTCACCTGTTTGGCTGGAACTGGTCTCCTCAAGCCTGGGACCCAGTTCGGTTCTCAGTCCTCTGAGCATCGCTTCAAGGTTTGTTTGTTTTATTATTTGTAATGCGCGAGCATACCCTAAGGTAACAGGGCGCAAAGCGTAGTTACAACAATCATAAGAAATACATAAACACAATGAAAGTAAAACACAGGATAATGTACATATATACAAGTAGGCACAATTGGTTACAGAATGTGCAACAGGCATGGGTGGGGCAGGCTAAGCACCCGAGTGAGTTTAAGGCTGACTTTTCAACCATAAAACTACCTTTGATTGGAAGCTTTGATATGGCAAGTCCCTTCTGCGAGTAGGCGGTAGTGAGTTCCACAGCTTAGCTGCTTGCACTGGGAAACTGTTTCCCCCTATTGTAGATCGTTTAACGTTAGGAATAGAAAGGCAGTCCTTGTAAGCTGTTCTTATCGGTCTCTCAGAAGACTGTCTATGAAATCTGTCAGTTAAGTAGGTCGGGGTTGCGTTGTTAAGGCATTTGTGAGTGAGGGACGCCATTTTTAGGGTAATTTTGTCTTTAATAGAGAGCCAGTTGTTGTGTTGGCTAAGTCCAGTGATGTGCTCTCTTCTAGAGATGCCCAGGGCCGCTCTAAGAGCATTGTTCTGAAGCGTTTGTAGTTTGCTGGTGGTGGCTTTAGAGGATCCCAGATAGAGGGCATTACAGTAATCCAAACGGGACAGAATGAGGGGGCTTTAGCGATGGTAAGGCAGCTAGCGTCGGACAGGAAAGGTTTGGCTGTGCGGATCAATTTGCACGTGTACGCCGTGGATGAAGCTAGGGAGTTTACCTGTCTTTTGAAAGAGAAATTAGAGTCCAGGTAAAAGCCCAATGTTTTAACTTCTTGTCCCACTTTGATGCTGTTCCCATCGATCAGGAAGGAACTATAGGCAGGGCTTAGTTTCTTTAGACTAGTGGAGGTGCCTAGGATGATGAGTTCAGTTTTCTCATCATTCAGGCATAGCCCATGTATGGCCATCCATGCCTGGATGATGATGATGTACACTTTATTCACCAAGGCCAAATCCTTTTCATAATCTCCAGAAAGCGGAAGGAGGATCCGAGTATCATCTGCGTACTTAGTGTAGGTGATACCGAGATGATCCAAATCATTGAAAAGGGGCTTGGTAAATATATTGTACAATGTGGGGGAGACGCAGGAGCTCTGTGGCACACCACACGTGATGGGTATGGGGTCTGCTGCCGCTGTAGGTGAGAAGACCCTCATAGTTCTGTCATTGAGGAAAGATCTGATCCAGCTAATGGCCTCAGCCGAGAAATGGGCTGATGTATGGAGGTGTGTGCACAGGACGGAGAGATCGACCAGATCGAAAGCTGCAGAGAGGTCAAGGAGGAGCAGTAAGGCTGCTTGGCCATTGTCTCTGAGCTTGTCGATTTGTAATTTCAAGTCGACGAGAGGAGTTTCAGTCCCGTGTTGGGGACGGAAGCCCGATTGTCTCGCTCCTAAGAAGTGGTGTTCTTCCAGGTGCCTCTGTATTTGTGCATAGGAAACCTTGTCCATGATTTTTAGAAGGAAGGGTTCAGTTGTTATGGGTCTGTAATTAGTAGGGGTGGCAGGGTCAAGTGTAGGTTTTTTTTTAGTAGGGGAAGCACCCAGGATTGTTTTAGATTCGAAGGGATGGAGCCAGTGGAAAAGGAGGCATTAATTAATTTTGTAATAAAGGGGGAGAGGTCTCGGGCGGCACCTTTAATGAGCTGTGCTAGGCACAGATCTCCCTGGCAGTTTGAAGGTTTCAGTGACATGATGATTTTTTCCACTTGTAGTGTAGTCACTTTAGAGAAGTTGAAGCGGGGAGTTTCACTTGGCGTGGGCTTCTCGGGTGGATTAGATAGGAGGGGATCATTTAAGGAAGCTTTTTTACGAGTGATTTTGTTTTGGAGGGTGGCAATCTTGTTAGCTAAGGCATTTTGGATTTCAGAACACCAAATTTTATCTTTGGTGCAAGTATCTAATGGGGTTATGGGGGTTTCCACTTCTTTCAAGATAGAGAATAATTCCTTCGTATTTGATTTTGCTTCGGATATTCGGGAGTCAAAGGAAGTACGTTTAGCTAGGTAGATTTCTTTTTTGTAGAGGGTGGTTAGTTTAGAGAGTTTAAGTTTATTGGCTGCTGAGGGGACTTTTTTCCAGATGGCCTCACAGTTTCTTTTTTGCAGCCTTAAATTTTTAAGGAGAGGTGTAAACCATTTGTTTAGGTGTGATTTAGGCTTGCTTGATCTGAGTTTGAGGGGGGCAATAAGATCCAGTGACGTGGCCATAATTTTATTATATTCTTCGACCAGAGTCTCTGGGTCAGAATTCTCGGGGAGTGAGTTGAGAGTAGGGAGTAGGTTAGGAATGAGTCTCTCGACTGTAATATTTCTCTTGTTTCTTTTGAGTGTAGGGGGGGCCATGATAATAGGGGGGGTGAGGGTCGGGTGGTGGAAAGCATAAACGATACCAAGTGGTGATCGGTCCAGGCTATTGGTGAAATATTGGTGATATTCGCAGGTGATGTGAAATGACTGTGTGTTCCCAATGTATCTGTCGGCAATGCCACATTTGCCTATGAGAGTGCTCTCCTCGTTGCAACATTGGTAATTTGTCTGTGTTTTCCCTTCTCGTCTGAGTTGCTGAGAACTGTTCATCTTCCCACCGCGGCTGAATACCCATTGTCTAGCTCGACTGCATCAAGTGGTTGAGGACCACAAAATCGAGTTCTTCTCGTCTGCAATTATGAGGATTTATTCTGTTTTTCTGCAGGTGGCTCCTTGTCATCTTAAGTTTGGAATGTGCTGCTTGTCTCTGACCTTGGCTGCGAGCACTGGCCTTCAGGCTTTGTGCAGCCTGGTTCTGCTTTTCTCTTGTCTCTTGTCCTGCGTTTGAGGCATTATGTGTTTTTCCATTATACTAATTCTATGATTTCTGCACACTTATATAGTGCTATATTGGCTATAGGTTAGTCCTACTTGGTCCTGTCAGTCTACTTATATGATCCTGTCGTTCCAAAGGGATAAGTGCCATAAGCATCTGCAAGCTTGCTCTGCATCTCTCTGTTGCCTTGCGTTCAGTTTCAGCACTTAGCTAATGAGAAAAATAATAAAAGCTTTGACAGTATGTATATGTATCTGTCCTCTATCTACAGAACTGTGTAAGCATGTCCTTAATGTATATGAGTGTGTGTTTGTGTACATTTTTACATGGTTGCGAGGGTACTGCATGACTAACATGACTACGTCGTGGTGTCACTAGTGCAGTCAGCACTGTGGTTTCTCTGCATTTAGTCAACATCATTCATCATGGAATTTGGCTCTACGACTACTGTTGAAGCACCTGTATCCATAAAGACATACACTGGATAAGGTTGGAATGGTTGTCTGAGGGAATACCTCTATGCATACCTGTCAGTCACCGGTGTTCCTGGGGGTTGCCTGAATAATGAGTGGTATTGTGCGTTCTTGACTCTTCAGGCTGTCATGTTCATGTTAATGTGGATGAGGGGGGCATACCTGGGATCCTCTCTTCAGTCCCCCCTCCGGTCAACATGTTGACCAATCCTTCATACTTCGTCACTCTTGCTATTGGTAGTCATATTTTTGTTGCTCCCCCAGGGAGTCCACAATAATTTGCATGATGGTCAAAACTCCAGGTCATATAGCTGCATTCTCCTTCTGGGTTGCACCATACCCATTTCCCCCAGTACCTATTGTTGTTGAATGAGTTGTCGAATGTTATTTCAGTCGGGAACAGTGGACATTCCTTTATTCCTGTCCTCAAGTTATCTCTTTCTTCTAATATCTTGTCCTTTTTTGTCTTTATATTCATATCCACCATCACCTTCATCCCTATCGTCTTCTCAGTAGTTTTGCGGTACTGTGTAATGCAAATCTTCACCACACACAGTCCTATAAGTACTAATATTAGTGTTCCTACTAATACTTTCAGTCCGTCTGCTAGCCATGATGTCATCCAGGACCATATGTATGACAACCAGCTCAGGTATTTTCCTATCCCTTTGGCTTCTTCCTCCTTCTTGGCGAGCATCTTCGATAATCTTGTCATTGTCATTGTCAGTGTCATTGTCAGTGTGCCATTCTCTCCGTCATTGGAAGGCAACGAATGTGCAACAAGAACTCCCGATCTTGGTGTAAACTCCTCCTTCCATGGCATGGAAGGTCTAAAACATATCTGTTTTGAGTTGCCAGTACCCTTACTGCTAGGAGCTCTTCTTCTATTGTGTTGAAGACATTCACTGTAGAGGTTATTGTCTGCATCAGCTCCCATCTGGTCATCTGCAACCATTTCACGTTTGTATGTCTGGACAGCTGGAACTACTGACACGAAAAACATCTCTGTCTTGCTGAATAACCTATGTTCAGGTGGCTCATCATCTATTGATGCTTCTGACTCTGATGAGAAATAGTTGTCCCTTTTCACCCTACTCAATCCTACTGATATTTTCTTTCTTCCCTTTTCTTCCCCTTCTTTCAATCTCTTCTTGCTCTTGCTAGTATCCATTTTGGGAAAGTCGTCTATCTTCACGTCCTTCTGTAGCACTACCGTTGCTGGCATATTGATGTGAGCCAATGAGCAAACTCCTCCACAGTTGGGTGGCAGATTCTCGTATGCCTTGGATACACGTGCCCAATAGTGGTCCATTAATACTGCTGTGCCGACCTTCTTCACTGGAATGCTTGTCTGTGTACCTACACTCTGTGTTATCTTCAACCTTTACATTACCTTAATTCTCGTAACATAATTCTGGTTTCTTCAGCGGTATTATGGGCATTGGACCAGCTTAATTGTCTAACCAGGTGAGCTACTTAGCGCTTGTATCCCATTCTTTCAGGCACTTGTCATTTTCTCCTTGGACTGCGTTCACTGGTGCTTGTACAGGGTGTGTGCTTTGCTTCCTACTACTCCATCTTTTAATCCTTCTGCTGGGTATACTTGGCCATGCACAAGCAACTGTGGTCTTTCCCAGCATCCTGGTTCTCCTATTTCTTTCACCCCCCTCTTTGGGCAGGGTTGTTTCTTCTGTGTTATTGTGTTTGACTCTCCTTTCTGCAGGCCATCAGTTGTGTATTATATCGCTTGATCTAACTGCCAGTAATTGTTTATCATGTTGAGAGTCTTTTATTCACTTTGAAATCATGTCGTAAAAGTAGGCAATAAGGAAGAAATTGACCTCTTCCACAATTTGATGTAGAAATCTTAAAAATCTGACATCAGTAACACTGGAGCCATGGCTCGTTACAGTGCAACAGAATATGAATGATGATTGTTCAGTAGAAGAAATTACTAAGGTATATCAATTTACCCTTCAGAAAGCAGTGAATGCGCTAGCTCCTTGGCATAACAAGAAGGTCTTACAAAGAGAGACCAATCCATGGTTTTCTCCTGACCTCCAAGAACTCAAAAGTAAAAAAAATGAAAGCGCTGTATAAATGGAAAGGTTTGTTGACAGATTCAGACAAAGAAAGGTACAAAGCAATAGCAAAAAGGTTTAAGGCGGCAGTCAATATGGCTAAGAATTCTTACCTAGATGCCCGCATAGCTAAGGCACAGTCCCAACTGAGGGAACTTTTTTAAATACTGAAAGAACTTGAAACTACCAAACAAAATAATATGGATACGATCATCAGAGATGCCGAATGGTGTAACTCAGTACAAGAGGCCATGGACTCTAAATTTAAGAAAATTAAGGACAGGATTGTTTTATCAAATAAAACTAATACCCGGAAAGACCCCAATACCCCTAACTTGATCTAAAGGAAATGAATATTGGAAGAGCAATTTACATTTAAACCCATAAGTGAACCTGAGCTGGCGGTGATTATCGAGAAATTGAAACTCTCTAGCTGCAAGGGGGATATATGTCCTGCCTTAGTTATTAAGGCTTGTTCTTCCGCTTTGATCTCTACTTTAAGTAGGTTTGTGAACGCTTCATTCAGGGACAGTTTGTGCCTGGATGTATTAAAAATTCCTGGATAACACCTTTGCTGAAAAAACTGGGTCTATCGCAGAGCGATCCTTTGAATTATTACCCTATTTCTAACTCTCCCTTTCTCCTTAAGATTTTAGATAGAGTGGTGTATTTGCAAGTGCTTAACCATCTGCGATCACATAATATTCTGAACCAGCGGCAATCTGGATTTAGAGAGAGTCATGGAACAGTTGCTGGACTTAAAGTCCAGGCTTCTCCGTCATATGGACCAAGGAGAAACAAGCATGCTGATGCTTCTTGACCTGTCTGTGACCTTCGACCTGGTGTACCATACACCTTTGGTCACCAGGTTGGAGAAAGTAGCAGGTTTTGCTACCTCTGCGGCACAATGGGTCAAATCCTTTCTTTGTGAATGCCAGTGGAGGGTGAGTAGTGCCCTGGCTGATGCTAATCCTAAAGAGTTGGCCCAAGGAGTACCACAGGGGGCCTGTCTTTCCCCTTTGTTCTACAATATTGTTACAGTGCAGTTCCTTTATTTCCTGGACAACAATGGCATTCAATTGACTAATTACGCTGATGACACTCAATGTGTCATCCCTCTAACTGGTGTCTTTGGGAAAGACAAATTTAACATCAATAGGATCTATGCCCTAATACAAAATTGCATGTGTACTAATGGCCTCTCACTCAATACTGGTAAAACAGAGCTAATGCTAGTGGGAACAGAAGCCAAAACCTGTAAATTGGAGGAAGAGTACGCCAAGCTTTGGACTGACGGAAGTACCATCCAAACAAAAAAGAAGGTTAAAACCCTTAGGGGTTTATCTTGACTGCAAACTGAACATGAAAGCTCAAGTTAGCAGTTTGGTTGCATCAGCCACGTACTATATTAAGCAACTGTCCCATGCGCGTCCCTTTCTCGCCAAAGAGAGTCGGGAAACTCTTTCACGAGCACTAATGGGATCAAGAATTGATTCTTGCAGCAGTCTTCTTGTTGGATTTCCAAAGTCTGAAATCAATAGGCTGCAAGTGGTGCATAATAACGCTGTCAGAGTCATTGTGGACTGTAGTATATGGGACCATATTTAGGATGCGAGAAAAGACTTACATTGGCTCCTGATCAAAGACAGAATTTGTTTTTGTCTTATGGTGATTACGCATAAATGTTTGACAATACACACAACCTGAGATCCAACAATCCCTCTCAATTAAAAAATCCTATCTGCAGGTTGACTCAGGTGAAAAAAGGAGCTTTCTATACAGCAGCACCAGTGCTATGGAATGGCCTGCCTTTTAGTTTAAAAGAGGAGACCTCCATCATTGTTTTTTGGGAAAGATTGAAGACTTTCTTGTTCAAGTTACTAGACCCCCTCTCATGACTGACTGTAACTTACTGACACCTCTCTTTCTCATTTAAACGTTCTGGAGGCACTTATGGCATAGGGGATTAGTGAGCAGACATAGCAGCTCTCCCCAGTGGTTTCTTTACCTAATTTGGTCATGTGTTTGTATGACATATTATTAGACACTTGAGCAGTGTCAGAGAGATATAGGTCCAACCCTCTCATGTCTGTGTCAGCACTGTGCTTACCTCTCCTTACCGTGCTTACAGTGCTCCCCTTTCCACCTGACATGGTCGTTCTTCCTGCTGGAGTTGGGGTAACGTTAGTAGAGGATAAGCGGGTTCACAAGCTACAATAGATATTCGCAAAAACAACAATGCAAAAACACCACTTGGAAATAAGAGGCAAGACAGGATAAGCATATTTTTGATAGTACCCTACATTACCTGGGCTGCGTGGATCCTAATGCAGCTTGAAGATATCAGTTTCCCACCTGAAATGCGCTAAAATGAGCGTTATTGTTTTAGTGTTGTATTACTTCAAGCCCTGCTAATCATGTAATCTGTCATGGCAAACATGTATAGTTGTTCCCATACAGTCTGAATTCTTGGGTCTCTGAGGATTGCAAGGACAGATGGGTTTCCTTGTTCGAGTTGTGGATAAGCTTAGTTCATATATGCTATGAAGATGTGATAATACACATTAGGAGGACATGCTCGGAATCTGTTGGACCGTCTAATAAATTGAACAACTTGGCTTTGGAAAGTATCAGGCTGAAGATTAGAGGGCAGCATGGGAAAAATGCAGTATAAACAGTTGCACTTTCACGATGAATGTGCGCAGAAAGAAAAATAACAGGCAGTGTACCCTCACTCTGGATGTGTAGGAAATCCTTGCCCTAACTACCTGTGAGCGAGTAACCATTGGGTGTCCTCTACTGCGCAGGGGTGCTTCCAAATTGTCTCTTTGTTCTGGTTGTTGAGGATTGTTGGCCCCGTCAATGTCCTTGACAGGTGAGGCCACAGCTTTGTAGGGCTTAATGTCGCCGATATGGTTCCAGACACTCTTTCCCACAAGGTTGACCGCTCTTTCAGTCACCACCTCCACTGTATGGGGATCCGTGAACCTGGGTGCGTTCCAACGTCAGGTAAAGTTTCTAAGGAGAACCTTGTTACCTGGGTATAGAGGTGGTGGCTTAAGTAAGTCTTTTGGGCTGTTGATGCTGTCTCTTTCCTTGGCGACTTCAGGACCCTCCTTGGGTCGTCATATCTGGTGGGAGATAAAAGAGATATTAGCAATCAAGGACGTCACATATTCTTACATTTCCTGACCCAAGAGATTTGCTATACTCTGAACATCCTTCACTGCTCTAGTGGGAGGAGTCAGGGGAGTCGCATGCGCCGTCCTGTCACCACCTCGTATGGGATTAAATGGTGGTCGGACCCAGGCATGTTGCGCAATGTGAACAGGGCTAGGTGTAGGCAATGCAACCAACTCTTGTTGAGACCCTTGTTAGTCTTGGCAATGTCTTCTTTAAGCAGGCCATTGAGGCGTTCACACATCCTGTTCGCTTGTGGGTGATAAGCACAGGAGAATTTGTGTTGGATGCCCAGCAAACTTGTAATGTGATGGAACATCTCATTGGTGAAGAGAGGGCCATTGTCAGACTGCGGGACCTGACACACGCCCCATCGTGGGAATACTTCCCGGACCAGGAATTTCACTGCTCTAAGGACGTCAGGATTAGAACAAGGACACATTTCGATCCAACAGGAAAATGGGCAAACAACCACTATCATGTAGCAGTATCCTTGGCAGACTTGGATCATGTTGACATAGACGACATGGAGATGTTGGAATGGACAAACTGGGTGAGTTATGGCTCCTCCCACTTCCCTCAATGTATGATCTGCAGTAAACTGCTTACACGTCAAACAATTGCTCATGAATTCGACTACATGTTCTGCCACGTTAGGACAGACCCATGTTTCTCCAATGTGGGCGGCAAGCACTTCCTTCCCTGTATGGGTTGAATAATGTAATTGTGTCAGTGCTGTGTGCAACAATGCGAGTGGCATAACGACTTTCCCTGTGTTGTTTTGCCACCATAGGGCGTCTGTTGGAGATATTGTACATATCCTCCTAATTCACAGTTCCTTTTCCTCCCTAGGTGCAGCTCCCTGCAGCTCCATAATTTGTGTTGCTGATAATATGTTACACTCCTCCTGGAGTATCATTGTTCTTGCATAATCGCATGCGTTTGACGAAGCATCCATTTCTAAAATGTCCTGCTGCTTCATTTCCTCTTGAGATAGGATCCTTCCCTTGTGTGTGTGCTTGGCATGTCACAATTGCTAGTTGCTCTGGAAAATGTATGAAGTCTACCAATCTGCACAATAGGCGTGTGTGCTGTACTGGTGACCCATCAGCACGTCTGAAGTCCCTCCTCATCCAACGTGACAGCCCAGAATGCACTGTGGATGTCACGTAAGCAGAATCTGAATAAATTGTCACTTCCTTCCCCTGCAGTGCTCCAAAGCCAATATTAAGGCCACTCATTCTGCTGCTTGTGCTGAATAATCTGATGGTGTTCGTGCTCTTGTCACTACCTCACTTGTAACGTCCTTTCTCAGTCTCACCACTTCTGTCCCAGTATGTCTTTCCCCATTTGTCAGAACGATTGTGGAAGACCCGTCAATGTAAAGCATGTCTCCCCCTACAAGTGCATCATCCTGTACCTTGCGAGTGTTACGCTCACCTCGTATCCACAGGGACGCCACCCAGCCTGGTTACTCGCTGGTATGCTTCTCAGCTTTGCCCTGATGTGGTCTGCGGGGAAGGTTCTGCCTGAAAATACAGGAGGACTGTGTTCAAGACTGACCGCCTGGGGTAGTATCCTCCCTCCACCCCCATATGATTTCAGTCCCTCTGGTGCCCTCTCCTCACCTAGTGGTAGAATTAGGCGTGCTCTCCGCCTTGCCTTCTTTTCAGGGGAGCGTTGTCTTTCACGGCCGAGTGCGCTTCAGTTACTTTACTGACGCCGGCCTGTTTGATATTGTTCAGGTAGGTCTTATTGCTGTTCTTTAGTTTTGTTGCTATCCTGCATGCCTTTCTTTGTTTAAAATGTCTCTTTTTTCTCCCTTAGGTATGCAGAGCTTCAGCGCAGCAAACTGGCTTGGTTGAGCCCCGCTGGTAAATGATATCGCATTAAGAGAGCTATGATGCGGTAAGTAAGCGCTATGCGCTGCGAAGTCTTGCCTTTGCTAACCTGTATTTTCCTTCCTTGTAGGTCACGGTGTTGTTCAGCGTGAGTGGAATGTCCGGAGTGGTGCCACCGAGAGGCGACCAGCCAGGTAAGCCTTTTGAGCAGTTCGTAATTGTAAATGTCTCTACTGCTTTCTTTAATGTTGCCTCTATCTTCCTCTTTCAGGTCGTTCTGTCCGGGAGGCGTGCAGATTCGAGGAAGCTGTTCTCAGTAGCTGCGAGTGTTTAAAGATGAAGACTGCAGGTAAGATGCTGCTGCTAAATATGTTCCTTTTGTCTCCTTGTAGGTTCTGCTTGTCTGAGGTTCAAGGGAATAGCTGGACACGGTGAGCGTCACGTTGCAAGCTGCAAAGTAACGCGAAGCGTGTTGTCTTGCTCGGGTGTGGTTTAAATAGCCCCAACAAAATAGTCCAGGTAAAGTAGTCCCTAGGCTGCCACACCCAAAACACTAGACCGCATAGCTTGGTTCATAGGAACCAAGCTATGTGGATGCCTCCATGTTGGCTGACAATACAATAAAGTAGTTCCCAAGCACATTGTTTTTCAAGGTTTATGAGCCTGGTGCCATAGGCGCCAGGACTGGCCCCATGAGGGCTTTTGAAGAGGATGCCAGGCTCTAGAGGCCCGAGTCCTGACTCCACCTGGCCAATGGTTTGCCAGAGGGGGTTTTGGGCGAGGGTCGTGACAGCGAGTGTCACCGAACTCTTCAAGGTTTGCTGTGCAGTCGTGTGTGTAGTCACCCTCCTTGAGAACATCTTGAGAGCTGGGTTAGATAGTAACTCATCATACCCCGAGGCTCTCTGTGTTGTCAGTGTGCTCTTTGGTCTTTTCAGTATTGCGAAGAGAGTATGCTCCTCATAAAGAGTGGTGCTGCATCCCATGGTAATACTCGATTTGTCCACTGCGAATGCGGTTGCAGCCAAAGCTTGTTTGCACGGATAATATCCTCTCATTACTGGGTCTAACATCCCACTGTAGTAGACTAGTGGCTTGTGCCCCAAGCTGGTATTCTGTGTCAGTACTGCGGTCATCACTACTCCATCGGAGTGTGGGCACAAAAATAATTCCTTTTGATAGTCTGGGATCCCCATCATTGGAGCTGTGCATATTGCTTCCTTCAGCTCGTTAAATGCCTCAGTCATTTCTGTTTCCATCATATTATCTTCTCCCCTTTGTGTGCTTCCTTTAGTGCACCCAATAGAGGCCTGGTATAGGTGCTGTAATCAAAGACCCATGCCCTGCACTAATTGCATAACCCCAAGAACTGCTGCATTTCTCTAACTGTTGTGGGTTTAACTGTCCTGCCTATTGCCTCTGCCCTCTCTGGTGTCACTGGTTGGCCATTTTGGGAGATCATCTGTCCAATATATAGTACTTCTGTCTGCCAATACTTTAGTTTTGCTTTGTCCAACATGTAACCCTTGTCTGCTAACACTGTCGGCATGTGTACTGAGTCATTTCAACACAGTTTTTCTGTCTTGCTGTAGATCAGTATGTCATCCATGTACTGTATGACCGTGCTCTCCATCTGTACGTTGCCTAGGTCCATCTAGAGGATCCTATTGAATACGGAAGGTAAATCAGAGTACCCTTGAGGAAGTCTTGTATGTTTCCACTTGCTATTACTATATAGAAATGAAGTTAAGTCTTGTGAGCCTGGGTGTAATGGTATAGAAAAGAAAGCATTCTCCAAATCTATGACCATGAACTAGGCAGCTTCCATGGGGATGATGCACAAAATTGTCACTGAGATTGGAACTAAAGGATATTCTGCTTCTAAAATAAGGTTAAGAGGGCGCAAATGTAAAAAACGCCATGAGCCCCCTGTCGCCTTTTTGACAAGCTACACAGCCGTGTTGCAGGATGATTCTGATGGAACTCGAATCCCCTCCTTTACCAGTGCTGCAATGGTTTCACAGATGCCCTCGTCTGCCTCCCTTGAGAGTGGGTATTGTTTAACTCGGGGTAAAATTGCTCCTGGTTTCAGCTTTAGCTTCACTGCTCCTATCCTTTTCAGAAGCCCCACATCATAGGCACTAGTTGTCCATAAAATGCTGGGTACCCTTGCCAAATCATCCTCGGGAAAGGTTATGGGTGCTTTCAGCACATCATCATTCTCTGTGGTACTTCTCTATAATGTATTTTCACCCAATATGTGATGCTCATTACAAAGACCATCTCGTGGTCCGATCTGTTGTCTCTGAATAGTTCTTTGTCTGGACTGTGGTCAGCCTGTACCCCTCAGCAGTCACTGCTCGCCATGGCCACCCTGTGTCATCTGTCCCATGCACTGCTATCCACTCGTCTCCCACGGTCACTGCCTCTAGTTCTAGTGGCATTATCATCCCTTCCCCCTCCTCTAGTGGGATCTCCAGCCTGAATATATACTCGTTTGGAAGGTGCCACATTTTCCCCTTGATGCCTGGAAGCCATGCTATTATAATTTCAGTCCCATATTGGAACAGCCCATCGTCCACCGGCACCCCATCTGTACCCTACACCCACAATAAGCCTGAATGATTTCCCTCACATTGAGAAGAACAAGTTACTCTCTTACCTGGTAACGTTCTTTCGATGGGATGGTCCGACGACGTATTCCATATCTATGACAGTAATCACCACAGCTGTGCTGCTTCGGAAAATCTTTGGGCGTCGATGCGCTGTCCTCGAGGGCCTCCGTCGAGCCGACGTCACTGGATGTTATAAGTAGGACACACGACGCCCGTAGCCTCAGTTGTAGTTTTTTCCCAGAACGTGTGGCACCAATCGTCTGCCAGTATGACCACAGAAAGCCTTGCAGAAACGTAAGCTGCAATTGCATAAGAAATTCTGTATCGGGGTAGGCAGGGACAGAGCAATATGGAATACGTTGTCGGACCATCCCATCGAAAGAACATTACCAGGTAAGATAGTAACTTGTTCTTCGAGGAGATTGGGTCCTCCGATGTATTCCATATTTATGACAGACTCCCAAAGCAGTACCAACGTCAGGAGCAGGGAAAAGAATTTAGAATATACAAATTTAGAATGCCCAATCAAATTGCAGAGTAAAGGACCGCCTTGCCAAAGGCCAGATCTTGCCCATGGATAGAATCTAGGGAGTAGTGTCGTACAAAAGTCCCATGTGGCTGCATCACAGATGTTATGAATAGGAACACCCCTCTGCAGGGCGGTAGAGGCAGCCATACCCCTAGTAGAATGGACCCGTAAACCCACCGGAGGGTCCTTACTCGCCAGACGGTACCATTCACAAATTGCCAAGATAATCCATCTAGACAAAGTCTGCTTAGTCACCGCTTGTCCCAAACACCTTCCAGCGTAACCAATAAAGAGCTGATCGTCCACTCTGACCCGGGACATGCGTGAAATATAGAAACTCAAAGCTCTCCTAGGATCCAGCCTATGGAGCCTCTCCTTGTCCTTACCAGGATGCAGAGGAGGATAAAATGCCAGAAGAATAACCTTCTGGCTTAAATGAAATTTCGACACTACCTTCAGAAGAAAAGAAGGACGAACTCTAAGGACAACCCTGTCCTTATGAAACAAAGTGAAGGGTGGTTTATCTGAAAGTGCCTGTAACTCACTCACTCTGCGAGCGGAAGTGACCGCAACTAAAAACACAGTTTTCAGGGTCAACAGTCTCAAAGGACAAGAATGCAAAGGCTCAAACAGAGCACAGATAAGGAATTTCAGAACAAGGTTCAATTCCCAACCGGGCACCTGGAAAGGTGATGGAGGGAACACATTAGTGAGCCCTTTTATAAACTGAGAAATTAAAGGAATTTTAAAATAAGAACACTCCTCAGACAAGCGCTTAGATATGGACAGCGCCACCAGGTAACCTTTAACGGTACCCACTTGCAAGCCCCTGTGAGCTAAAGAAAGCAAAAAAGACAGAACCACAGGAATGTCGCATGAAAAAGGATCCACATTCTTAACCCTGCACCAGTCGCAGAACTTTCTCCAACGGCAACGGTACGGGGATTTTGTTGCTGGCCGTCTGGCCGGAAGCAACACCCCCATCACGTCTTCAGGGAGGTCACAATCCTTATTCCTCAACCTTTCAGAAGCCAAGCATGAAGGTTGAGGGACCTGACCTCTGGATGGAGAACCTGACCCCCCCCTCCCGTGATAGCAGATCGTCTCGGTAGGGAAGACGATGTGAAGGGCAGATGGACAAGTCGAGAAGGTCCGGGTACCACGTCCTCCAGGCCCATGCCGGAGCAATGAGGATCATCCGGGAACCGAACCTCCGTAGCCTCCGCAGCACTTGCGGGATGACGGGGACTGGAGGAAACGCGTACAGCAGTGGGAAGGACCACTCCACCACGAACGCGTCTCCTAAGGCTCCTCTTGGAGGAAATTCCCGCGAGCAGAACCTTTCGCACTTCCGGTTGACACTGGTGCAAAGAGATCCACTTGAGGGGTCCCCCAAAGGGCAAAGACCCTCACTCGTGAGAGATCGCACTCGGCCTGCTCAGAGCGTCTGCCGTCTCGTTTTCGTCTCCGGCCAGATGAACTGCCGAGATCGAAATTTCCTGCTGGATGGCCCAGAACCAGAACTGCATCGCCTCCCTGCACAGAGGAAGTGACCCTGCCCCCCCCCCCTTTTTGTTGAGGTAGTGCATGGCCACTGTGTTGTCTGTCAGAATCAGGACATCCTTTCCTCGCACAGTCGGCAGAAAAGCCTTCAGGGCAAGCCTGACGGCCCTCAGCTCCAACAGATTGATATGGAGTCTGGACTCCGATGGAGACCAACGACCGCTGACTGTCAGCTCGTTGGCATGAGCTCCCCATCCTGTGAGGGATGCGTCCATCACGATCGCCACCTCCGGCCAAGGCAGCCAAAATGGAGCCCCCTCATCAGATTGCCTTCAACAGCCCACCACAGAAGGTCCTGGGCGACCGAGGGCGGCACCTGAACGGGGTCCGACAACCTGCCGGAGGACTGTGACCACTGAAACTTGAGGGTCCATTGCAGAGATCTCATCCGCAACCTCTCGAACGCTGGGAGCGTCTGGGCAAGTTGAAACTTGTGCACCATCTGCTGAATGTGAAGAGCCCTTACCTGGGGAGGGAAACACAGCCCCAGGGATGTGTCGAGCACCGCTCCGATGTACTGGAGTCGCTGTGTTGGTGTCAAGTGGGACTTGATTAAGTTGAGGGAGAAGCCCAGCTTGTGGAGGGAGTGGCAGGTGACGGACAGATGATCCAGGACTTGCTCAGGAGAGCGTGCCCTGATCAACCAATCGTCCAGGTAGGGGTAGACGTGAATCCCCCCTTTCCTGAGATGCGCTGCCACCACCACCATGAGCTTGGTGAAGACCCTCGGGGCGGAGGTCAATCCGAATGGCAGGACCCGAAACTGAAAGTGCGAGTCGCCAACCGCGAACCTCAGGTACTTCTTGTGCTTTGGATGGATCGGCACATGAAAATAAGCGTCCTTGAGGTCGGGAGACACCAACCAGTCCTGAAGTTGAAGGGCCTGGAGGACTTGAGAAAGAGTAACCATCTTTAACTTGGCCTTCCTGAAGAGCTTGTTCAAACAGCACAAGTCCATGATGGGTCTCAATCCCCCGTCTTTCTTCGAAATCAAAAATAACGGGAATACCATCCCTTGTTCCTCTCCGCTACAGGCACCAGTTCTATGGTGCCTTTCTCCAGCAGGGATTGAATTTCCTGTGCAAGGAGCGGATCCAGACTCTTCAAAGAGAGATTACCTGGTGGATTGTCGTTGAGGCCTCTGCCGGAAAGGAAGACAGTAGCTGTGGGCTATGAGCTCCAGAACCCACACATCTGAAGTAATGGCAGGCCATTCCACAAGATGCTACGCCAGCCTTCCCCCAACCGGAGAAGCATGGGCCTCATGACTGAGCTGCAGCGGCTGCGGCAGTGCCTGAGGGCAAAGTGGCAACTGCTTGCGTGGCCTTGGCACCTCGAGTACCTTGTTTTCCAACTTTGGCACTCCTACGGTTGCCCCTTTGACTTGCAGCTCCTCTCGATTTACTAAAGGACGAGTAATATCGAAATGAACCTCCCCTCCATTGCTGTCCGCTAGGACGAAAAGGCAGAGGTTGGCGAACTGCAGCGGCCAACGACTTCGCTGCAGGTTTGGAGGTCTGCAACCGCTCAAGGCTCTCGTCAGCCTTGCTGCCAAAAAGATGGTCACCATCACAGGGCATGTTGAGGAGCCGGGCTTGCACATCAGCAGCAAACCCCGACTTCCGCAACCATGCAAACCTGCGTATTACGGTGCTCGCCGCCATGGACCGGCTGACACAATCAACCATGTCCATACCCGGCTGAACACATCCACACATGGCATCCTTGCCATCCTGCACAATATCAAGGAAACCATCCTGTTCCTCCCCTTTGGAAATACGATCAGCCGCTAGGGAAATACAGTTCCACAGAGTGTGCGTGAAACGAGACAAGGCACAAACGGAGTTGGCAGCCTGAAGCGCCATACCCCCAGAAGAAAATACCTTCTTCGTCCAGCCAACAAAACGTTTGTCATCCCTATCAGGAGGGATGGTAGGGTACGACGCCTGCTTTGCTGGGGCCGTAGCCGACCTGCACCACCAAACTCTCTGGAGTAGGGTGCCTGGTCAAGTAGCAGGGGTCGCCACTTGCTGGGCGATAATTCTTCGGCAAGGACTTGCTCACTTCCGGGAGACTCTCCGGAGAAGTCCAAGTCGCAGCCACCCTTCTCTGCATGGCCATATGGAAATGCAGTACCTGGTCAGTTTGGTGAGCTTGGTCGAGGATATCAGTCAGATCATCCTGCTGAGAATCCCCACGGGGGGCAGACCACCCCAGGTAATCCGTGACCCTCGACATCAGGCGCCGATAAAAGGAGTCGGCATGCGTGCCAGGCTCAGGCCTACCAAATTCAACCTCCGGAGAGGTGTCGAGCCCACTGGCATCATGCAATGACTGGCGCAGGTCCTCAACCTGGCTATGACCAGAAAGGAGGCCATCAGGAACCTCTGCAGGAACCTCACCTTCCTCAGACCCCTCATCCACCTCAGAAATATAATCCAGAGGCTGGAAAGAGGGAACTGAAAAAGGAACAAAGACATGTTTTGCCTTAGCCAGAGCCTTTCTGGGGGGTTCCCTGTACCACGAGGCATCGCCGACAAAGCGGCCTCGAAAGGCGTCGAGGGCATCGATGGAATCGGCGTTGACGTCGAGCGCGGCACTGACAGCTTCGACGGCGTCGACACATGCCTTGAGGGCAGAGCCCCGAGCGTGTCTCTCGACAGCATGGGCACCGATGGCATCGATGACTTCCTCCGAGGCGGGGCCTCGAGAGAGTCCGTCGACGACCTCGGCGACGCCGGCGTCGAAGTCTTCCTCGAAGACTGCACAGGTTCTCGCGGTCTCGAGGGCGTCGAGGACCGGGACCTGGAAAGGGCATGCCTAGAGTGACCATCCTTGTCCGACCGGGACCTCGAATGCGCCCAGTGGTCACGACGACTGCTCAAGCCCGAAGGCGGACGAGCGGTGTCTCTAGCACGGCCACGACCGGCGTCCGCAGACGGCGCAGACGGACCGGAGCCCTGCAATTGAAAAATTGCCAACATCTCCTTTCAGAAGGAATCCCATTCCTCAGGAGTGGAATGCTTGTTGGGACAAGCAACCCGCCGATGGGCAGAGTCTTTGGAAGAGGATGGGGAAGGCGACCTGTGACGGTGCTTCCTGGAGTGCCTCGACGAGGCAGAGGAATGGCGGGACCGACTCCCAGACCGAGAACCCCCGGACTCACGACGACGATGTGGAGAGTCGCCCCTCGAATAGTCCGACAAAAGACCAGTGCAACGTGACATCCGGGGCTTGGCCACCTTACCGACCGACAGCTTCTTCTTACGCTCCCGCAAGGCCTTCAATGTGAGCGATTCGCAGTTGACACAGTCGTCCGTATCAAGGTCCTCCCCGAGGCACCAGAGACAAGCGTTGTGTGTATCCATTAGCGACATCTTGGACCCGCACACCCGACACTTCTTTAACCCGGACCGTGGGGTGGAAGAAGCCGAAGACATCATGACAAGCAACGAAGAAACAGGTTCGAAGAACCGAAAGAACAGGATTCAGTAGACTCAAGGCACGCCGAGATCTCCGAAGCGAACACGTTCGCAGAAAAAACGGAACTGAGGCTACGGGCGTCGTGCGTCCTACTTATAACATCCGGTGACGTCGGCTCAACGGAGGCCCTCGAGAAAAGCGTATCGACATCATCAACACAGGACACAGAAAGATTTTCTCGAGCAGCACAGCTGTGGTGATTACTGTCATAGATATGGAATACGTCGGAGGACCCAATCCCCTCGAAGGTGTGTCCATGGGGGTGGAACACACTACCCCAGGGCCAGTGAATGAGATGGTCATGTTGAGTCTGTTCATATGTTTCTGCCCAGTATATTTGCAGGTGTCTGTCAGGAATAAAGTAGGGGCATGGATAGATCATGCTCCTCTATAGAAAGTGCAATTTGTCTGTAAAAGGAACCACTTCCATCACCCCAGAGAATCCTTGAGCATTCATGGCATCGCCTGACATTCCATATTTCCCTTCCCCAATGCAGGATTTAGTCACCCCTGTGTCGACAAGAAAGGAAAAAGTTGTGTCACCTATCGTCATCCCTATGCATGGTTCCTCCGCAGGGTTGGGTGTAATTTATAGGATGGAACACAACAAGTCCATCTGTGGGCTGTACTATTGCGGGTATAAGGACAACCCATTCCCCAGAAATTGGCTGTTTCCCACCAAAGTGACCCCGCCAGGTTCATAATGGCGGTCATTGTCGTGGTGTCTGTTCATGCCATTGTCCCATCGTTTCGCTGTGTGCTGTTTTGCATCTGTGGAAACTGCTATGCTGTGTATGCGTGCTATGTATCACCCTGTATCTGTGGCATCTTTGGTGCCTGCAAATACTGCTGCTTAGGTGTTTGCATTTGTGGTGCCTGCGCCATTGGCTGGTGTGTCTGCGGGTATGCGTTTGGTGCCTGTCCTTGTTGCGGTGTCTGGTCCTGCGTGTAATGCTCATCCTGTTCCCCCTGATATGCTATCTGGAATTGCATTACCCCATTCTGTTGTGCCATTCCCCTGCTCCTGCACACCCTTGAGATATGCCCTATCTGTATGCACACCCAACACTGAGGTAGCTCTCTCCCTTGCCCTTGGAATACCCCAGAAAATCCGTCTGGGCCCTGCTGCATTTGCTGCCCATATCCTCAAAACCCCCCTGGAAATCCCCCTTGATTCTGCGGCATCTGTTGCCTGTACCCGCATCTCCTAGGTGGCCCCCCTCTTCCTCGAAACCCATGCGGCGCATTCCCCCGATCCATGAACATCCCCGCCGGCGGGGGTGCATACTGCGTCTGTGGGGCCCCTTTCCCTCCCGTGCTTGTCAATACTGCCCCTTCCATGGCATATTTAGACAGCTTTCTCTGCACTAACTTTGCCTCCTCTTGCTTCCTTTCCTCACATTTTCTTGCAGTACCGTACAATGGTGTACTATCGTGAGCTGTATTTCTGGCCAAGGCTTTGCCTCCATTCCCACTAATTTCTTAACCCATGGCAATATATATGGTAGACTAATGCTACTGACATCCCATGGTTCTCGCGTTTCAAAGCGCCAATGCTATTGAATCGTCTGAATGTAGTGTAAGGGGTCTTCGCCTTCCCCCATTTTGCGTGCCATACTTGCACTAATGTCTGACATGTCTGGGTATGATGTCCTTAGAACTTGCCAGAAGGCTGCTCGGCAGGTTGCAAATGGTGCGTCATCATGCGCTGTGTCCTGGGTGGTTACTCCTGGGTACCCCGCCCTTCTCCATACGTCATCAGCGGCCTCCCAGGGGATCACCACTAGTAGCCCCATTACAACCCCCAATTTCTGTCCTGCTGTCATTCTTCTATTTCGTTTATCCATTTCCTTGCACCCGTGGTTAACAAGGGTAGCCTGCACCTCAGGTTCTCCTTATCAATGTGCTTCCATGGTATATATTGAAGTTGCCCCCCTCCTTTTTTCAGTGAGAGCAGTTGTGTGAACCCAATCTCCCCATTCGCTCCTCGTGTCAATTGTTTCTGCCTATCTGATCCCACAGCGCCTTTAATGTCAGTAAATGCTATGGCCGCCTCCCCTTCTTCCGTCCTGGGAGATCCCCAAGTCTCTGCATATATGGGAGCAAGTCGTCAAAACTGTCTGATGCGTCTCTGGTCCGTTGTGACCGATCTCTTTGTCACCCTTAGATCCTGCTGTATCTTTCCCTGCTTCCCATGCTACACTTTTCTCTGCACTCTTCCCCATCGACCTGTGCTTTGGTCGCCCTCTTCCCCACTTCCCTCTATGTCCTCTTTTGAGTCGGTGTCCATATCACTGCAAAAATCATCCTCGAAGCTCAGCCTCCTGGAGGTTGTGTCTTTACCAGGCTTCCCCCGAAGTCAATGAAGTCCTGACTACCCCTTCCTTCCACCACAGGACCTAATGTCTGTCCTGTCTGATAAAGTGGCAGTCCTGTCCTGTGTGGTTGCGCTGTCTTGCTCTGTTTGACTACCTCCTCCGATTTCGTCATCTCCCATGCCCATTGCCCACTTTGTCCTTTTGTCTCTGATCGTGCGCTCCTCCTCCTTACGAGTCGCTCTAGTTCCCACTTTCTACGTTCCCTCTTCACTAAAACTTGCTTTGCCTTCTCGTCCTCTTCTCTTCGTCTTCCAATCTCTTGTAGCTCCCTCCTCCTCCTCTCTTGCTCTTTCTCTTCCTCCCTTTGCTTGTCTCTATGCACTCTCTCGCATCTCTCCTCTGCTTCCTTTCCCCTTCTGTCTTCTTCTTCCATTATCTCCACCCAGTCTCTCAATTTGCTGCTCCCCTTGAGGCCCTCAGTTTCTTTGACCGTCCGCTGCTTCTCCCGTTGCTTTCCCATCCAATTTTAGGAGTATCTGCCCTCCTACTCGCTTGTTTGAGGCTATGCCCTCTAGCCCTTCCTTATTGCCGTCTGTGATATGATATGATATGGCATTTGTAACGCGCCTATACACAAGCGTTTCAAGGCGCGATGAGGCAGGGAGGGGGGAACAGGGGGAAGACAGACAACGATCCTACTATGCCAGGTGTCATTGAGATTGCGCAAGTGCAGGGGTAGGGGGAAGGGAAGAAGTGGAAGGGGGGGAGGGGGGAAGTGCAAGGAGGGGGAGGGGGAAGTGCAGTACAAGGTAAGTAGAATAAAATAAATAAAATAAATATCACTGCATGCCTACTTTCCATCGTCTGCCCCATCTCCTTTGTATACAGTGGAGGTTTGAATGCTGGATTCGTATACCCCTCTGCTGCCTTGAGCTCCTGTATAGGGTATAATACCTGCTCATCTTCCATATCCCCTTTGTTTGCAGGAGAAGGTGGGGGAGTGGAGTTCAGTGTTGGCTCAGCATCCATGAACTCCTGTGCAGTCACATAATGGATCCCTGGGTTGAACATATTATCCCCTTTTCAGTAAATGATATTGTCATGTATGATTTACTCATCAAGTCTCTCCCCAATATTTTAACTGGTGTCTTGTGGGAATATAACAATGGCATAGCCAGGTCATGCTCTCCTATGGTTATGGGCAAGTTATCTGTAAAAAATAACCTTCGCCGTCGCCCCAGAAAATCCATGCACGTCCATGGAAATACCTGACATTCAGCATGTGCCCTCTCTAACACATGATATGATAGCTCTTTTATATACTAAAAAGGAACATGTTTTGTCACCTATGGTCACCCCGACCCTTGGTTCCTCTTGTGGGTCTGGTGTAATCGAAAGGATGGGACACATGAAGTCTTTCTGTGGGCTGTCCTATGGTGGATACATATTAAGTCCCGTAACAGTAAAAGGATTCCCTCCCACTACTGTGACACCCTTGGAAGGTGTAGGTGTAGATGACTGTGGCAATATGTTCGCGTGGCATGGTGTCACTGCATTCTGTTGTGCTGCTGCTTGTGACTGGATTGGTGCTTGCTGGGTCTGAGGCGGTATCTCCTGTTGCATCTGCTGTATTTGTGGTACTGATTTCTAATACTGCATTTGATCTTGGGCATAATATGTTGGGTGCTCTGCACTATATAGAGGGGGTTATGCGGTGCCCCTTCTTGGGTCTACTGATTGCCAATTATGTTGTACACCTCCCCTACTTCTACTTACAAGGCAAATGTGCCCCATTTTCCCACATGTCCAACTCTGTTGCGGTGGTCCTAATTGTGGTTGCCCTCCATTAAACCCTCCATGCTGAGCTTGAAACCCGAAGCCTCTGCCTCTGGGTGCAAGTCCTTAGTTCTCTTTCTCCACTCATTTCTCTTCTTCTTGCTCCTGCCTTTCTCTAACTACCCTTGCCTTTTCTTAAATCATTGACGCTCTTTCCATCCAATTTGAGAATTATGAATCCTCCTATCCATTCATTTTGTACTATTGCTGTCTCAAACGTATCATTTTGCATCCCTCTCTCTTTCTGACCGTCTTCCTCAGCTTCCATTAGCTTTGCTTGCAAGTCGTGATGCTAGCCATATTCTACTTGTGTGGATACTGGTCGTTGTTTACTTATTTCTCTCCACTTATAATGTCTTCACTGTTGTATCCGGGAAGTATATATATGGGATTGGTATACCCTGCTGCTGCTTTTAATACATGTAATGGATATAATCCCTGTGCGGTTGAGGATGGATCACTGCTCTTGAGAGGAGGAGGAGCCGAGGGCATCATACACGGCTTATCTCCAAATCCAGGACTACCTTGATACCAACAACCTATTAGGGCTCAGACAATCCGGTTTCCGTCCCAGACATGGCACAGTGACAGCCTTGATTGATCTGAAAACCCAAATCGAGGACCTGAAAGACAAGGGCAAAAAAGCACTCCTGCTCCTCCTTGATCTTTCAGCAGCCTTTGATTTGGTTGATCATCAAATCCTCTGCAACCACCTCAAGATTGCTGCTCACTTCTCTGACGCAGCTACATCCTGGATCAGCTCCTTCCTGGCAAACAGAACCATGAGGGTCTTCTCCTCCTTAGCCACAGCTGACCCAGCTCACATACCGTGCGGAGTCCCACAAGGATCTTGTGTATCTCCCACGCTTTACAATGTGTTTACGAAACCGCGCTTTGATATTCTTGACTATCTGGGTGTCTCCTACACTAATTATGAGGACGACACCCAGATACTCATCCCTATCACTGGCGACTATGTAACCGATGTCAAAGCACTTAATGCAGTCTACACTGTCATCCATGCCTGGATGGCTCATCATGGGCTCTGCCTTAATGATGAAAAAACTGAGTTACTCATCCTAGGCTCTCATTCCAAACTCACTAAACTCGACCCCAAATACAAATCCTTCATTATTGATGGGAACGATATCAAAGTCACTAACGTCACTAAAACACTTGGAATCTACCTAGACTCTACTCTTCCGCTCAATAGACAAATCAATGCAGTAGGTTCAGCGTAATCTATACCTGTAAACTTATCACAGCGTGCCGTCCCTTTTTGACAACGGGCAACTGTTTGATCCTCGCCAGAACCGTCATCATGTCCAAAATTGACTATTGCAATGCCCTCTACCTAGGGACTAGTCAAAGAGACCTTGATAAACTCCAGGTCACTCAGAACAATGCCATAAGGGCAGCTCTCAATGTTCCCAGGTGCTCTCACATCTCCTCCACCAGACGCAATTTGCACTGGCTACCCATCACACATCGCATATCTCTCAAAGCGCACGTGCTAACCCACAAGGCCCAGAACAATGCAGCCCATGCTTACTTGTCCACGCGCTTCACACAACATGCAGCTACTAGACCCTTGAGATCTGCACAGGCTCACACATTGACTATTCCTAGCTTCAAGCTTCAGACAGCCAGAGGCTCGAGCTTCCCAGTCCTTTTGGCTAAGCTCTGGAACTCCCTTCCCAATGCTCTCAGAAATGTTCCATACATCCACTCCTTCAAAAATAAAACCAAACTGTGGCTACATGAACGGGATGCCCTGGCCACCACACTTTAATCCATGCAGCTGTTTAATCCTCTGCGAACTGGCTGTACATTGTTTATACTGTATACTTAGGTCCGCTCTGCTCTTCTTTATGCATTGTTTTTAACTATGTTGTAAATTTGTGTAAAATGTATCTATTACTGTAACCTGTAACTGCCTTTCTAAACATGCGCCCAGATGCCCCGGGGCAAGGTGCGCACTACAAATAAAATAAATACAAATACACCCGTCGTCATGCTGATTAAGCATCCATTGTTCATATCTGGCTCCACTACGTCCTCTCCAAAGATTTTCCATAGTTCGAGTATACCCAACCTATTCCATAACTGTTTTCCCTTATAAGCGGGACGCAAACATGTGCACATTTGTTGCAGTACAGTCTTCGAATGAGTACCTTCTTGTGGCCAAGGCATAAACATCTTGCCTGCCGTGTCTTTAACCCATTCTGTGTGGTAGTTAATAATGTTTTCCTTATATCGGAGCAATTCCTTACATAAATGAATTGCAGAGTCCCCCATCATACTAGTTCACAATGCAATTTACCAATACTCATCAAACTACTTCAATTCTTGCTCATCTTTTTTCTTCCAGTACACCCTCTCCCTAACAATACTTCCCCACAAATTAACAGCCCTGCGTCTCTTTCCGAGACACACGTATAAGTCTTAATTTATGGGATGCCACCTGCTTTTGAGATTTATAATGCCACTCTCGACCAATGCCAGTATAGTCGGGTCAATTGCATTTGTAGGCCAAAATCTGTCAGCCCTCGGATAACATTGCATAGCGAGTTGGGACCTTTGTGATGTCATGTTCATCGTTTACCTGCTTGAAAAACAAGAAAAAGACACATGTCGTTTAGGCTGATTTATTAACATTCTCTCATTAAATGAAAATCAATTCTGAAATATTCCTTTATCACTAAATACAAATCCTCATTATGCTTCCGCTCACGCATATGGTCCAATCAGTGATGGCTAAAGGTGGGAGTACACTCCCACTAAAGTCACCCTCAAGCACTAAAATAAAAGGCTTCACAGATCCAGCTTTCAATCCATTGTTGCCTACCCCCTTCCTGTTCCCTGTTGGATGACCCCATTCAGTGTATAGGTACTGTTGTTCTGAACAGCTCTGTCTTTGGATAATGGAGTGGGCAGAAAAGAACCATTGTGCTCCTCATGTGTCTTGGCTATCAGGTTTCCGCTGGTTTGGTCCAATATATTTCTGGGGCATGTATCCTGGTTTGCTAATGATGTCTGTGTCCAAGTAGGATTGGAGGACTTTTGGGACTCGTACTTGGCCATCCTGTGAGTAAATGAAAACATGTTAAATATAAACAGTTGTGGTGTAACAGCAAAAATGCAAGAGGCCACTGATGATATATGAAAATAAGAGCAGCGACAGTGTTTTATGAAATTACAATGTAGACGTCAACCGATATTTTAGACATGGTCACATGATGATAATCTAGTGATTTACATAACACTTCATACAGGATTCTTACAGCTTCTAAGATCTGTAATAATCACTGTCACTATTGCTATCGATATGTGGTATTCAATTTATCAAATTTTGAAAGATTCAGGGTTGAGTAAGCCCGACTAGGATATCAAACCCATGATGCACTGCATCCTACCATTCATCCTGTTCCAATGGTGAGTGCTTTGCTCTTGAGCTATCTGCCAAGCTTATGATCACACCTTAGATAACATTAGATCTACGTTAGATCTAATGTAATCTACATTATATTTGGCAATAGATTTCCCACTTAAAAGAAAGGAGGCTTACTTGAATAATGTGGACATTCTCGAGATTATGGTCCCTACCACATTATGGCGATTGATCTTACAATTTATTTTGCATTTCTTTACCCCACAGTAGTGAAAAGAAGGTTGGAATGGGAAAAGTAAAAATAACAGGGTCAGTGGTTGTACCTACATTGTAACAGCCATCATAAATTCTTGTCTGGACTATTTCATTCACTTCCAAATACCACATCTTTATGCTGATAAGGAATCTGCTATTCACCTTAAAAAAGGGTGTGAGTAAGTCCCCTGCCTCGGGGTGACTCAGGACTTGGAGGCTCCCAAGAGCCGTGGATCATGTGCCTAGGGGCTGTATGACAGGAATCTCCTCGTCACCCTTATTTAGCCCCCTAAAGCATGGATGGGACCGTCACTTTAAAAAGGAAAGGGCTGCTAGTCCTTTTTTATCTTAAAGATATGGCTGAAACTGTTTAAGATCGTTTTTATCAAAAAGAGATAGTACCTGCTACACACACAGAACTCCCAACGATTGACTTATTTCTCTCACATAGCCAGCGTAGCTCAGAAACTTACTTTGGAGAGTAGAGCCACAGCAGCTCCGCTCACAGAAGCAGCACGAGAACTAGCAAACTCCAAAACTAAGATTGCAGATGCAGATCTTAAAGCCGAATGAGAAAATCATTCAAGCACACATAATGAATGAGCTATTAAGAACAAGCCAATCCACTATCTGAGAGCAAACCAAAACTCAGGTACAGCCAGCTTCAAAAAGCCCAATCCCGAGCCATCGTGTGATAGGTCTCGGGGCTCTATGAAGTGAATACCCTTGTCACCTTTACTTAGTTGCCTCCAGCAGGCAAAGGGGTGGTCACTTTAAACAAAAAAGGGTGGCTAGCTCTTTTTATTTTAAAGATTTGACTAAAACTGTCAAAGTTGCTTTTTCCAAAAGAAATAGTTGAAGCCCCAGCTGGCAAAAAACAATGGCTTATTTAATTTGTGAGCACAGCTTGCCATGTTTGCCCTTGTTGCCAGGGTAAGTCTCCATAACAGAGCGGGACGCCTGACATTCGGAGCTGGGGACTGGCACTTGGGAGTTTTCCATTTCCCTCAGCGTCACTGATTAAACCGGGACAGTCCTGCTCTGTCTCAGACTCTTACGCGTCGTGGGGTATTCCGTCGATACCTCAGCTTGCAATGCGTAGGCTGCGCGGCGTTTTGATCATCGATCCTTAAACGTCTTTGGTTTTACACGTGCGTCATTTTGCCTCCTGGTGGTCTCTAGGAAAACAATGGCTATTTCTGGTTATAAGAGGGACAACATTCAAAAGGAGTCTACTCCATGTTCAACGCTGGAGAACAGTGGGATGATATATATTATGGGGAAAATGTGTGGAGACATTTTCCTAAAATGTGTTAAATGTTTTTCCACCCACTCTCCCTACTGTGTAGGTTGAAGACTGAAGAGTTGAAGGCTGTCGCTAATGCTCCAGAACCCATGAGAGATGCAAAGTTATTGTCGAAAGTTGGCAGGTTCCGATGAACAAGCTCTGGGGAAAAAGGCGATTCGAAGTATAATAATTTATATTAATAGTTAACTATAAATGCGACCAACCCGCTTGCGGAAAAAAAAAATCTAGTGACCTCGACGCATGAAGGATCATGGGTACAGTACACGTCACATTAGATAGATACTATTATAAACATACCCCGTCGACATCTCTTTTTGAAATTGAAAATAAATGATGTAGTACTCTGCACCAACCATTAGATGTCGGCCTATGCAAATCATGTGATTCTAAGCAGATCCACAACCCTCAGAAATATATATATCCATATTTAATTATTGAAATAAGACATTGGAATGTTATAACGACATGCGTTGATGCGAGAGTGAGGAACAGCTGAAAAAGTACACAAGGCACAGGATACAAGATAGAATAATACTTCTTGTTCTACTATTTGCCCTCGGCCTCACACCGTTTTGAAAGTGCACATTGCACTACATTTCTACAAATGCACTCCATCTTCCACAGTACCAATGTCTCCAGAAGACTGCTTCCCCCAGGATGAATTTTGCATCACTAAGGTCAGGTGCCTTCATATGACACCCTTTTAGAGGAATGCACCTTATCCCAGCTCATATCCCTTCTCAAAGGTTTAGATGTCTCAGAATGCAGTTTGGTCCACTCAGAACAGGGGTTCCTTCTGGACAGCGGATATTAGATCGTGTTCCGCCTTACTTACAGCAAATGCCCTAGCAGAAAAATGTACCAAGAATGTCCCCTAGTCTCAGTATAGAGGACTATATTTCCCAGTATGCACTCTTCCTTACTGTACAAAGGACTCCATACAGAACCACACGCTCCATAATACACACTGCCTCAGTACAGAAGACCACAGACAACATTACATTTCACAAACCTCAAAATAAGGTTGTTTTCTCCCATGAATTCTCCTCCCAGAGATTACCTCCCATGCTTCTGATGTTAATATATGTGGCGCATGTGCTCTCTTTCTCTCGCTCCCTGTCCATCTCCACTCCTCCATCCCTCTCATTTCTTTCATCATTCCTCCCTCAGTGAGCTTACAGCTTTCTTCCTCGCTACAAATCTCCCCAATTTCGCATTCATTTGTTCTGCTTGTGTGAAGGATATTTGTACATAAAGCCTTACTACTCTACGTGTCTGGAGTGAACAGTTCCTGAAGTGCTGCAGGGAGGGTTTGTGGGCAGAGTGGTTAATGGATGGGATTTCTTTGTGTTGATTGCATGTGTCTGAAAAGTGTGTGCAGCTGTGAGAAAGCTCAAACGACGGAAATGGAAAACAGTAACAAGTGAAAGAATTTGAAACAACTGAACCAACATAGAAGTATGAAGGATCTCACCATATCATCTCTTGAGAAGGTTGAACAGTTCAGATTTAGGTTCCACGCCATTCAGTGGACTAGTATAATACAGTGTGGGAGATGTCCATTTTGTTTGCAGGGTATGCAACATCACTCTCCTAGGAGGTTTCAAAAGTGCATATTCCTTTTTCAATACTTCCAATAGAGCAGCGCTGTGCATTGATGGGAATGTGTGCTGAGAAGTGCATATTTCTGTTACAGGTCTTCCATCAGCCAACATAGTAGGAGCTTGCATGTTTATGTAATTGGCTTTAAAATATCATGCCTTTATCTGGGTATATCACTTTGATGCACATTAGTGCCATGATCAGGCTTTAGAACGGAAAGTAAAACAAATGTATGGTTCCAGGTCTAGTAGTAGACTAGTCAAGGGCTCTGTGTAAGGTGTAGTATTTTTATTGAGAGCATGCCAAATAACAGATAGCGGATGAAGGCTTCCACTGAGGAATGACCTTGATCTTTCTTACTGTACTTACTTTTTCTTACCTTGTGGTAATTACTTTACCAAAGGATTAGTGACACATTGTACAGCGACGAGTTTGGAGCCAGGGAGTAATCCCCTTCTTTTCGCAGGAACAAACGCATGAGTAAAGGAAGTATCATGTTTTATAGATACTGATTGTTGAAATTGGATATAGAAAAAGTAAAGTATTATCAGCGGTTTCAGTTGAGTAGGTTGGTAGCAGGTCAATATTTGTACAGTTAAATGAGGAGTATTGGTACAAAGATGTAAGGGAGCATTCCAAATGAAGGCGAAGTAAGTACTGAGGTAGACAGCCGCTGGTGTGGGCATAAGTGGTTATAACATGTACACCATGGGCACACGAAAAGAAGGGTTTATCCTCACTAGACACGTTCATTTTACAATGTGGGAAGGAAATGTATGGTTATTTATTGGATAGTAGGAATAAGAGTAAGTGAGAATATTATACACTGATAGAAGATGGAAGAGAAAGGACCACTATAGTGATCCAGGAGAAGAAGCATGAGGAAAGTTGGTTAGAAAAAATGGGCCTCATTACGAGTTTGCATGTAGCCATGCCGCTATTTGCGGCATGGCTGCCTCCAAACTCGGGTCCGGGTTCCCTGAATGGGGACTTACCGGGTCTTTCCAACCTTGGAGGACCCGGTATTTCCCCATTCAGGGAAGCCATCCCCATTCCCATTTGAGCCACCATAGGGCTCAAATGGGAATGGGGAGGGAGCTAATAACAGGCCCGTTAATAACAGGGCCGTTATTAGCTCCTTGGTTCTTTAGCGGATCCCGCTAAGGGCGGCTGGTTTACGGGACCCGCTAAAGGACCTCGGAATGCAGCAGTAAGGGGTTAACGGCACCAGCATCCTTACCGGCGCCGTTAACCCCTTACCGCTGCACTCAGAATAAGGCTCAATATCTTTTCAAACGTCATGTGGGAAAATCTTTTTTCAGAATGTAGAAGCTGAAATGAGGAGCCACTTTTGTTAACGTCATGGATATTGAGAATGTTTGTCTTACCTCTGGTCAGCGTAAAAACTTTAGAATTACAGATTTCAGGGTTTCAGATCTTTTAGAATTGTAGGGAGGGTGATTTAAAGTTGAGTTTTGCTGATTTTTATTTGCATTATGTTTTATTGTGTAGTTTAGAAAAGTATACTAGAGGCCCATAGTATGGTTATACCAGGCGAGTTCAATAAGGTGGGTTTATAGGATACATTGGGCATATAACTTTACTGTGAACATTAAGCGTTATTATGGATTTAACACTCTATAGGGGCCCAATGTTCAAGCATTGGTTTTTCAGAGCACAGGCAGTAATTGAAACACATTGAGGGCAGACACTACAGAGAGGATCACACTTTACTTATTTATCTCGTGATTGAGTAAATATTTTAGTAGGACACCAGGCATAAAAATAATATAAAAAGAAATTACTCATGTATTCCAGCAGAATCTTTTTTATCAACGTTTCTGAGCCCAACATGTGTCTTGTTTTAGGAGGTTTTATTTAATTATAACATATTTCCATTAAATTGCACAGGGACTTCTACCATCAGATACCTTACCAAGATCAGAGGCTTTGTAGTGGAAAATGTGTCCATCTTGCCTTAAACACTGACGTTTGGCAACCAGTCTGTGCCCCATCTCAGGCATTCCAGGCACTGTTTTGCAGAAATAAATAAAATAATCGGGTCCACTGACCCGACAAACATTGAACAAATAAATAAATAAACCGGGCCGTGGTCTGTAACTGCCTCTGGTGCCCCCAGCACCAGAGGCAGTTACAGGCCACGGCCCGGTTTCATGGGCGCAGAGTATGCAGGTGCTCCGACCCCCTAGCCCCCTAGGCCGGAGAGAAGAGACGCAGTATGGATGGCCCTTTGTTCCATCCATACTGTCTCTCTCTCTGGCGGCCCGGGTAAAAGCCGGGTAAAAAACAATGTTTAAAAATTGTGAGACGGATGCAAAGCAAGATGCTCTTGTTTTGCATCTGTCCCTCAATTTCTAAAAATCGTTTTGGTTCGGGTATACTTCTACATCTGTGTGCACGGATGTAGAGGTACACCCAACCCAAAACGATTTTTAGAAATGGAAGCACAGATGCAAAGCAAGTCTGACCCCCAATTTCAAAAAAATCGTTTTGGGTTGGGTGTATTTGTACATCTGTGCACCCCTCTGTGCACCCCTCTTGGTAAGAGGGGTGCACAGAGAGGTATAATATAGCCAGAGGGATCGAACCTGTGTTGCTCCTTGTCGTCTTGCTTCCAAGGCGAGCACGTTGCCCCTGAGCTATTCCCCCTAGACTCTGATCTGAATTATTATTATTTTTTTTTTTATTTTATTATGGTTTTTTCAAAACTTAAAAAAAAAAAAAAAAAGAAAAGCAACGACCAGAAAACGTGATACACACAGCAAGAGAATACATATTTTGCATCCAGATCCATAGATGAATCACATCTTTCGTCGACAGGGCGCACTTCTAGACATCCCCCTCGATTAGAGGGCAGGCTCTGTTATTGGGTCAAAGATGATGTTTCTTTCTTGTTCTAGCCCAGAGCACGTCATTGTCAGATGCTTGAGAATCTCATTTGTGGCTTTGCATAGTCGACACTAGATCGGAATCGTTTGACTGGGACCAAAAGCATAGTCGCTCCTTGGTAGGCAGTACATTGAGCCTAAACTGTAAGTATATGGTTCTAGACCACTGATCCGGGAAACAGGCCAGGTATTCTGGGAGACGGCCGTAAGCTCTCGCCTCTTCAGGAGCTTCTTTCATTGTTCGCGATTCCGATCTTAGTTTACAAGTGTTGATCCAATCTGTTCTCCACAGCTTCAATTTCGCAGAGTCAGGATTTTCTAGCAAGGTTTGTGTCATGATGTCGTATGTGTCGAGAACCTCATGACACAACTCATTCCATTGATACAAGATTGTTTGCGCTTTCTCGGAGTATGGATTGTAACGTATTGCAATTTGTGAAGGCGGATTCGTTTGTATGGTTTTCCTGAAAAGACTTAAAAAGATTCCAGGCAACTCTTGCTTGAATTGAGATGTACCCAAGTTTGTATCTTACACATGCTGTCGAAGTCCCCTTAGGGAGGTGTAGAACTTTGGACCAAAAGATGTTTTCAAGCGAGTTCCACACCTCGTGCCCACAACCAAATGCATTTTCTCCGCCATATATCAGGGATGAAACCACCTTTTGTTGGAAAAAGGTTACCGTAGGTTTTAGGGAGAATTTACCAAATTTTTTGTTGATCAGCGATGCCTGGCAATGCCAACTGCCGGCATTTGCTCTTCACTGTCTCTACCCAGGGTGCGTCATTTCTACTGGCACTGCATACATTTAACGATACATAACCAGAACTATTGAGAAAGTCTAACATCATCTTCATCATCATCAGAATAAATCAACACTGTTGTGGTTATACAAGAGCTAATATATTTAAAGGGATGGAATTACTCCGAATGTAGCAGCACTATTCAATAACCCAAAGTGCTTAAGCATAGTTAATGTGAAAATACGACACTTCTCACCATTGGGACAGTACTGCCTTGGACAGAGTTTCACAGTGAAGAAATGAGCAAGTGATCCGGGGTATGCAGCCCACACACACGCATGGCATTCCCATGTACCCACTTGCGCGATTTGCACCAAATTAGTGAGATTGTGCTCCAAGGCACACGCACAGTCTTTGCTCTGAGGTTTGACACTCTCACAGGATGGTATGGCATTTCGTTCTCCTATTTTAGTTGTGTTGCTCTGCCTTTTGAGGGCTACTACAACCTGGATGATTATAGAGGGGTGGAGTAGGGGTAGTATGGTCCTACTGGAATGCAACTGGAAGGCTTAAACCTCCTTCTTACTTGCCTTTAGTATATGCAATACATGCTAGCCAATGTTTCCACTGTTCTGCACCCCCCGTACCACTCGCACCAAGTTGGCAACTACGTGCAAATGCGGTCATATAAGTGCTGGTTATGTCACTTCCTATGTTTGGGCACCCCCGGGAAATTCATAAGTCGGCTCCCATGCCCGATTTATTTATTTGTTCAATGTTTGTCGGGTCCGTGAACACGGTTAATTAATTTATTTCTGCAATGTTGGGTCCGACCAATAAACCGGGCCGTGGCGGAGGACTTTTACTGCCTCAGGTGCCCCCTGGAATTGAATTATGCTTCTTTCATTACCACAGAAGTAATTAATGTGTATTACAGAGATAAGCTGGCATATGTATTGGGCACACTGCACATGCTCATGCAGCATCAATCATGCTTTGTAGAGGAAAATGCTGGCCTAAATTGGGAACAGCCAGCATAGACATGTTGCTACAGAGGCATATTTTGGGCACAACCAGAATGTCAATGTGTTACATCAGTGACAGTGCTGTCTTACACTGTGGACACATTGATCATTAAAATGTGTTGTGTTCTACAATGTTCTTGTCTGCTGTTAGTGACATGGAATGTACATGTTCCCCTTTAGAACTGATTGTAAACTTATGGCTTTTTGGTCACTTTTCCTGCTGTAAAATGCAAAATTTCAGCCCCATATTTGGAAGAAAAACCTTGGGGGGGGGGAGACCCCCCAAAACCTCCCTAGATCGTTATAGCTCCCTCGCTACGCTCGGTCGCCCCCATTATTTCTGAGAAATATCAACACATACACACTGGAAGAAATCACAAGAAACTAACCTTTGATCACTGCCCCCCAACACCAAAAGCTATCTTTGGGACTGCATGGCTATGCCTGTGAAGCCATTGTGTCAGAGGTCACACACCATCGCTTTTGAATATACTGCTTTGGGTCAGGGTGTTCACTTTTGGCTCGCCGGCCCTCCGGGTGACAAAAAGTGAATGCTTCGGACCCACATTCAAAAAGGTTGGACAAGCCTGATCTAGATGCAGCTCTAGAGACAAAGAAAGAGTCGTTTCCTAGCTGCTAGAGTGGGAGAGAAAGCATACAAACAGGCCAGCACGGGCTCATTCTATGAACTAGGGGCGAGAATGACCATCTGGCTACTACATGGCATTGCAGTCAGTAAAATAATGGGCACCTGGATCACCTGAGGGGTCCATCACAATTTTTTCGGATGTAAAACCGCAATATATAGTTCTATGAGCCATGCCCCTAATCAGTATAACACTCCTGTGCAGAGGCACTCACCTTCAATTGGTTAGATTCAAGGATGGCAATCATCATGCGAGGAACAGCACAGGCTGTCCCATTCACCTGTGGAAAAGAGAGAGCAGTGGCATTACTGCCAGGAAGAAGAAGACATCACACTTCAAATTAGTGCTAGAAGGGACCTGGCAGGGTGAAAGAGAGCATGAAAGCAGTGAGTGCAAAGAATAGTAAAAAAAAAAAAAAAAAAAAAAACATAAGGCGTAGGTGGCAAGAACAAGTTCCCAAACCTGACTCTAATCAAGAGAGTGAGCTAGTGAGTGAGTGCATGAAGGATAAAGAGAAAACGCAACAGCAAGATATACACACACGCACACACACACATAGATGATAGCTAGGGTGCAAGTGTGTGTGCGTTCGTGCATGTGTGCAGATGCCAGTGCGTTCATATTGGAGCTATTGCTCGTTTTAATTGGTATGCAGTCTTTTCATCGAAAAAATACTCAGACTTTTTGTCCATCTAAATTTATTGATTGAAATACCTTTCCATCGAAATTAATATTTATTGAATTTTTTTTCATTGAATTTCGATGGAAAAGCATTTCAATAAATAAACAATAAACAAAATGTGGGTTTGGGTTAGTTAGGGGGTGACACCCCAGGGGGGACCCCCCTCCCGTTAATAAATAAACACCACATAAGTTAGAGGGAGCTGTCCAGCGCTGAAATACATTGTAACTGTATTGAATCGATTTCAGCACTGGACAGCTCCCTCTGACTTGTGTAGTATTAGTGAGCTATTTCAGGACTGTGGACATTTATTTTATTGGGTAGTTAAAATAAAAGTGTCAAGTGCACTCGCTGACACTACACAAGTTAGAGGGAGCTGTCCAGTGCTAGACTAGATTGGTACGTTTTGTACTCGACTTCAGTCCTGGACAGCTCCTTGTAACATTATGTTTCAGCGACTTTCCATGCAAAAAATGTAAATTGTTTATAATAAACGAAACTCTGTTCTATGCATAAACACTTTACACTTTATGTATGGCAATTCGATGAAACATCTTTCAATAAAGATTCGATGTAACATCACCTCGATGTACATCTTTCGATGAAAAGACATGTAACCTTGGTATGCAGTCTTTTCACTGAAAAAACATCCATATACTGTTTTTCCATCGAAATTTATATTCATGTATAAACATCGGCTGTTGCACGGGGCTGGATGTGACAAGATTCCAGTCAGTCTGCTTACGGTATGCGCATAGCGAAGATCCCCAGATGTCCCCTGGTACATGATGTTCAGGCGACGGCTTTGATAGTCTGTGCAGTTGGATGCACTTGAGATCTGATAAATAAATAAACAACCATGTCAATAAATAAACAATCATGTCAATAAAACACACCAAGTCCCAACATCTTGTGCATGCTGCGGGAGAGATCTGCTCCTAGCGCCTACACAATTCCAAAATGGCGTTAACGGTTGCCAGCCAATGTCGCTCGGGTTTGAGTCGTAATGCAGTGGCAACATAATACAAAGAACCAAGGAACTATACGGCTCCGTACTGCCCCCTTGTGGTTAGCACTCCCTTTTGAATAGCTGCCACGCTGCTTGACTGCATCTATTTCTCTATGGCTGGAGTTACTTCCAAGCAGAAACTGAGCCCTGCCACCCACTGGAGTGATCATGAACACCCATATATTATGAAACCATAGGCCCACTTGGACTCGGCTTTGTATCTCGCTTAAGATTGTGCTCCATCAATGATAGTAAACCAGAGTCTACCTTTCCCGACAAAAGCAGCAGATATAGGAGGGGAAATGGCCTATGTCAGTGATGGCAGACCATTGGATTCCTATCTTCTATTTTGGCAGCCCAAGAGTTCCTAACTGTCCCATTGGAGAGTCTGCTTACTCAGCGGGAATAACCAGCTTGCATCCCCTTGTCTCATCATGGGTGCTGCTCCATCAATCAGGAGAGCCAGTGAGGGTACCTCTCTGAAGGGAGCTGATTTACCATTGGCCTTTCAATGGCAATAACCAGCGAAGGTTGTCTTCTCACGGTAGTGCAGGACAGGGCAGCTCTAAATCATAGTACACCAAAAAGGTCCCGATATTGCAGCGGGGAGAAGTGGCTATTAGCCCTAGCAATAGTGATAGCCAGTTGGATCCTCTTTCGCAGAGGGCATACTTGCTTATTAATGAAGATCGCTTATGGTATCAGCCTGTCTCATTGGAGAAGCTGCATCTCTCTCTTGCCTGTTGAGGTGTCTCACTCTTTCAAGAGAGTGGAAGTCCGTCTCTTTTCCACAAACCTTCACTTGAAACTTGATCTCCAGCAAGATTTTGGATCACATGCCTCCTCTCAGACTCCTTAAAATGATTGTATAAGCCGGTCACCCGCCAGCATCAATGTCTCAGTCATTCAGTCCTCAGGTTGCTGTGACCCTGCTGAGGCAGGTTTCACACCAATACGGTCATTGAGTGGGTGCTTACAGGACTGCCCAGCCTTGTGTACATGATGGTAGGTGACAATTTGTGTCGTGACTCCCACTATTCTCGACTTTCTGCAGCACTTTACAGACCCAACCGTACCATTGTGCCTGCCTGTCTGCATGAAGTCCGTGGACATTCTGAAAAGGCTACCCTTTTCTCTTACTGACGGTTTCAAAACTGTGGAACCGGGGCCAATTTACATGAAACTTCCATCCACTCCTGTGTGTGGTTCATCTCGGCCACCAATAATTTTTTGCAATATTCATGCCCACTTGCTTGCCCACATCATTCACTCATGCAGCCTGCATTGTTTGTTTGTTTGTTTGTTTATATTATTTATATAGCGCTCCAGACCCGGAGGTAGAAGGGCGCTTAAGAGGGCGGTTACAAAGTAGGGTATATACATTACATGGTACAACAGGTTATACAGTTTACAAGCAAGATTAAACAGTCATGTTCTTAGAAGATTCACGAAGGAGATGAGTGCTACATTTTGTTCAGTAGCCAACCAATAACATGTCTCCTAAAAATCTGAAAGGACTCAATAGTTTTGATGTTGAGTGGTAAGGTGTTCCAAAGTCGGGAGGCAAGCACTGTGAAGCTGGAGCCGCCAGCTCTCTTTAGGGTGAATCTGGGTACTGTGAGGTAAAAAGTATTAGCGGATCTAGTGATTCTAGTGGCTGATTTCATGGTAAATGTATTGGTGAGGTAGGGTGGGGCTAGGTGGTTTAAGGCTTTGTAGGTAAGGCAGATAGTTTTTAAGTCAATTTTTTGTTTTATGGAGAGCCATTTGCAGGACTTCCTGATTGTGGAGATGTGCTCTCGGCTAGGGATGTTGAGTGCTGCACGAAGTGCATTGTTTTGGAGCACCTGAAGTTTGTTAATTATAGCTTGGTTGGCACCTAGATACAGGCTGTTGCAATAGTCCAGTTTGGACTGTATGAGGGCCCTGGCGAGTGTGAGGCAACTATTAGGGGATAGGAAGGGTCTACTGGCCTTAACTAGCTTGCCAGTGTATGCAGTAGCTGAGACGGTCATGTTGATTTGTTTGGAGAGATTGGTGTTGGCGTTGAGGTAAAATCCAAGGGTTTTTACGCTTTTGACAATGGGGATGATATTGCCATCGATGATGATGTTACTGAAGCTAGGGCTCAGTTTTGATAAGTTACTGGGAGAGCCGACAAGGAGCAGCTCTGTCTTCTCATCGTTCAGGCATAGGCCGTGTGTGGCCATCCATGCCTGAATGATGGAGAAGATATCGTTAATCCGGGTGACGTCCACGTTGTAGTTGCCTGAGATGGTGAGGAGTATCTGGGTGTCATCTGCGTAATTAGTATAAGTGACACCCAGACGGTCCAGTTTGTCGAATAGTGGCTTTGTAAATATGTTGTACAAAGTGGGGGAGACACAGGAGCCCTGTGGGACTCTGCATGTGATAGGGATAGGGTCAGCAGCTGCTATTCTAGAGAAGACCCTCATGGTTCTGTTTTTTAGAAAGGATTGTATCCATGTGGTGGCGGAGGGGGAGAAGTGTGCTGCGGTAGAAAGGTGTCTGCAGAGGATTTCGTGATCAACTAAATCGAAAGCCGCTGAGAGGTCCAAAAGGAGTAGGATGGCGGCATTGCCTTTGTCTATGATTTCATCAATCTGACTTTTGAGGTCAACAAGGGCAGTTTCTGTTCCATGTTGAGGTCTAAAGCCAGATTGACGTATACCAAGCAGTTGGTTGGATTCCAAATATTATTGAATTTGGAGGTACGCAACTCTGTCCAGGATTTTTAACAGGAATGGGACAGTGGTGATGGGTTTATAGTTGGTAGGTATGGCTGGGTCTAGGGATTGTTTTTTTAAGAGTGGGAGGACCCAAGATTGTTCTAGGTGGTTGGGGACTGAATTGTTGGCGAAGGATAGATTAATTAATTTGGTGATGAAAGGGGATATAGATCTCTAGCTGCGTCTTTTATGATTTGGACAGGACAGCTGTGCCCTTTACAGTTAGAGGATTATAAGGGGGAAATGATTTTTTGAACTTCTAATGTAGTTACCTACTTAAATGTGAAGCCAGCATTGGCTACGAATGGCGTTGGTAAACTTGGACTGGTAGGTTTGTTACTAGAGAGTTGTTGGCGTTTGTCCTCAATTTTAGTTTGGAGTCCTGTGATTTTCTTATTGAGGGCGTTTTGGATGCTGGTGCACCATGGTTTGTCCTTCGTGCAGGTATCTGAAGGTGGAATGGGATTTTCAAGTTCCTTAAGTATTTTAAAGAGTTCTTTGGTACATGAGCCTGCCTGATCTATCCTGACATTATAAGCATCTTTTTTAGTGGGAATTATCTCCCTTTTGTACAGTGAGGATATATTCGTAAGATTGGATTTATTTTCAGCTGATGGATTTGTTTTCCATAGGAGTTCTAGCTTGGCTTTCTTTTTCCTGAGTAACTTAAGTTCGGGGGTGTACCAAGAGTTCAAATGAGCTCTTGGTTTACCTTTTTCGTAGTTTCAGTAGGGCGATGGTATCAATGGCGTTGGCCATAGATTTGCTGAAGGTGTCAATCAGAAGGTTTAGGTTGGCATTGGCTGGTAGTGCGTTTAAGGTGGGTAGGACCAGGGGTAGTAAGGCTTCGGCCGTGATGTTGCGTTTATTTCTAGTCGGACAGGCTGGTGCCATTGGGCAATTTTTTGGTGCTACACGATTGGTGTTGATTTCAATAGGGATGAGGTAGTGATCCGTCCATGCGAGCGGTTGGGGGGGCCTTACAGGTGGTATTGCAGTTGAGGACTGCTACCCAGTCGATAGTTCTGCCTTTCTGGTGAGTGGGAGAGACACTAAGTTGTGCGAAGCCGTGCTCAGATAGGGTGTTGGCTAATGATATAGCTGTGGCGTCATTAGGGTCATTGTAACCGAGGTTGAAGTCTCCGAGGATGATAGTTTGTGCTAGAGGCTTGGAATTTTCAGCAATAAGCGAGGTAATGTCTTCTTCGAAGGCTCTTGGTGGGCCTGGGGGTCTATATATAATGTGAAAAGAGATAGTGCTATTGGGTGAAGTTTGTAGCTTGACTGTGAGTAGCTTGCAGGATTTGGGTGATGAGGAGGAGATTGATCTGCAGTGTAGTGATGATTTGGATATGATCGCAATGCCTCCTCCCCTAGCATTAGGTCTATCAGCTCTAAGGATAGAATAGTTGTCAGGGATAGCTAGCGAGAGGTAAGGTCCTGACGCTTCATGTAGCCAAGTTCTAGTTAGGGCGAGGAAGTCAAGATCATTGGTTAGAATGATGTCTGCGATTTCTGTGGGGTGTGCGGCGAGGGATCTGACGTTAAGTAGGGCGCCTTTTAGTGGGGGTGGTACGGGTTTGTTAGGGTCCTCAGGTTTCTTGTTAGTTTTGGTGTAGAGTTTGGCAGGGATCCTGCTAGCAGTGAAGGGGATCCTGGCGCCTAGTCTATTGTTGCGAGCTACAAGGTTGGGGTTGATCGAGCGTAAAGGTTCTGCAGGCTTAGGAGAGGTGAGCTTGGTGTTGCATTTAGAGTAGTTGGGCTTGGTGGCGGGAAATGGTATGCTTGGATCGCTGGGTTTAATGCGGTCAAGCGTTATGTTAAGGGTGGCAATGGCTGGGTAGCTGTTGTCATTGGCGGTGGTAAGGTGGGGGTGGTAGCTAGGTGGGAAGGGTGTCAGGGACGGTAGGAAAGGTGTCGGGCAGGGGATCGGATAGTGTCTTGGACATCCAAGTTTGGCTAGGCCGTCATTGAAGGCTACAAAGCTATTGCCGCTGCAAGGTACATTGTCCTGCATGATGCAAAAGGGGAACATAGTGAGAGTGAGCCAGGTGATCATTGTCTGGTTACAGGGTTGCACAGTGCCGGTAGCCTGGGCTGGGTGGGCATATAGGGTGAGCTTAGTTGCGGCTGATAGTGGCATGTGCGTATGATGGGGCGACACCTGGGTTTTAAGGTAACATTCAGGCTATAATTTAGTGAGTAGTATGAAAGCTAGGTCTAAGGTAAAACTTGGTTTAAGATATAGTGAGGCAACAACTAGTTGGTGGGGCAGCTGCTATGTTTGGAATAGCACTCTTAAGCTAAGAATGCTAAAATGCAGTGCAGTAGCGACTAACTTTGGCATAACACTCTTGGGTTGAAAATGCTAATATGCAGTGCAGTAACAACTAGATTTGGCATAACACTTTTGGGTTGAAAATGCTAATATGCAGTGCAGTAACAACTAGATTTGGCATAACACTTTTGGGTTGAAAATGCTAATATGCAGTGCAGTAACAACTAGATTTGGCATAACACTTTTTGGAAGCACCCGCAAGCACTGTTCACTGTGCGGATGTCCTCGTATGCCGCTGCTGCTGTCGCTGGCAAGAGGACGTCTTTGGAAGCAACACCGCTGTTGCCTGGAGTAAGCGTCACTGATCCCGCCCCCTGGCTGTCCCGACTTTCCTCTACAATTACCCACAGTGCAGCGCGCGCACCTCGGAAGCACCCGCAAGCACTGTTTACTGTGCGGACCTCCTTGTATGCCGCTGCTGCTGTCGCCGGCAAGAGGACGTCTTTGGAAGCAACACCGCTGTTGCCTGGAGGTGACTATACTGGGAACCAGCACTTATGCGGACATTACTGGACTTGTTGTAACACACGGTTTCAAGGGGAGACTCTTTTAGTCTGCTTCTTTAGTATGCTGTACTAAACCAGATTTGCTGTAGCTAAGTAACCTCACCTACATTTTCTGTTTCTCTTGCTTCTCAATAAGCGTCACTGATCCCGCCCCCCTGGCTGTCCCGACTTTCCTCTACAATTACCCACAGTGCAGCGCACCAGCGCGCGCACCTCGGAAGCACCCGCAAGCACTGTTTACTGTCAGCAGTGCGTGGTGCGGGCATTTTACATAATTATTATTTACATCTTTCACTGAGCCAAACTCCCCCGGCGACTATTCATAGTGAAACGAACCTCAGTGTTGGGGTACTTGTAGGTAAGACAAACCTGTGAATTAGTGTGTTTTGGGCTGTTTTTGTACATCTCTGGTTAAGCACACTTTCCGCACACAGAAGTACAGAAAATACGCTGTTGGCTGTTCGCGGTACAGCGTGCAGTCGGCAGCTTGTACTTGTTGCTTAGAGCATAGCATACTGCTCCTGATTGCCTGTGGTTGAGAACATATTGTTGGCATATACCAGGTAGGGGGACTAGATTGTGTTGGAGTGCGGTGGAGGAGCAGGGATCTGTGTCAAGTGAATGTTGGTAGGGGCTGGCTGTAGACAGGCCCGTTAAGAGTAGTAAGATGGTGGAGTTAAAGGGCACAGAGATACCTGCCTTTGCCTAGGATTTATGTGTATAGACAATTACCCAGGGTGTCCAAGGAGCTAAGGTTATAGGGCACGTAAAAAGATTGTGAGCCAAAAGGACAGTCTGCTGGGGAGATTGATTTTGGGGCTAGATTCAAAATCCGCCTTTTTGGGGAAGCCCACTTCTGGAATGTCAAGGCGGAGAAATAGTATTGAATATGTGTACTCTTGGGGTCCGGCTGTTGGCCCCTCCACAAGAAGTAGTACCGTTCAGGGGATAAGACTATGATGATATTTTGTCAGCTGCCCTGATTTTTACTCCGGTAAAAAATACTTTAAGAATAGCAATGAACATGCCACTCCCTCTCTCTCTTCCTGAACCTAGTGACTCTCTGTTGTTGGAGTCTGAGGCAGCAGCACATTCTTCCATGATTTTGCCGGGGGGTCGAGCACGGATCCAACAGGAGGAAGAGTCTGAGGTCAGCTCGACTGGGACTGTACCAAGAGTAGAGGCAGTAGTGATACCAGAGACCTCTTTTCTGGATACACCGCCTGATTTCTTTTCAGCAGATGGGGACTTGCAAGATTTGTCTTTACATCTGATGGATCCTTCAAACACATCTGATCCTCAGATGGACTCTCCCTCTGAATTGGGAGGGTTACTCAGCCTAAAATCCCACTCTACGGAACTCATGGAATTACGAATCTTGACAGGCAGACAGCTGTCGCAAGGCAAAATTTGCCTGGACACTTTGGAGCTTATGCCCACAAAGCTAGTGTCAAAGTTGGTAGCTTTAGGATTACCATTAAATAAAAAAATAGATGGTAGCGATGACTTAAGAGAGGAAGCAATTCAGACCACCCATGTACCAAAATTAATGGTATCCAAGCAATTTTCCAAGAATAAACAACCTGTCGAGAAGGCTGTAATACTAATAAAAAGAATAAAAAATCAAAAAAGAGAAATAGGGGGAATGGAAATTCATCATTCTTTAATCGAAGAAATAAGAATACATGGAGAAATTTCATCAGGGAAGAAAAGATACAAAATATGGACTCTGATGTAGAAATAATAGAGCCCATAGATTTGATAAACAAACAAGGGGACGGATCTTACTCTAATCCATCCAATACCCTCTCAGATGAAATGTCCCATAAATCATCATTAACCAAAACCAAATCTACTAAAACCAAAAAATCCTTTGAAAAGGGTATGGAGGCATTACACATGGAACACAAAGAAAGTTATGGCCTATTTCTGAAATCAAATTCACCTAAGCCTGAGTCCCCAACCCAGAACAATTTCGACAACTGAGCCTCTGAAGGAGGGTGATCCATTGGTACAGGATGGACAGGATTCAGTAATACAGAAAGGGGGAGGCCCATCTAAGAAAAGCAGCATCTCTGAGGCACAGGGAAGGGTGAGTAATTTGGATTTTAATCCCTCGGAAATGACATCAATGAGTAAATCCGAAATAGCTCAGCTGATTAGTGCAGTGGTGGATGAAGCATTGAGAGAAAGAACTGTGTTGGATGCTGAAATCCCCATATCTGGTGGGACTGTTAATCCCGCAAATAAAACAGCCCCATGCTGTACAAAAACCCCATTGTTCAATAATAATATGCATTCTCAGACTGGGCAGTGTATAAAATTAAATGATAAGCTTCCCGTATTGAATCCTGAAGCAAAGGCTTTCCAGTCTAACAAGGATCTATTGCCACGTGTAGAATTAAACTCATTGCCGCAGACAGAGGATCCCCCATCCAAGATAGACAAAATCTTAGAGGCCCCATGTCCCGTGATTATCCCGACTTCGGGACCACGGGGTACAATCATGATGAGTAAGGATGAGATTGCGCTGCTGATTGGCTCAGCCGTAGAGGAGGCAATCAGGAGCAGAGCCATCCAGTAAGCGGAAGTTCGCCCATCAATGGGAGTATCGAACTCTGCCTTTATTTCGATGCAACAGGAAGACGATAGTCATGCGGTGGAACTTAGGTCTCAGAACCCGCTGCCTCAGGATTCGAATTCCTGGGAGAATAATCCAAGATCCAAGTCCGTGCCCAGGCTCAACCAAGCGCCTGTGGATGGAACATGGGAAGGAGAAACTGAGGAACGTTCTCCGAAACACTATATGGATACGGAACTTAGACCTATCCAATGGAGAAAACCTTGCTCTCTCGAACTTCCAAGTATACTGATATTTCCTCTTTTTGATTGCGGATCACAACCTGTAATGAATCGCAACAGAAGTATGCAACTCTTGAATGATATTCCAGCATTGGCCAATTTGACCACTGCAGATATCAAAAGGGTAGACTTCATTCATCCACACTGTCTGGATCATGTAAGACTAGTCTTCTATTCTAAGTTGGTTTTCAGAAATGTCTTACGGGAACTTGATCAGTTCAATAGGAGGGGATTTGACATACTGATCTTTGGGGATGGCAGCCCTCAGAACGAGGGCTTGAACACACAGGGACAAGTGATATTGGGTTCCATGGAGGGACTTCCAACAACAACACCAACAAAAAAACCCAGTGAGCCTCGAGGATCAAGATCCGAGCTGGAGATGGCTCGCCTTGAGTCTTCGAAACTCAATATTTCAGCTCCAAAATCTCAAACAACAGACATAATTCAGGACACTACCTTTGCAATATTGTCATGGAATTCTAGAGGGAATTTTCATCTATTCTCGTCTATTGAATTATGTCAGCTATTAAGAACTAAAAGCATCATATGTATTCAAGAGACATGGATGACTACCAATGCCCAGATGGATGGCTTTGAGTGTCTCCACCTACTGGCTACTAAAGGCCAGAGAGGTCGACCGAAGGGGGGACTACTCTTGGCAATCAAACTGGGCATTGGCATCACCAGGATTGAATCCTTCTTAATTCCTCCATCTGGCTGGGGGCTCTTGTAAAGGTGGAGAGTATGGCCTATATGCTAATATGGAATATATACTGGTCTCCAGGGTCCAATCTATGTGAATTAACTACCAAAATTGAAGTAATTACGGAGAAATGTTTTTGCAAATATCCAGGGCTTCAGATATTGATGATGGGGGATCTGAATACAAATATGTTGCTATCAAAGGAGGGATCTGCTATGCCCTTCGATATCTCAAGGGTTGAGTCCACTAATGAAACTGAGGATAAATGCAGGACAATGACTTATAGAAAAAATTATCGTTATTGCTGGAATATGTTATTTAAAACGTGGGGCCTCAAAGCAACTTTTGATTTGCTGGGCCCGGATGTCCCTTACATCACTTGGACATCAGGAGAAAAATCTTCCACAATAGATTATATATATATATATCAGCTGACCTGTTTAACCTGATAGAGAGTCTTAGATTAAGCCCTACATTGATAAGTGATCACAAGATACTGTAACTGAATTTGCATATTTCGATTAAAAGCACTCCGGGCAAGCAGATGGCAGGTAATCTGGTTCTAAATCCAGGAAATAATAGAATCACTTGGCACCCAGGCAATGTTAATGCATGCAATGATCTTTTTTGTAAAGACCACGAAAATACTACTTTTGAAGAAAAAAAAATTAGGTTTACTCACGATCGTTTTGGCCTTTATGTAAAAAAACCTTATTGAAAAATCAGTAAAGAGATCCAAAACTCAGGCACCCTATAAACATATTCATAAATACGATTCATTAGTACGTGCGAGTAAGATTTTATTACGCCGCACTGTAAGACAAATTCGTCTGCTTGAACTTCCAGATAAATCAAGACTACAGGGAATCAAATATGTGAAACAGGCATACAGAAACTGGATCAGAAACTACAAATTTATGTTGCTACAAGCAGATAATGAGGAAATGTTGAGCTCCTTAAAAAATAATTCTGTAAAACAATTTTGGCAGCTCATAAATAGTACCTCAAAATCTCCAGTTGCACATAATCTTAACCCTATTAATGAACAAACATGGAAAGAACATTTTGAGAAATTGTATGCAAGCGAGGAGCACATCCCAAAACACTGTTATAATGGGGAAACTCAGCAATGGTCGGGCAACTTTTCAATTGAAAAAATTGCTTAGAGGATAACCAAGGCAAACTCTTCTAGATCAGCAGGTCCCAACAGGATTTCAAATGCCCTCTTTAAGGGTAATAAGGATAAATGGTTGAAAGGCCTTTATCTCCTCTTTGAAGATATAAGTAGAACAAAGATCATCCCCAGCTCTTGGAACATGAGTTACATCATCCCTATTTATAAAAAGGGAGACAGATCCATGCCTTCAAACTTTCGGCCTATTGCCCTAATGGACTCAGACTCAAAGATATATGCTAGTCTTCTTCTCCAAAGGATTGAACAATGGGCTACTAGTGAAAAGGTTTATTCATCTTGTCAATTTGGCTTCAGAAAAGGTATTGGAACATTAGCGGGAGGGCTGCTGATCTCCTTGCTTCAAGAATTGGGGTGGCAAAAGGGGGCGAGTCTGATATATTTGGCCAGCATGGATCTGTCTCTCGCCTTCGATCGAGTGAATCGAATAACCCTGTGGAAGAAGCTTGCCTTACTGACACTCCCGAGAGACATTCTGGATACCCTGATACACTTACATGAAGGGTCTATGATCCAAGTCCGTCTGAGTTCTGACGGCCAGATTCGGAGCCAATTAAAACATCTAATGGACTCCGAAAGGGGTGTATTTTTGCCCCGACATTATACTATCTATATACATCTGATATAGGCCCTTGGCTCGAGAAGGCTGCCTTCATACAACCGAATTTAGAAGGCAAGAAATATTGTTGGTATTCCTACGCTGATGACTATTATTTGATAGATCGCCGGTAGGACTCCAACGTCTGCTATCAGCATTTGCGAAATATATGGCAAACAACGGCCTATAGGTTAATCCATTAAAATCACATATTCTATGCTTCAGTGGAAAAAGATCTCTAACCTCAAAAAGCTGGTTTTTAGATAAATCCAAACTAGCAATTAAAAACTCAATGATCTACTTGGGTTTTTTTGTAAATGCAAAAGCTATAGTGATCAAATATTAAATCACTATCTGTCCAAAGTTAAAGTATGTAGCACCCAGTTGCGAGTAGTGGACCATAAGTTTGGAGGATTTTTTTACACTCCTGCCATGAGATTTTATAAATTAAAAGCAACACCGAAAATTCTTTATGGGAGTGAAATACCATTTATCAACCGTAGATTGGATGTGAGCAGGTTAGAATCCACCATGCTCAGAAAATCGATCTATTGCTTGCCGAATTGAATCCCTATAGTAGCAATTCGCTACGAATATGGACTTCAATCCTTTAAAAGTATGGTGGAGTGGAAATGTCTCCAATTATTTTGGAATTTAATTGTTCAAACAGAAAATAATTTGTATAATGATTTGTCAGTAGGGCTGAAGCAGGGCAGTCCGAAATCGACATTTCTACTCAAACTGTTGGAAATATGCAATACATTGTTGGTCCGAATAGGTGCATCTTTGACAACACTTATGGTGAACCCTAAAAAAGTAAAACAGCTTTTACAAAATGCTGATTGGGCAAGGACAATCCAAGAATTAACTCAATTTAAGCTATACGCTCATATGGTTTCTTATTATAAATATATGGGCGTTATGGAACCATATCTGTACCTCTTTCCTAATAGAGGGTGGAGAAATTGTTTCTTAAGATTCAGATTTAATGTCATGCTAACTGGAGAAATAGCTGCTGTAAGGACAAAACAAGCAAGCTCATTAATAACATGCAGACATTGTAATGATTATACATCTAAGGAAACGCTGAGACACCTGCTGCTTGAGTGTCCGTCCTTGTTGTCTAGGAGACTGGTCTATTTCTCTAGATTTGTGTCAGATGTATACAATGTGGACTTAGAACAAGTCTGGAAATGTATATTATTTGACAAGCAAGTTCCGCTGCAATTGGCAGTAATAAGATTTCTGAAAGCTGAATGTGATCTATCATAAACTGGATATATAATTGGGCAGCATTGCTGTAGTGATATTAACGATCAATTTTGGGATCATTAACTGATTTTGTATTGAGTAACAATATAAGCAGGGTGCTTAGTTACGTCTAAGACTCAAAGCTATGAATTTTGCTTTTGTATGAGTGTTTTAGTATCATTTTATACATTTTTGATACTGAATCTATGAATTGTGTATATGGAGAATTTTTATTTTCGTTTGCCATGATATACTCGGTTGGATATAAGCAGTCAAATATTAATGTATTAGAATGATTTTAAATTAATACAATTTGAAATTCCGTTTGGGAAGTGAAATTATCTTTATGTTTAGTTTTGTATCCTTAGTTTATCTAATTTCCTAATATTGTCGTTTCAATTTTATGTGGTTTGGAATGTGAAATATATGTTTTTCTCCGTATTTTGAGATTTTCTCATTTTAAGTCTTGGAAATTTAACCTGTAAATGTTCTGTTCTCTCCGTTTGTATGCTTTTTGATTACCATTTTCTTTTTGATTACTCAGTATTTGTATTCTGTATTATGTGATCTTATGTTTAAAATTTGATCGTTTAAATTTGTAAAGGTTTTTTTAAAGCCATATACAAATAAATAAAATAAAATAAAAATAACACTTTTTGGGTTGAAAATGCTAATATGCAGTGCAGTAACAACTAGATTTGGCATAACACTCTTGGGCTGAAAATGCTAGGATGGAATGTAGTAGCAACTCAATATGGCATAACACTCTTGGGTTGACAATGTTAAAATGCAGTGCCGTAGCAACTAGACTTGCGGTAGCACTCTTAAACTAACGTGTAGTATGGCAGCATTTAGAATATGGACAAGACACCTAAGCTAGAAGGCAGTAAGTTGTGGTAACACATGAAGGCTAAGGTGCCGGGTGGCATCATCTAAAGTCGATATAGCACTCCAGAGCTTAAATGCATAGAGTTACGGAGTCACACTTAGGGTAGGAATCACTGAAGCAACAACTGGTTTTTTCAGTAGCGTTCTTAAGCTGCAGTGCAGTGCAGTATCGCCTAGAAGGACAGTGGCACTATCCAGTTTTATACTGGCTGGTGAGGCCTGGCAGTAGAGGACAAGCGTAGTATAAGAGTATGCGTTGCCTACAACAGGCCTGGGCCTGGAAATAGGGTAGGCAATATGAAGGTATACGTAGGTGGAAGTTCCTTAATAGGCATTACACTGAAGATAAGTACAGTACATGGTGTCAGTTCACAGTGGTTCCGGCGGGCGGGCAGGACGTGGGGTCACCTTTCTTGCGAGTGGGTTGGTACTTACAGTTCGAGTTGCCGGGTGGCAAGCCTCTCTAAAGAGGTATCAGGGGTCCCTGCGAGCAGCGAACGAGTTCCGAGGGTGGGAGGGCACTCGAACAGAGGTTTGGGGCCTGGGCTCTGGCAGCCTCTGGACAGGCTCGGGACAGGAAGCCTTGGTAGCCTGGCCTTAGGAGGCGGGCCGGCTTCTCGCCAGCCGGCGAATCGGCTCGTAGATTTGAGGATGGCTCCAGCCAATCCTACGGTGGCTTCCCAGGGGCTGGTTCACTCGAGACGAGGTAGGGCAGCTCCCAGATATCGGGCGGCCATTTTGGAACGGGGAAACCCTTGTGGATTCTGTGCGCACTCTGGAAGGATATGCACGTTCAGCAGCTGATTACAGGCTGCTGTTAAAGGTGGTTAAGTTGGATGAAAAGCGGCACCAGGATGCGTCGGTAGGCAGCGCTGTATGCAGCTTAGCTAATTATTCATAATTAGTGGTAGAGCGGCCACGGGCTTACCGTGTGCGAAGGGGGTCGTCCACTGCTCCAGCAGTGGAGTCGGCGCTCCTGCTCGATCAGCTGGCGTTGTATCTAGTTCCTTATTGCATATGGCGCGCATAAACTCGGTCAGCCCAAATCCACAAAGACATATCCTTTGAAACTTACAAAGTCAGATTTGCGGCCAGAGCAGGGTTCCTCTAGCTTGAGTTGTCAGGAATTGCAACCCTATTCTTACACAAGGCTGCTTTACCACTGTTCTGACCTCCAACATCTGATCACATAATGATGATGGAAGAAGTCTTTATTTGTGATGTTCCCACTACCTGTTGCACGAACTGCACATTAATACAAAAGCTGCAGCAAGTTGTACTTGTAATGTCACCTGCGGGTGAATCCCTGCAAGATGCACAATCTTTCTTCTTTTCACCAATCTCAACTAGACATTAAGAGAATAGGAGCATTGTCAATCCTTTACGCTCCTGGCAGCACCATGAGGCTCTGTAACATAATATGTTCAACTACAACTGGCGAACGCCATTTAGTTTCCACCCAACATCGCCCTGGGGAGCTGCTCCATCCTTACTGACGACGAGTTAATGCCCCTTAGTAAGGCAATGGTGCACACATCCATCTGTCAGCCGATGCACATTTATGGAGAGACCAAAAAAGTAAAAAAATGTTTGTGATCGTGTCACATTTTATATTTGGTTCCTTTTTAAATAGCCACATCACCATGTAGGAATGTCATCCAACATCCACATCATCACGTATGGATGTTGTGACAGCCATGCACCTTTTTGCTTTTAACTGTGCCTAGGAAACACATAAGTAAGTTAACGAAATATTAGTTATGTGTATTCATGACGGTCCTCATTTCTATGTAAAATAAAACAGATACAATGAACACCTTACTTAAATGTGCCCTGCCAAAGCTGCAGGAGTGAGTGCAACGCATGGTATGTTACCCATCTGTAGGCATATTGAAGTTTGTACCTCCAAGACATACACTTCTCTAGTAGTACCAAAATGGAAAAAACATCATATTGCACACAACTTAACAAAAAAACGAAAAAATACTTAAACTGACAGTATACAAGTTTAAAGGCCTAATTAAACTTGATTGCTTTTAAACAACAATAGTAGGAGAACGCTATAGTTCCATGGTCTGGGGGTTGTATGACATCTTCGGATGTTATCTTATTGAAGCATCAACAAACATACCTTCATTTAATAAATACCTGTGCCTTATTGCTCTGTCAACGATTCCATGTGATAATGTCGCCTGGAAAAAGTCGCCAGACCCCTAAAATACTTTCCCCATATATTCTAAGAGGGGTCTCCTTTTATATTATAAACTCCAATCGTAGAATATTTGGGGAAAGTGTTCGATTTTACTGAGGGTGCATTTTTTGGCAAATGTCACCCACTGGCAGCCATTTCCCAGGTGACTTCATCACTGGACACCGTCAAAACTAGGCAATTTGTTGACCACCAAATATTTTAAGCTCAAACGTCGTTTGAAGGTGTGCCAAAAGGCTGTGGTTTTCTGTTGAAAAACTGTAGTGCGGAAGCAGATCTTTTTCTTATAAAATATGTGACAAAATCCCAATCCCCTACCTTTGGGGCTGACATGAGAGTGGTGAAAGGGGGCTGGAACCACCCCAAAGGTAGTGGATGCTGGACGAGGATAAGTTATTCTAGATCCCCAAATTAACCTCTCTGTGTCACCGCACTAAGAAAGGGGCAGTTACAGGAACACGCACACAAACAGCAAAGAGGGCCAGGTCAGAAACTGAACCTGTGTACCCAACACAAGGCCCTTTAAGCCGAGGTAGCAGTAATTTGAGATAGATGGGGATGCAGAATACACTCAAACATCAATAATCAGACTGACAGAAGTTGGCAAAGTAAGTCTGTTTTAATTGCAATTATCTAAAACAGGGAGTAAAACGAACATCAACGAACATACACTCGATCTTCTTACTCAGCGAGTTTCATAAAAAATACAGCTTATATACTAAAAACCCATCATCACTGACGTCAATTTACGTGGCAAACTACAAAAACCTCCTTGGGAAAGTGATAGGCTTAGAGGGAACATCTAGGTATACGTTCTATACTTGTCTGGGAAAGTGATTGGGTCTCTAACATCAGGTGGAGCAACTAAGCCCTCCCCTAGTGCAAGTCACTATGAACGTCATCAGGCTCTGTATTACGTGACCCTCTATAATTGGTTGGGACCCTCGTACCCCTCTGTAATATTCCACACAGGCTAGCAGCACGCACACTGGCACCACAGTGCTTCCCACCTAATTAGCCTGTCATCTATCATCACTCTTGCCATCTGCCAGTCAATTAGCCTTTGAACATTGGCCTTGGAAATGTTCTCTGTGCCTGGGAATAAAAGGGAGTATAGGCATACTTTGGCCCTCATCACGAGTTGGGCTGTATTCCCGGCTGTAATACCGCCGACTGTAATAGCCCTAACACCGACCATTCCGGCTGTATTACTGCCGGATCACGAGTTGGGTGTTAAGGGTAAATCCCCATTCCTCATTGGGTCCATTGGATTCAATGGGGAATTTTCAGCGCTAATTATGCGGGCTAATACAGCCGGTGGTAATACAGCCGAAAACAGGGGATTTTCACCTCCAGAGAAAGGCTGGAGGTAAAACAGCCCATTTAGCGCCCAACTCGTGATAGGGCCAGCCCTTAAATGCGGCTGTAATACCGTTAGCACCGCATTTAAGGGCTACAGCCCAACTTGTGATGAGGCCCTTTGTCTCTTGGTTTCGATGTAGCTCAATTCAGTATCTACTTTCATCCGACCATGTTACTGGAGACCATGTTTCAGAGCTTTTATTTATTTAAAATACTATTAAATGATGAACCTCTGACGGCTTCAATGTTCTAGCATCTCGCCTCAGACACAAGTTTGTGATTTTCACATGTTTTGTAGTACCTGCATGAACATTGAATCTCACGGTGGCCTTGACCTCTTGGTGCTGGGCCAGCGAAGCCTTTCTTGAATTGACCTCCGTCATTTAGTCGTTTTCCAACTGTGCCACACTGAAAAAGCCTTTCTTTTCATGGGGTCCAGACTCTGCTAAAGTGCGTTGTGCAACATCTATATTCGATACATTCCTACGCCTATACTTTGGCGCATCGCTGCAATCTATTTACTAAGTAGCCAACCTTAGGAATACTTTGTCTGCTTGCGTTACTGCATCTGTACAATTGTAAAATTACTTTGTATTTTCCTAATAGTTTCTATAGCATGAGCATCTTCATCTCGAGCCCGAAATGTTGCTCATCTTTAACACCTCCTCCTTAGATCCTGTAGAATTTCTATGTTCTTCAGCCTCTTGCCTCTTTTCTAGATGTGTCAGCTCTGCTTTGCATGACATCAACAATATTCTTTCCTGCTCATTTTCATACTTCCTCAGGATTTCATGTGGGCAATCCTATGGTCGGGAGTGCATATTTGGTTTCCTCAATGTACCTTACTTCCATGATTCTTTTCGGTATAGGTATCTTCACTGGTACTGCATGTGTCTGAAACACTGGCTCCCAACATATAGGCAAAAAGGCAGTGGAGCTTTGGGTGGGGATGCTTGGCTCCTTCGCTACAAAACCTTTTAGCATACCTCTAATCCCTGCATTGATACCCCAGAGAGGCTTTCCAACTCCCTAGCTAGGCCCAATGCATGTCCCTTTAAGGGAGCATCGTTGAAGCCATCTAAGATCACCTGTGAGTGTCGAAATACATTTACTTCTCTAAAACAGCTGCCAGAGGAAACTCTTGAGAGGCACAGACCACAGGAGTCGCGCCGATACAAAGTTGAACTCAACATATGAACAAAATAAAGACAATTTACAAGGGAAAAAATGAACAAACACTGTTCTCAGGCTAGCATCACAAATATTACGAAGTTACCATCTCGCTGCAAAAGAAAGGTTACATCCACACAGAACAGCTTCCCTTGCTTACCAAATACCTCTCTGGCCTTTAATTTAGCTGCTGGGAGAAACAGAGGGTCCCAGTCCATAGCATGCAATGTCAGCAAGACTCCAAAGGAGAGTGAAAGAGACCTCATACATGGCCAGGGCAGGTTTAGATGGCTGCAGGCCTTGATATAAGATCTGGTCCACTCTCACATAGGCCAGCTGATCAGAGACACATGGCCCAACCACAGACCAGCCCAGTCCACGCTACATGGTGTAATCCATACCCACAAGCGTCATCGAGAGTGAATAGAGACCAGACTATAAAAAACACTGGGGTTAAAGGCTGTGGGAGGGAAGGGTCAAGAAGGAGCAGGAGGAAGTTGTTTGGTGGACAATAAATTGGAGGGGAGCTACCACCATCATGAGAGAGAATTGTTGCGGATGCTGGAAGGAGAATTGATACCATATGGGGGAGACGTTTTGAGAAGGTTGAAAGGGAGAAGTTACTCTGGAAGGGAATTCTTGCCATCTGGAGGAAGAGTTATTGAGGAGTTTGAGGGAGAAATATTAAGAACTGACACCAGCTGAAGAGAGTTGTTGAAGAGGTAGATTAGAACAAGTTACTCTCTTACCTGGTAACGTTCTTTCGATGGGATGGTCCGACAACGTATTCCATATCTATGACAGTAATCACCACAGCTGTGCTGCTTCGGAAAATCTTCGGCGTCTGCGTTCTGCGTCGATGACGTCGATACGCCGCCCTCGAGGACCGCCTCCGACGGCCGACGTCACTTCACTGGATGTTATAAGTAGGACACACGATGCCCGTAGCCTCGGTTGTAGTTTTTTCCCAGAACGTGTGCCACCAGTCTTCTGCCAGTCTGACACACAAAGCCTTGCGGAAACGTAAGCTGCAATCGCATAAGAAATTCTGTAGCGGGGAAGGCAGGGAGGGAGCGATATGGAATACGTCATCGGACCATCCCATCGAAAGAACGTTACCAGGTAAGAGATTAACTTGTTCTTCGAGGGGATTGGGTCCTCCGACGTATTCCATATCTATGATAGACTCCCAAAGAAGTACCAATGCAAGGAGGTGGGAAAAAGAATTTAGAAAACAAAAATTTTGCATGCCCAATCAAATTGTGGAGTAAAGGACCGCCATGCCAAAGGCCAGATCCTGCCCCCGGATGGAATCGAGGGAATAGTGACGTACAAAAGTATGTACCAAAGCCCAGGTGGCTGCATCACAGATGTTGCGAATAGGAACACCCCTCTGCAGGGCAGTAGAGGCAGCCATACCCCTGGTAGAATGGGCCCGTAAGCCGACCGGTGGGTCCTTACCCGCCAAGCGGCAACGCTCAGAGATAGCCAAAATAATCCAGCGAGACAAAGTCTGTTTCGTCACAGCCTGTCCCAAACGCTTTCCAGCATAACCAATAAAGATCTGATCGTCCACTCTGACCCGGGACATGCGTGAAATATACAAGCTTAACGCTCTCCTAGGATCAAGCATATGGAGCCTCTCCTCTTCCTTACCGGGATGTGGAGAAGGATAAAATGCTGGAAGAACAACCTTCTGGCCTAAATGAAATTCCGACACCACCTTCAGAAGAAAAGAAGGACGAACTCTAAGGACAACCCTGTCCTTATGAAACACAGAGAAGGGTGGCTTAACTGAAAGTGCCTGTAACTCACTCACTCTGCGAGCGGAAGTGACTGCAACTAAAAATGCAGTTTTCAGAGTTAACAGTCTCAAAGGGCATGAATGCAAAGGCTCAAACGGAGCACCCATCAGAAATTTGAGAACAAGGTTCAAATCCCAACCGGGCACCTGGAAAGGTGACGGAGGGAATACATTAGTGAGCCCTTTCAGAAACTGAGAAATCAAAGGAATTTTAAAATAGGAACACTCTTCAGACGAGCGCTTAAAGATGGACAGCGCTGCCAGGTAACCATTAATGGTACCTACTTGAAGGCCCCTGTGGGCCAAAGGAAGCAAAAAAGACAGAACCATGGGAATTTCACATGCAAAAGGATCCACATTCTTAACCCTGCACCAGTCGCAGAACTTCCTACAACGGCAACGGTACAGGGACTTTGTTGCAGGCCTTCTGGCCGAAAGCAACACCTCCATCACGTCTTCAGGGAGGTCCCAATCCTTATACCTCAACCTTTCAGAAACCAAGCGTGAAAGTTGAGGGACCTGACCTCTGGATGGAGAACCTGACCCCCCTCCCGTGAGAGCAGATCGTCTCGGTAGGAAAGACGACGTGGAGGGCAGATGGACAAGTCGAGAAGGTCCAGGTGCCACATCTTCCGGGCCCACGCCGGAGCAATGAGGATCATCTGGGAACCGAACCTCCGTAACCTCCGCAGTACTTGCGGGATGACGGGGACTGGAGGAAACGCGTACAGCAATGGGAATGACCACTCCACCACGAACGCGTCTCCTAAGGCTCCGTTTGGTGGAAATTCCCACGAGCAGAACCTCTCGCGCTTCCGGTTGACACTGGAGGCGAAGAGATCCACTTGAGGGGTCCCCCAAAGGGCGAAGATCTCCAGGAGAATCTCCTGAGCCAACTCCCACTCATGAGAGATCGCGCTCTGCCTGCTCAGAGCGTCCGCCGTCTCGTTTTCGTCTCCTGCCAGATGAACTGCCAAGATCGAAACTTCCTGCTGGATTGCCCAGAACTAGAGCTGCATCGCCTCCCTGCACAGAGGAAGTGACCCTGCCCCCCCCCCCCTCAGCTCCAACAGATTGATATGGAGTCTGGACTCCGACGGAGACCAACGACCGCTGACTGTCAACTCATTGGCATGAGCTCCCCATCCTGTGAGAGATGCGTCCGTCACGATCGTCACCTCCGGCCAGGGAAGCCAAAATGGAGCCCCCCTCATCAGATTGCCTTCGTCGGCCCACCACAGAAGGTCCTGGGCGACCGAAGACGGCACCTGAACAGGGTCCGACATCCTGCCGGAGGACTGAGACCACTGGAGCTTGAGTGCCCCATTGCAAAGATCTCATCCGCAACCTGGCCTCTGGCACCAGAAGAATGCAGGATGCCATGAGGCCGAGCAGTCTCAAGAACTCGAACGCTGGGAGAGTCTGGGCAAGTTGAAACTTCTGCACCATCTGCTGAATGTGATGAGCCCTCACCTGGGGAGGAAAACACTGCCCCAGGGACGTGTCGAGCACCGCTCTGATGTACTCGCGCCTTGAAACACTTGTGTATAGGCGCGTTACAAATACCATATCATATCATATCTTATCATATCATACTGGAGCCTCTGAGTAGGTGTCAAATGGGACTTCTTTAAGTTGAGGGAGAAGCCCAGCTTGTGGAGGGAGTGGCAGGTGACCGACAGATGATCCAGGACTTGCTCGGGAGAGCGCGCCCTGATCAACCAATCGTCCAGGTAGGGGTAGACGTGAATCCCCCTTTCCTGAGGTGCGCTGCCACCACTTCCATGAGCTTGGTGAAGACCCTCGGGGCGGAGGTCAATCCAAACGGCAGGATCCAAAACTGAAAGTGCGAGTCGCCAACCGCAAACCTCAGGTACTTCTTGTGCTTCGGATGGATCAGCACATGAAAATAAGCGTATTTGAGGTCGAGAGACACCAACCAGTCCTGAAGTTGAAGGGCCATGGAGGACTTGAGAAAGAGTAACCATCTTGAACTTGTCCTTCCTGAGGAGTTTGTTCAAACCGTGCAAGTCCATGATGGGTCTCAATCCCCCGTCTTTCTTGGAAATCAAAAAATAAGAGGAAAACCATCCCTTGTTCCTGTCCGCTACAGGCACCAGTTCTATGGCGCCTTTCTCCATCAGGGATTGAATTTCCTGCGCAAGTAGCGGATCCGGACTCTTCAAAGAGATTCCCCAGTGGATTGTCTTGAGGCCTCTGCCGGAAAGGAAGACAGTAGCCGTGGGTTATGATCTCCAGAACCCACACATCTGAAGTAATGGCGCGCCACTCTGCAAGATGCTGCGCCAGCCTTCCCCCAACCGGCGAACCATGGGACATGGCCTCATGACTGAGCTGAAGTGGCTGCGGCATTGCCTGAGGGCAAAGAGGCAACAGCCCGAGTGGCCTTGGCACCTCGAGTACCTTGTTTTCCACCTCTGGCACTCCTACGGTGGCCCCTTTGACTGGCAGCTCCTCTCGCTTTACCAAAGGATGAGTAATAACGAAAGCAACCTCCCCTCCACTGCTGTCCCCTAGGACGAAAAGGCAGAGGTTGTCGAACTGCAGCGCCGAACGACTTCACTGCAGCTTTTGAGGTCTGCAACCTCTCAAGGCTCTCGTCAGCCTTGCTGCCAAAAAGATGTTCCCCGTCAAAGGGCATGTTGAGGAGCCGGGCCTGCACATCAGGAGCAAACCCCGACTTCCGCAACCACGCAAACCTGTGCTTCACGGTGCTCGCCGCCATGGACCGGCTGACGCAATCTGCCATGTCCAAACCCGACTGAACGGCCTCACACATAGCATCCTTGCCATCCTGAACCATGGCAAGGAAACCATCCCGTTCATCCCATTTGGGAATATGTTCAGCCGCCAAGGAAACAGAGTTCCACAGAGTGTGCGTGAAACGAGACAAGGCACAAATGGAGTTGGCCGCCTGAAGCGCCATACCCCCTGCAGAAAACACTTTGTTCGCCCAGCCGTCAAAACGCTTGTCGTCACTATCAGGAGGGATGGTAGGGTACGGTGCCTGCTTTGCCAGGGCCATAGCTGCCTGCACCACCAAACTCTCCGGAGTAGGGTACTTGGACAAGAAGCAGGGGTCACTATTGGCTGGGCGGTATTTTCGCGGCAAAGACTTGCTGACTGCTGGGAGACTTTACAGAGCAGTCCAAGCCGCTGCCACCCTCCTCTGTAGAGCCATATGAAACGGCAGTACCGGGTCAGTTGGTGGACCAATGTCGAGGATATCCGTAAGGTCATCCTGAACAAACTCCCCTGGGGGAGCAGACCATCCTAAGTACTCAGTGACCCGTGACATAAGGCGCTGGTACAAAGAATCAGCATGAGTGCCAGGCTCAGGCCTAGAAAACTCCACCTCCGGAGAGGTGTCCAGCCTACTAGCATCATGCAGGGACTGCCTCAGGTCCTCAAACTGGCTATGGCCTCGAGTCGTCCGTCGAAAGCCCCGCAGACCTCGACTTCCTGGGCTTGGACACCTTACCTACAGATAACTTCTTCTTGCGCTCCCGCAAGGCTTTTGACATGTGCGACTGGCAGTCGACACAGTCATCCGTGTCATGGGCCTCCCTGAGGCACCAGAGGCAGGCATCGTGCGAGTCTGTGACCGACATCTTGGACCCACAGTCCCCGCACTTCTTAAAGCCCGGACGCGGTGTGGAAGACGAGGTAGACATCTTCACGAAGAAATATTTCACAAACAGGTTCGAAGAACCGAGAAAGCAACAGAAACTCCAAAGAGTCGAGGCCCGCCGAGATTCCCGAAGCGAACACGTTCGTGGAAAAAACGGAACTGAGGCTACGGGCATCGTGCGTCCTACTTATAACATCCAGTGACGTCGGCCATCGGAGGAGGTCCTCGAGGGCGGCATATCGACGTCATCGACGCAGGACGCAGATGCCGAAGATTTTCCGAAGCAGCACAGCTGTGGTGATTACCTTCATAGATATGGAATACGTCGGAGGACCCAATCCCCTCGAATTGAGGATTTTGGAATGAGAATTGTTACAATGTGGAAAGACGTATTCAGGATGTTGGAAGAAGAAACATTACCATCCGGAGAAGGCTAGTGATGAACTTGAAGAGGGCAAGGTATATGGAGACAAGTCAAGGCGGTTGTAGGGGGAAAGAACCAGATCCATGACGGGGAGGACAGAGTAAAACAAAAAGAGGAGGTAGATTTGCAAGACCTGAATAGGTGGGTGGAAAGCAGACACGCCCAATAGCTAGAAGTACCTGCAAGGTTCAGGCGCTCCAGTACAGTCCAGGGTGGAGATATGAGAGGATACAATTGCAGAGAGGCCATGACAGGAGAAGCAATGAGTGCCCTGGGGACCAGGATCCTACAACAGGGAGGTGGTCAGCTGACATGAATTCCCATACCCTGCCCCTGACACCCTGCAATGGAAGACCAATGTTGAGAGAGATCTACTATGTCTGAGACTTCTGGATGAGAACTTGACCCTGCCAAGACCCATAATGTGTTGTCCTTGCATGGCCCTTTCCATGGAGACTCTCAAACCCTGAAAAATGTCAACCCATAGTCAAAAACGAAGGTGTTACACTGGACATTGGAGTGAAGCCAGGATGAACCGCAACCAGGAAATTTTTAAGAGACATTGTCATTGCTTAGAATTCATGATTACAATCATCACGTCATCACTAACACAGTTGTGTGAATTCAGCTGTTCGTTGTATCGCACTGCATTTTTTTCCCACATGGGTTCTGGTTGGGCTTCATTTTTGGATTTTGCAGTTTGTTGTGCCACACTGCATTTTGCTCCCATAGGGGTTCTGGTTCAGCTTGCATTTTTGATTTTTTCCTGGAGTTGTGCCACCACTCTGCACTTTCTCAACAAGGTCATAGATGGGGGTTTGTATGACTGAAACACGATTTTATTCTGTGCCACCTCTCTGCATACTTCCACGGGAATAATGTTGCGAGCTTGCAATCTTGAATCTCGCCACTGTTTTGTGTCCCTACACTACATTTATCCACAGGAAATTGTTGCGAGCTTCCAACTTTGATTCCCAACACTATTTTGTGCCACCACTATGCATTTTTCCACTGGGATATTGCTGAGGACTTGCATCACTGAGTTTCGATATTGCCTTGTGCCACGTCACCTGCATTATTCCACAGGGATTAAGTGAGTCTGCAATTTGAATCTCGCTGTCATTCCATTGTTTCACTCTGATTTGTTTCTGCAGATGCTTATCTTGCACCCCATATTCCAGCTCCATTCCACCCCACTACCTTTGTCTACAGAGTTCTTCCTTTAAGGAGCCCACTTACACCCCCAATCCCGCAAGCGAGGGTCTCACACTAGACCACGACTGTTGCACTGCTCCTGCTTTCTTTCACTACCCTCCCTTAGGACCCAGGATGCAGGTTCACCGTCATGCCTAGCAGCTCCAAAGTCACTGTGGTGCACCAGGAACTCCTATGCTCTCACGTACAGACTCCATCCCCACATGCGACCTCACCCTCCTCATCTTAGCCCCCACTCCAAAGAGCCCAATCTGCACCCTCGGCCATCCCGGACCCCACCCAGGTCTCCCTCCTGACTTACCCAACCCTCCTTATCAACTCCCTTCCCTCAATCAGACCCATCCTTCTCTGGACCGTCCGACCTACAACCCCTCATGCAAACCTTCCTCCCATCCACACCATCATAACCAACGCTGTGCATCCTTAAACTCTGTCCTTGCAATCCTAGCCACAATGCCTCATTTAACCGCCCCTCCAACCCTCTCACACATACCCCACGCCCCCCAGAATTCCCAAAAAAACAGACACTGCACTACTCGGACGAACTCTATACTACACACCTAATCCTATCTCTCTTCCAGACCCATGAAAGCCCCCCACACATACAACCTCAGAGCCTCCCCCAAGCCACCCAACCCAGTGAAATCTCTCTTCAACCTGGTAAATAACACACCTGGCACTCACACCAGACACCATTCCCCTTGCTTCTCTAGAAGTCAGTCCCCATACTCTGTCACTGGCCCTGGAAGTCTATCTCCTGACCTCTCCCCTACGACAGGAAACATGTCTGAATTTCCCAGCAGCAGCCCTCCTTACCCTCCCACACCCCTCTCTCCCCCATATCCACATCCCCCACACACACACCTCTATTAACCCCTACAGCAGCCAATACCCAGAGGAATCTGACCTCACAAGCTCCCTTCACACACACATGACAACACACTCAGACACCAACACCTCAATGAAACATCTCCCCTTCTAACATTTTTCATCCTCAGTACCCACCTGCTCCCGCAGACGCTACGGGAAGGCAGGGGCACTCGATGAGTCATCTGAGCAGACAATCAAAGTGGTACCTAGCCCGCACGGATACGATTCCAGTCAAACCTATGTATACGATCTGCATAACCTCATGGTAACTAGTTATCAGTATTGAGTTACTGGTACGTATCGCACTCCATCACAATGGGACATATCTGTAGCCCTCCCAAGGCACAGCCACCCACCTGTATACATCTGAAATTATTCACCATGCAACTTCACAACACATATCACCACTGCCAATACAATGCAGCCGAGTCGCACGAAACAATTCGGTCCAGCTGTGCACATAATCAGTCTCCGTAACCCGCCTACTCTGCTGACAGTCTATCACAGAACACTACCCAGATCTCTATGGGTCGCTAACAGCGACTTAGCCACCCTCCCTAACTTCCAGATGGCTACAAATGCACACACTCATTCTAGAATCCTCCTTCAATTCCTATATCTCGGACCCCCATTGGCTTTCACTCTACAGCGCTTTAAGGAGCAGGCGCTATAGAAATACGATGTAACATAATATTAAGGATTCCATGTTCGCTTTTGTTTCTCTGTAAATATTTGGAGGAACTTTTTTTTGTCACAACTTTGTCTCTCATCACCGTACGATTGGCTTGCCTTCACTGGTCTGATGTGAGTTTGTAAACACATGAGAGAACATGGATTCCGCTGAACTCAAGCGTACCTTTAGTTAACCATTCCCACAATTATTAGGTAAAGTTATCCTCTTCACCCTCCCCTACCTGAACCTCATTATACTTAATAAAATACTTTGGGTATACTGAATAACTTATCTTATGTGGCATTCTTACTCGACGCACTTTTCCACAGTTATGTCCAATAATACTGTTCCTAGTTTACTATTAAATAAGTTAAGGTGTCAGTGCGCAAAACTATACATAGGCCCAAGCATGTGTAACTCGCCACACCTGCCATGCTGTGTATACCACGTCCAGGTTCTACCAATTCCTAGAGCATTCGCAGGAAAAGGATCCCTTCAGATGTTCAGCATGGAAATCTGTGGTAATATTCATTTTGGATCACACAGAATTTAGTAAACCAAGTGGTCAATGTATGTATCTTATTTTGTTAATATGTACATTTGCGCCTGAGGAGTTAAAACTGGAAACATGTAGCTATATAAAAAATATCTGTACAATAAAGGTGTGTATTTAGAAGCAAGCATTGGTACTGTGACTAGACGTTCACACCAAAGAGGAAAGATGAAAACCAACACAATGGAAATGTTCACAAAGGAGCCAAACCTGTTTTGTTAAACATCAGAAGAACAATACAAAATAATATCAAAACACTTTTCTTCCCTCCACACATGTGCATGTGCTCACAGGCAGGGCTCTGGACTGCTACTCTTCTTCAGTTATTTCACATTCATTTACGTCAGAGGCAGCTGGCAGGTAAACCTTTTTTCTCAGTTAAGGTCGCTTCTCTACCTCCATGAATCCATCAATTGTTCTATTACTTGTGACAGCTACAGTCACATGTTCACAGCTGCGACAGACTCACCTCACCATACTTTCCGCGGCCAGGCATCCAGGCCTCAATGTCATATTTTCTGTAAGCAGGGAGCCCCAGCTCCTGGGTAGGCATATCAAGGACCCTGTTGCCAAGAAGAAAATGCGGGAAAACAAAATAAATTAATAGTCTTAGCTCCTCAAATACAGCACGCCCAAAAGCATCCGCTCCCTTTCAATGTCTTTCTCTCTCTCCCTCTCTCCAACACCACTTGAATGCTTCAGCTTTTCACATACTATCCAAGCATAAATACATGCGTGTACAAAAACCTTAACTACTCGCAAGCAGAGCAAAAAGAAATCTTGGTATCTGCTGCAAGTCCTTAGCAAGGCTGTACCTTCCAATAGCAAAGCACGCCCAAGTGCTAATGTGTGCTACATGGCCTCTACCTCTCACAGCAGACCACGAAGAAATGGTGGCGTCTGCTATTGTGTCCCGACTACTCATAGCAAAGTAGGCATGCATGATTGTACCTGCTATCTGCTATACTGACACAGCCTCTCAGAGGCTCTGCTTGTGTATTCTACAGGACCCGAGTATCCTAGGGCATGTGCAAGAGTCTGCTGCCTGAGCTCACACCTTCACAGGGGAAAGAGACGGTGCCTGCATCAGCCCTACAAAGCAGAGAGAAGGGTTGACACATTTTGACTCTTACTTGTAATGCAGCCCCAAATCAGAAAAGATCTCTTTCTGAAGGTTGAGAAACTCTTGAAGCTGCTGCTCACTTTCTGTTCCAGTCTCATCTGCCGTCACTGCAAACATCTCCACCTAGAAACAGAGGGGGGGGGGGGTGTGAGGGACATACATGGAAGCAGAGGGTTACTACAATATGAAATGAGTGTGTCAATATAGTAGTAGTCATTTATATAGCAACATTTCCTAATAACACGCATTTGTGGTGGGAACGCTCTCGGGGACTGAAGTCCAGAGTATGGGAACATTCTCAGAAAAGGCTTAGAATGCGTGTGTGCATTTGGCCAAGATGAGGAATTAGATGGGCTGGGCGGGCTCTAGTAAGCAACCCAGGAGATGAGGCATGTGGAAAGGTGCTGAGGGAGGTCAAAAGAGTGTGCGAGTGCAAGAGACTCTTTATGTGTCAGGTTCCACCAAATTTCAGTCATAGGCTTTCACTGCATTCTAACGCATTCAGGTGGATAGCCATGCCAGTGGCAGATGTCCACCAAAGTGGTGCGTTTATACATACCTTGAGGCTCAGATGGAGCTTTGTTGTTGATGCCAATATTACATCAGGTCGTTCGTGTGAGAGAGTCCTCTAGGCGCACTAGCTGGGTTGCCATAATGGGTCTTCTAGGCGTCATAAACAAGCTATCATAATGCATCTTCTAAGCGTGATAGACCGTTTGCCCGACTGTCTTCTAGGTACAATATCAAGGCTACCCGCTTATCTTTGTGAGAAACCAGAAGGTGCGTCACCCACTAGTCCCGGGGATCTGTCATCCAGGTGGCCAGGACATGGCCATCGCTTTTGGGTCCAGTTCCTAAGGGGTGGACCAGTGGGGGAGGATCACCTAGGTGAGGGGTCTTCGGGAAGTGAGACATCAGATGGTGAGATGCGGTATCCCCTTTGCTATAACACCTTTACCCCTTCCTACCAGGTAGAACATTTAGGAACTCTACCCCTCCTTTTACAACACGAAGACTTTCTCACTGACCCCCCCCCCGCTATGAGAGAAAACAGACTAACACCCAAGCAGTATACCTGACGTGTCCCAATACAATGGTCAGGCGAGGTCAGGCAATTACTGGCCATCACACAAACCTGACTTCCATTAAGCTTCCCCACACGGATAAAAGGCGGAGCACCAGAGCACACTCTGAGTGAGGCAAAGCACACGAGGAAACAGCAGGTTCGAGACGGCAGCTGAACGAGAGAGGAAAGAGGGCAAAACAGAAGGTGATCGCAAGGAGGGATGTTCCCTTGACATTTTCGACAAGGAACCGTTACTCTGCCGAAACCTTGAGAATAGAAAGGGTAAGACCAGGAATCTATGCTGAAGAATCCTGCATTGTGTGTCAGAAATACCCGGCCCTCCTGCATCTATAGTCAAGGCGGGGAGAATCACCAGGCACTGCAATACCGTCTTTGGCTCCAAGAACAAAGCAGCGTCAGTGAAATCAACACAGCCGGTGAGTTGGGGAGACCGATACAAGACCGGTCTGTGTTGAAGCCAAGGTTGCAAGCAGCAAAATTGTATGACCGAGCGCTGGAACGAATATTGTTAAAACGCGAGTGATAAGAGACGCAAGTAAAGTTGAACTGCTGATGAGTGACTGAACTTTAAAGCAAGATATAATACCTTTACCGGCACTGCGTGGGTGCTCAATCGAAGGTCTCTCTAAGGTATGCAGCTGAGAAGTGGCAAAAGTGAAAGTGATAAAAGCGTTACGTCGAGAAGAGAACTAATAATTGTGAATCGAAGTGGTCCTGCGACGGGTCAAGTAAAATCCCTTGCACAGTCGAAAGTCTTTGATTCTGATGAAGTAGAGAAAGTTTTATAAAGAAGATTTGGTCTGAGACCGGTGGAGGAAGACCAATTTAAGATTCAGTGTCTAAATTGTCTGAGCCTGGCACAGGGGGGCCCAGGGTGAACAGTAAATCTCCCAAGAAGTTGCATATGTGAAATCCTAACAAGAAAGGTACTTCAATGTTTGCTGTGTTGCATCAGGCCCTCTGAAATAAGATAGTTTGAATGAGAAAGAGACTTTGGCACAGGAGGCCCTGATGTTGAAGTTTTGTACTGCATCCTTGTGCTAGAGAAGCCAGAGAGTATGCTAAGCTTGAGTGTGCTGCCTTGTCCTGTGCTGAAAACATCGGGAATGGAACGGCTTGAATATCCTAATATATAATTTATTGAACACTTTTCTTTTGCATAACATTGTTTTTCACACTATTTGTATTTAGAAGTAGGAATTAGCAATAGGTTTATTAGTATAGGCCCTTTTATTTTGACAAGACACCACTAGGACTGCGTAATTATTATTTGATGGTCGTAGCTTGCTCCCATCTTTAGATTTAGGATTAGACAGGCGTTTTTCAAACCCAACTGAAGTTCAATAAACACCCTTGAACTGTGATCCTTTGTGTCTGTCTTACTGTTTGATACTTTGCCTTCCTTACATCTCTAATTGCAATTTGCTAGCAATCCTCATACATAAAGCGCAGTAGCTGGGAGAAAATCATGGGTCTTCTAGGTGTAATGATAGAAGTAAGTGTGGAGGACAGGCTATCCTTATACCAGGTCAAGGTAATGGGAGGATGTCTTGAGGCTTAAAATGCGTTTGAGCTTAGGCCAAGATAAGCAATTATGCAGGCTGGCCAAGTTACAGTAAGCTTTATAAGAGGTTAGGCATGCTGACGGGTGCTGAGGAGGTATGTGTGCGATAGCAGTGGGATCGTTTATACGCGTATTTTACTTGTGAATATATCGGTAGTTTATAGTCTGTAGATGGAAGTTATGCGCTGTGTATTTAGTGGATTGTGAGTGCCCCTAGGCGGGGCTGCCACAGATTCAGATCATATACCTGGTTGGAATTCTGCATTGGAATTGATAGAAGGATGAAGAATACCGGACTGATCTGTCTTATACTACACCTTGTAGAGGGAGAGGTTTGGGTAAGAAGCTGTGGTGAGATGAATAATGCTGTGGTGATAGAGATGACGGCGGGACGTTTCAGATTGCCACTGGAAATAGCCAGGTTTTGAGGTCCTTTCTGAACGAGAGGTAGTCTTTGTTGCAGCAGATGTGTAGTGGAAGGGAGTTCCAGATAGAGGGGACTTGGATAGGGAAGGTGGATCCTCCCATTATGGTGCAGTTGTGAGGGGGGTTACGAGAAGGAGTGCTGTACCTGATCGGGGGTTTCTGGTGGGATGTGAGCGATTTTGTCCTGGAGGAACTCTGGAGCGGTATTATGGAGGGTGTGGTGTGTGATGCACATGGCTTTAAAGATCACCCTCTGGCTGATAGGGAGCCAGTGTAGTAATCTAAGGGCAGGGGTGATATGTTCTCTGGGTTAGAGGGTGAGGAGGAGTCTGGCCGCAGACTGGATTCGCTGAAGTTTCCTGAGCTGCTGTGATGGGACGACTAGATAGGGACAGTTAGCATATTCTAGGCGGGAGAGGATGATGGCAAGTACTGCAGAGAACTCTGTGTGGGTAGAAGAGATAAAGTAAGATTCACCTTAGGATTCATAAGTAGAAGTGTTAATTTCTGCAAACACAGTTGATGTGTTGGGAGAGTGATAGGTCCGAGTGCAGTGTGTATCCAAGACTTTTTATAGAAGTGGATGCTGCAGGTGGGGCTCCTCAGGAGTGTGGCGAGTGTATCGGTTGGGAAATGAGAGCAGATTTGCTGCATATTAGGATTTCAGTTTTGCCAGGGTTGAGGAGAAGGTGGTTGGCTGTCATCCAGTGCTCGATTGGCAGAGAGGCAGGAGGAGAGGTCAAGTCGTGGAGTCTGGTATCTTGGGGGTCTTGAAAATGATCTGTGTGTCATCTGCATAATTATAGCAATAAAGGTGTTAGAGTGTATAAGTGCCAGCAGTGGGCTAAGGTAGAGATTGAAGAGAAGGGATTACAGGGAGGGTCCCTGTGGGGGGATTGGAGTCTTGGGGCCACTTCGGGTTGAGGCCTGATCTCTCAGAGGTGCGTCCAGTTGGCGTGAGGTAGATCAGGGTGCTGGAGAGCCAAAGATCGAGAAAAAAAAGGTGGATCTAGGGGTGTCCTTCCTGGAGTGAGAAATCTGTGTTTAGAAGGGAATTGGCCAGATTAGGGTTTATGATGACTTTATTCCAGAGAGGGATGGCAGGGTATTTGAAGGGGAGGAGTTGGTAGGACAGGGAGGTGAGAGGGAAGGATGCAGGAGGGAGAACAATATGGCTTAGTGTTCCGTCCAGATTAGAGGACGAGGAGGGAGGGTGGAGATTAGGGCTGATGTGCTGAATGAGGCATCAAGGGTGTGCCCTGCGGTGTGATTTGGGAGGGATATAAATTGTGTCAAGCTGAGGGCTACCAACTTGTCAGTGAGAAAACAGGTCAAAGGGTTGGAAGGGATGTCAAACCAGATGTTGAAGTCTCCTAATATAGTGAGGGATGGATCCAGGATTAGGGTGGCCGATAGGGAGTCACTGAGGGAGTCAGCAAAGTTCCTCTTGTAGCTGAAAGGTCTATATAGGAGTAGGAGGGGTGGAAGCTGATCTTTACTAGTAACGATTTGCATTCACTGTTACAGGGTAGATTTTCAGTGGATACGACAGAGATGTTTGTGGAGGATGGCTTGTACTCGCACTCTGCTGGATCTATTTTGTACAATCAGAGTTATCAGGGAGGAAAAGGATGCTAGGGTTTTCATTGGAAAAAACGTCAAAAATGTTATATTTATTTTTACGGAGACAGATCTGGCGTTAATGAGTATGCAGGATAGCTGGTGTGGTTTCTGGTGTAAGGCAGGATTGGGAATGGGTGGGGTGGTTGGCATGGAAGTTTGCGGAGAAAGATGACAGGGAGGTCGGATTGTCAGGAGAGGTTGGAGGGGTGAGCAGTTGTAGTGCTGGAAGAGGGGAGGAGGCTGGGTAGTTGGGGGGTTGAGGAGTGGGGAAGGAGCAGGTGGCACAGAGGGGGTTTCTGGGAGGTGGGATGTGGGATGTAGTTAGGATTTAGGAGTTTTAGTAGGGAGGTAAAGAGAGCCAGGACAGGGTTGGAAGTGGGAGCAGAGGGCTGGGAGGAATTAAAGGGTGTGCAGGGTGGGATCTTGAGCAGAGCTGAGGAGAAGTTTGTGGGTGTGAGGTCCTATGGTGCACGAGGCCCATGTGTTTGTGGTAGATAGTGCTGATGTTCTGGACAAAAGAGTGCTAGCATGCAACCCTATTCCTGGAGGTGTGAGGGACACTGGGGGAGTGGATGATAGAGGATGTGAGGTGGGGGATGGGTGTGGCGAGGAGTGTGGTTACTAAGGGAGAGGGGAGTGAGTGAAATAGAGCGGTATGGGGGTTGACTGTGGCATGGGGGAATAGGTGGTAGGAGTGTCCTTGGCTAGGTTTTTGGAGCGTCAGCGTGCAGCTCTGATCTAGGCAGAGTGAGGCATGGTGACGAGCGTGTGTCACAAACTTTACCCCTGGCCTGGGAGCACATGGCCTCTGGCCCTCGCCCCAGTATTCCTGCAAGGCCCTAAGGGCCCAATCATGCCCCTCTTGGCTGTCCTGGAGCCAGTCCTGGCACCTTTGGCACCAGGCTCATATGGCATGTGGAGCTTCCATTGGGCAATGGACCAACATGGCTGCCCCCATGCAGTCTAGCATCCAGGGCGTGGTCCACCATGGAGGCACCTGGGACACCTGCTGGCTATTTAAGCCACACCCAAGCTGAGGCACGTGCTTCGCGTTGTTCTGCACTTGCAGCGTGACGTTCACCGGGAACGGTGCCCAACCACGACGCGCCCCTGCACAGAATGGCAGGACGGAGAGCGCACCTTAAAGAAATACAAGGTGAGAAAGGCTCTGAGGGGGTCGCAAGGGGAACACTTGGGAGGCGGGTCACCGAAGGAGGTGATTGTAGCTAAAACCGAACTCCTGTCTTCCAGGATAAGCCCACGGCAGCGCGAGTTCCCGGGGAAGGTGAACCAGCTCCAGAAACACTTCGAACCAGTCGGGTGGCGTCCCTGTGGATACAAGGTGAGCGTTACAGCGTGTGACCTGAATGTTTGGCAGGTGGAGAGGATCGAGTAGAAGTGGGGGTAGTGCTGCTGTGAAATCTGGTCAGGGTGATTCTCACTGTCTGAGAAACTGAGAAGTTTTGTCTGCAATCTAGATTCAACACAACAGCATTATGACAGATTGGGCCTCATTACACGGTAGGCGGTAAGGGTTTACCAGTACCGGTAAGGGCACCGGTACAGGTAAAGCCTTTCCGCCTTACTACGAGGTCCCTTTGCGGGACCCGACCTTAATGGCTGGTGTAGACCAGCCGTTAAAGTTGGGACCCGCAAAGGGACCTTGGTGCTAATTACGGTACCGCAATTTGCGGTACCGTAATTAGCTCCTTCCCCATTCCCATTATGCCCTATGGGGCAAAAATGGGAATGGGGAAGGGCCATGGAGGAAGGGGGAATTACCGCCCCGCCAACCTTGGAATGGGGTGGTAATTCCCCTTTCCTCCATGGTGGTACCGGTATGGTACCGGCGGCAACCATGGTGCTAATAGCACCATGGTTTACCGCCTTCCGTGTAATGAGGCCCATTGTCTAGAAGAAATTTCAAAAGCATCAGGCAAGTGAGGGCTTGCCTAGTTTAACACATTAAAAGTGTGACAAATTGCCTAGATGCACAACATTAACAGTGCAACAAATTGTCTAGATTCAAAACAGTAACAGTGCAACAAATTATCTTGGTTCACAACATCAGGAGAGTGAGAGATAGCCTAGATTCACAGCAATGACAATACAACGAATTATCTAGACTCAAAGCATTGACAGGGTGTGAGATTGCCTATAGGCAACTGGTGAGGAAGGAGTGAGAGAGGTACAAAGGCCGTATTAGTTTGTGTGGCGCCGAGAGTAGGTCTAGGAAGTGCCAAGGAAGCCTAGAGGGGTACCGTGCTGAGACAAATGACTGTATGTATATTAGAGTACAACAGTAAGTTGGGTGTCATAGGGTTATAAAAGGTAACAGGCTTTTAATTGAGCAGAGTAATGGCTTTGCTCACCAACCGTGCCACCTTAGGTTGCTCTGCTGGGCATCCACGGGCGAACAGGGGCAAACAGGGAACGGGAGCTTCCCTTTGCCTCTGGCCCTTTGCCGGCTGCCCTGGGAGGGCCTCTGAAATGCTGCTGTTCCTGTCATGTGGAGGGAACACCGGCCAATGAGAACCGGATGGGTGGGTAGGGGGAAGTGGGGATGGAGGGTCAGTGAGCAGGTGAGGTGAATGGGAGAAGGCAGAGGGAAGCAGTCAGAGGAGTCTGCCAGGACAAAAGGAAAGGCACACCGGACTGCCTTACCCAATTGCTAAGGGGCTGGGTGGGGAAAGAAAGAAAGCCAGAAACAAACAAAGGACTACTACACAAAGATGGGGAACTCTAGCTGCAGACCAGTGTATGGTAAGGCAATACAGAACGCACTTAGTATATGGTTAGGAGCACTACAGACTGAACAGAATGTGTGTGTGCAGGGAAACTGCACAGTGCAATGAATGTGTCTGTGCAGGGCTCTACAGACTGCACAGAGTATGCGGGAGGCAACACAGACTTCTGTAATTGGGCACCACAGATCACAATATTCATGTGTATATGTGGCACACAACAGACTACATACAGTAAGATAGGTGGTCCAACTGACTGAATTAAAGGTTTGTTAGTATGCACTAAACTCTGTACTGTGGTTTTGTAAAACCTTAAATGAATATTTGTCTGTGTGCAAGGTACCAGAGACTGAACATGGGGTGTGGCATACATCACTGACTACCCATGGCAGGGTGCAGTACAGGTTGTGTGCTGATAATTTTAGGGGACTCTAGGGGTTGTTTAATGGCAATAAGTCATATAAAAGAGCTCTTGTCAAAATTCTGTCTGGGCCACAGGCAGGGGTGTTGCTAGGTCTGGAAAGGATCTGGGGCTATGCTAATGTCGTGCCTGTCACGACTCTGGGATAGCTAGCCTTTTGGTTATAGCCCCTGAGGTTCTTATCGGCACAACAGCCAGAAGACCTGGTGCTATAGCCCCCTCAGGCTCCCTCTAGCAAGGCTCTGGCCACAGGCACTGCAAGGGTTTGACCTAAAGACTTTTCTATCTTAAGGCTTTTTTCAGACTGTATGTATCGCAGAGGATGTAGTGTGTGTGAGTCCTTTGTGGAACATACAATCAAGTTATGAAGTGGAGGTGTATTTGGACAGACAACAAACATCTACATCTTCATAATACATGGTATAAATCACAGATGACTGTGCCGAGGACCAAACTGTTTTTTTCTCCAGTTGAGACCCCAAGTACAGAATACTGCTTATGGACTAATACAAGAGACGTAGAATTAACTGATCAGAAGAGTAAAAGTGGTACTGTCTCGAAGAGCAACTGATAATGTATAATATTTCCTACATGTGCTGCCTTCTAATCTCAAGTTAACTAAAGTTATGAACCTAATTGCCTCAATACAAATAGAAACTTTGACCCCCTCCTCAATTCATTGCAATGCTATTATATTCCTTCTCCACCTTCTCATGTTTCTGGTTTTTCCCTGACTGTTAGTTTTGCTTCTCACCTTTCTGATACCTCCGTCACCAGATTTACTCATCTGACCATTTCCTTTTGTCATTCTCCTCTTCCCGTTCTTTCTGTCTCTGCACCCTCTCATTTGCGTTTCTTCCGCTACTGTGCCCGCTCCTCTATCTACCTGTTTACTTAGTTCCTTGTCTCTTTCTACGGCCTCCACGACTGAACCCAGTCCTACCTCTTTAGTACCACTATCTATCCTCTCATCATCCCTTACCTCCTCTGCCTTCTCAAATCTTTCTTGGCTACTTCCTCCTTTCCCCTCTTCTTTTAAACATTATGTTATCATTCCCATCTTATAAAAGCCCTTGTTTGACCCGTTTTCCCCATCTAATTTCCTTTCTTTTCTTTCAAAGTTATTGAAAGAGTCATCTACTCCCAAGTCTCAATCTTTCTCTCTTTCCATTCCTTACTCCCTTCCATTCAGTCTGGTTTCTGCCCCATACACTTCAACGAGAACACTTTGTTCCATGTATCTAATTCCCTTATGTCAGTTCATCACAATACACTCCTCTTTTCTGGTTCTCATAGATCTCTCTGCGGCATTTGGCACAGTTTATTATCCCACTCTCCTAACCTCTCTTGCTTCTCTCGGTTTATCTTCCGGTGTTCTTCCTTGGTTCAAATCTTATCTCTGAGTGCACCTATTCAGTTTCTTCGCCGGTCAGACTTCCCCCTCCTCTTTGGTGTTCCTCAAGGTTCAGTACTTGCCATTCTGGATTTCTCTATCCCTATCATTCCACATTCATTGACTTACTTAAACTTCCCAGCCACTTTAATGCCAACGACTCTCCGATCTTTCTCCTCCTTTTCTTATTCTCTTCACACTACTTCTTCAGCCTGTATACTAGCTGTCCAAACTTGAATGCCATCCCAATATTTACATTTAAACCCCTCTAAAATGGAACTGCTATTTTTCACCCTTATTGCCCTGCCACAAGTTGTATCTATCGTCCTGCTCTCCTCCCGTTTTGATCCTCTGCATGTGATCTTGGCTTCACTTGATTCTTCTCTATCCTTCTCCCACCACATTTCTACTAGTGCTCGTATTTGTCATAATCTTTTCAATATTCATTGCATCCATCCTTCTGTTCTTTTCAGGCCACTAAACCTCTTGCTACTGCCTCCATGTTCTTTCAACTTGATTACTGCTCTGCTCTTCTTTTTGGACTTCCTGCTTCTCATCTTACTTATCTTCAACCTGTTTTTACTCTGCTATTGGTCCAATATGCTCTCTATCTGCCTTCTCCTCTACCAACCTATCTTTTGTTGCCAACTCTAATTTGACTATCGTATTCATTTCCACTTTCTTTGTATTGCATTTAAGTTTATTTATCTTCTTCCCCTTTTTTATCTCTCTGATCTGGTCTGTCTCTAAATTCCTAGAAGATCCCTTTGCTCTCAATATCTATAGCTTATTTTTGTTCCTAAACCTCCTTGTGCCCCCTTCCACTTGTTCTCCTATGCCTTTCTTGCGCCAAAACATGGAAACTCTTTTTCTCTAGCTATTCATTGTTCACCTTCTCTTCATATTTTCTGTACTCATGTACCCTCTGAGGCTGCTGAGGAGGAGGAGGATTGGAAAAAACCCTTGCCCTTTCCCCTTTTGTTGTTTCCTCCGATGCTGTGGAGGGGAACGGTCAGGTTGTCTGGACCTCTGTTCCTGGAAGCCTCGGAACCCTACAGACACCCACCCCCTGGTCGGAGCGTTGATTGGACTGGGTGTACGCCTTGGGCGTGGCCTTCGTAAGAATAGATAAAGATTTAGCTGTCTGTGAGCTGTTCTTCTTTTTATCTAGTTCGTCATCCGTGGAGGAGCGGAAGAGGTCACTACCCTCGAATGGAAGGTCCAATATGCGTTGCTGGACGTCTGGGTTGAATTTAGTAGCCCGGAGCCAGGCCATCCTTCTCATGTCCGTGGCGATGCTGATGGCCAAGCCACAGGTATTGATATGGGCCACTGAGGACCCCATGATGTCGGACGCACCAGCCTGGCTTCTCCTAGTCCTGCTTGGAAGCGAGCCTGGCTTTGGGGCAGGAGTTCGGGGAGGAAGTCTTTGGTTAGCAGCTGCCAGCATGGCATCGGTGTTGGCTTGACGCAGGTGCAGGGAGGCATTGGAGTACAGTTTTTTCCCGTACGCCTCCAAGATCTTCTCCTCCTTGCCTAGCAGCGCCGAGGACGAGGTGGACGAGGAAAACTGAGGCTTAGAAGAAAGTGACGCTGGAGCGATCACCGAGGAGTGCGGCTGCGGATGAGCCGAAAGCAACAATGTATCCCCCTCTAGCTGCCTGTACTTGGCGTTGAGACGCCAATTGACAGGTTGGGCCGAGTGCGGCTTGAGCCACCCCTTCTTGGCCAGGGCGACAACGTCCTTCTGCATCGGGATCCCTGTCTTGGAGGGGGTCCTTAGCTTCTGCCAGGACCCCCTCCTCCGGCTACTCAACCTCGGGCTGAGGAAGGTCCAGATAATCTGCCAGGGCTGCAAGGCATTCGTGGAAGGCCCTCGCTGACAATGGCATGTCGGGGTCCTCCGCCTCTTCTGTGTCCGCCTGAGTGCTCGGAGGGTCCAGAACTGGTGGACGGGTACTGGGCCCCATGGGCAGCGGCGTGAGAACCGGAGCCTGTGGTACCGCCTGTACTGCCAGAGTCATGGGGGCCGGAGCAGGAGCCGGCAAAGGAAGCACAGGCAGCGCTGGGGCCTGAGGCACCAGAGCTATTGGAGGAATGACTAAGGGTACCGGTGGGGTGACCTGAGGGAGCATGTTCCTGATAGCATCCCGAAGGATAGACCCCATCTGGGGTGTTTGTGTCAGCGCCAGAAACCTTTCGAAGAACCAGTCTTCGGAGGCTGAGGAGGTGGCAGGAGATATTGACGGAGTGACCGCGGGCTGCTGGGGTCAAGGCACACTCTGTCTGGGATGCAGGGGGAACCTGCCCTGCACTGCAGATGGATAAGCTGTATGCCACGTACCTGGTTGACCACAGTCCCACCTTGTAACTTGTTCTTCGACCAGCTCTGCTAGAGGAGGGATCGGATGAGCGGCCATTTTGTCTGACACGGCAGCAATTTTGTCGAGCTGCATGCCACGTGCCGGAGTCGTGGTGCCTGGCTTGCTGGAACCAGCCCCGTCCAAGATGCTTGGTGTTGGAGCGTAAGGCATATCCCGCACCTCAGGCAGGGGCCTGAAAGGCGTAATGCCCTCGGCAGAACTACCGGTAGTGATACGTGAAGGTGCCCCCTAGGACATGATGCCGGTACTAGGGCGTTGCCCTTCGGGAGTAGCCCCGGTAAAAGAACATTGCGGTCCCTCAGCATCGATACGGGAAGGATCAGGAGACCCCTCGGCCATAAGGCCGGTAGCTGGACTAGCCTCGGACGTGCGCTGGTACTAGAGCCTGACAAGCCCCTCCCGGTTGGGCACTTCTTCGGAAAGGAGTCGCCCTTGCGGGGTGCTGTGGTGAATAGAGGCCTTGTCTTTGGCCTCGAACGAAGTTTGACAAAGTCCTTGAGGTCCTTCGGAGGCAACGTCTGGAAGAGCTCCCTCCACCTAGCTAGTCTGTTTTTCAGTGCCCCAGGTGTCAAGGAATCACACGCGGAATAACTTTGCCAGCCGTTGTCGGGGCGGAGGCAAAGGGCATGGGGGTCTGTTATGGACCCCTGCTGAAGCCTGTTGAAGTCGACATACGGCGAGGAGGAGTGTGGCGTCGGAGAACCACGTATGTAAAAGAAAAAAGAAAAGACAAGATAGAAGAACATCCGGGGAAGAGCATGTGGTATTACATGGCCGAAGCCAAACCCAGAAGCGCTGGTGAAATCGGCCCATTCCCGTTGGCGCGGAAAAGGGGACTGAGGAGTGGCGCCGTTGGGCGGAGTCAGGCAAGTTCATGCTCCCAGGGCCGCGCCCCTGCGCACCTGTAAATTTAAAGGGGAAGAAGATTGGTATGGAGGAAAGGGGACGGGACGCAAGAGCTTGGTGGTCTTGCAACCAGTAGGAATAAGAAGACAGGAGAGATGGATACCTGGGACTGTACTGAGTGCATTCGTTTGTGTGTCAGGACACAGGCTCTCAAGGTGACTCCAGACTGCAATGAGCAGGTTATCCTGTGTGAAGCTGTAGGAGGCCTCAAATATCACCATAGACCTCATAGAGTTTGTTTATGGGAGTTGAGGGGTGCAGTCTCATGGTCATGAAAGACTGTACTGTGTCTGGGGCTGTGCCATAGCACTTCAGCATCCAAGGGATGGTTAGAAACATGTAAATAGTTCCTGTGAAGCAATTCTTCCACACATACGCCTCAGACTCACCTTGGTGAAGTGGTGTACCCTGTAAAGACCCCAAGGTTCACGGCCAGTATCTGTCTCTGCTCTGTAGCAGGTGCTGCAGCAAACTGTCCTAAAAGAGAGAAATCAGAGAGAAGAGGTCAAAGGGTGAGGGTAACCAGATAAAGAGTCATTTCTAAGAGGAGCTAAATCGCAAACTAAGTTGGGCAGAAAACAGAGTAAAGAAGAGAGGAATTCAGAGCACATGATAACAGCAGACCCCACAGATGAAACCAAGTGGAGTTTATCCCATAGCACACACACATCACTAAACACTTAGAACACAGGTCCAGTGGGATATCACATATCAGGATATCTTCAAAGCATTTTATGTTGCCACCACAAACCTTGGCAAATACAGGACAGTTTAGCAAAGTCAGCAACCCCAAAGTGGCTCTAGAAAGTAAGTTTAAAGCTTCCCTTGTGGAAGTCGATAGTTGGATGTGCTTTAATTGACTGAAGCTAAATGGAGATAAAATCACTTGTTGCAGTCGTCAGAGCGCCCCGGGGTCCCCAGCTGCTGTGGGCAGACTCACCATTCTTTTCCAGCGTCTCCAACGTTTCTAGCATCTATCTGTTATGGCTTCTTCTTCTGCCTTCCAGGTAGGAGTGTGCGGATGCTTGACCAGCACCCAGCGCAGCTCTGCGATCACACACCAGCTCTCCTGCTCGGTCTGGGATGGGGTCTGCTGCCTCGTCGAGCGACCGTACCACCAGGAGCTCCTGCTTTGCTCCCAGTACCGCCACAGTCCTACTTGCTCACCCGTAGCATCTCTCTCCCTGTCCCGACGGCCTTCTCTGCTTTGCCAGTTTCCTCAGTGTACCATGCAATTCGGAGCTCCAGCCTGGATGGCAACATCCTCTTCTGCACTGCTCGCTGCATCTCTCTCTTCCACACAGCGGTTGCCATTATTAAATGACTGCTCATTGCAGGTTTAGATAAACAACTAGTCTACATATAGTATTTTGGTGTTCTTGTCACTGTGCATAAGCCCATTTGTCCTCCTACACATCCCAGTACCTGAGTGGTTATGGGAGTTGAAGTCCATAACTTTCTTTGGGCTTTTAAGTCCAGAGTGTTTTTTCTCACGGACTTCATGAAAAACCACATCCAGAACAAAAGGTGGTAAGTGTGAGTGGTGTGGGTTGGGGTGAAAGGTGGAGACCTGACTAGAATTATATATAGAAAATGTTCTAGTCTTTCGCTATGGGGGCAACATGTTACCTGACAATAGGCCATTAAGGTCTTAGGCTCCAGAGGGTCTTTCTCATAGGAAAGATGTTTTTTTCTGAAAGTGTGACTCTTCCAATGAAGTCATAACATCTCCCCGATAGTTCTCTCATCCCATGTGATCCTCCTTCATGTAACCGCCACTCAGGGTCAGGATCAGGTAGCGGCTGCCTTCCCCTGGCCACATGGCAGGAGGTTCTCACCAGGGAATCTGCGATGACTCCATTGGATTCATCACACTTTCTTCACAGTTTATGTTAGACATTCTTTTGCCATTTCTTTACTATTGTGGTAACCAAAATAAACATCTGTTTTGTGAGTGCAACTACATGTGTACCAGTTCTTTAGTGCATCGCACCTGGATACCCGGTCACATTTATTATACTGGGCAGGAAGAGCGCAACCACATGTAGGATCTGGCCCACCAAATGCCTGCTCAGCCTTTTTCCGCTCTGTTCCTTTTACTTTTGCCAAGATAGAATACATATGCTGGTTTGGAGCAGAGGGGATGTTGGGGAGGTTGCTGAAAAAACAAACTTCAGGATCAAGAGGAGTAGTGTTACTAAGCTAAGCAATTAGTGTTTGATTTCATGACAGTCCACCATTCCTTTCCAATGCATGGAACTATTCAAAGCACATAAAACATACAAAGACATCCGCTCAGATGGACATAAGCAACCTAGACGAGCACGTTGTGCTTTACATCTAGAGAAACCATCTGGACTACATCCAATTCAGTGTGCAATAATTGCCCTAAATAAACCTTTGCGGTTCAAAGTCACCAGTCACCCCTAAGTAAAATGCAGCTTGTCTGAGAAATTGAACATTTTTCATATATTGAAATAAAAAATAATGTGCCCTTTGCAAGGAGGTGTACTTTCAAGAAACTATTTCAGGACCTAAAAGTCATGGCATTGATAAGAGAGTTGGTTATTCCAGAAACGTGAATTTCAAAGTAATAAAACAATAGTACATAAAGGATTGCAGCAGTAGATCTGCAGAGAGAGATAATAAGGCCAGCAAAAATGATGGAAGGGGGACCCAAAGGTAAAACAATGGGACCCAACAAGGAACTTAAAATCCTAACATGCCGAGCAAGACCTATCTGCAAGATGCAGGCTGGTGAGATGATAAGTGACTGGTTGAGACTGGAGAGAAAGCACACAACAGAAATAAAGCAGGGGGCTGTCAGGAGGAGGAAATGTGGTCTTGTGATGGTGCAGGATGAGTGTGCTGGTATGGAGTGTCTGATTCTTCTTATTGGCAAGCTTATGGAATGCAAGCAAGGAAGATCATATGTTTAAAGGTCTTCTGAAGACAGTCTGAAAAAGAAAGAGAGAATGTGCATGCGCACAAGTGCTGTGTCAGCGGCACTGTGCTCCATGCATGCTTCTCGCTTGTTGCCTTTTTGTCAAAGAACAGGCATAGGCCCGACTTGCCTGAGACTTGGCAGTATGTCTTGCCCAGCTGCTTAGTCCCTGCCCACCAAATCCCCCTGGCATGGGCCCACTCTCGAGAGAGTATGCTTTTCAGTACTTTTAGTGTGTGACAGCAGGCAAGTGTAGGATGATTGAGGGATGGAAGGAGGCAACCAAGCAGTTCTTGTGGCAGGCAAGGACGAGTTATACTGCAGGGTATAGAATACAGCCCCGACAGACGGTGAAAGACCCCAGCAGCAGTAAAGCAGGCAGAGAAAGTTCAGGTTTGAGTTTACCAAGGTTTGTCATAGATTAGGAATAAAATTCCATACACACTGCCAACAAATAAAAACCACTGCCAATATTTCGAATTCATGGACACACTCTGATATTGTGGTAATTCCCCAAAAATTACCAGGCGACAACTTGATAATAGACCAAATGCCCCTCTCAACATTGACAGCAGGAGTTTTACCAATTTCCAGGAACAGATTGTATCCCGTTATCAAAAACTTAGAAGAGTTGATTCTACAAGACTTTGCGACAAGAAATTATACAAAAGAAAACACCAACTTAACAAGGGTAACTATATGGCTGTCACATGGAGCTCCAAGATCTCCAAGATTACCCCGATATTCCTTAAAGCAGACAAGGCATCTCATTGTGTCAGGTGGAAGTTTCACTGACAGAAATTGAGGAGAAGGAATAAACCTGAAAGCTTCATACTTAATGTAAAACAAAAGAGGAGACTTTGTTTCCAAGACTGTAAACAGCCATATTGGAATTGAGGCGTAGCTTCGCACTACAGCCAGAATCGCAGCCTAAGCCACACATGGAAATGAGCGTATGCATGCGGGAATAGGGAATAGAGTGCAGTCTGGGCATGGGTGAGAAAGTCCAGAGCTGTAGAGATTCATAGAACTTTCCTTGTCTCATGTTGTCAGCATTTGTATCCCAGAAGGAATGCGCCCTGAAAGGCCACGAGGGGGGTGAGAGCTCTCTGCGAAAAGCGATCCAAGGAGGAGGGCACGAGCCTCCAACCTTCCACGTCCCAGATCTAAGTAATAGCACTCAGATGCCCCATCCCAAGACCTCCAACATTCCAAGGTACCAGCCAGTTCCAGACCCCCAACTATAAAACTGTTAAACCCCCAATCAATCAGAAAAGATGAGAAAGCAGGCACCAGTTGCCTTCACCATAGGTTGTGTGATTTGTGCTGCGAGGTGCCAGAAGAGGTAAAACAATATAGCCAAAATGAGGATGGGAAGCTTTGGATGGACGCCGACGTGTCTGGAATCAAGCTAGTGTGTGTGATGATATGACCTCGAAGTATCCTCTTAGCCCTTGTCAGCAGTACCAGGTGCACATTAAGTTAGAGATAGAGCATGCATTGTTTTCCTTTGCATAACTGCCAATTACTTGAATTTCTGTACCTTATGGAGCACAAGGAGGAGCCCACGTGGAAGAAGATGGGCAGACGGGGCTGGGACCAATGGCCTGGCATCCCGTATGGGGCATTAAGCCTATGTATAGGGTCGCACCAACCAGACATTTGGATTTGTAGCTTATGTAATTTACGTCATTGATGACGCTGTGTGCCTTCATAAAGTGTTGCCCGTATTAACTTTGCCAGAACGTTCCATGGCAGCATAGAGCTTTGCTGGCACATTTCTATTTATGTGGAAATAAAACTTTGTTCTCCTTGCAGGTGGTGTGCTGGGACTTTTTCCCTAGTGGGTTGCATTTTTTCTGGTGTGATCGTTGAGGGGTTTCTCTACCTTTCTGGTGACCCCAACGTGATCCAAGCGACGCCTGCGAAGACCAAGGCTTCCAGGCCACATCTCTGGAGGGGCCGTGCCCACCTACAGTGACCAGTCCCAAGTGCGCAACCTGCAGTGATGTACAGGAGCAGTTTTCACAGAATTCCTGTCCGCTCTTTGGAGCCAGACACGGCTTCTAGGAGAGTGCAGGTCGTTATTGGAACCTTGTGACGGAGGAGCTTGGGTGAACATGCATACCCAAGTACAGGGGTTAGGTACAGTGTGTCCTTGTGAAGGGAGAGTGCGTAAGGCCACGTGGCAAGTTTTAGTATTTTTTATCCTCATTATTAAGGGGATAACGAGGAGGAAAACAGGAGTGTGGGAAACTTTCTGAGTAAGCGGAGATGATGGCGCCATTTTATATTGTGATAAAGGGATACAAAAAGACAGAGCTCTGTATAGGTAGAGAGCTCGGATTCCCGTGCCCAATATATTTCAGGTGGGGGAAGGAGCAGTGGTTTTTGTTTTAGCCTATTGATTTAGCCTATTGTTTCAGTTGATTGTTTTAGTGTATTGAATAAGTATTGTGAATTTGGTGGAGGCCGAGGGAGGGCCTGTGGACGTAGTGTGAGTGTGCTGTGTGCGAAGGGGGGAGGGAGCGCGAAGGGAGGCTGGATAGGGGGCAACGGGCAGGCAGAAACGGAGGACTGGTAGTGATGGTTTGAATAACACTGTGTGCGGCATGTAACTTGAAGGTTTTTCATACCATTATCAATATGGGGGTAACAACTCTGCTGAAGTATATGTACAGTGCATTGCCATTATACAAGGACAAGATAGAGAAGTACCACAACTAGTGGGTGCAAATATTTCTCTGTTATTAGTACCCCACCCTTGGCCAGAGCAGGGTACTAATGACAGAGAGATATTTGAACATATGAACACATTCTTAACTGTTAAATATAAAGGTAAACAATTACAGACACGATAAAAGATTTTAGACTTGTGGAAAATAGTGGAGGATAGAGAGGATAATGTTGAGTGTATGCCTCAGCGCGAAAGTAGTGCCACCCGAAATATAGCAAATGCGACTGCGCCAGAGGAAGTGCCGCAGCCAGTCCCTAGAGAGGGGCTTTATCCACTTACCACCAGCGAACATTATGCCATGAGAAAGTAAGTCACTGAAGGAGTTAGAGGAGGCTTTGGAGGCAATGCAAGCAGAGCTGGACCGTCCGAGCGGTATCCCGTAATATTATCCCCACACAAATGGTCGCCATACATATAGTCGCCTGGAAAAGGCAGTGGTGACATTATGTATGGTGACCATTTGTAAGGGGAGAGCGGGGCTGTCTCCTGCTCGCCTTGGGGAAAAATAAATAAATGATAAGTGATAATATTGCTGCAAACCACTGCCTTTTTGAGGGGACATTATCACATGAAATTGTCTGAGGGCAGTGAAGGAAGAGGAGAGAAACCAGGGTTGTGGGCTGGATGAGTGAAGAGCGGGAGACGTTCTGTTTAGATTGGATAGCACTGCAATAAAAGATGTACATGTTGAGAGAGGGAAGGGCTATCACCGCGGGCGGAAAGCATAGGATATGGGACTGTAAGGTCTGACAGGGACATGGATAGAGAACTGCGGGAAGGACAGTTGGATACTTACTTAGAGCAAGTTCCATAAAGATTATGGACAACCAATGGCCACCATGCGGGGCTCCTGCAGGGGGTGGGACCAGTCCGAATAACACTCAAGCCAGGTGTGGTGTTTCCCCCCAAGCAAAACAGTATCCACTGTCCAAAGAGGTGGAGGAAGGCATACGTGACACCATTGTGGCCCTCCTGAATAAAGGAATAATTGTACCCCATGCAACACAGCTATCTATCTGATCAAAAAGGCGAAAGGGAGGAGTTGGAGAATGATCCAGGACAACCGCCCCGTGAATTACATTATCCGGACAGAATTTCCTATGTTTCCGAACCCTGCAAATATATTGTGTAGTATCCCTAAAGAGGTGACCCACTTCCCTGTGGTGGATCTTAAAAACGCCTTCTTCTCCATACCCCTTCACCCCGATTTGCAGTACCTCACTGCGTTTACGCATCGGGGTATGCATTTCGAGCACACAAGATTATCTCAGGGGTACTGGGAGTTCTCCAGTATCTTCAACAGGATACTGCACGCCGATTACGGGAAAATTCAAGTACCCAGCACCATTATTCAGTACTTTGACGATTTGTTAGTGTGCAGTGGTAGTGAGCAGCAGTGCCGATAGGACACCATCACCCTCCTGCATCTGCTAGCGTACAAGCGGTACAATGTAGATATGGCGAAGCTGCAATATTGTCTGCAAGAAGTGCTCTAATTAGGGCAGCTGATATCTGTTCATATGCCATATCGCTTCAGATATCCAGAAGGACTTGTTTGTCCCAAATTTGCAACAGGCTTTAACTACCATGGTTATTCATTGCACCACATATCAAACATACAGTACTGGACATACTCTAAGAACTATTCGAGGCACCCTACCCCACCCTTCTGGGCTGTTCCGCGAACTGCATATAGATTATGCGGATATGGGGGAAAGGTGTAACAGGTCTCGCTACTTAATAGTGGTTGTATGTCCCTTCTCACGGTGGGTGGAGGCTGGTCCTTGTGCACACCCTGATGCAAAATGTGCTGCCAAGTTTTTGGTCAGAGATGTTTTTCCTCGATGAGGCGTGTGCAAATTATTAAGGTCTGACAACGGCACACACTTTTTCAATGAGCTGTTCAAAGAGAAAACAGCATTATTGGGTATTAAGCATTGGATGTACAATTCACCACTCACAGGCCAATGGGAATGTGGAAACAATAAATGGTCTTCTAAAGAGTAAATTATCTAAGCTTTGCACCACACTGAAGAAAAACTGGATGCACTGCTTGCCCCTTGCTCTGTTTAGCATGCGCAAGCAACCGTGTAAGGATCACCACTTATCGCCCCACGAGGTGATAATGGGGCAACGTATGAACACGCCCCTGTCTCTAATCAGGAGGGCATTTGATGCTCATAGGGCTGCGTCCGTTCTAGGGGAGGAATCCAGAAGTTATTTGCATGTCTTAACGAAAGCCATAAAATGTATCTCTCAACAGATCGCACCGCCTACAATTGAAGAGACGACCAGCGCTGCTCCTGAGTCTCCACATACATCACCCTCTCCTCAGCTTTTCCCTGGTGATTTTGTTTTTGCAAAGAACTTTGTCCGCTAGTGGAGCGAGCCTAGATATAATGGCACCTTTGAGGTCACCTACTACTTCTCTTGCAGTAAAAGTTTGTGAATTGCAGTATTGGGTGCATCTATCTGATGTTCGCAAAGCACCCCAGGCCACACCCCCCACCAAAGCTCAGTAAAATATTACCAGTGCACTTACACGTTCTCCTCCTGGTATTGTTCCTAGAGAAACACAAGAGACTGCAGATGAACAGTTTGTTCCCTTTTTGTGTGTTCTCGATTTTCTTTTTGGAAAATATCACAACAAAACTACCTCATTGACACCTTAAAATGCTGCACTGTTTGCATAAAGAGCTTTCTTCCTTTCTTTCTTTCTTTCTTTCTTTCTTTCTTTCTTTCTTTCTTTCTTTCTTTCTTTCTTTCTCTTTCTTTCTTTCTTTCTCCCCTCCAGCTCTCCCTCTTCCTTTCTCTTTAGCTCCTTTTTGTAATGGAACTACGGGGGTCCAACAACTCCATCTATAAAAAGCGACATTATAGTTTTCAGGAATATTATCTTATAACAGTGCTTTCTTCCACATATATATGCATTATGCACTATGTAGCTGGTCTTTGTGCTATCTCTATGTTAGGGTTAGGCATTTATTTAGGATGTATTTTTAAATGGGGTGGCCATATAAAAGGGGCGGGGAATAAGACATGCAAATATCACAAATGTCTTGTTAACTAATGGTCCCTTTAGGTCTTCAACATACCACACTGCTGTAAATGTATCTGTATTAAACAAAACAAGTGAAGTGAATTATACCGTGGCCGCGATCCATGATATACAGCCTAATACGTCTGTTAATGATACTCGTGCCACCCACCAACGTATGGGGAAGCTTACAAATTTACTGATGTCGTGGTTTATTCCTGTGCTTTCTGACTGCCTCACATGTTAGTGTTCCAAAACGTTTTAAAAGACAAATCAGAAGGGTTAAGTATGATCAATACTGAGGACTCGGGCTAGATACAATAGAAGATGTGCACCATCCAGAGTTAAGTAACAGTTGGTATGCAGACCGAGCACAGTGGTGAAAAATAAGGTTAATGGGAGCTGTTATGTTTGCTCCCTGATACCACACGCGTCAGGAGCCCCCAAGGTATTAAGGCCACATGGAAAAACCCAATTTCGGAAGCTAAATGTTTACTCCATCTGATATTGTGCAGGCTGTGAAGCACTTTCCAGGCACGAAGCATGTGACTGGAAGTAGTAGATTCTGAACAACTGCAATGTGCCCAAAACACCCGAGAGTGTGTAGTGCTTGCAAAGATCGTACCTAAAGTTGCAATGAGTAAGGTTTGTGGCAAGTAGATGGCAAGAAACCACAATGAGCTGCATGGCTGGAGGTTTAGAAGGATTCAGAGAAGAAGTGATCCTAAAGGTGAAAAGCGTATGCAGCGAATACTGTAATGAGCAAGTGGCGAAACTCACATGGATCAAGGCAATGGAGAAGCCAGTGAAAGTGCAAAAACAGGAACAATGCAAACTATGTTTCCACAATGAAAGGAACGTCTTTGTGGAGGACCATAGTAGGTGCAACAAGACATTATACATTTCAGATCTCAAGAAAGGGACGGCAGCACTGATGGACAACTACTGGGTGTGCGGTCAGCAGGCCTTTCCGCAACACACGCAATCATGGAGGGGCACCTGCTCGCTGGCTTTGTTGCACTCAGCACTCCTGGTGGTCTCTGAAGAACATTTGATAGTGGGAACAGGTAGCTTGTCGGCTCCAACACCTACACCAATGTCTGACATCTCCACCACAATGCTACCACAGCGGCCTATATTCTGCATCCTGCCAGAGAAGGAGAAAAAGCAAAGATTGCAGAGAAGGAGAAGGTCCAATTATCTGTCTCAAGATTCCTCACAGCTGCTGGAAGAAATACCAGACGAATGTAGACTATACAGCAAAGAAACCTTGTTTACATTGTTACTATAAATGAGTGCAAACTGCTGCAAATGCCGAATGGCTCCCGATCGTGCGTTTAGAAGTTATTCAGCTAGTTAATGACACAGAACAAGGCCTTAATGCGATCAAGATGGAAATGCACACAATCAGGCTGCAGAATCGCTACGTGCTAGACCTCCTCATGCCCAAGGAAGGAGGGGTCTGTAAAAAGATTACACATGCGTATCGCTTAATTATGCAGAAAATGGGTCCCTTACCAACATAATAGGGGTCATGCATATTCTTGGCACTCATATGCAAATAGAATCTGGCATATAAGTGACTGATTGGTTTGGCAACCTTTTTTCTTGGGCACCATCCTGGATGGGGACTATCGTGAAGATCATGGTTCCTGTGATCGTGTTGGTAATATTCTGCACCTGCCAGTTGGGACTTTGATGCTGTGCTAAAGCAGTGCCTAGCAGCGCAATTATGATGGTCTCAATTGGGGTACAGGAGGGACCTTGTGGTATAAAGAATAGTGAAGTACAAACTGATGACCCAGACAAGCCACGCATGGGTGCGATAGAACAAACCCCTTCACCCGCCCGGCACATCCACAGGTCCCTCACCAGACCCTGAGAATTACATAGAACGCTGGGTAGATTTAGCAGGGTACGCAGGGTGTATATACATGACATGTACTCTCGAGCAATATGCACAGGCAGGGGAAGGTTTACGGTCCATATCCAGAGAATGGGTACCAAAGGATGGGTCACCACCATACTTGTAAGCTGAAAGAATGGACAACGAAAGAAGGATGAAGCAGGACAAGAAGTTTACAAGGGAATTTGCTAATATAGTATTTACCAAAGGGGCGAATGTTGGGAATCGGGGACGTTCATCCCAGACCCCAAGCGCTTTCTAATGCGGCAGAGGCCTGGGGGTGTGCAGTAGGGGCCCTGGGAGGATACAGGAGGGCGGGCAGTATCGCAAGGGGCTGTAGTTCGGGAGGGTGGTGTATGCTTTAGCTTTAAAATACAGTGAGACACAGATGCCATTTTAGATATTAGCAGCCATATTGGAATTGAGACCTAGCTTCACACTACAGCCAGAATCGCAGCCTAAGCCACACATGGAAATGAGTGTATGCGTGCGGGAATAGGGAATAAGGTGTAGCCTGGGGATCGGTGAGAAAGGCCAGAGCTGTAGAGATTTATAGACCTTTCATTGTCTCATATTGCCAGCATTAGTATCCAAGAAGGAATGCGCTCTGCAAGACCAAAAGGGGGTTGAGAGCTCTCTGCAAAAAGCAATCCTACGAGGGGGAAGGCCCGAGACTCTGACCTTCCCTATCCCAGTTCTAAGTAATAGCACCCATCCCAAGACCTCCAACATTCCAAGGAACCAGCCAGTCACAGACGCCGCGACCATAAAACTGTTAAAACCCCAATCGATCAGAAAAGATCAGAAAGAAGGGACCAGTTAACTTCACCATAGGTCATGTGATTTGTGCTGCAAGGTGCCGGGAGGGGTAAAACAACATAGCTAAAATGAGGGTGGTAAACTTTGGATCGGCGCCGACGTGTCTGGAATCAAACTAGTGTGTGCAATGATATGACCACCAAGTATCCTCTTAGCCCTTGTCTGCAGTACCAGGTGCACATTAGATTAGAGATAGAGCATGCATTGTTGTCTTCGCATAATTTATTTGTATTTATTTTATTCATTCATAAGTGCACCACAGCCCGTGGGCATCGAGGCACAGTTACAGAGTAAAGTAGAATGCTTGCAAAGTTTCGGGTACAGGTTATACATAGTTACATGGGAAAAGGAGAGGGGGAGGGGGATGCGATAGGGGAAGGCGTATACATTGTTTTAGGTGAACAACCAAGTTTTTTGAGCTTTTCGCAAAATATAGTGAGAGAGTTCTGCTCTGAGAGAAGTTGGCTGCGAGTTCCAATGTCTGGCTGCAATAAAAGGGAAGCTGGCCCCACCTGCTTTGGCGCGTTTGACTTTGGGCAGCACGAGAAGATGGGAGTAGGGTGTTCTGGTGGGTCTAGATGAGCTTGCCTTAGTTACCTTTTTGGAGAGGTAGGGGGGCTGTGTTGGCAATGCACTTGTGAGTGATGGCTAGCGTTTTTAAAAGGATGTGGTCTCTGATGGGGAGCCAGTGGGCTTTACGCCTTGTTCGCTTATGGTCCCTTTTGGGAATGCTGAGGGCAGCTCTGAGTGCGTTATTCTGGATGATTTGTAGTTTCGTTAGGTTTTTTGAGGAGGTGCCATCGGAGAGGACATTGCAGCAGTCCAGTTTTGGCCCAATGATGGCTCTGTCAATAGTGAGGCAGTTCTCTGTGGACAGGTAGGGTTTTGCTGCATTGAGTAGTTTGGCTGATTAGGCAGCAGAGGATGCGATGGCACTAACCTGTCGTGACATCGAGAGGGTGGCATCTAGGTGGACTCCTAAGGTTTTGACCGATGAGGACACAGGAATATCTATGGTGAATGTGATGTATTGGCTGTTGAGTTTTTTAAAGAGTTTCTTGTGGCCCAACCAGAAGGATTTCCGATTTGTCTCCATTGAGGCACAGCCAGTTGTCAGCCATCCAGCCCTGAATTGTGGAGTGCACTGTATTGAGGGCATTGGTGTCGGAGTCTGAGTTACCAGTGAGGGCGAGTAGGACTTGTGTGCCATCGGCATAGTTGGAGTAGGCTATGATGATGGAGTCAAGGTTGTTGAACAGTGGTCTTGTGAAGATATTGCAAAGTATGGGCGAGATGCACGAGCCCTATGGGACTCCGCAGTGGATGGTGGCACAGGCGTGTTCTGAAAAAACTTTCATTGCTCTACCTTCTAGCATGAGACGATCCAGGCTGTGGGCTTTCGGTGAGAAATGGGCAGAGGTAGTGCGGTGGTGACAGAGTGTGTTCTGGTCCACTAAGTCGCAAGCAGCTAACAAGTCTAGGAGGAGGAGAAGGGCCGGCTTGCCTAAGTGCCTGATCTCATCCAACTGTTTTTATAAAATTAAGTAGTGATGATTCCGTGCCATGGCCGGGTCGAAAGCCGGATTGGGGTAATTCTAGAATATTATTCGTTTCGGGGGAGTGTTGGACCTGTAGATAAGCTGCTTTATCTTGAATTTGTAATAAGAAGGGGACAGATGTGATAGGCCTGTAGTTGTTGGGTGCAGTGGGATCGAGAGATGTTTAAGAGTGGCCTTACCCATGCGTCCTTAAATTGTGAGGGGATGAGTCCTGAGGAAAATGACGCGTTTATAAAGTCGGTGAAGAAAGGGGCAAGGGTGGCTGTGCATTCCTTGATAATAGTTGGTGGGCAGGGTTCCCCTTTGCATTTTGAAGGTTTAAGGTTTTTCAATAGGCTAAGGACTTCAGGCCTGGAGACTTCTCTGAAAGTGAAAGGGGGGAAGTTATAGGAGTGTGTGTTCAGGGAGGTAGTGGTAACTGTGTAGTATGGGGTATTTAGGCTGTTCTGATTGGTCTGGATTTTGCTGTGGAGGTCTATTTTTTTTAGCATGGCTGATTGAATGTTGGAGCACCAGGCTTCATCTTTGGTGAAGGATTGCACAGGGGGAAATGGAGCTTCGAGTTCCCTGAAAATAGAGATTTCCCTGGTGTCTAATTTTGCGTTGGCAATCCTGGTGTTGAAGGAGGCGGCTTTTGCTAAGGAGATTGCTTTTTGTATTTGGCTGAAATCTTGTTGAATTCTAGTTTCAGGGATTCAGCTGGGTTTTTTTGCCAGGCGGTAAGGGCGGTATGTTTACTGTTTCGCAGTGCAAGTAGCTCTGGAGTGCACCTCGAGTTTGAGTGTCTGATGGGTTTCACTCTACGTGCTATAAAATGGGCTATAGCGTTGACTGCTTGCATTAGTGTGGAGTTGTATATGTCAGCGAGGATGGGGTCTTTGGAGATCGGTGGTTTGAGTAAGGGTAATTCTAGAAATGATAGGTTGTCTTTAGTCCGTGTGGTTGTGCTACGTACTAGAGCAGGAGGTAGAGGGGCGGTGGCTTGTTCATGTTTCTGGTGTGGGGGGATGGAGAAGAGGATGATGTGATGGCAATCCAGTCTAGAGTGCGGCCTTTGATGTGAGTGGGGTTGGTGACACATTGTGAGAATCCACAGATTTCTAAGGCCCTGGCAAGTTTATCGGCTTGTAGGTCTGCTGGATCATTGAGGCCTAGGTTCAAGTCCGCTAGCAGGATAATTTTTGCGAATATCTTAATGTTGTCCTCAAGGAGGTGGAGGAGGTTATCATGGAAATTTGTTGGGGGACCTGGTGGACGGTAGACGATGTGGAGTGTGAAGGTACAGGTGGGGGAGGTGGAGAGCTTGAGGGAAAAGATGTTGCTGTTGTTTTTGAGCGAGGTATTGGGCTGCCTGAAGGGCAGGGACTCTGGCTATGAGGGCCACTCCTCCTCCTCTATTATTCGGGCAGTTCTGATGGTAGATGGTGTAGACTGATTGGAGGGCTAGGGATAAGGCGTGTTCAGAGGCTTCATGGAACCATGTCTCTGAGATGGCTAGGTCATCTAGGTTGTGGGCTGTAAGCAGGTCATGGATATCGAGGGCATGCCCTGGCAGGGAGCAAGCGTTAACAAGAGCACAGTTAAGGTAGGCAATGGGTTTTGGGGGTGGTTAGCGGTGGTGCTGTTCACTTTGTGCCAGGAAGTAGTGGCATGATTATCAGTGGAGAGAGGTGGGGTGGGCTTGGACATTGCAGCTGTAGTATGCAGAGTAATAGAATTCACATTGGTGTGCATTTCTGCTTTGACATGCACGTTATCGACATTGATATTAGTATGCATTTCAACAATATTGTGCGATACATTGACATTGTTCTGTAGGGTGTTGACGGAGGATTCCTTCGGTGGCACAGCAAGAATGTTGGTAGTCTCAGATTTATGAGCGAGGGCGGCCAATGTTTGAGTATGACCGGTGCTGGAATGGGGGGTGAGAGCACATGGGCTCGTAAAGTCTTGATGGTGTCTGATTCGTTATGTAGGCCAATAGAGATGTTTGCGAAGGAAAAGTGGAGGGTGCCCATCCCCTTAGATATCCCTGGTAGGTGTTCCTTTCTTAGAATGGGCATGGAGACGACTCATGTTGATGATGCCGGCAGTCATGGCTGAGGTGGTGTTCTGGCTTGGCGGCTGCGTGGGGCGGGGATGCCTTGCTGGGGTTTTGGTTGCAACTTTGGGGTGGGGCCACTTGGCTGGGTGTGTGGGTGTAGAGTCCCCTCGTGGGTAAGAGTGTCACTGGTTTGTGGTTGGGTGAGCAGACAGACTCAGTAGGGCTAATGCTAGGGTGAGGGAGATGCGATGGAGAAGCTCTGGACTTCGCGGCTGGGTGAGTCAGGGGCTGGTAGGCAGGCTTGCAGGTAGGAAAGGGACGTTGAGTGGCTGCAGCAAAGGAGGGCACTGTAGGATTAGTGTAGAGCCCATGCAGACGGTTCCTGATTGTGGTGCACCTAGGGAGGGTGAGCTGGAGTGTGAGTCGGGTTCGGGAACATAGAGTATTGTGCCTACATGTGATGGATGTTGCGATGGGCGAAATTCTCTGGCCTGGTGATGCATATGAGTGTCTGTGTAGGAAGGTGCGCGTGTTGCTTGTTGCAGTGTAGGTGTGATGTGCATGCCCCGAGCACGTGCAAGTGGTCAGGAGCGGGGCTGGGCTGGCTGGTGTCAATTTAGACCTCAAAGTGTGCTTGGAGAGAACTAGATGTGTGCTCTTATGCATATGGCCTGTACTGTATGTGTTCTGGTGGCTTTGAGCGGGGAAGCAGGGGTGCTTGGGGATTGTAGGGACAGGTATTCCCTGCATTGTGGCTTAGTGTAGCTTTTCGGCAGGTGGGTTTTGAGCCATCAGTTAACACATGTGCTTGAAGCTTACCTTCAGAATTTAAGGGAGCGGCTGGGAGAGGGGGATCAAGCGGCGGCACGCATCATACGGAACCGCCATGCGGATATGGGGTGGCCATCTTGGGCTGTTGTAAATCTGCGTCTAATGTGGGCAGGGCCTTTCTTACTTTCAGGGCACTCCATGGCGTTGTGGCGGAGGCAGGGGGGCTGCCATAGCGCACAGGCAGGGATTGGATTTGTGGGGAGGGTGCCGTAGGGGTTCTTGGCTTACCGGCTCTGGCCTTGGGTCCGGTTGGGGTTGTTACTAATCCATGGTGAAGTAGTACCGCTGAGATTGCAGAGCGGCCGAGATCTGTGGCTACATTCTGCATGCCACACTCAACACTGTGCTCTTGGCCTGTGTAGGCTTTGCCGCAGAGGGTTGGGTGCGTGGGTTTTATCGTAGGTGGAAATGAGCATTGGATGTGGCATCGAACATAGTGTAGAACGAAGATCAGACAGGGTGCGCTACGGACCTGCGGCACACAAGACCAATTACTTGCATCTTTGTACCTGATGACGCGCAAGCAGGAGCCGACATGGAAGAAGATGGACAGATTGGGCTGGGACCAATGGCCTGGCCTCCCGTATGGAACAGGTAGCCTATGTATAGAGTTGCACCAAGCAGCCATTTGGATTTGTACCTTTTGTAATTTATGTCACTGATGATGCTGTGTGCCTTCATAAAGTGTTGCTTGTATTAACTTTGCTTCCCCGTCATGGCCACAGACGATTTTCTACTGCAGTGACCTTCAGTACAATATTTTCAGAAGTTCTCTGGAAGTCTTTCATAGTTGCCATGACCATGAAATCGACCCTGTCTAGTGGAGCATCAGACATTCCTTGGCAGCCAGGGGCTCACTAGCTATCACTAGTTGCAGCTTAAAGAAATCCTCTCAACTCAGCCTCTGTTTCTTCCCACCCCTTTCGTAGCAACATCAGGTGTCTCCTCATGTTATTATGGGTTCCGCTCTTCAGAACAGGAAGGCATTATAGTTGGAACTTCTTCAGAATACACTTGCAGGGCAAGCCCCCTTACATCATAACTCTGGCAGTTGATCAGGCCTCATCAAACAATCCCAGTCATCCTCCAGGGGGGTTGCAGTGCACTCAGCACATCCTTCCAGTCAGCTGTACACCTCAAACACCTTTCTTTCTCAGCTTTGCCAAGGCTTCAAGGCTTTACAGCAGCTCTGGTTCACCATGGGAAACTGTTGCTACTCTCCCATGAAGCTCTCACACGAGACAGGGAATGCTCAGTGCCACAGCCATCTTGAGTGTACTGAACGCTGTTCAGGGGCGAGAGTGGACGGTGTTCAAGAAGGGCTCCTGAACACCTATGGCACTTCCAAATCTTGAAACTGGCACAGCATCTTCAGCCATCATGCACAGAGAATGCTTGAGATCCCTCAGAGGAGCAGAAGGTAAGATGGCGCCCTGAGCTCAAGCAGTCATCTTCAAACCTGTTGGCTCTACCTCTGTACTTTTATGTTTATCTAATTGAGTTTGCAGATATGTAAAAAGAACATGTAAATGAAGAAATCCTTTTGGTGCAAATGAGGGTTTTGGAATCTGGCTTTGTGGCAGGTGTGGGCTGTTCTTCTAAACATAGTAACCTGGGGAGGCTGTCATGCAGGAGAAACTTCATTTTCAGTAATCCTTAAATTTCTCCTCACTCCCCATAGGGGACCTTTTCTCTTGTCCCAAATAACTCAGAAGGTGGACTTGTTGGTATGACTACACAAATCTTCCTGCAGTCACAAGTTCCAATCGCAGTAGGACTGAAATTGCCTTTCTCCTTTTCAAGGTCAATAAATTGAGCAATAGTGCACCTATTATTACAGCGCTTAGAAGGGGGAGGAATCGAGCACAAAGTGCTACATGAAACCTTTATGTTCCTCTTATTTCATGATAGATCTAGGGACAATGTACATCAAGCAAGGGTAAGACACATTTGTTCAGTGAGCCTGGTCCAGCTGTGCAAATCAACGTGATCAAAGCCTCAAAGGGGCTATGATCGCTTCTCCTCACTGCATTACAACTATAGCAAAACAGAAACGACACAAGGACTAGAGACCCGTGAACCAGGGGTCCGGGGGGAGACGGAGGAGGGGAGAGAATGGAGGCAAGAGGGCCCAGAGACCAAACTTTGAAAAGCAAAGCCACACATAAACCGGGGGAGACTGGAAAGACAACAATAGCCACTACATGTTGGAAGGATTTTCCCAGGGGTCTGCAACCTTCACGTCTTCAGGTGTTTTGGACACTGACTCCAATGATTCCTCACTCTTGCCTATGCTGGCTAGGGCTGATGAAAGTTTGAGTCCAAGACTGGAGAGCCAAAGGGTGCTGAACCCTATCCTAGATCCCAAGTTTAGGGTCCGTGAAAATCAATCCATACCTTCCCCAAGAAGGTATGGATTGCTTTTCATGGATTTGATATCACACCTTCCCCCAGAAGCTCACTGTCTCCATAGCCCTGGTTCTCGCTAGGCTGGAATACTGCAATAGCATCTTTCTCAATCTTCATTCCTCTACCCTCCACCCTCTGCAATTAATCCTTGGCTTCAAGCCCAGGGACCAGATCTCTCCAGCCCTAAAATCTCTCCACTGGCTCCTGGTGGCTGCAAGGATCAAGTTCAAGACACTTTGCATTGTCCACAAGGCTTTCTGGGGCCCGTACTACATCCAATGTTCTCTTCCAAAATACCTTCCTTCTCGAGCCCTTTGCTCAGCTACCCCCAACTCTCTAAGTGTCAGACACTTCTCCAGGCAGAGAGTGGGGGTAGATCTCTCTCCTCTGCAGAAGCTTCCATCTGGAATGGCCTCCCTGCCCCTCTCAAACTTTAGCCGGACCATCTGAAGTTCTGGAGGCTGCTCAAAACCTCCCTCTTCTCCTCTGCTTTCTCTCTCTCCCTCCCCTGCTGACCTACCTGAACGTGTTTATTTCGTATTCGAAAATGTCGAATTCGAAATCACAAATTCAACATGACTGTACAGAAATACTCACGTACATGACCCCAACCCGCTATCCCCCCAAACCCCTACCCATAAAAACGTACCTCTTGCTCCTTACTTACCTCTGCATGGCCTCGGCTCCGTCCTGCAACGTGAGTTCCACCTCCCCATTTAGGGCCGGAACTTCCACTGCAGGGTCCGCTTATCTATTATTTTATTTTTTTAGACTCTTTCTTCGTCCCCTGCTGTCCTTGTTATGGAAGCGGGGGACAACCCCGCCACCCCTGAATTCCCTTAATGTCAAAGAAAGGGAGTGGGGGACAATCACACAAACCCCAGTCCGCTTCATTGACATTTTGAGTCTCCAGAGTTTTTTCACTGCCGAATTTGGTATTCTGTGTCATGCGTTTTCTTTTTTTTCTGAGCTTTTCCCCCCCGATACCCCTGACCTACCTGTCTGCTGTACCAACTGGTTGCTTGACTACCCTCAGAGTCTCACTGGGTAGCAGGCTCGCTCATGATCAGTCACCCCTGCACTGCCTCCAGGCCTACCACGCACTTAGGGGCTGTAACTGTAACCTCTACAGTCCTGTGCCTCCTTGTACTTACCCAAAGCCGTGTCCCTTAGCTGCACTTACTCACAGAAATGCTGGCCAGTTTCCACTTACCCTCTCCTGACACTCCCCACCCCCTTGCACTTCTCACTGTCGCACAGACAAGGTCTAGTAAAATTGTTTGATTTTTCCTCTCTCTGTCTCCCTCCCTTGTATTGTCCCGCCTAGATACACGTGTGTACAGGCACGTTATAAATGACTTATCATATCATATCATACCTGGATTGTAGGGCTTCCCTGCTTACGTCCAACTCTCTCAGGGGTACACTTGCCAGAGCAGTCAAGACTACACTCAAGAAGGGAGCAATGGGGCTTAAGAAGGTACAAAGTAACACGCAACAAAATAAAATATGGGAAATGTCCACGTAGTATGTTTATAAAACTATACCCTTTATATGTAAACGTAAATAAAGTATATTGCAGTAAAGCAGTGTTGTGGAATGGCATTTATAAACGTGGTGACTTCTGAAGAAGTCACTACGAAATTTCAAGAATTCCCTATTGAGTCCATAAAACAAGGTTTGGGGTTTTTATGAAGCAAGAAAATCAAATGCTTTCTTACAGTATAAAATGAATACTAAGGCACAGCTGTCCCAATGGGGTAAAAGTAAGCGGTAGTTGTGCTTAGTTTATGCCCAATGCTTTCCTATGGGCAAATGTTGGTCAATATGGCGAAGACAAGTGGAAAGGCTGGAGTTGAAAGGAAAAGGAGCTTTCAAAGTCGTGGTCCATTTGTGAAGGTGCAGTATGTGCAGTCATCTACCCCTGACTAAGGAGGACAAAACGGGTACTTCCTCCAGAGAACTTCAAAACCGCAGTCTGGGTAATCTGCCACATCAATGGAGGAAACCGCCCCCACTTAGGGCCAACCAACAAGCTTCAGCATGGCTCATAATGGGAAACAAGAAATTAGGGCACATGGCTTTCCATCCCAGCCAGAATATGCTAAGACTGAACTAACCACCAACCAACGTCCTTCCTCGGCTTTAAAAAACAGCTGAAAACCTGGTTATTTAACCAATACTAGCATATTACCTTCCTAGCCGCTACCAATACTCTCACATTTCTCACTTTTCAGCTGTATTTGGTATACAATGTATATGATCAAACTGTAAATAATAACCATGATTGCGTCGCATCATTTGGAAGTACATTTTTCATTTGTTTTAGCACAATGTATAATGTATTACGAATTGCCTCAGATGTCTGTAACCTCGCGGTGATACCCCAGGGTCTGGGCGTGTAACAAATGTAATAAATAAAATAAATAAGACCGCCTTCATCATCTGAAGGCCAACCACCAGTCGCACACATGTGTATACCTAGCCGTGAAAATCTATCGCTCAGATGGAGCCATGCCATCACTACACTTAAGGCACAACTGGCACGGATGAAAATAAACAGGCCTTCGCTTGCTACGCCCTGCACCGTTCCGATAGCAATCTGGACTGCGCCAAAGGTCTTGCAGTTCAGGAAGGAACTCAAGACCTTACGCTTCAGTGAATACCCAGGTGCCACCTAGGTTCCCTGCATTCCTGCATCACCCAACACTGTAGCTGTAACATCACATGCCACATATTTCAAAGTCGAAGTCATTTATTATAACCCCCTGCTTACCTCATATGTTACCCATCATCAACATAAACATCGCTCTAGCTTCCTAGCTAGTGCTGCACTGTAGAAAACCCAAGTTCAAATACGAAGATTACATAATGAGAATGTGCGCTTTCGTTGCAGCCAAGGAGTGTTTTTCAAAGGGGAGCCAGGTGTCAGATCAGTGCCCCTCCTCCACCTCTCCAGCAGTCTCTCCAGCCAAGACTGCGCTTGCTTGCAGTTCGCATAATGATAATGGACTTCATGTTCAAAGTGCTGAACTCAGGGGCCCAGAAAGTCAGATGGATCAAGGTGAAGTGTTTGACAGTAGTAGGTCGCGGACTATGTACTGGCAAGCCTTTTCAGAAGGTAAGCCGATTCAGGGCCTTGCAAGTGCTGTTGAAGCCTGGCATCAACTCAAATGTACCCGTGGAGTTAAGGTGAACTAGCAAGTGTACTCCTGTAATGAAGTGAGAAATGCGCAGAGGCGGCAGAACTTAGGAGTCAGATTGTGGAGTTCCGGAGCAGATGCAGAGCATTTATCGTCCTTTGGCAAGTTCCTTTCCCAGCTGTTTTATGGGGAAACCCAGCATTTGCCAAAGATAAGGTGAAGATATACTTATATATTTCCTCCGGATAGGATGCACATAGAGCCTGCACTCAGGCGCCATTGAAACAATTAGTGGCCACCGAACTAGGGATGGTCACCACATCCAACCCTTCCCAGTTTCTAACCAGGCAAACACACAGGATGTGGATTTAGTTGGGAATCCCAGACACTCATTTATTCACCCAGATAGATCAGGGTGACCCAAGTTGCATTCCTGGACCCATACGAAGGTAATGACCATATCTGTCAAGCACAATTGTTTCTATGCTTACCAGGTAAAGACAGCCTTGTCTCACCTGACTTCTGAACTCGGGTCACCATTTTACTAGCAGCCTGCAGGGAACACGCTGTTGTAACCTGATCACAAAAACGCTGTAGCAGCGTGCAGAACTCTACATTAATAAAATACAAATAGCTGTCACAAGGGGAAAAGAGAAGCCACCTGCTCAGGGAAAAAGACTACAGGGCATCTTTGGGTGACCTTAGCCTGGGAGTGTTGAACCAATTTCCAGGTAAGGTAAAGAGTGAGAAGCAAGAGCCGGACACAAAGATGCTATGTTTTTGGGTAACTACTTTTTTAAAGGGGTGGAAAAGGTCTCTCAGTCCCTCTGTCTAAGAGGGATTTTCCTACGTCAGAAGAAACTACTGGAATTGTCAGGCAGTCCGGAACTATGAAGTTAGTCACGTTGTGTCCGCAAACCCTACTTCTGTCCCTGCAACTAGTATTCCAAGATAAATGTGCAAGGAATTTCTTTTCTCTTAATCTAAAGAGTTCACAGTATTTTCGCCAAAACAGAACAATTCTCAGCTTTGGTGTAAGTCACAAGGAAAAGAGTGTTCCAAAGTACAAAATTACTAGGCTAAAGGGGGTTGGGGGGGTGCTTCATTCTCCTAAACTTCTTATTCTCCTTTGGCACGGTATAGTATATGATAAATTGTCTCTTGAACGCCCTCTTGGCATCCTGCCACCTTGAGGTCTTCTGAACCTGGGGATTCTCTTTATCAGTCTTAAAGTCATAGGTTTCCTGATTTTGGTCTCTTTGTATGGGCAGAGCCAATATTTCCAAAAAATGTGTTCTTGCCAAACTAGGGTTGTTCTTATATTAATGTTCAGCTTTTCCCTCCCAGGTTGGTGCGGGTCCCAGACTCGCACTACTGTGTAATCAATGTTCAGTTCAGATTCTTATATTTTTTTTTAACTCTTTCTGGTTGGTTTAGGGTTCTAGAGTTCCCTATTTTGGGTTACGAGTACTACGGCATGGTATATCCTTGGCTCATTCTTCTGGCAAGTATGCAACTACTCCCAACTTTGCTTTAGGGTCCCAGACCCTTTTCGAGGTGTGTTTCCTCGACTCGCGCAATGGTGTTGCCTCCCTTTGGTTCACTCGACTGCCAAGTAGACAACTCTCTCAGGCATTCTTCAGGGTCCCAGACCTCTCTCCGAGGTGCAGATCCCCAACTCACACAATGTCCTTATCTCCCCTTGGTTCACTCTCCTGCCAAGCAGACAACTTTCTCAAGCTTTCCTCAAGATCCCAGACCCTCTGTCTGCGGTTTACTTGCTCAGCCCTGTGCCTGCCCAGACCTCTTACAGCTCCCGGATGACTCGCGTACCTGTTTCTTCTCTCCAGGTCGGTACTGGCATTCTCCGAGCTTCCGCTGCTTCTCTGGGGGCCCCGGTCTCGATCGGGACTACGTCACAGTCGGCAGTGGTTCGTTTGGAGTCTGCTCCTTCATGACCAGGTGTCTTTTCCCCAGGATCACTCGCTGGTGCAATGGAAGCCTTTAGGTTTCTTACTACAGTGACATGAGAGGTCCTCGCATCGGGGGCCTTTCTCGTGTTCATCCCCTCTGTCCTTGATTTTCCAGGGACTAGCCGTTGTCTAATTTTCTGCTCCCCAACTTGCTGCTACAGCTGAGCCTGAACACCTTCAAAACTCCAGCAAAGGATAATTGTGTACTCATGGTCCTTTTCCTTGTTCCAGTACTAGTCTTAAAGCTATGTGTCTGATTTCTGGAAGGCTTTGGATTCTCATATTTGTTTGTTAAGCCAGACGGAATACATTGGCAATAAAACATGTAAATTCTGTCTAAGCAGGTATAATAATTATTTAAAGAGGGGGGAGGAGTGGGGTCTATCACATCAGTTGGATACTGTGTTCTCCAGTGGTCTTGATCCACAATCTCATTGTGGAGTTCTTCTACCACATACTCACCCTTGTGTGATACCAGCGGGAGCAGCAGTGTATTGTGGACATCCTGCCCATGCTCACACAAAAAGGTCTCCCTCTAGGGAAAAAGGGATGACATCCTCAGATTCGTAACAGGACACAATAGTTACAGCACCAGTGAGGCCATAGACAGCGACTCATTGGGAACAAGAGGTGGGTGAACCATGAGGGAAAAATAAAAATGTCAGGGGGCTCACTGAGTAACAAATTAGGAATTTCATCCTAACACTTTATCTCTCACATTGAATTCTCTTTTGATTGCCAGTCACGCCCTCCCCCAACACTCACCCAGCCAGAGTTGATTGTCATGTCAAAGAATAACAGTAATCTGCAGTGTCCCATTCAAACTCCCTTAGGTGGGATTGACACTTGCAGCACCTGACCCCTCACCTCAGTGGAATGCTGAATCACCACCACAGAACCACTATCCCTATGCCAGCCCTTCCATATACTAAGATTGGCCTGTTTGTGGGAAGTCTGCAAGAGTCCACGTCTGCTTCTCCAAGCGTATTTCTCCTATCCGTCCAGATAAAACCTCCTCCATTGTCATAGACACAATGGGCCTCATCACGACCCAGGCGGTAAGTTACCGCCTGGGCCGTGACTTTACCACCATGGGGTAAACTACGTTTACGCCATGGTGGTTGGCGGACTTAACGCCCCATTCCGAGGTTGGCGGGGCGGTAAGTCCCCAATCCCCATTTACCCTTCCCCATTCCCATTTTTGCCCCATAGGGCATAATGGGAGTGGGGAAGGCGTTAATTACGCCACCGTAAATTACGGTGGCGTAATTAACTCCATGGTCCCTTAGCGCCATGGATTTTAACACCTGCTAGAAGCAGGTGTTAAAGTCGCCATGGCGCTAAGGGACCTCGTACTCAGGCGGTAAGGGTCGGCGCTGTTTACGGCACCGTAAACCCCTTACCGCCTGGGTCGTAATGAGGCCCAATATCTGTAAATCTTGCATTATCCCAGGCACTCACAGTTAGACACCCAGCGTTCATCTTCCCTAAACTTTCTACTTTGGCATCTAACCGAAGAATGATACCCACAGACTTTTGTTTAAAGTTCTTTATACCTGGAATAGATATATGTGATTCTGCAGACTGAACAACATCAGCTGTGTTTTATGACGGCATAATTCTGCCGTAAAATTACTGACAACTGCGCCTTTTTCCGAGCAACTGGACTACTCCCTTTGGCAGGTCTGTGTGCGGCAGGAGTTTTGTCGCCCTTTATTCTTACTTGAGGGGTAGAGGTCCCCCTCACACTCTCACTCTCACTCTTGATCTACTTTCTTTGCCCCCACTACCTCCTACTCAGATTCTTCTGGCATTGTAACCAGGAAGTGCTCCAAGACACCATCATACCACACCAGGGGGCACATGGCACCTGCATTTTCTTTACAATGCGGCAGTTTATTTTAGCAGGTACACTTCAGACACGGCAACCAGCTATTTACCCTTCTGGTCCTGGGTAGCAAGCTGCACCGCTACCTTGCAAACCATATTTTCTGTTTGGATGACCCTTCCAAAATGTTCTTCCAGCTTGTTTTTAACTATTTTGGCTACCATCTCTATTTTCTCAGATCTCAGGTTTTTGTCAGATGGAAGGAATGATTTCACCTGTCAATCCTCGTCCACAACACTAGTTGGGGAGACTTTTGCACAACTATCTGATGAGGGCTGTGTAAAAATGTAACCTAGCGGTAAAACCGGGTTGCTCACCAAAAGGAAAGACTAAACTCTCTAAAGTGGAAGCTGCTGAAGAGGGTTGGTAGCGAATTACAGTAGGTCCTGTGAGAAACCTGAGGGCATCCTCACACCTAAATCCCCTAGATCCTCTTCTCACGTGGCCAGACAGAAAAAGGCCATTGCATTTGGATCCAGAGCCTGGGTGTGGAGAAGCGACTGAGAATCACCTGGGAGGGGGCCCTTGTGGATTGGGGTGCCCACAGGCGAGACATGGTACCCCCTTTACCCTATAGATGACCAACCTAGCACTTCCCTGACCTTCAAGGGCTAAAAGACCTCCCCCCTCATTTACGCACATTTAACATTTGAAAGTATTGGCAAGAGGAAGAGGGGAATGAGAGTAATGAACATTATACCTTTATTTTACCACTCTGGTACTGGGACGCGGAAGATGCCTGCAAAGTATGGTAAGAGTCAGGCCATGTCCCCTTAATCATTGTCAGGCAAACCTAATGAAGGATCTACAGCTGTAAACTGTTAAGGGGTTGCAGGTGTATAAAGAGAGCCAGAGTACACCTCAGGGAGAATCAGGGAGGCCTGTGGGGAGAAAACCAGCAGGAGACCCGTTTTCGCAGCAGGCAGCCGTGGTGGGACCTGTGGAGGAGCCAGGACACCGGCCATCAGCCCAGAGAAGGGCCCACTGTGGCGAGTAATCAGCAGCCGGAGCTGCGAAAGTACAGAAGAGAGCAGGACGCCGACCCCGTCCATCACAAGGTAGCAGAGCAGCCAGCATATACCAGGCAGACCTTGGTGTGCGAGCAGGGCTTGCAGGAGCTGGCCTGCCGACCGCAGAAGCAGGACAGAAGCAGCTGGAGCGGTCTGCTATCAGGTAATGAATTACCAATGTGAATAGGAACTTGAAATCAAGCATATTGAGCCCATATTGAATACTGAACTGAATAGACATTTGAAATTTAGCATATCTAATGCATACCGAATACCGAACTGATAAGAAACGTGTAATTAAGCATTTCTAATGCATACCGAATATAGAACTGTTTGAAAACTTTAAATTAAGCATATTGAATGCATATCGAATACTGAACTGTGAGAAACTTGAAATTAAGCATATCTAATGCATACTGAATACTGAACTGAATGGAAAATTGAAATTAAGCATATGAAATTTTTGTTGAATACCGAACTGAATGAAACCTGAATGAATCTGGAATTGAGTAAAACATTATGGGCAAAAGCAGATAACAAAGAATAGCCAAAGAGAAAGTGTACATATGAAAAGGAAAAGATCACAAGTGTGAAAGAATGCCATAAAAGACCACCACAAAGTGAACTTTATGAGTAAATGCAGTACGGCAAGGCCAAAGAAGACTGGCAAGAGGTGTGTGACACGTTATGGCAGAGCGAAGAGGCTAACGAGGAGAAGTCAGAGGAGTGTAAATGCGGCAAATAAGCCAAGAGGCCAATAAAGAGGAAAGTAACTCTGTACACATGGACAAATCTAGAAGAACATGTGTGGGCTGAGGAGCCTAGGGATCCTGGCTGTGTGACCTTTCATAGGTGGACCGTGTGATCTAACAACTGTGCCTAGACCAGTGAGCCCTGAACTGTGAGATCTGAGGACATTGTGAAATAAACCAATAAGAAATACTGCAAGTGAACTGGTGAGGCAATCCAGAAGGAGGGTCAGGCGGACCTTGAGTTGTGTTAAACCTTTTGAAAGACTGAAACAAGTACGAGTGGCTGAGGTAAATTCTTAGGGAAGGGGACCCTGAGGCTTAAAGAACTACAAGTATTGTTTTGACAACGAAGCCTCAAGATCCTTTTCTTTTTAACTCTATTGCTTGAAACTTGGGGAAGGGAACCGCAAGGATTGTGTTGAACTGTGTTACCTTGAACGTAAGAAAGGTAATCCTAAAACTTTGTGGGACTTTCTTGAACTTGGAGAAGGGGACCTGTTAAGCTCACCTTCTATCCACGGGGATGCCACTCAGCCCTGGCTGGAAGATTAGCACTCTCGAACCCTCTCCCTTGATAGTGTGTTGGACGTGGATAGCGCCTGCAATACAGGAGAACTGAATATAAGTCTTAACCTCATTAGTGACAAGGATGAGCTATCTCGTCCTTGGGATTCCCTCCCTGTTGCCAAGGACGAGATAGTGGGTGGGGCAGTAAGGTTTGGACACCCCAGGGCCAGATTGGCACACCAATGTGCCCCTCTGCTCCAAAGCAAGTTTCGCAAGCAAAGAAAAAAATGGAAAATGGTGGAATGCTTTTTAGGGGGGGCTGTGGGGCACCCCAAAGGGACAGGGAATTTTCTAATTGGATGGGGCGTTGACCCCTCCCCTCCATCCGCAACGGAGTGGGTGCCATGTCATGAAGCCCTCCCTGGGACCAGATATCTGCTCCTAGGAAGGGATGCCTGAGCCCAGGGAGGAATGCAGGACAGCCCCCCAACTTATCTGTCCCTGGGGAGGGCTACATTAGATGGGCCGTCCCTCCAATTGGGGTGGGGGTGGAGAGGTGCACCCCCCTTAACATTAGAAATTCCACAGCGGTGTAGGGGGCCCCTCAGCCCCCGCTAAAGGGCAGCCTGCCATTTTGAATTATTTTCTTAGTTTACTATACCTGCCTTGGCGCAGAGGGGAACATTGGTGTGCCAAACTGGTGCTGGGGTGCCCAAACCTTACTGTCCCACCCACTGGGGGGCCTGTCCCACCATTTTTGGGGGCCCTCACCTCCCCACCCCAAATGGAGGGGGGGTGTACCTCACGCAGCTGTTTGTAGGAGGCCTGCATGAGGTGCCCCCGCCACCCATTTGGGGTGAGGGGGGAGAGGTCCCCCAAAAATGCTGGGACAGGCCCCCCAGTGGGTGGGGCAGTAAGGTTTGGGCACCCCGGGGCCAGATTGGCACATCAATGTGCCTGTCTGCACCAAGGGGATTTGGGTTACCAAAGGAAAAAAGTGAAAATGGTGGAACGCTTTTTAGGGGGTGCTGTGGGGCACCCCAAAGGGTCTGGGAATTTTCTAATGGGATGGGGCGTTGACCCTCTCCCCCCACAGCCGCAATGGAGTGGGTGCCATGTCATGCAGCCCGCCCTGGGACCAGATATCTGCTCCTAGGAACGGACAGCTGAGCCCAGGGAGGAGTGCAGGACAGCCCCCCCCCTTATCTGCCCCTGGGGAGGGCTACATGAGATGGGACGCCCCTCAAATTTGGCCATGTGTGGATTCCCACGGGTGTCCTCTTTTGGGAAAAGCATGGGGTTCCCTGTTTTCCTTGCTGGCTTTGACACCCTAAGCCCAAATCTGTAGGTTTCCCACATGAACAAAATGGTCAGTGGCGAAAGGCTTGGGGTTACCAGTGGGTTACCCTTTTCCTTTTGTGCACCCGGTAGGTGCACCCACACATGTGAGGTACCGTTTTCATCGGGACACGTGTGGTGATGCGGAAAGGTAGGCCATGTGTTGTTGGCGGTGTGTTTCGGTGGGTGGCCAGAGCGAAATGTCTGAGAATTGTCTTCATTTCCAGCCAATTTCAGAGATATTTCCCTGTGTCCACTCACCGTAACACGTCGCCAACAACAGTCGTCATACCTTCTCGCGTTCCCACAGGTGTCCCGATGAAAAAGGTACCTCACATGTGTGAGTGCACCTACTGGGGGCGCAAAAGGAAAAGGGTAACCCGCTGGTAACCCCAAGCCTTTTGCCATAGCACAATTTGTTCATGTGGGCAACCTACAGATTTGGGCCTAGGGTATCGAAGCTAGCAAGGAAAACGGGGAACCCCATGCATTTCCCAAAAGAGGACACCCGTGGGAATGCACAGAGGTCTGACTTGCGCGAAGCGGACCAGAATCTACTACCCAGAACCCCTGGCAAATTCCAAATTTGGGGGTAAAAAACACAATTTCCAGACATTTCACTCTGCTCAACCACCGAAACACGCTGCCAACAACAGATGTCATACCTTCCTGGGTTCCCACAGGTGTCCCAAAGAAAACGATACCTCACATGTGTAGGTTCACCAATCTAGCCGCAAAGGGAAAAGGCTAACCCACTGATAAACACAAAAGGGTTTGGGGAGATAACCTACAGATTTGGGCATAGTGTCCTCTTTTGGGAAATGCATGGAGTTCCCTGTTTTCCTTGGTGGCTTGGACACCCGAGGCCCATATATGTATTTTGTGCTTGTCTGGAGAAAGTGTCAAATTCAGGTGTCGAAACAGACTTGGGGTTACCTGTGTTTTAGGCTCTCCCCTTGATGCCCAGGTAGGTGCACCCACACATGTGAGGTACCGTTTTCAACGGGACACCTGTGGGAACGCGGGACGTTAGGCCATGTGTTGTTGGCGGCATGTTTCGATGGGTGCGCCGAGTGAAATGTGCGGGAAATGCATTTTTTTCCCCACATTTCGGACTGCAGGGTTGTCTGTGTAATAAATTCTGGGCCGATTTGCACAAATCATACCTCTGCGGACTCCCACAGGTGTCCTCTTTTTGGAAATGCATGGGTGTCCCTGTTTTCCTTGGTTGCTTGGACACCCGAGGCCCATATCTGTATGTTGTGCTTGTCTGGAGAAAGTGTCAAATTCAGGTGTCGAAACAGACTTGGGGTTACCTGTGTTTAAGGCTTTCCCCTTGGCGCCCAGGTAGGTGCACCCACACATGTGAGGTACCGTTTTCATCGGGACACCTGTGGGAACGCAGGAAGGTATAACTTTTGTTGTGTTTGTGTGGTTTTCATAAGGTTTTGACCCATTTGCTGGTGCCCTTTGTCACACAACCCTTTAATTTCCCAAATGTGACCTACATTTAGTCGCTGCTTTAGGCACCATACACTTTTGTAACCTGCACAACAAGTCACCCACCCTTGAAAAGGTCTGCCTGTGGTCTTGCAAAAAATGCATGCTTGCCATTCCTCACCACATTGGTTTTCCTGATTTATAAATGCTAAGTGTGTCTGTTCAGGCCGTGAGCATAAACCTCCTGTGTACCATGGCTCAGCGTTTGTCTTGTGGTATTGCTTGTTTTGTAAAACACTACAAAAAATGTGTGCTTTCCTAACTGCAAGAGTCGAGGGAATGTAGCGGAGCATTGCATTTCTCAAAATTCATAGAAGCCATTGCCGTACCAAACCAACCATTTCCAACACATACCTTTTTTCGGTCAATTTCCCGCTTTTCCCCCAATCTATGGCATTTTCCCCAACCTAGTTGTTCCCTGACCTACGCAAATCACCCCTCCCTAAACTTGGAATTTTGTCTACTTTTCAGAAATATATGCCTTTCTGTCCTCCAATTCGGCTTTCCTACCCTTTTCTTCCATTCCGTCCATGCATGTCCAATTGGCAAAAATGGCCAAAATCGCCACCTCTCACAAAACAGTTGATAACCACACCAAAATATGTTCTTTTCGTTTCCACTCAACCTGTTCTTAAAAGCCAGGAAATTGGGGAATTCAGCACAGCAAACCATTTGTTCCTAGCTCTTACAAGGAAAAAAACACAGGCTTCTTTGTACATCATTTTATTGGCATTTTTTGAAAAAACCCAACATTTTCACCCTTTTTGCTCATTTTCTCTCACCCCCTACAGCAACCTAGGATTCCTGGGTGGCGTTACGACCGCCTGCATGTGGGCAAAAAAGGAGCCAAATTTGGCCGAGATATCTCGTGTAACAAAATAGTTACAAGGCATTGAATGGCCATATACCAAATCACCAAAAAAGGCCTTGGCACTGGGGGGGAAATACCCATGGCAGTTAAAGGGTTAAATGTCTCTCTTGGATTGATTCCAACCTCCCTCAGCCTCGAATTCCTCCCTTAATTCTAGTCTCTCTCCTCACCTTAATATTAGGTATGGTGAGCTCTCCGTCCTGCGTCTCTGTGCAGGGGCACGTTGGAGGTGTGGAAGTTCGGCAACCTAGTTGCTTCACTGGTGCGTTGCCCCGTGTTCGGGTCCAGGCCTGTGACTCTGATTTGCTTGAGGAGGTAGGTACTACTATTTTACAGTCTTTTATCTTCCCCTTTTCCTCTTTTATTGTTATTAATGTCTCTAGTTTCTTTCCCTCAGATGAGTTGGAGTTTTTTGGCATTGCTGTGCTGTATAGGATGAGAATCTCAGCAAGGTAAGAGAATGCGCGGTGCGCAGCGCTTTCTTGCCTTTTCTTTTGCTAAGCTGTGCCAGCGCTGCTTCCTTTGCAGGTCGTTATGGTGTTCCGGGCCGCTGTGATGTTCCGAGATCAAGGAGAGACTGCACCTTGTTAGCGGTTCTCGGTGCCCTTGCGTGGCCGCGAGTGCTCACTAATAATGTCTCTCTGTCTTTTTCAGGTTGCTGCAGCGTTCTGAAGATGGATGCAGCGTTGTGATGAAGAATGCCCGGATCGCGTGTATTCAAGTGAGCAGCTGGTGGTAGTTTGAAGATGAATAATGGTGTTCTTCTTCTTCCAGATACAGGATTCAGTATGTGGCAGGATGCAAGAAACACTGGAGATCAGAACTGGACACAGTGAGTGCTACGCTGCTAACTGCAGAATAACGCGAAGCATGTGCTGCTGTTTGGGTGTGGCTTATATAGCCCAGGTAAAGTAGTTCCACGTAAAGTAGTCCCATGCCCGGCCACACCCGAAACACTAGACCGCATAGCTCAGTTCTTTGGAACTGAGCTATGTGAGTGCCTCCATGTTAACTGAAGTCCCAATCCAAATGGTGTCCTCACATAACAGTATGAGCCTTGCGCCAAAGGCTCCAGGACTGGCTCCAAGAGAGTCCCTGATGGTGTTTTGTGGCCCTTGAGGCCACAATGGAAGCCTGTAACCTGGCTCCAGCCGAAAGGCTGGTTTGGTCATGATGACCAGGGGCATGAATCATGAAAGCACTCCACCCCCCCACCCCCCCAAGGTCCCTCTCACGGTATTTCTTCTGGCTGGCCCTGGTTTAGTTAGATGATTCTGATGGAAACGATTTACCAAGCGTGGTGCGTGGATGTTCTCACTTGGTTCCCATGTTCTGTCCTGAGGACCATATCCTTTCCAATCTAATAAATAATATAGTTTAGATCTAGTGTATTTTGAATCCAGGATGTCTTTAACTTCAAACTCCGGTTCTCCGTCTATCAGTACTGGTTTTGGTGGTATTGTAACTCGAGTTCCAGGTTGCACAGGTTTTAGGAGTGCTACATGGAATACAGGATGTATCTTCATGTTTGGTGGGAGGGTTAGTTTAGCAGCTACTGGGTTTATTATAGACTCAATGGTGAAAGGTCCTAGATATCGTGGACGAAAGGTCCGGGTTCCTTTTATTGGCACATGTTTTGACGCTAACCAGTCTTCGTCTCCAACTCGGTAATAAGGAGCCTTTCTGCGATGTTGATCAGAGAATTTCTTTCGTCTTTCTTTAGCTTGAAGTAAATGTCCAGTTGCCTCTTTGAGGGCTTGAGTAATGGTTGTATGTAAGGTTTTCACTGCTGGCATCTCCAGAGCCCTGGAAGCATCTAATTCAGAGGTGCCTGGATGCCTACCTTATAGAGTATAGAAAGGAGTTTGTCCCGTGCTGGTATGCAGGGAAGTATTATAGGAATATTCTGCTATCCATAGTGAATCCTTCCAACCTTCTTCAACTTGGTGTAACATACAACGTAGGTATTGTCCGAGTGTCTGGTTTGTCCTTTCTGTTTGTCCATCCGTTTGGGGATGATGGCTGGTGGATAATCGAATATCGATTTGGGCCATTGAACAGCACTTCTTCCAGAAGCTACATACAGAAGCTACATACAAATTGACTACCTCGATCTGACAGGACAGAAGGAAAACTGTGTCTTCATACTATATGCTCCAGAAACACCTTCGGAAGACTGGATGCATTTGGAAGACCTTTAAATGGAATGAAGTATGCCATCTTAGAAAATAAATATAAAACCACTAGGATGGTGTTGAATCCTTGACTGGGAGGTAAGTCCGTGATGAATTCGAGAGAACATTGTGGGTGGAATTTCCAAGGGTTGTAGGAGACCAGCTGGTTTTTTGCTTTTGAGATTTATTTTGTGCGCACACACCACAGGAAAGGATAAAGTGAATAATGTATTTGCACCATGTTGGCCACCAATAGTTGCTTTTTACTTTGGCTAAGGTTTTGGCAATTCCTGGATGACCTTCCATCAAAGAGTCATGATAACCGGAGATGACTTGCTCTTGTAATTCTTTACTTGGCAGATATAAACGATCTTTGAAATATGGTAGTTGATCCTTAATTATGTGATGTTCGTTTTGAGTACTCCATTTTTGTAAGGTCTCGGGATTCATTAAGAGTTGGATCTTGTTATGGAGTTCACTTTGGGTTAGTGTTGTTGTCAGGTCTAATAATTTGTCTTTCGGAATGATACCTACTGGATCTGGGGTTGTGTATACTTTTTCATCAATACCCATGCGGGATAAAGCGTCAGCTTTTCCGTTTCAGACTCCCGGTCGATATGTGATCACATAGTCATATTCTGCAAAGAAAAGTGCCCATCACAGCTGACGTGAAGATGGAGCTTTTGCAGTTTTTAGGTATTGAAGATTTCGATGATGATCAGTAATCACAGTGATGGTATGTCTGGCACCTAGGAGATAATGTCGCCAAGCCTTGAAAGCTGATTTGATAGCTAGAAGTTCTTTGTCCGTGATAGCATAATTGAGTTCTGGGGGCGTGAATTTGCGTGACCAGAAGGCCACGGGATGCAGCTGGCCGGTATCGGGATCCCTTTGTGAAAGAACTGCTCCATTGCCATGCTAGAGGCGTCAGTTTCCACCACATAAGGGAGATCTGGACGAGGGTGTTGAAGAATTGGGGCGGAAGTAAATCTTTTCTTGAGTTCTAGAAAAGCCCTTTCTGCTTCTTCTGTCCATTGAAATTTCTTACTGTTTTTTTCGTAACAATGACGTAATCGGGTGGATGCACTATCTGAGAAAAGCCTGTGATGAATCGGCGATAAAAGTTTGCAAAGCCCAGCATGCTCTGGATTCCCTTGAACGAAGTTGGCGACGGCCAATTAAGAATGGCATCTACTTTGTGCATATCCATCCTGATCCCTTTTGGAGTGAGGATAAAACCGAGGAATTTAACTTTGGTAACATGAAATGAAAATGTTTCAAGTTTAGCATACAGTTGATGCTGACAGAGTTTTGCCAGAACTGAACGAACATGTTTGACATGATCTTGTTTTGAAGAGGAGTATACTAAGATGTCATCAATATAAACCAAAGCGCACACGCCGTTTAGTTCCCGTAAGACATAATTCATAAAATACTGGAATGCAACGGGAGCATTGCAAAGTCCAAAGTGCATTACTTGATATTCATACAGGCCATACTTGGTACGAAAGGCAGTTTTCCATTTGTCTCCTTCCTTAACACGAACGATTATGGTATGCTCCCCTAAGGTCCAATTTAGTGTAGATCTGGGCATCCTTAACTTGATGTAGCAGTTCCGGAATTAGAGGCAGTTGATAGCAATTTTTTACAGTGATTCCGTTCAGTGCGCGATAGTCGATGCAAGTTCTCTCAGGTCCCCTTCCTTCTTTGGAACGAAGAATAAGGGACTGGCTGCCAGTGATTTAGATGGGCGGATAACCCCATTAGCCAGGTACTGATCTAGATAAGATTTCAAATGGAGGTTTTCTGGTTGTGTGAGTGCATAGATTCGACCACAAGGAACTTGTGCACCGGGTATGAGATCGATCTGACAATCATAAGGCCTATGCAGCGGCAGGGTATTAGCTTGTTCTTTCTGAAAAACGTCTTGAAAATCTTGGTATTCGTTGGTAGATTAGCTGTAACCCCCGGTACCTACTGTTGCTGTTCCCCGAACAGAGAACTGTGAATCCGTTTTCTGCTTTTCTCTGTGGTAGCAAGTGAGAGCACAGTCGTCGGAAAAGGCCAACTTCTTTGCACGCCAGTCTATTTGAGGATTGTGAGCTACTAACCATGGCATCCCTAAAATCACCCGGAACTGAGGAGCATTGATGAGGTCGAAAGCAATAGATTCTCGGTGTTCAATCTCATCTGATCGGCTTTTCGGTCCTGTAGCCTATGATCTAACTGAACAACAAGATTGATGAACTCTGCACAGTCTCTTGGTGGATTAACCACTTGTGCTAGGATGTCCTTTAATTCTCCCCGTAGACCCTGGTGGAATAATGTGGTGTTTCTATCTTCAGGCCATCCCGTTTCAACAAGTAACCTATTAAAGGTTGCTATATTTGATAGCAAGTCTTGGTTTCCTTGACAGAGGGACAAAAGTTCATTATCCAATGCTTGTCCTTGGGTATGTCGAGCAAACAGTTTCTCCATTTCCTGCAGAAAACCTCTAAAGTCACGTATCCGTGGATCATCCTGACTTACTAATGGTACAGACCAATCTGCAGCACTGCCACTCATATATGATAAAACAAAGGCAACCCGTGACTGGTCATTAGGAAAAGCCCCGGGTTTACAAAGGAAATTAAGACTACATTGGTTCATGACATGCATACTTCTTTGGATCCCCCGCAAACCGTTCTGGTGGAGCTAAATGAATTGTCCCAGGAAGTGTTATTTGTACCAGACTGGCTGGTGTTGTCACTGGCAGAACGCTTCCAGGTAAGGGGGCATGTCCTGCCTGTGATCGGAGTAACTGTCTACTCAATTCCTCAGTACGATCTTTAGTAACTATCATTTCTCGGGTGGGGGGGCGCTAGTGAGCCCGACCAGTATGGCCGCAAGACCGTGAAGCTCCTCTGCACTAATAAGTCCGGTTTATGATCAGGACGGTATCCAGCACCGTATCAGACTATATTCGGGGTGCGGGTGGTCCTTAGCCCCGACGGGAGTTGTCGGGAGGTGGTCGGCGCTAGGAGGCTTTGCTTTGGTGGGTGATCTAAAGCGACGGGGGAGCCCGAGGCCACGTGGTCGAGTGGGGGAGGTGCAGTGGCGGACAGGCGGTGTCTTAGCGGTGGCCTGTGTGCGGCGCCGACCCCTGGTATCAGAGGTGCCCTGGATGAAGCCTGCGGTGGAGCCGGCCGTGGGCTGAAGCAGCGCCGGCTCTTCGCCGTACCCCTCGCCGAGAAGCTTCGGAGCGGACCCTGAACAGTTACAATTGGCTACACCGGTGGCCGCCTGCGACTTCGGCGGCCCGGCAGAGTGTGATGGGAGCTCGGCGGGTCTACATGGCGGCTGCCCCAGCCTTGCACCACCGGGCATAACCACTGTGGGTGAGCGGGGACCGATCTGTGGTCCAGCGGGAGGCTATCGTCGGCCTCTCAATGGGGGTGCAGGGCCTCCGGAATGAGGGAACGCATTGGCGGAGGAACTGCCTTCTGATCAGCGGCGCGGTGGGGGCATTGGCGCCGGCCGGGGACGCTGAAGTGCGGCGTCTCTGGAGCTGCTGGCGGGCTGCTGGGGAGCGTAGGACAGCGGCCTGGCAGGAGGTGGCGCCTTGGGACTCCCCACCTAACGGTAGCTGTATTGGGGGAGAGTGACTGGCTCCTGATGTGGAAGGTAGGGAGGACCTAGGAGCAGCTGCACACGGGGTGACTGGAGGCGGGTGGTCGCTCAGGGAAGCGTCCGCCCCAGTGGAAACATCAGAGGAGCCTGTGGACCCACGGGGGTGACGTGGGGGATATTGTGCCCAGGGACTGTCGGTCTAAGCGGGGCTCTGCACGGGGGAGAGACCTAGGGCACTGGACTGTAGTGTGGGGCTCTGGAGCGGTCTCGTGTGGGCTCCTGCCTTTTCCTTATGCGGGACCTGGATGCAATACGGAATGATATGATGCTTGAGGCCTCCTTTGGATAGGCCTGATGTGGGCATGTCACTTTGAAGTGGGACTTGTCTGCCTGCAGCAGGATTCATCGCGGCTTGCGGACCGAGGAGAGCGCACGGTACAGAGGTTGCTATGAGGTGAGCCGGGTCTACTGCGTGTTGCTGATAGCACTGCGAGGCGGGTGCATGGTCCTGGGTGTGCCAGGCCCTTGTTCCCCTGACTGGGGACTGAACTAAACGGCGTAACCTGTAAGTGGTGGAGAGGAGACTGGTTGAGCTTGGGTGCTGTGAGGCTGCATTCATAGTCTTGGAGAGTTGCTTGGCTCCTCCTCTCAGGCCCTACGCGATGTCTAAAGCAAATAAAGGCGGAAAGCAGCAGGCTAAGTTGAACTTTGATATGGCACTACAGGCGAAGGGCGGCAGGCCGGCGGAGGAGCAGCGAGAGACCCAACCGCCGGCGTTCCCTACAGACCATGCAACGGCTTTCCAGGATATTAAAGTCATGTTTGTGCAGGTGCAATCTGTTATACAGTCAATGGATGTGAAACTGGATTCACTGACCTGCAAGGTGGATCATATGCAGGTGCGTCTGGATAAGCATGGGGAGAGATTGGATGAAGCGGAGGGCAGAATATCGCGAATGGAGGATGAGGCGGCTTCTACATCCAGGGACATGATAGTTGTTAAGAGGGCACTGAAGGCAGTGTCGGAGAAGCAGGAGGACTTGGAATCGCGCTCTAGGCGGAACAATGTTAGGATAGTGGGACTGGCTGAGTCGCATGATCAGAAAAACATGCAAGAGCTGGTGGAGGAGATTCTTCGGGAGGCACTAGGCTCTGAGGGCTTTTCATCTTGCTATGTGGTGGAGAGAGCACATAGAATCCCAAGTGTTAAGAGGCCGGTCCCCGGGGCCCCACCTCGCCCATTGATTGTTCGCCTTTTGAACTATCGAGACAGAGACAATGCCCTCCGCAGAGCAAGGGAAGTGAGGACAGTACGCTATAAGGGAGATGCGACAAGGTTTTTCCCTGATTTCTCCGACAAAGTACAGGCCTCCAGAAAAACATTTATTGCAGTTAAGAAAAGATTGCGAGACAGGGGCATGAAGTATACTATGTTGTATTCTGCAAAACTGAGAGTTGAACATGATGGGAAGGCCCATTTTTTCCACACTCCGGAGGAAGCAGGCTCCTTTTTGGATATGCTACCGGGGCCTTCGAGATCCCGGGACGGTGCTGCATGAAGTGGCTGTGGGAGACTCGGGATGTTCTGAGCTTCTTGTGTTCTCTCTGTGGTGGGGTGCTTGGGTACGAGATATCTGGTTTGTGCGGAGTGGGTCAGCTCCTAGTCACCTCTGACGCGAGAGCTTAATTATTGTTATGGTTGGGTTCGTTAATGTGCTGAGTAGTTGGGGTACTCAAGGGGTGGAGGGAAGAATAATCTGCTTTTGTGGGGCATAGGGGGGAATCAATGGGAGGGAACATGGCACCGACAAGTTGGAGGGTTGTTGGTAGGGGTGGGGGGTGGGTCTGCATTGCAATGGGTGGTTTGGATGTGCAAGTAGGTGAGAGATACTTTGGATGGTCAGGGTGAATGGCTTCTAGATGGCGACGCTGAACCTTTTAACATGGAACGTTAGGGGTCTTAACAATCCGCCCAAATGCCGGAAGGTCTTGCAATATCTGAGACGTCATCAGATAGGGGTAGCGTTCCTCCAGGAGACCCACTTGATGAGGGATACTGAATCCAAATTTGGCAAGTGCTTGGGGTGCTATCGGTATTTTTCATCCTATTCTTCTTACTGTAGGGGAGTGGCTATCCTGGTACATAGCTCGGTAGGTTTCCGACAGACAAGGGTGCTGAAGGATGGTGAGGGAAGGGCGCTGATGGTGCAGGGGGTCATCCAGGGGAGGTTGTATACGCTGATCTGTTACTATGGCCCGTATCAGGATGTGATGGATCCTCTGCAGTGGGTCGAGAGGCAATTAGGGGAGATCCCGGAGGGAGATATCTTATGGGCAGGTGACTTTAACCAGGTCCTCGATCCGGCTCAGGATAGGGTGGGCAGCGCTTCGCGCCCGGTCAGTAGAAGTTCGGACAGAATTCGGGGCATCATGTCAGTGTGGGGGGTGGAGGATGTGTGGAGGGTGAGGAATCCGGCGGGGCGTCAATTTACACATTTCTCATCCCCGCATAACTCGGCTGCTCGGCTGGATTACTTCTTGATATCCTGCACGCTGTTGGGTCAGACCAAGGGGATAGATATACTAGCCCGCACCCTTTCGGATCATGCCCCCTGTCATGCTGGGGCTCTGCCTGCCGGGACGGGTGTAGACGAGACCCCCTTGGAGGTTCAAGAGTGATAGTCTCACTGACACGGTATTTAAGGAGGAACTATCGGCTGCAATAGAGATGTATTTTAAGGAAAATGTGGGGTTGGTTGCTTCAGCTGGGGTCCTATGTGAAGGGTTTAAGTGTGTGATTAGGGGGGGTGTCTAGCTAAGGAGGTGGGTATACTGCGACGCATAAGGAGGGATCTTGCTGATAAAAAAGAGGAGATTCGGGTTTTGCAAAGGGACGCCCCCACCCCAACAAAACTCCAGCAAAAGGATTTAATGCAGAAACTGCAGGATTTTCATACCCTTGCTCAGAGAGAGGTGAAGTATCTTTGGGACAGGGCGGCACCTCGTCGGTATGGGGAAGGTCAGGCTCCAGGCCGGTCACTGGCCAGGGCCACCCGGTTGGGTGAGCAGACAAACAGGATAGTAGCGATTACTAACGTGAGTGGGGTGGACCAGTTCGAGGATGAGCAGATCATAGCCGAATTTTATAAATTTTACAGCCACCTATACTCTACTCGATCGTGAGCCACGCAGGCGGCTATAGATGCTTATTTGGACGAGGTGGGGTTGTACTGGTGCTCGGAGGGGCAGCGGGAATGGTTGGGCAGACCACACGCGCTGGGGGAAGTGGTTGAGGCCATTAAATCGCTACCAAATGGGAAAGCGCCTGGGCCGGATGGCTTTACGGTGGAATTTTATAAATGTTATGTGAATGAATTGGCACCGTACCTGTTGCAGGTTTACCAGCAAGCGGTGGTTGAGGGCAGGCTGCCGGAGTCCCTCCGGGAAGCTGTGGTTGTTGTGTTGTTAAAAGCCGGGAAGCCTGCTGAGGAGTGTTCCTCGTACCGCCCGATATCTCTTATCAATCTCGATAATAAGATATTAGCTAAAGTGTTGGCGACTAGACTGGCACCACTGATGACCTCTATGGTCAGAGCCGATCAGGTGGGATTTATACCTGGGCGATCAACATTGTTTGGGTTGCGCAGGATGTTTGGGCTGATGGCGGCATTGCCTAGGGATGAACCAACGGTGGCGGTTCTACTCGATGCCGCCAAAGCATTTGATTCCGTTGAGTGGCGGTTCCTGTTCTCGGTTTTACAGAGGATGGGGTTGGGTGACCCATTTATTGCGATGATCTCCCTGTTGTACGCAGCTCCAGTGGCCAGGGTGAGGGTGAATGGGCAGACTACGGATCTGATACCACTTGAGCGAGGGACGCGCCAGGGGTGCCCTTTGTCCCCACTATTATTCGCCCTGGCAATTGAACCATGGGCAGAAAGGGTTCGGGAGTTACACGTGCATCGGGGGATCCAGCTGTTCATTCATAGGGTGGCGATCTCACTTTACGCGGACGACAGGGTCCTGTTTGTCCGTCGCCCTGAGGTCAATCTGGACCCGATTATGCTGGATGTTCAGCTGTTCGGAGGGCTGTCTGGACTTCAAGTGAACGCCAGCAAGTCGGTTATTTTTCCATTAACAGAAGCAGCGAGCCAGTTTCGGGATGCCTGGGGTTTTCAATGGGAACCGGTTCACACCCGTTATCTAGGGATTACAATCGCTAGGGAAAGGGGCGTTGTTTACCGTAGGAATTATCTAGACACTCTGGAGACGGCTAAATCCGCAATGGCCAGATGGAACAGACTCCCGCTTGACTTATATGGACGGATTTCGGTGGTCAAGATGACCATTCTCCCCAGGTTTTTGTATGTATTTTTGAATGTGCCCATAGCGGTGCCTAGGGCGTATTTTCGAGATCTCCGGTCGGCAGTGACCAAATTCATATGGGCTGGTAAACAGGCGCGGATCTCCTGGGACAAGTTGGTGGCACCGGTGCCGGAAGGCGGCTTGGCCTTGCCGGATTTTGAGTTATATTATACGGTGGCACAGGCAAGCTTTCTGCGATACGGGTATGGGATGGCGGCGGAGTGTTGGCACGTGGAGGTGGAGAGGTCCATTGCTTCTCCGGCACTGCTGCGGCCGATCATCCTCACGGCGCCAAATCGGTCCAATGCAGCTCGGAACATGGTGGACCTCACCTGCAGGGCCTGGACCCTTTTGGAGCGAAAGACCAGGGGGGAAATCCTATATTCACCGGAGCTCCCGGTAATCTATATCCTGGGAATTCCTCTGACTAGTGATAGGGGCTATGTGGCTCTGATGAAGAGGTTAGCGGTGACTAAGTTCGGGGAGTTGTTTCCAAATGGCAAATTTATATCAGCTGCAGAATTGAAGGGGAGGGGTGATTTGTCTGTGCTGGACGTTCTCCTGTATTATAGATTGAAGGTGTTGCTGCAATGTTTGTTTCCATCCTTTCCAGAGCAACCCCGGGTGGCGGGCAAACTAGATAAAATGATACGGGTGTGTTTGGGGGACCGTGTGATGTCTGCGCTCCACGCGATGGCTTTGAGGGACAGGTCAGATACAAGGAAATCGCTGCGGGAGGTGTGGGAGAGGACGCTGGGCAGGGAAATTCCGGTTACCATGTGGAGGTACTGTTGTGAAATGACTAGGAAAAGGGCGATTTGCACTAAGTTCAAATTAGTCCATTTTAAGTTTTTACATCAGTATTATTATTCCCCAGCTCAGTTAAAGGAGTTTTTCCCTCAGAGGACTGGTGCTTGCCTTAGATGCGGGCAGGTCGAGGTGGGGTTCCTTCACGTGGCATGGGCTTGTGTGGAGCTGCAGCAATGCTAGGGGCAAGTTTTTGATGTTGGTGGAATAGTGGGGCGGCGGGTTGAGCCGGACCCTATGGTTGCCCTGTTAGGATACACTAAGCAAATACCTAAAGAAACTAGGAAATTGATAAACCTCCTTTTGATTTTGGCTAAACAAAGAGTGGCTATGGGGTGGGGGAGTAGGGTGAGCCCTGGGGTTGATCAATGGACGGAGGATATTCTGTATTGTAATGACATTGAATCCAGATGGAGTGTGATGCAGGGGAACTGGTGGGGGGACAGATACATATGGGATGCGTACACTCTATCTACTTAGACAGTCGGATTCTGAGGGGGTGGTCCCCCCTGCGCCATGACGTGGTGCATGTGGCTTTTCAGAGTTACGGGATGCCTGTGGATCTTCCCTTTCCGGCGGAGGTTGATGGGGCCGGAGGGTTGGGACTCAGGTGGGGACTGAGGCATCGAGCTTGGGCTGGGTTCTAATTTGCGGCCTGATTGTTGGGGAGCTCCTGTGGGGGTTGATCCACTGGACTTGCTGTTTGAATCATGGAAGGGTTTCTTCGTCATCTTTTTCTTTTTCTCTACAGCGCGGACTTAATGTTACTGGTCTGGTGTATGGTTGTACCTGCTTGCCACCACTGGGGGGGGAGTTGCTGGGGGATACTGTTTGTTTGTTATGACACTAAAAATGCTAATAAAGAAAGTTTAAAAAAATATATATATAATTTCTCTCCTAAGGGCGTTGGTTTCTTGCCTGGCTGAATGTACTTCGGCACATAGCTGCCTCAATAACTGGGCTAATTGGTTGGTTTCTGATGTTTCCATGACGTCCAGGTGGATAGTTATATGATGCATCGTGTTCTGTCACGCTCACCTGATAACCACGGGGACGCCACTCAGCCCTGGTTGGAAGATTAGCACTCTCGAACCCTCTCCCTTGATAGTGTGTTGGACGTGGATAGCACCTGCAATGCAGAAGAACTGGATATAAGGCTTAAATGTCTCTCTTGAATTGATTCCCCACCTCCCTCAGCCTCGATTTCCTCCCTTAAGTCTAGTCTCTCTCCTCACCTTAATATTAGGTATGGTGTGCTCTCCGTCCTGCGTCTCTGTGCACAGGTGCGTTGGAGGTGTGGGCGTTCGGCAACCTAGTTGCTTCACTGGTGCATTGCCCCGTGTTCGGGTCCAGGCCTGCTGTGACTCCGATTTGCTTGATGAGGTAGGTAATACTATTTTACAGTCTTTTATCTTCCCCTTTTCCTCTTTTGCCTTTTTATTGTTATTAATGTCTCTAGTTTCGTTCCCTCAGATGAGTTGGAGAGTTTTGGCGTTGCCGTGCTGTATAGGATGAGAATCCCAGCAAGGTAAGTGAATGCGCGGTACTCGGCTCTTTCTTGCCTTTTCGTTTGCTAAGCTGTGCCTGCGCCGCTTCCTTTACAGGCCGTTATGATGTTCCGGGCCGCTGTGATGTTCCGAGATCAAGGAGAGACTGCACCTGGTAAGTGGTTTTCGGTGTCCTCGCGTGGCCGTGAGCGAGTGCTCACTAATAATGTCTCTCTTTGTCTTTTTCAGGTTGCTGCAGCGTTCTGAAGATGGATGCAGCGTCGTGATAAAAGATCCCCGGATCACGTGTACTCAGGTGAGCAGCTGGTGGTAGTTTGAAGATGGAAGATTCAAGACCAAAGCCAGGCTGCTATAATAATGGTGTTCTTCTTCTAGATACAGGATTCAGCATGTGGCAGGATGCAAGAAACACTGGAGATCAGAACTGGACACGGTGAGCGTTACGCTGCTAACTGCAGAATAATGCAAAGCATGTGCTGCTGTTTGAGTGTGGCTTATATAGCCCAGGTAAAGTAGTTCCAGGTAAAGGAGTCCCAGGCCCGGCCACACCCGAAACACTAGACTGCATAGCTCAGTTCTCTGGACTGGCTCCAAGAGAGTCCCTGATGGTGTTTTGTGGCCCTTGAGGCCACAATGGAAGCCTGTAACCTGGTCCCAGCCAAAAGGCCAGGGGCATGAATCATGACAGAGCTGAAGAGGAAGTTAAGAGCTTCTTTGATTATTGGCATCCCTACACACTGTTAGCTTTAGCTTTTGAGGGCAAGCATAGGTTTTGGACACAGACAGACTTTTAAGTTGAACTCTTTGACTCCGACTGCCCTTAGTTTCATTCAGGTATGGAAATCACACCTTAGCATATAGCAAGTTAGGCCTTTCACCATCCTGATATTTAAGTTAATAACTATATTTTGTTTAAACGTTAAGGATGCTGTATGTGTCTTGCTTCATGATTCCTTCACAGTCCACAGAATTAATCAAAGAATACACACAACCCTTGTATATGGAAATACACGCATCTATATATGAAAGGGAACATCTGTTAGTTTGTTTGTTCCTCATACAATTCCACACCGTTCCACCAATCTGCACTGTTACCTGTTAGGACCCTCTGGATATCACTGGCTACATTACATGTGGACACCCCGCCGCAATCCCCGAATTTCAGCCCTGCACACATGAGACATTTGTCTAGATGCAGCGAAACATGAAGGTGGTCGTATAACGACCGGACAGACCTAATTTTAAGCATCTGGACGCGAGGAACAGAACTTCAAGCACAGACCGCGAAAACTACGTTTCAAGTCCGTAAGATGCACATTTTTGGGAAATTTGCAGCGCAACACACAAAACATCAATGTGGTCATAAACGGACCGGACAAAGCTCCTTTTAACCACCTCAACACCAGGAACAAAACTTGATGGTACAAAAACATGTTTCAAGGCCCTAGGATGCACCATTTCCGAGATATCTGCACTTCAATGCACCGCAACATACTGCACCATGCCATGGTGAGGCGACAGGTGGGGAGAGTGCACAGAAGGTCCCATTATGCTGCAGCACGCCAATTCTCCCCTCCCCTCCACGTCTTCTCCGTGATTGTCAACAATTAATGATAGTGTTATCATGTCTGTCTACAGAACTGTGCGAAGTACGGGCATATTTTGCTAGTTTGTAATGAAATAAATTAGACACAGAATCTCTATCTGGTAAAATAAGTACTCTGGGCTAAACATAACAGATGCTAAAACACAGTACATATCTAAAACAGTAATGGTAAATTAAAACTCAAACCATTGCTAAAATAGCTATTTTGCCTGCCACATGAAAATAAGCACATTACATTACATTACATTACATTACACTTGGCGAAGGCCCACGGACAAGGCCTCCAACCCTCTCTGAAGCTCTCTGCTGCTCGAGGGTGCAGATGGCGCCCCTACGCTCTGCTAAACCTGCTCAAGGTAAGGCCAACAGCTTCAATGCCCCCATGATATACCTCTCATGTGTGCCTACCCTGCTTGCAATCGCACGCCCTCCTTTGTACAACAGCAGGAAAGCGCGACTACGGTCTCGCACCCAGCCCACCAACCCCATCAGCTTTTGGGTTACCGAAATGCTAGGTTGGGCATAAGAAGCCAGCCGCCAGCACACACGTGCGCTGCCACCAAACGCGCCCTGAGACCCAGGGTTGCCCCACACTCCTCTGCCACGACACGACAGGTCATCAAGGGTCATACCAACAAACAATACCTCACGATCAACAACCCTACCAATAAAATTAACTTTGCACCTCAACCTTCACCACTCTGTCCTACTGCACCCATGCACATAGCGCATTTTGTGCAGCTCAATGATGTTTCTGTGCCTATTGATCCTATCGCTGGCACCCCCATTGATTCTGTGCAGCTCAATGATGTTTCTATGCCTATTGATCCTATCACTGGCGCCCCCATTGATTTTGTGCAGCTTAATGAAGTTTCTGTGCCTATTGATCCTATCGCTGGCACCCCCATTGATTCTGTGCAGCTCAATGATGTTTCTATGCCTATTGATCCTATCACTGGCGCCCCCATTGATTTTGTGCAGCTCAATGAAGTTTCTGTGCCTATTGATCCTATTGCTGGCGCCCCCATTGATTTTGTGCAGCTCATTGATGTTTCTGTGCCTATTGATCCTATTGCTGGCGCCCCCATTGATTTTGTGCAGCTCACTGATGTTTCTGTGCCTTTCGATCCTATTGCTGGCGCACCCATTGATTTTGTGCCTGATGTTTCTGTGCCTTTTGATCCTATTGATGGCGCACCCATTGATGTTTCTGTGCCTTTTGATCCTATTGCTGGCGTACCCATTGATTTTGTGCAGCTCACTGATGTTTCTGTGCCTTTTGATCCTATTGCAGGGGCACCCATTGATTTTGTGCAGCTCACTGATGTTTCTTTGCCTATTGATCCTATTGTTGCCGCTCCTTTGACCACCCCACCTAGTATCTCGGACCCTCCATCACCCACTAGCCCACCCGTCCCCATGCCTCCCTCTACTTACACGCTAAGCTGCACCCTGCTCAATGCCTGCTCCGTACCAGCTCACGCCCTCGACATCAACGACCTGCTCATAAACGACAAGCTCGACCTCCTCATCCTTACTGAAACCTGGCTGAATGAAAGTTCAGGCCCGGCCCTATCACTGGCCATCCCACCTGGATATTTCATTTTTAGGAATGACCGCACCTCTCAGAGAGGTGGAGGCGTTGCCCTCATCGCCAGGGACACCCTTACCATCAGAGAAGTTGAAGGCATCCTTGACAGCAACAGCGACTACCTCCCTCTAAAAATCAATGTCTCACCTAACTGCACCATATCCATGCACATTGACTACAGACCCCCAGGTCCGTGTACTGACTTCCATGACACCCTTATCACTGCACTGTCTTACAACATCAAAAAGACCTCACAGGTTCTACTCCTCGGTGACCTCAACCTAGGGCTGAACGACCCCAAAGACTCCCCTGCGAAACACCTCAAGAAGGCACTCTCCAACCTCGACTTTGCGCACTCCATTTCTCACCCCACACACATCAAAGGACGCACCCTTGACTGGATCAGCCATCACAAATGCTCCCTTCTCATCATGGCCAACACCCCTATCCCTTGGTCCGACCATCACTACATCCAATTCAACCTCAGAACCAAAAAAGTGGCTCTCTCTCCGCCATCACCGTGCCTCGCCACCTACGCCAGGAGCTCACGCCTTCTCACAGTCGAGAACCTAGCACCTTACCTCCTTAACCCAGCCCTTCAGGCCCCCTCCTTGGATAACCCCGATACCTTAGCTGACACCTTCAAGGATGTCATCACGTCAGTCGTGGGTGCCATTGCTCCCCTGACTCTCAAAAAAGCTAAAAAAGCCAAACATGCCAATTCATGGTTCTCCAAAGAACTCCATGACCAACGTGCGCAAAAGAGGATTGCACTATCCACCTGGAAAGCAAACCCCTCTGAAGCCACTAAACAGAAGTTCAAAGCCATTTCCAAATCATAAAAGACTAACATCACTCTGGCAAAGACTGCTTCCTTTAACGCCAGGATCGCTGATGCCAAGTCAGGATCTAAGGAACTATTCATCATCTTTACCATCTGCCCCCCTTCCTCAGTCATCAAAGATGACAAGTGGTGTAACAGCATTCAATCTGCCATGCTAGAGAAGCTCAACACCCTCCAAACAAAAATTTGTGGCAACCAAAAAGCCCTCTCCCACATTATAACGAACATGCACGCCAAGCCACCCACCAAGACCACATCATCCCCGCTGTTCAAATTCAAAAACATCACTGAGCAAGAGGTCATCACCCTGCTCAACTCTATTAAACCTTCCAATTGCAAAGGTGATGCCTGCCCAGCCAGCCTCATCATAGACTCCGCACCTACCCTAGCCCCCTTCCTTACAGTCTTTATCAACTCCTCCTTCCAATCAGGCCATGTCCCATCAGGACTTAAGGAAGCGTGGGTACGCCCACTCCTCAAGAAACCTTCACTCGACCCAACCGTCCCGGGGAATTACAGGCCCATCACGACTGTACCATTCCTGCTAAAAATTTTGGACAAAGCAGCCTACCTGCAAGTCCAAAAGTTCGTAGAGGACAACCGTCTCCTCGGCCTGCAGCAATCTGGTTTCCACCCCCGACATGGCACTGAAACGGCCCTCCTAGACCTAAAGAACCAAATAGATGATTTCAGAGATGCAGGCAAACCTGCCCTCCTACTGCTCCTTGACCTTTCCGCAGCGTTCTGGTTGACCACAATACCTTGTGTAATACCCTGTGTCACCACCTAGCCACCCAAGCCAACTTCTCCCCTAAAGCCTGCCAGTGGATCACTTCCTTTCTCCAAGAAAGGGACATGAAAGTCTTTTCTGAAGTTGCCGCCGCCACCCCTAGCCTTCTCACCTGCGGTGTCCCTCAAGGATCCTGTATCGCACCCACACTCTACAACCTCTTTACTAGGCCTCTGTTTAGCATCCTGGACTCCCTTGGTATCTCATATACCAACTATGCGGACGATACGCAGGTACTCATCCCACTCATGGGTGACTACCTAGCAGACACCAACACCCTCACCTCTATCTATTCTACCATCCAATCCTGGATGGCTGAGAACTGGCTCTGCCTCAATAGCGAAAAGACCAAACTCCTCCTCATTGGGTCACCCTTCACTCTCGGTAACCTCGGAGAACAGTACGCCTCCTTCACTATTGATAACATTCCAATCAAGGTCTCGAACCATGTTAAGACACTTGGAGTCTTCCTTGACTCCGACCTGTCGATGGATAGACAGGTCAATGCTATCGCTGCATCCTCAGCCTACTATTCCAAAGTCCTCAAAAGGCCAGGCCCTTCTTGGCCTGTCAAAGTTACCTCACGATTGCCAGGGCAATCATCGGGTCAAGACTAGACTACTGTAATGCCCTTCTCGAAGGGACATCCAACAAAAACCTGGCCAAACTCCAGCTAACCCAAAATAATGCATTAAGGGCAGCCACCGGCACCGCAGGAAGAAACCATATCTATGAAATCAGAAGGTAAGTACACTGGCTCCCTGTCAAAGAGAGAATTGTCTTTAAAACTCTTGCTCTCACCCACAAATGCCTTCACAAACTTGCCCCCCCCTACCTGACTAACAGAATTAGCAGGCACACCACCACGAGACCTCTCAGATCCATTTATGCCAACTCAATTGTTACGCCTACTACACGTAAAGTGCGCGCTGGTGGCTCCAGCTTCCCCACCCAAGCAGCCACGCACTGGAACGCTTTGCCACCTCACCTAAGACTCATGGAGTCCCACCTAGCCTTTCGTAAGGCTATCAAAACTAGACTCTTTGTCTAAATTGAATCTGTATCATCTACTGCATATATGCCTGCCAATCTGTAACTAAGAGCCCTCCTGGCACCTGTCTGTAATCTTAAATCTGCATATGCTCTTTAACAGTGCCTCGATGCCTTTTGGGCTGCAAGTGCGCTTAACAAATGCAAATAAATAAACAGTGCTAAGGTGGTGACAGGACAGAAAAGGGGGGCCCTGCAGGCCACAACACCATAGATTATTGAAATCCTTAACAAGATCCCATGAGCCAATACAAAACACAGCCATGTTATTCCGAAACCTATAGGACATCTATATATATGGGATACATTACTCACCGTAATCGTATTTCTGATGCTTGTATCTGCTTAGATTCACATGCTGTGCATAGGCCGACATCTAGTGGAAGCTGCGGAGTATTACAGTTTGTTTTTCGAAACTCGAAAATGGGCGTCGACACAGGGCGTGCCAGTAATACTATCCCTCACGCGTCTAGGATCCTCAGATTGTATTTTTTCTGACATGAGGTAGCATGAGGAGAAGCGCGAGTACAGATAATCCAAGCAGATAGACAGAAAGGTAAGACTACAAGCAATCATGCGCCTTCTCTCGGAGGGGAGGAAGGGTGGGTGGCATGTGAATCTAAGCAGATACAAGCATCAGAAATATGATTACGGTGAGTAATGTATCCCTTCTGAGGCTTGTGGAATCTGCTTAGATCACATGCTGTGCATAGATTAGCAAGCAGTACCAGAAGAAGGAGGTGGGATGTGAGAAGGGTCATGAGCAAATAAGTGTCTTAGAACCGCTTGTCCCACTTGTGTATCTGCCTTGGAATGAGTGTCAATGCAGTAATGTTGAGTAAAAGTGTGAATAGAGCTCCAAGTAGCTGCTTTGCAAATGGTGTCAAGGGGAACATTTGCAATGAAAGCCAGAGTGGCCCCAATGCCTCTAGTAGAGTGGGCTCTTGGCGTAAAAGGCAGAGTCTTTTCAGAGAGTGAGTAACACAGCTGGATACAGTTAATAATCCACTTCGAGATGGCACCTTTAGAGACGCGATCCCCCTCTCTGCCTGTAGCTACGGAGACAAACAGTTGATCTGTTTTCCTTAGCGGTCTTGTTTTATTTACATAGTAGAGGACCGCCCTACGCACATCTAGGGTGTGTAGTTTCACCTCAGCAGAGCTTTGCGGGTTCTGGAAGAAAGCCGGAAGCTCTATGGACTGGTTTACATGGAATTTTGATATAAATTTAGGTGAGAACCTAGGGTTTGTACGTAAAACCAGTTTGTCTTTATGGATAGTAAAGAAGGGATCCTGCACTGACAGAGCCTGAATTTCACTGACCCTTCTTATAGAAGTAATAGCTACTAAGAAAGCCGTTTTATAAGTCAGGTGTTTGAGACTGCTTTTATGCATCGGTTCGAAAGGGGGGCCCATGAGCTTGCCTAGCACCACATTAAGGTCCCACCCTGGAGGTGGGTTTGAAATAGGAGGGTGAAGTCTCTTTACTCCTTACATGAAGGCTTTAACTATTGGTACTTTCCACCACGACACCTTGCTATGGGAAGTGGTGTAAGCCGAGAGGGCTGCCAGGTGTACTTTCAGTGAGTTAAAAACCAATCCTGCATCTAGCAGGTGGAGCATGTATGTAACAATGTTGGAAGGAGTGCAATCAACCGGGTTGATGTCTACTTTGGCACCAGACAACGAACCTCTTCCACTTGTCAAAGTAACAGTGCCTTGTGTTTGGTTTCCTAGATTCCTTTAGGATGTCCTTACACCTCTGTGGCAAATTGAGATGTCCAAACTCTATGACCTCAGGAGCCATGCTGCCAGGTTCATTGAGTTGGGTTGCTGGTGCACTGTTTGACCTTGGTGCTGGGACAGTAGGTTGTACCAGGCTGGAAGTTTGATGGGCTCGCACACCGCCATCCTGCGTAGGTGTGGGAACCACGGTTGTCTTGCCCACATGGGAGCAACTAGGACGAGCGTCATCGATTCCTTGTTCATCTTGTTCACCACTTTCCTGATGAGAGGAGTTGGTGGAAAAGCGTACGCAAACATCCCTGACCAGTTCATCCACAGGGCGTTCCCCTGGGAGTCTGGTTGGGGGAACCTGGATGCAAATCCTGGGCATTGTTTGTTTTTCGCTTGTGGCGAATAAATCTATAGTGGGGAAACCCCACTGAGAGAAGAGATCTTCTACGACCTCTCTGTGTAGAACCCATTCGTGTTCCTCTGGGAGGGAGTCTCTGCTCAGAGCATCCACTAGGGAATTGAGCTCCCCTGGAACATGTTGCAATGACAGGAAGATGTTCCGTCTGAGTGCCCATATCCAGATTTTCTGGGCAAGCTTGGACAGATTTGGCGAGCGAGTCCCTCCTTGCTTGTTCAGGTAGAACATGGCTGTAGTGCTGTCTGTCCGGATTTGCACTGACAGGTTTAGTAGATGGGGCTCGAACGCCTGAAGCACTCTGAATACTGCCAGAAGCTCTAGCAGGTTGATGTGGTTCTTGGCCCTGTGCTGTGTGGTGGAGATGGTGAGCTCCCCACCCCGTCAGACATGCATCTGTAGTGACTACTGCCTGTACTTCGGGATCGTAAAAGGGTTTCCCCTTTGCGAGATTCTCTCTTGTCCACCAGTGGAGGCTTTGTACCAGTGTTGGCGAAACGACCACTAGATCGTCCCACTGACCACTTGCCTGAGACCACTGTTTCGCCAACCATTCCTGCATGGGACGCATGCGCAGGCGCGCGTGGGGGACCAGGTAAATGCATGACGCCCAGTAACCGCATTGCTTTGCGTACCGTTATTTGTTGACCGGACTGCTAATGCGGAATTTGCAGTAGTATATTCCGAATTCTTTCTTCTGAAGGAAAGGTCAACCCCTCTTGGGTATCCAGGATTGCTCCTAGGAATTGTTTTGAGGTGCTTGGCACTAGGCTTGACTTCTTCTCGTTGATTGAGAAGCCTAATTCGTGGAGGAGGTCGATACTCCTTTGAATGTTTGTCCTGCAAATTCCTGGGGTTTCCCCCGTTATGAGCCAGTCGTCCAGATAAGGGTACACTGGGATTGCCTCCCTGCGTAGGTGTGCAGCTGCCATCGCCAGTACCTTGGTGAATACCCTTGGTGCTGAAGCTATCCCGAAGGGCAGTACCTTGAATTGGTAGTGGCGACTGTCCACCTTGAAGCGCAAGTACTTTCTGTGCGCTGGGAACATGGAAATATGAAAATAAGCATCTTTCATATCCAAGGTTGCCATGTAATCCCCCTTTTTTAGGAGGGGGATTACCTCTTGTAGCGTGGTCATACGAAATTTTTGGGGCTTGACATACTTGTTGGCAGGCCGTAAGTCCAATACTGGGCGCATTGTCAAGTCTTTCTTTGGCACAAGGAAGTAAGTTGAATAAATACCCTTGTTTACCTGGTGTCCCGGGACGAGTTCTATCGCGTCCTTTTGTAGAAGAATGGCGATCTCCTCGAGGAGAATCTTCTGATGTTCTAGGGAGTGTACTTTTTGTCGTGGAGGATGGTTCCGGGGACGCTGCAGTAGTTCTATACAGTACCCTGTGGATACTGTTGACAGCACCCATCTGTCTGATGTGATCCCTTCCCAAGCCTGGGTGAAGTTTGAAATGCGTCCCCCTACTGGGGTAGCGTGAGAAGGGACTCTGAACTGAGCGTCACTGCTTTGGTGGAGGCGTGCCGCCTCCCTTGCTGGGGCTGCCTCTGCCTTTACCACAACCTCTCCTATTACCTCTGCCGTAACCCTGGGTAGACTGTTGGTTGTTGTTCCACTGTGTACCCTGCCCCTGGGAATAGTTAGATCCTCTCTGGGAATTGTGGCTGCGTGGGCGACGAAAATTGCTATTCCCTCTCTGGTTGGGGGGTTTATTGGTTAACTGGCCAAGGGATTTGAGTGTCTCGTATTCGCCCTTGGCATTTTTCAGTGCGTCCTCGACCGCTTTCCCAAACAACAGATCGGCTTCCACCTGTTTGTCCAACAATGATGCCTGAGTTTCTGTCTTAAAACCAGACTGCCGTAACCACGCATGTCTCTTGATAACAGTACCTTCTGCTATCAATCTGCCTGCGTTGTCCGTGGCGTCGAAGGTTGCTTTCAAAATGCAACCAGACACGGCTCTACCCTCTGCAGAAATCCGAGATAATTGGCCCTTTAACGGTTCAGGAGCAGAGGCTATGAGAGCCGCGACTTCTTCCCACTGATGGCAGTTGTAGCTGGCCAACAGGGTGGTGGAGTTAGCAATCCTTGCTTGATAGGCGGACGTTGAGGCTACCTTCCTGCCAAAACCGTATAGTTTTTTGCTCTCCTTGTCGGGAGGAGCTTCTGACGAAGACAAGGGTGTTCCAGCCCTCTTACGAGTGTTGGTAACAACTAGGGAGTCTGGCTTCAGATGTCCTCTTATATAGAGAGGGTCAGACTGAGCTGCCCTGAAAAGTTTTTCAACCCTGGGATTGACTGCTCTGGTGAGGTTTGGGTTCACCAGTGACAGATCTATTCTCCGCTGAATGGATTTAAGGATTGGGATGGTCTGGGCAACCGGCCTCCTTTCTCCCACTAACTCTTCTGCGAAGTCCCTTTCCTCCTGTACACCGTGGGTGTCAATGTGAAAATGTTCTGCTGCGCGAGCGAGAACCTCATTTAGGAGGGGCTGGTTATCGACCGGGGAGTCGGTAACCGGGGCTTCGTTCTCTACCGGGGAATCTACTCTGTATGTTTCCGGGTCATCCTCTTCTTCTTCCTGGTCCTCATCATCCCCATAGTATCCCGTCCCGGTTTGCTCTTCTATCATATCAAACTCTTGGTCTCCACCAAAGGAAGCCTCTCCTTGATACCGAGAGTATGGTGTTACGTAAGGTTGTACCTCGAAGGGTTCAGACCTCATCGGGCTTTCAAACCGGGCCTTCTTACTCGGGGGGATAGGATCAGTAGAGCCTGAGGGTGTTGCCCCTTGTGGATCATACGAGAGGAAATGTTCAGGATTTTTATCATAAAAATCAGCCAAGGAAGACATTCTTGACATGACCCTATCTATGTCTTCACTGGACCATTTTTTGGAACTGGGAATTACTTTCTCAGCAAGTCTATGGGATTTATCCTGAGTAGCTTTGCTGGTTGTGGACCTATCAGCAGACCTGGACTTGTCTGTCTGTTTAGGGGGGTAGGGTTGTCTCACAGGTGTGGAAGAAAGTACAGGTAGTAGAAAAATGTTTTCCCTGTCCCTTAGTAGCTCCGGAGTTCTTCGACGCCTGGCGTCGAGGATCGGGAGAGGTGTACATGTCCTTCGAGCGTGGGGCCTCGCTGGTTTTAATTGCGGGCTCCGCCTCCTGGAGCGCGGCCTGGGGGTGGAAGTCGTCTTCGTCTTCCGATGATCGAACTTCTGTTAGCCTAGGGAGCGAGGCACTCTTGGCAAGAGTGGATGATTGCCTGGCGTCATGCGGCGATCTCGATCGAGAGCGCCCAGAGGACACCGAGTCGGACCGTTCTGTCTGTGCCTCTTTCCGAGGACTCGACGTCGTCGAGTCTCGGTTGGACTTAGTGTGTTTAGTGTGTGTAGTATGTGAAGCGCTTGCGTCGCCGGGGGTCTTCCCCATAGCCGCCCTGCCGGACGACCTTCCGAGGTCGGGGACCTGCGTTCGGCTGTCTTTCGACGCCGTAATGCCCTCGCCGTCCGAAAGTGCGGCGTCGCTGCCATCGCTGAAGGCGCCCTCCGCTGCCATGGCCGCCTGCCTGGCGTGGTGGGCCCAACGCTTTGTCGAATGGTCCTTAAGTGTCTCAGGTTTAAACCTACTACACGCTCTGCAGTTCGCTTCGGGGTGGTCCCTCGGCAAGCAGAGATTGCACGTGGCGTGCCTGTCGACCCAAGGGTATTTGCGGTTGCACTTGGGGCAGAATTGAAAAGGGGTACCCTCCGTTGGAAGTCCTGTAGGAAGAAAAATATCTAGAGCCACGTGGGGAGGCTGACTCAACAGCCGTAGAAGAGTCTTAGAAAGTATTGTCTGTGAAAAAAAGGATTTTACAAACAACACACTTCTGTCTAAGAAAGTTGGACATTTATAAAGAGGATTGTCAGTCTCGAAGTTATATTTCAAATTTTGATGAAATATATTTATGTTTTGCACATTACTGAAGGTATACGTGTTTTTGAAGATTCAGATTTATAGCGATAATAAAGCGATGTCACATTTTGTATTTTGCAAGTATTGGTTCATAACAAGTCCAGGGATCTTTCAAAAGCACACATGTATTTTTGTGAAAGTAAAAGGTTTTCAGGCAGGGGAAGTTTGGAAAAATGTATGTTTATCCCTACTGTCTATTTGCGTATGTTGATTAAGTGACATTGGTGCAGTGTGGCTAGTGCTCTGGGACCACTCTTGTGTATTGAATGAGTCAAACAATGACTACAAGTAGGTGACTGATACAGGCTCTTCTAGGTTGTAAGTCTGAAAGAAGTACAGCCATGAGGTGGGAACTTTGCAAAGATATTAAGTTGTGTCATAGCACGTGTGAAATAACAAACCAGTTCTTGCTTTTAGGTTCACTTTCTATGGTATTCTGGCACATGTAGCCCTGCATTTATAATACGTAAAAGAATACAAAATGGCATGCAAAACAAATCTCAGGACCTATAAGACATGATTTAAGAACTCTGTTTTGGCATGTTTTAAAAAGAAACATGAGTGTGAAGAAGGGAACCATGTTAGGTGAGAAAAGGGGACTGTGTTTTTCCATATTTCCTCCTTTAGCATGCTTATGAACTTTCATATTAAGCAGTTACTTCCCATGATTTTTAGTGTTCGCTGCCAATAAAGGAACAATGTATATGCTTGAAATCTGGCAGGGTTTACTCATTCTTTTATTTTAACACAGTTGATAAATGTTCTAATGTTTAGATGGGTAAAACAAACATGCATTATTTATAATGTTATTAAGCTACTGATACCCACTATAATGCAGTGTTTTATTATTCCGTTGCTTGGGACAATTATTTTGGGTGAGTGTGAATGCTTGAGTCATTCACACTGCAACAGGTGCAACTAGTTTTGAAGCACCCATACACACCATTAAGCAATTTAGTATACAAAAATAGCAAATTGAACCACAAAGTAACCCCCTTTTGTTTCTGTAGCACTTCAATGTTTTATTACAACACACAACAAGCTGCATGCCCTTGCGAATGACTACAAGCAGGCACCCTTCTTGAAGTTTGCCTCTAAAGTACAGTCTAGAACACATGAGATCATTTTTTTGGGCTTGCATTACTTTTTCTTTTTGAAGTAGGCATTCGGCTGAATTGTGTTTTTTAACTAGCTAAAAGTATTCAAACTTTCCTCTAGTCTGTTGGGAGCATACTATAGGAAACACTCTATACAGCCCTACAGATAAGGAGTGTATCGGCCACTTTACTCCATAAAAATAGGCAAATACTCCCCAAAAATAAAAATAGGGAGTAAACATAATCCCAACCAAAAATTGGAAACAGACACGTAGGACCTTGTACTCCCGCTTTCAACCACACAACTCCATGGATATGTTTGGACCAGTCGTGCACATAGTACCACAGGAAGAAACTATTATTACTGCCTAATTTGAAGAAGTAAACCTAGCTTTTAATGTGTATGAATAACTAGGAATAATTATTACAAAAACATTTCTGTTTTCCAGTTAAGACATTTTTACTCGCTTATAAAATACTCCCATTGGGACTTGGACTTACATTTTTATTCTGTAAAAAAGCATTTTACTCCCAACTTTAAAATATAGGGCGTAAAATACTCCCACTGCAAAATTGTATCTGGTCCACTGACCCTATAAAATCAATACATCTCCTTAGTGATGGAGGGGGCCCATCCCTGGGCGCGCATACAAGATTTTCTGCCCAACCTGACAAGATATCCTGGCTACACCGCTGATCCCCATTAGAAAGATAACCCTGGCACACTTTTGTTTGACCCATCCTGACATTAGTATTTTAGATTGTCCCCAAAGAGGAATTTCTAGGTGTGTTCCAGATAAAGTCCAAAAACCTGTAGGCTTTCAACCCACTCACACCCAGTACTTCAACTTAAGTGTCACTCAATTTATCAATTCAACACACTCAAAAACATGGCCAGATCAAATCACAGCAAAGGTTTGAGCTTACCGAACAGGCAGGTCTGCCAGACTTACAGCATGATCCATAAAATACCCTGGAAAAAAGCAGAGTGCGACTGGGCTAAATAAAACAATTTACAGAGTGAACACTACGAACCCTTGCACAGATTGAGGATCGCAGCACAAACTGAGAGGGACGCACAGTATGGACTCAGGGGAACTCAACATAATGAATGAGAGGAAATGTAAGTACGAAATTAGAGGAATTCACAGATGGAAAAGAACTTGAACAATACAGAGAGACTGAGAAGGGTTCACAACAGAAACAGAGTACATTATTATTATTATTATTATTATTATTATTATTAATTGAGCAGAGATCTAGCTTCAGGAAGCAATATAGGTCTTTACAACAATAGGGCGAAGAACCTGGTGAGGGTAGCAGAGAAACAAGGGAATTGAGAGCTAATAACAGGGGAGGGTGAATGCTAACAATTTGGTAGCAGGGGATCTACAAGCAACAAGGCGAGGGAACAGTGGGCAGCAGTTCACCCAGTATCAGGTAGAGTGGGGAGTGGATGGTGTGTGGACCTAGGTGTTGGGGAGGAGCCATTCCTTGAAGAGGAGTGTCTTGAGCTCCTTCCTGAACTGCAGAAGCAGAAGGGGAGGAGGTTCCAGAGTCTTGAGGTGTAGTCACCGAAGGCCTGTCTTCTGGCCCAAATCAAACACAGACTGATACATACTCACAGCTAAGACAAGAGGAACTCACAGCATAGAGAAGGATGGAAGAGAACTTGAACAGCTAAATTTACGAGTAAGAGGAACGCACACCCTAGACTAAGAGAAAGTAACTGAGCAAATAACATTTCCAACATTAGAAGGTAAAACAGAGGGGCATTCCAAGTTAGAATGATTGGCATGTTCTAAATTTCATTAAAATGTATTAAAGAGAATGGATTATTGATAAAGACAAACATAAACTACTTCAAAACTGGCAAGCTCTAGATGTCAGAATCAAGACTGTCCCCTTCTGCGATAGCAGTTTGTTGGACTCTTGGTAGTAAGTATATGGGCCCTGTAGGGCCAGTTCTCACCAGCTATGCCCACCTCAGCTGTGCCGGCCAAATTCATATCTTCAAACCGAGTGGGATCCAGTCTATAGACCTGCGAGGAGCTGGCATCCGGGCGCATTCCACAGCCTTCCTGACAAAGAGCAAAGAAAAAGACAAATAAAGACTGAATGACTTTGGCTGCACCCAAAGCCATTTATACTGCCTTAGAACGCTTGACATCTGTCTCATGGCTTAGTGACATACACACAGTAGTGCAGCACACAAGGTCAAATCAAATGCACAAAGTAGAAGAACATAACACCTGCAAGGTTCGAACATAATCCAATAAGTCCGTCATGATCTATATAAGCACATTCACATCCACACAGAAAATATGAGTGCAATATTAATGTCAGCTGCACAGGACATTCTGTGACTAATGTGATGAATCAGAGATGAAAGCCTGGCCTGGGACCCTTCTCATGTGGCCAGGGAAAGGCAGACGCTTCCTGATGCTGACCCTGGGGGTGGTGTTCTGCGGGAGGATCATATTGGAGGGAGGGTCAGGTCAGGAGGCATGGGAAAACCCCTTTAATAACTTCCCCCAAAGACCATGCCATAGCCTACAGTAAAATTGAAAGTGAAAGGAAAAGGTGATTTGAACATTGGGGACTTCAAGTCCCACAATGCCCAAGGTACTTGGACCAAGAAGATGGATGCAGAGCCACAAGACTGCAAGTACTAATGGCCCACACCTGAATGGGACTGGGAGGTGTAAAAGAACCCCTGAGGTGCAGGCCAGCAGGAGAAGTAGTGGGAGGTGGAGTAATTGCAGTAGCTCCACATTGCAGCCGAAGTTGAAGGAAAGCTGGAGCCTCCGTTATTTGCAGATCGGATGCCGGTTCTGAGAGAGTCGCTACCTTCAAAGACCTTGTTTGCAGAGGTTGGACGGCGGGAAGCATTGTGTTTGATAGCTTAGCCCCTGAAGACCTTGAATGCTGAGGTCATGCAGGGGGAAGGGTTACATCGAAAAGCTTCCCCCACTGTCAGTTTAGCTCCGGTGGCAGGCGAGCACCAGTGTGTCCCTGGAGAGAGGAGCGCTCTTTTCCTGACCGGCATGGGTGGTGGGAGGCCAAGAAAAGCAGTTTGCCGAGCAGTGAAGCAGAGGGAGCAGAAGACCTGGAGGCAACGGAACGAGTGGACACATATGCGATACCCGGTGAGTTCACTAGCATTGTGTGACCCTGGAATGCTTTGTGATCGCCAGCTATCCAGATCTAATTGTATTGAATATCAAACTGAAACAAAGAAGCTAAAGTGGCAGAATAAGCACTTTAAGAGCAGACAAGAAAGGTATCATTATACTTCTAAAGAACAGACTACTTGCCAAAGCAAGAGAGGGCAATATTACAAAAAGCTAATAATAACTGTTACTGCCAAAGCCAAAAGAGGGCAATATCAAAGCAAGCTAATAAGAATCAACATTGCCAAAGCCAAGAGAGGGCAATTATGAAGCAAGATGATTGTGAAGCCTATTGCCAGAGTGAGAAAGAAGCAATATTTGGAACTGACCTAAACAATCATTGTCTACGGAAAAGAAGAGCAAGTGTGAGAGAAAACCAATGTCAGCACTTGGTTAATCTAAGAGTGGGAAAACAAGACTGACAGGAGACCTATACTCAAGACAGAAAGTATTCAGGAGGAGAGAGGCATAACCTACATTGCATGTGGCGATCACAAGTGTGGAACAAACAGCACCAATGTGTTTTATGTCTTCCAAGAAGAAGTAACTAAAACTGATGTTGTGGAAAATCAAAAAACTTTGGTAAGTTGTTTGAAGTAAACTTTACCACAGAAGTACTTGCAGAGTCTTTCATTAAGTCCTGGCAGGCGAGTATATGAGGGCAAGGGACTTATCAGTAGTGGTCCTGGCAGGTGAGTGGACCAGGAAGAAGTCATTTAAATACTGTGTTGTGGCAAGTATTTATGATACACCTATACAGTAAAATAAAAACAGTCCTACTAGGCCTTGTTTCATTCGGAAAGTGCAGGTGCAGTAAGAAGAAATGCGTGGGAGAGGGGAGGGGGGAAATGCTGGTCAGGGCACACAAATGGCCCATGGGTTAGGTGAGTGCCTAGGGGAGGCCAGATGGACAAGTGCCAGGGGTATACAGAGAGTGCAAGGCAAATAAGCTCTATGTGTTAAGTGTGAGGGACAGTGCAGGAAGGGCTCAATACGGTGCAGCCCCAGCCAGGCTAGTGCAGGGGAAGGGTGCCCGGAAGGGCAAGTGCAGGTTGGGGGGGTCAGGGGAGACCAGGTGCAGGGGTAGACTGGTCGAGGAGGGCCCGGTACCCTGTAAGAATCAGAAGAAACCAGACAGCCAGTCAAAAAGAGGCAGAGGGGGATATTAGCAGGGGATGGAGAGAGGGACGATGAAAAAGAAAAGCAGGTTCTTGAGAAGCTTCCAGAATTTAAGGAGATCAGGCTCAAGTCTGAGAGGGGCAGGAAGGCCCTTCCAGATTGAGGCACCTGCAGAGGAGAGTGATTTACCCCTCCCCACTCTCTGCTTGAAACAGCATCTGAACTGCAGAGAGTTGGAGCTAGAAGACAAAGGGCTCTAGCACAGAGGTACTTAGGGAGCGAGAGTTGGATGTCGCGGGGTCCCAGGCCCCAGAAAGCCTTCTAGATGATGCAGAGGGTCTTGAACTTGATCCTCACAGCAACCAGGAGCCAGTGGAGAGATGTTAGGGCTGGAGGGATGGAGTCTTTCGGCTTGAAGCCAAGGATAAGTCTTGCAGTTCTATTGCCGATTAGTTGAAGGGGGTCAAGGGAGGAATTTGGCAGATTGAGGAAGAGACTTTTGCAGTAGTCCAGCCTGGAGAGGACTAGAGCTTTGGAGACATTGCGTTTCTGGGGGAAGGCGAGGAAAGGGAGAATGCCTCTGAGGAGGTGCAGCTGAAAGTGTGCCTTCTTGACAAGGTCCGTGATGTGAGGAGAGAAAGAGAGAAGGAGAGGGAGGAGTCGTGGGAGCTGGGGTCCCAATGAGAAGAATCTCAGTCTTACTGGCATTAAGACACAGATCGTTAGCAGTGCACAATGCTTGAATAGCAGACAGACAGGAAGGAATGAGAGAGGTATAAGAGGAGGCAGTGGTGGGAAGCTTGAAGGAGAGCTGTGTGCCATCCGCATAACACTGGAAGTTTGGAGAGAGGGCGAACTGTGAACTGTTGTGGAATCATCCGACAAATCATTACTGCTGATGCAAGTATTTTGTGAACTGTTGTGGAATCATCCGACAAATCATTACTGCTGATGCAAGTATTTTGTGAACTGTTGTGGAATCATCCTGACAATTGCATGTTTGTTGATACAGACGAACTGTGGAAGTATTCTTGTTTTCTAAAAAGAAGTTGGGTTGAACTCTGCGCTACAAGTGGAGAGATAAAGACTTGCTGAATATTTTGAACTATTGGTCAAAAGTCCAAGAGAAAGACTTTTTGAAGCAAGAGGGACTTTTATAATTGGAACTTTATTGCAAGACTGAACTTTTCTTATTTTGAACTGTTGATTGAAAATCCTCTTTGAATTTGGGGAAAGGCATCTCAGCCAGGTTACAAGGAGAAACAGTTATCAGGTTTACATTGAACATAACTGTTATTTCTGTTATTTATGAATTGCCATACATCAGCTTGTTACATTTGTTGTATGTATAAGTGTGAGGGACAGATTCCTTGTGTTAGAGTGTCTCCTTTAGTTTATTTTGATAGGCAGGGAACTCCTTGTTAGGGTAGGTATAGTGAGGCATTTGTCAAACCCTTTTGAGTTAATAAAGTGGCATTTTATAAAAAAAAAACCTCTACCAAGTTGTCCGTCTCACATTTCTGACACCTCACACAGAGGGCTAGCTCAGAACACAAAAAATTCTGTAGCATCCAAAGAGACCTCTAGGGACCCAAACTGGCTCTAGAATTCACGCTCTTACATGAAACAGAGAGAATAAGTAAATCCATGTGTTTAATCCAAATTAAATCACAATTTATAAAGTTGTGTCCTGGGGAATCTCAGATTTACACTGGCCATGTTATACAGTATTAAGATGGATTCCTAGATTCTGGCCTGGTGTACAGATTTTAGGAGGCCACCCTAGTTATAGTGAACAGGGAACTCTGCGAGGTTGCTAAAACCCAATCAAGGTAAACATGGATAGCAGTCAAGGCTATTCTCTGGATAGTGTGAGTTGGGTGAAGGGTCCACAACGAGTCCACACAGTGAAGCACACCATTCCATTTAGACCGGAATGTATAAAAACACAAATATTTATTGTAGGCCTTTACACACACTAAATAATTAAACTAGCAGGTGATATAATTGCACAATACTCAATAATAAACATATATACATTCACCATACATTCTAAACATGCATTCAAATGACTGAATCAACATATGAGGTAAGTAAATGAATGCAGTCAAGATGGAGCTAAGTCACAAGTGAAAATCCCTAACTTCAGTAGTCAAAGCCCTAAAAAGAATGGGGCCTTGTGCCCAAATGTCACAGGAGCTACAATGGTTCTCCCCAGAATGTAGTTCTCTGTGGGTAAGTGAAAGCTTTACTATTGTTGGTGATTGTTTAAAAGAAGATTGTCAACAAGGTTACTAGGTAAGTATAAATTTTGTTCTTACTGTTCAGATGATACAACACAGGTTCAATGACCAAAAGGCAGTGAAAAGCAACATCAGGATACAAAGGGACTGGTTCCCAATGTTATCCTATGGAGGACATGGAGAGACAAATGCTTTGCGTTCCCTTAGCCACCCGACTCCGATTTTCCTAGGTGACTTTCTGAGTCGACTGAGGGTCGCTGGAGGTTGCATTGTTTGCTGTTGGTACCAGTGAGAGGTGCCCAGGAGCCGCGAGTGCAAGGATTCTTCTTGTCAAGTCCAGATGCAAGACACTCGTCACATGATTGGGGAAGGTGTGCTCCAGTGGCAGCCACAGCACAGAGACGATGGCAGGCGTCTTTACGGTTGTGGTTGAAGAAGCTTCTCTAGGGCAGGATCCTTTGAGGCTAGGAAGCTGAAATTCACAGGGAAGGCAACTTGTACTATAAGCTGGTGCGCTGGAAAAAAATGAACATTCACGATCCCCGTGGATTGATGAACCCTTTATTAGTAAGGCCATGGCAGACACACAACGGACGGCAACACAAGTCTTCAGTGCATGTAAAACACCTCGCTCTGCTGGCCTGGTCTCTTATACCCACATAAATACATGAGTTTCAACAGCAGGGAGTTGGTCCCAACCTGGCAAGGTTACACCTTGCAACATGATTGCTGACAGAGAATAAAACCCTTTACAGCCTTTAATGCCAGTTGCAGTCTGATGTACTCGTTAGTGCCATCAGTTCGGACAGCATATCGAAATACATTTTTCCAAGGTGAATATACTCCCTAAATCTTCGCGACCGTGCTGCGGCACTGAGAGTCCTTGTAATATGACTTCCGCCAGGTAAAGCCATCTTTCAGCAGGAAAGCAAGAGCATAGACCACACTTAGCTTTGCCAAAAAGGATCCACATCAGAAGCGTGAACAGTGAAGGCGAGCAGTCATTAGGGATAGGCAAAGTGCTTTCCTAACTATGTCCTGCGTAGAGCAATCTACCATATCGCCTTATGCTGGCTGGAGATAGTGGTTTAGACATGGTGACTGGCAACAGAATATAATGATGCACAGTAACATTATGAAAGGGTGGTACATAAATGAGTATACCTGGTTACTTATTTTCCTCCACAGTCCCCTCCTAAGAGACCTTCAATCAAGTCTCATTATACACACTTCTAATAGAGCGCACCTCAGATCCGGACATATCATAGCAAATTGTCTGCTCAGTAACTTGACAAGACATTTCTTGGGCAGTTTGGCAAACATCCACACACAAACTGATTGCACATTGACAGGGGCATTTACAGACCATTGACAGACAGGACAAACCTAAGATTACAAAAACAGCTATAAGCAGGATCTGACCAATGGGCGGGCCTTATGGCCCTAACCCTACAATCGAGGGCCTAAATGACCAGGAGGTGTCAGTACTACTGTGTAGAAGCGATATGGTATGTCGAATGTGGGTAACAATGCCAGTGACATTGCTGGAGTAATTTGGTATAAAAGTGCAGCACTCACCTTTTAGGACTGCACAGACGTCCCTTTTGAGGCTAGAATGATATCCAGAGCCATATGGTTCTGGATCACCATAGTTTTGATGGCCAACTGTTCATGGAACAACAGGGATAAAGAGGTGGCCGTAGCCCTGGCAATGTCCTCAACTAGCCAAGACAATTGAGTCAGTCTGTCTCATTTTGGTATCAGATATCCTACTTCTGCAACAAAGGTTTCCCAATCAGTGATCCACCTGGGCGGGTTTGAGCGGGAAAAGTGGGGGCTGTGCCGCACTGCTGGCAGAATATATCCCATGTAACAACCCCCTCTCCAATTGATAGGCAACCATATATAAGCTTTGTCCCCACAGATGAAAAAATGTATGTACCCTAATAGGGATAATGAAAATCAGCAGTGAAAGGCAAAAGTACCATTATTAATCACTACACTAGCGTTAGTGGACATGTAATATTGCCATTTACTAATTCCCACGTATAGGGACCCTTAGTTGGTATAGCATAGGAGACTAGTTGCCGCAGAGGACGGGTGAAGAGCGGCTGGTTTGACCTGCACCTGGTCTGGGGTGTGGAAATGGTGGGGCCCAGTGAAGCCCATGTGACAGGGAGCATCCCGACAGGCTCCAGGGCCTACAGACTAGGTCACCAACTTGAGATCCAGACAGATGTCTCCCCACTGGAAAGGAATGGGTAGAAACTGGGAAGACAGATTGTGGGGCAGGTGGGCACACACCCAGCAATCAGTCAGGTTGAAAATGCATCAAACAGGTGGTCGTACTGTGAGCCAAGGGGTGTGCAGCGGGGCCCTTACTTTCATGGCATGTGGTGCATAAATAGTGAGACACAAGTACACGAGAAAATCATAAGTCTCATTATCACTCCAGTAGCAGAAATATAGCCAGACATGGTACCCTCTGTGAGGCTCACCTTGCACTTCGCCGGTTCAGAGGTTCTATGTGACTTTCCCAGGGTAATAGTTTGTGGTGTATGGGCAATGTTCACCTCAGTTGTTCAGAAGCAGTGGGATGCAGGTTGCAGGTGGGAAAGCTTGAAAACAGGCCGTTCTTTCATCCGAGATATCGGACTTCCTAGACTGACCACTGAATATGGAGCAAAGTTCCAGTTCCAAAGTTTAACTGTTCCAAAGTTCCATGCTCCTACTACCGGTATATGCACAACAACTGCAAATACCAGAGCCAGACGAATACAAGGGTCATGTTCACAAAAAGAAAAATCAACAAGTGATAGCAGCCAGGGTAAACACTCAGATGCCGGGGACACAGCAGCAGTGGCATCTACTCTTGGTTCGAGGACTGCCTCGGTCGGTGGATTCATCGTTGATGACAGGTTAGATTCAATGGCGAGTAACTAAACCAGTCTCCACTTTGTTCAAAACTCTTGTACCTCTGATATTCTTCCGCAGGATTGCAGGGCGTACCTCAGGCTGGTTTTGTTGTGAGATTCAGTGGTGTCAGACTCCGCACATGACGAGCCAAAAGGGGAACTTAAAATCGAAGTAGTTCCCTCAGGTGCAGTGACCTACTGCTGAGGGTGCTCTAGCAATAGCTCACGCAGGGCTCTCACAGTGGTGAAAAGACTCAAAAGCTGTGGGTTCCGTCTCAGCACATGAACGTATTGGCTGATTGAGTCCTTGCTCTCTGATATAGGGGTTTCTGTTCCAGGAACACTCAGGGCTGCAGGCGTCACAGAGGGTGGTGTCGGTGGTCTCTGTAGATCTGGTGGAAGTCCAAGGAAGACCAGTGGAGTTGGTGGTGATGTCATCGGTTGGAGCACATACCTTGCGGCAGTGCAACACATGAATCCGCGCTGGGATCCTGTCACATTTACCAGCAGAGTTTATATATTTATTTTATTTATTTGGATTTGTAAAGCGCACTAACAGCCCAAAGGCATTGAGGTGCTGTTGCATGAAATCGTCTTAGTTACATTCAGGTTATTTGCTCATGGTTACATTAAGCTTGCAGACAAAACAATCCTAATAGATAATATTGAAGTTACCGTAAGAGCAAATACATAGATGGTTACAACTTTTAGAATATTGTTCAGATACATTACGACTTATATGAAAGCAAGGAAGGAACGTTATGTCTACCTAGGTAGATGGCCCCTGAGAGCTTGTTTAGTTAAACAGCATCGTTTATAGTGCTTTCCTGAAGGCTACATGAGACACAATACCCCTCATGTCAGGTGGCAGTGAGTTCCAGTGCATTGCTGCCAGGACTGGGAAACTAGACCCACCAGCCGGCATTCTCTGTGTTTTGAGAATGGAGATCCTGTTAGTGTAAGCAGACCTTGAGGGTCTGGCTGAAGTGGGCTTGACAATTCTTTCAGCAAGTTATAACGGTGCCAGGTTATGGACGCATTTGTGTGTCAAAGCAAGGGTTTTAAAGATGATCCTTTCTTTAATGGGGAGCCAATGCACCTACTTCCTGACTTCAGAGCTATGTTCTCTCTTGGATATGCCAGTGGCAGCCCTCAAGGCATTATTCTGTACAGTTTGGAGCTTGGTAATGTTTTTTGCAGAAGTCCAACAAAGAGGATATTGCGGTTATCCAGGCGAGATCCGATAATTGCTCTTGCAATCATGAGACAGTTCTGTTCCGACAGAAGGGGTCTGGCTGCATTGAGCAGTTTAGAGTGGTAGGCTGAGGATGAGTTTTTAATGAGCAATACCTGGAATGGGCCACGCCACACTGGCTGAAGTGCAGACTTCTGCTGATGGATCTTCACCAGGACCAGTGTCCTGGCTGCACAGGGTGGCACGGACCCATGGTTGGTTCACTGACCTGTGCGTGGAGAGATTGAACAATTTTAATCAATGTGTGCCAGTACAGAATTAATGTGTCATCCTCTAACGCTAAGCTCTGGACTCTGAGAACTGTAGGTGGGCAGTTCCCATTCGCACTCTGTGTCCTGTGAAGAATTCGTATGTGGACAATCTGTGTTTACGCTGTGGGGTATCTCCCATGGCTAACAAAAGTGGAGGTAGAACATGGGCCCATTATAGCACGGTTTCCTTACACACCTTAGACCCTCAATTTGGAGTCGCCTTTGCAGCCTTCTACGTGCGCACTTGAACTTAAGTGGTAAGCACAATGGAACTATTGTACTATTATTAGTGCCTTATAGACTTCCCTAATAACCTGGGCAGTGAAATGCGTACCTCAGTCGCGGTCTATACTGTGGTAGAGACCAAACCGAGGTATAAACTCAGCAAGCAGTTTTCTTGGCCACTGTGACTGCATCAGCCTTCTTAAACGGGTAGGCCTCCAACTACTCTGAAAACGCATTGACCAAAACCAGACAAGAGATAAAGTCATACATGCAGAAAGCTGCATGAAGTCTATTTGCATGTGTGAAAACGATTTTCAGGCACGACTCTCCCAATATTATAAGACAGACATCTAATACAGTTTTCTCAATAAGGTTGCACCATAGAGGCTAGACCTGGGGCTCACCAATCTCTCTGGAGTAACGTGATCAAGGTGTTTTTACCTGAAGGAGCCAAGCCGTGAGCTTTGCGGACCAAATAGGGGAGTAGCACCTTGGGCGCCAGCAGGCAGTCGTCTTGGGAGCGCCACAGGGAGTCTATTCCCAGGCTATACCTACGCTGCACCCAGGTCCCTTTCTCAGTGTTTGGAGCTTGATCTTGAAGAATCGCCAGGCTAGTAAAGCGCAAAATGGGTGACTGTGGAACTGCAATACAAACAAGACTTTCATGGCCGGTGAGTGAGCTGCACTGTCAGCTAAAAAATTTCCTAGGGCAGTAAAGGACTGTGAGGGTTTGTGCCCTGTACATTTGACTATAGCTATGAATGCAGGGAGTAACAATGGGCCCAATAGGGCTACAACATATTCCCCCATTTTGGGTTTAGGTGCCGTTTTGGGTGGGGGGGGGGACTCAGGATCCAAAGGTATTGTGCCAGAAACTGCATGCCATGACATTGTGGGGTTGGGTTAACATGTCACGATTCATGGGAAGTAAGGACTACGCAAATCACATAAGCATTCCTTTTCGGCCCTGCAACGCTGGCGGTTCTCATGGCACCTACATAGACGTTGTGAGCTAACACGACGTAAAGTCACGTTTCCATGCACGCCTGATAAAAATCAGGTTGCCTTGATTAGCCAACGTGAGGCGCAACGGAAACACGTCCGTCTTCCGTTTTTCCCATAAAACACTACAGTATTCGAATGCTGACACTTCTGATCCATTTCAGTGCTGCAGAGAATTCTGCATTGTGCTTTACAGTTCCCTTGCCGATTCCCGTTTTTGCCCTGGATTAATCATTTTTTTGACTGCTTTTGGACATCGGTTGGTACAGCTTTCTGCTCTACACAGTAAATTCCCTTGCTTCGTTCCAGGACAGGCATTCAGCTTAGAGGGAGGATCAGATTCTGGAGAATCAAGTTGAAAAATCAACTATCATCTGTGTACGTATAAAAAACGTATGCCATGAGTCTCAATGAGATCAGCCAGGAGACGCAGATAGAGATTGAAAAGAAGCGGGCGAAAGAGCAGACCCTTGAGGAACCCCACAAGAAATAGGTACTGGGCCTGAGTGAAAAGGAAAAAGACACCGTTTGTGTATGATCCATAAGGAAAGAAGAAAACCAAGAAAGAGCAGAACCCAAAATACCTGATGCCTCTAGACAGCGGTGAAGAATAGAGTGATGATCAGTATCAAAGGCTGCAAAGCGGTTCAGGAGACTCAACACTCTGGCCTTGCTGCAGTCCAAAATAGAATTCATAACTGACTCTGTGTCCATTAAGGGTCTAAAACCTGATTAAAAAGGATGAAGAAGATGATTAGATGTGTGAAAACAAGAATATTGCGGTATAACAATGGTTTCCATAAGTATAGGAAGAAGAGATATAGGCCTGTAGTTGGCCGGAGAAGAGGAATGAAGTGGGGCTTTTGGAAAAGCAGAGTATCCAGTGCATGTTTCAGTGCGACTGGAGTCACATCGTGAGTAAAAGAATAGTGAAGAGCAACAGTGAACAAAGGGATAGTTTCCAGGGAAAGAGACTGATTAAAATGAAGAGTAATTGGGTCAAGAGGCTATGAGAATGAGATCTTACGGAGAGCTGAAGCAACCATCTCATTTGTAATGGGTTCAAACTTAAAAACCTCCAGGGTATCAATGGAGATAAGAATCCCAGATGGCTGAATAGGGACTGATGGACCAGAGTCAATAGAGGCGATGGAGTGATGAATCTTTTCGATCTTCTCGACAAAAAAGGAACTAATAGTGTCACTCAGAGATTGCGAGCAAGAAAGCTCAACCACTGGGGATGGGGAGAAGTAAGTTTGTTCAAAACTTTAAAATGTTTTCGAGAGGAACAGAATGCTGATGTGATGTGGTTATCATGAGATTTAGCTAGTTTAACACCTGCTTGGTAACATATCAAAGTCTGTTTATAGTCCCGTTTAGCTTCCATGTCATATTTGTTGCACCATTTACGTTCCGTATGTCGACAAGCTTGTTTGAGTAGTCTCCGCTCAGGAGTATACCAGAGGGTGGAAGGGTTAGCACAACAGAGCCCGGTTCTAACCCGAGCGATAGAATTGGCAACAACTGGCATTGCAGTTAATAAGGAAGTAGAATGATCCAAATGATCTTTATCCATTAAGCCATGCATATAGGATATTAGCTGATAAGCCGCCAGAGAAGGAGGTACTTTATTCCAATGTCGCCGAGGGTGGCAAACCCTAAATATAGAATCATGAGGCGAGGGAAGTGAAATAGTGAATGGAAGAAGAAATTGATCAGACCAAGTGACAGACACGGTACTGTAGGTGGTTGTCATAGATTTGGCTGACAAAATCAGGTCAAGAGTATTTCCGATACAATGGGTAGGAACATGATTGCATAGGTAGAGGTGCAAACCGGACAATGGGCCTTCCGATCTGTTTTGGCAAGCCTTAATAGTTCATGGCCCGGAGCACAGACAGAGCACAGACGGAGCACAGACAGGTAAAGCTGGGCTTGCCTTTACGGAAACCGCGGCGTGCGTGCATTGAGCACCCGCTGCACAGATGCCAGGCTGGCACATAAGTGCAGGAGACCACGTGGGGCGGCAAACAGAGATGAACAATAGAAACAAAGAAAATGCTTCAGGCAAAGTGAAGTGCTGCTTAGTACAGTTAAAATAAGTAGTTAAATAAAATAGGGATGAAATAGTCCTAGATTTCTAAAATATAATTTAACAAGTGACAAGAGTTTCTAACATCGGAATTTTGCTTAAAATAATTTTGGCAAACTAAAGAAACATCCACCACAACTATTTGTGAGCAAGCTCACCTGTAGGGGTCACATTGGCAGCAGCAATAAGCAGTTTCTCATACCTTGTGAGGTGGGAGTTTGATAAGTATTGTGTTTTTCCATTCAACAATAATGATAATACGGCCTGGGGGACAGAAATAGTATCAGGATATCCTTGGACCAGGGAATCGTTTTGTTTTTTTCAATCAATAGGGCAATACATTTCACATCTGAACATAAGAAGTTCATAGTCCAAGTCCAACGTTTGCAAACATAGTTGCTCCTCTGGGGAAAAACATTATTACAGACATATACATGACTCCTAAAATCTGGAGCAATTTGGTGAATAACAATTTACAATCCGTTCAATCACTTTGCACCCCTTTTCCTTCAACTCTTGACAGAGGCCACAACATGCATCCTATGCTCACACATGACCACTCCGATTCTTAATACCCAAAACAACAGGCATCATCACCACAGCATCACTTCGAATTACTGTAACCGTTGTCATGTGCTTGACAACCATTGGAGGTAGCTCCAATGCATCTAATTAACAGCACAGGAGTGAATATTACAGGAGCACCTTTCCTTACTCTCTAAATAGCACTGTCCTGGTTCTGCTGGCCATTGCCTTCCCAATTATTTTTTTATTCTGTCCACCCACAAAACATGAAAAGTATTTAGCCACGGAACTTTGCAGCACATTGGTAACCTTCAAAGTACATAATAGCATCTTAGGCCTCACGCTCCTGCCAAACCATTGCTCCACTGGAACAATGGAATCTGCTGCTATACTCCACTACAAAACCAACAGCCCAACCCCATGGTCCTTGATGCACTTTCTTTCCTGTAGTGCCGAGTGAAGTGTCCCCTTGAGAGTTCCTTCAGAGGCACACTCCGCTTCACTCCAGTGGCGTACAGCCGACACGTACCACATACCACTCTAGATGTGTCTTGAAGGCATCACACAGCTCCACCCCTTCCAACGTCATCATTTGGGATCTGAACACAGAGCTAAATAGTGCTCCACAGCCTGCTGCATTGTCCTGCATCCACACATGGCATTTGGTACAATCTCAATGTCACACGCTATCCACACAGGGAAAACAGTTGCCAACTGGATGGGGCCGCACTGGCACCCAACTCTAGAAGTTCCTCTGGTACCTTAGACATACAGTGTCTCCTTATAAAGTGGGCAGAAAATACCAACAGTCCCATTGAACATCGAAATGCATAGAGGCAAGGCACTCCAGTATTCTGCACTCCAGTTCATGCCAGGACAGTAAGTTTAGCATTATTTGTACACCTTGTAGTTACCTCAACAAGCAATTCCGATTGTGCCCACTAATCAGTCACCATCAAGATAATTGCTGTAGAATTATTGGTCATTTGCAGCAGTTACAGCCCAACACTGGATCTTTCCTGGGAGGTTGGCTAACCAATATTTTTTTTTATTGTTTAAAGCACAGGCCTAACTCGAGAGCAGCACAGTGCTGTACAGAGTGTGGGTAGCCCACATTTGAGCTGCCATCTTTTAACAGTAGCACAGTACTATGAGGTCTGTACCTCAGTATTTGCGTCCATTGGAATTAGTCCTTGGTCAGGTGTTGTTGAAAGAGACATGTTTTGAGAGATATGCAAAATTGAAGAATTGTGGCAGCCTTTCAAGCCGACACTGGGATCAAATTCCAGAGGGTGGGTGCATGACAAGAGAAGGATTGTTTGCATGTCCTCTCTTTGCTGACGAGTTGTGATTCAAGCCGGTTGGTCGATTTGCTGTGCGAGGAGCGTGTGCCATCAAATATGTGGAGCTTAGCCGCCAGGTACGCTGGTGTGCTACTCGTGACTGCTTTGTAGATGATACATGCAGTCTTGAACAGTATCCTGGCTTGGAGTAGAAGCCAATGTAGCTTGCATAGGATGGGGGTAATTTGGTCAAATTTCCGTGCTCCTGTAAAAAGGCGTTTTGTTTATGGGGGCAGTGGACATCTTTAGGCTTTCCCCCAGCACAGTGTAGGTCCTTCTACAGTAGAGAAGTATTCAGCAGGTTCAACTTCTTGCCATTGTTGCAAGGTGGCTTTGTCCACAGATGACCAGGAGTCACGGGGGAAAAGGGTAGGCTACATTATTAGTTACAGAATCAGGAAAGATAAGCCCAAAGTTTAGATGACACTGAACACAGACACAATTGGAAACATCCACTGGCCACACTCTCTCCAACTGTCATCGAAGAAGAATGCAGCAGGCAACACTCACACCACATTCTACTCTCAGAACACTCATGACATTACATTCATCCAGAGCAGGCAAGGCAGGAAAAAAGCACATCACAACATCATGTTTTGGTGCAGGATTTAGATTTTGGTTGGTCGCGGTGCTTAGGAATCTTTTCCAGACCCCTTCCAGCTGAACACCCAAATGAAGAAGAGATGCAGACTTTTGCGATGCAAGCGACCTCATGACACACCTAGGATGCAAAGAAGACGGACTGCAATGGGAGTTTCTATGGTCCAGTGGAGACAATCTTGCATGGACAAACAAAGGAGCAGGTCCTGCATGGCTTCTGTTGATGCCAGAAGGCTGAAAATGCAGGTGATGGCGTCTTGTTGTACACTTCCAAGTTCCATGGATGCACTTGGAACGGCGATGACTGCAGCGAGGAAGCTGGTCAGTGCATTGGTTGGTCAAGGGACACATTTCCGAATGCTCAAAAGGTGTTGAGACTAGATGGTCCCACCTGTCCAACTGCCGAAGCACCGACAAGGGTCTTCTTGAGATCAAGCAGGCAGAGGAGCAAGGCTTCACAGGAATATTGCTGCAGTTGGTGGTCGTCAGCTGCAGGGGTTGTGCTCGGGTGGTTAATGGGCTGCTCTTCTTCATAGAGGACTTGTCTCCAATGGTGATCTGAAAAATGGCTTCTGGAATCCTACTTTTATCCAATATCTGGACTGAAAGGTTTCCCAGGCCCACCAATGGTAAGGATCTGCACCAGCAACGCATCTGCCCTACAACAGATCTTCAGACACCTGCATGTATACTGGGACTGGGCAGTGCCAGGCACCATATCCAGGCTCACACACAAACAGACCCACTGCCACGAAAAGCAACAGCTTTCCCTGGGAAAGGGCATTCGATACATGACATTTCCTGGCTCTCAGACGGCCAAAGAAAAATACATCCAAAGGATGAGCAAAATCCTTGTGGAACAGTCATTTTAGGGTGCCAGAAAACTTTAGTAGCTCTTTGCAGTAAATACAAAAGTAATCAAACACAGTACAAAAATATTGGTTGGCACCCGCTCATCTTAGACACATAGGAAAAGTGACCAAAAAGCCATTACAGAAAATGTTTTAAGCATACAAAGGTGATGTGTGCAATTGTAACAATACAAGAAATTCCCAAATAGAGGGGGCTCATTCAGAGTTTGCCGGTAAAAAGGGCATAAATACTGGTCTGGCAGTGTTACTGTTACCGGTGCAATTACCGCCATATTACGAATCAGTGGGTGCACACACACTCCCTCGCCATAAACGGTAATACCCGCTGCCGGTATTACCAGCATCAACGGCCATCGTCCAGTAATACTGGTAAAACAATGCGGTAAAATCTGTTAAGGATTTCAATCAGGCAATACACCCTGGTCTCAGTCTAGTATGCAGTGCGCAAATTAAATACTTATTTTATTGTGTTTATAGGTTCAGTATTCTGAGTGATATACCACTCATATCACACCCCTTCTCAAAGTACCCCCAGGCCACAATGGACCAGGAATCAGGCTGGTTGGTAAAGGTAATATTTATGTATTTATTTAAAATTCAAATCAAACATATGTTTAAATATTTGGGGCAGCAATCACCAAGGTGGTGACAATACAAATAAAAAGGTATGTAATGCCGTTGAATTTACTTTTAGCAACACAGACTATAAAACATCAGCGAAAAGAACACCTTTGGCTTGTTTAGAATGATAGCACTTAAGTTAGGATTTCCCCCTGCACATTTCTCAACTCACAAATAAGCAATTCTACACAGAAGTAAGCAGCAGGTATTCAGGAATAAAGAATAATCACAGGATTTGAATACAACCTTCCCTCCACAAACAGGAGAGAAAAGCGGTTCGGAAATCTTACACTTTTAAAATGACATTCGAAAATGACTTAGAAAAACAATGAAAAGTTGCAAAAGTCCTTAAATCAATATAAGTTCCTATGGGAGCCACATTGAAAAGATGCTAACAATCATAAGCTATAGTATGAGCAACAGCAAACACTTTGAATCTTAATGGAAGTTTGGGAATAATTGAAAATCACACATGTAAAACTTTGCAGAAATGCAAATTCTCGCCTAAAATTCACTAAACGTTTTTTTAAGAAAAACAGGTAAAATATACTGTTTTGGGAGGCTTTGAGGGTAAAAGCACATGACAGGAACTGAGACACTTTGCAGCTCGGGCCGCAATTGGTGCAGCATGGTGGCCCGCAAGGAGAACATGGGTGGTTCTGAACTCTCTTTGTAACTTCCTTTCACTATAACACCTCTCTTGCAGGGAAGACTGGGACAGATTAGCTAGGGACAGAAACCCAATCAGAAAAAGAGAATGGGAAGAGAGGCGACAGGAAGCAGGAAGTTGTGGGTTCTTCAGGGGAGGTTAGAGGAGAAGGAGATAACAGACCAAGAGACCAGTAGGAGGATGGGTGGTGGGTTGGAGCATGGAGGCAGTTTGTGGAAAGGGCGAGGTAGTGGTTGGTGAGACAAAGTGGTACTGAGTGGTGAGTGTGCGAGCAAGTTTAGTGAGTGACAGTGTTAGGAGGAGTGTAGGGAGTGAGTGGAAAGTGGGTGCGAGAGTGAAATAGGTGTGACTGGGATGAAGCGGAGAGGAGTGTGAGTAGCAGTGCAGATGAGGGAGTTAGAACATCAAAGGGTGGTATTAGGAGAGAACGATACAGAGGAGGAAACCATAGGAAGCATAAGGTAAGAAGTTGGTTGGGACTGGACAAAGAAGATTAGTGAGAGGTGACCGAGAGAGAGAGAGAGAGAGAGAGAGAGAGAGAGAGAAGCAGTGATAGGAAGTCTGAGTCGGGCAGCGTGTCTAAAAGGCACAACCCAGAATCCTTTTGAGTCACATACCCACACTGATAGTGTAAGGCCAGTTTAGGAAGTGCCTGCAGGAACGTAGGTAGATTTGTCGTCAACAACAGATATTCAGAGATTAGACGGCAGTGGATAACAATTTCGATTTCGATATACCAACTTGGGGCCAAGGATGCCTTGGCTAGGGTGGAAATGATAGATTTAGACGAGGCATGTTTCTGCCATGTACTGACCACAGATTGCAAGCATTCATCATGACTGGTACATTTAACAATATTTCACCCAACACTAGTCGAGAGATGTTAATAAATGGCATGGTGAAGCAATTACTATAGATGCAGCTTTGTCTGATTTTGTATTTCCTAATAAGCAAAAGGGGAGACGAAAAGAAAAAGATACATGTTTTTAATTTGAAGTTTTTTTACAGGCAGATATGGACATTTTTGGTGCACACTTCATCTCAATCCGTACACTGTATTTTACTTTTTGTATCAAAAAGGCATGTGCACAATAATGTTTCATAGAGTGTTTGTCATGTGCTAGTATTAAAATAATGTCATAGTCAAATCCTCTTGGTACTACCAATAGAGGCTCTTTGACATGGTGTACCTGTTAATGTGAGTCATTTGTGAAAAGAGCAGCTAGTGCCCCGCAATATGTAAATGTATTTCTTTTGGAAGTGCCATGATAGAGGGTGCATTCGATTTTCACTCATCTGGAATACACACTGCCCTCAGCATGGAAACCAAAAGGTGCACGCCACTTTGGATTGGATGGTAATGTGGATTGGATGTCCTCAGGCTGGGGAATGTGGCAGGGCATATAGCCAGACCGGCTGTCCTCAGAATGGGTAAGAGGTTGAAGCAAACAACTCACACTCCCCAGCCCTGTGGAGGGAGAGCTATCAAGACTCAGTGTCTTCAAGGCTAGAGGAGGGCATATACAAAAATGCCCTAAACTGAGGCATCAAATGAGAAAATGGTAAATGTCAACATTCACTGCTCAGTGTTAGAAGACTTCTGGCAAGCGCTACATATCCCATCTGCCACATATAAGAAAGCAGCCCTCTCATTAAAAATGCCTCTGCCTTTAGCATCAATAGAGGAGCGAATGGCAATAGTTACTGGACAATTGACAGAGCTGCACATGCAATGGAAATATTCACTGTGCTTACAATGAAGACTGCGGGCCTGATTCACAGAGCGTTTTCCAATGAGATTGTGCCATTATAAAACGCTTCTGGAAATGAGGCCATGGGTGGGTATTAAAAGGCTCCTTTTATTCAGCAGGGAGGCTGGGGGCCTGGCTGCTTTGACAATCCTCAGGTATCTGTATGTCACACGTAAAGAATGAGCTTTTGGGAACTGGACAGACCTCAGAATACTTACAAACACAGCTCCCCTCAGCATGTCAGGCACCGTCATTGGAATAAACCCCTAGGGTAGAAAGTGAACAAAAGAAAAGGATTATGTTTCAAGAAAGAGATGCGACAAAACCTACCTTCCTGCTCCCACGTATTGGGATCCCTTAACAGTTTAACATGCCTGCCAGAGGCAACCCTTTCTGGAAACTCATTAGCACTTGGTGGTGGGAGGGGGGATCAGAGGTGGACTTTCACATAACTGAGGAGGAAAGCTAAGTCCCGTCATGTGTATAATGCCTTTCTATGACCGAATAATACACTTTCTTGTTTCCATTTCCTAGGATTTGCTCTGCCTGGGGCGAGGGTTTGTTTGGGAGGTGGAGGGCTAGGATCTGACACTGACTGTTCGATGCTAGTATGCCATTTCATTGCTTTATTTCTGGTGTCATGCTTCTGTTTACCTTGCCTTGTTGTGGCTTATTCTTCTTTAATAAAAAAGATTAAAAGCTATATAAAAAATAAAGATGTGTTAGCTATGTACAACAATATTATTGCCTGACAATAATATACACCTTCATCAATGAAGCCATATGTCGAATGGCGGGTATGGTACTGGATAGTGGCATTTTAGCAATGTCAGGTTTGAGAATGCCCCGGAAAACTGGGAGCGGTAGTGTATCGTCCTTGGGTTGGAGAGTCCAGTCTTCTCTTGAATAGTCTCTCTGGAATAGATGGTCCTTTCTCCACTTGACAAGTACATTTTGTCTTTCACGAGTTCAGTAGCCCCACAGTTCCTTAGTTATGCGATAAACTCTTCTCTCAACTAAGTTGTTTATACCTTCCTAGATATGCACAGTCTTCTCATTGACTGTTGATTTGATTATCTATTTTTCTATGCGATTTCCTATTTTAGGTAATCTCATTTTCTATTAGATAAGGAGTTCAAACGCTGATACTGCTGGTTCTGTCTTTCATGTGTTAGAGGATTTATGTCCCTTGTCCAATTTGGTCCAATTCGTCTTGGTTGATGTGGTTTAGTATTTTATAGATATGTTAGTCTCCCTTTACCAGGTTAGATGATCACATTATTCCTCATTTATGTAGACTCAACTTCTCTAATTTAAAATAACTTTGTGTTACCGGACTAAGGTGGTGACCTTTCTTTCCCTGACTTGGCTGCTGGCCTCACCTTTCATGGCTTTAATGATCCAATTGTAGCAGAGTTAATTAACCTACCATTACTTGCACAGTTTCACAGTCCCATTGCTACTGGATTTGTGGACCAAGTCACCACGAGTTACATGGTCTTACCTTCTCTGTGTAATATGAGTCAAGTGATATTATCTTCCATTGACCAGTGGAGAATATAAGAGGGTGGCATTACTTGCTTCAGGTGGTGGCACAGCACCACGTCTTGAGTGAGACAGTGGGTTCAGAAGGCCATAGATATCACCAATCTTGCTCGACTAGAAGGAGAAGAAGGGTTTCATGTAGCAATTAATGGTACACAATGCATGTGTCTGAGGGCCTGATCTTCCTTGGATGATTGCTTGATGATTCCTTGGCAGGATTATTATGCTATCCTAGGATTGTTGTGCCATGCTATGCTATGTTGTGCTATGGTATGCTACAATAGGCTCTAGCATACATTTAGGCATCAGATCCTCCATTTTGCCTTTGCCTCCCTGTGTTTCCCTCTGCACTCCTCTCAGCGGACATGCCCAAACCCCTCCTGGTGCAGCTTAGACCAAGACCCTGTAACAAGGCAAAGGGACATCTCAGACCTTCTCTTCCAATTGCTCTCTACAAGAATAGCATCAGCACCATATATGGTAGATAACAGTAGGATTTCTGCGAATACCGCTTATCCATATTGCAACACAATGTACCCGCACAGCTTTGTCACAAGTAAGATGATGACAGCTATTGCCAAATGTCTGCAAATGTCATGCCAAGTTACACCCCCATTGTGCAAATGCTATAATATATTGGTGATTGCATAGGATATGCTATATGACCTGCGCTTTAAGGGCTTTCCCGGGAGAGCTCTGTGTGCTGACTGCATGGACACTTGTCCTTCTGTATTTGCCTGCATATCAGCCGATTACTCTGTATACTGTCTATTTTCTATCTAATACAAACAGCTTGGTGTACCATCCATCTGTGTCTAATCTCCTTATTTGTTGCAAGCTGAGGCTGATGCCGAAGGAGCCCTTGGCAAGGGGCCCGATCTTGGCTACCACAAACCTTTTCCCCTCTGGCTGATCGGTAAATACAACCTTCCTTCTGCTTACTTTTGTCTCTTTGTTTTCTTGGCATTGCACTAGATTGTGACTAAACGTTGATTTGCCATGTCATGTATGAGCTGCCTCTGAATCTACACCCTCTGGTATATTTTGTATTTGTCTCTAACTGAGTAGATCTTGGCTACCACAGATGTTTGAAGGCATACAGGTGCAGAAAGTGTATGGATACCCTGAGGCTACATAGATTACACAGTACATGCATCAGATAGCCTTAATCTCCTAGGAGGTCAGGAGACACATGGGGATGGTAAGTGCAGGGATACCATCACCTGAATGCTGGAGTCATTTCTGAATGCAAGGTTAGGACAAAGATCTTTCCTGAAAAAAAAACAAGGTGAGGAATCCTCAAAACTTTAGAGGGTTGTGTTATCGTTGAGATCTTTGTACCTCCTTGACCCGGCCTGACGACCAGAAGGAGACTAAACTTTGTGCAGCCTATGGGGTACGAGATCATGCGAGTAGAGTGTCATTCCATAGGTTTACTGGAGATTTAGAACTTTGGAATAGCTTACAAAGCAAAGCATGCAACATGAAAGAGCACGAATCGACAAGGGAATTAATTTCAGTTGAAAGGAGGCTGCAAGTGTATGCGAGACGAAAGCCTTTCTCCCTTTTTTCTTTTTCTTCCTATAAACATCGCACAATGCGTTTTATGCACAATTTAAATTGTTTTCAGGGGCTTATAGATTTCATTGGTTGTTTAACCCATGTATTTTTCATGCATAAGATTTTAAACCGTGCTTTTAAATTCTTCTTTATGAAAGGCGCTCAGAGTCGAAAGAAGTGCTACTAAATAAATTCTAATTGCATGGATACGCCAGTTTTACCTATGTTACACAGTGTATGTGTTGGGGGATGTCAGGTTAGCTTTTTCCTAATCTCCCTTCGTTAGGTGCTTCCAGCCTCTCTGGTTTGGGTGCTCCCAGTCATCCTGTATTATGTGATATTATTGCACCGAGTGGGGATAATCCAATTGTTTCCTGCATGTATATCACTTATGTTTTGAAGCAGCGGGTGGCTTCCACTCCTGGTTGCCTGTGGCTTTAGCAGAAGATACAGCATACCTTTCAACTCACCCTCATTTGAAGGCTTTACTTGGATTAGTGTTACCCTTCCAATAAGCCAAATACCACCCATAGACTATGATGTGATCGCCCTCCTAGCAAACCCTAAAAAAATGCCCGACATCCCCCTACTTGGAGATGCAACAGGTTCGGAGGTATGGCTATGCAGCAAAGGTCTGCAAGAGCTTTCATTTAATGTTAGTTACCCTTTTCACCAGCTTGTTGATAGTGAACTGCACCAGGGCATGTTGCAGCATTGCACCGGCTCCTCTGAGATAGTAAGATCTGTGGCCCGAAATATGTGAGAGACGCCTGTAGAAAACAAGAGATATTGGCATGAGAATGTGTGGGCAAGTGAGCATGCATTTGTAGTATTCAAATGACACCCCTCCCTCCACCGAGTATGTGTACAATCCAAAGAGGGTTCCATCAGAGACACCTTATTGTGCACCAACTATTCCAGCCAACATTTGGCAACATTCAAGAATGAGATTTTACACCTAGATAAGTTTAAATTTTGCATCATACCAACATTTTTTGCTCTAAATATCGGTAGCCTGTCGCTTAATGCCCACATTTTGATGGAACTGGTAAGCAGCCGGACGGTGGTAAAATGTGCAGCGACAAGCATTCTGTGTGATTTTTTGCCTCTGAATAATTTCGAGCTATATTCCCTTGTTGGAGTTGCCCAATCCACGTTTGATGAAGAGGCATGGATTATAATTCTAATTGTTCTTTTATAAAGCACTTAATACCATACATTGGTTTCTAAGCATGGGATCGGGATTCAAACCTGTGTTGCACTGCTTTGTCTTGATTCCAAGACAAACATGTTGCCCCGGAGCTATCTCCCCTCACCAATCTCTACGTATTCTGCCCTTTTACATGTGCAAAAGGCAGGAAGAGTCCTCTGGGATCCATGGTAATGGTGGCTACAATGTTTTATAATGTTGACCACCATTATCGATCATGCCCATATGTGCGTGCCCACACTGTAGCAGAGCAAGTGGACACCTTCTCCCTGGTTTCCACCCCCTTAGCACCGTCCAATTGGAATCACAGATGAAGTGCCACAATTGGGAGCCCATGCATGAATCCTTACACTATTCCTGTACCACGCTGAGTATGTGAGAGACAATATGCACTCAGGCAACCATTTAGAGTATACCCACAAGCTGACATAACGGAGGAAAGTTACAAAGAAGGAAGCTCTTTGCTGAGCTGCTAAAATGCAGCCATGAACAGAATGGATGTATTTTGAAACAAAGTCTGACGAGAGCGAATGAATGTCATAAAGAAAATATAACAACCTAGGCAGAAACGATATGAAAATAGTTAAGAACGACAATGTAACTGAAACACTAAGAGAAATATGTACCCCACAATACAGTAATCATGAACATAAAGAAGAATTAAGTGGCCCACTGGTCAATAACTGTAAATACGACGAAACGCAAGGTAGAAAGAATATACAGAAGCTTGCTTACGAGAGGTTCAATGTTTAGGACGACCATTAGAAGAAGATGGATGACGGCTTATGTCAATCAACCCAGCTACCTCAAAAAACGAGCCCAACATCTTGAAGTGAAAAGATGATGAAGAAGTTGTTTTTCCCTTGCAAAAGAGAGGAGTACATTGTCCTAGGACCAAGGATACTATTTCGAGAGAGGAAGGCAAAGTACGAAGGGATCCAATGAGCAGACCATGTGTGAAGGACATACTTCTCAAGATTAGGAGGACCAAGAACATTTACGGATTCCAAGTATTGGACAATTAAAAGTGCATAAGGTTTATATGGGATAGAGTGATCAAGTCTCTAAAGACCAAGAGGAGCAACTACACCCAGTATAATTGAATCAAATAGTACTGAATACACTGTCGAAATGGACAAATTTGTGATCTTTTAACACATGACGAAGAGCTTGCAAACAAGGGCTATTCATCAGGCTTGAAGCTGAGATAATGGTGTGCCTACACTTCCTTGAATGTTCCGAGACAGTACAGACTGGCAAGGTCAGACTTCAAACAGAGGACACTGGCATTAGGCCTACCAATGGGTAGACCAATTGGGAAAACAAGGGGAGAGCTGATGTATTTCCAAGCACCTGGGTTTCGTTTTGATGTACATGCTGCTAGCGAGCCGAATGTCCAAGGTTGGATTTGGTTTGCCAACCAATCAGAAAAGCCTGCCATAAACTTTTATATACAATGTTGCAAAGTATTATTCTGCTTCCATATTCTCTGCTGTGATCAGTGTTATACGTATTTAGAAATAGCTCAGGGTGTGTCCTACAGACAAGGGACTATTATTCACGCATTCTATACGTAGACATGTTCCCCTAATCCAATCCACCTCTCGAAAGGTTTTTGTAATATGCCACGTAGGATGACGTCATCCATGACACATCTAGCATTATATAAAATAAGTATAATCAAAAAGACATGGTGATCCTGCATGAATGAATTTGATGAATGATGATCCACCCTGCTTTCCTTAATTGAGATAAAAGCAGTATTTTACCATCTTCTTTGAGTCTGTCCGGTTATTTGGTCTGACACATTTTATTGGTAATTCTATCTAGCACAAAGACGCTTCAAGGTGCTAGAACACAACACAATAGAGATCAAAGTGGAAAAAGGGCACAGAAACCCAGGGACTGCCAGGATTCCTGTGCATTTTACATCCCAGGAGGAAAATGATCAATAAAGAGCAGAGCAGACCGTGAAGACTGGCCAGAATATGGTCAGAGTATGGACCTGGAGATATTCCTGCCTCTTCAAAACGAGGCTGCATGTAGAGAGAGCTAGCAGGTCTATTGGCAATGCATATAACTCAGAGATACAAAGCCACCAGAATTTGGAGGCCAAGACCTGTGATCCATAAAATGCCAAATATCGTCACAATTCAGATGTTAATTTGTAATTCAAATTCATTATGCCTCACCATATACTGCTTCAATTCTTCTTATTGTCATCACATTTCCATAAGCCATTGCCCTGCACATAACTGGCCCTGTATGATGTGTACCGCATACATTTCACTGTCTGTATACTGCCATGCATTTTAGTTTATTTCACTATGCATACTTTCCTCTACAAGTGTATTCTTCTGTGCAATGGTATATCCCCTACAACTTCCTTTGATTTCAGGATCCTAGCCACAGAAAATATATTAAACGTATTTTTCATGCTGTGCACCTACAAAACTCCACTCTATTTATTATGGAAAATATCCAGCAAAGTTGAATTATTCATTTGATATCTTGGCCCACATAGTTTGCAGAATAGATCAACAACTGTCCACATACGTCATCTAACAAACAGAACATAAAAATACTTAACGTAAAGCACATGCAACACTCCTGAAGGCAAGACCCCTCCCAAAATGGAGGGGCTGCCAGGCTGGGCAAGTCAGTGGCAGCTATTGCAGAAGAAGAGGGAGGTCAGCAGACCACCCGTATCCAGATCAGATTAGTTCCAGGCTCCAGGCCCCGAGGGGCATGGCGGCCCATTTTGCTGGCTTCACGGGGATGAGTATAACGGGGATAACGCGGGGGCGCAGGAGGGCTGGAACCCCACAAGCGTGATGCCAGCAGATGCAGCAGCAGGGGATGCAATGGCTAACAATGCCCCATCCCTGGCCTAGTGGCAGGAGGCGCAAGGGGGCCACTATTGCTCCCACTCCATGTCAATCAGATATGTTAAGATGGCAAGTAACGCCAGAGGTGATAGAAAAGATTTTCAATGATAAATTAATTGATGTTTTCTCACTGTTACATTATTCACTGAAGGAGGATGTTAAGGAAAACAAGAGTGAGGGGAAGGATAAAAAGAAGCAGGTTGAGAAGTCTATTGTGAATTGGTCCACAGGTTTCACAATATTCTCAGCGGTAATTGTGGAGAAGTACACAGAGTTGTACCTGAAATTATTATCGTGCATACACCTTCTTTCTATGTATCGGGAATGTGTATTTGGTGCATGGCTATCTATCTATTCAACTTTTTTTATTGCACCTTACACCCATAGGCCTCTAAGCGCTCACATGACAATAACAACAAAAAACAGAGAGTCAATGTGGAGGAAAGGGTAAGGGCAGGTTAATAGATGGAGTCTAGCATGGTCCTAGGTCAAACAGGTGCATCTTCAGTTGTTTTTTGAAGTTAGCTGTGACTCACAGCTCTTGAGAGCTGGTGGGAGGTGATTCCAAAGGTACGGACCCCAAGCATGAAAGCTTGAGCCACCTATTTTCTTCAACAGGACTCGAGGTTGTTGTAGAAGGATGTCCTTATTGGAGCAAAGAGTTTGATGGAAGGAAACTAAGGATTCTAGACGTGACATAACTAGGAGCTCTGCCTGTCGAGCAGTTATGAACTATCATAGTGCCTTGGAATCTGATTCTAATCAAGATGCCTGATCTGATCAAGATGCCTGCTAACCTATCAAAATCACTGCTTGCTTTGTAATTTGTGCAAACCTCTGTAAATATTGCAAACCCTACCTGTAATATAGGTGTGCATACTGTATGTCAATTCTTGCAAACTAAGAGGGTCCCCCACCTGTTCGCACGACACACTATTTTGTAACTGTGGTACTGTGCCTCATTGATTAAGTTGCATTGCATGTCTGTAACCATTCTCTTAAATTTTAAGTGCCTAGATACCTCTGGGTTGTGTGCGCTATACAAATGTTCAAATACATAAATAAATAAAATTCTTTGGCTAACAGGTAGCCAGTGTAGTTTCCTGCGCGCTTTGGTTATGTGTACGCCAACCAATGCCGCAGACAGCCTGGACCGCTCCATTTTGAATCACCTGAAGATTTTTTACATTAGCTTGATATGATCCAATGAGGAGGCTATTGCAAAAATCCAGCTTAGTATATATGATAGCAGCTGCTATCGTAGCTCTATTGGTCTCGGAGAGATCTGGTCCAATTTGCCACAGTTGATGAATATAGTAAGAACAGGAGGATTTAAGGTGAAGAACATGTTTCTTAAAGGAAAGATGGGGATCAAAACAGACCCCCCAGTGTCTTCACATAGTCAGAGACCTTGATTACATTTCCTGCAATCACAAAGCTGCTGTAAGATGGAATAAGACGTTTGAGTTTTGTCTGTGTGCCCAGGATAAGCAGTTCAATTTTCTTATCATTCAAGGCCAGAGAATTTCTGGCCATCCAAGACTGAATAGTGTTGAAGATGGTATTTATCGTTTCAAGATCTCTTTTGTAGATGCCCGAGAGTTCAGGTGTCGTCTGCGTAATTAGCTAATCGTACACCCAGAGAGGAGAGCAGGTCACACAGGGGTTTTATGTAGATGTTAAATAATAAAGGTGACAAACAGGATCCCCGCAGAACCCTGCAGGTTAGGACTGCTTTTGGGGAGTGTGCATTGTCCTTAGTCACATAGATAGTGCAGGGACCAAGAAACAATCTCAGCCAGTTGGCTGCGGAGATTGAGCACACGCCCACTTGGACTAATCTGCCGGCCAAGATGGCATGATCAACAAGATCAAAAGCAGCCAACAGATCCAGAAGAAGCAAAAGGGCCTGGCCTCCCCTATCAATGATCTCAATAATGTTGGACTTGAGATCTAATAACGCAGTTTTGGTTCCGTGATTCACCCGGAAACCGGACTGGACATTAGCAAGGATGTTATTTTGCTGCACAAAACTTTGATATGGATTTGTTGCAAGTGTGTCCCAAATTTTCAATAAGAATGGGCCGTTAGTGATTGGACGGAAATGACTGGGGTCACTGGTATCCAGATTGTCCTTTTTTAGTAGAGGCGACATCCAGGTTTCTTTGATACCATCTGGAACAAAGGCTTCAGCAATGGAACGATTAACTAGAGTGGTAACCCAGGGCACCAGGGAGCTCTGAAAGTCTTGGAAAAGCAAAGCAGGAAAAATATCTCCTTTACATGATGTTGGCTTCAACTTAAGTATGGCATCCTAAACTTCGCTTTCTGAGACCTCCCGAAAGGAAAAGCAGGGGAAGTCAAGGTCATGTGAAGGGGGGGCACAGGGGCTTTCGATGTCACAAGGTTATAGTAGTTTAATTTGATCCAAAATATTTTGTTGATGTGTTTTGATTTTCTGGGTGAAGCAGTTGTGGATCTGTCGACACCATGCATTATCTGCTTCTTGTAGAGAATCTACTGAGATGCCTTTTAATTCTGAGAGTACTTTAAACAATTTCCTAGACTTGGATGTGGCGTTTCAATCCTACCATTTAATTTCTCCTCTTTAGCTTTCAACAGAAGGTTCTTATAGGGCTTCACAGAGGACTTATAAGAAGAGAGAGAGGCTTCAGAGGGGAGTTTACGCCACTGACATTCTGCTCTTCTTTCTATTGCTCTGGCAGTAAGGATATCGGAGGAGAGCCACAGTTTATGGGAAGGTGCTTTCTTATGAGAAGGCTGCTTCAAGGGGGCCAGGATTTCGAATGACTGATTAATGGCGTTCCTGGATGCGAGCGTAAAATCATCCAAAGGTATATCATCCTCCAAAGAGGGGAAAGGGGGGAGGCAGTGGATGCAAAGGCCTCATGGTAATCCCTTTAGAGTTCCTAATGGGGACAGAACGTTTGATAGTTGTGTGGGGGTATCGTCGTCTCGGGGTTGGTAGAAGTCTGAAAGGCAATAGAAAAATGGTCTGACCAGGGACAGGGTGAGTCTTGACATTAGATATCACTATGCTATGGGACATTATCCAATCAAGGGTGTTGCCTCCGACATGAGTGGGTCCCAAAACATGTTGCGTAAAACCAAGGTTCAGCAGTATATCTAAAAGAGATGCAGCGTTTTGGCACGTAGGATCATTGACCCAAAGATTAAAATCACCAAGGATTAATAGGGGTGAGTGTGATTTAGTGATACTGCCTAGCAAAGCCAAAAGTTGTTCCTCAAAAGAGGGTGTAGTTTCAGGGGGTCTGTAAGGAAGAAGAATGCCAAGGGAATTAGTAGGATTGAGTTTATGTTTCGCTAACATGACTTCACAGTGTTCAAGGTGAGGTTTATTGGAAATATACAGATTTAGGCATTTACGAAAAATCAATGCAACACCTTCACCACTGCCCATGTCCTGGTCTTCATGTAGGATGTCATAGCCCTCAGTAATGGCAGTAAAAGTAGAAGGGTGTGCAGCATTATGAAGCCAGGTTTTGGTGAGAGCCAAAATATCCAGTTTTGCTTCAAGAATGAAATCTGCAAACTCTGTGGCATGACAGATTAAGGAGCGTGTATTTTGAAGCAAGCCTAATTCAATGCGGGCGCAGGAGGGTTGTGAGTTAGAGGATAAAGTGGAGCTAATGCCCTGCAGCGCCCTCTTAAGTGAATAATTGGCAAAATCCATCATCAGATTATGATTGCTAGGAAAAGGAGGAGCAGGGGCAATTATCTGATGTGTAGCTACTATACTTACCAACGGTAAATGAGGTGCTGGGTCACCAAAAGTTTTGGAGTCTTCTAACATGGTGGTGAGTCTTACCCGCCGATTCCTCTGGCGAGTAGGCTACAGGTTGTGGACATAGTGTGGCCACAGAAGAAAAAAATACAACAAGCGTTGTGAAAGGAATCCGAGTTAATGAAACAGCGTGCAGCACAGCCCAGCACTAACCGGCACAAAGCGGCCCATCGCGGCGGCTGTGTTCGCGCATGTGGTCTATGTTACTGAGAAAAAGAACTACTGGTGGAGCAGGGACAAACAAGCTCCGATTCAAAATCTCACTTGCTTTAGAACAAGATGTGCACACAAGAAGGTGAGTAAAGTGGAGTAGCAGCAAATATTAAAAGCACAGAAAGCACCAAGTGCTAAAAACTTTTTTAAAACTAAATTAAAGAACACAAAGCGCAGATGCAATGTTTGCAGTTCAATCGATGGTGGGCAGCTGAATTTCACACTCCAGACAATTCTGAACTATGATGAGCGGTTTCAGAGCTCTAAGGCAGGAAGCACTCCATTGGATTGGGGGACTCGAGCCACGGACCTGTGGGCCAGTTGCACGATGGTGCGACCTAGTAGTACCAAGCAGGCGTTCATTGGCGTGACAAGGAGGGGCAGTCATTTTGGACTAGGTCCCATACCAATGACCCGGGCCTTCTACAAAAAAGCGTGTGCTAGGCCTGTCTGTAAGTTCAAACGTGCATGTGCCTTTTGTGGAAAGTCAGAGCCCCCGGACCATAGTTGTCTCAAACGATCTAATGAGAAGGAGCACAAGTAAAGTGGTCAGTACCGCATTTAGCACCAGCGATTTACCCAGCCCAGTGCGTAAATACATCTTGCAAATATGGGCAAATTAATATCCTAGGTTGAGCGATGCCAGGCTTTTGGTTGAAGGGTTTTCCTTCGGATTCCAGATACCAGTACAGGGTTTGACCATCCCGGCAATCACTAAGAATCAGGTTTTGGCCATAAGCTGACCTGATGTGATAGAACAGACAAAGAAGAAGAGGCAGTTGGGTAGGGTTGCAGGACCCTTGGAGCACCCCCATTTCCTGTCTTTCATTTGTTCCTCGTTGGGCATAGTACCCAAAAAGGAGGTGGGTACATTTCAAATGATTCACAACTTTTCATTCCCCAAGGGCTTTTTAGTGAATGATGCAAAAGATGAGAAAGTTTGCTCGGTCACGTGAGCCTCCTTTAAAGAGGCGCTCGCACAGCTGCGGGCAGTTGGCAAAGAAGCACTACTAGAAGCACTACTAGCGAAATCTGATATAGAGTCAGCATTCGGTTGTTGCCAATGCACCCAGACTTTTATCTGTTGTGGTTTCAGGCGGGAGGTAACTTCTACTTCGACAAATGCATGCCTATGGGGTGTTCCATATCTTTCAGTTATTTTGAAACATTCTGTACTTTTCTGGAGTGGGCTACCAAGCGTGAGTGTAAGGGGCCAGGGTGCTGCATTATCTAGATGGCTTCTTGTTTATGGGGAAACCCAACACAAGCCAATGTGAGGAGACACTGCTAGCATTTCAAAGGGTGACTGACAGGTTGGGAGTGACGGATGGCCCGGTGACCACACTGACATTTCTAGGGAATTAAATTGACTCAGTACAAGGGGTGTGGCCCCTGCCAGCCGGCAAAGTGCAGAAATTCAAGGACTCAGTGGCTAGGTGCTTGCAGGCAAAGAAGGTAACATTGGGTCAGTTGCAAAGTTTGGTGGGGCAGATGAATTTCACAGTCCAGATAATTCCGATGGGCAGACCATTCTCCCGGTCCATCGCCAGGACAATGTCTGGACTAATAGAGAAAAAATCATCATACGAGATTTTGCAGGTCTGTAAAAAATCACCATATCAGATTTTGCAGGTCTGTGAAGGAGGATTTTAGGACGTGGGATGCCTTTTTGTCTGAATTTAATGAGGTCCAGGTCTGGCCGCAGGTGGTCAATTCAAACACTCATATTGGGCCACACACAGATGACGCACGAAGCTTTGGTTTTGGGGCAATCTATGGAGCAAGTGGTCATTGCTACCCCCTCCGTGGGTTTGACATGAAATGTGACATTCTTGGAGTTGTTCCCTATTTTAGTGGCATTGAAGATCTGGGCAGAGGGGTTGTTGTGAAGAAATGTGTATTTTGGTCCGATAGTATTTCAGTGGTGCAGGCAATCAACAGTCAGAGAGAAACGTGCTCAATGGTCCTGAGGTTATTAAAACAACTGGTATTGCTATGTTTACGGGGCTAACATACAATTTCAAGCAAGACATGTGCCAGGGGTGTTCAATAATACTGTTGATGCTCTCTCGTTTCAAGATGCAGGTGTTCTGGTGGGTACGACGTCCTTTCATCACCGTATATTTCAAAGCCTGACATTTAAACATGCACATTAAATGGTCATTGCTACCCCCTCCGTGGGTTTGACATGAAATGTGACATTCTTGGAGTTGTTCCCCATTTTAGTGGCATTGAAGATCTGGGCAGAGGGGTTGTTGTGAAGAAATGTGTATTTTGGTCCGATAGTATTTCAGTGGTGCAGGCAATCAACAGTCAGAGAGAAACGTGCTCAATGGTCCTGAGGTTATTAAAACAACTGGTATTGCTATGTTTACGGGGCTAACATACAATTTCAAGCAAGACATGTGCCAGGGGTGTTCAATAATACTGTTGATGCTCTCTCGTTTCAAGATGCAGGTGTTCTGGTGGGTACGACGTCCTTTCATCACCGTATATTTCAAAGCCTGACATTTAAACATGCACATTAAATGGTCATTGCTACCCCCTCCGTGGGTTTCACATGAAATGTGACATTCTTGGAGTTGTTCCCCATTTTAGTGGCATTGAAGATCTGGGCAGAGGGGTTGTTGTGAAGAAATGTGTATTTTGGTCCGATAGTATTTCAGTGGTGCAGGCAATCAACAGTCAGAGAGAAACGTGCTCAATGGTCCTGAGGTTATTAAAACAACTGGTATTGCTATGTTTACGGGGCTAACATACAATTTCAAGCAAGACATGTGCCAGGGGTGTTCAATAATACTGTTGATGCTCTCTCGTTTCAAGATGCAGGTGTTCTGGTGGGTACGACGTCCTTTCATCGCCGTATATTTCAAAGCCTGACATTTAAACATGCACATTAAATGGTCATTGCTACCCCCTCCGTGGGTTTGACATGAAATGTGACATTCTTGGAGTTGTTCCCTATTTTAGTGGCATTGAAGATCTGGGCAGAGGGGTTGTTGTGAAGAAATGTGTATTTTGGTGTTCTGGTGGGTACGACGTCCTTTCATCGCCGTATATTTCAAAGCCTGACATTTAAACATGCACATTATAACAAAAATGTCCTTGGATTCGTTTTTGGGGGCTAATGGGGGTTGGGCAGGGGTGTTGCTAGGTCTGGCAAAGATCCCGGGCTATGCTAATTTTGGGACTGTCAGGACTGGGGGCTAGCTAGCCTTTTTGGTTGTAACCCCCGAGCTTCTATCCGGGGCTACAACCAAAAGACACGAGGCTATAGCCCCCTCTGCCCCCCCTAGCAATGCCTCTGGGGGTGGGAAAGGGCAGATAAGGGTTTGGGTGGGTTGTGAATAGGTAAAAATAGGTGGCGAAAGGGGTGTTTGGGGGGAACGTCCCCCCCAAATATTTTTTTTCAAATGCAATGTACATTTTCGTTATAATGTACATGTTTCAATGCAAGGCGTTGAAATATATGGAGATGAAGTGACATAGAACCGTTCTGGCGCAGGTTGCCGCAGGCAGAGGTCGAGATGACCACTTTCCCCAAGACACATTGGAAGCTTGGTGCACCGACTAGGCCCCTTTGAATGCGAGTTCTGTGTCTAAGAAGACAAAGCTGGCTTATGTGAAGGCCTTCAGGAAATTCCGGGCATTCAGTTGGGAGCAGGACTTGGGGGGGATTTGTTTCACAGGGACTCCCTTGTATGCTTTCTGGGCCATTTGTATGGACATAGGGTGTCTGGAGAGGCTGCAAGGGGAAAGGTAGCAGTAGTGCATTTCTTTGCTGGGCTCTATGGGGTCGACAGCCCTTCAGCTGAATTTGCGGTAAAAAGGGCTCGGGACGGCTGGAGGAGGGCAGAGGCGTCTCAGAAAGACACTAGAAGACCGCTGGATCTGCAAAAACTGTATTGCCTGGTTCAACGGTTGGGGATCTTATGTAGGAACTCATGCGAGATGGCACCTTTTAGGGCATAATTTGTCACAGCTTACCTTGGGGCATTTAGGATTGGTGAATTGATGGGAACTCCCACTGAAGATGGGGATGGGGGATTGGCCTTCTCAGATGTAACTATTACGGGACGGATGGTTTTGAACTTGTGGATAAGGAGGTCCAAGATGGATCAGGAAGGGAGAAGGGCTGGTGTCTCTTTGGACAGGCATGATGATGAGAAGGTTTTCCCAGTAAGGGCCATGGGGGATTTCATCGTTCTCAGCATCGGCGGGGGGATCACTTTTCCTTCACCAGGACGGGTCGTGCTTATCAAGATTTCAATTTAGAAGTGTGTTTGAGAAGGCATTTGAGGCAGGGCTCGATGGGTAGGGTCTACCCCTCCCTCGTTCCGTATAAGTGCAGCTACTTCAGCGATGGGCCTGGGGTTGAAAAAGGAAAACATCATGAGTATCTGGCCCTAGAAGTCGGTGGCATTTAAGGGTTACTAAGGGTTACATCAATTCTCACTTAGCTTGTTGAATACTGGTGGGAGTGTGAACAAGCCGGTGGAGGTTTGGGGGGGAGATAGAGGGGAAACTGACCTTTCAGGGTAACATGTAGTCCGACGCCCAGATGTCTAATTTGTCCTTCTCTTTTATTCATCATTTAGAGGATGCCAGCCAGGAGATTGGCATGGATTATTGGGCACTTGTTAATCAGGAGGATGGAGCAAAGAGTGTGTGAGCATCCAGATTTGCTGATGTGCCCGGGTGTAGACGTTTTCTGGATCGGTGTGGGGGGCATGCAGATCGGACAGGTCTGCCAAATTGTGTCAAAGCAGAGTACGGGACCCAGGCTGCCGGATCCAGACTTGGTAATTTTACATGTCAGGGCTAATGGCCTGGTGCCCTCAGGGAGGAGAGAGATGAGTGAGTGTTTGGTATCTCTCTTCTCCTGGATGGGTAGGTTTTGCACGAAGGCAGTGATTGCTTGGTCCCAGATTATTCCCCAGACTAGGTGGGATCTGCCCAGGCCAGGCGCATCCCCTGAACATTTCAGCACGGAAGCTGAATAATGAACTGGCGCGGCTGGCATCGTGCCACGAGTGCTTCAGTATTGTGGCCAACGGGCTGGTGAGGGGGGGGTCAGACAACTTTCACCTAAACAGAGTGCACCTCTCAGACAAGGGCACTGAACTGTTACTTAGGAACTTTTGGGCATTCATTCGTACAGCATGGCCCGAGGGGAAAGGGGTGCCCCGGACCGAGGTGTCCGGGCCCCTGTGGCAGGTGGGCAAGGACCAGATGTGCTGTGAGTTGTCCCTCCTAAGGATCCTGGGGGCACTAAAGTATGGTGGTGAGCGCTGGCTGCCTCTCACTTTGAGGTTTTTGGGCCAAGGGGGGTCATGGGAGCGTCTTGGTGGGAGTGGTTCAGGAGGCAAGCGGTGCAGGTGCAGAGTATTGGGCCTTCTGGTCCTGCCCCCAAAGAGGGCATGGCAGGGAGACCAAGCTGTTCATGAGGGGCTTCGCCACCAAGCACCGCCCAGGGAGCGGGAGATTATGGTCCAACTGGACCACCTGTCTGAGTGATGGAAAGAATATGCCTTGCGAATTTTGTGATGATCATGATATATGATGATCATGATATGTGAATGTAATGGTTTATTTAAGGTTCTTGTGTCACATTTGAAGTGTGGAGTGTTTTTCTTTGCTGTGAACAAATAAATGTGGTCGGGTTTTTAAATCCAAAGAATGGTTTCTGCTGTTTTCTTCACCACTGCGCTGTTGCCCCCTGCAAAGCCAATTCATACGGCATCCATATATACACGAACCAGCTGGTTGGTGGCAGATCTGCGCTATATTCAACAACTAAACCATCAAATATCTGAGCAGGCATACAATACAATCAGTGGTCTGAAACATTTGGCTTCCCGGATGTTTTGGACCCCAACTCACATCCACTGTACACAGCAGTCAATAAAAGGGAAGTATGGGAGTTGTGGCCCAAAACATCTGGAGAGCCACAAGTTGCAATCTTATGGTGAAAAGTGGGCTCCCCAACGCTTTTCTTTAGGCAGAACATAGCATACCACATTGAGATGAAAGGGATTGGCAGTACCTTCTTGGAGGAGAGAAGTGTGTTGGAGTTGGGCTGGGTACTTTAAAGTTCCATCTATCAAGTCTTCCAAGCCCCAACTGGGTGTGCCATTAAACCTGGAGGGGTCTGGACCTCACAATTGGAAGTGGTGATGTTGGGGCAGATGGCCAAGCGTAGTGGATTAAATGTTCCTGCGTGTTTAAGTCCCCATGTTGGACCCATCTGTCCCACCGTTCCTCTCCCTGCTGCTCTCCTACGCACAAATATCTTATTTGCTGATGCAATGCCACACACTTTCATGTTTAACAGTATGCATGATGGTATCAGGCAAGCAAGATCGTAATAAGAAATTCAAAACCAGTCTTCAAGGTGATAGTTATAAATGTTTATTGGAACCCCGCCTATTCCAGTTTCCAGGCTTTTCTGGATAAATTATCCACATTGCTAGAAGAAATCAAAATAAGTGACGGGAGTGCACAAGTAATTCTGGCAGGGGACTTCATCACCCAACGTATCAGTTTAGAAAAGAAGACGCGTAAACATGGTTCCCGAGTGATCTCGGGAAGGGGAAAGGTATTGGTAGAGTTTCTGGGTGGATGGGAACTGAAGATGGTGAATGGGAATTTGCCAGGGGACATCCCTGGGGCACCAACATGGCATTGGGGTATTACTGCTTCAACGTTAGACTATGGGGGTCATTATGAATGCGGCGTTAAGGATGCCGGTTCCGTTAACCCCTTACCGCCGCATTACGAGGTCCCTTAGCAGGTCCTACTAAGGCTGGCTGGTAAAACCAGCCGCCCTTGGCGGGAGCCGCTAAGGGACCAGGGAGCTAATAACGGGCCCGTTATTAGCTCCCTCCCCATTCCCATTGAGCCCTATGGGGGCTCGAATGGGAATGGGATGGGTATTTTGAATGGGGATTTACCGGGTCCTCCAAGGTTGGAATGACCTGGTAAGTCCCCATTCAGGGAACCCAGACACGAGTTTGGAGGCAGCCATGGCGCTAATAGAACCATGGCACCTCCAAACTCGTAATGACCCCCAATATCTTCATGACAGCTGACCTTTTCAAGTACAATGTATCCATGAAGATTGAGCAGGAGGGGAGGAGCGACCACTCTACGTTGGAGTTATCTATCTTGGATATTGCTCTGGGGTATTCAGACAAGCAGAGTCAAGCTTATCCGATAAAGAAGAGCAGAATTTGTCTGGCTAAGTATATAAGAGAAGGGGAGGCCCTAAATAATAGCTCACTTCATACCCCAGAGCATATTCAACGAGAACTGTGCCGCCCAGAAAAGTTTGTGAAATCTATCTGCTATACTCTATGTGTCCACCGAGTACAGTAGCAGGAGGAGGAAATAAACAAAATCATCGGTACTCATTTAATGAGGTAACAATGTTAGAAAAAAAACTGCACAGGCAGAAATTAAGATCTCTGAAGAGACAGGGCCTGAGTCTGGAAGGTTATAGAAGGGAATCTAGGAGGCTGGCATTATGCTGCAAGCAGTGGTCTGTGGGTAGGAGAATGCTGCGTTTACAGCAAGATGGAGAATGCATGTTGGAACTGCTGGGAAAAATGACTCCAGAAATTTCTAGTCAGTGATCCATCAGTTAGAGGGAAACCCAGCAACAGCATTATGTAATTTGTTGTCAGAGAGGGTGTGGGTGGATTACCTGTCGGCCAGTTTCAAAAATCCTGTGGCTTCAGAAATCATTCCAGATAAAACTGTTAGCTGGTATCTCTCTCTGGAGGAGAAAGCCCTGGTTGAATTGATCGGGAAAGCCTCAATCTCCAAAGTAGCAGGGCCAAATGGCCTAACTTACCACGTGTTGAAGAAACAGCCCTGTCTATGGGCAACATTACTATTTTGGCTATTTGGAGAGATCCTTGCAGAACAACAGTTTCCAGCATCGTGGAAATCAGCGACTGTCATTCCATTGTTCAAGGAGGGCGATCGGTTGCAACCTACAAACTATCGCCCAATCGCCCTCCTTGACATCAACAATAAGCTTTTCATGAGGGTCCTTTTGGGGGAGTTGGAAAAATGGGTGGAGGGAAAAATCCTGTCTAAACATCAAACGGGCTTCAGAGGGGGGCATTCCACAGCTGTACATGGCTTGGTACTGAACATCTTGAGTGAAAGAACAAGAAACATGGGAGAACATCAGCTGTATGGGGCCTGTGTCAACTTCTCGAAGGCCTTTGATCAGGCGAACAGGAACCGACTATGGGCCAAGCTGAGAAGTTGGGGAATTCCAGAGGGCATCCTTGCCATGGTTGCCGAACTCCACAGAGACACCACCATCAGAGTTCGGCTGGACTCTGAAGGTCATCTCTCCAGTCAAATAGGGTGGAAAGGGGAGTTCGCCAGGGTTGCCTGGGAGCTCCCCTTTTCTTCAACATGTATCTTTCAGATATGGGAGAGTTTTTGGAAGAATCCGCTTTAGCAAGCCCAATAATGAATGGATGCAAGGTCCATTGGCTTGCTTACGCGGACAACGTGGTCCTGCTGGATAGAACACCAGTGGGGCTGCAGCGTCTTCTGGACAAATTAGATATGCATGCAAGGGAGAATAATTTGACTATCAACCCAAAAAAATCCAGAATAATGGTCTTCAAACACGCGTAATATTTTCCAAAATGAAAAAAACATCAGCCAACTAATAATAAAAAGCAGAAATATTCGTATGAGTAAGAAAAATATGTGTTTATCAGCAGTGAGCATGTTGTTTCCTACAAAGGTTGCCCCAGTTGAGTGGGCACCCATAAGGGTCTAAAAACCAGTTTGCACTTGAATTACTGTTTGCATTCTTTTGATTCATAGAGGGTAGGACACCCCCCTTGTTATAGCCTCACTGAACCCAGTAGGCACCCCACAAACCAGAGAGCCGTTCCATACACGTTAAGCAATTTCTTGACAAGAACGACTTAACACGCACAGCATTTAAATCTACAGCACATTCAGCAGTCTCACACACAGTACCCCACGCGTGACACACAAAATCTCGGCTTAAGGCAACCCGATTCTGACATTAAGAACCTGCACTTGCAGCGCCTATTCTTTCCAATTGCCCTTCCCGCTGCCCTGTATTTTAAAGCGCCCCTAGGACAGCATACACGGTATACTGGCAATGCACAGAAACACCAATATACAGCAACAACTGCATTACTGACTTCCAGCACCATTCTACCAACAAGCCACAACACCACGATTAAACATGCAGAACCTAAACTCTTAGGTACTGCACACAAATTACCAACACACAGCTTCAGAACAGCCCACACTATTCTCCAACGAATCCCAATCACAGAACACATAGGGGCACATTTTGAGGCGTAACGTAAGAAACATGCGTAAAAAGCCTTGTGTAAGGTTTTTGCTCATGATTCTTACACCACGCACCATTTTCATTCATTTGTATGGTGGAGAGGATGGGCGGAACGCAACTTGCGTTTCCACCACCTCCCTTCCTTCATGCCAGACAAATGCCGGTATGCATTTTCATGCTGACGCAAATGCAGGAGATCCTACGAAGCCCGCCAGCTTTATGCGCCAGGGATCCATTGTACATGTATGGCAGGAAGCATTTACAATTACAATTAAATGCTGCCTGCCAGCCTCGCATGGCAGGCAGTATTTACCCATTTCACAGCAGAGTGCAAATGCGCAGGGCAAAAGGCGGTACTCATGCGTTTATGCCGCCTTTTGCCCTGCGCATTTGCACTCTGCCATGCAATTGACCAAAATTTGGCGGCGGGGAGCCACCAACATGTATGTCTACAGGTAAAATTTCGCCCTGGAGCAAAATGAGCTCCAAAACAGCTGAAATTCACACCCTCATGCAACACTACTCCTACATGCAGCAACCCTGCTACTGAAAAGACATCTAGGCATACAAGCAGGGTTGGAGCCGGTCTCAAATTTTGGCTGGAGGACAGTTTTAAAAAGCGGTTCCGACCCATTGCCCCTTTGGTGTTGAAACCAAATAACCTTGAACAGTAAAACAGATTGCTTTACCAACTACCCTCCTGTCAGTATCCAGAGTGCAACACTTTCCTTTGTGAAACTGTCCTGCGTGTTCCTTTTCCTGTACAGTATGGGTTGTAATTGTAGTGTGCAAGAACTGTCTGTTGTAGTAATAATAAAATACATATTTTTATACATCCTTGACGGGACAGTCCCTTTTATCATTGGGTAATAATTCTATTTTCGCTGTGTTGCAACTATCCAACGATCCACGACCTTGCAGAGGTAAGCCTGCAGTTCCGTCAATGTTACCAAAATTGGAATTGGGCAAAGAGGTCTTATAATGCACTTGTATTCCAAGCTGTTCGGATCCCTTCTGGTGTACTAGAGGTGTGGGGATGATTGATGGTGTAGAAACCGATATTCATTTCTGGACCACTGGTGCCCCGGAAGTCGATTTACCTCAATAATAACACATAATTATCATTTGGCCTTGGACGTCTGCTTGCATTCACAGTAATATGGTATTATGGGCCTATACACACGGATCTTAATGATACATATGGTGATTCATTCTTGTATGAAATGTATATCACACTAGTGATATCGTAACCATATTTCTACTTAGGTACAGTGCTATGTGATGCCACGTCCTGTTTTGTCAAGGTGTGAAAGGTCGTGTTTCATCGCTTCCAGTGATGTCACTTCGGGGTCATCACTTCTTGTGATGTCATCAGAGATCATGAGTCGTTTGGTGTGACTTCCGCTACCCCTGTCATTTTGGTGAAATTACCTCCCTGCTCAGGCAGTTTTAATGAATACAGCAAGGGTTAAAGCTGGTCAATTAACGGTAACCTGATGTGCTACTTTAGCGAAGCCAGCACTAAGTGCTTTGGGTAGCAGACAGCCTCGGACTAGCCTATCGGGCAATGCCCGAACCAAAATTACAAAATGCTAGTGTGGGCCCGTTTTTTGAGTCAAAGTGGGCCAGTTTTTGGCTCAACGTTGGCCAGTTTGATAAGTTACTTCACCATTCAGCTAATAGTTTTGACCAGTGTGGCTGAATAAATATTCTTTTAAATGCACAATTTGCATCATATTTGATCAAAAATCTCCTCCTTGGCCACTACTCAAACGGTCTGTCAGAAAAGGAATGAATTGCCATTTGCAACTGTGGGACACTTGTTCATTGGTGCCAGAGACAATGTTATGCCCCAGTCCGACCGTGAGCACGGATAGTTACCCGCGCTGTGACGCTCGGTGTGGGCACCAGCCGCTGCATTAGGGTTTTGTTTATTTTGTGTCTAATGGAAAACCCCTGGGGGCCTAACTGTAAGAGTCAGAAGCGGGGTGGGGGTGACAGCAGCAGATCATGTAATATTTACATGGCTGCCATTCCCTGTCTGGCGACAGGGAACTTCCAATTTGCTAATGGAAACACAGAACAAAGCAGGGTTTGCGCTCGGCAAAGGTCATCGCTGACGAGTGAGCGATGCACCCACGCGAGGAAAAGCAACCCCTGCAGGCATGGTCTAGACAACGCGTGCAAAGAGACTCGCAGGCCCAGGCGGCCAGGCCATCTAGTACAACGCACCTCCCCAACGCGGCCATGGCATCCCCGTGTCTGAGCTGCGCGGAGGGGCTGCCGCCCGTGTGGTGGGATTATGCCAAACAATTGTCAGCGCTGTCGGTTTCGGAGAGGATTCGATTGCTAGGGCTCTCTGCATGAAGCAAAACATGCTTTTAGGTAGGGTTACACAAGTAACTCAGTAAATAATTTCTGCAAGAACACTCAGTCTCTAAGGCCGTTGGCTTCAAAATTCGAGGGCCAGAACCCCACAGGGAATTAAACCAGGGCTGATGAGCCTCTAGCACCTGGGTGAGAGGTCTGCACACAAGCGATTGGCTCGCCCCATCGACAGGGAGACTTCAGAAGATAAAGGCACAGCACCCATGACAAGGAATGAGATCAACATACTTGCCAACATTGCGTCACCAAAAAGATGTAGGATTTTTCAAGTTTCAAAAATAATAATTCCCATAACAATGACATCACAGGAAAATACAAAACATACATTGTTGGCACCATTGACGCATTCTATAAAAAACAACCCATCAAACGGCACAATATGGAAAGATGTTGAAATGTTAAAAAGTTACCCTTATGAATGGTAACTTAACACCAAATCCAATTACCTACTTTCACAGAAGGTAATCACACAGAATTGGTAGGCAACGTTTGCCACTGCTCAGTAGCAGAAGCCTAGGCATTACAGCATATTTATTGCAAGATGAACGCTGAATGACATGGCGACTGATCCCCCCTCAGTCTGATAGGCAGAGACTGTGTGATGGTGTTACACTCTGCCACTTGCCATCACTGGTGGTTTAGCTAAGGGTTGTCCCGGCAAGAGTGCAGGACAGAGTCAAGTAGCCGTCAGGTGAGTGGATTGGTCTGAGCCCAATCAAAGTAGTCACCTACCAGGCCTCTGTATAGACAGACTAATTAACGTGTTGCATGCTTTGTCCAGGGGCCTGCCTTAAGAGTCACATACATTACTTGCACTGTAAAAAGCAGTAGGACCTGTCACTGAAATCTGTAGGTGGTAGGGCTGCTTAAAAAGCAGTAGCCTACTGTCTAAATCTTTAGGGTTGGCAAGTATGGATCAAGCTACAAAGTTGTTGGCCAAGGATCAAGGGGCTGTATTGTTTCAGGGGCCCACTCCTTAGTTGGTTGAACCAGATGCAATGTGCTTCTTCTATGCCCCTTAATGGCAAGCTTGCCGTGGCATGACCAGAAGCGTGAACATGTTCAAAAATGTACTGCGCCATTGAACTTTTGACAAATCTTTAAGTATGAGAGGAAAGAGATGGATCTATTGTGCCAGTACATTGGCTCTCCAGATAGGCCAACCAGTGTCTGCAGAAATTAGAAATAATCGAATCCAAAAATACCTAATGAGAAATTACTACATTTTTTTGATCAAATTCGTTAGGATTTTCTTGTTAATTTGTATTAAAAATAGATGGGGTTGGGGTAAGAAGATAGGTTATGGTAGGGGGAACTGGGCGGGGAGGCGGGTGTCTCCCCCCGCATTATTAAAACAAATTAGATTTTTAAAAATTCAGTCATTTCTCAGTAGGTCATTTTTTTCTTGATAATTTCACGGTATTCCAGGCAACCCTATAAGCACTGCACCAGTCGAGCACACACAAGACCTAATAGGTGACTACTTAATACCTCCAATAGTCCATACAGATACAGAAGGGCCAAACACAAGAACTGCCATTGGTCCTTTCATGCGAAAGCAACTTCTCCCGAAAAGGGCATCAGACATTCTGCGTTTCCAACGAGGAGACCGCTGTGATAGTGCAGGCTAGCAGATTTGGGCGCACCTGTTCCAGATGAATACCAGGGTGCTACAAACCTGGCTGTGCTCATGGCAAACCTGTTTCCTACCCCAAAAAAGCTGGGCCTGTTCCAAAAAGGTCACTCCACAAAACAAATGAATGCTCATATGATACATTTCAAAAGGGTATTCTCCATGTCCGATTTGACATTATGTGCGCACTACTCAACAACTACCCCTAGTGGTATGAGAGGAATTTGCCCTTTAACTCTACACTGGCATTTCAGAGTTTGTGTATCCATTTCGGTCTCACATTCTGTTGTATTCCCTATTGGAATGGTCCCCAAATCTGAGACTGGGGAGTCTGCTTCATCCATCCTCTCATCTAAAAGAGAATTCCGTCAATGATTGATGTGAAGAGGTAGGGTGTTCCACGCCCTGGGTGCCCAGTGGGTAAATGCTTGGTTTTGTGTGCATGTAAGTTTGCAGAGTGGAATTTGAAGTAAATGCTGGCCTCCTTGTTTGGTGTTTGTGTGGGTGCTGAGTTTGCGTTTGACGTGAACGTAAGATGGGTTTTGTGTTGGATGGCTTTAAAAACAATGCAGAGTCATTTGAAGGCAATTCTTTGGGGTACGGGGAGCCAGAAGAGCAGGGAGAGAGCTGGAGCGATGTGTGAATGTGTAAGTAGGTGGAGAGTCTGGCTGCTGTATTTTGTGTGGCTTGCAGGCAGGCACAGGTGCTGCTGGTAAGTCCAGTGAGGAGAGGATTGCCATAGTCCAACTTGGAGAGAACCAGTGCTTGGACTCCGATACAGAAATCATCAGAAGGAAGGATGTGTCTTATTTTACATAGGAGGTGTAGTTGAAGAGTGCATGTTTTGGTGCCAGCAACTATGTGGTGTGTGAAGGAGAGGTGGGGGTCGATGGTGAAGCCAAGGCATTTGTCAGGTATGGAGAGGTATATGTGTGGGTTGTCTGTGGCAAGTTATGTGATCCAGGGGGTGAGTGTGCGTTTGTATCTGGGGGCAGATGAGGCACTATTCCATTTTGTAAGGATTGAGCTTGAGGGAGTGGGTGGCCATCCAGGTGGCGATGGTGGAGAGACAACTTTCGAGGATGTGGAGTTGTGAGAGGGATGAGATTTCTAAGTATATAGGAGTTGATCATGTTGAGCCAGTGGTGAGTGAGGGTGGAGATGCAATTGGATGCAGCTTGAGGTGGGCATGCATCATCCAGGAAGTGTGCAGGTTTTGCTTTATGAAGGTGTCTGTGTCGATGGTGTGGAAGGTGTGCCATGTGCATTGGCAGCAGGAGGGTGGTGTACGGGTGGGAGGGAAGAGGGGAGCGATTGCTGATGTTGTGAATTTTGGAGTTGAAATAGTCAACGAGGGAGTTGCATACTGCAGCGATGGGGGTGTGGAAGTTGTGGATGGTGGTTTGAAGTGATATTTAGCAATGTTGAATAGTTTCTGTGCATGATTGGTGGTGGATTAGAGTTCTTGGAAGTAACGGGTGGCTTTGGCATTGCCTATGGCTGTTTTGTATTTGATGCAGCAGTGTTCGAGTGGTGTTCTGGAAGTAGGACATAGGTCATTTAGCTCTTTTTAGGTGCCTGGCTTCCTGCTTGATAGAGAGGACGGAGCTGTTGAACAATGGTTTATCATGGTGGCTGATTTGCGGGGAGCACTCTTGTTGAGTGCCTGTATGATGCTGGTGTTGTAATTGTCGTGGAGAGTGGAGGGACGTGCATGTGGGGAGGAGGGGACTGGTATGAGTGGTGCAAAGGTTGTGTCTGTAATGTGTTTGGTTTTTTACTAGCCTGAGGGGTCAGGGGGTGTGTAAATTATCTCTGTCTGTATGGCATTAAGACAGAGGCAGTGGTTGTCTTGGATCCAGAGAAAGCAGTTGAAGTTTATCAGAAGTGCCTAGGAGACTAAAGACATATCTTAAGAACATATTCATATACCCAGGAATATTAAGTTTGCCACAAGCTTTCATGCTTGAAAAAGGCAGCGTGGACCACTAATATTAAGGAGTAAATTGGCACACAAAATGTGTTATATTAGCATAACACTACATTACAAGTTTGGCAGTATTTTGGTGGTAAATCTGCATAAATACCACCAAACTGAATTACTGTTACCGCTACTTGGTCCCGCCGAGTTCCCACGGGAATATGAGTGGTGGTAATTACCCATTTTTGGAGTCCACAGGACTTCACAGGGACTTTTGGTAGATTTACTGCTGGCGGTATTACTGTGCAATAAATCCACCAATTTCTGGAAGTAAAGTGGAGGATTTACCTACACCAACAAGCTGGAGGGGAATCCTCTACTTTTCCTTTGAAAATCATCATATTTACTGTGCAGTAACACTGCTGGTGGTACATCCTCCAAAAATGTTATTTGGAGGTGCGGGAAAAGTGGCGGTAACGGAATTACTGCAACTTGTTTCCCTTCAATGTATACCATGTTTAAGGAAACTGAATTTTCAAAATTAGACACCATCTTGAAATTGTGGCCTATTGCCATAGCTATGCCAGTATGCTTACATCCAGTCCCGAGGGTTAGAAGGGCGGGTGTGTGTTCTTTGCTCGCAGCCCTGGAAGCTTTGCAGAAGGTTAATTTCTTGAAGACACACACAAACACACATACACACACACATTTCTTTATTGTGTCTTGTCGGTAGTGCATGCCACCCAGAAAGAATGTGCCCCGCGAGGCCAAGAGAGGGCCGGAATGGGTCTTTGAAGAGTTATCCCACGAGAAAGGGGTTGAGGGCTTTAGGCTTCACCGTCCAGATCTATAAGTTATAGCGACCCAAGAGCCCCAAACACCCGGACACAAACATACACTGACCAGCTCAAGACCCTTGGCCATAAAACTGTAAAATGACCAATTGATCAGGAAGATCAGAGAGCAGGGGGGCTGCCCCGCCATCAGTTCATGTGATTTGTGCTGCGAGGTGCCAGGGGGGAAGGCAACACATTTATGCTGCAGGGGGGAAAGATGTGGAGGTGCTGACGTGTCTGGGGAAGGTGCGGGGGTTCGCGTAGTTCTGGAGGAGTTATCGCGGCCTCGAAAGTATCCGCCTAGCTCATGTCCTTGGTACCAGGTTCACTGTAGAGCTATGAAATAATAACGTGTGTATCCAAATTGCCAATTCCAGTCTTTGTACTTGATGACGAAAGAAGAAGATTCCCACGTGGAAGAAGATGGCCAGAAGATGCTGGGACCGATCGCCGTGGCATCCCGTATGGAGCAGGTTATATGTGTATAGGGTCGCACCAGCTAGCTATCTGGATTTGTAACCTATGATCACTTGTGACGTTGTGCATCTTTAAAAAACAATGCTTATGCTGTTTATGTCAGAGTGCTCCGTGGAAGAAGAGTGCTTTGCTGGCACATCGTTGTATTTTTGTGAGAATAAACAGTTCTCCCTGAAAGAGGTGTGCTGGGCATTTTTCCCAAGTGGGTTGTATTTTCTCTGGTGTGATCATCGAGGGGTTACTGTACACTGGCCACACAGCAGAGCCCCACTACCACGCATTAGCCAGCGTGGGAGGCATTGGTGCCAACCCCCTTTGCCATAGGAACTGGATCTAACCCGTTGGAGGATGGACCGGATGAATATTAGGGCGGAGCCAGATAAACCATACAAGGTTTCAAGGCGGCTAAGAAGAGTTGTTTAATTGGCAGCATCAAACACTACTGAGAGGTCCAGAAGGATATATATGTAAGAGATTTTGGCATCCAGTGATTTCAAATTTCATCTGTGATGTATATCAAGGCAGGTTCTGTGCAGCTGGTTGGTCTCAACCAGACCAATGCGTGTGCAAGAGATTGTAAGTCTAACTATATGCCAGAAAATTGCTGAGTGGCTGCCTTTTCAATGCTCTTGCCAATGAAGGGGGTTTTGGCAATAGGATTATCATTTGCGGGTCTACCATGATCACTGCTGCGCTCCTTAACAAGCAAAGGGATGCACATTTTATTCGGGGGTTTGAGAAGCTCCCAAATGCAAAAGAGCTGTTGGTCAAAGTAGTTAAGGTGGGAGCTAGGCTGGAGCTACTGTCTTTGAATATCTTGGCAAGGCAGTAGGTGACTTACTCAGAAGAAGCCTTCATTTTCCTAATGAGCAAAACAAGCTCATTTTACAAGGTGGGCTGAAAGTGGGGACAGAGGGAGCAGTCTTAGGTTCAGGAAACTGAAGAGCCGAGGATCCAGTTCCCGCAGAGATAGTCCGTTTGATAGATTCCATTGATGTGTTGCCAGTCTATGTGGCCCAAGCCATTCCGTTGCTTGATTCGACATATCACGCTGTGTCAAGCCAGATGGAGTCAGACCAGAGGACATAGTTTAGACATAGCTTTATTTAAATAAAAAGAAAAACGCCTCACCTACCCTTTTTAAAAGGGAGTTCCCTTCCTAAAAAACTATAAACTAAGGGGCTTGTTGATAGTCCAAAATAAAATAGTCCTTGGTCCAAACCTATTCCCTAAACTGGTCCTACCACTCAGAAAAAATGTAAAAGAAAAATATGTTGAATGCCCTGCACTCTGAAGTTTTCACCACAATCTCTCTCGGGCATACCAGGAATCCCTCCTGGGTCTTGATCCAATAGTCATTAGTTAATACCAACTTCTCTCTAAGGTTCCTCAAAAGTTTCCCCAAAGTTCAAACAAAAAGTCTCAGGTCTCTAAAACACAAACTTTCCATATGCCTTTAGGTGGAGGGATATTTCCCTGATCCTGCTCCACCCCTTTGGTTGATCTTTCCCCACTTTAATTAACCTTGGTACACCCCTTGTATCGATTCTTTACTTGGCTTGCACAGCCCCTTTGGCTCCCTCTGTCCCAATCTCTCACTTAACTCACTGAGGTTTTGATGACCCCTCTGTCCGTTTGGCTCTCTTAGCTCTCGTGGGTCCCTGTGACCCTTATGAAGGTTTGTACAGCTGAGGTATCTCAGGCACCTGAAACTCTTCTTCTATTCTATTATTCCCTCTCTTCTAGGGTCTCTGTGACCCTTGGATGGGGTTAGGGTAGTCCTTCCCGCTCCCCCACTTGCTCGTTTCTCGCCTTTCCTTGCCGTCGACCTGCACAACCCGCTTATCTGTTGTGTTGAGGGTCTGTTTCCCCAGCGGCAGTAGCGCTCTCCATGGCGTACTGCCCTTCAGTCCTGAAGACTAGCGGTTTTCATGTCCAACTCATTTCGGCGTTCTCCTGCTGGTTGGCTCTGGTGCTGAGTGCAGAGGAGCCAATCCTCCCCTTGTTTCGGATTCAGCAGCTGTTTTCGAGCTCCGGGTGCACCATGTCCTGTACGTGGTTGCGCCTCCAGGTACGGTCCCCTTTATGTGGCTGCTGCCTGTCAGGCCCCGTGTTATGCTGTGCTGGCTGGCCGGCGTCTCCCTTGGGTATCCGCTTTCACTCGTGCTACAGATGGCTCTGCTGTCCAGTGCAGCTCCTTCCCTCACTGACGTTCTCACAACGGAGGCTCGCCTCGTCGTAGGGTATCCAAGGGTTCTTGGAACTTTAATTTTGCTCTGAGATGAAAAAGGGGCAGACTGTTCACCACTAGCTGTAAAGCCTGTATGAAATTCAGCACTACCTTCAGCCGAACACCTAGAGGTAATAAAGAGAGGGACGCTCGAATGGCCCTTGTGACCCCTATACCCCCCAGTACATCCTACATATGTGAGCAGATATTCTCTAGGACATCCGTTCAAACCCTATCCAACTGATGTTGTCGCAGACACAGGTGCCTCATCACTGGAACAGGTTGACTAACGATAAATATCCAGTTGTGCTGACGTCATTAGTGACAACACGGCATAGCAACGTTAGCCATGAAGCAAACTCGCATCCCTGCATGAAGTTACATGGAAACACACGTGCACAAACATAGAAAATGCATATACAGTTCTATAGATAGAGGACAGATTATATGCACATACTGTCAGAAGTCTTTCTTATTTTCTTTCATTAGCCAAACGCAGAAATGCAAGAAAGCAAGACATGCAGAGCAAACTGGCAGCCGCTTATTGCAACTAACCCTATGAACTACGGGATCGTATTAGGAACATGGAAGAGCCAACTAACCTATAAGGCAAATAGCACAATATAGATATATAGAAACCATAGCATGACTGTAGCAGAGTTACATAAGGCCACAGGCCTCAGAATAAGGGAGGAAGGATACGAGGAATGGTGCTCGCCGCCAAGGTCAGAGGCAAGTAGAACATTCCTGGCTCCAGGGACAGGGAGCCACCTGCAAAATAAGGAACAAGTTACTTACCTGTAACTGTTGTTCTCCAGCATGGGTCTGGCATGGATTGACATGCTCATGAATATTCCCCGTCGTCAGGCTGGGAATCCTCGGTAAAGAAAAATCAGTATCAGTTTCGTTTCTGATCCGTCTTTCGTAGTAGTAACCAATCACTGATCTCTGCGTCATACTGATCACAGCCAATGACTGCCATCTCCCTAAGCCCCGCCTCTGGCAGCCATCTTCAGATTTGGTAGCACGTGAAGTGGCAGTATGACCAAGTGAAGAGCCGCAGAGGGGTAGGCGGGAGGGTTCGCATGTGAATCCATGCCAGACCCATGCTGGAGAACAACAGTTACAGGTAAGTAACTTGTTCCTTCTCCAGCATGGGGTCTGGCATGGATTCACGTGCTCATAAATAAAAGAATACATAGCAGTACACACATGCACAACCACGGGAGGTGGCAAAGGCTCAACATTAAGCATTACATCCAAAACTCATCATTAAGCAATTCTTACCTCCTCACCAGGCTCACCTTAGGCGAACAAGTTGCGCAGCACTGCTTGGCCGACCCTGGACTCCTCCCTGGAATCCCGAACGACGCAGTAGAATTTCGTGAAGGTGTGTGTCGACCTCCACATAGCAGCCCTGCAGATGTCCAGCAAGGGCACACCAGATAGGAACGCCGTGGTAGCTGCGATCGCTCTGGTGGAATGGGCTCTCGGACGGCCAGGCAGCGGTCGGTTTGCCAACCTATGACAGTACATGATACAGCCGGAGAGCCATCTGGAAATGGAAGCCTTTGAGAGAGCCTTCCCCTGATTGACAGGTCCAAAGTTCATAAAAAGTTGTGACGTCTTCCAAAAAATCCTCGTGTGGTCCACGTAGAACTTCAGCGCTCTAGCCACATCCAGCGAGTGCAAAGTCCTTTCAGCCGGCGACGAAGGCGACGGGAAGAAAACAGGCAACACCAAGGGTTCGTTGAGGTCGAAGTTCAACGGCACCTTGGTCATGAAGGAGGGGTGCGTCCTGAGCACTACCCTCGTGTCGTGAAAAGTCAAGTACGGGGCCTTGCAGGAAAGGGCCTGGATCTCTCCCACCCGTCGTGCGGAGGTGATGGCCACAAGAAACACTGTTTTCCACGACAAGAATTTCAACAGAGCTGAGTGCAGAGGCTCGAACGGAGGTCCCATGAGCTTGATCAGCACCACTCCCACGCCGGGGCCGGGGCCTTCACCGGCGGGAACGATCTGAACAGTCCCATCATGAATTCTTTCACCAGACGATGAGACCACAAAGACGTCCGTCCCGTGGTTCTGGTGTATCGAGAGATCGCAGCAAGATGAATCTTGATGGAAGTGTGCGCCAGTCCAGCCTTGGCCAGCGTCAGCAGGTATGGCAGTACTTTAGAAGCCGTAATCCGTAGAGGGTTAATCTTCTGTGCGTGGCACCAGACAGAGAACCTCTTCCATTTGTGTCCGTTGCATTTAAGAGTTGAGGACGCCCTGGCCTTTGCAAGAACCTCTCTGCAGTCAGCCGGTATGTCGTAGCCTCCAAACTCTAACGCTGCAGGAGCCAGGCCTGCAAGTTCAGCGACTTCGGGTCGTGATGTAGGATGGCGCCTCCTTCCCTGGAGAGAAGATCCGCGTCCACTGGCAGCTTGATTGACGGGGACGCTGACAAGTCCAGAAGGTCCGGGAATCATATCTGCCTCGGCCACGCAGGTGCGACGAGGATCATCCTGCACCGTGACCTCTTGAGCTGGTTGATGAGCCGGATCAGCAGCGGCAAAGGAGGGAACGCATGTAGGAACAGGCCCTCCCAGGGGAACGAGAAAGCATCGCCCATGCTCCTCGGCTGGGGAAACCTGCTGGCGAACCTCCGGCACTTGGAGTTCGTCGCCGTCACAAACGGATCGATCTGGGGTGTGCCCCACCGTCGGAAGAGGCGGTCCACTAGATCCTGTCGTAGTTCACACTCGTGGCACGAGATTAGCTCTCTGCTGAGCGAGTCGGCAATGGTGTTTTTTATTCCTGCCAGATGAAACGACACCAGAAACATCCCTTGGGCGACGGCCCAATGCCACAGATCCTGCGCCTCCTTGGACAGAGCTGGGGATCTGGTACCGCCCTGCTTCCTGATGTAGAACATGGTGGTGATGTTGTCGGTGAAGATCCTCACCACCTTGCCCTTGAGGGACGGAAGAAAGGACCTGAGGGCCCAAAACATTGCACAGAGTTCCAGGACGTTGATATGGAGGGACTTCTCCGTCAGCAGCCAAAGGCCCCTCGCGTGCAGATTTTCGGTGTGCGCTCCCCACCCTTCCAGGGAGGCATCCGTGGTCACTGTCTTCTGGTGGCCCTTGGACTGGAAGTCCATGCCCGCCGTCAGATGCGCGCGGGTGCCCCACCACCGGATCGCTCGTCGGAAGCTCTCGTTGAGTGTGATCCTGTCCTCGAAGCTGCCTGTCGTCTGGATCCAGCGAGCGTACAGGAACTCCTGTAACGGGCGCATCCGAAGCCTGCACAGGCGGGTGAGATAAATGCAAGAAGACATCATTCCGAGGAGGGACTTGATGGACCTCACCCTGGCCGCGTCCGCAACCAGCATCCGCTGCACCTTGCCCAAGATGGCCCTCGTCCTTTCCTCCGATGGAGAGGCCAGAAGCGCAACTGTGTCGAGCTTCGCTCCCAGAAACAGTGCGTCTTGCGCGGGCACCAGGTGGGACTTGACGTAGTTTATGGAGAATCCCAGGTCCGTGAGTAGTTGGACGGTCCTCGCCGTGTGCTCCGCGGCGAGCTCCTTTGTCTTTGCTCGGATGAGCCAGTCGTCCAGGTAGGGGTAGACGTGGATCCCCTCCAGGTGCAGCCGCGCCGCCACCGGTGCGAGGCACTTGGTGAACACCCTGGGTGCCGACCTCAATCCGAAGGGAAGGGCTCTGAACTGGTAGTGACGCCCTTGGACTACGAATCTGAGAAACTTTCGGTGTCCCTTTAGGATGGGGATATGGAAGTAGGCATCCTCCAAATCCAATGACGACAGGAAATCGCCCTTCTCCAGTTGACCCAGGACGTGCTGGAGGGTGGCCATCCGGAACTTCTGTGCCTTGATGAATTTGTTCAGTCGTCGTAGGTCCAGGATGGGACGCCATCCTCCGGTCTTCTTCTTCACGAGGAAGTATCTTGAGTAAACTCCAGAGCCCCAAAGCCTCTTTGGGACGAGCTCGATGGCGCCTTTCTTGAGCATCGCCTTTACCTCCAAGAGAAGTTGAGACGTGATGTTCCTTCCTGGCCACGGGGGGACGCGCGGGCACTTCTTTAGAAATTCGAGCGCGTGACCCTGGGCCAGGGCGTCCAGCACCCAACGGTCGGTGGAGATGGACTCCCACACGCTGACGAAGCTCGCCAGCCGGCCTCCCACCGGGGTGCTTCGGTGGGGGCCCGACCCCACGGCCGGTTCAGTCCTGCTTCGACGAGGCTTTACCGCCTTGTCCTCCTTGGCGACGACGGCGGGGTCCGCCCGACTTGCCTCGTCCTCTGTAGGCTTCCTGTGACGACGAATGGGCCGCTTGACGATAGGTGGTAAATCCGCCACCGGACCCTTTGGAGGCACCCTGCTTGCCTCCGCCGCTCCGAAAGGGCAGCCGTCGTTGCTGGAGAACACCAAGAGCCCGGGCCGTCTCCGTCTTGATGGCTTGCAGGGAATCGTCCACTGTTTTCCCAAACAGGTTGCTCCTGTCGAACGGCATGTCCAAGACTCTGGTCTGCACGTCCTGACGGAAGTCAGTTGCCTTGAGCCATCCACGCCGTCTAAGGCACACACCGTTGCCCAACTGGCGAAATCCAGTGTCAGCGATGTCCGTCGCTATCATAATGGTGTGGTCCGACGCCACTTCTCCTTCCTGCAAGATCTCTAGGTCCTCCGCCCTCTTGTCGTCTGGTAAGAAGTCCAGAAGGGGGGCGATTTTGTACCACAACTCCCTGTCGTAGTGGGCTATGATAGCCAAGGCGTTGGCAGCCTTAATCGTCGTCGCCGCCGATGAGATGACTCTGCGTCCCATCGTGTCCAACTTCGTTCCCTCGCCGTCCGGCGGGGAGGTTGACGTAGAGGCCGAGGCCCCCCCCGCTTTCTTCCTGGCCGCCGCGGAGACGACCGAGTCTGGAGTCGGCTGTGCCCGAAGGCACAAGGGGGCCGCGTCCGGGACCCGGTACTTCTTCTCGTACCGATCCCTTCTCGCAGGCATTGTGGATGGGTTCTTGAGGAGGGCGAGACCCTCATCCCAGATATCGTCCAGTAGAGGTACAGCGAGGACCGTCTTCCTCTTGGTCTTGCGCCATTGATAAAGGAAACCTTCCTTCTTCTTCTCTTCCGGGCAGAGCTGGAAAAGCTCGGATGCCCTGGCGATCATGGCATGAAACGATCCAATCTCGTAGGGCGGGGAAGCCCGGGGAGGAGGTGACGACGGGAGATCCTCGTCGTAAACCTTGTGTCTGTACCCGTTGCGGCCGTGTCAGTCCCCGTATCATCCCCACGGGTCGTGGACGGGGAGGCGGGCTGAGCAGGGCGCGATGGTTGAAAAGGAGGTGGAGGATGAATCCTTCTTCTCTTAGAAGGAGGGCTCCCAGAAGGGCCTGGCTCCGGGTCCCCCGTCGGGAGCGGTTCCCCCGTTGGTGGTAACGGCAATCTCGTCCTTATCTCCGAGCATAAGGACTGTATAGCCAACAAAATGGTCACCGAGTTGTCTTGCGACACTGGTTGAGGGGATTCTGACGGGCGGTCAGGAGCCCCGTCGGCACCCTCGACGTTCTCGTCGTCTCCTACGTCGGGGTCCCTCCCGACAGGCTGGTCTTCTTCCACGCCAACGCCGTGGCTTAAGACTTCGATCAGCTCCTCCTCAGAGGTTGAGGCCGAATCCACGACGACCTCCTGCCCCCCCTTTTTCTTCTCCGTCGGAGGTTTCACGGGGGTCCTGTCGATGGGCATGAAAGAGGACTCCCTCTGCGGTGGCAGGGAGACTCTGGGCCCCGAGGTCGCCACCACTGGTGTAGCCTCCACAGGCTGAGCCAGGGACGCCGCGACTGTCTCGATAGAGGCCTTGGCCGGGTGGATCAAGGCTTTCACCACCTTAGGTGCGCTCCCCGCCTTCCTTGGGGGGAGGGTCACCGCCTCGCTCCCTCTCCGATGGGGCCTTTGAGCTCGACCGGGATCTCTCCATGAGCTTCGCCGGGTGCTCGGCCTTCCTCTTACCCGAGCCAGAGTGTTGGCTCGTGGTTGATGGCGCCGGGGAGGATGCGCCCTGCCTGGCACCCGTAGAGCCCGACCGTTCGGCACTCCCGGTGCCAGCGGACACGCGGTGCTTGGCCTTCTGTTGGACCCCCGTCGCCGGGGCGCCCTCAATGGTCTTAGAAGACCGCTCGGACTTCTTCTTCTTCTTCTCGCCCGACGGGGTCTTCCCTTCCAGCCAGTTGGCGAGACGCAGATGGCGGTCCTTCATGGTCCGCTCCGACATATTGCCACAAAACGCACAGTCCTTCTCCACGTGCGCCTTGTCCTCATGCAGGCAGTAGAGGCAAAGGGAGTGTTCGTCCTCCCTAAAGACATTCTGAAGCTGGCATCCAGGGCAGACCCTGAACAGCTTTCCGGGCGTCGAGCTTCCCCTCTCCTGGGCCATGATCTAGTTGGGCCTGAGAAACTTCTGGAGTCCTCCAAAAGCGTGGCTCGACGAAATCTTCACCCTTGAGGGGCGTAGAAGAATCCGACACGGGTCCCCGTTGATCGGATAAAGAAACGGTGGAGCTTGAGGCTCTTTTGACCGAAAGAGAGAAAATTTTCCTAGGAAAAAGCGCGAAAAAAGCACTAAAGCTCGAGAGCAATAGCACGAGGATCCCAACACTTGAACGTGCAGTAAAAATCTGAAGATGGCTGCCAGAGGCGGGGCTTAGGGAGATGGCAGTCATTGGGTGTGGTCAGTATGACGCAGAGATCAGTGATTGGTTACTACTACGAAAGACAGATCAGAAACGAAACCGATACTGATTTTCTTTACCGAGGATTCCCAGCCTGACGACGGGGAATATTCATGAGCATGTGAATCCATGCCAGACCCCATGCTGGAGAACAGAATGAATCCTCACTGAAAGCAGCCTGAAAAGCTCAATTTTACGGTCGTCGCCCACGTGATCCGGCCAAGCCGAACAATAGGAAAAGAGTCTTTATTTAAGCCTGCATCTCCGCAGCATCAAGCATCACGGCCAAACTTTTCAAAGTCTGTAAGGAACTGGCCAATCCTGCAGCAGCCTCTTCTTCTGTCACACACAACAAGGACCTTTGCTTGGACCCGACTGCACACTAAATCACAAAAACGCAAGACATCCTTTCCTCCCTCTCTTCCAACCACAGCATACACCAACACCGGAGCCTTCCCCCCCCCCCTCCACTTCCCCTCCCTACTCTCTCACCCGTCACACCCGATGAGGTCAGCAGAAAAGTCCAGTCTATGAAGGCCTCATCCAAGCAGTTGGACACTTGCCCCTCCAAAACCATTTAGGACAACATTGACTCCCTCGCCCCAGCATTGGCTGATCTTTGCAATCTCTCCTTTTCTACTGGAGTTTTCCCAACTGCTCTTAAGCACTCCCTTGTGCACCCTCTGCTCAGGAAACCCTCTGGCGACCCCTCCATTCCGGCAAACTACTGCCTGATCTCTATCACTCCTTTCCTTGGCAAACTCCTGTAGAAGTTGGCTATCTCCCAGCTGACCCTCCACACTGAAGCTATTGGTTTCTTCCACTACCTTCGGTCTGGCTTTAGAGCATCCAGAGGCATGGAAACTGCTCTTCTGAGCACCTTTGAAGACCTGCTCTCAAATCTTGACACTAACACACCCTCTGTCCTCATTCTCCTTGACCTCTCCCCTGCCTTTGATACAGTTAACATCAACATCCTGATCGCACGTCTCTGTGACACCCTGGCAATAAGAGGTCAGGGTCTGGCGTGGTTAACCTCCTTTCTCTCCGACCGCCCCTCCCAGGTGGAGCTCGGAGCCTTTCTCTAAACTATCATTCTTTCAACTTGTGCCGTTCCCCAGGGATCTAACCTATCCCCCTGGTTCTTCAACATCTATATGGTTGCCTTGACACGTGTGACTGCTGCTTTCACCAACGTGCACGTCTAAAAACCTTGGGGGTCATCTTCGACTCCACTCTCACCTTCTCTGCTCACTTCTCAGACATCTCTAAAAAGTCTATCCGCTTCACCTCCTCAGAGGTACTCTACCTTTTCCGACTTTCCCCCACCGGCTCACTGTGTCCAGAGCCCTGTTTCTCTCTAGGCTGGACTACTGCAACAGCCTTTTCCTCAACCTCCCTGCATATGCTCTGCACCCTCTGCAACTCACCCAGAACAGAACCGCAAGACTTATCCTTGGCCTCAAGCCCAGGGAACGCATCGCTCCAGCACTGAAATCCCTCCACTGACTCTCTGTGGTTGCAAGGATCAAGTTCAAGACCCTCTGCATTGTTCACAAGGGTTTCTGGGGTCTGGGACCTACCTATCTGCAATGATGCCTACCTAAATACTGTCCCTCCCGAGCCCTCCGCTCATCTACCTCCAAGCTTCTTCGAGTGAGCCGGTTCTACAAGCAGTAATTTGGAGGGCGATCTTTATCCTCAGCAGGGGCCTCCCTCTCGAATAGCCTCCCTGCCGGCCTCCGTCTTGAGCCTGATCTCCTTAATTCCAGAAACCTCTCAAGACATTCCTCTTCTCCTCTTCCTTCTCTCTTCCTCTACCCATCTAACCAATCTCTCTGCTCTTTCCCTTTCTCCGTCCCTTTCCATACAGCTTGCTGACTGACCGCCTGGTGTACCTCAGAGTCTCACAGGTCCCTGGCTCCACTGCCAGTGCTCTCACACTTGCCACCGGGCCCTGCACTCGCCTCATCAGCACTGAACGGAGCAAAGACCCAAGAGAGTTGCTCTCTCTGCACTTAACCCAGTCTCCACCAACTGGTTGCATTTGGACCCCCCCTTTACCCCCAGAACCTTTCCCCACTCTACCTCCCTCTATGCACTTGCGCGATCAGACTGCATCTTGACTGAAGATCGTTCTGTCCGTTTCCCCTGTCTTCGCTCCTAATTGCACTTGGAAAAACTGCAGAATCGTTGCCAGACTTATTTGCTGTGTTTCAACAGTTGTATTATTTGCACTTACTCTGCCTGTGCAGACTATTTACGCTCAGAATTTCAAGGGCTCTAACGTCTTGTTTTTTCCCCCCATGTCCCCACCCTCCTTGAGCACTTTGAAACACTTTCCTCGTGTATAGGTGCTTTACAAATAAACATTACCATACCATTATCAATAGCCATTTGCCTGTGGTGGGAATAGGTGTAGTTCCCAGCGAAGCAGACAAGAACTGATACATGTGTTGTCTAAGAACGTTGCAAACTGCAGGCACTCTCTAAGGCGAGGTGGCTATACCAGTGGCAACAAGGAGCCGGTCCGATAGCACAGCGAGTAGAGCGCTCGCTTTGACATCCGTGCAGAGCCTGCTAACCAAGGTTTGAATCAATGAGCACCACACCGTGGGCAATAATAAGCAGTGCTCAGATACCTGAGGGTTCATAGCGCTATATAACTGCTAAATTATTATTATTATTATTATTATTAATAATGGGAACACACAGTCTTTCTCACTACCTTTGAAGGTACACAGAGCGTTGTGAACAGAGCCGGGTCCCAGGCCTGAGGAGACCTGCTCCAGCCAATCAGGAAACCCAAATCCTGGGGTTGGGGGTAAGGGGTAAGAGCCAATTGTAGTCCTGCAACCTTGCAACAATTTAATAGATAGTCGTGAGACCACCTGACATGGAAGGACCAGTTAGCTAGGTACGGGTCAATTTATTTACCATTATTTAGTTCCAACTTGTGTTCCCTAAGGCTTACCCTAATCAGAAGAACACTCTGTCCCTCTCTGATGTTCTCGCCCTGGGTTGTGCTGGTGCATCGCCTATCTAAGAGGGATAGGAAGAAGAGCAATTCTTGCACTGGTGCTACAATGAATAAGAAGTCACTTTTGACTTTTTGACTTTGTCCTGTAGATCGAGCTGGGTGCCCCGCCAAACCAGACGGGTGGATTGACTGATTGCCTAAACATCCAAGAAATCGGTCTCGAAGAAGATGACGCAAGAAAGAAGTCATTGAAACCGGTCGACCAGAGACTTAGCTGATGGCTCGGAACCAAGCGAGACACATGCACACTAAATAATGATTATTACTGATCAGTGCCTATATGATAGGACATAAGGTCATACTTGCATAAATTATGCTTAGTTAAACCATAGCTTGAGAAATACAATAAGGAGTATTGTGACTTTATTGAGCCTGATGAAAAAGAAAGTATTGATACATCAAGTTTAAAAGTCTTTCTTTTACTTAATAGGAGAGGCTTCATTTCTTTGCTGTCTCCCCTCACTATGTTTTATGCAATTGATGTCATGGAAAAGCCTAGCACACCACACGGAGGGTGAATAAACTACAAGGTACCTTGCCACTTGAACTGCAGGACCATTCCATGATAAAAGTCTGGGAATAACCATCCCAAACTGTGTTTTTATGAATCTTTTTATAACGCATTCATTGTAGCACCAGGGCAAGAATTGCTCTTCTTCCTATCCCTCTTAGATAAGCGGCGCACCAGCGCAACACAGGGCGAGAACATCACGGAGGGACAGAGTGTTCTTCCGATCAGGGTAAGCCATAGGGAACACAATAACAGTTGGAACTAAATTATGTTAAAAAAATGGACCCCGTACATGTCCTATGTTTTGTGTGATACTACAAACTGTATATAACAGGAAGGTTAAATACCCATATGAGGTGGAATAGAAAGTGAATATTATCCCTGTTTTGTTTGTATATGGCCAGTTAGCTAACACCTATAGGTGCCTTCTATAGGTACTAGCATCCCACCCACACAATAGAATGGGTTCATAGGGTTTTGGGAATGGTTCAGAGTTATGATGCCATTTGTTAACAAAAACTCCTGACACAGGCACCGGAGTTGCGATTGCTGGAGATGTTTGGTTTTCTGTATGATCCCTGTCTGTTATGGAAAATAAAGGACAGTTCTAACTTGCCCTTGGCGGAGTCCTCTGCCAAGGACAAGGGTTCGGTGGGCCCTGGGTTCTCTGCTAAACGGTGATTGTGTAGTTCAAACCCGGACCTCTGGCATACTTGTATACAGTAATGTCAGTGTTACTTTGATTCCAACACATAGATGTGAAGTCAGTCATTCTTACTTCCATGTAGGGAGATAATACTTTAGGTATAGGGAGTACCCCATTTACTGAGCGGGCTCACCTTCCCAGCTTCAAAGGGGGTGGCTACACCTAGGGAAGAAGGGACAAAGTCTCCAGATTCATCAGGACACACTTTGTTAATCAATCCTTTACTCAAGGGGTTGTTCCCCTGGTACTTAAGTCCACCATTATTATGCCCTTGATCAAGAAGCCTTCCTTGGATGGCCAAGATCCTTGTAAAAGCGGTGCTAATGCACCTTATGGATTTTGTGGAGCGTAATTTGATTCTTCAAAAAGACCTCTCTGCATCCTGAGAATTTTGTCATCAATAGGCCTATTTCTAATGTGCCTTTTAACTTAAAATCCTGACCAAGGCCACCAAACTACAATCACACACACATTTAGAAAACCAGGCCTTTATAGGTGACATACAGTCTGATTTTATGACCTCATCGGAGCACCAAAATGGCTCACTTGAACGTTAAGGATACATTACTGAAGCCATCAGATGATGGTCAGGTAGGCCTGTTGATGGTGCTGGGCCTCTGCATGACTATAGATCACAATATTATGTTGAGGCACTTGAGAACTGGCGTTCATGTCTGACCTGTCCACCTTGGCTCCTTCCTCAATAAAAAAATCATCAAGTATCAAGGTCAATCACTATGTATCTGGTGCAGAAACATTAACCTGTGGGGTCCCGCAAGGTTCATGCCTCTCTCCTTCGTTGTTTAAAATCTATATAAACCCCCAACATGAGATACATATTAATTGTAGTATGTCTTTTCCAAATTATGCAGATGGCACACAGATAATTGTTAAATTGACAGGTCATTACGAGAAGAATTTACGCAATTTACAGTCCATCTTTCAAGACATCTCTGATTGGATGTCTGCAAATTGGTTAGGACTGAATCATTGTAAATCGGACTTCTTTCCTATCTCCCCCTCACATCTGTTGATGAAAGAACTTCTCAAATGTCCAACTGTTCGGTATCAGTGATGACTAAAGTTAAGTCTTTTAGTGTCTTCCTTGACTCCTCCCTGTGTATGAATTCACAAATTCGTGGCTTGCTGAGTTCTACAACTTTTTACCTGAGGATATTTTGACCACTGCTTTCTGTACCATATGATGCCTCTATAGCCATGGCTATTATAGCTGCAAAGTTTGACTAATGCAACAACCTTTACCAGGGTATAAAAAAGCATCACAAGAAGCACCTTCATGGGCTAGAAAATATGGCTGTCCATGTTGTCTCCAACTATGGCTATCGGGATCATACAACCCCTGTTGCGGCAGAAACTGCACTGGATCCCCATTCAGGCCAGAATCAACTTTAAGAGACTACCACCGATCCACAAAACATGGTATGGCCCAGCCCCTCTATATTTGAAGAAACAGTTATCTGCCGTAGTTCATACAGACCGCCAACACCAACATTGTGCCTGTCAATCCTAGTTTCCAGGCTCTGGAAAAATAGGGTATTTGGGAGATCTGACATGGTGGTAGGGAGTAAACTGTGGAACAGCTTGCTCAACGAAATTTCAGATATCCAACGGTTTGGAAAGACACATAAAAACTCACCTGTTTGAGGGCTAACGGTAACCTTGCTGCATCATGACGTCTGCCCCATTTGATGTTTTCTTCTTCAGCATTTTCTTCCAGTTCTCTTTTCTTCTTGGGCCTTCTTTGTGAGCGCTTTGAAACATGCTGGCAGTCACACCTAACCATTCCATTAAATAGATTCTGGATCAATTCCAGTCCTGCTTTTGACCTCAACATGTAACAGAAACTGCTCTGGTCTCCGTTTGGGGCAAACCTCTTCACCATTCTCACTAGGGCTATCTGTCTCTGTTGGTGATGCTGGACTTGCCCACCACATTCGACACAGTCGGCCGCTCTATTGTTCTGTCACAGCTTGCAGACAAGGGCAGAATATCCAGCTCATCCATGGAATGTTTTCAGAGCTTGCTTTCTGGAAGAACTCAAATAGTGAAGAGAGATCATTTTACTTCAACGTTCCCTCTGGTAACCGGTGGCATATGTAAGGAAGGCATGGTATCAACAGTAAGACAGACACAGTTCAAGAGTGTTTATTGAACTTTCACAAGGGTCTGATAAAATGCCTATCTAAACCAAAATCTACAGATGGGAGCAAGCTACGACCATCCAATAATAATGCAGTCTTAGTGGAGTCTTCGTCAAAATAAAAGGACCTATACTAAAAAAGAACAAGTTACTCTCTTACCTGATAATGTTCTTTCGATGGGATGGTCCGACGACGTATTCCATATCTATGACAGTAATCACCACAGCTGTGCTGCTTCGGAAAATCTTTCGGCATCTGCGTCCTGCGTCGATGTCGATATGCCGTCCTGAAGGACCTCCTCCGACGGCCGACGTCACCAGATGTTATAAGTAGGACGCACGACGCCCGTAGCCTCAGTTGTAGTTTTTTCTCCAGAATGTGTGGCACCAATCTTCTGCCAGTATGACCACAGAAAGCCTTGCGGAAACTTAAGCTGCAATCGCAAAAGAAATTCTGTAACAGGGTAGGCAGGGAGGGAGCGATATCGAATACGTCGTCGGACCATCCCATCGAAAGAACGTTACCAGGTAAGAGAGTAACTTGTTCTTCGAGGGTATTAGGTCCTCCAACGTATTCCATATCTATAACAGACTCCCAAAGCAGTACCAACGTAAGGAGGTGGGAAAATAATTTAGAATATACAAATTTAGAATGCCCAATCAAATTGCAGAGTAAAGGACCACCTTGCCAAAGGTCAGATCCTGCCCATGGATGGAATCTAGGGAGTAGTGACGTACAAAAGTATGGACCGAAGCCCAAGTGGCTGCTTCACAGATGTTACGAATAGGAACACCCCTCTGCAGGGCAGTAGAGGGAGTCATACCCCTAGTAGAATGGGCCCGCAAGCCTACCAGAGGGTCCTTTCCCGCCAACCAGGAACATTCAGAAATTGCCAAGATAATCCATCTAGACAAAGTCTGCTTAGTGACAGCTTGTCCCAAACGCCTTCCAGCATAACCAATAAAGAGCTGATCGTCCACTCTGACCCGGGACATTCGTGAAATGTAGAAACTTAAAGCTCTCCTAGGGTCTAACCTATGGAGCCTCTCCTCGTCCTTGCCAGGATGTGGAGGAGGATAAAATGCAGGAAGAATGACCTTCTGGCCCAAATGAAATTCCGACACCACCTTCGGAAGAAAAGAAGGACGAACTCTAAGGACAACCCTGTCCTTATGAAACACAGTGAAGGGTGGCTTAACTGAAAGTGCCTGTAACTCACTCACTCTGCGAGCGGAAGTGACCGCAACTAAAAATACAGTTTTAAGAGTTAGCAGTCTCAAAGGGCAAGAATGTAAAGGCTCAAATGGAGCACGCATCAGAAACTTGAGAACAAGGTTCAAATCCCAACCGGGCACCTGGAAAGGTGACGGAGGGAACACATTAGTGAGCCCTTTCAGAAACCGAGAAATTAAAGGAATTTTAAAATAAGAACACTCCTCAGAAGAGCGCTTAAATATGGACAGCGCCACCAGGTAACCTTTAACGGTACCCACTTGCAGGCCCCTGTGGGCCAAAGAAAGCAAAAAAATCAGAACCACAGGAATGTCACATGAAAAAGGATCCACATTCTTAACCCTGCACCAATCGCAGAACTTTCTCCAACGGCAACGGTACAGGGACTTTGTTGCAGGCCGTCTGGCCGAAAGCAACACCTCCATCACGTCTTCAGGGAGGTCCCAATCCTCATACCTCACCCTTTGAGAAGCCAAGCGTGAAGGTTGAGGGATCTGACCTCTGGATGGCGAACCTGACCCCCCTCCCGTGAGAGCAGATCGTCTCGGTAGGGAAGACGACGTGGAGGGCAGAAGGACAAGTCGAGAAGGTCCGGGTACCACGTCCTCCGGGCCCATGCGGGAACAATGAGGATCATCCGGGAACCGAACCTGCGTAACCTCTGCAGCACTTGCGGGATGACCGGGACTGGAGGAAACGCATACAGCAGTGGGAAGGACCACGAACACGTCTCCTAAGGCTCCTCTTGGAGGAAATTCCCGCGAGCAGAAACTTTCGCACTTCCGGTTGACACTGGAGGCGAAGAAATCCACTTGAGGAGTCCCCCAAAGGGCAAAGATCTCAAGGAGAATCTCCTGAGCCAGCTCCCACTCGTGAGAGATCGCACTGTGCCTGCTCAGAGCGTCCGCCGTCTCGTTTTCGTCTCCGGCCAGATGACTGCCGAGATCGAAACTTCCTGCTGCATGGCCCAGAACCAGAGCTGCATCGCCTCCCTGCACAGAGGCCACTGTGTTGTCCGTCAGAATCAGGACAGTCTTTCCTCGCACAGTCAGCAGAAAAGCCTTCAGGGCAAGCCTGACGGCCCTCAGCTCCAACAGATTGATATGGAGTCTGGACTCCGACGGAGACCAACGACCGCTGACTGTCAACTCGTTGGCATGAGCTCCCCATCCCGTGAGGGATGCGTCCGTCACGATCGTCACCTCTGGCCAGGGAAGCCAAAACGGAACCCCCTTCATCAGATTGCCTTTGACGGCCCACCACAGAAGGTCCTGGGCGACCGAGGGCGGCACCTGAACGGGGTCCGACATCCTGCCGGAGGATTGTGACCACTGCATCTTGAGTGCCCACTGCAAAGATCTCATCCGCAGTCGAGCCTCTGGCACCAGAATAATGCAGGATGCCATGAGGCCGAGCAACCTCAAGAACTCGAACGCTGGGAGACTCTGGGCATGTTGAAACTTGTGCACCATCTGCTGAATGTGATGAGCCCTCACCTGGGGAGGAAAACACTGCCCCAGGGACTTGTCGAGCACTGCTCCGATGTACTGGAGCCGCTGAGTTGGCGTCAAGTGGGACTTCTTTAAGTTGAGGGAGAAGCCCAGCATGTGGAGGGAGTGGCAGGTGACGGACAGATGATCCAGGACTTGTTCGGGAGAGCGCGCCCTGATCAACCAATCGTCCAGGTAGGGGTAGACGTGAATCCCGCCTTTCCTGAGATGCGCTTCCACCACTACCATGAGCTTGGTGAAGACCCTCGAGGCGGAGGTCAATCCGAACGGCAGGACCCGAAACTGAAAGTGCGAGTCGCCAACCGCGAACCTCAGGTACTTCTTGTGCTTTGGATGGATCAGCACATGAACATAAGCATCCTTGAAGTCGAGAGACGCCGACCAGTCCTGAAGTTGAAGGGCCTGGAGGACTTGAGAAAGAGTAACCATCTTGAACTTGTCCTTCCTGAGGAGTTTTTTCAAACCGCGCAAGTCCATGATGGGTCTCAATCCCCCGTCTTGCTTCGAAATCAAAAAATAAGGGGAAAACCATTCCTTATTCCTCTCCGCTACAGGCACCAGTTCTATGGCGCCATTCTCCAGCAGGGCTTGAATTTCTTGCGCAAGGAGCGGATCCAGACTCTTCACAGAGAGATTCCCTGGTGGATTGTCGTGAGGCCTCTGCCGAAAGGGAAGACAGTAACCGTGGGCTATGATCTCCAGAAACCACACATCTGAAGTAATGGCACGCCATTCAACAAGATGCTGCGCCAGCCTTCCCCCAACCGGCGAACCATGGGACATGGCCTCATGACTGAGCTGAGCGACCTTGGCACCTTGAGTACCTTGTTTTACACCTCTGGCACTCTTACGGTGGCCCCTTTGACTAGCAGATCCTCTCGCTTTACTAAAGGATGAGTAATAACGAAAGGAACCTCCCCTCCATTGCTGTCCCCTAGGACGAAAAGGCGGAGGTTGTCGAACTGCAGCGCTCAACGACTTCGCTGCAGCTTTTGAGGTCTGTAACCTCTCAAGGCTCTCATCAGCCTGCTGCCAAAAAGATGTACACCATCAAAGGGCATGTTGAGGAGCCGGGCTTGCACATCAAGAGCAAACACTAACTTCCGCAACCACGCAAACCTGCGTATTAGGGTGCTCGCCACCATGGACTGGCTGACGCAATCTGCCATGTCCAGACCCGACTGAATGGCCTCACACATGGCATCCTTGCCATCCTGTATCATAGCAAGAAAACCGTCCCATTCGTCCCCTTCGGGAATATGTTCAGCCGCTAAGGAAACACAGTTCCACAGAGTGTGCATGAAACGTGAAGAGCCATACCCCCTGAAGAAAAAACTTTCTTCGCCCAACCATCAAAACACCTGTCGTCCCTATCAGGAGGGATAGTAGGATACGACACCTGCTTTGCTGGAGCCGTAGCTGCCTGCACCACCAAACTCTCCGGAGTGGGGTGCGTGGTCAAGTAGCAGGGGTTGCGACTGGCTGGGCGGTATTTTCGCGGCAAAGACTTGCCCACTGCCGGGAGACTCTCTGGAGCAGTCCAAGCCGCCGCCACCCTTCTTTGCAGAGCCATATGGAATGGCAGTACCTGGTCAGTTGGTGGACCTTGGTCGAGGAGATCTGTCAGGTCATCCTGCAGAAAATCCCCTGGTGGAGCAGACCTGTGTGTTAGTCTTAGCAATGCAACTAGGTGGGGCGAGTTATGGTTTCTTAGCTTACCATAATTAGCGAATGTCAAGTGGTTTTCGGTTTTACTGTGAACCATAACGTCCCTTTAACTAAGTTTTTTTTACTGAATATCCACATATATGGGATACATTACTCACCGTAATCGTATTTCTGATGCTTGTATCTGCTTAGATTCACATGCTGTGCATAGGCCGACATCTAGTGGAAGCTGCGGAGTATTACAGTTTGTTTTTCGAAACTCGAAAATGGGCGTCGACACAGGCGTGCCAGTAATACTATCCCTAGTGTGACGTCCACTGTACCCAAGATCCCTCACGCGTCTAGGATCCTCAGATTGTATTTTTTCTGACATGAGGAAGCATGAGGAGTAGCGTGAGTACAGATAATCCAAGCAGATAGACAGAAAGGTAAGACTACAAGCAATCATGCGCCTTCTCTCGGAGGGGAGGAAGGGTGGGTCGCATGTGAATCTAAGCAGATACAAGCATCAGAAATACGATTACGGTGAGTAATGTATCCCTTCTGAGGCTTGTGGAATCTGCTTAGATCACATGCTGTGCATAGATTAGCGAGCAGTACCAGAAGAAGGAGGTGGGATGTGAGAAGGGTCATGAGCAAACAGGTGTCTTAGAACCGCTTGTCCCACTTGTGTATCTGTCTTGGAATGAGTGTCAATGCAGTAATGCTGAGTAAAAGTGTGAATAGAGCTCCAAGTAGCTGCTTTGCAAATGGTGTCGGAGGGAACATTTGCAATGAAAGCCAGAGTGGCCCCAATGCCTCTAGTAGAGTGGGCCCTTGGCGTAAAAGGCAGAGTCTTTTCAGAAAGAGAGTAACACAGCTGTATACAGTTGATAATCCACTTCGAGATAGCGCCTTTAGAGACGCGATCTCCCTCTCTGCCTGTAGCTACGGAGACAAACAGTTGATCTGTTTTCCTTAGCGGTCTGGTTTTATTTACATAGTAGAGGACCGCCCTACGCACATCTAGGGTGTGTAGTTTCACCTCAGCCGAGCTTTGCGGGTTCTGGAAGAAAGCCGGAAGCTCGATGGACTGGTTTACATGGAACTTTGATATAAATTTAGGTGAGAACCTAGGGTGAGTGCGTAAAACCAGTTTGTCCTTGTGGATAGTAAAGAAAGGATCCTGCACTGACAGAGCCTGAATTTCACTGACCCTTCTTATAGAGGTAATGGCTACTAAGAAGGCCGTTTTATAAATCAGGTGTTTGAGACTACTTTTATGCATGGGTTCGAAAGGGGGGCCCATGAGCTTAGCTAGCACCACATTAAGGTCCCATCCTGGCGGTGGGTTCGAAATAGGAGGGTGAAGTCTCTTTACTCCTTCCATGAAGGCTTTAACTACTGGTACTTTCCACCACGACACCTTGTTATGGGATGTGGTGTAAGCCGAGAGGGCTGCCAGGTGTACTTTCAGAGAGTTAAAAACCAATCCTGCATCTAGCAGGTGGAGCATGTATGTCACAACGTTGGAAGGAGTGCAATCAACTGGGTTGATTTGTTTATTCTGGCACCAAATAACGAATCTCTTCCACTTGTCAAAATAACAGTGCCTTGTGTTTGGTTTCCTGGATTCTTTTAGGATGTCCATACACCTTTGTGGTAAATTGAGATGGCCAAACTCTATGACCTCAGGAGCCATGCTGCCAGGTTCATTGAGTTGGGTTCCTGGTGCACTGTTTGACCTTGTTGCTGGGACAGTAGGTTGTACCAGGCTGGGAGTTTGATGTGCTCGCACACCGCCATCCTGCGTAGGTGTGGAAACCATGGTTGTCTCGCCCACATGGGAGCAACTAGGATGAGCGTCATCGATTCCTTGTTCATCTTGTACACCACCTTCCTGATGAGAGGAGTTGGTGGAAAAGCGTACGCAAACATCCCTGACCAGTTCATCCACAGGGCGTTCCCTTGGGAGTCTGGCTGGGGGAACCTGGATGCAAATCCTGGGCATTGTTTGTTTTCGCTTGTGGCGAATAGGTCTATAGTGGGGAAACCCCACTGAGAGAAGAGATCTTCTACGATATCTCTGTGAAGGACCCATTCGTGTTCCTCTGGGAGGGAGTCTCTGCTTAGGGCATCCGCTAGGGAATTGAGCTCCCCTGGAACATGTTGTGATGACAGGAAGATGTTCCGTCTGAGTGCCCATATCCAGATTTTCTGGGCAAGCTTGGACAGATTTGGCGAACGAGTCCCTCCTTGTTTGTTCAAATAGAACATGGCTGTCGTGCTGTCCGTCCGGATCTGCACCGACAAGTTTAGCAGATGGGGCTCGAACGCCCGAAGCGCTCGGAATACTGCCAGAAGCTCTAGCAGGTTGATGTGGTTCTTGGCTACTGAGTGAGACCAGAGACCCTGAGCTGTGTGGTGGAGATGGTGAGCTCCCCACCCAGTCAGGCATGCATCTGTAGTCACCACTGCCTGTACTTCGGGATCGTAAAAGGGTTTTCCCCTTGCGAGATTCTCTCTTGTCCACCAGTGTAAGCTCTGTACGAGTGTTGGTGAAACGACCACTAGATCGTCCCACTGACCACTTGCCTGAGACCACTGTTTCGCCAACCATTCCTGCATGGGACGCATGCGCAGACGCGCGTGGGGGACCAGGTAAATGCAAGACGCCATCATGCCCAGTAACCGCATTGCTTTGCGTACCGTTATTTGTTGACCTGACTGATAATGTGGAATTTGCAGTAGTATATTCCGAATTCTCTCTTCCGAAGGGAAGGTCAACCCTCTTTGAGAATCTAGGATTGCTCCTAGGAACTGTTTTTTTTTTTTTGATAAAACATTTTTTATTGTTTTACATTCAAAACTACACAATAACAGCTTGTGCGGATTGGCATGCCCTTCCAAACTTCAACCATTAACAGATCAAGTATCAGTCACCCCTGACATTTCCCCAGGTTTTAGTGCCATTCAATCATATCCCCCTCCCTGCATACCACAGGGTCCAGCCAGTTCTAGGGTCCATTTTCTTCCCACCTCCCCCATATCTTGTCCGCCTTAGCAGGGCATCCTCTGGCAGTATATACTCGGTGCTCTATAGTGGCACAAATGTTCATATCTGTTGCCCATTGTTCCATCGTTGGGGACTCCGGGGCTCCCCATTTCTGCGCTATGTTGCGCTTCATCAGTCCCGCTGCTTGCCCCATTTAGTAAGTTCAATCTCATCCGGAGCACCCAAAATGAGAATCTTCGGATTTAGTGGTATGCGGCACGCCAAGACATTGCCGAGTACAGTACAGCATTCACTCCAGAAGGTGCGGATTAGGGGGCATTCCCACAGGATGTGGAAGAAAGTCCCAACCCCATCCCCACAACGGAGACAGTTCGGGTTCAGGGCTCTCCCCCATCTATATAGTATCGTCCTGGGGTAATAGACCCTGTGCAGGATCTTTAATTGAACCAGTCGAATCCTGGAAGAGATGGCCACCTCCCTTGGATGCATTAGGACTTGGATCCAGTCCTCTGGATCTATCACCCCTACATCCACCTCCCATTTAGTTTTCAGGGTCGTGAGTTCTGGCGTAGCAAATAGGAACTGTTTTGAGGTGCTTGGCACCAGACTTGACTTCTTCTCGTTGATAGAGAAGCCTAATTCGTGGAGGAGGTCGATAGTCCTCTGAATGTTTGACCTGCAAGTTCCTGGGGTTTCCCCCGTTATGAGCCAGTCGTCCAGATAAGGGTACACTGGGATTGCCTCCCTGCGTAGGTGTGCCGCTGCCACCGCCAGTACCTTGGTGAACACCCTTGGTGCTGAAGCTATCCCGAAGGGCAGTACCTTGAATTGGTAGTGGCGACTGTCCACCTTGAAGCGCAAGTATTTTCTGTGGGCTGGGAGCATGGAAATATGAAAATAAGCATCTTTCATATCCAAGGTTGCCATGTAATCCCCCTTTTTTAGGAGGGGGATTACCTCTTGTAGCGTGGTCATACGGAATTTTTGGGGCTTGACATACTTGTTGGCAGGCCGTAAGTCCAATACTGGGCGCATTGTTAAATCTTTCTTTGGCACAAGGAAGTAAGTTGAATAGATACCCTTGTTTACCTGGTGTCCTGGGACGAGTTCTATCGCGTCCTTTTCTAGCAGAATGGCGATCTCCTCGAGAAGGATCTTCTGATGTTCTAAGGAGTGTACTCTTTGTCGTGGAGGGTGGTTCCAGGGACGCTGCAGTAATTCTATACAATATCCTGTGGACACTGTTGACAGCACCCATCTGTCTGAGGTGATCCCTTCCCAAGCCTGGGTGAAGTTGGAAATGCGTCCCCCTACTGGGGTTGCGTGAGAAGGGACCCTGAACTGAGCGTCACTGCTTTGGTGGAGGCGTGCCACCTCCCTTGTTGGGGCTGCCTCTGCCTCTTCCACGACCTCTTTTGTTACCTTTGCTGTAACTCTGGGTAGACTGCTGGTTGTTGTTCCATTGTGTACCCTGTCCTTGGGCATAGTTGCCTCTTTGTGAATTTTGGCCGCGTGGGCGACGAAAATTACTGTTCCCCCTCTGATTAGGGGGTTTGTTGGTAAGCTGGCCAAGGGATTTGAGAGTCTCGTACTCGTCCTTGGCATTCTTAAGTGCGTCTTCGACCGCTTTCCCAAACAATAGATCGGGTTCCACCGGCTTGTCTATTAATGAAGCCTGTGTTTCTGTTTTGAACCCCGACTGCCGTAACCACGCATGTCTCTTGATAACAGTACCTTCTGCTATCAATCTTCCTGCGTTGTCCGCGGCGTCGAAGGTTGCTTTTAATATGCAACCAGACACGGCTCTCCCTTCTGCCGAGATCCGAGCCAACTGGCCTTTTAACGGTTCAGGAGCAGAGGCTATGAGCGCCGCGACCTCTTCCCATTGATGGCAGTTGTAACTTGCCAATAGGGTGGTGGAGTTTGCAATCCTTGCTTGGTAGGCGGACGTTGAGGCTACCTTCCTGCCAAACCCGTATAGTCTTTTGCTCTCCTTGTCGAGAGGAGCTTCTGATGACGATAAGGGTGTCCCAGCCCTCTTCCGAGTGTTGGTAACCACTAGGGAGTCTGGTTTAAGCTGTCCTCTTATATATGGGCTGCCCGAAAAAGTTTTTCGACTCTGGGGTTGACGGCTCTGGTGAGGTTTGGATTCACCAGGGATGGATCTATTCTACTTTGGATGGATTTAAGGATAGGGATGGTTTGAGCGACCGGCCTCCTTTCTCCCACCAACTCTTCTGCGAAGTCCTTTTCCTCCTGTACACCGTGGGTGTCGATGTGAAAATGTTCTGCCGCGCGAGCGGGAACTTCATTAAGGAGGGGCTGGTTATCAACTGGCGAGTCGGTAACTGGGGCTTCGCTTTCTACCGGGGAATCTACTCTGTAAATTTCCTGCTTGTCTTCTACCTCCTCCAGGTCCTCATCATCCGCATAGTATTCAGTCCCGGTTTGTTCCTCCATAATTGTAAACTCCTGGTCCCCTTCAGGGAAAGGCTGTCCTTGGTATCTGGGGTGTGGAGTAGAGTATGGAGTAGAGTAAGGCTGCACCTCGAAGGGTTCAGGTCTTTCGAACCGGGCCTTTTTACTTAGGGGGATAGGATCAGAGGAGCCTGAGGGTGTGGCCCCTTGAGGGTCATACGAAAGGAAATGTTCTGGGTTCTTGTCATAAAAATCAGCTAAGGAAGACATCCTTGACATGACCCTGTCTATGTCTTCACTGGACCATTCTTTGGAACAGGGTATGGCTTTAGTAGGCAACTTAGAGGACTTATCAAGGGTAGCCTTGCTGGATGTTGATGTCCCAGTAGATTTATGTTTGACTGTCTGCTTAGGGTGGAAGGATGGTCTTACAGGAGTGGAAGGCTGTGCTTTCCGCTGTTTCCCCCCCTCCCCGTGCGTGGAAAAATGTTTTCCCTGCCCCTTGGAGGCCTCGGAGACTTTCGACGCCTGGCGTCGAGGGTCGGGAGAGGTACCTTGTTTTGAGCGTGGGGCCTCGCTGGTGTTAACTGCGGCCTCGGTCTCCTGGAGCGCGGCCTGGGGGTGGAAGTCGTCTTCGTCTTCCGACGATCGAACTTCCGTTAATCTAGGGAGCGAGGCACTCTTGGCAAGAGTGGATGATTGCCTTGCGTCATGCGGCGATCTCGATCGAGAGCGCCCAGAGGACACCGAGTCGGACCGTTCTATCTGTGCCTCTTTCCGAGTAGTCGACGTCGTCGAGGTTCGGTTGGACTTAGTGTGCTTAGTGTGTGTAGGGTGTGTAGCGCTTGCGTCGCCGGGGGTCTTCCCCATAGCCGCCCTGCCGGACAACCTTCCGAGGTCGGGGACCTGCGCTCGGCAGTCTTTCGACGCCGTAATGCCCTCGCCGTCCGAAAGTACGGCGTCGCTGCCATCGCTGAAGGCGCCCTCCGCTGCCATGGCTGCCTGCCTGGCGTGGTGGGCCCAACGCTTTGTCGAACGGTCCTTAAGTGTCTTAGGCTTAAACCTACTACACGCTCTGCAGTTCGCTTCGGGGTGGTCCCTCGGCAAGCAGAGATTGCACGTGGCGTGCCTGTCGACCCAAGGGTATTTGCGGTTGCACTTGGGGCAGAATTGGAAAGGGGTACCCTCCATACGCACCTTGAGGCAGCGGGCTGGTAAGTGTAGGAAATATATAAGGTGTACCTATATACTAAGAGTGAAGAGTATGTACCACCCCCCACTCTCCCTACTTGCAGGGCCGAGGCCAGCGGCCTACTAGGCCCGGGCCGAGGCCAGCGGCCTTCCGAGGCCCAGATCCGTCGTGCAGCAGCCGACGGTCGATGTCTTCTCCAGCCGTCGTCGAGCTCAATAATTAGCAAAAGTATGGCTAAGGCCAGGGAACTCCGCAAGATGCTTCCGACCAGTATGGCGGAAAAAAACAATCTGAGGATCCTAGACGCGTGAGGGATCTTGGGTACAGTGGACGTCACACTAGGGATAGTATTACTGGCACGCCTGTGTCGACGCCCATTTTCGAGTTTCGAAAAACAAACTGTAATACTCCGCAGCTTCCACTAGATGTCGGCCTATGCACAGCATGTGATCTAAGCAGATTCCACAAGCCTCAGAAATATATATATATATAGCAGTGAACAGAAACAAAGGGGCTACACATGTGATATCATCATCAATGACATTTGTCATGCCATCTTTCATTTCCTGGGTGTTTGTGTTAGCAGTGCACAGTGGTGCGGACAGGAATGGTTGCTTAACCTACCATAACCGGCGAATTTCAGGGGTTTTTCGGTTTTACTTTGAACCATAATGGCACGTTTGTAAAGTATTTTTAGTGAAGTGCACAGGTTTTTAGTAGGGCAACTTAACCATAACGTCCCTTTAACAAAGTTTTTTTTTAACTGAATTTCACAGGTTTTTAGAAGGGGAACTTAATCATAACATGTCGTTAATAAAGTTTTTTTGCTGAATATACACTTTCATCATGTGATCTTGGGAGATATGTACTATGATTTCCTTACTTTATATACATGTAACATAGAACATACTGAACCCCCTTGCTATTGATATTTGAAAGGCAAGGACTGAGGGCATGTCTGCAGACGGACGGGGACGAGGTCAACAGTACCCAGTCAGGGGGCATCTGAAATTGTACTATTGTGTTACATAAAAAATGCACAACTTTGAAAAAGGACACATAAAGACATTATAAGTACTAATAAATAAATAGGTAAACCTAAATGTCTGAAACAATAACCATGCATTTAATGACCATGTAGAATGAAATGGATTATACCATAACAAAAAAAAGTATGCCTCCAAAGTAATTACCTCACAGAAACTGTGCAGCAGGGAGCGAGTGTAGACACACGCAGTACAACGAAGACAAATTACAACAAAATAGAAAGTGAAATTCATTTTTCTCATATGTGTATGTACTTTTTTTGTATGAGGGGCAGAAAAAATAATTTCTTTCTGTTGTTTTGACACAGAAATGTGCAGTACTTTGGAGTGGCTGGAGGAGAATTTTCCGCATGGGGAAATGTCCGAAGATAGAGATAATAATGGTACACACTACTCTGCATAAGAAAAATAATTGTCAGTATTTTATGGGCATTTAACATATATATATTTATTTTTAACAGACCAGGAAAAAAAAAGAAGAAAGGCCAACAAACAACACAGAGGAAGACAGGCTGAAAAGGATTGAACTGAAAATGGACACACTAAATGACAATTTTAACAGTTTAAGGCAATTTGTGGAGGAATTTGTGAGAGGGAAAATACGTTATCACTGTCCCACCTTTACCTGCCCCCCTTCTCCATTTCCTAGTGAACCATCCCCAAACCTTCAAGAAGAAAATAAACGTTTTGATGAAACATCCATCCCTTCATCCCCTCAGAAATCATCCCCTCACAACCAGCCTGTGTTAAACGCTAATTCCCCTATATTCGTTTCAGTATCTGCTTCCCCCTGTATTTCTGTTGACTAATGTGTGTGTGTGTATTAATAGTTTTTTTATATTAATTGTAGTTGAAGGGTTTGAGGAAAATATTTTTTTTTAAAGAGTTATAATGTCCGTGGACAGCGTGCCTTTTCGAGCTAGCCGTAAGCAATAGAATATGGATGTTCTAACAGCAATACACCTACCCGTACCAATGGCAACCAAGACGGAACTGATCTTAGAACGCACCATCTGTTCAAGTTGTACGTAAATTAACAGAATGGGGCGTCCTAAGGACATTATACCTCTCTGTGCCGCTCACAAACGAGATAAAACATGTTCTTAGAACACACCAGCTGTCCGGGATGTCTGTAAATGAGCAAAATGGGAGTGTCCTAAGGACACTATACCTGTCCGTACCATCCGCAGCCAAGATGGAACCGTCCGTAGAACAGGCGCGGTGGCCGGCATGTCTGTAGTCAAACAAAATGGAGGTGTCCTAAGGACACTGTACCTGGCCATACAGTCAGCAGATCATGTACGGACATGCGCAGTACACCAATAAGTACTGTGAACATTGCGCCTGTTCCCTAAATGTCCGCCTCACTTGTGTCGCACTCTTAATTAGTTTCAGGACCCGAACACTGTCCGTAGAACACTTGCGTGCATGTGCACATTTGTTAGTCTGCATTTGCTGTCCAATGGGCACCCATTTCCTTCGCGGATGTGTTCAGGACGTCATCATCGCGGATGTGTTCAGGACGTCATCATGTGACCGCACCCAAGCTGAGCGTGTGGACTAATTTGCGCAGTTTGTCTGAAGAACTTATATACACATGGGAAATTATTTTACAGTATAAAATCCCCATTTCACGTGTCCCACACAATAGCTCTAACTGGGAACATATTGTTTAGAAGATTTGTAACACTTTTGAGTGATCGATATGGTCACGAGGTGCACCCCTCCATCCCTATAAATGGCCACACCCCCAAGCTCATCTTCACTGTGCTTCTGGCTATAGCAGATTGAGTTGCTCTGCCTTTACTTCTGTAGCAACCATTAGGCAACTAATCCTTATGGCATCCATGGCTACCGTTGCTTCATTAGCCTCAGCACCACCCCCAAACCCTCCACCGCCACCACCTCCCCAAGGGCCTACAAAGGGATATACGGGTGAGGATGTAGAGATCGAGGAGGAAGCGGAAGAAGAGAATGAGGTGGAGGAACTCCGCTCTACAAGCACTCGCCGGGAGTCGTGGGTGTGGCGGTTGTTTTCCGTTTTTGGGAACGTACCAAAAGCACGTGCAAACCTGGTCGGGTGTAACCGGTGCCAGTTGGTGCTGAGTCGCGGGAGACCTCGTGCGTACAGCTTTGGTACGACAACCATGAAGCGACACCTAACTTCGTTTCACAGTGCGGACATTTGCAAGGTGGTGCCATGTGAAGACGTAATAGATTGAGTTCCTCCACAGCATCCTCCGTGTCCGATCCTCTCACCACAAGAGACAATCCTGTGGGGGAGCGCATCCCTCCAGCTGCCTCACAAGCCATTCGCAATGCTGTTGACCCTTACCTTTCGAGGATCACAATATTGTGTATGTACTGCGACGCAGTACTCTGCAGGGGGGACAGTCTTTGAAGTGCTTTTGAGGCTACGGTCACGGAGCACCAGAAGAACGGTCCCCTACCTAAGTGAAGCCCACCCTACATCTTTCTCTCTCCACCTGCCCTTTCTTATCCCCGTGGTTGGTGTCCCTTCCTTACCCTCCTTTGCCCTCCTCTCCTAGTGTGTTGTGTGCTCAAAAACAGTAAACTGGAAAAGAACAAAAATTACAAAAAAGGGCTCTTTTCAGAGCCGCCTTTCTCAGTTTAACAGTAGAACTATCAAGTGACCGTTGTAGGGCCCCGTGCATTTTTTAAAAAGTCTGCAGACAGTCGTAGGACTCTCAAAAATGGAGGGTGCAAGCGTAGCAGAACCAATGTACTTTTCGCTGGGAGTAAGTGGTGGCTCTGAAAAGAGCCTTTCAGTGGTGTTTTGTGTATTTCAAAAACTGTAGGTTGGGAAAAACGGATTGCCAAATAGGTGACTATGAACCCAAAAAAGGTTGCAATGCATTTTGTACATTGCGAAGAAAAATCTGATTGCCAGCATATGTGAGATGGACTCAATCTCTGTGAAAAATGAAAGTGCTGCGAAACAAAATGTTTTGATTGTGGAATGAGGACATGCCAACATCTCTTAGAAAGGCACAAACAGCCTTATTGACATTGCGCCTCGCTTTTTCCATTTGTGGAGGACCAAATGCAGAAGAATGCAGCCATATTTGTCTTTGTGCAATACAGGAAAAAAGTATTTGGCAATTTGGAAACATGTCCATGACCTTTGCAAGTCCTTCCTTCATAGCAAATTGCAAAGAAATTCCAGAGACATGGCCTAAACTGTTTCCTGCGCAATGAATGATTAGTATATCAGGATGACGCTCTGTCTGTAAAGTAGCACAGAGAGGTACCAAGTCCAGCCAGTCTCATTCCACGCACGCCATGCCAGTGCACTTCCACATGAGGAAATCCAAGATCTGCACATAGACTGCAACTTTCTGCATGCACCTTCAGCCAATGTATCCATGAGTCTCCCAAAATCCAGATAATCGTTTTTCGAGCACACAGAGCCATGGCTATCTTGTCTCCTGTCAGGGAAAAGACCTTCTCACTAAATTTCTCCATTCAGAACACACCCACTGAACTTTACCGACCAATCCCTACCTTCCCACATTCTCATTTGCATGCGTCTCCACCCCAGAATCCCCGTTGGTAATACGCGCTGCCTGGAAACTACCGCCGTGTCCGCAGACACATACAGGATCAGAGCGCGACGACTGTACATTTAAATATTATTCCCCTTTTCCCCATTAAGGTGGACTCTGAAAAGAGCCATTTTATTTTGGTCCGATGCCTTACAGACACCTGTTATTTTGTTTTTTTAAAATATTTTTTCTTCTTACTTTACTCCTACAACCATTACAGAACCTTCTCCAAAGCAAGCCTTACATTCCAAAAGAACATGGCATTTCCCAAAGAAGATAACACAACACCATCTGCTTCAAAATAAGCCTCATTACTTGGAACAATGTTTTCGTGGCTGCAGAAAAACATACCAGCTCGTAACATGAAAGCACGCATGACGCGATTGATGTTACACCTCCCAATACTTTGATCAGGACAGAAAACAGAACTGTTGTCCCATTTTCCTCTAGCGAGTAACTCGGAAAAAATTACTTTCGCTGTTGGAAAGATGTTCATGATTGCTTGAACCAACTGTTCCAAATCTTCCAACAAAGTATGTGAACGCACGTAGCCCAAATGGCAAGCACCGTAGTGCAAAAGTACCACATGAGGAGTGGTCATCGTACGCATGTCTCTGCAAACTTGGACAATTGCTGCAACATTGCGATCAGTCTCAGCGCTCCACACCACCTCCACTTCTCTCACATCGAAATTGCGTGCCACATGCCTACTTTTGGCATAGTGCTGCAAACCATGAAAAAAAATATCTCCAAGCACCAAAACCCTGACCCACTCCACCTCTGCCATCTACAGTGTATGCACCGTCTTTCGACACAAAAGAGCAATGTGAACATCTGATTGGCTGATGCCTACAGTCCCCTTTCCATGCTGGATTTGCTGTAGAACCCTGTATGTGACACGCCCTACCCACGGACAAGCGTTGTCTACATGCGGCACGGAACTCCTAGCCAGTCCTTCTACCCTTTCCACATTACTCGCGAATCCATTCCCTCATTGGACACAGCTAAGCAGTCACACAACCATCCACCAATCACATTCAACATCTCTACATCTAACTTCGTCATCAAAATTTCACACTTCAAATGTACTATTGATCACTCTGAATGCAAGTCGCATATCATTGCAAAGCACCTACTTCAAAAGCTACTGTGCAAGTGTCGCGGATTTCTACGTACAGCTCCATGCATGCGCACATATATAAAGTACAGGTATGCATATTTTAATCAGAGAACATGTGCAACCCTTATGATTTCATTTAAACAAATTAATGCCACTAAATCTGCATAGCCAATTCATACCAAAGCTCCCCCTTTAAGTGCAAGATGTCCGATTTTTACTTCTTACTGTCTGCCGCATAACCTATACGTACGTTACAACCCCCCCTATTTAGCGCGACAGTCGATTTTCCATTAGAAAAGGTCACCATTTTTTACTGTGTACCGCCTACATTAATGCTACTTCCAATGCGATCGTATGAGAAAAATAAATGCTCCCGATTGCTGTGGTGACATCTCCCTCGGAGGGTCTCACGATTTTTCGGATTCGTACTTATAATATGAAAGTAGTGAAATGTTTCCCATCTACTATAATGACCTATCGCTTACAAACCTCTCTGCTATAGATAACACAGCTTTAAAAAAACAAGGCATTTTCATAACCTAAAAATTGTACTCATTTCTGAATCACGTGCAACTAACATACTGCAAATAACATACAAAGGCAGTACATAGTGAAGTGAAATGCACACATGCACTGTGTTGAAATATCAAAGGAGAATACTGCGACGAAAGATGCAAAATTAACGTGTACAGTAACATCACTGCTTTAAACACACAAAGTTACTAACAACTTCTTTTTACAATCGCAGTGAAGACTACTCTCCTGAAAAGCAACAACATCTACACTGCAAACGACATATCCAAAGAAACCTGGTCATTCCGCAAAAAAAAAAAAAGTACAGTACTACCTTTATATTCTAACTATTTCTCAAAGAGACTGTGTGGGTTATTTATTTAATTTGCGCACCAAAGCAAACATTGATTTCTGAACCATTCTACCCACAAATCCCCATTTATTAAACAAAAAATAACAGGCAGAATGGCTCAAAAAGTTTTTGGAACGCAAATAACATACAGAAGCCTTAGAATGTTAGTACTAGAAAACAAATAGCTGTTTCAATTTTTTTCCATTACGTTTACTATTAATGCTTCTCCTCACCACTAGGCCACTTTCTACTCTCATCTGAAGTACATTGTAGTAGTATACAAACAGAAAAATAGCCTTCCCAAATCATTCTAAGAGGCCAATGCACATTCACACACCACCACAAAGAGCTTCCCCATCAAACTCATGCACGCATGCACACAGCACACATACATTGTACAACAGACCAAACCATGCCTTCTTTGTTTCAATAGACGCCAAAGATTGCCTTCCAAAAAGCAAGTGCGTAGAAAGGAACGCAGAAATAGAGCAAATAAAAATAAAAGTGTCCAACCTAAGCATCCATCTGTAGCAGAGCTTGTAGAGAACGTTGGAACAAAACAGCTAATACAGTCGTTTAGCGAAACAAAGGAAGCCTCAACTACCGAAACTTTACCTCCTCCATCAAAATGTGGCACGAAACACAAAACTCTTCACAAAAAATTGGCTACCAGTACTGTTAACAATGCTCCTATTAATCCTGATATAGTAACAAGAACCCATAGTAAAAAAAATATTTCAGAAAAAATGTTTCGCCATAGAGTCCTTCAGAATCGAATAAAAAGAGGACCGAAATCATCCTCAACCCTTAAAACCTACCGTAGAAAATTAATCCTACAAGCTCTCGTGGACAGTGCAATCCTTCTCAAAAGGAAGTTGTTTATATTAGTGTTAAATAGGATGAAACCACTAACAAAACTAAGTATCAAACTACAAAAGAAACCTATCAATAAACGGAATGTGGAGGGGGGCGTGGCCAACTAGCACACGATGAGGACGATGTGGACGTGATTCCTCGGTGCTCCGTGGCCGCCAGCTGAATCCGGAAGAAATCCTACATAATTCTCATCAGATCCTGAAGAAAACTCACTTTCCTAGTGGCGGATAGTCGTGGTCACACATGGCAGAAGTGTGAGCGAGAATCGGAAAAAGGGGCCAAAGATATCGCCGACTGACTCGAATTGCGCCTGGCGCCAAACCTCCAACAAGATGGCTGCAGGGTCCGAGGGGCGGTAGGAATCACCGCGGCCCGTTGGCGAACGAGTTGAGACTTCCCCTCTGCCCAACTGCTATGCTTCACTCCGAGCGTGCCACTGAGGGGATCCGCGACTGCATTACCAGCAATTCCCAGAATGACCATTGATACGGCGACCGCGGGAACCCTACACAGCGACCGCCGACGAAGACTCGAGCACCTGTCCGGAGACGCGTGTGTGGAATTCCATCCTCTCCGGGCACCAGGCGCTGCGGAGCCCGGAGTGGGAGGAACTGCCGGGAGATCGGCTGGGCTGTATGAGAGAGACCAGGGTCCGAGACACGAAAGAGGAGAGGCCCGCAGCCCACGCCTTCCACTGCGGTCCTGCTGGGACCCAGGGTACGAGGGGTGCACGACCCCTCTTGATGGTATGCCCACACTGCTTAAACCGAATGTGTGCCCTGAACCCTAAACACGATTCCTGAGCACCCCGAGTTACTGGATCCGAAGGAGAGGACAAACATCAGAGAACTACTTCCCTGGACAAACAACCCACTACTTAATACACTGAGGCACGGCCCGCGAAAGCTCACCGCACCCGCGTGGCTGGATGGTGCCCATGGGACGCACGTAACATTGAGTGATCAGCGGAGCAAGTCGCCTCATTCCTCCTGGCTGTGTCTCCACGCTCACAGTATCGCTATCACGGGTGATCCCCCGTTATGAGAAGTAATGAATCCTGAGACCCAGTGAACCAGAGGAGTGCGCCGGCGAGCCTTGAGACCTGGTCTGCCACGGTGTTAATCAGCAGGCGGGAGGCGTATTTGAGGATGCACCAAATTCCTTTTATTCAGAACAAAAAAAAAACTTTAAATGCAGTTTTCAACACAAGCACGATTTTCGTTTTTTCAAGGAAGCACTCCTTTCACTTTCCTGAACAAGGCCTTAAATCAGGGTTGGTGCTGTGACACGGGTTAAGGCCAAATTAATGTAAAGAAAGAAAAAAAAACAGAAGTCTTTTAAATGTCCTTGCCTTTTATTGTGGGCTTCTTTTTCCTCCTAAGGCACTCACTAAGCGTTGCTTCAGACTTCCTATCTGAAGTTCAATAAAAAAAAAAAAAAGATGTCCATTCCGGTAACCTTTTCTTTCCTTGGTTCCGTGGGTTAAAGTAAACAGTCCATAAATCAATGCCCGTGTCGTCTAACAGCCAGCATTTATCCCGGCCAAATGGTGTTTTTCAAGTAAGCCCCTGTCAGAGGGACTCTGCGTTTTTCTGCGGCGAGAGTTCGCGCATACAGACTTCTTGCATGCCTGTGGCTCTGGCAATCAGTATGCCCAGTTAAAACCTGCTGCCTCCTCCTTCCATTTCTCCTTGCACTCGCCTTCTCCCTGGATAAAGAAAGAACAGACAGCCTCTCTGAATCCACGCATGCGTTAAAAATGCTGTCCTCCCCTCCCCTCCCAAGTCCAGGTGTGTTCAATCTTTCCGTGCTCTCATGAATCAACCCCACCCTTTCCTCGCTTTTCTCTCTGGGCTCTCCCACCTGACCTCCCTGGTTATTATTGGATTCCACCCGCCCTCCTGATATTCTGTCCGTTCTGAATGCCTTTCTTCTGCTGAGGTAATAAGGTAGGTGAAGGTCACTATGCATTTTGGAACTAAGTGATTTGGCAGCTTTTCTTCGTGATTCAGCATAGTGCATTGTGGGAGAAGTAGTTTTCTGACAGGTAGTCTCTGTAGATTTTATTTTGGAATCTCCTGGCAGAGTGGGTTTTTTCATTATGTGCGGCATGTTTTCACCGTCCATGACAGTAGGTACAGGGTGTTCTGTTAACTTTATGTTGGTGAGTGGGCTAGATGTCCCGCCACTGTTCAAATTAGGTGACTCCGGGGGTGCATCCTCACACACGGGGAGGCAAACCCGAGGAGATCCCTTTAAAGACGATCGCGGACGCTCCGTACTACGTGGAACGCTCGCCGATATCCTCTACGAAGTCCCGGTAAGGAGAGGGGGGAGTGGGGCCCAATCGCCGTACACTCAACTGAAACCATTATTTAAACGGTGGAGAGGGTTCTTTCCCCACCCTCCCCCACTTGAGCCGTTAATCATCCTGCCCTAGCAAGAGGGGAGTTAGAACTGGACTGGGCACCCAGAGGCTGTACGAGGGGGCCTCATTCTCCTGCCAAGTGGCAGACACTTACAGCGAAACCCCAACTGATAAAACAAGAGGACTAATCACTCCGAAGGCGTGCTCCAGGCACACGCTGCAATAATCTACATAGACACTGAAGTGAAACTGAGCAGCCCAGGTGGCTAACCCACACATATAGAGACACACTCGGTATACAAAGCAATACATCGAAAACCTACAGAAAAACAACTAAGGGAGCATTGAATTAACCAAACAACAACCTACGACAACGAGGGACATAGCCAAGATACTGATCTCCACATAAGAAGACTCTTAGTATATATTACCCTCGCACGGCGAACCCAAACAAATCCTGCCCCAATCACAGCAATACTATGATACAAATACCTAATGCAATGGTCAAAGAGAGGACCAAAAAGGCAACTAACCAAAGTACGATGGAACAATATACTACTGCCACCCCAACCCCGACAACGGAAGCAGGCAGGTCTGAAGACTCCCAAGGCCCTGATGACAGCATCTCCCTTCGAGATGTGATGACTGCCATCTCCAACTCACGATCCTCTATGGAGGTGAAAATGGACAGCATTTCCACAGAAATCTCCCTGCTGCGCCATGACCTCCAGGAGCTCTCGTCCTGCACCGGAGAGGCTGAGAGTCGAATATCAGTTGCAGAGGACGAACTGAGAAATGTAGGCCGACAAATGAACAGAGCATTCGAACGCATCAAAACACTGGAGAGCAGGGTGGAGGAGGGAGAGGGCAGATCAAAAAGAAACAACATCCGCATTCTTGGCCTGCCGGAGAAGGCTGAAGGGGACTCAATGGAGCTGTTCCTGGAGCAATGGATCGCTGATTTATTTGCTCCCAAGACCCTATCGAAACTCTTCTCGATAGAAAGGGCACACCGAGTCCCAACAGGCAGACCAACACCTGGCAGACCACCACGAACTGTGGTGGCAAAGATCCTAAATTATAGAGACCGGGATGCGGTGTTACACATGGCCAGGACAAAAGGTGAAATAACATACAATGGCTCCAGGATAGGATTTTTCCCGGACTTCACCAGGGAAGTACAAAAAATGAGGCAATCCTTTGACCACCTCAAAAAACCTCTACAATCAATGAACGTGAAATAGGCCTCTTGTTCCCGGCGCAGCTGAAAATATATCTCAATGGCACCACAACACATTTTACAGATCCCAAGGAAGCATGGACCTGGGCAGAGACCAATCTGAAGGGAGACTGGGATTCACGCAAAAGACGTGAACCGAGAGAAAACAGACCAAGGCCAAATGAGCCCCCACAAGACCCACCACACCATGACATGGAAGTGATCCCACAAGAACAAGATGAATAAAGCCAAGAACAGATGAAAGATGAGAACTAACATGACACAAGAATAGGCGACAAACACTTAGCAAATATAGCAACTTACACAATGAATGCTGGCGGCCCACAGCCCAGCACGGCACAACCCCCCAGTAAAACTCGGACTACATGCTGAGATAGTCCGAATACCATAGAGACTTCAATACTTAGGATTAAGTTCAACGTTTGTTCAATGGGCGACAGATGCTTCAGTTGGGGATGGAGTATGGGGAGGGGGAGTTGGGTGTTATACAGGTATTTAATTGACATTTGGCGCAGGAAACCCACAGTCAGTGAGGGCTCATGAAGAACGCAGGAGATAACGATCCTTACGGAAATCCACATCTAAAGATCAATGGCCACAACTGGAAATAACTCAAAGAAACTCGCCTTCATGACATTAAACGTAAATGGCCTGGGGAACAGCATAAAACGGTGGCTGGTAACGCAATACATAAATCGACATGAACCGGACATTTTGAGTGTAATTCGTTCTTTAACCAGTAGCCAGTGGGCTGAAAGTCTGGCATGGGAGATATGCTCTCTTCTTGGGATGCTGAGAGCAGCCCGGAGCGCATTGTTCTGTGTGACTTGGAGTCTGTTTAGGTTTTTTGCTGATGTGCCCGCTAGGAGGGCATTGCAATAGTCCAGTTTGGCTCCAATGGTTGCTCTGGCTATGGAGAGGCAGTTGGGTTTGGAGAGGTAAGGCTTGATGGCGTTTATGAGTTTGGTGGTGTGGGCAGATGAGGAGGTGATAGTGCTGACTTGTCTGTTCATAGAAAGAGAGGAGTCTATGTATACTCCGAGTTTTTACCGCTGTGGAGACAGGGATGATGGAGTTGTCAATGGAGAAGTTAGCGTACAGTGTGTCCAGTTTGTCTAGGGTGCTCTGTTGACCCAATATCATGATTTCCGTCTTGTCTCCATTTAAGCAGAGGCCGTTTACTGCCATCCAGGTCCGGATGATGGCGTAGATCGAGTGGAGTGCCTTTGCGTCGTCATGGTATGACCCCGAGAGGGGTAGAAATACTTGTGTGTTGTCCGCGTAATTCGTGTATGTGATGCCGTAGGAGTCAGGATGCAAGAACGGGAGCAGAGATAGATAACACATCCCTCCAATTTGCGCAAAAGAAATTGCACAATGTGGCCCTGACATGTGCGAAGCAAGCACACAGGACCATGCGCGCAAGACTCTATGAGACAGGAGATAAGGCCAGCAGGATGCTGGCCTGGCTGGAGAGGAGAGAGGAAGGACAATGCCAAGTGCGCCGTATAAGCAACACAAACACCGAATGGGCCTCAACGGACTCGGACATCGCAGAGGCATTCGCAACCTACTATGAAACACTTTACACCCCACCCATGGCACCGACGGATCACAGCATACTGGAATCATTACCCATCCCAACACTAAACGAAACACAGAAGATGCAACTCGTAGCTGAATTAACTGAAGAGGAACTGACGGCCATCTCGCAACTCCAAAATGGAAAATCCCCAGGACCTAATGGCTTTCCGGTAGAGGTCTGGAAGAAAATTGGCACTGGAGAGGTTGCACCCCACATGCTGAAAATGTTTGTCTGCGCAAAGGAAAAAGGAATCCTCCCATCAGACCTAAGGAAAGCTGCTCTAGTGGTGATACACAAGGAAGGTAAGCCACCGGACGCGTGTGGCTCCTACCGACCAATTTCGCTTATAAACATAGAAGCCAAGATGCTGGCAAAAATACTGGTCAACAGGCTACAAACAGTGATAACCTTCCTGGTCCACCCGGACCAGTGTGGCTTCATGCCACAAAGATCCAAACGAATGAACATTCACAGACTCCAAGCTGCCATTGAAAAAGCACCTTCCCTACAAGACGCACTAGCACTCCTCACCATTGACTTTGAGAAAGCTTTTGACTCGATCCACTGGCAGGCCTTATGGCAGATAATGGGCAAAATGGGATTCGGTAACCACTTTATGGATTGGGTTAGACTCCTGTACAATGAACCAATGGCAGAGATCAGGGTAAATGGATGGTCCTCATGCAGAATAAAGCTTGGGAAAGGAACTAGACAGGGATGCCCCCTATCTGCGATCCTGTTCGCACTGGCGATCGAACCACTAGCGATAATGCTGAGAGAGTCACGGGCTTGGAGGGGTTTCCAGTGGGCACAGGACTGGGAGGACAAAGTCTCCCAATATGCGGACGATCTCCTGATCTATCTGGGCGATCCAGTGGTCTCACTTCCCGTTATTACTGATATACTAAATACTTACGGATCTTTTAGCGGGCTGAGAGTTAAGTACACTAAATCCTTATTGTTCCCGATCAAGGGGCTAGAAGTAGAAGCCCCACACAACTGCCCATATAAAATCGTACAGGAACAGTTTAGATACCTTGGGATACAGATCACGACAGATCTAACGCGATACGTAGATAAAAACATACATCCAATAAGAGATAGATTTATCAATGATGTCAAACACTGGATGTCCCTCCCTCTCACCCTTCTAGGAAGGGCTGCCCTATTCAAAATGCTAGCCCTACCCAGGATATTATACATCCTACAGAACGCACCAGTATACATACCTAAGCTAGAATTTCATAAACTAGACAAGACACTTAGGAAACTCTTGTGGAGTGGCGGGCACCCCCAAATCGCACTCAAAACTCTACAGCGCTCCGTGTGGGAGGGAGGAATTGGCCTCCCACACCTACAGACGTACTACTGGGCAGCCCAGATGTCAGTGATAAATGACATCCTGCATAATGACCCAATGCTACCACACAACAGAGTAGACACACAAATAGACCACAGGATCACGCCGATAGAAGGGCTTTATCAAAAACAAACTCGTGCATTCCCTCCTACAATAGCCGCACACAGAACTAGAATATAGATAGATGTACATAGGCACCTAGGTTGGGAAGGGAAGGTCACAATGAAACAACCCCTATGGCATAATAAGCATCTTCCAGAACTTAGAGAACTCCCCAAATGTGCGGCCTGGGAAGAAGCTGGGATAAGAAGACTAGAAGACATGATCGAAAACGGAGAAATAAAGAATTTCCAAGCCCTAGAGGTTTAATGCAGTCTCCCCGCCGCAGAACACTTTCACTACAGACAATTGAGACATGCACTCACCACAAGTGAGCTGGACCTCCCCAACATCCCAGAATGTACCCCAGTTGAACGAAACATTGTGATGGAGAGAATCGCCCAAAAAATAACATCTACAATGTACAATGCAATCAATTCATTAGCAACAACAGAACTCGCAGGACTGAAAGAAAAATGGGAAAATGACGTGGGCCTAATCCAGACAGAGGAATGGACTACAGCTCTCATGTATCCCAGAGAAACCGCAATCTCAGCTAGAATCAGACTGATTCAACTAAAAATCCTGCATAGGGTATATTATACCAGAGAGGCACTGCACCAGTGGGGAAGAGCAACAGACCCAAACTGTCTACGTTGTCGTCAATCGAGAGGCACCTTTTTCCATATACTTTGGGAATGCCCACAAATCCAAACATTATGGCAAAAATGCTGTGAAAGGCTAACAGTGATCGGTCGAGAGATACCAATGGACCCCAAATTACTGATACTAGGGATAGATGAAGACATTGAGCTATCCAGATTTGAAAAACTCATGTTTGCGACATCCACAGGCCTGGCAAAAAGGAACATAGCCAAATTGTGGGGCTCGGCCTCACCCCCGCAATACGAGAAATGGGTAACAGATGTAGATCTGTGCGTGCCAATGGAAAAGAGGGTGTACACCACAAGAGGGTGTCCAGGGAAGGCGACCAAAATCTGGCAAAGATGGGAGGATAACTGAGGGCAACCGGTAACTAACTGAAACCCTGCTAAACTGATGAAAACGATTAAACCAGACGATTATGATGTGCCTACAAACCTGCGTAATGCACTGACATTCACGGACTGTGTGGAAAAGTGCGGAAACCCGAGAGAAATGTATACCTGTACGTTTGTAGTATTGACCAAGAGTTAATGTGTTTTGTTCTATTTTGTTTGTAACTATAAAAAAATAAAATATTTTATCAACAAAAAAAAAAACGGAATGTGAACAAAAATAACTTCTTACATATTTGTGGAGGTGAATGGAGTCACACAACAACCACAGAACTATATTTTAATGAAGAAGCATACAAACAAAATCAAACAAACAATTGCCATCCATAGCAGTGGACGAAGGTATGAAAAAATCAATAATACCATCATGGAACAAGAAACACTGCTTAGAAAAGTATCCCCTGAAAACTCAGAATTACCTCTCGATTCGACTGAACCAGACCGTCCAGTATACAAATGGCTGTGCACGTCAATGTGTGCCATTCCTAACAAATCTTTCAAATCTTTACGTCAGTTCCTCAATCAGTATGTGAAAGGTAAAGACAAAATTAAAATGAAAGTGCTGCAAAATATGGATATCCGTCCAGTGCGCAGTAATGACATTCATTAGCCTGCATTTCAGGACCTATTTGCAAAAGCACCTTCCATGATATCAAAAGGATATCGATACATCATTCAAATGTAAGAAATCTAGTGTATAAAATATACTGTGCTAAAATTCCAGCTTCAGAATTAGCCAATTTAAATAACACTTTTCTGCATGGTACACCCAAATACCTACAAGAAGAAATTGACCGTATCCAGAGAAAATATTTTGGAAGTGAAAGCCACTTACAAAATGCAATAGTTTTAGAACAGACTAGCAACAATTCTGCACATAGCAACCTTCTATTACACACATACAAAAAAGAAATACTAAAATTTTAAAGTGCATCGGCTAAAGTACCAAACCATGTGTGTGTGTGTTGCTGCAGAACGTTTTACAAAAGGAACACAAAAAACATAGACATAGCATACAAAATAGAAGACAATGAAGATTCCAAATGATTTGAATTAGCTCTCTACCTTTTAGCAGAAAACAAATATCAAATAAGTGAACCCCTATTATGTTGCAGTTACTGCACTACAAAACTGGAAACAACCAAACTCCTTCACGTGCTATCACAAATAATTTGGAATTGTTCCCACTACCAAAAACCCTGCAACAAATCAATTTGTATGAGAGCATCATAATTGAAACAGTTCACCCATTTCAAGCAATTATACACCTTCACCCAAAAACAGCTAAATTACCTCCCTCTGAATTGGTGAAAGGCAATCGTAGCAAAGTTGTTTTTTTGCCATTAGATCTAACAGAAAAAGGACACACTCTAGGAGTGTAACGTTCAATAGAGCATTCTTTAATTGTCTTGGTAAATGGTGTACAAACAAAAGACAAAAATATTTGGCAACAACTGGTGGACTTACATAAAGTTAGACAAGCCTTGCAATATCTAAAAGACAATAACGAATACTACAAGGAAATAAATATTGAAGAAAGCTTAAGGGAAACAACTGAAATAATTCAAGAGTCATCAGAAACTGGACAATTTGAACTTCTGTATCCTGCTGCAGTATCCACTCTTTTGGACCATTACACAATTCATCCATTGCATTCCAATGAAAGCATAGATGATGCACTAGAAACTTACCAAATGCGACAAACCAAAGGGTCACCAATGAGCATATGGGAAAAAAGTATAGAAGCATGTGCTTTTCCACTGCTATTTCCTACTGGCAAAGGTGGAAGATACGATGGTAGACCCACTCAGATTAAGGCATCAGAATACTGCTCATTACGAATGTATTCACAAGATCCCATATTTAGACAAAATGTGGAATACATATTCCACCTACTCTTTGAAAGTGAACTAGCAACCCTATGTTACGGAGTTGCACACATTTTGAAATCTGGAACCCACTTTCAAAATATGTCAGCTACGCAATTAATACAAAAAGTGCAAGAAAAAGATGAGGTTTTACAATCAAGTATAACACATTTGTTTACAAACATGTATGGTACAAAAGAACACTGGTTCCGACGGCACAGAGACGTACGTTGTATGATCAGAAATCTTGGACCACCGACTTGGTTTGTTATACTAAGTTGTGCAGAATATGCATGGGAAGATTTACATGAGTTCCTACGCATAGCAAACATCAACAAAACCAAAATAGATATATTAACACCTGGAGAACTTTGCTCTCTAGATCCAGTTAATGTCTCAAGATATTTCCATCATCGTTTCATTGCTATGCTACACTTTATTTGCAATAAAACTGTTCCTCCCCTCGGAGAAGTGCAACACTTCTTTTGGAGAAAAGAATACCAAGCGAGAGGAGCACCACATATTCACAGACATGTTATATGGATCAAAAGTGCACCTAAATTTGGTCACGACACTGATGCCACTGTTTTGCAGTTCATCCAAAACTATGTCACTTGTGAAATCCCTTCAGAACGAACACATAGTGACCTGCATGGGCAGATTTTACAATTTCAAAGACACAAATGTGGCAAATATTGTCGTTGCAAATACAAAAACAAAGGGAAATACTACACCAAATGCCACTTTGGTTTCCCTAGACCAGTTACAGAAACAGGTGAAGTGAACAACCTCATGTCTTCAGTTCCACATAGTGTTAAAGGTAAATCACCTACGAACACGTATTACATAAAAAGAACAGAAGAATCAAAATATATCAATGATTACAATGCAATCATTGCCCTCTTATGGAAATCAAACATAGATGTGCAGTACATTGCAGACAATTCCACTGCTCTTGCACGATATGTTACAGCCTACTTAACAAAAGCAGAAAAAACAGAGCTTCAAGACCTCTGGGATGACCTATCATCAGACAAAACACTATCCCAGACATTGTACAGCCTTGGCATAAAAATGCTCTCTCATAGAGAATGTGGCTCCGATGAAGCGGCAAATCGTTTAACCGGTACTGCTTTGTATGGAAAATCAGACAACATAGTATGGCTAAGTCTTGGTCCTGCTAAATCTAGAAAAAGAGTTCTGAAATCATATGAGGACATAGAAACTATTGCCAGAAGTGATCCCAACAGCCAAGACATTTTAAAAAACAATTTACTGGACACATACTATCCAAACAGGAGTAGCACTTTGGAAAGCATGTGTCTATACCACATAGCTCAAAACTTTGCATATAGAAATGATATAAAACCCGATGAAAGCAAAGGTAGATATAGAGTGACAGATTGTGAAGGCAGCTTAGTGAAACTTACCAAATGAAGTTTAATTAATCATGTTAAATTGTCATTTAAAACTCCTCAACAGAAAGAACTATATTACATGTCTCTGCTACAACTTTTTAAACCATGGAGAAAAGAGGAAGAGATACTAGGTAACTATGACTGCTATGAAGATGCTTTCAAAGCAAATGAACACGCTATCACCGATGTGAACTCTACGCAGTACAAAACAATGTTGCACAATGAACAGCAACACGAAGAAGAACTTCAGGCCCAACTAGATAAGGACTCTTCCAACAGTAGTCAACCTTCTGTAACAGGAAGCCAAGAACCACTAGGACAGCCACTAATAGCAAATGAGGCAGAATTAGCTATGACAGAAGTGGAAAACACCATGTGTCACTATCAAGAAGATATAGAAGACTTAACTGTACAACAAGCAAAACTTAAAGATCAGCGCACCATTTTTGAAGACGTAACAAAACAAATTGCACATGGTGTACAACACGAAAATAAAGAATGTACCTGCCAAAATTAGAAACCTATACTGCTGTACGTCAGTGGTGAAGCTGGGTCAGGAAAAACATTCTTAATCAAAACCATCAGCAAGTTCCTTCAACAATTGACAAACAAACTGTCAGCTGTTGTAACTGCCCCCACAGGTTTAGCTGCCTAAAACATAGGCGGTCTCACTTTACACTGATTACTACTCCTTCCAGTAGAACACCAAAACAAATTAGACTGTTACAAACTTTCTGCAGAAGCTGCAATGGAACTACGCAGAGTATTAAAACAAATTAAAATGCTACTGATAGATGAAGTGAGCATGGTCTCCAACCTAATGTTGGCTTTGATTCACCTCAGATTGCAAGAAGTACTTAAAACAAACTACGAAGAACTCTTTGCAGGGAAGCACATTATCGTTTTCGAAGGAGATCTTCTACAATTGACACCATTGAAAGGTGAACCTATTTTTAAAACCTTAGGACACAAACTGTGCCATAAAACTGTTGGCAGCATAGGAAATGTCAACCTTTGGCAACATTTCCAATACAGAGAATTAACAGAAAACATGCGGCAATCTGCAGATCTCACTTATGCCAACATCTTAATAAGTATTACAGTTGGTTTACTATCTCAAGAGGCATAAGCAATATTGAAAAACCGCACATTCATGCACTTTATGGCGATAATGCATGTGCTACTGATGTTATGGAACAATTAGCGCACAGAAATGTCAATTGTATGGCCTTAATGCCAACTCTTGCAAGCTGTTTCAAATTCAATGAAACAATGTTAAATAAACAAATGCAACCAATAATGCAAATTTGCGCCACAGACAAACTAGACGTACATGGTATGACACTATCCATGCGTGAGCAAGCCACAACAATACTAAATAGCTAAGAAAATTCAATCTCCAACACAGCTGGGTTGGAAAAAATATTAAAATTATCCTTAAATTGTAGAGTAATGCTTAAACGTAACCTTGACGTGGAGCAAGGGCTAATTAATGGGGCACTGGGTACAGTTGTTGGCTTTCAAACATACCCACGTGACAACAACATTCAGTTTGTCAATATTTTCATTGACAAACTTTCAGAAGTGAAAAGGATAGGGTGCTCAAATGCTCGATTCCTTCTCTTCAAAGACATGTATGTACGTAGAGAACTATTTTCTCTAACTCTTGCATATGCAGTCACCTTTCATAAATCCCAAGGTCTTACCCTCGACAAAGCATTGATAGATATAGGAAACAGTCTTTAAAGAAGGCATGAGCTACGTAGCACTATCACGCTTACGTACACTTGATGGTCTATTTCTAATCAACTTTGATGCAAGTAAACTGAACGCTGATATTCCTTGCATTGTAGAATACAATAGACTGCGTTCACTGTACACCCCCCATCTGAAACAATATCCTGTTCCAGAAAAAGTAAAACATGGTAAAAGAAAACTAATTCAAACAGAAATTCAACAGAATCTGACAGCAAACTCTTCAAAGAAAACAAAAGAAGCTAAAGCTTAATCAATTACCACAAGCAAAGAAGAACCTATTAGGGAAAGTAAACCAGGTACTTCTTCAAAGAAGGAACAGAAACTCTGAAAAAAGCACTCAGATACAGAACTAGCTGGTGCATTCAAATGTTCAAATGAAACTGGTCTAAGTTGCTATGTAAATGTAGCAATGAATATTCTATTTCAATTACCACCAATTGTTAACAATATTTACTTACACAGTACAGACCAATTGTGTTTGCAAATGTTAGTTCTTCATAAAAATACAACAAGCAATCCTGACAACACATACAGTGTTCACGGAATAAGACAAGAATTGGACTACTGTACTGGAATGGTGAGATTCACTATAAACTCACAAGAAGATCCCCAAGAATTTCTAATCTACTTACTACAAGTACTGGAAAACAAAAGCATACCTATAAATGAAATCTTCCAGATTTCATACATGTGGAAAGATACATGCACTCTCTGTAGCAATGTGATACAGGAACAAGTCCCAAATGAGCGATTTGTGTACGTATCCATACCTAATTGTGAATCCATTCCATTTCAGCAACTTGTACAGATTGCAAACCATGGCAGATTATGTACTATGTGAAATTCAGACAATCGCTCCACCTTACTGATACAAACACATAGTAACTACATAATACTTATGCTTCTACGTTATAATGCAGATGGTACCAGAAACAACTGAGACTGGATTCACACATGGTCAAGAGTCACTTGGAAAGAAAACCTTTACAACAGTAGGTATAATCTACCATGCAGGAGCTACAACCAATGCAGGTCACTACACTGCATACATTAACCTCTTAAGTGCCATTGAGGTCCCCCCCCCCAGTGCCAATGGCTTTTTTTTTTAAATCGCGGTATTCACCGCCCAAACCCACCAACATTTCCCCCCTCATTAACCCCTTAAGTGCCACCGACGAGCCGGCTCGTCGGTGGCAACCTGGAGCAGTCTTTACCGACGAGCCGGCTCGTCGCTGGCATTTAAAGGGTTAAAAAGAAATGTGGCTGGTTCGAATGTAATGATAGCACCATTACTCTAAAGCAGGGATTGCCAGCTAATCTTACAAATGCGTATTTAATCTTCTTAAAGCCAAAATTTAATAACTAATGTGTACTTCATCATTACCAAAAAATCAAGTAAAAGACCATAAACAGTTAGAATACGCCAACAGGTATCTAACTGCCCAAGAGTGTATAACAACGACACAGATAAATGAATACCACAGATCCGTAACAACAAATGCACAGTTAGAATACGCCAACAGGTATCTAACTGTTCTTAAAAATCTGCAACAAGCCAACAAACATCACATTAATCAGAAAGAACAAGGAAACACTCAAAGGAAACAAAAAAATAGTTTGTAGCATAGCAAATAAAGGTTTTTTTTTAATCCGACAAGAATTTTTTCCCCCAGACCCAAGGATTTGAAAAACAAACACAAACTGAGCAAAATGCACAGTACACTGGTTTGTAAACTAAATATGGGGGTAAAAAAAAGCTAAACTGTCTATTATACAATGCAATAAGTCTTCATAAAATGCAAAAACTAACATGCTTTTTTCTTTTATCACAGAAATTAAAAAAGGATATTTCCGCCAAGTACTAAAGTCATGTAAGACATATATGGATTCTGAACAAAGTAAACAGTAAGTATAATTACAGTCATGGCATATATATTCAAATCTACACGTCTAATCTATGGCAGTAATATGGTGCAGTGGCTCTAGGCTGTGCCTAGTGTCTTCGATGTATAACCTAGCACCTACACCCTACGGCCAAGCAACCAAGACTATAGGTCCTACCCACAACCATCACAGCACATGAAAACCAAGGTGCTTGTAATTTCACTACTTATAAGTGTACTCTTGGGTGCATGGTCTGCAGCCATGCACCCAAGACGCTAGGTCGTGCACACAACCACCGCACCACAGCACACCCATGTTCACTTATAACCTCACTGCTTATGACTTCAGTCTTGAGGGCATGGCCCTTGGCCATGCACCCAAGACTCTGGGTCCTGGCCAGAACCACCACACCATATCACACCCATTGTGGCTTCTAATTGCACTACGTATAAAGTTGCTTTTGGGAGCATGGCCTTTGGCCATGCATCCAAAACGCTATGCCCTCCCCACAACCACCTGAATGATGTTTGATAGTACGAGTGTACATATACCTGTGAAATGCTGCAGTAGTTGTGGCTACAGGCTACAGACTTGTGTGTAAGGCCATAGATTTTTCAATGTATGCGTACGCAGTACATACAATCCATAGTGGCTTACAACTGCAGTGCTTATAACTTTGTTCTTGGGTGCAAGGCCTTCGCCCATGCACCAAAGACTCTACGTCCTGGCCACAACTACCACACCATATCACACCCATTGTGGCTTGTAACTACAGTACGTATTAATGTGCTGTTGGCCCTCCCCACAGCCACCTGAGTGATGTGCAATACTATGGGTGTATATATAGCTGCGATATGCTGCAGTGGTTGTGGCCAGGGCATAAAGTCTTAGATGTATGTCCATACATATTTCAATGTATGGGTGTGAAGTGGCTTATAACTCCAGTGCTTATAACTTTGTTCTTGGGTGGGCCATGCAGCCAAGACTCTACACACTCCCCAAAACTGTCTAATCAATAATGAATACTACAGGTGTACCCAATGCTGTGACATGCTGCGGTGGTTGTGGCCTAGAGTCTTGGAAGTATGGCCTACGGCCATACACCCAAGACTCTAGGCCCTGGCCACAACCACCGCAGCATATTACACCCATGGTTGCTTGTAAATCAGTAGCACACCCATAGAATGAAACATTGTAACTGTAGCATGTACTCAATGTGTACCCAGGGCTCTAGGCCCTGCCCACGTCTATCAGTTACATAATCAATTGTATGGGTGTTATGAATGTGATATGCTGCAGTGGTTGTGGACAGGGTGTACATGCGTGTGGTTCTGTAAAGAAAGAGGGAGGGGGATTGTTACTGGGATAGCAGGTGAGGCAGATGCAAAATCTGTGGTGGTGATGGGTGCAGGTCGGAAGGACCTGGGAGCTGGGTGCCATTCTGCTCCTACAGGTTTGGGGTAGACACTTGAGAGCATTTTATCATAAAGTGTAATCCAAGGGGTGGGGTGCACTGTTGGCCAGACAGTAAGATGGCTGCATAGAGAAGGACCTCTGTAACACAAGAACTATTCTACAGAAGGATCCTGTTCTGGAGTGGGGTAGAAGAGCTTCTGACTCTGTGCTGGAGTAGTTGAATAGTTGCTCCTGTTGTGCTGAATTGTTGGTGTTGCTGTACCAAACCAGTGCTTCATGTGTTACTTTGTGGTACACTCAGTGAGACCGTCCTCCTTGTGATATTACAGGGACTTGGAGGTGGGACGAAGGGTCCATTCTTTACAGGTGTCAAACGACATAGGCTTCCTTGGTCCCTATGGCGACAATGGAAGCGTGTTAATGCTACTTTGCTTACTTCCAACATGGCATTGCGCTTCTATTGCAGCATTGCAGTCTCTTCAGTCAACAGAGACCTCCAGGCTCTGCTCACTGCCAGGGACACAGCATTTCTACCTTCGCAGACAGTGGCTCGCTGCGTTGATACTCTCCCTACACAACGCTCCGTAAGTTTGACCATTCTCTCTGTCCTTTTTCCCTGGTTCTATCCTTTTACTTCCTTTTACTTCCAGTTTAACCCTTGATTACTTTCTCTTTCCTATAGAACTCCCTGATTCTTACAAGATTACACAGTTCCTCCTATGCGGCTCGGAAGCTGCTGCATTGTTCCGGGTATGTGGTTGGAGTGAGGTTACGTAGGCAACGCGCCTCCTTCTCCTTCAGCTAATAATCATAGAATTCTCTTTGCAGTGTCGAAGATTCGCTTTCGCGCCCGGAGAACAGACGGAGACCCTTTCAGTCAGATTGCACATACATGCGAATCGGAATTCATCAGCGCTGACAAGTAGCTGCGCTGACTTCAGCAAACCTTTCAAGAGTCAGAAGCATATCTGTCAGAGGTGTTCGCTTAGCCATACTCTGAGTATGAGCTATCTACTTTTTACTATCATAAATGTACTATCCATTCCCAGCTATTTCTCTGAGGATCGTTTAGCATTGCCTACTCTATGTTCCTACAGGGAGCAGAGATCTTCTAACATATCCCTCACACGATCCACAAGCAAGACAGAAGACCTACGCTGCTACCTGCAATCCACATCCAGAGGGAGCTAAGGTTTTCTTCCCCAGAGGGTTTCCCTAAACACTGTGCCATTTGCAACCCGTTCACACTACAGGGTCAGGGGATCACAGGGTGCTTAGGAGGATTCTCATCACTTCTGACTGCTGCATCAGATTCAGGTTAGTTTATTTTTGCATTTGTTGCCAATCCGTATACAAAGTTAGAAAAACAGGTCCCGGCGATGCCTCAGAGTGTGGGGTGCCTATAAATCCTGTACTCCAGGGTCGCTGGATCTCCCCTGAAGACCGGCTGACCTAGGACTGCAAAGAATTGCGACGGAGGTGAGCTGCACCTTGTGAGTTTCGGGACGTATGCTGTACCCCAGGCACTCCCTCCAATCCCCGGATGGCTGAGCAGGTGGGAAGGAACGTTCCTGCCCGCATTGATGTTCCCGCTGCACCCACCATTCGAGTGGGTGAGAGCGGCAAGACATCTTCATACATGCAGTGGATCCCCCCACAAATCTCCTCCAGACCGACTCTTGTGGATCACAGGCACTACACGCATAACTGCCGCAGGGGTGAGATCCTGCTGTTTTGTAGGCATGGGTGGGCTTAATCACAAACACCATTTATTCTACAGTTCGTGCAACAACAAAACCGACCCAAAGAATAGTAAGGGAGTTAAATAATACATGTTACAAAATATTGTGAGTAAATATAAAACTTCACTGCCGCACCTTTTAAAGATTGAAATAGTGGTCCACTGCTGACAAACTCAGAGTAAATATCTCCTAGATCGAGACCACCACAGGGTACAAATAAGATGGCTGCCTATGAATGGAGGCGAGTTGCGAACTTTTCCATCAAAGTGCCACTGTGCCTGGAGACCGTCCTTAGGCTGGGCACAGCACTTGAGCCACCTAAATCCCCACTATAGCTCAGAGGCCAGAGAAGAGAGGACTATTCAGGGGTGCTGTGGGGGCCTGGTGGAGGGCCGCAGGCACCATATACAGGAGCTGCATAGGTGGCTGGGAGAAATCGCCCATCAGAAGGTGAAGGGGTGCAGGAATCCTCCAGACTGGGGTGTTGACAGTGCAACAAAGCCCTCAGTCCACCTGGTGACCGTGGGGTTGTTGACCGCTTCACGGGTGTTTCACGTCTGAAGCAAACAGTGCTATTCCATGCAAGGCTGGTGGCTAGAGGGCCCAGAGCAATCTCGCTGCTCACCGGCCCCCCGCTGGTGCCAGTATGTTTGTGTCCCTCCCCCACACCCATCTTGTTGCCAGTATGTTCGTGTCCCTCCCCCAGACCCCTGTCCCACCTCGGTATGTGTGCGTGGCTGCCCGTTGATTTGACATCATGTACTAGCATGCACCTGCCACCATGCAACATGGGGTTGGCTCCATGCTATTCTATGCTTTCTTTAACCTTGCATTATTGTGTAGCCTGCCTCCTCGTATTCTCTGCTTGCCACCTCTCTTACCTATTGACTCTGACTTCTCATATTTGGGTTGTTGCCGCCATGCAACTTGTGGCTGGCACCCTGTATTTTTTGCACCCTGTATATGCATACTAGCTTTGCCCACGAAACCGTCTTGTAGCTGCCGCCATGCAACACGTGGCTGGCACCATGCTCTTGCTCACAGATGTTGACCACACAAATCTATGTAGTTGCCGCCATGTGAGATGTGGTTGGCACCATACATCTGCCTACCTATCTATGTATTCTATGCTAAGCACTTATTGTAACTATATGAAGTTATATGTATGTATGCCTTCAAATGCACTTATGTAACCAAGTAAGCCTTCTTAAAAGCGCTGCAATGCCGGCGGGCCGTCTGCGCTTTACAAATGCAAATATAAATTATTATTATATGATGAATTAATTTATTGGGGAAAGAAATGAATAAAGGCTAGAATCTCTGTCATGCACACACACATGCATGCATGCACGCACATGCACGCGCAAATGCATACACATGTGCATACACACACACGTGCGTACCCACATGCATACACACATGCACATGCACACACATGCGTGCACACACACATGCACCCACACACATGCATGCGCATGCATACACAAACGTATCTGAAAAGGTATGCATACACGCATACACACATACACACATACACACATGATCTTGTGGAAGCACAGGCAATCAATGAATTATAGGCAATGGATATAAAAACACACATAGGCTGTCAGAAGAAGGAATTCAATATTGCAATGCAATGAGAACACACACACACAGGATGTTTTTGTTTTACATTGAGAGTACTAGATGGGAACATTAAGTTTTATTGAAGTGAAATATAAGAGTAACTGGCCTTTTTGAAGAATAGAAAAAAAGAGGATGAGGATCCGAATGTTTATATTCAAGAGCACTGAACTCTTGATGCCAACGAGCATAGGTGAAAACAGTGGCAGTATTTTATCACATTTTCTATGTCAGGGATTGCTTGAAGCAGGTACAGAGGCATTTAAGAAGCAAATGGGACTGAAAGCAAAACCGTGGCTTGAGATACAGTTGACTACAGTACATTACTGCCGGATGTTGCAAGAGAAAAATAAGAAGGAGGAAGATGTTAGATAACTTGAGGAAGCCAAGTTAGTTCAGAATAAATTGTCAAAATATGCCATAGAACGGGCGGTATTGACAAATGGAGAGGGACTGGGAGTGCAGCAAGCAGTGGGTGTATCGCAGGTGAATAATCAACACCAGATGGATGAAGGAGGGAATGGGGTTATGCCACGAGGTAGAGGAAAGGCCTACAGAGCAAGGGGTGGTTTTCAAAATAAACAAGGCGGGTTTTAGAATATGCAGAATGATAACCAAAATGTGCAAGGAGGATTTAATCAAGGGGGGCTAGTCAGAAGAGCTCCTCCTATATGTTGGTTATGTGGAATGACAGAGCACATTGCGCACACATACGGGAGCCAAGAAAATGCACAAGATGGACAATTCTCAAGAGGGGGTATATAGCTCACAACTAGGGAAGGGTTTGCCAAGGATCAGACATTGTATCAGACATGAGTGCTGAGAGTGCAACAGGTACAGTAGCTAGAGCAAGTGCAAAATGAATTTGCTATAGGGGCAATTGCATCAAGCCCCCATACAGATTCAGCAATATGCAAACACAGGACAGGTATTGACACCCAGGAGAGGCGGTGCCACTGTGGTAGGAAGAAATCCTTTCACAGGAACAGGAGTATGCATGCACCCACAATAGGGCAGCTCACAGGACGATTTGATGTGTTCAGAATTTTCAGTGATATTAGACCCCCAAGAGGAGCCAAAGGTTAATGTGACGATAGGAGGCAAAACCTTTGGTTTATTAGTAGACACTTGGACTGTACATTCATGTACACGGGAGGAAAAATATTAATTGGTGAGTATTGCCATAAATAATTAAGGGTTCTGTGGAGCTATACTTTTAGTTCCCTTTTTATTGATGAATTACCAGGCTCTATAGGAGAGAGAGACATGACTGATCCTTGATATATTTGCGACAGACAGTAGTTAAATATTTTGGGAAGGGACTGGACGACGAACCCTAAAACATAAAGATTTTATTTATTGACCAAGGGATAGCGTGTTCCACCCCTGGAATACACTAATCAAACACGGATGAATATATATTGACATTAAACAGGGCAAATGGCTCTGCGAGTTGTTTCAGTGGAGCCATAGGTTTTTCTTATCATGGGGTGAGCATTTTATTAACATGGCTACCTGGATTAGTGGGGAGGACTGGGACGATAATTTGACAAGTTTTTGCTCAGGAGAGAGAAAAAGAGGGGGGACAGACTATCCCTATAAAATTAAAAACAACAACCATAGTACGAGGGGAAATGGCAATGCTCAATGGAATGGACAATGAGAGTAGAGCATGGAGGAAAGTGATAGCTCTCAAGGAAGGTTCTAGGTGGATTGAGGTCACGGATGACAACATGTTTAGAAAGGACTCAACAGATTAAATGGTGGTTCTTTAGGAGCACCACATACTGGATAAAAATAGAGAGAAGGGGAAATCCTACAGCAAATGATAAAAATGCAGCAGCGCTCAGTATATTTTCAGGAAGACTTGGAGAGAGTGCCAAGTGTCCTGTGGATCATCAGCCCTTATGACATGGGTCTAGTGAAATAAATAGGGGAACAAAATAAAAATACATACATGAAAAGGATTATAATATGACAAATATGAGGATTTGTGTTATGATTAGATCAATTAGTGTAAGATAATAATAAACAGTTGACCTTAACAGTACAGGAGTAAGAAGTTAAAAACTAAGAGATTGATGTCAATTCAGAATGAATAAATGAATGGCTAATAAAGCAGCGAAAAGAACAATTGGATAACATACCAAGATTTGTAAACAAAGAGCACAATTGATGGTGCTGGCTATAATTGAATAGTGTAGTGTATTTTAATAAAAATGAAATATGATTAATGAAAGACCAAAGGAGTGTGGATGGGCAAGATTGATCTAACAAATGAGAAAACCGTTTAGTAGAACTGCACGAAAGAACATATGAGAGTAAGTAACAAAAACATTGTATGTATATGATGATGTCGATTTAGATTTTGCAGATTAAAATTATTGTCATTTCTGAGCATGGGAGGAATGTCTACATGGCCTTGTATTTGTATTTTATTTGTATTTTATTTATTTGTAACGCGCACCATCAGGCCCAAGGGCATCTGGGCGCAACTTAGGTTAATATACATACAGGAAGTCAACATACATGGTTAAATACAAAATTTACATACAAGATTGTTATATACAAGTGAATGTGCAAACATGATTATATACATCTAACAGTAAGAGTTCGCAGATAGGCCTAGAGGCAGAGGAGCCTAGTTCTGATCAAAAAGCCAAAGTTTGGTTTTTAGCTTGAAAGTGTTCAGGGTGTTTTCAGATCTGATGGTGACAGGGAGGGTATTCCACAGCTTGGAGGCAAGGACAGGGAAGCTCGTACCCCCCGCTTTTTGCAGTTTGAACCTAGGGATAGCGAGGCTATGGAGCTGAGCAGTTCTTTGCGGTCGGGTGCAGGAGTGGAAGGAGAGCCTGTTGCACAGGTAGGGGGGGGCCTTGCTGGCTAGGCATTTGTGCGTGAGGGCAAGTGTTTTCAGTGCTATTCTTTGTTTGACAGGAAGCCAGTGTAGGTTGGATCTAGATTCGGAGATGTGGTGGTTTCTGGGAATGTTTAAGGCTGCCCTGATGGCATTGTTCTGGGTGACTTGGAGTTTATTTAGATTCCCTTTGCTGGTCCCTAGATATAGCGCGCTACAATAGTCAATCTTAGACATGATGAGCGTTCTAGCCAAGGTGATACTGTTCGGGGTGGTCAGGAATGGTCTGCAAGCTGCAATGAGTTTGCACGTGTATGCTGACGCTGATCTAACAGCATTAGTTTGTCGGGTCAAGGAGAGGGTGGCGTCCAGGTAAAAACCTAATGTTTTAGTGTCTTTGGAGACTTTGATGGAGTTACCATCTATGATGAATGCCTGGTAGGACGGATCTAGCTTACCAAGACGTTGCGGTGAACCCAGGATGACAAGCTCTGTCTTGTCGTCATTGAGACATAATTCATGTTGGGCCATCCAGGCCTGGATGACCAAATAAATGTTATTCAGGGCCTTAGTGTCAACTAGGTAGTCGCCTGTGATGGGAATGAGTATCTGAGTGTCGTCAGCATAGTTAGTATATGAGACACCCAGATAATCAAGCACATCAAAGAGCGGCTTAGTGAAAACATTATAAAGTGTCGGTGACACACAAGATCCTTGTGGAACGCCACAGTGAATGGGAGCAGGGTCAGCGGCTGCAGAAGGTGAGAAGACCCTCATGGATCTGTTGCTCAGGAAGGATTTGATCCAAGCTGAGGCGGAGTCTGAGAAATGGGCAGCAGTGTGAAGGTGCCGGCATAGGATTTGGTGATTGACCAAATCAAAGGCTGCAGAGAGGTCTAGGAGAAGAAGCAGAGCTAGTTTTCCATTATCTTTCAAGATCTCAATTTGGGTTTTTAAATCTATCAAGGCCGTTTCTGTCCCATGTCTAGGGCGGAATCCAGATTGCCGTGAGCCAAGGAGATTATTGGATTCCAAGTGGTCTTGGATCTGCAGATATGCTGCGCGATCCAGAATCTTAAGCAGGAATGGGACTGTGGTTATGGGTCTAAAATTAGTGGGTATGCTAGGGTCTAGAGTTGGTTTTTTGAGCAGTGGGATCACCCAAGCGTCTTTGAGGTTGTCAGGGACTGTCCCAGTTTTAAAGGAGGAGTTGATGAAGGCCGTGATGAATGGGGCCAGGTCGTGGGCCGAGTCCTTGACGATAGCAGCAGGGCACGGGTCACCTTGGCAGTTAGAGGGTTTGATTCTCGTGATGATTTCTTCTACCTCAGCGATGGTGAGAGAGGAGAAGGCAAACGGTTTGATATTAGGGGAGTGAAGGGGGGGGGCACTTGCGTAGGTGGGTGGACGGTTGTCCATCTTCAAACTGTCTTGTTTGTCTTTGATTTTAGATTGGAGAGTACAGATTTTGTTCAGAAGGGCCGACTGAATATTGGCACACCATTTGCTGTCTTTAACGCAAGTGTCAGGGGGGGTGGCTGGGGATTCGAGTTCTTTTAAAATTTTAAAGAGTTCTTTGGTGTTTGAGTCGGCTTGGAGGATACGGTTGTTAAAGGAGTCCTTTTTGGCTGAGATAATGGCATCTTTGTAGATGATGGAGGCGAGGATGAAGCCGTCTTTATGCGCGTCAGAAGGGTGACTTTTCCAGCGATTTTCAGCACAGCGTTTAGCTTTACGGAGCACTCTTAACTGTGGTGTAAACCAGGAGTTGAGATGTGCACGTGGTTTGGATTTTCTAAGTTTAATAGGGGCGATGGAGTTGATGGCAGAGAGCATAGTGTGATTATAGGTGTCTGCCAGGGACGTGGGGTCAGTGCAAGAGTAAGTGGCGGCATTGAGCGAAGGGAGTAGCAGTGGGAGTAGTTTCTCCTTCGTTATGTCTCTTTTATTTCTGGTGGGGAGGGCCGGAGCAAATAGGGTTGGGGCGCGCGGGGCTGCTTCAATGTTGAAGGTAATGATGTGGTGGTCAGACCATAGACAGGGGGTGTTGGAGAGGACATTAATGTTACAATTGGAACTGGCTAACCAGTCAAGAGTTCTCCCTTTGGAGTGGGTAGGTTTTTGGATGTGTAGGGAGAAGCCTAGGTCAGTCAGTGCGTTCTCAAGGTCGGATGCAGAAGAGTCTTTGGGGTCCCCAAGTCCTAGATTGAGGTCCCCTAGGATTATAATTTGCGATTTAGTTTTGGTTTTGTCAAGGAGTAGGGAGGACATATCACCCACAAAGGAGGGAGTCCAGGGTCTGTAGATAAGGTGAAGGGTGGTGGTTTGGTTGGGCGTGAGAGGAAGTTTGACTGAAAGTAGTTCGGCTGATTCTAGCTTAGAATTAGTTAACACTCTAAGCCCAAGAGAGTTTTTGTGAATGAAGGCCACACCACCACCTCTGGTGTGGGTTGTGGTACGATCGCATCTCGTGATGCCATAGTCAGGCGGTAAGGCCAGGGCTAAGGCAGGACCAGAGGCGGCATGTATCCAGGTTTCCGATATGGCAATAAAGTCAAGTTCGTGGGTTGTGATGAGGTCAGCGATGTCTAGAGCGTGAGCAGGAAGGGATCTGGCGTTAATGAGGGCGCCCTTGATTTGTGGTGGTTTGGCAGCTGTTGTGTTGGGTTTCGCCATGCTGCGATGTGAAGGAGAGAGGGGTGGTGTGTGAATAGATTGCTTAGAGATGTACCTATGGGTGGGAGCTGGGCGGAATCTAGAGCCAAGTCTCTTATTTCTAATCAGGAGGGAGCAAGGTAGGTTCGGAGTTGGTTTCTTTGCGAAGTGTTCTAGCCAGAGGGCAGGATTGTTAAGATACTGATTGGTTCTGTTGCTACTGTAGCACTGAGCAAGGGGGTTATCCTTGGGGTAGGCCATGGTAGGGTCCGGGCTAGGAGGCAGCTGGTAGTGGGGGCCGGGATATGTACCGGATGTGTCAGGTAAGGAGAGGAAGGATGGCGAGGGGGCATGTAGTAGGTGTGAGAGTGATATCCCAAGGAGTGGCAGAACAGTAAAGGCAGTAGGTCCAATCATGCAAAAATAAAGGATAAGGAGAGTCCTGTGGAGCATGGTGGTGAGGTTAGACCTCACGGATTGAGCAGTGTGTGCTGACCAAGGCAGATGCCTGTGACACAGTATCCAGATTGGTGAGGTAATGTGCTGGGATGCAGAGTTGGTAAGGCAGGCACTGAATTAATATGGGTCAGTTAATGGGTTATTGCCAAGGAATGGTGCTGAGCTAAGCAAGCGGATTCATGAATACATCATTAAAGAAGGCAAGCAACAGAGTCTATACCAGTAAAAAAGTATACATTTGAAGCGACACTTTGAGTGAGGAGCAAGGCTAAAATGCGACGGGTTAAATCCTAATGCAAGAGTCGGGATAGCCTGATCATAAAGGGTTTGTGCACTGTTCTGTAATACGTTAGAGGTGCACAATACAATATTAAAGCAAGGCCACAGACATTCTCAGAGGTGCCTAGAGTGGAGTATTTGCAATTAGGTAGTGGATACAAGTACAGGTGCACAACAGCACTTTGGAGTAAGCCTGAGTTATACAGTAGAGATACAGTTAGATGCAGTTGTAAGGCATTCAGTTGCTGACTCTAGTAGTATTACAGGCAAGCACGCAGGGAGCATCCTAGGCCGATAGACGTGCTAAGATGCAGAGTTTAGAGCGAGAGCACGATGTAGAGGTGAACACAAATGGACATACATAGTGGGCAGACATTGGGGAGGGACATCCAAAGTACAAGTTTCAATACCATAACGAGTGGAGACCTAATGGTGTAGCTACATATACATTTCAGTAGCAGGCAGTTAGCAGAGAGGCTAGGACGTGGATCATGCGGTAGGCTAAAATACAGGACATTCGTGTATGCGTTAGTCTTTTAGGGTCGAGGTCACGTGATGGTGTAACTGCGAGGCAGGCAGGACTCGAGGCGGCAGTTGTGCAGCAGAATAACACTAGCAGTAGCGCTAAGTACAGTACCTTGTAGGAGTCTTTATGAGAGCCACGGACCAGGGTTTTGGGCAGAAGGCAGAGAGCAGGCAGTGACAGGCTGGGACAGGAAGAGTTGCCTTTGTGCCGGCCTTCGTGCTGGAGGCCGGCTGCGCCTGCCGGCTGCTGATTGGCCCTCTTCAGGGACCAGGAGGCCAATGGCGAGGCAGCTGCAACCTGGGTGGGTCCAGGCAGAGGAAAACAGTGGCTAGGAAAGCCGAGCGGCCATCTTGAAATGGCGGAGACGAAATTCGCCGTGTTGAATCAGGGCAAATAAAGCCAAAAAACACGCTTAGGAGCGAATTCAAATCTAGGCGGGATACTTTTAGGCAAGCTTAACAGAAGCGCATAGGTCTGCGCTATTTAGGCATCAAGTTAGGATTTCAGGATAAGCGGTGGATAGAGCCAAAAAGGCCTACCTTGCTGCGGGGAGAAGCTCCAGCTTCACTCCCAAACGAGGCACTGCTCCTGCAGTGGAGGGGGGGCTCCTCTTCCTCCGATGCCGTGTGTGAGTATAGCAATATAATGGGGATATAATGGGGATAAACATTATGACAAGTACCGTGCAAGTACCGCTTGGCCGCTGCCTGCTGTCCGCTGACCGCTGACCGCTGTGTGCTGTTCGATTACCTTTGGATTTCCATTTCACAGAAGGACTTCAAATTCCAGCAGGCTGTGCAACAACTGTTGACACACCCCCTTGGAGGCGTGTATTTATTCGAACTTCCGCGCGCACCGCGCGCGCGCACCGTACCAAGTACCGTGCAAGTACCGCTTGGCCGCTGCCTGCTGTCCGCTGACCGCTGTGTGCTGTTCGATTACCTTTGGATTTCCATTTCACAGAAGGACTTCAAATTCCAGCAGGTGAACACCATATATGTATGGACTAAAGGACATTACTACATGAACTAAGTTCCTCACAGCTATTTTATTTTGTCTGTTTAGGCTGTGCAACAACTGTTGACACACCCCCTTGGAGGCGTGTATTTATTCGAACTTCCGCGCGCACCGCGCGCGCGCACCGTACCAAGTACCGTGCAAGTACCGCTTGGCCGCTGCCTGCTGTCCGCTGACCGCTGTGTGCTGTTCGATTACCTTTGGATTTCCATTTCACAGAAGGACTTCAAATTCCAGCAGGTGAACACCATATATGTATGGACTAAAGGACATTACTACATGAACTAAGTTCCTCACAGCTATTTTATTTTGTCTGTTTAGGCTGTGCAACAACTGTTGACACACCCCCTTGGAGGCGTGTATTTATTCGAACTTCCGCGCGCACCGCGCGCGCGCACCGTACCAAGTACCGTGCAAGTACCGCTTGGCCGCTTAGCCGCGAAGTTGCGGCGTTGCGGCGAAAGATTTTGACTCTAAATTATTTACTTACTTCTACTTACTCAATTTTACTTAGCAAATTTGGCTTATTTTTAAGTTTGGCTCATTACAATATCATGATTTAGTTCCTTATCGCTCACGATACTTAACTGTGATTAACAGTCCTACTACCCCTGCAGTTGTGAAGAAACCACTACTTAGTTCTACCTCCTTTGAAGCTAATTTTCCTTTTATGCGTTCATACACTTTGAAAACTAACATGCCTGAGGTACCAGATTTACCACTTACTCCAGCAAACAGTTTCTCCAAAACTGTTGTCAAAGCCAAACGCTTGGCCACTCGAAAAAGCATAACACTCACACCAGTGCCCAAAACCTCTTTAGCGAAGTATGATATTCGCTCCTTTTGTGCGCAGCCTACAAGTCATGTACAGGCCGTTATCTCAGCCCCAGTCCCATCAGAAAAGATTCTAAATAATACCTCCCTAACTTTAAAGCAAATACAGCCATTGCAAGCTCGCTCTTTACAAAATGAAGAACAGTGCATGTCGGACAACACCATTCTACAAACCATCACGTCTCCGACTATCAATCCAAAACAATATGCACCCCTACCATCTGTGGCTGAGGAAGAAGATCAAAACGAAGTGTTTCTTAATACACCGTCATGTGTCTCCAATATGATTCAGAACTCTTCTGTGGTGTCAAATACACCGGATTACCGCGCACCGTGTTCCATGGACTCTAGTGTTTCTTCAGTAGTCTCTTTCATACAACCCACTCCTCGACGACGTTTAACATCTCCTGAACACCCGACAACTTCTATCAACAATGGCCTCTTAGAGATTACCCTCACAGCGGTAAACACCACGATCAAAAGTTTATACAATATGTTTGAAACCCTTGAAAAAAAAATTAATCATCAATCAAAACAAATTGACAAAATTGCAACGTGGATACAATTGCACCCCTATATGAATCAACCGAAACCACATAATGATATAGAGGATGTACATTCCCAGGCAATTTTAATTGAGGATGAAATCCAAGAAACTGCAGTTCCTGCTATACCTGGTATCATCCGACCGGTGGAAAGTTTTAATCACACCAATCACGATCCAAATGCATCATGGATTAGTGTTGACAAAATACCTACAAGCCCACTTTCGATAACTTCAGCAACCTATGATGTCTTTAAAAAACAAGCCCATCAGGGCCCTTCTGCAAGAACTCTTATTACAAGATCACGTCATACCACACAAAAATCAAGACGAATGATGAAAGCGAAAGCACGCTTAGTGATGAATGACGCCATCCAAAAAAAAGCTCTTACTAATATTCAATCTAGTTCTACTGCTCAACAAGCAGAAACAACAAACCAAATCAGAGCGACGCCAAATGAACATCGAGTACCAACAGCAGCTATTATGTTTCCTGCTCCAAAACAATGCACCAAATCCCCAAGTGACTCTCAGATAAATACTTCTACTACTCAGACGCGATTAATCCATCCATCCTCACACTCACCTTTGAATGCACTGATCGCCTTATCTGAAGAAACGGAAGATCCCAGGATGAATACTGCTCTTAATTCCAAAAATCAGCCGACACAATTTTGCCCAGCTGTATCATCGTCATCATCACACACAAAAACATCTCTCAGTGCGAACTCTGACCGAAACTATATTTCTGAACGAGCTGAAGAAATTAAAGCAGCTGTAGATGAATATTTATATCATCGTTCACTACATTCTAACTTCAACCATCCCAGACAAGCAGCAAACTGGGAATCGCACTTACAAATACAGGATGAAAATTATCCCATAGAAAATGATTGGACACATGTAGCCCATTCGAAATGTCAACTAACAGGACCACGATCCATCTTGACTAACGACGTGCAGAATAAGAAAGTAGTCCAATTTGCAACTGCTGAACAACCAATAAAAAAGACACAGACAATTCCTCCAAAAAAAGAAACCAAGAAGAACAAATTTCATGACTTTCATACTCTTATCTTGAAATGCCGCAATGCTCCACATGCTCAATATGACTTGTCCAGAACAAGTGTTCTCAACATATTTGGCGAACTACCAGTTCTGGAAGATATTTCATCATCTGACATTGACCAAGTAGAGTTTCTGTGCGATAGCAATCTTTCAATCGTCCGTCTTTGGATCAGATCTGGTCTTGGGTTAAACACCCTATGGCGAGCAAAAATGGCCCTATTCGAAATGGGATTTTTATTGGCGCAAGACCCAGAAAGAAGTCACAATGAACAACAAGAGCAAAAACCAAAACAAAACCATTATACACAAAACAATCAACGACAAGAAGCATGTATATGCGCCTTTTGCAACTTATCAACCAAAACATAACCATCAATGAGCTCGTCTGAACAAAATATTACCTTGATCTCATGGAATTCACGAGGCTTTCGACATTTATTGAATCAAGAACAGAATTGTATAAACAACTTTGAAATAGTAGCACTGCAAGAAACATGGATCACACAAACCCCACTATGGGATGAGCATTCTGTGGTACATCTCCCAGCAATCACCTCTACAAAAGGTCGACCTATGTCAGGCTTATTAGTGGCTGTTAGAACTACATCAGGCCTTAAACTCCACGCTTGGGCTTCTCCGAACAACTTCATGCAATTAGTCGAAATCTCGAGAGGTTCCGTGCGTATTGCATTAATTAATCTGTATCGCAATCCAGCGGCAATTCCTGACAAGATCTTTTATAAAGATTTATCTAACCTATTAGAAATAATCTCGAAAACTTCGAACATCTCAACTATCATAATTGCTGGTGATTTCAACCTACATGATATGTCCACATTCAAAAGAACCTTGTCTCCAGATATCACTAGAGCTCAAAATTTCATGACTGAGTGGAATTTATTTCTCGCGAATGGCTCGCTTCCAGGCGATATACCATCTCGACCCACGTGGCACAGAGGCAAATTTACAAGTACTATCGACTATCTATTTCTTTCTGAAGATTTATTCATGAAGGCTCAAAAATTTGAAATCATACAACAATCAACAAGTGATCATAACATGCTGCTATTGACTTGGCCTTGGACAGAACTCCAAGCAGATCCACAACATCGAATGATGCCAAATCTACAAATTAATAATGCTAAAACAAGATTTAAATGGACCCGAGACAAGCTAACAGCAATGGAAAGAGCACTTCAAGTACAAATAAACTCCCCTACGTTTCAATCTTATCCAACAGTCCTGAATATGTTCAATGAGGTTCACCATATACATCTTATCTCATCAAAAAAAAAAAACAAACATGTCTATGACCACCAATTACAGAAGGTGAAATCCGCTTATAGAAAAGATCTAAGACAGACGCGAACCCTACCTACAGATCAGCAACAACGAGTCAAAAGAAATCTAAAATGCAAATACAAAAACTGGATACGTGGTCATAAAGCCTCCATGTTTCAAAAAGACAGTGAAAATTTCATGGACCTAGCTCGAACCAAAAATACAGCTCAAATATGGTCCCTTTTGAATGAAACTGCTGTCCACAAACAAGTCGATACACAACTAAATGGTGTGACAGAGAGAGAATGGATAAAACACTTTTCCAAACTATATCATGATGAAAATTTTGAACATTATCATTATTTAACACCAAGCAATGCACCTTGGAATCTTGATATTTCTACAGAAACCATCGAAAGCTTCATAACTAAGGCCTCTTCATCTCGAGCGGCGGGACCCGATGGTCTAACAAACCAAATGATGAAAGAACACCCACATGCATGGGCTAGAATCTTAAACAATATATTCCAACAGATTCTATACACAAAAACTATACCTGCATCATGGTGCACGTCATTAATAGTTCCTATCTTCAAAAATGGAAACCGTGAAGCCCCTTCCAACTATCGCCCCATCGCTCTTCTGGACACCCCGAGCAAAATCTTTTGTAGATTTGTTTTGCGAGATTTTAACCAATGGACTCTGGAAACCCAACATCGAGACCCAAATCAAACGGGCTTTGTACCAGGCATGGGAACAGCTATTAACTTAATTACATTACATGCTCTAAAAAAACAAGCGCATTACACCAAGACGCCTATATATTTTGCATTTATCGATTTACAGGCAGCCTTCGACTCTATCTCTCGAGGTAAACTCATTGACAAGCTCATTGAAGAAGAATGTCCCCCTACCTTGATTGATATTATTCATGCGTTACATTCTGAAACATCAATACGTATCAGACTATCAATAATGGGTCTACTATCTGCTTCTATTAAAACATCAAAAGGGTTAAAACAAGGCTGTCTACTAGCATCCGCCTTGTTTAACTTTTATATTCAAAATATAAAAAAGATTTTTAGAGAAATAACATCAGATTCTCCTAAGTTAAACAATGTGATTATACAAGCCCTTTGGTATGCCGACGATCTAGTACTCATATCAAAAACACCTAGTGGCCTACAAAAACTTTTGACAGCCCTGTCACAATATTTTGACCTAAACGAACTCACTATAAATATGAAAAAATCACAAATAGTGCAATACGTCCCAAAAAGATCTTTGAACAATAGAATGAACTGGCAAATTAAAGACGTCCAACTTGATATTGTTAGAAATTATACATACTTAGGATTGGCCTTTGATGATGTCCCCAACATCGACACCCAAAAACTCATCATTGCAAATAAGGTGATCCCAGCCATATCGCAAACCAGGATAATTCTGTTTAAATTTGGCAAATTTTCAATAGCCCCGGCAATCCAATATTGGCGACAGAAAATCACGCCCACTCTTCTCTATGGACTAGAAACCAGACCATATATTGAAAATTCATTCTTTGAAAAAATCGAAGCAAAATACTGGCGACACTCATTAAGAATCCCGAGTTGTACACCTGGCTCTTGGTTACGATATGAGCTGGGACTCACTTCTTTACACGCCAGATATCACTGGCAATTATGTGCGCTCTTTAGGAAATGTATAGTTTATGACAAGAATAACACCTTGTTAGCAACTATATCAGATTACATGTTCCACTCTAAACACCGTTTTGCTCAAAACTGGACGAAGAATGTAATAGTAATATTGGCTAGGGCGGAAACTACTCTTGAAATGCTAATTAACAATCCGAATCATGTCAAAAAAAAAATCTTTATGCAAGATTGGATAACTACCCGTACCAACTGTCTTTTATATAAACATTTTAATGCACAAGCATTTCTGGACAAAAAAATGGGAGTAACTGAGACCTACTTGCTTAAAGCTCCAAATCCTAAACTACGATCAGCGATCCTACGTCTACGCTTGAATTTGTGGCCCACTCGAGATATTCAAGCTCAGAGAAAACAGCTAAATTCGGAAAGTAATTACTGTCGATTTTGCTTTAATACTTCTATTCGGGAAACACTCGAACATCTTGTTATGAAATGTACTGCACTATGTAAGCTGAGAACGATACACTATGCTAATCATTTGCTCTACATGTCTCATATATTACCTGAACATAGATGGTTAACCATACTCACAACTGAAAATATGAGTCTATACATAGCCACAACCAACTTTTTGTATGCTCTAAAATTAGAAGACGAATCTACCCCCACTGAAATATAACATGAAGAAGTCTTCTATGATGACTTGTGAACTAGCGCGAAGTTTACCATGTTATACTATGTAATGTTATGTGATGATCTACATATAGTTGTTATGTTTTAAGGTTTTAAGTTGGTTAAGTAAGTAAGTATAAGTACGAGTCTTACAAAACTGTGTAATTTTATGATCTTGTGTCGACACATGCATATTTTATGAATGATTACCTATGTGAAAACCTGACGACAATGAATTAAGTATTTGTTAACCTTTTTAACAAACTGCTCAGGGAAAAGGAAAAAAAAAAAAAAAAAAAATTTCCTTTTCTTGCTTGGTTTTGTCATTCTTTTGTAAAAATTGAAAAGTTGAGTAATCAGCTAAACCAATAAAAGAAAAAAAAAAAAAAAAAAATATGACAGAGGTAAGTGTTAAGTGGACAAGTAAAGATAGAAGAGGTAAGTAGCAGTTGACACAACAAGTGTGTGAACAGGTTATTGATCAGTATTAGGAGCAAGAGGACCCAGGTGAGTACAGAACAAAAAAGGGGCAGACAGGTGTGAGCACAGAATAGGATATTACATATATATATATATGCACAAACACACACACATACACACACACACACACATGAGTATGGCCATATCTAAATGACGAGAATAAAGAAGAATTTGGATATAAGGTTGAGTAACCTTTTTGTAATTCTGGTAATGGCGAAAGGACAAATGGGTACATTTGGAAAAAATGTATGAAATATTTAGGATAGGCAAAACAATGTCACACTTGCATGCACTTAGTAGAATCAATGCTGGGTTCCCAATAACATGCGTACGCAAGATTAGAGTAGGTAGGACGATGAAACATGTCAATTATGTCTCAACAGAATAAAACACAGCAAAGAAAGAAGACGATCGTGGTCCTACGCTAGCAGAAGGAGGACTTCAAAAGTACAGAGAAAATGTTCAGCATGGTAGAAAAAACTAAAGAAAGACAGGCCTGATTGCTACACTAATGATAAATCATTTACATGTACACCAACATGTTTTCTTAAACTTTGCAGAAGAGCAGCTTACAGTTCAGTGGGCAGAGAATGCCAGAGAGATGATCTCAGTAAAACTATTTATGAGAAAAGAGCAAAGGACTACCCTGAAAAAAAGAAAGTATCGCTTTGCTAAAATGTAAAGAAATGACTGCACCTCTATTTCGGTTTTATACAGAGAGCAGGAACCCACACAAGCGTCTCCTTCTTCAGCTACGGATGCACCAAGTAGAAAGAATGGGAGCGATTGAAGAAGCATATCCTTTTTTGAACATATGTTTAAAAAAATGTTGTTTGTCTTGTTGTATATTATTTTATAATAAAACGTGAGACTACATGACTCTTTTGGTATGAGAATGTCAACCAGAGGAAAAGTTTCCTTTTGTATATTATGCAGTTTTTGAAAAAAGGAAGCCCATGAAAAAAAGGGCAATACAGAGAAAGTAAAAAAGAATGTATATCTTTTATAACCTCAGATCATAGCCAAGTCCCGGTATCAGCCAGTATGTATTTAGTATAAAGTAACACAAGATGTGCTAAAAGAGAGAAAGAAGCAGCCATTCTATCATATTAGAAGAAGAGAAAATGCAGTAGAGATTGTTTAGGAAGCAGGAGTGTTTAAAAACATGTAGGTATTTTAAGGGTTGGGTTTGAGGAGACAGTACTGATGATAAAGGCACACCTATTTTTCAAAAGAACTCATTCAGTTTTATATTACAGATGGATGAGAGATACCTACACACCAGGTGATTGACGGCAACCGATACTGCGAGCAGACAGAAAAGATTGAGGGACCCAGCCAGATGCCCATTTGTTGTTTTTGAAACATTGTCCCAATGAAACTCCCCCATCCTAGTGTTCACAAAAACAATTGAATGCTCCCCCATTGACTATCTGACTTTAAAAAAGAAGATTGAAAATTCAAGTAGTTTATGACGAAATGAACATTGAACTCAGAAGGACTGTCCTAAGAATCAAAGGGCCCATAAACTTGCGGCAAAGCAGCCCAAAGGACAAAAAAATGGACTAAGCTTAAAGAAGATCCGAGGATGTGGAACAAGCTAAAAACAAGACGAATCGGGTGGAAGATGTACCGATGGAAGAAAATATGTATGGAGGGCAGAAAACAAGGAGGTTTTGTGGGGTGGGAGGAAGGAAAAAGTGTACAGTAAAAGGTGCACATGGACAAATAAAGAGGAAAATGGGCTGGTGGGTTCATTCAAGGAATTCTCTTGAGTCTCGTGGTGGCAGAAGGGAAATCACTTGATGTGTATGTTATGTCTACATTTAATTGGGTAATCGGAATGGGATCCAGACAGGAGCAAAATAAAGTTACCTTTTGAGGGTACACACATAAAAGTTCAAAGAGGGCGAAAAGTTGCAAATAACCATTTGACAAAAGCTGACACTGTTGGGTCCGTAGAAATGTTTTTATGATACCTCCCATGTTGAGATAAATCACCACATTTAGGGGGAGGGTGACAGACAGGGATGCATAGATACACTGAATATGGGGGAGAGTGGACATTGGGTGTAGTGGTTGTGTATTGAATAGTTGTTTAAATACAGACCAGAGGGGGGAGTGTATTAGAGGTCCTAGAGCCCTCCCCCCTCAAATTGAATACAGGTAACATAATAGGCTGATCAATGGTTCCAGTATTGAAAATAATCTGAATTATAGTGCTTTTCTTTTTAAGATAAAGTGTGTATGTAGGGTGACATATTTTTGGGGTCAAAATGAATCAGGAAGTGGAGGGTGTCTCAGGTATTGCACGCACATCATGAATATGTAAAAATATAGTCCGGAAGCTGGACAGAAAATGTGTTATGCTCAAAAGTAAATTGGTTTGCCATTTGATAAGCAAGACTGAACATCTTGGCTGGACAGACTGAGATATATTCTAAGATGGATGCCAAATACAAAATGGTGTCTTGCAAGCAGGTGTCAAAAGGGCTGACTCATTCTGATGTGGAATATTCTTTGGCAGCATTTCAATGGGAGATGCACACATCTGGTATGGTATATTTAGACTTTCTTGGCAAGAAAAGCAGACAATGATTGAAAGTAAATCAGATAAAATCCTGGGAAAGCTACCAATTAGACAGAACAGCTGCTTACTTAGCAACAAATAAGATGGGCTCATGTAGTTTCCCACAATATGAGCTGCCAAGTAAATTTGGCAGGACCTGGAGAGCAGATAATAACGGATTGTTGGCATGAGTTTAAAGAAGACTGGAATGGGCTAATCAGTCTATGTGGAGCATGCCAAGATGAGCTAATGTGGGCTTGGAGAGTGGCAGTTAAGCCAGCCAATCAAAAACAAGAGGGGGTTTATTTTTGGCTGAAAGAACCAATCATATTTGTATTCTGAAATTGCATGAAATGTTGCATCATTCTCAAAGGCCTATAAAAGGCAGGCTAATTATAGGAGCCTAGTGCTGCTTCCAGTGTATCTTGCTGAACTTGTATTAAAGATGACTGAACTGCCCGGGTGTCTGTTCCTGCTTTGTCTTGTCTCCAGTGCCAGAGTCCACAGATGTCAGAGGGTTTGAGGGGATGCAGAGGGTCCCCTTTTAAACTATCCAATCAAGATACTGCCATGGGCCATGACAAGATCTCCGCTGTACTAGACTGGCTTCTTTCCATCACCATTGAAGAACTACAACGATTTTTAGGCTTCACAAACATTTATAGACATTAATTTCCAATTTCTCCAATTCTATATTAGCGTTAACTGCAATAGGGATGGTCATATAATTGTTCTTGGGGATTTTAAATCTGCATGCTTTGGGGCTGAGGAGGATGCTGATTTCATGTGACCTCCTTTAAAAGCGGAAATGATTCCACATTATGATTCTCTGGGAGTATCTGATAATGGGAAACAGGGGAAAAATTGTCTGAATGTTATGTGTCTCTCTTTTCTAAATGGCACTAATGAAACTGAAGGGGAGTATGTAACTTGGCATAGTGGTCCGTGAAAATTGTCCCTGGATTACATATATTTGGATCAATATTGGATGTCTATCTGCAGTGACTGTGAAATTATTAACACCATTTGGAGTGATCACTGTATGTTGAGAGTTCCACTTAATTGTCTCAATAACAATGAAAGAGTACTTTAGTGAAGATCTTGTGTTGAATTCCTCTCATAACAGATTGGTTTGGAACCAAAACAGGATTGATTCAGTGAATAGGGCAATCAAAGGGATCGTTGAAGCATTCAATTATAATTGGAAATTACAAACTTTCCCCATGACAGCTTCTCTGACTCCATGTGTAAAACTATTAGCTCTTCATTGGGGAATACATTTTTAAAGAGCGAGTGCAAAAGATCAACTTACAAGAAATCCAACATCTATTTTTTTTTTAAATGTATTTTATTGACTTTTATTCAATTACATACAAATGGTAACAAAGGAAAAGAAAAACAAAACCATGAGAACAAATAAAACTAATAACCTAAACAGTCTTCGATTTTTGCTATATAATTTTCAAGTTCATTTTGGGCAGGGGACCTGAAGGGCTGGAGCTCCGGGAGGCTGGGGGAGACTTAGTCAAGGAACCCATGATGTTAGAGTGGTCCTTTGGTCTTTCTCGCTGGCATAGGCGGTCTGCCTAGGGGGGCTTGTGATCGGCTGCAAAGTTTATGTCTCGGAGGAGCGCCTTCCATGATTCGAGTGTGTCATTCCCGCCATCATCTTCTGCATTAGTTCCGTCCTGCCATGCTCTGGTTTCCGCTTCTGTCCATCTCTCCAACTCTTTGATCCAGCGCTCTTGCCTGGGTCCTCCTGGCACCTTCCATGCCATTGCTATCATTCTTTTAGCTAAAATACAGGCAATGTCCATCAGCTTGGCCATGTGTTTGTATTTGCTTATCCTGGGATATGTACCTAACAAGCATTCTTTCGGTCTCCATTCGTATCTGGACATCCCAGCATCCGTGCAGGTCTGTTGTGCTTTAGACCAGAGTTTTCTCGTTCTGGCGCAAGTCCAAAACATGTGCATTAAGTCTGCATCCTCAATACCGCAACAGGGACACTTCGAAGATGTTCTGTTGCTGAAACCAGCCACTCTCCGCGGGGTCATGTATGTACGATACAATACATTTAGCTGCCTTTGTCTAAATCTGGCGTTTCTTGACACCTCTTTAGGGTAGAGTAATGCTCTTTCCCATTCGTTGTCTGTTAGTGTGATTCTTAGATCTGTCTCCAACTTTTCTTTCAGTGATGCACTCTTTGGGTTGGGTTTGTCCATTAACCGACTGTAAATTCTAGTTATTGGTTTCCAGCCATCTGTGAGATCATACATCTCCTGTAGGAGGGGGTCCGGGGTGGGTTCTTCCGGCCAGCTGTCCCATTTCTTCTTGGCGATTTGTCTGAGTCGGTGATACCACAGGAACTGGCCGCTAGTGAGTCCTTCCCTTATTTGAAGCGATTCGAACTCCCTAAATTCGTCTTCATCGAACATATCTCCCCAGGCAGAAGTCCAACATCTATGATGAGGCAGCTGCTATTAAAAAAAGGGTATGAAATATGGAATTCAAAAAATAAAGAGAGAAGGAATCACTCAATCAGATGCAACTACGAGAATAAAAAAAGTCAGACAAAAATATAGAAACTGGATTAGAAATCATTGTGCCTTTTTAGATCAGGCAGACTCAGGGGTAATGTTGAGGTGCCTTCAAAAGAAGGACTCACGCTCTTTTTGAGCTCTGATCAATGTGTTATCAATACGAGAGGACTGGTGGCCCACTTTAGTCATCAATATGGTGGATTTATGCCTGAGTCCAATTTAAATAGGCAAAAAAGATTAGCGGTGGATGGACTGGCGGGGGCCATTACTTATGAAATGGACAATGTTTTGGATGTCATTAAGAAGGCCAGTGACTCAAGAGCACCAGGACCTAATAAGACATCGAATAAGCTATTCAAGGGCTCCCCAATAAAATGTGCAGGAATTACATTTTTTTATTTAGTTATATTTATAAAGCACACAACACAGCCCTTGGGCATTGTGGCGCTGTTACAGTAGGCTTACTTAGTTGTGCAAGGAATACAGAAATTGACAATGGCGATAAACATTATGGTGAACATATACAAACAGATTTAGACATTCTATGGTGGGATTAGCCAGTTCCTTGGTTACAGTGGAAACAGATGGTGGTGGCTTATGCATTCGGGAAGGCTTAAACAGGGAGAATACAGACAAAGTTAACAGGTCAACTAGCAATGTGTATGGCATGATGTGTCCATGGTAACAGGGGACGCAAATCAGCTGCACAGGCAATTCATAAAACAATCCTTGCTGGAGTTCCGAAGGGGTGCCGGGTGTTCTGGTGCACATGTTTAGTTTAAGAGTTTGGTCTTAAGAGCTTTGCGGAAGACGGTGTATGAGGCTTTATTTCTGAGTTAGGTGGGCAGGGCATTCCAGTTTTTTGGTGCTAGATGTTGGAAGCTGGAGCCTCCTGCTTTGGCTCTTTTGAAGGTGGGGACTTAGATCTGATTAGCATGGATAAGTAGGAGGGCCGTGCGATGGAGGCATCTATGTGTGATGGCCATGGTTTTGAATAGGATGCGTTCTTTGACTGGCAGCCAGTGTACTTCTCTTCTAGCCTGCGAGAGATGTTCCCTTTTGGGAATGCTCAGTGCCGCTCTAAGGGCATTGCTTTGAGTGCCTTGTAACCTGTTGAGGTTTTTAGAGGAGGTTCCCAGAAAAAGGGCATTGCAGTAATCCAATTTAGCCCCAATAGTGGCCCTGGCTATCGCAAGCCAGTTTTTGGTTGACAAGTAGGGTTTGACCACGTTGGTGACTTTGGTGGTGAGAACGTCAATGAAAACCCCTAGAGTTTTTTACTGCTGAAGACATAGTGATAGGAGTATTGTCAATGTTGAAAGCCCTGTATTGAGGGCCAAGTTTGTCGAGCATGTCCTTGGTGCTTATCAAGAGGATCGCTGTTTTTTCCCCATTGAGAATTAAACCATTTGCTGCCATTCAGCACTGTATGGCTGTGTATATGTTAGCTAGGGTAGCTGAGTCCTGTTCATAGAGCCCGAGAGAGGGAGTAGTACTTGCGTGTCGTCGGCATAGTTTGTGTATGCTATGCTGCGATCATCCAAATCATTGAAGAGGTGTAGGGTAAAGATATTGTATAAACTGGCTGCGGTACAGGACCCTTGCGGTACAACGCAGTGTATGGTAGTTGGTGCTGCGCATGCCTGGCCACTCGATTTCTATTTTGGACTCAGACAGTAACATTTTTGCAAGCCTAATATTAAAACATCTGGAAACATGGGTGAGATACAACTCTTTGATACCACCCCCTCAAATTGGCTTGCCGAAAATCACACAGTACTAACTTAAATGGCTTTTGTTAAGAAGTCTTCAGGATTTAGTCATTCAGGGAAATTATCCTGTCATTAATGTGGCAGCATTGGACTTGCCCAACGCCTTTGACACGGTTGTAAGATCTAATCTATGGGACAAACTATCAAAGTGGGGCATGCCTGGAGGGTTGCTACATTTGGTAATGAAATTACATGAAGGCTCCAGAGTTCGACTGAATCAGGAGGACTCATTGTCAGAAAAGATTCCTACGGCCAATCGTTTGCAACAGGGCTGCATTTTGGCCCCCTGCCCCAACGTATCCATGGCAGATAGGGGCAAGAAGTTTGAAGCAGCATCCCTTGCTCCCCCTAAAATAGGGAACATGGTGGTTTGTTATATTGTTTACACTGATAATATTATTCTCATTGATCGTACCCAAACCAACCTGCAACAGCTCCTAGAGGCTTTTGAGGCCTTTGCTAAAGAAAATAACCTAGTGATCAATCCAAAGAAAACTCAGATCATGTCTCTGGTAAAGAAGAAACGAAAGACTTCACTGCACTGTTCCATTAATGACACTGCTTTGAACCGGGTAACATCTATTATTCACCTCGGTTTTCCCTTCCCTAGCTCTCTGGATAAACTTTAGCTTAAGAACTTTATGAGAGCGAAGGCTGACGTCTATATTCCTCAAATGAGGCGAATTAAGAGTAGATAGTGCATATTCTCCCTTGCTGCCATAATTAAATTTTTCGAAGGTAAAATTAGTCCCAAACTGCGTTATGGTATTGAGCTCCTTGACGACTGGGCACTGGAGCATCTGGTCTTGATTGAAGGTGTAATCTGGCGAAAGGCTTTGGGTGTCCGAAACTCAGTGTCAATGGCTGCCATCAGGCACTAATTCAGACTTGTTTCCTTGAAGCCAGAGGCCAATGGCGAATCTTGACCCTATATGGGGAATTCCTTCAGCCGTGCGTGAAATCTGTGTAGCATGCAATTGCTGAGGAGATGAAGAGAGGGTTACTACCCACCTTTAGTGTATTCACTGAGCACTGTGAAATCATCCTGAGTCAAATACACCTCACCAAAGAGGATCTGGTGAATAACCCTGTCAGGACCAGGCAAATGTTGTTTGACAATTACTAGTGCTTGAGCATGGAAAAATTGCACAGATATGTTCTCTTAGGGCAGCTTTGTAATGACCACAGAAGGAGAGGGACTCTGGCTCCTTATCTCCTAAGATTCCCCAGTAACAAAATTAGAGATGACTTCCTACAATTTTGTTGGAACTTATTTCAAACATTAAGAGGTTATGATTAGAAGGAAGATTGTTGACTCTGAAGAGGCCCAATGTAGATGTTGTCACAGGGTAGGATTGGTTGAAATACTGGAGCACTTAGTAGGAGAATGTCCCAACACGTTAAGAGTGTTTGATACTCGTAAGGATCTTGATCATAAATGTTTCTGGGGAAAAGGCATTTCAGATCAGCAGACAAACCTAGTAGTGTCGGTTGTGAATTTTCTGCATTGTTTGAACTTGAATTAATAGGTTTCCTCAGTGCAAAAACTGAAGAGAGAAGGAAGCTGTGACAAGTATATCTTTGATTTCTTTTTAAATTTGGGATTTTAGCATGAATGATTGCTAAATGGAATTTTAATATTTTATACTTTGAGCACCTGAATTGTACTTTTTATTGTTAGTTTTGCTTAAACTTGTTTTTTTAAATGACTTTTTATTGTTAATGTTGAATTTATTTTAACCAATAAACAAAAATAAAAGAAAATTAAAAAAATGGTTGAATCTGATGCATCCCACAGTGCATTGGGTGCATTTCTAAAACATAAGAACAACAAGGGTGAAGACAATCCAGTGGTTTAAATGTCTTAAATGTCTAAGACCCTTGCGCCTTTGGAACTGAATGATACCGTCCTGGAAAAAGAGCTCTTGGCAATAAAGAAAGTCTGCCAAGAACGGAGACATCTTCTGTTGGGTTCAAAATATCCAATAGAAGTAAGAACCAAACATCAGAACCTGAGAGGTCTCTAATATGCTGAGACCCAAAACAGCAGAAAGGTTCAATAGGCACATTTCTTCTCATCATTTAACATCACCTTTATGGTAATTCCAGGAAATTCAACGTAATGGCTGATGCTTTATCCTGTAAATATGGACTGCCATTCTCTTGTTTCCAGAAAGAACACCCGTTTCCGAAAGCCACGTTTCTATTTTATGTTTCAGATTTTTCATCCAGACTCTTCGTAAGGCCTTGCAAACTCATGACGCATATGGAAAGTTTTTGATGGCTAAATATCACTTGGCTCAAGAAGGTTTTTTTTCTTTCACCTGTGCAACGGTGCATCCTTCATATGGGCCATGATTCAGTGTTTGCTAGACATCGGGGGTTAAGACCACATTGGATCTCATCCAACTGTATTTTGCCTTCTGCGTGACTTGTCTTCAGTCCAAGACCCCTCCTGAACGCCCGTTGGGACAACTTGTCCAACCTGCTCTACCATCCAGACCGTGGAGTATGATATCGACTGATTTCATAGTTGATCTTCCTTCTTCCAACGGACTTACACCCATCATGGTTACGATTGACTTCTATACCAAGATGGCTCATTTTCTGGCCTTACCACAGTGCCCAATAGCCTCACAGATGGCTCATCACTTTTTACATACTGTCTTTTCTCGGCATGGTCTTCCAGATACAATACTCTCAAACCGTGGTCCGCATAATGCCTCGCATATTAGTGAAGTGTCTACAAATCCTTGGGAATCCAAAGAGCCCTTAGTTCTGGTTTCCATCCCCAAAGCAACAGTCCGACACAGAGGATAAATCAGACCCTGGAATGCTACCTCTGATGTGTTGTCTCTGCAGCACAAGATAACTAATCAGAACTGCTCCCTCTCGCAGAGTTCACTTACAAAAATTCAACACATTCTACATTGGGAGTGGGTCCCTTCATATGTTCTTATGGTAATGATCCCACTTGTTTTCCTTCAGTAGCGCTTTCTTCTGTGAAGTTTCCTCCAGTCACGGCTCCGATATCCGATATCCAGGAAGGTCACCGCTCCGCCATTTCCGCTCTGAGCACAGCACGTGTTCCAGCCAAACATTATGCAGACTTGAGTTCCATCCAGGGGATTTGGTATGGTTGGCTTCCAGTTTTCTCCCCAACACTTGATTCTGTCCAAACTCGCTCCTAAATAGTTGGTCCCTTTTTGGTTCAGGCTACCAGAGGGCCTGTTGCATACAAATTGAAGTTACCCCCATTTTGGTCCCGGATTTATCCTGTGTTTCACGTCTCCCAGTTGAAGAGACATATCCTGGACCATTTTCAAACACACAACAGAAGTCGACCGCCTCCGGTTGACACCCCTAATGGCCTAGAATATGAGGTCTCTGTGAATCTCGCTATATACAGGGTAGATTACATTATCTGGTGGATTGGAAAGGATATCGACCTTCTGACCGCAGGTGGGAGCCAGCATCCCAGGTTCATGCTCCGTCATGCTCCGCGATTGGTCAAATTCTTTCATTGATGGCATCCAGGAAAGCCCGGGTCTCCTAGTCCTCGGAGGAGGAATACTGGAGTGTCCCAACACGGCAGCTGGTCCATGTGGCATCGTTGGAAGCACATCCATTGCATGTTTCCAGCCACCACGTCCGGCATACCTGCTATGTTTTCCCCATGCTATTACAGCGGTCTACCCGTTTCTTTCCTTTGCGCCACACATTGCTCGATGATATCATCCAGGAAGATGGAACAGCTTGCAGAGGATATCAAAAGCAACTCTGATGCTGGAACCGATGCGTTGCTACTCCTATGATTCCTGTTATGTTATGTTAATTGAACTTTAAAAGTGCGCGGCCACCGAAGGTGGAGGTGAGGCGAACAGCCGGAAGAAACCACATAGAATTAAAATAGCAGTGTCTTGAGAGATTTTCTAAAGGCTAGATGGTTGGATATAGCCTTCATTGTAGGAGGAAGGTTGTTCCACATTTGAGCCGCCGCAACCGAGAAAGCCCGGCCTCCAATGCATTTGCGGCGGTATGAGGGGACTACCAGCAGTTCCGCTGAGGAGGAACGCAGCGTACGAGCAGGGTGATAGCGAACAAACTTAGACTGAAGATATTCTGCTCCCGGTCCATGGAGTGCTCGATGAACAATGCAAAGTGACTTAAATTCAATTCTACGACAGACCGGGAGCCAGCGCAAAGTATGCAGCACCGGGGAAATATGAGCTCCATACGGAGATCCTGTAGCGACACGAGCAGCCAGATTTTGGAGGTGCTGCAGCCGCTGGATTAAGCCCTTAGGCTGCGTGAGATACAGCGAGTTGCAGTAATCCAGACGGCTAAGCACCATGGCTGCAACAACTGGAGGATGAAGAGTGGCAGGAAGAAGCGGTAGTACCTTTTTCAGGATCATAAAATGGAAATGGCCTATCTTGCACCAACCACCAACACCTCTGTCTCACCATTCAGCTTCAACCAGTTCCGGCTCACCCACTCGCCTACAGCGGCCAGGCACTGGTGGAAGCACAACGTCACCTCAGTAGGAGCTAAATCCAGGCGAATTAGACCCTGCGTAAGTTTTCACATGCTGTCCCTCTTACCTTCTTTATATTCTGTTACTAGTCTTTATCCCTGTTCTAAATCCTCCTTATTGCATCACTGCAGCGCTCCCAGACTGGATGATCCTTGCCCCCTCTGTTATCCTGCCCCTTCACGCCCTGCTGCCATTTGGGTGATTTAAAGTAATCCTACCTACTTTCCGAGAAGACAGCTACACCAGTCTTCAGGGTTTTCTACCCCAGGAGGGTTTCCCTGAAACCTCAGTCCCCAGAGTTTTTACTATGGGTGGTAGAGGTTTTGGGGCAGTTCTCATTCTGATCCCGGAATATACAGGTCAGTGGTGTAAATTGTACATTGCCTATAAGACTAAAGCACACCGTCTAAGTTCAATTGTTTCTCTCCAGTTTTGTGGTTTAGAATGGAATGTTTTTTTAACTAGGAAATGTCCACTTTATAGGATTGCAGATTGTGTTGGTGAACCCCAGCCAATACACAACATCCTTTAACTTGTCCTGGAACTATCTCAGCTCCATTTACTCTTTGATAGATCGGGAACATCTGTTTGAATAATTCCTAGGCACCCCTATCCCACATCATTAGACAGAAAATAAGTGGCTTTACACTTATGAAATTCAAAAGATAATTTACTCTTACTCCCTTAAGTGTGCTGGCATTGAGCAAGATGTCCATAATAGCTTTCTTAAAAAGGGGTTTCTTTTTTCTTTTAAAGGATTAATATTTGTACTACTAGTCAATTCTGCTCTATGCCCGGTATTAACAATCACTTCTGCCCTGTGAACCTGTTTCATTTGATTAACAGTATGCCACCCCACACAATATGAAGCAACTCTACATATTGCCAGCTTCAGCAGGAACCTAATTAAATCTGAAATTACAGTGAACAAGTAAGCACTGTTCACATAAGCAAGAGGAGGAATAGTTTGTGTCCCTAACCTTTCTGTATCTTGGGTAGCATCTAGAACAATGGAACCCTGTGAGTTGGCATATATGTTAAAACAAGAGGGTGTGAAGATGTCCCCTGTTTCACCTTTGGTTTGACTGTGAGGATGACCAAAGGTGCTGGATGCTTCCACCCACTACATGACACAGGACACAGCCATGGTGTGAGGAGGATTCCCAGGCCACCCCCAAAGCATTGGGTCATGTGATCACATGTGATCTTTTGTGAAAGCTACAACCTTAAGGGGAGATATACAGAAGTTCACTATACCCAGCAGGCTGCAAACTGGGAGGTCTACGATTCCATTAATAAATGCCACATCCACCAAACTGAATCCAAGTACTTGTGATTGTAGCCAGAATACAGATCAGGTTTTGGTACGTGGACTGGACCAAAATACTACACATAGAGGCTTTTGAAGTCCTGCAGACTTCATCAGATGGGGCAGTTTGAAATGATTTGTAATGAGAAAGCCATAGCACTGTTTTAGAAATCAATTTAATTTGTTTGATTTTATTTTTTTGGAGGCATTGCTCTCGAGCAGTAATTGAAATACTCAAAAGTGATAAATCACTAATGAACAGTTGACATTTCTCAAAGCAGCTTACATTGATTATTTTCGGCCTGAAGGGCAAAAGAACCATATGCTTATCATTCTTGGTGCCACACCAGCACACTAACAGATGAATCGCTAGGTCGGACACGCCTGGTTTCAACAGTTCTCTTTCTAGGTAGACTTGGTGTATTACCTATTGCACAGCCAACCTTGTTCACCTATCTCCCAGGTGCTGTGACTATGATGATTTATTTATTTATTGTGCATTTGTAAGACGCTTATACATCAAGAAATTGTGTTTCAAAGTGTCCCAAATGCACAATAAATAAGGATCCCAGAAGCTAGGTTCGGGGTATTTCGCCCCCTTCTCTGCTTGCCACCACCTTCTCTGGTTCTCAGCGTCTTTCTGCACATCCGCATACCTATTTTCCTGGTTTGCGAGGGCATCCACCTTCTCCAGGCTTCTTCCATCAGCAGAGGGACTTGTGGTGTTTGGGGTGGCTTTGTTTGGTCTGCGGCCGCTCCGTAGCACGAACTGTCCTTCTGGAAGATGCTGTGCTTCCCAAGCTTCAGGACCGCATGTCACCTGCATCTACTAGCCTATAGTACCTTCACCTGTCTCAGGACCGGCTCCAGAGCTCTCTGCTTCTTCCTGTGCATCCCCGCTTTCACCCCATCTCCAGCAGACACAGTGTCTTTCCTTGCGGCACCTCCAGGGAGTACTGCTCCTCTTAAGAACTCCTTCTTTCCTTTTTATTTCATAGCCAAGATTGGCTAGATTGAATAGGCTCATCTGCTCACTGTGGTGCCTCAAAAGTGATAAATCACTAATGAACAGTTGACATTTCTCAAAGCAGCTTACATTGATTATTGGGTGCTCTTCCGCACTCTACGCATCTTTTTCATCTCAGTACTATTTAGGGGAAGACCAAGTTCTACTTTGCTCACATGCATAGAAGTATGAGAGATTCCAGGATTCTGGAGAGGGTAAGAGGTTGAGGGAGCTGGGACAGTGGTAGGAATATACTGCATCTCACATAGTGTGCCACCCCTCATCCCATGAGGGTTTTCCCTCCCAGTGCTATCCTCCCAGTGTGCATCACCCACAGGGGGATTATTGGACTGTGGCTGCACCGCCCAGACCACAAGAGAAGGGTTTTCCCCATGGGAGAAGGGACGACATCCAAGGATTTGTCACACTATCCAGCTGAACATGTGTGTTGCCCATTTGCAGAGAATCAGATTAGTGGGCCTATATTTTTCTCTAAGTCTATCACCTATTAAGACACCATTCTCCCAGCCTCCTTCAGCAAAAATATATCTGGAAAAGCACTCTGTTAATTTGGGTTCCTGGCTAAGCATGACGCTGACACTAGTGTAGGAACAAGTAACATCTTTATTAAGTTTCATCTCCAGGTACATGGTACAAGAATAAATTAGGCCGCATCAGGTAAGTTACAGGGTGAGAACAACCACTGGCATCCTCTCCAAGTCAACACATCTTCTCAACTGACATTCACAGAACCATTCAGAACATAACATTCTAAACACAGCATTCCATGTCAGTCACTCACAGCATTCCATGCATACGTGGCAGAGTGCAGGGAAAGACAAGACACAGCACATCTTCCCCCGTAAACAACACAAGATACACCCAAGAAGTAGATATAAATACATACATACACAGTCCCAACACATGTACATCCCTTAACTTCTGAGCGAATCCCTCCAAAAATGCACCCACACAAACCCCATAATCGTCCTCACCTAATAGGAATAATGTGCACCAAACAATGTCTCACCCTTTTTCTACCAAATAAGGGCCAGACGCCAAACCACTTAAGAACATGATACTGCATCAAATCTCACTGACAACTTCAGGCTTCCAGCCCAAAACCACATAACTCAGGCAACCCATGCCATACCAATATGTCAGGTGTATCCCAGCGGGCACAGAGAAGTTATCTCCCCAACAGGGACCTCCACACACACTCATTCTTTCAAAAATGGAGCACCTGTGACTTACTGGCCACACCATAACAGTCTTCCAATAGCCACAGGATAGAGCGTTCAGCACACTCCGGGTATACAAAACTCAACAAGTACTCCAAGCACTCTGGGCGTCCAATACCCGTCAGCAGCAATCACACACCTGTCCCAGTGGACCACATACCACCACTCAAATTTGGAAAGCCAAGCACGAACACACCTCATCATGACCCTCACAGCAGACAATGCAGAACAAATTATTTGAAAATGTTTTCATAGTTCACTAAACACATTAATGCACTGTTCTCCCTTATTCTTTCTCAAAATAATGATATTACATCTCTGCACTTAGGAAGTCCATGCCCTAACTGGGTATGTTATCAAGTCCAACCTGTAGGAAGAAAATGTTAAAACATGTCTTACTAATTTAACTTGTATCCATACTTGAACATCACTATACTAACTTGAAAAAAACATGTATCCTATAAAAGGTCCAGCCTGTCAAGCAAAGTGTAAACACGCTGCTAACCTCAGCGCACACCAACACCTCACTAAATAATTCTGGTAAAATAAAAAGGCCACGACATCCAGAAATACAAGCACTCCCAGGTGTAACAATACAACAGGCCTTACATCACACTCTATTAAACTTCTAATGTGCATTAAACATTGCAAAAGCCAATAACATGACACCAAAACCAAAACCTTGAAACCAAAACTCCTTTCTTCTCCATTTTCGCCTCCGTGGGCCGCCCAGTGGGCCGCCCAAAAATAGTGATCATCAGTTGCCCCACAGTACCTTAGGGAGACAGGTCCGACTTCCTCTCCGGTCCCCTTGCTCAAGTTGGAAACGACTTCCTCACTCTTCTCCTCATAGTTGACCCGTTTAATTAATTGGGATTCCACATGAGCCCAAAAAAATATCCCCTGATGTGCTTTCTCACTGTCACGGGACCCTTTCCTCATGACCCCGCTACTCTCTGTGCCGGAGCATTTCTTCCCTTTATCTCCCAAATCCATGCATGCTGCGATGGCGATGGGCAATGCTGCTCCTATCAAAGACATTAGATCAAGGCACCCGGCAACGTGGGTACGTTCCTCTTAGTGAAAGCCTGTTGCTGCTAAACGCAGAATGTTCCAAGACGTTCACTGAAGTGGACGGAGTTCCTCGCCACTCAGCCCCGCTGGCCGCTACCTCTTCCTGGGCTGCCGCCAGAAGCGAAACATGGCCTCCGCACCTTAGCAGCTGTGCTCACAATGACACCTGCTGCCCGCTACCTTCACTCCATCTCTGTTATCACCTCAGCTGCAACCGTCAGTTTCTCCCCTACTGAAGAATTCCATACAGGACCCAATGGCTCTAACATTTTTAAGGGGACTATTTTACGCCCTATTTTTATGCTCTGGGTAAAATGATATTTTAGGGAATAAAAAATGAATCCGCATTCCCAATGGTGGTATTTTATAGGCAAGTAAACATATATGTTTGACTAGTCTACTGGGAAGTAGTGGCTCGAGATTCATGTACCACTGTTCATCTGTACTTCACACCTCCTTTTGCCATGCCACCCTTGCACGCACCTGTAGCAAACGCTGTGAAGCAACCTGCTTGTAATTGGGCACTCCACAAGACAACAAACAATACAACAAATAAATTAAAACAAAAGCACATTGGGGCTCATTACAAGTTCAGCGTTGCAGGAAAAAACTGGTGGTAATTCCATTACCAGAACTTTTATTGGTGGTAACGGAATTACCGCCATTTTAACCGCACCACTGGTTTGACCTTGAAAAGAAGGATTTTCCTGCATTGACATGCTGGAGGTAAAGCCACCACTTCAAGGTTAAAATAAAAATCAGCGCAATTACCGCTCACAGTTATCTTGCTGAAATCCCCCTGTAGTCCTATGGACTCCAAAACCGTTATTAACAGGGCCCTACCACCACTTGTAATCCTGTGGTCAATCCACAGGACCAAGTGGCAGTAATAGTAAACAAGTTTGCTGGTAATTCAGTGGTTTTGCAACTGAATTATCACCAAACTCATAATGAGGTCCATTGTTTTGTAATCCATACTTCTTTGAAGTTTTTAATTTACACAACGTCAGATGCCTTCATTTCTTAAAGTTCAGATCTGGTAGTTATATTAGAGCTCTTTCCTATGGCAATTCTCTGTGTGTACCTCTGAACTAATAATATCAGTGGTTCTGTGTGGGTGGAAGCACGGACCAGGCTCCTCTGTCTGTTTCCTATTTTTTGTTGCGAGCATTTGCCTATTTTAGGGAGTAAAAGTGGCTGGTACTCACTTATCTCCACGGCTCCTCGGCTAAAATGACTACATAAACTACTGGCCCCTTATACACCTCTCTTTCTTCAAAAAAGCCATTCACACTTCACTTTCACGAAGATTATTGAACACACCTTCCTACAGAGATATCAACATGGATTTCGCCCAAGATACGGTACTGATTCCACTTTCATCCGTGTAATCAGTGATGCCCGAATGCGCTGTCTGAAATAAACTCACCCTCTCTGGAGCCTCCAGAGCGCCAGAAGCCACAACATCACCGAGCTAAAATCGAAGAGATAAAAGAAGGAAGGTGCCAGAAAACAGGCCACCTTCTAGCCTGCACGTCAGGAAGAATTAATAACCCTGATTGATAGGTTTGCACTACATAAAAAGCATGCATGCATACAAAACACAGTACGCACAAAGAATAAATAAATATACAAAACCCAAGTAAATTCCCTTCAGGAAGAAGAGGAACCTTAATACACAAGGATCATCATGCGCAAGTTCAGAGAGGAATATTTGTGCATGTCTTGTGATGCAATTTTCGTTGAAGTCTCCTCACTTTGATCCTTCGTGTAAAACTACAAAGTTGTGGTTATGTAGACATGGTGTGAACTTTAAGTACACTGGTTTAAAGATTTTCTCCAATGCCCTAAAAAGACTAGCACGCACTAAGCTATGGCCTACTTGAGAGAGTACTTAGAAAATGGAACAGGTTAGGAAGATAATGTGCTTACTTCACACTCCTCTACGTAGACCATGTTTGACCAATATAACTCACAGAGTCTAAACTCATAATCAAAGGGCACAAGGCAATTTCCGTAAACAATTGTGCACCTAATTTATATTTGAGCAATGAGGTAGCTTGGTGAGTGTAGACATGTGTTGCCTACTTAAATATTCCTCCTCAATAATCAATTAGAAGTAGGCTCTCTAGTCTATCATATTTAATGTGCTATAGATCAACCAGGGGGCTTTACTATCCCGCAAACATTTGGTAATGATGCTTACAGTTTATGGTATTAAGACAGAGCCACTTCTAGGGAAGGCAGGGAGTAGGACAGGGGAGTCTAGGGAAGCCATCCGCTGTAGGAAGGGACCCCAGAAGTGGTATATGAGAATCCAGCAGAGCTCCCCCAGTCTCCCCTCCCTGAACCCGCAGAGAGCCCCACAACCACCCCAGCTGGGAAGTCTGTCCATTAGGAACCATACGCAGATATATCATACAGGAGGTGGTCAAGGATACCCCCTAATGGAATGTCAGGGGTGCCAGGAGACAGAGAAACATACCTCCCCAGCAAAAGGTGATGGACACAGTACACAATGCCTACTACTCTATTTATTTATTTTAATTTTTGTAAAGCGCCACTCACCCAGTGGCCTCAGAGCACACATAAAACAAACAGTAGTAGACAGAGGGAGTCGGGGGGAATGCTAGGGTCCAGACAGGTGGGTCAAAGGGAGAGGAGAACAGAATTCTCTGTTTGGACTCGATCCATTAGCCTGCCATTACCCTGCCTTTGGAGCAAGCCAATTCCTGCTGGCCACCCCATTTCCAGATAAGCTCAGGAGTAAAGTGCAGACATGAGTAAAAATAAAAATGGGTGCTCGCGGATATGGAGAAATTAAGGGGTTATGCAGGCAATGCGGTGAAGAGATTAGCAAGAGAAAACAATCAATGATGATGCAAGCAGTTGGAACAGCGTGACACCAGGCCACCATGTTAACCTGATTCAAAGATGTAGGGTGGCGGTTCTGATCCCTCAGCTCGTCTAGACTTACTTGTCAAAAGAAATAGAGACAGCAGACTATTACAAAACACACAACACACTTCAATAAGGCAAAGATGGGGAACACTTGGGGAGTAGCTGTCATAACCCTTGCCCCTGGCCCTCACTGGCAAGTCAGCCTTCCAGTTAGGGCCAGGTCAAAGGCCTTAAAACCTCATCCAAGACTCTCTTGTAGTCAGTCCTGGCGCCTTTGGCGCCAGGCTCATAACCATCATGAAGACCAACATTAGAATGGGACTATTTACTTGGGACTATTTAACTAATGGAAGATTTGGTACTAAATCTAACAAACAAAAATTTAACTACGGATGAAAGATGTCTTCTCAATAAGGGCCTGTCATTTGCACCTACATGTGACTCAAACAGAGTAGATGTACATATCAACCTGTTCAAATTCATACAGAAGTTGAAGTTAAAAAAATGTTTTGCTATTAAAGCACCGGGTAACTATCTAAGCAAGGACCCAGAAATTCCAATTAGTGGATATTCACTTCAAGACGTTGAAGACACCTTTTTGGTTAGATCCTTAGTGGTAGATGAGCAATTTGCTACATTCAATCTCTTAGATGAACTAAGGGTGAGATCCAGTATCATCTCTACCAAAGAGCTGAAATCAGCATCCAAATTTGTGCCTCAATTACCGGCGGATAACGTAATAGACACATTTTACAAAGCAGTATCTCAGGATCTTTATGAAATGGATGCACAAAGGAAAAAACATTGTGAAACATTTAAAGGTAACTGTGCCAATCTAACACAGGGAGAACGAACGGCACTCAAAAGATTGAAGTCCGACACACAGATTGTTATTAAAGAAGCGGACAAAGGGGGGAACATTGTCATAATGAACAGGGAGGATTACCTAAAGAGGGCCAATAATCACCTGTCGACCCCCGGGTGTTATCAAATAAGATCTGATAACTTCAAGAAAGAAGCTGTTAAACAACTCAAAGACAACATCTTGAATTGGCACAGGAAAGGCCTCATTACAGATGATGAAAGGGCTTTTTTATTAGTGAAGGAACCGGTGACTCCGACTATGTATTTCCTTCCAAAAATACACAAAGAATTTGATACTATACCGGAAGGTCGCCCAATCATGAGTGGGATTGGGTGGATTACTGAAAATGTTTCTAAGTATTTAGATGCCATCCTCAAGCCAAGAGCAGCCCTACTTAAGTCATACCTGCAAGACTCGACAAGCCTTATACGCAAGTTACAGAACGTTGAATGGCACAGTACCTATTATCTTGCCACTTTGGATGTTAAGGCCCTCTATACTTCCATTCACCACAAATGGGCCACCGCCTCCATGGACTATGCCTACAGGAATGACTCTGCCTCATATTATAACCAAATTCAAATGCTCAAGGAAATGTTGACAACACTATATATCAACAAACTAAAGGAGTGGCCATGGGCACCAAATATGCTCCTGCCCTAGCTAACTTTGTCATGGGTATGCTAGAAGACAAATCAGTATACACAGCTCCTTTCTTTCTTAATAGGATTAACATGTGGACTCGATACATTGACGATGTATTTTGCATCATTGATGGATGTACAGAAGAGTTCCAAGACTTTGTTGACACCTTGAATCAAAATTGCTACGATATCCAGTTTGTAGGAGAATGCAATAATAGCAGTATCAATTTCCTGGACTTGACAATTGAAACAGAAGGCAATCAACTTTATACCAAGACATTCAGGAAGCAGACAGAGGTCAATTCCACGCTTCATGCAAGCAGCTGTCATCATCATCCTACAATTCAGAACATACCATTAGGAGAGTATATTAGAGCCAGAAGGAATTGCCAACAGGATAGTAAATTTGAAGAAGAATGCTCGTTATTACGACACCGTTTCAAAAACAGGGGTTATTCAGAAAACTCTCCAACCCAAAGCTGACAAAACTACAAATGGACCAATTGGACCCTGTTTTATAACACAATACTGTAGGGATCATCAGCAGATTCAACGAATACTAGGAAAACACTGGTACCTTTTGAAACTTGACGATCACATTACCAAATTTATAGAGGAGAGACCTCGTATGATTTCCAAGAGAGCGGGAACTCTCAAAACAATGCTCAGCCCATCACTATTACCGGATATTGAGCAAATGAACCGTACAACCTGGCTGTCTAGCAATTTGAGTGGTTTTAGGAAATGTGGCATGTGCACACAATGTAGATATGCACATCAACAGACGACCGAATTTACGGATGTCCATGGCAAACAATGGCTAATCCAGCTAGGGATCAATTGTAAAACCAAATTTGTGGTGTATTGCATCATTTGTGTATGTAAAAAGATTTACATTGGTAGCACCAAAAGAGAACTGAGAGTACGTATTCGTGAGCATCTGGCTAAGATTGGCAGCCAAGATATCTCTCTGCCTTTAGCCGAACATTGGCAAAGCTGTCATCAGATGCACAACAAATCTGACATTAGATTTATAGGTATGAAACAAGTAACACTGAGTAAACGAGGAGGAGACAGACTGAAGGCCTTGAGGCAGTCTGAAGCACGCAGCATATGCTTTTTTAACTCTACCGTTACTGGTCTTAATAATGACAAGGAGATGGCGTCATTCCTAAAGGACAGTTTTGTTTGTTTAAAATTGATTTGGTAACTGTTCTCATGTGTTATCGCCAATTTGCTGACAGAATGCATTCACATGTTTGCGGTAATATTTTCCTGTGGACTTTGTGGGGTGGTGGGAAGTATATGGACACCGGCCACTCACGGGGACACTGTGTAGGGTTCGGCCGTATTCAGCCCAACATTAGATATGTGGGGTATAGCATACAGCTAAATGGGTGACATTTATTGCTATCTAACCTGTGTCTTGATACCATGGGATTCTCTGTATTAAATTGTAGAGACGGATGCAAATATCATGTTTTTTAAATCAACCATTTGTGAATAGCTATGAAGCTTAAATGCGCGTTAATTAATTCTCCTAGAAGTAGCTAGATGACAGCCGAATTGAAGGCTCAACTTTTATTTCATAATATCCTACTATGGGGGGCGTGGCGGACGCCGAAGGCAACAAGCAGTGACAGGACTCAGGAGAGGGATTTCCATGGCAACGAGCGGTTGCGTTGCCATGGGAATCTAAATGCTTCTGTAGCTTTCTTCAAAATGGCGCCGGCTGCCTTCGCTTATTGTGCAGCCGATGCGAGAGAAATCAAAGCGGCAGAGTAAGTTAGCTCACCATACTTACTCGTGTATGCGAGCGTTTGTATTTGACATGTCAGCACGAACTTAAATGATTATGGCTAACTTGATTCTACAGCACTACACTTAGCAATCCTTCTTGTAACAACTGAACTAAAGGGCATCTTTATTTATTTATCTCTCTCATATTTTTTCCAACTTCCCCATCCTTTTCTGGTATTATTGTTACATCTGCATTTTTTGGTTTTCTTTGGGGTTCCATTGTTATGATTTTGTGTGTCTACATGACGGCATTATTATGATTTTTTGAACCCGCTCCATCCTCCCCTTCACCAACCCTTGTTTCTCTGTCTAATCAAATATGGACATGTTTGCAATCTATAACCTTTACATGCTATATGTGACTTTGAATTATGGTATGAATGCTAATACTGCAATGCAATAATATGTTTGGTCTAATTATTATAGCCCTGATTTGACAAAGGCTTGTGGGAGCCGAAACGCGTAACCAAGTAGAGGGCTATTGTTTTCATATATAGCTACGACATATACAGATTGTGCTATTAAACAATCTTTTCCACTGGTGCTGAGTCCTGGAGTCATCTGTTTTTTCTGGCATTTTGTATGGACTGTATGGGCTTTTTATCCGTCCGAATCCAGTGACTCGCGACAAATGATGTGGATTAGTCAACCCAATATTGTCAAATACGTGGCAATTAACAGGGATTGTAAGGAGTCGCCTGCCTGAGCAACTTTGAAAATAAGCCCCACATTTTCCATTCTAATGTTGGTCTTCATGAAGGACTGACTCCAAGAGAGTCTTGGATGAGGTGTTAAGGCCTTTGACCTGGCCCTAACTGGAAGGCCGACTTGCCATTGAGGGCCAGGGGCAAGGGTCATGACAGTAATGGAACCATGAAGCCCAGACCAATCTAAAGACCTTAGGCTAGTGGGGAAACCAACTCACAATCAAAGGGCTCATTAATGAAATAGGAGCCTGGCCCACAGTATTAAGAAGTGTCAAACTATACAAGACGGTGTTCCAGAGTGTTGGTGTGTTAACAGAGTGAGGAGCAAGAGGAAAATGTAGCAGGTGGCTGAGCCAGTCGGTCCGAACCTTGACAGAGATTAGACTTCAAGGAGAGAGCAGTGCCAAAAGCCTGTTGTGAGCTATACCCCAGAAGCTGCTGGTGAGAGCCAGAAACGACTGAGAACGAGCAAAGTGAATCGCCTTCGGGTCCATATGTCTGAATTGAGAGAAGGAGCAGCTTTGCTATGCGGCTGGGGCTGGAGACTGACTGGTGCTAGAGACTTTTAGAACCCGAGAAGAGCCTGTGAGCGGGTCTGAGGCCCAGGTGGGGGATCCTTGACTGAGGGATAATAATTACTGCACCCTGGAAAGCACCCCGGTGAGGGGGGGAAATACCTGTACGAGGAGTCCTCTGTGGCAAGAGGGGGATTACGGTGTTGCCCTAGTTGTAGTCTGTCAAGACGACAGATACAGATATACAGATTCCAGGAGGGCAATGCATCTTCTGGAACCACAATCAAGCCAAGAAAGAAGCGTGCTGGGATGGTGAGTTATCTGGAGGATTCTTCCAAGGTGTGAAAACTGACATATTATTGGATATAGTAGAGAACTGGACACTGGACTAGAGACATGGGGTCCAGTTAGATTAGACATTTGTACCAGGTTAAATTTCTCCACCAGCCTAACCATGTAAATCCAAGCTTCCACTTCTTTATTTGATGGCAAGCATACCCAGACTCTATAGGAGTTTCTCTCACAATTACCATGAACTTCGGTCCTCGGGTGATGTAAACTCTATGCTTATAATTTGCGATTCCTCCTGGAGAAAGGTGGTCCAGTACCGCGAGCGAAGGAAGGAAGGAGTGATAGGCTGAGAGTATGAAACACGGAGCGAGGGAGTGAGAGAGACCTATACCAATGTTGTTATCATTCCTTTGTTTGCTGTATACTCCCAAGAAGTGCACCCTTGTTTGTTTTGTGCACCTCCTGTTTGATAAGAATAAAACTATTATTCCCCAACTGGTTTATATGGTGCGCACTACAATTCTCCGCCATCATGGCACTGATACACCAGCATTTCCTACATCCCTTTGAATGTTCGTGTTGCATAAGAGGGGGAAAATATCATACAGCATTTTAATGCACCACGTTTGGCTCAGAATCTAATGAGCAAATTCCCCAGAAAAAGCCCACAGCCCTATATTCCACCACCTAAATTCATGCAGCCTCCCAAATTCATTAAATACGTTGCCAAAATGGTTTCTTACCTTTGTCTTATGATATCCAAGTCCTCCCCAATCTCTAAGTGACCTCTCACTCTGAAGCCAAAATCTATGAAAGAACAAGCATTTGCATGTCAGTCTATACACATGTTCTTTAAATTGGCTCTCTAACTTCCAAATGACTCACACTCAGCACCCACATCCCATTCTTCCACTTCTGAAACAAATTCTGCAATGGTAATGTTACTACAATCCGTTGGTGAACAATGACTGATTTGGTGTCTTCACTGCAGCTGCCTATGCCATCATGGCTATGCACATAGGAGGTGGAGAGCTGGGCTGGTATTTTGCCCTTGTGTTGCTAGGGTCTCAATTTCTTTCTATGTGGGAAGCTTACTGCGCTGGTGCCCGTGCCGTACAAGATCTGTTTTTGAGGGAATCCTACACACCAGCTATTGCATGCACAGCGCCAGTTTAGTATCTGAAGAAATCAGGCACTGGCTGATAGTTCTGTGTGGGAGAAACGTGAAGTCAGGGCAGTGATGTGGTACATGTCCAACGATCATAAAGGCCATGAAGATCTTGCCTCAACACTATGTTGCACTAACATATTGCTACCAGAACAATACTTTTGGTTCAGCTCTGGCAGCCCCAGCCCTACTTTTTCAGAATGCCCCTTTGTTTTGACAAGCACATTTATAATGTATAGCTCTTTATTGGGGAGGGTGTCAGCAGGAAGCAGTGAATTGGTCAATAGGGTGACCATTGTGTGCAATATCTCCTACTATTCACACGGTAAAGCCCACGGCAGAAGGACCAAGTTAAGGGGGGGTAGATAAGGCGGGCTCTAGTACCATAGTCACTGGTACTGCTGAAAGCTGTGGGATCTAATGATGTTAACACCTGCGGCCAACCATCATTGGGCTTTCCTCCTACTCAAGCTTCAGCAAAGGTAGTAAGGAACACCTTTCCAGTTCTGCTGCTGATTGTCTGCTACAAAAACAATCCAAGATGGCAAAAGTGCAGGAGGAGAACAGTCACCTTTTCCTTACGAGCTACACTGAAGCAGGAGACGGGCGGGCATCTCATGGACGAAGAATGTGGATGAGAGAGCCGGGGTATGAAGCAGTCCACAAATAAGTATGGCCAGAGGAGAGGAGCAGACAGGCACTTCCGATTGTCATAGAGTTCAGACAGTCAGCAGGATCCTTGGAATCCTGATCAAGTCCAGGGAATCTTGCAATGAACGCCAAAGGTCCTGATTGGCAAAGTGGAGCTCAGCGTTCCATGCTTAATATTTGGAAGAATAGCAGTGCAATGGCACATTGATTTCTTCTAAACGCTCGCACAGGTCATCCCAATCTGTGGTTTTTGGATTGTTGGACACATACACACATTTGAAAATTACTGCTTGCTTTTTTTGTGGAAATTCAAATTCTCATCGCATCATGCTGAACAAGCTGTAGACCATGCCAAATAAGGACTACGAACAGTTGGCCTTCTCATACATTTTATTTTATTTTGTGTCTCTAAATCTTTAAGAACAGTGGGAAAAACCACAGGAGAGGTTTTAGGCTTGCATCAGCTTGGAATATGGTACTTGTATCCTTTCCTTTTTATGGGGAAACTGCTTTAGCTTGCTCAAAAAGCTTCTATGAAAATGTCTTACACGTGGTGGTAGTTTTAGAGTGCACGTGTACCACAAGTGATGAGTTGCAACTAAGTGGATTACCCTGTGGCAGACCTAGGTTTTAACAAGCCGGCCATATTAAAGACCAAAAGGACAACAAAAGAGGAAAGTCTTGAGCCGTTTTTTGAAAATTGGGAAACATTACATTTATTTAAAAGGGGTTCAGATCACATTTTAGAGACAGCATTTGGTATATCATGGGTTTTACATACTTAGCAAGTCAGAACAGTATTACTTTAGCTATTGAAAATCAAACATTCACAAAAATGTTTACATTTCTGGACAATTTGAGTTGGGAAGAAATGTGGTCACATGCTTAAATTGCAGACTGAGCTCAAATGTGGCTTTCACCACCGGAACAAAGCGTGTGATCCAGGCAAAGTCATTTAATCTCAATGGAGCTCATTTTGAGCTCGTAGTACCGTAATGATATGCGTAAAAGCCTTAAATAAGGCTTTTCCGCATATAATTTCAGGTGCAACACATTTTCCTTGATTTGTATGGCGGAGAAGAGGGGCGGAACGTAACTTACGTTTCTGACGCTCCCTTCCTCTCTGCCATACAAATACGCCAGCATTGCAAATGCTGGGTATTCCTTTTGCCCTCCACTCTTACACTCCACCATGCAAATAACGAAAATGTGATAGTAGTGCACACATAATGGGGTCCCTACAGCCAAAATACGGGACACTAAAAAATCAGCTCCAAATTGTAAGTCTCTAAAAGGGATTCAGTTTACAGCAGATGCTATTTAAAAAAATCTCACTGATGGTTTAATAAGCTATAGCTTTGCCCAGTACATAATCATAATATTGACCATTCATAGATCGAGCACACAGTTAGTGTCTCTTAGCTCTCACACCACTTGGAAATCATGACCTCTTATGTTTGAAAAGTGAAGTAAATTAGCGTTTAGTGATACCTTTGTTTTAGAATTATGTATATGAATGAATAATTAGACATTAGCTAACTGTCTAACAATGTTGAGAAGTAGCACCTAATTCAGTGTCTTCCTCTTCTGTGCCCTCAACCCTAACTAAGAAGATGGATGGCAGGTTGGGCTTGTAATCTATGAATTAATTTATTTACTTATTTTATTTGTATAGCGTGCATACAACCCGGGGGCATAGTGAATAGTGGAGGAGAGGTGCTAGGGGACCAACGAAAGTGCCCCTGTCCACACATAGTATGCTTAAGGTTGTTGGTGCTACTAAGCATATGGGTGAGTCTTTTGCCATACCCAAGACAAACGGAATTGTCTCGAAGTGTGTTAATAATAAATATACTCTGCACATTGATAAAGCACAACATGTCCTCTGTCCAGTGAGGTCCTCTCTCTTGCATCTCGCGGTTTCTCCAGAAAGGGCTTTTTCTCGCATTCCTGGTTCCCTGCTTCAGTTTTGAATGGGTTCTGCCTAATCATGTTTCTGGAAACACTAGACTGTTTATTCATGTACTCATGAGTGTTCTCTATGCTTCCGCACTTCTTCCTCATCCCAGTACTGATCTTTAGATCTTCTAGTGAGTCAATTGATCTCTCTAGGCAAAGTGTTGCTCGAAGGGGGGTAGGAAGGTGTGTTAGGGTTAGGTGGGCTATGGGTATACCAGGCTCTCCCCAGGTCGTCACTAAACCCACAGGGGGCTTCCCTCCCCATGAGATCTACCCACTGAGTACCAGCCCCAGGGGAACGTTTGGGTAGCGGCATCACCTCCCGGGCCTCATGGAAAGGGGCTCCACCTAGGGGAGGAGTGACAACATCCCAGATTCGTCACAACAGTTAAAAAGTCTTTAACTGATTCAAAGAATCTAAAAAGTGCAATAAATACATGGTTACATTCTCCCTTATAAAATATCCTCATCATGTTGACAATACAATATGTACAATTTCCTTAACTGAATTGGAGAAGAACAACTGCTTATACAAGTTGTATGCTAGGATCTAAGATTTAACATAGCTCCTTATGACCCATGATAAAATAGATGAGGTAATATTGGCCACTTATGGGGAAATGCTAAAAGGTATGAGTGCTAGTTAGGAAAGATTCTCTTTACTGCATCTTTGCTTCCATCTTTATGGAACCCTAAACTTTTTGCTTTATTTGTGAATCTGACCCGTACTTTTTGCAGTACAGTGAAGACTTAAGCTTCGCTGCACCGGCCTTTGCTCACATGTTATGGGGAAACTGATATGTCCTTCAGGCTATCAGTACTGAGAAACAGTGTTTTCCTTAGTCGTGTTACTTTTTTGCTACATGTGGTTACTTTGTTACTTTTTGTATCACTTGTAACTTTTTATCATTGCACAAATCAGCTTACACTGCAGTGCAATGGGGTGCATTTTTGTTTTGCCCTAGACTAACACTAAGAGGATTTTTGGTTACTCTAGATGTGCTTAAAAGATGGGCTAGTGGCGGCACTGCTTTTCCCTACTTTTTGGGGAATTTCGTTTTAACTTTACCGCGTTTACCACGGTTGGTTACCAACTGTGGCTACTGGTCAAACATGGCCGTGCCATGAGACTTTTCGCCTGTTCATTTTCCATCTTGTTGTTTAGCCTTCTTCCTGGCCTCAGAGCCCAGGAAAATCCTTATAAGGACTGCCAGTGCCCAGGAAGGTAGCAGGAAAGCAGCAGCTTTTGGCCGGCTACTGGAGGGCTATATGTGTTTGCAGGCAGGATGTGGGCCGGGTCAGTCTGACTCCAATCCATGTACTGGTTTCTGTGTGTCTGAGTGGTATGCATGAATGTTCCCGCCAGTGGTCCTGATTGGACCACTGCTGGGGTTTGTGTGTGTGTGGGGGGGGGGGGGTAGTCCTTCTATTGGCTAGTGGGAGTTTCAGCTCTTACCTGGCTTTTAGGATAAGAAGAGGACCCCTGCACCCATTCTTCACAGATCCTGGAGAAACCTGAAGGAGCCAAATATCCTGTCGAGCTGCGAGACCTGTGAAGGAACCTGAACCCTGACTGAAGGAGGCCTGGCAACCAACTTCTGCTGCAGCCCTGGTGGAGCCCTGTTTTGCTTGTGATCTTTAGTAGTCCTGCGAAGGTGCTACGACCCTTGAAGTGGAGGTACCATCCATTGCCGACGTCTGCTCTGTGCCCTGCCAAAGACAGCCTTTGGAAGTGCCCGGGAACCGTTCTGTGGCTGACCAGCTTTGTTTTTAGGCTACTGTGCTAGCGACGTCACTTGGTGGACCCCCAGCTGCCACTACAAGGCTATCGCCTGCAGAATTTCAGCGTCCTAGCACAAAGGGGACCCGAGATAGATCGGAAAGTCCGACCGCGGCTACAGAATCCTGTTGCATTGCTGTGCGTGGCGTGCACCGTCCGAAAACTGCTTACCTAACCCGAGTCCAGTCCTGAGAGGGGTTCTGCATCGAGAGTTTTTGCATTCTTCGATCGAGAGTCCTTGCACCAACAAAGAACACCAAGTGAAGCTCGAAACGTGCAACCCCTGGAAATCGAGGACCGTGGATTTTGGTGGGAAAAGCAATGAAGGATACCCTTGCTTTGTTCTACCAAGACTGGGGAAGATTCGGAATAAAGGGGGGGATGTTACTGAGCTTTTAACCTACCCCTATGCTCCCATTATAAGTCAATGGGCTTATAATAAAAATTCTAACATTTTGGCTTTGCCATTACTTGCGTATGCAAGACTTCTGACTGTTGCGGCTAAATTTGGCCATAAGTCTACATTGAACCCTAACTCTAAGAGCCCTTCCCTGGACCCCAGAGACCCTACCTGCATTTTGTACTGCATACTAACTTCTGTGGAACTGTATCCTGAACAATAGGGCACAAGGCCGCCAGGCAACTTAGGGCTGGACAATTGTAGCTAGGGATCATCTCTGTGGACCTTTTTGTACATAATACTTGTCTAACCTTTCCTTTGCAGGAGTATTTTATTTGTATCATGCTTTACACCCAAGCAAATGTATATATGTATTTAGTTTAATAGTGGTGTGTGATAAGTCTACCTTCTTGTAGTCATTTTCCTATAGTGTGTTTTGGCCATAATTAAATAACTGTATTTGTATACATCCTGTCTAAGTGTAATTTGTGATGCCCATTGTGTGACCTCATTGTGGACCCTTTAAAAGCTCACCACCTCTGAAGAACTTAGCCTAGACCACCTGTCACTGCTAGCTAAACTGGTTTGGCTACAGCTTCCCAGAGTTGTTCCTGTCACAATATAGGTTGGCCTTCTATACATCTGTCCAGCAGGCCAACGTATAGAAAATCAGTCCTAACAGAGCTCATAATACTAATCTGAGGAAAGTAATAACATCTAGAGCAACCCTGAACTAAGGGTGGTTTGACAAAGATTGTAGGCATAACATTTGTGAACTCAAGCAGGGGTTGAAAAACCTAAGAGATTGATTCCACAACTGATGCCTGCTTGTTGAGAGGTATTATAAAATATAACATTTCGGAAAAAAGGAGCATGTAAAGGGAACATGGAAGGAACTCCATGAGGCAGCAAACAATAAATAAAGTGTTTCATTCTGGAGATTAGTGAATCTGTAAAACACTGATCGAAGGAACATCATTCATAGCAACATTACTGAGGGTGCTTGGGTAGAGCACTTTGCTGCATTTTATTCTGAGACAATATTTCCCACTATCGAGCAGACCAGAGATTCATATGTTAGTGACACCTGCACACTGTGTTTCACCCTCAGGGTCGGAAAAGCCATTAATAGCCGAAAGGGACCCAATACAATCCCTATAGATCTATTTAAATCCAAGTTGGATATTTGGTCTATAGTTCTGCATCGAATACTCGATGCTGTAACTAGCTCTGCTGGGGCCCCTTTTTCATGGACAAAGGCTGAAAGGCAATAGGGAATATCCGGCTAGCTACCGCCCAATATCACTTTTGGACACAGCAGTGAAGATCTTTCCTACAGCCGTTTTACACCATCTAACAATTTGGGTGGTGAACCAGAACATTATTTGTCATATCCAAGCTGGCTTCCAACAAGGGCAAAGCACTATTGACCAATGTTTTCGCCTTCATATTCTCCTACAAAAATATCTTTGTTTAAGAAAAGCCAATGTTTATGTTGCATTCATTGACCTTAAGACCGCTTTCAATGGGGTGCCAAGGGCTAAACCTCTGGAATCATTGAAAGCAGCGAACATTCTAGCACGTCTACTTGGAGCCCCACAATTCCTTTATAAGGAAAATAAGGCATTTGTTTGTTGGAACCTAGCTGGAGATAAAACTGCTGCTATACACATTCATAGGGGTGTAAGACAGGGGTGCACTTTGGCACCCACATTGTTCAGCTTCCTAATTAACACATTAGTATTGATGGCAACTAACACAAGCACTGACGCCCCCAGACTGAGTCCAGAAAAGATCTCTGTGCTGCTTTTTGCAGATGATGCAATTCTTACGTCTCTGACACCAAGAGGCCTCAAGTAGCAACTGACCATTTTTTGCAAAGGATGTAAAGCCTATGGCCTCGAGATAAACAATGAAAAGAACAAAAGTATGGTCTTTCACTCGAGCTCTAAGAAGACAATACCAAAGTTGAACCTAGTGGTGGATGGCCAACGTATCGAACAGGCTCAACGTTTTGTGTACCTTCACATTAACTTCATGGGAAATTGCAAATCGTAAATTCTTATCCAAAAAGCCTGCCAAAAGCTTGAGCGAAGCAGTAATCCGCCGCTCAATTCTTTGCTAGACGTGGGAATGGGGCTCACTCATCCTCGATATATATATATATATATATATATATAACACACAGGTTAAGGCAGCTGTACTCCATGGCTCGGAGCTTTGGTGCCATCAACGGCCCTTAAATCTGGCGGTATTAGAGATCTAAAAACACAGCAATTCACAAGCTCCATGTAGAATTAAATCAGCTGAAATGCATTTGAAACCTATCTTGTAGTGAATATGTTTATGGACTTCACCCCAACTAGCCACATACAAGAAAACAATGGCCAATCTGCTAGCACAGGACAGCGGTGTAGAGGAGGAGCTAAGTACCCCCGCCTCAACCACTTTGTCCAGAATGCCTATATTTTGGAAACCACAGTATGTGACCTATGTAGAACAATTGGAAATCCTGAAGGCAAGGTACCCGTTGAGAAAACCATACTTGCATTCAAGACAGTATGATGGCTGTCTAAACAAAATCTCAGAGGAAGCAGGACATCTGACTGACGAAGCAGAGTGGTGACGTCATGTGAGTCGAGCTGACGTTCATAGAAGAGATGCAGGGATGAGAGAATGCGGATATTATATAGGGCATCAAGAAAGTATCAAACATAAGCAACATCTTGGGCTCAAGATGAAGCGGCTTATGCTGAAGAGAAGATGAAATTATTGAAGTCAATTCACAAGTGTACAGATGCAAAGTAAAGCAAGCAGACAAAGTTTTCATGAGGCTAGCTTTATAGTAAAATAGATTGCGGCAGGCACCAATGTATGAATGCATAGGAATGAGTAAAGAATGGATTGTTCCATTACGAACTATAAGCAGAGCTGAGCTAAAGGAGAAAGGCCATATTTTCCACGTATGGCGCAGTCAGAAAATAAATGCTATTTGGACAAGGAAGGGAGGGGTGTTATTCTCGGCTTTGGGGGCTTTTTAATGACCTATATGGTTGAATGTACAGGTTCCAGTGTTTGATAGCCTATCCCTTGAGTGGGGGATGTTTTTTTTGTGGTGGTGGGGGACTGTTGTGCATTTTTCTGTTGTTTTGTCTTTTTGGTTGTGTGTCATGGATCTTTTATAGAGTTGAAAAATGTTATTCTACATGTGTTATGGATGTCCATATTGTTATCTATTAATCTATCTTAGTTCTAATGTTATTATTAGTTGTGATATGGAGATTGTTGTATTGAAATTTTGTTGTTCAAAATGTTAAATAAAGTGATTTTAAAAATAAATTTAAAAAAAGAAAATAAATTAATTACAGGCGAATTTCAGAAAGGCGAGGTTGAACGAGCCAAGAAGCCAAGGTCGTATTCGGCTGAGAAGAACAGAAATGAGTTTCAATCTTGTGAAGAAATGAACCTCCTGTTCAGAAGCTTAGAGAGAACAAAGAAGACGTCAATGGTTTGTTGGGAAATAGTCATTTGTAATACACTGAAAGCTCAATTTCGTGGTCTCCAGTCATGTGGGGAGAAGGAGCTGGAGGAGCATGATGGTTACACCTACGCATGAAGGCAGAGCGCGCCTCTACCCCCCTGCATCTTCCAGAGCAAAGGAACACTCCCACAGACAAGTTCAAAGGCTCTAATTGACAACCGACCACTGATGATGGATGATGTTCTAATTGGTCGGAATCAGATGTTTAAGACTAACTCACCAGCACCTGGCAGTCTGGCCTGCGTGCGGCTAGCCTGGGTTGAAGGATGCTGACGGAGGTTAGAAGCTAACCAATCATAGAGGATCTCATGATTGGGGGTACTATAGTTAAGTAGTGGGATGTTGTGTATTTAGTGACGTTCGTAATTACCAGTTTTGAGGGAAGGGCTAAATTGCCCCACCTGATGTTAAGAAACCTACCACCTTTCTCACGCCCATTAGACGAGTATGGATTGTATATTTAGATATTCCCTTAGACCCTATCACTCTTTTCAGTAGGTTTTTGTAGTTTGCTGGGGGAAAACCAGCTGTAATGGCAGCTACTATAAGAACTGAAACCCTTGCATGTGGTGAATGATCATCACTGAAGCACACCTTATTGGTGCAAAAACAGGGGTTCGCACATAAGAAATCCATCGATGAGTTGGGGCCCCGTATGCACGATCGTTAGACATGAAGTTTCGATTTGGTATATTGCCTTTGGAAACCCTGCTGAAAGAATTAAACAGGACTCACTCGGACATATGTCCAAGCTGTTTATCTATAAGAGAAACTTTAGAACCTTTTATATTCCTTTGCCCGGCTTACATCAAATATAGAACCCTGTATCTTAAGCCTCTCGTGTGCAATCACAACGTTCAGAGACTTGCTGGGGCTGGGTCTTTGTGTAGGTAGACCACAAATGTTATGGTTACCGCTTTAGTGTGTAAGTATATCCACAGAGCAGTGTTAATAAGAACAGCATCCAAGTTACACTCGTAATTGTAATTTCACCCACCATTGAAGTTTTTAGCGTTAATGTTGGCACATTGTCACTGAAATTACCCTCTTCGTCCAAGTAAGTTCTACCACTGGACAAGCTGTGAAGAAAACCTTTTAACTTGTCGTCAGGGTGTTCATGTTTGTTGTAAAAATATATATTTTATGAATGCTTACATTTTTTACGAACAATTGTTTACTTTTTGGTAATGCTAATGTATCACTTAAAGCAATAAAGCAAGAAATATGAAAACGATTCAAAGAATCTAAAAACTGCAATACATATATAACATGCTCGCTTATAAAATATCCTCATCAGGTTGGAATTAGCAACATGTACAATTGACTTAATTGTATTGATTAACCATTTCTGACAATGCATGTTTAACTTCCAACATACTAAAAATATATGTTCTTGTTTTTCAAAGCTCTACATATACCAGGCCAAACCAACTGTCCACATTTGAATAAACGGAAATAATTTCAAATCTAAAAATAAAAAATATTTTTAAAGTCATATTTTTGTTCTAATAGTTCACAAAACATAGTTGAGTGGATCCCATCTGGTAGCTATCTATTACAAGATCATTACATGATTTCATTCTAGTATAAGTAAGTGTGTCCACCATAAAGCCGTCATTATCTAATTTAAACCACAATTAATTATTCAAGATCATATTCTCCAATCGATTTATGAAATGTACTTCCTTCTGCAGGACACCCACCCTTCAGTTGCAGCATTGTGATTACTCTGATTTCCTTACGCAGAATCCTAGAAACTTAATTTAAATCTTCCCACTTCACCTTGTAACAAGTTATTCAATGCTTTACATAATTCATTTCGTAACATATTTCAGTCATTCCTTCATTTCTTTTCTCTGGTCGCGTTGGCCCATTTCCAGCGGAACACCTCCAATTATATACATTTTATTAAATGAAAAAGCATTTTTAGTATGAGGCTTTCAATGTTAGCACCGCACATCGTGGGTAATAATAAGCAGCGCTCAGATGCCTGAGGTTTTGTAGCGCTATATAAATGCTAAATTATTATTATTATTATTAGCTATCCAAGTCATTTTGTTAATGTTATAAAGGCGGATGGTAAAGTTCTAAACTAAAATAATGCAATTAGCAGTTTCGATATATTACAATTAATTTTATCTTCATCATTTTAAATATTTTGTAATGTTAAATGTCCTCTTTTATAACCATATTTTTATGTGTGGCCTAATTTAATTTATTAGGAAAACAAATGCCCAAGTATTTAACTTTTCCACAATGTCAAAATATCGCCATCTAGCGTCTAATTAACCAACTTTTTTCTAATTTGGGTATAGTTATTTATGGTTGCCAATGTTTTTAATTACATAAAGTAATTCTAGGTTATTTTTCTTAAAATAAAAATGCACTACATTTAAACAATTTTGCAACCCACGAGGAGTTAAATCAAAAATAATGTCGGAGATGGAACCACTTTCTTTGTATCAATCAAGCGTGGGCTATTTGTATCCTTGTACTTTGCAAACTGATCAACAGTAGGTTCGCTATATACCCCATCTATATACATACTAAAGGGATACACTCTCCCTTCTGTCTGAGATTACTTCTTTTATTTATATTTTTTTATTTAATTTGCATTTATAGAGCGCACAACTGCCCTCGGGCATCGCAGCACTATACAAGGACGCTTACTTGGTTACATAAGTGCTTGTGAAGGCATCCATACATACATGTTACAAGGCCCCATGTAGCAGGGTGCACCTTATTTAGTTACATAGTGCTTGTAGAGTCATATAGTTTACGTAACCCATTTTCCAGGTCAGCAGCAGCATACAAATGCAAAAGTCCAATTAGGTGGCATAAACATGTTGCCCAACACTTCTTGTTGGTTGGCGGCAGCATATAGGTGCAGAGGTCAGATATGTGGCACAGACATGTTGCACATCCCTATGTTGCAGGGCGGCGGCAGCAGCATGCAGGTGCAGGGTCAAAATAGGTGTCAAAGACATGTTGCCTAACCCTTCTTGTCAGGTGGCAGCAGCATATAAATGCAGAGGTCAGGTAAGTAGGTACAGACATGTTGCCCAGCCCCATGTTACAGGGCGGTAGCAGCATGCAGGCGCAGGGTCAAAATAGGTGGCACAGACATGTTGCCAACCCCATGTAGTACGGCGGTGGAAGTGTGCTAATGCGTTCAGACAGTTTGGACATTTTTTTAGAGTTGAGACATTTTAGGCGAGTATGGCTAGGAGGGGAAAGGCAGGGGTGGGGTGGCATATCACACAGCGCACTGGTGACCAAGGGGGTGGAGGGACACATCACACAGCATACGGGCAACCTAGTGAGTAGGGGGAGAGGGGACAGGCATACGGCGGCCAACGGGGTGGGGGACAGGACAGGCATAAGGGCAACCAAGGGGGTGGGGGGCACAACACACAGCATACGGGCACATCACACAGCATACGGGCAACCAAGGGGGTGGGGGGCACATCACACAGCCTACTGGCAACCAGGGGGGTCGGGGGGCACATCACACAGCATACGGGCGACCAAGGGGGTGAAGGGGTACATCACACAGCATACAGACGACCAAGGGGGTGGGGAAGGCAGGGCAGGCATACGGGTGACCAAGGGGGTATGAGGGCACATCACACAGCCTACAGGTGACCAAGGGGGTAAGGGGGCACATCACACAGCCTACTGACGACCAGGGGGGTGGGGCGGCACATCACACAGCATACGGGTGGTGAAGGGGGTGGGAGAGGCAGGACAGGCCTACGGGCAACCCAGGGGGTGGGGGCACATCACACAGCATACAGGCGGCCAAGGGGGTGGGGGAGGCAGGACAGGCCTACAGGCGACCAAGGGGGTGGGGGGGCACATCACACAGCATACGGGTGACCAAGGGGGAGGGGGAGGCAGGGCAGGCATACGGGTGAACAAGGGGGCGTGGGGGCTCATCACACAGCCTACGGGTGACCGAGAGGGTGGGGGAAGCAGCACAGGCATACGGGCGACCAAGGGAGTGGGGGGGAACTTCACACAGCCTAAGGGGGACCAAAGGGTTTGGGGGCACTTCACACAGCCTACGGGGGACCAAAGGGTTTAGGGGGCACATCACAGAGCATATGGGCGACCAAGGGGTTGGTGGGGATAATTCACACAGCATACCTTGGCGTACCTGTAGCAGACAGGTAGCTGACAGGGGCCTTAGGGGCGGGCCTTGGAGGGAGGCCCAGCCAAGCCTGCCGGCTCTCCCATAGTCCAGGATAAACCTGTCATGCCTGCGCCGCTGGCGCACGCATTGGCAACCATCATGGACTACTTGGTACTCATTTATCCTCCTAATAATCCTTGAACAACTCCTTTTCACGCCTTGGTCTTTTATTTCCATTTGCTGAACTTTGGTTCTTTCTTATTTTATTCAATTAACTACATTTACCATAATGCACCTGGCTGCAGTCCTCAATTCCTGGCTATTCTCATTCATCGTTATTGGGACCACAATCCCCAGAAGCCCTAGCGGCCAGTGCTGCTTCCACCTGCTCAGGACCAGAGAGGGAGGAGGCAGATTGTCTTCAGGTGTGCTACTACAGGTGCTGTCAATTAGCCTGCCTCAGAACAGGGCAGGGCTGTATATAAGCAGCTGCCTGCAGGAGTACAGGGTCTTGCATCTTGAGATCTCCCCGCTCCTGTTTGCCTTGACCCGCTACTTTGTATGCTGTTCCTGTTGCTGCATTTTCCTGTTTTGATCCAGTGCCCTTTTCGGGCTCTCTGCCTTGCAGCCGATCTCGCTCCGCTGCCTTCTACCTACAGCCCTTGTCCTCTGGGCTCCCTCCCCTGCAGCCTGCCTCACTCCGGCTGCCTATGGTCCTTGTCCTCTGGGCTCCCTGCCCTGCAGCCTGCCTCACTCTGGCTGCCTACGGTCCTTGTCCTCTGGGCTCCCTGCCCTGCAGCCTGCCTCACTCCGGCCGCCTACAGTCCTTGTCCTCTGGGCTCCCTGCCTACAGCCTGCCTTACTCCGGCTGCCTACAGCCCTTGTCCTTTGGGCTTCCTACCTTGCAGCCTACACCTCTTCGCTGCCTACAGCCCTTGTCCTCTGGGCTCCTTTCTTGCAGCCTGCTCCCTCCGCTGCCTACAGCCCGTGTCCTCTGGGCTCCTTCCTTGCAGCCTGTCTCCCTCCGCTGCCTACAGCCCTTGACCTCTGGGCTCCCTGCCTTGCGGCTTGCTACACTCCTCTGCCTTACAGCCTGTATTACACTTAGCTACCTACGTCCCTGCTCCTCTGGGCTCCCTACCTCACGGCCCTATTCTTTTGGGCTCTCTGTCTGTCGCCTACTACTAATCTCTCCCTGTCCTGTTCTTCTGGACTCCCTGCCTTGCAGCCTACTACAGTCCTCTGCAGTCCACTACAGTTTGCCTGCACCTAGTGCCACTCTTGACTGCAGACCTGCTTCCTACTTTGCAGCCCTTCTGTTTTCCTGACTGCTGCTCCCTTGTTCTCTTCCTTGAGTCCTCTGTACTCCGCCTTAGGTTATCTACTTCAGTTTAACTGCCTTTCCTTCATTTCCTTCTGCTAGATTGCTCATTGACTTCCTTTTCGCTGGATATATCTGTTCTTGTCTTCTCATGTGTTTTATGTAATCCCTTTGTACAGAGCTTGCCTGTTGGTTTCCGGCAGGCAACCTCTGCCCCTTCCCTTGTCCCGTTTTCAGTGTTACAGACACCCACTGCTATTGTTCCCAGCCATGAGCATACCGCGTGGGCCTCTGTTATAGCAATCTGTGCAGAAGGCTGGAGTTTCCTAGGGTTCGTGGAACACTCTTTCCCATTTCAGCATACACCCCAAGAGAGAATCCAGTTTGTTTGCAACTGTGTATCTTTTGCCCCTTTTGGCTCACAGCTACAGTTTCCTATTCTTCTTTCTTTTTGAACTTCCTGCTGTGTGTGCTTATCTGCTACCTTACTTCAGAACAGCCACCCAAAACCTACCTGGGTACCCTGTGCCACTCTTGACAGAGTGCCATTCTTGACAGAATGCAAGACCCAAAAGATTCTTGTTCCATAGGCAGGAAGGGCACACACAGACCAAAGATGCTTTCTTTTCGGTTCAAGAAACCTCTGCAAAAATCTAAAGTTTTCTTAAGGACTGCAAACAAAAACCATAGTTTAAAAGACAGACTCGCCCTAGTAAACCAAGGTTTACATGCACAGTACTACACTCACTGGCTCGCTGACCCTTCCATGTGTAACTACTATGACATTTGCAACTATGATCTGCAGTCTCTATCTATAGAAGAGCTACAGGAAGAAAATGAATTCCTGCAGATTTTGTTAGCCCAACCAGTGGAAAACACTCATGTGGTTTCTGGCATTTCTTCTGACACTACATTCGACATTCAGCCGGTACACGAACCTTGTATTTCTTTATCCCAGGCTACTCTGTCTCAGGACCAATGTCGTAACACTGCTACAGCCAAGGATATTGCACTCATTGTGGCAGACTCTCAACCAGAGTATGCTGTTGCCAAAGTGATATGCTCAAGATCAGCTTGGCAAGTTACACAACCTCCCCTGACTGCTGTAAACACTCATTTAACCGGACAAGGCATTCAGTATCCTGAGGTTAGTGCAGCTGGTCCTGGGTACAAAAGACCAATACTGACCATTGGTTGTCTTAATGCTTCCTCAGTAACTACTAACCATGATAACTCTAAGGTCAGTCTTCCTATTGCAACACCCACATTTTCTGCTGCACCAGATTCTGAAGCTGTAGAACAGGCTAATGGAACATACCTGTTACAAGAACAACTCTTAAGCCTTAAAAGACAAACCGAAGACCTCTATGATTAATTTATCTATCTGCATTATAAGAATCTAGCTAAGGGACACAATTTACCAGACCATCTAACACTATGTCCAACACCCGACATTCTGTCTTTAGAGTTTAACAGATTAAGGCCTGTACTGGTAACACAGAAGAGGATACAGACTTATACAGAGCAGTTGGAAGACCTGAACTTGGCATATACATACCAGTTAAAGCTTGACACCGCTCATTCACTTACTAGCCACAGTAACACAGGCTGTCGTTCAGATAGTGAAGAATGGACTCCTCCAGTGGGCCAGATCGCTCACACGGCCATTACACCAAAGATCAAGTGTAATCATCTGACTGGACATTCCGCTGAGTCAAAGGATTGTTCCATTCTTGCCCTTGATGTCAGTCCTTTACTCACACTTACAGCCTCTACTGAAGTGACCAGATCTGAGATGTATTCTGCTTCTATGAACATTTGCACTCCTGACCATGAGTCAGATCCTGAAACATACTCAGTACCTGTCTGGAATCCAACTTTGCCTACTGTCAATACCCCAGATCCATGTATCAACTTGGGCACACAAGACTTTGCAGGCCAGCCTTCGGAAGGCTTACCCTTTCCTGGTCCTACATCCACCATGCTACTTGTTACAAGATCTGCTAGCCCAATCTCTGCTGCTCCCCCTGCTAGTACTCCTGAATCTGCTACTGATGCCTCATCTCAGATCACTCCTACTGCAGTCGAAGCACCCCCTTCCTCTCTGCCTGCAAGGACAGTACCTATTGCAAAGCCAGTTAAAAGTTCTCCTATTAAGGCTACAGCTCCGGTAGATCCTGTTGGTGCCTCTGCAGCACCTAAACTACCAGTCACGACGCCATCAGTCTCAGATGCGTCCCTGTCGGCTGATGCTCCTGTGACACCTATACTTCCAGCTGTTACAGCATCTGAACTTCCTACTGCCATTCCTGATCTTCCTGCAACTCATGGTGTTCCTGCAACATTTGTTACTCCTGAAGTCTCTGTCGCAAATCTTCATGTTGCCATTGCTGCTTCTGACTATTTGGACGACCGTCCTAGAGCAACCAATTCAGCTGAATCTCTGGTTCCACCTTTCAGCACTGTACCATTGCCAGTCCTAAGGAAGACCACTTCTTTCAAAGCAATATATGCCATGGAGTCTGCAGCACATCTCCACAGTTCCTCAGTTCATGAACGCACTGTTGGCTTTTTGGTCCCTAAGAAGTTGTCTTTTCTGAATTATACCTCAAAGGTTCGAAACATTGGTAATGTCTCCTCCCTTCAAGACTCTCACCTTGCAGCATTAAACAGTTTTTGGTGCTTCATGATGTGCCTTTTTGGTATAAGACTCTCTTGCGGTGTGACAGGCCTTGGACGTGCTCTTCTTGTTGGTCAGTCTTCAGGGGGCCTGGAGAGGGGCATGGAGGGGCATACTGTCATGCCCGCGCCGCTGGCGCACGCATTGGCAACCATCATGGACTACTTGGTACTCATTTATCCTCCTACAACTCCTTTTCACGCCTTGGTCTTTTATTTCCATTTGCTCAACTTTGGTTCTTTCTAATTTTATTCAATTAACTACATTTACCATAATGCACCTGGCTGCAGTCCTCAATTCCTGGCTATTCTCATTCATTGTTATTGGGACCACAATCCCCAGAAGCCCTAGTGGCCAGTGCTGCTTCTACGTGCTCAGGACCAGAGAGGGAGGAGGCAGATTGTCTTCAGGTGTGCTACTACAGGTGCTGTCAATTAGCCTGCCTCAGAACAGGGCAGGGCTGTATATAAGCAGCTGCCTGCAGGAGCACAGGGTCTTGCATCTTGAGATCTCCCCGCTCCTGTTTGCCTTGACCCGCTACTTTGTATACTGTTCCTGTTGCTGCATTATCCTGTTTTGATCCAGTGTCCAGTGTCCTTTTCGGGCTCTCTGCCTTGCAGCCGATCTCGCTCCGCTGCCTTCTACCTGCGGTCCTTGTCCTCTGGGCTCCCTGCCCTGCAGCCTGCCTCACTCCGGCTGCCTACGGTCCTTGTCCTCTGGGCTCCCTGCCCTGCAGCCTGCCTCACTCCAGCTGCCTACGGTCCTTGTCCTCTGGGCTCCCTGCCCTGCAGCCTGCCTCACTCCGGCTGCCTACAGTCCTTGTCCTCTGGGCTCCCTGCCTACAGCCTGCCTTACTCCGGCTGCCTACAGCCCTTGTCCTCTGGGCTTCCTACCTTGCAGCCTGCACCTCTTCGCTGCCTACAGCCCTTGTCTTCTGGGCTCCTTTCTTGCAGCCTGCTCCCTCCGCTGCCTACAGCCCGTGTCCTCTGGGCTCCTTCCTTGCAGCCTGTCTCCCTCCGCTGCCTACAGCCCTTGTCCTCTGGGCTCCCTGCCTTGCGGCTTGCTACACTCCTCTGCCTTACAGCCTGTATTACACTTAGCTACCTACGGCCCTGCTCCTCTGGGCTCCCTACCTCACGGCCCTATTCTTTTGGGCTCTCTGTCTGTCGCCTACTACTAATCTCTCTCTGTCCTGTTCTTCTGGACTCCCTGCCTTGCAGCCTACTACAGTCCTCCGCAGTCCACTACAGTTTGCCTGCACCTAGTGCCACTCTTGACTGCAGACCTGCTTCCTACTTTGCAGCCCTTCTGTTTTCCTGACTGCTGCTCCCTTGTTCTCTTCTTGAGTCCTCTGTACTCCACCTTAGGTTATCTACTTCAGTTTAACTGCCTTTCCTTCATTTCCTTCTGCTATTGACTTCCTTTTCGCTGGATATATCTGTTCTTGTCTTCTCATGTGTTTTATGTAATCCCTTTGTACAGAGCTTGCCTGTTGGTTTCCGGCAGGCAACCTCTGCCCCTTCCCTTGTCCCGTTTTCAGTGTTACAGACACCCACTGCTATTGTTCCCAGCCATGAGCATACCGTGTGGGCCTCTGTTATAGCAATCTGTGCAGAAGGCTGGAGTTTCCTAAGGTTCGTGGAACACTCTTTCCCATTTCAGCATACACCCCAAGAGGGAATCCAGTTTGTTTCTACCTTTGTATCTTTTGCCCCTTTTGGCTCACAGCTACAGTTTCCTATTCTTCTGTCTTGTTGAACTTCCTGCTGTGTGTGCTTATCTGCTACCTTACTTCAGCACAGCCACCCAAAACCTACCTGGGTACCCTGTGCCACTCTTGACAGAGTGCCATTCTTGACAAAACCTAACCATTGTCTTACTTCATTTAACCTGCATGAGTAGTTGTGTTATTGTCATACATAAATAGCTGTCTGGCTAATAGCATCTCTGGTGGGTGGTGTGACTAGGTGACATTGTGGCCATCATCATCTCGACCTGGTCACGCTGTACCCGGCTGCTGAAGCCCGCAATAACCTGGAGGAATATAGTCCCAGGCCATGTAACCCACCCTCATTTTTGAAATTCAACTTTGATAGACTACACCTCCCAGTGCCAGAAGAAAGCCTGAACCCGATTAAGGAGGCTCAGTTGAAAATCTGGAAAGAAGGGGACTGTTGAGGAAACCCAGTCACATCACATCGCTTAAGTTAGGGGGAATGAAAACAGGTTCCAAGTCGGGTCATCTGTACGCAGCTAACAAACAAACTTGGGAAAAGTATGCCTCGCACAATCCATCTCTCTTCCAGAAGGAAAACCCAGATCAGACAAGGGAAACACGCTTACACATTTAGAGGCAAGAAGACCATGGAGAAGACCTGATCAGCCCATAGGACTACTTTACAGCCCCCAAGGAGGAGAGTCATGGGGAACTCCCACCCCTTGCCCATATAACATTGGAAAACGGAAGTGTGTAGCCCCTCCCTGCTCTAAAATGAACAGTGCAAAAAACACCAAACCATATGCAAGGTTGACTATTTCCTGGACCTTTCACACCACAAACGCAATGTACGGCCCAACAGATTACCCTGCTGGGCACAAGGGAGAGCCAAAACCAAAGCCAGGGGTAGAGAACCCTACAGCTACAACCAGAGAGAGTAAAACTACTACAACCCATCCAGTGGAGAACACATTCCAGACTGGGATTCAACATGTCAGCTGCCCTATTCCAAGACTTTCTCCCAAAGGGCAGAACCAAAGTACAGAGCAGGGACTGTGATTACTTGTATAGATCACGTGGCCTCTGCAGACAATCCGGTAAAGCACTAAATAAGGTCAAGTTTCCAGAACAGCAGCTAAAGGGAGTCCCAGAGTGCAAAGCTGGCCAGGTGCAGATGAGGCGGTTGGAGACACTTATGGGAGTGTTGGAAGGAAGGAGAAGGTCATACAGCAGAAGAGGGGGTTGGAGGTGGTCTAGAATGAAGGGGTGGTATGGAGGGATCTCAGGAGTAGTGTGGAGGGAGGGGGTGAAGGAGAACAAAGAGGCGGTGGGGAGGCAGAGCTAAAGAAGAAGAATAAGTAGGGAGAATGACATTTGCAGTGAGGAGAAGTGTGTTCCAGAAGTGGGTGGAGAAGACATTGGGAGAGGGGCAGAGTGTACCAAGGAGAAGGTTGGAAGAAGGGTTGCGAAAGATGAGGAGATTAAGTGAGAGGAAGTTGGTGGATAAGATCAGAGGAACATGAAAGGAGTTGACATTTATTAAAACAGAGGAGTGTGAGTGGAGGAAAGGTGGAGGTATGAGGATGTGGAAAGGTGGCAGAATCATGAAAGAGGAGAGGAGAGAACAGAAGATGCAGGAATGGTCGCTTTAGGCAAAACACTGTTGAGACTCTAAGAAGGGCTAGACAAGACTCGAATGTTGGGGACTGTAATCAGGACGCCAAGACTGTGAGCGGAGGCAGACCAACGCCTTTCATCACAGTTTTGGGGAAGCTAAGGTGGTCAGCCCTTTGGGGCACAGTTAGCCTCCATTGACCCAGAAGCAGGGATCTCTCCACAGTGAGATCAAGAAGTCAAGGACTGCTATCAGCAGCGGGCGGTACCAAGTAAAGAACAGCTCGGACCCTCAAACCCAACCAAGAATGAATGACCAAGAAGGGTGAAAATATCCCAAGAAGGTATCCCCGAAGTACAGAATACAGAAACGTTTTGTTTAAACCTAGAAACTTTTGTTTGAACACTGAAACCTTTTCATGCACTCAGGGACTGGAGACCAAATCTTTGAGCCCAAGAAGAGATCCTGTATAGTGTTGGGGAGGGCATTCAAAAACCCTCCCACCATCCTGACAATAAAAGAGCTGGAACAAGCACATCTGTTGTGCTGTGTCTTATGAAGCGTCCATCACAGTGATCAGTGTCAATCACGGGAGGTTACATGGATTCCTGGAGTGCGTTTGCACCCCCATGTTGTCTAATGTAAAACATGGGTGTAGTGTTGTCTGTTCTAAACTAATGAGTATCTTGTCTTGTCCATTTTCTAACAATTAGAGGGTTCATATTATGGTCTTTCCATCCAACACACCCAAGGGTAGTGTTTCTGTAAGGGTGAGCCTACCTTGTCTAGTCATAAGTATCATGTGCGCTCCCCATCTCATGCCAGAGGCCTAGTGTCCTTCTCTTATGAAAGTGCCTTTGCTCCACCACTTAGAGAACATGCATATTATTTATGGTGCAGGGAATAAAAATAAAGGTTTGATGAGCAGTTCCCGGGTATCGGCCATCACCCAGTGTACAGAGAGCAGCTCTAGTGAACAAGGAGATGGTATATAGCGTGTAACAAATCTAACTTCCACATGAGATGCAAACATTTTGTCAATGTTTGCCAAATGTGCTGTAAATGTCTTCCAGGTGTGTTGTTGTAATGCTGATTTCTAGACATTTCCAAGCACACATAGTTAATATGACATGGGTACGTTTGTATTGTGCCCGTTGGCCTAGAGAGTGAAAGGCAGCTCCTGGTAACCGTTGGTGTTAAATTAAGAAGCCCTCTTAGGCTACAAGCAGAAGCTAAACACCTTACAACTCACAGCAATTGTGAACCCTGCGGTGCAACAACATCTCAAATCTCCCATTTAAGGAGCTGGTGAACACTGACACTAGATGAGCGCATAATGTCATCATCCCTTTTACATTCAAGACCTCCATCATTGACATAAAATTAATGATTTGAGGAACGAGGGAAGGATCTTCAGAAATGGCAACATTCACTCCAAACCGATAAGGGATTGTGCTCCTGATATATATGCAACTATGCCAGTCTTGTTTGAATAGCAAGAGATTTTCAGATTGTCAGCCATTATCTCACTGCACGCAGAATGAATATGCTTCCTCCCACAGCCTCCAACGATACGAAATCAAGCTCTTCGGAGTCGAGGAGCAAGGATTCAATTTTGCCTCCATCCTCCCCAAAGATTAATTTCCATTAAGATAGATTTTCACCCACGTGGCAAGGCTAGAATGTACGAATGTAAAAGAAGAATTGCAGGCCCATCGTTTGGCAACGTGCATCCAGAACCAATGTGGGCAGAAGCGTGGCCTCAATCCTCCACCCTTGAGGTTGCTGGAGGGCAATGCATGTATAGGTTTTGGACACATGGCAGCCAAGACATATGTAAGAAGGCAGGCTACGAGCACTTTGCAATCGCAAGAATCAGGACAGCTTGCTGAACCTTGTCTGGGTTTTGCGGCCGGAAGAGGCTTATCAAGTGAATTCTGTGTGGCATCTGGAACTGAATGTGGCGGCCAATCTGTCCAGTGTCCTGTCCTAGAACCATGAGTTCTCGATTGTGTCTCAGAAAGCTGAAAGTATGGCTTTACCCCTACAGAGGAAGTACGATTGGGCAACTGACTTAGCAATGGATGCTGGGGTTCCTTTTGGCTGTATTATACTTTATCTGAGAGTGAACATGAAACGATCAGCCTTCATGGACTGCCATGTCACGCGAGGCTACTTACTAACCCTAGCCAACCTGACAGAACAAGTCACACTCACCTGCTATGGGGTTTTGAGGACGACTGCATGGCGGCCCCTTTGGAAAATGCTCCCAGGGGGCTATACACATGTATCCCCCATGAAGCAGGTCAAGAACCGGGCAAAATGTCAATGGTAAGGACTACCATGCACTTTCAAATCAACTGTGAAGGAACAAGTTACTTACCTGTAACTGTTGTTCTCCAGCATGGGTCTGGCATGGATTCACATGCTCATGAATATTCCCCGTCGTCAGGCTGGGAATCCTCGGTAAAGAAAAAACCAGTATCAGTTTCGTTTCTGATCTGTCTTTCGTAGTAATAACCAATCACTGGTCTCTGCGTCATACTGACCACAGCCAATGACTGCCCTCTACCTAAGCACCGCCTCTGGCAGCCATCTTCAGATTTGGAAGCACGTGAAGTGGCAGTATGACCAAGTGAAGAGCCGCAGAGGGGTAGGCGGGAGGGTTCGCATGTGAATCCATGCCAGACCCATGCTGGAGAACAACAGTTACAGGTAAGTAACTTGTTCCTTCTCCAGCATGGGGTCTGGCATGGATTCACATGCTCATGAATAAAGAATACATAGCAGTACACACATGCACAACCACGGGAGGTGGCAAAGGCTCAACATTAAGCATCACATCAACTCAACATTAAGCATCTTACCTCCTCACCAGGCTCACCTCAGGCGAACAGGTTGCGCAGCACTGCTTGGCCGACCCTGGACTCCTCCCTGGAATCCCGGTCGACGCAGTAGAATTTCGTGAAGGTGTGCGTCGACCTCCACGTAGCAGCCCTGCATATGTCCAGCAGGGGCACACCAGATAGGAACGCCGTGGTAGCTGCGATCGCTCTTGTGGAATGGGCTCTCGGACGGCTAGGCAGCGGTCGGTTTGCCAACCGGTGACAGTACATGATACAGCCGGAGAGCCATCTGGAGATGGAAGCCTTCGAGAGAGCCTTCCCCTGATTGACAGGTCCAAAGTTCACAAAGAGTTGTGACGTCTTCCGAAAACCTTTCGTGCGGTCCACGTAGAACTTCAGCGCTCTAGCTACATCCAGCGAGTGCAAAGTCCTCTCAGCCGGCGACGAAGGCGACGGGAAGAACACAGGTAACACCAAGGGTTCGTTGAGATGAAAGTCCGACGGTACCTTGGGCATGAAGGAGGGGTGCGTCCTGAGCACTACCCTCGTGTCGTGGAAAGTCAAGTACGGGGCCTTGCAGGAAAGGGCCTGGATCTCTCCCACTCGTCGTGCGGAGGTGATGGCCACGAGAAAAGCTGTTTTCCACGATAGAAACTTCAACGGGGCCGAGTGCAGAGGCTCGAACGGAGGTCCCATGAGTTTGGTCAGCACCACGTTGAGCTCCCACGCCGGGGCCGGAGCCTTCACCGGCGGGAACGATCTGAACAGTCCCTTCATGAACTCTTTCACCAGACGATGAGACCACAAGGACGTCCGGCCCGTGGTTCTGGTGTATCGGGAGATCGCAGCAAGATGAATCTTGATGGACGCGTGTGCCAGACCAGCTTTGGCCAGCGTCAGCAGGTACGGCAGCACTTGGGGAGCCGTAATCCGTAGAGGGTTAATCTTCTGTGCGTGGCACCAGACAGAGAACCTCTTCCATTTGTGTCCGTAGCATTTAAGAGTCGAGGACGCCCTGGCCTTTGCAAGAACCTCTCTGCAATCGGCCGGTATGTCGTATCCTCCAAACTCTAGCGCTGCAGGAGCCAGGCCTGCAAGTTCAGCGACTTCGGGTCGTGGTGGAGGATGGCGCCTCCTTCCCTGGAGAGTAGATCCGCGTCCGCCGGCAGCTTGATTGGCGGGGACGCCGACAAGTCCAGAAGGTCCGGGAACCATATCTGCCTCGGCCACGCAGGTGCGACGAGGATCATCCTGCACCGTGACCTCTTGAGCTGGTTGACGAGCCGGATTAGCAGAGGCAAGGGAGGGAACGCGTAGAGGAACAGGCCCTCCCAGGGGAACGAGAAAGCATCGCCCATGCTCCTCGTCTGGGGAAACCTGCTGGCGAACCTCCGGCACTTGGTGTTCGTCGCCGTCGCGAACAGGTCGATCTGGGGTGTGCCCCACCGTCGGAAGAGGCGATCCACCAGATCCTGCCGTAGTTCCCACTCGTGGCACGAGCGCAGCTCCCTGCTGAGTGAGTCGGCGATGGTGTTTTTTATCCCTGCCAGATGAAACGGCACCAGAAGAATCCCTTGGGCGACGGCCCAATGCCACAGGTCCTGCGCCTCCTTGGACAGCGCTGGGGACCTGGTTCCGCCCTGTTTCCTGATGTAAAACATGGTGGTGGTGTTGTCGGTGAAGATCCTCACCACCTTGCCCTTGAGGGACGGAAGGAAGGACCTGAGGGCCCAAAACACTGCACGGAGCTCCAGGACGTTGATATGCAGGGACTTCTCCGTCGGGAGCCAGAGTCCCCTTGCGTGCAGATTTTCGGTGTGCGCTCCCCACCCTTCTAGGGAGGCATCCGTGGTCACAGTCACCTGGTGGGCTGGGGTCTGGAAGTCCATGCCCGCCGTCAGATGCGCGCGGGTGCCCCACCACCGTATCGCTCGTCGGAAACTCTCGTCGAGCTTGATCCTTTCCTCGAAGCTGCCCGTCGTCTGGATCCAGCGCGCATCCAGGAACTCTTGCAACGGGCGCATCCGGAGCCTGCACATGGGAATGAGGTAGATGCAGGAAGACATCATCCCGAGGAGGGACTTGATGGACCTCACCTTGGCCGCGTGGGCCACCAACATCCGTTGCACCTTGCCCAAGATGGTCCTGGTCCTCTCCTCCGACGGGGAGGCCAGAAGGGACACTGTGTCGAGCCTCGCTCCCAGAAACAGTGCGACTTGCGCGGGCACCAGGTGGGATTTGGCGTAGTTCACGGAGAATCCCAGGTCCGTGAGGAGTTGGACGGTCCTTGCCGTGTGGACCACGGCGAGCTCCCTCGTCTTGGCGCGGATGAGCCAGTCGTCCAGGTAGGGGTAGACGTGAATCCCCTCGCGGCGCAGCTGCGCCGCCACCGGTGCGAGGCACTTGGTGAAAACCCTGGGTGCCGACCGCAGTCCGAAGGGAAGGGCTTTGAACTGGTAATGACGCCCTTGGACCACGAATCTGAGGAATTTTCGGTGCCCCTTTAGGATGGGAATGTGGAAGTAGGCATCCTCCAAATCCAACGACGATAGGAAGTCTCCTTCCTCCAGCTGACCCAGGACGTGCTGGAGGGTGACCATCCGGAACTTCTGCGCCTTGATGAACTTGTTCAGGCGTCGCAGGTCCAGGATGGGGCGCCATCCTCCCGTCTTCTTCTTCACGAGGAAGTAACGCGAGTAGACTCCGGAGCCCCGAAGCCTCTTTGGGACGAGTTCGATGGCGCCCTTTCTGAGCATCGCCTTTACCTCCAGGAGAAGTTGAGGGACGTGAAGTTCTTTCCTGGCCACGGGGGGGACGCGCGGGCACCTTCTTTGAAACTCGAGCGCGTGGCCCCGGGCCAGGGCGTCCAGCACCCAACGGTCGGTGGAGATGGACTCCCACACGCTGACGAAGCCCGCCAGCCGGCCTCCCACCGGGGTGCTTCGGTGGGGGCCCGACCCCACGGCCGGTTCAATCCTGCTTGGACGCGGCCTTGCCGCCTTGGCCTCCTTGGCGACGACGGCGGGGTCCGCCAGACTTGCCTCGTCCTCTGTAGGCCTCTTGCGACGACGAGCGGGCCGCTTGACGGTAGGAAGCGAAACCGCCGCCGGAACCTTTGGAGGCGCCCTTGCCTCCGCCGCTCCGAAAGGGCGTCCGCCGTTGCTGCAGTACTCCAAGGGCCCGGGCCGTCTCAGTATCCGCCTTGATGGCCTGAAGGGAATCGTCCACTGTCTTCCCAAACAGGTTGTTCCCGTCGAAGGGCATGTCCAGGACCCTGGTCTGGACGTCCTGCCGAAAGTCCGTAGCCTTGAGCCATCCGCGACGTCGAAGGCAAACGCCGTTGCCCATCTGGCGGAACCCAGTGTCGGCGATGTCCGTCGCCACGGTGATGGCGTGGTCCGAGGCCACCTCACCTTCCTGCAGGATCTCAAGGGCCTCCGCCCTCTTGTCGTCCGGCAGAAAATCCAGCAGGGGAGCTATCTTGTACCAGAGTTCCCTGTCGTAGCGGGCCACGATAGCCAAGGCGTTGGCCGCTTTAATCGTCGTCGCCGCCGACGAGATGACTCTGCGTCCCATGGCATCCAATTTCTTTCCCTCGCCGTCCGGCGGGGAAGTCGACGTGGAGGCCGCACCCCCCCCCGCTTTCTTCCTGGCTGCCGCGGAGACGACGGAGTCCGGGGTAGGCTGCGCCCGGAGGCATAGGGGGGCCGAGTCCGGGACCCGGTACTTTTTCTCGTACCGGTCTCTTTTCGCTGGCGTCGTGGAAGGGTTCTTGAGGAGGGAAAGGCCCTCATCCCAAATGTCGTCCAACAGAGGCACTGCGAGGACCGTCTTCCTCTTGGTCTCGCGCCGTTGGTAAAGGAAGCCTTCCTTTTTCTTCTCCTCAGGGCAGAGTTGGAAAAGCTCGGATGCCCTGGCGATCATTGAGTGGAACGATCCAATCTCGTCGGGCGGAGAAGCCCTGGTGGGAGGCGACGACGGAAAATCCTCGTCGTATGCCTCGTCGTCCGTACCCGTCGCTGCCGTGTCAGTCCCCGTATCATCCCCTCGGGTGGACGGGGAGGAGGGCTGGACGGGGCGCGACGGTTGAAAAGGAGGCGGTGGATGGATCCTTCTTTTCTTGGTAGGGGGAACACCAGAAGGTCCCGGTTCTGGATCCCCCGACGGGAGAGGTTCCTCCGTCGGTAACGGTAGTCTCGTCCTTATCTCGGAGCATAAGGACTGTATAGCCAACAAAATGGCCGCTGAGTTGTCTTGCGGCGCTGGCAGAGGGGAATCCGACGGGCGAGCAGGGGCCCCGTCGGTATCCTCGACGATGTCGTCGTCGTCACCTGCGTCGGGGCCCATTCCGACGGGCTGGTCTTGTTCCACGCCTAGGCCGTGGCTTAAGACCTCGATCAGTTCCTCTTCTGAGGTTGAGGCCGAATCTACGACGACGCCCTGCCCCCCCTTCTTCCCCACGGAGGGTTTCACGGGGGTCCTATCGATGGGCACGAAAGAAGACTCCCTCCGAGGAGGCAGGGAGATTCTGGGCCCCGAGGCCGCCACCACTGGTGCAGCCTCCACAGGCTGGGCCAGGGCCGCCGCGACCGTTTCGATAGAGGGCTTGGTCGAATGGATCAAGGCCTTCACCACCTTAGGTGCGCTCACCGCCTTATCCTTGAGGGAGGGGGCACTGCCACGCTCCTCCTCTGCCTTAGAGCTCGACCGGGGTCTCTCCAGGAGCTTCGCCGGGTGCTCGGCCTTCCTCTTACCCGACCCAGAGCGTTGGCTCGTGGTTGATGGTGCCGGGGAGGGTGCGCCCTGCCTGGCGCCCGTAGAGCCCGACCGTTCCGCGCTCCCGGTGCCAGCGGACTCGCGGTGCTTGGCCTTATGTTGGGCCCCCGTCGCCGGGGCGCCCTCAAAGGTCTTAGAAGACCGCTCAGATTTCTTCTTCTTCTCGCCAGACGGGCTCTTACCCTCCAGCCAGCTGGCGAGACGTTGATGGCGGTCCTTCATGGTCCGTTCCGACATGTTGCCGCAAAACGCACAGTCCTTCTCCACGTGCGTCTTGTCCCCATGAAGGCAGTAAAGGCAGAAAGAGTGTTCGTCCTCCTTGAAGACGTTCTGCAGCTGGCATCCAGGGCAGGCCCTGAACAGCTTTCCGGGCGTCGAGCTTCCCTTCTCCTGGGCCATCTCCGAGACCGGGCCTGAGAAGCTTCTGGAGTCCTCCGAAGTGTAGCTCGACGAAATCTTCACCCTTGAGGGGCACAGATGAATCCGACACGGGTCCCCGTTGATCGGATGTAGGATCGGTGGAGCTTGAGGCTCTTTTGACCGAAAGAATCGAAGTTTTTGTGAAAAAGCGCGAAAAAATAGCACTAACGCTCGAGAGCAATAGCACGAGGATCCCAACACATGAACGTGCGGTAAAAATCTGAAGATGGCTGCCAGAGGCGGTGCTTAGGTAGAGGGCAGTCATTGGCTGTGGTCAGTATGACGCAGAGACCAGTGATTGGTTATTACTACGAAAGACAGATCAGAAACGAAACTGATACTGGTTTTTTCTTTACCGAGGATTCCCAGCCTGACGACGGGGAATATTCATGAGCATGTGAATCCATGCCAGACCCCATGCTGGAGAACTAACGTTATAGTTACTTCATATAAGCACATGGAAATCGTTATTGACGACCTCTCAACCAATCAGAATGTTCAGAGCACAGTCACTAACTACTGGTATTGACTGAATTCTGAGCATTCTGACTTCAAAAGCAGACACACACCACAATACAATTTCCAGGCAAAGTTTCTATCAACAAGACAGTCTCTTTCTGAGAGGACCTTTTTTTCGTGGCAACCTGTTATTTAATCCACCTGAGAGAAAGCTAACACATGGGAATATGTTTTCACTTTAGATAAATGATTTACTTTGACATGATGCCTATTACATGCTCATGTTAAACCTGCTGTAGTTTAACCAAGTCTGCAATTAAAATACTTAGCTTAAGAAGACAAGCTTGTTATTTAAACACTACCTTAAAATAACATGACAATGAATTTACTAACTGAGTTTGTCTATTTAGTTTACTCACTATTGAAGTAACGTGTTTACGTCTTCACCACCAAACATGTATTGCTACTACCAGATTGTGCTAATAGCCTTGTAGACCTCGGGAGAGCGCATGATCGCTTGGGATAACGACTCTTCCCCCACTTATGGCCCTCCACTTCACTTCAGTCAATAGTCTGGTGGCGGGTTATTATCCTGCTATAATTACCTTTCCGTCAGCCTAGAAGGCTATATCATTGTACACAAATATGTTCAGGTTTGAGTACAGATATCAAGATGCATAGCCGAGGGTTATAACATTGCTCTGACTTTTGTATACCTCTATATGTGGCAATCTAAACAAGCATACCCTGTCAACAATCCATACAAATAAATGAGGTGACATAGATATAGCAACAGAGCATTTCTTGTATGGAAATGTACTGAAGAACAAATCCAAAAATTCTAATTATGGTACCATGATTTACCTGAACATTCAGCTTAAAAGTACTCTAAATCGCAGCAATACAAAGGTATTATTTTTGGAGGTACTCATTAAAAATGAAGTAGGAATTATAAGCACATGTAGCTTTCGTAAAGCCAAAGATTGGAATACACTTCTATGGCATTTATGACATTATATAGCAACTTTGAAGGGAGTGTACTATGTCTGCAGTTTGTAAGTGGGATTTGGGTTAAATCTGCGTGTTTACAAACTATTGGAATTTGGAACAGGGCCGTATAACAATGACTTGCCATTTAGAGTCCGGCCCCAAAAGAGAGGAAAGAAATATACAACCAAAGAGAGCACAAGAGAAGATGGTCTCCAGAAACAGACATGCTCCAGATGTTGTCACCGATCCCTTTAGTAAATGAATAACTGCATCTAATGTACTGAAGAACGGTATTTGGAAATACAGCATAGTCTATCAACTGAAGCATTCAACACGGCTTATGAGAATCCACTCTGCATATTACTGCAAATGGGCTAAGGGCCTTCTTGAATGACTTGTGATGGGCCAATCTCATTTTGGGGCCCACATTTACTGCCAACAGCTCCCAAACGGAATGCATAATATGCAAACTCAATCGTGCATGCTCTTTAAGTGATGCGGACAAGCCCACCTGCACATAGAAAACATGTACCACTGGACATAGAAATCAGATTGAAAAAGGTGCAGACCCCACGACCCTGGGACATTTGACTACATGCAAACATCCAGCGTGTATGCTGTTCTGCCAAGCCACGGAACCGGTCAAATGCCATGCATGTGGAGGCTATGGGTCCCTTGCACTGTTAAAACCAGAGGATTTTGGATCTGCAAATTGGGAATGCTGATCCCAGGGGAACTCAATGATGTAACCTGAATCCGGCCCTTAGCCAATCCCCATCGTTGATTCACTGATATCGAACTTTGTTCTTGCTGTACCCACAATCCGCATGCTCTTTGTCGTCATTACCCTTTCATGTATTCACTCTACATACTGGGTCATGGCACATGAAATCATTCCAGTGCTGCGTTGCGAGCTTGATGATGGAATAAATGCGTCACGCAATAATGCACAGCTTATCATCACTTAGGCGAGCCACATCAGGTTATGGTGATCACGTCAGGTCATGGTGATCACGTCAGGTCATGGTGATCAAGGCTAGCGTCCGCCTGCGGCACACTTTGCAATCCCATGGAGGACACACCGTACCCCGAAATGGCCCAGCTCAGAGAAATGTAATACAAAAACCATGTTCAGAACGAGGTTGCCCCTGCCTGCCTGCCTGCCCACGGGTACTAGGATTTCGTGTGCGCTTGTGATCTGCACGATTGGCATCAACGGCAAAAAGTAAGTACATGGCATGGAATGCGTCCTTACTGTAAATGAATTGGTGTCTATGAATTGATTGTATCCTAAGGAAACCCCAGCATGGGGGGCGGCCGTTACCTCGCCCGCCAACAGCCGTCAGGGTCAAAAGGCCAAGAGAATGGCAACACCTCTGCTCTACACATGCAGGCTAAAATCAGTGGTCGAAGCGGCTGGGAGCGGTGCTCGTCTACTTTTTTAATGACCTTTTACAGCTCCTATACTTTTATTTTAAAAAGAAACCGTTCCGGAATGGTTTCATTTTAAAATAAAAGCGTAGGAAGAAGTTGAAACTTGCACGTTCAGTGCACTGCACTGAACGTTCCCCTAAACCAGGTTCGTTTGTTTGAGTGTGTGTATTGTGCTTGGGAACGGGCGTGGCGTTGGGTCTGTGGGGAGTGGCGCAGGCCAGTAGGGAACATAGTTCCACTACTTCTTTTCGCACAATTCGACCACTGGCTAAAATCACATAGAATAAGCACCTACACTAGTGCTGTCAGTTAGGCGCCTAAGGGAAAACTGCCTCATATCAGGCAGCCTACGCGCAGAGAACATGTTATCCTGTAAAATACTCTCTTTGGGTGGCACGTGTGGGGGAGTGGGGTAGGGAGAAAGGAACAGTTGCTCACCTGGCTTCTTCCCAATGACTTCTACAATTCGAGCTTGACTCTCATCTCCGACTGGCTGAAGGAAGGAAAAAGCAGTTAGTTCAGGGTGAGTTCCTTGAGAGGTCACAAAGCAAGTAAAAGCAAAGCAAGAGGTAGACGCTGCTATCTGTCCCCTTCCATGCCCGGCCACCCCTCCCCTGGGTGCACAGCCTGCTGGGCCCCCTCTTCTTACCACATCGGGGTGTGTCCTGTTGGGAAGCTCCAGGGCCTTGAGGTAGTAGCGCTCGTCCAGCTGGCACTCTTCCTGGTACAGACCTGTGAGCTGCTGCCGCAGCTCCCTCCCTCGCTGCCGAAGCGAGAGGTGACGGGGTTGCTGCGGTAGAGAGAGCGGGGGAATAGTTTTATTTCATTCACCTAAACAGGCTGAGAATCCTACATCAGTGCGCTCATTCGTCACCAAGAAGCATGGAAACAGATCGAACAAAGCATCAGAGAAGTGTGGTCAGTGAGAGGGGACAGACAGAAGGGGGTACACACAATGCACTACAGTGAGGGGGTGCGATGATACGTACAGCATTAGAACAGAGGGTGCTATGATGTGTGAAGGTGTTTGTATTTATTTATATGAAAAATCCAAAACAATGCTTCAAAGGGAACACCAATTAAGTAATAATGCTATATTCCGAAGGCATTATCAGATGGTAATGCCCAGCCTCGGCCTAAGTTAAAGGCCCGAGCAAAGGCATAACATTTAACGAGGGCCAAGAGACATTACCCACCGAGGAGGGGGCCATTATTGCTACTACAACATTCCACCAAATGAGGTTAGAATGCTCTTTCCCAAAAAAGGGGAAACATCCGGACAAAGGAATTATACCAGCAATGATATGTCAATGCATTGTTTACAATTGACCTGCCAACATTCTAATATTCTATTGGGCGGAGCAGTCCTGCTTCCGGGTGCTTTGCTATAGTGGATCATAAATGAAACACTGGCTGATTGGTGTAGATGGAGGTGACAGGGGTCAGGCCCCAGCTGCACTAGTTACGGATATTTACAGCATGAACATTCCTTTGCTAACAGGTATAATGTGTGCATTAACTGACCGCTGTGAACAGGGAAGATAGATTACACGGGGTGATGGGTGATGCCACTGCAGACTCCAGGCCAAAGCACCCCCAAGAGGAAGGAGAGGCGTTTTCATGGCAATGTTAAGGCCCTGAAAGGCGGTAATGTTTTCAATTTCATGAGGGGAGTTCCAATGATGGGGTGTGAGGAGGGAGACGAAACAGAACTGGAGTACAGAGCAGGGTAGGCCGGGGGCAGAGAGGTGGTTGAGGGTTTGAGAATGAAGGGTACGTAAAGGGGTTAGTGGGATAAAGACGGAGAAGTAAGGGGGGTTGAAGGGCGAGCAGATGGTACAGTGTGGACTTTGTTAGGGGGGATAAAGGGACGTGCTGTAGAAATCACTCCCATCAGGCATCCGAAGGCAGAGTAGGGATCTAGTAAAGCAGAAGGTGAGGAGGAGGTGGCTGCCATCTCACATGTAATGGAGGTGGGCAGGAGATCACACTACTGATGCATTAATGGTTCCCTCACACACGAAGCAGGCAGCGCCCTCCTGGTAAATAAAGTAGTTCGGAATGGACATTTCTAATGTCTTGAAAGCAAGAAAGAGGACTATAAAACAGGGTCCATCTGAAAGTTACCGCCTTAGGTCCTTCGGCAGAGAAGTGATGAAGGGGAGAGAGTGTTATTCTGCACGGCAGCAGGGGTTTGCCACTAGGAATGAGGCTCTGGGTGCCAGCATTTCAGTCCACGGAGGAATGTGTATTTGTATTTGGTATATTTATAATGCGCACCTGGCCCAGGGGCATCAGGGCGCATTTCTTACAAAGTTGCAGATAAGCATTACAGAGCATCATGATACAGATAATGGAGGAGTGTATAAATACATATTTTACAGGTAATTACAGAGTAGTAAGTTACAAAAGTAGAATAGACAAATGAGTCTAAACTAGCATCTAAACTTCAAACAGATTGGACACAGGCATGTGGGGAGGAGGGGAGCTCGTGAAGTGGGATACCATTTGTTTGTTTAAAAGGTAAAGGATTCTCTTTAAGGAAACACATTTTTATTTTTAAGTTTAAACACCACACACGTCCCTTTCTCAGGCCATCAGTACAGGAATAGATGAATGAAGTGCTCTACCTTGCAAAATATGCTTGGGGGTGGAGTTTTTCTAAAGAACAATCTTTTTTTTTTCGCTTTGCTCATTCGGAATTCATCGTATTTAATTGCTAGTAACAGAGTAAGTATATTGTGGCATGGCTGGGGCACCTGGAAAGCTTTGCTGAGAAAATGAAAATCCTTTTACAACAGTGCCGCCACGAGGAAGTTAGGGGAACTCTCCCCGGACTATTGCTTGATGTATTTAGTTTTTATATGTAAACTATAAACAAGACATTACAGTACACGAAGTCTTAATTGGTACGGCATCTGTGTTCACAAGTGTTCCCTAAGCTTTTGCAGGTATTTTCAAAGGATCAAGATACAAGCTACTTCTTTTTTTCTGCCACACCAGTGATCTAACCAATGCACTTTCTTCTGTTTAAAGTATGTCGCGAGCAGACATTACAAACGGCTCTTCTTTAGTATATAATTACTTACCTGTAATCTTCATTACACCTACCCTTCCCGGTGATGTTACTTACTTGTGAGGTCACCTACCTTCATCCAGGAATCCTTCTTTTCTTCCTGTACTTTCCTTTCTGTCCCACCTCCTCCTCATGAGGGTTTAACACCCCTCACGTCCCCAGAGCATTCATTTAATTTCCCCTTTTTGTAGGCCCATTCCATCCAAGTCAGACGGGTGAGATGGGGCACAGGAACTGTGATGAGGAAGAGTAGGACTAGAATTGTTGGCACCATGGCCTTCCGACTTGTACGGCAACCCCAAATGTCACAAAAAGGCCATTAAATTCTCGAGAAGTAGAAAACATGTTTATTTCGGGCAAAAAGTGCATAAAATATACATCATCAACCAACATATAAATAGCAAAGTACAATAAACATTTCTTAAAACTATTATAAAATGTAAAAAGTTCAAGCCTGTTCACATAAATATTACAGTACAGTGAACAAAGAACAAGCATTCATTCATATTCACACCAGGAATAACCCTGGCTATATTTACAAATCCTGCTAGTAAATTGGGAGTATATATATATATATATTTGGAACAAAAGGAAAAGTAATTCCACTTTTCCACACAGGGACGGCACTCCGAGCTGCCAAGACGTCAATAATTGTCTCCCAAAATAAATCCACCGTTCGCCACAAAATTCTTATACCATCTCCAGCTTTATTAAAGGCATGACAGAACTACGATGCATTTCGCAACGCTCCCGTTGCTTGATCATATATATATATATATATATATATATATATATATATATATATATATATATATATATATATATATATTATAGGGAGGCAGTAGCCGCCCTATAGTAAAAGTGAGTCGGACTCCCAGAGAAACCCCACAAAATTCTATTGTTAATAACTTTTGATTCGAGCAACGGATTTGCCAGGAATTTCGAAAGTGATTAAGGACTCGCGGGCCTCCCAGACTGCAAAGTTTCATAAAAGTTCATTAAAAAATGTAAAGCTTTTAAGAAAACAATACATTTTATTTTCCAAAAATGCAGCCTACTTCCCATAGGCAAATTCTAACGTTAATGCTAAAGGTATTTATACCGTGCACCGTCACCAACAGAATTTGTCCCCGGGCGCTCATGCGGATCTGCAGACAAGAAGGTGGGATGGTTTAGTCGGGTAAAGAGGGAGTAGGAAAGTGAGAGAAGTGGTGTGCTGTTGGCAGCTTCGGTTCGGTGTTCACCGTACACTGAGCTTTGGTGTGAATATCGGACAGATGCAAGACCTCATGTGCAGTAGCTGTGGCTTATGTGTTGTTTGTTTGTTGTTGCGGGGTGGTGAGTGCGAGCGGTTTGTTGGAGGTCAAAGAAGGTCATTTTTTTCCAAAACGCACAGCCCAAACTGCTGGACGGATTTGGACCAGGTCTGAAACACTTTGGGTACGAATCGTTGACTCGCAATCCATGACTGGTTTGGGGTTATTCTGTGCAGTAGTTATTTAAATATTTGACGGAGAAGGGGTTGCCTCGTTCTCAAAAATAGATGGCTATATCTCAGGGATTTACCAAAAACCAGGGTTTTTTTAGAAATGAAATGACGCGAGAGATATTTGAGGTTATACTGAGGATATGGGAAAATGAAACTCAGAAAAAAAGCTATTTGCAGGTAAAAAAACATGCAGCCGCCATCAGGCTAGAGGCTGAGGTGGGGTGGCTAGAGGACACCAAGTGAAATGTGGGATTTGGAGGAATCTAGGGACTGAGTCTGCAACACAAAGCTTTCTGTAGCCTCGGCTATAGCCATGAATAGCCGACATCTCAAAGCAAACTACGTTACAGAAACAGCATGTGTTGTGGGTGGAAAGGGAGAGAGCACGGGAGATGAGGAGGCCATCTGGGTGGTAAGGGGAGCTGACACAGATGATGGGAGCACTTGACGAGGGCTGGGGACAGGAAAGCATTTTTTTTGCCCCTTTTCCCAATATTCGCAGCTATATTCGAGGCTATAAAGGACTACAGATAGCTGAGGGTATGTGTAGTTCAGTACCCGTGGTCACTTTTTAAAAAAAAATATATTTTTACAGCTATAGTGACGTTGGGCGTGAAAAATCACTGCCCATGGCCAATGTTCCCTCTAATTACTGTTCTCTATGTGCAGAAATGGCTGGCCTTTGTGCGCATATTATTTTCCATGTGCCCAACTGACTAACGAGGTAAGCCACTTTGTGAACATGCATAGTTTGGTGAGCTATAATTCCCAAAGCGTTTGTAAGGGAGTTTCTCCTTTCTGGATTGGCCACAATACCTAGCAAAAGTACTCCTTTTGAGACAATGCAGAAAGTGTTTTATTCCACTGGAAAAAACTCATCTTTATTACAAAAAACAAGTATCACTCATCATAACTGATGTGACTGGCAACACATTTCGACCAGATACAATATTTACCGATGGATTCTGGCAACTAAAAGGAACCTCCACTATAATGAAGTAATTTAAACGGCAGTAGAAAATAATTTGTTTAAGGATGAAAATGACATTAGAATAACTGCACCACAGAATATGATGAGAATTATTGTGCCTCTGCTTACCATCCACATTACATGGTCCTGTGAACAGAGCTGTGACAACACTTGCTCAAAACCAGTCTTGCAGCTAAGAGGCATACCCTCACCCAAGTTTTCCCTAAAAACAGAAAAATGTACCAAACAAAAACAGTAAACAATAAACATATATGAACCTACCCCCTGCTTCTACCCAGAAAGCTCCATTGATATTTTTGAAACAGTAGCCATTAGAGCAGTGGCATAGGAAGGAACACTACTAATAATATCTGATTTCAGGAGGAATTTTAAGGGGAAATAACATCTTTTAATAGGGATAAAGTATCGCTATTGGCAAAGCAAATTACTTTTTTACTCCCTGAAAAATCATTTGACTCCATGTAGGGAGTAAAAGATCACCAGAGCCCTACTTGCAACCCTGACATAGGAAGTGAAATGGCAGGGCACATAATCCAGTCTATAGATTGTCCCACCCTTCCTGACCACAACCTAGACAAAATGCAACGAGAGCCTTACTGAGGCGGAAGGGAAGCAGATGCATGTTCCTTTTCTGTTAATAGCAGCATTCTCAGAGGAACAGCAGTTTGAGTTTCATCCCCGTAACTAGAGACCCCTCTTCTGCAATTCACTTTTATCAGTTAAACAAGCTGTATGGGGATGCTAAGGGCACTAAACACAGACCATGTAATTATATGGAAAAGCCCTCATCTAATGAACATAGAAAGAAACAGAAGATGCAGTTTCCTAGACTGCTCCTAGAGTTTGCTATCCTTCAGCAAACATTCAACACATTTCCTTCACTGTGCTGTACTGCTGAAACATCTGACTAGGTTTTTGAAAGTTGCTGATTTGTGATTCACCCCCAAGGAGTGTTCTCCTGGGATCAGCCCACCCTCCCCCGCCCTCCCAGTTCCCCACCCCCCACGCAATTCACAGCTCCTGTGCTAACCTCCAATACTAGTTGGCAGGGCTCTGTAAAAAATGAGAGATTTTAGCAGTAAAACACTCCCTGGGATATTTGCATACCCACACTACTTTGCAAGCAAAGCATGTTTAAAAGCTTCACTGTGCTTGTATGGGCGGTTTAAGAAAATTACATGAATCTGCATGTACACAATTATTTTGCAGTGCATACAAGGTTATATGCAACATGCCCCACCATACTATTATTGGGTAGGATTATACAAGTGCTCAGTGAAACCCTTTCTCTTTTATAACAGAGTTTTCGTATAATTATTTAAGGCCCATGCCCAAGGGAACTCTGAAAACTTGGAAAGGATGCATATTGTGTGAAAGGTATTCTAGCTGTCTGAATATTCGTTCCCCTAATATAATGTACAAGTAATGCCAGGCATTGACTATATCCCTTGTCCCTTGCAGGTCAAGTAAATGATATTGCAATGTTGCTCTCCACTTACAGGGTAATGTTAGCAATGCTTAAGTAGGAGACACTGAGTTTGACATTTGCTTACTCAAAATCCTTAGCGGGCAAATTCACATATGATTTTAATAACACATTAACTTGCAAGGGTACTGTTTCAAAGCGTTTGTGTGGCATATGTAAAAGAATAGGAAGCATGGGGGGAGGTTACACATCCAAGTAGCGTGCTTACTGACAGTCTGTATCGGATGTTTGAGCTCACAGTTGGGTTACATAGTGTGGATGACGCTTCTGCTTAGGCACCATGAGTAACACAAATTCTGGTGCCTTAATGTTATTCATATTACAACGAACATAAAACAAGTGGATGTAGGTCCAACTCTAACTCTGGTAACCTTTCTCAGAGACAACTTAGGCAGATTCAAGGTTGTCCTGTAATATCTATATGTGGACTGAGCCATAAGGTACAAGTGTGGTAGAGTCAAATATTGGCGTCATGGGCGGTGGGGGTTGAAGGCTATTTGTTTGATGTATGTGGGCATATCTGAGCTATACCTTCTGTTCATGAAGCCACTTTTTCATATTTATTTTAACCTCTTGAGGCTGTGTTCTGTTTTAGGATTTTTAGGTTTTTAAGGTCATGCTTTCATAGTAGTCTAATGGAAATAGGCTACTACAATATCAAGACTAGTTTGTATAATCTACTTTTATTAGGAGAGAAAGCAAATGCCAATCAACTGATGCGGCTTGTGCCTTATTAATTCTTGATAAGATGGGAACTGTCTGTTTGCGCTGCTAAAATTCTTCTGAGCGGCACTCAGAAGGAAGCTGGGCAAGCGCACATGAGCACAGCTTAGAGGGAACATTGGCCATGGCCAAAGGCCTTGGCCAGTGACACGATTGCCATCCAGATCTCCCATTTATGCAGTAACCAGGAGAGACCCTGCTTAGCTTCGAAGTGGGAAAGGGGCCAGCCCACATAGGCCATGTTACCTGATAAATTAGCCAAAGTTACAAGACCACATAGAGAAACGGGACGGCCCTTTCCTTGCTTTGAAGCTAAGCAGGGTCAGTACTGCTTTGAAGCCAAGCAGGGTTAGTCCCAGTTACTGCATGGATGAGCTGACCGAATGGGCATGCAAATTCTTTTATTTGTTTAAACCGTGCTACTCTCGGTCCTTGAATGCTTTGCACTCAGAGGCCATTTTTTACCTTTTGCTGAATTGCATTCTGGTATTTGTAGTCTTGCAGTCCATAATAAAAATAAAAATTAGATATTTTTACAGCAACAGTGGATTTTACGTCCCGGCAGTAACTGAGACGAACCCTGCAGTAACAGAGATGAACCCTGCTTAGCTTCAAGGTGAGGAAGGGGTGAGCCCCCAAAGGCCTTGTTGCCTGATTAATGAGCCCACCTTACAAGACCACTTAGAGAAACGTGGCCTAAGGGGGATGGATCCTTCCTGGCTTTGAAACTAAGCAAGGTCTGTCCCATGGATGGGAGACAGACTACAGTCATAAATGCCGTGTGCTGTCTTAAGTTTTAAATTTCTCATAACACACAGCATCCACATTATTTGTTTTTAAACCATGCTACCATCAGACCTTGAAGGTTTTGCACTCAGAGACAATTGTTTTGCTTTTTGCTGAATTGCATTCTGGTAGTTGTAGTCTCACAGTTAAGATGGGGGGAATAATGTCACAATAGTACACTTTTTGCTTACCACAGATCTGTAAGGATTTATATAATGAAGTGACACTATGGTATGTGTAGTTTTCAAGTTAGCTTTATAAAGCAGAGTTTTGTTGAAAGCCAAACATGGGGGTGAGGAGGCGAAATGATGAATGGGCAAGTAAGTCATGAGTATTTACCCACACTGTGGCAAGAGAGTTTGAAATCCTGGACACTGGTGCAGTTACTTTCCCCTGATCGTGGCTGCCTTTTAGGGCACCAGTAAAGGACACATGTGGGTGGCCAGTGTAACTTTTTTTCAGAGGGTGGATGCACCCTCTTGGGTTTTTTGGAGGTGGCAAGCTTGCTCAACTATTTGGTTACCAGGATTTTACTCAGGTTGTCATGCTTCCAGTGCAGACGCTTAGTCACAAGACCACAAGCACTTGTTTCGCATTGGGATTTTGTTTTCCATGGAATATTTCACTACAGGTTGCTGGGTTTAAAGGGTGAGCACCTTTTATACTTTGACAGCATATTTATTGGAACATTTCCTCTCTCAGGTTATTTTTCTGGTGTTCATTACTTTTTGCCATTTTGTCTTGCACACTTTCGTCTAAGGAGTAGGTCTATTGAATATACATTTGTATATTTCATTTTAAGATATATGTTCACTTACTGTGCATATATGAATGGGTCGCAGCTTTTGAATTTTGTAATGGGGCAAAAGTACCTGGGCATATGTTATTTTTGCAGATGGTCATTTTTTTCCCTTTTACATGCTGCTTAAAAGGGATTAGTTGGAGCTGTGCGATGTATGACAGTCACCAAGAGACCAGCCATATAACAAGGGTCTTGTAGAACGCTGCTTAAGCAAAGTGTGTGATCCTCAGCAAATAATTTAATCGCACATGGCATTAACTAAAAACATTGGGAGTTCTCAAAGCCTGTAATCTTTTACAATAATAATAAAAATAGATATTACAGCTACAGTGACATCAGGGGTGAAAAGTCTCTGGCAACCCGGGTCTCCCATCCATGCAGTAACCAGGACCATGGGAATGGGGACTTACAAGATCTGCCATCTGACTTCCTGCTCTTGTAATGTCCCGGTGGCACCGGGAAGCCAGATGGCGAATCTGGTGTTTCGGGGTCGGCGGCGACCCACCAGTCCCACCAGCGGGTTACCGCCAACCTCGTAATGATGCCCATTATCATTTATAAGTTAGCTCAGGATAACTTTGATCACCTTAATTACAATTTAGGCTGTGGCTATGACAAAGGTTGGGGTCACTAACTAGCACCAAAGGCCATAGCTAGTGGTCGGTTAGTGTTAGAAAATACCAATGTGCATGGTTAAAAGCCATGCCTAGTAGCTATCACTGCTTTAAAAGATATCCATAGAAAAAGTCAGAAAAAAGAACATATGGTATAATTGTTCGAATTTCGGCTGCACTAAAATTTCCTACAGCCAAAAATGGCAAACAATTACACTATACGATCCCATTCTAGCGAACAGGGGGAGCGGGGATGCAGGGTTGTCCCCCACTCCCTTGTTCACTATAATAGGATCGGGGGTTGCAGGGTTGTCCTGCGCTTTCTGGGCAGGCAGTCAAATAAAGGAATAAAAATGTCTTTTAAAAAAGGACTCTGCAGCGCCGGTTACCAACCATGTAAGTGAAGGGAAATAGCGTTGCAGGGAGTCTGGGGAGTTCATCATACATGATTTTGTAATGTATCTCTTTTTTTCTATCATAAATTATGCACGCTAACTTCACTTTTAACTTATAATTGAATAGTGTTTATGCCCGCACATGTAATACTTACATTAATTCACCAATACGAAATTATTGTACTTTACGAACAAATAAATTTAGTTTTTATGCGGCGCGCACTTTTCTCTTTTGGTATTTTCACGTACATCCTTTTAAAATATACAGTGGGCAATGTTGAAAGCTGTAGTCAGTGGCCATGGCTAAATGCCATAGCTAGTGCCCATTAATATGTTAGAATATACGGTCGGCACAGCCAAAGGCCATGGCCACTGGCTAGTATTGTGTTGAAGACCATGGCTAGTGGCTTGTTAGTGTAAATAATATACAGTGGGCACGGCCGAAGGCCATCGCTTATTGTATTTTATTATTTTTAAATATACAGTGGACATGGCCAAAAGATGTGGAAACTGCTCAAGGTCAATGGCCATGGCCAATGGCCCATTTATATGTTACAATATATAGGGGGCACAGCCAAAGATTGGGGCCAGTGGCCAGTATTGTGCTAAAGTCCATGGCTAGTGCCTGATCAGTGTATATAATATACAGTGGACACAGTTGAAATCTGTATCCACTGGGAAAAGGACAAAATCTATGGTTGGTAACCTGTTAGTGTTTTAAAATATTTAGTGCACATGGGTAAAGTTTGTGACCACTGTCCATAACTGAAGGCCATGACTAGCACCCATTCATGTGTTATATATTTGGCCATGCACAGTGACCATGGCTGGAGGCCATGCTTAATGTCAGTTACTGTTGTAATGTAATTAGTGATGTCATCAGTGATGTGATCTGTGATGTCATCATTGTGGTCATAGGCTGCGCAACAGGGGGCGCGAGGTTAAGGTGGATTCAGCTGAATTTCAGGGGTTTTGTTGTGTTAAATTCTCACCTTAACATCCCTACAACTAAAGTTTTTTCCTTGAAAATATATTTTCCTTGCCCTCTTCCGTTGTACAGGCCTCCCTCCAACCCTCTCGCCCTGCCCCCTCTCCACCCGCCTCCCATTGGCCTGTTGGGCCCTCTTTTGGAGCCCTCCCTGGCAAGCCCTCTGCCCGGCAGCCCTCATGGCTAAGGCCCATAGGCAAAGGGCAGCTCCCATCAAGGCGGATCCTGGTTGTGTCTGCAGGTGTCCGCAGGGGATGCCAGTTGCCAGTCACCATCCCTCTGACTTTCCTGCTTACCCCCGTCAGCATACAGATGTCCCCCCCCTGTTGTTTATTTTGCACTGTATTAATACTTAAAATTGCATTGTGAAACCTAGGCCTTTCTCCCTCTATTCAGGATTCCCAAACTTAGGTGGTGTTTTCCCCTGTCTTAAAGGTGCATTTGGATAGTTCCTTAATGCGAAGTGTTGTCATCTTGTCCTATTGCTCAAACCTCTTGGCTCTCACTGTCTCGTCTGCCTGCACCCTGCCCGGTGTCCTTCCCGGGTGTTCCGCTCTCCCTTCTACCCTCTCCTCTCCCCTCCTACTCTATGGTGCTCTCTGGTTCTCCTATCTTTTCTAACTGCTTCTCTATTGACTATCCTGCTCTCCTCACGAAATCTGGTAGGAAGAAGTTTAAAAAGGATATCCTGGTCTCCAACCCAGGCCTCCCTATCGCTGACACCTATACCAGTGCCTCCTCCAAGGAAACTCTCACCAACATCCTCTTTGTTGTTCCTTCGCCAGACCTATGGACCCTACATATGGTCTCTGTGCCCTCTCCTTTCTCTTCTTCTCCCATTAATGGTGGTACCTGGTGGGATGCCCTCCTGGCCTCCTTCCATTCCTCTAAGGTCATCATTAATGTTTATTCTAATGGGACCATCCCGCTCCAAGGCCCTCAGGTCAACCTTCACCTCTTTGATAGACGTTTCCTGCGCCTCATCCATTTCCTTTCTTCTCTTGCTGTCCCTTCTTCCCCCTCCACGGCCTCCTCCCGCTGCCTCCTCCTCAGCTACCTTGTCCTCTCATTTCCTCTCTGTCCCCCTTCAAGCTCCTTCCACACCTCTGCAGGGCATATCTCTGATCTGTACCCCTCCCCGGAAGTCCTTCAAGGATGGCAACCTTCTCCACATTGCCACTCTTAACTCTCACTCAGTTGTCAAACACTCCTCCGACATCTGCCACCTTCTGGAAGAAATTGACCTCGATGTCCTCGGTCTCACCGAGACATGGTTCACGGCCAGCTCTGTCACAAGCTTTGACACCCTCCTCCCTAACGGCTACAAGATCCTCTCTGCGCCCAGGTCCAACCACCCCGGAGGGGGTGTAGCCCTGATCTTCCCCGAGTGGATTCCTGCCTCTGTCATCACTACGCAGGCCTACTCCTCTTTTGAATGCCTCGTCTGCAGGCTCTCTCTCTCCCCTACCCATACCCTTACTGTGGCTATTATCTAGTGGCCGCCTGGTCTGATTTCCTCCTTCCTCTGAGTGGGCGGACCTCACCTCCTCACTCCTGGCCTTGACCACTCAACTCCTCCTTCTTGGAGACTTCAACATCCACCTGGATGCCTCCTGTCCTCCCTCTGGACTCTTTCGCGACCTCTGCGACTCCCTCTAACTCACTATTCTCCCCTCCAGCCTGACTCACTCTGCAGGGCACACTCTTGATGTTCTGATCTCCTCAGACCTTCCCCTTTCTGTCCCTCTCACCACTCCTCTCTCCTGAAGTGATCACTTTCTCATATCTTCCTATCTCACCCTCTCTACCCCACAGGCCAGGCCACCTCCATCACTGCCACCCACCTTCTCGGTCATCAGACCCATGAAGCGCGTATCAGTTGAGGCTTTCGCCGCCACTTTCTCACCCTTCCCTCCCCCTTTGGCTGATTCTCACCCTGACAGAGCCCTCTCCATGCTCCACTCTGCTATATCTGATTCTCTTGATATCCTTGCCCCTGTCATGATGATCCGCCTGAAGGCCAAAGCCAAGTGCAACTCCTGGTAGGACTCAGACCTCGTCACTCTTAAACGCAAGTGCAGGGTGGCTGAGAGGAAATGGCGTGCTTATTGTACATCCTCTGGCAAACTGGCCTGCCGCCTGCTCCAAAGGCAATATCGGCTCTCTCTCCTCACCAAGAAGAGAGCTCATATCCAAGTCCGCGTCTCGGCGGCATCGAATAACTCGGCTGAACTCTTTAAAATCTGCAAGGAACTGGCCAATCCTGCTGCAGTCTCTACCTCTCCTGTCCCTTCGCAGGCCCTCTGCACGGCACTGGCTTCTCACTTCATCTCTAAAACTCAGGACATCCTGCCCTCACTCTCCTCCTCTTCCCTCCCTCCCTATACTCCCTGCTCCTCCTCTGGCCCTTCTGCAGACACCTCTCCTCCCTCCTTCTCTGCCTTTCCCCTGTTCTCCGCAGACAAGGTTTCTAGACAAGTCCGATCTATGAAAGTCTCATCAAACCAGGTTCACCCCTGTTCCTCCAAAACCATCAAGGACCCCATTGACACCCTGGCTCCAGCTCTGGCTGACTTCTGCAACCACTCCTTCGCCACTGGAGTCTTGCCATCCCTCTTGAAGCACACCCTTGTGCACCCTCTTCTTAAGAAACCCTCTGCAGATCCCTCCTGCCCGGGCAACTATCGCCCAAACTCCATCACTCCCTTCCTGGGCAAGCTCCTGGAGAAACTGGCCATCTCCCAGCTTAATCTCCACACTGAATCTGTTGGTTGTCTTCATGGCCATCAGTCTGGCTTCAGAGCTGCCAGAAGCACAGAAACTGCTCTCCTGAACATCCGTGAAGACCTGCTCTCAAACCGTGACTCTAACACCCCCTGTGTCCTCATCTTGCTTGATCTCTCTTCTGCCTTTGACACTGTCAACCATGCCATCCTGCTTAAGTGTCTCTGTGATAACCTAGGTATCACAGGTCAGGCCCTAGGTCAGCGTGACTGACTTCCTTCCTCTCTGACCGACCCTCCCAGGTACAACTTGGGTCCTTCCTCTCTGCTATCTTTTTCTCTACCTGTGGTGTCCCCCAGGGGTCTACCCTCTCTCCATGGCTGTTCAACTAATACCTGGCACTCCTTGCCCACCGCATTGCCACTCTCTGCCCTAACTTTCAGTGCTATGCGGGTGACACTCAGCTCATTTTCAGGCTACCTTTGGCCACCTCTTCCCCGTCCCTCATCTCTAACTTTCTCTCTGCTCTCCGGGAGTGGTGTTCCGCCAATGACCTCTTCCTTAATGACAAGTAAGACTGAGATTCTCCTCATCGGCACACCCACTTTCTCCTTTCCTGTAGCTCTCTGGCTGGCCTCTCTTGGCTCTCTTCCTGCTCCCACCTGCAAGGCTAAAAACCTGAGGGTTATCTTCGACTCCACACTCTCCTTCTCCCCTCACATCTCTGACGTCTCTAAGAAGTCACACTACCTGCTGCACCTCCTCAGAGGTTTTCTTCCTTTCCTCTCCTTCCCCCAGAAGCTCACTGTCTCCAGAGCTCCGTTCCTCTCCAGACTGGACTATTGCAACAGCCTTTTTTTTTTTAAATCTGCCTGCTTCTACTCTACGCCCTCTGCAACTCATTCAGAACAGGACTGCGAGACTTGTCCTTAGCCTCAAGCCCAGGGATCGTATCTCTCCAGGACTGAAATCTCTGCACTGGCTCCCAGTGGCTGCGAGAATTAAGTTCAAACCCCTCTGCATCGTCCACAAGGCCTTCTGGGTCCTGGGGCCTCAATACCTTCAACTCTCTCTTCCTAAATATCTTCCCTCTCGAGCTCTTCGCTCATCCGCCTCCAACTCCCTCAGGGTCAGTCGCTTCTCCAAGCAACGAGTTGGTGGTAGATCTCTGTCTTCAGCTGGGGCTTTCTTCTGGAACAGCCTCCCTGAAGCTTGAGGACAACCATCTTTGGTTCCGAAAGCACCTAAAAACCTTCCTCTTTGCTTCTGCTTTCTCTCCCCCTCTTCCCTGATAGAAGTCCTGGCTCGTAATGAGACTGCACGGATTACCTGGCCACCCATCTGATCTTGGGCCCAAGCCCTGCCAGTTGCACGCGGTCGCTGCCTTCCTGGCAACCCCTGCACCTGGGGACTGTTTTCTGTATCCCTACAGTCTTCAATCCAGCACTTATGTCTGCACTCACCCTGCACTTGCCACCAGCTGGCCGTTCTTTATTTATTTTATGTTATTATTTATTATCCCATATACTGCACTTTCCCCTCCCCCACACTTTTCTTTCCCCCTTCCCTTGCAGTTGCATGATCTGAATGACACCTTGCCTAGTAAGATCGTTGTCTGTCTTCCCTCTGTTCTCCCTCCCTTGCCTCGTTGCGCCTTGAAACACTTGTGTATAGGCGCGTTATAAATGCCATATTATATCATATCATATACATATTTAAGCAAACAGACTACCCTATTTAAGTGTAAGTGCATGGCCTTCAGCCCATTCCGTTTAAGTCTTTCTGGCCATTTCTCAATTATAGTTTCACTAATCAGATGGGGGCAGCCAAGCAGCCAAGCAGTATGGCCGCTTGATCGCAAAGCTCCAGCTCGAGGCGTAAAATGATTTGACAAAATATCAGACCAGATAGCACAAACTTACTTCTATTGTTCACTGGGAAATTGGCTTTGCGAAGAGCAGCATGGAGATCCATTTTGGCTCCGGAGAGTCATCGTGGGACAGAGCTCTGACTCAGGGAACTGTGCGGCCTGCATGTCCGGCTAAGGCACGCAAACTTGTGGCGGCGGCGAGCCGTGGTGCTGCCGGCAAGGAAGCCACCGCTGGGTAGAGAGTTGCTGTGGTATGGGTGAATTCCTCCGCCGTGTGGTCACTGCAGAAGGTGCTGGATAGGGCACTGTAATGAATGAGGGCAGGAGAGGCCCTGGCATGGTGTGGCGCAACGCACCCAACAGTGAGCACCGGGGAGTTGGCAGCTCGGGAGCCCTAACTGATGGAAGGCATAGGGTGAGAGCAGATATCTATGTGGGGCAGCAGCCAGCCCGTGTGCATTGGTAATCTGCCCATCTGCGATTAATCCTGACCCACCCCCGGTAAACATCTGATTGTGTTGGTGAAGGAGGCACTGGGGTCTGTCCTACTGAGAGTGGAGTGCTAGGAGAAGATATAGCCATAGGAAAGGGCAGACTTGAGATGCCATCACAAGGTATGAGCCTTTAGACCCACCGTAGCAGGATCTTGGGGCAAACTCTTTTGACGCTGCGGTTGGACACTTAATCTGGATGGAGGGAGTGTGGTCTGGGATCAGAAGGGGATGCTGCATCATGACGAAAGGTGTGAGTGGTGGGGAAAAAAACAGGAATATGGACCGCTACTCAAAACCTACCACCAGATCCGGTGGTGAACAGCAGCAGCTCCATCTTGCCGCCAATGACGCACCTGCAGTGTGGGACCCCCCCTGATTTACAACAGATGTTTGACACTCTGGAGAAGGGTTTTGTGGTGGTTCATGGTAAGTTGGGATGATATAACGTTACCCTCATTGGAGCGCAGTTGGCCAAGGAAGTGTTGCGCATTAATGAGGCAGAGAAGAGGATAAGGTCCATGGAAGATAGCGTGCAAGGTTTACAGACCACTGTGGTGACTCTGGCGAGGGAGAGGAAGACAGGCTAAATGTGATGAGTTGGAACCCAGATCCTGCAGAAACAACGTGCAGATTGTGGGAGTACCGGAGGACGCCTGGATGGGAAACATGGAGAAAGCAGTGGAAGCCTTGCTGCAGTAGCTGCTTGGGGATCCTACATTATCCCCCCACATCACGGTTGAAAGGGGGCACAGAGCACTGGCACCGAGACCTGAAGCTGCAGATTTTTCCTCGCCGATCATCGCAAGGATTTTGAACTATAGAGATAGAGACAGATTGTTAAAGCTAGCGAGAGACCAGGGGGATATGACTCCCAAACAATTTGGCTATTCCCCGATTTCTTGGTGGCGGTCCAGCAGGAAAGGTGCCAGTTTGTGGGGAGTTAAGAAACTCCTCAGAGAACAGAACCTGCAGTACGCCATGTTGTTCCCTGCCAGTTTGTGATTTCAATACAGTGGGAAAACATATTTCTTCATAGTCCCAGAAGAAGCTGTTAAGTTTATAGTGTCAAAAATTGGACTGCGGGCGCGTGGAGCGGCACCTTCCCCACCCAACACTTGATTACTGTCGGATCAGCATCCAAGGTGTGAGAAGTTGTTTAATATTAGTTGTTGGCAACCCAGATGCTTAATTAAGCTTGGATTTATCGCCCGGTAACAGATTAAACGCGACGCGAGAATGCGCAGAGAGCAGAAGCAGTTAGCCCCTGTTGCAAATGCATAATATTTGTTGCTGGGAAGGGGAATTTGGATGGGTACAGAGCTTGGCAGGTTGTGGGTCAGCAGTGGGGGTGGTAATGGAATGGGGTTGTTGGGGATTAATGTTAAAATGCACTTGGTGGTACATGATAATCTATGGGGATGGAGCGTGCACTGTGATAATATGGAGTTTACAAGCTTCTCTGATGGGGTCACGTGATAAAACAAGCCCACTTAGATTACTGAGCTGGAACATTAGATGGCTCTGTAATTATATAAAACTAGGAAACTTGTAGCTCAAGCAAACCAACTGGGAGCCAACATATTGTTCTTTCAGGAGACCTATATTCTGGAACAGCAGGCTAAAGTGATAGCGCCAAGTTGGGGGGAGTCAGTGTTATTACACTACATATTCATCAGGGGCTCGAGAAGTAATGATTTTAATTCACAAGTCACTCGCATTTACGTGTGTGTGGTCCATAGTGGACGCAGAGGGCCGTTATATTCTAGTGCACGGGTATAGGTGCAAGAGAGAGGTGGTCATGGTTAACAGTTACTGGCCCAATATAGATGACCTGAATTCTATAATAATATAATAATGCGACTTGCAGCATTGCTAGCAGCGGATATGGTGTTGGGGGGGTAATTTTAACACCATATTAGATGCCTCAAAGTGCCTTACTAGTGCCGCCTGCAAGATAGTGGAAGGAATGCAGGATTTACGTCTGGTAGATGTTTGGAGAGTGCTTCATGGAGATCAGCAGGAGTATTCCTATTATTCAACTGTACACAATATGCAGTCCCGTATTGATTTATGGAGTACATCTGAGGGTTTGTTATCTGATGATTCTACCAAGAACCTTTAAAGACCACTCCCCCCCTGCCTGTTAGTTCTGAATTGGTCATTTGAAGGTAGAGGCAGACCTCCGAAGAGAAACTGGGAGGACTCCCATAGTATATATGACGACAGAGTCTGGTGAATCCGTACATAGGGACGTAGACATAAATGAAGTATTCCATGCCTATTACTCTGAGCTTTATAAACCAAAAGGCAGGCGACACCAGATGAAATTGAGATATACCTAGAGACAATACCAACATCTCTGCTGTGCAGGGAAACTAGTGAAGTGCTTGAAGCGCCAATAACCCCAGAGGAGATCAGGGAGGCAATTCTTGGGTTACCTAATTGCAAAGCACCAAGCGCAGATGGTGTAGTATCAGAATCCTACAAGGAGTACCATGAAATGCTAATCCCCTTTATGCTGCAAATGTGGGAGGAAGCACTGATCACTGGGGTCTTACCAGAGTCTGTCTGGGAGACAGTTATAATACTGTTGTTAAAACCTGAGAAGATATCTAGTGAGTATGGCTCATATCGCCCCTGGTAATTCATCAACGTTGCCACCAACATATTTGCCAAGGTATAACGAACAGACTTCTTCCCTTGATGGCACACATAATTTATCCAGATCAATCTGGGGTGATCCCGGGAAGGGACATGGCTTTGAATCCCTGCAGACTTTACAATGTTATTTGCCTGGTGGACCCGGGTTCTTGGGCAGTTGCTGTCTCCCTTGATCTGCAGAAGGCCTTTCACACAGTGCACCGGCCATTCTTATTTAAACACTTATGAGTTTGGCCCCCGATTCATATCTTGGGTAACACTCTTATGCACAGCACCAGTCGTGAGGGTCAGCATTAATGGACTTCTATCCTCGGCTGCCCACTGTCACCACTCCTGTTTGCTATGGTCATAGAACCATTGCCGGACCTCTCCGGGCTGAATATGCGGATTGTGGTCTCAGGTTGTGGTGCGGGGGAGCTCCAGTGCTGATGTCTATATATGCAGACAACATCAGGTTATGTTTGCGACCCATTGAAGAACGGGGCTGTATTACTAGGTGAGGTGGAGAGGTTTGGTAAATTCTGAGGTCTCCGTCTCAATAGGAAAAAGTCCATAATGTTCCCCTTGTCTGATATGAAACTAAGACCTGTGGGGAAACACATGGCATGAAGATGGAGTTGGAATCCATGAAATATTTGGAGGTTGTCATTATCTAAATCTCAGTTGAAGTGAACTATATTGCATATTTCTCTTTACCTACGATCAAACTACGTAGGTGGAGTCAGATTCCAATTTCACTGATTGGCAGGCTTTCCATTATCAAGATTATTGTACTGCTAAAGTTGCTATATATGTTTCGCTATATTCCAGTCTGGCCCGGTCGTTCATTGTTCAAGGAACTTCCATCTATTTGTACACTTTTGTATGGGGAATAGAGCAGCCAGGCTCAGCTGGTCGGTGATGGCATGCACTTGGGAGAAATGGGGAGGTTGTGGCCCAGCATTTCGAGGCATATTACTCGGCAGGCCAGAGTATTTACACAGCACTCTGGGGTGAACAGGTTGGGGGATCTGCCACATGTGGTGTTGGAGCAATGTGCAGCTGGGGCTGTACCACTACAATCACTTGTATTTGGGGGTAGATATAGATCTGGTGGCCCACTAGAACCAGTGGAGGAAACGAGAACAGCATTAGGGAGACTATTACGTCTACAAGAAGTGGGCGTCCCTTATGTCAGGTGTGCGCCTGTATGGGCAGTGCCTTGTTTGCCACCAACTTTGACGCTGCTTTGGAGAGGAGCTGGAAGTTGGCAGGCGTTAATGTAATGGGCGACTTGTACCCTCAGGGCAAATTTGTCAGTTGGGAGGACATTAAACGATAGGTAGGGGACTCGCCTTTGCAAATGTACTACAATCAAATGAGGTCTGTAGTTATAGCGTGCTGGCCGTGCTTCTTGGATGAACCTCAGATTAATTCTAGTGTGTCATATTTATATCAGGAATCAGGAGCTGGGGGTGAAATATTCATGTCAATTTTATATAAACGTCTTATGCATGAGTTGAAACTTAAGGGGCCGGACTTCAAGGCGAAATGGGAAAAATATCTAATTGCAGAATTCTCAGAGAAACAACGGTCGATGATCTGCAGCCTCTTAAGAGCATATCATACATTTCCAGGTTCCCCCTTGTCCAGTTCAAAGACCGGAATAGACTGCACTTCCCTCCATCAATGACACAATTGTTTTCTGCAGATTGTGCAGGCGGATGCCCCAGGTGCAGTAGTGGTGAGGCACATTTACTAAACATGCTATGCTCGTGCCCCAAGCTCTCTACATATTTGTCAGAGGTGTCCCGCATACAACTAGAGGTAATTATATTGCATGTACTGCTATCCCCTTAGGTGTGCCTGCTAGGCTATATTGGAAAGATCTCTGAGGTTACACACAGATTTCTGAACTTGGGACTGTTATTGGCCAAAAGGCACATATTAAGGGAGTGGAATGAATGGGTGAAGGACCTAGTATGAGCGAATGATGTGGAGGTGTACATGTCTTTAGTGCCATCTAGATGCGCCCCCAAGGATATTTGGGTGACTTTCGACCATATCTTAGGGAATAGGCAGATTCTGACACTGAAGAGATGGACCGGCAACCGAACAGTCCAATCGCGAGTGATCCAATGTAATATACAGATCAAGAAGTTATATACATCTTATATGTTTGACTAGTAAGTTTGTATATGGAAAGTTACCACCTTGTGTTTTTTTGTCTTAAATAAAAAATATTTAAAATGTTTTATTTTTTGAAGAATGGCAAAAGAAAGTAAAATAAATCAGTTAGATTGAAGCAGAATACATCTTTTCTTTAAGGCCAGCTTTATGGAAATAAGCAATTTGGAAAGCCCCATAGTAGTATCAAGTGCAAGCAATAGGTTTTCGGGCATCCTGGTATCCGGTCAGGTATGGTATAAAGTGTGCGTAAGATTTTTTTTTTTTTTGGAAGAATGGTACAGGAAAAAAGTAAGTGTACCATATTCTCTTAAAAACCCCTCCTGCACAGCAACAACTTTCTATTTTCTGCCGATTCAGATGACCACCTATTTATAACATTTTGTAAGGGAAGCAGACTAAGGCGTAATTGTATAAACAGCATCATGCGTTAACAGGATGAACAGGATGAGGTTGAGTGCACAGTAATTGACAGTATAATTGGTCACACTAAGGTATTCGGTAATTGAGGCCCTTCCCAAATCCATGTCCTCCATCATGTATTTTCTTAGCGATTATGCTGTCTTTTAGACTAGAAACTGAATACCTTCCTATTTCCTTTGGTGCATCAAACCACTCTGCTCTACCATTTTCTGCTAGCCTTGCTTTTGAGATCCTGAACCAGTGGATACATCATTTAGAATGATGTGTCCATAGTTCTTTAATCAGAGCATTCAGCAAGGATACGCCTTTGTCAAACCAGATTATAACCGATAATTGTACCACTCTTCACAGAAACTGGTTGACAAGAAAAAGGGTATTCAATTCTGGGTATGCCATCAAGTTATTCAACAACTTTGGTACACCAAGTAGCCTTTTATAGAACAAATTCTCAGTCCATATTAGATCACCTATGCCAGACGCGCCCCACACTTCGCAATCATATGATACCTGAGAAATGGCTTTAAAATTATGTATCGTTAGGGCTGACCTAACTGATAAATAGCAAGCGATTTTGGTAAAAACAGAGTATTTATTATTGTTGGCAAAACAACCCCCCACAAGTAATCAAAGCAGTGAACTCTTTCCATTTTTGAGTTATTCAACTGGATATGCAACTTTGTTTTACTTCTGCTTCCTATAACCATAATTTTAGATTTAGGAGGTTTTGATTTGGAAATCTGATTTATTGCAAAACGTTTCAAACGCAGCAAGCAACCTGCATAATTCTATCTCTGTTTTTGCCATTATCACTGCATCATTCTTAAAAAGAAGTAAAGGGGTGGACCGGTTCCACTTTTGGGAACATACAGTGTCATTGTTCTTAGAGTTGGATCCATTTCATTAATATATAAGATAAAAGGTAGAGAAGCAAGAACAAAACCCTAACTCCCCTACTAATGTCTAGGATGTGGTCCTTTGTCCTATACAACCAAGCCTCACCCAAGCCTCACTGTTGCTATATAATGTCAGTATACAGGATAGGACTGTGATTAAGGACTGTGCCGAAGCCTTGGTACCCATCATTACGAAAATCCTTAATGCCTCCTTCGATGCAGCTACAATTGTCTTAAGGAAGCCTGGATTACGCCTCTATTGAAAAAGGAGTCTCTTGATCCTAGCATTGGAATTACTGTCTCATCACATGCGTCCCTTTTCTTTACTTAATCTTGGATTGGGTCGCTTATCTTCAGGTACAACACCATCTTGAAATCTCTGGGATCCTTAGTGAAAGACAGTCAGGCTTCCATGCACGGAATGACACTGAGACTGCACTGCTTGACCTTAAATCTAACATCATTGGTACTATTGATGGTGGTCATAATACCCTGTTAATGCTGCTGGATCTCTCAGCGGCATTTGATTTGGTCGACCATTCTATTTTGGTCAATCAGCTTATGGAGGTGGCCAATTGTTCGCCTCTGTCCTCCTTCTGGGTTAAGTATTTTCTCTCAGAAAGACTTAATGATACCAAAACCGACCTATGGACGTTCATAGGGATTCATCTCAGGAAGCTGGCCAATGATTATACTTCCATTGTGTAACTTCTTTGACATGGAAGGTAAAAACTCTGGGAGTAATCTTGGATGCTGAGCTGACAATGAATCAGAATACATAGCAGTACATACATATACAACCACGGGAGGTGCCAAGGCTCAACAGAAGCAATTACTCTTACCTCCTCACCAGGCTCTCCTTCAAGCGAACAGGTTGCGCAGCTCTGCTTGGCAGACCATGGACTCCTCTCTGGAATCCCTGTCGATGCAGTAGAATCTCGTGAAGGTGTGTAGACCTCCACGTAGCAGCCCTGCAGATGTCCAGCAGGGGCACACCAGATAGTAACGCCATAGTTGCAGCGATCGTTCTGGTAGAATGGGCTCTCGGACAGCCAGGCAGCGGTCGGTTTGCCAACTGGTGACAATGAGTGATACAGCTGTAGAGCGACCTGGAGATGGAAGCCTTGGACAAGGCCTTCCCATGGTTCACAGGACCAAAGTTCACAAAAAGCTGTGAAGTCTTCTGGAAACTCTTTGTGCAGGCTACATAGAACTTCAGAGCGCGCGCCACATCCAGCGGGTCCAGAGTCCTTTCAGCCGGCGACAAAGGCGTCGGAAAAACACAGGCAACACCAAAAGTTTGTTGAGATGGAATTCCGATGGAACCTTCGGGGTGAAACAGGGGTGCGTCTGCAACACCATCCTCGTATTGTGGAAAGTCAAGTAAGGCTGCTTGCAGGATAGGGCCTGGATCTCACCTACCCTCCTGGCAGAAGTGATAGCCACGAGGAAAGCCGTCTTCGACAAAAGGTACTTAAGAGGGGCTTGATGCATAGGCTCGAATGGGACCCCAAGAGCCATGTCAGAACCACATTGAGTTCCCATGCCGGGGCGGGTACCTTCACAGGAGGGAATTATCAGATCAGTCCTTTAAGGAACTCCTTTACCAGACAGTGTGACCAAAGTGAAGACCGTCCCGGAGACCTGGTGTAGCGGGAGATAGCCGCCAGATGTACTTTGATGGAGGTGTGAGCCAGCCCCACCTTGGCCAAGGACAACAAGTATGGAAGGACCTGCAGGGCCATGACTCTCAACGGTTGATCTTCGGCGTCCGGCACCACATCGTGAAGCGCTTCCACTTGTGCCCGTAGCCCTTAAGAGTCGACGACGATCTGGCCCTTGCAAGGACCTCTCTGCAGTCCGCAGGAAGCTCGTACCCGCCAAACTCTAATGCTGCAGGAGCCAATCCTTTAGGTTCAGCGACCCTGGGTCATGCTGTAGGAGTGCGCCTCCTTCTCTGGTGAGCAGGTCCGCGACCACTGGTAGCTTGACTGGTGGTGACGTCAAAAGGCTCAGAAGGTCCGGGTACCAAATCTGCCGCAGCCACGCTAGGGCGATGTGGCTCATCTTATATGCACCAGCACCGTTTGAGTCGATAGATGACTCGCAGTAGGAGGGGCAACGGAGGAAACGAGTACAGGAACAGGCCTTCTCACTGGAAGGAGAACGTGTCCCCCATGCTCTTCGGCTGGTGGAACCTGCTGGCGAATCTCTGGCACTTGGAATTCGTCGCCGTCCCAAATAGGTCGATCCGGGGCCTGCCCCATTTGAGGAAGAGACTGTCCACTTGATCCTGCTGAAGCTCCCACTCGTGTCAAGAGCATAGTTCCCTGCTGAGGGATGGAGTTCTTGACCCCTGCCAGGTGGAAAGGAATGAGGAACATCCCCTGGGCAACGGCCCAGCGCCACAAATCCTGCGCCCCTCTGGAGAGCGCTGGGGACCTGGTGCCCCCCTGCTTCTGGATATAGAACAACATAGTGGTACTGTCCGTGAAGACCCTCACCACCTTGCCCTTGAGGGACGGGAGAAATGACTTGAGGTCCCAGAACACTGGCCGCAGTTCCAGGACATTGATGTGGAGGACCCTCTCCTCCGATAGCCACAGGCCTCCAGGGAAGGCCATCCGGTGTGAGCTCCGCAGCCCTCCAGGGAAGCTTCCGTGGTGACCGTCTCCTGGTAAGGGGAGTTCTGGAAATCCATGCTTCCGGCGATGTTGGAGCGCACTCCCCAACACCATATCACTCGACGGAACTCCTTGTTGAGGACAATCTTGTTGGCAAAGCTTTTCGGACACCTGGATCCAACGAGCGTCCAGGAACTCCTGCAGGGGCCGCATCCGCAACCTGCAGAGTTTGATCAGATAGTTACACAATGGCATCATGCAGAGCAGCGATTTGATGGTCCTCACGTGGTGACTTTCAGTGCCAACAGTCGTTGCACCTTGCCCAGAATGGATGCTATCCTGCCCTCCGAGGGAGCCGCCAGGCAGGAGACCGTGTTGAGCAAGGATCCCAGGAACAGAGCGGCTTGCGATGGAATCAAGCAGGACTTCGGATAGTTTACTGAGAACTCCAGATCAGTCAGCAGCCTGACTGTCCTCTCCGTGTGATCGACAGCGATCTCCTTTGGCTTTGCACAGATGAGCCAGTTCTCGAGGTATGGGTACACATGTATCCCTTACAGGCGCAGAGGGCCGCCACTGGCGCCAGGCACTTCGTAAAGACTCTGGGTGCTGACTTAAGTCCGAAGGGCAGGGCCTTGAACTGTTATTGCTTCCCTTGTACGACAAAGCGCAGGAACAGCAATGTTGTTCGTGAATGGGGACGTGGAAGTACGCATCCTCTAAATCCAGCGATGACAGAAAGTCCCCCTCCTCCAATTGGCCAAGCATGTGCTGCAACATGACCATCCTGAATTTTTGGGACTTGATGTACTTGTTGAGTCGTCGTAGGTCAAGAATGGGCCTCCAGCCCACGGTCTTCTTTCTCACTAAGAAGTATCTGGAGTAAACTCTGGAGCCCCGGAGCCGCTTTGGAACCTGCTCTATCGCCCCCTTTTTAACATTGCCCGCAGCTCCAGCTGCAGCGGAGGGATGTGTTGTTCTGGCTGAGCCACCGGTGGAATCCGCTGACCCTTTTTGCTGAAACTCCAAAATGTGTCCATGGGCGAGAGCGTCCAGCACCGATCGGTCGGTGGAGATGTTTTCCCACACGTTGATGAAGTTCGCCAGCCGGCCTCCCACCGGGAGTGATGGCCCAACGTCCTGGCCGGTTCAATCTTGCTTGGTGGCCTGCGTGCCGCCTTGGGAGCCTTGACGACAAAGGCGGCCACCTCCAAAGGCCTTGGAACGACCCCTGTAAGCCTCCTGGGTCGTGGAATGGGAGGGTTGGCGGTACGAGGATGATCCTCTTCCGAAACCTTTCGATGATCTGCCCGACTCACTTCCAGAGGAACAAAAGGATGGACGGTGCTGTTGCAGCGTACCCAGGGCCCGGGCCGTCTCTGTGTCGGTCTTGATGGCCCGTAGTGATTCATCAACGGCCTTTCCATCCAGATTGTGCCCGTTGAACAGCATGTCCAGGATCCTCGTCTGAACTTCCTGCCTAAAGTTGGTGGCCTTCAACGAGCCACGGAGACGGAGGCAGACCCCGTTCCCCATATGGCGGAACCCTGTGACCGCAATGTCCAGGGTCACGATGATGGCGTGGTCCGACGCCACCTCGCCCTCCTGAAGGATCTCCAGCACCCTCAACCAGTTTGTCATCGGGAGGAATTCCAAGATGCCGGGTCATCTTGTACCATATCTCCCAGTCGTACCTGGCCAGGATGAAGCGTTAGCTGCCTTGACTGTCGTAGCTGCGTAGATGACCTTTCTACCCATGGCGTCCACATTCTTTCCCTCGCTGTCCGGGGCAACAGAGGCAGAGGATGACGGGTTGGATTATTTCTGTCATGCAGCCGCTGAGACCACCCAATCTGGAGATGGCTGTGACCGCAGACACTTGGGTGCAGACTCTGGCACCCAGTATTTCTTCTCCAGCCGGTCTCTCTTTGCTGGGGCTGAGGCAGGGTTTTTCTGCAGCTCCAGGCCCTCCTTCCAGACGTCGTCCAGGAGAGGCACTGCCAGAAGGGTCTTCCTTTTTGCCTCCCGGCGTTGATACAGGAAACCCTCCTTCGTCTACACCAGCGTGAGCTGGAAGAGTTTTGACCTGCGGGCGAACATGGAGTGGAAGGAGCCCACTTCGTCCGTGGGGAAGCCCTTGGAGGCGGAGTGATGTCATTGTCGGTGTTTGTCGTTGCGGTCTGTCCATATCCCTAGGGGGGAGGGCACTTGTGGCTGTTGGTGAGGAGGCGTAGGGTGGCGCTTCCTTTTCCTCTGTGGTGGTGGGCCTGATGTCACCAGGGTTGGCGCCGGTGGTGCCGTCGGCATCCTCTTCTGTTTCTCCGACACCAGTGTGTGGAGAGTCGAAAGAATGTCCTGTGACAAATCTCTTGGTGGTTTTGGGAGAGCAGGCTTGCTGGGCCCAGTGCCTATGTCGTCGTCCTCACCATCATCGTCATTCTCGTCCCCAACGTCCTCCTGGACTTTGTGGACGGAAACCATGTTCTCTTTGTTGGGCTCCTTCACTCCCCCACCCCTTTTTTGTGTCCTAAGGGGTCGGTCTCAGGCTTAGGGACGGCATCTTCTTTTCCGGGGTCTTTTCCACTAGCCTGGCCGAAGCCTCCCTCCTTGGAGGAAGAGCCACTCAGGCCGCCAACAGGGCCCCCTGGACAGGGTCAGCCCCTTTCGCCTTTGTAAGGGAGCCCGCCACCAACTCGATAGTTAAAGATGATTTAGCCTGGACTATCTGGGCCTTCACGGCAGGTCGGACACCTTACCCTGCGGCTTGTTCCCACCAGTAGCTGACTTCCTCTTAGACAAAGACCTAGAGCGAAGGCTGGTGACAGTGGCCGATGGAGAAGACGATAACGCCCTGCTCATCGCGGGACCCGCTTGTGCGGAAACCCCGACGGAATTGAACTCACAGAGCTTGGCCTTGTCTTGGACCCCCACGGATGGGGCACCCTCAAAGGAGCCCACTCTGACTGGCCGGATCCGGGTGAGGCATGCCCTGTGAACCACAAGGGGTAGAGGCCTTGGTGTTGAGCCACGCCGCCAATCAGCTGTGCCGATCCTTGATGGTGCGCTTGGTGAAGCCACAAGAGATCTTGCAATCCTTATCCTTGTGCGTCGGATACAGACAACAAAGGCACTGGGAATGCTTGTCCTCCACGAACACATTCCGTAAACCACAGCTGGTGAAGAGCTTGAAGAGGAAACCCCCGTTCTTCTACACCTCCGACATGGTCTGTCGTGCGTTGTAGGTCAGATGGCCTTCTGGAATCTTCGAAGAAAAAACACTTGATGATTCTGCCCTTGAGGGGCGAAGAAAGTGGCCGACAAATGGATCCCTGTTGGTCGGATGAAGAAGCGTTAGAGCACACAGGCTCACTTCAACACAAATAGGAATTTCCTAGCACAACAGTGCGAAAACCGCAGAAAAGCTCTAAGAGCGAAACACGAGGACTCCCAACACTTGAACGTCCGGTAAAAATCTGAAGATGGCTGCCAGAGGAGGGGCTTAGGGAGTGGGCAGTCATTGGCTGGGGGCAATATGACCCATCGCTCAGTGATTGGTTCATAGGAGAAAGACAGTTTAAGTGAAAGTGAAACTGTTTTTTCTTTTAACGAGGATTCCTGGTCTGACGAACGGGAATATTCATGAGCATGTGAATCCATGCCAGACCCCATGCTGGAGAAGCCTTATTGCCTTTTTTTAAAATAGCATCATCTCTACAAGTTTGTTGAGGATGGCACAACATCCTCATTCTGTTAAATAACTGGGTTAAGATAGCACCGCAAAGCTTTATATCGAGTATTGGTAAGCCTGACAGAATTAGATCAGGGCCAAGGGCTTTACCATTATGTTGGGCCAGAATGGCCCTTGCTGTTTCCTCTATTGTGAAAAATGACAAAGGTACATTTGTGGATTTGGCGACTAATAGAGGTAGTGGTGATGGTTGAGCAGATACATTTGATGAGACATAAAGGGGTACAAAATGCTCAAGCGAAGCGAAGCAAAGAAAAACATATCCAGGGGCTGTAGCTCTCCCGCCCTTCTCATTCTCGAAAGGCCTGTGACCTTTCCAGATATATCAGGACTGCTTTTGTGCATCCAGCGGGTCACCATTCAAACTCCTCTGGGAAGGAAGGTTGGGTCACAAGGGCATCTGCCTGAATCACTAGATAGGATGCCTTGCACATGAAGGCACATATTCCCTCAAAATCTTCTGGCAGTAGTGATGGCCACAAGGAATCTTGTTTTCAGGGTCAGAGGTTTCAATGATATATCCTCCATGGGCTTGAAGGTCGCCGATTGTAAGGCTTGTGTCAGGGGGGCAACCCAGACACAGCTGCCGGCCTAAAGAGAGAAAAACTCTGCAACAGCCCAGTCACCAAGGCATTATCCACGGAATCCTTTCTCCTTCAATTTCCATGAATGGCCAAATTGCTGTTCATTGGGCCCTTAAGGTGGAGACAGATAAACCTAAAATAAACACCTCTTGGAGAAACTCAAAGATAGTGGGAATTGGGCACAGGATTGCTGGCACTCCTTTCTTTTTACACAGCCCTCAAAATTACGCTTATCATAGGCTTTTAGAGTTGAAGGTTTCTTATCATTCCAAATTGTTTGGGCTAACTCTGGGGTCAGGCCCTGGAGATGCAAACTTTCCCTCTCAACTTCCAGGCCCCTCAAACCAGAAAATTTGGCCCTGCTATTCTTCGGGACCGATTTATGGGATGCAATACAAAAGAAACGGAATTAGCTCATTAGGTGATGGCCTGAGACAAAAAAGAGTGGAAAGGAATCTAGACTGCCCTCCAAGATATCAGAGCCCTGCCCATCCAACTCTTGATCCTCAAGTCTGACATGCTGCATGCAGCTCAAAAGAACATTCTTGCAGACAGTGCTGAAACAGGCCATAGCGAGAGACACCATTTGCAGGCCATCAAATAAGGATACAAGGACAATGTAGTGCCTCTTCTTGGATGGAACATAGCCTGGAAAGGTTGGAACAAGTGATTGGTCTCAACAACATATTTAAAATCCATTGTGCCTACTTGTTAAAGCACAAATACACAAACAACTTGGTTTATTATGTTGTGTCCCACTCTATGTTAACTATGCAATCTACTGAACACTTTTTAGGTGCTAAGGTATTCAATACTAGTATAAGTAACACATCATTGAAACTCTTAAATTGCTACAATATATACATTCTCTGGATACTCAGTGCATCAATGAGAAAATAGGGTGCCCAACCTGCCCACTTGCAGTCACCTAATTGGCAGGGACACATAGATACAGAAATATTGGTTTAACAGACCCTGACTCCATCAAAGTCATAATAGAAAGATAAGAAATCCAATCAGTCTTTCCAAACTCATGGCTGGTCTGCAAACCCCTTACCTGAAACCAAATCTATTCATCAAACTGTGTAACAAATTAACAGGCTGGTCCAGACATCCAATGTGCACATTAAACCAGGGGGGAGATGCTCAAGTTGCAAGCTACTGGCCAGCCATAGTAAGACCCTTGCCACCTCAATTGTATGCATAAAGATAGCACACCAGCAGATGTTGCACCCTGCATTAAACTGTCTCACCAATTAAAAGGCTGGTGCAGACCCCAATGTATCCATTAAACGATGTCATCAATTAACAGGTTGGTTATCTAAGGGGGGTTTAAGGAGAATATTAAAACATGCTCTGGCTAATACTCCATGAAAGCAAAACAAAAGCTGACAAATGAAAGAGACCATGCATGAGACCTCCCAAGGAGGGAAGGAACTGCACTTTCTCTGTGATCCAGTCCTATTGGAAGAACTAAGAGAACAGCACACTTTCTACAATACTTGTACTGGCTTCACAAGGCTTCGAAAGACATTAAGGTTTAGGTCTGATGATTGCAATAACCTTGTATAGCATTTGAAGCAATTAGTCAATTATTCCACCTGTAATCCACACACTGGTGCTGGTAGCTTTACTGAGGCATACATTTTCTGATCCTTCCTCATCTCTTGCAGGTTAGTAGAGGGGTGGAATTATGAGTTTACAGCCCTGCCAATGAGCTGGATTTTGGGAACCTCTACTAAAGGTTGCAAAAAGGGGCAATATGCTCGAGGTCATGATCATTCATACCGTAAACGTCTCCAGGTAAAACCCTTGGGCTTATAAGGAGCTGTTAAAATGTATAGGGGGAGAGGAGAAGGTTGTGACAGTGCAGAGCATAGAGACATGCTCCCTGTAAACTCTAATGGACCAACAGCCCACAACCTTTGTATCCCAATGTAAACTGGGAAATGTAGCCCCTCATATTGGCAGCTCCCTATGATCAGTGGTGAATGATAGTGATTCATGTGAGATCAGCGAGAAGCCCTCAGAAGCAGACTGAAAGTGGCGAGGAAGTGGAGGAATACTCACAAAATTGCACCGTATCTGAACAAACTAGTGAACGCCAATGGGGGTAGGGGAGTTTGGAAGAGTCCAATGACATCCAAGAGCTGTCGTAAGCAGTGGAAAACATGTAAAGGAGGAAATTATTGAGTCGATCATCAGCGCAGAACCCTGGACTGTGTTTGGTTGTACCCCTGCTGACCATCATGAAGGAGCGGCTTTGATTGTGTGGCTGTGCCTTGCATGGGTCTCTGGGGCTATAAGCGCATAAGTACTGTTGGACTTTAGTGATCACATGGGCATAGCTCTCAAGCACTGCAGGGGCCTACATTTCTCACCAACGGTTGGGAGGAAATGAGATCTGCTTGTCAGGAGACTGAAGTGGGGGCTTGTGAATTGAGGCGCTGGGGTGTAGTAAGGCTCTTGGGATTTTGCTGCATAACCCTAGGGACTACTGCTTTGTAAAGCACAGCACCAGTCAGCTAGATATCTGCGCTACAGTAGCTTCACTGCCACATGCTAGGGGAATATGACTACCATTATGTTGAAACCCTCCTCAAAATCAAAAGGATCAGACATACAAATAATGTTGTGTGTAAAAGAGTCATCTGAGAAACAGACCCATACAACTGAAGAACATAGTCATCAGGAGCCACTGGAAGGTCTCCAGACAGATTTGCCAGCCACATAACATTTCAAATAATGCTCATGGAACTGAGACAAGAGATTTTGATCAATCTCTATCGGAAAGCAAATCCCCAAGTTCAGAGGGGTTTTCTAATGTATTCTTTAAAGCATTTAAATTAATTTTAATACCACATCCTACTAAATTATACACTTCATTTTGCTCTCAGGATCAATTCCAAAATTGCTGAATCCTCAATGATTCTCCTTCCAAAACCAGGATAGCATCTGGAGGAATGCACTTCATATCAACCCCTCTCATTATTTTAGTGGGATTCCAAAATAAATAGTAAAGTTATGGCTAAACGGCTAATGGACGGTTTGCCTAAATTGATAGGTTATGACCAAACTGGGTTAATAGTAGGTTAATAGTGGATCTGGGGCCCACCATAACTTCAAGCAAGTTATCAAACTAATAGAGAGGGATCTCAAATGGACGGGATATTGTGATCTTAACTTTAGATGCTCATTAGAGAATCTTATAAAAAATCTTTAGATTCGCGCCAAATTTGTTTTATGGCCAATTTTAAGCAGCCCAATACAAAAATAAAAGTTAATGGAGCAAGTACATAAATATATAACAAGGTACCAGACAAGGATGCCCCCGTCCCCTCTGATTTTCGTGGTGGCATTGGAACCTCTAGTTCAGCTTCTTTAGAGTAGGTATATAAAGATAACTCATGCAATTGCGTTGTACGTGCATGATATTTTTTTGCTTTTTATGTGATCCCTTTTCTTAATTTCCAGAGTTGTTGTACACTCTTCAGTGGTTTGTAGACATTTTGGAGTTCCAGTAAGGTTAAATATCACAGAATGCCTGAAACAATTACTCAATTGCAAACCAGATTTCCATTTAGGTGGGCTAATGAGGCGGTGAGTTACATGGGAGTTAATATCACATCAAAATATGTGTCGACATACAAGGCTAGTTTCCAGAATTATGGAAATCTAGCAATGAACAACTAACCCGATGAGACCTTTACAAAAAATATTGGCTGGGTCAAATACATTCTGTCAAAATGATACTCGCACTAAGGTTGCTTTATGTCTTTCAAGCAATACCGATTATTGTTCCAAATAAGAAGATTAGCCAGTTACAGATGGAAATCCATGAATTCGTATTGGATACAAACAACTCAGAAAATTCCCCAAAAGATCCTGATTAGGGCAGAGGCACATGGGGGCTTGGGAGGTCCTTCAAAAATGAAATATTGTATAGGTTCACAAATAGGATGCATGTTGGATTGGTCACCTACACAAAAATTCACAAAATGTAAGGTAATTGAACAAGGAAATTCCTGAGTCCCACTTCATCACCTCAAATTTCTCATGAAGAGAGCAAGACAGGTGAATAAACCCATGCTCCCCTCCGCATTATCTTGAATTTTAACCAGGTATTGAAAAGGCATTTGCAGTTGAATCCACTACTGATTGTACTAGGTGACTAAGGCGTGGAAAGTATTTATTTGCGCTCTGGTAATTTAGCAGCACTCATTGCCCATCTTTTAATAGCAGAATGCATAACAGTCACCCTATTCTGGAAAGCCCCTGGAGACCCAATAATAGCATATTGGTGGGTCAAAATATGGGGAATTCTAGCCATGGAAAAGACCACAGCCAAACAGTCAAATGCTGTCAGTCCATTTGCGAAAATATGGTCTCCGTTTGTATGTAAAGGATTGTGAAGGCTTATTTCATAAACCTCAAGGATTTCTCATTGCTCTGACCAAGATAAATGAAAGATCAGATATGAACAGTCCTGATTAAAGTCAAATATCTTTGGGCGTGGGATTTAAGGGTGGCTCACAAAAAGTGTATGCCATTTGGGGGCGTATACATAGATTTACCTTACAGTGATATTTATTTTCAAGCAAAGCTATTTTTGCATGACTATTAGTGCATAGCATTTAGGTATATTTTAGCTTGTGTAAGGTTGTTCTCTATTGTAACAATAATATATTTTTACTTTATGTTCTACATCTATTCTTAAAAATAAATCTTAAAAAGAGAAAATGAATTGGGAATCTTGTATCATGTTATCAGTGACCAGATGTTCCAGAGAGTATAATATGCTGTTAACCTTAGGACACATCGATACAATACCTTATGATGGTATTGGGTGAAAGTGCACAAAATGTTGATTTGTTGTCTTGTGACCTTATGATCATCACAAAACAAAGAAGGCATTAAAGAAATAATAGTAAGAAAATGAATACAAAAGAAAACTAGAAGATAATAGATTAAATAACAGTCAGACAAAACCAATGTACAGCAGCAAAGTGTTGGGATGGAAATGAAGGTGCTTTAGAGTAAGGTGAATTCCATAACTACACTTGCGATGTACTGGTGTGGGGGGCATGCTAAGATACCCTGCACAAACACAATATTACAAATGCGTATACTTAGCGCGCACATATAAGAAAGCACAATTTTTGTAGTTATGGTACAAAAATTCGGCCTTGCATGGCTGAGCAGTAAACACAGACCCAATGAAGAAACCTGGACAAGCCTAAGCGCTCATGATAGAGAGCCCTACGCTGCTAGCTCCCATAGAAACATTCCTTTGTTCCATAACTGTTATCTTCAAAAGGAATGCGCCCTGCAAGGCCATGAGACAGTACCAGGCGCCTTGCAATGCACGTTTATCGCAGCCAGGCCAGCAGCAGACCCCCAACCCCCACCCAGCCCACCATGAGTTATGACACCCACAACTGTCCCAGTCCAAGATCCCTGAATTCCACTACAGTAGGTGACCTCAGACCACCAACCAAAAACCCAATAGCCATAAAACATCTAAAACAACACAACCATTCTACCTTATTTCATAATGACTCGCTTTGTAATACGAGGTATACGGTGGAATAAATTATAGTCCAAAGCAAGGGTGGAAGCCTTGGGTGCAGATAGTGCGATATGGACTGAGTGAAGAATGTGTGGGTCAGCATGATCTTAAGCCTCCCCTGTGCCAGTCCCCGAGTATCCCAGGTGCACGCCACAATGATAGAGTAGCATTGTCTTACATAGTTATTAATACAAACGCAGCATTAAATCCCCGGAGATGAGGCGCCCAGCTGACCGCATGTGATGGAAGACGCACAGGGCTGGAACCAATAGCAGCCTGGTATCCCCTATGGAGCAGGCCGCCCATGTATAAGGTCTCACCAACCAGCCGTGCAGGTTTTTACTGTATCTGTAATGTGATTAGTGACAATGTGTTTCCTTATAAGATTATGCTTGTACTATTTTCCGGCAGAACGTTCTTGAGCAGCAGGTTCTTTGCTGGCCTACCTATTTTTTGTGCGATTAAAACTGTTATCCTTGCAAGAATCTCTTGGCCTTTTTTCCCTAGAGGGTTAAATATTTATGACGTGAGCATTTGTGGGTGTGCCGTCATTTGGTGACACCAACATGATCCCAGCGCTCCCGCCCGTACCTGCGGAAGTGTCCAGGCAGCCTCTCCGAAGGGGTTGCGCCCACATACAGAGACCAGTCCCAAAAACGCGTAATTCGCAATTACCGCATAGGAGCCGTGTTTGCAGAATCCTGTTTGCTCTTTGGAGCGGGGCGCGCTCAGAGGAGAAGTGCAGGCCGGTGTTGCTGGAACCCTGTGACGGAGGAGTTCGGATGAACACACACAGGTGAATATTGCATTGCAAAACATAAGTAGGGGATAGGTGTACGGAAGAGTGAGATCAGTGTGAACACACCGATATTCAAATTGTAGGTGTGGCATGTATGTGGATTGTTTTGTGGCATTATTAATGTTTTGAGAAGAATATTAAGGAAAGGAAAATGGAAGGGAACCTACCCGAGTGAGGGGTGAAGGTGGCGCCACTTATACTGTACAATGAAGAAAAAAGGAAATATATAGGAGCCTGCATAATTAGAGGGCACAGGAATAGTAGTCGTTGTTATTTTAGTTTCTTATTTTAGGTAGTTTTATTGTTGTTTTTATTGTGTAGGGTGGAAGCCAGAATGGACATTGTGTACTTTGTGGTATATTTGAGCATTTGTAGTGTGTGAGTGATAGTGTGAAGAGAAGGAAAGGGGGGGGGGAATAATATTTTTTGAACTTTTTGACAAAAATGGAGGGGGTGTAAATCGGGTGTGTTTTCTGATAACCTTGTAACACTGTGCGCAGCGCGTTAGTACGAGTGTAAGGGCAGTGGAGGTGCAACCACCCCCAACACAGGAGGAGAAACACTGATAAAGTATATATGTGAGGCCCTACTGCTATATCGAGACAAAATTGAGAAGTATCATAAGCAGTGGGTGACAGAGACAAGAGGAGGGGGGGATGCCCCGCTTGTGGCCAGAGCAGGGCTCCCACAGTAAGGGTATGCTATAACATATGTCCATTTTTCTAACAGCCAAATATAAAATATAAGGGAAAAGAATTATAAAGACGGAAGGAAATATTAGATCTCTGGAGGATGTTTGAGGACACTGAAGAGTGTAAAGGATAAGGCGGACTGGATGGTAACAAGGGCTAATGCCCAGGAAGAGAGGGCGGGGCAACGACAGAACACAGAGGGATATACCCACAGGCATCTCGCCCTGCGGTAGGCTATACCAACCTGACCTACAGCAGCGACAGCTCTATCCACAGCAGCGACAGCTCCACCACCCCATATGCGTCCCCTCCAGATGCACCACGACGTGCCGATGTCAATAAAAGAGATTTAGAGGTGGCACTGGCCTCAGCAAGAGCAGAATTAAACAGACTACGAAAAGTACAAACTGAAGTAAAAGCTGACAGACAGGTAGAACAGGCACCAGATGGATCAAAATCAGGAGACTTTCTGTTCAGGGTACATAATACACCCATAAAAACGTGCATGTGTAAAAAGAGGGAGAAGGAAGTGAGCGGCAGCTCGGGATATGACAATGCTGAGAGGGTGGAGTGCATTCGACGAGTTCGAGGATGATGAGAATGAGGAAGCAGAACAGGCACCCAAACCAACTCCTAGGGTGGAAAGTTTATGCAATGGGAGGTTAAGCAGTAGGTTTGGCTGGATGGCGGTGGCAAGTTTAAGGAACTTGTAGTGTCAACATTAAAGACAGACACAAGTGATCACAGTTCAAGGGTGTTTATTGAACTTTATAATGGGCGAGATAAACGCTTAATCTAAACCTAAATCTAAGATGGGAGCAAGCTACGACCATCAAATAATAATAAGGCAGTCCTAGTGGCATCTTGATGGATAAAAACAGGCCTATGCTAAAAGAAAACAATTGCCAATCCTTAGTACTAAATTACAAAGAGTGTGGGATAATGTTCACCAGAAAAGAAAGAAGTGTTCACAAAATGATTAGTCAGGATGGTATGGCTGGGTCTCCCTTCCCCCATGTTTGAAGCACGGGACAAGGCGGGACTTTCGAGCACAGCACACTCCTTGGCCTTGTCAGCCCGAGGTACACAGTTCAAGTTCAACACCATCAAAACCTTCAGAGGCTAAGTCTCTTTCCTGAAAAAGTCTCTTGCCGTAGAAGGCTTGCTGATTCAAAGTAACAAACAAACAAACAAAAGGTTCCTTCGGTACTCTCATACCTTGGGCGATTGCTCTTTGCGCCTTGGATCACCCTCTGTCGGGCTCAGATCCCTCTTGCAATTTTGGCCTCCCTCCGTCAGGTTGACTACATGCTTTGATTGTGATATTCAGATATCCTTTTAACCAACTCCCCACTGCGGACAACCCTTGACCGTGTTCACTTCTGTCGACACAATTTTCACAGGTGTATTACTCTTGATTCACAAATAACATACAAACAAAAGGTTCTCTTGGTGGTCGTGCACCTTCGGCGATTGCCTTTCGCCCCTAGGATCTCCCTCTGTCGGGCTCGGATCCTCCTTCCAAAAATGGGCCTCCCTGCGTCGGGTTCACTACAGCCTTTCTTTAACAAAGTTCATGTATTGCTTCTTTACATGAAAAAGCAGGGTTTTTTCTTCTCCTAGCTTTCTTTCAGCATCCCTCTGTTGGGTTTACACTTGTCATTTTCTACAGTTCACAATCCTAGTGGAAAGCGGGGTTACCTTCGCCTAGCTTTCCTCTGGCAACGGGTGAGAGACTAGGGATTTGACGTAACCCTTGTAGGACCACTCAGACGCCTCACGCCACCCTTTCCTATGGCTTCTGGTTCTTGTAGTTTCAAATAACAGGTCCAGGTCAGAGTCATTCGAATGAGGGCCCACGTGGCGCTAGACCCCTCTGCTCCTGTATCTCAGCTGGGCTTTCTTTAAAGTTCAAACACATACACAAGTTCTTTCTTTTTCGGATTCCTTGCATTCAAAATGTTGCTGCCTTGGGCTCAACACAGTTTGGTTTACTATCAGCTTTCTTTAACTCACCGGCTGTGCTGAACCCCTTGGCTTCTTTGTTCTCTAGAGTCAAGGATAGTACCACGGTAGCCAGCTTGCCTCTCCGCCTGCGTTATCAAAGCGTGAGGTCCCTGTGTACCATTAGCATCTGCTGCTCTGCATGCAAGCTGTAATTCCCAGTCTTTTACTTTCCCTTTTGGAGGCTTCGGGGATCTGACTTGAAAAGGGCAAGGGCAATTCCCCCTTCGTCATCCTTCCAAGCCTCACCGCCTTTCTTCTCTGTTTGAACTGCCGGTTTGGTGTAGCTGTCTCCTCATGCATTTGGTCTTGCTTGAAGTGTGCTTTCGTGCTCTGTCTTTTATCCCTGTGAGAAAGGTAAAGGGCTGTCAGGTGTGCATGGTTATTGTCAATTGCCTAACTTTGACGTGTCATGTAAACGGCTTTGGTTTTAGTCAGCTGTCTGTCACGGTGTGAGAAAGTTTTTGTATCTAAAGAGTGGGTTGGTAGATTTTCCAGATATTCTACAAGGTAAGATGGGGAAAATGTATTACATGGATTATAACCTTTGTACTAGGGGGGTTATGATATATGATATTTTATTTGTATCGCGCTCGTACACAAGTGTTTCAGAGCGCGACTAGGCAAGGGAGGGGAACAAGGGAGAACACAGCACAACATAAAAACGATCTTTCTAGGCCCAGTGACATTGAGAATGCGCAAGTGTATGGGAAAGGGAAAAGGGAAAAAGTGCATGGAAGGGGGAGAGTGGAAAGTGCAGAAGCCGAGGAGCGCAGATAAATAAAATAAATAGAAAATTGAGGCAAACTGTGATAGTGCAGCCAGCAAGTGGCAAGTGCTGTGTTTAAGGCAGCAGACTGGGTAGGTCTGAATAAGTGCAGAAAAAGAAGAAAAATGGGGGTGGGGGCTGTATGGGTACAGATACAGTCCCCAGTGCAAGGGCTGGCCAGGAGGCAGTGCAGGAAGGTGGCAGAGTGAGCAGGTACCTGGGCCCAGGGGACAGACGGTGGCCAGGTGCACAGTGCCAAGAGAGCAGATCAGCAGGGGAGAAGGGGAGCGAAGGCAGAAGCAAAGAGGAAAGTTTTGAGGTGCTTTCGGAACCAGAGATGGTTCTCCTCAAGTTATAGAGTGGCAGGGAGGCTGTTCCAGAGGGAGGCCCCAGCCGAAGATAGAGATCTATCCCAGCTCATTTCTTTGAAAAACGACTGACCCTGAGGGAGTTAGAGGTAGAGGAGTGAAGAGCTCGAGAGGGGAGGTATTTGAGGAGGGATAGCTGAAGGTATTTTGGACCCAGGCCCCAGAAAGCCTTGTGGACAATGCAGAGGGTTTTGAATTTAATCCTTACATCCACTGGGAGCCAACTGAGAGATTTCAAAGCTGGAGAGATACGATCCCAGGGCTTGAGGCCAAGGACAAGTCTCGCAGTCCTGTTCTGGATCAGTTGTAGAGGGCGGAGAGTAGAGGCAGGTAGATTTAGAAAGAGGCTGTTACAATAGTCAAAGCTAGAGAGAACCAGAGTTTGGGATACCATGAGCTTCTGGGGGAAGGAGAGGAAAGGCAGAATACCTCTGAGGAGGTGCAGTCGGAAGTTTGACTTTTTAGAGACATCAGAGATATGGGCCGAGAAGGAAAGTGTGGAGTTAAAGATGATGCCAAGGTTCTTAGCCTCGCAGGTAGGGGTAGGAGGAGGGCCAAGGGAGGCCGGCCAGAGAGTGAGGGAAAAGGATGGAGATGGTGTGCCGATGAGGAGGATCTCCGTCTTGCTGGCATTCAGACAAAGATCATTGGTGGCACACCAATTTTGAATGGCAGTTAGGCAGTCAGAGATGAGAGAGGGAGAGGAGGTGGCCGAGGGCAGCCGGAAAATGAGTTGAGTGTCATCAGCGTAGCACTGGTAATCTGAGCAGAAAATGACAATGCAGTGAGCGAGAGTTGCCAGGTATTGGTTGAAAAGCCAGGGTGAGAGGTCAGACCCCTGGGGAACCCCACAGATGGAGAGGAAGATAGATGATAGGAAAGACCCCAGTTGGACCTGGGAGGGTCGATCAGAGGGGAAAGAGGTCAGCTAGGCCAGAGCCTGATCAGTGATACCCAGATTATCACAGAGACGGTTGAGCAGGATGGTGTGGTTGACCGTGTCGAAGGCAGAAGAGAGATCAAGAAGGATGAGGACAGAGGAAATGTTAGAATCAAGGTTGGAGAGCAGATCTTCATGGATATTGAGGAGCAGTTTCCGTGCTTCTGGCCACTCTGAAGCCAGACTGGTGGTCATGGAGACAACCAACAGAATCTGAAAGAAGGTTAAGCTGAGAGATGGCCAGCTTTTCCAGGAGTTTGCCCAGAAAGGGGGTAATGGAAATTGGGCGATAGTTTGCCGGACAGGAAGGATCAGCTGTGGGTTTCTTGAGAAGAGGATGCACAAGGGAGTGCTTCAGAGGGGAGGGGAAGGATCCTGAGGCAAACGAGTGGTTGCATAAATCAGCAAGGGCAGGAGCGAGGGGGTCAATGTGGGTTGGTATACTTAGAAGGGTGAGATTGGTACGGTGTGTGTAACAAGCAGAAATGACCGGGATTATTATTGTGAAATGAACAAGGCGGGATTGTTGGAATGGTAGTGTTTGGTTAAAGCAGACTGGGAGTTAGGAAAATATTAATCAAAGGGACGGTGAGGAGAATGACTAGGAGTGTTCGATAGACAAGAGGACGACAGGGATTCTGGGAGATTTAGCTTCCCACGGCCACAGGTTTGAATACCTAATAGGTATACCAGATGCAGAGGCGTTGTTGGATTTGGGGAATGGAGATTCATTGGGTGGAAGTGAGGTTGATCTAGCGTTCCCTATAAAAAGCTCAGGGACTTGGTCCTCCTCGTATTCTTCCCCGATGTCATGCTGCGTCTCCCCTGGGCCATTTCCATGAGCACAACCCCGGGTTCCCCTACCCAGGTGATCCTCCCGCATCGGTCCACCCCCAGGAACTGGATCCAACAGCGATAACTGTGTTCTGGCCACCTGGATAAGGGATTCCCGGGTCCTACTCAGAAGAGTACCCTTAGGTTTCTCACACAAGGAAAAAGGGAAGTGGGAAGAGGAGCGAAGGGAACAAAGCCTGATTGCGAATGGCTCTCAAACATGAGAGGACTGGCAGGCCTCATTATGTGCTTGGGCACAATTGGACAAAAGCAATCTTATAAAAGCGCTCCTGGCCCTTACAGTGGGCACAGGGAAATGGATCTATGCATTTGAGAAGCAGACGGCGGGAGTGCCCCTAGCAGTAAGAGACATCAAAAGCCTATTAGTAGCTACCATCGGAGATCAGGCTACTGATGTGTGGATAAATGCGGGTTACCCAGGTGTAACACTGGAGAACGTATCACATGATGGAGCATCCTTTAACAAGATTCAAGCGAACATATGGAATGTGCTCTGGAGAACATTTTCCGACACAACGACTTACAATCTATCATGAAATGTACTATGGGCGATGACAAAGATGCCACTCAATTTATTCTTAAGGTTCAAGAGATATGGAGAGCAGAGACGGTTAACGCATGGGACCAATCAATACCCTTCTTTTATTTTATCGTTGAACAGGGCCTACCCAAGGAGGTGCAGAAGGCATTAAACAAAATTATGGGTGTTGAGGCGAAGGATGGCCTGAAATACAGAGCAGAATAATACACCATTGTAGATCAATAAAAAGTAACGCGACAGGGGAAACGGCTCAGGGGCAACAAGCAGAGGAAGCAAAACTAGTACATAACAAATTAGCTAAAGTTGCTTTGGAGGCGTCAGTTTCGATGCCAGCCCAGACGTAAGTGGAAGGATACATCCCTAATTTCGCAAACGCCAGAATAGCCGCAGTTTGGTCAGAAGGAGGACAAGGACAGTGGGGTGGGAACACACAATACCCCGTCCTGCAGTGGCAAGGGGGACAACAGCAAGGAAGAGGTGGGTTCTGAGGACCAAGGGGATGAGGGTTTGGAGGAATGGCACCCCAAGAAGGAGGAATGGGGCAATATTGGAACTGTGGGAGTGGGGACACTTCTCAAGAGAGTGCAGAAGCAGACAGGGTACAGTTATGATCAACAGAATTATGGTATGCCCCCTCAAGGGGCACCTCAGGGGCCGACTCCCAGGATGACCTCCATACCCTATGAAATACACCAGGCATACACGCAGTTGCCACTGCAGATGTGGCCTCCTACACAGCAACAACCACAGCAGACAATGCAACAATACATGCCTCACAACAACTTCCAGCAGATGGGAAACATGAACCCCTTCAATGGAACGCCTAGTGGCACAGTAGCCCTGTTCCCTAGCTGGTCCCCGGGGTTCTGTCATCCAGGTGGTCAGGACACAGCCATCGCTATTGGATCCAGTTCCTGGGGTTGGACCAGTGAGGGAGGATCACCTGGATGGGGGGTCCTTGGGGAGTGGGAGTCGGACACCGACGGACGAGACGCGGTATCCCCCTACCACGTAGGAACGTAGGATATTCTAAAACACTGCCCCCCCCCCTTTTCCGACAAGAACACTTTCGCACAGCATGAACGGACTAACATCAGAGCCATCTACCTGACTTGTCCCAATACAAGGGTCAGGCAAAAATCAGGCAATTGACCGGAATCATACACACCTGACGGCCCTTTCCCTTCTCCACAGGGATAAAAGGTGGAGGCAGAGAGCACATGTCGAGCAAGGCAGACTGCACAACGTGAGGGCTAACCACCATGGCAGTTCAAGAGGAAGATAAAGACGGCGCCTACCAAGAGGGTGTCAAGGAGAGAAGCGACCTTACCCTTTCCGATCAAGGCCAGTGAAACATCTGCAGGTAAAAACATAAGACCGCTAACAATAGCCAGCGTGTATTGCAGCAGATGTCAATGGTATGCAAAACCCTTTTACGCTAATTACCAAGCCGGGGAGAGACACTTGTCTCAGTGGTACCAATCTGAACTCCAAAAGGAAGGAAAAGCCAATTGGTTCATCACAGCCGGTGAGTCGAGGGGAGAGTCGATAAGAAACCGAATTATGTTGAACGAAAAGTAGCAAACGGCTAATTTGAACTGTGAAAGGCTTGAAGGGATATTGATTAAAAAAAAGGGGGAAACCAGCAAACTGAGGAGTCCAGCACCATGTGGGTGTTCTCGTAGGAAACTCTGGCCGATTAACCGATGGTAGAGACTACAGTACCCAGAAGGCCTTAGGAAAATGCGAAAGGGGATAAAAGTGGTCATACGGGGTCTTGTAAAATCCTCCGTAGTCGAAAGTCTTTGACCGATCGAGGATTGTGAAGCGAAGGGAAAGTAGTGCATGAATAGTGCCTTGAAAAGGTTAGCAAAAAGGAACCTGGCGCAGGGATGCTAACAAGAAGGGACGAAGTCTGAAGTCCCCTGAACAGTGTGTTGACAGGAGTGAACCCGGAGGAGGGATGTCCACAGTGAATTGTTTGAAAAGACATTAAGAATCGTAAGGGGGGCAAGAAGCATATTAAGACATGGGGAAGTGGTTTTTTTCACCTTGGCATAAGGATCTGAGTCCGGCAGAGGGAGATCCATGGGATGGAAAGCCATCACCCCAACGTTCATATGGAAAGGAACTATTTGTTTGTTTTGTTGAAACCATCAGGCCCTCGAAGGCAAGAGACTTTTATTGAAAGAGACTTAACCATTGAAGAACCCGATAGCTGGTATGGAATTGTCAGCTTGTGCTGGGAAAGCTCGAGTGTATGCTGTGCTCAGGAGCTCCACCTTGTTCTGTGCTCAAAACATGGGGAAGGGAGAGCCCTGGCAATCACATCCTGACTTATTATTTGTGAACACTTCTTTCTTTATTCAAAACCCTATCTCACACTCTTTCTGTAATTAGTTGTAAGTATTTAGCAATAGTTTTTTTTTTAGTATAGGCCTTTTATTTTGACGAGACGCCACAAGGACAGCTTTATTTTTCATTTGATGGTCAAAGCATACTCCCATCTTAGATCTAGGTTAGGTGTTTTTTCCATCCTGCATTTACAGTTAAACACCCTTGAACTGTGATCACTTGTGGAACAACTACCTTCCCTGACTAGAACAGCCCACAGAGAGCACTTGTGTGTCTGGTCCTGTCGATGTTACAATCTATGTACCTTTTTATTCCAAAGGTTTGGTGTTCACAGTCCCTACTGCAGATATCAGATAACAACAAGACAACACTAACCTGGTCCAGTAGAAATTCGTAGAAAAGAATGGAAAGCTCACCTAACCTCCTCTCCCCGCGCCGGAGAAACCCAGGTCGAGGAGGGGAAGTCAGGGAAACCCTCGTGGGGGAGAAAACCCTGTTGTGCCAGGAACTCAAAAGAAGCAATGGGCGAGTCTTGATTCCCAGGAGTGACTTCGGGAGTTGGACTTGCGATCGCGAACTATCCTGAAGAGAGAAACCAGGTGGTGTTTAGAAAAGGGAGAGATTGCTGCAGTAGGACTCTGGTGAGCGATATACCTTTAAGTCTGAATGTCTGTTGAGGGGGTGTAAGACGGCTTGCACGAAGGTTGTATTCTGTTTAGCGCGTGGTAGAAAGTAACTCCCTGTCCTTGCTGAAGAGACTGAAGAATGGAGAAAGGTTAGTGATGGAATGAATGAAAGTATGTTGTAGGCTGGGGGGTACGGAACTATACGTACTGCAGAGTGTAGAACCAATGCCTTCGGTGTAAGTGTGTGGAGAGCTGGTAGGGAAGAGGACCAAGGACAGCGGAGTCTGATACTGAGAAAAGGGAGAGACGGTTGAAAGATTACAGACAAGCGGAGCATTCAAAGGGTAGAGAGAGCTATCCTAGATTTACGAACTCACGGAGCGTGGCCTCTGAAAACAGTAGCAACGCGCTGGACCGAAGACGCCGCCGAAGGAAATCCATTCTGCGAGGTAGGGGGCGGAGTCATCCGACACTCTCGGATTCGGAAGGCTGGAGCGCTGCCTTTCCTTGCTACCGCCATGTTGGAGGAGGTAGAGGCGATTCATGAAATTCGTCTCCACCTATGCCAGAAAGTCCACGTGAGCCGCCCCCTAGAGGGAGCGGACGTGACAGTATGCCCCCTCCGAAGGGCGACGAAACCCGGTTTACCAGGATGTAGCCGGTAAAACCTGCTAACCAAACGGGGAGCATGAACCGCTGAGGCGGGTTCCCAAGAACGTTCCGCCTGAGAATATCCCTTCCAGTCTATAAGAAACTGTAGCACCCCTCTTCTATAGCGTGAATCACAGATCGAGGAGACTTCGTATTCCGGTCCTTCACTTGTCAGGACCGGAGGGGGAGTTCCCTTCTTGGACACATGGAATCGGGATTGTACGTCAGGCTTCAACTGAGAAACATGGAATGTAGGGTGTATGCGTTTCCAAGAAAAAGGGAGACGTAACTTGAAAGCAGCCAGACCTTTATTTTCAAGAACCAAAAAGGGTCCAAAGTATCTCGGCAATAATTTTGAAGGTTTCAAACTCTTGGGGAGATATTTACTTGACAACCAGACCTTGTCACCAACTTGAATGGAAGGTGTGGGACTCCGATGTTTGTCGGCTTGTATCTTATAGCGTTCATGAGCATCCTTTAGAGCTACCTGTGCATTTCGATGTCCTTGTTGAATGGAGGTTATTAACCCGTCTAAATCCGGATACGAAGTATCCGTGGGAACAGTTGATGGGTACACCTCCGGATGAAATCCAAATGTACTAAAGAAAGGACTAACACGTATGGTGGAATGAACCGCATTATTATAAGCAAATTCTGCTATAGGAAGTAAAGTCTTCCAATTATCTTGTAAAGCTGATATATAACATCTTAGATATGCTTCCAGGGTTGGATTTAAACGTTCAGTCTGGCCATTGGTCTGAGGGTGGTATCCTGAACTGAGCGCTCTTGAGATCCCTAGTAAACGACAAACATGTTTCCAGTACTGTGACGTGTATTGTGGTCCTCGATCCGAGATAATGACCTCCGGTAGTCCGTGGAGTGAAAAAATGCGTTCCACGAATACCCTGGCCATAACAGGTGCAGATGGAACAGATGGGAGAGGGACGAAATGCGCCAATTTGGTCAAAGAGTCTATTGTCACCATGATGGTATTACAACCCTCTGACCTTGGTAAATCCAGAATAAAGTCTGTAGATATTATTTGCCAAGGTTTCGTAGGAATTTGGGTCAGGATAAGTTTGCCAATAGGAGAAATCCTTGGGGTCTTGGTTTGTAGACACACCGGACAAGACGCGACATAGTCCATTACATCCTTGCGAAGTGTCGGCCACCAGAAGTGCCGTTGAATTTGTTCTGTAGTATTGAGAGTACCTCTATGCCCGGCTGATTTGGAGTCATGACACATTTGAAGTACTTCTAATTGTAGTTCTTGATCGGGAAGGTACATCTTGTCTTCCTTGAAAAGAAGACCCCGATCAGCAGTAAGTCCTAGTTCTCGCAGGGTAGCGTCCTGATCCAAGTCCAGATTTCTTGTCCGTAGTGCTACCTTTTGAAGAAAAGAATGGACAACAGGCACTGTGACCAGGTTGGGAAACATAGGTTCAGGCTGAAAGGGAGCTCCTTTTCGTGGATTACTGCGGGATAAAGCATCCGCTTTGAGATTAGTCTTGCCCGGTATGAAAGTGAATGTAACCCGGAAGGGTGAAAAAAAATGCGCCCATCTAGCTTGTCTACTATTGTTAGTTTGGGCATATTGCAGTGCTCGGAGGTTGTGATGGTCGGTTCTTATTTCAATAGGAAATAATGCTCCCAAAAGTAAATGACGGCATTCTTCAAAGGCCCTCTTGATCGCGAGCAACTCTTTCTCGAGAACCGTGTAATTTACTTCTGCCGGGGACAGAGTCTTCGATAGGTAAGCAATGGGTCTTTCGAACCCCCTGTCGTCCGGTTGTAACAGAACTGCTCCGATACACTGGTCTGAGGCATCTGATTCCACTATGAATCTGTGAAGCTGATCCGGCATTGCCAAGATAGGAGCACTAGTAAATAGGGCTTTTAGCTCCTGAAAGGATTCCTGAGTTTCATTTGTCCACCGAAATACAACCCCTTTCTTTAGCAGATGAGTGATGGGATGGGTGAGGGTAGAAAAATGAGGAATGAAGCGCCTGTAGAAATTCGCGAAGCCAAGAAATCGCTGTATTTCTTTAACTGACTCGGGGGCTGGCCAATCAAGGATAGCTGACACCTTTGAGGGGTCCATGGAGACTCCTTGATCGGACAGGATATACCCTAGATATGCCACTTTGTTTTTATGGAATTCGCATTTCTCTAATTTACAAAAGAGATGGTTCTTCTGTAGTCTGTGTAAGTCTTCTTTAACATGAATGACATGGTCTGCAAGGGTGGATGAAAATACCAAAATGTCATCTAAATAGACAATGACAAAATGTAGGGCTATATCTGCAAAAATGTGGTCCATAAACCTTTGGAATATTGCCGGGGCATTGGCTAATCCAAATGGCATTACACTATATTGGAAATGACCGAATGGTGTCTGAAAGGCGGTCTTCCATTCGTCTCCTTTTCTTATGCGGATGAGGTGATAAGCACCGCGTAGATCCAGTTTAGTGTAGAGTCTAGCTCCTCTAAGCGCTTCCAAGATATCCGGAATAAGCGGCATGGGATACTTGTCCGGCACTGTGATCTTATTTAACCCTCTGAAGTCAATGCAGGGACGTAACTCGGTCGTGTTTTTCTTTGGAATAAAGAAGAGTGACGCCGCTGCAGGAGAGGTGGATTCCGTGATTAAGCCATTTTCTAGATTTGTCTTCAGATATTCTTTCAGTGCCTCTTTTTCCTTGGCGGATAATATGTACATGCGGCCAAAGGGGAGAGGACTATTCAGAATCAGATCTATACAACAGTCATCTCTGCGGTGAGGTGGTAATTCGGTGAATTCTGTTTTTGCAAAGACCTGGTGGAATTCCTGATATTCCTGAGGAAGAGTGTTTACTTCGTTAAGAATCTTATTTGTGACACAAAAAGACTCTAGAGAGTGCTTGTTCTTGGAGGTGGAGGCGACTAAGTTATGGCAGTTGTGAACACAATGTTCTGACCCCAAAAAAAGAGTACCAGCTCTCCAGTTAATAAAGGGGTTGTGAAATCTCAGCCATGGCAATCCTAAGAGTACAGGATAATGTGCAGTCTTGATTAAATCTAATTTCAGGATCTCTTGATGTGCCGCTATAGTCGTGAGAGGAGAAGTGTGGTCTTTTATGGGACCGGAAGTAAGAGGGCTACCGTCCACACTCTCAACCGGGATCATTAATGCCTTGGGTACTTTTGGAATCCCCTGTTTAGTAGCAAATGTGTCATCTAAAAAATTTCCTGCGGCTCTGCTATCGATAGGTGCGGGCACGTTTTCCAATCTTGTGCTACCCCCAGGCTAGCGTAACTTCAAGTACTATCATCTGGTTTTCTGTGGATAAATCTTGTTGAACCCTGGGAATGTTTTGAAGGGAACTAGTAACTCTGGAACCCTGCACCGTCGTTCCCCTTACGGTCGGGCGCTGGCGTTTCCCGCCTTCCTAGGGGGAGTATGGGGACATTACTTGACCAAGTGAGAGCTCTCTCCACAATACATACAAAGACCCTGAGTACGCCTTCTGGTACGTTCACCCACGGATAAAGGGCCTCTCGTATTCCCTATTTGCATCGGCTCCTCGGAAGGAACTGGTCTAATAGTAGACAGGGTACCTTCGGTGGTTTGTCTGCTCTTTTCTTCTTTCCTTCTGTCTTTCTTGCAGTCTATAGTCTAACTGCATAACCAGTGAGATGTAATCCGCCATGTTATGTGGACGTGGGGCTCGGGACACCTCGTCCTTTAAATCTTCAGAAAGTCCTCTTCGGAATATGGTCATCAAAGCTTCATCGGCCCATGCCGTGTCAGCAGCTAGTTGCTTAAAGCGTGTGATATAGGAAAGGAGATCCTGACTACCCTGTTTACAATCCAATAACCTTTCCTGTGAGGCAATGGTTATCTCCTGTCTCCCAAACATACTCTTTATGCTGTTACAAAAAGCAGGGTAGGAATCGAGTATGGGATTGTTACTGGTAGCCAAAGGAGTGGCCCAAGCTAACGCAGCCCCTGACATTTGGGCAATCATATGGCCCACCTTCTCTCTATCTGTTGGAAAAAAGGCTGCCTTAAAGGCGAACTGTACAGAACAGGACTCAAGAAATTCCTTGACTGCATGGGGATTACCATCAAAACGTCCTGTGGGTAATGGGCCAGGAGGTACTTCCGAGCTATGGGCTGCTCTACCCACCTGTTGCCTCAAGCTGGTATTCTCTAGCTTCAATTGCTGGACCTCGGATGACAGGGACTGAACCGCTGCCATTAATTGTTGTATTTGTTGGTCCATAACGGATCCTCTGATTCTATCAATAAAGACTGTGAGGCCGGTATAGTCTTGAAAAGATTATGGCGTTGCTAACTGTTACAATCTATGTACCTTTTTATTCCAAAGGTTTGGTGTTCACAGTCCCTACTGCAGATATCAGATAACAACAAGACAACACTAACCTGGTCCAGTAGAAATTCGTAGAGAAGAATGGAAAGCTCACCTAACCTCCTCTCCCCGCGCCGGAGAAACCCAGGTCGAGGAGGGGAAGTCAGGGAAACCCTCGTGGGGGAGAAAACCCTGTTGTGCCAGGAACTCAAAAGAAGCGATGGGCGAGTCTTGATTCCCAGGAGTGACTTCGGGAGTTGGACTTGCGATCTCGAACTATCCTGAAGAGAGAAACCAGGTGGTGTTTAGAAAAGGGAGAGATTGCTGCAGTAGGACTCTGGTGAGCGATATACCTTTAAGTCTGAATGTCTGTTGAGGGGGTGTAAGACGGCTTGCACAAAGGTTGTATTCTGTTTAGCGCATGGGAGAAAGTAACTCCCTGTCCTTGCTGAAGAGACTGAAGAATGGAGAAAGGTTAGTGATGGAATGAATGAAAGTATGTTGTAGGCTGGGGGGGTACGGAACTATACGTACTGCAGAGTGTAGAACCAATGCCTTCGGTGTAAGTGTGTGGAGAGCTGGTAGGGAAGAGGACCAAGGACAGCGGAGTCTGATACTGAGAAAAGGGAGAGGCGGTTGAAAGATTACAGACAAGCGGAGTATTCGAAGGGTAAAGAGAGCTATCCTAGATTTACGAACTCACGGAGCGTGGCCTCTGAAAACAGTAGCAACGCGCTGGACCGAAGACGCCGCCGAAGGAAATCCATTCTGCGAGGTAGGGGGCGGAGTCATCCGACACTCTCGGATTCGGAAGGCTGGAGCGCTGCCTTTCCTTGCTACCGCCATGTTGGAGGAGGTAGAGGCGATGCATGAAATTCGTCTCCACCTGTGCCAGAAAGTCCACGTGAGCCACCCCCCAGAGGGAGCGGACGTGACAGTCGATGACCCTCAGCCCAGAAGAGAAACCCTTGGTGGGGGCAGAGATATGAAACAAGCAATTGATTTTTATGGTTGATTCAGCTAAATAATGGTGCAGTACAGAAGAGTGCAGTGCCCCCTAATGGCCGTTGTCGCACCATCTCCCTTCATCCAAGCGGGCTTAGTGTATGTGCCAGCACGAGTGTGGACAACCAACCCACATGACGTAGGGCTACTAAAGAAAGTGACCCCAGTACAGATTGCACAAAAAAATGGAGTAGTATTAACCCGAGTAAAACAGTACCCATTATCAAAGGAGGCGTAAGAGCGAATAAAAGACACGCTACAGGCTATACTTCTCCAAGGGATAATAGTGCCCTCTACCTCACCATAAAACCTGTCAAAAACAGGGGGAAATTAGAGAATGATCCAGGATCTCTGCCCACTTAATGACATAGTACAGAAAGAATTTCCTGTAATTCCAAACCCTGCAACTATTTTGTGTAGTATCCCTAAAGAAGCAACACACTTCACGATGGTTGATTTAAAGAATGCCTTATTTTCAATACCCTTGCACCCAGACTCACAGTACCTCAAAGCCTTTACACATGGTCGAAAGCGCTACAAACACACTTTTTGACCCAGGGGTATTGCGACAGCACAAGCATATTCAACAGAATATTACACAAAGACTTAGGGAACATCCATGTGCAAGCACGGTCATCCAGTACGTGAACAACTTACTGGTTTGCAGTGACAATGAGCAAAACTGTCGTAAGGATTCCGTTACCCTTCTACAAGTCTTGGCCCGCAAGGGCTACAAGGTTGACAAGGCCAAACTCCAATACGGCCAACTTGAGGTGCTCTACTTAGGATAGCTAATATCAGCCAACAACTAAAGAATAATACCAGAAAGAGCAGCATCCGTGCACGCTAAGCCCAAACCTGTTACAGTGAAGGATAAGCAAACATTCTTAGGGTTGTGTAACTACTGTAGGGCATGTATTCTGGACTATGCAGCATACACAAGGCCGTGTAAGTGACTTCAATCCAGCATTCCATCTAAGTCAATGCCTAGTATGGGATGCCCAATGGAAACCCTTATTTATATATTTTTATGTCAAAAGTTCTTTAAATCTGGATGATGAACCCTTATATAACGCCCCTCTCTTTGGATTTCCCCGACCTCACTGAGCCAAGAAGTAGGTTTGTTTTGCAAATTAAAAGGTTTATTTGAAGAATTGAACAATATATATATATATATATATATATATATATATATATATATATATATATATATCACACTTTTATGAAAAGAATAATATCTGAATATCACACTTATGAATATGAACGATGATCAGCAATGGGTAATACTACAATATCAACAATCTCTTTAATCACTTAGGAGTAGGAATAGGAAGGATAAGGTAGCAGAGAATACTTTATATGAGTTCAAGGAAATGCAATAATAGGAAAGAATGCAGCACAGAAATAAAACTTGGTATGATTTCAAACAAAAGGCAATATGATCACTCTTTCCCCTGTGACTACTCACTCCCCCCACTATTTTGATGAGATGGAAATGAGGGCACACAGGTTTCAGGAATACAATCAATAATGCAGTTCAATCTCAGTTCCCCCCAGCAAGCTTAGAGAGAACAGGTATGATTTTAAAACGGGTCAATATGCTTATGAATGTGATTGCAATGAATGTGAAACATGCTAAAAATGACTTTAATTCGCTAAATGGGATTCAGCACTAGTGAGAGTTACTTTGGATTGGTTCAGGTCAACACTAGCAATGATTCATGAATGATTATCAGATGGAAAACGAATTTCAGCAGTTAAAAACAAGAAACAGCTATTTGGACAAGTGGTGAAATTGAGCCAAATTTCAATTCGCGGCAATTTTTCGTTTTGGGAAATATGCGAATTGGAATGTCGTTTTGGGTTGAAAGCTTAGGATCTCAGCTTCAAAATGACGGTAAAATTTTGGTTCTAGGACGTGCAGTTCAAACGATAGAGGTTTTTGTGAAGGTAGATTTTTCAGAAACAGATTCAAGATTTCAAAATGAAAGATGCCTTTAAAGATTTACCAACAAGGACAGGCTTATACTAAGGAGCTATGAAGAAGAAAGACACTCAACGGGCAGCCACCAGAACAGCGGCGCCTCCGCTCTGACTTCTGTCCGTCAAAACACTTGTCCCTCTTCAGAAAAATATCAGCGCATAGATGATTGATGCTACAATTACCAAGGATTATGTGGAGGAGAGAAGAATTGAGGATGGACAAAAGAGATTCAATAATGCAGTTATGGATAGGTTAGAGTGGTTGGATTAGGTTACTTTAAATTAAGAGATGACTATGGACAGTTCTAGACTAGATACTCACTCCTATGGCTTTGGAATGGAGTGGGCCCCGTCAAAGATCTGGTCAAGGGTTTGGCTGGGGTTCTATCGCCACCGGACAGGTCTCAGGCACAGTGTCCTGCCCTCAGCAAGGCACTGCGGTCTGCGCGCCCTCTTGGACTGGATCTGACGGGTTCTGGATACAGCTCTGCTCTCTGGTTCTGCTCTCTGGGTCTGGATCTGGGTTCTAGCACAGGTTTCTTAGCTGGTTACCAGTCATTTGGTCGAAAATAAATGGTCGAATGACCATTTTCTTTTTTTTTAATTTAAATATTTTTTAAGCAACCAAACTAAAAATATATATATATAAATAAATAAATTCGACCTTTTTTTTCCGACCATTTTGATTCGATCAAATGACCGGACACGTTCTTAGCTAGAAGCAGAACAGCTCAGCCAGGCGGTTGGATTTTGAGATGCCCCTTGGAGGTTTAGGGGTTAGAATCAGGTTGCAAAAGATTCTGAAGGCCTCTGAAAAAGGCTCAGCTTGTGGGTTAGGACTCTCTGCTTCAATGTTCTAGAGTTTGGGTGTAGAGCGTGGTTCTGGAGTCTGGTTTCTGGATGTATGTCTGGATCTTACTGAAGGGTGCGTCGCCAAGAAATCAGTTGAGAAGTGGAAAGTGTGTGTTCCTTGTCTGTCCTCAGCAGTCCCTATTTATGTATTTCCAAAGTGGGTGGGGAGGCTGATTCTCTAGGCCCAACCCTCTAAGGATCTGATGGGACAGAGGATTTCCTGTCCCCTGATTTGAGAAAGGAGCAGTGTGTCATGTTTATGGCTTAGGGGAAGAACCCTCCCCTTTTCTCTGTACAGTATATCTTATTTTTCATTAAAAAAACATATTTAAAATATGCACAACTTGTTAACACTACATAAATTACATGACAAATTGCCTAAAGTACATTTCTGTTCAACTCTCATCTTCCTAAGAGCTTTGGTTCAGAAATGACAACTTTTTCACGCTTTTGGTGGGTTTCTCAATACTAGTTCTGCGCCAATTTTTATATATGCATGCACACCCCATCTGAGCACATTTCTGTAATTTTTCATGTTCCTAGCATAAACACAGTAGCAATAGCACAGTAGCAATACATTCCGGCTTTAGTCTCAGAACTTAGCTTAAACTGTGAGTGAATTTTTCATTTTAACAATCTCAAAGTTTCACATTTTTGTCAGTTCAGTGCAATTTGTTATAAGCATTTTTCTAAAACATATATTTACTCCAATGTTAAATCCACATTTCAGTCTGGTCCGCCTCCAGTCCTGGGCTGACTCAGAGGTCACATGTCCTTCTTCCTGCCAGCAGTTTGTTGTCAGTCACACCCGAATTAGCATTTCTATTCAGCTCAAGGGCTCCATTGTCTTTACTCAGAGCAACAGGCCAGGGTGCCTCTCCTAGTTCCTGTTCACACCAGCCTGCCAATCTCTTAGCCAAGGGCAGGGGAAGTTTCCTTTGTCAGGGAGGAGGTGTGGAATTTGTTTGAAGCACAGTGTGGGAAACTTTACTCTTAAACCCAATGTCTAAAAATGGTCTTATCTTATAATATAACTCACTTTTGTAACACCTACATCAAACAATTTCTTACTTCAAGCCTTTTCAGAATATGGTTTTGAATTGTCTCCACCTCTTAGGCTTCTGATAGCAAGTCTTTCTTTGGAATAGTTTGGGTTCAATGTACAACTTTACACAAAATGGTTTTAAATCGCCGGCTTCTGATAGAGGTGAGTAACGGTATTACACCCATTTTTGACAGCTTTCTTCCAGCAAGCAATCCTCAAAAGTGGACTTTGTTCAGATAACACATACTTCTGTGGACCTTATATTTATGTAGATTCTTGAAGTGGAATGATGTTGACCACCCAACAAGGAGGTTGGATCTTTTTGGGTGGTTTGTGAGCCATGATTTTTGCAAATTTGACACCAAATAAAAACTGATTTTTCAAACAACTCTGTTTCTTTTGCAATGATTTTGCTCTGTGGGCAGCCAAATCATGGGCTTTGGCAGGGGTCTCCTGTGTTACCACTGACATAGGCAAAAGTGGATGGCAGCCTATTTTTCAGCTTTTTACTGCGCACTTTCTGATGATTTCTAGCAAGCAGCATGTTTTCCAGTGGCCATTTCTGAGGTTTCGGATGCCAGCAATGCTCAGTAATGTTGCAGGGCTTGGATCAGTGGGTTAAGATATCCCACAAGCCCCCCCTCTTGCGATGGGCGTTGATCTTCCATCAATGGAAATTCACATGGGATGTCAGCCTCAGCTCTTCGGATTCCACAAATAGCAAAGTTCATCATCTTTTCCTCCATCAGGGGTGGATCAATCGGTTATCGTCGCCAGTCCTGATGGGAGTATTGAGCGATACTCCGGGCCCGTCGGACCTTTGCTCCCGGTCCCCGGGTAATCCTCCTTGGTTAGTCTCCATGCTTTATCTCTCTCTTCTCCTAGGATGACAAAGCAAAAGCATATTTGTAGACATTTCCACACCACTATTAATGTAGTGGGGTGGACATATACATTTTATAAATCAGGAGACATTTGCATTATTGTATTTTATAGACTATATGTGGAATATTTTAGGGTTGGAATTTTATGGATCTGGAGTGGCCCCCTCTGGGGTTCCAGAAGACTCCTCCAGTTGCTGCAGAGTGTGCCTAGGATGGCAACACTTATGGACCCTTCTGCCAAACTGCCTTTGGGGATGCAGATCTTGTAGGCGACTGGTGAGATTTTGTCTACAATTTCAAAAGGTCCCTTCCAGGTAGGCAGAAATTTCCACTGTTTGGCCTGGTTCCTTTGGAAATTGTATAAGTAGACCCGGTCTCCTACATTGTATTATTTCCTGGTAGTCTTTAAGTCATAATGGGTCTTCATGCTATCGGCTGATCTTTCTAGATTTCGCTGAGCATAGGAAAAAGCATGTTGAAGGTGTTTTCTTAGGTTTTCAACATACTCATGAGTTGTGGAGGCATTAATCAATGTCTGCTCTTGGGTCCTGTAGAGCAGATGCTGGGGAAGCACCATCCTGCGTCCAGTCATCAGCTCAAATGGTGACATTTTAGTCCTATGCTTATGCTGGCAGTCCCAGATAATTACTCTATCTTAAGACAAGACCGCCCCAATTCCAGAGGAGGTGGTGTCGCCATCGTCCATAAGTGCAGTCTTGCCATGAGACTAGCTACCTCTACTGATGCCCTCTCTTGTGAAACACTAGCAGTTAAACTACCACTCACCAACACCCAAACTCTTAACATCTACCTGATCTACCACCCACCAGGCCCCACTGGCACCTTTGAGGAAGACCTTAATTCTATTCTATCTAACAACCTTAAAAGTTCCACTCAAGCTCTCACATTAGGGGACTTCAACCTGGGCTACAATGACCCGGATGACCATCCCGCCAGCGCCACAGCCAACACTCTTACTGAACTAGGCTTCGTGCAATGATGCTCGACACCTATGTACGCAAAAGGCAGAACACTCGACTGGGTAGCTGACTACAACTGCCTAGTGAATATCATAAATACTTCACCTTCAGCCTGGACGGACCTCCACCTGGTATCATTCATGCTTTCCACCGACAGACCTCCACCTACACCCATCACTAAGGCCCCACCCACTCTCACCAGAAACAAGAAGAACATGACAGTAGAAAGACTTATCCCTAACCTACTTCCCACACTTAATACACTTCCTGACAACCTGGATCCCGAGTCCCTGGTAGAAGAATTCAATAAGATTATGGCCACCTCGCTGGACCGCATCGCCCCCCTTAAACTTAGATCTAGTAAACCAAAAATGCACCTCAACAAATGGTACACACCATTCCTCAAAAATCTAAGGCAGCAAAAAAGAAACTGCAAGGCCATTTGGAAAAAATCCCCTTCAATCTCCAACAAAACCAAATTCTCCAAACTAGCTGCACTCTACAAAAAATAAATCTACCTGGCCAAACGAGCTTCCTTTGACTCTCGTATATTCCAAGCTAAATCCAACATCAAAGAACTTTTCTCCATCCTTAAAGAAATAGAAACCCCCATAGCACCCGTTGACACGTCAAAGATAAAAACTGGCGCTCAGAAATACAAAGTGCCCTAGCGAATAAGATCGTGACTCTTCAAAGCAAAATCTCCAGCAAAAGAGCCACCCTGAATGACACCCTCAACTCAAAAATTCCAGATAAGCTCATGCCCACAGACCCCACCCGCTTCCAGTTCTCCAAAGTCAACATAATGGAAGTTGAAAAAATTATCCTGTCCCTGAAACCGTCAGGGTGATCTGTGCCCTGCACAGCTCATTAAAGATGTTGCCCGTGATCTCTTCCCTTTCATCACAAAATTGATAAATGCCTCCTTCAGTACTGGATCCATCCCTACCAACCTAAAACAATCCTGGGTACTCCCACTACTGAAAAAACCCACACTTGACCCAGCCATACCTACAATTTACCGCCCTATAACGACTGTTCCCTTTTTACTAAAAATTCTGGACAAGGTTGCCTATGTACAAATACAGAAGCACTTGGAAGAACACAACCTTCTAGGATCTAGACAATCTGGATTATGTCCCCAACATGGGACCGAAACTGCTCTCATTGACTTGAAAGCACAGATCGATCTGCTCAGAGACAATGGACAAGCGGCCCTACTCCTCCTCCTCGAACTATCTGCAGCTTTTGATTTGGTCGATCACTCTATCCTATGCTCACACCTCAGCTCACTTTTCCACTGAAGCCATCACCTGGATCACATCCTTCCTTAATGGTAGGACTATAAGGGTCTTCTCTCCCACTGCGGCAGCTGACCATATACCCATCACCTGCGGTATTCCTCAGGGCTCCTGTGTCTCCCCCACACTATACAACATATTTACCAAGCCCCTTTTCGATGATTTGGATCATCTTGGTATCACCTACACTAACTATGCAGATGATACTCAGATCCTCCTTCCGCTTTCAGGAGATTATGAAAAGGATTTGGCCTTGCTAAATAAGGTGTACATCATCATCCAGGCATGGATGGCCACTCATGGACTATGCCTGAATGATGATAAAACAGAGCTTATCATCTTAGGTACCACATTCAGTATAAAGAAACTTGGCCCTGCCTACAATTCCTTCATGATTGACGGGAACATCAAAGTTGGACAGGAGGTCAAAACATTGGGATTCTACCTAGACTCTACTTTTTCCCTCAAAAGACAAGCGAGTTCTCTTGCATCTGCCACAGCCTATACATGTAAATTAATCCGCGCAGCCAGACCTTTCCTGTCGAACTCCAGCTGCCTGACACTTGCCAGAGCCCTCATACTGTCTCGCCTCGACTATTGCAATGCCATGTACTTGGGGTCCACCAAGGCCACCACCAGTAAATTGCAAACCCTCCAGAACAACGCTCTCAGAGCAGCTCTGGGCATCTCCAGAAGAGAGCACATCACGGGAATCAGCCAACAGAACAACTGGCTCTCCACTAGAGATAAAATTCTCTTAAAAACGGCATCACTCACCCACATGTCCGTTAACAATGCTGCCCCAATTTACCTGATCAACAGATTCCACAGACAATCCTCATTAAGACCCGTCAGAACTATATACAAAGACTGTATCTGTTCCCCACTACAAACGGGTCACCATAGGGGGTAACAGTTTCCCGGTAAAAGCTGCCAAGCTCTGGAACTCGCTGCCTCCAAACCTTAGAGCAGACCTACCCTATCAGAACTTCCGATCCAAGGTTGTCTCCTGGCTGAAATTGGAGTCCCATTAAGACAATGAAATGCCCAGCGCTACCCGCACACATTGTAACCACGTGTGCCTTCTTGCTTACTTGTATATTACGGTCCCATAATATGACTGCTGATTTGTATATAATACTATGTACCTATTTTTGTATCATGTATATTCTCTGTGTATTGTAACCAAGCTTTGAAATTTCTTAAATGCTGCCCCCGATACCCCCGGGTACGCTCGCGCATTATAAATAATAAAAACAAACAAACAAGTTGCCGATGAAGGGGTAGATCTGATGGCCATCAGGACAAGAGGTAATCAAATATCCCTACTTGGCCCAGAATCTGCCACAAACTTTTTTAATATGCTCACAATTGTTTTGTTGTATCGTTCTACTGCACCACTAGAGGCTCGCCGGTAAGCAATATGTAGCTTCCTTTTAACCCCAAGTATCTCCCACATCTTTGTCATTACCTCGCTGGTGAAATGGCTACCTCTGTCTGACTCAATCCTTTGGGGTAGTCCAAAAAAGCGAAAAGATGTGATTGATCATCAGGGCAGCTGCTGTTTCTGCCTTGTAGTTTGAGGCCAGGAGACATTCCACCCATTTAGTAAATAAACATGTCACATCAACATGTACTTATTTCCCTTAGAGGAGCAAATCACGGGCCCAATGAAATCTACTTGCAAATCTGACCATGGCAGTGTCATCCCCCTCTTTTGGAGAGTCGCACAGTGTGTGAGGGATGTTAGCTGAAATTGTGCACACACAAGACACCCCTTCAAGTATTCGTCGAGGTCCTGCCCCATGTGTGGCCAGTATGCAACCTCTCTTAAGATTTCAAGTGTTGTATGAAACTCCCTATGACCGGCTGGGGCCACATCATGGGCGTGACTTAACATCAGGCTTCGGAATGAGGTAGGAACCACCCACTGATCATGGCCAGCTAGGGATTTCCTTACCAACAAACCGTCTTGGATTCGGAACATTTTTGGACATTTCATCAACACTCTGAGGTCCTCTTTCAAAATGTAATCGGTATCCATCAGGGGAAAGTTCTCAGGGTCCTCAATGTGTTGATAAAACTTACCAATTATTGGATCCACTTTTTGAGCCATAATCAAATCAGCATCTGGAGTCTCCTTACTCCATTGTGCAGTTGACAGATCATTGTGAGCATTTGTCTGGGACCTAGTGATAGCAGTGACCTGGATTTCCCCCAACAGGGACTCGATCTCTATTAGATCCCCTTGGGTGGCCCCGGTTTTGGCCAGCTGATCAGCTAAGCCATTTCCAGTTTTGTCTGGTCCCTCTACTTTGGAATGACCCTTGATCTTTTTCCAGTAGATGGTCATCCCATTCAAGGTGACCAGATCATCAATATTTTGGGTTAACGTCCCATGTTTCAAGGGTTTGTTATTAGCACATAACATGCCTCTGGTTTTCCAGTTAACCAGGTGCTCCACAAACCCGTTCCGTACATAATCCGAATCAGTGATTATGACCAGTTCGTGGAGTTGATGTTGTACAGCAGTGAGGATGGCTTGATGCACAGCCATCAACTCTGCCACTTGACTACTTCGGGGACCAATCTTGTACCCAGCAGGGGGTTCTGGGGACTCATTCACCCATGCATTCCCTACGCCGGCCACAAGTTTTTTTTCCCGTTGTCGTCAACATGGTAAGAGCATCCATCCACATAGACAGTGGGCATTCCCTCACACATGTCTTCTTCAAAGACTTTTTGTGTGGAATTGAGGTATGCCTCCATGTTGTCCTTGATTTTTAGACTTTCGTCCTCGAGACACTTTTCTCTGGCACAATCATGCAAGTCAGCCAGACCTTGCGCGAGGGGACTCTTCTTTTTTGGCTATATCTGACCTCCACAGGAAAGCCTTGTATTGACAGAATCCAGGAAGTAATTCGGGAATTACTTACATTTCTGGCATGGATTCTGTCACTTTGGAGATATTGCAGAGGCTGGTGTGGAGTCTCCACTATGATGTGTTCCCCCTGGATAAACGGCGGTAATTCCCACACCGTTGCCCGGAGTGCCTTCTCACAATCATTGAATTTTTCCTCCACAGAGGATAAAGTTTTACTCGCATAGAAGATTACTTTATTGACCTTGTCATGCTTTTGGTATAATACTGCAGTCAAGCATGTATTACAGAACCCTGTCTCCAAGAAGAACTCCTTGTTTCTGACAGGGTAAGCTAGGCAAGGCGCTTGTGAGAGGCTTCTTTTGAGTTGTCTTACTGCCTCGGATTGTTCTGGACCCCATTCCCACTTGACCCCCCCTTCAAAAGATGAATCAGGGGTCTGGTGATCTCTGCATAGCCCTCAATTAACTTTCTGCTGTAATTAGTCAGTCCAAGGAGGCTCCTTAGTTCCCGCAGAGTTGTGGGGGCTTTCAATTTCTGGAGTGCTTCCACTTTCTTTTCCTGGGGACAGAGACCCTGAGGAGTAATCTCATGCCCCAAGAAATTGACACGTGTTCTACACCACTGTGCCCTTTGAAAGGAAAGTTTTGCTTCGGCGGCCCTCAACTGTGTCAGAACATAACGGATCTCTGCTATGTGTTCCTCAACAACTGAGCTCTTGATGAGGACATCATCTACATAAGCCAGGTTACCCCTCTCACCCAGGTCGGGCATGGCCTTATGTAGGAAAATGTTGAATTCATTGCCGGAGTTGATGTATCCGAAGGGAGTCCGGGTCCATGTGTACTGCTGGCCCCCAAAGGTAAAAGCCAGCTTGTATTGGTCCTCCCTACTGACAGTCCAGTATCCATTGGTCAGGTCTATTGCAGTGAATACCTCTGACCCCTGGATCTGGGCCAGCCCTTGTTCAATGTACGGCAGAGGCCATCGGGAAGTATGGACTCGTTTGTTGAGCTCCCTAAGGTCGGCGCAGAGTCTACACTGGCCGTTTCGCTTCAATATCCCCAGCACCGGATTATTGAAGGTGCTGTGGACTGGACGGATAATCCCACGGGACTCAAGGTTCTTAATGATTTCAGTAAGGGACTCCATTGATGCGAGAGGCAAGCGATATTGCTTCACAAATACTGGAGTCATACCAGGGTCCGTGGGAATTGTTGTGTGGATGTCGGTGCGACCACAGTCATATGAGTCCACCGCAAAGAGATCTTGAAAATCCAAGAAAACTTGTTTCAACTTTTGCTTCTGCTCCAGAGTTCCACAGGCATCAGCTAGGTTGACTCTCTCTTCAACCATCTGCCTGAAGCCTGGAAAGACTTCGGGTTTCGCTATCTCAGTGGCCTCCTCCAGCTGGGTGGAGAAGTCCCTGGTCAGAGTGCGGACTGATGGCTTCAGGTGGGGATGGCAGCCCTCGTGGTCCTGGAAAATCACCTCATCCCTCCTGAAGTCACAAGTCACATCTTCCTTGCCATAAGGGCAGGAAGTGTAGATCCTGTCTTGTGTTGTGTTGTCATCACTGTCACTGTCAAAACAGTCCTTGGGGATTGGTCCTAACAGTTCATTGCCTAAATCAATGGAAAAATGTCAGTCATCAACCGCCATTCCAATAATGGTGCCTGCGGCTAGAGTGATACTCTTTAAGTCGCTGTTATCCACCTCTATTGGAATGGTGTCATGTTCTTTATTGACTAATGGTGTTGGGTTTACCCCCAACCCTTGCTGTTGGAGAGAAGCATTTAGATGAATATAGGCGTCAGGGTTTTTCAACTTCCAGGGCGAATTGTCGAGTCCTTTCTGGGATGGTGACTTCCTCTCCAATCTGAATTTCAACTGCATAAGGCAGCAGTTGAGCTGACCTAAATGCTTTCTCTGGATCATCAAAGCCCATGGGATTATCTGCTAATGGGGACCAAGCTTTGAAGTTTATTAGGTCCAAACTAATGGCAAAGCGATTGAGAATGTCACTGCCTAGTAAAAGGCAGCAGTGACATCTCGCACGACCCAACAATTATGGACTATGTTCTTGTTGCCTATGGATATTTTGAGCATACACCTGCTTGGCAGGAGATGTTTGGAATTGGGTCCTTCCAGATCCATTTCCCATTTGTCTATGAGTCTAAATGTGGGAATGGCTGGATCTTTTGGGAGTTGGCAGAACATGCTTTCGCTGATGAAGCTCTTACCGTTGTTCACACACACTCGGGCGAGAACAGAGTCCTTCCCTTCATTTATCTGAACAGGGATGAACAACTTTTCTCCAATTTGCTGGACATCAGCCAGGCTCCGAGCCGATTTCTCATCTTTCTGGACTATAGGAGTGGGAATGTCTGATTGTGGATTGGTAAAGAATTTCAGAGTGTTTCCTACCAGTGTGCAATGCCACCTTAAACTGGAAGGAAGGTTGATTTTCAGAAATAGAGAGGACCCCCCCATCACCAGTCTGTTGTCCTACTGCTATTACTGTCACGTCTGGAATTTGGTTGTTCTGGAAGTGAAATTCTACTTGGTCAGATTTTTGTTCAACCATGTGTCATGTGCCGTTTAAACTAACATGGTTGAAACTCCGTTTCAATTTTTTTGGTCGACTAGTCTGGGTCCAGAGGACCTCGTTTACACAGTCTATTAGGGGTGACAACCTTCTCAGGAGGTCATTCCCTAGTAAACAAGGGGTGCCCTCTGGAGTCACTACTATGACCGGGTGTTTCACCTTGTGTCGCCCGATTTTAATGTCCAAATCCGCAGTCCCCTCGACGGGAATTTCCTTCCCGTCAAAGATCTGAAGTTGTCCAGGAAGAGAGGTGAGATGAATTTGGTAACTCTCCCCCCTTCCTGAATTTAGTTCATCAAAGGCCTTTTTGGACAGAAGGGTAGCTTGAGATCCAGTGTCCACCAGTGCCAAAATTGAACCCTGCCCCTGTACTTGAACCGGGGCATAGTATCTTCCCTCCTTCTCCGCAAGGGGGCGCAGATAATGCACATTTTTGGACAACTTGTGGGCTAGTTTTTTAGTTTTGGACATGGAGAGAGAAGAGATTTGGGCAGAATTCGTGGAGAGTCTTGGGAATCTGCAAGAAAAAGGTGGCAATTAGAGATGGGAGAAGTTTTGAGTTCCCCTGGTTCCGGTTCTGGGCCACCCCCCCCTTTTTGGAGGCAGGCACCAGGATGGGTTTGAGCCAGGGAATTTTGATGCTGTTGGTTCTGGGATTGGATGATGGGTGGCGCTAGCTCAGTCCCCACATCTACCCAGTCCGAATTTGAATCCCTTGGGACCCATTTTTCTTTGGGAGGAGTTCCCCCATCTCTGAAGGAGAAGATCCTTTTCCCAGGATCCCCTGAGGATCCCTCTCCTTCAAATTGGAAGATCTGTACCTCCTCCTCAAAATGGGTCTGTTTGGGTCCTTTGTTTCTCCTACCCCCTCTCTGCTCCTTGGGTGGCAGACTTTCAGGGGCAGGAGATTTTGTTTCCGGTTCCTGGGTTTCCAGGGGCTGTTTATAAGTGGGGAAGGAAGCTTCCTCCCAGGCTTTACACCCCCCTTACTCTTGTGCCTCCTCCCTGGGAACCGGTGAGTTGTCGGGGTGCTGCCCCCGTCAATTGTTCTGGAGCACGAGGTCCAGAGTTTGGGGCATTCTGCGCCGGCATGCTCATCTGAGGGTTCTGTTGAGCCCTCAGCATGCGACCCAGATCCTGTGCCATGTTTTGGACCTGGCGCTCAAGCTGTGAAACCCGCTCAGACTGATAATGGGTTCTGTTTTCTCCCCTGGGCTGATCCCAGGAAGGGTAGCTATCCCTTCTCTGGTAGTACCCCGGGTTGGGAAGATTTGTGTACCCCTCCACCCTTGACCTCCCCTCTCCCGGATTAGGTTGTCTGTGCTCAGGAAAGTGGGGAAATAAGGATGGATGATTTTGGGGTTGGAAGTTCTGTGGGTACCTGGGGAAAAAGTTCTGCCCAGGATTTGGGGAATTTCTGCCCTCCTGGGGGAAGTTAGGAGGGAAGTTCCCTGGGTTAGGTGCTTGGTGGGACCCCTCCCTTGGGCTTGAGGAGTCCACACATAACCCAGGATAGGTCTGATTCCCTTGTCGCAGGGACACACAGTCAGGGGAGTGAGGCACCCCATTTGTAGGACTACCTTCTTGACTCCCTGTCTGTGACTGGCCCGAGGGCCTTCTGGGCTTGGAATTATTCTGTGCAGGCAGGTTTTTAGGCCCCCCATCTCCAAATCTAAACTGGGGGCGACCTTTACCTCTTACCTCTGCCACCTTAGCAGCGGCAGGGGTGCTGGTCGGTTTGGGGCTTTTCTGAGAATTATTTTTATTTTCTATCGGCTTCTGCACCTCATAGATTCGGGTGGCCTGTTCAATGACCCAGTCTAGTGACCTTTTCTCATGAAAATCTCTCACTAGCTGGGTCATGATGTATTTAGGTAAGGCATGGAAAAACGTATTAACAAATTCTTTGCTGTCCGTGTGCACCCTTTTGGTAGTCTGCGCAAAGGCACGTTTCAACTCCTGCACAAATTCTTGTGGGGCCTGATCCTCCCCACATTGTAAATTGTAGGCTGCCTTGCAAGCCTCTTGAGGATTTCTGTGAACAGAAAAATTCTTTAAGATGGCCGCCCTATATGTGGACCATCTCGAATGGTTTTGGTCCTCCAGCCCCGCAAAGAAGCTGGAGAATTCTGGGGAGAATGTCCATTTTACGTACTGAATGCAGCTACTGCTGTCTTTCAAATGGAAAGTCTCCATCATTTGCTCAAAGAGCTCTAAGTGTTCCCACACAGAATACTTGGCGTTCTTGTGATAAGGCATGATGACACTCCTTATTGCCTTAATCTGTTTTAAGGGGTCTTTTGCCTTATTGGCCTTCTTGGTTCGGGTAACCCTGGTCCATTCATCCTCTGACTCAGAGGCACTGCTCCGAGAGGTGCCCGTCTGATCTTCTAGGTTCTCCCAGATTCTGCCAGCCTGGGAATGGCTGGCAGAATGTGGGGACCTACTCTCCTGTGTCCTGGGATGCTCAGATCAGTCTTCTGATTCCTCCTTACTCCCAGGATTTGACGGGTACACCCCCACTGACCTAACTGGGCAGAGGTTTTCAGGATGCCCTTAGTGGGCCTACTCTCCTGGGGTTCCCCACTAAACCTCACAGTACTTGGGTGCCCATACCCAGATGCCAGCCCATCCATTCCTGGGAGGTACTGGCCTATGAGCCCCATACTTCATGCTAAAAATGACTTTAATTTGCTAAATGGGATTCAGCACTAGTGAGAGTTACTTTGGATTGGTTCAGGTCAACACTAGCAATGATTCATGAATGATTATCATATGGAAAACGAATTTCAGCAGTTGAAAACAAGAAACAGCTATTTGGACAAGTGGTGAAATTGAGCCAAATCTCAATTTGCGGCAATTTTTCGTTTTGGGAAAAATTCGAATTGGAATGTCGTTTTGGGTTTGTTCGAAGGCTTGGGATCTTAGCTTGAAAATGACAGTTAAATTTCGGTTCTAGGATGTGCGGTTCAAAAGATAGAGGTTTTTGTGAAGGTAGATTTTTCAGAAACAGAGTCAAGATTTCAAAATGAAAGATGCGCTTTAAAGATTTACCAACAAGGATAGGCTTATACTAAGGAGCTATGAAGCAAGACACTCAACGGGCAGCCACCAGAACAGCGGCGCCTCCTCTCTGACTTCTGTCCGTCAAAACACTTGTCCCTCTTCAGAAAAATATCAGCGCATAGATGATTGATGCTACAATTACCAAGGATTATGTGGAGGAGAGAAGAATTGAGGATGGACAATAAAAGAGATTCAATAATGCAGTTATGGATAGGTTAGAGTGGTTGAATTAGGTTACTTTAAATTAAGAGATGACTATGGACAGTTCTAGACTAGATACTCACTCCTATGGCTTTGGAATGGAGTGGGCTCCGTCAAAGATCTGGTCAAGGGTTCGGCTGGGGTTCTCTCGCCACCGGATAGGTCTCAGGCACATGGTTCTGCTCTCAGCAAGGCACTGCAGTCTGCGCGGCCTCTTGGACTGGATCTGACAGGTTCTGGATACAGCTCTGCTCTCTGGGTCTGGGTCTGGGTTCTAGCACAGGGTTCTTAGCTAGAAGCAGAACAGCTCAGCCAGGCTGTTGGATTTTGAGATGCCCCTTGGAAGTTTAGGGGTTAGAATTAGGTTGCAAAAGATTATGAAGGCCTCTGAAAAAGGCTCAGCTTGTGGGTTAGGCCTCTCTGCTTCTAGGTTCTAGAGTTTGGTTCTGGAGTCTGGTTTCTGGATCTATGTCTGGATCTTCCTGCAGGGTGCGTCGTCAAGAAATCAGTTGAGAAGTGGAAAGTGTGTGTTCCTTGTCTGTCCTCAGCAGTCCCTATTTATGTATTTCCAAAGTGGGGGGGAGGCTGATTCTCTAGGCCCAACCCTCTAAGGATCTGATAGGACAGAGGATTTCCAGTCCCCTGATTTGAGAAAGGAGCAGTGTGTCATGTTTATGGCTTAAGGGAAGAACTCTCCCCTTTTCTCTGTACAGTATATCTTATTTTTCATAAAAAAACATATTTACAATATGCACAACTTGTTAACACTGCATAAATTACATGACAGATTGCCCAAGGTACATTTCTGTTCAACTCATCTTCCTAAGAGCTTTGGTTTAGAAATGACAACTTTTACATGCTTTTGGTGGGTTTCTCAATATTAGTTCTGCACCAATTTTTATATATGCATGCACATCTCATCTGAGCACATTTTTGTACTTTTTCATGTTCCTAGCTGTTAGGGAGAATTCTATGTTTAGGCTGAATTTCCTAACCTAGTGAGACCCCCAGCAGCTTTGCTGGATTTCTGGAGTTTGTTTTTTTCCATCCTGCCAAGAGTGAGACTCTTTTTCTCCCACTCTTGGACATGAATGTGTGTAATTCCTTTAAATGTCAATGTGTTCTATGGGCTATGGTGCTTTTTCCTCCATAGGGTCTCATATGTTTTGCTATGTGTGTTACACCGCACCCTCCGTGCCGTAGCACTGGGGCTTCCTAGCGGACCTCCATCATAGACTCCATACCCGGGGACTGACTCCTGTCTCCCCAGGCATGTAAAGTCACCATTGGCTTTACTAGACCTAAATTTACTAACAGAACTAGTACAAACCATCCTATTGTGGACGTACTAGTAGGGGTAATTCGATTACTCCTGGGCCTGTTATTGGAGGGGGCACTGTCCCGTCCCCCCTCGTCGAGATTTGGCTGGTGGCAGTGGAAACTACTTGTTATGTTCGACCCCGAATATAACCCTATGGGATTCTTCCCATTGTTGGAGATTGATACTTTTCCTCGTTAATCTCTAACATACCACCGGTTTACTTATCTTAAATAAGTCTATCGGATGGTATTTTCTGCCAGAACTCGGTTTTTAAAATGGCGTCTGTGTTCGTCTCTGTGACTCCTAAACCAAAGGTTGAGGCCTTTGTTCCACTTTTGGTGGGCTTCTGTACAGAGACCCTCCAAAGTGGTGCCATTCTGTCTGGGTTACCACAGGTGTGTGGGAGGAGGTTTAGGCACCCTGGACTGGTTGCCTTGCCAACTCCAGTCGCACTCTGGTGTGATTGGCCCAAGTGGTGAGCCTCCCCGCTCACCACTTAGCGTGTTTTGATTGACAGCTAGGCTGAATGAATGGGGGTTTTCTGCATAAAAGCAGGGCTTTTGGGACTGGATCTTCAGAAGTCGCCACAGGACCTAAGAATCCGACGAGGGTAAAGCTGAGCCAACCTGCAACGTCGACACCTCCGGTGGAGCCCTGCTGAACCGACTCACCACTTCCCGACGACAGAGGAGATCTCCCTGCCGGAGAGTCTCTTCCCCTGACTGGTGGGAACAACCAGTCCCCTTTGCTTTTTCTTCGCTCCAGGACGCAGTGGTCGAATTGCCCGTGCAGAGCACCTCGACAAGCGGATAGCCACTACCCCTGTACCGCGACCAAAAGGTGGTGCCTTGTGACGGAGCACTCCGCGGCTGGTCTCTTCCCTGGTGGTGCACCGGACTTCATTTTCTTCGACAAGATCATCTCTACTCTTGGCAAAGACCCGACGTGCATCCACCACCAGGAACAACTGCCCCCGCCGGAGCTGTCTCTCCACAAACAAGGTACCGTGTCCGCCTGGCTTCCCTTTCTGCCAGATCGAGTGAGGTGTCTTAATCCTCGCCTTTCCATTGGGTCGCCTCCAAGCTTTCTTTAACTTACTGTTCTGAACTGGTCCAATCTTTCCATAACAATTTTGCGATAAAGACTCGAAGCGCATTTCCACTGAGACACTTTTTGTGACATATCGCCTTGCCTCTCTCCGAGTGGGCCTGGCCTCTGAACTTTGTGATCTGCAGTAGACCCTGCCTTACTTGCCTTGCATTTGTCCGAAAAGTATTGGTACCGAGTTGACTTCATAACCTGCCTTATTTTTCTCTCCTGTCCTAACGAATACTAGAGTAGCATCTAGGTTAAAGCATACACCTCTGTCTGCAAATAAGTGATGCCGGTGAACCTAGACTTGTCAAACTATTGTTAGGGGGATTGATCTTTTTCTTCGTATAGTAATTGAAGTTGTTTTGCCGTATTAGTGCCAGAGTGTTTTCCATAGATGTGTTGTTATAAATAAATACCTTTATATCTTTACACCGAAGACTTGTTCCGTGTTTGCTTGTTCTACTGTGTAGATTGCCCTATATTGTATACTCCACATACTGCCTAACTCTTCTTGAGGGAAGTCTGACTGCTCAGCCACAGCTACCAAGTGGATCTGTGTGGTACAGACTGCTACCAAGTGGGTTTACTGCCAAACACCTGTAGTCCTAAATCTTTTGCAGTGGTCCCAGAGGGAACTGCACAGGTTTCCGCCTAACACTAGCATAAACACAGTAGCTACAATATGAATACATTCGGGCGTTTAGTCTCAGAACATCGCACAGATTCCAGCTTAGTCTTAAACTGTGAGTGAATTTTTCATTTTAACAAACTCAAAGTTTCACATTTTTGTCAGTTCAGTGCAATTTGTTATAAGCATTTTTCTAAAACATATATGTACTCCAATGTTAAATCCACATTTCAGTCTGGTCCGCCTCCAGAGCTGGGCTGACTCAGAGGTCACATGTCCTTCTTCCTGCCAGCAGTTTGTTGTCAGTCACACCCGAATTAGCATTTCTATTCAGCTCAAGGGCTCCATTGTATTTACTCAGAGCAACAGGCCAGGGTGCCTCTCCTAGTTCCTGTTCACACCAGCCTGCCAATTTCTTAGCCAAGGGCAGGGGGGAGTTTTCTTTGTTCAGGGAGGAGGTGTGGAATTTGTTTGAAGCACAGTGTGGGAAACCTTACTCTTAAACCCAATGTCTAAAAATGGTTTTATCTTATAATATAACTCACATTTTTAACACCTACATCAAACAATGTCTTACTTCAAGCCTTTTCAGAATATAGTTTTGAATTGTCTGCACCTCTTAGGCTTCTGATAGCAAGTCTTTCTTTGGAATAGTTTGGGTTCAATGTACAACTTTACACAAACTGGTTTTAAATTGCTGGCTTCTGATAGAGGTGAGTAACGATACTACACCCATTTTTGACAGCTTTCTTCCAGCAAGCAATCCTCAAAAGTGGACTTTGTTCAGATAACACATACTTCTGTGGACCTTATATTTATGTAGATTCTAGAAGTGGAATGATGTTGACCACCCAACACGGAGGTTGGATCTTTTTGGGTGGTTTGTGAGCCATGATTTTTGCAAAATTTGACACCAAATAAAAACAGATTTTTCAAACAACTCTGTTTCTTTTGCAATGATTTTGCTTTGTGGGCAGCCAAATGATGGGCTTTGGCAGTGGTCTCCTGTGTTACCACTGTCATGGGCAAAAGTGGATAGCGGCCTATTTTTCAGCTTTTCACTGCGCACTTTCTGGTGATTTCTAGCAAGCAGCATGCTTTCCGGTGGCCATTTCTGAGGTTTCTGCTGCCAGCAATGCTCAGTAATGTTGCAGGGCTTGGATCAGTGGGTTAAGACATCCCACACAAAGGGTCTCAAGGAAGCACAAAAAGGCAACTACAAACTAGAATGGACTACAGAGATGGTACATTTTAATGATTTGAAAGAAGTAATTTCCACAGCCCTAGCTCTTGCCAACCCAGATTACACATAAAAATTCTATATATTCTAACCTTCGAACAGCACTCTCAGGACTGCCGTGCTAACGCAGAAAAGCACAATGGGCCACAAGCCATTGGCGTACTATAGCGGTACACTAGATTCAGTTATGCAAGGGCAGTTTGCATGTGAGCAACCACTTGCTGCAGCTGCCTTCGCCATTGAGAAAAAATTCATAATTGTAATGGGATGCTCAATGACATTTTACGTGGAGCATTCAGTATTTGCGATTTTAGAAAGATCAAAGTCTACCTTGACCACAGAAAGAGCATTGGTATATGAAATTATTATCTCAAGCCCAAATATTCATGTAGTGTGATGCAAAACAGTCAATCCAGCCACGTTCCTAACAGAGGTGTGCAAAGACAAAGACTTGCAGCAACACGACTGTGCCACATATGAAGGGGAAGAGGATGAAATCCCCAAAACAAAGGACAGTCCACTAGAGGAGGGGGAGGTACTCTTTGTTGATGGTTCAGCAACACTTGACAAGTACACAGTACAAAGATATACAGGCACAGCAATACTGCGCTTTTGAAGGGGTAGAAGATGAAACATTAGTGATGAAGAGATTACCCATGCACTACTCAGCACAATCAGCGGAGCTCATTGGGACGTTCTGTGAGTTGCACATAGACTACACAGACATGGGTAAAAGATGCAATGGTTCACAATACCTAATAGTTGTAGTATGCCCTTTTTCACGATGGGTTGAAGCTGGACCATGTGCACACCTGGATTCCAAAAGCGCGGCCACATTTTTAGTGTGCAAGGTTTTCCCTCGATGGGGCATGTGCGATGTACTAAAGTCCAACAATGGCACCCACTTCTTCAATAGGAAATTACAGCACTACTTGGCAATAGACACTAGATGTTCATAGGGCTGCAACGGTTCTGGGTGAAGAATTCAAACAGTACTTAACAAACCTAATGCGTGCAATCAAATATGTCTCCTGACAGATAGCACCACCTCGCCTGCAGGATAACAAAGCACTGCACAGTAACCTACCACGGACACCACGCCTACCGAACGGCTGCTGCCAGGTGAACTAATATTTGTCAAGAGCATTGTGCGCAAATGGAACAACCCTAGATTACATGGGCCCTATGAAGTGGTGTTTTCCACCCCTCTCACAGTAAAAGTAAAGGGGCTTTGATATTGGATTCACCTCTCTGATGTTCGTAGGGCACCCCCAAATACCTCACCTGAACCCTAAGGAAACTACTGATATACCTCAAAGTAACTACCTCCAAAGTAATAACATGAATACATGTTCCAAATAATAAACATGCATTGCTGCTAAAAGCATAAGCACTTTTAAGTAAAAGAAAAACTCTCTCCCTCTACTATCTCACTCTCTCACCCCTGTTTTTGTTTCCTCTACAGGAGTGCTTGAAATGGAACCCTTAACGTCAAATGATTCATTGTATATTAAGAAAGTAGATAAATATACTGTCAATTCAAGATGGTTATATTCCTACACCTGTGGTATACACTTTACTGCTCTCCTATTTACTATATTGAGGTTTACGTTAGGAATTTATTGGGGTACATCTTTTATCTGGGCAAGCCATCGAATAGAGGGGGCAGGGGGAATGTAAAGGGAAGTGCACTGGCACTGCTAAACAACCAGCAACGCTACTGTACATATGTATAATATTTCCCAGATGAGCAATAACAGTGTCAACACCCAAGCAAACACACCTGGCCAAATGAGTGTGAGCATGAGCAAAATGTTAGCAATCATATTTTCTACCATTTCTAAAAACATTTTTTGTCAAACAAATAGTAGTAGCAATGTTAGCAGAAGTACAGTAATGAAGAGATATTTATATCCCGCCGTGGTAGAAAGAGAAGGCAAGTGCGTAGGCCCAAATATGTTGCACACCGCGACCTAGGCCTGGATGCCATAGAAGATATTAGACATTGCGAGCACTCCAACAGCTGGTACACCGACATGAGTGCAGTGGGCAGACAAACAACAAACGGTGGCTGCTATGTATGCTCATTGATACTGCATGCATAGGGGCAACTGAGGTTTTAGTACTACAGGAAGTTCCAATTATAGAGGCACAATGCCTGGTTCATCTTGCCCTCTGTAGAATAAAAGGCACCTTCCAGGCACACAGCGTGTGACTAGAGCTTGTGGATCCAGACGCCCTGCAATGCAACAGCAACCCGAAAAACTTCAATTGCTTACAACAACCATATTTAGGGATTGATCGGTTGAAGTACGTAAACAAGTGGCAGGAAAATAACGCTCAGCTGCCTAGCTGAAGGCCTCCTGAGATACAAAGAAGAAGTGGTGGCGTTTGTGGGAAGGACATGTGCACAAATATGGACTGAGCATGTCACAAAAGTGACATGGATTGCAGTGATGGAAAAGCCAGTGAAAGTGCACTGCGAGGAGAGCTATGAATTATGCTTCCACAGCGAAGGAACTGTCTTTAAATGAGTGATGCAACAGGACATTTTTGATTACAGACTTGAAAAGGGGCACAGCTTCAGTGATGGACTGCTACTGGGTCTGTGGCCAAGAAGCATACTTGCACCTCCCACCATCATGGAGGGGCTACTGTTCGCTGGTCACGCTCCACGCAGCGCTACTAGTAGTCCCAGAAAAACACTTGAAGGGGGGGGTCAATACCTGACACAATCCCAACAGTTTTTCTAGCATCTGAAGAATAAAACCTGATGTTGCCACCAGAATTTTGCATCCTACCTGGGAAGAGCCAATATGATGAACTGCAAAGGAAGAAGAGAGCATCAAACTATCTATCAAAAGACTCAACTGCACATCTTGGGGAGATACCTGAAGAAAACTGACTGTTCAGTTCTGCTGAAATCTTTTTCGCCTCACTCTTGCAACCCGAAGTACAGACAGCAGCTAATGCAAAATGGTGGCAGATAGTACGCTGGGAATTGGTCAAGTTGGCAAATGACACCGAGCATGGGTTCAACATCATAAAGGTCAAACTGCATGCCCTAAGGTTGATGACGATGCAGAACCACTACGTCCTCGATATTCTGATGGCAATGGAAGGAGGCATGTGCGAAAACAATCGGGGATTCATGTTGCACATTCGTGCCCCCAGAAGACGCAGCGAACGGGTGGCCAGCTCATATTAAAGCAGTACATGGCCCAGGAGTCTGCATGAAAAAAGGTGGAATACAGGGGGTAGGAACTCTGGTTCGACCTCGCCTTCTACTGGGCCCCGTCCTGGTTAGGAGCAATCATGAAGATGCTGGTACCCATTATCGTGTTCATCCTGGTCATCTTCTGCACCTGCTAAGTGGGACTATGATGGTGTGCCAAGGGTGCCTAATAGCGCAATGATGAAGGTTTCAGTTGGTGTTTCAAGTACAAACTGATCATGCCATTCCACAAATGTTCCCTACTTACTATGGAAACGAAGTTGATCACCTATACCACACCATCATTGTCCCACCCCCTGACCCTGAAAATTATAAAGACATTTGGGTAGATCTACCTGGGGACACGGGGTGCATTTATATGACATACACACACAAAGAATATGCACGGGCAGGAGAATATTTGCTATCAGTATGCAGAGCTTGGATGCCAATAAAAAGAACTCCACCTTATGAGCCCAGAATAAGAAGAGAAAATGAGCGCAAATATGCAGAGGAATTTGTTACTGTAGAAGTAACGAAATGGAGGAATGTTGGGAAGGAAATTAACCTCTCCCACCCCCTTAGGCGCTATAGAGTAATGTGAAAGGGGGACGGGGCGTGCTAAGAAACCCTGCACAAACACAATATTACAAATGCATAGACTTAGTGCACACATATAACAAAGCGCACTTTTTGTAGTTATTGTAGAAACATTTGGCCCTGCATGGCTGCGCAGTAAACACAGACCCAACGAAGAAACCTGAACAAGCCCAAGAGCTGATGATAGAGAGATCCACGCTGCTGGCTCCCATAGAAACTTTCCTTTGTTCTATAACTGTCGCTAATAAGTGTTATCCTAAGAAGAAATGCACCCTGCAAGGCTGTGAGACAGTCCCAGGTGCCTTGCAATGCACGTTTATCGCAGCCAGGCCAGGCCAAAAGCAGACCGCCAACCCTCACCCAGCCCACCATGAGTTACGACACACACAACTGCCCCAGTCCAAGACCACTGAATTCCGCGATAGTAGGTGACCTCAGACCACCAGCCATATACCCAGTAGTCATAAAAGATCTAAAAGAACATGACCATTCTACCTTATTTCATAATGGACACACTTTATAATATGAGGCACAGGGTGGAATAAATTATAGTCCAAAGCGAGGGTGAAAGCCTTGGGTGCGGAGAGTACGATATGAACTGAGTGAAGAATATGTGGGTCAGCATGATCTTAAGCCTCCCCCTGTGTCAGGCCCCAAGTTTCCCACGAGCACACCACAATGATAGAGTAGCATTGTCTTACATAGTTAGGAATTACAAACTCAGTCTTGATTTCCTGGAGATGAGGAGCCCAGTTGACCCCATGTGATGGAAGACAGACGGGTGGAGCTGGGACCAATAGCAGCCTGGTATCCCCTATGGAGCAGGCCGCCCATGTATAGGGTATCACCAACCAGCCATGCAGGTTTTTACTGTATATGTAACATCATTAGTAATGATGTGTTTCCTTATAAGATTCTGCTTGTGCTATTTTTCGGCAGAACGTTCTTAAGCAGCAGAGTTCTTTGCTGGCCTACCTATTTTGTGTGTGATTAAAACGTGTTATACTTGCAAGAATCCCTTGGCCTTTTTTCCCTAGCGGGTTATATTTTTTCTGTAATGGGCGTTTGTGGGCGTGCCTTCAAAAGACTTAACAGTCACACAACAATATGTCAAACATTTTTATATATAGTAATATTGATAGTCCCAGTTATCACATAAGGGAAGAAAAACGATAACAAATTAGCAAGGAAAAATGATGTAGTGCCAAGTAGAACCTCACACATCATGGGCGTTAAATTAGAGGACAATGACAATTGATAAAGGCAGACAATTCACTGTGTACATTGCATAATTTTATGTAGAAACTGCAACATGGGTATATAAGCCCTTCTAGACAAACTATGGCATACTTTCTGCTTCCCTGAATGAAGCTGGGGGTGGAGTCAAGTTCTGGAATTATTCCATCGTCCTACATTCTTTACAAATAATTGTAATTTTGATAAGTCATCACGCTCTAGCATAATCAGCGGAGTACAAGTGATGATCTGTACTGTGCAAACAGCATTCATTTTGAAAAAGATCACAGACCAATCATTAAAAATCACTAAACATGCAACACATGGATGATAAACTGAGCTTCTGTTGCACTGCATCTAAAACATGGAGAAGCACAAACGTAAAAAGCAGGCAGTATCCCTAGGGATTCAAGCTTCTCCGACTGCATCAAAGTTAGATGCCGGCAGAGATGGTTGATGTTTTCCTACACAGAGCAGAAGAAAAAGGCAATGTAGACTGCGAGTCCCTGCTCCATCCAGGAAATAAAACCAAAATGGCACAGAAGGGAGCTTTTCCCTGCCAATTATCACAGTCTGTGTGAATAACCAGTTCATTCAACTTTTTGGACAAACATTTTAGAAACAAAGTATGTATTAATAGAAGCACAAATATTTGCCCTTACCGCTTGTACGTTTTCTTTACCATGCTCCAGCTGTAAGGTAGAAAAAGACAGTCAGGATTCTGGATGAAAGGTAACGTACTGTGGTTGTTGTGTTTAAACATGGATGTCCAATTAAGCCATGTCCGTAATTAGGGGTCTATGTGAGGGTTCCTAAAATACTTGGCCTAGGACCATGATGGATTCGGAGAAAGACTATGCTGAAATCGAGTGGTGGAGTCAAAGTAAAAAGTAAATCCTCAAAACCAAATTAGGAATGATGGAAAAAGGAGATACTTTCAAGTCTGGAAAACTAAATTAAAAAGGGGTCACATCACTATTAAGTTTGAGAAACCTTGGAATACAAAATCTAACCAAGAACACTTCTGAATGTCCGCTTATCATGGGGAATGATAATATTTTGGAGCGTTTGCATATTTGTAATTTGGACCCTGTGCCAGAGTTTTCGCATTTCTGCAGATTTCGTGGAGTGCATGAGAGTGTGCATTACTGTGGGTTGGAAGGTTATACGAGTGTAAGAATATTTGTAGATTTAAAGTTGGGTTTAAAAGTATGCAGAAATGAGTATGAATAGAAGTATTGTGATGTGTGCAGTTTTTAACTGAGGGTTAAATTATGAGAAGGAGTTGTCTATATATTGGGGATAAGAAGGAGCGCTGAAATTAGTGTTTACCCGTGATATGGAAAGTCTGTTGAGAGCAAAGTGCAAGTGTGTGTGAGTGTGTTTGTGTATGTATACTTGAGATAAGATGCAATATGAGCAGGAAAGTGTACCTTTCTGTGCATGCGACAGTGAGCACGAGTATGCATGAACAAGTTAATTACTGATGTAACTGTAGTTCTCCAGCAAATTTGTCTATTATAAAAAATCAGCCTGGAACACTTTACTTAGCTGTAAAATTAAAAAGTATTCTTTCTTTCGTGGCTCAATTTGACCATGTGCTACTATGACGAAACGCCTGTGAGATATCAAAGAGGGCTTCACAAACTCACTGCCCTCACAGCCATTTTAGACACATCTAAAGAAGGAGGGCGCAGAAAGAGTAGGAGGGAATAGTTCATGCCATCTGCGATTTTTTGGGTTAACCTTTTCTTCTTCAGCATTACTTTGCCGTAGGTTCACAAGCTTAAATGGATTGCACACCAAGCAGTGAACCGACAGAAAGAGGAGACTGCCTGGGCTGAGCCTTTTTGGAGAGGACTCGCCAAACTAAGAACATAATTTTATGATTGGGTACAAACAGTTATACATTTTCAAAAGAATGAACTTATCTGGTTTTGCATGTTTCTGATATTGGTTAACAGATGTGTTGATAGTGGTTTGCAATTTGTGAAGTGTGAAATCCACCCTTAATAAAGTTTGTTAGCCTATCGATAACAAAACTTGATGCCTGAAATAATCCATCCAGCCTACAAAGCATCACAATGGAAGTGAACACACCCCTCATTATGGCAGAACATTTTCTTCTGAGTGCATGCATTTCCTGGAGTTATTCAACACAGTTTGTGTAGAAAAATCTGTGTTCACATTGCTTTTGAAAGCTTGGGACATGACAGTAGCACATGATGGTACATCATGGGCATCACGCCACCTTGGAATATATTTCAGATTTTATATTTTTGCCAACATCACACTAGGGTTGCCTCAAGCATTTGGACATAGTCGTATATTCTTAGGTGCGGATAGAACGCAGGTGCATGTAAAATAAGACTGCTCTCTCGAATTTAAGCATCCATCCTGTGGCATACTTTAAAATGACTTATCAAAAAGATGTATCCTTTGAGCAAGGTCACATAGCAGCTCACAAGCACACCACGTATCTGATAGAACAAGTGAACAATATGCAATGTAATACAAACAACAAAGAATGGTCATCTTCAATTGAAAATGGCAAAGCAGCACTCTGCTAAAAGAGAAAGGGCGAGACTGCACAGCTCTTTTAATTGTTGTTGTCTGATGAATTCACGTATTTGTGCTTCTAATTAGAAATTCATTAGTAGGGTGCAGCCCACTATCAAGTACCACTGTTTAGGGCACTGTAAGTAAACTGGGAAAAAGAGACCAACACTATTAAGTCTTCGGTGTGGGCCGCACACCCTTTATACCCACTTTGGGTTTGACAATTTAAGTATACAAATTTTCATTCCATTCTTGTTTTGTTGAAGTTAATTTTTTATTGTTGTTTCACAATTTATTCTCAAGTATCCAAGTTTTAAAGTTTCAGCTTCACCAATTAGGCTAATGCTGTGTCTGAGGCAAACAAAAAACCCTTTATGGCTAATGCATTTCGGATAGTTCATAGGTTCCAGCACATCGAAATCATATTATAAAGTCATGTATTAATGTAACGTATCAATGCAACATATATAGTCTATTTAAAATATATACAGGGCGCCCACAATCACAGACAAACATTCAACAGATAAGAAAAACATGGAGAAACAGATCTCATAAATTAATTTGATTGCAGCAATTCTCAATAATCATTTGTGGCGACACCATTGAAACCTCAGTCTTTATATTGCCCAGTGCGTATACTGTTGAACGTGCCATTCAGTATTGTGATCGAGTTGTCTCATTATTTGCCATATCTATCAAGATACATTTATGTTTACCTGCTATCATATTGCATTATTCATGCAGTGCACCCAGTGCTATAGTATGGCATATTTGTGCTACTCTCTAGTTGTGTTGTGACCTTTGGTGGACTGTTCTGTAGAAGTGCCACTGACCTGTTTGCCGTATTTGATTTGCACATCGGTCGATTCTTTATCTTGCAAATTACGCTGAAAAATAGTTGGTAGGACCCACATTCCCATTGATATCAGCCCTTGCCATTTGCTCAGCTGTCCCTATGGGGGCTCAAATGAGAATGGGGAATGGCTTTTCAAATGGGGACTTACCGGTCACGCAATGGTCGGAATAGACCACTAAGTCCCCTTCCCACCAAGTCGGTGGCAGTACCGGTATTGGTGCTAGTCATGGTGCTAAGAAGGGCATTCCCTCCATCATCTTCACCACAAACCAGTACTACGAATGATGCTTGAAGGATGGTGAAAAAAAGGACAGGGCATAACCTTTTGAAGAAGTTCAATCGGATGCTTTCTGATTGTGCCAACCAGGCTTTCTTTATTATGTGTATTGAAGGCTCGGTTTGAAAAGATATGAGAGCTCACTGATTTTACACAGATGGTAAACTGCCTTGGAGAAGATCTTAAATGCCATGGCCTGAACCAAGATTGTGCTAGTGACCTGGACCAGAATTAAAGAGAAGGAGACATTCAGTGTTGGTCGAGTTCAGCTTGATCTGTAATGTAGATAAAGGTAATACCACAGTTGTGCAATGCCTTCTCCCAACAACACCATCGGTTGTTAACATACTCATGTACAGATATCCTTCGATTTCTGATGAGGACAACCCCACCTCCCAAGTGGCTCCATGTAAATAAAAGTGAAGATGATGAAGACCTAGGGTCAAGTCAATGTCTTTAATGCCAAGAAACACTTTGGTGTAGTGTGAGCAAATTGTTTTCACTCACATACTGATGGTTGCCTGACAGAAACTAGACAATAGACAAACAACTGCAGGGCTATATGGCTGATGTGCATGCCTAAGGTGTGGAGCAGGAGACAGCATTGTTGATTAATTGTCTCCAAGGCTGAAACAGATCCACAAGGATGCGCAGTACTAAAGTTCGTAACAGATGTGTAGGGCATTGACCACAGTAATGGGAGCAGCAGCTGCATCACATCTTGGGTGGAAGCCCACTTGTACAATTGTAGAAAGAGCAAGCAGTCAATTTGGGCTGGTTGAAGAGCTAAAATGCCCACTCAGGAAGTTTAACCAGAAAGTGAAGTTGGATGATAGACCAGTAGCTGACAAGGTCATTCCATTCCAGTTTTTTTTCAGCAAGGGCAGGCCTTAGCCTGTCTTTAGTGAGGAGGGAAAGGTGCCAGTGGCCAAGAGAGATGTTTTAACAGTATAACTCAATAGAGTGTGAAACTCCACAGAGCTTAAGCTTAGAGTTGATGCGAGTGGTAAGTAGCCATCCGTATGACCTGTGTGGAAGTTTTATTACCTATATTCATGCTTACCTGTATTGTGCACAACCATCACATCACGTGACAAGAAAAGGAAAACGCAATGATGATGTGTGCAAGTCGGTGTTTGCTTCCAGAGAAACTGACGTTAGTTTATAAGAACCGTCAAAACCCTGTGCAAGTTGGGATATTTAGTGGGTTTGGAAGATCAGTGGGCACTTAGTATAGAGCTGAGACCCAAGAAGAGTGTGCATATTCAGAGTTTAAGCAAGGAGATTTCTAATGCCACTTTGGCTATGAGTTATCCGGAAATATTCAATGATCAGGGATTTCCCTAAAATACAGCATTGATTGCCAGAGACGGTTTGAAAAGTGAACTGAGCTGTCATCTGTAAAATATCACTTGCATAAAACCTGACAATGCTTTAAAGTGGTGCATGGATTTACGAGACTTCAATACAAGAAAATGAGATGTAATTTATCTTATAAGGAACATTACAGAGATGCTGGCTTTTCTAAGTCTGGCAGCATGTTTCACAATGTCCTGCCTTTCGTTTGCATATCATCAGAAAAATGTACTCCAGGATTTGAGACGTATGACCTCCATTAATCCACCAATTGTTTCTCATGCCCTTGGGGTTGGTGTCTGCCTTGACAGTGTTCCACCAAATCATGCAACAGTTATTTGGAGAGTTAGCTGCAATATCTTACAGCAATGAATGAAGAGATGATGCCTGGCGTTATCAGCACTCTGACTGCTGAAAGGTTTCCTTTCCCCACGTAGTGCTGATTGCTCCCTCTTGCTGTGCCACAACCCACCTTTCGTAAAGCGCTCCATTGTTGGCTAGCTGGGTTTGCCCTATAGAAATCCCATACATATGAGTGTTCTGAGTGCCGCAATATTATTACCCAAAGTTTCAACTCCATGCCGCCTCCTGGAAGAGAAATTATACAGTTCCAAAAGAATATTATTCTAACCAAATTGTGACTTCATAATGTGTATTTGTATTTCATTTATTTATAAAGCGCACCAGGCATCCGGGCGCATCACTTAGGTTACAACACAGTATGGGTAAACAGATAGCATTTACAAAGATTATATACATACACATATAGTACAGGATAGTTAATTACATGTTTACACAGGAATGAGGCTGTAGGCTATCGCATATGTGGTGGCTGATGAACGGTCTAGGTCAGGGGCAGGTCTTGGGCAGGCAGCCATGTTTTGGCCATGTTTTTGAAGGCCTGGAAATATGGTTCAGCTCTTAGTGGGTTGGGGAGCGAGTTCCAAAGTTTCGCAGCCATTACTAGGAAACTGATCCCGCCAGATCTCTGAGGTTGAAGCAGGGTATGGAAAGGCAATTAGTCTGGGCGCTTCTGAGGGGTTTGTTGGAGGTGTGGATGGAGAATTTATTGGCCAAGTAGCTTGGCGCTTGGTCAGTGAGACATTTGTGAGTAAGAGCAAGTATTTTCAGAAAGATTCTTTGTGTTACTGAGAGCCATCGGATACTTCGTCTGGCGTCCGAAATGTGTTGGTTCCTAAGGATATTTAGTGCAGCTCTAATGGCATTGTTTTGGATGATTTGTAACTTATTGATATTGCAAAGGTTGGTGCCAAGATAGAGGGCGTTGCAATAGTCGATAGTTGACATTACCAGAGTCCTAGCTAGTGTGGTGCAGTTGGCTGGAGATAAAAAAGTACGACAGGCTGTGATGAGCTTACAAGTGTAAGCAGCAGCAGGGGAGACTGCGTTAGTTTGTCTAGCCAGAGATAGGGTAGAGTCAATATAGATACCTAGCGTTTTAGTGTCCTTTGAAACCTTAATGGTGTTGCCATCGATAATGAAGGATTTAAACAGAGGGTCTAGTTTGTTGAGTCTTTGGTGAGAGCCAAGGATGAGGAGCTCTGTATTTTCGTCATTCAGACAAAGTCCATGTTGCACTATCCAGGCTTGGATGACTTGGTAGATGGAGTTAACATCAAGGGAGTCAGTTAGATGATCACCTGTGATAGGGACGAGTATCTGGGTGTCGGCTGCATAATTAGTGTAGGTGACACCCAGATAGTCCAAAATATCAAATAGTGGCTTCGTAAACAGGTTGTACAAAGTAGGGGAAACACATGATCCTTGTGGTACCCCACAGGTGACTGGTGAAGGTTTTGCAGCTGCAGAGGGGGAGAAAACCCTCATGGATCTGTTATCCAGAAATGAACTGATCCAGGCCGTTGCTTTGCCATAGAAGTGGGCAGCTAGTTTGAGGTGTCGACAGAGTATTTGGGGATTTACAAGGTCAAAAGCCGCAGATAGATCAAGTAAAAGTAGTAGGGCGAGTTTGCCCTAATCTTTTTGTTCTTCAATCTGGGTTTTAAGATCAATCAGGGCAGTTTCGGTACCGTGCCGCTGACGGAACCCAGATTGCCTCAGTCCCAGGAGTTCGTTGTATTGCAAGTAATCTTGGATCTGCAAGTAAGCAGCTCGATCGAGAATCTTTAGCAAAAATGGCACCGTTGTAATGGGCCTGTAGTTGGTTGGTATATTAGCATCCAGTGATGGTTTTTTCAGGAGCGGGATGGCCCAGGAGTCCTTCAGGTTGTCAGGGACAATCCCGGTGCTGAATGAGGAGTTTATGAGAGTAGTAATGAAGGCAGCTAGATCATGAGAAGCCTCCTTAATAATAGGAGCAGGGCATAGGTCACACTGGCAGTTAGAGGGTTTGAGACTGTTAATATGTTCAACTTCAGTGATGGATAGGGGTGAAAAGCTGAATGGTTTCAGCGAGTCGAGGTTATAGTTGTTTTTGGCCGTAGGGGTATTAGGTTGCGGGTTAATCTGCAGACTAGTTTTTTTGTCATCGATTTTGGTTTGGAGAGAATCTATTTTTCCAAGGAGTGCATTTTGAATATTGGCGCACCAGGTGCTAACTTTGGTGCATGTGTCAGGTGGGTTGACAGGGGATTCCAACTCTTTTAGTATTCTGAACAGCTCTTTAGTAATGGATTTAGCTTGTTCAATGCGTTTGTTATAGGTGTCTTTTTTCGCCTGGAGTATAGCTTCTTTGTAGTTCAGAGTGGCAAGAATAATGCTAGCTTTATTTGTTTCAGTGGGATTACTTTTTCCAACGCGCTTCAAGGTTCAGTTTTTCTTTGCGTAAGGTTCTCAGCTGAGGTGTAAACCAGGAGTTAACGTGAGCTTGAGGTTTAGTCTTTATAAATTTAGAGGGGGCAATGTGGTCGAGGGCTTTCAGCATAGTCTGATTGAAAGTGTCGACCAGGACAGTTGGACCCGTGCATGATAAAGCATGTTCGTTAAGAACTGGGAGAATTAGAGGGAGGAGTTTTTCACAGGTTATGTCACGCTTATTTCTTGTGGATATCGCAGGTGCGACGTCAAGGGTGGTACTGAAAATTCTGGCAGGGATTTTAAAAGTGATTAGGTGGTGGTCTATCCAAGCACACGGTTGGTTGGATTCAACGTTAATTTCGCAACTTAGGTCGGCTAACCAATCGAGGATTCTGCCCTTGGAGTGTGTAGGCTCGTTGATATGTTGCGTGAAGCTTGAATTAGAGAGCAGATTATTGATATCATGGGAAGCGGTATTATTAGTGTCTAGGAGACCCAAATTAAAGTCACCTAGTACGATAATTTGAGATTTGGTTTTAGTGTTGTCGGCAAGAGTATAGGATAGGTCTTCAGCAAAGGTGGATAAAGGCACAGGGGGCCTATATATTAGATGAAATGTAATAGTCTGGCTTGGGGTGAGAGCTAGTTTAGCTGTCAGTGCTTCTGCTGATGAGATTTGATGCGCACGGGAAATGCAGAGGTTTATAGAATTTTTATGTATGATGGCAATACCACCTCCTTTGGAGGTGGAGCCAGGTTTCTGTGATGGCGATGATGTCGAGGTCATGTGTTATAATAAGATCAGCCATATCTAGTGCATGGGCCGTGAGGGATCTAGCATTAATTAACGCCCCCTTGATTACGTTTTTAGGAGCAGGTGGAGTGCTCTCATCGAGGTTCTTGACCGTAGTAGATGAGGGTGGAGTAGTGGTGTCGGCCGTAGCCATTGGCGGTTGGTGGTTATTATGTCGAATAGGATCAGAGTGGTGGTGAGAGGCATGAATGAGTATAGTGCCCAGTCTGGAATTCCTCACTGAAACCGTGCATGGTTGGTTAGCCTACTCGATTTATACTAGGTTGAAAACACACGAGGAAGAGGGACAGGACTAGTAATTTTCCTATGTTTGACCAACTATTATGCTAAATTCCTTCAAACAAGCATGGACAAAACCCTTAGGACTTGCTTTCTAAAATTCCTCTTGCAACATAATATGTCCAGCTACATCCATCATACACCCTAGGACAACTTGCATATGCAGTTATTGCCATCATATGCCAGCTGCAGCCTCAAATTAACTAAATGCCGGTCTACATCCAGCATATGCACATGCCGGGACCTTTTATAAGAAAAACGTCTCGCTGCATGCCAATGCCACATACAGTAATGCTAAATGGTCTTTAAGTAACAGGAACTGGGAATATGGAGTTACATGATGGTGAGAAAAGTGTTATACCATATCACTGTACAAATGAGTCTCCAGGCATTTTGAAAGCTTCCCCGGCCTTGGTTAAGACTTTATATAGGTATAGATGTCATATGAAAGAGAACAACCCCATTTACAAACTACCACATCACATTTAATAATTGTTTGACGTTTGTTGAAAGCTTGAGTGGAACAATTGTTTGTATTTTCTTTTTGTATTTGTATTTATTAGAAGCCTTACAGTAACACACTTACAGATGATGGAAGCATTCCCACAAAGGGTGCTGTGGCGAACCAAAAGTACGACTCAGACCAGAGGACATGGTTTAGTGTGTTTTGTTTATTTAAAAAAAAGTAATCATGCCCAACTTGCTCTACTGCTAAAAGGGGATTCCCTTCAATGTTGCACTTCAATTTGTCAGAATAACTAAGAAAGCAGTCCTCCATCTTAACATGTACAACTATTTGGCCGTACCATTAGAGGAAATAAAACAAAACAAAGAAAAGGGCTTTCACCCTGGGTTTGGGTCAACACCTCTAGCTGACCACCTCGCCTTCAGTCTCTTAATATTGTCCCTGGGACCCTCCCTGGCCTGGAACATGGCAACAGTTTGCTTGAAGCAAATCCAGATAACAGTTTGCAGTTCTCAGAAAACAAATCCAGATCCCTCTCAGTTCCTCGTCACAGTTCAGAGTTTTCATGAAGCAGATTAATATTTCCCTCTGTTCCTCGTATATAATAAAAGTGATTCAGTTACTCTCTTACCTCAAGCTTTTATCGCTTGTACCCAGAGGAGTAGTGGGCGTATCCTCCTCCACTCAAGGTCCAATTTTCAAGGCCTTCTCGCTCCTTTGAGATTTCCCACTCTGTGCTAGCTTGGACTTTACAATTGGGAATTCTATATCAACAGTGCCTTTGTCCCTCTGGACCCGTTGATTCGGATGTCCACCAGGCATGGACTCTCTAGCCCCTTGTTTCTTCTTCGTATAACTTTCATCAAGAGATTGCATCCCTTTCTCCTCTTGGGAATTGGCAACATGATTCTCTTGATTTTTATTGGAGATTGCATCCCTGTCTCTTTTTGGGATTTGGCGATCTGATTCTCTTCAGTTCAGATATCTTTATCTTGTTTTAAATCTGTTTGGAATCCCCGGTCCTGATTTAGTCATTCAGGATTCTTACCATAAAAGTGTATGGGATTTCTACTTTCCCCTGGCAGCGATCCACCAACCCGTACCTTATACCTGAGCGGACAACATACCTGCTTTTCCGTGGAGCTTCAGCCAAGCTTCAGCCAAGCAGCATTCCTTTCCACCTGTCATTCTGTTACTTCTGCGCTGTGGTGGCCTTCCGATGGCGTCGGCAGAACTATCGGTTCTCTCGCTTCTTTGGATTCTCAGTACAGGGTTAGAGGAGCTCTCGGAATCATAAGACTGGGAACAACAGCAAGCGTGTGGTGTAAGAGATGTCAACGGTGCAGTCCTCCTACAGTGATAACCAATGCAGGGAGAAAACCTTGCTACCGTGGTACCGAGACAAGAAACGCCAAGCCGTGCATCACAGCAGGTGAGTCGGAGGGAGAACCGATAGTAAACCGAACTGTGTTGAGCAAAGGATACAAATGGCAACTTAAGGTGAATCAAAGGAGAGCCCGACGGAGAAGGTCAAAGTAGTCATAAAAGGGTCAAGTAAAACTGCTTGTACAATCGAAAGGTCTTTGAACCCATAACCAAGAGGGGAGCTAAGGGAAGTAAATTCCGTATTGTGATAAAGCAAAGTGAACTGTGTAACTGGCAAATGTGAACCCGGCTGAGGGATACCTGCAGAACGGGGTGAAGCAAAATAACCCTGTGAACATTGTGTTGACAAGAATGAACCCGACACAGGGATGTCCACAGTGAAAGAGTGTTTAAAAAGACATTGAGACTCGTTAATACAACAGGTGAAATCTTTTGAGTGAAAAGCCGTAGTTAAACTGACGCAGGGAGGCTAACATTCGAGAAGGGTCTGAGTCTGGAAGATAGGTTTCCAGGGGTGAAGAGTCATCACCTAACGTGAATATGGAAAGGAATCTTTGTTTTGTTATTTTGAACATATCAGGCCCCGGATGCAAGAGATCTTGTAGATAAGAGAATTAACCATAAAAGGTCCTGATATTAATGAAAGGAACTCTACCCTTGTGCTGGAGAAGCCCAGGAGTGTGTGGTGCACAGGAGTCCCGCCTTATCCCGTGCTAAAAACGTGGATAAGGGACACCCCGGACATAACATACTGACTTATCATTTGTGAACACTTCTTTTGTTTCTTGTGACCACTATCCCACACTCTTTTTGTAACTTAGTGGTAAGGATCTGGCAATAGTTTTTCTTTTTAGTATAGGTCTTTTTATTTGACAAGATGCCACTAGGACTGCCTTATTATTATTTGATGGTCGTAGCTTGATCCCATATTAGATTTAGGTTTAGATTAGACATTTTTCTCACCCATTTATACAGTTTATTAAACACCTTTGCACTGTGATCACTTGTGTCTGTCTTTACTGTTGCCACTATGAAAGCCCTACAATGGGTTGTTCTAACTAAGCAATCCAGTTAATACAGACAAAGTAAACAAGGGGAAAAAAAAGTGTGGCTGTTGATCGTCAACTACTACATAATAAATGTAACTCCAGGAATGGGGAACTGAAAGAGCCCTAACAATATTAGCAGCAAATTACACATAAAAGTTGTGATTGGCTTTTTAGATCCTATGCTAGCAAACTGTTTTAGTGCAATTTGTTGGAGTAGCTCCCCCATGTTGCCCCATCAGTTGCTTACTCAGGTCTGGTTTTATATGCATTCTGGAACTTTAAGTTGTGCTTTTTGCATTGTAAATACAGGACTAAAAGTCACTAAATTCAAAGTAAAAATCATGACTGGGTGAGACACTCACATATAACATTGATACAACTAAAGGACTCTGCCGTTCTTATGTTCGCAAGTTAAATGTGCCACTGATCCCACACAATAACACTGAGTTAATGTTAATGGATATTTGTACTGCGCACTATCACCACCGGAGTGGGCCCCTGGCGCTCTGGCGGCTCTGAAAGAGGGAGAGGGTGAGTTAGTGGGAATGAGCTGGAAAAGTGCAAGAGAGCGGCGATGTGCTGTTGGCAGACTCAGCCCGGTGGGTCCGTTGGCTGGGCTTAGGGTGTTTTACGGTCGGTAATCGTTGTGTGTTGTTGTGCAAGTCTATGTGCGGTTTGTTTTGTTGTTGCAGTGTAGTGAAGTTTGTGCTGTTTGCTGCGTTTAAGGCTTATGGTTGTGTTTGGTTAGTGTTTGAGAGGTGTATGCAGAGGGATGAAATTGTTAGTGGATGGGTTAGTTGGCATTGCTGTCCTTGCAATTATGTCTAGGTGTGGTGCCTTCTATCATTCACTATTCCATCTAAGTGTGGCATGTGCCAACATTCACATTTCTATCTAGATGTGACTCAAGCTTAAGTTTAAGTATTCCATGTAAGTGTGGCACTTGCTAACATTCACATTTTTATAAAATAACAGTTATCCTTTATAGCATGACCTTATCTATTTTTTCTTTTTTTTAGACCTTATCTATTTTCAAGTGCAAGTAGTTGAGTCCGTCCAAAATAAAAGCCAACTGAGTTACTGCACAGGGAAGCAAGAATGCTTGATGATAAAAATAAAATGCAGCCTCCAGCCTTGAAAAACCAAAGGCACATTTTCAAAGCATTTTAGAAGGCAGAATTCAACAATCAGAGGGTTCCCTAGAGAAAACTGCCTCAAGCAAACTTGATAAAAAGCTAGCTTAAAACACGATCACTCCCATAGTTGCTTTGGTCAGCAATTGAAGGACACCGTGAACTAACTGGAATCAGGGCTCAAATTACCATGCTAAGGGGAACGGTTCTGGTTCAGTCAACCCTTGTAAAGGGGTATACCCTATGCTGGGCTTTCCTCCTCCTGTATAGAGTTATTTTATTGAGTAATACTTCAAATAAGCCCAAGGGTCAAAGTTCCAATTTTTGTAGTAGCAGGTTTTAAGTTGTTAGGTGATGGGAGTTTGTTTCTGTGGGATCCAGATGGTCCACTATTGGGTTATGTACTGCTGATTGAAGAGTTGACATCATGTTTTATTTGTAATCTCTTATTTATTTGGAAAAATGTGATGGAAATAAAAGGCTGGCGGTTTGAATACATTACAGTACAACACTTTCCATCCCCAGGTCGAAGGTAGAGAGGTGGGAATGTACAGTACAATCATGAGAACCATGGGGGTCAGGGCTCATATTGTCCAATCAAGCTCCACCTCCCCTATTGAAAGAGAAAAAAAAGATAGTTTGCCACAATGAAACTTAGCGATATTCAATTTTTGGGAAAATACATTTGACACAGACAGCCCTAGTTAATGGCAACTGGAAGCCCATTTTTAACATGGTCAACTTACTTGCAGCAAATGTCCATGCAAAGCACCTCCGAACAAAACAGGTTGGTTCTATGCAACGGCTCAGACTTGGTCATGGGCTTTTGAACAACATTTAAATAACTATTGACATGTGCCCATTCATTACAATTGGATATGAATGCCCCAGTTAAGGAATGTTCTGGGTCATTTTCCCCCAATGTTTGAGAGTTTTCAGGTATCCTTTGCCTAAAACATTTTAACTTAGTACCGGCTTTTCCAGTTGTGAAGAATCCGGTATATTCATCCCTTCTTCCCAGGGGAGAGCCAACCCCTTTGACGCTAGGAAGGTGAGCCCGCTTAGCCAAACCCTCCCTTGGGGTTTGGGAAGGTGGGACCACACTGGGAGTGACTCCCGTCTAGGGGACAGCGACTCCCATTCCTATCAGTAACTCCCTATAAGAAATACTGTGCCTGCCTATACAGCAGTAAAAGAGAGGTACGCTATATCCATTGCCTGGAATCTAAAACACATTGATATTGCTTCAATATCTTTCGCTCAAGGTAATGCTGGAATCCCCATGAACCCAGCAGCTGATGAGAAGACACATGCCCCCTGGAAGTACGGCTGCTAGAATAAAAGGAATGAAAAATCATGAATGGAGGCAGAGGAATTCTACGCGGAGGAAAGCGTCTTTCGTGTCAATGGGCCTCATTACAAGTTCGGCGGTAGCCTTGCCGGTAAAACCGGCAGGCTGCCGCGGAACATGCACATTTTTCCAGCTCCTGGCAATGGGTACATACAGGGCCATTACAGCCCTGGCGCACCCTATATTTCCCCATTGCCAGGAACCGGAATGCATTACTCCGCATTCCCATTGCATCCAACGTGGTCTGCTCGTGGGTGCCATTCCGCTCGCCAGGTCAGACCTGGTAGGCAAAAAGGCACCAGTGTGCAGACCTTGTAGTTTGCCGTTCCGGTCACAACGGTACTGGAAAGCTTACCGGTACCGTTGTTCCAAGACTGGCAAACTTATAATGAGGCACGATGTCCTATAGGGGGTGGAGCAACGCTGCATCACAGAGCTAGCAGTGGTGTGGAGGGACCAGGAAGTGAAAGGGAGACACCGGGAGGCTAGCATTGAGAAGTGCAATATTGCAGAGGCGTAGACGGGAGAAAGACTGCTTTACCTGGTGGCGTGACCACACTGCAGCCATGGTGGGCCTCGGGCCCATGAATGAATGCCAAGACCAGGGGGAGAAGGAGGAACAAACCCTGCGCTCTCAGTGCGAGAACCAAACAAAGTGCTAAGACGGGCAGGATAAGGAAAGCGACCTCTGACGTGATGGAGACACCAAAGAGAGGGACAAACAGCACTGTCCTTGCTGAGACACCACTCTGCTGGAGCACACCCAAAGGTGCTAAAGTTACCAGGGTTACCCAGGGTGGAGGGAAGCCAGCTGAACAGAGTAAGGAAGGAGAAAGAAGAGCAAGTGGAATAACATCACAAAGGTGTCCGACGTATCCGCAGAGAGATAATATCCAGGAGGGTTATGGGAGCCCTAGAAACCAGAGTGTTGGACACTGAGACCCAAGAGAACGCCACAGAAGCTAAGAAAGACAGAGGGCCAGAGGGGTCTGGAGAGCACTATTCAGATAGGTGGAACTTTGCAGCACACAGGTAAAGGGAACCTGGAGGGTTCAATCAGTCAAACGAAGAACAGGAACCAGGGGAACTTGGATGCTCCCTTTGTAAAATATCAGCAGAAAGAAGCCAGCCAAATTGGTCAAGACAAATTAAGGGACTCAACCCAGCAGTTAAAGAATTTAAGACATTTGATTTATATAAAGCTTTGAACTTTTCCTTGAGGAACCTAAAGAAAGACACAGGAATCTTTATTTGATGAAGTGTTAAGAACGAACATTGGAACTGTGACAGGAACTTCAGGAGAAACCCAGAGAGATCTGAGTAATACTGGTCTGACAAAGCCTGAGCCGAGGGAATACTGCTCTGGCCTACCTTTGACGTTGTTTTCTTAAAGTGGTAGGGCCAGATAGTGAATAAGATTTTGGACTATGGACTACTATTTGGATAAAAGACAAGTACCTTTGGTTTAGTTGATAGGTAGGGAAATCCCTCTTAGCAATAGGGACAGATGGTCATTGTTTCCCCTTTAAGTTAAATAAACACCCTTAAAGTGATATCTTAGAGTATGACTCCTTCAGGTTCACCACATAGTTCTTGAAGAAGGCTGTGTCCACTAATCTTTCAAAGAGAGTGATGGGCTCTGCGCCAGACATGGACTTTCAACAGATGTTTCACTGTACTTTACTATCAGGTATCTATCTTCTGAAATGCCACCCTGCTGAACTGTCAAGTGCGATGAAGGTTTTGATGGTGAAGAGCATGTCTGTAAAGTTCTTGCCTCTCTCAATCAAGTGTTTTGAGCGCAACTCCTGCTCTCCTTAGTTACTTCAAAGAGCATAGTTGAGAGGCTAGAATGATATAGTAAATGGCCCTCCTAAATTGAAAAGTGAGCCTTAGCAAGAAATGGTGGGGCAGTAGTTAGTTTCTTTTCACACTTTGGAGGCAAAACACTATCCCATGCATTAGAAATATATAAGATACAAGCCACACCAGCGGTAACCTGTGGTGCAAAAATATGGGGTTATTGAAATTCCTCTAGCCGACAAAAAAGAGAAAAAAGATCTTCAAATGATTTATGGGACTTCCCTTTAGCTCTCATTCATCCCTCTAACGTTGGAAATGGGCATTCTAGGTATCGGGTACAAAATCATGATCAAACCCTTATTATACTGGGTAAGGCTGTGGAATAACTATGGTCTGATCCCTTGCGTAAGCAGCTCGTATGTGGTTCAGTGACATTTTTGAAACTCAACGGGGTAAATCTTTATCATGGTTCAAGCATGACAGGAAAATGTTCATCACTCTGGGAATTCCGTGCTTTTGGGACAACCCTTGCAAATATGGGAACAAATCAAAAGCTATCTTATTTGCTTCTTTTAAAGAATAGGCATTAAAGGACAACATTGACAACGGTGTCGATCATGGCCTAAAACTGTTAGGTAATTAAACACACTTCAGGTTACAAAAAGCACAATGTTTATCCATGCAAGAAAAGTACTTTTTGTGAAGCTAGAGATGGGCATATTCACCAGCCAGTCACTGGGATCATGCACAATCCTCTAAATGTCCTTATTGTAAAACATGGGACAAGGACGAATGTCATCTACTATTCACCTGTCCTATTTACTCTGATATTAGATCTAAATCGATTAAGCTAGTAGTAAACCCATTTGGCATCAGACTTATTATTCTTTTTTTGTTTTTTTGCATTTTCAAAGCGCTCACACAGCCCGGGGGCACTGAGGTGCTGTTACAGGAATATGTCCGTTAGTTGCATATTTATAACACTCTTAATACCCGGAGGTTTCTAAGCGTGGACCCGGGGATCGAATCTGTGTTGCTTCGTGTCGTCTTGTTTCCAAGGCGAACACGTTGCAGCTCTGCTATCCTCCTGGGTATGATGCTTGTAAGTTCCACAAGACAGCAGATTCAAACTGTGTTTTTGACACAGTTACATCCTTTCTAATGACATTATTTGCCAGTAGAATTAAATCTATTTAGTATCCTCAATTAATTCACACATTTATCTTATGTATAAAGGCACAAGTAGCTATGCTAAAATCATCAGGGTTATGTGCATTTTATCAGGCGATTCCAAATGTATCGAGACTATCTACATGTCTTAAGTGCTATTTTGGTATTTTACTGTTGACTTTTTCTTTCCTTTTAGCTGAAGTTCTTTTGTACGCATTGATGGCTTTTCCGCTGAAATACAACTGATTGATGATGATATACCAAATACTGACTATTACTGTTCTATACTGTACATAAAACTGCATAAAAAGTAAAGCCCCAGCCCACTGAAGATAGGATTTGCTCTTTGAAAAGGTGCAAATCCAAATCTTTTGAGAGGCCAGAGGTCAAGCAGCACCAAAGCACTACCATGCAATTTGCAGTAGTGGTTAACATGATTCTATATCAGCAGGGAACTCCAGTTAGTATTACAACCGAATTTGAGAGCCATCACTGCAGGTCCACCTGCTGCCGAAACACCACATCACACCTACTGTGCAGAGGTGCAGAGATTCAAGGACATACTACTTGAACGTGCACGCAGAACTCCTATACCTAGCACTCCATGAGACACCATCATTATGAAGTGTAAGGAAAGCATGGCATCAAAGTAAGACAGACAAAAGTGATCACAGTTCAAGGGTGTTTATTAAACTGTAAAATGGGCTAAACCTAACTCTAAAATGGGAGCAAGCTACAACCATCAAATAATAATAATAATAATAATAATACAGTCCTAGTGGAGTCTAGTCAAATAAAAAGGACCTAAACTAGAACACATATTGCCAATCCTTACTGCTATGCTACAAAAGAGTGTGAGATAATGTTCACAAGAAAAGAAAGCAGTATTCACAAAATGATAAGTCAGGATGTAATAGCCGGGGTCTCCCTTCCGCACGTTTTTATCAAGGGACAAGGCAGGACTTTTGAGCACAGCACACTCCTGGGTTTCTCCAGCATGAGGTTACAGTTCCTTTTCCAGTATCAGGGGCTTCTGTGCTTAAGTCTCCTCTCATGCAAAGTCTCTTGCTTAAGAGGGCCTGATACGCCAAAACAACAAAACAAATGTTCCTCCTGGTAATCTTTACGTGGGGTGAATACCGGTCACCCTTGTTTGAATCCCCCTCAGCCGGGCTCCGATCCTTTCTCAATCGTCAGCCTCCCTCAGTCGGGCTCAGACCAACCAGAGCGCTTGCCAATTCAAACAGACTTCCGAAGGGTGATCTCGTCTCGCTGGGTGACTATTAACCTACGGCAAGCGCAGGCTTTACACCATCACAGTTCGCACCGCGTTCCTCTCAGCCGTGCGCAAACACCAGTTCCACAATAGTCCCACTTTTGCAATATGTCAAGGACATTTGATTGTACAAAGGATTTGACTTGACCCTTGTATGACCATCTTAACATTTTACAGCAACCTTCCCTATGACCTCTTGGTACTTGTGGTTTCTTTTGCTTTCAATGTTCAACACAATCTCTTTTTTCAGAAAACAGGGTACCAGCCAGAGTCCTTTGGCTGAGAGCCCACGTGGCGCCAGACCACACTGACTCTGGTACCACGTTTTTTCATAACAGACCTCTCATCTACTTTATCTTCTTACTGTTGCTACTGCAACCTTGAGCCTAACACAAGCAGGCTGACTATCAGGTGTTTCCGACTCAACGGCTGTGTTGAACTCGCTCTGTTCCTTTTGCCGCTGGCATCAAGGAATGTACCACGATGGCCATCATGTCTCCCCACCCTGGCAATCAGTGCGGGCGGGTGCCAAGTACAGCTGACATTTGACGCACCAGCTGCGATTCCTGGTCTTACATATCTTTATTCAGAGGATTCGTGGGTCTGGGTTGAAAAGGGCAAGGGCAACTCCCTCCTTGGCATCCTTTCAGGTCTTGCCGCCTTTCTCCTCCATTTGAACTGCTGCCATCCTGGAATGGCTGCTTCATCATGCGTTCGGAGTGTGCTCTTGTGCTCTGCCTTTTATCCCTATGGGGAAGGGAAAGGATAGTCAGGTGTGTGTAGTTGTTGGTAATTGCCTGACTCTGCCTGATCCTTGTGTTGGGACATGTCAGGTAAACGGTTTGGGTATTAGTCCGTTGTTCTTCATGCTGTGAAAAAGTGTTTGTGTTGGAAAAGGGCGGGGGTAGAGTTTCTAAGTATCGTACTCGGAAGGATGGGGAAAAGGTATTATAGGGAAGGAGATACCCCGTCTCACCCTTTGGTGTTCTACTTCCACTCCCTGAAGACCCCCAGTGATCCTCCCCCACTGGTCCACCCCCAGGAATAGCGATGGCCACCTGGATGACAGATCCCGGGGACTAGCGGGTGAGACTCCTTCAGGTTTCTCACAGAAGCTACTAAGATATCAAGATAAAGGTTGTGTATTGTGACGAATCACGGGATTCAGTTACTTCTACGCATGTGAGAGCCTTTCCCTGTGAGGCTAGGAAGGTGATCCCGCTACGTGATACCCTGCCTAGGGGTAGGGGCCAGCAGGGCCGCATTGAGAGAGACTCCAACCTTGGGGACAAGGACCATTCCAAAGATGAACTCCCTACGTCACTTACTCACAATCCAGTGGTAACCACAACTACCGGAAGAAGACATACAGAACAGACCAATATGTGTTATTGCCAGATAGAATATGTGAGAAAATCTGGAAAAGACAACTCCACTGGTACTGGGATGAAGAAAACCATTGGAGTAATACCGATTACTAACAGAACAAAGAAGAAGGACTTTGATGTTGCGCAAGGGAAGTCCCAAGTCTGCGGCACAAAACAAACAGGAGTCATCCTGGTAGAGAAAGAACACCTGGAGTTTAAAATCAGCTGTGCAAGTGAAGCTGATAGAGAGAGGGGCGCACAGTTTTCAAGCCGGGAAGAAAACTGCTGTGCAACCCCAATCTGGTCGAAAAGCGAAGGAAGAGAAGTTGGAAGGCGGAAGTCTAGCACGGGTAAGTTAACCCAAAGTGATGGCGTGACCGAGAAGCGGTGGACAGTGAAATTTGATACCGACACTGAGGGAAGAATCATACTCATCCCAGTGAGGGACAAGTATATAAGAAGAGCGAGAATCATTACTGGGGTACTCATACTCATCCCAGTAAGGAACAAGTGTATATGAAGAGCGAGATCATTAATGGGGTACTCATACTTGGCCCAATAAGGAACACGTATATACGAAGAGCAAGAATCATTATGTGAATACTTGAACTCATCCTAGTGATGAACCAGTGTGGAGTAAGTGTGATAATAATTACTGGGCTACTCATACTCATCCCAGTGAGAAACTAGTGTAGAAGGAGTGTGAGAATCATTACTGAAGCAATCATTTTTGTGACAGTAAAGGATTGGTGTTGGAAACGCATAAGAAGAGTGAGACTGAAAATTGGTTATCCTAAACCAGGAAAAGATTGGATATTGAGTCAAGTGAGTGTCTGAAGTATTTTTAATAAACTAGGAAGAACAGAGAACCAAGATAAAATAACAAAATAAAAAAAAACGCCAGGTAACAAAGTCTGAGAGAGAAGTGAAAGAACCCCATTGATGAACTATATGATCTGATAAAAGTATCCTCCAACAAATACATCCGACTACTTTATTAAAGTGAACTGTTGCAGAAATCAGTACACAGGAGAAGGGAGTCATTCTCCTGTGCCTTAGTTATTTTGATAGTGGTAGGGTTAGTATAGGTTAGTTTGACCGTGGACAGATCTTTCTTTTGGGGTCACTGACAGACGAGCACCCTTGTTAGTTTTGTTATGCACGGAATCACCATGGCTTAGGGAAAGTTAGGCATTTTTCTCTTTCCTTTAAATAAATATTGTGTCAAAATGCAAGCTACAAGTCTTGAGTCCTTCTTCTGACCCTAGATAATTTCATTTAGCCATGGCCTGGCATTTTGGTGTGCAAGGGACGGTAGGGCTCATAGACTGGGCTCTTTGTCTATGCATTGATATTTACTGCTCCATGTCAGTCTAGTTATTCCTCCCCTGCACTCAAACCATATACGTTGGACACTAAAAGATTCTTTATGAAATTGGTTACTTTTTGAGGGCTTGGTAACCTTTCACAGTTCCTTCTTCTGACCCACCACACTACTTATTGCTGAGTGAGAGCACAGTGAAATTCAGCACAGTTGTAACACACTCTCCTTTTATCCAGATTACAGTGTCAATACACAAAGGTGGAGGCAAACATTAGATACATCGGCAGCCTAAAATAAGTCATTCCTTATTACCACTGACTCGTTTAAGAATAGATGATAATGGCAAATGACACTTCTTTAATGATCCTGGCCTCCCATATGTTGAGCAGTTGCTTAAATGCAGTAAAGGCATGCTGAGACATTCTGGTGGGCTGGGACTATGCCACACTGTTCACTGGTGCTAAAATGTCTGTCTAATATTCAATTTATTTTCTAAGCTGTATTTTGAGAAATACCAAACTCAATGGGTTTCAAGTATATGTGTTTTCCTAACGAGTATTTAACTATGCATTCTTTCTGCCTTTGGGTGGTCTCTGATAGGTGCAGCAGGCGTGTAAAGTCTGGTTTGGTCTACTTGTCTTGTGCTCGCCCCTCTCTGTTAATGTTTGTAAGGGTTTTTATGGTGACTATACAACAAAAGGGACTCTGCATCAGGTACACAAATCTTGTACATAACCAAAAAGTTATCATTTATGCAAGTCATGAATTCGTTTTCAAAATATGATTAGCAGAGTTTGCTAATTAAAATCTTTTTGTTCAGCAAACAAACTTATTTTATGTGCAATTCTGTGTACTGATGTGTGTAATGTCACTAGCTATTTTGTTTATCCAAGGCATAAAATGAGCAACAATACAGCAATTTTGTGTAAGGCTGAAGTAAGACCGTGAGATGAACTTCTGAAAAATGTAAAGGTTAGCTGCATGAATGGACACAAATCAACATACATGATAAAAAAGAGCTCTGAAAACAGTTTTCAGTGCAAGGGTCTGTGCAACTAGGTGCAGTCGGTGTTGCACAGGGCAGTGTCCCATATATTGCATGCTTGACCCATCATTTGCTGTGTAAGGAGAAGTTAGGTCGTTTTTCGTTAATCAAAAAGTTCACATTGTTAAAGGAAAGTCAGCGCCTGAGACTAAGTATGTAGTATGGTAGGTAATTGCTTCAGGTGGACAAGATGGCCCTTCCCTGTCATTGATATCAAATGTTTTCAATATACTGTTAAATACAAGGGCTTCCAGCGTGAACCAGGTAGAGCCAAGCACAACATTCCAACCCTTTGCACCCATGAAACCGTTATTTATCGCTACAAGCACTCAGAGCCCCATCTGGGGCGCTGATACTTTTTTTGTTCGTTTTTAAGGGAACGAGGCTTTTATACATATGTCTGATTGGAAATATATATTTCCAGGTCCTGGATGTGAGCCAGGGGGTGCAGAGGTGAGTGGGCAGGTGAGGAAGGGTGGGGAAGCACTCCGGGGAAGATCTGTTCTGGGGCACCACCTCGAAGGACAGGGTGGCCCAGAGGCGCAGCAGCCCAGCATGAAATGCGGGCAGCTACTTGCAGATTCAGTTTCCACACCCAGCCTCTCCAAGCACATGTTAATATATAATGCAATCATAATTGTAGAGCAAAGCAAGATCTCTGGGCCATCTACAGTGCATGGAATTGCAGTCGATTTGTCAATGTACAGACTGGATGGAACTATTGATCACTATTTTGCGTAAACATCTAGTTAGCTTCGTATATTCATGATGTAAGAGGAAAAGAGAGACTAAGCAGAGTGGATGGCGCAGCAGGCAGCAAACTGGGTAAACTAGGTGGAATATTGTAGTTTGCGACCATCACACTTTCAGGGTAGCTGGTATGAAGCAACAGGGTGATATGATAGAATGTCAAGGAGTTTGGGGATCGGCTCATGGTTTCACAGCCGTCTTTATGGGAGGGCAAAAGGGGCATTTGCCCGGGCCCTCACCTTGGAGGGGGCCCATTAGTCACCAAATTTAAATATCAGATGTCAGGATTCTTTATGGTGTGCTGCTGAGGCTCTAAACCTATTGCATGTCTGTCATAGCATCCTCTAATGCTATGTTCACTGTGGTATACATAGTTTGTGTTGCACAAAACCTATAGCATTCTCACCTTTCTGTGAGGATTAGATTGGTCGTGTGCAATAGCCAACGTTGAAATGGATATTGAAACATTTGATTGCCCCCATAGTTCAGAGGATATCTCAGTGTGTTAAGCACTCATTGCAGAGATCTGCATTCATATGACAATGCATTACTTACCGTAAAAGCATTTCTGATGGTTGTATCTGCTTAAATTCACATGCTGTGCATAGGTCCGACATCCAGTGGTCACTGCGGAGTATTGCATTTTGTTTTTCGTAGTCGAAAAGTGACGTCGACAAGGCGTGTCTGAAATACTATCCCTATAGTGACGTGCGTTGTACCCACAATCCCTCACGCGTCGAGGTCCCTCTGTTTGTATTTTTCTGCCCTGAGGGAGCCTTCTAGACGTGAGTGAGTACAGAAAAGAGAGATATAAAAGGAAGTCTATGTTCCTTCCATCCGAGCGGGGAGGAAGGGTGGGCGCATGTGAATCTAAGCAGATACAACCATCAGAAATGCTTTTACGGTAAGTAATGCATTGTCTTCTGATGTTTGTTAATCTGCTTAGAATCACATGCTGTGCATAGACTAGCGAGCAGTACCCAGAGTTGGCGGTGGGTTATAAGAAGGAACAGTAGAGAAAAGATGTCTTAATACTGCCTGTCCCACCTGGGAGTCAGATCTCGAGTGTGCATCTAGACAGTAGTGTTTTGTAAAGGTGTGCACAGAACTCCAGGTAGCCGCTTTGCAGATGGACTCAAGGGGAACATTTGCAATGAAAGCTATGGAAGCCCCAGTGCCTCGAGTAGAATGTGCTCTAGGCTTAAAGGGCAGTTCTCTCTTAGCAAGAGTATAGCAGAGAGTGATGCATTGAACAATCCATCTAGAAATAGTGGACTTTGAAACTGCATCCCCTTCTCTTCCTGCTGCCACCGAGACGAAGAACTGATTAGTCTTCCTCAGTGGTTTGGTTCTTTCCATGTAGAACATGACCGCTCTGCGCACATCTAGTGTGTGCAGAGTTTTTTCTCCCAAGTTGGAAGGATTTTGAAAGAACGTTGGCAGTTCTATAGACTGGTTTACATGGAATTTCGATATGAATTTCGGAGCAAACCTTGGGTGCGTGCGTAGAACCACTATCTCTGTGAACTGTAACGAAAGGGTCTAGAACAGAAAGAGCCTGTAGTTCACTTACTCTCCTGATGGAGGTGATAGCTATAAGAAAAGCAGTCTTAAGAGTGAGGTGTTTAAGAGATGCTTTGTGCATGGGCTCGAATGGTGAGCCCATGAGTCTGGTAAGTACCACGTTAAGGTCCCATCTGGGAGCTGGGTCAGCTATCGGGGGGTGTATTCATTTTACTCCCTCCATGAAGGCCTTTATAACAGGGATCTTCCACCACGACACTTTGAGTTGGGAAGTGGTGTATGCAGAAAGTGCCGCTAGGTGGACTTTAATGGAATTGAACACTAGACCTGAATCCAATAAGTGGGTCAGGTATAGAACAATATGTGTGGGAGAGCAGTCAATCAGGTTGATGCTTCTTCCCCTGCACCAGATGACAAATCTCTTCCACTTGCTAGAATAGCAGTGGCGAGTGTTAGGTTTTCTGGCTTCCCCGAGGATGTCCATGCATCTCTGCGGGAGCTGTAGATGTCCGAATTCTATGATCTCAGGAGCCAAGCTGCTAAGTTCATGTTCTGGGGGCATGGATGCAGAGTCCTGCCCTTGTCTTGTGACAGCATGTTGTACGGGCAGGGGGGTTTCACTGGGGGAGATAGAGACATCTCCATCAAGTGAGTGAACCATGGCTGTCGGGCCCACATTGGGGCCACCAGTATCATGGTCACTTGTTCCTGGTGCATCTTGTGCACCACCTTGTTGAGAAGGGGAGTCGGGGGAAAAGCGTAAACAAATTTCCCTGACCATTGTATCGACAGACCGTTCCCCTTGGATTGGTTCTGGGGGTACCTGGAGGCGTAACTTTGGCATTGTGAGTTCTCCAGGGTTGCGAACAGGTCTATTTCTGGAAATCCCCATTGTGTGAAGACATCGAAGACGATGTCTTCGTGCAGTCGCCATTCGTACTCTTCGGGCAGGGGGAAATCTCTGCTGAGTTTGTCTGCCAGCAGATTGAGTTCCCCTGGTACATGTTGTGACAGTAGGAACATGTCTTGTTTGAGAGCCCACTTCCATATATTTTGGGCCAGTTTGGACAGTCCTGGAGAGTGGGTTCCCCCCTGCTTGTTGATGTAATACATGGCTGTGGTGCTGTCTGTAAGGACCATCACTGTCCTGCCTTGTAGGTGTTCCTGGAAGGCTTTAAGCGCCTTGAACACCGCTAGTAGCTCCAGAAGATTGATATGTTTGGATGCTACGTTCGGAGTCCACACTCCGTGAGCAGTCTGATGGGATAGGTGAGCCCCCCATCCTGTGAGGGATGCGTCTGTGGTTAGAGTGGCTTCCGCCGCGGGTGTGGCAAAGGGTTTCCCTTTTTCCAGGTTTTCCTTTGTCCACCACCGTAGCGAGAGAACCAAGGCCTGCGAGACCACCACTAGATCGTCCCATAGTCCGCTGGCCTGACACCACTGGCTGTTGAGCCACTCTTGCATTGGGCGCATGCGCAGGCGCGCGTGAGGTACCAAATAAATACACGACGCCATCATGCCTAGTAAGCGCATTGCTTTGTGTACCGTCACCTCTCGACCGGTCACATATTGAGGGATCTGAAACAGCATGTTTTGGACCCTCTCTTTGGAGGGGAAGACAAGGCCGTCCTTTCTTTGAATTAGAGCCCCTAGGAATTGTTTGATTTGGCTGGGGTCTAGGCTGGACTTCTTTTCGTTGATGGAGAAGCCCAAATGGAACAAAAGGTCTACAGTCTTTTGGGTATTGGAGAAGCATGTTTCGTAAGAATCCCCTGTTATGAGCCAGTCGTCGAGGTAAGGGTAAACTGGGATGGACAACCTGCGCAGGTGGGCCGCTGCCACTGCCAGCACCTTCGTGAATACCCTTGGTGCTGATGCTATGCCGAAGGGTAGCACTCTGAACTGGTAGTGTTTGCCCTCTATCATGAATCTGAGGTATTTTCTGTGCGCTGGCAACATTAAAATATGAAAAAGTATGCATCTTTCATGTCCAATGTTGTCATGTAATCTCCCTGTGATAGCAGTGGGATCACTTCCTGTAAGGTCACCATACGAAACTTTTGGGGTTTTATAAACTTGTTCGCTGGGCGCAGATCTAATACAGGGCGCATGGTTAGATCCTTTTTGGGTACAAGGAAGTACACTGAATAAATACCTTCCGTTACCTGAGATAGAGGCACGACCTCTATGGCTTCTTTTTCCAGCAGTTGTTGTACTTCTTGGAGAAGGATGGCAAGATGTTCCGGTGTCATGCGTCGTCCCCTCGGAGGTTTGTATGTTGGGGAACTGTTGAATTCGATGCAGTATCCGTGGGCTACGGTGGAAAGTACCCAGCGGTCTGACGTTATACCATCCCATGCTGGAAGAAAGGATGTTATCCGGCCCCCGACCGGTGTTGCATGGGAGGGGACGCGAATCTTCGCGTCACTTGGTGTTGTTGGGGGCTTGGGAGCCTCTGGGGGTGGACCCCCGACCTCTTCCTTTGCCCCGGCGCTGGCCTCTTTGGCTGTACTGCCCACTATTGGTCTGGAAATTGGTGGCAGGGTACTGTTGCTGCTGGTTTTGTTGTTGGCGTTGGCCACGAAAAAAGCATCTGTTGCCATAGCCGCGTCTGGTAGAGGGCTTAGAGATTTGGTCAAGAGTTTTGATAGTATCGAACTCTTTTTTAGCCATCTCCAGAGCCTCATCCACCGCTTTCCCAAAGAGGTTTGAGTCTTCAACAGGTTTATTTATTAAAGACGCCTGTGTCTCCGGTTTGAACCCTGAGTTGCGCAGCCATACGTGGCGTTTTAGGAGTATTCCCTGAACCAGGGAACGTCCCGCTGTTTCTGCAGCATCCAGAGAGTTCTTTACAATACTCTGGTTGACCTGGGTTCCTTCGCCAATAGTTGTTAGCAGGCGTGTACGTAGTGGTTCCGGCGCTTCATCGGCGTCTTTGCGCAGTTTGGCCCACTGTGCGTCCGCATAGCTAGCGAGCAAAGAATTGTTGTTCGCAATTCTTGCCGAAAAGGCAGCCGAGGATGTAACTCTTTTTGCAAGGGAATATAACCTCTTGCCCTCCTTGTCAGGTGGTGCCTCACTGGTGGAAAGTGGTACCCCTGCCCTCTTTCTTGTATTGGTTACTACCAGGGAATCCGGAATGGAATGTCCCCTGATGTACAGCGGGTCTGAGGGTGAAGGAGTGAAAAGTTTTTCAATTCTAGGATTAACCCCTCTGATTAGTGCGGGTGTGGACAGCGAAGGGATGATTCTTCTCTTCACCGAAGCGAGGAGGGGAATGGTCTGACTGACCGGGGGTTTCTCCTTAATTACTCTTTCCACAAAGTCTAATTCAGGAGAGAGCTCCCCAGTGTCCAGTTCGAAATGTGCTGCTGCTCTGCGCAACAGGGCATTGAATGTGGGCTGATCGTCAATGGGAGCCGTGTTTCTAACAGGTGAATTGTCAGGAGGATTTAGGTTCAGGACATCAGTGTCGAAATATACCGATGGGGATTGCCAGGGGTGAGAAGGTCCTTCTTCTGGATTTTCTCCGAAGCCTTCTCCTACCAAGTCTGGGCTGTCTTCCAGACCTTCCTCCTGGTTCCGTCCCTCTTCATCGTCCATAAAATCATCCTCCTCCTCAAAGTAATGTTCCTCCCCAGTGAGGTCATACACACTATGGAAGTCTGAGGCTGTGTCCTGGTGGGGATTGACTAGTCTCGGAATTTTGGCCCTGGGGTCCTCCTGAGGCCCTTCTCTTGTTCTCTTGGGAGTGGGAGGGTTCTGGGTATTCATAAACCTCTCCATTCTTTCCATGCAGAGATGGAGCCTTTCCATGGTTTCATGGGGTACCCCTGAGCGGTCTAGCGGGGGAAAATTAGTGTCCTGTATCTGAAAATGGCTCGACCTCTCCCACAACGTCGAGGAAAGTGTCCCGTCGCCCTCCGAAAAGCCTTCAGGTGTGTTAGGGTCCCCTCGACTGAAGGGGGTAGTCCCTGCCTTTCTTCGGGCTTTTTCGGCGTGTCTTTCGACCTCTGCGTAGCGCTCGACGTGTCTTTCGGCGTACGCTTGTGGGCGTCGGCTACCACGATCCTCGCCAAGCTCTCAGCGACTCGTTTGTCAGCGGAGGGCTGTGGTTTTGACGTTACGGGTGTCGATCGCTCTACGGCGGCGTGCACTTTCTGCTGATGCGCGCCGGCCGATGATTTGGGGGCGGCGCCCTTATTTGCCGAAAACCCAGTCGCTGGTCGCGGCTGCGGTTGCGAGAGGGGCTTCGAACCCGAACGGTCCGAGGAGGCCGCCGGTGGAACCTGCGTCTCCTTGGGCGCTGATGCTCTCTTCGCCTTCGACGAAGAAGAGCCATGGGTTGTGTGCTTATGTGTGGTCTTGTGTGCGTCAATGTCGCCGGGGTGTTCATCCCCATAAGCAGGGCGTGAGCCGAGCCCGTCGGGGCCGGGGACAGACGACGAAGCGCGTGAGCGCTCTTTAGGGGGGTTTTCGACTTCCGTAGCGGAGGTCGTGTTATCACGTTCCTCGTCACTGTCGGTGGTAGCAACGGTGGGTGAAGCATCGGCCTTCGACATAGCGTAGGCCGCCCACCTCTTGACCCTACGGTCTTTTAGAGTCTTTGGCTTAAGAAGCCGACAAGCCGTGCAACCTTCCTCTTTGTGATCGAGGGGCAAGCAGCGGTTACACCGTGAATGCTTGTCCTTCCAAGTAAACTTGCCCTTGCAAAGCGGGCAAAACCTAAAGGGTGTCCTCTCCATAGCCGAGGCAATAAATCGTGATAACCACCCCAAGGGAAAGGAAGGGGAAAAGGAAAGGCATTCTCAGAAAAGAACCAGAGATGTCCCACGACCCCCACTCTCCCTACTGTATATGGCCTGCGAGGCCAGGCCACGTGTTCAACAGGGTGACTCAGCATTTCCAATGTAAGAAGTTGCTAATCCTGCATGTATATGTATTTTGTTTTCTAGCACTCCAGGTCTTACCATCACCAATGTACCTGCACCAGATAGCGGTTAGCGTCAGTATGGTGAATGTCCAGAAATTGGGTTGTTCAGATGGGGAGTTAAAAACCTACGCAGGTACCTCCAATGATGACAAAGTGTTATTCCAGAGAGGTGTTTATGTATCCAAATTCCAGACTGTGAAACCAAAGCCTTCATGCTTGGATCCTGGCTTTGCCAGCAGACGATACAGTGATCCTGGACAAATCTTAGATCACTGACATTACTGTGCTGCCTTCTATGATACGGTTTGCCTTCTCACATAATGGTGCCATTGTTTAGCTAATTATCTGATCATTCCTATTATGTAGGCCATTTGAGTGGAAGGAGTTCTAGACAGAAGAGAGTGGACCAGATATTGCAGTCTTCTGGCAAGCATATTTTAAGGTCTGCTTATGTGCCAGCAATACTGTTTGCTTTTTGTACAATTCCAAGATTTTTCTGCATGTTTACTATTGTTTACCATTGCACAAGCCAGTGTTTGATGTGTATTTAAAGCTTTAAAATACAAAAGAGAAAACGATATGAAATATTTTAACATCACATCAGTTAGTATGCTGGTACTTATGTACTTCCCTTGATGATGGAGACAATGAAGCTCGAATCATTCCTATTTTGTATAATATGCTTTTAGAACGTTTTGTTTAAAAAAATGTTTATACTAGGTTATGTGCTGGTCGTTCATTTTTATAATAGCCTGCATGTCTCAGCACAGATTAAATTCAAATCCCTCCATATCATCCACATGGCTATCTGGGGCCGGGGACCAATCTGTCTTCAACACTTCCTGACCAAATACTCCCCTTTTAGACTCCTCTGTTCCTCTGGCACCAACTCCCTGTATGTTAAGCGCTTTGCTGAACAGAGAGCTGATGGGCGATCACTTTCCTCGGCTGGCTCCCCTTCTGTGGACCGCCTCCCTCTGCGTCTTGAGCATGACCTCCTTAAGTTCCGAAAAAGCCTCAAGACCTTTTTCTTTACCTCTTCCTTCTCCTCCTCTCATCCCTGCTAATCCTACAGCAGGGTGACTGATGTTCTGGGCCCTTATGTATCCTCTGGGCCTTGACCCCCCACATCACTCATCCCAGCTGCTGTCCTTCTGTTGCACTTACTTGGGCTCACCCTTCCCATGGGAGATGCACTTACGTTCTTCTCCTCTTAGCACTTACACTGAGCACTTCTCCATTAGCATCAAAGTACCCATCGCACCCCTTTTCCCCCTCTGCACTTGCACATTCTGAACACTCACAAGGCATAGTAGATTTGTCTCCCTTCTCTTTATACTCATTATTTGCTTGTACTATTTATTCAATTATGTATCCTTGCTGTAATTCGTTGTCGACCTTCCCTGTGGCGCTTTGAAACAGTTTTGCTAATTGTATAAGAGCCTAGCAAGTGACCAATAAATAAATAAATGCCCAATTAGGCAAGAAGTGTTTATCAACCTTAGCCTCTGTGATGGAGGGCTTGGTGAGCTGGGTGACTACAAATGACATATTTTTCCATTTGAGGGGGGATTTCAATGCCAAGATGGGCAGCAAACCTAGCGATACCTCATTTGACCTGCTGGAAGATTACATGGTTGGTTATTCTGCCTCCCGTAATGAAAGATGCTAGAACCTGTAGGGAGGGGGTTAGGCTCTGGAAACTTCTGTATGGGTGGGGATTGCGCTCAGTCAATGGTCGTTTCCCCGAGGATGCCAAAGGGAACTTCACTTTTCTTTCTACTTTGGGATGCTCGACCATTGATTACTTTTGCGCCCTAGTCAAGTTTTGGAATTGTGTAAGCGGGTTTAGGGTACTGAATGATTTAGCAAGCGACCATCTCCCCATCCAGCTGGAGCATAGACCCCGGGCTTCCGGTAGGCCTGACCAGTCCTCAGGGGATGCCTCCACCTGCCCTGTACCGTCAGCTGAAATGGCAATCAGTGGATTGTTAAGGCTTGCTGAGGGATATTGTTAGAGACAATCGGCAGATTCTGGAAAGGCTCCTCTGTGGCAGTGCATATTGGGGGGTTACCGGGTCAGATTTTGCACTCCTGCTGTCTAACCTCTTGGCCACATTAACTTTGGGGGCTGACAGAAGGAAGGGTAGTCCCTGTCCTAGGTGATTCAATTCAGATTGTGCACAACTGAAGTCTGCCCTGCTAAGAATCCTGAAGAACTCCTTGTCCACAAAGCTTAATATAATCGGGACACGTGCAGCTTATAAGAAAGTCATTACCTATAGAATGCTTGAAATCGAGGGGGAGACATGGGAGGAAGGGATCAACTCCTGTGTTACTAACAATGCTAAACGTTTTGGGGAAACTGTTAGCAAGGGCCCTTTTATGTCTTGTGGGCTATCTCCAATGGTTTTGGAAATGTCATGGATAGCTCACTTTTCCTCCCTCTTTAGTAACAACTCTGGGAATACAATCTTGTCTTCACAGTGGAAGGAGTTCTTGTGGCTATTACCAACCAAGGTAGGAAATGGCCACTGGCCCGGATAATGTCCCTGCAGATTTGTTTATGGCACAGCCACACATGTGGGTCCCTGTTTTGATTTTGGGATTTAATACCATTTGTGTCACAGGCCCTATTCGAACCTCTTGGTCTCGGCGCTGATCTGCCCAATATATAAAAAGGGACCGAGGGCACCGCCAGCGTCCTATAGACCAATTTCCTTGTTGGATTTAGCATTTAAGATCTTGGGACAGCCTATTCTGGAAGAAGTCTTGGGTCCAGAGTTCAAACATCCTTTCACCAATTCAGCTGGGCTTCAGGCCAGGCTTGGGAACAGCAGAGCAGGTCTTGAACCTTTATTTGGTAATAGCACACTCATTGTTCATCAAGGAGGAGACAACTCTTTTTGGCCTTCATGGATCTGAGAACGGCATTTGAGAAGGTCAGCTATGCTAGGTTGTGGAGTGTACTCCCAGCCATGAATTTGATGGACCTAATGGAGAGATTGCACCAATCTACAGTGGCCCAAGTAAAGAGTGGAGGAGGTGAACAACGCACCCCTACTTTCCAGGTGGAATGTAGAGTGTTGTAGATACAAGGAAAGGTAGGAGGATGGTAGGGGTCAACAGTTACTCCCTATAATGGAAACTACATACGTTTTTCACAAAAAATATATATTTATTTTAATAGTTTCTACATAAAATATCTCAAGACATTGAGAAAAGGTACTTTTTAAATACATTCATCACAATACTCTAAGAATATAATTAATTATAATAATGACAAAAAACACACATACAATATTTCTTAAAAATAGAAAAGCAACAGATGTTATCATTCATTGAAGGTGAATCAGCCTATAGGGGAAAATCCTATTAGGTCGTGATTTAGATCATTCACAATCTCTAAATAACTTTTTTTTCAGTCTAGTATTACTCCTGGACTGTGAACTCAACATGTTTCAGTCCTCTTGATGGTGGTGGGACTTTCTTCAGGAGTAGTCATGGATAGTATTAGAGTTAGTACATTGCTATTATGAAAGTCTTCTACTATTGAAGCTTTGTTCACTATGGAGGGAGTAACTGTTGGCGAAAACCAGAAAAAGAAAAGAATCAGCACTTAGGCTCATATTTTTTGTACACAATTAAGGTGTAGGGGCAAAGTTCATGGATAGATAAATTACCTGAACTTCCAAGTGTAGTAGAACCCTCGAGGGATGAGAAATGGCCACAATAGTTGGACAGTTTTACAATGGGAAGATAGTTTCTTCCACATGTTCCTAGAAATAAATTCAGAAGTTGGAGGGATCAGTAAAATTGGCCTTTTTACCCTGGTAGGTGATTGGAATTTATCAAGCTTATATTCGTAGTGTTTAACCACTGGTCAGTTGCGTTAGATAGCAATTGTTTGTTGTATTTTTCACAGGATGATTTAGTTAGTTTGATAGCCAAATCCATTATATTTAGAGGGGTTGCCCAATCTTTTGTAAGTATTTGAAAAAAAAAGAAAAGAAAAAGCATCTTACCTCTGAGTTGTGAGGCGAGGTGATGTGAGGCAGTTTTTTCTGATTGGCGGTGTATCTTTCCCGTGATTACGGATATTTCGAGTGTTTGCCTGTAAAGAAGGCAAACCTCAAAATGTAAGGATCGGTGTATAGTTTTAAATCTGTCATAAGGACGGAAAGTAGATTGTCATTCTTATGACTATATTGCCCTTTCGATAGATGTATACGTAATTCTTTATCAATTATGTCAAAGGATGCAGTCTCTCCCTGTCATTTATGTTGGATATATCAAGTAAGCGGTGCTTAGGTTCAGAGAGATTCCTAGTTTAGAAAAATCTATATTCAGTGCTTCTAGGGGTCGCGTGCTGATCGATCGTATCACTTAAAACACGCTTACCTGAATCAAATCATGATCGCGTGTGGTGTGCGTAGCGATTTAAATTCGCTGTGTTGAACTTCCTCATTTCTCTAGCCTTCTTTAAGAGAGACTATTTCCATTTAATAAGTTCCCTGAAACCAACGAAAAACACCAGAAAAACACTGTGGAATGGCGCCATCTTGGGTTACTAAACCGATGCTTTGGTCCTGGTGATGGTCCTTTTTTAGTGATAACCTTTGCATCTTTTAGGCTGCATGCAATGTCAGGGGTTAAAGTGGATAAAGTGTTGTAAAACAGTGAGAGAGAAAAAGGAAGATGATCTTTTTTTTCATGACTCGAATGTGCTCCTAAATTGAGCTTTAGAAATTAGATCTTTATATCTTTTTACATTTTATATTGGGATCGATTTTTACTGCCATTTACACATTTTTAAGTGTTTACAATAAGGAGCTTGGATTTGTTTGCAGAAAGGGTAGTGAACTTTGCAGAGAAAAGGGTCAAGGATTGGTTGGCAATTTCAGACTTTGAGCCATTCGATGGATTCGTTAAGACCATCCTTATCACTTTTTGTCATGAAAATAAGCCTCTGCTCTTTTTCAAAAATAATTTTACTCTTAATATTACAATTACTGCCCTGTATCATAAGAAGTACTGTCCATTTGAAGTCTTCAAAACTGTGTTTGGTTTCAATAAAGTGTTTAACTAGAGGGGCAGCTAAAACTTTATTTTTTTAAACAGCTTTTGTGTTCTAGCATCCTGATTTTAACTTTTCTGTTCGTTTTTCCTATGTAGTGTTTATTACATGGACAGGTGATCATGTATATCATGTATTCAGAGTTACAATTTGTCATTTGTTTTTGTTACCATGGTTTAGATAAACCAATGTTTACTTCTTTGTTACTTCTTTGTTTTTTTCTGTAAGTCTAAAAAGCTGCAGAATTCCCGCACAAATAGTGTCCGGTAACTGGTATAAGGCCCCACGATTGAGTCAGGCTGTTAGTAATGGGTATTATTTCTTTAAGTCTGCTACTTCTTACCCAATTGCCGATGGTAATGGATTTTTTGTAGGCAAACATTGGTATTGGTATTTCCGAATTGGAATCTTTAAAGATTTTCCAATGTTTTTTAACAATTTGGCTGATTCTTAAGCTTAGGTTAGTAAATGTGTTAACACATACTAACTGGTCTCTTTGGGGTTGTTTTATTTTATCGTCTAGAAGGGCATCTCAGTTGTTGTTGGCAGCTCTTTTAGCCAATTTTGTAATCAATTTTTTAGGGTAGCCCCTCTGTTTGAGTTTCAATGTTAAATTCTTTGCTTCTTCTTCAAGGGCTGTTATATGACTACTGTTTCTCTTGAGGCATAAGAATTGTCCATAAGGTAAATTGTCTCTCAACCTCACTCATCTATTTTGGCGTGTTTGTCCTTGTATTTGTCCTGCCTGTGTACCTCTTAACCAATGTGTGATCCTGGGCATCTCAGTTAATCTTGTATTTCCCCACCTGTCAAAATTGCAAATACCTAAACCTTTCAAAATTGTCAGCCCTCCAGAGTGATTTCGTTCTAGGGTATGATCTTTAAAAAAAAGAATCACTCATGGTTTCACTGGCTATATATAGTATTGCTTCTTCTATAATAATAGTGTGCATTGATATATTGCCCACCATTGTCAAATCGAGTCTTTCTAAATACGGACACCTTCCTGGTAGCCTCTAATCTTCATGCACTTTTAATACAATGTGTAGCTTTCTCCTTGCTTCTAATTGGTCGTCAGTATCCACGCTTGAGCACTTTTTCAATTCCGTGAGGCAGCTAATCTGAGTCGCCTGTCTATTCTGGATTATGTGCACTTTTTCCTACGATCTGTATCCTGCATATATACAATGGCCGGTGAACCCTCCATGCAGCTGCGATTGATGAAAAGTGCTCTGTGTCTATGCTAGCACACAAGTAGCCTGGTTGTAGACTGCTAATGTGGTCCTTGAAATGCTACTTATTATTCTGATTACAAAAAGAATGAAGAGGGTAAGGAGACTGAAAGGAGTACCCATGGTTATTTTGATCGCTGCGAGACAGCATATCAAGCAATGGGCTGTGATTGTGACACAGGGGTGGGGCGTACTAGATATTCTATATCCCTTAGTTCCTTTTGTCTGGTGGAGGGGGCCCCCAAAGGTGTCCATGCCCCGGGCCCCAAAAGTGCTAAAGATGACCCTGCATGGGTTAAGTAGCTGTTGCACAGATGAATGCAAGCAGGTAACATAGCTAGGTGTGCCTTCAAAAGCAGTTAACCATGTGATCATGTGGATTTTCAAAAACGTTCACTCGTCAATATGATGCATCTTTGCCAACAAAATGAAATCTAGTCGACTGTATGAGATCTAGATACACACACCTAAACTTTACTAAAAACAGAGACAATGCAGTATTTTACAGTAGCAATGCTGTAATATGCATTATATATCAACTTGCATGTTTAGGAATCGATTTTAAGGACTATCTTTTAAAACAAATACATTTAACACATACTGGTCTTTTCCAAACAGGAAAAGTTGGCTTAATAAAAGTATCATCCTGATTAATCCTGGTTGCAATCATTTGAAAAAGAAATAACTTTTCTTGCCTAGCACTCCTAAAAGGCCTTTTGCACTTTTGAGAGTGAAGGAGATGATTTCAGCTGCGCTAGCTCTCTCTCCGTTAGCCCCTATGAACTTGCAGTGAGCTGAGAAAAGAGCGTGGAGAGAGATCCGATGGTAGGAGAGGAATGCAGGGTGAGCTCTGCTTTCATTGAACAGGGTAATTTAAATAGCTAATTGTGCTATACAACTGTCACTTTAATTAACAAACCTACAGAATTGCATAGCAAATTGCTATGCGTCATTGATTTTATGCCTTGTTTATGTCTTCTTTTTATCATATGCTGTTTTGAAAACTTTCCCTCATTGTTGAGTTAATGTAATTGGAACTTGCAAGGCATTAATGGGGTGGTCAAGAGGCAAGGGGTGGGCACTTAAAATAAGAGAACATTTTAAAATTGCTCTACCGCAAGAAACTCATCTGGTTGATAGCAAGCATACTAAATTGCCAAACAAATTGCTTTATTTATCATTGTCTTCATCAGCATGTGTAGCTTTCATTTGGCTTGACCCGGGAGTCCAATTTAAAGTGAAGAAACAATATACCGATGGGTCAGGCTGTACATGGGACTATGTGGCATCTTGTACTGCTCTAAATTCTTAATACTGAATGCTTATGCTCCCGTAATTAACAATAGTATATACTTAACAAACATGTTTGAACTGTTGCTAGAAAACATCGATTACTGGCTGCTTTGGGAGGGGTGATTTTAATTGCATGCTAGACACTGAAATGGACAGCTCCAGACAAGTGGCCTTCCACCTGGCACTGCTGCAAGTACACCATCTAAGGTGTTATTCCAATGAAGGTTATGTGATGTTTGGAGGATGCACCAACCAAAGGAAACTGGCTTTCAGACTGGTCACACGTGCATGGGTCGTTCTCCAGAATCAATATGCTATTTGACCGCACTACACACCAAAATGTTGGAATACCTGGACTGGTCACTGTCAGATCACTCACCAATGTTGCTGCGAGTGTAATTAGACAAGCGATTGACTCCAATACCCACCTGGAGGTTAGAACTTCAGTGCTTAGTGATACTGCATTTTTCAAATTGTTGTACCGAAATACAGCCCTTTTTGTATACTAATTTGAACTTGTTCAACTCTAAGGCCACAGTGTGGGAGTGATTTAAAACTTTCATCAGAGGGTTTATCATGTCTACTCATTTGCAAAGTCAGGAGCCTATTACACACAAAAAACCGAGCTAGAGGAGCCAGTGGAGGGATTTCAGGGCCGGAGAGATACGGTCCCTAGGCTTGAGGACAAGGATAAGTCTCGATCTCTATCTTAACTCTCCTCTATTTGGACCATTTAATATGTACTGGATCATTTTACTCTTCGAGTTTGGGTCTTTTATCATTTTCTGTGTTATTATGTAGTCATCTTCATATGGAAACATTCTCTTTGACATCCATTGTAAGGTTGCCCACTTCCCTTCAAATTGTCATGCATGCTGCTAGATGGCTGAGGCACTTTGCATCATGTGAAGGTATTTCTCTTGCTATAAATGTTCTGGCTGTGCTCATGGCATAGGGGATGAGAGAAAATACATAGCAGCTCTCATTGGATGTTCCTCTTCCCACCGTATGTGCTGGTCCCAGAAGTTGATTTTTTTTAAATGGGTCGACATATCAAGGTATGCATTTATATCCTGATGAGGGATCCCTCTCAAGTCGATTTATTTGTTTGTAAATATTAGGGAAAATGTCACTTGCGCTTTTGTTAGGAATAGAAACAGATGCCTCATTATTGGACACTCCATCTATATTATAAAACATCATTTGATGAAATGCATTAAGAAGGATATAAAAACAACACATTGTACAAAACTCAATTAAAAGTAATATTGCAAAATAATTCACGCAGTGTACTCCGTTTTATGAATAAGGCGGTCTTCTTGCTAATACAGTGTATCTTACAAAATGGAAGATTCCCATTCTCCTTTATCAACGTTTAGTTCCTGTTACTTTTTATAATAACCAGACCTTTTTTATAACAGAAAATGTAATAGTATTGCAATGATGATCCTGAGGATAACGGGTACTGCCTTAGGATTTTCAAAAAGGTGACAATATCAACGTTTCTTCTCACTAGTGCTGGATAGCATCGAAGTATATATGCAAAAACAACATGCAGAAATGTGTGCAACGTTACAGGCAACATAAAGTGTTGTGTGCTCTTCTTTTCTTCAAAACATTGGGCCTCATTATTACTCAGGCGGTAGCCGTGCTGGTAAAACCGGCACAGCTGTGGCCAAAGTCATTTTTGTTCTGGCACCCGGGAATGGGCAATTACTGGGTCATTATGGCCCTGCCGGACCCGGTAATTGCCCATTCCCGGGAGCCGGAAGAAAATGCTCCCCATTCCCATTCGAGTCCCATAGGACTCAATGGGAATGGGGAGGCCGGATGCACCAGCACCATTATGAATGGTGCCGGTGCATCTGACATGATCTGCTCACGGGTGCCATAGTTACTTGACCAGCAAACTTATAATGAGGCCCATTGTCTCTTTTACCTAGCAGAGATAATTCCGTGAACAATGAAAAGTTATTCACTTCCCTTTAAATTTGGGAATAATCGAGAGTTCGAATTGTTTTTATTTTGATGACTCCTGTTGGCTCTTGGTAGCCGATCTGGTCTGCATACGTGGAGCTTCTTCTCTTGCTTCACTGTCAACAGGTGCCAGAGGGTAGTGGTCTCTCCTTTGTAGAGCTTTACATCATTCAGGTGCAGCCATGCGTGTCTTCCTTGAATCTTCGGCAGTGGGGGTGACCTCCTCCACTAGGTACGGTCCTTCAAAATGGGGTTCATGCCAAGTGCAGAAAACACTTTTGATAAGCACTTGGTCTCTAGGATACAAATTAAGTGGTTTCAAAACTCATTTGGCTGTCTTCTTCAGTCTTCTTCGACCCTTCCCTCTGATTTTTGATCTGTTGGGATATTTTTTTAAAAACACCAGTGGTCACATTTGTCAAATAATCATGCATCTCATCCCCTAATGTTTTTGCTACACTATGGGCATCTGTTTTTTTTATTGTGGGAGGAGCAAAGGGTACTCACATGCAGCATCCGGTCACCAACTCTTGAGGAGTCAGGTGGTGATCTGGCCCATGCCGATTTCTTAATGTAAATAGGGGAAGGGGTAGGCAATATACATCTTTATCTTGGCTATCCTCTCTTAGAGGAATCCATTTAAATGCTCACAAATACCTTTAGCCTGTGGGTCATAAGCAGATGAAAACATATGATTTATGCCTAATAGAAGTGTTATTTGCTCAAACATCTCGTTTACAAAATGTGGCCCATTATCAGACCGTAGGACTTTGCATGCACCCAATTTAGAAAACACCTCACATACAAGAAACTTGGCAGATGTGGCATTGAGGTGCATGCATGGACCTGCCTCAATCGATCGGGAAAAAGGACATACTACCACTAACATATATCTGTAGCCATTGCATGCTTGCAACATAGCCACATAATCTATATGCAGATGTTGAAAAGGGCCATGGGGCGGTGCATTGCTCCTCTCACTGTTCGCAAAGTGTGCCGTGCTGTGAATTAATGACAGACGATACAGTTCACAATACATTTTGCAACGGATTCTAACAAATTTGGCTGCAAAACTCATACGTGCAGAGTAGTGAAGCTGATCCAGCACAACCTTCAATAATGCTAGAGGCATAACTGCCTTTCCAGTGCTATCTTGTCTCCATATAGCCTCCCTTGGGGATAAAGAACACCCAGTGTTTTCCATAATTCTTATTCTTCTTGTGGAGCTTGACCCTGCAGCTCAATTAACTGTACAATGGATAACATATTAAAGCCTATTTTAATCATCATACATCATTCTGATGTTTGCTTTACACTCTGTTTCAAAATTTGAAATATTGGGAAAATATGCAGTTCTTTTTGCTTTAATGTCTGTGGCTTCATTACCGTGAGAAATCCTGTCTGCCCTCTTAGTATGGGCTGTTCACTTCAGCACGGACCTAGCCAATGCAAACTTTAGTACCTTAATAAATATGTCCAATAGCACTGCATGTTGCACTGGTGTGCAGTCTGCGCGGATGAAGCCCTTCCTTTTCCAGCATGGCAATCCTGTGTGTACGATTGACGTCACATAGGAGGAGACAGTGTACATTGTCACTTTCTCATCCTCATATCTCTGAAGTGTGGCGATAAGTGCCACTCATTCTGGAGCCTGAACAATTCGAAGGCAATCTTGCACTTGTCACTACTTCAAATTCACCATTCTGTTTTAACTTCACTACTTCTGATCCTGTATACCTTTCTCCTGCCGTTTGATATATTTTTTGTAGGACTATCAATGAATAGTATGTCCTCCCTCTAAGAGCGTTTTCTTTAACGTAGGGAATATCGTCATAAAACTTGGTATACGTTGTGCAATCATGTACATAGTCCTCCTTTTCTACTGATTCTGCTATAAATGTTGCTGGATTCACCACTCTACATCTAACAATTCATTTTGATCGCTGGGTTTGAAATGATCACTTAATAGCCTGATGCTCTTTGTGCAGAGAGCATGCTTTTAGGTTTCTCCAAAATGGCGAATAAAGAATGCTCATCGAATAACGTCATTGATCACTCCATTGCAATACTTGCAGCTTTTCCAATTGCGAAAGCTGAAGCAGCTAATGCTCGTTTGCAGGGGCAATGCCCTCTCATTACTGGGTCTAAAATCCCACTGTAATGGTTTATGTCCATGTCATAATGTAGTCTTCTGTGTAAGGACTGCTGGCATCGCCACTCCATTTGAATGTTATAATAAATTAAACTCCTCAATATAGTTTGGAATCCCCAACACAGGGGCAGTATAAATCACCCTTTTGAACTCTTCAAATCCTTTTGTCATCTTGTCTGTCCATTCAATCTCATTGTTACTTGTCTGTGCTTCTTTAGGTGCATTTAAAAGTGGTCCAGTATACGTACTGTAATGAAAATTCCAGACTTTACAATCACTGCATAGGCCTAAACATTGCTGCATTTCCCTCAATGTCTCGGGTCTTAAGAGTTTTCATGATTGCTTCTGCTCTCTCAGGTGTAACTTTTCTCCCTTCTTGAGAGACTAGCTACCCTATATACAGAACCTCTTGATGACAACACTATAATTTTTCCTTATCCACTTTGTATCCTTTTTCTGCCAACGCTGTCATTAACCAGACTGAATCCTTTCTGCATTTTTCTTCTGTCTCACTGCACACTAATATGTCACCAACATACTGAATTGTTGTGCTCTCAAGTTGTATGTTATCTAGGTCCATCTGAAGGATCCTATTAAAGATTGATGGGAGCTCACAATACCCCTGCGGTAATCATGTATGTTTCCACCGTTGGTTTTTATATGAAAATGAGGCCAAATCGTGCGAGTTCTCATAAAAAGGGAATTGAAAAGAAGGCATTCTTTAAATCTACTACTGTAAAATATTTAGCTGTAGCTGGGATATTACATAATATCATAGCTGGATTCGTAACCAAAGGAAACTCTGCTATTAAAAATAATATTGTTTATGTGCGTAGGTCCTGAATAAATCTCCACAACCCCCTGTTGATTTCATTACTGGGTACAGAGCCGTGTTACATGGGGAATCTGATGGTTCCAATATTCCCTGCTGTATTAAAGTGGAAATAGTTTGAAATATACATTCATCTGCATCTCTGCACAGGGGGCACTGTTTTGCTTGTGATAAAATTGCTCCTGGCTTAAGTTTTATTTTAACTGCTCCTTCTCTGCTGAATAGACCCACGTCATGTGGATTGTTGGTCCAGAAAATACTTGGGACCCTTTCTAGCTCTTTCTGAAAAAATGATGGTTTCTTTCTTGCCAATGACATTCTCTGTGGTATTTCCCTATTCTCCACTTTGATCCAATAGGTGAAACTTATGAAAAATACTAATTCATCATCCGAATTCTCATCTCTGAACAACTCCACATCTGTCAAATCAGTTAGTCGATTTTGTCAAGAGCAAATAATGTTCTCCATGCTCTTCCTTCGTCATCTGTCCCATGAATAATCACCCTTTCCTCTCACTGTCGAAGATCCACATGCGCCCTCTCCTCGCGCTCTCATTTTCTTCCCTCTCCTCATCTGACATTACACCCCAACTGGTATGATCGTTATCCTGTTCCTCGTCAAGATCTAACCTACTTAGGGACAGCGTTCTATGCTTATCCATCAGTACATCATCCGATCTGCCTCTTGTTTCTCCCGGTGGAAATCATTCACTACTTCCTCTGGTCTCATAACCATCATGTTCCCCAATCCTTTTCCCTATACCTTCTGCCTCATGCTCATCAGCCCATGTTGGTACTCTAGGTATCTCGTGCAACTCTCTGCGAGGCTGTTGTGACCTTCCCTCTTCCTTCCATTGTTCTCGTTCAGCTGGTATTACACATCTATTAACGATGTGATCTATTTCCTCATCCCTTTCTCCTCTACTCCTTCTCATTGTCTTCTCTTCTTCCTCTTCCTGTCTTCTCACCTCCCTCTTTTCTTCCGCTTTCCTTCTTCTCTGTAACCTTTTCTTTCAGTCTTTGTGTTTCAATTTCCTCCCGCATCTTCTCCCCATCTTTCGCTCTCTCTCCTTTACCTGCTCTTCAAACCTTCTTTGTTCTTCCTTTTGTTTCATTTTTTTTTCTTTCTCATGTTCATATTCCCCTTCTCATTCCTTTTCCTTTCTTTCCCGTTCCTCTTTCTTCTCTTTCCTTAACATTGCCAATACCCTTTTTGTCTAATTTGAGTAATGTCTGTCCTCCCAACCATTCATTATATACAATTGTCACTTTGCTGTCTTTTTCTTTCTCTCCTTTTTGTGTTTTGGTCTCTTCTATCTTCATTAGTCTGTCCCTTCTCATGTTACGCTCTTCATATTTACTACATCCAGACAGTTATTTGTGTTCTTTAATCTTACTTTTTTCTATGCTATCTTCACTACTATAAGCAGGGGGTCCATATTTTGGATTAATATACCCCGTTGCTGCTTTTCACCCCTTTACAGGATAAAATCCCTGTTTCTCTGTGGTTGTACTATTGTCTTCAGAAGGAGGAATAGGAGCAGAGGGCACTGTGCCCTCTCCCACATGCTAATTAAGCATCCTTTCCTTCTCAGGTGGATCTTCTTTCTCGCTCCGATACATTTTCCATAGCTCCAAAATAGTTAACCTTTTCTGTAACGTTTTCCTTGTATGCAGCATGTAATTATGTTGTCATGTGTTGCAAAACTGTTCTTGTCAGGGAACCCTCGAGGCCACGGCATGAACATTTAATCAGCCGTGCCTTTTACCCATAAATGATGATTTTTCCTCTGTAATGTTTTGCGCAAGTGTAGAAGGGGAGTGTCCCCCATGATGACAAGTCATTTCTAACTGTCAATACCTACCAGATCTTTTATTCTGCTATTACTTTATTCAATTAGTATCGCAATCATTATTTGTTCCTTCTTTCACAATGCTTTATGTATCACAACATTATTTCAGACAAGCACCATCAATCGCCACCCATTCCTTAAAAATAACTCCCCAAAAATCTTTCTAAGCCTATACAATAATATTATCTTCGCTTCTTCGTTACAGTTCTATCAATTCTCACTGTCCTGCTGTTTTATTATTGACAATCTAAGAACCTTATTTTGCTATATTTCTTCTTAACTGCTACCCTCCTATGATTGGCACCAATCACTTGTTTTTAGGGTCTGATAAGCAGTCAAATTATTACTGTTGTTCTATATTTCCAGTCTACAACCTCATTTATCAAAGTAATAAAAAGCACATGTCTCTTTTCAACTAAATCAACTTCATACACTAACATATTCACAACCTCAAAAAATATGCACAAAAAAATTCTACGATCATCTTTCTTACATTCTCTAGTAACAGTATCTCATCTCCATTTTACCCCATTGTGGAATGTGAACGCATCCTTCATGTTGGCTTTGCCTCAGGAATCCTTCTCTTAATACTCCATCTTGGCATGTGATGTGTTCCCTTCTATCGCCTTGAGAATAGGTATTCGAGGCATCTCTTTTTAAATCAATTCCTGTAGCATTTTTCCCACTATAAATATTTACACATGCAATGCAATCCCTCCCCTTTTATTTGCCACTTTCGATGTTCTACCGTTGTTCATTTTGCACCCTTTGGTATTGACTCTTCCCCAATCGACCACTGACCCTTCAGTCCACGGGGCGGCCATGTGGGGAACAGAAAGTAATTTCTTCTAAGAGGCCACTGCTGACCAATTTACACACGTGATCACTCTCCACAGGAAACTCTGCAATCTTCTGGCTGATGGTGGGAGATGTTAAAAATCCGAGAGTCTGGATCTGGACCATCCGCAAAGCTACCAAATGTGCAATAGAACCTGGGGCATTCCAAGTGCCGAATGCAATTACCACAATAAATGATCTTCGGCCCAAATAAACGGACAGACTCAAAGAATATGGCAAAATACTACTTTATTATCAGTTCAGTAAAGTAGGGGAACCTGGTGAACAAACAGATTGCAGCTCACACACTCTCAATGTATTTCAGTTACACAAAAGGTTGGATACCTTAATATACGTCAGCTATGATGTCATCCTACGTGGCTAACAGTAAAAATCTACTGGGTGGAGGGACTGGTTAAGGGAAACGTATACTTATAGTTTGTATAGGTGTTAGTGTCATCATTGGATGCCTCTGATCTGGTAGGCCTGCCTTGAATCACCGCTAACTATGTAAAATACAGATAATAAAGTAATACCAACAGCGGATACACATGTGCAACAATGTATGGTCCACCATTACATAGACCCTCATGATTGGTTGCCACTTTCTTACCAACCTTGAACATTCGGCTCATTAACAGCACGTAAGCAACGACACCCAGGTGTGAGGGAACAAAGTCAGACAACTGCCTTTCTTATCTAATTAGCCTACCATCTCTCATAAGTTAGGCCTGGAGCCAAGGCTTCATCTTTGTAGTTGACCTTGCAGACTGTTCTCTTCCTCTGAACTTTAATGGGAGTGGAGGTACATTGCTCTCTTCGTCTGGAGCCTTATGATTAGGCCTCGTTTTCCAATGTTGAATCACGTGTGAGGAGACATTGATTTTGTCCATTTTGCCCTTCTATTAAATGTTATTTGATTCAATTATATCAGATGCTATTACTCTCCTTGGCCTCTGGAGACTTGGTTGCTCCATTCTGCATGTGCTTTCTGCAACTTTAATTGAACAATACTTGATATTCACAACTGTTCACTCCTTTACTTAATCTAAGAGAAATGTGTCCTACGTACATAGCTTATACTCTTTGACTCCTCTGCCTGTCAGCATTGCAGCCTTGGTTTTCTTTCCTGAGGCTTCTTGCTTAATATTATACGATGCTGACATCCATTTTCTTAGCATGGCTGCTTTACTAGCATTCTATTTCCTACTTTAGCAAGCTTCTATATGTCTCATCTACCTTGTGTTTCTGCATTTATATATTATTTACATCTCTTATCAATTATCTTCTTAGTGTATATGGTTTTCTTCGTATTCTCATATATTTCGTCACTTTAATCTTCATTCTTTAGATATCCATACATTATGTTCAGTGCATCCACATATCTTCTCTCTTTTAGTGGCGTCACTTTACACCTGCCAGATTTTACTTATTGTTCTTCTATGTCCAGTGGTGTCTGCAGGCTCATGTCTACCACATCAGTTCAAGGGTACATTCAATACGGTTGTCTGAGCGGAAAATGTCTCTCATACTTTCAATGTAGTATTGGGATGATAGCAGGTGTAAAACACAGTGCTTTCTTGTTGTTCTTCCAGGATGCCAATGATGAGGGGAAAGGGTGGGCTCTATAAATGGCGTGTACATCTGCTTCTCTACAAAACTATTTTGTTTGAACTTTGAATCTGTTGTCTGGGTCTTGCTTCTTGATGCCTACACACTGAATCGGAATGTGCTCCTGGAGTGGTATCTCTTCCACATCTTTTTGTCCTTATACTTTCACCCACCTCAGACCAGCTCTGAACTTTCTCCAGTTTGCGAAGTGTAAAAGGTGCAGATGTAGCAGATTTCCTTTCCTTTGGAAAGACTGAAATTCTTGTCCCGTCTCCCCCTTACTTCTTTGCGGTGCATGGATTCAGAAGAGTTGCACTCCTCTTTATAATGAAATGCACCAGAGATAGCGTAGTGAGGATCAAATACCGACATTTGCACATTACTGCCCTTTGCAGGTCTTGATGCCCAACATATGAGGGGTGACAAATGCCACAAGTAGAAAATTAAGTAATGTGGCATTCCAAAGTGGTTTCTCATTGAGTGGGAATATGAAAAGGAGGTACCAGGATACAAGTGGCTCCCTTTAGGTACCTCAGATGTTATATCCAGCTCGAGGAGTAGAACGGACTCTAAGAGAAGCCACCCCCCACACCCGCCATGTCCCCCCCCCCCCCAGTAGATGTCCAAAGCATTTCAAATAGTCTTGGGAGGATAGCTCAGGGGCAACGCGCTAGCCTTGGAAATAAGACAACGTGGAGCAACAGAGGTTCAATCCCCGGGTCCATGCTTAGAAAATGCTGGGTATTAAGCACGTTATAAATAACCAATTATAATTATAAATCCAGTCTGTGTCTTGGGAAAGATTTTTCAAAGATGAGAAATTTGTGGAGGCTGGTACCCATTAGAAGAACAAGTTACTTACCAACTGTAACGTTCTTTCGATTGGATGTTCCTCCCACGTATTCCTCATCTTAGATATATCCTTACCTTCAGCTTTGCTGCTTCGGAAATGTTTTCTCTCTCTCCACCAGAGGGCGCTCCACTCGAGGCAGCAGCGGCGATGTCCCTCGGCGGCATCCGTCGAGTGTCGATGTCACCCGTAGTAGAATTGCCTCGAGCACGCCCATTGGCATCAGTTCTGTTGTTTCGTGCATCAGAGCCCATGTACTATAAACAAAGGCGTGACTCTTATTGACCCAAACCTTGAAAGAATTTAGGGTGTAAACCACGTAAACTGTACTGTGGGTTTAGGATGGGAGGGTCGATGAGGAATACGTGGGAGGAACATCCAATTGAAAGAACGTTACAGTTGGTGAGTAACTTTTTCTTGGAATGGATTGTGTCCTCCCACGTATTCCTCATCTTAGATAGACTCCCAAAGCAGTTTTCTATTGGAGGCGGGAGTACAGATGCCTTTTAGTCATGTACCAATGTAGTACAGATTTGGCAAATAGACCTCCGTGAGAGGTAGTTGAGTCCAAAGCATAATGTTTGATAAAAGTATGCAGGGGTGACCATGTGGCTGCTGCACAAATGTCTTGTACAGGGACACCCCTCTTAAGTGCTGTTGATGTTGCTATGCCCCTAGTTGAATGGGCTCTTAAGCCTTCAGGGGGATCTTTTCCAGCTAGCCTATAACACTCTGTTATGGCGAAGATTATCCATCTTGATAATGTTTGTTTGGTTACAGCTAGTCGCAATTTACGGCCAGTGTATCCCACAAATAGTTGGTCACACTGACGAATTTTTGACAATCTTGAGATGTAAAAGCTAAGATCCCTTCTGGGATCTAGCCTATGTAGTCTTCCCTCTTCCTTACTTGTGTGAGGAGGAGGATAGAAGGCAGGTAGAATTATTTTCTGTGACAGATGAAAGTTTGAAACTATTTTTGGCAGAAAAGAGGGTTTAACTCGAAGGACAACTTTATCTTTATGAAAGATGGTGTGAGGAGGACCACTCGAAAGTGCCTGCAACTCACTTACTCTGCGGGCTGATGTCAATGCAATTAGAAGTAAAGTTTTTAATGTAAGAAGGCTTAACGGGCAAGAATGTAAAGGCTCAAATGGTGCACATATCAGAAATTTAAGTACCAAATTTAAATCCCACACAGGAACTTGAAAAGGTATTGGTGGAAAAACATTGTTTAAACCTTTTAGAAATTGTATTATTAAAAGGTATTTTAAAATAAGATCTTTCTTCTGATGAGCACTTGAAGATAGATAGCGCTGCTACATATCCTTTTATTGTCGTAACCTGGAGCCCCAGATTAGCTAAATGTAACAGAAAAGATAACACCATTGGAATATCACATTCAAAGGGATCCACATTCTTATCCCTGCACCAGTTACTGAACTTGTTCCAACGACACCGGTACAAAGATTTTGTTGCTGGCAACACCTCCATAACATCATCCGGAAGGTCCCAATCCTTGTACCTCAACCTCTCAGAAGCCATGCGTGAAGGTTGAGTATGTTGGCCTATGGATGGAGAACGTGACCTCCCTCTTGCGAGAGAAGATCATCACTTTTTGGAAAACGTATTGTAGGGCAGATGGACATGTCGAGAAGGTCCAGGTACCACGTTCTCCTGGCCCAATCCGGGGCAATTAGGATCATGGTTTTCCTGAACTTTCTTAACCTCCTGATTACCTGAGGGATAACAGGGACTGGAGGGAACACATATAGAAGAGGAAATTCCCACTCTACTACAAATGCCTCTCGGGGGAAATTCCCTTGAGCAGTACAGTTTGCACTTCCTGTTGCGAACAGATCCACTTGAGGGGTTCCCCAAAGGGTGAAGATCTCTTGAAGGACTTCCTGAGCTAGTTCCCACTCATGGGAGACTATGCTTCACCTGCTCAGAGCGTCCGCCGCTGTGTTTTGCTCTCCCGCTAGATGAATGGCAGATAGAGAGATCCCTTCTTGTATTGTCCAAAACCAGAGCTGCATTGCCTCTCTGCACAGTGGCAGTGACCCTACTCCTCCTCTCTTGTTGAGGTAGTACATGGCCACTGTGTTGTCCGTCATTATCAGGACATTCTTTCCCCGTACAGAGGGCAGGAAGGCCTTCAGAGCTAGTCTGATCGCCCTCAGCTCTAATAGGTTGATGTGTAGTCTGGACTCGATGGAGACCAACGACCGCTGATTGTCAGATCGTTGGTGTGGGCTCCCCACCCCCTGAGTGAGGCGTCCGTCACTACAGTGATCTCCGGTCATGGTTGCCAAAAAGATTGTCCCTTGAGGATGTGTTCCTTGCAAGCCCACCATTGTAGATCCTGAGCTACCCTGGTTGGAACTTGTAAAAGATCTGTCATTTCCCCTGAAAATTGGGATCATTGAGTCCTGAGGGCCCATTGAAGGGATCTCATCCTCAACCTGGTTTCTGGCACCAGAAATATGCAGGATGCCATGAGGCCGAGCAACCTGAGAAAATCGAAGGCCGGTAGATACTGGGCATTCTGGAATTTTGTCACCATCTGCAGAATGTGGTAAGATCTCTCTTCGGGAGGCGAGGCTTTGCCCGAAGAAGTATCCAAGACTGCTCCTATAAACTGGAGCTTCTGTGATGGTATCATGTTTGACTTTTTTAAATTCAGAGAAAACCCTAGTTTGTGAAGGAAGTGTCAAGTCTTGGATAGATGATCCTGGGCTTGTTCTGGAGAACGTGCCCTGATCATCCAATCTTCCAAATAGGGGTGGTTGTGAATCCCCCCTCTTCTGAGACTCGCTGCCACTATCGCCATCAACTTGGTGAAAACTCTTGGGGCGGAGGTCAACCCGACTGGCAGAACTCGAAACTGATAGTGAGAGTTACCAATCGCGAACCTCAGGTACTTTCTGTGCTTGAGATGGATTGGCACATGTAAGTAAGCATCCTGAAGGTCCAATGATACCAACCAGTCTTGAAGTTGGAGAGCCTGAAGGATCTGAGAAAGAGTGACCATCTTGAACTTGTCCTTCCTGAGGAACTTGTTCAAGTTTCTCAAGTCCAAGATGGGTCTCAGTCCTCTGTCCTTCTTTGGAATGAGGAAATATGGGGAATACCAACCCTCGTTCCTTTCCGCTACAGGTACATGTTCTATTGCACCTTTCTGTAGCAGGGTCAAAACTTCCTGCAACAGGAGCGGGTCTGGATTTTTGGTAGAGTTGTATTCCGGTGGGTGATTCTGAGGTTTCTTTAGAAAGGGAAGGCAGTAACCTTGGTATACTGTTTCCAGCGCCCAAGCATCTGAAGTAATGCCCCGCCATTCTTTCAGATGCTGTGAGATTCTGCCTCCCACTGGGGTCTTGTGAGTCAAAACCTAAGAGTGGTTTTGCGGCAGCTCCAGCAGCGGCTGAAGGAACAGATGCCGTTGCTGGGGCAGATCTAGCACCTCTTCCTCGCCCTCGAGGAAATTTTCTTTGCCCTCGTTGATTGGCCTGTCCCCTTCCTCTCCCAAATGAGGAGTAAAAAACAAAAGGGACGACCCCTCCAGGAAGATGAGCCTGTGTAGGGGCGTTGCTGAGGTTGTCTTATAGCGTCAATAAGTGACTTTGCCGCTGCCTTGGAGGTCTGCAGCTTCTCCAAACTTTCATCTGCCTTGCTGCCAAACAACCTCGTGCCATCAAATGGCATATTAAGAAGTCTACATTGAACATCTGGTGCGAAACCCGACTTCCTTAGTCACGCAAATCTGCGTAGCACTGCGCTAGAGGCCATGGACCTGCTGATACTGTCAGCAGTGTCCAAACCTGCTTGAAGGCATTCTCCCGAAGCCTCCTTCCCATCCTTAATTATGGATAGGAAACCAACACGTTCCTCTCCTTCCGGGATATGTTGAGCTGCCGCTGACATGCAGTCCCACAGAGTATAAGTGAATCTAGCCAGCGTACAAGATACATGGTGGACTTTAGAGCCATGCTCCCTGATGTAACGACCTTTTTCGACCATGTATCTATCTTTTTGTCATCCCTATCAGGGGGAATTGTGGGGTATGCAGCATTTTTTGTTGATGTGGCTGCCTGAACTACCAGGCTCTCAGGAGCAGGACGTTTACTCAAATACTCTGGGTCTTGCCACATATTTTATTCACTGCTGGAATAGATTCCGGTCTTTCCCAAGCAGCATTTACTCTCCCTTGCAGGGCAATATGAAAGGGAAGTATGGGGTCTGGGTGAGGGCCTCCTGACAAAATATCTGTCATATCATCATCCTGGTATACAGGTGAATTCCTACCCCATCCCATAAACTCTTACTTTATTCATAAGTTTTCTGTAACCCAAATCAGCATGTTCTGCTGGATCTGGTCTTTCAAATTCATATTCAGGGGACATATCTACTCCACTTGCAGACTGTAAACATTCATACAAATCCTGCATTTTTGATTCAGGATTGATTAATTCCTCTGGAACATCTCTTGTACCATATTTTACCCCTGCTGATGAAACCTCAGGTTCATTTCGTTCTTCATCCTCTTCGTTTCCTGATGACATTTCTCCATATACAGCTGACATAGTTTGGAAAAAGTCATGTCTGCTTTCAGGGTGAAATACTTTCTCAGGAATATGTTTCAACCCTGTAGTTGGTGTCGACGTCGACAGAAGCGTCGATGGCGTTGAAGTCGTGGCCGTTACCTTCGATGTTGTCGAGGTATTCTTCGATGTTTTCGAAGGCACCACAAATGCTGTCGAAGGAATCTACGAGGCAGTCGATGTTATCAAAGGGGTCTTCGAAACACTCGACGCCGTCGAAGAAGTCTTCGAGGTTGTCAATAAAACACTCAACGTGACTTTTTTCGGCTGGGTCGTCCACCCTTTATACTCGACAGCCTTCAACAGAGGCTTCGAAGATGTTTTCGTTGAGGTCTTTAATGACGCATCAACGTCTAAAGTCTTTTTCTTAAAGTCTGTCTTTTTGGGTGTCTGGGAAGAGTCCCTAGAAGACACCCTCGACAATTTCTTGTCTGATTTTCTAGTTTTAGACCTTCCTCTGTCACTTCTTTTGTGAGTAGAGGCATGACCTTCAACAGACATTTTTGAGGGGGTCTGGGCCGCGTTCTCAAAAATTGTCATCATCGACTTTCTAAATGCTTCCCACCTTTTAGGGGAGTCATGTTTAGTTGGACAAGTAATAACTTCCTCTGAAGTCAAAGAAGAAGGAGATCGGTGTCGTCTCTTCTTCACCTTTTTAGACGAAGAAGAAGAAGAGGACTTCCTTGATCTACTCCCCCAACGCCAGTTTACCTCATCTTTCTTTCAAGGCCTTATGGGTCATGGATTGGCACGAACCGCAGTCGTCGATCCAATGTTCGGACCCGAGGCACCAGAGGCAGTTACGGTGAGGGTCGGTCAGCGACATTTTTCTTCCACACCTTAGACATTTCTTAAACCCCGTTTTCGGTGTAGATGGGTTTGAGGAAGATGACATAATTTGCTTATGACTGAAGCGCTGTTTTATTTCGATCCGAAGCGAAGCTAACGGAAAAACGGAACTGAGGCAATTATACTACGGATGACGTCGACGGATGCCGCCGAGGGACATCGACGCCGCCCCCTCGAGTGGAGCGCCCTCTGGTGGAGAGAGAGAAAACATTTCCGAAGCAGCAAAGCTGAAGGTAAGGATATATCTAAGATGAGGAATACGTAGGAGGACACAATCCATTCGAAATATTGTTAACTAATCTACTGGAATAGTCACACTTTCAATACAGTGGAATGATCAGAGTTGAAAGCTTTTAAAGTGTTTTGTTTATTTGGATATATAAGGAAGAAAGGCTTATTTTAGTCACTTGTGCGTGTGCTTAACTTCTTGCTTGTCTTCAAGGTGTTCTGACGTTTTCCTCAGCAAACCCTATCTATGTCTCACTAGGAACAAAACTCATATGTGACGAGCCCTTTTGATCCCAAAGGTGACGCTGCTGCCAAAGTGACCCTTTTTTCACCCTAGGTCAGTGTCCTGTGTCCAGCCATGTCAGTTAATGTCTCGTATAAATGGTGTCCCTACCACAAGCAAGATACCGAAAAAAGGATGATTATGAACCTCATAAATGATCTGTGGGATATAAAAGCTAAGTAACATGCATAACACAAACAGCACAAAAACTACATATGATAACATTTTGGAGGCCCAAACAGTAGTCATTATCAACAAAGCATACAGGTGAAGAATTACATCTTTAATGTGCAATTCTAAGGAATCTGAAATGTGCATAATTAAAGAGGAGGCGGGGTAATGACAAAGTAGCAACTTCCTACAAACTGGTCAGACATACTATACCCCCTAAGGGAATTTGGCACATATTCTGAAAAGTAGACCGTACACAACTCATTTATCAGCGCCAGTGGTAAATGACATATATAGGGTTTGTTTAATATAGGGAGACCAGAATACCACCCAAAGCTCTAAATCTCAACGTGGGACACATTTTGCATGTGCCAACTCAAGCTGAGCACAATGACATATGGTTCAAGCTTCTCTGATCTTCCTAAAAATAAATCGAAATGTAATCCATTTTTGGATTATTTCAAAATGCCTAGGCATTCAAAATGAGCCCACATGACCAAAACATATGGCACTCTTTAGCTTTTGGAATCAAGGCAACCTCTTCCTCCCATTTTTTGTGGTGCAAATGACTGTTGACCGATGAGTCGCTGCATGCTACCTCCTGTGGGGACAGTCAGCGTCTTGTGCAGATGAAGCCCAGCAGCCTCTGCCTGGCTCTGAAAGGACAGGCTCCTACTATTAGATACATATTGCATACCTGCTTGAGAATGCATGATATTTTCGAGAGTATGGGAACCCAAGGTCAAGGGGTAATGCATTTTGCTCCTTGGAACATGTTTAAGACCCTCCTGCCATGGGGGGTATCACGTTATTTCATCCCCAGGAGTTTTTTCGAAACTACATCGAAAAAACTCATTGAAATATAGAGGGGGATAAGAGGTTAGGTTATTAATATAGGGAAGAGGGGGCTTGAGGATTTGGTTGCTGCTCAAGCATGTTAACGTTTGCACCTAAATTGAAGCTTTGGATTTGTGCAAGTTAGCACGTTGTAAACTTTGTATGTCAGCAGTTACAGGATTTCTAACAAGAGCATTGAATTGAAGACTGAAATTCTTGAATATGATTTTTGCATACTAATCCACAATATTTGTAAGGTGTTAATTTATCGAATTGCCATTGCTGGGCATGCAATGTGTATTTTATCCAAAATTACGTGCTCCTGATTTTGTTACTTTGCATGCTCAATTGTTTTTAATGTGATGTTTTATGGAATATGTTTCTGAAATAAACTGAAACTAAACTGGAGTAGCAGAAAGAGAAGAAAAGGAGTCCAAGACCACTAGATAGAGCAAAATATTTAAGGCTAGCCTTGCAAGAGACATGGCCGTCCTATGAGCTTCCCATCAACCGAGGGCCATCCTCCCAGCAAAAAGTGATAAAGTGAGTGAACGAACGAGAGTGTGAGAGAATGACTGGGCAACCACTGCCCAGAAAGAGGGTAACTTCAGACATTGGGCAGCCTGGGTTCTTAGAGTTGGTTATTCCCTATGTTCTCACTTGGGCAATTATGTTCTTAACATAAAATAAAACAAGGATGTGATAATTTCCAAAATGAGGGAGAGAGACCGAGAGACAGAGAAGAAAAACGAAGCGAAGGTAAAGAGAAGAGAGCTGAGACTAACGAGAGACAAAGGGCCCTATCACGAGTTGGGTGCTAAATGGGCTGTTTTACCTCCAGCTTTTTTTCTGGAGGTGAAAATCCATGTTTTCAGTGGTATTCCTGCCGGCCGTATTAGCGTGCAGTATTAGCGCCGAAAATGCTCCATTGGATCCAATAGAGCCAATGGGGATTTACCTTGAATGCTCAACCCATGATCTGGCGGTAATACTGCCGGACCAGTGGGTGCTAAGGCTATTACTGTCGGCCGGTATTAACGCTGGGATACAGCCCAACTCGTGATGAGGCACAAAGAGATAGTGAGAGATCTAGATATAAATGTCAATTTCAGTTATATTCTACGGTGGTGTGGTGAGGTGATGCAATGTATTCACTTTCAGACACAAATTAGCATCAGGTGAATAATGGCAGGCTTCCAGTCATCAATCAATGTGTGTTACTTTGTAAAAGTTGCAGCAGAGTGACAAAGATTAATTCTCAAATGGCTCCCCACAGCAGAAAATACGAGTTTCCTTTTGGGGGCTAATTTACATGTCAACATGCTGTCTAATGATATTCTTCATGGTACCATCTATGATTACTACTTTCAACAAAAGAGAGAGTGACCTGGATTATACTGCGAGAGTTACATGGGTCAGCAAAACTATAAAATACACATCAAAAGAGCCCTGTCAGTTAGGGTGAGCACTGTGATGAATCAGGGGGTGATCATCCCAAAAACCCTGGCCTGGGACCCTTCTCAGGTGGCCTGGGAAAAGCAGGCGCTTCCTGATCCGGACCCTACGGGTGGTGTTCTGCGGGAGGATCATTTCGGAGGGTACTCAGGTCAGGAGAATTGGGAGAACCCTCTAACCAACTTCCCTAATGATCCCACAGTCTTAATGGCCTATTGTTGATTTTATTTATTTTATTGTTAATTTATAACGTGCTTCATACCAGCGAGTGACATCTAAGCGCAGGATCGGGATACGAACCTGTGTTGCACCGCGTTGTCTTGCTTCCAAGAAAACACATTGCCACAGAGCTATCCTTCCTCCCCAATTGTAGAATTGAAGCCTTTGATGTAAAAAGGAACAGGAACATTGCAGACTTCGGTCCCATTGTCCTCTAGGTACTGGGACAAGGAAGAGGAGTGCAGAGGTGCAGAACTGTAGTATGCAGTCTAGTGGTTCTAATGACCCACAACTGAGCGGGACTTTTAAATATTTAAAGTCTCTTCAGGTTCAGGTCATTATGGAAGAAGTAGAGAGCAGCAGTGGGAGCAGCAGTAGCTGAACGAAGAAGACGCTGGAACCACTGCTGTAGTTGCAGCGGGAAGCAGCGCCGAGAGAGCCGTGGAAGTGGGGACACTCAAGTACAGAGGATGCAGAGTGGGAAGCAGTGCTGTTACTTGCTGTCCCATAGGAAAAAGAAGCTATCCTGGTATGGCGTCCTACTGCGGTGATTGGCGCTCACCAGAGTATGCAAGGAGTCAGACAGGCTTCCTTGCCTTAAGGCGTGGGAGTGTGACCGGAGCTGTCAGACACCCAGGACCTTATGAGGGAAGAATAAGTTGCAGTAGCAGTGGGTCGAATGGACACGCATGGAAAGACCGGCGAGTTGGCCTTCATTGGGTGACCCCGGGGTGCTTGGCAATAGACCGCTGGCTGCCTTCAATGCTTCTAAATACCGAACTAATGAAATACAGCATTATTGGCATGATACCAATATTAAGAGAAAGCGAGTGAAGAAAGATGGTAACCATGATTGCCAAAGTAAAGAGGGGGCAATATTTGTACAAGATAACAACCAACATTGCCTAAGCCAAAGAAGGGCAATATTAAATAAAAGGGGAAACCGCTTTCCTAGAAAGAGAAACTTGAATAAGAGACATTACCAACAGTTAACCAGTGTGGTAGAAGGAACTCACAGGTGGAAGGAGAGAAGCCCTCCTTGTAGCAAGTACCAAGGGGTAGAGGAGCATAACCTGCTGTGCATGTGGCAAACAAATCAGTGGAACAAACAGTATTAATGTGATGTACCCTTATGAAGGAAGTTGAGAATCTCAATGTTGTTGAACGTCAAAGACTTTTCTAAAGTTTGAAGTAAGCCTCACCACACAGTACTTGTAGGAGGAGGAGGAGGAGGAGTTTTATCCTGGCAGGTGAGTATGCCAGGAAAGGGACTATTGCTGGATAGTCCTGGCAGGTTAGTGGACCAGGAAGAAGACATTGAAGTACTGCATTGTGGTCGAAGGTTGTGGTGGAAAGAAAGCGGCAAGCCCACTAATGTGTTGTAATAAACTATGGTAAAACCATTCTGACAAAATATAGTTGCTTATGAAGAAGAAATGTGAAAGTAGTTGTTCTTCAAAGACGAGAGGTTATATTTCAAAGTGACTACAAGTGTGAAGACAAAGGGCATCGTTATAACTCTGTCAGTAGGCGTGTCGATAAAACTGGCAGGCTGCCGCCGGAGTTGTGATTTTTTTTCCCGCCCGCCAGGTCAGGCCTGGTGGGCGGGACGTCCGCCGCCCGCAGACTCAGAGTGTGCCGGTCCGGTAACAACTGTGCCAGTAGGCTTAACGGCACCGGTGTTACCGGATCGGCATACTCGTAATGAGGCCCAAAGTCTTTATGGTTCATTAAGCAAAAGCTTGTATAAACTTTGGACAATCATTTTGAAAAGTGATAAATCGCATTTAGCACTAACTCAATCCAAGTGCCAAGTGAAAGGAACTTTGTGTTGCATTTGAAACAGAACCTCGCTATTGAAAAGATCTTTCTTAATTGGAACCTTGAGATGGAAAATCCTGCATTAATCTTGGGGAAGGGGATCCAACCATGGTTACAAGGATCCATGTTTACAAAGTATATGTTTGAATATAATTGTTATTTTGTTGAGTTTGAACAGCCATATGATACCTGTATGATTTTGTTGTATGTATAAGAGTGAGGGACAGATGCCTTTTGATATTAGAGTGTTTTCCTTTAGTCTTAGTTTGACAGGCAGGGAAATCCTCATTAGGTTAGGGAAAGTGATGCGTTTTTCTCACCCTTATTATTTAATAAAATGGCTAGTTGTGAGAAAATTCTATATACCTTTCGCCTCGCATTTCTGACCCCTCGCAGTACCTAATGAAGAATAGTGGAAGAATATCTATTCCCCAAGTTCCTAAGCAAATTACTTCTTTCACATAAAATATCCCTAATTAAATAAAAAATGTATTCATAATACAGACATGTAAATAGAATGTGTGATTAAAAACATGTCATGTTTAAAATAACCAAAGTGACCATATGCAATTAATAAGAACGCCACAATATGTCATGGAGTTAGAAAAATATCTCTACAATACATGTTACACAGTACAACCAATACAACCTCAGTGTGAAAATCAAGAGCCATTTCATAAAAACACCACAATATCCACTAAATTAGAGAACACTGTAGTTTTAAGTATTGAGAGGTGGGTCAGCAAAAAGATCTTGCATTGCATTCAAATTAGCAGACCCTTACATGCGCCCGACATGTTTCGCTCCCACGAGAGGATGACGGGACCTTCCTCAGGGGCAACAAATGTTGAGTGGCATGTGATACCGATCTCTCTAAGTGAGGGGTACCATTTTGCAAGTGACAATGTACTTTTTATATACACTTTAGGCCAACAACTCAGGCCCACAACAACAAGATCATATGTGGGTGGTCAAGCTAACATGGGTACCGAATTAATCCAAGCATGGTGGCTCGTACACCACATGGATTTAATTGAAGTGTTTAAACACAGTGATTGTAGGCGTACCAAAGAGTTGCTGTGAAGATTGCTACAGCGAGTGGAGACAAGTTGTCAGACTCTTCTCACGCAATGCTACCTCATGGGTCAAATCCTTCTTAGCTGATTGAACCCCCAGAGTAACCATAGGGAAGGAAGCTGCGGATCCCATTCCGGTTCCTCTATGCGTCCCACAGGGCTCTTGGCTTTTGCCTACGTTCTACAATGCCTACACCAAGTTACTTTTTGCTGCCTTGGACGCTATGGGTGCCATCTACACAAATTCCGCCGATGACACAGATCCTGATCCCCATCTCAGGTATCTACGAGCAAGACACAATCCTAATAAATGAAATCCATGCCATCATACAAAATTGAATGGCAACCAAAAGTCTTTGCCTCAATGATGAAAAGACGGAAATCCTCATTGTAGGTGCCCCGTCCAAAATCAAACCCCTCCATTCAGACTACACCTCCCTCATCACTGATGGTACGCCATCCCTATTCTTAACCAAGTCAAAACATCGGGTGTTTACTTGGACTCAAACCTTACCATGACCAAGCATATCAACACCCTCACCAGCTCCACCGCCTACACAGCCAAACTTACAGCTCGCAAATTCTTAACAACACAAAACTGTATCACCCTCTCTTGCGCTTTAATTTTGTCAAAATTGGATTACTGCAACGTACTACTATTAGGCTCTTCTCAATCCAACTTAGCAAAGCTCCAACTCTTACAAAACAAAGTGCTAAGAGAAACACTTGGCATCAAAAAATTTGACCATATCTCCAACACAAGAAGAGATGCGCACTGGCTGCCCATCAAGCAAGAATACTATTAAAAACCGTCTGTATTAAATACAAATGCCTAGCCAAAAAGGCCCCCTCCTACCTCAACAATACAGTAACTCCCAAATCTGCATCAAGAGCCCTGAGATCGAATAACTTGTCCCAACTCCGAGTCCAACGTTTTAAACTCACGACAGCAGAAGGCAGCAGCTTTCTGGTCCTTGCACCTAAATCATGGAACTCCATCCCAGTTGCTCTAATAAACAAACCTTCCTATCCCAACTTCAAAAAATCCCTAAAGACCTGGCTATTCAACAAATATTAACATTATCTGCCCAAGGCCGCTAGTTCTACATTAAACTCAGCATCCCAGACCACAAGGATGGACAAGGACCAGGGGGACAGAACCACAATGTGTCTTGTGCTTGTAGAAGGTCTTGGTGCTCATCAGGGTCGAGTTGGTTTCAGGGCACTTTGCAGCTTCTGCAACACAGTTTAAGATGGGGGACAGCTACGGGTATCAGGTGGCAGGCAGTTCGGCGAGCGAGGCTGGATGGGCGGCTGCAGGCTGGCCTAGATGGTGGCTTGGGGTGAGGAATCGCCTCAGTGCTTGTTGGCATGTCTGAAGCAATGGTTGAGCCGTCTCGAACGACATTGGTGACTGGGGCCTGACAACAGTCAGTGGTGCAGTCGCTTGCAGATCGAGGCGCTCTACTTGCTCGAAAATGTTCTTTAAAGCTGCCGCTCATTGATGCTAGTCGATGCAATCCTCCTGGCTTCTTCACTGTGATTGTGTCATCCTTTAAGGCGGACGGCCCACATCTGAGGAGGGGGGGGGGGGTTACAAGCACTGGCCCTGTCCTGGGTTTGGTTCAGAGACTCTCTAGCTCTTCCCACCTAGGAACCTTGCTTCCAGAGTGCACGCTGTGTGCTGGGTGGGTACCAGTTCTGCAGCTGCTTGGAGGGTCCTCTGGATTCAGTATCTCCCTCTGTCCCCTAGGAGATGTTTAGGGGAGGGATCTTGCTTCCCCCTTGGAAATCCTGGCCTTCATTCACTGGCAGAAACTGTAAGGCAGATAGTACCTCCAGCCAAAGTCCAAATGAGTTCTTCTTGTTACTCCTTGCAAGGTCTTCAGATGATCTGCCCAAAATAGGGGCTGAGCCCTCTTTTAAAGCCAAATGGGCCACAGTGATTGGTGTATGCTAAGCCTACCTTAATGAACCAATCCTGGATCCCCACCAACAATCTCCTGTATGCATGAGGTCATAACCAGAATGCTTTGCAACAGAAAGGGTAAAGGGGTGAAAACAACATGTAGTACTCAGTCCCACCCATCTTCATGTCTGTTGTGGATCAAAGGGTCTCTCTGGTTAATTGAGCTCTCTGTGGTTCCTGATTAAAGCAGCAGGTCTCCCTTGAAGCTGTGGCGAGAACATACTTTCTGTCTCCATCAAATCACATCACATACTCCTGCCCTCTGAATAGGGTCCTCTGCGGGGGTTGCCCAATGTAGACACATGGACCAGACATGACAGCTCACTGTCATTGATACTTTAGGACGGGAGCTGGCTTCAGGTTTACACAGTGCATATGAAAGGGGTTTTGGAGTTTCCTGTCTCCTTTGTTTTAGCCTCTGCAGCCATGCCCTATGTGGGCCTCTTTCAAGGATACTCTATTAGTATGTTAATTGTGTTAATTGCCGCCACCATCTGCAGAGGGTAAACAAAAGGCGGATCCATGGAGCCTTTCATAGTTAATTGGGCTGGCCATGGCAGGAGGAAGGTTTTGGCCCTCCCCCTTCTGAGATGCATCATGTACTCCACCTGTCAGATCCCAACTAAATATGACAGGGAGGACTGCGCCTGTAGGCTGTGTCCACCCAAGGTACACAGGCCTATATGTATGTCCTGCAGTGAGCATAGGAAAATGTTTGCGGATTAGCTCCACACATTTTCCAGAGGTTGATCTACCATCATTCAATTTCATATAAAAAAATTTAAAAGGCCCAGATGAGCGCACACCCACTGGGCGGATGGTCGAATTCCTCACAATATGACTCGTAAAATACTGTATACCCACCTTAAAAATTGAGATAGTAATCCTGTAAAGTTTAGGGGATAGAAAAAACACCTCACATTTAAAAATATGTATATGAATAGACAAATTTTCAAAGGAAACCGAGGAGAGGATGGGTGGTGAACAGAGACTGGCTACCAGGTGTGTGAAAAGGAATATAAATGGTTGCAACAACATGGTGATTTTCTAAAGATTCTGCTAAGCTACAAAAGAAAATGTTTTTTTTATTGTTAAACAAATTGTTCCTGGTCCTCACCGATGGCTGCTAATGCTGAAGAAATGTATGGTTTGGAAGATGTGCAGGTGTGTGGATATCTGCAAGGATTTGAATGGGTAAGATAGTCTGTGCGCTTTTGTAGATATTAATGTATGCAGGATTGCCTGTATGCTTTGTGGCTGAAGGGGAAGAAGGATTGTGTAAATGAGAGCATTTGGGGGTGTGTGTGCATATCTGTGGGTTTAGTGTTGTAATAGTGTATATGTAAATCTGTGAGTAGAAAGGTGTGCAGGGCAAATTTCATAAAATCGTCCATGATTATGTAGCTTTAAATATGTGCAGCACTGTGGTGTTTGTGTGTGAGTTTTGAGCTCATTGTATGTATATATGCTTTGTTTTTCCCTATGTCCCCACAATAGTCGAACTGGTTTTGCAAAAGCGCCTTGATGCCTTAAAAAGTGCCACACACATCGTTGCAGTTGGAGAGATGGGTGTAGCAGTCATTCTTGGATCCGCTCAAGTAACATTACTGCCTTTTCTTAACTCACCACAAGAGTTTTAACTTGCTGTGCTATCTGGACTTTCTCCTCCTCCAATCTCCGAATGTCTTCCTTCACTTTCTCCAGCTTTGTCCAGATAGAGAGCTGTTGAGAGAAATCACAAGAGCTTAAACACTGGTGTATTGAGGCTGCGGGTCACAACGCTATCAACAAGGTGCAACTGCCAGCAACCCTATGTGTATGAGATGGATCATTGCAGTGACAAAATCATTTGGCCTACATGCAGGCATGGTGCAAGCATTATGGAGGCTAGGTGCTTGACTAGAGTGACGAACAGGAATATTTTCTTTTGGCACCTTTCCCTACATAGATTCATACAGGACCCACAGTTGTTTTGATTATTTTTTAACTCTGTCCTGACTTTCGGAGGCCAGTAAAGCCTTCTGCGTTACTTCCCTTTCCCATTTTGCTCATTCTTATGGGGAAACTGACTAGTGCCTAAGACTGTGCGTACTGAGAAACTTTGTCTGTCTTTTGGAATTCATGTATTTTTACAATGGCACACATCACCTTATAGTGAAGTGCAGTAAAGATACTTTGTACCTGTACAATTGTTTTCCTAATGGCTTTTTGGCTACTTTAACGATGTGCCTTAGACAAGCTGGTGGCAGCTGTGTGATTTTTACAATTTGTGAAATTTTTATCGTGAACTTTTGCATTTACCGCAAATGGCTAATAAGAGTGGCTATAACAAGAATGCGCCACAAGATTTCACTTGTTCCTTGGAGATCTTGTCCTTTGTCCTGCCTTCCCAGGTCAGGGAATGTCATATATGGTAACTCCTTTCCTGGTCAAAGCTGCTGATTTTACGATCAACTGGGCTTTCTGTGAGTGAGCCAGAGGAGTGGGCTGGGACTGTCTGGTCCCAGTCCACATCTTCTGGTGCCCAAAGGTCTGTTGTTGGATGATGTTATGACCAGTAGTTGTCCTGGATTGGACAATTCTGGGTTGTTTGAATGCTGCGGATCCTTAACATTTGTGGGCTTGGGCTAGCTCCCAGCCTGAATCTTGGACAGTAGGAGGGCTCCGGCAGCTATTCAACAGATCATTGTGGGAGCCAGGACTTCTACAAAGAGCAGCCTGCCGGTGACCCAAGAACAACACCTGCAGCGTACCAGCATTGACTCCAGTAATTGGTCTGGTGAAGCCTTGCACCTCTGCTTGATCTCCGAAGACCCTTGTTATGAATGGATATATTTATAACAGGCCTATACACAAGTGTATCACAAGCTTGTTGGCATTTCGACGCTTGGACCTGTGGGAATCAACCAGTCTCGACCCCATGTGCGCAGATCCATACCTTAGAAGCCTTCGGAAGTGTCCCTGGACCACCCAGTGCACTGACCAGCTCCCTTTTGGGCTACTACACTGCAGCCAACATCGTTCTGAGCAGATCCTTAGAACTTACAAGATCTTCAGTTTATGCCATCCTCTCCTCACATTTCACGACAAGGGAAGCGGTACTGGGGCTGCTTCTGTGTTCACCGCTGGAACATTGCCTGCCCATGGTGATCTCTGAGGGAACAATCTGAAGAATCTGCACTGCCTAAGTCTGCATCTGTTCTTCATTTCGGGGGTGGCTTCTTCAAGACGTAGCCTGGAACCATCTGGTGAGAACCACAACCAGCTCCCGACACGAAAAGAACCTCTGCACTTGCAATCCCTGAGCTTCCCTCACTCGAACCAAGGACATAGGTTTGTGTTCCCAGCAAATTCCAGAAGACATGCTGTGTCACCTGAAAGAATCGGAGTCAGGGGGGTAAGTAAATATACCTGTCTCTGTCTTCCTGCCTCTGATAGGATATAATTGAGTGTAGAGCCCCGTCCCTAAACTCCCTGTGGCCTGGCCTTTGGTCATCAAACATGGGCTAAGGATCCTTTTGTAGAACTTACCTTGGGTACAGGATAGAGAGGGGTACTTACCTGACTTGAAGTAAATACTTACCTTACTTTAAAGAACTTTCAAAGCACCACCACAGCTCACTGCATCAGTTTTGAAATGCCTTCCCTGAAGAAACCTTAGTTTAGAGCTTGTGACCTTTGGACACAGGCCCCATACATCTTAGGGCTGGACTTCATAAGATAGAGGGAATTGGGTTTGTGCTTCCATTAGCTATTCTAACTGTTCTCCTGCATTGTATCCACGGCCTGGAATATACATAGAGGCACCGGGCAGGTCTGTCCTCTGTCACCAATGTTAAACATACTGGCGTTGGCGCCGCTTGCAGTCTTTCTACGCTCTGAGTTTACAGATGCCAGGATATTGATAGATGGGACATGCCATTTGATCCGCTGTATGCGGATGACTGCCTTTTTTTATATGCATGACCCTGAATATAACCTCCCTATGGTGTTGGAAGTGTTAGATAATTTTGCAAAGCTCAATGGCATCTCTTTTAGTAAAGAGAAGTCCTGTATCTTCCCGCTTGCTGGACTCCACACTTGTGGTCTAGCAGTCCTCCCATGATTCGGGATCCGGTGGGAAACACGATTGTTTCGATAATTGTGGGTCAACATCTGGCACCAGGCTAGCCATATGCACGAGGATAACACAGTGCGCGCTGTCATGAACATTTGGAAGCGATTGCCACTCTCGATGATGGGGAGAGTTGCACTAGTCAAAATGGTGGTGTTGCCTTGTCTATTGTACTTCTTTGCTAATGTCATGTTCCTTATCCCGCGATCATTTTTTAAATCCCTGGATTCCCTTATAAATGGATTTCTTTGGGTCAGTAAGAGGCCTAGTGTTGCACTGTCTACGCTGAGGTTGTGGCATGAGGACGGTGGGGTCCAACTGCCATGGCTCGAGCTATACTACTTGGCAGCCCAGGCACATTACTTAGCTACTTGGTTGGCAGACGATGTAACGCCGGACACCTAACTGATGTGTGGCGTTATGAGACCGATCGTTCTTTAGGAGGCTCTGTGGATTGTGGATGGCGGTTTACCACATAGGACGTACATACTGGACCTGGGGAGGCTCATTTGGCATAGGATGAGAACGGTTGTGGGTTTAAGGTATGGATATTCCATAAATATTCCTCTATCTGCGAGCCTATGCGGGGCAAGGGTGACTTGTCCTTATTTCTGAAATGGGAAGGGCTGGGCCTTGACACACTGGCGGACACCTTTAAGGACGGGGTGTTTAGTTATTTTTTGGAGGTGGCGGATGAGAATGGGATAACCAAGGGACACTTCTTGGAGTACATGAGGCTTACTAACTTCGCGAAGATGCAGCGGCCCATATGGCCAGAGGAACCCAAGAGCGATGAGGTATTGTCCACGCTGTACAGCTTGGATAATGGGTGGAAACCTGTAACACGCATATATCAGAGTCTGCTTGCAGGTGCGAGTACTCGAGTTACACGAATCAGAGGGGCTTGGGAGGCAGACTTGGACTGTGTGCTAGAGGACAGGCAATGAGATGCGGCATTACTGTTTGCAAAAAAGGTCTCTAGGAATGCAAGATTTTGTCTGCTGCAGTTGCCTGTATAGGACGTACATGACTCCACACAAGATTGCACGCTTTAACAAACTGGTGTCCCCCAAATGCCTGTGGTGTGGAGGTAAGCCTGCGGAGTTCTTGCATATGTTCTGGCTGTGGCCGAAGGTGCACTCCTTCTGACTCCAAATCCAAACACACATTGGAGGTGGCATGGGTTTGCAGATACAAGTGGACCCCTATGGAATGCCAGTAGGGTGTTTACCCCCGCTCCTATACACCTAAGCATGTAGTTAAAGTTCTGTATCTGGTCTGCATTCTCGCAAAATGCAGAATTATCATGTCTTGGAGGGTGGGCGCGGCCCCTGCTACACTGTGTGGTGGAGAGATTGGTTGAGGTGGTCTACAATACGGATGGCGGAATGGTGCAGGGTCTTGAAGAGTGGTATGAATGAGTCCACTGCGAACTTAAAAGCATGGAAAGCTCTCTTGCAAGCGATGTTGCCCCTCTCTGACGATAAACCCCCTTGTGCGATTAATGGTACATGAACATCGGTCTATGGTATTGTTTACGCTGATTTGCCGATTAACTTAATATGCCTTGTGATGTGTGTTGTGCTGAATACCCATTATGCCATTTGTTTTTCGTGCCTATTATCAAGGATTGTGATTTTGTATGCCTAGGTTGCCCTATGAATTGGCCAATTGTCAGATTATATATGTTTATTTATGTTTATATTGTTGCTTTCTGTGCCTTACACAAAATCTCAATGAAAAGATTTTAAACAAACTGTTTTCCTGCATCTGATTACTCACCTTTTGAATACTGGTATTTATTGCATATGTAATCTTATTTCTAAGGATGAATGTATATGTATATTTTATATATGTTTTTTGACTGCTTAACTTTGTTCATTTATGCTTAGTGTGTTAATAAAGGCCTACCAAATAATTGTATTTTCATATGCTCACTGACTAGATTGAATTATTGATGTTTTTCTGTGTGGACTCATTTAGCCCTAGACAGCCTTAACTGCTCATACACACTACATTGATTGGGTTTTGGCTAACCTCACAGTGTCTTCCCCGTTTACCATAAATAGGGTGGCCCCATAAAAGCTTCTCCTCACAGCAACAAAGCTAATCACCTCCTTGCCCACAAATTGAAAAAGCTGCACTCTCGGAACACCATCCTAGGTCTTCAGGACGCCCAGGGAATGCTGCGCTACGCCAACCCAGAGAAAATAGACATCATGACGGCGCACCACAGAACAACCATGTCGGGCTCCCCCACGGCAGCAGATGCTCATGCAAAATACCTAGCTGGGATACAGCCGCGTGACCCACATCCTCACCTGGCAGCTCTAGAAGCTCCTATCTCGACTGAAGAAGTGAGCGAGGTCATAGCTAAACTGAAAAACTCGTCTCCAGGGCCGGATGGGCTCACAGCTCCATTCTACAAAAAGTTTTCATACATACTCTCCCCCCACCAGGCCGCCCTCTTCAATTCCTTCCTCTCATCGGGAACAACCACCCCCTCAATGGAAGAGTCGCTGACAGTGCTGCTTCTTAAAACAGGTAGGGACCGGAACCTATGTGCCTCGTACAGACCCATCACGCTCCTGAACTACAATGCCAAAATCTTCGCCAAAATCTTAGCAAATAGGCTGGCTCCTTTACTACCGGATATCATACACCCGGACCAAACAGGGTTCATCACCGGCCGTTGCACTCATGACAATATCAGAAGAACCATAAATGTTATCCAATCAGCCAGCAGGAAGGGTCGGGAGCTGATGGTTCTCTCGCTCGATGCTCACAAAGCTTTTGACAGGCTAGATTGGGGCTACATACACAATACATTAAGGCACTTTGGCTTCGGTCCCAATTTCATAAAATGGACTCTAGCTAACTATCAGCATCCAGATCCGACACAATCCACATTTCAAGAGGCACAAGGCAAGGTTGTCCCCTCTCTCCATTGATCTTCGCCCTATCTATGGAGCCGTTTGCAGGCAGAGTGCGGCAAAACACCGCAATCCAAGGCCTACCTATCAAAGCCCAAACATACAAAGTTGCCCTATACGCCGATGATGTACTCTTAACATTAACTAAGCCCAGGGAATCCATAAAAGCTCTATGGTCTGAATTGAAAGAATTTGGGGAAGCTTCAGGGTTCAAGGTGAACCTGTCCAAATCATCGGCTCTGGGCATCAACCTACCTCGGTCGATGATCACGGACATTGCAAAGGAATATCTCATTCCCTGGTCTGAAAAGCACCCATCATACCTAGGGGTCCAACTACCAGGGGCTCCCAACAAACTATACAAAGCCAATTCCCCCCCCCCTGTTCAAAGAATTTAAAAGCGATCTTGCATGCTGGCAGAAACAAGAAGTCTCCTGGTTCAGAAGAATAACCGCTCTGAAAATGAACCTCATTCCAAGACTGCTCTATCACTGCTCAGCCCTGCCAACCGCTATCCCGAAGCAAGCGATACAGAAACTTCAATGGGAGGGAAAACAGCCTCGGATCCCTAGGAATATCATGCTGCGGGGTCGAGCCGTAGGGGGACTGGGAGCCCCCGACGTGGCCAGAGATATCCTAGCCGCCCAGCTCTCTTATGCATTCGCCTGGCCACAAACCACCCCGAAACCCCGCTGGCTGGAGGAAGCCTGGAGCCCAGTCCCGATCACCTCACTACCACATTTAAAATGCTCCAGAGATTACCCGGACAACGGGCCGCTCTCAGCAACCGTAAACACGATGGCAACGCGACGATGGGGAATCCGCAGCTCTACGGGTCCGCTCACCCCGGTCTGGGGGAACCCGGAGTTCTCACTGGGTGCCAAGCCCAAGGAATTCCAGAAATGGAGGGAGGACTGGAGAAAGTTCGCGACTTCTTTGAGGAGGGCAATCCTCTGGACTTCGAGGCCTGCAAGGCGAAATTCAAGGTTCCTGAAAACGAGAGGTTCAGATACACCCAACTCAGACATTGGCTATCAAACAGGAGCATGAAAAACCTGGGAAACAGACCTAACAGCCCTAGAACAGACCCTCACATCACCTTCCCCCAAGGGTAAGATCTCAATCCTCTACAAGATCCTAGATAGGACCGACCCGTCCCACAAGGAAACATACATGCTCAAATGGGAGAGAGACATTGGCAGACCCATTGAGCCGGTGGAATGGGACCAGATTTGGACTAGAGCAAATAGAAGCTCGAAATGTGTTTCCAACAAGGAGGGGGCATTCAAAGTATGCTATAGGTGGTACCAGACCCCAGAATCCCTCAACAAATGCAACCCGGCGATTCCACCAACGTGCTGGAGAGGGTGCCCGGACAATGGCACACTATACCATCTGTTCTGGACGTGTCCCAAGTCGTTGCAGTTTTGGAAAGCAGTGTTAGAACAAATCAACTCGATCACGGGATTGGCAATCCCCTGGGACCCAGGGATCGTACTGCTCGGATCAAGCGGCAAGGGCCAATTCCCCCGATCAGGCCACAGGGCAGAACTCTGCTCCCATCTACTGACCGCGGCCAAGATTTCAGTGGCAAGACTCTGGAAAAACCCAGAAGGCCCGTCGGTCCAAATGTGGTAGACCAAGTGTTGGGACATAATAGCGGCGGGGAAATAAATCACTGCCCTGAGGTTTGGGAACAGAGACAAATTCTACCACACTTGGTCGCCCTTCCTGGATTACGCTCAGTCATACCCAGGCCTGGCCCGACAGCCTCCCTCCCTACGCTGGATGGGCAAATGTGACTGAAATAATCATGGAGTAATCGGGGCCACCCAGCTGGAGTGGTCTGCCCATGTCAGCAAAATAAAGCAAATACAGAGAAAGTCTGGATCTAAAGAGCAGCCGCCCCCCTGCCCCACAGCGGGATCCTGAAGTATGCTCTACCTCTGGGAGCTCCGAGTCCGATGATGGGCCTTGAGAGACTTACTCACTCCCACCGAACTTTGACCACCACATGCAGCTAAACATTCCTCACTGACCAACTGTTTTGTTTATATTTTGTGTTTGTTTCTTAATTTGCACTCTCAAGCGAGGCTTCACAGATTGTATTACCTTAATTGCACATGACATAATGCAGTCCTTGCTTGTGTAAAACGAATAAAAATATGTTTAAAAAAAAAAAAAGCCTCCCCTGAGTGGCTGACTTTAGAAATCCATCTTAGCACACACCAAAAGAGTGGATGAGCCATTTATTGTGTCACTACCCTATTGTACTTTATTGGTAGCAGACCAAATGTGCTAGTGCAGCACAAAAAGCTACTGCTGCTCCACTTACCCCTTCATCATTACCACACACATTGCATCAGCACCAACTCTTCTCATGATGGACAGACTGCCAATCCATTTACCTTGCGCTTGTCTGCAGCTACAATCAGAAATCAGAGTTCAGAGGTGTTGAAGGGGCATACTAGCTAGAGTCAAGAAAATAGAGAGGTGAAAGACAGTTGTAGGCTGGGGGACTGATAAGGCAGGAACCAAGAGGGAGGTAAGTGGACAAAGTATGGAGTACATGTGAAAAGAAGAGGTGCTCAAAGATAGAGTGTGGTATTATGGTAATTCGGGTAAGGTTGGGGTATCTGAAAGCCTGAGGCGGGGAGTAATGAATACCATTGTATTTTCGCATTGGGAGGGCGGAAAGATGCTCTTTCAAGTTTGGGAAAATGACAGTATGCCGAGATTACACCAAGCATATAGCTTGAAAGAAAGGTATCTAGAGTCAGTTTTCAAGTGGCAATCTCTAGGCATAAAATGTTACCCGGCGCCTGGCATGAGGCCCACTTCTTGTGCTGTGTGCATGTGGAGATTCATTACTGGTCAAGACTGAATGATCACTCAACAATGCCTAGTGGTGAGTGCACATTTTGAGTCTGGAAAGTACTATAGGCCGCAGAGAGTGCGTCTACAAAGGTTGCTTCTGAGCTCGCTCCGGCAGCACATATACTAAAACTGGAACCATACAGAGAAGATTAGCATGGCCCCTGCGCAAGGATGACGGGCAAATACGTGAAGCGTTCCATAAAAAAAAAAAAAAAAAAAAATAAAAAAATTAAAAAAAACCAAACGTTGCTTCTAATAGCCTACGGCAGGTGTCCATTGAGAAACTGAAAGGTTGTGGATGAGGTACCTGTCTGCAGGGGTCTCTGTAGGGGCCGAAAGAAGTACAATTCTACAAAAGGTACAGAGAGACACGTGCCTGAAGTTTGTATCTGGAGAAGGTATGGAGCAGTCCAAAGTTGAAAAGAGAGGGTTTAAGAGGATAGCAAAGGAAATAGAAAGGCATGATCGCCTGAAGGTTTGTGTACACGGTCCATGGCTGGAATGACATCAGCAGGCTACAGAGTAGCTGAAAGCCGGGTGGGGAGTTGCTGGGGCGAGGAGTAGCCAGGGCAGTGAAACAGGGTTTCCTGAAGGGTTGCAAGATATCTGCAATCTGTGGGTGAGTGGCTGGATGGACTGCAGAGGAGCTGGGACCTTGGCGTGATGTTTTAGCGGTGCTACAGAAGGACTAAACGTTTGGGGCAAATCATGCTATCCAATTGGCCTCATTGTGTCACTCCCATGATGAAAGAATTGTCCAATTTATATCCTGTTTACGGTGATCTTGCCTGGCCCATCTTCCCAAGCTGTTTCAGCCCTGGGTGAAATCACTGTCTAGCAGTTAGAAAACGTCAGTCTGGGACTAGGCACTTCTTCAAAGCAATAGAAGAAAGCATGCTGAAGTTGTGACCTGAAAATAGCAGGTCCCTAAATTGACATGAGTATAGGTTATGGGAATCATTATAGTGTACAAAGTGGTGTTCATGTAAAATAACAAACGTTTGGAAATGTTGAGTTACTTTGCTAGATTATGCCATGAGGCACCCATGCATATTTGTGTCAGTTTGACCAACTGGAACTTGAACCAGCATTGCGTTTCATTAAGCAGTATTATAGTCCAAGCTATATTAAACTACCCTACATTGTCTACCTCACATTACACTACAGTAGGCCATGATATTTTTACCACTCTATATCTCGTCATGCCATATTAGGCGATGGGATTTCGGTCCTGGGTGAAGATATCTTTTTATTTTTTTTAAGTCTAAAAAGATCTATTCAGAGAGGCCCTCCAGAGCGGTCTTTCTAAATCAATCTGTCACGTCCCTGCCACACACAAGTGCCTGGGTTGGCAGGAGTGGCCAGATGATGGAGGTCATGGGAGTGAGAGGGAAGTGTATTTTGGTGTGTGCAAGTGAGTGTCTGTATGTGTGTGTCAGAAGAGGGGGAATATTTGTGACGGAGAAGGGAGGGGCATTGGGAAAATGGTGGTGTGCTTCCGTGTCTGTGTGAGTGGTGGGGGTTGGGTGGAAATGTGTTGGCTGGGGAAGGGAAGCGGCAGGACAAGAATGGGGTGGTTCGGGGGTGAACCCCTCCTCCCGCTGATTTTTAACAAATTCCACCACCGCCGCAGAGTATTGAGGTGGGGGTGGGATCGCCTTCCTGGCAAAGTCTGGGCAAACTCATGTTGAACTGCAAAAATGACCATGCGCTGACTTTGCACTGCAAAAATCCACTTTGCACGGTTCCATGAATCAGGGTTTGTGTCGGCAGTGCAAAGTCCCTTTGAACTGGGCAAATATTCCATGAATCGGGCCCATAGGAAAGAGCGTTAGAGTGAAAGAGGGCCACAGAAAGGCGAGACTTGAGCAAGAACACCGCAAAGTGAACTTTATAAGTAAACGCATTGCGGCAAGGCCAAAGACTGGCAAGAGGTGTGTGGTACGTTATGGCATAGCCAAGAGGCTAACTATCAGAAGCCAGAGCAGTGTAAATACTACACATAAAGCCAAGAGGCCATTGAAAAGAAACAAAGGGAACGTGACTCTGTACACAGGGACAAGTCTATAAGAACATGTGTGGGCCGACGTGCCTAGGGAACCTGGTTGCACGACCTGTGATGGGTGGACCGTGTGGTCTGGCAACTGCGCCTAAACCAGTGAGCCCTTAACTGTGAGAACCAAAGACATTGCAAAATAAACTAAGGAGAAGCACTGCAAGTGAACTGATGAGGCAATCCAGAAAGTGGGTCAAGCTGACTGAGTTGTGCTGGGGGCGCTATTAGCGCCAGAAATGCCTATTCCGCCGGCGCATTTGCCTCCAGCTCTGAAGAAATAGTCAACGATCAAGAAGTCCAGAGCCCCATAGAAAATATAGAAGATGCGGAGGATTTGAGACCAGTACAGGAAAAGAAGGAGAAGGAACCACTTGAGGAAATCAACAAGATCCCCGCTTTTGAATTTAAAACCTTAGAAGATAAACGATTGGCTTTAAAAAGAGTGATAAACCAGGTAGGTTCCCCAGTTGGTGAACAAAAATCTTTAACCCTAAAAGTCTCCTACGCTAAAATATCAGAAAGCAAGGGTTCCAGTTCGCAAGATCGGAGAAGAGGATCAACATTGAAGACCCCACAATCGCATTAGAAACGACACTATTCATAGATGATGGTCTAATCTTGAACAGAAGAAATGTACTTAAACACATACCTAAATTGAGAGAAATATCTCCCAGATTGAATTTTCAAGTGAAGAGCACCTGGATAAAGTTGTTGTACACCTACAAAGTAAGCACGTTAAACAGACCATCTTGGAGGAAAACAATCATTTCCCTCCATTAGGGTTTGTTCAGTCAGAAACGGAATTAAGGAAAGAACTATGTTAGAGACATGAACACCAAGAAGGAATCTATGAGGAATGACCTAAGAGATGTGGTGACGGCTAACAGGGTTCAAGAAATGACAAAATCAGTAACGATCGGCCACTTCAGGGAGGAGGTTAAACGCATCAACCGAATCACTGTGGAAAACCCAAAAGTCATAAATACAGAAGTTGCAGTCGTAAAAGGCTGTGGGGCAAGACCAAAAAGAAATGATGATAGGAAACATTCTTGGTCATGGCTATCACAAGCCCTCATCCTAGATAAAAAGCACTATAACTATCTGCTACGTCGGGTGATAAGCAGCTGGAACACTAGAGGATTTGCAAGCCTGCTTTCAGAGGAGGCACTGGATGGGATGATTATGACGTAATTTGCCTCCAGGAAACTTGGTTGAGAACCACACCGGTGTTGGACGGATTCACTGCTTACTTAAACCCAGCAGTGAAAGGAACCATGGGAAGCAACACAACATTCTACAATTTAAGAATGGTTTAATTCTTTCGGCGGCTACCAGCCCCCTAGGGAAGAACTGTATCATAATTTTTAAAAAAACACAATTGAAACACTGAAGACAATGAACTTGAACGCCTATGTACAGGTGTTGCAAATCCGGATAAAGGGGTCAAGAGTGAGCTGCTCTGACTGATTGATTTTGTTCAACATATACTGGGACTCTAAAGGAATCGAAGACTCTGTATTTATAAATGAAATCATGGACCAGATTGACATCTTGATTACATTCTTGGAAGACCCATTGATCATGATTTGTGGTGACCTCAATATGACGATCAACGAAAAAAATCTGAACTCATGTACCAAGGAAAACAAACCTCTGCATGATTCGGAAAATAAGGCATGCAATGGGAAACTAAAAAGTTTGTGATTTACATCAGCTAAATGGTCAACAAGAGGAGACCTTCCAGCCCATCCGACATGGGGATGTAAGGTCACAAGTAAAGTCCTCGACTACTTCTTCGTTTCAGATAGCCTCCATCCCAGTGTATCTAAGTTGGAGGTACTGCTGACAGTAGGAGTAGGCAGCAATCACAAATTGGTAAAACGTACTTGTAGGGCAAGGTTTACCTGGCCAAAGGCTACTTACTCAACCCTCATTCAAGCAAGACAAGATCGTAATCGGCTTGTGATGAATGCTGCAAAAATCTCTACTCTAACACACCGTTTTAAGCAACATATTAGAACAAAGGAAAGAAATGAGGGTGACCTGGTAGAGTACCCCAAATTGCTGATATTCGTGGAAAAGAGAAAGTTTGGATTGAAGCCCCACTTCTTGCACAAACATTTTTACAATGCAGAATTAGTGGACGAAAGAAAACTACTAAAAGCAGATTTAAAAATACTACTAAAAAGGACAAGGTATCCTGTGTGGGCCTAATCAAACTCAGTAAGCAGAGTTACAAGAACTGGGTTAGGGTTGAACATAAAATGATACAAGAATACGAAGAGCTAATGCTCCAAAAAATCCTTAGCAAAAAGATGGGAGAAATATGCAAACTGTTAATACAGTCAACACGCCAAGAGCTGCTCTGCAAGCAAATGCAGTGCAAGAAGCAGTATGGAGAGAGCACTTCACCAACTTCTTTCAAACAATAAGACCAACTCACCTAATAAGAGACAAAACTTCAGGAGCCCCTTGGACATTCCAAGCTACTGAATAGGATATTCTTGTGATGATAAAGAGAGCCAGTATCTCCAAGGCTCGTGGCCCTGACGGACTAACCAACACTCCCCTAAAGGAAGAACCAGAACTATTATCGAGATTACTGGCAATATTGTTCTCGCAAATCAAGAAAATCAGGAAAGTCCCGAGCTCATGGAAAATGTCCATCGTTGTCCCAATTTAAAAAGAAAAAGGTGATAGATCAGAGCCGGGAATCTACAGACCCATTGCCCTATTTGACGTAGTTGGCAAAATATTCACCAGGCTGATCTTGAATGGCCTAGAAACATGGTCGTGAGAAACAGAACACTTCGATCTATGGCAATCCGGATTTGTAAAAGGGATGGGCACCACATTAAATGTTTTCCTGATCAACCTCCTGGAGAAAAGAGCAACCAAGATAAGGAGAAAATATACCTGGCCTTCATTGATCTGTCACAGGCCTTTGACTCCATCAAAATACCTTTGTTTTGGGCTAAACTGGAAAGGTGGGGGTGCTCAAGTGACATCTTGTAAACAATGGAAGCTCTACATTCAGAAACATCGATGAAAGTAAGGCTGGACCAAGGAGGGGAACTATCATCAATCATCCACACATCAAGATGGTTGAAACAAGGTAGTCCCCTGTCTGCAGCAGTGTTTAATCTCTTTACTTTTGAATTTGCCTGACCATTTGTCAGACGCAAGAAGGTTCCCCTCCCAATCTCGAAGGAGTGCCTCTGGACCACTTACTGTACGCTGATGATTTGGTGCTAATCGACCAAAATCCAGTTGGTCTGCAATGACAACTAAATGCACTACATTCATACATAGGGAAAAATGGCCTAAGGGTAATTGTTGAAAAATCAAAAATAATGATCCTGCAGCCTGCCAAAGGAAGAAAGTCAAACAAGTCATCATGGTTCATGGGTAAAGATAGACTTTCGAGAGTCCATTTTTTTACGTACTCTTGGAAGGATACACCGAGAGAAATCATGCTGAGAAATAAAGCTAAAATATTGGCACTGCAAGGAAGAATTCTACAAAGGAAGTATGGTAAATGTTCTATCGTCCCGATTATCACTTTACATAAAATGAAGGTCTGAAGGTTGTCGAGATTCTAACGTACGGGGCTGAAGACTCCCTTTCTTTTCCAATTGAAAATTGGCCAATACTGGAGAGTCTATTTTGGAAGAAGATCCTACTCCTCCCGACCTGTGTACCAATACAGGTGATACGGCAAGAACTTGGTGTGATTTCCCTCCTGGATATGGTCAACTGGAAAACCCTATCATTTTATAGGAAATGCAGACTGGAGATCCCAGCAAGAGGGTTTGCCTTGGTGAAAAGAGCTCTCTCTAGTGAACTTGATCCTTGTTTATGCGAGTGGCAGAAAATTTGCAATAAACTCTTAGAAGATCTCGACTCTTCTGAGGGGCAACTGATAACTAGCCCCACGTTGGTGAAAACCAAGTTGTGGAAACATGACTGGATAAAATCACAGGAGCAAGCAAGTAAATTTAACTATACGCGCACAGTACCCTGCCTCATAGAGCTTTCAACACCCTGCCCAAATACTTGATAAGATGCCCAAACACCTTCTACAGAGCCCAGTATTTGACATTTCGATTTAACCTATATCCAACAATGGAAGTCTTCTCTGCAAGGAGCAAAGTGGTCGAAACAGACAACTGTTGTAGATTTTGCAAGCTGAAATTAGCAAAATAAACCCTCAAGCATGTGATGGTCCAGTGTAAAGCGTTCAGAACTACTAGAAACCAATTTCTGGGATCTTTCTTCTAAGACCCGAGATCATTGACCCTGGAAGAATGGTGGACACACTTTATGCAGGGGTGGGTGAACGGATTTCACTGATAATTGCATTAGTCAACTTCTTAAACAGAGTATTTGAATCAATTAAAATGGTTGTATAGAGACTGATGACAGGACAGAATAAAGAAATGTGACCATTAACCATCAATGTGCTTTATCAGAACAACTTGCCCATGATGTTGATGCTTATGTTGTTTTTCTTTTCTTGTTCCTTTTGTAAATGTTTAACATGTGGTGGTGAAAGACTTAATAAAGTCAAAGCACCTTAAAAACAAAAAATAAAAAAATGGGGCCATACTCGGGATTGAGCGGATCCTTAAATGCAGCGGTAATAGTGTTACCGCCACATTTAAGGGCTACCACCCAACCCATGATCAGGCCCAGTGACTGTTAAGACCACCTTCTCTGCCTTTTCCCAAAAAGTAAATGATAATTGAACAGTGTTGCCCATTCTGATGGCCCTTTCACCAAAGTCTACATTCTGTTGGGCAGGGCGAGCTTTTCAAAGTGTACCAATACAGCTGGTCAATCACTTAATGACAAGCACTCCTCCAGCAAACAGTTAAGAGTCGACCAAAAGACCTGGTACCAACAGGGGTAAGTCAAGCGTTGACAGAATGTTTCTTTACAGTATAATTTCTGGCAGTCAGCTTCACAAACTTGTTCTTGGAGTTAAAACCACATGCCCGACATAGCGATCAAGATCATCAGCTGCTAAAAACATACTGGGCATTTACTTCAGTGTCTGAATCCCCCACGGGATCTAATCAAATTACCAAGTGGCATTTATGTAAATAAGAGTTCTAAATATGTTTTTGCATTGTAAACACAACTGAGATTTCTATTCTCAGTCTTTATTCAGCCTCTATAAGTGAGCAGGGATCCATTGTGACTGGTTGGTAGATCTTCGACAATTCATGTTTGACTTGTTTGTATTCACGTGATTACCTTTGAGTGTTACATTAGTCCTGACCTCTCACAGAAAGCACACCATTGTCCTAGAATCTCTGATAGCTGATGAAGTCCTGAGCAAGACCATGTTTGACAGATTAGCATGGTTGCCATTTCTTATTTTGTTTTACAATTTGATGTATTTTCAATTACACCACTTGTCTTTTTGTTCTGATCCCACGTTTTAATGTTTTTTTGTAATCATGAAGATTTAAAATTAAAATACAATGATTTGACTACAAGGAGAGCATAGGAGTAATTTGTGCTCCCACGTAAAATAGTGATGACACTTGCCTCAAAAATAATTGGTGGCCGTTTACCACATAAAAAAATTAAGTGAAGCTCAGGGGAATATAATTTCAACAAGAGTATGGATGAGGATATACCAAAAAAAATCAAGACTGTTCCTGCCTTTTCCCCTCTAACCTTGATCACCTTGGTCCATGTCCTACAAAGTGCACCGTTAGGAGTCGAAATTCTTTTTTTTTTTTTTTTTTTTACTACGAGCAAAAAGCAGCTCCTGGGTATCAGGCATCACCTGTTAGGCAGGAGCTACCTGTGGGTATCCAGGAGTCGGTCCACAGCACACAGCAAATCTAACATGACCGCAAGATGCAATCTCTAACTTTGTGAACATTACATACTATAAAATATGCTTTAAATGTCCCTTAGGCATGTCCTTTATTCTCCTTTAAACAGATTCCCAAACCTACACAGTTAAGATCACATAGCGATGTTTATATGGCACCAATTGCCTGAGGAGTCAAAAAAATCTCCTAATAGCTGTTTGTTTCAAGCTAACCAGGGTCCGCTTGGCTAGAACCAGGAGCTAAATTGCTCCCAGCTCCTAGCAATTTTGAACCCTGCACCGTCAATATTATTTCCTTCTAATCATATCCATCTTATTGCAGCAGAGTACTGTATCCTCTCATTGTAAACAAAACATAAAGTTGAGTCTGATACCCCTCTTTCCATTACCCCAGTGTTCTGAAGTGACCCACAATTATAAATTAGACAGAAAACATACGAATTTTGTTCCTATCTAAAGTCATGAACCCACTGCACATCCAGTACACAGAAAATATCAATTTTATTATTATCACATGTTGTATAACATTAAAAGAGGCGGGGGCGTGGCTTGGCGGCCATGCGAGCGTGAGCTAGTCTTCAAGAGCTCCCGCTCGATCCGGAGATAGATCCTGGAAAAGGCCATAAAGTGAAGGAAAACGACAGAGGAAGAGCTAGGGAAGGCATCGGAACGCCCAGAGAACACGCAGGAGAAAGTCCGAGGCGAATCGGGACCGAGAAGGCTGAAAACGGAGAGTGCGAGATACGCGACTCCGCCACGCAAAATGGCGGACGCGCCTCGCTGAGTTAGCCGCTCGCCACCGAGAAGAAGGCGGGCGCGGGAGGAAGAAAAACAGGACCCTGGGGCGCCGCCGGCGGACAGCCAGCCTAGCGAAGACCACCGAGCCGCCCGGGGGAAGGGAGGAGATCGAGAGAAGCGCCGCAGCGCTGTGCCGAGACAGACGGAGGAGGCGCGGACGCCCACGGACCGCAGCACAAGCCGTGGCAGAGTGGGAAAGGACCAGGCGGCAGCAGCGGCGCCGGAGGACTGGAGGGTGCGCCCCCCCCGATAGACAGCAAAGGGGGGCTGGAGGTGAGGACGTGGAGAGCACCAGCCGGGAGCGCCCTGGAGGACTGGCAGCTGCGGGGGACGGAACACCGCAGAAGGAGGCCAGAGGACGCACCGTAACGCCGTGCTAGGACAGGCACACAGGAGCGCGAGTGCCCAAGGCCCCCCGACAGCAGGCACGGGTGGCGGAGCCCGAACGAAGACTGGTAGTCGGGCGCTGAGAGCCCCGGCCGGGGTAAGGAAAGGAGACCCCGAGACCCCCGAGGCCAGAGGACGAAGGGGATGAACGGAGTGTCTGACCCCGACCTGGGGACCGGAACACTCACTTGAAGAGGAGGGTGATGCGTCTGTGACGGGCCCCTGCGGGAGGCCAGTTCCCACCGACATATGCTGGGGCGGACAGCGACAGACGGCAGAGCCACACCAGAGAGGTGGGCCGAACGCCCGCCCTGGGGGGTCACAGGGCATACGTAAGAGGATACAGCCCACTCAAACAGCTTTGACAGAGACCCTAGAAGAGCCACGAGTCACACAACTGGCGGGGGCCTACCGGCGGGCCTACTCCCACATACACCCGCACGGAAGAAACAGCCAGGGGTACACCACCCCACGGAAGACGGGGTGAAGCTAACCGCACGAGAGGAGGACCATAATACAGACCCCGGCCCAAGGCTACTACCACGAAACTGCATGAGCAGGACCCGCGCACTGGCACACAGCAATCGGAACCAACATGCCAGACAAACCAAGAGGTGGTAGGGGGAGGCAGACGGTCATGGAGTCATTTGCCCGCAAGAATGAGGATCAGCAGCCCGAGGCGGCTGAAATGGACACGGTAACGTCACATGTGGCGCATGGAGAGATCAAACAGGTGGAAGGGAGCATCCTGGACGCCATAGAAGCACTAAAGACTTCGATAGAAGGCAAGCTAGATGCAGTGATTGTAGACGTGGGGCTCCTTCGGCAGGACACGAGAAACCTGGCAGAGAGAGTGACAACGGTAGAACAACAGGTACAGAGCAATACAACGGACATGACCGCCTCCCAAACTCAAATGTCAGAGGCACTGGAACGCATCAGAACGCTAGAACGCAGAGCCGAAGACGCGGAAAGCAGGGCTAGACGCAACAATGTACGCATAGTGGGGCTGCCGGAGGGGGAGGAAGGCAGAGATCCCACGGACTACATCGAGAACTTACTAATCCAAGCGGTGGGTGCCGGGACCCTGTCCCAGGGTTTCGTTGTGGAAAGGGCACATAGGGCATTAACAAAGAGACCACGCCCGGGGGCACCACCGAGGCCTATGATCGCAAAGATCATGAACTTTAAAGACAGGGAAAAAATCCTGGCGTTCGAGAGACGGAGGAGTCATAACCCGGAATGGAGCCAGGATAACCATCTACCCCGACTACACGGCGCTAGTGCAAAGGCAAAGAGCTCAGTTCTGGCCGACCAAAGACCGCCTTCGAGCAGCGGGCGTGAAGTTCATGCTGCTGTACCCGGCAAAACTCAAAGTGCTACATAACGGAAGGACACAGATCTTTGAGACCACAGCGGACGCCCAACTGTGGATGGACCAACAGGGGTTCCCGCAGCCGGAAGAGGGGAACAGACGGAACAGGGAAGCCCCCCGACGAGACAGAGAAGGAGATTGAAGATGGAATGCAAGACCCAGGCGCCCGGTAGATCAGGGCGAGACAAAAATCTGAGGAACACTGCAGCGAACTGCAGGTTGCTACACCACTTCACTGCAACTAACTTAAAGACACAGGGATACTCCCAATGGAAAAGTGAAGGAGCAGGATAACCAACAGCTCACGAGTTCAAGGCCTAAACCAAGAATAAACTGGGAGCACAAGACTTCCGGAACTGGACCGCCAAGACCCACAGTAGGAACCCCAAGCAGAGACAATGTTTATAGTGCCAGTTCTAAGGCACTACGCCGCGACAAGTAAGCCTGAGGAAAGGAAGGCGACACCTGGAGAGCGGTGGGGCCCGAGCAGGGGGAGGGAGGCTGGGCGTTTGTTAGTGTTGTTTTTAGTTACAGTTGTTAGGAGGTTAAGTTTGTGGGGTGAAGGCACTAGGGAAAAAGGACATGACAGACTGAGAAACCACGGCGGAGGCACGGAAGGCGGACACGCGAGGCGGACCCCGGGCGCCAGGGGTCAGCGAAGCGTACTGAAGGAAAACACCAGGAAAAAACGGATCCAAGAACCGCAAGAGCAGCTACACCCCTGGGAAACGCGGAAGATGGAGGATGTGGGAACCGCACAAAGTACCACGGGAGAGATGCGGGACGAGGACCCCCGGAAAGAGACATGTCAAAAGGACATGAAAGTGAACGGGCCCATGGGACGGAGAGGGCCACTAACACCTGCCCCACAAGAACCGAGATGACCTAAACATCGTCACATGGAATGTTAGAGGGCTGAATGCATACGTCAAGAGGCTGAGGGTCTACACCTGGTTAAACAAAACGAAAGCTCACGTTGCAATGCTACAAGAGACGCACCTGACGGTCGGAAAACAAACCAAGGTGGCCAAAAAATGGGGAGGTCAGATGTACAGCTCATCGTACTCTAATTATGCAAGGGGGGTGATGACCTGGATCGCCCCGAGCACCCCATTCCAGCTCATCAACCAGGAAAAGGACGCTGAGGGTAGGGTCCTGATCGTCCACGGAATGCTGGAGAACCGGGAGGTGTGCCTGGTGAACACCTATGCCCCCAATCATGACGCAACAGCCTTCTTTGAGTCACTCACGCCCCGGCTGGCCCCGTACAGGAACGCTACGATCATCTGGGCTGGAGACCACAATTGCACACTGGACCCCCGACTAGACAGGTCGGACGATAAGCACAGACGACCAGCGCCACCAGCACGGAGGTTGCGGAAGATACTGGACCAGCTGGAACTGGAGGACATCTGGAGGAAGGTACATGAGGGGGAAAGGGGATACACACACTACAGTGCTCCGCATGGGACATTCACGCGGATTGATTACCTTTTCACGGGAAGGGAAACATTAGGTGAATTCTCTGGGGCACACATACATGCACGAACCCTGTCTGATCACGCCCCCTTGAGAGTCACATGGGCACATACACACAGAGGGGCCCCCACGCCCACATGGAAACTAAGGGCAGAAGCACTGCTGGACGGGGAATTCCAGGAACATATCCAAAGCACGATAGAAGACTACTTTGAGCATAACTCGGGTAGTGTGGACAGCATGGTGACGATCTGGGAGGCCCTTAAGGTTGTGGTCAGAGGTGCGGCAATGGGGAAGACGGGAGGACTCAGGAGGGAAACCCTGACCCAACTGGACGCGTTAGAAAGAAAGATTGAGAGGGCCGAGAAATGGGCGGGGGAGAACGGAGGAGATCAGGATGACCTCACCACCCTGCGGCAACAGTGCATGGAGACTTGGGAAAGACTGGGGCGCCTAGATTACGGGAAGTACATACAGAGGCTGCATGCAGAGGGGGATAAGCCCGGCAGGCTCCTGGCCTGGCTAACCAAACAGGAGGCCAAGCGGGAACCAATTAATGCAATCCAGAATAGTCAAGGGGAGGAGGTAAGGTCCCAGGAAGGTATAAACGAGGTGTTCTCGCAATTTTACGAGAAACTGTACACAAAAGTCCAAGAGGGGGAGGAGGGGGACCTAGAGGACGCCTTCGCGGAAATCAGGCTCCCGCAACTCACCGAGGAACAGGCCCAAATGCTGGATGCTCCCCTCACAGTGGAGGAACTGGCGGAAGTAATCACCCAACTGCCGACAGGGAAGACCCCGGGGCCAGACGGGCTACCGGGGGAATTCTATAAGAAGTACAGAGACAGTTTAGCCCCTAGATTGCTGGAAACACTGGAGGAGGCATATGAGACGGGGAGGCTCCCGAATAGCATGTCGGAATCCATTATAGTGCCGATACTTAAACCAGGGAAACCACCCCTCGAGTGTGGGTCCTATAGACCAATTTCCCTGATAAACCAGGACTCCAAGATCCTGACAGCGGCATTAGCTAACCGGCTCAAGAGAGTGCTACCCACCCTGATCCACACTGATCAGACAGGGTATGTACCTGAACGAAACACGACGTGGAATCTCCGGAGACTCCATTACGTCATTGATAGGACTAACCAAGCAGACGGGGAGTGCGCAGTAGCTTCCCTAGATGCGATTAAAGCATTTGATTCGGTGAGCTGGGACTGGCTTTTGGGAGCACTCGCCCACTTTGGGATAGGGCAGGGGTTCCTTCAATGGATAAAGTTGCTCTACAAAGACCCGAGAGCAAGGGTCAAGACGGGTAGTCTCCGGGGAATGGAGCATAGGGCGAGGTACGAAACAAGGGTGCCCGCTGTCACCAATGTTATATATCCTAGCTTTGGAGCCATTCGCGGTCTTCCTAAGAACGGATTATATGGACACGGGCATAGCAATTGACGGGGTGACACACCAGATATCGATTTACGCAGACGACATACTGCTCTACGTCCAGGACCCACGCACCCACTTACGAGATTTACTCGAGGCACTAGGAGCATTCGGTGGACTATTGGGAATCACTGTCAACAGGGAGAAATCCTCACTGTTCCCCCTGGCGGGCCTGCGAAAAGTACCACCAGATCAACTGCCGCACCTGGGCCTCACATGGTCCCCGACCACCTTTAGATACCTGGGGGTGGACATTCACCACGATACCGCGGACACACACATAGCCAACACGCAGGCGGCCCTGAATAAAATTGAGCACGCTATGCAGTTCTGGAAGACCCTACCACTGGGGATGATAGGCCGAGCGGCATTATTGAAGATGACGGTCCTGCCCCGGCTCCTATATTACTTTACCAATATCCCTTATAACATCCCGGGAGCTTTCTTTAAACGCCTGCACAACCTGGTGAGGACCTTCCTGTGGGGAGGGGGGAGAAACAGGGTAGCACTGACTACATTACAGAGGAGCCACGAGTGGGGGGGCATCAAACTCCCGGACTTTTTGCATTACTACCTAGCGGCACAACTCCAATTTGTGGTGAGATGGCTGGGGGAGGACACCTCCATCGACGCAATTCTCCTCCGACCAGCACTCAGGCAATATTACCTGAGGGAACTCCTCTGGATGCCAGCTGCCCAGGCTAGGTCTCTTCCTAGCATGGCCCAGCTAGGCCGAACGCTATGGGAGAGAGCCTGGAAAACGCAAGGCATGCAGGACCCCTGCTCAAGACAGATCCCCTTGGCGGGTCTGGTAGATACCCGCATAACAAGCCTGGCCACGTACAGGACACAATGGGAGGACAAGGGGGTAGCCCAAATAGGGGACCTGTGGCAAGAAGGACAGTGGGTCGGATTCCAGTCCTTAGTGGAGGAGCAAGAGGTGCACAAGGGCCAGTTCATCCTGTATAACAGCTTAGTACAAGCAATGAAGAAGAGGTGGGGAACCATGCCAGAGGCGGAGGCAGAGAATACTGGGGGAGCGCTGGATCCCTGGTATGACATTTCTGAAGGAGGACACACGGTGTCCAGGCTCTATGAGCAACTACTGGGTACCACTAATAGGAAGACACTGAACGTGCGAGCAAAATGGGAAGAGGAGCTCCAGCAGCCCTTCCAAGAAGGAGAATGGAATAGAACCCTCCAATACACTAAAAAAGTTTCTAGGAATGCCAGGTTCAGGCAGCTGCAAATCTACATAGTCCACAGAGCATACCTAACTCCCAAAAGAATGATGAAGATAAGAAAAGGACAAACTTCCAGCTGCCCACGCTGCCGGGAAGAACAAGCGGACATGGTGCACATGTTCTGGTCGTGCCCCAAAATAACAGAGTTCTGGAATATGGTGAAGAGTAAGGCGAGGACGGCAGGAATCCATATGCAGGCATGGTCACCTAGGTCTTATATACTGGGCCTGTTCCCGAGGGGGGACAGGCAGATGGCACACGTGGCAAAAATGAAAGACCTGATGACAATACTGGCGAAGCGCCGCATAGCAATGGCATGGAACACGAGTGAAGGACCCTCGGCAGAGGGCTGGTGGGCAGATCTACAAAAATGGGCGATAGCGGAAACGACCGTCTGGATGAGAGCCACACAGAGGGGAGAAGGCAATAGCGGAGCCAGAATACTGGCGTGGAACACCCTGGTACGGGACCTGTTCGGAGACGGGGCGGGAAACAACAGGAGTGACTCAGATGACTCGGAAGGAGGACAGGCTGGCCCGACTGGGCCCTACGCCCGGGGGCAGAACACAGACCAAAGGGAACTCAGTGAGTGGGGAGGAGGCGGCCTGGCCGGGGCCGGAGCAAATAATGGATAATACAGATGCAACTCCAAGGTGCCAACACATATGTTCACGGACTGGGAGAGGCCACTCCCAGAGGAGAGTGAGGGGTGGCCGGGATGACGGTTTCTCTGTCATGAACCTAATAACTTTGGCGAGTGGCCCATGGCAATAATGGACCACGGACATAAGTAATTGCCTTCAAGGGGAGGGGGGGGGAACGGGGGGAGTTGGGGATGCATTTTTCTCTTTGTTGTAAAACCAATAAAAAAAGAAATTAAAAAAAAAAAAAAAAACATTAAAAGAGGCACTGAATGCCACGTACATGGTATTACACATTTCATAACAAATCACCACGAATTCAAAAAACTCTAAAAAAGTCAAAATACATCAAATACCAATAAGACAAGAAAAAGGCGGGGGGAAAAAAAGGGAAGGAGGGAAACACCACAAAGATGATGTATTATTTTAACCCCTTTGTTTGCATGAAAAAAAAAACCACAATTGATTCACTTGGGTATATTAGATAGCAGTCGACATGTTTCGGCCATTAATTTATTCCAGGCACTATCCCTAGTGTCTTTACATCTTTCATTTCTTAGGCCATCTTCAGGACAGAATTTCTTTAACGCAAGTCGAAACCGACTCAATACCCCAACAGTAGATAAGAACAAACAATTCTACAAATAATTATAAAAACAAATACAACATGTCAGTCTAAGGTTGCTTCATTTCATGGGTTAAAAAAATTTACATATATCCTCAGCTATTTATGCTTTTCAACACAATGATTTGATACATTCACCATATTAAAATTCGACCTGTTCAGACAAAACAACAAAGTACACGCATCACTTCAGAAAGACACATTAAAAACACTTGAGGGTAATGTAAGCAAAACTGTTCATGACTCCAGCTCCTTCAATCTTCAGCTCATAAATAGCACTAACTCCTTCAATACTTCTCTCCAAGAATGTATTTAGAGCAAACCATAACACATTTTATATTGTTCACTTATTATATGGTCAAAGGACGTAATTTCCCCCAAAATGCATTTCTCAATTAGCCTAGTTTTATATGCAGCTCAAAATATATCACACCATTATTGCTACTACTCACTGTTGTCATATGTAAGTAATTTTTCAGATTTTTGCCCACGATTTTGCACGTAGAACTACCAAGGCCAGAGAAAACGGCATTGCTGCACAGCCTCTTTAGCTAGCGTTATTCTGCAGGAGAAAGGAAAACGGCTTACCACTGATATGCAGTGCCCTAAATAAAGAAAACGAGACACACGCTTGTCAAAAATTCGCAGGGTTAAATGTAATTCCCTGTTTTCACCAAATGAGCATGCTTATTTTATGCTCATTTGTGTTTATAGCCTTTATTTTAAAGGCACTTTATTCCGTTGAATAAATGGGTGCACATCAATAACATTGTGCTTACCCTTTCACATTACTGACCACGCATTATCACTGGCATGCAATAAAAACCTCTTGGCTGCTGTGGAACAAAACAGGTGGAACGGCATCTCACATTACTCATTCCTTGCGATGTCTGTCAAAGCTTTCAGCGGCGATCTCAATTTTAACACCTGAAAAAGGCAGCCACACATGTGGATGACTTAATTACCAAGAAAACACCTCAAACACAAACAACTGCAGTTGTAGAGGCGGAAATGAGCACACACTTACCCACTTCTCTAAACTCCCGCGTTACTCGCTGCGTTCCACCGCACGTACAAAATGAAAACGCCTCCATGGCTTGCTATTTATGGCCATTGGCTGTAGTCACATGATATGTGCACCCAGATGACCACGTATGGGGCCAAGAGCACGTGACCTCTATCCTGACCGGCACAGAAGTTACTGTTCGTTGGTGCATTCCATGTCGGCATGTAATTAATGCCAGACATATCGCATATTTTAGTGTGCAATGACATTCGCCATACACATTCGAAAACCAATTATAAAAAAATGATCAATTATGTTTCACCTTTGCAAATACTACAGGTGCTGCATGGACTTATATGCTGGACCCCAGCTTGGTCTATTACAGTCTATGGTATTTTAACAGGGACGCAAGGGACTCTTATCCCATGATATTACCTCTACAAAGTAATGCCCTACCACACAGGGCCCCCCATATAGGCACAGGAACAGCCCGGCCTTTGCCAAGTGGTGGCTTCAGAGGAGGGTGTTCCATTCCACTGCCAGATTGAGGCCCCGCTGGGCAGTTTTTAGAGTATAGATCAATCGTTGCTCACACAGGGCCAGTTTGATTTCTCTATTGCCCCCTCTCGAGGTACTGGCATTTTTTTCGATAACAAACCAGAGGAAATCCGTGTGTTTATGTTTTTTCAGTTCGAAATGGGCAACCAGCGGTTTATTGGCCACCTTGTTTTTTAAGCACGATCTGTGTTCACAGATACGTTGCCTCACTGGCCTGGTCGTTTTTCCAATATACAGTAAAGAACAGGGGCATTTGATCCCATAGATCACCCAATCGGTGTTACAGTTGGTAAAAGAGCGTAATTGCCACTGTTTTCCATTAAGGTCAACGGAGGACATATTTTTTGTAAGTTCACACACGGAACATCGTCCACATTTGTGATGGCCTATTACTCGTGGCAAATTCCAGAGTGTGGGCTGTGGAATTACACTTTGTTTAACCGGGTAAGTGTGTACCAATAAATCCCTATAATTCTTTTGCCTTTTAAATGCAAATCTTGGGACAGTGGGGTTAAAATCGGAGGTTTTCAAAAAATGCCAATACTTTTTCACGATTCTTCTGAGATCATTACTGATGGGACTGTATGTCGTGACACACGTGATTTTGTCATCTTTGATGGTCTTATCCGGAAAAAGACATCTTTCTCGATTGGTATATTGGGCTTGTTTAAACACTCGCTGGACTATTCTACTGGGGTACCCCGGGGACTTCAGACGAAGTTTTAGATCTTTACCTTCTTTCATAAAATCACTCAGAGGAGCAATTACTCCTAATCCTTAAAAATTGACCAACTGGTAAGTTATCTCTGAGGCTTAACGGATGGAAACTGTTGTATCTCAGAGTGTTTTTATCGGTTGGTTTCCGAAATAAAGTAGTTTGTAGGTGTCCCAAGGGAGTCTTTTTGATCAAAATATCTAAAAAAGGAATTTGTTCAGAATCACTGTCCATGGTGAATTGAATGCAGCTATTGTGTTCATTAAGCCACTTCAGGAAAAGGTTCAAACTCAGCTGATCGCCCTTCCAAATCATCAATACATCATCAATGTAACAGAACCATTTGGTCACATTACCTTTGAAAGGATTATTTTCATGAAAGATGGATACTGCCTCAAAAGAATCCATGAATAGATTCGCTAAATCAGGGGCAAAAGTAGCACCCATACTTGTCCCATGTATCTGTTGGTAAAAAGAGGCATCGTACAGAAAGAAATTCTCTGTTAGTATGCGAGGCGTATACATTCTAAGATGAAATTGGTGGGTACCACTTCCCGAGTTGTTGTTCGTCTATTCAGGAAAGTTGCCATTACCTTTAAGCATTCTGGTTGTGGTATGCTGGTATATAGGGCTGTTACGTCTAGGGTGACCAAAATATCCGCTTGGTCAATCACCAAATCTGTCAAATGGTTGATCATGCTTGTAGTATCTTTAATGAAAGACTTCATGGTCCTAACGAAGGGTCTTAAAAACCAGTCAGTGTACACAGAGAGAGGTTCCAAAATCGAATTAAGTGCCGACACTATCGATCTACCTGGTGGTGTCACACTATTTTTGTGTATTTTCGGTAATAAATAGAACGCCGGAATTGATGGATTTTTGTTAATGAGAAAACTATGTTCATCAACAGAGATCCAGCCCTCTCTTAAAGCATGGTCCATCAGGCTTTTGATCTCATCCCTGATTCTGGGAGTGGGGTCCCGATCTAATTTTTTATAGAACACAGGGTTACTTAATTGTGTCAGTGCTTCTTTTTCATATAGCACTGTGTCCCACAGAACTACTCCTCCACTTTTATCCGCTGGTTTAATCTGGAAAGATGAATTATTTTGCAGAGATTTTAAAGCTTCTCGTTGGCCAGGAGACAGGTTATCTCTTACATGATTCCACGTTCGTAGGAGTACCTGAGTGTCCTCCGTGACTTTATTTTCAAAAGCCAGGACAGCCGGCGAAACCATCGAATTGTTAGGAAAAAATCTTCTCATTGTATACATGGTTGGATTACTTACCAGTAATCGTCATGTAATGATGTCATAATATTTTGAGGTGCCAACCTCCATGACAGGAACCTATCTCCAGGCTCCTTCAGCCCAGTCCATCCCCTGTGTGGAGATAGAACACCTCTTTTTCGTACAGGGCCCTACCATACACCTGGAGATTGAGGAGGGATGTCAGTACTTTGACGATGTAGCGTAAGACAAGGAGTACGGAAGATAACTGAAATTAATCCAGTCATTACCTCCACATTCTTCTTACTTGTCCCAGTTCTTACTTTTGAGGCGGGCATATGATAAAGCACCTTTTTTTTTTTTACAGTGTACTGCTGCACATCCCATTGCAACTTCATTTATAGGAGGATCTGAAACCAGTAAACCTGGCGAATACAAGATCAAAAAACACCAGTCCCTAAATAATTGGCTGCTGGACTGTCCGAATTCAGTCCATGATGTCTAATAAATGAATTGAGATCAGCAGACATTGCTGCCCTACCAATCTCCTGCAGTGAAACCCTTTAAGCATTGGCCCAAAATGTCACCACTACCCTTTATAAGTGCCACGGGATGTTTTCTGGGAGCTGTCCGTCTGTTGCTGTGTATGCCCTTGTATTTACCAGCCAAATCCATGGATTAATTGACACTGAGGCCCCCAATGTCAACAATAAATTGGCTGTCTATCTAAAAGACTCAATTCTTTGAATGCATTACAGCCATGCTCTTTTACAGTCAAACTGTGCCATTCCTCTTCTTTCCGGCGAGGCAGGATCTTTTTTTTTAAATCTTTTCTTTATTGGCATGGAGAGAGAACAGACAAACAACGCAGTGCACAAGACAGATAAGATTGTAGACACATGAATGGCATTACATATATAGGGGGTTACAAGTATAGGGTAGGCAAACAGCCTTACAGTTCAGTGTGTTTCAGGAATAACCAAGCTTACTTAATCTGGAGGGGGTGGGGGTGAGAGAAGTTCAATATCCTCCTTACCGTTCAGATAGCTACAAAACTCAGTCCATACATTCTTGGGGTGAGAGGTCAATGGGAGGCTATTTATGTAGTCCTCCTCACACGTTTGAGTCCAGGTAAGGGCCCTAAGCCACATCTCGAATGAGGGGGGGGCGCTGCTTCCAACACTGCAATATGCATTTTTTGGCCATCATAGTAGTGACATTCAAAAACCTGGACACCTTCCTTAACTCAGGCCTGTCCCATACTCCGAACAGGACAGCCAGTGGCTCAGGAGAGATGTGGGTCGCTGTTATCTCAGAGAGGGTTTCTGTAATAGCTTTCCAATATGGGCACAGTGTTTCACAAGCCCAGAACATATGAATGTGATCTGCATCCGTGGGTCTACATCTAGGGCAAGTATGAGCCTGGCTGTGTGCAAACCTTCCCACCCTGTGTGGCGTGTAATATAGGCGATTCAGGAGCTTATATTGCATACACCTATATCTGGCATTTAGGGAGGCCTTTCGTGTGTGCATGCACATCTTTCTCCACATAGCATCAGTGCGGGTCAGGCCCAGTTCACCCCTCCACTTGTCGCGTGCCAACTGTGGTGTGTCCTCTAGGTTTACCATCAGCATTTTGTACAACAAGGATCTTATGCCCCTAGCCCCAGCCAAGTTGGATATGTAGTGGATTTCAGGCGAGTATGGGGGTTCGTCAGGATAGGAGGGCCACCAGGCGCGGACTGCTGCCCTCAACCTGAAATATTGCAATAGTTCCATCGCCGAGCCAGAGTGCCCAGGGCACCATTTCTGCGGGGTGATGAACTTCCCTTCGGGGTATAGGTCAGACAGTGCTCGGTAGCCCAAGTCGTACCAGTGTCACATTAGGAGCTTGTCATGAGTGGGGCTCAGGCCTGGGAACTGCCAGATGGGCAGCCACTTATAGTATAGGTGGTGGCCAGGGTGTGCTTGTAATAATCGTTTCCACGCCATGGTTGTTGCTTCTACGGGGTCAGCCGGGGCATCAGTATGAAATGTATGATGGAGAATGAGAGACAGAGTGTTGACTTCTTCGCTTGCTAGTTTCTCGAGTTTCACATGTGGGGGAGGGTCAGTGAATGTATACCAGTGTGTGGCATGTTGGGTTTGTGCGGCAGTCCAGTATCTAGCAAAGTCCGGGGCAGTGAAGCCCCCCTTCTCATATGGAAGAGTCATGTGCTTCCACCTCTTGCGAACCGCGCCGGAGTGCCACAGAAATTGGGCGCATGCAGTGTGTAGGTTCTTGAAGTATCGCTTCCCGGGCCAGATCGGCACATTCACAAAGATGGAAGAGCAGTTTAGGGACAATTATTTTGATTAGGGACAGTCTGCCCGACAAGGAAAGCGGGAGGTTGCGCCATTTCAACATCCGGGCCTCCACGAGCTGCGCCGCAGCCGTGTAGTTGTCAGCTAATAGTGAAGGTTTAGTGAGGGATACTTGAACCCCAATATATCTGATACCCCCTGGAGACCAACGGAGGGGGAATTCACATGTTGGTTCGGAGGTTGCCACTGTGAGCGGGAACATTTCAGATTTAGTGTAATTTATGGTGGTGCCCGAAAATGTGCCAATTTTAGTTATGTCACGTATAATCGAGTCCAAATGGGCAGCCGGGTCTCTGATATAGAGAAGTACATCGTCAGCATACAATGAGATTATCTCTGGGGTGTCACGCAGGCGTATACCTTTTCGTGTATGTTTGTCTCTAACACTGTCAGCCATGGGTTCGATAGCAAGTGCAAAAAGTATTGGGCAGAACGTGCAACCTTGGCGAGTGCCCCTATGGAGCGGGAAGGGGGACGAGACTTTAGAGTTAATAAGGACTCTGGCCACAAGGTTTGAATAGAGCAGTTTGATATATGATATCATGCGTGGGCCAATTCCCATTTTGTGAAGTACCGCCCACATATACTGCCACGACACTATGTCGAATGCCTTCTGGGCATCGAGGGTGACTGCTACGGCGCTGGCATTGGGGTCGATTCTGGACATAACATTGAACAGTCGGCGGATGTTGAGCGCCGTGGATCTACCGGGGATGAAGCCGCTCTGATTTGGGTGAACTAAGTGGGTCATTATGGGGAGGAACCTGCTTGCAATAATCTCAGCAAAGATATTCGTGTCGATGTTTATTCAGAAATAGGGGTCTGTAGGACCCGCATTCGTCCAATGGCTTGCCCGGCTTGCGGAGCACGGTTATGACGGCCTCGTGCATGGACTGGGACAGGCTAGCCAGCCCAAGTGATTCATTCCAGACCTCGAGGAGTCTGGGTGCTAGGATGGCGACGTGCTCCTGATAAAACTCCGAAGTGAGACCATCAGGGCCGGGTGCTTTACCCTTCGGGCACCTCGAGATATCCTTGGTTATCTCGTCAAGGGTGAATGGAACATCTAGCTGCTCTATGGTAGCGCGGGAGAGGAGGGTCATTGGGATTTGATCCAGAAGGAGGTCTGTATCCTGTGGGCTGTGTTCTTGCTGGGGGGCATATAGGGTTGTGTAAAACGCGGTGAATGTGTTGGTCAGACCAGCACAGGCGCCATTTGCGTCCTTGATGCAGTCTATGCGGGTTCTGCCTCCCTCCGCACGGACCAGTCTGGACAATGTCCTCCCCGGTCTGTCCCCCTCTCCATATTTCCGGGCTGCCATGGGACGGGCGTGGTATTGTATCTCCCTCTGGGCGTGGGCCTCAAATGTCTCCAGTTCTGATCTAATCTGTGCCAGTATGGTCGGGGAAGGGGCAGAGGTGTACTCCCTTTCAAGTTCTTTAAGCTTTACTTCCGATCGCTGCAAGTTATTTTTAATGTCTTTGAGGACCCCAAACTCCCTGGAGATGTACATCCCCCTGATGAAGACCTTGAACGCCTCCCACCGGACCCCATCAGATGTATCCTGTATGTTATTGCAGTCAAAGAAGGTGTTAACATCAGCCAGGATTTCAGCTTTTAAAACTATATCTTGGAGTGCCTCCGACTTGAATAGCCAGGCAGAACGGGGAGGCTGGTCATGTCCCAGTGTGATTCGCAGCGTTACCGGGGAGTGATCCGAAAGTGTGCGCGGTAGTATCTGTGTGTCTATGCCCTGCCTACCAATCCACTTGATATGAGAAACAGGTCTATTCTAGACAGGCTATCATGTACCGATGAGTAAAAGGTATGCTCTCTCGCGTGTGGGTGGAGAACTCTCCACACATCTTTGAGGCCCAGCGTGTCGATGTGTGCGTGTAGTCTATTGGCTGCGCGTGATATAGCTCTTCGGGCGGTCCCAGATCCGTCTAGTTCACTGTCCAAAATCAGGTTCATGTCTCCCCCCCATATAATTGTAACACCGATGTATTTCGCAAGTATGGTGGAGACTGCATCGAGAAAATCTGGGGCGTCGATGTTTGGGGCACAAGTGTTCATGAGGAGGCACTCCACGTTGGCAAGTAGGCAATGAAGAATTACATATCTGCCCTTGGGGTCAATGTGACTGGTGCGCAGTGAAAATTAGACTGATTTGTGGACTAAAGTGAGCACCCCCCTGGACTGGGTTGAATACTTTGTGTAGTATCTGTTGGTGCCCCAGGCCGGGGCCAGGTATGTTGCTAGGCGCCCCAGGGCATGTGTTTCTTGAAGGAGGAGTATTTTAATTCCGTGCTTCTGGACATAGGCGGTTATCCTGCAGGCTTTGGTGAAGTTACTCAACCCCCGGACATTCCATGTCATGAAGTTAAGCGTCATAATGCCGTATTATGGGACATCCATGCAGTGATAATTATTACCATTCCGTACCTTGCGCCCACCTGCAGTACAGGCATATTGCGTTGCAACCATGCTCCCCACCCCCCTGCCATTTTCCTTTAACTAATCCCCAACATTACCTCCCCCCACCCTCACTGCCCACCCCCAACTTGCAGTGCAGATCCCCCCACCCCGAATACAGGTGCCACCAAATGAACCGACACTCACTAGGAGGTAGAGGTTGGTGGGCCAGATCCAACGTGGATATGCCCCTCTCATGGCCCAACAGGGGCCAACAAGCAGCAACAACCAAATGATATTAAACTTTGCAACTGCAGTAGGGTGTGCTGGCAGGTCGTCTTGTGCAGGTAGCATTTTAAGCATGATGTAGGGCACCATGTGCTGTCCGGGACATGTTACTGCGGTAAACGGATTCTATGTCTGGCCCCTGGAACCAGAAAGCATCTCCAAGCAAAATAAGACTGAAGGAGAAACTAGGGCACGTGGCCAGCCCCTGGCACCAGGAGAGAAAGGGTGGTTAATGTCCACAGTCCAGGAGCCGGTCCGTAACCTGAAAGCATGTAATAGGGAACCATGTTTGCTGAGTAAACAATACTACATTGCCATCGACAAATTATAAGTCTAAGATCTGCAGATAGGATGGGCCTCCTCGAGCTAGCCAGCTCATGGTCAATTGTCCTTGGTGCAATCGCCTCCTGGGTTATGAAGTGGTATTTGCGACTCAGTGAATTTCACCGCTTCGTCAGGGACAGTAAAGAAGTACAGTTTACCATTGTGGGTGATTTCGAGTCGCGCCGGGAACAGGATGGCATACGGGACGTTGCACTCCCTAAGCAGTTTCTTGACGCCGCAGAATTGACGCCGCTCCAGTTGTACCGCTATTGAGAAGTCTGGGAAAGTTCTAATGGTGTGGGCCTCCAGTCGTAGGTCTCCCTTCTCACGCGACAGGCGGAGGATGAGGTCCCTCTCCCGGTAATTGAGAATCCTGGTGATGAGAGGCCTGTGGATGTCACCCGGTTTAGGTCATGGTGATAGGGCCCGGTGAGCTCGCTCTACCGTGAAATATGGTGAGAGGGCCGGATTATCCAGCAGAACTTTGAGTAGATTCTCTACAAGCATCTTCCATACGGAGCCTGAGTATGGTAAGGGCCCAAGGGAGGAGCAAATGGTGGTATGAAAAGCACAGGCCTCAAAGAGATTAAAGGCTACCAGCCGATGCCCCAGTGTCAGCAGGATGCACGGGTCGCGGCGGAAATAGACAGCGATGGTGAGGCTGCAGCCGGATGTGCGGCACGGGTCGCCCAGAGGCAGGCAGGGGCAGTTGTAAACTGTTGGGTGCAGATATTAAATCAACGGGGTGTAATGGCTGTGGCGTACTGTCTCATTCCGTGTACAGACTGCGTATGTTGGGTCAGCTGAGTCAGGCAAGGTCCGTATTCAGCAGAAGTGAAGCATCTCAGGAGGGGGCCGGGAGCTGCTCACCCACTGCATGCAGAAGCCAGATGATGAGAGGCCACGCCAGGGTGGGGGGCCGCAATGTGGACTGGGGTCCCGTGGAGCAAGCAGGCAGGTCGTCTTGTGCAGGAAGGACGGGCCTACATAGGCTTATATTCAATTTTTGGCAGCAGAGCAGAGGGAGAAAAAAAAGAAAAGAAAAAAAAAAGAGTGAGGTTCATCTGGTCCAGTCCAGAGTGGGCTAGTGTCTATGATCTGGGATGCCGTGTAGGGGATGATGCCCCTGGACCAGTACAGCAGGTAGTGTCCCTGGTCACCCGTGGCCACGGGCAGCAGTCGAATGCAGCACTGTGTGCACCTCTCCCGCTCCTCACCTGGTCCGCCGCGGGGACAGTGCGAGTCCCCAGGTCATCGCTCCAGGGCAGCAGCCGGGCTCCAGCCCGCGAGTATAGCGCTGCATCCAGTGGCCGAGCGCAGGCCCCCACCGCGGCACGGCCCGCGCAGCTGTCAAACACACGCGGGACCCTTGCGGCAAGCAGAGTCGGGTCGCCGCAGTATGGTCAAGCCCTCCCCCTCCAACGAGGCCTCGGAAGGAGGGAATTCGTTGTTGCCTCCCCAGCAGCCACAGCGACGGGCACGGGAGAGAGGAACCAGGGAAGCGAGGCGGGGGAAGCAGGAAGTCAGGCGAGCGCCGGGGCCAGGGAACACACACGGCCCGCCACCACCGCAGGCGCCGCAGCCGGGTCCCTGGAGGCCGAATCGGGCCCAAAATTGCAGGGTACACGTCGTGCAATGTAGCTTGCAGCTCGAGGAGGCAATGAGGGTAGAGAGCGTAGCAGACCGCAGATGTGAGCAGATTAGTGCCAAAGCCACACAGAGCTAGAAAGCTAGTCAGCCATCTTGGGCTGCTCAACAGCGCCACCCCAGCGAGGCAGGATCTTGAAAAGACACAGGAAGAACAATGTGCTGTGGCCTATGAAATGTGGATGCTACTTTTGGTAGGAAGCCCAGATGAAATCCTCTGATTGACGCTCATGGGTATCAGCCAAACCAAACTACCTCTGGGGAACGATAGTACACAAAAGCCACAAATCTTTCACATGGAATCTAAACTATAACTTTGTGTCCATTATATGTGACCAGTTATGATATTATGGTCTATTAGATGTGCCATAAAGCTCTTGTATACACATTCCCAAACAGGGTTAATGTCAAATAAGGTTTTATCACACTACTTGGCCTGTCAAGTCCAAAATAGCTCCTGGTATCAAGCTAATAGGGGCCTTTTAGGCTACAAGCAGGAGCAAAATAGCTCCAATCTCGCACAAATGTAAAACCTCAGCTTGAATCTTCAAAGCAGAGAGAGGGGGTGGTATACACAGCCCTAGCATATACAGCCTACTGGATGATGTTATTGTCAGCAAAAATGTTTTCAGTGTCAGGGACTTAATGGTAATCATACCAATGGGCACAAAGGGAGTCGTTTGCATAGAACTCAGGACCAAGGTAAATCCCATGGGGGAGTACTGGCATGTGCCAAAGTTCTAGATAATAATAAACTCCTAAGCATTAATGTCTCCCCCACTGCACCCACATTTCATTAGTCACACAGTCCCCTAACTGCGGACCACTGAGCCCGCAGGGATGAGACAGCAAACCTCTTCTGGTAGCCATCTTGAAGAAATTGGAGTACTGCTGGAACACCACAATCCAAAGCCAGAATGGTAATCTTTCTGCACCATGCTACGAAGTTAGCCAGAGTCCTATCATAGAATCTTAGATTCACATGTCACCTTGAGCGCTGCATTCTCTGTGCATCCCATGCTGACAAGTCCCACCTCTACAGACCCCTACTCAATATCTACCCCGACCGTTTATGGTCCTTGTACTGGGAGGCCCCTAACTATCCTTTAGAGGAGTAGGCCATTTTGGACTCTTCAGGGAATCCTGTCTCTGGAGCGCTAGCAATGTTTAGAACCAGATTGTTCTTGGCAATTGGGGAACTACCAAGATCAATAAGGACTGGCACTCTTGATATTCCACATTACCTAATAAATCAACATGTAACACTGCATCCAGCCCAAATGCTACTGGTGACTGAAATGCTAAGCAAAATGCATTCACCCGGGGAGGCAAACATATCCTTTTGCAGGTCCCGAACCTGTGACAACTTCTGCAAAATGCCCAACTTACAGCAACACTTTCTAAGAACAAGGAAATACCGGCTAAGGATGTTAGCAGCTGCATTCTATGACCCCCGGATGTGCATTGCTTTTAGAGACTTTAAGAGACGCTCTGCCCACTCCTCAATATGCCTCAACAAATATTTCAGCAATGTTGACCTCCACCCTTTTACGGTTTAAATAGGCCGGGGGGGGGTGGCGTTTTCTGTTCTTAGCAGTACTACCCAATTCTCCACTCTCTCCAAGAAAGATTTCAGAGCCCTACCTATTTATTGATTTGTTTACTGTTTTATTAAAATAAATAACTTTACCAATTGTTGAGAAAGATAAAACAAAGCAAATTAATTTCGATTGATAAATGACAAACTAAGATTATATGATACAAGGATCATAATTTAATAGTTTAAACATTACAACAAACCAACATTTTCAAATAGAATTGGCCAGACAATAACCAATGTTTTCCAAATAAAGTTAACCAATCAATGATAGAGCCAGTCAAGTGGCACAGCGAGTAGTGCGCTCGCTTTGACATCCGTGCAGAGCTTGCTAACGCAGGTTCGAATCCCGGCAGGGCCAAACTCAGCCTTTCATTCTTCTGAGGTCGATAAATGAGCACCACACACCGTGGGTAATAATAATCAGCGCTCAGATACCTGACGGTTCGTAGCGCTATATAAATGCTAAATTATTATTATTAATACCATCATTTGGATCAAGGAACATGACACCTAATGTATTTCCATGCTGCACTATAATATAAATACTGTAAATTGTGTATATTTACTGATCCACTATGCGTAGACATATTATATAACTTGTAAACCATGTATATTTCCTTGTAATTATAACCTACTGTTTTCAATGTTTTGAGGCTTCCAGCAATGTAACCTCAGTTGGATTCCATCTACTGTGTTCTCTGTAACCTAAGCTTTACAATCCTCTTGTTGTTTTTGCGCCCTGCTACCCCTGGGTTAGGTGCGCACTACAAATAATAAACAAACATTGTTATTATAGAACACAAATTTGCTCAAAATACACAAAACTAACAAAGCAATTTACACACATCTTTTAAAAATCTTACAACACTCATGTTTAACAAAACATTTTTACCATGAAACATTCAACCATAAACACTCCAACGGCACAAAATAAAGATTTGAAACATATTTCCCCCAAAAAATATTCTCTGAGATATTAAATCAGGACAATAGATCGGTAAATGCTTCAAGGTTTCAACCACTGCATTGCTGTGACAAAACCTATAGAAAAAAAAGACTCAAACATATGGTTTACCTGCCTAATACGTAGGATTTCATTTGTTAAAAGAACATTGAAACGAAAACGCATAAAGTTATTTCTGATACATTTCCCTGGATCTAATAGTGGAATCTATGGTTTTGGACCAATCGAAGCACATATTTTTTGTTGTTGTTGCAAAGTTTGGATTAGTTACCAGTACTGTCTGTGAGGGCCCAATTTTCCCAAGGGTTGAGAGACCCTTCATACATAACTCTTGGATGAAACCTTTTTTCTCCAATCCCTCCCTACCCTCACTTCAAAGAAGCCCATAAAGATTAGATGCAGGGTTGAACAGTAATTTCCTCATGAGAGGCAACTGTTTCCACTCCACCAAAAGCCACTGCAAACCTAACTCGTATCTTAGAGCCGCAAAAGTAATACAGCGGGGTAAATGGAACAAGACTTTCCTCCAAATTAGGGCCTCATACAAATCGAGTTCCCTATGAATCCACTCAGGGAAAAGTTCCAAACCATATGAAAGCCTTGGGACAACCTTGGCAGTGTAAAACTTCCTAGCTAGAGCAAGTGGGGCGTGGCCATGCTTTTTGTCCACTTTAACCATTTGTGTAGCTCATAATAACACTTTATTCCTTAAATACACCTTATAAAATCCCCTGCTAGGATGAGCAACAATGGGATTGCCCAAGTAAACCATATGGTCCTCGGCTTGGATCTTGATCTTATTTATGAACCAAGCGAAAGAAGATTTCTTGTGGGTTCTACACAGTTGCATTATAACTGTTTTTTTAGGAATGATTGCCAAATTGTTCAGTTGCATGTATTCAGTAAAGCAATTTAATAATCTCTGTAAACCAATCGATGATTCAAATAAAGTCATCCGCATAAGCAGCCCATGAGATCTGAATGTGACCAATTTCAGTGGGACTAGAGGGGCTTTATATAGATGACATCCCACATCTGATGCATAAAGGTTAAATAATGTAGGAGCAAATAGACGACCCTGTCTTAAACCAATAGAGGTAGGAATAGATTGAGACATTAAGCCCTTGTTGTTAAGTCTCACCCTAACAGAGGATTCATTATAAAGACAGATCAAACTGTTTAGCAATCCGGCAGGCATACCTAACACAAATAATTTTATATGTTTGCCATAGCATATTGCGATCAACCAAATCAAATGTCTTAGACAGGTCCATTGAAGCACCATGAACAGAGGAGCCCTTTTTCCTTTCAATTCTGTGTTGAAGACTAGTCAAAATCAAACCTACACAGTCTGTATCCATTCCTTTATGAAAACCCAGCTGCAATATGCCAAGTATGTTGTTCTTACTACACCAGTCTCAGTAAAATAGCAGCAAAGATGTTTGCGTCTGCATCCATTATGAATATGGGCCTATAATTTTCTGGAGATAACCTATCACCCTTCTTAAATATTGGACAAACATGAGACATTTTCTAGGAGGTTGGAATTGTCTGAGACTGCACAATATCAGTAAATAGAATAAAGAGAATACTTGACCATGGGTCAACATTCTGTTTAAATATTGTGTAGGTTAGGCCCTCCAACTCTGGACCGACTAGCATTCGAGATGCTATTAGCCGCATTCCCGTTAATTGCGGACCTCCCTGGCAAACCCAAAAGCCTCTATAGGATCTCCTACAATTGGTGTATCCCCTGCGGTGTAGTGATGGGGGAATGGTAAATCACTCAAGGTTTTAGGATGTGATTTATCATTATAATCAGAAGCACTCCCGCAGGTGTTTTCCTGCTTTAAAATGTGCTTAATCAAATCTCCAATGATTGATTCAGTTGGAGAAGATCTTAAAGACGAGGGGTCAATATGCTCTAAAAGAGTATTAGTACAGGTGCTACCGCTATTTCTGTCCTTAAATGCAGTACCGAGGGTCCCCCATGGGTATTAACATCCTCACCTTCTTCAACAACTTCTGAGGACTCCCCAGGGATCTTGAGCTGATTCGTACACTTCGCCCACGGAGAAGCGTTCGGATTACAAATTTTGAAAGTAGCTTTCTCAATTCCCGAAAAACACCTACCGCGGTAGGCATAGGCTTCCTCCTATTTTTCTTGGCATCAAGTGTGCCAATAGGGGGAGCATAAAACCCCTCCTTATTCACCTGCATTGGGCCAACTTCCTCCCCCAAAATTCCAACTTCAGTCGGCTCAAAGACCAACTTGGTGCTCAACTGCCCCATACAAACTAAGTCTACTTCATCAAGTGATGAATCACATGGCTCCCGGAAATCCTGACAGTCCGACCACCCTTGTTTCCACATTTATTTCCTGGATGATTTATTTAGAGCCTTCTGCTTTCTTATTCCAGGGGGGTCTTGCCATTTGTTTTATTTTGTTTGACCTTTTTGCTTTTTTCCATATTCATAGATATTGAATCTCTGTCCAACTCTCCAATTATCTTATTTTTAATCACATCCCAGTTCCCAATCTGGACAGGACCCTTACCATCAGAGGAGGGCCTGGACAAGTCCTGCCTTGGGCACCCCATGGCATTTAAGCAAGGGCACTCCTTCAACCAATACAGAGAGTATTGCTAATGTCAAACAGATGCCTTGTCTGAGTATTACATTTTAAACACAACACATTATGCAAATTCCTAATGGCAGTAACCACAGGATTGGGCTCCTCGTCAATTAATTCAGAAGAACTAGCAAATTATTCGGACACCGCGGGGCTCCAAACCCTCATCTGCGCCGCCCGCATAATTTCTCCCTCCTTCATCCACACAATCGTCACCCGTGGGATCGCCAAGCAGAGGGATCCTATTAGGAGATGGTGGGAGCGGTAAAACCACTGCGAGTGACATGCTGTTGCGGCGGGAGGAGACGACAAGTGGAGCTGTGAGAGGATCAGACAGCACTTTTGTTTCTTCCTCATGAGATCTGCCTATCTGCATCTCATCAACAGAAACAAAAATAAGAATAGAGCAAATATAAACAGAAATAAAAGTCACAGAGCCAACCGCCTCACCACCAAGCTGCGAAACAGCACTCTCTGGGCACTCCTTGGTGCGCGCGCCCCGTCAATATATCCTGTTAGGGCGGGCTTGGAGGTGGGGCTAGTTTCCCTGCTTAAAGTTTTGTCCAAAATGACTTGCTCCAAGTATATAAAAAGAAAAAGAAATGTTAAGTAAATGACACAGCAGTCTTCCGTTACAGAGCCGCGGTCCAACAAGTCTGTACGAAGCTTAGTACCTTTCCGGCGCAGTAATGTGCTGGAAAATACACAGCTCCAGGAAGAAATCAGCATTCACTTCAGCCCAAACAGCACTCTCTGGGCACTCCTTGGTGTGCGCCCTAAATATGCTACCAACTCCCTCCAGTTGGAAGTGTGAATTGCCTCAGCTGATACCCTTTTCTCCTGGTGAAACCTCTCCCCTGGAGTGGGTCCCCACCCAAAGCTTCTTGCATATGTAGCAAGGTTGTGATGTTGGACATCATACCACCACTAGAGACATGATCTTAGCTCTGCATATTTTAGAATGAGGGCCTTATCGTTCTGGAACTCCGGTATACAGTGCCTCTGTATATGTCACACATATGGCCTCAGATGTACTCTGTATAACAGCACCACAAACATTCACAAGGCCATGTCCTCCTGTGCTTGCAATAGCTCTCTGGCTAACACTTTCTCCTTGCTTGGTGTCTTGAGACAATTGTGAGTGAAAACAGAGCCTCCACTCCCCAGCTACTGTGGACGGTACAAGTTAGATCCTGAAAGGGAATTCACCTGGATTTCTCCCACCTACTCAGGATATCCATTCTGCCAGACACTGAAAAGTCCTCTGGAGATGAGATACTGTTGTCTCCCTGAAGGCTACCTGACCAGTCAGTGTTTGAAATGCGGGAATAATAGGATCCCTTCCAGATGAAGAGAGGAGATTGTAGAAGCAAGGATCTCTGTAAAGGCTTTGGTTGCGGTTTTCAGCATGAATGGCAGTACCCTGAACTAGAAGTACTCCCCTTCCACTGTGAATTTTAAAAACCCTTGGTGGCTTTGTCTGATTGGAACGTGGCAATATACTTCCTGGAGATCAATTGACACCAATATTATCAAGTACAAACCTTGTCCCATCTATTCCGGGAAATTTGGTGTTTTCCTTCCTGAGCACCTCTTACTGTCCCCTTCTCATAGCCTCTCTTATGCTCTTGCTTCACGGAATGGGAGTCTCTCAATTATCCATTATCAAGTAGGAGATAGCCTGAACTCTATCTGGTACCATCACTGCACCATCCTATTGGCCTAGGGTCCAAGAACCACTCTTCCTATTCCTTGAAAACGTTTCTGAGTCTGGGGTCCACCAGCCAACAGTGGCTGTCAGAACGTCTGTAATCACAGATTAATTGCTCTACATACTGTTTTATTGGTTTGATTCATGTTTTGTAAATTGCTTCTACAGTTAAAAAAATGTTTATGTACCTTGTTGTTATAATGTACATCGCTTTGGATATAAGCGCTATATAAACACAATAAATACAAATACAAAAATACTTGCGCAGAGACCACATCTTTCCCTAGTTGCACAGCAATTCTCTCATCTGTTGCTCAAATCTAGAGCTGCAAAAAACATGTCTCTTTGCAGAACTCTGTGTGCCTGATTATTTGGTTGTGAAGAAAGTGGTGCTCTTTTTGTAATCTAATGTAATTTAAGCGCTACAGTGCCACTATTGGTTGCATCGATGTGAGTGTCTCTGCAAGAAAAATGGGGAGTAGGATTAATTGGTGGGACATTGGGTGAGGCAGAGGCGAAACTTCTCGTGTTGATGAGTGTAGGTCAGAAGTACCCGGTTCCTGTGTGCCAATTTGCTTTCTATGGGTTTGGTGAATAAACTTGGGAGAAGGTTATCCATATGGACACTTCAGTGCAATTGCCTTTTGCAACCTGTGATGAATCCAGGGAATTCGGCCCATCTCCCCAAGGCAGAGTCACCCCCACCACTGTGTGGCTATGGAGGGGAGCCCCGGGGGGCGTGGCCTGAGCATGCAATGTTAGGACGTGCCGAGACAGAGCTCCCGTCTAGATCCTCAATAGATCCTTGCCAATTACAGCTAAAATTAGCAAAACAGACACAGCTGGTGAGCATTCCTGCAGCGGAACCATCACAGCAAGACCTGCAACAAGATCGAGCCGAATCGGAGCCAGCGGACCGCCCCACAGAGCAAACAAAGCCGGGGCCCGGGGTCGGCCAAGATGGCAGACGGCGCAGAGGCCTGAGGCTGACAGCAACGCGAGGCCCGTGCACATCAGGTTCAACGAGGATGCCAACACAGCAAGCCCTGGGCTGCGAGAAACGCACTCAGCATCAGGAGCGGACCATGGCCCTGGAGAACGAGGACCAGACGGGACTGCCGGACTGCACTGGAGGTGGAGGAGTGGCGGTGCGGGGGCAAGATCATCGGGACACTGCTGGGGAGATGCCCTAGAGCCGTTGCTCGGGCTGGAGGCGACATCAGTGGCTAAAGGGGACCGCCAAGACTGCAGGCTGTAAGCTGGTCAAACAGGGAGGACCGTAGTACCCGGAGGACACAGGAGGCAGAGCAGCGGTATGTGGAAGGAACAGTCAGAGACACCGCAACGGAAACACCCTGGAGCCATCGCTTGGGCAGAAAGCGACATCGGTGGCTGCAGTGGACCGCCTGGCCCGAGACCACAGAAGAAGCCAGGCTAAGAGGCACCAAGGCGCACCGGGGGCAAGGAGTACAAAGCGGGGGACACGGCCCGCATAAGGTGAGATGGGCTGACCAAGGGCTGGGGGAGGACCCAATACAATCCGGGGAACTCGCCAAAGACCTCCCGGGTGTGGCGGTGAGCGGCCACACTACCCAGACACTAAGCCCTCTCCCCCCACTTCCGGAACACGGTGACAACTCAGGGCGAAAGCCCGCAAAATAGAGACAAAGCCAGAGGAGCGCTGCCCTCACACGCCCGTGGCGGCAAACCACCAAAAGCGCCACACACACACACAGGCGCCACCCCACAAAGTGAGCCCCGAGCGTTGAACTTGTCAACTCCCAATTTACAAGGCTAAGACATGTCCCCTCCCAAAGGGAAAAATAAAACTAACATTATGGAATCATTTGCGGCAGTCCAACCAAAGGACCAAAGGCATGAAACTAAAGGGATGGATCCAACCCAACAAGCCCCAAAGTGCAGCAAAGACAAACAGATACTAGAAGCAATATCAGTGCTTCGCTTCTTCATTGACACCAAGATAGAGGAAGTGAAATGGGACATGCAACTAATGCGCCAAGACATGCGCAACCTCGCGGAACGGGTTACTGCCACGGAATCAGAACAGCATGAGGTGTCCACAGCATTGAAAGACGTGCAAACCAGGGTGGAGGTGCTGGAAAGGCGCAATAAAATACTAGAAGAAAGAGCTGAGGACACTGAGGGAAGATCCAGATGCAACAATGTCCGCTTACTCAGTGCTCCGGAGGGCATTGAGGGCCTCAACCCTATGAACTTTGTAGAAACCCTACTGCAACAGGAGATAGGAGCCAGCCGACTCTCACAAGGTTTCGCTGTGGACAGAGCGCACAGGGCCCTTCAGAAGAAACCACCACCCGGCTCCTACCCACGCCCAATCATGGCCGGGATCCTCTGCTTCCAAGATAGAGAAGTTATTTTACGCTACTCACGTGAGGGAGGAGTAATAAACAGAGACAACGCAAAGATGACGATATACCCAGATTACGCCCCGGCGGTCCAGCGGGCAAGAAACTCCTTCATACCAATTAAGCCTAGGCTGCGCCAACTGAACCTCGAGTACATGCTCCTCTAGTCGTCCAGACTCAAAATCATACATAAAGGATGGGCCATCTTCCTAGAGACTCCGGCAGCGGCAAACATGTGGCTTGAACACATCAACATGGCAGACAATGGGGAAACAGATGCAGGATCCAAACACTGACCCGTGGTGCCCTGCTGGAGCGACTCACCTACAACAAGCAACCAATTTAGCCAATGTATCCAACAAAAGATGGGAAGCCTGTCACACCGCCTGACCCGGGCAAAATGGCACAACCCCGCGAAAAGACTGATGCTGGTCTGTTGCCGTCGCATCATAACCCACCAGGGACATCCTGGAGAGGCTAAAACATGGCAGGGGCACCTGAGCATTGCCCACAGGGCGCAACTGCAGGGTGCAGTTGGTTGAGTTCAACAAGTTACTGTTATACACGTTTTTCAATCTTCGCCACAACATACACATGGAAACAATGGACAGCAGAACTGCCAACCTGGATAACACAATACAAAGATGGCGGCTGACATCAAGGTGATGACATGGAATGTCAGAGGGATGGGCTCCTATACGCGAAGGAATAGAATCAAATCCTACCTGAGAAGAAAACATGTCTCAATTGCACTCCTGCAAGAAACACACCTAACAGCTGAAGACACTGCCAAAGTGTCTGAACGGTGGGGAGGGCAGGGCTACGGCACGGCCTACTCCAAATATGCGCGTGGAGTGTACACTTGGATTGATTGCACAACACCATTCAAGCTACTATCGAAGGAGGTAGACACAGGAGGAGGGTACCTGATACTGAGAGGAAGCATCGAACAACTGGAAATATGTATTGTCAACTCCTACCTCCCGAACAGCGGTATCTCGTCTTACCTGGCTAAGCTAAGCGCCAAACTAACGCCTTACCAAGGCGGCTTTTTCATATGGGGAAGAGACTTTAATTGCACACGAGATTACACGCTGGACAGATCCAACCCCCCTAACGATACCAACTGCCCCTGTCCAGTCCCCAATGAACAAAGTAATTGTGAACCTTGACCTGGCTGAAGTCTGGCGGGAACTTCACCCAAATGATAGAGAATACTCATATTTCTCATCTCCCCACATGCTCTACACCAGAATGGACTACCTGCTAATGGATAAACAACATTTGCCCCAGGTGGAGTCAGCATCCTACCTGGGAAGAACAATATCCGACCACTCCCCACTACTCATGGAATGGAAAACACGGGGACCTAAACAACCCATACCACTATTGCGGATGCTAATGAATGCACTCACTGATGGTGCCTTCCGAGAAGGACTCCGAGACAAAATACAAGAATACTTAAATATCAATGTGGGCAGTGTAAAGGGATGGGACACAACATGGGAAGCACTAAAAGTGGTTGTTAGAGGGGAAGTCATCGCTAGTGCCGGAGGCATAAGGAAAACCCTGAGGAAGGAACTAGAAGCTGGGGAAAAGCAGATCACCCAGCTTGAGACCACTACACCCAAAACAAGGGAGACAGAGGAGGAACTCTCTGCACTCAGGAATGACTGCCAAAGCGCATGGGCCAGATTAGCTAAATTCAACTACATAACTAAGACCACTCGGGCACACTCAGAAGGCGACAAACCGAGTAGACTCTTGTCCTGGCTGTGCAAAAGGGAACACCCGAAAAACCTCATCACTGAAATCAAAGCTCCCACCTGCAAGACCCATACATCGCAGCCTGAAATCAATGAGACTTTCATGCACTCCTACTGACAGTTGTATAGTCACACAACTGTGACGCCACCAATAGACATTTTAGACACCCTGGAAGAGATAGGCTTACCAACACTGAACGAAGCTCAGAGGACTGCCCTAAACGAGGACCTAACAGTAGAGGACATAACCGAAGCAGTTAGATTGCTGTCCACGAGCAACACCCCGGGCACCGATGGCTTACCCCCCCCCCCCCCCCCCCCCGAGTTCTACAAAGTGTAAGATACAGCCCTGGGCCCCACTCTATTGGAAGTCTTCAGGGAGTCATATGAGAAAGGGACCCTACCGAAAAGCATGAGGGAGACGCTAATAGTGCCGATCCCAAACCCGGGAAGCCAAAAGAGGAATGTGGCTCGTACAGACCACTGGCCATGCTCAACTATGATATAAAAATACTGATGACTATATTAGCCCAAAAACTCTCAAAGGTAATAGGTACATTAATACACGACGACTAGAATGGGTTTGTACCAGATCGTAGCACGGTCATGAACCTACGAAGGCTGCAACACATAGTGGGACAAACAAAACACTCACACGAATCATATGCGGTGGTATCCTTGGATGCCACAAAAACCTTTGACTCCATATACTGGGAGTGGTTGCTGGAGGTCCTAAGACAGTTTGGGTTGGGGGAAACCTTCATCAGGTGGATAAAAATGCTATACCAATCACCAGTGGCCAGAGTGAAGACTGGGAAGACGGTGTCATCACAGTGGGACATCCAGAGGGGCACAAGACAGGGCTGCCCCCTGTCCTCAATGCTCTATATCTTGGGTCTAGAACCACTGGCTATATATATGAGGAAACAGTTTTTTGATGCGGGCATCAGAATTGGAGACGAATACCACATAGTCTCATTATGCAGACGATGTTCTGTTATACTTGAGGGACCCCCACCTTAACCTGCCAACAGAGATAGAGGTTCTTGGGAACTTTTCCCGGGTGTCAGGGATATCCTTCAACAGGGAGAAGTCAAGTATATTTCCGTTGGGGGCCTATCTGAGCGAACCAAAATTCCCGGTGGTGGAAATCCAGTGGAAGCGGCACACCTTTAGATACCTGGGAGTGAACATCTGGCACACACCAGAACAGATACATGGAGGTAACACCCAAGTTGCGGTACACGGGCTCAGGAAATCAATGAAATTCTGGTCAACACTACCGCTATCAATGATGGGCGGGGCCGCAGTGATGAAGATGATAGTGCTCCCTAGCTTCCTATACTTTTTCCACAACATACACTACCTTGTCCCAGCCTCTTTCTTCTGAGTATTAGAAAAATTACTGAGGGAACTACTATGGGGCAACGCCAGACACAAGATATCCCTCAGAGCACTAACACTACCATACGCAGTAGGCGGAATCCAACTCCCAGATCTCGAAAGGTACTTCCTAGCCGCCCAACTGAGTCATGTGGCTAAGTGGATGGCGGACGAGTGCACCTCTGAAACCAGGCTGCTCAAACAACCTGTAGCGCCAGCAAATCTGAAAGAAATACTATGGGTCCCGGATGGATTTCTAGGAGAAATTCTGATGCTAGTGGAGTTGGGCAAGAAGGATTGGGCCAGGACTTTGAAACTCACAAAAGGGGCATGCCCCTACTCAGCAGACAAACCAATTGCAGCCGGGGTGTGCAAAGGGAAAGCAGACCTAGCCCTAATGAGGAAATGGGAAGAACACTGCATCTATACCTGGGGAGACATATACGAAGATGGGACTTTCAGAGAATTTGAAACCATGGTAGCGAAGTAGGGCCTACCCAAAGGCCAATTCCTGTGGTACAGAAGAGTCAGAGAAGGCGCGAAGTCGCAATTGAAAGAATGGGCAGGCAAACCAGAGCAAGACCCAATGCTAACGCTACTATACAACCTAGGGGATGGATGGAAACCAGTGTCCAGGCTCTTTGCTCAATTATCAGACAGGCCCAACCCCAAAAGCGAGACCCTTAAAGCAAAGTGGGAAGCGGAGCTGGGAGTAGTTATCACTGAAAAGTAATGGGAAAGAGCTCTAATATACCCCAGAGAGGTGTCGAGGAACGCCAGATTCAGACTAATCCAACTACAGGTCTTATACAGAACATACATGACACCAGGAAAAATAGCCAAATTAAATAAGAACAACATCCCTCTATGCCCCCGATGCAACGCAGAAAGAGCGGGGATGATACATATGTTCTGGGGATGTGTGAAGATCCAAAACTTCTGGTCCAGAATAGAACAGACATGCAGAAAAGCAGGGGTGACACGATACAAATGGTCCCCGAAAGAATGCCTTCTAGGAACATACCCGAGAATAAGCAAGCTACGACATATAGTGAAACCTATGGACATGGTATGCGTTCTAGCGAAAAGATCTATAGCTATGGCCTGGAAATCTCCCAGGGGCCCACAATTCAACAGGTGGCACAAAGAACTGGAGCACTGGTCAGAAGCCGAAACAACAGTATGGGGAGAAGGAGTGGACAGAGCGGGAGGAGAAGCAAGCACAACCTACGAAGACTGGAAAGCCCTAATACAAGATGTATTCCACCCGTCAGACGACAAACCTCCCTCAAATACCACTACCCACCAGAACACTAACAGACCAAGAACAGACTCCAATACCTAGCAGAGGAGTTTCCAGAACTGTCAGACCCGGTATCCCCAGCCAATTTACCACCCGGGAACTTCCGAAGTCCATCAGTCCAAACGAATCGGCCCTTGAGCCCCAATACACTTATGTGGCAACAAAGACTATGTTCAGTTTGCTTTTTTGTTTGTTTCTCCACTTCTCCCCTCCCTCTTTTTAATGTTAATTATCATTAACCAATCGTTTATTATGTAAATGCTGATAATGACAAATGCCAATAAAAACATTTAAAAATAAAATAGGGAATAGAGCCCGCTCCGCAACACCCTCTTAGATACCTCCATCCACTTGTATTCTCCTAGTTCTATGTTGTTTTTTCAACAGGAACTCTGCCGAAGCATTATACTCTGCCGGAATTGCATCAAATAAACTAATTTTAAGAAAATAATAATCTTTGGGGCCAGTGTCAGTTCCCCCCCAAACCTCTCTTTTCCCTATGCTAGTCCCTCTACCTCAAGCCCCTCCCTATCCCATTTTAGCTCTTACTCCACCCCCCTTCATTTTTTGCTGAGTTTTGTCAGCGCAATTCTGGCAAATTAAAATACTTTGGCAGAATTCCTATCGGCAAACCGACAGGATACCCTTCTCCCCTTACCTCACCACAGGATAGGTCCAACAATAACTTGCTTCAGCATGTCAGCCAGGAATGGGCACATTCAGCTCGGTCCTCAATGTCCTTACTAAGCTTCTTAAAGCTACCTACTACTGATTCTGCTGTGTTGGACCCATATGTATTAGTCCTTAAGGCTAGAAGTGCCTATGCATAGAACCCCTATGCCCACCTTCTGGTCGACCAGGTCGTTGGCCTCTTAACGCTGCTTCTTTTCGGCCATTGAGGACCTCCCCACAAGGCTGGGGAGAATGGAATCTGTTTCCACCGATTCTGGAAATGTGGACATGAGGAGTAGCATGGAAATATGCTCAGTGTCCCGCCATTCCTTCAAAATGTTCCCCTTCATGTCTATAAACAGAGGGAGGCCCAACTTGGGCGGGGAAGCAATCTGCCAAAAGCCATCACCGGCCAATCAGCTATCGACTACAGTGGTTCCAACACTCAGCCACTAGTGTCGCCCTGCCTACCCTGTGACTGTGTCATGGCCCAAGCTAATAAAAAGGAGCCCCTGCAGGCACATGCATAATGGCTGCAGACTCCCAAAGAGGAACAACTGAGTCTGTTTCTCATTTAGACCTTCAGGCCCAGGCCATGATGCCGCGGGGCCTTCGTTCCAGCAAGGTAGCAAGGGTCTGCATGGTCAGGGTATGGCACGCCCTGCCTGCACCCAAGACCGGGTGTTCCCCGGCAATCCCCTGAGGCACTCGGCCTCCAGGGTGCTGGTGTCCCGTAGCACCCATGGCGGCCAGCTGTATGCCAATAGACAGCCTTCATAACAGGTGGTATTGGCCATAGAGATTACCATGGCCATTTGTAAGGACCTTGGGAGACTACTTAGTCTTGTGAGACTTCCCGCGCGAACCTGGCGAGAGCCGGCAGTGCATGCCAGCAATCATTATTAAGGCGCCAATGCTCCAGAGCAGGTCGTGCTCCCGGCGCTTCACCTAATTAGAGACCAAAGACTGCCTCAGGACTGCAGGGCAGCTAAGGATACCCTGTCCTGCATTCATTACCTTGTTTGTTCACGGACATTAAAGGAACCTTTGTCAGTGTTACTTGCTAATTGTTACCACAGCAAATAAAGTTGTTTAATCCATCTGGCTCATCCCTGATCATTATACAAATATTTGGCAACCAGGATCGAATTGGAACCCGCATATCATCATGCAAGGAGCAACACCACCCCGCCATTTCTGCAAACACCAGGTAGGCCTGTGATTCCATGCCCACAATGGCATCCCCTGTTCATGGCTTACCTGGAAGCACAAGCAGGTGCTGGGGAAAACAGCAGAAAGGCGCTGAGCTATGTTATCAAACGCGCTGGGGGCAGAAGGTCAAAGAGTGTTCGCAGGCCTTACGCCCGAAGCAGGGGTGGATGAAAATGATGACGTATACAAAGAGGCCGTCAGAAGAACTATTTAGCGCTTTGCCAGCAAAGAAAATATGGTGCTGCACAGGATACGTTTCTACAATCACAAACAAGAAACGTCAGAACCCGTAGATGACTACTTGACTAAGCTGCGCGAACTAGATGCACTGTGCAACTTTGGTAATAAAGCAGAAGGATTAATCGGCGACATGTTGACAGTCCACACCAACGGAAGAAAGGTGCAGGACAAGTTTATTTTGGACAAGGAACTCCAGCTGGAAAAGTCCATAGAGATTGCGAGAGAAGTGGAAGAAACCGCAGGGAGACGGAAGGAGTATGCAGGAAGCTCGGGCCCAGCAGAGGTCCAAGCGATCACCTTTAGGATTAAGGAGAAACAAGTGACTGACGCAAGAAAAGGGAAGTGGAGAAGGAAGGAACTGTCACAGATGCACCAGCACCAAACACTTAGCCAACGACAGAGAATGTCCAGCAAGAGACAAGGAATGCTCTGTATGCAAGAAAATTGGATACTTTTCACTGGTATGCAGGTGGCGTAATAGAAAAGTCATGAACATTAATGCGGAACACAATGCGGAAGGGGAATCATCATCTGAAGAAGAAGGGAGGCCCACAGTGTTAATGGTAAACAGCTCACGAGCCAGGAGGGAAAAGCCCGACTGCGCTATCAGAGTGAACGGCATGGAGACGAGAGTCATAGCTGATGCAGGCTCTGATCTGACCATACACTCCCTACGAAGATACAAAGAAATAATGGTTCTCAGCACACGCCACAAACCCACAGTATTTGGAGGTGCGTCAGTACACCTACTAGGGTATATCGATGGAATGGTGGAGTTCAAGGGGAGAGAGACCATCACAAGAGTATACTTCACACAAGAAGGCCCAGCAGTCCTAGGATGGGACGATCAAGCCAAGCTCAAGATTAAATTAGATCCCAGCACGGAAGATCAAGTGTTAACAGTCAATACAGGAGGAGTGGCGGTAGTTAAAGAAGACTTTCCCAAACTGTTTTCGGAAGGGCCAGGGAAAATCAAGAACTTTGTACATAAGATAATGATCAAGGCAAATGCAGTCCCCGTAAAGCATAAAGTACGGCCGGTGCCAGCGACAGCCAGAGACATACTGAGAACCAAGCTAAACAAAATGGTGAAGGAAGGCACCATTGAGGAAGTAGAAGCCTCCGAGTGGCTGAGCCCCATCGTCCTTATCATGAAGCAAAACTCACGAGACTTGAGGGTGTGCATAGACCTCTGCAGCCTTAACTAAGAAGTCATTTCAGATAGCTACCCCCCTACCCCCAGCATAAATGAACTCATCCTCATGATGAAGGAAGCCAAAGAGTTCTCCAAGCTGGATATGAGGGATGCATATCACAGCATTTATCGCCCTGTTTGGCACGTATCAGTTCACTAAGATGCCCTTCGGTTTGTCGTCCGCAGCTTTGGTGTTTCAGCGCATGATGGACTTATTACTGCGTGACATAGGAAACGTGTCCTACTTCCAGGACGATATGCTGGTCTATGCAGCGGATGAACATACACATGATGTCACTCTCAAGAGACTCCTTACCAAATTACAGGATGCCGGAGTCAAGTTGAGATACGAAAAGTTGCGTCCTAAGGGCACAAGAGGTTGAATATTTGGGGTACAGGATTTCCTCCCGAGGTATAAACCCCAAACAAAACCTGGTGCAAGCCATTGTCAAGCTCCGGAGCCAGCCAATAAGGATGAAGTGAGGTTGTTTCTGGGACTTGCAGAATATTACGGCAAGTTCATCCCCAATTTTTCAGATATCACGACGCTGCAGAGAACCCTTCTAAAGAAAGGAGCAGAGTTCACGCGGCTGGAGGCCCAGAAAGAAGCTGTAGAGAATATAAAAGGACGCATAGTGGAAGCACTGTGCCTACAGCCGTGCAATCCAGCATGGGATAGAGTCATTACAACAGATGACAGTGCGTGTGGGTTAGGTGCCGTATTCACCCAGAAGAAAGGGGATACTGAACACGTATTGGCTTTCGCCTCTAAGGCCCTGTCCACAACTGAGAAGAATTACTCTACAGTGGAGAAAGAGATGTTGGCCTGGGCTGTTGAGCATTTCAGGACTTACGTATGTGGCGCCAAGTTCAAGCTGGTCACCGACCATAAGCCTCTCATTCATAAGCTCAGTCCAGGTGGGACAAAGTCATCTACACCCCAGTTGGCACGGATTGCGGCAAAATTCCAGGAATACACATTTGAAATAACCCACATAGCCGGGTGGAGAAATGCCCAGATGGACTGCATGTCGAGGTTACCTGGAAACAAAGAGAAAGCCACCATGTTTCTGCAAAATGAAGGGATCATAGCGTCTATCCAAGACCTCAGGGGTCCAGAATTCCTAGAGTTAAGTGCAGGACACTGAAACGAGGAGGACAGTAAAGACCCCACCATGGTAAGACTTAGAGAGTGGGTTAGGAATTGGTGGCCAGAAGGGCTGTACCTGAAGGCATGAGGCTATATTGGAAAGTGACGGAATACATTTCAGAGGTGGAAGAATTGTTCACTAAGGGAGATCAAGGAATACCGCCAGCGGGATTGAGAAGCGTCATCCTGTGCAGGGCCCACTCAGGGCATTTAGGAAACACCATGAAGTGGTGAAGGGTGAGAGAGGCATACTGGTGGCCTGCCATGGACCAGGAAATATGCTCCATGAGAGATGTCACGAGTGTCTCAACAGTGACAAACGCTTGAAGACCATACAAGCCCCAATGATTCCCACGGAGATCCCAGAAGCGATGTGGCACAAATTGGGGTTGGAGTTCAAAGGACCATTGGAGGCAATGGCTCTCGAGCATCGGTATGGCATAGTGATGGTAGACTACCTGTTGAAATGGGTAGAATCAAAATTCATCCCCAACATTAGTACAGCAACTGTCATAGATGTCCTCACGTACATTTTTCAAAGGGAAGGTCTCACCAAAGATTTAGTCACGGACAATGGAGTACAACCCGTATCTCAGGAAATGGAGCCATTCCTGCTCAAACTCAACATAAAACAGAGCAAGGCTGCGCTGTACCATCCCCAAGCAAATGGACTAGTGGAGAGGGCAAATAGGTTCCTAAAAGGAGCCATCCAGTTAGCAACCGCTTCCGGTATGGATCCCATCAAAACAGTCAAGGAGGCTGTTGCGGCCCACAGATTAACCCCAAGTGACCCCACATCACCCAAGTGTCGCCGTTTCGAATGCTGAGGGGGGAGGAGAGCAGCATCCACACTGGTACTACATGGTTGACCAGAGTAAAAAAAGATGATGAAGTAAATATGGCAGAAGTAGTGTGGAAGATGGAAAACAGCAAAGCGCACATGAAGAGATGGAGGGATCAGAAGAACGACCAAATGCTGCGAAGTCAAGGAAGGCGACTGGATCAAAATACGACTACCGAGCAAAGACCAAACGACAGGTTCAAAGTTCAGTCAACCAATAAAAGTTATCCACAGAGGGACAAATCACATTCGCACAGGGGATGGCTGCACGTGGAACATGGAGCGTGTGGCAATGTCTGAGAAGCATCGCACAGTGGAAAGAACCCAAGAGAAATTAACCCCTTGTAAAATCCCAAACAGAGATGCCACAAGAGAGCAAGAACTAGAAACCTCCACGAGAGAAATCACAGAGGGAGACCGAAAGAGAAGCATCGGAATTATCCCAAGAAGCGAGTCAAGCACAGGACGCAGGAAGGAAGATCGTCCGAGAAGAGAGCACAGAAAACTGATGAAGTATGAGGACTTTGTAATGGAATAAACTTTGCTTGGTTATCAAAGGGAGGTATGTAGGGACCTCGTGAAACTATATAGTCTCGCAAGACTTCCAGTGAGAGCCGGCAGAGCACGCTAGCAATCATTATTAAGGCACCAATGCTCCGGAGCAGGTCTGTTCCCTGCACGCATCCTAATTAGAGACCAAGGACTGCAGAGCAGCTCAGGACACCCTGTCCTGCATTTATTACCTTGTTTGTTCATGGACATTAAAGGAGCCTTTGTAGGTGTTACTTGCTGATTGTTACCACAGCAAATAAAGTTGTTTAATCCATCTGGCTCATCCTTGATCATTATACAAAATCATTGGCAGTCCATGATTGGGTACATTTCATGGCAGGTCACCCTTTCCCCGTGTACTCCAATACACCTCTAGCCAAAGGCAAAACCAAAGAAATAGGCCTGCACAAGCATCTGCTGCCGCCTTGCAACATAGGTAGGCACCATGTATTTGCCTATTGCTGGACTTTCGCATCTGTGTGCTGCTGCTGCCCTGCAACATGGGGTAGGCACCATGTATTTGCCCACTAATTTTACCTTTGCATCTGTGTGCTGCTGCCGTCTTGCTACATAGGTAGGCAGCATGTATTTGCCCATTGCTGGACTATCGCATCTGTGTGTTGCTACCACCCTGCAACATGGGGTCAGGCTCAATGGATGTGATCACCATGTACTTCCCTTTTGCAATCTGCGCATGATGCATTATTACCTTTACACATTGCATCATGTTAAGATGTGGGTTGGGGTTATAAATAACCACTAAGGAGCCTTGTTAGGTTTAGGTATCTTTAGTAAGTCCACAGGAACACAAGTAAGTACATTAAGTATACTACAGGACAAGTTCATAGGTAAGAAGCATCCGCCGTTCCCCCTACTCTTCAGCTTCAGATCTCAACTGACTCTCTGTGGAATTAGAGCAGCTTCACACCAAAACATTCTACAGCCAACACTCTACATTCCACACTCCCAAGCCCACACACACTATCATGGGATGACCAAGATAAGTAAAACCCAACACACGATTTTGTAATTCACCTCTTACGCTTCCTTTTCTGAAACCTGAGGCACTGAAACTAATCTATTAAATTTAAGGCCTAAATACCTCAGGGTTTTGTGTGCTATTATATAAACAAACAAACAAACATCTTCAGAATGGAGCATGTTGCTTTACATATAGATTTGCCGATATAAATCCAGCACATATGGCGACTGGCCATGTTCAAGTCAGGAACAGAGGCCGCAATGATACAAGCAGAGTAATACTGCACCAACGTGACAATGCACGTTGTGCGGTCTGATCTTAACATGACAGCCAATCAAGTTTCCATGCGTCACAGCGTCGGACTTGTTGCTTCCTTATAATGTACGTCACTTCCGATACTTACTATGTCCAGCAGGTCCTGCCCTGTCAGTGTTCCTTTCCGGTTCTCCAGTTCCGTTATAGCTCTTTCTGGGTCTTGGTTCAGTGACTCCACGTCCAGTAGCGGTCGGACACTGTAACCCTCTCGGACGTGCTCAAAAAGGCGGCTCGTGGTCTCCCGGGCAGTGCCTGCAAAGCCACGCCAAGTACATGGAAAGCGGCATAACCTCTGCAGCAGCGTTCGGGTGCGCGCAGCCATCTTTTCCCGGATATCGCCGTCTATTCGCTCTACAGCCAAGGATATAGACTGTTACAGAACGTCGCTTGTATTTTTTCATATCCCTGGTGTTATTGGCTAAGAGGATGTCAAGAGTCCGCCCACTAGTTCCGTGGTACATTCATGCTGAAACCGTGATTGCAATGCCAGTCTCAACGAGAGTCAGCGATCAGTCAGGCGATGTGTTGACTTCATGGTGCGACCTTTTCACTATCAAATAAACTTAGGGGCGATGTTGTACTTATTCAAAAAATAAAGAATATTAGCATGTATAAAAAAGACGAAAATGTATTTATGCGGTCAGAAAGCGTGGCGCATTGCATCTATTGGAAACGCATTAATCAGAATGAGGACGAGGAGGTATTTTTCTCTACAGTTGGCTATGTATTACTGCCATTGCGTTTGCATACAATATAAAACGTCTACGTCTTTTGAATGTATATTTTGGCACATCTGAGAATTGAGCATGTCATATGAAAGTGACTGTATTTAAAATATAGATGCGCCCTCAACTGTAGACAGTTGCCCTAAGGTTAAAACATAATACCTAGTCCCCTTCTTGCATAGAATACAGAGCCAGGGATCGAGTCCTACAAAAAAAGTGGTGTCACTCTGACATAAGCAGTTTGGCATGACATCACAGGCAGTGAACGTAAATTGAATGAAATGTGCATCTTTTTTAATTTTATGAGGATTTTTTTAGTTTACAAGTAAAACGTTTTATGCTATATTCACATAGAGAAAAATCAAAAGATGAATTAAGATAACGTAATATCAAAATGCCAGGCCTCTTATTCAGCTCGTAAATACATTGGTAACACTGTTTCCTTCTTCCATAAGCAATTTAAAAACGTCCTTTAAAAATGCCAGTAAGTCTAATGTCACAGTTACACGTTTTCATTGATTCATGAAATTCCACCATTCCATAGGTGACATTACAGGAAATTCCTCAATACATTTTCCCAAATATTTCATGCTCAAATGGGTCAGTAGCGGGCACTGTAAAGTGAGGTGGAATAAAGATGCTGGTGTGTGAGAGCAGAGTCTGCAGGTGTAGTCGCGGTCAATATCTGACTTCCGTCGTTCTAACACTTCCTTCGTAAGATACAAATTGAAAAGAAATCTCGTAAACTCCTGCCTTAATGTAGGAGACAGAAACCTCTTTATATAGCTAGACACTACACCTCGCTTTCTGGAGTCCTCTTTTTTCATTCCCCCTATTTTTAGGGTACTCATTTGTTCGTTCTTGTGTGGTTATCCAGTCCAAATCGAGTAGCTTCTTTTTCACGAGTTCTGGGTTCTGTAGTAAGGTGTCTTCTGATAAGGGCACACTCTGCAAGAATTCTAGGCAGATACCCTTCCATGTGGTCAGAGTTGGTTCCAACTCCTCGTTCAGAGCCCCTTTAAGGACTGCAAATCCGCTGTCTCCTGGATGATTCAAGCACTTGCGCAGAAAGCCTAAGGATTTACACACAATGGACCTCATTACAAGTATGGCGGCAAGGCAACAACAGCGCCGCTACCGGCACCGTTGCTACCGTACCGCCATACTAGGGGTTCTGCTGGCAGGGGCCCTTGCAGCCACCAGGTCTGACCTGGTGGCCGTACCAGCACCCGCAAGCAAACATGATGGTAGCAATGGTACTGTTATTAACGATACCGGTGCTACCACCCTCCCCATTCTCATTGAGCCCTATGGGGCTCAAATGGGAATGGGGATGCACCGGGCCTGGCACCCGCGAAAGGGCAATTACCTGGTCCGGGTGGGCCGGAATAGCCCAGTAATTGCCCATTCGCGGGTGCCCGGCATGCGAGTTTAGAGGTAGCCTTGCCTGTAAAACCGGCAAGGCTACCTCGTAATGAGGCCCAATGATTGTATAAAGTGAGGTTAGGCCCAGCTCTTTTCGAATCATGTCCATTGGAAGCGAGTTAGGGATCCCAAGTACTCGCCTCCAGAACAGACCCTCAATTTGAGGCCACACGTTCCTGCTAGTGATAGATGTGCTTCTGCCCCATATGTCAATATGGGCGTGACCTTAAGTTTATAAAATTCGAGCAGTGGTTCTAATGAAAATTTACAGTACGTCTGCTTTATAAGCTTGGCTTGTGAAGCTAAGTTCCTAGTTTTAGACTTCAGTGTTATCAATGCATAAGAATCATTGATACTATCATTCAGAATTGATCCAAGGTAGAGTATTGACCATCTGGAATGTTTTCCCCTTTCATATACCATGCTCTCTTGGAGCATCTTGCACCTCTGTCATCGCCCAATGTAAGGATCTTCGATTATTTTGGATTAATCTCAAGGCCATTTGACTCAATGTAGGTCGCTAGGGCATCCAGTTGTCGTTGAAGCCCTATTTCCGTTTGGTCCAACATCAGGAGATTGTCGGCATACAAGAGCCTACCAAGGGCAATTCCCGCTATTCTCTGTGGGAAGCACCTTACACAGCTGAAAACTTCTTCAATATCAGAGATGTAAAGGATGAAGATGGTTGGTGCCAGACGACATCCCTCCTTTATACCCTTGGATATTTGAATTTCCTCAGACAATGTTCCTTTCTTATCTAGTCTTACTCTGAACGAAGTAGATGTATATAATATTTCCAAGACTTCTCTGAGGTCTTTTAGGCATCCCCAGGTTTGAAGTTTTGACCATAAGATAGACCTATTAATGGAGTCAAAAGCATGCGCCAGATCTATTGACGCAATGTATATTTTTTTATTCTTACTTGCTTTGACCCTACATTTCAGGAGATTTATCAAGAATAAATTCAGGGCTGTTCCGGTACCCTTAATAAATCCCGCTTGCCAGATGTCTTGGGGTTTCGTTTGTATAATCCAGGTGTTTAGTTATTTTATCAGGTTTGCTGAAAACAACTTGCCCACCACATCCAAAAGAGCAATGGGCCTGTAGTTACTAGGGTCCGATCTATCTCCCTTTTTGTACACTGGTACTACTATTGATTACGTCTAGGACTCTGGAATGGATTTTGTGTTCTTAACTCTCTCAAATAGTTTCATCATAAACGCTGCCCATTATTCCGGGTCTTTTTTTAGTATTGCGTTTGTCAGGCCATCTGGCCCTGCAGCCCTCGAGTTGCTAGAATTTTTTATGAGGTCAAATATATCACCTTTTTGAAATGAAAGGACCAAACCGTATTACTCTCAGTAGGGCTCCTTGGAATTGGAATATCTCTGCTTAAGAAAAGCTGGCCATAATGATCCTTGCATACTTTTGCTGGGACTGAATTCAATATTAACGCTTGCTGTGGAGCAGTCGTGGAGTTGAACATTTTCCATATTTCAGCCGTGTTTTTATTGGCTATCAGTTTTAACATTTTCTCCCCATCCTGCTGGTTTTTAAAGGACTGCTTTCCTTGTCTCACTGCTTCAAGGGCAATATTTGGTGCCAACGTTTATTTAGCGACCCAGCACGGTTTCCTTAGTGCTTTCTTTCTATCTGCTACCTCCTGGCTGTAAACGTGAGTAGCAGAGAGCACTCTTCTCGCACCTGCGCATGGTTTTACAACAAAGGCTTTAAGTGAGACCGGGTACTCTAGAATTTCCGAAGTGTTGCCAACCTTGTCTTTGTTGAGGCCTATTTGCAGTCTTTCCGTTAGAGCTGCTCTACTAATTGTTAGGCGATTGCCACCTGGCAGTACCTCCATGTTACGACTTAACTGATTTTGCAGTGCGGGATATTGTCCATCTATCCGCAGTCGTGCTTTCACCTGTATGAGGTTGTGGTCGCTCTTAAGTGTTTCTATAATCCTCATGTTTATTAGCTTTCCTTGAAGGTTATCGGTATCAAACACGTAATCCAAGATTTTCTTTTGTTTTTTTCTCTTCCAAGTCTTTGCAGGTGGAATGTCACCTTTCAGATAACCATTAATAATGTTGATGTTTCTTTTTCGTTCTATTTTGGGTGAGGGATTTTTTGGTAGGATCGTTATTAGTTCCAACTATTGAAACATTTAGTATTCAAATCACCACATATGAGAATATCTAAATTATACCCTGCAATCCTTGCTTCGTCTGTGTGGTCGATAACTGTTCATAAAACGTTTTTAGCCAGCGGTGAGGATGAGTTCCAATAGAGATTGCCGATCAGAAGAGACCAAGGCTGTCCATCCTTTTGTACTTTATTTCTTAGTAGAGTAAACTGTATTAGCGGGGAGAGGTTATTCACTGAACACACCATCATCCTGCTTGATCTTTTAACAGCAGTAAGCATCCCTGCCATCGGTCTAACGGTCGGCCCTTTTAGGGCCGGGTTATGCAGATCTCAAAGCCTTCTAGTATCGGTGTCTCTCTTAACCAGGTTTCCTGGAGGCACAGAATTTCATAGTCTTCAAAAAGGAAGTCCCCATTACCAAAGAGGTGCATAAACCCTCTTGTATTCCAACAGCCAAATACCAATTTGGCATGTTGGTTGACCTGTGGGTGCTGTGGGCTTTATGATTTTAAGGTGAGCGTTCCCGCCAACCAGCTCCAGTCTTCTTCAAAACCATTATTCTGTTTTTGAACAGGGCATTTCCATTTTACTCTGTTGTCCCTCCCCCTCTCCTGCTCCGTCCGGGCTGAAGTCTGTTTTTTTAATTTCCCTTCATCTGTCCTTATTGGCCCATCGTTGGAAGGCCTTTTGTAATTGTCCAATTTTTTAGAAAATGTTCCTCTTTTGCTTTTTCTGGCCAGAGGTTAGCGCCAGGTTGAGACTTAGATGTTAGTGATTCTTCTTCATCCAGTTCTTTCAAGACAAAGCCCATAGAGAGTAACATATGGCCTTCTCTCTCTAGGAGTGCCTTTACTCTGGGCAGAGAACTAAATCACAACCGTATCATGTCGATGCTCGTCCGGGAATTCAATCAAATGTAGTTCCTTTGACTCGATGGACATTAACTCTGGAAAGCTGTGCAGGAGTCTCATGACATTTGGCTCTATTCAAGATAAGCTTATCATTTATTCTCAAGATCCTCTCTTTGACAGAGCCTATATGTATTACTCGTATCTAGATGTTCTGGCCTCTTGGTTATTATCAGGGTATCTTTCTCCTTTATTATTGATCTTTTTTCTGGCTTCATTATGTTCTTATCCACCCAATTCTGGCTTGATCTTTCTCCACACCTTTATCTTTGATTGGACCATTTCTTTTGGGTATTGCTTCTCCCATCAGGGGTTTCTGTTCCTCTCTAGTATGTTGATCGTCAAACTCCTGTGACCTATCCAACGGCCCAGCCCTTAGATCTGGACTTACCACCTCTATTTCATCAGAGTAAGTGAATAGATCAAACAGTTCGTCAAGGTCCTTTTGAACTTGGTCTGATTCCTTATTGATGTTATCCTGAGTCAATTCTTCTTCTTCACAGTTTACAATGGTATTTGCTTCATTACCAGAGTCCAGGGATCCTTTTTTACAGGATCTTTCAAAAACCACCGCTTTTACTGGTTTAATTATATTTCAAACAATATTAGCATCTTTGCTTTCCCCTCGAGAGCGAATGTTTTTTAGTTGTACTCCTTGTTTTTCCATTTGCAGTTTTATAGGTGCCTGGTTTCTCACATTCCGTATAGCAGGCTTCAGTTTTTTCCTTAGTGCCGTTCATTTCCTCTTCAGTGAGTCCCTGTCTCTAGTGCTATCCAATTCCCCCCTCCTAGTTTACTGAAGATTTCGAAGGTCTTTGGAGGGGACTGCAACACTTTTTCTTCTAATACAATTTTTCCTGCGTCTGTGCACTGTTGAGCCTTACCAGGAAGGTTAGATTCTGCATATACAGCTTCTCTCAAGGATCCTTGTAGGTTCGGATCAATGGTTATTGAATTTCTATCTATATTTTGATCCGTAGCCACAGCAATGTTCTTAGTCACGTTGGTGTTAGCTGTGGCTGGTAAACTGCTTGGCAAAATGGGAGCCTCTAATGTGGCATGGATTTCTTGATTGTTGTTGGGCTGCTCAGTGTTCTGCTCCCCCAAACTCTGTAGGTTTTTGTTTGTATATTTCAGGTGAGTCTTTCTGATCTTCTTTCTTTTTCCATGATAATTGGGTTTAATATACTCTTAAGAATTTCAGTATTCTGATCAGTATATTTATCCAGATTACCTTGAAGTGCAGTAATGAAACCCTCTACGTAGATCACTTTTGTATGCAGCATCGTAATTATTGTAGTCTGATCTTTTAATTGGTCATTTTGGTTCTCAATTAGCTTCATAAAGGGAGCCATGGTTATGGTGAATGCCTCAATCATACCTGCATCGATTTCAGAAGTCTTTTCCCCCCTCTGCTCTTCCACCTGGGAGGCTGCCAGATCCATTAGTAAATCCTCATGTGTTGCTGGAGAATCCGTAGGCTTAAGGACATTCCCCATAGTAGAACAGTGCCTGTGGCACTTATTGTGCATCTCCTTGCGTTTACCAAACGTTCTGTTTTTTTTTCTGATTTCCTTACTTAAGTCATCACCATTTAACACCAAACGGGATTCTCCAGCACTGATATGGGCGGCCCAAGATTGAAGGTCAGAATCAATCTTGTTTCTTACTTGCCAAGGAGGTAACATTGCCTCTATTTGGAGGCCGTTCTCTGTCCTCTCTTGCTAAGTGTTGCTCTGTGGATTGGTAGAGCAAATTCTATGTATAGTGGAGGAATTTAGATGTACCTCATCTTCTTCCATGTCCAAAAGTAGTCCCGGGCCCTGGAGGTTGTCGGGTCTTGTCTGTTTCTCCATTGCAGGAACTGAAACTTCAGTACATTCCTGCATAATCTGGTCTCTTCTTGCGGGCAACAGGGACTCGTTTTTCCTGGAGTAGAAAAATTGCTGCGTGCCTTGCAGTGAGGCAGGAGTAATTCCTCTGGGTTTCCATAGGGTCGCCGCTTTGGTTTGTAGGGGTTTATTTGTTAGTGCTTTCATAGAATTAGCTGCAAAGGTATATATAATTGAGGACTCTTTGTTTTTATTACTTGTATCCCCTGCTAACTGAATCTAGTGGAAAGCATCTATACGCTGGCATTAACCTACTGAGCTAAATGAAGTTTAGGCTTAAGGCTTGTTGCTCATTTATTCAGCATATTCAAAGGGTGTAGAAAAAAGCTGTTCAGCCCATAGTCGGATTGAGCCAGTCCATGCTTATGAGGGGTTAACTGCAAAAGCACCTCAGCGCGTAAACATTTATTTCTTACAAGAGACTCTGCGCAGACCTTTGCAACCTGGCACTGCCTTGCACCGCTTTCGCTAGGAGCACTGAGCACTGATAAGAATGGAATGTAGAGAAGTGCAGCTTCCCAAAACAAGGTGAAAAGAGCCTGGGAGCCAAAGAGCTGGAGATTTCCTATCAAAAACATGTTTTTTTGCAACGAGCGCTCAAGAAGATTCTCAAAAATCTAATACGTCACATTGATAGACAAGGAGGCCATAATAAGAAGCCTTCACCTGAGCAAAGGGGGGTGGGACTCTTCTTGGGCTGTTTGGACCATGCACACACATAGCAGCGCCTGGAATACCAGCCAAGCACTGAAAGGCAGAAGCTCTTGCTGTTACATCCCGTTCCTCTGTAGGCTGCCGGGGCTAGGCCAGTTCCACAGTGGTGCCGGGCACAAGGGCGGCGTGGGTCCTAGGTGTGACCGGATCGCCTCAAGATCAGCGATTGCAAGGAGCGTAAGATATTTGCATCTCACTTGTAACTAATAACCTGCATTGTTTAGCTTGCATTTTTATTCCCATATTATAGAGAATTGCTGCTTGGATTTAGTTATTAGTAAATAAATGCAAGTATAAAATTTTCTTGTGAGTGGGTTTCTTCCAGACTGTGTACATTGGGCTTTGCATAGTTTTGAACTTGTGAGGGGTGGTAAAGGATTATAGGGTCATCAGGGCTGGTCCTGGAGTGAGCAGATACCCTTTTCACTACACTGACCCGCCCGGTTTTCACCTAAGACCTCCTTTTTTCCTGTTTCATGAGGCGTTGTTATTACAGTCTCAGTGTTTAGTTTTGTCAAAGCCGCCAGAGTCTCATTTGCCATGGGCTCCACAAGTAGCGCCATTTCTCCGTCCACAACATTATCATTCGAATTCAAGTGGGATGGTGACTCTAACAGACCGGCAGTATCAGATGTATCCTGCTGCAAGGTGTTTAAATGGGAGGCAGTCGTACAAGTGATTTCTACACGGGGCGATAATGGACCGCCATTGTTAGGCATCGATAGTGTCATGACCCTTGCCCCTGGCCCTCCCTGGCAAATCAGCCTTCCAGTTAGGGCCAGGTTAAAGGCCTTAAACCCTCATCCAAGACTCTCTTGGAGTCAGTCCTGGCGCCTTTGGCGCCAGGCTCATAACCATCATGAAGACCAACATTAGAATGGGACTATTTACTTTGGACTATTTAACTTGGGGGGGGGGGGGTTCAGCCAACATGGAGGCACACACATAGCTCAGTTACAAGGAACTGAGCTATGCTGTCTAGTCTTTTGGGTGAGGCAGGCCTGGGACTACTTTACATGGACTACTTTGGGTGTGGCAGGCCTGGGACTATTTTACATGGACTACTTTACCTGAGACTATTTAAACCACACCCAAACAGCAGAACATGCTTTGCGTTATTCTGCTGTGGGCAGCGTAACGCTCACCGTGTCCAGTTCTTTGATGCCAGCTTACCTGAAACCAAGGACCTGCAGAGAGAGAAAGAACACTACGAAACTTACCTGGAACAGTATCCTCTCTTCAATCCATCGCTGACTTCAGTTCCACTCACCTGAAGGTACGAACGCCATCATCCGGCACTGCATGCATCCTGGAATACTATAACCTGGAAAGAGGAGAAAGAAAGATGGCATTAGTAAGCGTTTACTCACGTTTCCTCCTGAATGAAGAAAGCCACACAATTCTTACCTGGGTAGTCATCTCCTGGTCAGTATCATTGCTGGAACATTACGACACTCGGCGAGGAACATCGCAACCTGCAAGGAGCGAAAAGACACAGGTTAGCAATATAAAAGGAGAAACAGCGCAGCGCATCGTGCATTACTCACCGGACAGCATTGCGCACACCGCGCTTTCCCCTACCGACCCATGCTCATCTTCTTACTGCATGACAACACCAAAATACCTTTCCAGACCTAAAAGGAAAGAAGCAAGACATTATTATTCGAACTAAGAGGAACATAAGAACTGCATATAAAGACTGCAAAGCAGCAAACGTACGGAATCGCAGCAGGAGACGGAGAATCCACCTTTTACAACATTAAGGTGAGGAGAAGGCCCAAGGGGGTGGAAGGAGTTGAGGCCAAGGGAGGTGGGAAAACATAAAGACAATCTGGTATTGAATCCAGCTCTCCTATATTGCAGACCCATCTTTAACCAGAGGCCTTACCAAGGGACTGGGAGAGGGTTCGAGAGTGCAAATCATCCAACCAGGGCTGGGTGGCGTCCCCGTGGATACCAGGTGAGCGTAACAGATAATAGGTCTACATCCCTGTGCAAGTTCGTAATAGTGTTGATTATGTCGTTAGGGTGAGAGGCTGGTTGAACTGATCTTCTCATCAGGCATTACAAAGTCACTTACAGTAGCCAAACCCGTACACCGCGGATCAAAAGGATGCTTCCCAACAGTCTCCGCGGTGCTATGAGTTTGAAATAAATTAACCCCTCTCTCCTTACTGAATCACACGAAGCCTACAGTGAGCAGGGTTGTTGTATAGTGTGTCTTGATTCACTTGGGGTAACGTAAATGTAGTAGATATTCCTGAAGAAAAAACACTGTCTCACCTGCGACCCTTCCGCGAACTGCGGGAGACTGCACACTTCCGCTTCTTGCTTCGCGGTACACGTGATATTTTGAAGGATTCCGACCAGCAGGGGGGTGGAGCCCAGGCCACTCAACACAGCGTCCCCTTAAAGCAGTAGGTACAGATTATTCCAGATTTCTTCTGTACCTTCTGCAAACTGCTTGTCAGTGTAAACTTAAACAGTTCTCCAGCTCGAAAGTTGAAAGCAAAACACTCGTGGGTCCTAGTGTAGCAGACTGCACACTTCCGCTTCTCACATTGCGTCCGCTTTGCGGTACATGCAGTATTTTGAAGGATTCCGACCAGCAGGGGGATGGAGCGCAGGATGCTCAACAATGCATTCCCTTTAAGCAGTAGATGCAGATTACCCCGGATTTCTTCTGTACCTTCTGCAAGCTGGTCGTCAGTGTTCAAGATAAACAGTTCTCCAGCTCGAAAGTTGAAAGCAAAACACTCATGGGTCCTAGTGCGGCAGACTGCACACTTCCGCTTCTCACTTCTCATATTTAATTTTAAATTGTCTTTACCAACTCAAAAAAGCTCACAGGGCAAGTAAGCATTCACCAAGAAGGAAAGGACACAGAGACGTGTTCTTGATTTAAGAACTTTATTCTGACTAACTTCTTTTCTGTCTAGTCTCATCGTCGTCCTCACATAACGTGCCCTTAAAAGGCATGTCTGACATACTGTTCCCTCACACCTCCCCCGCACTTATCTCCTTACGTCCCTCTCACGGCCACTGTATCTTCCTGTTGTACAGCTCCTCCTTTACCTCTTATCTCTTGTGTAGTCTGTGTCCCGGCCTGTTCGTGGTCCAAAGCTCTCTCATCCCCAGGTATCAGGTGCTTGAAAAATAACGTTCTTGGCCACTTCTTTCTTCCCGTTGGTGGCAGTAACCATTGTCCCTTCACCTTTCATATCGAAGCTAATTAATGCCTCATTCTCTACAGGCATCATCCCAAGTAACCTTAAAGAGTCCTGGGTACTTCCACCCCTTAGATAACAGACCTTAGACCCAACCATCCCGACCAACTACCGGCCCATCACTATGGTACCGTTTTTCCTAAAAAATGTAGATACGGTTGCTTGTCTACAAATAGAGAAGTATTTGGATCTTAACCAACTCCTAGAGGCTCGCCAATCAGGTTTTCGACCACAACATGGTACGGAAATGGCATTAATTGACCTCAAGGCCCAAATCGATGAGCTTAGAGACAAGGGAAAATCACCACTAATTCTTCTCCTTGATCTCTTGGCTGCTTTTGACCTTATCCCCATCACCTGTGGAGCACCCCAGGGATCATTTGTCTCACCTACATTGTACAACATATTCATCAAGCCCCTTTTCGATGATCCTGACCATCTTGGTATCACCTAGACTAACTATGCAGATGATACCCAGATTCTCTTACCACTTACTGGGGATTATGATAAGAATTTGGCATTGGTGAATAGAGTCTACCTCATCATTCAGGCTTGGATGGCAGCACATGGTCTATGCCTGAATGATGACAAAACGGAGCTCATCATCCTGGGTACCACTTCAAATCTCAAAAAACTTGGCTCTGAATACACTGCCTTAAACAGCGACGGCAACTCTATTAAAGGGATGGTCTAGTAAAAATTTGTATTTAAAAAATAGATAGGCAACATAAAAAAAAAAATACTAGCATTCTCCGTTTTAAAACTTCCTATGTAAAATTTTGAGCTATTCAAGCTCAAAATTCGCAGAAGCAAGCACATGGGCGCATCCATTTTGTGAAATGGAGGCCCTCCTGTGCTGGCTTTTGCTTTTGCGGCACTAATGAAGGAAAAGCCAGCCAGCTGTAGTAAACAAAGGCTACCGCTGGGTGGCTTTCCCTTCATTAGTGCTGTAGGCGGAGGACTGGGACCGAAGACCAGAGCAGGAAAGCTGCAGCTCAATCTCGTTAAGTGCTATTTATTTTTTTTTTAAAAATAAGCACTAGCTGCATTTTTTTTCTAAGGTTTCCGGGCTGGAGGAGCCCGGAAAACTTAGAAATAAAACCGCAGCTTTAAAAACGTATTTATGTTTGCGGTCGCTTTTGAAGCGACCGCAAACATAAATACAACGTTATTGTGTTGGAAAACGCTGCGGTTTTTCTTTCCAAGTTTCTCAGGCTCCTCTGTCTCGGAGGAGCCTGAGAAACTTGGAAAGAAAAACCGCAGTGTTTTCCAACACAACCGCGTGTGTTTCTGCCTGCTGTGGCTATCACTTTGGGTCTCCGGTGCTCCCAGGGGAGCACCGGAGACCCAAAGTGAAAGCCAAGGCAGGCAGAAACACACGCGGTTATGTTTACATGCCGCATAGTGTTTCTACCTGCAGCTGATTTCCCATTTGGTGCTCTCGGGCTCCCCGTGGGGAGCCCGAGAGACCCAAATGGGAAATGCTAAATGCTGCGTTGTCTGCCTAAATCTGCTTTCCCATTTGGGGCTCTCGGGCTCCCAAATAGGAAAGCAGATTCAGGCAGAAACAACGCAGTTGTTTTCCGCAATGCCGCGTTGTTTCTGCCTGAATCTGCTTTACCATTTGGGGCTCTCGGGCTCGAGAGCCCCAAATGGAAAAGCAGATTCAGGCAGAAACAACGCGGTTGTTTTCCTCAATGCTGCGTTGTTTCTGCCTGAATCTGCTTTAAATAAATACATAAATACAACGTTTTTAAAGCTGCGGTTTTATTTCTAAGTTTTCCGGGCTCCTCCAGCCCGGAAAACTTAGAAAAAAAAACGCAGCTAGTGCTTATTTAAAAAAAAAAAAGAAATAGCACTTACCGAGATTCAGCTGCAGCTTTCCTGCTCTGGTCTCCGGTCCCCGTCATCCGTCTACAGCACTAATGAAGGGAAAGCCACCCAGCGGTAGCCTTTGTTTACTACAGCTGGCTGGCTTTTCCTTCATTAGTGCCGCAAAAGCAAAAGCCAGCACAGGAGGGCCTCCATTTCACAAAATGGATGCGCCCATGTGCTTGCTTTTGCGAAGTTTGAGCTTGAATAGCTCAAAATTTTACATAGGAAGTTTTAAAACGGAGAATGCTAGTATTTTTTTTTATGCTGCCTATCTATTTTTTAAATAAAAATTTTTACTAGACCATCCCTTTAAAGTAGCCAAAGAGGTAAAAACTTTACGTTTTTACCTAGAATCCATCCTTACATCCTCCAAACAAGTAAACGCCATGGCATCCACAACCGCATATACATGCAAACTAATTAGAGCTGGTAAACCATTTATATCTAAGAGCAGCTGTATAATCCTTGCCAGAGCTCTTATTTTGTCCAAACTGGACTACTGTAACGCCCTTTACTTTGGGACCAAAAGAATTCAAACTCTTCAGAACAATGCCCTCAGAGGGGCACTCAGCATAGCAAAGAGAGCACATTTCGGAAATTAGAAGACAAAACAACTGGCTATACACCTGTGACAAAATCTGACTGAAAACTGCCTCACTCACCTACAAATGTCTGAACAATGCTGCGCCTCGCTACCTTACTGAGAGATTCATCTGAAAATCCTCATCTAGGCCCATGAGAACAGCTAGTACTAATTGCCTTAATGTCCCAAGATTTAAACCATCCAAGGTCGGGGGTAGCACCTTCCCGGTTAAAATAGCACAGCTGTGGAACTCTCTGCCCCCATCCCTGCGTGCTGACCAAACTTACTTGAACTTTAGACAGAATTTCATCAACTGGCTTAAAAATAACGACCAGTAATGCTCTTGTCTCCCACTTCACTTCACTGTAAATAGCTCTCAGAATGTTCAGTTATCTTGTTTTTGTATTGTTCCTCCTGCATTGGATATTTTAACCCTCTTGTGTACATTATGTATATGTATTTATATGTATTTATTTGATTTCTTGATTAGTACTTTTATATGCCATGTTTGTAACCTAAGCTGAAATACTTATTGTATCTCCTGCGCCCTGATACCTCGGGTCTGGTGCGCAATACAAATAAATAAACAAACAAAACAAACAAACCTCTGTCACATGCTCTCGTATCCGTCTTTCTTTGTATTCTTTACTTCACAAGGATTTCATCTCCTTCACCAGAAACCTTCATCTTCACCTTTCTCGCCCAGTCGGTTAGCTCCTTGGCCACTTCCTTCCCTCGGGCATCTCTCTCTTGTACATCTGCTTCCATGATTTCTCTCCCTCCTGACGGGACCTGGTTCGCTCCTTCTGCCTGGTAGTCATGCCTTTGCATTGTAAGCCCTCACAAGCCCTAGGTGTTTCGCAAATTTGAGGAACTCCTGGCTATTCAATGCAGCCCATTGTCCATTTTCAAAGTGTGGGGAAAGCCCCATTCACTGAAGACTTTCTCGAGTACCCCCACGACCTGGGTGAATGCTATGGTGGCAGTCCTCTTCACAAATGGAAACCTCGAAAACTCATCCATAATCAGTTTCCAACGGTCCATAAAAGTCCATTGCGCCCTTGCGCCACACCACCTCGGGAATCAATGTCACTTGTAGTGGGAGTGGCAGATCATTCTTGGCCACATGATTGACATTGGAAACACTGCCTGACCGCCTAGTCCACCATGGCATTCATGGATGGGAACCATACAGTCTGTCGGAGCATCTTATTGGTCGCCTCCACCCCTCGATGTCTTTCATGTGCCAGCAGCACAAAGCCACTTCGCAGGGAGGACAGTATTACAAGGCAACATCCTTTTAGCTGTATCCCCTGTTCGGACACAGCTAGCTCAGTACATATTTTTGCCATTCGTTCTATTTCCTGCCTCTGTGTCTTGCAAGCTGTCGCTTATAGTCCCACCACTTGATGGTGTTTGTAAGTTCCTTCGTGGTCAGTGGCATGGCCTGTACAGTGACATAGCAGAAATACTCTCCATCCCGTTCTCTTAGTGCCTGTTGCTTCAAGTTCGGGTGCCATGATATGTATTTGGCTGGGTTGTTGACCCCTCCTGGTCTGTGGATGAAGTCATAATCTTATTCCTGGAGATGGATGCGCCACCTCTCAATCATGGGTGTCATCTTCATCCTCAGGTTGCCAAACAGCGAGAGGAGGGCTTGGTGGTCAGTTACAAGCGTGAACCTCTTCCCTATTACGAAGTGGTGGAAGTGCTTGCATGCCCAGACTGCAGCCAAGGTTTCTTTCTCCGCCTGTGAGTATGTGCTTACTGTATGGGATAGTGCTCGGCTGGCGTAGGCCACTGCAAAGCTTACCAGCGCCTTGGGCTGTTCACGTTGGGCGAGGATGGTCCCTAGCCCCACAGGTCTGGCATCAACTACAATCTTGGTGTGCCATGCCGGGGTGAAGTAGGCTAGATGTGTTGCACTTGCCAGCTCCATCTTGACAGTGTCTAACACCCTCTGACATTCCCGGGACAAGTGGAATGGCTCTTTCCGCAATAGTCTCTGTAAAGGTTCAGTGGTGATGGCATATCTCAGAAGGTACGGGGCGCAGTACCCTGCCATCCCTAAGAATGACCTAACAGCCACTTGTGCCGGTACCGGGGGCTCCATGATGGTGCGCACCTTCTCTGGGTTTGGTTGTATTCCCTAGCTGGAGAATATGTGGCCGTAAAAACGTAACTTGACCTTGCTAATGTTGTACTTTTCATAGTTCAATGTAAACCCAGCTCTATTCAGGATGCCACACACAGCAATGAGGGCCTGGTCTTGCTCTCTTGCTCTTCCTCGGATGTCCCATATACTAGAATGTCATCAGAGTAGTTAAACACCCACTTCACTGGGATCAGCAGTTACCTGTGGGCCTCCTGAAAAGTTTTTGCGGTCAATAACATTCCAAAATGTAGGAGTTTGTAGCAAAACAACATTTCGTGGGTGGCTAACTTTGTGATCACCTCGATTCGGGATGTAGTTCCAACTGGTGATACCTCTGGTTGAGGTACAGTTTAGAGAATTTTGCGGCACAATTTAGCTGAACAATCATGTCCTCAATTGCTGGCCCTGGATGTCTCTCCCTCTCTATCGCTCTCATTTCGATGCATAGTCTTCTTTTTTTCCCTTCCTTTGGCACTATAACCAGGGGTGAGAGCCACGGTGTGGGCCCAGTTGCCCTCTCAATAATGTAGTTGTCCATCAGCTGTTGCAATTTCTGGGACACTGCCTCCTATAGGTGGAACCCTACCCTCCTGGGGTGCTGTGGAACAGGGCTGATATTTTCTCTGATGTGTAGCCGAACTACAGTGCCGTCCTTGAAACAGCTCCAGGAATGCTTGTTTAATCACTTCTTTCCCCAATCGGCACCCCGGACATGCCAGCAGTGTTTTGATTTCCCACTGGTTCAGCACTGCACCGGACTACATCATCTTGTGGAATGGAATGTCTATCAAAATAAGCGCATTCACTGTTCGGTAACTGAGCGAACACTTCCCTCTTACTCGGCTAATCAGCATGTAGATGGTGGTGTTGGCCGTTTTACCGTTGTGCGAGAGTGTCCTCGGAGTGTCCAAGTGACGGCAGCGGCGTGTTGGCTCCCCACTGGAAAATGCATACCTTTAAACTGTGTTAGATGTCCCCTGCCCCCTGCCCTCCCATAATATTGACAGTGGTACCAGTATCTATCAGGAAGCAGTGTGTTGCCTCCCCCATCTTAACCATTACTTTTGGGGCTTCCGTTCCTTCTTGCTCACCATGCATCAGATTGACACACTCTTCAGTGTACTCTGGTTATGGTTCCTGTGAGTATTTGTTGTATTCATTGTAGAAGTCTCACCGGCATTTATACTGTTCTGGGCAGTATCCTGCTTGCGGCAGCTGATCGTCGCTTGGGGGCTCTCCATAGTTCTGACTCTGATCCATTGCCCTAATCATACTTCTCGGCAGCTGCGGGGGAAATGGTGTTGGTCTCCACTGCTGTTGTGGGTTTGGTGTGGCCGGCGGGCGCCAGCCCTTGGGCATCGCATGCGGTTGTCGTTCAGGTGGGAATGGTCTCCCTTCCCGACACAGTGAAAATGGCCCCCTCACTTCTAGCATTGTTGACAGACGGCCGGGCACATTCCAGAGTGTGGGAATGTCTGGCCACATCGGTAGTGTACGGTCTTACCTGGAGCGTTCCAAGTGCCAGAAGGAATTACCAATGAACGATCTCTGTCAGACTGGACAGACTCAAAGAATATGGCAAAATACTATTTTATTATCATCTCAAATAATGTAGGGAAACCTGCTGAACTAACAGATTGCTGGTCACTTACTCTCATATACATTTCAATTACACAAAGGCTTTATAACTGTCATGGCCACAGCCCCCAGAACAAAAAATCCACACCATCTAATGATGGGGCAATGGGTGTGGCAGGCAGGCTGAACCTGGTGGGCGTGGCTTCAGAAGCTCAGCTATATAAGCTACTCCACCCTTAAGGCCGGTGCTTCACGTTACTGTGCACTTGCATGTAACGTGATGCTCACCGCCGCTTGGACCAGTTACTTACCTTTGAAACCAGGCGTTCTCCTGCATACTCACCTCCAGGAAACTGATGCTTCATCACTTCATCTGCAGACTCATCTCCTGACATCCAGTGATCTTGATCCCGACGCCGCAGCACCACGCTCCGTATCCTCGAACTCGGACCCTGTGAAGAAGAAGAAAGTCAAGGTTAGAACATCCGTCCTAGGGCCGCTCCGCATTTGAACCCTGCGCGCCCTGTAGTTAACAATTTACCAGCTACTGTACCACTGCAGCTTCGTTCCTCGTTCCCTCCGTCTGCCGCCTCGAGCTCTGCAGCTTCTGCTGGGCCGGCTACATCACCTGCAAGGGAAGAAAGCAAAAGAGCAAACATCAAAAGCGGTACGGACAGCAGCACAATACAAGGAACTTTACAATACAACAAAAACAGATGAGGAAAGGCAAAGGCAAACAGGAACACTTACCTGAGGTATAGTGGCTTAGTCGCAGCAGGACTGGACTACCATGTGCAAGGGACCAGTGAAGGAACTCTGTCCAGATCATACAAGCGCCCCTGCCAGAAGCAGCAGGACGGAGTGCTCGCCAAAACTAATGAACAGGTGAGCTTTCCACGGACAGCGCATCCCATGGGTACCATGGTTTGGGAGAAGGGCTCTGGAAGGGGATCAGGCACACAACCTGGCATCCTCATACCCCTATTCTCCACGCAGGAGCAGTTCCGAGCAGCATCACCTATTACCACCAGTCACCACATAAGCACAGAGGGCGAAGTTGGACCCGATCGACCTCACCTCCGCGAAGGCTGCAACCGTGCCCCAACGCCTCCGCAGAGACCAGGTGAGTGTCATGATGCCTACCTCCAAGGAGCCAGGTCCGACCCAGCGACCCCAGAGGCAGGCATCATTTCCCCCAGGGGAGTGCCAGCGGGCCCAAGCTGGGGCCCTTTGGACGCAATCCTGGCGCCTTAGGCGCCAGGCTCATGTTAGACCTCTGTCCTGGCGCCTTAGGCGCCAGGCTCATAAAGCTAGACATATGTTCAAATGTTTTAATGTGCACTTACCTGATGCAGACCATGCTGCCACATCCAGGCCCTCTTGAGGCCTGAATGGAACTACTTTACCTGTGGGACTACTTTCCACCCGGGTGTGGTCGGGGAAGGATACATACCTGATCGGAGGAAGGATACATACTTGGGACTTCTTCCAAAGCTATTTAAACCACACCCGATCAGCAACTCACGCTTCGCGTTGTTCTGCTCCTCGCAGCTGGACGCTCACCGTGTCAGCTCCTGCATCTGGACTTCAGCCACGCCTGTCAGCATCCTGGGTCACCTGCAAAGGGAGACAAGAGACCTACCAGCTAATCTGCACCACAGAGACATCACCGACGATCCTGAAAGGGAAGACATCATTTTTAAAAGCATTTCGTTACGATCGCTGCAGCGCTGCATTTCACTCACCTTTCCTGGGTTCCTCCATCTTCAGCAGCGATCATCCGGATACACAGCCACTTCCCAGAGCCTAGAGAAAAAGACAAGAATAAGAGGTGAGAGAAGGAAGGGAATAGGAAAAGCTCAGTTTCCTTCTAAGACTTACCTGTTGGGTCATTCCCATTTCATTTCGGGTCTTGCTGCTTCCAAGCAGGACCCCGGCCCCTACGGGGAAAAAAGACAAAGACATTAGATGAGCGAATGCAAAAACATTACCTGAGCGCTCATCTATGACTTACCAGATCTTTACTGGAACTGCACGTTTCACTTCGGGTCGGCGCCATATCTCCGGCATTCCGAACCCCGGCCCCTATGGGGAAAAGATATCAACATCAGCGCTTTATTGCAAGGAGTTTCCAAAGGAATCTTCATTCATCACCTGAAAAAAGACAATGAACATTATTATTTAAAGCTTGAACTTTTGAACTTGCAACAGAACTTTTACAGCGCCTTACCAGTATAATCAAGCTTACCTGAACTCCCATCCAAACTCAATCCAGTGAAGTAACTGGGTTCAACGCGCCCCTGCGTCAGAAGTAGGATGGAGAGCTCGTCCTTTCAGACCCTAAGGTGAGACTTCACGGGGAATCGTGGAAGAGTATCGTGGAGGGTTGGAAGAGAGTGGGAGGCTTGAGCATAACTCAGTCAGTAGGTAATACTCCCTTTTCACGCACAGGGGAATATTCCTGCGAGCCAGAGAAGCCAGAGTAGAGGGCCCTTCCTGTCCATCTTCAGAGTCCCAAAGCCAGACCTGCGCCTCCGTGGGAATCAGGTGAGCGTTACAGTGAGTGGAACAATACCTCAATGTATGTCAGCTATGAGATCCTACGTGGCAAACAGTAAACACCTATCGAAAGGAGGGATTGGTTAAGGGAATATATATACTTATTCTTCATTTAGGTTTTAGGGAGACGCCAATTATGTGACTATCAGGTAGACACACCTTGAACTACCTCTTACTACGTATAATGCAAAATAACAGCAACGGATTGGCTTCTGCAACAATGTATGGTACACTGCTACATAGACCTTCATGATTGGTTGGCATTCTCTCCCAACCTTGGACATTCTGCTTGTTAGCAGAATGTAAGCAGAACAAAACCCAGGTGCGGGGAACAACATCATACCACTGTCAACTTGGTCAATTAGCCTGCCATCTCTAATCAGTTTCTCATCTCTGTAGTTGACCTTGCTGACTGTTCTCTTCCTTGGGACTTTTAAGGGATGTGCAGAGAACGCGCTATCTTCAGTTGGAGCTTAATGAATAGGCTTGTTTTCGAGTCTGGCACCATGTGTGAGGAGACCACGATTTTGTCCATTTCGACCTTTTATTTAGTTCCATTTAAATCAATTAAGCTGGGTGCTATTACTCCTCTTGGCCTTTGGAAACTTGGTTGCTCCGTCTTGCATATGCTTTCTGCATCTTTAATTGTTCAATACTTGGCACTTTCACATGTTTTCTACTTTACTTAATCTAAGAGAAATATGTCATGCATATGTAGCTTAACCTCTACAACTCCCCTTATGCCTTGCAGTTACTTCTTGATATGGCATCCGTGACCCCAAGCCAAACAGATATTCTTTGTTGGTCGCACACAGCTGTTTTCCAGCGCCTGCCAGCTCTGCAGCTTTGGTCTCTCTCCTTTAGGCTTCTTAGCTTACTATTATACGAAACCGACGTCCATTTTTACATCATGGCCACTTTACTCACGTTATATTTTCTCCTGCAGCAAGCTTCTATATGTCTCCTCTACAGTGCATTTCTGTTGAAAGGAAGTTATGGCATCAAAATAAAACAGACACAAGTGATCACAGTTCAAGGATGTTTATTAAACTGTAAAATGGGTCAGATAAATGCCTAATCGAAACCTAAATTTAAGATGGGAGCAAACTACGACCATCAAATAATAATAATACAGTCCTAGTGGAGTGTAGTCAAATGAAAAGGGCCTATACTAAAAAAGACTAAGGCCAATCCTACAAAAGAGTGTGGGATAATGTTCACTAGAAAACAAAGAAGTGTTCACAAAATGATAAGTCAGGATGTTAGGGCCAGGGTCTCCCTTCCCCACTTTTTTAGCACGGGACAAGGCGGGACTCTTGAGCACAGCACATTCCTTGGCTTCTCCGGCAAAAGCTTAAAGCTCCCTTTCTCAGTATCAGGGCCTTCTGTGCCCAAGTCTTTTCTCATGCAAAGTCTCTTGCTTCTGAGTGCCTGATACGCCAAAACAGCAAAATAAAAGTTCCTTCTTTTAATCTTGACCCTTGGATCCCCCTCAGCCGGGCTCTAATCCGTCTCTCAGTCTTCAGCCTCCCTCAGTCAGGCTCAGACCAACCACTCACTATGGACATCCCTCAGTCGGGTTCATACTTGTCATCACAATGTAGTTCACTTAGCTTTTTCACAGAGTGGGTTTCACTTTCCTATGCTTTCCTCTTGACGTCCCTCCATCGGGTTCACTACCGCCTTTAAATCAACTCTTAATTTGTAATATTAAAAAAAGTCTTAATGTCTTTTTAAACAATTGCACTGTGTTCACGTTAGGTCCCCCTCATCTGGGCTCAGACCTCCCAAAGCACTTTACACATTTTTAACAGAGACTTCCGAAGGGCGGTCATGTCTCGCTGGGTCACTCTGTTAGCACATGGCAAGCGCGGGCTTCAAACCATCACAGTTCGCACAGCGTTTCCCTCAGCCGGGCGAAAACGCTTGTTTCACAATATTAACATTTCTGCAATGTGTCAAGGACTTTCAATTGTACAAGGTATTTGGCTTGACCCTTGTATGACCACAGTAACACCTTATACTGGCCTTCCCTATGGCCTCTTGGTACTTGTTTCTTTACTCACAGTGTTCAACACAGTGGGCCTCATTACACGGATGGCGGTAAGGATTTACCGGTACCAGTAAAATACCGGTACCGGTAAATCCTTACCGCCTTACTACGAGGTCCCTTTGCGGGTTGGGGGATTTAACGCCTGCTTTTTGCAGGCGTTAAAAACCAACCCGCAAAGGGACCCAGGGAGCTAATTACGGTACCGCCATTTGCGGTACCGTAATTAGCGCCTTCCCCATTCCCATTGAGCCCTATGGGGCAAAAATGGGAATGGGGAAGGGCAATGGCGGAAGGGGGAATTACCGCCCCACCAACCTTGGAATGGGGCAGTAATTCCCCTTTCCGCCAAGGCGGTGCCGGTATTTTACCGGCATGAACCATGGCGCTAATAGCGCCATGGTTCTCCGCCATCCGTGTGATGAGGCCCAGTCTCTTTGTTTAGGAGAGGGGTACCAGCCAGAGACCTTTGACTGAGCGCCGACGTGGCGCCAGCCCAACCTACCTCTGGTACCAAGTTTGTTCACAAAAGAGCTCTCGTCTATTTATCTTCTTAATATTGTCACTGCAATCTTGAGCCTAACAAAGTCCGGTCAACTATCAGGTTCTTCCGACTCACCGGCTGCGCTGAACTTGTTGGTTCCTTTGCCGCTGGAGTCAAGGATGGTACCACAATGGCAACCATGTCTCCCCACCCTGGCTAAAAGTGCGGGAGGGTGGCATGTAACGCTGACATCCGTCACACCATTGGTCAGCTGCGATTCATGGTCTTATGTTTCTTTCATCTGAGGCTTGGCGGGTCCGGGTTGAAAAGGGCAAGGGCAACTCCCTCCTTGACACCCTTTCAGGTCTTGTCGCCTTTCTCCTCCATTTGAACTGCTGTCCTGTAATGACTGTTTCCTCGTACGTTCGGCCTTGCTCGCAGTGTGCTCTTGTGCTCTGCCTTTTATCCCTATGGGAAAGGGAATGGGTGGTCAGGTGTGTGTAGTCAGCTGAAGGGCTGAAATATTTGACTGTCAAGACAAATTGACAACAATCAATTATAAACATTCTTTATTTTTTCAATTTACGTATGACTATCCCACTGATGATTACTTAGGCTAGCCAACAATCAAGACCCACCATTACACTTTTACTAGTTTTCGGTAATTGCCTGACTCTGCCTGACCCTCGTATTGGGACATGTCAGGTAAACGGCTCGGGTATTAGTCTGTTGTCATTCACGCTGTGAGAAAGTGTTTGTGTTGGGAAAGGGCGGATAGAGTTTCTAAGTATCCTACTGGGCAGGATGGTTAAAAGGTGTCATAAGGAAGGGGATACCACGTCTCACCACTCGGTGTCCCACTCCCCGAGGACCCCTCATCCAGGTGATCCTCCCTCACTGGTCCACCCCCAGGAATTGTATCCAACAGCGATTGCCATGTCCTGGCCACCTAGATGACAAATCCCCAGGGACTTGTGAGTGAAACACCTTAAGGTTATTCACACTGTGCTGATACATTTACTGATTCTCTTCTTACTTACCTTAGTGTATATAATTTCTTCGTTTTTCAATACATGTTTCTCTTGTTACTTCAGTTACATCTTTATTCCTTAAGTATTTGTATATCGTTTCAATGCCTCTGAGTGTCTTCTCTTCATGATGTCACTTTACTGTGGCCTGTTTTCATTTACAGCTCTTCTATGTTCAATGGTGTATACAGACACCCTTCCACCTCATCAGTGCGAGGGTTTATTCGATACGGTTGTCTAAGGGCATAACGTATTTCATATGTTTGGTGCAGTATTGGGATGATACCTGGTGTCACACTCAGTGCATTCTTGTTCTTCCAATATGACGGAGGTGAGGGGACAGGCACTAGAGATGACATGTACATCTGCCTCTCTACAGTAGCATAGTCTCTGAGGGCGGGGACCTGTCCGCGCCTGAATGTATCTGTCCCTCTGCGGGCCTCTCGACTTGTTTGGGCTGTGACCAAGTCCTCTTTCCATGTCCTTAGATGCCGAGAATGCTGACACCAATTTCTCCTTTTCGTTTCTCTTCTTGAGTGTCTCCATGGAGGTCTCTTGGATTTCAAATGTTTTGTTGACCCTCATCATCTCTATGACTTTGTCAATGGTTAGGGGCTTCTTCAGGAGTTGCATCCGTAGTGCAGACGACACACACCCCTCTATAATGCATCGTTGGATTGCCTCATTGGAAAAATCCCACAATTGGCTGTGGACCAGTTTCTGTGGAAGACGGGTGATTAACTCCTCCACCATCTCATGCAGAGACTTCACATTTATTGAATATGTATCTCTCATAATCCCTATTGGATTGTCTCACCAGCTTTCTGTTCAGTGCTACCACAAGTTTGTCATAGGTAGTCCTTCTCCCTGCCGGTATCGTCTTGATCATACTCTTTATCTCCTTACAAGTAAGGTTAATGAAGATGTCCTTTAGGACTGGTGACTTCTCCTTCCTCGCGGCTCTGATAAAGTCATCAAAGTCCTCAACCCATTCAGTCCACCATGGCCCCTTGTCCTGCTGGGGTAGGAGGTTGAATGGGCATGATTTTCTTAGTAAAGTCGCTTTTGCTGTGCTATGCTGCGGCAGCCCTAGGTCCTCCGCCTGGTCCATGCATGACTGTGCATCACTGATCACGCTGCACTCCTGGCGGTTATTTTCCACTCTCCTCAATCTAGCGTGGCCTGCAGCTCAACAGGTGGCACCTGCTACACCACGCCAGTGTTCACGTGCTGGCGTGAGCTGGTGCTCTGCTGGGGGTCTGGTCACCAGTGGTGGGAGTCTGTTATGGTCCTAATGCCATGCGACATGCACCAGCAGTATGTAGATATAATGGTCCTTAATTTCCCTTCCTTTAATCCCCTTATGGCCTGATGCTAGGAACTAAGTGTTATCCTATCAATGCACGTGGTGTAATGGAGTTGCATGTTTATTTTCTTAAAGTCTTTCACCTGTATTCACAGGAACGTGTGCATGTGGATCACAGGCCCTGTAGCCTGAGCGTAGGCAGTGTGGCACTGCGGCACAAAGCCGTCCTGACAAGGGTGAGGCCTCCCGACGAGCGGCATGACTCGAATGTGGCTCCCAGGCATTTTGATGTGCGTACAATGGTGCGTGCATGTGATCCAGCAGCAGCTCTGCCTCTGTAAGGGACAGGCGGGTGATGAGCTTCTCTGCCGGCACACTCTCCTCACTGGAGGTTATCTGGGCTGGATCCCAACGGGGACCCAAGCCGCTGCACCGACCGTGCAGGACACAGCGTTCTAGCCATAGCAGGGTTATGAAGGATGCGTCAACGGATGCGGGACACCGGAGCGGCGCTGACAGGACACGTCGTCAGACATGAGGGCGGATGGCAATCTGTGCAGCTTTCCTGGATGCCGCAGCAAACGTTGCTGCACATGGAAAGTGGCTCATTTCCCTTTGTCGCCAGTTGTTGGCTAGATGTGCATTCACCACGAAGGAAAGGACACAGAGACGTGTTCTTGGTTTAACAACTTTATTCTGACTAACTTCCTTTCCGTCTAGGCTCCTCAATGACGTGTCCTTAAAGGGCACATCTGACATACAGTCCCCTCACAGCACCGTGCACCTTTTGTCTTAAAATGTGTAAGCAAATGTATCCTGAACAGGAAAGAGTCAGTAGGAGTGTTATACGATGGCTAATCCCCCACACTAACGTGAGATGGGGGTTTAGATTCTATTAAAGACAAGGAGGCGATTATTATGCATTTCAATCTTTACTCTGAAACCACAGCAGCAAATAAAAACTTTTACAAACAAAAAAGTTTGAAAACAGAACTAAATAGAGTTCAATGTCAATGCAAGGGGGGACTCCCCAATCCATCATGGAGGACAGGACATGCCCTGCAGGAGACCAATGAGCAGGTACCCTTCCTTACATAAGTCAATTACTCTAAACCCAACTCCTCTTTCTGTAGCTGTCTTGAACCAGACGTCCACTGCACAGATCAGATGATAAACGATGAAGGCAAATCCAGCGAAGCTCTCATACCATGCACTCCACAACTTGTAACTGTGAGCCACACTCCTGATCAGAATCTCAACTTGTAGCTGTAAGAACAACAAGCAAGAAGGGTGGGTGGATGGGAAGAACAACAAACCAAAGAATGTTCTCTCTTGAAACACCTGTGCACATGTGCGTCAAAACTGTCATATCATATCATATCAAGGGTGGGTGAATGGGATAATAATTGCCTCCTTGTCTTTAATAGAATCTAAACCCCCATTTCACGTTAGTGTGGGGGATTAGCCATTCTATGACAAGACAGGAGGCTCATATTATGCAAGTTCGAAGCCCTTGCATCTCATTAGTACAAGATGATCAATACAATAGAGACAATATATAAAATAATAGGAGAAGAACATGTTTTAAATACTTTCATTAGATCAATCAGCTGACCATAAGAGAATTGCCCAAGACTAGGCTGTCCGAATAACTGTTTTATAAGGCATAGCCAAATCCAATGCAAGAAAAACAACTGGAAGATGTGCCAATTACAGCGTTCCTTACAGGCCACCAAAACCAACTGGTTAAAAAGAGGGGGGAAAACACTGAACAAAGTTTTCCTATGCTAATAGGTTAGGAAAAAACCCATCCGAATAATAAACTCCTCTGTTGTTCAATCAAACATTTTAACACTTAAATTCATACCATTTTTGAGAACCTAGATAACAAACGAAAGAAGATAAGCACTTAGCTCTCCAGGGGATAAAGAAAAATACCCCTTAGGGGTGAAATCTTTTTAGGTTCCATCCCATGCGTTAAAGGAAGATATCGCATTAGAAACAGGGCATGTCAGATAACTACACTGGGGAACAAGTGGGAAAGACAAATCTTCATAAAAGGTAAAACGGGAGTAAAAAGGTCATTTTATTAATCTATAATCGGATGACCTATCCTGAGCGGAGCTGAAAAGCAATAGACTTAACGCACAATTGTCTTCAGACATATGCGTATACTAAAGAAGGTATGTCTTCTGGAGGCAGAAGCAGAATGGAAGAGAGGGGCCCCACCTGAAAAGCTAAACATGCCAAACGGCCAAAACGGAGACCTTCAGACCTCCCGAGCTCTTGAAGAAGGACTCTGCTACCATGACAAAGGCAGATATTTACAAAACCTGACCCTTAAGAGATCAAACCTGGCAAGGAGAAAAAATGTATCTTACATCCAATCGCTACCATTATAGTGAAATCTGAACCCCCTTGTGGATGTGCCCGGTGCTTGAACCTTGTTCCCTCCTCTGTTGTTGAAAAATCCCCTATAGGATCACAAACTAACCGAAGGAGGACCCCTAAATTCCAAAGTCTTAGAAAAACTCTAAACTGCAAAGAACTGATCAGTAAACAGTTAAAATGAAGTTGCTCACCAGAAGAGGACCAGCCTCTATCTTAGGCAATTTGAAGAACCTTGAAGTTCCCAGCACACTGAGCTGGCACCTTATTGCAGAAAACAATCTACTGTGAAAACCCAAAAGGTCTACCTGCCATGCACGTGACTAGGAGAATCAAGCCATTAACTAAATATATATATCCCAGTCCTCTGGGAAACGCACTGACAGACACCTTTTGATAGTTAATGTAGAGATGCTGGAGCGCATTGTGAGAAAAGGGTCGTAATAACTTGGATGGGAGATTAGTAGCGCTCCCAGACCCCTCTATCCCATCAAGGGATATTGAGCCATCCCAAAGGAGGATAACCCTCCCCCCACTTATCTAAGGAAAACCTTGCAACCCAGAAGAAGGCCACCCTGAGGACCACGCTAAAGCCCCGCTTTACACCTTTAAAATAAATAAATACACTCTTGCACTTCTAACCAACCCCCTGACCGTGGAAGGGGTTCCGATTAACTTATTGAAATACCAGGAATTAGTGCAAAGGAAAGTAAACTGACGGTAGGGAAATGCTCAGTGTGAGTCTGCACTGGTCACCAGTCAGAACTCCTGTAAAAGGAAAAACAGAAACTATCGGGTGTTACTCCAAGAGGTGTAATATTATGATGCAGTCTCCCCCAAGGATGGCGGGAAGGGGAATGAGGGGGGAAAGAACACTGGGTAAATATCATGCCCCGTAAATGAAAGGTTGTGAAAGAATACTGGGACCACTGTCCCCTCAAACCCTGAGGTCTGAGTCTCTGTATGTGTGTGAGGCTAAACTGGCCACTAAGGGAATCAGGGGAAGGAAAAATATTAAGTACATTGCCCATAGCAAAAATAGCACTTATATAGTGCTACGAACCCTCAGGTATACTAGTGTTGCTCATCACTACTACCCACAGTGTGTGGTGTGAGGTGTTTACTTATCAATTGCAGCAGGATGAAGTACTGATTTAACCTTTCCAAGTTAGGAACCTGCATCAGTAGGCTCAGCACGGCTGTGAAAGCCAGCAATCAATTCGCTGCACTGTAGAAGAAATGATATACATATATAACGAAAGAGGCTAAACAACTCTCTTGAGTTACAGAAGTCTGCTTGTACTCCTCGTGCAGAGGAGAAATTGTAACACGCTGCTAGACGGTTAGCTGAACAATAGGCCAAGCTTTGGGAGGAAACCCATGGGGCAGGTGCCAGAAAGTTATTATTTGGCAACTCGTCCATCTGATACCAGCAAGTGTTTCCAAACACTCCATCCAAGCAGAGCATGGATGCCCAACTTGCCTTGCAACAAAACCGAACAGTTACCCTCGAGCTGACCTTGTCTCCACCAATAGTTCAATAGTAAAATGAATGTCAAAATGGGACAAATAGAAAGGGAAACACCTCCCCACTAAAGAGAGCCTCAAGCCCTGCAGACCTCAATAGGAGCATAAAGTATATTTTTTTCTTCCTCATGTCGAGAGAAAATTACCGCAGCTTAATCAGCACGGGTATTGGGTGGAGCAATTGTTATTGGGGAAAGCAAAAACCCTAAGGAAAGGACTGAGTTGTCCTAAAACTAACTAAGGTAAAGGGCACCAGAATTTTAACTAAAAGACGAAGGTTAACACCAGAGAGATGGCTAGAGGGGAAGGTACAACCCCCACATGAGTCTGTTTATAACTGCCTCCTCACACTCTTTTCTTTAAAGTATTTAATAAATAAATAATATAAAATATATAAAATATCCAAGGAAGAGGGGTTACGCCCTCACAGGGGTCCGAACCCCCGGCCCTTATAGAAGCTGATACCTACTGAGCTATCCGGGCTACTGACAATTCTGAAAAACGCAAATGTGTTCCAGTCAACACTTAAACATATTGTTTAGCAAAAGAGTACACTGAGCAAGTGCACCTCAACTGTTCACCCTAGCAGGGTGTGGCAACGAGCAGTACACGAGGGAGCGCCTCGCAGTAGAATCCAGGCAAAGCCTGAAACCGAGCAGGTTACGGCACACTTACAGGAAAAACCAATGACATCTGCCATATGCAGCACCTAAACAAAACTGCCATCCTTAAGGGAGGAATACACTGAGCAAGTGCACCCCCAACTGTTCACCCGAGCAGGGCGTGATAACCAGCAGTACACGAGGGGGTAGCCTCGCATTAGAACTCAGGCAGAACCTGAAACCGAGCATGTTATGGCACACAAACATTTAAGGTAATCACCAACGCCATATGCAGCACACAAAGTTGCCAACTTTAATCGAGGAATACACTGAGCAAGTGTACCTCAAACTGTTCACCCTAGCAGGGTGTGGAACCAGCAGTATACGAGGGGTCACCTTGCAGAGAAACACAGGCAAAGCCCGCCACCGAGCAGGTGACGGCACCTTTCCAGGGAAGATAATGACATCTGCCACCAGAAGCACTTAAACAAAAAACTACCAAGTTTAAAGGAGGAATACACTGAGCAAGTGAACATCAAACTGCTCACCCCAGCAGTGTGTGGCAACCAGCAGTACACGAGGGAGCACCTCGCAGTAGAACCCAGGCAAAGCCTGAAACCGAGCAGGTTATGCTATGCCTACAGAGAAGGCAGTCACCTAAGTCATATGCAGTGCTTAAACAAAGCTGCAGATTGGCAGCGCATCAGGCTCTAGAGCGGGCGGGACATCGCCACAATACATCTGCAAAATATCCCCATTTAAATAACAAAAATAAAAATATCCATATTTTAAAAATATATAAATGAATACATATAAATAAAGAAATAAATATGTACTGGACAAGGCGGGAATCGAACCCAGGTCTCCCTGCATGGTATAGATGCAGCCCTGTCAATGAGCTATCCTGCTTCTGTACTGAAGTAGAAGCTTTACAATATTTCAACCCCGCAGTCACTGAAACCTGTCAAACTGGCACAAGAAACATATGGCCCATAGCAACTTGGAATTCCCAAGTATTCCTTGATGTAATTGGGAAATGCGCAAATCTTTCTGAACAGGCCCAGAGGCCCGAGCGCGGGATCACACAGGGCAGACAAGCACATTCATTTACAGCACCTGGTGACTTGAACAACAACAAGATCTTCATCCGTGAGGCTCGTGTAGAACTCAAGAGGAGGGAGGATTTGCTACATTTGATTGACTAACATCAGATAATGCGAAAGGGGCACCATAGACACCAACGTAGGCGTAATAACTCATCAGCGAGGCCTGTGCAAGCCGTGTCAGAAGCAAATGCTTCTTTCTGACCAGCGCGCAATGGGCTTATAAAAGCCTTCAATTCTCCAGAGCTTTCCTAAATCAAGGGGGCTCTCACACGTTCTGACAGGCACCAGCGAATGGGCTCGAGCGCACACATGACAGGCATGTCCATAAAAGAAAATAATTTCTTAACACAACAAGGTCTGCTAATGAGTAGGCCTACACGCGTCAGATTCTGAAGCAAAAGCTTCCATTAGACCGACGCGCGCGTGATTAAATACTTCCTAGTCAGGAAATGAAAATATATAAAAATGCTTTTAAAAGCTACAAGTATACAAATGCATGTTGCTGTAGTTTACCAAAAACACATTATCAAAAGCAATGGCTGCACGTGGCCTCCAGACACAATGTCAAAGCAACATATATATTAATAAATACATTATTAAAGTTACACAACTTAATTTACACAAATTTAATTTACACAAATTAAGGGTCTAATGTACAATGAAGGCCTACTACTGACTAATATGAAAGGCACAACTAAAAGGAGTGACTTAGCTTGTGGTGTCAGCAGCAAAGAAAGAGGAGTTGTGTTTAGAGTAATGGACTTATATAAGGAGGGGTCCCTGCTCATTGGTCTCCTGCAGGGCATGACCTGTCCTCCATGATGGATTGGGGAGTCCCCCCTTGCATTGACATTGAACTCTATTTAGTTCTGTTTTCAAACTTTTTTGTTTGTAAAAGTTTTTTCTTTGCTGCTGTGGTTTCAGAGTAAAGATTGAAATGCATAATATGAGCCTCCTGTCTTGTCATAGAATCAGTGGTCGAAGTGTACGAAAAGAAGTAGTGGAACTATGTTCCCTGCTGGCCGGCACCCGCTCCCCACAGACCCCAGCACTGCCCCCCTCCCATGCACAATGAAAGCCCCAAAACAAAAGTACCTGCTCTTTAAGGATACATCCTGTGCAGTGCACTGAAAGTGCAAGTTTCAACTTCTTCCTTCGCTTTTATTTTAAAACGAAACCGTTCCGAAAATAGTTTATTTTTAAAATAAAAGTATAGGAACGGTAAAACTGAATAAAAAGAAGTAGAGGAGCACCGCTCCCGACCGCTTTGACCACTGTATACGATGATCTGATTAGAGGATGATCTGATTAGAGATTCCTGTGGTCTCACAGATGTCTTGTCTCTCAACTGCGTGACATGAGTTCGAAACCCAGAGGCTCTTTTTATAAAGTGGTGGCAATACTTTAAAAATGTGTTTAATTGAAAGCACACAGTGAGGACTACGGACAACGTCCACTGCATGTTCCCTCGACTTGAGACCTATATGAGTCCCACGAAAAACGTGGTCCAGCTGACACAATTTTTATACTGTTTTAAACTAGTCATCTGTGCTAGTAATTGAATAGTCACCTAATTCTAATTACTATTTGCATGCAATGTAATGCTCTTTTTATTTTCATGTTTGCACAGACCCTTAAAATTATATATTCAAAATGCACTTTGGTATACCTCTGAAACCTGATTTTATTTTCCTTGTCAATATATACCTGTGTTTGCACTGGGTGGCCCTGTGGCTTTAACAACCAAACAGTGATACCAACACCAGTCCGGGTCCTGACACATATACACCGAGCTGTTCCTAGACTGCAGCTGATTACTCCTCCCCTCCCAGTAAGAACAACCTCAGAGGCATCTCTGGACCGTTTTGCACCAAGCAGTTCTGCCTGACTCTGTAGAGGTTTCTTTAGTCTTGCATCCAAATACCATACCACGTTAGGCAAAGGCATTCACTCTCATGACCTGTGGTGAGCCAACGCAAAAACAAAGAGGTGATAGCTGCTGGGTCACATCCCTTCTGCACGAGACCACAAGCATCCCCAAACATGTTTCAGCCTTGTTGAGCCTCATCAGTGAGGAGTAGCTTGGGTCTCTAAGCCCAGCAGGCACGCAACCCACTTATGGGCATACCCGTCCCACTCGGGGTGACAAAGCAAAAACAAAGAGTTGATGGCTCGAAGGTTTAGAATGAATCATTGGCATTGCTAAGGGCAACCCTCCAGACCATCATTCTTCGCCTGCCAAGCCATTACAGAAGGGGAAAGACTATATGCAAATCAGGCTTGCTCCCACCCCAAAAGGGGCAACCCAGAAGGATCAAATGAAGAAGTGCTCTGGAAAAATAAAACCCCATGTGCAGCCTTGATAGGATATGAGTAAAAGCATGGCACTTGCCCCTATGGAATGCAGAGACATAGGTAAAACCCAAACCCTGTCAGAGGAATCTGCCTTGATTCCAATGAGAAGCGGAGAAGGCAACTTCATGCTTCATTTTGTTTGATATACTACTGTTGTGCACGAGCCGAAGTTGAGCCTGTCTTTAACACCTTTCTTTTATGCGAAATCACACACAACTGTTTCCCTTGTTTGCCTTTTTGAGGACTTGTGTCGCAAGACTGCTTTATTTATTTATTTAATAGGTGCTTTCACAAAGGATTCCTTCGATCTGGACAGATCTACTGACCAAAATTGCTCATCACATTCAGGAGATATTAAAACTTTATATTTCCTTTTAATGAAAGCTTTCCCCATATTATCTGATTGCTTTTTTAAGGTATATGTTATAGAGGAGGAAATAGACTCAACTGTTACTAAAAGGAAACCGGGACAAATCCTCAGTTTGGGCTCTAGATAACCCCAAAGGCCCCTGTCCAGGACTATTCTAATTGGGCCCATAAGAATAATACATCAAGTTATCTATAGAAATAAACCAGGTGTGAAAAGGAGGGACAACTGCAAGAAACATCCCTGTAAAAAAAAATTACTACACTGTGAAGTGCATACTCTGAAACAAAGTATCTGTTGTTTGTGGGAGGAAAGAACAGTGAAAGCCTGGGAATAGAAATGGGACTAGTAGTGCCAAGCATAAGCTGCAAATATGTGCGCACAAACTGCAAGCTCATGCTACTTGCCTATATTGAAAAGAGGTTGCACTGTGCAGTGCGATCTTGCTCGCTGCAACCAATGCCCAAAGCCAGTAGAAGGACCCGGCAGCAATGAAACAACACTGTAACACATTGCCCACTCAACTTCTGAGTGGCAGCAACCAAGAAGAGGAAGTGGATGTGAAGCACCAGATATTTATAGACTGTTAATGATGTGCCTAACCACCTGGGATGACGTTGGTCACACCAGTGTACTTATTTCTATTTGTTTACGAGATAGCTATTTAATAAAGAATGTTAATACAAAGTCGCAGTTTGTGTCTTGACCTAAACTGCATTAGGCTGCTTTGTATTGGCCACTTTGAATAGCTTCTCCAGAAGTAGGCGTTCCACTGCTCCATTACCTCTGGGTGAGCGGACTTAACACAATGAGTCCAGCACACAAAAGTAGGCATGCTTGGGGTACCCTGCTGCACCACTCCTCCACCAATAACACAAGTGAACCCCCGCCATCTAATTTTTATGCAAGTCATGCAAACTACGCAAGCATCAAGCCCCACCAGGCCATCCATTGGCAGGATTGGGGCGACAGCAACTGTACAGCAAAGAATGCTTAACGGGAACAAAAGGGGCTCAAAGGCAGTGAGTAAACGAGGGGAAATATGAAGTGTGTCTGATTGCTCACCACCCTTCACGACATGCCTCCTAGATTGGCACGCTAACCAGTTTTGCCTGTTGCCTCCTGCTGAGTATGTACAACAGAACACTACTTATTGTTTTTTTCTACAACATCTGTACATATCATATATTGTTTAGGAACAAAAAGTTACCCCTGAAGGAATCAAGAACTGAATATACATTAGTTCTACATTTAGTAATCACACACCGTGTGCATGTGCACTTTATTCATTTTACAGGGTTGTTTCTTAATGGAGGAAAAACCACAAAGTGGAAACCCAAGTAAGTGACCATTAAAATGAATGTAATCAATTTGAAGTGGGAGAAGTGTAATGGGAAGAGGGTGGAAAGTCCCATCCCTGAATAGACCAGATAGCCCGGGAAATCCCAGGCCCAGAAACTGAAGAGTCAAGGTAAATGACACTGTTCGTTATTATTATTATTGTTTTTTTAAAAAAATGATATAGTTTAAACATAAACTTTTCATTTAGATTGCATAAGACGTTTCTCATTATTTACAAATTGCAGAATACAGGACAAAGCAACAAAAAGATGAAAAGGAAGAGAAAAAAAGAGAAACACAAAAAGTCACTTTAAGTAACTTGGGTAAGCTCCAAATTATTATCTAGAAATTGTGCTACTGTGTATATCAGCTTGTTATTTTGTCCTTGAAGGAGTTTTATCCATCTGGAGTCGCCTTGTTCTTGTTGTTGGGAAATCTTAAATAGGTCTCCAAAGAGGGTTCTCTTGTCGCCTAGCGCAGGACATATCATAATTAGATGGTTAAGAGACTCTGGTGTCTCTTTATTCTTGCAAAGCGACAGAAATTTTACTCTTTCGGTATATATCGGATTTCAGATAGTCTTTGTCTGGTAGGTAGGATATTTAATCGCATTTTCATGGAAATTGTTTGTATAGTTGGGTCCGGAAACAGTTCCAAATAGTATGGAAGTTCATGCAGTGCTCGTATATCAATTGAGCATTGTAGGTTCATTGAGTAAAATGCCTTCTCTGCCATTGTTTTGTACCAATCATTGAGCTGTAGCTTAATCTTTGCACGCTGTGGTCGATTTATCAGCATTTCATCCGTAATGTCTTCCTTTGCCATTTGGTTAAACAGTTCGGTCTGCCAAGCTTTCAAGATGGTATTATGCATTGCTTGTGGAGTTATTTTAAGGATTTGCATCGCTGGAATCGGATCTTCATTTATGACCTTACGCAGAAGATCAAGCTGATTCCAGCGAACTATTGAAGCTAGTGATTGTAGTGCTACCTCAAAATGTATTCTGGACATAGGATAGTTCTTTAGAAGCTGTAAGATTTTCCGCCAGAATAATGCTTCAAGTTTTTGCCAGTTTATGTTGGCAGCGGTGATCATAGCGTCACTCGCATAGGTAATGATGGGAATTACCTTTTGGCGGTAAAACGCTATGATCGGTTTCGCAGAAAATTTTCAATAGCGCCTATGTAGCATCACTCCTTGGCATGCCAACATTTGGATTTTGCCTTCCAGAGTAGTCACCCAGGCTGTTTCTTCCTTTTGTTGATTTAATAATACACCAAGATATTTGAAGGAGGTGACTGTGTCCAGCACTTTTTTGTCTAGTATGAAGTTTGTTGATTTTTTTCGATTAGAAGTCTTGTGATAGTTAGTTAATGCCATGATTTTGGGTTTTTTTTGTTATTAATCTGGAGTTGGTTATTGATCATGTATGATTCTGTCATGTGTAAATTCTCCTGTAGTAAAGAGGGTTTTTATCTAGGAGTACGATGTCATTGGCATACATAAGATATGTAATCGGAAGTGAGTTTATCTTCAGCGGATTGAGGTTTGCAGGATCGATATTCATGGAGTAGTCTGCAGTATACAGATTATACAGGGTCGCCGCTAGTGGGCATCCCTGTTTTAGGCTGTTCCACGTTCTTGTGGGCTCCGTAGTGGTTCCTTCTTTTGTTAGCCTGATCGAAACTGTAGTTTTGGAGTATAATAGTTTGATCGGTTCACTGATTTCTGGAGGGCAATTCCATTTGGCAAGTTTTTCCCATAAGATGTACCTGTTTATGGCGTCGAAAGCCATGTGTAGGTCTCTGAACGCTGCATAGACAGGCACATTGTGTCGTATGGCTTTTTGTTTTAACACATTTAGAATTAGGAGATTTACATTAGTCCCCACGTTCGGGGTGAAGCCGGTTTGCCGACTATCAAATCGGTTTGAAGCTTTCCCCCAAATAGTCAATTTTTGGAGAAGGTATGAAGCAAACAATTTTCTCAATGGATCTAACAGGGCAATGGGTCTAAAGTTGGCAGGGTTATCTCTATCGCCCTGTTTGTAAATTGGGATCAATACCGCTTTGGTCCACGTAGTTGGTAATCGCTTTACTGTGTTGATTAAAGTTAGTATGAGATCCATTAGGTTCGCCCACGTCTCCCGGGCACGTTTCAGGGCAGCATTGGATAGCCCATCCGGTCCAGGTGCTCTGGAGGAATTTAATTTGACGATAATTTCTGCAAATATATGCTTCTCCCAGGAGATGGTCCATTGATTTGAAATAGGAAGTATCTCCATATTTTCGTCACTATTCCGTGGTTTATAAAGGTTAGAAAATTTCTTGGGTGACATTGGATACCATCGATTGTTTCTATTGTGCATTGTTGTTTAGCAGGTCCCATAGAGATCTCAAATTCTTGTTTCTAAGCGTTTTGAGCATAGCTTCAGCATCCGTTTGCTGCAGGGCCATTGCATTTGTTTTATTCCAATTTCTGTATACTTGCTTTGCTTTTCGGATGTTTTCCAGATTTACTGAGGTTGGATCTTTTCTCAATTTTGGCAGATTTTGCTGTAACAATTTTCTTTTTTTTTTTTTTACTATTTCCTGATTATAGTAGTGTTGGTGGATCGGTTGCTCTATAGCAAGCTTGTGTTTTTGGAAAGGGAGTAATACCCAATCATAATTTACTTTCTGTTCATCAGGTAAGGGTGTTTGTTGGAAAACCTTCGGAATGGTGGCCTAGAGATTTTTACTGATTCTTAATCTGGTGTTACCTCCAACGATTTCTAGCCGAGGGGGTGGAGGGAGAAACTAAGGCTCACCAACTCCTGTAACAGAGATTGTAAGCATCGAGTGATCGCTCTTGCTAGTAGGTATTATTTGAAATTCCAATAGCATATTGGATATGGCTGGTGATAGGTATATATAGTCGATAATGGTAGTAGAGTTTCGACAAGTCCAGGTCAGCATCAACAGTTTCTGATTATCATGAGTTTGATTTATTAGATTTAAATTTCTCATCGAGATGTCTTTGGACCATCGAAAAGCTCTGGTTGAGAGGTCATGAGGTTGTCTAAGGAGACCATTGGCGTCATACAGGTGAATATTAAGATCTCCACAGATGATGAAATTAATATTAGGAAATTTAGCGCTGATTCTGTCCACTGTTAGAAATACGCCATCCAAGAAGTTATTGTCATTGATTGCCATTGGGTTCCAGTATGCATTTATAACTGCGATCATTCTGATTGACCTAGCTTGTGGTTCGGATAGAAATTCTGAGGTCGTATCGTACAAAATTTTAATGATGGTCAGTTAGGTCCATGAATTTATATTTTCTGTTTCAACGAAGTTCCAGAGTGGAGATATCTTCATCAGCGTCAATAGGCCCGCAGCCGCACGGCCCCTGGTACCTTTCAGGGCCGGATTAAGGACAGTGATATATCCTTCGCAAGCCGGCGTGTTGGTCATCCAAGTCTCTTGGAGGCAAATAATGTGACAAGATTCTAGTACAGAATCGGGAGAGTCAAAAAGATGGGATGATCCTCTCGTGTCCCAAGAATATAATTTCCATCTATCACTCTTTGGTTTGATTGATGGTTATGAACGAGTTTCTGGAGCTGTTGTCGGTTGGAGTGCATCTTCTTCGTAATCTTTCCAAAAGGGTTGTTCGCCTTGAAATCGTCTGTTGATATCAGCCTGGTTAAATGATAAAGGTGTACAATTTCTGCCAGGGTATGAGTTAATGCTCATCTGACGTACTGATCTATCATCTCGTGACTTGTTATAGTCATTGTAGAAATTTGCTTGGTGTTTATGGAGGCATTTTAGATCATCAGCATCCCTTATTTCGTCTGAAATTGACGTAAGTGCAAATCCTAATGTGAGCAGAGGAGTGGCCATGTGTAGAATTCGATTCATGGTCTCCAGAGTTAAAGTTCAATCTGGACTTTATCTAGATAATGTTCATCTTCAAAGCTCACTGTCTTTATTTCTTGTGAATTGATTGATTTAAGTTGTGGAATTGCGTGAAACAGTTTTAGTAGATTAGCCCTGTTAAGTGTGATGGATGTACATGACTCATTAATACAGGCTATTCGAAGGATATGTTTCTGCTTTTTCTTCCAAGGGTCAATGAATTGTGGGAGGTTATAAGTATCAGCCTTGTGGGGATTCCTTATGTCTTTTCCATGTATTTCTGGGGAATCAATTGTTGATTCTGGAGTTAATTCCTCAGTATAGATGGACTTATCAGTCGAACGGCTGGTGTCATTCGAGTAATTTGATGGAACATCTGATATGTCTGTGAGGTCTCCCGTATGGCGAAGAGAGGCGTCTGAGATAGTTTCACAGGACAAATTCGAGCCATTGGAGCGGTCGGCTGAGTCAATGGCATACTCGTCTATTATTATCGATTTGTTAATATTTGGTGTCTGGTCATTGTTCTCAGGGTAAACTGAGTGCGTAGTGAGATTGAGGAGATCTTCTATTTCAACATCTGGGATATTAGAGGGTCTTTGCTTGGGCCATAGCATGGGCTCACCCTTTGGGTCTGATCTCATTGCTGTATTTGTTTAAAAGTTTCTGGCGGTGCTTTCACTCAGGTCCTGCGGAAATATTCCTTAGAAAGGCTCGGGAGCCTGTTTGTTTATTCCCCTTGGTTCGTTTGGTTTGGGATTTTGGAATCGGTCTTGCCAGTAGCATTTCCTTAAAAGGTTTTTTATTTGATAAAATGTGAAAGTTGTCTGGTGGTTTCATTATCTTTAGGTTATCTGCCAGAATCGTGTTAGCAGGCTGGGGACAAATTGAGGAGATTACCATTGGGGCCGCTGAGATTTGTGTAATACAAGGGCGTTTGAGGGTGCAGTTTGAAGATCTTGAGCTTTAGGGGTTGACTGCGGATGTGCTTTCATCAACTTGATCATTGTGGCAGATAGAATAGCTTTTTCAGCTCGTTCAGCTGCGGCCATTTCGAACAGTCTCGTTTGCCATTGATGAGGGATCTCTGCTTCTCTATCTAATCGTTTTTCAACGGTGGTAATGAAGGCTTCTAGATGAATTTGCTTCGTGTGGATTAATGCTAGAAGAATGTCTTGATCTTTGGTGCTTTCATTAATCGCTTCATATAGCTTGCAAAACGGGATCCTGGCTTGTGTGGTAATGGTTGTGAGCATATTTTGTAAAATCAAACATTGTGGTCGGAATCCTCTTGGGTAGTTGGTCTTTGGGAGTAGAAGGCAAACATTTGCTAGATACATCTTGATCTTCTGCGTAGTTGAGGGAGCAATCAATCTTCTTCTGGTTGCCAGAATCGAAGGATAGAGAGGCGTCCATTTCATTGTATTTGAGCTTGGGATTCTTTATCATTTGCTCCTGTTGCTTCAAAGGTTTTTTTGGTAGCAGGTTCTCTAGCAGGAGTATTGTGCTCAGTGCCGGGGTTGACGTGGTAGGTAGGTCATTTAGACGATTGGTATGTGTGTCTCCAAAAACTTCTTTTCTTTTTTCAATATTAGTCAGCATTGACTCAATTTCAGTGATGTCTAAAGACAGACGAGCAACTTTTGCTCTAGAGTGTTGAGTGTCTTTGGAGGTTACAGCTTTAGAGTGGCTCCGAGCGGTGTAGGATTGCAGCCATCTCAATTTGGCTTGCCTAGCCTTTTCTTTTTTTGATGATTCAAGTATTTCATGGTTCTGTGTCTGCTCATGAGGAGGTATAGTGGGGGGACTGTAATCGAATTTGATAGAAGGGCCAGATTAATCTCAATGGCTTGGTCTGTTTTACAAGTTCCTTGGATAAGCATATTAAGTGGCTCTGTTATGGTTTCTCCTCCTTCTGTACAGCTTTCGCGGATGACTGTGGAGTTTGCCCCAAGGGTATCATGGGCAGAGGGGATCTAGTGTGAACTAAGGGGATTTCAGCAGTGAGGACTTCAGTCTCAGTGGATGGCTCCAGAATATTCTTCGGGCTCGAGATAAGAGAGCTAGCCTGTAGAGAGGTGGTCGGTCGTTGTCCTCCTGCGGTTGGTTGCGGGTTCATACATGCCAGTATTTCTTACGGGTTATTTTCTAATAATGACGAGCCTTCTCGCCGAGATAAGGTAGGGGTGATGACCTCTAGTTCCTGCATGTTGACTGTTGTCGAGTGTAAGCAGGCAGTCTGAGTAGGAACTCCATGTATATCTCTGCTTGGCAGCCGATATGTGAGTGGGTGCGTCATTCCTTTTGCAATTTCATGTTTGAGGAGTGCTTCCTTTATTGAGGGTTGAGATGAGTCGTTCATAATGTTTATCTGTTGTTTCTTATCGCGCTTCCCTCGTAGCCTGGTATGTGGTCCAGGTTTCATTGTTGGCGATAGATCTACTCCCGCGGTGGACATGTTTACTCGAAAGGTCATTTCAACAGGAGTTTGCTGCCAAAATCGCCAAGTTGTGAAAAGGGGTATTCGGTCCGTGTGTAATCAGCGGAGTGGTGGCACAGTGTTTTCGTGCTATGTAGGTTAGTTTAAAGGAGAGGCAATTGTGCAGAGTACTGAACGACCCAGAAAAGGCTTAGTTAATGGTGAACTATTTGAATTCCACAGTGCCTCTATTATTCTGGTAACTCAAGTTAGATGCAGGCCATTTGCAAAGGCACGGAGCGTCGACAAGTGAATCAGGATCAAAGGGGCAAGCCCCCGCAGTTTACTGAAGTAGGTAGTTTAACACTGACAAATAATGGATACCCGGGGCTTAATAGAGAGTGGAACAGGATCGAAGGGGCGAGCCCCCGCAGTTTGCCCCCACAGTCTCCTGGGAGCTCTAATCTCCAGGGACAATGGTCGTGGAAGTATAGGAAGTATAGGAAGTTCGTAGAAAATCACCTACCGCGACATCCTCAGGCAGCGGCACCGTGCAAAGGGTCGTGGGTGGGAATAGTTCCTTCAGTTCCAATCGTCGCTCAATGCCCTGTGGTGGGTCTGGGAGGTAGGGGCGTTGGCCGTTATGCCGCGGGCCCAAGGACACAAAGACCACAAGACTCAGCTGCTCGACTCCGCGGCCCGTTCCGCGGTCTGTGTGTGCTTTTGAGCACAATGGACAAAGAAAGTGGACAGGAGGTCCTTGCTGCTAGCTGCCCAAAGTTACTTGCAGGTACTGCAACCACAAGACTCAGCTGCTCGACTATGCCCTTCTAATGGATTACTTCCTATGTAACTCTTCTGCGACAGACCGTCTTAATGGGCAACTACTCAGTGAAAGCTGAGTCTGTGAACTCCTCTTCCTCCACTCATAACTCCAGTTACTTACTGCAACATGCCCCAACAGATGAACTGGCCTCTCAGGCCCGTTGTTGTCAAGTCACAGTAGGAAGGTCCTCTCTGCCTAATCTTCCTCTACACTGCAGACCAATTCAGAGGTGAACTTGAACGCTGACATGGACACTGTTGGTTATTTATAAGTCATGTGTGAGGAGACCACGTTTCGAATTTTCCCGTTCTACTTTTACCATGAATTTAGCTTTTATTTATATGGGTGCTATTGCTTTCTCTGGCCTTTAGAGACTTGGTCAAGTTTTAAGCTTTTAATTTACTCGTACCTGTCATTCGAAGGTTGTTTGTTTGTTTACCTGATCTATGAGAAATATGTCTTGCACTTGGGAACTGTTATCTTTTGTTCTACTTCATAGCTAACCGGGTCTCCCTTTCCTGCATTAACCTTGAATGGAGGCCGCGTAGCACTTGTCTCATCCATGCAAGTCTGTGTTTCAACTAATTCAGCAAACTGACTTTCTCTGCAGTGCCAGAGGCACCCTTGACTGCTTTGCTCACTCTAACGGTGCACGTCTTTCACCACTACAGTATTGAGGTGGGGAGGGTCTGCCGCTATGGGCGACGCATTCATCTGCCTCTCGACATCCGCCCCTCTGGTCAAGTCCTCTACCACATCTCTCAGATGTCCCTCTCCCCTGTGAGAGGTATCTTGCGGGTTCATATCTTTGTCACCCCATCAGGTCACCCGAATATTTGATGTGTCCATCCCCACTCCAGGGCATATAGCAGCATTCCATGTCTGATTTGCGAAATACCCAATGTCCCACATAATTGCGAGTATCTAGGGGATAACAAAATTTGGAACCTGGAGGGACGATAGGACTTTGTTTTAAGTCCAAGTGAGGTAGATCATCGGCTTGTGTGTACTCATGCATCTGGGCATCCAAGTCCACCACTATCTTCATCCTTACTGCCTTTTTAGCAGTTCTTTTACATTGGCTTATGGCTATCCTCACAGTGCAGAATCCCAAGAGCACTAACGCTAGTATTGTTATCAGTATTTTGAATGCATTAGCCAGCTAGGAAGGGATCCAGGAAAATAGAAAAGAGAGCCAATCATCGTTTAGGATATCTTCCACCTCCTCTACCATCTTATTGTGGAGATCTGTTGACAAATAAGGGCCTCTGTGAGGGGTTCCTTTTTCGTTATCATGAGCAGGTTGTATGTGCAGCAAGATGGGGCAATTTTTGCATACACACGCCACACTCCATGGTTTTTAGCAAGTCATACCTGTTCTGGAGCCCCATGAGTCTGATGGCTCTCAACTCCTCCATTATGTCATTGATGCATTTTACTGTTGTATTAATTGTCTGCAACAACTCCCATCTCATAATTTGGAGTCATTTCGCATTTCCAGTGACATGCACCTTAGGATGGAAGATGGCAGAGAAAACCACTGCTGTTTTGCTAAACAATTTATGCCGATCTGGTATGTTGTTGTAGGCCTCCACTGATTTTGCTGCGAAATAGTGTCCCCTTTTCTTCCGCGAGAAAGTGGGGCACCTTTTCTTCCTCATATGTGCAGCCATTTTGGGGAAGCCTGTAATCTGTCGCTTTGGGGTACTGCCAGAGCTTGTATGCCTAACGTTACTAAGGAAAAGAGTATTCCCCAACTAGGGGGCAACTTCATGTAGGCTCTTGATCCACAGGCCCAATAATGGTCCATTAGTACAGCTATTCCTTCTTTCATCCCTGGTACATCGAAAATCCGTCCACACTGTTAAGACGGATTTCTTAACTGAGACCTGGTGGGCAGATGTTCAGAAGGCCAGCCTAGTTTCTTGGAACAGCTTAACCTCTGGACAAGCCAGGCCAATCAAGGTAGCTATGGCAGGCGGTCAAGACTAAGTCTCAGGAGTGGTGAGGGTGACTGAAAGACCTCAATGAGTACACAGAGCAAGGACACTTACAAATTACTCCCAGACAGGTGTTATATCAAAAATATAAACACATTTATTACAAGGCCTTTGTAACTCAGACCATAGAAAAAGAATCACAGCAATACTAAGTAAACCAACACAACACAATCAATACAAGATATATACAAGACCATTGGGGTATAAAGGGTTAACTGCACAAAATATGTCCACAACCTAGATGGGGAGAAAACAGGCAGTGCAGATAGTCTTTAGGCCCCTTCGACATCGACAACACACCTAACTAAGAGGCATTCCAAGCCCTAAGAAGAGAGGAGCCTTATGCTCAATAGTACAGGTAGTGCAGGTGCACACGGTTCTTCCAATGGGCAAAGCAGGGTTTCTTCAGGGGTCTCTAGCAGCTCTGGAAGGTGGATGAGGTGATGAAGAATAAGTTCCCACTATTCAGGAAGGACCTGCACTTGAAGGCAGATGCAGTCCCAGAGTGTGGGATGGAGTCGCTAGTTCGCACTAGCAGTGGAAAGGAGAGGGACCCCCAGGTCGTGCATACTGCATAATAATGGATGGAGGAGCTAGGGGCCACCGGTTAAGGTTAGGGTTACTCATCGGCCCAGGCGCACTCCAGACCAAACTTCGCCAGTCGAGTCCACTTCGGTTGCGGGTTGTACGGCGGCAATATGCCGGCTCTGCGGCTTTCAGTTCCGAAGATACAGTGAGGATTCCCAAACGGGACAGTGACGATTTCTCCACTCCGGGTGGATAAATCGACCCATTTCACTGTAGCAGGCTTCAGGGGCAAGAGGGTCACAAATACAGCGTACCTGCAAAGGTCGTTGCCGCCGCAGGGCAACACGGTAACTGCATATGCTCCGGTCCTGCCGCACTCATCTCACATCAGACCTGGGAATGACAAGTGTACGAAATTCAGTGTGAGGGTGCCACGGACACAGGGCTAGCAGTATAACAAGTTTCGAGGGCCTCCTCAAAACGACGGCAGAGACAGAGCAAAGGTCCTGCGTAAACTGGACAGCACACTGGTTGGCCCAGGGACACTTCCGAGAAGGCTTACTTGCAGGGTTTGTTGAAGATGCCGAGAATAGTTGGTCTCACTATTCTAATGGGTCAAAGCGTCTTCACAGACCTTCTAGGATGACCAGATACAGAGGGGTCCCACGGGACGACAGTGGGCTCAGGGTGCCAAACCTTCCAGCGGTTCACCAAAGGTTCCTCGACTCAGCTTCTTAGTTTCAGGACACTTGGATCCTATGCTTCGTTCAGTGAGAACTCCAGAGATCAACATGGTATGGGTGTTTTTGGCCTCCTCTTATCCAAAGTTCCCTTTGCTTCAAAACGAAGAGGACCCAATGGGAGATCTGCTCACAAACACACACTCCATACGTGGACCAATCACTGACCATGGTGGTCCCAGTCATTCATGGCACTCCAGACTCTCTGGCACCCAGGATGTGTTTTGGGGATAGACACCCCAGCCCACATCCTGGAGGCACACACACAAGGCATGTAGAAGCCAGCGAAAGCTTGGGGTTTTGCAGGAAACTGCATGTCCAAATAAGGACTGACCCAGGTTGTCTCGACCTGGGGAAGGCAAAGGGGCAAGATGGCCAAGGGACAGGACAAAGAACCTTGTGGCATGGCCATTTTGGAGCCAGGCCAACTATTTGTTCCAAATGCGCTTAACACGGTTAGCATGGCAGGAAAGGGTTAAAATTACTTGAAAAGATAAGCTGCCACCAGCCCTGTCCATGACACATCTGCACAAAAAAATCCTACGAGAGTATCTAGGTTCATTGTAATAGACTATGAGACCCAAGTACACTGTACTGTAAGGTACATTGTGTACTTGTTACATGTTGCACAAAAGTTGCAACATTGGAAAAGGACTAAGGTAAACAAAGTCTCCCAGTACTGACTGTCTTAAGGGCATGTCAGTTTCCCCATAAAAAGTGAGCGAAAGCCCAGAGGAGTGCAGCTGAAGGCTGTGCTTCTCTGGCAAAGTCAGTCTATGGTGTCTAAACAGCAGCAAAATGTTTGGGGGTGTACAACTGGAGGGAAAATTACACATAAAATTAAACCTTTCCTAAATCTCGCCCCTCCCAGACTAAGGACAGGGCGACTTAATCCACCTCTGGATGAGTCTCATGTTCAGGTCAGTTAAACATTCTGGACAACCCATCAGCATTGCTATGTTGGATACCTTGCCTATGCTCAATAGTGAACTCAAAGCCTTGCAGACTTATGGACCACCTGAGCAACTTTGGATTGTCTCCCTTCATGTTCATTAGCCACTTTAAGAGCGTATGGCCACTTTGCACAGTGAAGTGGGTCCCATAGAGGTAGGGCCTCAGCTTCCTTTGGGCCCACACAGCAGAGAAACACTCTGGGCCTCATTACGAGTTTGGAGGTAGCCATGCCCTTAATAAGGGTCTGGGTCCGGGTTCCCTGAATGGGAAAATACTGGGCCATTCTGACCTTGGAGGGCCCGGTATTTCCCCATTCAAGGGACCCAGACCCGGTCCATGCCCATTCCCATTTGAGCCCCCATAGGGCTCAATGGGAATGGGTAGCATGCTAACAACTGGCCCGTTAATGACGGGTCCGTTGTTAGCATGCAGGACCGCTTGCGGGACCCGCTAAGGACGTCTGATAAAACCAGGTATCCTTAGTCGGTCCCACGAGCAGCTCTACCAGCGCCGTTAACCCTCACCACCAGGGTCGTTATGAGGCCCATACTCTTTCAGATAAAGTAGATGTTACGCTCACCTGGTTCCCACGGGGGCGTCGACCGGAACTGGGCCGCTGTTGTTTCCACCAGCGTGACGTGTAGCGCGCGAGATGACTGACTGGACAGGCCCGCTCAGCCTAGTTTGTCTGGCTCGCAGGAATATTCTTCTGCAAAGGAGAAGAGGAATTAACCACCCGTGGAATTGAGTGTCAACCCACCTTCCCCACTCCCGTTGTCTTCCCACAGATCACTCTTGATGTCCCCTCCTTAGTCTCACCTGATGGTTTGGACGGATGAGCTCTCCTTCATCGTCGACCGCAGGGGAGCGTTGATGACCAGTTACTTCACTGGCGTAGAGGAATTGGTGAGTTCCAGTATTGACTCTAAAGTCCAATTGTTCATAAAAGTTCAAATGTCTGATCTTCACTCTGTCTGATTCCTTGCAGGTTGCCGATTAATCCACTCGAAGATTTCCAAATGGCAATTGGTAAGATTCAGGTAAGTCTATTGTGGTTTTCCCCTTAGGGGTCGGGGTACGGCGATGAAGCAGAGTTGACTGCGCCGACCCGAGATGAGGTGAGTACCCCCCGTGATAAATCAGGTAAGTCCTTGGGGGTAGCTTGTATAGCCTTAGAGAGTCCCCTTGCTCACCTTGCTGTCTTTGTCTCCTTAGGTGTCGGAGGGCGGCCGCGAGATGGAGAGAGCGTGATGGAATGCTGAAGTACCGCCAAGCAGGTGAGTTCAGCGCGGCGCCGTAGGAATGCGAAGCGATGCTTCAAAGACTTCTGTCTTTCATCTCCGTGGCGAAATGGATCAGGATTCAGGTAAGGATTAAAGTTAAAACTCCTGTTTTAACCTTTATCCTTCTTTTCTTCTTGTTTCAGGAGTCCCAGGACTGAATCGGGCGTGGCTGAAGACTGGAGCTGCTGAAAACACAGTGAGCGTTACGCTGCAGCAAGCAGAATAACGCAAAGCACGTGTGGCTGTCCGGGCGTGGTTTAAATAGCCTTGGAAGAAGATCCAGATTAGTATTCTTCCTCAGCCCCACCCAAGTAACAAAATAGTCCCTTCAGTAAAATAGTCCCTCCTAAGCCTCATTTGGCTTGAGTCTTTATGCAGCATGGTCTGCCTCAGGTGAGTATGCAGCATGGACTGGCGCCAGGACTGACTTTATCTTTATGAGCCTGGCGCCATAGGCGCCAGGACCGCCCCCAAACAGCCCCTAACTGGGGCTTTTGGGCATGCTCCAAGTGGCATGATGCCTGCTTCCGGGGCTGCTGGGCCTGGTCTGGTCTTCCGGGGGCAGGCATCATGACAGCACTCCCCCTCAAGGCCCCTCCTAAAGTCGTTCTCCCCCTTGGCCGTGGTTTGTCTGGAAATTCCCGATGGAACCTCTTCACTAAACGAGGTGCATGCACGTGGTCACTAGGTTCCCAAGACCTTTCCTGCGGACCATAATCTTTCCAGTCAATAGGTAAAAGAGTTTTGATCTCACTCTTTTTGAGTCCAAAATATTCTTGACTTCGAACTCGGGCTCCCCGTCTATGAGGATAGGTTCAGGTGGAGTGGTTAGCCTAGTTCCTGGTTGCACTGGCTTCAAAAGAGACACGTGGAAGACGGGATGGATTTGCATATGAGCAGGTAGGTCCAACTTGACGGCCACTGGGTTAATAATTGCCTTGACAGAAAAAGGTCCCAAATACCTGGGGTTAAAGGTCCGAGTCCCCTTGAGTGGTAAGTGCTTAGTGGCTAACCATACTTGGTCCCCTATTTGGTATTGAGGAGCTTCACTTCTATGCTGATCCGCATCCTTTTTGTATTTTTCCTTAGCCGTTTGCAAATGGATGGTTGCTTCTTTAAAGGCTTGTGTAATAACAGCGTGGAGATGGTCCACTGCGGGCATCTCTAAATGCTGGGGTGAGTCCAAATCCGAGGTTCGAGGATGGTGCCCATAAATGGTAAAAAAAGGACTTTGTCCAGTTCCTGAGTGTACCGAATTATTGTACGCATACTCTGCGATCCACAGAATGTCTTTCCAATTCCCCTCAGACTGATGTAGCATACAACGGAGGTACTGTTCAAGAGTCTGGTTGGTCCTCTCCGTTTGACCGTCGGTCTGAGGGTGGTGACTGGTCGAAAGCCTAACATCAATTTGTGCCAGTTGGCAGCATTTCCTCCAAAAATGTGAAATTAATTGACTGCCCCGCTCTGAAATTAACACTGAAGGAAAGCCATGCAGGCGGACAACATTTTCAAGGAATTCCTTGGCCAGGATTGAAGCTGAAGGTATCCCTTTTAAAGGAATGAAGTGGGCCATTTTAGAAAAAAGATCTACAATAACTAGAATGGTATTGTAACCTTGGTACGGGGGTAAATCCGGGATAAAGTCTAATGACAAGGTATGCCAAGGGGTAGGTGGTATGTCTAATGGTTGCAATAATCCAGCAGGTTTTTTCTTTTGCCCTTTATTTTGTGCGCAAATGCCACAAGACATGACAAATGACTTGACATCCTTTCGCCAGGTAGGCCACCAAAATTGCTTCCTTATTTTAGCTTCGGTTTTTGCAATACCCGATGCCCTTCTATTAAGGTGTCATGGTAATGGGAAATGACAAGTTCCTGTAGTTCTTTTTGCGGTAAAAATAGCCGGCCTTGGTAATAAGGTAAATTATCGATGACAGAGTACTCTGGACCTTTCTTTGCCCAGTCCTGTAGGGCAACGGAATCAAAGAGTTGGTGGATCTTGTTTTGAATGTCCTCCAGTGTCTGTATGGATGTCAGGCCAAGGATTCTCTGTTCCGGAATTATGGGTACGGGTTCTAAAGTTATTTCTGCTTCTCCCATTCCAATCCGGGACAAGGCGTCTGCTTTACCATTCTTACAACCTGGTCGATAGGTTATTACAAAATCAAACTCGGCGAAGAACAATGCCCAACGGAGTTGGCGCGAAGATTGGGCTTTGGCTGTCTTTAGGTATTGTAAGTTGCGATGATTGGTGATGACCGTGATGGTATGTCTGGCACCCAGTAGATAGTGCCGCCAAGCCTTGAAGGCGGACTTGATGGCCAGCAGCTCCTTGTCGGTTATGGCATAGTTTAATTCGGGGGCTGAACATTTTCTTGACCAAAACGCCACTGGGTAAAGCTGGTTAGTTTCGGGATCCTTTTGGGAAAGGACTGCTCCCATGGCTGAACTGGATGCATCTGTTTCCACTATGTAGGGCAGCTCGGGGCGCGGGTGTCTTAATATGGGAGCAGATGTGAATTTAGCTTTTAACTCTTGGAAGGCGTTCTCGGCTTCCTCTGTCCACACAAAGTGTTTGTTTTTTCGCAATAGCGTCGTAATGGGATGTACAATGTGCGAGAAGTCTGGGATAAACCTGCGCTAGAAATTGGCAAAGCCAAGCATGCTTTGAACTCCTTTGATTGAACTTGGCGAAGGTCAATTAAGAATGGCATCCACTTTTCGTGTATCCATCCGGATTCCTCTCGGGGTCAGAATAAATCCAAGGAATTCCACTTCCGTAGTGTGGAAGATGCACTTTTCCAGTTTAGCATATAATTTATGCTGGCGTAACTTCTCTAGGACTGCTCGGACGTGTTTTACATGCTCAGATTCTGATAAAGAGTATACTAAGATGTCGTCGATGTAAATGACCACACAAACGTCGATAAACTCTCGGAGGACATCGTTCATGAAGAACTGGAAGGCTGCTGGTGTATTGCATAGTCCCAAGGGCATCACCTGGTACTCAAATAGTCCGTACTTGGTGCGAAAAGCAGTCTTCCATTCGTCACCCTCTTTGACACGTACCAGATGATATGCACCCCGAAGGTCTAGTTTCGTGTATATACAAGCGTCCTTCACCTGGTCTAGTAGTTCTGGGATCAAAGGCAGTGGGTATCGATTCTTGATGGTTATCTGATTCAGTGCGCGGTAGTCTATACATGTTCTAAGGTCGCCTTCCTTTTTCGGTACGAAGAACAAAGCTGAAGATGCAGGGGACTTCGACGGGCGAATGAAGCCATTAGCAAGGTACTGGTCTAGGTACTGGCGCAAATGGAGATTTTCGGGTTCCGTAAGGGCATAGATTCTGCTGCAAGGTGATTGTGCTCCAGGTACAAGATCTATTTGACAATCATACGATCTGTGAGGTGGTAAGGTGTTTGCCTGTTCCTTTTGGAAGACATCCTGAAAGTCGTGGTATTCAACAGGTAATTGTATGGCTACTGGAATTACTGGGGCCAGGACTGAGTTTTGAGTTTTCCTTGGGTAGCAAGTGTGAGCACATTCTGGGAAGGTTAGTCTCTTCTCTCGCCAATCAATACAGGGATTATGTTTTTCCAACCAAGGTATCCCCAGTATCAGCTGAAACTGCGGGGCCTTGATTAAGTCAAACACCATAGCCTCTCGATGCCCATCTTGACTCAGCAATGTCATCTCTGCAGTGGAATGAGTTACGGGTCCAGCGGCAATTTCCGTTCCATCTACAGTGGTGACAACATCGGCCGTGGTCATGCGGGTGAGAGATAGATTCATCCTGGTAGCCAATTCCCAGTCCAAGTAATTTCCTATGGCTCCACTGTCTACGTACGCCTTTACCGCGTGCATGCGTGATGGCTGCTCTGGATCTACAAGGACCATGGGTATGGTGAAATGCAAGGTCAGAGTGTCCTTCTTTAAGCTCGGCAAGCGGACCTCTACGCTTGCCGGGCGTGGTCGTTTCCCGAGTCAGATTTCACATGGTTTTCATCTGCTGCTCCTATAACTTTCTTGGGTGGTTTTACAGGGCAGTTCCGAAGAAAATGACCAGTAGTTCCGCAATATAAACATAATTGCAGTTGCCGTCTTCTATCTCTTTCCTTCTGGGTTAAGGGTCCTTTAACCCCCCCGATTTGCATAGGTTCTGAGACATCTACTCCCTTGGAGCTTACGTGGGTTTTAACCAACACCCTGTTCTCAAACTTGGTTCGGTCAGCCTTCCTGGTTTGAAGTCTGTGATCGAGCTGGACCACTAGATCTATATATTCAGCACAGTTTTGAGGCGGGTTCACGATTTGGGCCAAAACATCTTTGAGTTCTCCCCGAAGTCCTCGATGGAATAATGTGATTCGCTTGGCTTCAGGCCATTCGGTTTCCACTACTAATCTATTGAAAGTTGCAATGTAAGATAAAAGATCCTGGTTACCTTGACATAGGGATAAAAGTTTGTTGTCCAAAGCCTGTCCTCGGGAGTGTCGGGCGAATAGTCTTTCCATGCTTGTTCGAAAACCCTGGAAATCTCGAAGAATCGGGTCATCCTGGTTAACTAGTGGAATGGACCAATCCATCGCACTGCCGCTGAGATATGACAGTACAAAGGCTACCTTGGCCTGATCGTTTGGGAAAGCTCCAGGTCTACATAAAAAGTGCAAGCGGCATTGATTCATGAATGTTGCAAACCCTTTTGGGTCTCCGGCAAAGCGTTCAGGTGGAGCCAAAGGAACGGCTCCAGGTAAATTTCTCTGCACCGGGTTACTCGATGGTACAGGAGCTGGACTTGCCACAAGTCCTGGTAGAGGTGTTTGTCCAGCCTGGCTCTGTAATAGTTGTCTGGCCAACTCATCAGTTCGTTCTTTTGACACTATCAGTTCCCTCCTGAGGGCATTGGTTTCTTGGTGGGCGGAATGCACTTTGGCCCTTAATTCCCCTAATAATTGGGCCAACTGATCAGTTTCTGAGGTCTCCATGACGCCCAGGTGGGTATTTGTGGGTAGGCTTCGCGTTCTGTTACGCTCACCTGGTTCCCACGGGGGCGTCGACCGGAACTGGGCCGCTGTTGTTTCCACCAGCGTGACGTGTAGCGCCGAGATGACTGACTGGACTGGCCCGCTCAGCCTAGTTTGTCTGGCTCGCAGGAATATTCTTCTGCAAAGGAGAAGAGGAATTAACCACCTGTGGAATTGAGTGTCAACCCACCTTCCCCACTCCGTTGTCTTCCCACAGATCACTCTTGATGTCCCCTCCTTAGTCTCACCTGATGGTTTGGAAGGATGAGCTCTCCATCCTGCGTCGACCGCAGGGGCGCGTTGATGACCAGTTACTTCACTGGCATAGAGGAATTGGTGAGTTCCAGTATTGACTCTAAAGTCCAATTGTTCATAAGAGTTCAAATGTCTGATCTTCACTCTGTCCGATTCCTTGCAGGTTGCCGATTAATCCACTCGAAGATTTCCAATTGGCAGTTGGTAAGATTCAGGTAAGTCTATTGTGGTTTTCCCCTTAGGGGCCGGGGTACGGCGATGAAGCAGAGTTGACTGCGCCGACCCAAGATGAGGTGAGTACCCCCCGTGGTAAATCAGGTAAGTCCTTGGGGGTAGCTTGTATAGCCTTAGAGAGTCCCCTTGCTCACCTTGCTGTCTTTGTCTCCTTAGGTGTCGGAGGGCGGCCGCGAGATGGAGAGAGCGTGATGGAATGCTGAAGTACCGCCAAGCAGGTGAGTTCAGCGCGGCGCCGTAGGAATGCGAAGCGATGCTTCAAAGACTTCTGTCTTTCAGCTCTGTGGCGAAATGGATCAGGATTCAGGTAAGGATTAAAGTTAAAACTCCTGTTCTAACCTTTAGCCTTCTTTTCTTCTTGTTTCAGGAGTCCCAGGACTGAAGCGGGCGTGGCTGAAGACTGGAGCTGCTGAAAACACGGTGAGCGTTACGCTGCAGCAAGCAGAATAACGCGAAGCATGTGTGGCTGTCTGGGCGTGGTTTAAATAGCCTTGGAAGAAGATCCAGATAAGTATTCTTCCACAGCCCCACCCAAGTAACAAAATAGTCCCTTCAGTAAAATAGTCCCTCCTAAGCCTCATTTGGCTTGAGTCTTCATGCAGCATGGTCTGCCTCAGGTGAGTATGCAGCATGGTCTGCTTCAGGTAAGTTATCAATAATGAGCCTGGCGCCCATGGCGCCAGGACTGACTTTATCTTTATGAGCCTGGCGCCATAGGCGCCAGGACTGCACCCAAACAGCCCCTAACTGGGGCTTTTGGGCATGCTCCAAGTGGCATGATGCCTGCTTCCGGGGCTGCTGGGCCTGGTCTGGTCTTCCGGGGGCAGGCATCATGACAGCACTCCCCCTCAAGGCCCCTCCTAAAGTCGTTCTCCCCCTTGACCGTGGTTTGTCGGGAATTCCCGATGGAACCTCTTCACTAAACGAGGTGCATGCACGTGGTCACTAGGTTCCCAAGACCTTTCCTGCGGAGAATTTGTATGACAGACGCAGTGAGAAAGGGTACAGCTGTACTTAGACAGGGTGCTGGGTTCACCCAATTGCCCTTATTGGAGAAAGGGGGAGGACTGCTGCAATACATACCATGACCACAAAAATAATTACATTTGTAAATTGCCATTGTTTAGATCATGACCGGCAAATGGACCGATGAATTAGAGAGAATGACAGCTGGGATGACCTTAGCAGTAAAAATAAAAAGCTTGCTTGCTGCCATATTGGGGGAGCAAGAGATGACATTTGGAAGCTGAAGGACATCCTGGAGTGACACACAGAATACTAACCATGATGGAGCACCATGATGGAGCATAACTGCCAAGCTGATTTATGGAGAGCACATAGGGTTCAGTATTCAGATTCGTCAGACATGAGTGCAATTATGACTCGTAAAATGAGAGCGGACGAAGATGCAACAGCTTATATTCAAGATATCCAGGAAAAATGGCGGTTCGAAACTAGAGAACCATGGGACAAAAACATAACAATTTTTTTATCACCTTTTGTGCCAAGGACTGCCTGAGGAAGTGCAAAGACAATTGAGAAAGATTGTAGGAATGGAAGCAAAGCCATGGGCAGCGATACAACTGACAATTGTTCACCATTGTCGGTTAAAACAAGAGAAAAACAGAAAGAAAGTTGAGGGCAGAAAGATTGACAAAGCAAGTTTAGTTCAGAAGAAAATGTCGAAATTGTCAGTGGAAGGAGCAGTATTGACAAGTGGAGGGGAAGGTTTTAATGTACAAGGAACACTGCAGGTACAGCCAACAGCAGACCGGAACTTTGCAGGAAGGGTAGACTATAGTTATTTCCCACTAGGGCAAGGATCTGCACCCATAGGCAGAGGGTTTGGATTCCAAACTACACAAGGAGGAGGATTTAATGGGGGGCAACCTAGATTTGGGGGACAGACACAACAATGTTGGACATGTGGGAGAATGGGGCACATTTGAGGCGTGTGTAGAAACAGAGGAGGGATGCGACAGAACTGTCAAGCAAGCAGATCCAAGAGGGGGGACAATGTACCCCCCTCCATATAGCGCAGAACCACCTGAACATTATGCCCAAGATCCCACACAGTATCAGGCACAAGCACCACAAATACAACACACACAATAAGGGATGCCACCCCAAACACAAGCACTGATGCAAATACAGCAAGCTCTGATGCAAACACAGCAAACAACAATGCAGACACAGGACCTAGCACAACAGAATGCAGTGACACGATGGAACGCAAACATATTGCCACAAGCACCTGCACCTAGAATAGGGGAGTGACAGTAGTGGGAGGGAACCCTTTCATTGGCACAGGACTGGACATGCATCTGTAGAGGAGGTCCCAAATATGGCCTGCACTCCAGCCACCCATTTTGAGATACCAGAAGCATACTCGCCAAGATATGTGATGTATAAGGAGCAAAGAAACCAACAGAGAGCCACAGTGGGGCTCTGTCCAGTACCCATCAGAAGGACTTGTATACCTATAGATGCGCCAATAACCATACAACCATGGGCTGCATGGTACCCATTGAGACAACCATACCAGCAGCTGACGCGAAATTAATACTACTTACAAACTGTCCCCGAAGACACCTAAAGGGCCCTTATTGAAGGCGAATGGTGACAACACATTTGCCCTGACAGACGTTCAGATGAACGAAATGATGGTCAAAAGATGACACTTTACGATGAAATTATATGAATAAGGATGTAATGGACATAGAAGAAGAGACGATATTGAAATATAAAGAAACGTAACCATTAAAAGCAGGATGGAAATATGTAATTGGCTAAATGCCTGTAAATAGGCTTGGAACGCAAGAAGCTAAGGAAACGGTACTTCATTGCAAGGCTTAGTAGAAGGATAGAGCTGCAAGCGCCAAATATATATCTACCTCAAGAAGCACATTATACAAGTGCGACTCCATTTTATAAAAGCAGAATTAAGCCCTGGATGGTGAAGGACAAACAGGCCAAGATTCAAATACTAGCTTGAAGCCAGACGGAAGAGCAGAATCGAACTCAGTAAGAAGCAGCTCATGCCTGGGAAATCGAGGTCAACTCCAGGAAGGGAGGAGAGCAGCAACTCCAAAGAAATGAAACTTAAGAGCATAGAAGCCTGCCCCGTGAAGGTCGAGATAAGGAGGCCCAGGCAGGTAGTGAGGCCAAACAAAGAATCAAATACACAAATAGAGGGAAAATGAAGCCGATTCACGGTGTACTGACACGTGACCAGCCTGTCGCGGAGAGGTACCCACATCTGATGTCATCCAAACCCAGAGGATGCCATAACTTTTCTGGATAAGAAGCTACAGTTCGAGGAAACTCTCAGCCAACTAATTGACACATAGGCCTAAGGGTATTGATTGATGGAAGGGAGGCAGGGTGAATCTTGGTGAATCTTGGGCCATCTCGCACCTGGGCGACCATTCTGCATGCTGCTAATTAAAGTGGAGATTTATGCCTAGGGGTGTAACCCACCCAATCACAATGGACCAAATAATCTAGGGTCCTATAGCTAGTAGAACCAATGAGACGTCGTACTTTTAGTGACGTCTATCACGAGTGATGTAGAGGGATGGGCATAGACGCCCACCCGATAAGAGTTATCCAATCCCCACACTCTGTTACCATATACAGATATAGTACCTATACTTAAGTTACCTTTTCCGACCAATAGAATTGCATGACAAACTTATGAGTGTAACACGTCAACGATGACGAAAAAACTGCTATAACTGTTGCCGTCTGAATGAAGAATTTGGAATTTGAAGCGAGACGGGCGATCGCATCACTGCTGATTTCCATTTGTTTCCCCGTTCTTTGTACTTGTCATTCAACTGACTTCCCTTTGCCAAACCATTGACTTGTCCTTATTGATTGGTGTTGGAGTAAGAGAATCCTGCACCCTATCCTGCAGCTATCTCGTCTTAAAGTACTTGAGGGTGAGCTCTGATCCCATGGGCCTGTCAGAGGTCGCTCCGCCCTCCTGTACACTTGGTAGTAGAGGATGGTTTTGACCATCAACTATTGAATTTTCACTGTAAGTTGAGTCGGGTTTGTTATTTGTTGTTTCAATAGAACCAATAAAAAAAATTTGAAAAAAAAAAAACTATTGAATTTTGATTATTGATAAGACACCTATTGACCGTCGACACGAAGTAACTCTAGGTCTTCGGCAATATCTTGAGTCCTTTGCCATTTTGGCCGAGTAGACTGTGAAGCTTCCCATGGACAATGATAGCTTAATACTGTCCAAAAACTGCAGTGGGTTGAAGGCACCCGTTTTACAAACATAAACCCTTCCATTCCTACGGGCAGTGGATCAGACGAAAGACCAAAAAAGGCAATAACGGAGGCGGTGATCCCGAGGGTCAAGAGAGGAACGATGCGAGCGGTGAGTGAAATGAAAATTGATGCTTTGGCAAATGTCCTTCGGCAATAGAACAAGTAAGGTAACGGAGGGGGGTGGAGAAAACAAAATAGTCAGAAGTAGAGAAGACTGTATATATATATATATATATATATATATATATTATATATATATATAGGGGGATAATGACACGAGAATAACTGAATAAATAAGTGAATACCGGGGTGGACACTTGAGATAAAAGAGAGAGAATACCGGGGAGGACACCCAAGAGAGAGGATACACCTTGATCCTGCGCTTTAATATAGCGGTCAGAAGAAACGTGAACTCATAGTCCCACATAATAGGGAAAGACTAGGCTACTACAACGATTAAAGACGTCGTAAAAGGAGTTTGTTTAAACTCCATGTCGGGGTATTGATTAGAAGGCAGAGATATCTGTGTCCAGCTGGTCTCTCTCTAGTTTGTTTAATGTTTGTCATACATGTTCTGTTGATGTGTCACACGTAAGAAAATTTCTCTCCTTGTTGTTTGAAATTGATCAAGGGATTTTACGCGATTCTATAGTTGAGAGGGAATCGCGCATGAATTGATGTTATTGAATAAATTGGAGATATCAAATTTTAGCGGGAAAAGATTGGATTGGAGCTTGCGGTATTGGTGCGCGAATATATTATAAGGAGTGGTGAAGTTACATGAAAGCATTGCTAGAACAGATTTAAGCATGGAAGATATTACTCCACTAGCACACTTATGTAAACAATTGCCTAAACATGCACCCAAGCTTAAGAAATACAGTACAGAGTGGTTTAAGAGTACCGCCCACAAGATGTTATGCCGTGGCCACAGAACGGGTCCTTATCTAAAGCCATCTTACAACATATGACGACTTATTTGCATGCCACATATGCAGGCAAAAAACTAGAGAAACGCCTCGCTGTTCTAGAACTTTGAAAAATGTTTGAAAAGTCGAAAGAGGAAGAGCCACCTGCAGACTGGATATTAAATATATGCATGGAGGGGGGTGAGATGCCTACCGCGCCACCTGCCCCGCCTGAAACAGAAACCGAGGGAACTAAGTCAGAGGGACTCTACCCATTAAGAGAGCTCAAGGCAGCTACGGGGTACAGCAACCCCGCATATGAGTCACCTACGTACAGTAGTGATGAAATTAAGGGGAAGGATCAGGATACAAATCTTACCTCCACAGTCCCGAGGGACAAGGAGAGACGCGATGATGAGAGGAAGGATCAGGCATAGGCAAGTGCGCCTCTCGATAAGGAGAGAGAGGGAACAAAATGGAACGGAAGTGAAGACAGAACTGATGAGACAGCATTCGCGAAAGACGAATGGATGGGAGGACAGATATTGTTGAAACTCGATGGAAAAGGAAGTGATGATGTGAGACCAAGGGAGAGGTCTGATGAGACACAGAGAAGGGAGAAGGAGATGGAAAGGAGATGGAAAGGGAAATAAGGGACAAAAGGATATAAGGGAAATAAGGGACGAAAGGATAAAAAGGAAAGATAGGCTAAGGCGAGAACAGATATATCGCAAAGAGCAAGGAAAGCAGCTCAGTCTCAAACAGAGCGCAGCCTATGACCAGCACAGGCAGAACCTGGAAAAACTGGAAGAAGAGCAAAGAGTACGTGAAAAAAGGATAAAGAAAGTTCGAAGGGCAAATGAACGAAGAAATTAAAGAAAAAGGGAAGAAGATAAGGTCAAAGAAGAGGCGAGAAAGCGCAAAGAATTTGATGATGTTGAACGTAAGTGTAGACAGAGAGCACGCGATCTCGAATATCTGGAGCGGGGAGTTAAAAAACCCAATCCTGTTGTAGAATGGGAAGACATTGAAGAATTCTTCCCTGCCTACGATTCAGTACCAGGCACGAATAAGGCAAATATTGAAGATGACTTCGACACCAGAAGCATCGGGGAAACGATCGATAAGATATATGGTGAGATGGGGTTAGAACGAATATCTCAAGGAGAGGGGGAAGACGAGCGCTTGGAAAGCACTCATCTATATGACGCGGAGGATGTCACCCGAAGCAGTGGGAGAAGGAGACTGTCCTTGGACAGACTACAAATCAGCAAAACTGATGATGACGCAAGAAGTTGCGTGAATTGGGAATGATCGATGTCCGACTCCGGAGAGGATACGGAGTACGAGACAAATAAAGGAGGGAGACGGCACGAAAAATGGCTCCCAAGGAACACAGGGGTGAGATGGTCAGACGCTAGCGAGTCTGCACCAAGGGCATCAGAATCTACATCACAGTCTGACTGACACGAAGGAACACCCCATGGTCAGAGGGGGATGTCAGCGTCCGCCTATGTGGACAGGTTGAGGACATTGCCAGGTAGACAGCGATGCAGGAATATTACCCCAGCGGTAGACAGGAGAGCTATGGGGCAAGAGAAGAGAGTCTGCACGTTCCAATTTCCGCTTCTAGAAAAGGGGAGAGCAAGACCGCAATATATTCCATGGCCACACATGGATCTAGAGAACTTGAAAAACAAGCTTCCAATGCTGACATCGGGAGCTGGGAAGTGGATAAACGAGTTAGAAAAGATGACAGGGGGTATCACGTTAGCTATAGGGGACATTAAAGGTCTCCTGATTGCTATACTCGGTGAGAGAGCAGACGATGTATGGGCACGGGCTGGGTACCCTGGTGTTACCATAATTAACACTGCCCACGACGAGGCAAGTGCGCCTCTCGATAAGGAGAGAGAGGGAACAAAATGGAACGAAAGTGAAGACAGAACTGATGAGACAGCATTCGCGAAAGACGAATGGATGGGAGGACAGATATTGTTGAAACTCGATGGAAAAGGAAGTGATGATGTGAGACCAAGGGAGAGGTCTGATGAGACACAGAGAAGGGAGAAGGAGATGGAAAGGAGATGGAAAGGGAAATAAGGGACAAAAGGATATAAGGGAAATAAGGGACGAAAGGATAAAAAGGAAAGATAGGCTAAGGCGAGAAAAGATATATCGCAAAGAGCAAGGAAAGCAGCTCAGTCTCAAACAGAGCACAGCCTATGACCAGCACAGGCAGAACCTGGAAAAACTGGAAGAAGAGCAAAGAGTACGTGAAAAAAGGATAAAGAAAGTTCGAAGGGCAAATGAACGAAGAAATTAAAGAAAAAGGGAAGAAGATAAGGTCAAAGAAGAGGCGAGAAAGCGCAAAGAATTTGATGATGTTGAACGTAAGTGTAGACAGAGAGCATGCGATCTCGAATATCTGGAGCGGGGAGTTAAAAAACCCAATCCTGTTGTAGAATGGGAAGACATTGAAGAATTCTTCCCTGCGTACGGTTCAGTACCAGGCACGAATAAGGCAAATATTGAAGATGACTTCGACACCAGAAGCATCGGGGAAACGATCGATAAGATATATGGTGAGATGGGGTTAGAACGAATATCTCAAGGAGAGGGGGAAGACGAGCGCTTGGAAAGCACTCATCTATATGACGCGGAGGATGTCACCCGAAGTAGTGGGAGAAGGAGACTGTCCTTGGACAGACTACAAATCAGCAAAACTGATGATGACGCAAGAAGTTGCGTGAATTGGGAATGATCGATGTCCGACTCCGGAGAGGATACGGAGTACGAAACAAATGAAGGAGGGAGACGGCACGAAAAATGGCTCCCAAGGGACACAGGGGTGAGATGGTCAGACGCTAGCGAGTCTGCACCAAGGGCATCAGAATCTACATCACAGTCTGACTGACACGAAGGAACACCCCATGGTCAGAGGGGGATGTCAGCGCCCGCCTATGTGGACAGGTTGAGGACATTGCCAGGTAGACAGCGATGCAGGAATATTACCCCAGCGGTAGACAGGAGAGCTACGGGGCAAGAGAAGAGAGTCTGCACGTTCCAATTTCCGCTTCTAGAAAAGGGGAGAGCAAGACCGCAATATATTCCATGGCCACACATGGATCGAGAGAACTTGAAAAACAAGCTTCCAATGCTGACATCGGGAGCTGGGAAGTGGATAAACGAGTTAGAAAAGATGACAGGGGGTATCACGTTAGCTATAGGGGACATTAAAGGTCTCCTGATTGCCATACTCGGTGATAGAGCAGACGATGTATGGGCACGGGCTGGGTACCCTGGTGTTACCATAATTAACACTGCCCACGACGGAGCGCCATTCAACAATTGCAGAGCAGCAGTATGGAAAGCGCTACGAGTGCTTTACCCAGACACTTCCGATATGGGAGCTATAATGACTCGCAAAATGAAGGAGTCAGAATATCCGTTAATTTATATCCAGAATTTCCAAGACGCGTGGGTGCTCGAAACGCATGAATCTTGGACAAAATCCATACCTGTGTTTTATCACATTTTATGCCAAGGGTTGCCAGAACCAGTGCAGAAACAACTCAAGAAATTGGTAGGAGTTGAGGCCAAACCTTGGGCTGCAATACAGCGAACTATTGCACACTACTGTAGATTGTTGCAAGAAAAGAATTGGAAAAAGGAGGCAACTCGAAAAGGTGAGGAAGCAAAGCTAGTGCAAAAGAAATTATCCAAGTACGCTCTTGAAGGAGCCATGCTAACTAGCCCAGCTGAACAGAACGCACAACAGGTGGCTATCCCACAGCAGATTACCCAGGGTATCGTAGGACAATACCCAAGGGGAAGGGGATTTAGAGGAAGAGGATGGCAGCGTAATCAGGGAGGTTTCCAAAGTAATCAAGGAGGCTTTCAAAACGTGCAAATGGGCTGTCCAGATATGTCAAATGGACAAATACTTCGACCACCGCCAGTGTGTTGGCTGTGTGGATTGACAGGGCATTTGGCACGCACGTGCACAAGCCAAGGCGCGTGGCAAAATGGCAAGGAATGGGAGCAGGCACAGTGAATCCGCCTGCAATCTCCCAACAGGGTGGTGCACAGAATCACACAGTGCAGCAGCAAGCACCAGGCATGCAGCAAGGTGCGCAGCAAGGGGTTCACCCCACTAACGTGGGGAACTTGCCACAAGGGCAATTCCAACAGGCACCACCGCAAACTTCTCAGGGCACAAACTCCGGAAGGGGAGGCAACCCTGGGAATGGAGAAAATCCAGAAGTGTACAGTGGACCGAACTTATATTTAAACTAGGACAGCTCACTGGGAACCCTGATGTGCTCTATCCTATCAGTGACACCAAACTCTAATAGGGAACCTGGGGTGAATGTCGTCATAGGGGGTAAAGAATATTCCTTCTTAGTTGACACGGGTGCAACACGCTCATGCATAAGAGAAGGCAAGTTTTCCTTGTCCGGCGAGGCCATAGATATTCAGAGTTTTACAGGAGCTCACAGTCGAGTTCCCTTTACATATGCACTCCCAGTCTCTGTAGGAGAGTGCAAAATGAATGTACCTTTGTTGTATTCTCGTCAGACCCCAGTAAACATTTTGGGTTGTGATTTGATGACAAAATTGAACATGACGATCTCGTTCACGGAGGAGGGCATAGTATGCTCCACTACAGGAATGCATTATTCAAACATGTGCAAAATAATCAGGACACATAACCATGAGGGCCGCGCCTCTAGAGCCATAGGTCTTCGCATATGGCATGCGTGTGCTTATGGCAGGATTGCCAGGCCTCGCAGATAGAACTATGAGAACCCCTGATGAGTTTTTATTCAGATCAAGAATACCTATGCATTAAGAGGAGGGACAAGTATTTCCCGTGATGATACATGCTGCAGCAGTACGAGGGAAAGTAGCATTGGTCAAAGGATACGACGATGAAGGCAGACAATGGTGTGTGATTATCGCCATTGAAGAAGGGTATCGAGTGACTGATGTCACCGATGACGATCTGTTTGAAGAGCAACCAGACTCAGAGGAGACAAGGCTGGAAATGATTAAAAGAAAAGTGCCTCAGAGAATGATGTTGGCACTGGTACGTCCGGAATACTTTGATGCTGATCCCCTCCCTCTCCTCCCCCGTTTATCCACTTTTCTCCTTCCAATCTCCCTATCTCCACTCATGCTCAAAACCTAGGTGTTCTTTTTGACTCCTCTCTCACCTTCTCGCAACACATTTCACTCACATCCCGCTCCTGCAGATACCACCTCTACAATATTCGCAAAATCCGTCCCTCCCTCACATTCCATGCTACCAAACTCCTAATCTCCTCACTCACCTTTTCCCACCTCTTCTACTGCTCCTCTATAATTGTTGGTCTTCCCTCATCTCAGCTTGCCCCTCTTAAATCTATATAGCACTCTGCCATTCGAACCCTCTGTCTCCTTACCTCCCGTGACTCCATTTCCTCTTCGCTCTCTTGACTAGGCTGGCTACCTTTCCACCTACAACTAAAATTCCACTTTCTCTGCCTTGTATTCAAATCCCTTCATGGTCTTGCCCCTCCTTATCTCTCCTCCCTTCTCTCCTTCTACTCCCCCTCTCGCTCCCTTCGTTCCGCTGACCACTTCCTTCTCTCTGTACCTCCTTCTCCCTGTGCTTCCTCCCGGTTCCGCTCTTTCCAACTTCTTGCTCCTCTGCATTGGAACTCCCTCCCTCTCTCAATCCACTCTTCCACTACCCTCATCTCATTTTGCACTTCCCTTAAATCCTTCCTCCTCCAATCCCCACCTTGAAGCCCCCCCGCCCTCTCTACAACCCCCCGTCTTTCCCCTCTTCTAATCCCTCCCCTCCCCTACCACCTTCCATTTCTATTTTACACTCTCTCTCCCTTCCTTCTACACTCACTCAATCCTTCCCTGCCCCTCCCTTTACTCTCCTGTTCCCACTCCACTTCTCCCCCCTCTCAGTCAATTGCTCTTTGCACTGTTTTGTTGTTGAATGATTCAAGTTGCCACTTTGCTCACATTGTTATGTTGTTGTTATTACTCTGTATTTTGTTGTTCTATTGTACAGCGCCTTTGTGTAAAGCGCTCTATAAATAAATAAATAAATAAATAAATAAATAAATAAATAATAAATAAATCAATCAATCAATGACATGGCCCAAGTGCCTGTCTCAGTAAGGACTACAGGACCATATGACGTAGGCCTCCTGAAGGGGGTGGGAGAAGTGAAAAACTGAAACCAGGAGCAATTTTACCAAGAGCGCGTCAATATCCCATGTCCAGAGAGTCGGATGAAGGGATCGCGAAGACTATTTCCGCCATGATGGAACAGGGCAACCTAGTGACGTCAGAGTCACCCTGTAACACAGTGATTTATCCTGTTGAGAAATCAAAGGGAGGGTCTTGGCATTTAATCCAAGATTTAAGAGCCTTAAACATTATTGTTGAAGCCGAGTTCCCTCTAGTCTCTAATCTATCTACAATCCTATGTAACATACCCGTCGAGGCAAAATATTTCACAGTGATTGACTTGAAAAATGCCCTTTTCTCAATCCCGCTGCACCGTGATTCACAAGATCTGACGTTGTTCACATTCAGACAAATGCGTCTGAAAATCACAAGGTTGCCACAGGGGTACTGTGAGTCCCCATCCATCTTTAACAGAGTCCTTCAGATGGACCTGAGCAATATTGCAGTAGAAAGTGTCGTCTTGCAGTATGTGGATGACATTCTAATCTGCAGAACAACAGAAGAACAATGAAGGCGCGATTCTGTTCAGCTACTGACTATACTGGCTGAGAAAGGCTATAAGGTTGACAAGGAAAAACTGCAATATTGTCAAAAGGAGGTGCTGTACAAAGGACAATTCATTTCGCATGAGGGGAAAAAGGTAACCCCAGAAAAGGGCTGAACCTATCATGAGCATGGCAAAGCCACTCACGGTAAAGCGAATGCAGAGCTTTTTAGGCCTGTGCAATTATGTTAGAGCATGGGTCTTCGATTACAGCTCATATACCAAGCCCTTGCTCCAGGCCCTAAAGAAGGCCCAGGTGACAAAGGAAAAGATTGAATGGACTGGGACAATGGAAAAGGGGTTTACAGAACTCAAGAGAGCGATTTGTACGGCTCCAGTTCTTGGAATTCATAATTATGCTCAAAGAACCTCATTGGGGTACAAGCCCCTGGTGTATTACAGTGGGAATCTGGACCCAGTAATGAGAGGCCAGTTCCGATGCGAACAAAGCTTAGCTGCCGCGGCGTTCGCCATAGAGAAAGTGACACCCATTGTAATGGGATGCTCTATGATGTTATACGTCGAGCCCTCATTATTTGCCATCTTAGAGAAACCAAAGGGTACGTTGACATCTCAAAGAGCTTCTGCCTATGAGGTGATTATATCTAATCCATTGATCAAAATAGTTCGATGTAAAACAGTAAACCCAGCTACGTTCATAGCCGAGCCAGTCACTGAAGGAGAACCGATACATGACCGTGCGAACTACGAAGAATTCTATGATGAAATCCCCAGGGTAAAAGAAAATGCCCTAGCAGGAGGAGAGATCATTTTCATTGATGGTTCTTCGAGAATCCACCAAGAAGACAGACACAGATACACAGGTGTTGCTGTGATGAAACACATAGCAATCAGAGAATTTTGAGTACTCGTCAGTGCGTGAATACCATCTCATTACTCAGCACAGTTATTGGCGTTGATACTCTCCATTGTGAATCACGCAGACCAGGAAGTAACGGTGTACAGTGTCTCTGCCTATGTGACATCCACATTGCATGCAGGCCTAGCGCACTGGAAAAGGAGGAGCTACCTCCGAGCTGATGCGAACACCAGTGCAGCACACAGCCTTATTCGACAGACTGATTAAGTCACCATAGCTCCCAGTGGGCATAGCAGTCGTGAAATACGCTGCCCATACTCACTGGACAGATTTTGTGTTGCGCGTAACTCACTCAGCAGACACGCAAGCCAAGCGTATGGCATCCAAGAGTGAGACGATCATGGAAGTGGAACTGGCGCGCACTCAGGAAAGAATGATGGTAGCACAAACCGCACAAGAAGCCTATAGTAATATGGGGCAGACACAACTAATGGAGCTTCATGGGGAAGCACCGCAATATGAAAAGAACCTTTGGAAACATCGAGGGTGTTCTTTAAACCCCACTGACGGATTGTGGCGACAAAACAGCACCAGTAAACCAGTCATGCCTGTAGCCCTACTAAGAATAGCATTGGAGCAATTGCATTACCTATTACATATGTCAAAAGAGAATCTGGCGGCAACGCTCGCGGAAGATTGGTTTATACCGAATTTAGCAGAGCATGTTGTATTCTTTATGGTGAATTTCATAATCTGCCAGCAATTCACCGCTGGGCACACATTAAGTAGTGAGAGGAATCATCCCCCGGCCAAATGGGCCTTTCCAGCACTTACAAATCGACTACGTCGACATGATCCCAGTGTGTGACGGGTACAGGTACTTAATTGTAGTGGTGTGTCCATTCTCTAGATGGATAGAAGCAGGTCCTTGTACACACCCAGACTCATCCTGTATGGCCAAATTCCTGGTAAGGGAAGTGTTCCCTAGATGGGGTGTGTGTATGGTGATGAGGTCAGACAACAGGGCTCATTTTGTTAACTCAGTCTTTGAGCAGATCAGCTTGTTGCTTGGTATAAAGCACAAGTTCTCGTCAGTGTATCATCCAGAGGGTAATGGCATGTGCGAGAGGCTCAACGGCTTGTTAAAGGAAAGGATAGCCAAGTTGAAGCTTACTCTAAAGAGGAGATGGCTGCACCGCCTTCCATGGCATTGTATGCTCTTCGGAACCAACCAGGCTCCAACCATCATCTTACGCCGCACGAGATAGTCACAGGAAGAAGAATGAATACTCCCCTTAGCCCACGAGATAGATCCAGATGTGATGCCCAGCCAACCCGAGAGGTCCTGGGAACCAAATTGTCACGCAGTCCTAATCAAAAAGCACACGAGGAAAAGGTGGGACGAGCCAAGATTCAATGGTCCTTTCATCGTAGAAAACTGCACTCCATCAGCAGTAAAATTGCAGGGCAGCAGAGCATGGATTTTTCTCAATGACATTAAGCCCTATATCGGAGAAAGGCCTCAAGCTGCACCCCACCGCGAAGAAATTACAGACAGCGGGGAAGAACCTCAGCAGGTGCAGACGAGATCCATGATGTGGAAAAGGGCGCATGAGCAGCAAAGCCAAGACAAAGAACCTGTTTGCAAGTTGTGGCTTAAACTGGACAGTTCCTCTAAGCAAAAAAGGGGATAAGGACATAACGGACACTCTATGCACCTCAGTTGTAGGGTGAAGAAGACAATTGCGCATCTAAGCCACAACACATTTGTTGACACGAACTTGTAAATCAATCACACTGAAGCGTTGGTGATAACAAGACTCAAATAGATTGTGAAAAAAGACTTTTGCCGAAAGTCATAATGCAGAATAGTCTAAATGCAAGTGCCTTCATGAAATCCATTAATAATTCCTCTCTCTTGCGAGTACTGATCAAAGGGCTCACAGAGCAAAGTTACTTTCGATGCCGGAGGCGCTGCCCCTGGGGACCCCGGAGCTGTGCCATTACTCCATAAATTATGCATTTCCACTCATTTATAACAAACAACCACAGACTCACCCACTGAATCAGTTGACCCATTCCTCTCCATTTTTCTTTTTTATTATTGTGCATATACCAACAAGTGACTTTTACACTTTTTACACAGACTGCCACAACTGCCCCGACACTCTGCATGGCACTCAGCAAAAGCATTCATGCAAACGTGCAGGTTTGCTGGATTTAAAGCCCCTAGGCAGCACGATCGACTGTAGAATCTTTCAGAGTGTTTCAGCCACCAGCAAATGATTGAAGAAAGCGTGATCCTCTTTCAACACGAAATGTGAACACGCTTTGGCAAAGTTTTTATAGCTCGAACAGACAGCTCCTGCTGCCACGACGGCCCTAACACTCTGCACCGCACTCAGCAAACAAGCTACTTATTATCTTACCTCACTGCGGCATCTAACAACTCGGACAAACTCTTTAAAATCTGCAAGGAGCTGGCCAACCCTGCTGCAGTCTCTACCCTGACCCCCCACCCCCTTTGCCTCCTAGGCTCTCTGGAATGCCCTTGCCTCTCACTTTATCTAAAAAACCCAGGACATTCTGTCCACCTGTAAAGGATTCCAATCGGGCATCACACCGGACCAGAACTCTTGCCCTTAGCCTAAGATGTAGCGCTCAATTAGAATACTAATAGTATGCAGCAAACAGAGTCAAAATCCGAACTTCCATCACAAAATAAGAGGCAGAAACTGTTTGCAATTGTATAAAATGACACTCGGAATTGGTAATATTGAAATTAAAGTGCGGTTGAATTAATGAGGTAAATATGATTTATCACAGTATCAGGGATGTAATATCACTAGCAACTACAAGGCAAGGAATCCACAAAGGGCCTACAATTCAAAAAACAACTTGAAAGTAGGAACACAGTGCAGCCAAATCACATGTTGAAAAGGTTCATTTTACACTTTTTTCAGTTTTAAATTTCAAAACAGTTTTTTAAAATAACGGGTGAAATAGACAGAACCAGAATGTGGTTTTTAGGCTAAGTGATAGATACACATCACAGGGACAATATAGAAGTGAAAGAGTGACCCTAGCTGAATACATGAATGAGATTTTCAATGTGGAAAGAGATTCGGTTTTGGTAAAATAAAGCAGTTAAAAGAGAAAATCGGTTCAAAAAGGAAAGGACAAATTGTACCGAAACTAGATTATCAAGACTAGATTGTTAAAGAAAGACATGGTACTCTCCAAGGTTAATTTGCAATTTAACCTTTTCAGCCCGTGTTCAGCTCTATGTGGGAATTACTTAAATTATTCAAAATTTGACTAAGGATTTATGCAAGACGGAAATGAATGGAATAATTGCCCTAACACTAGAACATCAAGGACAGGATGCACAGATAATTCAGACAGTTTTAAACAAGTTACCAGTGTATGATAGGATTACTTAGAGAGTAAGACAAAGACAAAGTATCAAGATGGGGTATGCTATGTGGTGCTATGGGATGGGGAAATACTCACAATCCGCACTTGAGTTTGGGATTTGGGACAGTCAACCGGGTTCTGGACTCAAAGGCTCTGGTCACAGCAAGGCGGCGGACTCTCCTAGCAGAACAATAGCTGGGCCTGTCTGGTCACTGGATCATAAGGGTACAGCTGGCATGCAGGTAGAGGGCAAACAGCCGGTCTGGTCACAGGATATTCCCAAAAGCATGCCACAGCTTTTCCCCCTAGTTATTGGGATTTTTAGTGGGGTTTCTCGATCAATGATCCTGTCTAGATCGGGTCAGCTCTGCTCTGGCCTGGCAGTAGAATCTGGAAGCTTGCAAGATGATTGTGGAATATCTGGATACGCAGGCACTGGAAAATTCAGAACAGAGTGCCTGTTTCTGTCAGCTTCCCCTTTTTATAAGGCGGGTGACTCACAGGATTTTTTGTTGGGCAGGACTAAGATAGACCTACCCCAAAGGGACGGATAGGTCAGCCTATGTTGGTCGCCTCCTGCAGGAGGGGACTCAGTTCATGGGGTTGTGTTTTTATGAGGTGCAAAGCCATCCCACAGTCCTTTTTGCACAAAATCAATTATGACATAAATCACATTTTACAGCTCTGGCACTTTTGCAAATTATATAGGCAGATTGCATATTTCATACAGAGCATGCTGTTCTCACGCACAGGTCTGTATGACATTATTTTGCCCTCCTAATACTTTTTCGTGGTTTTTAGTGGGAACTGATTCACCAAAAAATCCCACAATTTTAGGTATGTGTACATATCATCATTGAGCATATTTCTATACATTTTTAATGTTCCACCATATGTACTTTTCCCATGATTCACATTCCCCTGGGGTTTATACGTCCCATGAATGCTATGGGCAGCCACAACATCTTGTTTGAAAGCCACAAAAATTAACTATAAAACGTTTACATTACTGCATTGTCCGGTTATAGAATTAAAGTTTATTCAGTAAATAGTCTTTGAGCAAAAATGGTCTGGACTTTGTCCTCCAACCGGGACCATTTTTTTCCAGGCTACCACCAAATGTCAGTTTAGCCCAGTGATGCCATGGAGGTTCTCACTTTGAGTGACTCGTAGGTGTCACTTCCAAAAGTAACACGTAGGTGTCTCAGAATCTTTTGTCTCAAGCTGAAGCCTCGATAGAAGTCTGATGGGGGTGTGATATTCTTCCTCTTGGCCATACAAAGTTTTCAAGGGCAGAAAGTAACACGCATGTGTCCCAAAAATCCCTTTTTTGCTCCTTTTGAGGGGAGGCCACTCTTGTTGTCAGCACACACATGTCCATGTAAACTGAGCAGGAAATGTGTTTCATTGGTTCCCCAGTACAGCCAATGCATTTAATTATTTATTTCATTGTATTTTGTTCTGAATCAGAAGCAAGGCTGTTAAAATAAAACATTATCTAGATTTTATCCAAACCCTCCTTACACTTCTAGGCAAGGACAGAGCCTTAATCACATTGTACTTTTCAAGCAGACGTTTTTCTCTTTTGCAAAAGCACATTTTTACACGTGGTGAATTCGGTTTTCTCTCCCATCTGGATTCCAAACATTGTTTGCAGCCCTAGTCAGTTTCTCTAAACCAGCAGTATGTTCAAGGCAAATGTCCACTGAAATTGACATGTGCACAGAGAGCTAGGGTTTCTTTTGAAGGGTTTATTTTTGACACTTCATAGCAACAAGTCAAGTGTTTTTTGTATGGCTGAAAGTAAAGTTACTGGTGATTTCCCAGATCTTGTCTGCCACAGCCTGTCATTTAGTAATAATGTTCTCTTCTGCTGGAGCACAATCTGAATATGGATGGGCATAGCAGGGTCTCACTGATAAAAGCAGTGTAATGTTAAGCAAATGAAAAGAGGACCAGAACGGCACCATTTTAAATGTAAAATATTTCCTTGGGAAATTTTGAGAAAGCAGCAAAGCTGCCCTGCTTTTCAATTCCCTTTCTTGGTGCATGTAAGACAACACACTGGCAGTCTTTCTCAGTGTGCTCCCTCTTGCCCAATAGGTGTTTGGCAAGACAGTGCAGCCATAATTTTGTAGCTGCAAAACGCAATTTTGATGTGAGGCAATGGTGCTCAAAGGAGCCAGCGTAGCCATTCTGCTGGTAACTGCTGAAATGCAGCTTGGAGATGAAGGGGAATTCTGCTCAGTGTGTAAATGTATCCCACACACCCTCTCCTCCACTCCCTCTTGTATCCCTCATCCACCTGTTCTTGCTGACCCTCCCTCAGCCACCCCACCCTCCTTCTCGTCATTTCCTCTTTTCTCCCCTGATGAGGTCACTATACAAGTCTGATCTATGAAGGCCTCATCAAAATAGGTTCATCCGTGTTCTTCTAAAACCATCAAGGACCACCTTGATACCCTCACTCTGGCCCTTGCCGATTTCTGCAACCACTCCTTTGCCTTAGGATTTTCTCCTCCCCTCTGAAGCACTCCCTTGTGCATCCTCTTCTCAAGAAACCCACAGCTGATCCTTCTTGTTCGGCCAACTATTGCCCAATTTCCATAACTCCCATTCTGGGCAATCTCCTGGAAAAGCTTGCCATCTCTCAGCTTAACCTTCACTCTGATTCTGTTGGCTATCTCCATGACCATCAGTCTGGCTTCAGAGCTGGCAGAAGCATGGAAACTGCTCTCCTGAACATCTGTGAGAATCTGCTCTTCAACCTTGGCTCTAACATACCCTCTGTTCTCATCCTACTTGATCTTTCCTCTGAAATTGACACGGTCAACCATACCATCCTGTTCAACTGTCTCTGTGACAACCTGGGTATCACCGATCAGGCTCTGGCCTGGCTGACCTCTTTCCTCTCAGATCGACTGTCCCAGGTCCAACTTGTGTCCTTCCTATCATCTGTCTTCCTCTCTACCTGTGGTGTTCCCCAGGGGTCTAACCTCTTGCCCTTGATTTGCAACCAATACCTGGCTATCCTCGCACACTGCATTGCCATTTTCTGTTCAAACTTCTAGTGCTACCCTGATGACACTCAGCTCATTTTCAGGCTCCCCTCTGCCACCTCCACTCCCTCTCTCATCTCTGATTGCCTAATTGTCATTTAAGATTGGTGTGCCGCCACCGATCTTTGTTGAATGCCAGCAAGACGGAGATCCTCCTCATCGGCACACCATCACCATCCTTTCCCCTCACTCTCTGGCCGACCTCCCTTGGCCCTCCGCCTACCCCCACCTGCGAGGCTAAGTACCTTGTGGTCATCTTTGACTTCACACTTTCCTTCTCTGTCCACATCTCTGATGTCTCTAAAAAGTCTAACGTCCTACTTCACCTCCTCAGAGGTACTCTCCCTTTCCTCCCCTTCCCACAGAAGCTCATGGTATCCCAATCTCTGGTTCTCTCTAGCTTGGACTATTGTAACAGCTTCTTTCTAAATCTACCTGCCTCTACTCTCCGCCGTCTGCAACTAATCCAGAACAGGACTGCGAGACTTGTCCTTGGCCTCAATCCCTGGCATCGTATCTCTCCAGCTCTGAAATCTCTCCATTGGCTCCCAGTGGATGCAAGGATTACATTCAAAACCCTCTGCATTGTCCACAAGGCTTTCTGGGGACTCGGTCCGAAATACCTTCAGCTATCCCTCTGCAAATAGCTCTCCTCTCGAGCTCTTCGCTCCTCTACCTCCAATTCCCTCTGGGTCAGTCGTTTTTCAAAGAAATGAGCTAGGGGTAGATCTCTGTCTTTGGCTGTGGCCTCCCTCTGGAACAGCCTCCCTGCCACTCTAAAACTTGAGGAGAACCATCTCCGGTTCCGGAAGCACCTCAAGACCTTCCTCTTTTCTTCTGCCTTCGCTCCCCCTCTCCCCTGCTGATCTTTTCTCTATTGGCACCGTGCTCCTGGCAACCCTCTGTCCTCCAGGCCCAGGTACCTGCTCACCCTGCCACCCTTCCGCACTGCCTCCGGGCCACCCCTTGCACTGGGGTCTGTATCTGTACCCATACAGCGCACCCCTTTTTCTTCCTGCACTTATCAGACCTACCCTGTCTGCACTTGCAAATTGCTGGCTGCACTAAAACTATTTGTTGCCTTCATTATTTATTTATTGTTATTTATCTGTTTCTCCTCTGCTTCGCACTTTCAACTTCTCCCCCCTTCCATGCACTTTTCCCCTCCCCCTCTCACATGCACTTGCGCTTTCTCAATGTCACTGGGCCTAGTAAGATTGCTGTTTTGTTCTCCCCTGTAACCCTCCCTTGCCTTGTCGCGCTTTGAAACACTTGTGTACGAGCGCAATAGAAATCAAATATCAATATCAATATCAATAACCAAAATCGGGCCTAGTAACGATATTCAAAGTGGCCCCATATACATTTCCAGTAAGCCCAACCTTTTTTCTATGAGAAAATTGCAAATAAAATAGGATACACCACACAAATGACACCAAGGGTGCAGATGCCTGCTGGGAAATCCCCAGAGTTCACTATAGGCCAGTCCACCCCAGCCTAATTGTGTGGTATTTACGGCATGTGGTATTAACAAATAAACATGCAGTGAATACGTTACTACTCATTATCAATATGAGTGAAAATAGGCAAAACCAAAAGGTTTAATCTTAACCACGGGCACAGCTCTGGGCAACCCTCCAGACCATGGTGTTTCAGCCTACCAAACCACTTCAGAAGTGGAAAGACTATATACAAAGAAGGCTTGGTCCCATCCCAAAAAGGTCTTTCCCCTTTCTCTGATGGCTTGGCTTGCGAAGAACAGTAGTCTGGATAGTTGCCTAGAGTGATGCCAGATGTTAAGAATATTTCTAAACCTTCCAGCCATCACCTCTTTTGTTTTGCTTTGGGTAAAAATCGGCATAATTTAAAATACTCCCAAAGGTATGAGAGCCCTTCTCCTGAGAATGAACAAGGCAAAACAACCTGCTTGTTTTAGTGTCTTTTGAGAGGAGTCTACAATCATCAGCTCTCTATATCATACCCAAGGGGAAATAAACATTTGTACATCAAACTAATACCACTCACATTGACAGCCCGAAATACCAGGCAATACTCCGCCAAACATGAGTACCCGCTGAAGTACAGGATATCTCCAGCCACAGAGAGCTAGGGGTCAAGATTACTTACCTGGGAGTAGAAACGCAGTATTTCAACATTTGTCTAAGAGCCCCTTAAGTGAGAATTCACAAAGTAATGTTCCACTTTTCAAAGTCGAGGGCAATGATTGTTGCAGCTAAAATGCAATATGACAATGTAATTGTGGTGAAAGTGTCATGAAACGTTCATTGGATCTAGTGAACAGATTTCTTTTGTTCTTTTTCAGGTCATTCCTCTTTTATTTTGATTTGCAGTGCATAGTAAATCATGTAAATCATCTCATGCATATTCTGCACAACTGAGGGTATTGAACCAAATGGGAGGACCTATGTTCCTTAGCATAGAGCCAATGTCAGCGTGACATTGGAACCTGTATCCTTTTCTGTGACACATATAAATGGGAGGACCTATGTTCCTTAGCATAGAGCCAATGTCAGCGTGACATTGGAACCTGTATCCTTTTCTGTGACACCAATAAAGGGGAGGACCTATATTCCTTAGAATACAGCCAATATCAGCGTGACATTGGAACCTGTATCCGTTTCTGTGACACCTATAAATGGGAGGACCTATGTTCCTTAGCATACAGCCAATGTCAGCGTGACATCGGAACCTGCATCCTTTTCTGTGACACCAATAAATGGGAGGACCTATGTTCCTAGCATACAGCCAATGTCAGCGTGACATTGGAACCTGTATCCTTTTCTGTGACACCTATAAATGGGAGGACCTATGTTCCTAGCATACAGCCAATGTCAGCGTGACATTGGAACCTGTATCCTTTTCTGTGACACCTATATTTGTCAAGGTATTTCTAATACCCGACTCCAAGATTTCATCTTTGTGTTTTATCTTTTGGAGTTTCACTAGCGGGCACTGGTAACATGGGTGCCAGCTTTAATGTATGTAAAACACCATAGAATACAGTTGTCAGGTAACTTTCAAACAAAAGATAACAAATTAACTCAATGTTATGACAGAATCACGATGCTTCAGAGTAAATTCTGAGAGCATGGTTCTCTGATGCACCGATTGATTTGAACATGTCTGCCATCCTGTCTTTCTCCTGTGTCTGCTGTGAAGAGCAGCAGAAAATAGCGTACTTCTAAAAATGAGGAGACATTTTGCTTGACACATTTTGTAAATATTTAAAGTATATGCCATGATGTCTCTTGAATGTGGTGGGTGGACTGTGTACATAAACCAGTTTGTGGTGTGTCTTATTTTATTTTGGTAGTTTATTTTATGTTTATACCAATATGTTTGTCTGTGTAGTATTCACTGTGCTATTTGAGCTATGTAGGATTGTATTTTACATTGTTTAAGTCAACTACATCTTGCCAATTGCTTATTTGTCTTTTGTTGGTACGCCATTACCAAATATAATTCTAGATTGACTTATGGGGAGAACACCAGGGGGTGCAATCAGGGAGCTCCACGTTTGCCCATGAAAATGACATCATGAAGAAGCCCTGACTGGCAGGAGCAGAGGGTCCTGAGCAGCTGGAAAGCTGGGCCCCCTATCTGCGAGTGAGATCGGGGCGGGAGCCTCATAAGGAGGATCGTATGGCCCCAAGTTGGAAGCAGCCGGTGGCCGTGGAGAGCTGCTCCGAGTAGCCCCTGGGCTTGAAGAGAAAGATTGGCACAGGTGCTGTGGAAAGAGGAGCATACAGCCCCAGGCAGGAAACGTCCTGCAGGCGAGGAGTGGCAGAGTGCTGACAGAGGTGGAGACAGACCGGCACTTGCTCTGAGCAGCCACCAGGCTGTGAGGGAAGAGCCCTTTTGCTGACATCACTGCCAGAGGAGAGCGGTTGAGCAGGCCCATTGTACGGCTGTCCTGAGGCTGGTACAGTGGGCCGGTGACTGCCGAGTGTCTGGACGTGTTCCCACTCCAGCCCGTGCTGCAGTACTGTTCCCTCTGAGGAGGTGAGGTTGAGAGGGGTGCGAGGAGCAAGCTCTGGGTGAATGCCCCTGGGGGTGTGGACGGTTGTAGGCCTGTGTTGTTTGGAGCACGCACCAGAAGCCCCCAGCTGCACAGGGAAGTTGTGTTCACCCTCTGGGCTGTTAGTACTGAAGTGGGCAGAGCGTCTATTGCACAGTGGAGGACAGTTGGAGCTGAAGTTGGTTTATGCTTTTGCTCTGTGAGCAAGCTCTTCTCCCCCCAGATATGTTGAGGCTCTGTAGCGTCTGCTGACTTAGGCCAGACACTGGGTGTGTTTGTTGAGGACATAATGTTATAGTCCACGCTGCTAAGTAGTACATTAAGAAAGATAATTCATTCTTTGTGCGTGTATCTGTATAGATATCACGTTCCTAGTTATCCCATAATGGATCTGAATGCAAACAGAGGTGAACATTTCTTTAATCAAGTTGAGTGCGAAAAAAAACATAAACAAGCAAAGTACACAAATGAACATGAATGGGTAAAAATTAGAAACTACAAATTATACATATCAATACCAAAAATAAACAGAAAACATTTAAGATACTGTTCTGCAACCAGTCAAACAGCAGAAGTACTCTTCAATAAAACATGAAAGATGCAGTTGAGTTATTATGTACAATTAACTCATTTGTTAACTGTTGCAGGTCTGCCAAAAAGCCTTCTTCGGGGCAAATTGCAACTGGACTCCATGAACTTGATGGTAATATGAAGTGGGACGTGCCGATGGTGACCCCGTATGTGTGACAACTGCAAAACAGAGGTGCGAAAGGCCCACTTGATAGTCCACGTTAGTCTGGTGAGCTTATGTTTGGCACCCGTATCCAATTCATAATCTTAATACGAGTCCATGTGAGTGGTGCATTTTCCTTTTTCAAAGCAACCTGTTTCCCAAAGGGCTGAGGAGTGGACCAGGATTCAGTTGACGAAATATCGAAATTAATTCAGTATTCTCCCGACCACAAAACAGGAATTGTTGTGCACACGTATGCGCAGTAACCGCTCAAGAACATGTGTTTGATGATGATGATATTGATATAATTTAATTTACATGTTGAAAATTAAAGAAAGAAATGGACAGAAAAAAATATTTTTTGATGGTGATTCTCAACCTCTTTGGGATGATTCCTCACTTCAGTTGATATCTATTGTTGAACTTTTTCCATTGGATCTGTGACAATTTGATTATTGTATCAGGACTGAGATGTTTAATTATTCAAAGAATAAATCCATTACTAGCTCACTAAGCTGTGAAGCATTCAAATTTGGAACGTGGAATGGCAATATGAACGGGCCAAATTTAATAATTTCTCCTGTTTTTCAAAGGACATACATTGGATCATCAAACTGTTCCACATTGAGTGATGGGCATGTGTCACAAAAATAAAACCCCACTGGGTCAGGCGGTCAGCTTCCCTGTTTAGACGTGCTTGCTTTTGGCTTGCTTGGTTGTTGGGTAACCTTGGTCATAGCACTGAGTCCGAGGCAGCGTCTTTGCTGAACTGTCATTCACAGGCTGTAGCCTCACTGCCCAGTGAAGCCCTGAACCACTGCGAGGAATATTGGTCTCCCCTCTTCACAGCATTCATAGCAGAAGCTAATGGTTGTGGGAGACAGTAGTCGAGCCTGGAGAATGATGTCTTAAATTGAGCATAATGGAAAAATGTACATCATGTGCTAACACAGTACAACTGAAAATTATATGCTAACTGGGAATAATATAAACAGGCAATTATGTGCTAAATGGATTGAAATATACATGCATACAAACTTTGACAAAGAATAATATTGATCAAAATATTTGGTGCCTAGTGGTGGCTTTGCCACTTCGATGTACATATGTCCTATTTTCTGAAGATTTCCTGCACAGGCAATGCAGAATATTTTACTGCCATGTGTCTGTAATAAAAGGAGTGCGCATCATCATATTTCATGCTTCAAATAAACTTTATTGGATATGACTTTGTGACATGTTGAATATCACAGCAACATGTCCATCCCACATCCCCACGCAGGTAACAACATAAGAATATAGAGAATGCTTGGCCACATGCTCTGTCACCAACTCCATGGCCATCAGGTACCCACAGAAAAATAAGTATGCAACAGTGTACATAACACAGAATACAAGGAGACACCAGTGATACAAGACAGGTAAAGAGGAAGAGGAAACATCATAAAATCATCTTCCATTCATTGAGAAGATGGCATTTGGTAGACCTGACAATCTTGAATTTGTCGCCGATCAGATGTTGCTCCTAGATCGGAACTGCAAGTAAAAACAGGCAAAGAAATGTGAGATGTAGAAATAGATGGAGAATATTTGGAAGTGTTTTTAGTAGTGAAAGCTTATTTTAGTGTTAGCTAACTCCTGCATTGATATGTTTTCCAGGTGTAGAGTGATACGCAATATCAAATCTCTGATATCTTAGTAGCTCTCTGATATCATAAATGATTGCAGTGAATTGAGAAAACAGATATACATTCCCATCCCTCAGCACAGAATTGCTTTGTATGAAGTGATTTCTGCTGTGTGAATGCACCTGAACATCCTGAACGTTTACAGTTAGAGATGAATAATGTGGCTGTAGGGAACAGTTGGTTAGATGAATATATTTCTTTTATCTTTCTCTATTCGCTAGGTGGATGGTTTCTTGAAATATCTTTGTAAAACAACACTGCAGTCTTCATGAACCTTTTGTTGAACTGAATGTGCAGAATTGTTGGAGATATTGATAGTGTGAAAAAGGGAGTATTCATTCGTGATAGAAGGTTTGCAGTCTCTATGCCATGCATCAGTTGAGAGAGTACATTAAAGATGTATAGCGTCCCCTCTCTTCAGCATCACCCGCTATGTATTTTGCTCTAGGTCCTCAGGAGAATGCTTGCCTTTTGGGAACCTTCTGAGGAGCAGGTTGTTTGGCCGTGTCCTTATTGATAGATTGAGTGTGTTTCAGTGCTATGTGTGCAGAATTCCTCTGGACCACTCTAATGCTTTTAACATTTGTAAACCTTTTGGAGTATTGCCTGCACTATGGTTAAACTGCAGTACCTTCCTTGTTGGTAATTAGTTGAGAATGACTTATGCAGGCATTCTGCACCCTTGTTCTAAGACGCTTTATAGATGGTGTAGTGGAAGGAAGTGGATATAGTGTGGGTACTTGCAGGAGGAAGTACCATGCTAGGCTCAAGTTATATAGGTAAGAGCTTTATTCCATTGTACAGGTAAGTGCTTTAGCAGTCCTTATGTCGCTCCCTATAAGATACAGGCACAGAATCTTTGGACATCCAACACCCCAGCCAGCTAACCTCCAACTGTCATTCTTCAGAACACTCACCCAGCTTGTCCCAAACATTCCAACAAGCATTCCATGCATACATTCCATCCACGCATCCATAAATTCTGACAGTCAAAATACAACAGAATACTTTATAAAGTCAGTTAGAAAGTAGTGGGCTGCTTCTTCTGAGGGATTCTTATGATTGTGTCTTTAAATCCCAAGTCTGACTGCACGTTTTTTTACTCTGTGCTACTTCTCAAATTATTCCTTGGAAATCTTATTGGTGACCCTTATTTGTGTAGATTATTCTATGATGGGAGATAATGTTCTGCTGTAGGATTCATTGTGAGGGATGCTTTCAACCCCCCACCCACTCACCAGCTCTTGTGAGTAATTTCAATAATGCATGTTTCACAAATTTCTTTTGAGTAATGTTACAAAGCACACCATGATGTAATCTGATGCAAAATAAGGTCACATAACACAACCTAATATTGCTGAAAGTAACGTAACATAACATTTTGTTTAGGATATGTGGTCTTACCAATCGTGTATTTAGCTGAGAATCCTTTCATCTGTACTGTGGGGTCGCTGTGGAACAAGAGCAGCATGGTGTTCCCAGTGGACATCAGTGTGGGGATTGTGATGGAGCCACAATATTTGTCGATAAGTGGGGATTTGTCTGTGGGGCCATTGTATACTGAAAGGTAATCGATGCGGCAATATGTAGAGTCTGGCTCTAAGTTAAAATCGGTGAATGTCAATGAAATCTGCAGAATGATACAAAGTAGAAGAGAGGTTATTGAGGAGCTGCGTCGTGACCTTGTGCTCTGCCACGAGTGTTCACTTGGCCATGTTTTTGTGGCTCTCTCATTGCAGGAGTAAACAATGCGTAATTGGGGCTCACCTTGTTCCCTTGCGGGGCCCAAATGTAATATTCACAGTCCATGTTAGATGGGTAGTTCTGGGGATAATTTTCAGATGTGACAGTCCCCCCTGATGAGCTGGTGTATGCATGAGCACAATATTCTGAAAAGCAAATAGAGCAAGCGCTTTAAATGTTATGAAATATTGCCATTCCATAACCTCCCATGCAGCATTTGTATGAGCACTTTATCAGCAGTGGCTAAAACCTTCCCCTGCACCCACATGAGAATCATTATAGTATGCAATGTAGGTACAAGCAATCCATCTATCTATCCATCCATCCATCCTTCCTTTCTTAAATCCATCCCTCACTCAATCCCTTAGGACGTAGGTTTCACATGGAGCTTTTTTTAATGATTAGTAGCAATTGTTTTTTGCCTCACAATGTGCATATTCGTGTAAATCCCTGAATTCATAACAATGATACTCCTCAGTGGGTGTCACCGCATCGCTGACCCTGCATCTTTCTCTTTTGCCACGTTTGCACCTTGCCCATAGCTCCACTGTTCCGAATGTCTGCCTTCAGTGTCAAGTGCCCAGAAGAGAATGTTTGCATGTTTCAGCACTAGACAACTATTTTCTTAATAAAAAATAACAGCCTCATTACAGGTTTGCAGGTGCGGGAAAAAAGTGGAGGAAATTCCGTTTCCTCCATTTTTCCCAAACTATTGCCACTTGCGGATTTTGGAGGTAAAGTGTATGCGATACCTCCAACTTCATGTTCAGACAATACTGCCAAAAATCCCCAATGGAGTCCTATGTATTTACACTGCCAAACACCATTTGTAATATGGGGGTATTCTCGCCAGAGGTACTACCACCACTGGTAACACCATTAGGTCAAGTAGTGGTAACAATAATACAGTTTGGTGGTATCGATGTAGTGTTACCACTGAGATACCACCAAAGTCGTAATGAGACCAATGTGTAACAGAAGAAAAGAATAGCTCTGCTATTAGATAAAGATATTGCAATTGTTCTGAAAGATTGTTTTATGAAAAGTATTGATGAATATGTCATTCTTCCAGTAACTGTGAGACAATAAAGAGAAAGACTCATACTGTTCTGATAGTAGGCATTGAACCCGCTGGATGTGATGGCGCTATTGCTGACGAACTGAAGCAGCATGGCATTCCCAGAAGACACCACTGTGGGCATGCTTCCTCTCCCACAAGCCTTGTTCAGCAAAATCGGTGCATCACTGGTAATTCCATCATAAATCGTCACATAGTCAGACTCGCAATTTGGGGAGGACTCAACATCGAAGGCATTAAATGTCAGTACTATCTGGAAGAGAAGGTGAGGGAATTAGGTTTGACAATACTACCCTGTCATTGATTTGCCCTCATCACATGGCTAATGGCTGTCTGTAGTCTTCACTGGAGGAGCACAGTCTCCACCTGAGATATCGCTTTTAACTAGCCCTGCTCAGCACTTTCTGCAGAATTACCTGGAAGCCAGTGGTTCGCATCAGATAAAAACAGTTGGCATTGTTTGGGTACTGGGATGGGTAGTTAGTAGAATTCACAAATCCATAGCCAACGGTAGAGATAGTGCTGCACATGCCTGCAGGAAGGAAAGAAGAACAAGATCCTTTCATGAGCAGATCGTACCAGGGCTCCTTACCAGTAGATCATGAATTAAATATTCCAAGTATATCCCAAGTCAGTAAACCATGCTCATTGTCCATTTTAGCATTCCAGAATATTTACTTCACACAACCCTACCACCTATAAGAATATGTTAGTTCTACAAGTTACTGTGTGAAATGGAACAGAGAAAAATGTGTCAAAAGTCACAAATTAAAGGGGATAAAAAAAACTAGTCAGTACAATGGGAGGTTGGTATCACATTGGAGGAACGAGATTGTGTGACAGGAGAATGGCCGGAATAAAATGGGTTCAGAATTTGCGGGAATAACAAGGCAGGAGAGGATCCCGGTATAAAATTGGAGCAGTGGGTGTAAGGATGCAAATTGAGGAAATGATGCTGGGATCAAATGGAGGAGCTGACGATGGAATAGTGTGGGTGGTATGATGAATCCTTGGATGTCATTCCTTCTTCACTAGGGGGAGACCATTCCCATGGGGTCCGGGCGGTGTGGCCCAGTCCAATTGTCCCCCTGGGGGTGGTTCATCGTGGGACGATCGCATGGGGAGGAATACACACTATAGGACTAGGGACGACTATCAGAGGAGAACGCGGTATCCCCGCATATCACCTGACCATAGCCCACCTTCCTACAACCCTAATATCAATCCCTACCCTAACATATCCATGTGCTACTGTCAACCTACCATCTTGGAGAATACTGGGATGAGGAAGAGTGTAGTCTCTGTAAGGGAAAAAGTATCCATTTCCCTAGAAAGTACTGGGACGAGGAAGAATAGGAACTATCTAAGTGGAGACTCCTTGTGCAGTGCTGAGATGAAGAAGAACTCCATTGACTCACAAAAGGAACAGCAAGATCAGTACTGTGATGAGGAGGAGCAGTGGAGACATGAAGATCACCTCTGTGAACGACATTGAACAGTCTAGTGGTGGTTACCGACCTCCTATTGGTCCAACCTTAGTTGAAAAAGAAGAGAGAATCCAGGAAGTGTTGTTAAACCCTACCTCGAGGAGCAAGGAGCAGGGAAGCTGTGGTCTACTGAGAAGGGGTTGTGGACCGGTTTACCTACTAGAGAGACGGGGAACCTTTGAAAGGCGGTTAGGTTTCTCTTGGAGGACCCAAGAGAAACCTTCCCTCAAGGACCAAGAGGGTAGCAGGCCTGGCGGGACAGAGAAGTCAGATGAACAGAGGCTGGTGGCGAGATTCCGAAGTGTATTGCCACAGTCTGGTGGAGAGCCTTTCCTCCTGCGGGATCGTGGCTGTGGCCACTGAAGTGAGAAGTGGGATCGCGTGTTCCACGTCGTCGGAACAGACCAGCAAGGCCCAACAGCTGCAGAGAGGCCACAGCTGAGAAAGACTTTGTGGAAGCTGTGAGGATAAGACAAACAGCTTCCTGGACTGACCGAGACCCATGGCAGAGACCCCTGAGGAAAAGGAGTCTCACGGCTGGCTGGAGGAAGCAGAAGAAAGTGCAGACTGCATCTTCATAGTTGCAGTTCCTGGCAAGTTAGTGTACCAGGGGCTGCCACGTGGAACTGGAACTAGGATCTGAGAGAGACTCACACTGCATGCATCAAGGGTGCCGAGGGTATCCTCATAGTAATGGTACCTGGCATGGTAGTGTACCAGGTAGACTACAGGAAGAGAACGAATCCTTTAGGGTTTGGGACCCATCAAATACGACTGGAGAGAGTCAAGTTGGGACATTGTATAAAATATGATCAAAGCCAGAGGAAGAGTCATACACCTTGGCATTGTGAAAATCCCTGAGAAGCTTGAGAAAGACCAGAGGAAGTGAGACATTCCCACTGTCATTAAGAACTGTGTTTTGTGAATTGGAAAGTAAGAGGAGAACCAGGAGAGGGAACCCATATCCACCTGATGTGGAGAAGTGTGGAAAATGAACCTAACATTGGGACCTGCCAGAGGAGTTTACTACAGACCAGTGGAAGGGGACCGTCTCCTTGTGACTGTATAAGTCTGAGAAAGATAAGGAGAAGGGAGGCATTCCCCCTGGTGTTGGGAAATCTGCTTGTTGAGCAAGGTATAAAGTCAAGATGAGAACCAAGGGGAAGTGAGGCATACCCCTTGACTGGGATAGAAGCAACAAACACTGCAACACCAGAGATATTTTGGGAACTTTTGTTTGATATGATATGTGCAACTTTTTGTTGGATACTACATCACCTGCGTCCCAAGGAGAAGATTACATTCTGGGAGAAGGGAGCCATTCTCTCAGGCTCTCCTACCCAAGGAGAACTTTGTTGTGCACCTGCTGCCCAGAAGAAGGGAGTCATTCTTCTGGACCAACAACCACTTTTTGTTAGTTATATCAGAATGGAATGTAAGGAACAGAGTGAGGTTCATGCACACAGGACATTGGACTTTTATGATTTCGGAAATCTAGACAGAACCTTTAGTATTTACTTTGAGGCAGGGAATCCCCTCTTAAAGTTAGGGATAGGTTGGTTTCCATTATCTTTTATGAACTTAAATAAAGCTGAGTGTTTAAACATGCCACCTGTGTTTCAGTCTCCTCCTTCTGCAACCTTACAGTGGACAGAATGGTGAAGTAAAGTGGGAGAGATGGATGGTCATTCAGAACACATTGAAGGAGAGGACCCTGGGATAAATTAGAAAGAACGTATGCTACGGTTACCAGGATGTAGATTATGCAGATCTCACATTGGAGCAGGGAATTCTTAGAAGATACAGGAGACAGGAACACTGGAGCAACATAAGAGATGCCGGAAATAATAGTTGGAGGATCGCTGTATAACATGGAGGGAAAGGATTTTTCAATAACATAAAATGATGCATAAATCACTTGGAGAGGAGGGGAGGATGATGCTGTGATGAAATAGATGGAGAGGATACTTGCATATAATGTGTAGAATGGAATCCAGGGTAACATGGCAGGAGGGAATGCTATTATTGCGTGAGATTAGAGAATTCAATAAAAAAAGGTGATGGTGGGATAACACAGTAATCATATGGCAAAATGAGATGCTGTGGGAGGAGGTAGAAGAGGATTCCATGAGAGATGAGGGTATCCGGATCCCATAGACATATGTCTGTTAGCATGGGAACAGAGGGAGTATGAGAGCATGGAGGTGTAGATGTTGCATGCAAGGAGCAGCTTCTGGTTTCAAGTGTGATGCAGGAATACTTGGGATACAGGCGGAAATTAAAGGAGAAGAAGAAGAATGTATTATTCCAAAATATTCTAATAAATCTGGTGGAACACACTGCTTACCACAGTTATACAATCGGTTGATTTTGGCTATGTCCAGATTGCTGAGGCCAACTCTCTGACCAATATTCGCAGAGGGATTCCTTGTGGGGATGATGGTTGGCTGTCCGGATGTGTTAGAGAAAGCAAACCTGCAGAAAAGACATAATCAATGCACCCTCAGTGTCTCAAATGTTGAATTTCATCCCTGTTTCGTCCAGACCATGCTGGGCCTTTTCATATGTGCTCCTCATTTGCTTTTGCTTTTGCATTTGCTTTTAAAAGTCTTTCTTTCTGTGTAGTAACCAAGTAAATAGGGCTTATTTACTCTTACATATAATTAAATACAATTATTGGACACTGAAACAATCACAGACCTGTCATTCTTTTCCCCTCTAGTTATGGATGTCGGGTTCATTCTCACGGAATTCCACTTTGGGGATTCGGTTTTTCAAACTCAGTGATTGTATTTCATTGAAATCTTCAATGATCTGATGCTCAAAAGATCACAAGAGTTCAAAATGTTGTTGATTCCCTGGATTTAGACATGCTATGTTTACCATTATTGGAGATTTATTTTCGGTCCAACAGATTTACTGTTACCGGCACTTGGTCTGCCATAGTTACCGCCATATTACAAATTGCAGTGGAGATGTAAATCCCCATTTTGTATGAGTACATGGGACTCTATGGGTCTTGTTTGGCAGAATTACCGCAGCAGTAATTCTGCTGTGGTAATTCTGCCATGGTAATTCTGGGGCGAGCTCCTGCGCCTCCTCACACATACTGATCCACTCGGTGCATCCTGGTTTCTGTTCTTGTGCGCAGGCGCCGGAGGCCCCTTGTGACTGAAAGTGGAGTCGGAGAGAAGCAGGATTGTATGTGTATGTTGTTCTGTATGTTTGTATTTATGTGCATATGAATCAGAGAATATTGTATGTATGGGTGGTTGGGTGCATGTGAATAAGCATGTAAAGTCTGTTCGAATGCTTGAGTATGTGTTTGAATGATCAAGTGACTGCCGTTTGAAATTAATATTGTGTGAATGAGTGAGAGAAAGAACATGAATATGTGTGAATAAGCAAGTGAATGCTGTATGAATGCGTTTCGAGATGAATGTTGTGTGAATGCTGCATGAATGTGTGTTTGAATGGGTGAGTAAATGTGGGCGTGCGTATGCTGGATTTGTGCCAGCCTGTGAGGCTGATATGAGGTGGGGCAGGAGAGATTCTTTACTGGGCATCTACGATACTGTTTCATAGATGCCTAGTAGACAATATGAGGCCACAGCAGGAAATGGCTGGGATTGCCACACCGAAATGCCAGTCTTGCCACATAAAAACACTTATCATGTTTAAAACATGATAAGTGTTATTACGTGGCCAGACTGTCATTTTGATGCCATCAGTCAACCCATTTCTTACTGTGATATTACATTTTTTACTGTCCACCTGTGTCAATGCAAGCATGATAAGTGTTATTATGTGGCTAGACTGCCATTTTGGTGCCGCCATTATTACTATTTCTAACTGTGTCATGTTTTACTGGGCATCTATGATGAAGCAAACATCATGTTTTATTTTGTGTCTGGACTGGCCTGCACTGGAGCAGCCAGTTTGAACATGTGTTTTATTGGGGCATGGCATTTTTAATGGCAAAGGCAAAATGAGTATGTGCTAATGTGCAGGTACTGGCATATATTGGCAGACCCAATTTAGGCAGGTTTTCTTATAGTATCATTACTGGCATTATGCGCAAAGCAAACATGAGAAAGGCCTCATGAAAATGCATTGCAAAATGCTCCTGTGTACTGTTGGTTACTTGTATATTAGATTATTTCAGGAATAATCCTACAAGACTGATTTCAAACTGTCTGGCTTTAAACCCAATTTTTCACGGAAAAGGTGATGTGTAATGCACCATAATGCACTTTTCTTCAAACTAATTTCTGCCGGGAGAACCCCTACCTCCCAGATACCCGTTATTGGTTTGGGCTCCATCGCTACGTTCAGTTGCTCTTGCAAATTTGAGGCAAATATTTACACCCACTGATTAAAACATTCACCAGCCGTCACTGCTAAATGCAACCCTTGGGTTGATAAAGCTCTGTATAAAGTAGCACTGCCCTGTCAGACAAAGACAAAGACAATTTCCAGCAGCAAAAGGCTTGCATCTAGCAGTGGCCGGTGGCATTTCACAAGGATTCAATGCAGAATAGTCTTGACTGCCTTGTGCTTGGAGCTTTGGGGTACGTTTATAAAACACCAACAACATTATGGTGGGTTTAAAAAGGTTTGCAAAAACCCCTTCACCTAAAAACTGGCGCTTTATTACAATTTTACCATCTGAATTTCATATTATTACTTCCAATATATATACAGGGTAATTCATAGAATTTCGCAGAAAAGTGTCGCAAGCGGCTGGCGCAGAGTGTCCGCGTGCGATTGTCTGCGCCAGGCACGTGCGCTAAAACCGATTTCCGCGCACAGCGTATTCATGGATTTTAGGCTCCCAAACCAGCCGTGGCGCAGAGTATCGCAGCGACCCTGCAGCAGCGCCAGTAACGCCCCCAAGAACGCCCTCGCGCAAGGAAAAGCAATCAAAATCGCTAAATCATCGCAAAGGGCTGCGCTAACCCTGGACCAGTTTACAGGGCTGCCAAACAAGGAACGCAAAGCGGGTAACGTGCATATCAGGGGTAAGCGTGAAGTTATACACGCGATTAGCCAGGCTGCCAGGGTACGTGTATTTCAGGGGTGCGCGGGAAGTTCAACACGCGATAGTCCAGGGAACGTGTATTACAGGGGTACGCGGGAAGTTCAACACGCGATTGTCCAGGGAACGTGTATTACAGGGGTACGCGGTAAGTTCAACACGCGATTGTCCAGGGAACGTGTATTACAGGGGTACGCGGGAAGTCTTACATGCGATTAGCCAGGGCACGTGTAATACAGGGGTACGCGTGAAGTTATACACGCGATTAGCCAGGGTACAAGTATTACAGGGGTACGTGGGAATTATCACACGCGATTTGGCTGGGTACGTGTATTACAGGGGTACACGGGAAGTTCTACACGCAAATCGGCTGGGTACGTGTATTACAGGGGTGCGCGGGAATGATCACACGCGATTTGGCTGGGTACGTGTATTACAGGGGTACACGGGAAGTTCTACACGCAAATCGGCTGGGTACGTGTATTACAGGGGTGCGCGGGAATGATCACACGCGATTTGGCTTGGTACGTGTATTACAGGGGTGCGTGGTAATGATCAGACGCGATTTGGCTTGGTACATGTATTACAGGGGTGCGTGGGAAGTACTACACGCGATTGGCCAGGGTACGTGTATTACAGGGGTACGTGGGAATTATCACACGCGATTTGGCTGGGTATGTGTATTACAGGGGTACACGGGAAGTTCTACACGCGATTCGGCTGGGTACGTGTATTACAGAGGTGCGCGGGAATTCTCACATGCGATTTGGCCAGGTACGTGTATTACAGGGGTGTGCGGGAATTATCACACGCAATTAGGCTGGGTGGGTCCTCACAGGTGTTCCCTGTACACCCTCCACGGCCCCAGCAGGCAGCCCACAAAACAGGGGACTACCCTGCACACCTGCTCATGTCCCCCTGCACCCCCAGCCCCCAGCAGTGCAGGGTCACCCTCCACCAGGCCCCCACTCATGTCTCCCACCACCCCCACCCCCCAGCAGTGCAGGGGCACCCTCCACCAGGCCCCCACTCATGTCTCCCACCACCCCCACCCCCCTGCCACCATGGGCAGCCCCCACCAGGCCCCCACTCATGTCTCCCACCACCCCCACCCCCCAGCAGTGCAGGGTCACCCTCCACCAGGCCCCCACTCATGTCTCCCACCACCCCCACCCCCCAGCAGTGCAGGGTCAACCTCCACCAGGCCCCCACTCATGTCCCCCTGCACCCCCACCCCCCAGCAGTGCAGGGTCACCCTCCACCAGGCCCCCACTCATGTCTCCCACCACCCCCACCCCCCAGCAGTGCAGGGGCACCCTCCACCAGGCCCCCACTCATGTCTCCCACCACCCCCACCCCCCAGCAGTGCAGGGTCACCCTCCACCAGGCCCCCACTCATGTCTCCCACCACCCCCACCCCCCTGCCACCATGGGCAGCCCCCACCAGGCCCCCACTCATGTCTCCCACCACCCCCACCCCCCTGCCCCATGGGCAGCCCCCACCAGGCCCCCACTCATGTCTCCCACCACCCCCACCCCCCTGCCACCATGTGCAGCCCCCACCAGGCCCCCACTCATGTCTCCCACCACCCCCACCCCCCTGCCACCATGGGCAGCCCCCACCAGGCCCCCACTCATGTCTCCCACCACCCCCACCCCCCAGCAGTGCAGGGTCACCCTCCACCAGGCCCCCACTCATGTCTCCCACCACCCCCACCCCCCAGCAGTGCAGGGGCACCCTCCACCAGGCCCCCACTCATGTCTCCCACCACCCCCACCCCCCTGCCACCATGGGCAGCCCCCACCAGGCCCCCACTCATGTCTCCCACCACCCCCACCCCCCAGCAGTGCAGGGTCACCCTCCACCAGGCCCCCACTCATGTCTCCCACCACCCCCACCCCCCAGCAGTGCAGGGTCACCCTCCACCAGGCCCCCACTCATGTCTCCCACCACCCCCACCCCCCTGCCACCATGGGCAGCCCCCACCAGGCCCCCACTCATGTCTCCCACCACCCCCACCCCCCAGCAGTGCAGGGACACCCTCCACCAGGCCCCCACTCATGTCTCCCACCACCCCCACCCCCCTGCCACCATGGGCAGCCCCCACCAGGCCCCCACTCATGTCTCCCACCACCCCCACCCCCCAGCAGTGCAGGGTCACCCTCCACTAGGCCCCCACTCATGTCTCCCACCACCCCCACCCCCCAGCAGTGCAGGGTCACCCTCCACCAGGCCCCCACTCATGTCTCCCACCGCCCCCACCCCCCTGCCACCATGGGCAGCCCCCACCAGGCCCCCACTCATGTCTCCCACCATCCCCACCCCCCTGCCACCATGTGCAGCCCCCACCAGGTCCTCACAATCCCCAATCATGTGCGTAATGGTCAGCCTCCACAGCCAAAAAGCCCTACCAAGTAACCCATTCACCCACATGGAAATGAAAACATATGTTACACCCCCAATGTTCATGAAGCAAATGAACCCATGTCCGTCACACACAGATTTTCAAATTGAATGGGAAAACACACAACATGACATGCATGAAACCAATGAGATGAAACCACACAGTGAACAATGGAAAAAAAAATGTATTGGACAAAAATACGAATGGTAAAGAAAGAAAAATAACTACAATGTAAATGTGAAAAAATAAGCTGCATGTCCGCATAAAAACACAAAAGTAGAAAATCAAATCCATAAAATTTTGTCCAAAGTGAAATGTAAAAACTCTCCATGCAACAAAGAACTATGTACAAAAATAACAAGGGTCCATCATCACAACTGAACTAAGGAAACCTCCTAAAAAACCTACCTAAATATCAACTATATACAAAAAGTGGAGCAGTGTCCGTCGACTCCAAATCATAAGAAAAAACAAAGGAAACCTAAAACTAAAGAACTATATACAAAGGCAGCGGGCAAGTCCAGCGGCTCACTCCGTGGTGTTCCGGGCCAGGGCATCATCGAACTCCTGTTCGATGTCCCGGAGGCGGTCCAGTTCCATGGCCCCGAGGGTCCGCAGGGACGACGCCGTGTCCTCCTCCAACCCCCTGCGGATTGCCTCGAGGCACTCGGCCCGCCTCAGGGCCCTCCGCATGGAGTTCTCCGCCCTGACCATTGTGAGCCGCGCCTCTTCCGCCCGCCGCCGCTCCGCACCTATGGCGTGGCCCAACCGCTGCCACACGGAAGACACTCTCTGTCCTGGGTCCTCCTGCCCTCCGGCCGATGCCTGCCCCTCCGATGTCGAAGGCCCCGAGCCTTCATGGCTCCCACCATGTTGCTGCTGCTGCTCTGCCTCTGCCCGTGCACTGCCTCCTGCTGCCTGCACATCCTCCGCCGGCTGGGGTGCAGTTGTTGATGTGGCCACCCCTGCTGGACGTCCGACTCCCGACTGTGGCAGGGATGCCTCCTCCACCAGCCTGGCCGCACTGTCAGAGGCAGCTCCACAGGGCACCCAGGTGACTGATGGGTGGGAAGATGGCACAGAGGACGACTGGCGCGTAGGGGGTCCAGTTGAGGAGGGGGTCGGAACAAGCCCCATCAGACGGAGGAATCCGGTCTGGGTGACCTGTCCCAGCAGGCTGACGTGGTCAACGAGCCATTCGAGATGACGTGCAGTCTCTCCATGAAAAGACTGCAGGTCACCTCGCATGGCCCGTTGACGCAACGCCACACCAGCCAGGACAGGCTCAACCCGGACCTGGATAGCCACGTCCTCAGGCAGAGGAAGGCCAGTTGACGTCAGCTCATCCCCTGCCTGGAAACGGGTCTGGACGTAGGCATCCCTGCTGGTGCAAGATGATGCAGGGACAGGATCGGGGACAGGATTGCACACAGGCACCTCCGCGGCGGCCTGTGCTGCCTCCTGTCCCTGGTCCTGGACTGCACCACTAGCACCAGTGGGATCCCCACCTCCAGACCCCGTCTCTGGTGCTTGCACGGCCTCCTCCTCCACCAGACCCCCCACCAACCTGGATGACTCTGTGCCATCTTCCCCTGTTGGGCCCTGTGGGGTCCCAGCTGCCCCTTCTGCTGCCGAGGAGTCCAACTCCAACCTCCGCCTCTTGGACCTCCCCCCGGCAGCTGCGGCCTGGGACACGGCACCGGACTCCTCACTCCCCGACGAGATGACAACACGGGAGGGGAGCCGGGCCTTGCGTCTCCGGCTGGCGGTCGGATCCCCGCCGCTGTGCTCCACAGCACCTTCTCCGCCCTCTTCATCAGTTGACGCTGCAGACAGGGAGAAACAAAACACAGGCATCAGGGCACTGTACAATGGGCACATACACACATGACAGTTGCACATGAGTGGCATTGGCAAACCTCAGACATGTCATCACAATCCCCAACACACATGTCATTGCAACTCGCACACATGAGCCATACCACAGCCATATCGCAACTGCCACCACCATCCATACACATACAACAGCATGAGCAGCCAAAGGTGACCCAGACATCACATGCAACACAGGAAGTGCACCACACATGTACACACACCACCACACTTGCATGCATGTGTACACCTCTGCCAAGTGTCGCACTGTTCAGACGGGCATCCATGTCACATCTGCCAATCAGGCTTACACATACCGCAGTCACATGCATCCATGTTGCATCACTGTTGCACCCTTGTCAAATAAACACACATGCACATGTACACAGTGCTCATACATGCAGCCCAATACAACATACATGCGTGACATCACGGACATGTCTACTTACATACACATACATACAAACATGTGTGCACGCACAACTGCATTTGCCATGCAAGCCTACACACACAAGCACCATCCATGTCTCACACATTACAGCCCTCGCATGTGTCAGCCCCACGGCCATGTACACCCCCACCCATACTCGACCCCATACAAACAGATGTGCAACCTGCACAATACCGAATAATCACCACACGCACTGCTCACAATCAGGATGCATGTACACTCACCGCTCGACTCCAGACGGGTCTGCTTCTCCAGGACCTGGACGTGGAGCGCTGGGGATATGCGTTCCAGGACCCCCATCTGTTCTTCCGACAAGTGGCCCCGGCGCCCCTTGGCATCCGCTGCCTTCAAGAGGCGCCGGGCCTTGTTCAGGGTCCTGGACCTGAAGTCCTCCCAGCGCTTCCTGACATGTTGTAAGTCCCGGACTGCCACCCCCTCCGCGTTGATGGCAGTCACGATGTCAGTCCAGATCCGAGTCCGTCCTTCCTTGTCGGCGGGGGAACTTCCGAAGAGGGCATCATACTGCCCCAGGACTTGCTCCACCAGGACACCAACTTCGGTGGCACTGAAGCTGGTGCCCCTCTGCCTCTCTGGCCGGGGGTTGTCAGTGGTCACAGATGGTGTTTGCCCCGACATGACAACCCCAGAGGCAGGAGTGGGTGGGCAACTGGGTCCTGGGGCTGGGCTGTGGAGCGATGGAATTCCAGTCGGGAGTCTTCGGTACCAGCAGGGGTGGTCACAGCAACAGCACCCCTGGCTGATGTGCAGGCAGCAAATGGCAGTGCACGTGGGCAGCAGGCAGTCAGGCAGCAGCAGATGGCAGGTGGGAGCGTGCTCGGGGCTCTGGGGGGCAGTAGTTCGGCCTTCTGGGCAGGAGCGTGGTCTTCCGTGTGCTTACGCGTGGCCAGCTTGGTACGGAGTGATTTGGCACGTGAAAATCCTGCACGTCAGCGTGAAAATCGAGGAAAGGCCCTTAGCGCGTAAGCGCGTCAGCACGCATACGCGATTCTATTGGACCAAAGGCCCTCAGCGCGTAAGCGCGTCTGTGACGTGACCCGCACGGGTGTTTCCCACACAGCACGTGATGACAGAGCACACGTGGAAAGACTGCACGTCAGAGTCTCATCGCGTGTGATTGGTGGAAATGGCCCTACACGCAGAAGTGACAAAGCGTGTAATTGGAGGAAATGTCCCTACACGCAGAAGTGACAAAGCGTGTAATTGGAGGAAATGTCCCTACACGCAGAAGTGACAAAGCGTGTAATTGGTGGAAATGGCCCTAGCGCGTACACACCGCGTAAGTGACGCTGGACGTGTGGGCCTGTATAAAAGGTACGCGTAGAACACCACTTCCTTGTACGTGCTTTTCGTGGAGAGCGAGTGGGTGAATTCTGTACTTCTTGTCGTTTCACACGCGATTTACTTCACGGCGTTTCATGTTCGTATTCCCTGTTACCTCTGACAGCTTTTTCTCTTCTTTCGCTTTTACTGGTTTACCTGGGCCTGTTCCCTCAAACAGTGTTCCCTTCTACTGTTGTCCTGTCTCCTCAGACAGCGTACAAATCTTCTTTTGGCGGGGGTGTTGCCAACCAAACGTGCTCCTTTTACACGCTCGTTTACCAGGCAGACGGTGAGTCACGCACATATCTAACATCTGTGCTTGTCCCGTGTGTAGCCTACCCCTTCAGAGGTCATTCTAGGCTGCGTGTGACACGCATACGTTCATTCTTGTGTTTCTGGGTGCCACAGCGTAGTGCAGGTTTTTCTTTCTGCACACGTGGTCTAGGAGGGGTTGCGTGCACGTCATCTCCCTTTTTTGGGCCTCCTGTGCGTTGCGTGACCCGTCATCTTTCCCCAGGGGTTACATTCAGCCTTGCTAGAGCACTAGGGTACAATTACCATCTGGTACCCAACCCCTTTGACCCCCAATTGCCCAGGACAATAGTCTACATCCACTCCCATACGCACATTAACATCAGTGCCATGGCTGGGAGGCGAGGATTCCGTAAGGGTGGCAAAGGTGGAAGAGCCACAAGTGGTGGTCGTGGTGGATCCGGTAGGGGACGTGGTCGTAACTTGCAGGGTGAGCCTGTCCCCCCATGTGTGGAGGACCAGTCACGGGCACCCATAATCCCCCCCCTCCCCCCCTCCCATTGAGGCTGATGTGGCTGACACCATCCATGCTCAGCCCTTGTTGGACCAGCCCATTGTGGCACCAGACCTGGCTGACTCCATGGCTGACTTCCAGGTCAGCAGGGCTACGACACGTGCGCTGGTGCACGTTGATGCCATCATGCCACGTGGATCTGGGGCAGCAATGTCATCTGCTGCACCAAGGAGGCAGGACGGAGAGGCTGCAGGGGCAGCTGCGGCTCCATCCACCCCAGCCCTCACACACCCAGCCAGGACAGTGTCGGTCCTAGTCCATGCTGCTGACATTCCCCCTGACACCATCACACTAGAGCCAATGCCTGCACCAACTCCCATGCTGAGTGTGCAATCCCACACTCCTGATACAGAGTCCACCAGGGCTCCTGCCCCTAGTGTCCAGAGCGGCGCAGGACACTCAGGATCACCACCACCTTCCAAGCGGAAGAGGAAGAGTGCTCGTCCGGCACAGGCTGATGCCCCAGACACGGCTACACAGTCCGGCCCGTCCAGGAAGCCCAGCTTCACGGATGACGAACTGAATGCACTTGTCGAGTATGTGTCCGGACATGACAACGAGATGGTCATTGTTGCAGGATCCAAGACCACACCTGCACAACGCCAGGCACACTGGCAGACCGTTGCGGACATCGTAAGTGCCCTTGGAATCGTGAGGCGCACAGCCAATGATTGCTATAAGCGCTGGAATGACCTAAAGCGCAGGGCAAAGAGTAAGCTGGCCTCAAGTCATGCCGCAACTCTAGTGACTGGAGGTGGGTCTCCAGTAGTAGACATGGAACTCACTCCACATGAGTCAGTCGCTGGGACCTACGTCACGGAGGAACAGATCCAAGGCGTGGGAGATCTGGCTGATTACGAGGCATTGTCCGGTGAGTGCACATGCATGTTTTTTTTTTTTTTTTTTTTTTTTTTTTTTATTGTAAAACTACAACTTGATATGGTATATCATGTTTTTGTTACATTTCAATGAATCAGAGGGTAGGATATGGTCCTCATCTCGATCACACAATTCAAGTTTTCATTTAGACATTTACCAGAGTTCCGGTTACTAGTTTCACTATTAAGTTCATGAATTTGACCAATTGCCTAGGCCAACTGATGTGTGGGCGCTAAGGTTAGGATTTCGTCAAAGAAATTGATTAGACTGCAGGATAACTTGATGTTGTGTCCGGCCACAGCATAATCCCACCAATCATCTTCCTCGTTAGTTAGAGATTTCGAGTCCTTGAGGTGTGTTTCACGTGGGTTGGATAACGCAGGACATACTGCTGCTAGATGTTTTAGGGACTCGATTGCTGATGTTCCACAAAAGCGGCATTTGTTATCGGTTGCGTCTTTGTTTCTACGCATCCAAAGCATCTCGTTGGTGTTTAAGGCGTTTAAGCGTAACCTCAAAAATTGTGCCCTGTGATGCCGTGACGGACAGTGTATAAGATATTTTGGTGGGTAATGCAGCTTGATCATGCTTCTCGAAGACGGTAGCCCTGATTTGAGAGCTAAGCGGTTGTTATATGTTGTGATCCAATCCCAAGAGGCTAATTTTTTTTTGGCGTGTTGGGGACGGTGGATTAATTCTTCTTCGGATATACCTGCTTCGGCTATAATTCGGTTTAGCTTGCTCCTCCATATATTAATCAGCGCATTTGTCGTCACAATTTTGCTTGGTTGGAGAATGTGATAGGCAGAAGTGGAGGAACTGATCTGTATCTTACGCAGAAGTGAAAGAGATTTCCAAACTACTGACATATAAATTGAGTTTAGTGCAAGCTCATATCTTAATGCTGATATTGAGATGTAGTTTGGGAGATTCAGAACCCGTCTCCAAAACTTTCCTTCTAGTCGACTCCAGACATCATAGTTGATATTCAGTGCAGCTTCACTCCCGAAAGTAATTGTCGGGACAACTTTTTGTAGGTAAAACATAATGACCGGAGAGATAGAAAATTTTCCGTATTCGGAATAAATTTTGGCCGCTTGAAGGCTTAAGATCTTTGTTTTGACTGTCAGATCTTTAATCCAGGCAGTTTCAGAAAGAGAGTCATTGATCATGACGCCTAAATAACGGATCGACTGGACTGCCTCAAGTACTTTTTCATCTATGTGCCATCTAAATGCTTTGTCTTTTTTTGTCATAGATCGGCCGATACACAGAATCTTTGTTTTCTCAGCGTTAATGGTCAGCTCGTTTGCAGATAGATATTCTTTCAAACGAGAGAGAAGGTGTTGAAGACCGATTTGTGTGTGGTCTACTAGTACTATGTCGTCGGCATATACCAGATGGTTGATGTGCTGCCCATTTAGTTTCGGGGGAAAGCAGTGGATAGATTTTAGCCAATCGGGTAGGTCGGCAATGAAGAGTTTAAAGAGGTCTGCTGCAAGCGGGCATCCTTGTTTAACGCCTCTACACGTTCTTATTGGTTCTGTAAGATCGCCTTGTGCGTTAATTCTAATTTGGATTGAAGTATTTGAATGCAAGGCGATGATAGGTTCGAGCAGATGATTCGGGCATTCCCACAGCTGTAATTTTGCCCACAGTTTGGTCCGATTGATAACATCAAAGGCTTGACGAAGGTCAATGAAAGCAAAAAAGATTTTTTTCTTCGCCTCCATTGCTGATAGTTTCAGGAACGATAAGAGTGTAAGATTTGCGTCAGTTCCCACATGCTTCGTGAAACCTGTTTGCCGAGAATCAAATTTACCAGATGAGATGGCCCAGTTTACCAATTGTTGACGCAAGAAGGTTCCGAAGATCTTACTAATTGTGTCCAGAAGGGCGATCGGGCGATAGTTCACAGGATCAGCCCGACAGCCCTTCTTATAGATCGGAACCACTATGGCTTTGGACCATGTTGATGGGATCATCTTGCGAAGTACAATCTGAGAAAATAGTTCATGTATGAATACAGCCCAGACTCCTCGATGTTTTTTGAGCGTCAAGTTTGAAATTTGGTCAGGGCCGGCAGCTCTGGAGCTGTTAAGTTTTGAAATTGCATGCTCGATCTCATCACATGATGGTGTAGGACTCCAAGTAGAGCTTGACGCGATGGGAGATATAGAAATATCAGACTTCGAGTCAGCATATATTGAAGTGAAGTGGTCATGCCATTCTTTACTTGATATTTCGTTGAAGATTGATGGATTAGATTTCGAGCGACCTTTGTTTAAGATAGCCCAAATATCACGGGTGTTTCTGTGAGCTAATAGTTTTAGCATGGTTTCCGCTCGACCTTGATCAATTATTATGAGATGTGATCTTAACCAGTTACGATATACTTGCCTACGCCTCTTTATCTCCATTACCTTGTGGTTTTGAGCACATAGTGTTCTTTTAATCAACTTGATGTCCCTTCTCAGTAATTTTTTAGCCACTGCTATTTCCGGACTATATAGATGCTTCGGAGTTGATCCAACAACTCTTAAATTGAGATTTGTCTGAGTGAAATCTGACAAGAGTGGAATGTATTCTACGGTCTGAAGTATATGCAAGTTCCGGCTGGCGTGGGTGATCTTTGGGCCACTTACTCTCAGTCTGTTTCCTGCAGCAGTTGATTGAAGTGGAGCTGAGTAATTTCCTGGAGAGACACCAAGGTTCTCACACCAGACTAGTCGCAATAGGTCGTGGTCGCTCGATGTCGTTGGCAACACGTTTAAGGAGATTGCTCTTTCAAGCATATCAGACGAGACCCAGATATAATCCAACGTGTTTTTCCGAGTCAAGCTGTGCCAAGTGGGATTGGCGGGAGAGTCACCTCGGATTGTTCCATTTAGCATATGGCAATTGCGATCTAGAAGATCTTTCGCCCAGAGTTGTCCCCTCAAGATGACATCAGAGTCTGAGCGCCGAACATTTGATTTTGAAGAAGGATCAAATTTGAACCAGCTACAATTTAGGTCCCCACATATTATTACTGAGACATTTCCATGATTTAAAAAAGCATTATCAATTTCAGTCATAACAGATTGGATGAAGGCTGTGGATGAGATCATGGCGGGGTTCCAATAACCATTTATGATCAGAGTGTTAGAGACCATTGTGTTTGATGAAAATTTGATTAGGGTACTTTGTACAAATGGATTAGGGTTGGCAGAGTAAACCAATGTCCATTGATTCCCAATTTTTATTAAAGTTATTAGGCCGGCGAATGGTCTTCCTTTGGAGTTTTTTCCGGCAGGATTAATTAGAAGAGTAAATCCATCACAGATTGGTGGCTCGCGTAGCCACGTTTCTTGAAGACATATAATGAAGACTTTTTCCAGGGGTTCCTGGAATGTATTGAATAAATGTTTAAATCCTCTGGTGTTCCATGACAATAATATTATCTCCTGCTTGGTAGATTGTTGTCGTTGTTATTTGCGCGGACCTTGTGGATATCTTTTGAAATTGTTGGCTCTTCTTTCAAAGGATTGGTGTGTGGCAGCATCTAAGATATCTGGAGAAGAAATTAAGGACTTACGTAGGGCTGAACTCACGGCAGATCTGCGATTTGCCTCGTCAGCTAACTCAGAGGCAGATGACAAAGTTATTCCCAAAGTAGGTGGTTCCAGAGTGAGATCGAAACCATATACCAAGAGATCTTCATTTGCTTGGAGTAACATATTTTTTACGGATGCAGAGGCGATATGCAGTAGAACATGGTCAGAAGCGGATTCGGAAACGTATTCAACAATTTTAATGTCATCAGATGAGATGGCTCGTAACGGTGGAATACATGCGAGCAATTTCAAGATATTTCTTCGGTTTAGATTGACTTCATTACCATCTGAATGAACATTTTGGAGACGAAGTTTCCACTTATGTTTTCTAGCTTCCGGGTTTCCAAAACCTGACATTCTTTTGGTTGGAGGAGCATGTAGTTTTGATTGATTTGATGTTAGTTTAGGATTTAGCCTTGCACTTAGCAATTGTTGCTGTGCCTTATTTGGAGCAGAGTTCAGATGGTGTAGAACTGGGTTTACTCGGGACGGCTTTGGGCCTTTATCTGTCTCTTTGATTCTCCTTACGGCATTATCGGGAGGTTTGGCAGGGTCAGCTCCTAAAAATGTAGGAGTGGAGTTTCCAAGATCATCCGAGTAGGTTGATAAGTTGCATAAGTCGATTGCAGAAGCTGAAGAGCCAGGTACTGAGGGCGACATGCTTGTATCGATCCGCCTACGTTTGGCCGCTAACTTAGGTTGATTCGAATTTGTATGCGGTAAGGTTTGTTGCTTGTTACCATCAATATATTTGGCAGAATTGATGGGAGAAGATCTTGAGAATAAGCTTAGCTTCTTTGGTGTAGTAAGATTTCTTACAAACTTATTCGTCGTTTGTTGTAGTTGTTTCGGCAAAATATTTCTTGGTACGCTAGGAGCTTGCACTTGTTTTTTACGTGACTTTTTCGGATTATTTGTTCTCGTAATAGGAAAGGATTTTGTTGAGCCCTTAAAAATATTAAATGAATTTACTTCCGTGGCAATTGGGAGGGCGTCCATTTTACCTGTTAAGATTGCATGTAGTTCGAGATTACTCGTGGGGAGGCCTATGTCCGGAATAGTCGACGCTGTTTTTTGAACATCACAGGTTGAAGAGGGCATGCTCGAAGCAGAGCCAGATTGTATAGATTCACAAGAGGTTGACACTGAGGCTTTAATTAGGAGAGAGTCGGCGGGTTCAGATGGAATGGCTCGATGCACCGGATGATTGAAAGCTTGGGAGGGGGCGTTCTTCCGCATCCACTTCACTGAGTCTAAGAGGCCCTCCATGAGAGCGTCATTTTGACAATGATGTCTTGCAGCAAGATCACTCAGCCTGTCCTGCCATCTCGTGGCGGTCTCGGCGTTGATTAACATTTGATCATGAAGAAAGTTCGAGAAGTGTTCTAACTTGTCAATTTTGGACATTAGGTTGGTTATTAAGGTGCTTTGGTCGCCAATTGATCCAATAAGTGATTCAAAGATTTTTGTAAATGGAGCCAGGGCAATGGCCGAGGCAGCCAGTACATTATTATGTATCTGAGTAAGGGCTTCAGATGAGATTCCAAGGGCTTGTGGTTCGTATTCATGAAAAGATGACGAGCAATTTGAGATGTCTGGATTATAAGGTGGTTTGGTTAATCCGTATTTTTCCGGAGGAATCGAGGAGTGAACTTCCTCACCAGAGTGAATGTTCGTGGTATGGGGAGTACTTATATTCTGGGTGGAATGACCCGGTAGAGGAAGTTTGGTGTAAGTGCTTTTTCTCTTAAGCTCAGCTACTCTTTGTAAGCGACTAGCGCGCGCAGCTGCACTCCGCTCCAGATGTTTAAATAGTGGGTTAAGAGACGATACTGTTGGTTGAGTAGTGATTTCAAAGTTATTACCATGTTGTTGGTCGCTGATAATTGACGTGGCAGAGAACCCAGCCTCTGGAGCTTGACAGGCTAAACCACTGTTATTCGCATAATCTAGAGATTCGGAGATGAAACCTGAAGATTTTGGGCAGGTTAAGTTGGTTTTTAAACTGCTGCAAACATGTTCCTGGTGACAAGGGGTTGTAACAAGTACTTCTGAGGTTTGTGCCTTCAAGGGTGTATATGATGGCTTATTGCTCACTAAATCGTTAAGAGACGAAATTTTTTCCATTGGGTGATCCAAGTCTGTATTAGGCATTTTTAACAATTCCTCATCAGAAACCAGATTTAAGGGGAGACCTTTGTCATTCCAGAGGTCATCTTTTTTCGTTAGTTTGCCCAGGTTGAGAGAGGAGCTCGCTGGAGACCGTGACATTGGATGAAAAGAAGATGTGAGACTTGTGATTGACGAAGAAACTGAGATGACGGATATAGTATGATCTAGTTGTGCTTGATCGGTTTTTGTTGTATTGGGTGCAAAGGAAACGTGAGAGCTGACATTCTCGTGAGCATGTGAAGCATCAATAGGAGGTGGACTGTAGATACAATTGGAAGTACGAGAGCACAACGGAACTGAGTTGATTTGTGGAGTTTGGGGGGCACCTCGTGGAGTAAGAGACTGTTCAGACAGAGTTTGTGGGTCTTCAGGTGTACATGGCTCATTAGAGCATGGAAGGTAGCGGCCCCCAGTCATTATTGGACTTGCTAGTATTGGAGAGGTGTTTGCAACCAGTAGCGCTCGTCCTGTGGATTTGCTTACCTTGATTCCAGCCGTACCCTTCATCATCGACCAAGGATTAGTCGGACGGCGTTGTAGCGTGGTTTTCTTTCTTGTTTGCGGGCCCTCTGCTCGTAGGGTCATTGTTGTCGGACACTTGAACAAGAACAGCAGTAAAGCAGCAAACAGCCAAACAGTGAACTTTAGCAGTCGCCCTTAACGCGGCCGGGCTTCACGCCGCAAGGGTTGCCGGGATTCTCTTTTGAATCCTTGTTGCCTGGAATGGGTGGCGCCAAAGGAAAAAAAAAAAAAAAAAAAAAAAAAAAAAAAAAGTGGGCGGGGCTTCAACCCGCGTCGCGGAGGTTCTCGCTCGCACTCGCAACCAGCCTCTCACCTCACTCAGGGCGGGGGGTGCGAGGGGGGAACTCACAGAGGAAGAGTCCAGGCTAGCTTAGTAGCGCAGCACAGCCAAACAGTGAACTTTAGCAGTCGCCCTTAACGCGGCCGGGCTTCACGCCGCAAGGGTTGCCGGGATTCTCTTTTGAATCCTTGTTGCCTGGAATGGGTGGCGCCAAAGAAAAAAAAAAAAAAAAAAAAAAAAAAAAAGTGGGCGGGGCTTCAACCCGCGTCGCGGAGGTTCTCGCTCGCACTCGCAACCAGCCTCTCACCTCACTCAGGGCGGGGGGTGCGAGGGGGGAACTCACAGAGGAAGAGTCCAGGCTAGCTTAGTAGCGCAGCACAGCCAAACAGTGAACTTTAGCAGTCGCCCTTAACGCGGCCGGGCTTCATACATGTGCATGGTGTGTGTGTGAGGGCTTCTGTTTGTGTGCCAGGTGAGAGTGTGTGCGCCTGAGTCGTATGGGTCAGCCATGTGCTTCATGCAATACTTCCTGCGCAGCTGCATTTGGCCATAGCAGTATCCCTTCTGCCAACAGTAGACATCTAGCCCAACTGCACGCCAGTTGCCCTTGAAGTGTCACCTTGCCACAACATATTTGCTTATTTTTCACTGTTCATTCAGTCAGTTTGTTTGCATTCCACCACTTTCACTAGGCATGTCGCTGTCCACTAGTCACATGTCTGACATGGGTATGGTAAAGTGGAGTGACTTTGTTACCTGGATATCATTTGTACACACATGTCCCTGTGCAATTGGACCATTTCAGACTGGCAGCTCCAGGTGAAAAATCTGACCTGTTAGAATTAGAAAAGCAATTACATGCGGGAACTGGACTGAATGAATAGGTGCTGCCCTCCTCTCCATCTTCACTCAATAGCAATGGTACATGCCATCTGTGTGATGGCATGTGTGTTTCACCTGGCAATCACAGGCCAATGTGTGATGCCACTGCCAGGCAGCATGCAGAAAATGTGTTCATCTTCCATCTTGGTGTCATCAGTGTGTGCCATTTGCCTGCACTTCATACGCAGTGAGGGTGCATGCATGGGAGGGTTTCAGTCATGTGGGACATGTGTCAATCAAGTACTGGTTCTCTTGCTTCTCAGCCCTCATTGTGTGCCATGGTGCTAATGCCTGTTTCCATTTCTTTGTTTTCATGTCTTTGCAGGGGAAGACGCACCTGATACTGCTGGGGTTGTGGAGATGGTGCAGACCCAGGAGGGACGTGGTGTGGTGGTGGGGGAGAACCCACAAGTGCTGCAGGTCGTGCTCTCAAGGGGTGTCTCTGGCTGCACCTCCCCCGAGCTGTACTCAGGTGTTGATTCGGATGAGACCTACGTGCCGTCGAAGGGGAGTGTTCCAGGGAGGGATTCTGTTCTGTCTCACCCACCTGCACCAGGGTCAGAACCCTCCATGGGGATGTCAGTGTTGGCAGCTACGCCTTCGGTGGTTACGGATGCAGGGTCACACTCCGCGACAGCTGATCCTGTTCCTGGGCCAGCAGATCAGAGGGGGAATGCAGTCCTGCAGCCTCAGGCAGTGCCGGCACAGCAAGGCGCAGTTCGCCTTGCCCCAGACAGGTGTGGTGCCCGCCGACGTGGTGGCCGTACGCCACCCGGCAATACCGCATGGGAGCAATCCATTTACGGTATGGCAACCCAACAGGCTGCATCATCCGAGATGATGGCTCAGGCCATGGATAGGGTGGCCACTTCCATTGTCCCCCCAGAAAGGCTGATGGAGCGACTAGAGCAGGCAACCGACTCCATCTGCCAGTCACACAGGGAGGACATGTTGGGGTCCAACAGGGACAGGCGGGCGGCACTGGCGACTCTGCAGGAGGCCATCTCCATTGAGTCCCAGGGCCACAGGGAAGCCCTGAGGCAGGAGCTCCTTCACCTCAGGACGACTCTTGTTGAGCTTGAGGCTTCAACACACCAAAGGACAGAACAGCAGCTGGAGCGTCTCACCCGTACGCTCTCAGCTGAGATGCAGGCAACGAGGGCGGAGGTCCGGGCATCCCGTGAGTTGTTGCATGGGGACCTCCGCACACTCATCCTCCAGAACCAGACCTACCACACCGGCATGCTTGCAGCCATGGAGGAGCAGACTAGGGCCTTGCGTGGGCTGCCTCCCATAGTGCAACCACCTCCGGATGCAGCTGCACAGGGTGATAATAGCGACAGCATTGATACTCCCACAATAGGGTAGCCGTGTGGGCCATGAGCCCAAGGAGGTGTTTTATCTTCCCAGGATCCATGCAGGTGGGTTCCGGTGTGCATCCTGTCCTCGGACCTCCTGGGTGGCCTCCCCAACCCCCCCGGGCCCATCAATGGCCATTTTTGATTGTTTCTTATTTTTATTTTTATTTTGATTTCTTTTATTCCCAATTTTTTTGGGACGATCTGTTGGCTTCCGTGGTTCCTGTGGGCATACGCTGCATTGTGGCTGGGCACATGCAGGCTTGTAATGTATTTGGTTCAGATGCTTGGGTTTGAGTCACACACACCCCTCCTGCTTCCCGTTTCCATGGGCTTGCAAAGGGTGTGCCCAAGTGACAGTGAATTACACAGTGACGTTGGACTCCCATGAGCTGTGTGGGCAGTCTGTAGTCAATACTGTGTATACATTCCTAGTGCATATTGCTGTTGTGTTGTACACTGCATGTTGCATTGATGTGTAACTCTTCTTCTGTGTCTACCTCCCAATTTGCAGGTCCCTTCCTCATGTCCACACAAGGACCTCTAGTCTGGAGATGGGGTCCATGTTGGCAGCAGTGCACCTACAACTCTACATGGCGCCAACACTGCACAGTTGGTAGTGGTGGGAGACATGAGTGGGGGCCTGGTGGAGGGTGACCCTGGTGGCTGGGGGGTGGGGGTGGTGGGTGAATGAGTGGGGGAGGCTGCCCCTGCACTGCTGGGGGGTGGGGGTGGTGGGAGACATGAGTGGGGGCCTGGTGGAGGGTGCCCCTGGTGGCTGGGGTGTGGGGGTGGTGGGAGACATGAGTGGGGGCCTGGTGGAGGGTGCCCCTGGTGGCTGGGGTGTGGGGGTGGTGGGAGACATGAGTGGGGGCCTGGTTGACGGTGCCCCTGCACTGCTGGGGTGTGGGGGTGGTGGGAGACATGAGTGGGGGCCTGGTGGAGGGTGCCCCTCGTGGCTGGGGTGTGGGGGTGGTGGGAGACATGAGTGGGGGCCTGGTGGAGGGTGCCCCTGGTGGCTGGGGGGTGGGGGTGGTGGGAGACATGAGTGGGGGCCTGGTGGAGGGTGCCCCTGGTGGCTGGGGTGTGGGGGTGGTGGGAGACATGAGTTGGACATGGGTGGGGGCCTGCTGGCAGGTGCCCCACAGTGCTGGGGGGTGGGGGTGCAAGGGGACATGAGTTGGTGTTCATTAGTTCAAGGAGACATGTGCCTTTGCTGGGGGGCATGCCCATGTTGGGTGGGCTGCCTGCGGGACATGACCAGGGATGCAGGGTAGTCCCCTGTGGTGTGGGCTGCCTGCAGGGGCCGTGGAGGGTGTACAGGGTACACCTGGGAGGACCCACACTGTCAAATCACATGTGGAACTTCCCGCGCACCCCTGAAATACACGCGCCCAGGCTATTCGCGTGTGGAACTTCCCGCGCACCCCTGAAATACACGCACCCAGGCTATTCGCGTGTGGAACTCCCAGCGCACCCCTGAAATACACGCGCACCCAGGCTATTCGCGTGTGGAACTTCCCGCGCACCCCTGAAATACACGCGCACCCAGGCTATTTGCGTGTGGAACTTCCCGCGCACCCCTGAAATACACACGCCCAGGCTATTCGCGGGTGGAACTTCCCGCGCACCCCTGAAATACACGCGCCCAGGCTATTCGTGTGTGGAACTTCCCGCGCACCCCTCAAATACACGCGCCCAGGCTATTCGCGTGTGGAACTTCCCGCATACATGTAGCCCGCTCCCCCAGGCCCGATCGCGTGAGGAACTTCACGCGAACCCCTGTAATACACGTAGCCCGCTACCCCAGGCCCGATCGCGTGAGGAACTTCACGCGAACCCCTGTAATACACGTAGCCCGCTACCCCAGGCCCGATCGCGTGTGAAACTTCACGCGAACCCCTGAAATACACGTAGCACGCTCCCCCAGGCCCGATCGCGTGAGGGACTTCACGCGAACCCCTGTAATACACGTAGCCCGCTCCCCCAGACCCGATCGCGTGTGAAACTTCACGCGAACCCCTGAAATACACGTAGCACGCTCCCCCAGGCCCGATCGCGTGAGATACTTCACGCGAACCCCGTAGCCCGCTCCCCCAGACCCGATCGCGTGTGAAACTTCACGCGAACCCCTGAAATACACGTAGCACGCTCCCCCAGGCCCGATCGCGTGAGATACTTCACGCGAACCCCTGAAATACACGTAGCCCGCTCCCCCAGGACCGATCGCGTGAATAACTTCACGCGAACCCCTGTGATGCACGTACCCTGCTGAAATCGCGTGTTAGACTTCCCGCGCACCCCGGTATACACGCACACATATTTTTTGTCAGCGGGTGTCCGTGTTTGTGGGAACCCCTTTGCACGTCATTTTTCCTGGAGGGCCACACTATGGGACATTCATCATGGCAGTATATAGGTGCTATTTGTTGGCGCACCTTTTGGCGCACATTTCTTACAGCCGCAGAGACGCTACCGCCTGCTTTCTTGTGGCGGTCGTGTTTGTGCCTGTGCGCTGGTTTGAGCGTGCGCTTTTTTCCCCTATTCTATTCCATCATTACGTGTTGTAGGCGAGCGTGTGGGCGTTCCGCGCACTTGTGCCCTGTACTTCCCCCATGACGCCCACGTTTTGGCAAGTTGTTCCCCATTCCGAGTGTTACGCCCGCGTTCCGCCTACTTTTGTTGCGTGCGCCGCGCTATGTGCGAATTTCGCTGTGGCCTGTGCGATTTTCGCTGTGACCTGGCGCACGCTGTTAGATGGCCTGTGCGCCAACGTGCGCCGCGCACTTTTTTATCGCACATACGCTGGTTTTCTCGCGCACGGCCTTCCATGAATCGACGTGCGCTGCTTTTCGTGCGATTTTCGCAATTGCACTGCGATTTTCGCTATTCCACTGCGATTCGCACATTTTTGCCCACTTGCGCCGCGCTAATTATTCCATGAATCGGCCTGACACTACCTTAAGGGTATCTTACTGAGCAAAGTATATTTATAAAACCTAGATAAAAACAATACTGTTATTTCTAAAAGAAGTGTATCATTGTTTGAAGTGCCCCGATCATAAAGGAGAAGGGGACACATAGATTCAGTTAGAGTTCCTGGATGTTTTGCATCCAATCAAAGAGCATTTTAGGAACTTATGAATGTCCACATATCTTTGGATCTCACAAATATGCCCGTGATAAAATTCTTGCATGTTTGAATGCGTGCATAATGCACTCTGGTGCATTCGTGCTAATTTGATATTTCTCAACACTCACACTAACAGTAAAGTGTTTGTAAACACGAACCATACACTACTAATTTGTAGAGGTTCAGAATTTGGATGTGAGGTAAAATAGCTATGATATCTGTCAATTTGTAAATATTTGAGGGCCCAACTGACAAGACTTTTAGAAGAGGAAAGGCTGAGAGGGGAATCGACATCCTTAGAGAAATATACACATAGTAGTGGAAAAGCCTGTGTACAGGGCCAAAGTGAAGAAAGAAAGCAATTTTCAGTTAATATTTTATGTGGAATATGGATCCTAAGGCAACCGCTCCATCTAGCGGTTACAACAGGCTTAGCTATGTGCGTCCGGGTAGTCTGTACTGGGCATGACTGCATTAGACAAACATACACCTGTCCTTTTATTGTAGGTAGATAGGATCCTGTGCTGCAATGTTTGATGAATAAGTACTAAATTCTTCTTTCACAGATAATTATTTCCTGCACCCCAGTGTTTGATCTTGATGATGATGCCTTTTATTCTTCTTTCATATAACCTTCTCGGTGCCGCACTGCAGTTCTTGATTACGATGCTTTATATCAATCTTTCACAAATATTTAAATATTATGCACGCAGTGATTGAGGTTGAAGCAGTAAATGTGTCCTTCTTAAAGCCTTCTTTGCCCTGCACTGCACTGCTTGCGGACAATGCTTTCAATTGTTCCTTCACCAATCATATTTCTTTCACTTAATGTGCTTGTTGATAACACATTAAATTCTTGCTTCACAAATCCTTCTATGGCTATCATTGCTGTTTGTGAAAATATCCTAACTAACCCGCCACTTTTATCGAGTGGATTACTGCACACTGACAGCACCTTTGTCCTAAACCTGGATTTAGAAATGCTTTTTTATACCTGCCCCCTACCTCACCAAAAGATGTTACATCCTGCTTTAGGAAGTGATGCATTCTCGCTCATGGTGTTTGAGTGCTTTAGATCTCAACAAATCTCATGGTGTTTGTTGAATGTTGCCTTGTAACTTTTTGGTTTGGTCTTGAATTTAATTAAATGTGTAATGTTTGGTCACATTTGCTTTATTTAGTTGTGCTGGTGATCCTTGGGTGGAGTATCCCTTGCTTACACATTTTCAATAATATGAAAATGATGTACCATGTGATCGAGTGATCTATGTTTAAGTGAAAATTAAGGTTCAAACTAAAATAGTTCTGACTTTGCTCATTCTGAATATGAGTGCAGTTTATTTCCCCAGGTCTAGTTGCTTCTGTTCTGGCATTCTGGCATTCTCTTGTTTTAGTGCATGTCTTCTAGGATGTACACAATCATTAAGTATATAGTCAAAATTCAGATGTGTACAATGCAAAGGTACAAGCAAAGACCGGCTATGGTGTCCCTGTGAGTTAAATCAACTGAACACAAGATGATTGGATACATTAGGCCTCGACCCCTATAAGCCTTATAACATGGCAGTTTCCTGAGTGTTACTTTAAGTGATAACAACTATCAAATTTACAAATATTCAGTATAAATGTCAACTGGACACAACTCAAATTCTCCATGCTATTACTTTGTACCATTCAATTTTAAAGGAGTTGACAACTCCACACAAATGGACTTCATGCATCTCGTCAGTATCTCAAACTTACTTTCCATAGTGCATCACTGAAGAGTAGTCATACTCCAAGCCCAGGTTATTGGTGTTGGCTTTCATAAAGTTGGGCTGATCTCCTAGATAGGCAATGAAGCAGAATGAGTCAAGGCTGCCAAACACTCAGACATCACACAGCACATGCTGACTGAAGTTCCTACTGAGGTAACATCAGTATTAATTTGTGATGATAAAATATTGCACCATCAATACTAAACCTGGGGCCTGCCATGTGTCTATAAGGGTCGACAGAGATACATAGATACATGGATCTATAAATATCTATAAATACAGAAGCACACATACACACAGGCACAAACACACACACACGCACACACACTACACTGTGGTTGGGCATCCGATGATCAGATGTTGTGAGAACGATGCCCCCCTGAATATAGCAGCTGTCCCACTTCTGCTCAGTTTACAACTCTATATAACAATCACTGTATTTGCAGCATGGAAATGTTAATTATAACCTAATTTAACAAAAAAAAAAGATTTAGCATTCATATCAGTGGCAGTAAATAGACAGAATACATTTTGACTGTACCTGGTGAAATAAAATTTGTCGCAATCCTCACATAATCATCACGGTCACTTCGGCTCTGCTCATGGTCAAAGCCAAGGTTATGGTTTAGCTCATGCTGTATTATTCCTTTCACCAAACAGCCACTGCCCAAAGACACCTCCTGTGGACCCCCATTTCTTCCAAGGTAAGACCAACAGCTGGAGTAAATAGGAGAGGTAGAGGTGAGAAATCCAAGCCACTGAAAGCAGAAAGATGCTTAATATAAAAACCACCTTTTTATCATTCGGAAGTGGCCCCGTTGTTCCAACATTAATTGGGTCTGGATGGAGTTCTGTCCAAAGTGCACCAAGGTACAAACTGCAGTCATGGAATCACTGTAGTGCATGCGCTGACATGCCAAAAGTCGATTCTGTCCAGGACTAACGCAAATTAACCAGCTCTGTTGCACGATTACATTATATCCTATAACATGGACAGATATATACCAAGTGTCTTGAAGCAGGATTTACAATATACATAATGTGTGCCAATCCTAAACCTTATTGTAAATCATGGGTTGGCATATCACAAGAGAGTTCAAGGGAACTTCCTCTTATGGAAGATGTGCTGTGACCTTTTACTTCACCTGTGTCTAGTCACGGCCATAAGCCCCTTAATATGAATGATTATCTGCCCCTGTATGACTTTAAAATTCCAGCTCTCGATCTGCAGAGCTTATAAATAATGTGACCGCTTTGCTCTGGGACGCATTTCCTATGATAACAATTAACACTGAGATCCCTTCTAATCTGGTGTTTTTTCACATAAATTGGCATTACTGAACCCTTCTTTACGGATGTGTTCCCCCTTTTCTTTTACCGCAATTTTGGCCAATGACTTTGTGCGCAGAATTTAAGACATCAAATCTTCTGAATTTCTTATAGACCAGATTCCAGCCTCTCTAGATCCCATCACCCATTTTGTGGCTGATATTATCAATGATTACTTTATGGAGGCATATAATTTACAGTCACTTCTATAGAGAAACAAATGAAACAATCCAGTGACCAAAATACACAGGCATCACATTTTTATGATGCATTTTCCCACAATATATTCTCCCATGTCAATGCAAAACACACTTCATGATACCTGTCTAAACAGTATATGCAAATATTCTGCCAATGTAAGGTGACATTTTCCTGCTGGCTGTCCCAATATATGACTGCATTACAACTGTAAAAACACTCTAAGTTTGCCAGTGCCAAATAAGGCCACCATTGGCACTGTAAAAACACACTTAAGTTTATTGTCGCCAATGATGACAGCATTGCCACTGTAACAGAATGTTCAATAATGCTGGTATTGACTCTGTAAGAATACACACATTTTGGCTTTCCAAAAAATGCCAATATTGCCACTGTAACACTGTATTGCCCAAAAATGCTGATATTGTATTTTCAGAACACAGTGATGTCACTGTGCCCAGTAATGCTTGCATTGCTACATTGAGAATACTGTCATGAATCAAATGGAGTCATCACTGATCTCACGCCGGTGACCTCCCATGTGGCCAGGGGATGTCAGCTGTTGCCTGATCCGGACCCTGGGGTCTAGATAATGGACAATTAGAACTGAAGAAGTCAGTCTTGTAATTTCCACAAAGTGGATCTGAGTTGTATGTTTGATCTATATAAGCCCTTTTAACCGACCCTCAAGAATGGGCTTCTTTTCCCAGAATCAACTGAATACTGAGGAAGAGGCAAAGGGCAGTGCCGAGTAGAAGAAACCAGAGGTCCAGGGAACGCTCTACTTGTTTCCTGAAAAACACATGTGCGCAGGAAATTTAAAGGACAGAGGTAAATTGACTGAGGCTGCTGCTGTTGACGAGAAGATATTTTGCCTCTTTGCTGGGAGATTGGGAGAAGCACAGACCGGTGTATTGGAGCTGCACGGCTCACTATCGAGGAAGAAGAGAGACGCTGCAAGGTCGGAACACGCAACAGAAATTCCAGGAGCTGGGGGAAGACTCCTGGGCATTGGCCGACCACAGAAAGCAGTACATTAGTACAAAGCGGGCATGCTAAAGCAAAGCCAGGAGGGACAACAAAATGAAGAGAAAGCAGCCAGGAGAGGAAAGCAGGTGGTGCACCTTTGCCAATTGACCATGAACGAGCCTGAAAGCACCAGCGAGAGTCAGTGAGTCAATCCAAGGATAGAGGGGACTCAGGGGCGTATCAGCGAGCATGCTAAACAACAATAATAGTAAACAGAATGGAAGAAAGAGAGAAAGCAAAGAGACTAATTGTAAAGCGAGAAAGTGAATTCCAAACATGTCTCCTATCAGTATGTGAATGTATGGAATGCAAATACATGGGGAACGTGCAACTGTGGAAGTGGAGAGAAACATCCTGTGAAGATAGGAAGCCCTGGAAGGGGAGTGAACCAGGCAATTACAAGTAGGTGAATACAAGAAGCCCTGGCAAGAGAATATACCTGGCAATTTTAAGTGTGTGAATATAAGAAGCCCTTACAGGAGAGTATATTAGGCAATCACAAGTGTGTGAATACAAGCAGTCCTGGCAGGAGAGCATGGTAGGAGAGTATACCAGGCAGTTAGTTGCAAGTGTATGAACACAAGAAGGCCTGGTAGGAGAATATACCAGGTAATTACCAGTGCATGAAAACAAAATGTTCTGGCCGGAAAGTATACCAGGCAATTACAAATTAATGAGTATAATAAATCCTGGCAGGCGAGTATACCAAGCAAATTGTTATATTGTGGATATCAGAAGTCCTGAGAAGAAAAATCAGAACTGTGTTTATAGGAAAACAAGGAGTAAAATCCTGGTAGGAAGAGATACCAGGAATACTGAAAGAAAGTGACTTATAAAACCAAACAGCTGTGTGTATTCTAGTGAACATGTGGACCGTTTATTCCTGAGGAGCCTTTGTGTAGAAGAAGAAATCCAGGGGAAGGAAATCATCCTCTGGAACAAGGATTGTTTATCCTTAGGGAACTTTGTGTTAAACAAGAATCCTGGGGAAAGAAATCATGCTCTGGGACAAGGACCTTTTGATTGTTTGAGAACCTTATTTCTTTTTCAAAAAAGGTAGAAGGCACACCTCTCCAGAAAGAAAATGGCATGATAACCTGTTCTGTGTTTTTTCCCACTTTGAGAGTCCGCAGCCATCGTTTTTTGCTCACTGTACCTTTCACAGATAGGAAATAACCATTTGCATATCAGTCTTTGTCCCGCCCACATGGGCAGTCCAGCACCGAAATGCTATGGCAATTCCCTTCTGAACAAGAGTACCAACAGCAATCCCATACGCGTATTTCAGCCTTGTTGGGCCTCATCAGTGAGGTGGAGCTGTGCCTCTCTGAGCACAGTGAGCAGGAGGTGTCATGATGCATGCCCCTGGGCATCCAGACCACGTCCATCAGCCCCGGGAGCAGGCATCATGTTGCCTTGAGAAAACCCAGCAACCCCTGCTAGGGGCTGTCTGGGTTCAGTCCTGGCACCTATGGTGCCAGGCTCATATGGGACATCAGTCCTGGCGCCATAGGCGCCAGGCTCATAGGTGCACACTTACCTGATGCAGACCATGCTGCAAGAAGATCCAAGCCCATGTGAGGCCTGGAAGGGACTACTTTACCTTAGGGACTATTTTGTTACTCGGGTGTCGTCGGGGAGGAATACCTACCTGGGACTACTTTGGAGGCTATTTAAACCACGCCCGAAGAGCAGCACACGCTTCGCGTTATTCTGCAACCAGCAGTGTAACGTTCACTGTGCCAGCAGCAGCATCCAGCCTTCTGCCACGCCCACCTCGAACCTGTAGCACCTAGAAAGAAGGAAAGAAGCAAAGGTAAGAACAAGAGTATTACCTCATTTCTTACCTGAACCCGGATTCTTCGCATCTTCAAACCAGAGGAAAGACTTTATTTTAAAAGCGTTGCATCTCCAGCAGCAGCGCCGCGCCATACTCACCGTTCCACACAGCATCTATTCGATCCGGTGCTTTCTTCATCTTTACATCGCCGAATCCCGGCACCTAAGGGGGACAAGAAACAACAAGGTGAGCACAGAGAACAGACAGAGACAATCTCTTTAGCTGCCATATGCTTACCTGATTTTACCGCCGGAGGTATTATTCATCAGCACGCCACATCGTCTTATGCCGCACCGTAACAAAAGGAGAAAGCAGCAAGTTAAACCCTTGGCATTATTTACCGGACAGTGTTGGGTAACACAGACTTTTACCGGAGCACTTTCAGCTGTCAAACTTCTTATTGGGTCAAAGCTGCAAGATAAAAAGAGGAATTGGACAGGAGTGAATTCCAGACATTTTGAACTCTTATGAACTATATACTTACGGCTCTTCGCCAGGACCTTTTGGAGTCAGGATTCGTCTTCAACTCTTCCAATATCTTCAGGCCAGTGAAGTAACTGGTCATCAACGCGCCCCTGCGCACTTCGCAGGATGGAGAGCTCATCCTTCAAGAATATAAGGAGAATATTTCTACGAGTCAAGCAGACAAGATTAGGAGGGCAGATCCAGTCAGTCATTGCTGCACTTCGCATCACGTGGGTGGAGGCCGCAGCAGTCCGGGTCCGACCGACACCCCTGTGGGAGCCAGGTGAGAGTAGCAGGAGGTCCACGTCTGGGTTCCCCCAGGTAACTCAGGGTGACCAAGTTCATGAAAAAAAAATCAAAAAAGGTAGCAGGTGCACCTCAGCAGAAAGAACTTTTTTCTTCGTTGAATAAAAATACAGAGGAAGGGAGTTACTCTCTGGAACACTGACTCTTTATACCTGGATAACCTTTGAGTTTGAACCATGTATTCTTTATTTACAAACTCTTTTCCAAGCACCTAAGGTTAAAGACATTTCCCATTTCACCTAATATTTTAGTTTATAGTGTGAGGGTCAGAATAGACCTTTTGGACACAAGGTCGTTTTTGATTTTGACATCCTGACACAGACAGATCCGTAGTTTTAGTTTTAGTTAGTGAAATTACTCTTAGAGCCGGGTCAGAGTGGCCTTTTCCCAACCCTTTTATTTTCAATAAAAATCTTTAACCAAAAACATGGCTAACTTGTGTCCGAGTTTCATTCCTGACTCTTCACAATGCACTAATGGTTGCTGTGCCCAGCATTGCCAGTATATTACTATAATAACACACTCATGTTAACTGTGTACAGGGTGCCAGTGTTGTACTGTAAGAACACACCAATGTTGTGTGCCCATTAAAGCAGCATTGCAGTTGTAAGAAGGCATTTTCATTCTAGCTGCATCAATATATGACAGCATTTCCCTGTGCTACATTGTCTTGTTGCCACGGTTCGAAGAATGCCAGGATTGTGATCAAACATCTCTCCCAGTACATCCCAAAACCTTTGTTTCCCTTACGCCTGCAACCCACAGACAATTCCACCTATCCCCTGCCCTCACAAATGTACACACATATACACACTACACTTGCACAGTGCATATACCCCCCACAAACACACACACAACTTGCAAACTCATACACACACCCATGCACACAGGTGTTATTTTTCACTTATCTCCCCAGCTGGCCATTTTAGGACTCTATGCCACAGTCTCATGCTCTCTAAGATGGCCCGCTCTGCAGGAAGGAAGCATTAACCTGGGGGGGGGTGACAATGAACACCTTTCCCTGAAATCTGCTTCCTTTGCATGCTCTGCATTCAGGATTTTGGCACTCCTGGAATCCCTTAACTGTTGTGAAATAGAGGTGCACCCCTTCACAGTAGTAACTCAACCAGCATGCCACATACATAGATTGGTGGAGAAGCAAAACAACCCCAGGTTGCACAGGGGCATGTTCCTCCATGTCAAAGGGAACCAGCTTTTCCAAATATAAAGGCTGGCCAATGAGTGTTTTCTGGGCTGCATGCTGCACTCAGGTTTTGGACTGGCCCATTTCTGGGTCCTCCATAATGTGCAACCGGGCACAGCCTTTTTGCGCATTAAGACACCACTTTGACTTGTCATTTATATAGCGCTCCTATCCCAAGCGTTTTACATAGAACATTTTTATTTACAATTATTATGCCATTTCTAATCAGTAGGGCTACAACTGTCAGTTTTGGGCAACTTATGGTTTAATTGGAAGTCAATGATAGAACGTGGTGTTCCCAATGAACCTCCAGTCCTGTCTATTTTGTTTAATTTTGACATCAGCCCTCTCATCCATATGATATCATCCTCTTGGCCTGGAAAGCCATTGTTATACTGGTGGCTGCCATATTTATCTGAGCTTTCTGGAAGCTCAGAACAATTTGAGACTCTCAGCAACTGTCTTGGTGCATTTATAGACTGGATGTGGCACATGTAGCTTCAACTTAAAACTGGTCAAACTTAGCTGATTTACATGGCGGGTCCAGCAGCTCCTACGTCTAACCATAGCTAAGCTATTTTATCAGACTTTCCCACCATCACAAAAGCAAAGTACTAAATGTGGGTGTCTGTCTTGATGCTGATTTCTCCATTTCACCTTAGATAGCTGTTACTAAGTCAGTCATTTTCTATCTGCATAGACTTGATCATTTAATTTGCTGCATCCCCAGGAGTGACAGAGCCAGCACAGTCACTGCCATAACTTTCTTTTCCCACCCCACTCAGTCTCCTGGAGATTTCAACCTCCACCTCCCTATTTTCAACCACACCTCATGCCCTTTGATCTTTTCAACTAGTTCCTATAACCTTAATCTTCTCCCCTTTTGGCTACCCATACCAAAGGCGGGACTCTTGATCCAATTTTCATTGCTGCTGCTTTTTTATTGAAGCCATTAAACTACACATTCTTTCTGCACCAGATCATTTCTCACTTACTGTCTCCTTCGGTCCACCTCCCCCCTCTCCAACCCCTGGTCTCCCATCAACATCTTCGTTCATTTGTCACGATATACCCGGACCTTAGACCATTCTGCACGAACTGCTTCCATTTCTTCACATCTTTCTAACCTTAGTGAATTATCTGCTTCGAATATTGATGCTGCTTTCAATATTATCCAATCTGCTATTTCCTCATCTCTTGATTCTTTGTGTCCTTGTATAACATTCACACCTAGGGGTATGCCCCTTAACCCAGCCTTTCTGACTCTCTGAAACAGCTAGGGATTCAGCTTCGGATAGCAGAATGGAAATGGCTCAAAACCCATGCCACTGTTGATTATCAACTATTCTCTATCTTACTTCAATCTTTTTCCTCTCTCCTTAAACATTCTAAGGCTGATCATTTCCAGAATCTCATTCAATCACAGAGTTCTTCTCCCAAACATCTTAATTCTACCTTTGAACAAACTCCTTACTCCTCCTTCTCCTGATCTCTCTGCCTGTTCTACCCTTACGCCTAATGACTTTGGCAGCTTCATTTTCTCAAAAATTCAGAATATTAGGCATTTCCTTACTTCAAAAGTTCGTTCTTCACCTGCCTCCTCTACAAGCCCTTCTTTCCCTACCTCTGATCAACCTCACTTTTCTTTTAAACTCATCTCTGAGACTGACATTATTAACTCTATTCTATGAGTCCACTCTACTGCTGCCCCGTCTGACCCACTTCCTGCTTCCTTCATCAAATGTATCCTTTCCTTTCTAGCCCCATCCCTCCTGAATCTTTCTTTATCCTTAGGCTATTTTCCATCTGCCTTCAAAACTGCCACGATTATCCCACTCCTTAAAAAACCCTCCCTGAACTTTACCAAGCTTTCACATTTTTGCCCTATGTCCCTTCTCCCCTAGCTAGCTAAGCTGCTTGAACGACGCGTGTATTCTCAGCTTAGGTCCATCTTAAGGTTTTTCATTTACTCCCCAGCCATCAGTCCTGGTTTTGCCCTGGCTTTTACATGGAAACTGCCTTTCTTTTTGTTCTAAACTCAATTCTTTGAGCTTGTCATTCTAAACAATCATCTATTCTTGTTTTACTTAATATCAGTACTGCCTCTGACACTATGGACCACCCTACTCTGCTTTCTACACTTTCTTCTTTAACATTTTCTGACACTGGAGGGGGGCGGCGTTGCGCATATGGCTGATGGAGGCCACTGCTTAGTGCTCCACAGGTGAGAAGGCTGCCGACGATATTTCGGCATGAAAATGAGCAGGGCTGAACACAGATTTAATCCTGGGAAGCTATGTTGGTGGCTAACGTGTCTTGGCAAAGTTTCAGCCTGCATGGCCAAGAGGAATCCGAGATAATCGTCCGAAACTAGCGAGCCCCTGCCGGCCTGAAACGCGAGGTGCTGGGCCGAAGGAGGCTGGTCCTGTGACTGCCCATGCATGGAGGAATGGGCTACAGAGCGAATCCTCCATGTAAAGCAAGCAAGGAGGTTGGGTGTTGCTTGTGGCAATCTCCCCCGGCCCTCATTTCACCTATTTGGCATTGAGTGTGGGAGGCACCCGGGCAGTCGACCCTATTGAGCGCTGCGCCACATAACAGCGTGAAGACAGTGGTTAACCCCGGTCGTTGGTTGCGGCTCTGATGAGTCTACCGAGACAGAGGGCACATCGATACATTGGATTAGCCCTTGACGTGTGGCCAGGGCGCTGTCCGTGCTTTGAGTTTGCGGGTGCTGGAACCTCCCCTCCACTGCCACCTGGGGGTACCAGGAGAGGGAGCTGTACTTCATCGGGCATTACGCTGTGCCCCCAACTGACTCCAACACCCTGGGACAACGCGGAGGACGAACAGCAGCCCGAGCGGAGCCCAGTGGGAATAGCTCCTGCGGTGACTGTGGTGCAGAGCCGATCCGCCATGACCCACCATGCACAAAATCCACTGCTATGCAGCCCGCCCCCACCTGAGAAGAAGAAAGGAGCTGCTGAGGCACCTGAATGAAGCAAGCCCACGATTGCCAGGAAACTTCGTTGGACACTGTGGCTGCGGCCTGCGCCGCCCTGAGACACGGGCTGATCGATACAGTACATCGGCTGTCGGAGAAGGAAGTACTGATAGTCCTGCTGGAACGAATAACCCAGGAGCTAGAGGTTGGCAGGATCAGGACATGCAGGTGAGCTTGCAGACTGGGGGATAGGCGAGGGGCTCTCCTCACACACCACCCCCCACCGCACAGACTATCCTGCCAGAAATTCGGCTCGGACAAACAACAGGAGATTTTCTACACACCCCCCCCCACACCTCCCCAACTGGGATAAGCACGCAAAAGGCCACCGACATTGGGAACAGATAAGATAAGAGGCCCACACCTGGCTCATGGTAGCGCCTTTTAGCTACACTGTTAGAGCAGGTCTGGGGTGAAGATTCTAAAGGTCTATACAATGAAGTACATACCGCCTGTAAAGACTGTCGCTGGTAGGTGAGGCCGCTTGCCTGTCCCTCCCACTCGCACTGTCGGCGATCTCCGTAGTTTGGTGACCAGGCCAAAACCAGAAGTTGGGATGAACACCTGACATACCCAGGCACACCGCGTCAATCCCACTGCGGGGGGCGGAGGATGTAGGGGCTCATCTGCCTTATTTGCCATATACTGTGAACACACTTGGAGATCTCAAATGGAGACCCAGGAAGGGCTGGATCTCAAGAAGTGGAGGCGACACGGTGAAGACTGCCAATAACCATATCGCTAAACCTACCTCAAGAATCAAGGGAAGGCTGGTAAACGGTGCACTGAGCGGCAATCAAGTACCGGACACCCTCCATGGGTCCATGCTCATCCTAAAGCAACAGCTGAATCCCTCAGTGCCCCAGTATAATGCTATATATTTATATATAATGCTATATAATTTGAGCCCCTTCCAAAAAAAGCAGTACAATGAATATGTTTTAAAAAACCTGCCGCAAAACAATCAGAAGTTAGACCTGAAGGGTTGGGGGACTCAGAACCACGTGCGGTATCCTCGCCGTTGTCTCCCACCGATCTACAAGAGATAATGACCATGATGCAACAAGTATTTGCGTCATTAAATGATGAACTGGATGGAAATAACATTAACATCTCCACGATTAGGGCTCAACTCGAAAATGCCACAAAGCGCATCACTGAGACAGAAACACGAATCGGTACTGCCGAAGATGCCATCAAAGCCTTACAAAGCACTGTGACAGCCATGGCAAAGGACCATGCTGTGATGGCTGATTTGTCACCTGTGATGATATTAAGGTCCATGTGGGTGACACCCCAATACAAAAATGACAATACTTAAGACTCTACTCCGGGATAGCAGCATTGTGGGATGGTTTCCCATAGGAACCGTCCTCACACCGAAGCCTGAACTACATGGTCACGCCTGGCACAGTGAAGAAGTCCACTTCCGCATTATATAAACTGTCATTGTCTACTAGGAAAGTGCTAACACCGGACATTTAAAAGGAATGGGAAACAGACCGAGGTATCTTCATCACTGAGGCACATTGGACACAACTCTGCAAGCTCACAAAGCAAATATCGTTTAACTCCAGATATAGGCTAATCCATTTCAAAACACTCAAAAGGGTATACCTTACGCCAGCCCGCCTCAAGAAAATGTATGTAACTGTGGATGGGAGGTGCACAGGGTGCACAAATGAGGATGCCGATTTGATACACATGTTGTGGTTGTGTAGAATCTTTTCTGAATACTGGGCTAAGGTTTGTGAAGCACTAGAAGAAATGGTAGACCAGCCTGCCACATGGGAACAGGAGGCATGTATACTGGGCTTCATGCTTAAAATGAACCTGATGAAACGAAAACTGCTTAATGTAGGACTCTTGCTAGCCAAACGAGTCCTACTGATGAGGTGGAAGAGCAAGGTATCTCCCACGGTAGACTAATGGGTGAGTGACATGGCCTGGGCTAATGACAAAGAAGAATTGTACTCTAGCCTGCTGCCCTTAACGAATCGTCCGAAAAAATATATGGGGAGGATTCTGTCAATATTTGATCAATAAAAGCGTGGGGAAAGCTGCTAATGTAGAAGTATTATAATGTAAATCTTGCTGCTCACTTATACTGCTGAATTACTTTCTATGTATACACCAATTGACTGTGTGGAAATGTGAAGTTGTAACTCTGTGTAAAAGTTAAATAAAATTAAAAAAGGGAATAATTCTGACACTGCCCTTCAATGGTTCTCCTCTTGCATATCTAACCATTTCTTTTCCGTCTCGTGGAAAGGGGCAATTTCTCAACACATCCCCTACCCATCAGAGTACACCATGGTTCTGTCCTCCGTCCTCTCTTATTCCTCCGTTTACGCATCCGCTTTGGCTATGCTAGTCCCCGACCATGGTTACCAGGTTCACCTCTATGCAGACGACATTGAGATTTTCATTTCCTGTTCTTCCTTGACAGATTCCCTTGAACAGCAACTCTCTTCTTGTCTTTCTGCCATAGAATCAAGGATGGCTACTCGGTTTCTTTGCCTTAACCCAAACAAAACAGAAATATTGTTTTTTCCCGCTTCTGCCTCTATTATTCCCCCATCCATATCTTTCCCTCCTCTCCACCTCCCCATTAGTCATCAAGCGTGTAATCTTGGATTTGTTTTCAACTCCTCTCTTTTGCTTTAGCCTTAAATTTCTACTATCGTCCGATCCTGCCATTCTCACCTCTTTATCATCAGGAAAATTCACCACCTTTTGCCCTTCACCCCTTCAAGTACACTTTTACAAACCATAATTCTTTCACGACTCAACTGTTGTTGTTTCCTTTATGTGGACCTCCCTATTTATGCTTTTCTACAATTACCTCAATTATTCGCACTGCCATGTTTTGCCTTACCCTAGCCTGAAACATTTCTCCTTTTTTGTCACATCTTCATTGGCTCCCTATGAAAGAACACTCTGAATTTCAGTTTGTATGTCTTATCTTCAAGGTAAATTCACCTCCTTTTGCCCTTCACCTCTTTGAGTGCACTTTTACAAACCATAATTCTTTCACGACTCAGCTGTTGTTGTTTAGTTTATGTGGACCTCCCTACTTATGCTTTTCTACAATTAAGCTCAATTATTCGCACTGCTGTGTTTTGTCTTACCCCAGCCTCAAACATTTCTCCTTTTTTGTCACATCTTCATTGGCTCCCTATGAAAGAACACTGTGAATTTCAGTTTTTATGTCTTATCTTCAAGGGCATTCCTTCTCGGGTTCTTCCATATCTCTGCTCCTTTATCTCCCTAAATCACACCTCTCGGGACCTTCGCTCATCCTCTCAAGTTCTCTGTCTGTCCCTCATCCTCTAAGTTTCACTTGTTTCAACTCTTAGCTCCCAAACTTTGGAATGCTCTTCCTCTGGACATTCGTTCTTTTCCTACACTCCACCTTTTTTAAACAAAAAAACAATTAAAGTCTTGTCTGCTGCAGTCTTTATCTATTTAAAATACTCCCTTTATCGTTGTGAGCCTACCTCTATGGCTACCTGTCAACCATTCAAATTTTGTTTGTACCGTTACCTATTTGCACACCGCTTTGTCGTTGTGCTTATAGTATAGTTTTTGTTTTCCTGTTTGAGTTGTTAGTTTCGAGAGACGGCACCTTATAAAATTAATTCAAACCATTCTTCTTTATGGTAGCAGAGGGATAGCATACAGTTAGAAAAATGCTTAGGGGATGTAGTGTATGTTCCAGTATTTGGGTTGCTAACGTCGCTTTGGTATTTGCAAAGAATTAATACTTACTGTCTATCATTATCTTTTTATAGAGAGGGGTTGATGTCAGATCTTTGAGATCATGGGCAGACAGCTTAATTGGCCAGAGGAATCTTGGGCCCAGCCACCTTATATTCAGAACATCCTAATATTGAAGAAACGTTTGACATAGCATTTGTTGACTACTGCTCTCATTCCTGCCATTTTGGCTGGACAATGTCACGTTATTGATAGCTTATAACCAAGAGCTGGCCTTGTATTTACCCATTGCCACTTGAAATCTGAAGATAGTCATTTTCAGTTGTGCGATTCACAAATCGAATGCAGGTCATCGATTTATATTCCATCATCGCCTCAGTAAGTAAGGCAACATCACTTGAAGCTACAGAACAAAAGAGTGCAATAAATAGCTTGTCTAATGGGAAGTTTGAAACCAAAGAGAAAAAACATCAGATAGACATATAATAGGCATGGTAAATACCCCTGGGGTAGAATGACACTCACCATAACCGCTGAGAGTAAATGGCACTACGACTGTTCCAGCGCTGGATTTGGGCCAATAACAGCTGCTGTCTGCACATATTATAGCACTGCGGCCAGGTTTCACAGCAATGTCTCCATGGTGCAATAGCTGCGAACTATCTATATAATGAGAGCAGAGCATTGACTGATGGAATACAGATTTAGCAAAAACAAAAAAGATCCCTTGAAAGGGTTTGAAATACGTGATCTGATGCCTCTGCAGAGCTAAGAATCTGCCCATTTATACATTTTCAGCATGACAATAGACTTTGCAATTTTCTGACTCTAGTACTTTTTGAATTACTTGAAAGTTGCTCTCAATGAGCTACAAATGTAGATTGTACTTAACATGTCCCTTTTCCCAGCCAGTAATGCATCACTTGTGCCCTCAATCTATTGTGAGGTGTTCCAGACATGCTTGTTCCATGTCCTATCCCCTTTTGTCGTTGCCCCTTGGGTTGGAATGCAACCCATCTCCCTCTTATTGAACATGAGGATGTGGGCCATTAATACATGCACACACAACATGTGCAGGATGCATCAGACAGGTGGACTTCTATCTGTCTTAAATTGTACCACGTCCCAGATTTGCACTAACAGCTTCCTCCATCCCCTGTGTTATGTAGTAGACGGTGTGCATCGAACATGCACATGCAATATTTTGACATCTCGGACTCAACGTGAAGTTGACGCAGTTGTGTGTTCCAAGTTGAAGTGTCTGATCCCCATTCGCCGAACCCTCTAGAAATTAGGGGGTGTGAGTTGGTTTGGAGGGCTTTATGCACCTGCAGGAGCCAGCAAGCAAGAACTCATGTTATGCTCCTATGTTAAAATGATTTGTAAAGTGCACATTTACCACAAGAAGCATTTTGGCTCTGAAAACTACAACATAACCTGAGAGGGAAGCAGCCAACTGAACTAACTTGCTGGAGATAAAAACGACCTGCCCTCTGGCTGCTGGGAAGTGGGCAGGTCGCCTCGCCCAATGATGTGCTTCATCTTTTAATTGGAAATTGGTAGCTCCGAGGAGTAGGGCAATTTCATGCTCAGAGTCTTGTGGATACACTGATCTGCAAGCATGCCACTTATTTCTGCCCATTCTACTCCCCTGCCCCCAATGGAAAAGCAAGCCCAACTAACCCAACACGCCTACTTTGTACGTGAGACATATTTTAATACCCTTCTAAGAGAGTATCTTTTTATTTTCAGGCCTTGTCACAGTTACACACATATATTATTGACAGAGGAGATGCCTGAATATGTTGTTTAAACTATTCTAAAAGACATCTTCTTTTGCTGTCTTAGTTGGGTAACCTTTGCCAATGTATGCATTTGTCTCACCGTAGCCTGGGTGGGGAATTATGCAGGAAATCACAGTGGCACGTTGTTGCTTAGTGTTGACCATCTGAGTAAGACATCTATGGGAATCTGAGAGCTAAGGCCATCATCATGACCTATTACTTTCAGTTAGTGCAAAAAAATTAAATTGGATTTTTGTGATTTTGTTACTAGTCTTTGCTGCAGCATTTCTCTTCCTCAAAAGTGAAGTTTGGACAGCTGATTTTTAAAAGGCGCTGTTTGCAACCATAGCGAGAGCCTGTTGCCCACCCCTGTTAAATCTCTTGGGTCCAGAGTGAACTACATCTCTGATTGAACCCTTTGGGGAATCAATTACTTTCCCACAAATTCTACAAATACTTCTTTCTCACTGCTTTTTAGGAATGAAGGTTGCGCATCTGTCTCATCAATCTTGAAGTATTCAGCATTTCAGGCAAGGAGCTGCGAGAACTATCACATTTCTCAATGGGCCAATTCTGAAGGGGACCTTCAGAAGAAGAGAGAGAGAGAGAGAGAGAGAAGAGAGAGAGAGAGAGAGAGAAGAGAGAGAAGAGAGAGAGAGAGAGAGAGAGAGAGAGAGAGAGAGAGAGAGAGAGAGTACCCCAAGCTTTGACTCTCAAGCATTATTGTGGAATGGCCACACCACAACAATTACCTTGCATTGAGTACTGCCTGGCAGGAGTACAGGAATGAGTAGTGACTTAAGTGCCTATTCAGACCCACTCTACTGCAAAACCAGCAGGGATTGCAAACATAAAGGTGAAACAGGCACAGACTGTCAGGCATTCCCGCGTCATCTCCTTTGGTAACTTGGGCCGAGAGTAGGCTAAACTCGTCAGGAGAGAGGTGAGCTGGTACGGATCAAACAAAAAGAACAACAGTACAGTGGTACCAAAAAAACATAATGTTCAACCAAGATTCTTTAAAAATGTGAACATGAATGAAACTAACCATGCACACAACTGATTATAAACACTAAAGACCCAACCCTGTAAAGGAAACACAGAGAATGCAGACTTGAGAGGAAAGGAGGCTCCCTGGTTGAAGGTGAGGGGGCAGGCAATTGATCCGAGCAGCAAATGTCAAAGGTACTTAAAAGTGTCCTGAAAAGGCAAAGAGTGGGGTCTGTAAGAAAGGCATGGCATCAAAGTAAGACAGACACAAATGATCACAGTTCAAGGGTGTTCATTAAACTCTAAAATGGGTGAAATGAACGCCTAATCTAAACCTAAATATAAGATGGGAGCACGCTACAACCATCAAAACATAATAATACAGTCCTAGTGGAGTCTAGTCAAATAAAAGGGCCTATACCAAGAAACCTATCGCCAATCCTTACTGCTATGTTACAAAATAGTGTGGGATAATGTTCATAAGAAAAGAAAGAAGGGTTCAAAAAAGGGTAAGTCAGGATGTCATGGCCGGGGTCTCCCTTCCCTACGTTTTTAGCACGGGACAAAGCAGGAATATCGAGCACAGCACACTCCTGGGATTCTCAGCACAAGCTTACATTTCCTTTTCTCAGTATCTGGGCCTATTGTGCCCATGTCTCTTCTCATGCAAAGTCGCTTGCTTCAGAGAGCCTGATACGCCAAAACAACAAAACAAAAGTTCCTTCTATTATCTTTTGCGTTGAGTGATTACCCCTCATCCTTGGATCTCCCTCAGCCGGGCTCCGATCCTTCTCTCTTTTGTCAGCCTCCCTTAGTCGGGTTCCGACCAACCACTCACTGTGGACATCCCTCGATCGGGTTCACACTTGCCATTCCAATGTTCACGGGTGTATTCATGCTCACCCTAATTTGCATGCATCCATCAGCCGGGTTCACATTTGCCAAAGTAGCAGTTCATTTTCAACAAAAGGTCCTTCTAGACCCTTTAGGTTCTTCCCTTTACCTAAATCCTGGTCTCAGCACCCAGTCAGGCTTTTTCTCAAGCCCCCAGGCAGGCTTTTTCTCAAGACCCCAGTCAGGCTTTCTCTAAAGGCCCCAGTTAGGCTTTGCACAGTTGTGATTTTCAAAGAGTCTTAATGTCTTTTTAAACAACCCCTATTGTTAAGTGAGGTCCCCTCATCCGGGTTCAGATCTTCCAGAGCACTTCCCCATCCAAACAGAGACTTCTGAAGGGCGATCTTGACTCGCTGTTTGCTTATAGTAAGCACGGCTTTCACGCCTAAACAGTTCACACTGCTTTTCCCTGAGCCGAGCGCAAACACCTATTTCACAATGTCAAAACTTCATCAATGAGTTAAGGACTTTTGATTGTACAAGGGATTTGGTTCAACCCTTGTATGACCACCTTAACTCTCTGTACCGGCCTTCCCTATGGCCTCTTGGTACTTGTATTTCTCTTTCCTCCCAATATTCAACACAGTATCTTTGCTTGTAAAAGGGGTACCAGCCAGAGATCTTCGACTGGGCGCCCACGTGGTGCGAGGCCACTCTATTTCTTGTACCAATGTGTTCACAAAAGACCTCTTGTCTAATTATCTTCTCACTGTTGCCACTGCAACCTTGAGCTCAACACAGTTTGGGTGACTATCAGCTTCGTCTGACTCACCGACTGTGCTGAAAGCGTTGGCGGTTCCTTTGCAGCGGGAGTCAAGGATGGTACCACCATGGCAACCTTGTCTCCCTGCCCTGCCTATCAGTGCGGGCAGGTGCCTCGTACCGCTGACATCCATTTGCGGGCTTGTGTTGAAAAGGACAAGGGCAACTCCCTCCTTGATGGCCTTTCAGGTCTCGCCGCATTTCTTCCCCGTTTGAACTGCCGCACTGGAATGGCTGCCTCCTGGTGCCTTCGGCCTTGCCCGGAGTGTGCTCTTGTGCTCCGCCTTTTATCCCGATGGGGTAGGGAAAGGGTAGTCAGTTGTGTGTAGTTGTCAGCAATTGCATGACTCTGCCTTACCCTTCTGTTGGTACATGTCAGGTAAACGGCTCAGATATTAGTCCATTGTCATTCACGCAGTGAGAAAGTGTTTGTGTTGGAAAGAGGGTGGGGGTAGAGTTTCTATGCATCCTACCAGGCAGGATGGGGAAAAGGTGTCACTGTCACAAAGTAGGAGCTACAGCGTCTCAAACTTCGGTGTCCCACTTCCACTCCCCGAGGACCCCCCATCCAGGAGATCCTCCTGCACTGGGCCACCCCCAGAAACTGGATCCAATAGCGATGGATGTGTCCTGGCCACCTTGATGACAGCTCCCCAGGGACGAGTAAGTAAGACACCGTTGGGTTTCTCACAGGTTTTATAGATCATCAGGAACCTTTAAGGTGGATGAGGGTGACAGGACCACTATGAATAACTTATGTTCTTGTCTGCGGTCTTGGTGTGTTGAAGAAGAGACAGGCCTTTGGCAGCCAGTGGGATTAGTTGGCTCAGTACAGTGGCCCTCATTACGACCCTGGCGGATTTTTTCCGCCATCGACGGACTTTCCGGCCATGGCGCAAAGTCCCTTTACGCCATGGCGGATGGCGGACTTACCGCCCCATTCCGAGGTCGGCGGGGCGGTAAGTCCCCATTGACCCATTTACCCTTCCCCATTCCCATTTCGGCCCCATAGGGCTCAATGGGAGTGGGGAAGGAGTTAATTACGCCACCGTAAAATACGGTGGCGTAATTAACACCAAGGTCCAAGAGCGCCATGGATTTTTCCGCCCGCAAAAAGCGGGCGGAAAAATGACCATGGCGCTCCAGGAACTCGTAGTTGGCGGTAAGGGGTCCGCGCAGCTAACGCTGGCGCAGACCCCTTAGCGCCAGGGTCGTAATGAGGCCCAGTGTCACGATATTACAGCAGTTATGGCTTGCAGGTCTAAGAAGGTGGTTATCAGGCAGGTGGTGATGGGAACAAAAAAGACTCAGCAGGTCTCAAAGGTAGAGATGGCAGATCTTCGGCATCGTTAAGTGGAATTCAGAGATGTGGAGCTAGTGGAGCGTTGAGGTCAAAGATGACTCTGGCAATTCCTTTGTAACTGCTTGTACATCATTGAAGGTGCTCAAACTGGCATCAAGGTGGTTCAGAGATGTCAGAGGAGACGGGGATAATTTAGGTGGTTCTGTGGTTGCTGGTAGACCCAGTCCATGGTCTCAGGGGAAAGGTGAGTTCTTTTTTCTGGCTTTCCCAATAAGGGATTTTTGTTGAGGGCACTTACAGGTGTCTCTCACCCCAAGTGGTAGAGTCCTGGATGCCTCCATTGCAATAGGCCTTGTCCACACAACTTGTCACCAAATGCATCCTTTGAATGGGTAGGAGAAGAACTTTCCTCTTCCTTGTTGCCTTCTGTCTTCACCTCTATAGAAGAGGAATTTGTAATTGACTGTATCACCAAAAGAGTTCCAGGAGCATCCTTCCTGTCTTGAAGTTGAATGATGAATCAACTAAGGGGAGAATGTCCCCATTATCAAATATATGCTACAGTTGACTGGTACAAAGCAATCCTGTTGTCAGGGGTCTAATACAGACTGCTGTAACAAGTTTCCTTAGCGTTCTGATGTCATAACAGATGCTTTGTCTGCAAGAAGTAGGGAGGGTGCAGGAAATTCCGGGTTCCCTAAGAGAATCAAGATGGTCTAACCCCTCTCTTAAGCTAAACCCCTCAGCTGGGCTACTTTGACTCCATCCTCTTTGCATGGATGCCTACTTCAAAAGGACTCCAGTAATCTGCACCCTACTGTGAGAATGTCTTTGTCATATGTGACTAGTCACTTACTCTCTTCACTTCGCTCAAGATGGCAGTCCCTTTCTATGAGGCCTGGGAGGTGGGGTTGCTACTTAATAGTCCTCTTGGGGGTGGTACAATGTGGGAGGATCTCAAGGGGAGAGACTCCTGCCCTGAGTAGAAGGATGGATACCTGGGTAGAATTAGGCACAATATCCCTAACCTAACCTTACCAAACCCTTTGCCATCTTCTAGCCAACCTTCACTTACTAACACTTCCATCTGCTATTGTAGCATTATATCATTTGCTGACTCTAGTACTGAGATGAAGAAGAATACCTGCGAGGCAGGTACCGACAAGAAGCGGATGCATGGATGCAGGAAGAACACAATGTCAAGCCATCCCGGAGTAACAGCGTTTGTGGAAGTTGTTCGGCTTGGGAGATTCAAAGGGCTGGAAACCGGAACCCCATCAGAGGAGTTGACGCATCTCTAGGAGGTCTAACACAAGACCCTGTGAGAAGCTGCAAGGCAGTAGTGCGGCCTCCAGGAGGAGATGCACCATGCAGTCCATAACGAGTGCAGACCCTGAAAAAAGCCCAAGGCTGCGGAGCCACCACAGAGACCCAGAACCCGTTGGAAGATGCCGAAGAGCGAAAAAGGACCATGCAGACCCCAGGAGAGACCGGATCCTAGCGGAAAAAAAGAGCCCAGAAGGTACAGGAGAGAGCAGGTTGACCGGTGGGGGCACGAGAGGGTCCTGGCAACCGAATAACATCAAATGGGGAAACAGGGGCATGCACCAGTCCCCTAATTTAAAAGCAAGTTCAAGTGAACTGTTCATAAGAGGAAATAATCCTGGGGTCAGGGATAGTGCCAAAATCACTGACCACCAGAGAAGGGCCAAGGACTCCAATGTGAGAGAGTGTGCATTTTGCATCTGAGGATGTCTTCCTCTTGTTGGTGGTAGCCCCTGGGCCACTAACGATCAAAAAGGTTGAGAAACAAGATGAAGATACGAGTCATCTTCCTAACGGCAGTACTTGGTAGGGAGGTGAACAAAGTGGGCCAAGTCAAAGAAGAGGTGAAACCAGAATTGGGTGTTATAGGAGTGAAGCCTGATGGAAAGAAGGCCAAGGAAAGGGAGTAATTTCCCCAGGTTGTGATGAACTGAGAGCCTGATACCAGGAGAAAGGAGTCATTCACCTGGTAGCCAAAAACGGCATTAAAGTTGGTAAAGTCCAAGAAGGTCTGAGGAAGGGAGTTATTCCCCAAGGCTGTTTGAAGCAACAGAAAACTCAGATCAGCAGTTAGGTCAAAAAGAGAGCTGGGGAAGGGAGTCATTCCCCCAGGCTCTGAAAACATACGTCAGGAAAAGAGAGTTATTTTCCTGACCCACCCAAAAGGACTACCAGAGTGTTTGGGACCCTACCATCAGGCGAAGGGAGTCATACCCCCTTATAAAACGTCAGAAGTATTGTTTGGAACATTACGAGCAGGGGATAAGAGCTACACTCCCTGACAATGTGTGAGACACAAGACTGTTTTCAACTGAATAGAACTGTTACAACAACCCAGGACAAGGGAGTAATTTCCTTGGGATTGGCACGAACGACACTACTTTATTTATAGTTTCTAGTGTCAGAACCAAGGTTTTCGTGACACAGGACGGTGGACACTTTGAGTTGACAGACATCCTAACTTAGATCTTTTAGGTGCGGCAGGGAACCCCACCACCCCCTCCTAGAGATTACCATTTTACCAATTGGACTGTTAAATATGTCAGGTAACTCCACGCAAGGCATTTACAAATGTTTTGAAGTTCTGGTACCATTAATGTGTGCATTTAAACATTTAAACTCTGCTGCGGTCAATTGCATGCTAATGCAATATGCACATGGCATCACATCTTCACTGCTTTAGTCAGTATCACTAAATACGATCCAAAATAATAATATGATAATATTGTGCGCAATAATGAGATGACACATGCTCTGTTCACAATTTTCGCAAATAGTACACATGCCTCATTTGTCCAATAAACAAACAGCAACAATGTTGTTACCTCTTCCGTGTGTGTAATAATAATATTACTTACATAATTTACCATGGCGGATCAGATTGTCAGCTTTCTGGGAATGGTTCCATGTGTTTGTTGTGGGCACACACAGACCAGGCATCTAATGCTCGCCAGCCCTTCCAAGCTGAGACCAATTTGACATGCAAATGCTTGTGGATTTATAATTGTCTGATTCGAGTAGCCATTGTGTTTGAACTAGATGTCTGGCTTATATTTAAAGTGTAACCTACCTCCAGGCTTACTATGGCACAACATTATTGGATTAGGAAAAGAATCGCAGATGATTAAAAAACTATCTCTATCATTTGGAATTTGGTGTACCAGCAGCTGTTTGGGAATGCACATGTGACCTTTGAACCTTTCCTGCTGCTATGGCAGGGCAGCTGCTGGCTATGTCAGTAGTCTCTCTCAACAAGCCACATAGTTGTACTATGCTTTTTTTTTATAGCATGGAGTACTATGAAAGTGGGATCTGATTAGCAGATCTCAGTTTTAGAAACAGCTTACCCCATGCAGTTTAGTATTAACAATCAAAAAGGCCTGGGATTTTAGCCTTCAAAGATGGTATTCTCTTGGATACGATTTTACACATTTTCCCTCTGGGTTGTTCTTGTTTTTCTTTTCCTCTTGATGGTATGCTAGTTGTTATGATTTCCAGTTGCTACTAGTGATTGGCTCTTTCCTTTATTCTCTTTGCTTTGCTCTTACCTTTGTGTAGTTTTCTTTGCACTTATAGATATGCTCTTTGGCGTTCTCTTATACTTACTCACTTTGATTTTCTCTCACTTTTATACTCACTGTCTATGGTTTGCTGTTTTTCACCTACCTTATTCTCTATGGATTGCTCTTACCTCAATTTTATTAGTGATGTCCTCTTATATTATTCTCATATAGGCACACTTGCAATACTTCCTTGCAGATGTCTCTTACTTGTTTCTCTCTGATGTTTCCTCTACCCTTTACTGTCCATGTTGAGACCTTATATGTTATTTCTGTGCTTTGCTGACACCTCTATTCTCCGACTCTGTGGATTGCGCCCACCTTTACTCGCTGTGGTTTGAGCTTACCTTCATTTTCTCTAGTGATGATTTCGAAGATATCTAAGTTCTTGTGTTCAAGGGGTTGTTCAGCATCTGAAAGAAAATATAAAGTTTCATTGCCGGCTCTGTACACAACTCGCTGATTAAGCAACTGATGATTTAACCCCAATAACTTACCATGGCGTGCCTGGGGTTTCTCAAAAAATACCTGCACAAGAAAGGAGATATCAATGATAAGTATGCACATGTATTCCCTTGATTTCTGAAAATTCATAAAGTATTTTAAAGTTCATTACATATAATTATGCAGTGTCTGTTTACTGGCATCATAGTCTCTGCATGTCTGAATACTGTAAAGGTATCAGCATCTCTGCTATCTGAGTACTGTATACAAAACAGGCCCCCACAACCATGCTATCTGTGTACTGCAATCAAAAGGTTGGGCTCCTGGTATGGAACCTATTGTACCCAGGAGGGTTAACTAGAAAACAAAGCATACAAATGAATAGGTCCAAGGACACTATGCTCATAACAGAAACTCCCAAGGGATTGTCGACCTCTGCATTTATAAAGAAGGAATCACTCTTCAGTATTGTATTTTAGAGATAAATCTCATTTTATTATACATTAACGTTGTGAGAATCAGGATATAAATGAACAATTCAAGAAAAAAAGACATCAAAATGGTTTGCTAAAACAGAACAAACAGACAAAACAATCTTTACCACACACAGTACCAAAACATTTTTGGGACAATCTCCAAATAATGTGTGTACAACAAACCCAACCTCTATTAGGATTTGTCAAGAAATTCAAATAATGCAGTGTACATATTCAAATCAGCCAGAGGAGACCCTACACGCACACCACAGCAGACAGGCTGCTTACTGGTTTAAATGTAGTTGACAACTAATCAATTTCTTGTGCATCCTTCACTAAGTCATGAGTTTTTTTAGGCTGGCAGGTGTAAGAGAAATCAGAGCAGCATCATTCGCAAATAATAGGATTGGTCTGTGGTATTCCCTGAAAGGCTAGATCAGGCCATATCTTTATTGTCACAATATAGGCTCAAAATGGCCTTAAGTATCTGGGGTGGAGTTTTTACTTCTGTCAGTCCTTCCTAATGTTTGCCTCGCAGAACCCTGTTGAAGGCTGTTTTAAAGTCAACAAACGGTATGTATAGGTCAGTTTTCCTTAGCTCCACATATGTACGAATTAAAAGATACAATCTGGGGCATTGGTAGATTGTACTCAGGACTGTTGGAAAGCCAGCCTGTAGATGATCTATTATGTGGTTTTATGTTGACCAAATTCAACAGATGAGTTAGGCCTGCCCTGGCACATATTTTTCCTACAGTAACTAATAATGATATAGGTCGGTAATTCAAGGGGTCTTCCCTTCCCCCTTTTATCGAAGGAGACTATTTCTTCCATTGTCCGTGAACGCGGTACCAAGCCTAACGCAAATGCCACCTTAAACACCAGTAATAATCTAGGGGCCCAGATGTCCGGTTGTGACTTCATTGTCTGGCGAGCATTTCCTGAGATGGATATATTGAAATTAAAGTCAGGGGCTACCGATTGGTCGGTCACCATTATACCACTCCAGACAAATTCCATGCCAATCGATCGATGATCGCTTTCCAAGCGCTAATGTACGCTAAAGCTCTTAAATAAGTGGCATCCCTTCATTGTGATTAAGATGTAGTCTATATGGGATCACTTCTCCCCAACTACAGAGGTATGCTTCACTGGTTGGTCCCCTGTTAATCTGCCATTAGATCCTTGCCCATTTTACTGTAAGCACTCCATAGGGTTGATGTAATCCCATCTAAGATCTCAAAGGTTTCAAACTGAATGTTCAAATCTCCTGCCACTATGAGGCATGGTGTCAATGCTTCTTTTCCTTATAGGGGCAGATTAGAGTTGTTATTTTGTTGATTATATGCATTGTACCACAACGTTTGGGGCCATAAGTGAGACTGTAAATATTAAACGGTACCAAATAACGTGCAGTACTTTTACCAATATGTAAGACCTGTATATTTTTTCTATTTGTATCTTGTAATTTACCTCCTTATTTGTTAACCCAAATCAGTAATCCTCCACTTGGACATACCCTGGTTCCTTTTGAAGCAGGTATATGGTACGTTGTAAAACTCTGTAGGTGATGCTCTGAAAAACCCAGGTCTCTTGGAAACATATTATGTTGTGCTATATAATATAAACAAGCCAATCTTGGATCACCAAGTTTTGTTCTGAGTTAGCTATGTTCCAGGAAATTAGTCTTATCACTTTGCAAGTGCTACCCGGCTTGATACTGCTGGATATTAATATTTTCAGGTATTGTCAGTCTACTGACTCAAGCCCTTCTTCATTCTCTTTCTGTACATTCATCAAATTTAATTGATTTCTTATCCTTGCCCCTAGTGTTGAGAGATTATAAATTTACGTATTTGGTTGTGCAATAAGCCTAATGCTTGTGTTTATTCTGGACATTTCCCAGTCCACAGGCATCGAACTGGGGGTGTAACTCAATTCTAGATCAATATGAAGGTGATGTGCTATGCTATGGGGCTACAAGGCTCTGGGCCATATCAGTGTTGTAGAATTACACACAGATGTATTCCCATTTATTAGTCCCTAGTATGGGTGTGATGAATTGGATTCTGCTCTGCAGGAGAACTAGGGGGAGTAGGAGTAAATTATCCCACTCAACACCCAGTTAAGAGATATACCTCCATCGCCTTTTTGGTAACGTGGGCTGTTGGAAGGCTATGCTTTTAAGAAAGGTGTAAAGTGAACCAGTAATGACCCAAAACAACACAGGTAAAGGGAATGTCCAATAAAGTTTCAACGAAAATATATATACATTAATTAGACACACCATCTGCAATCGAACAAATAGAAAACACTGTACAAAAGCCCTCCCTGAAGGAAAAACAGCTAAGATGAGACAGACTGGAGAAAGTAGCACTTTGAGCGTAGTTCCAGGAGTGGTAGGTAAATTACTAGCCACAAAAAGGATACTGTAGTTGAAAACAGGAGCTATCATTAACTAACCAGTCTTTAGGGCCCAGTTGGGAGTCAACAGTACCTGAATTCAGTTTTTTATTTATTTATTTTACATTTATAAAGCACTTACACAGCCCGCAGGCATCGAGGCGCTGTTACAGGAATTGTTTGTTTTTCTTAGTTGCGTAATTGTGTTTTTTTTTTTTTGTGTCTTAGTTACGTATTTATAACGCGCTTAAACACCCAGAGGTTTCTAAGCACGGACCCAGGGATCGAACCTGTTGTTGCTTCGTGTTGTCTTACTTCCAAGATGCGCAAGCTGGCGCTTGAGCTATCCTCCCGGGACTATGGTGGGCTGAGAGAGCCAGACCCAGTATTGAACGTGGATGCAAGCAGATCCTACTCTGTTTGGCATGATGGATCGTGTAAGCGCAGGAAGCAAGCAAGAGTCAAGTAGGGGCGAATACACTTCTGCTGTGCTGTCGAAAAGCGTCTGTCAAGGATGCAGTTTGGGGCTGACCCAGGAACGCATGACAGTTGTCTAGGCCGAGTCAGGCTTTAGACACCAGGAGGAATTGATGAGCGATACTCCAGCGGTTCGAATCGGCGGGTGATGGTCGCCGAAGTGGTGATATTTTTTTTTTTTTTTTTATTTGTCATAGCTGGTAAACCAACTTTTCAAATGTTTTATATACACTGTTATACATACATTATTCCTCATCTTAAGAGGAAAAAAAAGAAGAAGAAAAAGGAAAAATAGTTAAAACAGTATTTACAGCCCATCACAGTCAGGACAAATGTGAAGCACATAAAAAGGAAAAAAGAAAGATGAAGTTAATTAACACATTTTTGAGCACTATGACTCAACAAAACAAAATACCACAGAGTAATTAAATTGTCAACAGATAAGATCCTCCATATTCTCATTTGGGTCAACGTTCACCGTTCACTTTAAATTAGGGTGAGCAGTGTTTGAGCTTGAATTCGGATCGGGGAAGATTATATTTAGAAATTGCACAATTGCAAGCTGTATAGTCAATCTTGGATTAGAAAACAAGCAATTCCATATTTGTGCAGTACTGGTACCATTTTGTACTAACAATTTATCCCCAAAGCATTTCACTCTAATGTCATTTAAAATTGGGCATTCAATTATAAGATGTTGTAGTGATTCACATTGTCCATCAACCTTGCAGTAACAGCAATAATTCTGCTCCTTTGATATTAACTTTCTTCTAAACAAGATCTCGTTTGTTTCATATTGGTTAAATCTAAAATTTAAATATTTCCGTCTGCATGCATGCGACGGGAATTTAAGTAAATATTCTGCTATTACCCCATACCTTTTGTGGCCAAAAGCCTCAGGATTGAAGTCTTTGAGATTGTTGCAAAGTTCCAGGTTTGAGATCCAATCTGCCTGATGAATTTTATTTTTAGCATGATCAGGGTTATTCAACAGAAGCTCTATTGATACAGAAGCATCAGCAGCTGCATTCAATGTACGGTTTTTCCACAACCTTGACATACCCGTTTTAGCAGTTAATAGGTTTTGGGCTAATGCGTTTATAAAGGTCGGTTTCCCTAAGCCATCTAGCATTTTCCGTAGAAGGGCACACTGCTTCCACACTACATGGGCATATAGGGAAACCAAACCTAGCTCAAATCTCAGCAACGCAAGCGGAGTTCCTGGGGAAAGTGATAGAACTTTTTTCCAAAACCTAGCTTCTATGCTATCCCAGAATTTGCGACTTTGTGGTGCCAAGGCCTCAACTCCATAGAGCAAAATTGGGATTACTTTGGTCTTATAGAATAGCACTATATGTTTAATTGTAAACTTCCCATACCTTCTCAACATAATTTTGGATTGAGATATCAGGGAGCTTAGTTTCACCCGAATTTCAGATGTCAAAGTACTCAACGTTTTCTTATGTTCAATATAAACTCCAAGATATTTATATCTAGGAACTATGTTTAGTATGCAGTTTTGCAATGACCATTCCAAATGATATTTTTTGGTGAATTTATTGTGGCAAACCAAAATTTGAGATTTGGTCGTATTGATCACAAGGTTATTTAATGTTGCATATGACCCTAATTGAATTAACATGTTCTGTAAACCTATGGGAGTACGGGACAGTAGTACCAAATCATCTGCGTATAATAAATAAGCAACCTTTTGCGATCCTATGCGAGGCGCATCTGCTACGCAGTTCATTAGTGTAGGGCCCAGATCGAAAATAAAGAAGTTAAATAAAAATGAGGCTAGAGCACAACCCTGCTTCACTCCTCTATATGTGTGAATGGCTGGTGATAGTTTGCCATTCATATTTAGTTTTACACGCATCGTAGTAGTGGAGTGTAGCAGTGTCACTAGATTTACAAGGGAGACTGGGCACTGATGTAATCTAAGCTTAGTTATCAGCATATGTCTATCAATGTAATCAAAGGCAGATTTAAAATCAATGAACCCCAAGTATAAGGGGAGTCCACCATCAACCTGCTCTGATTGTATCATTCATAGTGCTAAGATGTTTGGTATTGTGCCCATGCCCTTTACAAATCCTGACTGGAATCGGTCTCTTAGACTCTTCTTGTCTACCCACTCATTGAGCTCCTTTAATATTATTCTACAAAATATTTTCGCAGGAGCATCCAATAAAGAGATTGGGCGATAGCTCGTTGGTGATTGGCGATCACCCTTTTTGTAAATTGGAACTGTAATAGCTTCCGTCCATGTTTTAGGTAATCTTTGATGTTTATTTATTGCAGAAAATATTTTGTAGAGAATTGAGCTCCAAACTTCAGGGTGTTTTTTCATTAGAGAGTTCGATATGTTGCTTGAGGTCATAATTAGATGTTTTATTTCCTTGTGATCAATGTGTAGCCAAAACCTCAATGCCTCTCGTGTCTTTAATATCGAAGTCGCATTTGGCGGTAAAGCATATACAGATTGGAAGTAATCGACCCATTGATGTGCCTCAACTATCGATGTCTGAAGATCTAGTTGTTGGGCATTATTGGTTTGATTAATTATCGCCCACATTTTTGTGATGTTTTTATTCGCTAGAGTCGACAGCATAATTGCTCCGTCTTTTTGATAGAGATTGGCTCTATGACTTTTAACCCAGTTATTATAATGTAAGCGAACTTTTTTAATAAGGGGCAGTCTAATGGACAGAGGAAGTTTTGCCAAACTTCGTACTTCTGCACGATAAATTCTCTTCCGAGTAAATACGGTGGTATCAAAGACATGGATATGCCTTTCTTTTTTGGTATTCGCTGTGTTTTGTTGACTATACAATTGCATTGCATTACTATATGTGAGGCCTATATCTGAAGCTTGCCAATTGGATGAGGCATTGGAATCATATAAAATTTGATTGAAATGCCACAAGGCATTCTCCGACCATCATAGGCGGTTTTTACCGCTATTTACCACAAGGCAACCACCTTCCAATGACCTATGTTTCACATCAATAGCATTTACCATGGTTTGCCAAGTGGCACACAACATATTATGATCACTTGTTACAGATGGAGCCACACAAAAGGAGCACATTGATGACCATAAAGCACCATTCACATAGATAAAATCAATTATTGATTTAGAGTTTCCTCTTTTCCATGTTGGTGCAGGTGGAATGTCTTCCTTAAAGGCTCCATTCAACATATGCAAGTTTCTGTGGGAAATCATTGTGTTCCATTGTTGTAGTTTTCTACTCTTTTGCGCCCCATCTGTTGCAAGACAATTCATATTCAGATCACCCGCCAAGATAAAATACGAAATCTTGTCATCTGCAGATACCATGTCAAATAGTTTGTTCAGATCATTAAAAAAGGACTCAGTTGTGACTGCTACTGGATTCCAGTAAATGTTAAGGATGGCATAGATGTCATCATTGATTACTGCCCTTACAAGCAGCATATGTGTATTTGGCATTGCCCACAGCCTTGACGATGATCCCGGTTCATCTTTTAACGCCACCAATAGTCCGGCAGAAGGTCTGCCTATTATGGGCTTCCGTGCCAGATTCAGATATATTTGATAGCCTGCCCAGACAATGGAACTTAGCAACAAGGTCTCTTGTAACAGAATAATGTGAAATTTACCTAGGCCACTCGTATCGTTGTTTAGCAAGTGTTTAAAACCTCTTGAGTTCCAGCTGACCAAGGTAGTAGGAAGCAGTTTTTTCATCTTGGTCAGCTAATTCGAATTACTACTGCAATTGCAAGAACACAGAGATCTATCCTTCGAAGGATATTTTAAGTCTTGGCCATTCACTGTAACAATATTCTCTCTCTGCATAGAGATCGGGTTGCTTGCCATATCCGGTTCTGATTCGTTATCCATTTCTAGTTCGATCAGAAAACCTAAATCAAATAATGAGGTTTTTGCTTGCCAAACCAGATTACGAATTACTCTGGATTGCATCCATATCCGTACTGTGTTTAGGTTGTGATTGGATGTAAATTCCACTAAAGCCAGATCAGCTGAAGTTATGTCTTCCAGCAGTGGTATGTCCGAAAAGATCGCTAAAATAGCACTTCGGTTCAGGTCGTATTGTATGCAGGGGATAGGTCGACATTTCAGAATCATGGAGCACAATGCAACTCGGGGGATAACCTTTCCCGTGCTCAGGCTTCCTTGTGTTTTCTTGTCCTTAATTGAAGTCACATTATTTCTTTTCTCTTTTAGATTGGGGACTAAGTCCCCTAAGGCATCTTTGATCAGGGCCAATACCCCTTTTGTAAAGTCACTGGGTAGGCTCGATTGTGATGGTGCGACTGAATCAGAGTGAACCACAGAAGAGGACACCCCTTGGGTGTTTGCATCATCATCCGCAGCGTGAACCACTGGTGCTGCTAAACCTTGGATTACGGGGAGAGACCCTCCAATATTAGGTTTTTTCTGGGCTTGTTTTACATTCTCCACCGTCTTATCAACGCCATCAAGTGTCTTATAGATGGCGGGTGCAGGCGCCAAGGCTATAAATGGAGGGATGACAAGGCCTTGCATATAAGCTTCTACTGCACTCCTGATTTCAGATCTCTGGGCTTTTACATCTTCCCCACTGTTCTGATTCACATCGATGGTTCCAGAAATGTTGCTTTTTTTAGGAGGCAAATTTGTTCCCAAACACTGTGATTTCTGTAGCTCACTATGTGAGATTTCTTTTATCAGTGCATCCAATGGTGAATGTGGGTGGACTCTGATTCGCTTATTTGTATTTGTGCTATCAATTGACTCATGATCGCTGGGTGCCACAAGGTGCTGCTGGGCACCATTTGACTTTTTCAAAAAGATTGGCGCGATCTTCAAATTAGAGTTCCTCACCACTTTGGGAACACTATCATCTAGCAGTGCATTGGATTTCTTCTTTTGTTTGCCTATTAGAAAGATGGGGGCCAGAGGGATTGACTTCCTTGGTCTAGACGATACTTGGGCCATCTGCGAACTCTCAAATAACTTTTCAGTTTGTGATGCCTTTGTAAGCATGCTTCGTTCGACTATCTTTTTATTAGTGCCAGCTTTTTTAATGCATTCATCAATAGGTTGAGTGGCTTTGGTCGGCTTGCAATTCATTTGTGGATCCCCCTTCTTAGCTGGTATGCAAATGGGGGTCCTTACTTCCACAATCTCATTGACATCCTCATTCGATGCTACTTGCTTATTTCCAACTTTCTTTATGAATAAGTTAGTGGCTGAATTATTTTGTTTTGTTCTACTCTGATTTTTTGTCTTTTTTTCTAAGTCTGCTCTTTTCCTTTGAGATTTAATTTCTTCCCTTCTTTTTGCCCGTCTTGCTGCTCTCTTTCTTAATTTCCTCCTGCTTTGTTGGGGGCTTATGGTTCCCACATCTTCTACTGCAGGCTCTTGTGAATCCAGCTGACTGCTAATGTTTTTTTTTTTGCTGCGGGATTCTCCATTGCGCTTCCAGGGAAAAGTTCCACATTCACATTTGCCAATCTCATGAATTCTTCCAGAATGGAGGCTGAAAGAGATGATTCACAGTCAACTGTAGGATCAGCCTCTTCAGGTCCTTTTTTATTCTGTTCCTGTGCGTTTTGATTGTACAGTTCCAATTGAGTAAGAAGATCCTGTTTAAGGGTTCTATCAGCCTGTTCAGAATTATGGATATCCGCCGTGGTTCTCTGTATTGCAGAGATGTCTAAACCTTGTTTTGTACATTCCAGTTGCATCAACTGCAATTTTGGTAATACACATGAATTGACAGCGTTGCAACAGCCTGCCACTGAGCTGTCCAACGCTGCCACTTCCTTTGTGAGTTCCATCATGGATCCAGATTGAACTTGGACTTCAGTTTTTAGTAGCTCAAAAACAGAGACCAGCGGATTCAGCACATAACTGAGTGCGGTTAGTGTGTTGATATTTAAGTCAGGTCCCTCAGCCAATGTTTCTTCCTGTGCTGCGTTTGTATCCATAACAGCAGCTGTCTCGACCGGTTGATTGGCCTGCATTGGACTTCTCAGTTCTTGATTGTCCTCCATGTTTGTAGGACTCGGATGACTCGTGGTTGGGTCACCAGTGCTCACAACTAAATGGCACTTGTCACGTTTATCTGATTGATCACCATCTTCTAAGCAACTCAATGAGATATTGCCTGGTCCATGTGTTAATTTGTCATGTAGCATTTTGTTTACTCCAAAATGCTCCTCTATTCTCTTCTGGATTTTTATTGTTGTTGTGGTATATTCTAGTCCTTTTTTCCACCTTTCGGCAAGGGTGGGTGCTGAGTTTAGGGCCCCTCCATGTCTAACAGGCGTGGAGACGAGAGGAGTGCATGAGTTTATATGCACCATAGCTTGAGTGTCCATCTGCAAACCCCCCACCTCCATCACTTTGCTGCTATTATGCTCGTCTGTAGTACATGTAGAGCCACCAATCGAACGGCTACTATTCGGTTCAGAGTTCTCCCATTCAGGGGCTCTTAGATCATCCTGTAATGGGGTGCTCCTTAATTTCATAATTCTTTTGACGTGGAAGTATAATTTGAAAACGAGGCAATTCGTGTGATGCGCTGTTTCAGCGTGCCCTCAAGACTTCAACCCGTATTACAACAGAAGGCCAATTCCCAACGGGTTCAATTAGCACAGCTGCTGTAAATTACAATAAATTCCGTGCAACGCCCATTCAATGGGGTGCACGAAAATGTACAACAATTTTGTGAATGAGCGGCTCAAAGGCTGCAAAGCCCGCAGTCACCACTCAGTTTTCCTCATGCATTCCACGGCGGGTTGATTTCCAGTAAAATTAGAGCGGCTTGCATTCGCCGCTTTGCCTTCCTCCTTCCTCCTGCTTCCCACGCCGGGTTGTCGAGTTCACGAAGTCTGCGAAACCCACAGTCGCTGCTCCGCTCTTATTAGCCTTGTTATGAGAGGCACAACGTTCGAAAGACGTTATTTTTTTACCCCCCGACTATTCACTCTACTGAGTTAGTGTGAAGCAGCGGTACTGGGGTAAATAAAATATTAAAGCCTGCTCCAGCTGTTATTAACAATGACGACTCGCAATCGGTCTGTTACGCTTCACTTCCAGTCGTAAAGATTAATAATGCAGACACAATTAAAGTTAGTTAGAGTCAGTTGGAGAGTACCTGATGAGACAGCAGGGTTTTATAACAGGGGTCCTCGCCTTGCCTCTGCCGTCTGCACGGACTGCAATGACTGCTCCACTTGCACACCACTTCGCTCCGCTTCGCGGTTCTGGGAGTTTTTAACCCCTGCACAGCCAGCCAGAAGTAGTAAACAGTGAAGTAGGACTCCAAACCATAGATTGCTTCACAAATCCGGTCACAAAGACTGAGTGACTGCAATGACTGCTCCACTTGCACACCACTTCGCTCCGCTTCGCGGTTCTGGGAGTTTTTAACCCCTGCACAGCCAGCCAGAAGTAGTAAACAGTGAAGTAGGACTCCAAACCATAGATTGCTTCACAAATCCGGTCACAAAGACTGAGTGATTGCAATGACTGCTCCACTTGCACACCACTTCGCTCCGCTTCGCGGTTCTGGGAGTTTTTAACCCCTGCACAGCCAGCCAGAAGTAGTAAACAGTGAAGTAGGACTCCAAACCATAGATTGCTTCACAAATCCGGTCACAAAGACTGAGTGACTGCAATGACTGCTCCACTTGCACACCACTCTACCTCTCAGGCTAAGCCAACACCAGCACTGCCACCTACCTTCTCGGTTATCCGACCCATGGAGCATGTGTCAGTTGAGGCTTTCGCCACTATTTTCTCACTGCCACCTCCCCCAGTTGGCTGACTCACACCCTGCCACTGCCCTTTTCATGCTCCACTCTGCTATATCTGATACTCGTGATGTTCTTGCCCCTGTCATGAGGAGCCGCTTGAAGCCCAAAGCCAAGTGCAACTCTTGGTACAACTCAGACCTCGTCACCCTTAAACACAAGTGCAGGGTGGCTGAGAGGAAATGGCGTGCTTCTGGTACATCCTCTGACAAACTAACCTGCCGCCTGCTCCAAAGGCAATACCGGCTCTCTGTCCGCACCAAGAAGAGAGCCCACATCCAAGCCCGCGTCTCTGCGGCATCAAACAACTCGGCTGAACTCTTTAAAATATGCAAGGAGCTGGCCAATCCTGCTGTAGTCTCTACCTCTGCTGTCCCCTCCCAGTCCCTCTGCACAGCCCTGGCTTCTCATTTCATCTCTAAAACCCAGGACATCCTGTCCTTTCTCTCTTCCTCTCTTCTCCCACCACCTACTCCCTGCTTTTCCTCTGGTCCGTCTTTGGCCACCCACTCCCTCCTTTTCTGTCTTTCCCCTGTTCTCCTCATACAATGTCAATAGATAAGTGCGATCTATGAAAGTCTCGTCAAAACAGGTTCACCCCTGTTCCTCCAAAACCATCAAGAGCACATTGACACCCTGGCTCCCGCTCTGGCTGATTTCTGCAACCACTCCTTCGCCACTGGAGTCTTCCACTCACCCCTGAAGCACTCCCCTGTGCACCTTCTTCTTAAGAAACCCTCTGCCAACCCTTTCTGCCCGGCTAACAATTGCCCAATCTCCATCACTCCTTTCCTGGGCAAACTCCTGGAATAGCTGGCCATCTCCCAGCTCAATCTTCACTCTGAATCTGTTGGTTGTCTCCATGACCATCAGTCTGGTTTCAGAGCTGCCAGAAGCACAGAAACTGCTCTCCTGAACATCCGTGAAGACCAGCTCTCCAACTTCTATTCCAACACCCCCTGTGCCCTCATCTTACTTGATCTCTCTTCTGCCTTTGACACGGTCAACCATGCCATCCTGCTCAATCCTCTCCGTGATAACCTGGGTATGACTGATCAGGCCCTGGCTTGGCTGACCTCCTTCCTCTCTGATCGACCCTCCCATGTCCAACTTGGGTCCTTCCTCTCCACTATCTCTATCTCTACCTGTGGTGTTCCCCAGGGGTCTAACCTCTCTCCCTGGCTGTTCAACCAATACCTGGCACTTCGTGCCCACCGCATTGCCACTCTCTGCCCCAACTTCCAGTGCTATGCGGATGACACTCAGCTCATTTTCAGGCTCCCTTCAGCCACCTCCTCTCCTTCTCTCATCTCTGACTGTCTGTCCGCCATCCTGGAGTGGTGTGCCGCCAATGATCTCTTCCTGAATGCCAGTAAGACCGAGATTCTCCTCGTCGGCACACCTGCTCCCTCCTTTCCTGTCACTCTCTGGCTGGCCTCTCTTGGCCATCTTCCTAAAAACCTTGGTGTCATCTTCTACTCCACACTTTCCTTCTCTCCTCACATCTCTGACATCTCTAAGAAGTCACACTACCAGCTGCACCTCCTCAGAGGTATTCTTCCTTTCTTCTCCTTCCCCCAGAAGCTCACTGTCTCCAGAGCTCCGGTTCTCTCTAGGCTGGACTATTGCAACAGCCTCTTTCTAAATCTGCCTACCTCTACTCTCCGCTCTCTGCAACTCATCCAAAACAGGACTGCAAGACTTGTCCTAGGCCTCAAGCCCAGGGATCGTATCTCTCCAGGACTGAAATCTCTGCACTGGCTCCCAGTGGCGGCAAGGATTAACTTCAAAACCCTCTGTATTGTCCACAAAGTCTTCTGGGGCCTGGGACCTCAACACCTTGAACTCTCTCTTCCTAAATATCTTCCTTCGCCCATCTGCCTCCAACTCCCTCAGGGTTAGTCGCTTCTCGAAGCAGCGAGTTGGTGGCAGATCTCTTTCTTCTGCTGAGACCTCCCTCTGGAACATCCTCCCTGCCTCTCTGAAACTTAAGAAGAACCATATTCTGCTTTCTCTCTTCCTCTTCCAGTGCTGCCATTTGGCAGGCTTCAACCAGCTGACCAGAATACACTTCACTTTCCACAGCAGAGCTGACTCACTGGAGCTGACACATGTGGCATAAAAATTGGGATGTGGTGGTAATTATCATAAGGTAGGCATACTCTTATTTTGAGAGATTATCCTGCTAGCATCATGGGTTATTTATGATCATCTTAGTTTTGGTACAGGGGTGAATATCTTAAATGCAGCCCCTGTGCGGTAGAGACGTGGCTGTCACTGCAGCTGTCACTGCAATTGTCAAATGGGAAGCTGTGACCTCCGAACCTGCTCTGTGCCACTGGTAGAGCAGGTGCTGGGAATCAGGCTACTGATGCAGCAGGACACAGATACATATTATGCTTTTTTCATGCAGCTAATGAAAGGGGAATCTGATCAGCATATTACCCTTTCAGAGATGGAATTACCTGCATAATTTTATTATTTAATTAAAATCAGAAATAGACAGGTCTTTTCACCCTTGCCAAATGGAAATGCATCCCAATGGGCATCCATGTGCAGCAAGCTATTTTCCTACAAATTACTGACAAACATCCACTAGTTGAGCATAGCCAATGAATACATTCATTTGTAAGTGCCAAATTGTCTTCTTTGGTAGTAAAACCTAATTTGGGGACGTTGTGCATAACCACTGATGTATTTTTTGCTTCAAAGCTCGCTAGTGATATGATATGATAGTTTATTTATATAGCACCTATACACAATGTGTTTCGAAGCGCTTAAGTGGACCACTATAAAAGTTATTCACAGCTCTGTGAATTACTTGCTCCCTGGGAGCTCCATGATTAGAAGGGTAAGGATGATGTTCTCACCCTGTATACTCTTTGGGTAAGATCAAAGGGTTATGAGATCGACCTATGAGGGGATCAGTAGCGGTTTGCCTAGCAACTGATACACCCTCATGAACTCCCTAGACTGATCGGCAACTCTAAACAATTCTATGCATTTGCCGCTATACTGGTCTACAATGATGTGCTAGCACATTACCTGTTTTAACTGCAACATTTTTTTCGCATAGGCCTAACCGATCTTTACCAGCTTCTGGATAGTTGTATCAACTGTCCTACTAGGCAAATTATTTAGTAGGTGTTTTTTTAGTCCCTGGATTTCATCCATGAGTGTAGCTAGTGTGCTTTCATGCTATCTAAGTCAGATCTCATTACGTCACAGGTACAGGCCCGTGTGTTGGTAGCTAAATTATTTTGGGATTCTGCTACCTGGGACCTCTTCCCTGTAGGTTTTCCTTTTTTCACAGCCCCCCCTGCAATTGTTATGGTTAGCTTCCTTTTATAGCTCATTTATCAACCTCGGAAGGATGAAAGGCTGAGTTTAGCCTAGCCGGGAATCGAACCTGCTTAAGCAGGTTCAGCACAGATGACAAAGCGAGCTCTCTAATCGCTGTGGTATCGGACCGGCTGTATACTTTGTATACTAGTACTTGTACTTCCTGGGTTATGACAAGCTATACAAACCTATATGCAAAAGGTCTGGGAGCCCCTCTACCGAGAACGAACACGGCCAAATAACCTGTCCTCTGGTTAGTTTCCCACTCGGAGCGTCTACAGCCACATTTTAGCTCACTGTACCTTTCACAGAGGAGAAATAGCCATTTGCATATCGGGCTGGTCCCACCCACTTGGGCAGTTCAACATCGAAATGTTAGGCAATTCTCATCTGAACAAGAACACCAACAGCAACCCTAGACATGTGTTTTGGCCTAGTCGGGCCTCATCACTGAGGTGACATTTTGCCTCTCTAAGCACAGTGAGCAAGGGGCCCATGTCTGGATTACCCTGGGTCACTTAGGGTGAAACCCCAAGTATCTAAACATATATGCAAAAGGTCTGGAGCCCCTCTACTGAGAACGAACATGGCCAAGAAAACTGTTCTCTGGGTAGGTTCACACACGGAAGGGTCTACAACCACAATTTAGCTCACCGTACCTTTCACAATGGAGAAATATCAATTTGCATATCAGGCTGGTTCCATTCACTTGGGCAGTCCAACACTGAAATGTTAGGCAATTCTCCTCTGAACAAGAGTACCAACAGCAACCCCAGACACGTGTTTCGACCTAGTCGGCCTCATCAGTGAGCTGAAGCTGTGCTTCTCTAAGCACAATGAACAAGGAGTCCACGTCTGGATTACCCTGGGTAGAGGGGATCCCACACTCCTTTTCAACTTTGTAAAACTTGGGGTTTCACCCTAGGTAAGCAAGGGTAATGCAGTTGTCGACACGTTGCTCACTGTGCCTTATATAGGCTCAGCTTCACCTCACTGAGGAGTCCCAAGAAGGTCGAAACACATGTCTGGGGTTGCTGATGGTCCTCTTGTTCGGAGAAATGCCTAGAATTTCGGCCGGACTGCTCTTGTGGGTGGGACAAAGACTGATTATGCAAATGGATATTTCTGCTCCTGTGAAGGGTGCAGTGAGATAAAATGTGGTTGTAAACCCTCCTGAGTGGATGAAATCCCATAGAACAGGGTATTTGACCCACATTCATTCTCAGTAGAGGGGCTCCCACACTCCGTTTCAAAGCTATTAAAACCACCTCTTCTCTGTTTTTAATTTTACACCCCTCTTCAATTGTGGGAAGCTGAGATGGATTAGTATCACAATGGACTATTACAGGGATAGAACAGTTTTTACCTCCATCATGGGTGTGTAGCCTGGTTATTTCAATTTTATCGAATGGATTCACAGGTTTCTGTTTTTATTTACAAAACCTTGTGTTATCTGTTATAATGTTATCACTATTTATTTCCACTTGGCCTGTGGCTTTGATTGTTCCCTGATCTTTTTCTACTTCGATCGCCAAACTGTCTATCCTAATTCATTAACTTGCAGGACTAGTGGCTTTTGATACATTGAGATTGGGATTGGAGTGTTCCAGGTTGGGATCTTGAAATTAATGTGTCTCTGTTATAAAGGTATTAACTTCTAGTACTGGTTGCAGAGTAGGCCTCGTCTTTATCTTCATAACCATAGTATGTGGTGAGAAGCTAACTCCTGCTTTCCTTCTAGCCATTGCTATGAGTTTTAAAGAATCCTCTAGCAGGAAGAACTAAACGACACAATATAAGTATATTATCTATGGAGTATAGGCACATCTTAAATACCATAATACTATTTTAATATATGATGTGCATAATCAACATATTGCACAAGAATATTTAAAACTTTAAGCACAAAACAGTTATTAAAATTAGCCACATTAAAAACAACTCATCTTTAAGCGTTTCTAGCAGCAATTCAAATTCACTGTGTAAATAGAAAACAAGTTGATTTAAAAGCAAAATATTATTTAAGAAGGTGATGTGGGGCACGGAACGCCTCAACATCTTAAGGAGCTGCCAAAGTCCCTCTCTCCCCACCCACCCCCTAACAATGCCGTAATTACAAGAATATCAAAAGAAGCCTTCCGATATTAATGATTCGTTCTGTTTGCCAATAGGACTGAGAGCACAGTAGTTAGTATAAAAAGGCCTATATATTTTAGGCTTGTCTATACAAAGTACTATTGGATGCAATTTTGATGGATTTCCTGGCCTTTCCAAATTCATCTCCGGGAGAGCTTGGGCTTTCAGAAGTGCTTGTGGGACGACTGGACAGCTTGAAGAGCTCCACGAGTCTGACTCTCCCGCATGCACTCACAGCCACCAAGAATCTCAAGCAGTGTTTTACGATGTTTTACCAAGTGTGCCCAGTCATACTACTAGAACTTGATGACTTCCAGTAAGAAGGTGGGCAGTAGTAATTTGTAAAGTGGTTAAGGTGAAAGCGGCATGGCAAAACAAGGATAAACAAGGAAGACACGTCCTCAACCGGTATAGGCGACCTCCTGGAAGCCGGTCATATGCGTTACTCCAGCAACAGTTCCTGCCGGACAAATGTTCCTAGGCTCCAGCAAATGCTGAAATTACTCTTGGTCCTACAACCAGCTGCCAAACAGTCCTGCAAACAGCAGTGCCCTTTGTTCTCACTGGCTTTGCCGGCAAGTGCTCCACCAACTGTTTTTCCCGGCTCTTTACTCTGGGGGTGTGGCCTCAGGACGAGTGGCGCAGAGCTTTCAGACCTGCAAACAATGGCTCCATTTGGCGGCAACAGGCTTCCCGTCTCGAACAATGCCGTTGACAGTCAAAACCAGTTCGAACTGCTGGAACAGCAACAACAAATCTGAACCTTAAGAAGGTACTTTTGAGTTTTAACTTCCTCATGTACCAGGTTTGGGCCTTAGAGACTGGTTAGGTCATTAATCCTTTTTTGCATCCAAGAAACATATCCCTTTTAAATAACATTGTGGTTTTTACTTGCCTTACATCCCTGATTCATAACTCACAGTGATGCCTTGTGGTTGCTTTGCTTATTCTTTGTTCTTTCCTCCTGGGTGGGTTGTGTGTGGTGCTTTTCTATTTAGTTATTTTGAAGATGGTGTGCTTCATTAAGGTGTATTTATTTTGATAGACCCTTGATTGGGCATTACCTTTATTTTGGACTCTCATGCTTTGGTGTTTGGGTCGCTACTGAATAACATTGAACCCCTCTTAAGAGCACAGCATTCCCTTGTCCCACGTTACCACAAAGGACGAGGCAGTTATCTCTTAACTGTGCCTGTTTTACCTTTATGATTGTGTAGACTTTTGATTTGTAGCAGTGTACGAGTTGAGTGGGTGTTTTAGCCCCTAGTCATCCTTGTACTTCTGCAGGGCAAAATCCAATTCATCACAATGGTGGCAGCGTTTGGGATTTGAGACAGACTGCGCCTCCGGTTGAACATGTTTTTAACATGGTCACATTCCCTGTTTGTACATTACTAGTGCATTATTTCCTGTGGTCGTTTTCATCTTTGGATTTTTTTAAAATGGGGGTACCCCACAATCCTCCATGTAACCCACCCCTACCACCTCACCCTGCCACCCACCACCCCCTATCACTGACCTCAAACAAACAACATACAGTTTGTGATGGAGATACATCAGTGTTTTGGGGACACGAGTGACACCAAGCCTGTGCAGCCTGAGAAGGCTGAAGGCAGGAGCATGAACACTCAAGGCCACAGAAATGCTAAGGCGCATGCACCCAAATCAAAGGCAACTGATCGTGGTCATTGCATAAAGGAAAGGACACTTGTTCTGACCCTTCTTCCAAGAAAGGTCCCTAAGAATCTAAAGGGAAATCTGAGACCCATGGTAGGTAAACTCCCTCCAAAAAGCAGAGCCTGGGTACCTCCATACCGGGGACCCCACACACTCCACAACCAAGTGTTATTTCCAATGTGGAGATTCGACACATAGGAAGGAAATTCCTGGCTGCAAGAGGAAGCCCAAGCGGGCCTTGTGATTGATAGCCCTCTCAAGGAGGAGGCCTCAGTAAGCGTGGGCATGTAGTAAATAAATATTAAAGGCAACAAACAGTGGCAGTGCAGCCAGCAATTGGCAAGTGCTAGGTTTAAGGCAGCAGACAGGGTAGGTTCTCCTCAGGTTTTAGAGTGGCAGGGAAGCTGTTCCAGAGGGAGGCCCCAGCTGAAGACAGAGATCTACCCCCAGCTTGTTTCTTTGATAAACGACTGACCCTGAGGGAGTTAGAGGTAGAGGAGCGAAGAGCTCGCAAGGGGAGGTATTTGGGGAGGTATAGCTGGAGGTATTTTGGACCCAGGCCCCAGAAAGCCATGTTGACAATGCAGAGGGTTTTGAATTTAATCATTGCAACCAATAGGAGCCAATGAAGGGATTTCAGAGCTGGAGAGATATGATCCCAGGGCTTGAGGCCAAGGAAAAGTCTTGCAGTCCTGTTCTGGATTAGTTGCAGAGGGCAGAGAGTAGAGGCAGGTAGATTTAGAAAGAGGCTGTTACAATAGTCCAACCTAGAGAGAACCAGAGCTTGGGAGCCCATGAGCTTCTGGGGAAAGGAGAGGTAAGGCAGAGTACCTCTGAGGAGGTGCAGTAGGAAGTTTCACTTTTTAGAGACATCAGAGATGTGGGCGGAGAAGGAAAGTGTGAAGTCAAGGATGACCCTGAGGTTCTTAGCCTCTAAGGTGGGGGTAGGAGGAGGGCCAAGGGAGGCCGGCCAGAGAGGGAGGGGAAAGGATGGTGAAGGTGTACCGATGAGGAGGATCTCTGTCTTGCTGGCATTCAGACAAAGATCATTGGTGGCACACCAATCTTGAATGGCAGTTAGGCAATCAGAGATGTGAGAGAGAGAGGAGATGGCCAAGGGCAGCCTGAAAATGAGTTGAGCGTCGTCAGCAGAGCACTGGAAATGTGAGCAGAAAATGGCAATGCAGTGGGCGAGAGTTGCCGGGTATTGGTTGAAAAGCCAGGGTGAGAGGTTAGACCTCTGGGGAACACCACAGGTAGAGATGAAGATAGATGATAGGAAGAACCCAAGTTGGACCTGGAGGGGTCGATCAGAGAGGAAAGAGGTCAGCCAGGCCAGAGCTTGATCAGTGATACCCAGGTTATCACAGAGACGGTTGAACAGGATGCTATAGTTGACTGGGTCGAAGGGAGAAGAGAGATAGAGGAGGTTGAGGACAGAGGGAATGTTAAAGTCAAGGTTGGAGAGCAGGTATTCATGGATGTTCAGGAGAGCAGTTTCCATGCTTCTGGCAGCTCTGAAGCCAGACTGGTGGTCATGAAGACAGCCAACAGAATTGGAATGAAGGTTAAGCTGAGAGATGGGCAACCTTTCCAGGAGTTTGCCCAGAAAGGGAGAAATGGGAATTGGGCAATAGTTAGCTGGACAAGAAGGATCAACTGTGGGTTTTTTGAGAAGAGGATGCACAAGGGAGTGCTTCAGAGGGGAGGGGAAAGATCCTGAGGCAAAGGAGGGGTTACAAAAATCAGCAAGGGCCAGAGTGAGGGTGTCAATGTGGTCCTTGATGGTTTTAAAGGAACAGGGATGAACCTGTTTTGATGAGGCTTTCATAGATCAGACTTGTCTAGCGACCTCGTCAGGGGAGAAAAGAGGAAAGTACGAGAAGGATGGTGGGGGTGGCTAAAAGAGGGTCAGCAAGCACAGATGGAGAGGGGAGAGGAGAGGTGGGGGTGGAGAGGCTGGACAGGATATCCTGGGTGTTTGAGATAAAGTGAGAGGCAAGGCCATTGCAAAGAGCCTGGAAGGCAACAAGAGGGGTAGAGACTGAAGAAGGGTTGGCCAGCTCCTTGCAGATTTTAAAGAGTTCGGGCGAGTTTTTAGATGCCCCAGTGTCATGTTCCGAGTTGGTAGACGTCTCTGGAACCGCTGGCGTTTGAACAACCATGGCAGTACTGGCTAATTCCCAGAATCACGTTGAGCGGTCTAGTTTTTTCCGGCACTGTCCGCCGGCAGGGTTATCTTCCCTCCCTTTCTGGCGGACAGTGCGTTGCAACCCTTGGCTTGGCGTTCCGTCATTTCCTCTGTGGGAGGCTTTGCTTAGTTTTCTCCGCTTCAGTACATACAGTACTCTGCTTTGTATCCCTTCTCCTCCCCGCTCCGGTGGCCTTTCTCTTTCTGTCCGTTGCCCTTGTTTGCTTTCTTTTCCTTTTTCCTTCCCGCTCCTGTTTCCCAGCATACCTTGCTCCCAGCCTTCGCTGATCCTCTGGCCATCCCTATCCACATTCGCTTCTACTTACCTTCTTTCCCTACCTCCTTCCAGTTTTGCTCTTTTTTCTGTTCGTTCCTTGCTCCTTGCTCCGCCTTTGGCTCTTCATTCACGGCGGCTTCCAGTGAACCTGTTTCTCCGGTTGTTCATTTGATATCGATCAACATACTACTAAGGGGTTTTTTTGTGCCTAAGGGCTTTTTCCCCTGTTCCGGCTGTTCCGGAAGGGAGCCCCTGTGTTATTGTCCTCAACTCCCACGGTGGCTTCATTCCGTGACAAGCCACACCTGCAAATAAAAAAAAGGAGCATATGGGAAGGAAGATTACAGAAGTTACAGCAGGAGAACTCGGATTCAGGTGAGGAGGAGGGTGATTCTGCTCTAACCACCAATAAGGGCGGCAACGCTGACACGCAGAGACACAAGCTTGAATGTGCACTCTCTTCTTGGTGAGGACAGAGAGTCGGTATTGCCTTTGTAGCAGGCGACAGGCCAGTTTGTCAGAGGATGAAGAAGAAGCCCTCTATTTCCTCTCAGCCGCCCCCTACACTTACATTTAAGTAACCAGGAATTGCACTTGGCTTTGGACTTCAAACGGATCATCATGACAGGGGCAAGAGCATCAAGAGTATCAGAAATTGAAGAGTAGAGCAGAGACAGGGCTGTGTGTAGGGGGGGTGGAGAAAGTGGCGTCAAAAGCCTCAACTGACACACGCTTCATGGGCCAGATGTCCGAGAAGGTACGTGGCAGTGATGGAGTAGGCTTAGCTTGGGGGGAAGAGAGGGAGAGATGAGAGGAGAGGAGGAAGTGATCGCTCCAGGAGAGAGGAGTGGTCAGAGGGATGGAGAGGGGGAGGTCAGAGGAGATCAATATATGGAGTATGTGCCCTGCAGCGTGAGTCGGGCCAGAGGGGAGAATGGACAGGGAGAGGGAGTCGCAGAGGCCACGGAAGAGTACAGAGGAGGAACAAGGAGAGTCTAAATGTATATTGAGGTCACAGAGGAGGAGGACTTGAGAGGTAGAGACCAGGAGGGAGGAGGAGAGGTCCGCCCACTCAGAGAGAAATGAGGTGATTTGACCAGGAGGCCGCTAGATGGTAGCCACAGTAAGAGAATGGGTAGGCGAGAGAGAGAGCCTACAGACAAGGCATTCAAAAGAGGAGTACGTCTGAGTGGGAATGATAGAGGCAGGAATCCATTCAGGAAAGATCAGCGCTACCCCCCACCGGACCAGGAGGATCGGGGTGCGGAAAGGATCTTGTAGCCATCAGGGAAGAGAGTATCAAAGCTTGTGACAGAGCTGGCCGTGAACCATGTCTCAGTAAGACCAAGGACATCAAGGTCTAGTTCTTCAAGGAGGTGGCAGATGTCAGAGGAGTGTTTGACAGTAGAGCGAGAGTTGAGAGTGGCAATATGAAGTAGGATGCCAGCCTAAAAGTCCTTCCGGGGAGCTGTACAGATCAGAGGTTTGCCCTGCAGAGAAGAAAGAGCCCTAGGAAGGGCAGAGGAGGAGGAGAGAGAGGGCAAGGCAGCCAAGGGGGGAGAGGAGGGCACAGCAGGATATGAGAGGAAATTGATGAGGCGAGGGAAGCGCCTATCAAAGAGGAGGAGATTGGCCTGAGGGCCTCGGACCATGACAGTGCCATTTAGGTAGACATTAATGATGACTTTAGATGAGTCGAAGGAAGCCATGAGAACTTCCCAGTGAGTGCCACCATTAAGGGGAGAGGAGGAGATAGGACAGAGCACATAGATCCTATGAGTAGTCCATAGATCTGGCAACGGAATGACAAAGAGGATGTCGGTGAGGGTCTGTCTGGAGGAAGTATTGGAGTAGGTGTTGGCGATAGGAAGATCAGGGTTAAAGGTCAAGATGTCCTTTTTGAACTTCTTCCTACCAGACTTAGTGAGAAGGGAAGGATAGTCAATGGAGAAGCAGTTGGAACAGATAGGAGAAACAGAAAGCACCATGGAGGTGGAAGTGATGAGATGATGGAGAAACTGGACGGGGCTAAGGCAGGTAGGTGTGGGACAAAAGAGAGTGGTGAGGTCACTGGGCTGGCAAGTTACAGAGAAGCATCAGTATACAAGCAAAATACAGAACATTTCGCGATGGGCAGCAAGATTTTCAGAAAAAAACAAAAACTGCAAGATCTGACTTTTTAGCAAAAAGCAAAAACGGCAAGATCTGACTTTTCAGCAAAAAGCAAAAACGGCAAGATTTGAATCTCCCAATCTGCTCATCTCACAGCTGTCCGGGAACTGGTGAAGGTAGGCAGTATACTCCCAGAGCATACTCGCAGGTAAGAGGTTTTGACAGACTGAGCGACTGTCCCACCGAACTAGTGGCGCTTAGTCGGAGGGATGCTCCCTCCTTCCACCATATTGCAGTCATGGTCTCCATTCCAGTAGGGTTTCTGTTAGGTAATGACTTCCCTGACCCATGTCTAGTCATAGCATTTACTGGAGCGGAAGCTCTGGGAGCAGCACAGGAGGAAGTGTTTGAGGTCTGCATCACAGACGGCTTCCTCAACCAGAGAGCGCAAGGGACCAGTGTCCCTGGTAGCTCCCGGTCCTTGCCTGAAGTCCCTTGAAGAGCCGACTCCCGTGGGAGGGGAATAGTGGGCACTGTGGTGACTATTGCATTAGCACAAGGTGCAGTGATCTCACGGTTGCCTACTCACATAGAAAATGATCCAGAGATGGTGGACTTGATAGTTTCTAGCTTGAAGGGTGATCCAAGACTGAGTGAGTTGTCACCTGTGGAGTTCCAGATCTGTTGAGACAGATGCCAGAGAAGGTCCTAGACCACTCCAACAACGGAATCGGACACAGAGCGAAAGCCCTGGCCTATTCCAAAACAGCAGGATTGCTCAGTTGGGGAATGCGAGAGACCAGTCTCATCAGTGCCTCCCAATCCAAAGCTGAAGTCCTCGGATGCTTCTATTCTTGCAAGAGAGGATTCAAGGGCCACTGAGGTGACTATTGGCATAGCACCAGGTTCAGTGATCTCAGCCTTGTATTCTGGCATAGAAGATTAACCTAAGTTGGTGGATAGGGAGGTTTCTGGCCTGAATAGCCTGCTACAACTGAGTGAGTTGTCTTCATCCGGATCCAGAGACAGGCTGACTCTTGCAGGAAACAGGGAATCTGTCCCACCCTAAGGAGTCTGTTCAGGTAGACAGAGGAGCAAGCTCTGGGGGGAGGTCCTCCTGAGTCACTCCAAGAAGAGCATAGCCTTCTTTCGGCCCACGTTACCACAAAAGGTGAAGGAGGTATGTCTCTTAACTGTGCCTGTTTTACCTTTATGATTGTGTTGGCTATTCGTTTGTAGCAGTGTGAGGGCTGAGCTGGCATTTTAGCTCCTACTCACCCTTGTACTTCTGCTGGGCGGAATACAAATCATCACAGAGAGTGACACCCAGAGTCTCAGGACTGCTGTTCATTTTACCTCAATTAATTGTAGACAATATTTGCAATTGAGTGGAATTGAATACAATACTGATTAAAGCTTCACTAACTGCTATTTCATCCTGTGAATAGCAAATAGGGAATCGGGCTAAAATTCCAAAACATTAGCTTTTTCAACACAAAGGGAATTGGTGACTATTTTCCAGGTGATTGATATTAGTAAATAGCATTTTTCTATGATTATGTTATCAAAATGATTGTTTTTTACCAACACATATTTTTTTTAAAGAATCCCTTATTTTTTTATAATAATCTGCTTTTTTTTTAAAGTGATCTACTAATTGATGTGACAAAGCGATTTGTGCGTGTTTTTGTCATGGGGCTCATTTGTGGCTTAAATGGGCTGATTTGAAATACTTGAGCAAAACACATATTGGTCCAAAAACCAGCCTTTCCACTCTTGGGGGTAGAGGCGCCCCAACCCCTCTGGAAGGTTGACAGCCTGACCACGTGATTTATCCTGTCCGTGTTTCTGCCGTGGTCAGTGAAGTCGTGGACCTGTCCTATTGGCTTACCAGCCTGAATGACCTTGACATCACCCCTCCTGCCTAGAAGCACACCACTGACTGGAGCCAGGCATTGCGTCTATACCAAGGGATAGATGATGCGCAGTGCTGACAACAATAGATGTGCATTGCCGAGTATAGCAGTTGCCCAAGGCCTATTATACAAGATGCACAAAGCCTATGTCATGATGCCCTGTCTCTTTAAGATAGAGACTGAGTTTCCAAAGATAGGTCATGTGACGCGTGACGTATGGGGAGGAGAATGAGGGAAAGTCAGTTACATAGGAGTTTTTGAAGAAAGAAGACGTTCATTTCAAACTGGTGTGTGGTCCTTATTTCAGAGGCCCTTGAGGCCTAACAGCCTATGACACCGAAGCCACAGCGCACACTACAGGCGCAGCTCAGTGCCTATTCTATCAGTTAAGCATTTCCAACTATGTGAGATCTCCAGTGCCAGTCACAGGAGATGTTTAGTTGCTATGGCAAGATACGCCGCTTACCTATCATAGGAGATGCACATTGCCCGTCTTAAGAGGTGCACATTGCCTATCATGGGCGATGCACACAGTGCCCGCTGCAAAAGATGCACACTGCCTCTTTCATAAGCTCTGAGAGGAGAATCGCAGCACAAACGACAATAAATGCACTGTATCCTTAATAAGAGGTGCACACCGCCTATTACACATGCTGCACGATGCCTATTAAACAAGCGACCCAGTGCCCATCACAATGGGGCCTCATTACGAGTATGGCGGTGTGGGGAAAAAGTGGCAGTAACGGAATTACCCCACACCGCCATCCTACGAGATTCACCCTGGAGTTGGGGATTTACCTCCAGCATCATTCTGGAGGAAAGTCCTTCCATTTTACACCAAAGAATTTGCAAATTTGGTTCAATTACTGCAGCGGTAATTCCACCAAAATTCCCAATGGAGTCCTACGGACTCCAAATTAATGGCGACTAACACCGCCACCACCACTTGTGGTGGTAACAGTAGTTTCGTTGGGCAGTATTCCAACGGATTTACTGACAGAATACCACCCAACTCGTAATCAGACCAGTCTATTACAACAGTTGCATAAAGCCAATAACAAGAGATGCACAGTTCATATTGTAAGTGATCTACAGTGCCTAACACACAAGCTACCCAGTGCCTATTATATGATGTGCACAGTGGCTAGCACAACAGATGCACAGTGCTTCCTACATGAGCTGCTTATTGTGAGAAGGGGTGCACGCTAGATACAATAAGTACTCCTCAGAGGTAACTTTAGGGTTTGGCTCATAAGTGTCGCTTTAGCAACACCTCGTGCATTCGGAGCTATTGGTATGGGCAGCGTAGATGGCATTGGGTGGCACATATGTATGAATGCATTGTCCTTTGTGATGTGTCATTATTGCCACATTTTGATTGTTTCTGGGATTTTGATGTGCTGAAAGGTGAACATTTTGCATGTGTCTTTTCTGACAATGTGTGTCTCTACTTAAAATCCATTTCAAAGAGGGCCAGATTTCCGAGACTTGACGGAACAATGTGTGTGTTTCTCTGCTTGTTTTGTTTGGAGTGTGTGCTTTCTTGTTGGGTACTTTGATGGGTCTCATCACAAGTAATGGTGTGAACTACATTGCTGATATTTAGTCATGGCATGATGGTCATTTTTAATCTGGGAAGACCCTCCTGATGCAGGATTTGAATGTATGTGGTGCAGAATCTTCCATCGTAATCACTTTACTTGGGAGAAAGTGATGATCTGGGAGTGTTTACATGGTCTCGGGAGCAAAGCTCAGGGCCAACATGCTCGCCTTGGAAGCAAGACAACACAGAGTAACACAGGCTCGATCCGGGGGTCTGCGCTTAGAAAGTTATAAATAACCTATCATATCATATCATGGTGACTGTGATAGTTGTGTAATGACATTGCTGGGGAATTTGAGGTTGCACATGGCATATGATGGCAGTGCCAATGGGGCCACAGCTCACATATGCTGATTCAGCAGGCTTGCATAGGCCTTTCTGGGACATTCCAGGTTGTATTTAGCATTTGACATTGGCACCTTCATATATGGAGTTATACCTTAGCATGTGGTGACTCCAACCTACAAATTATGCCATTACTGGGGAATTTTAAACTGCACTTAACATATGATAACCCGAAATTATTGTCTTTGTCAATGCCTATTTAAGCTCACAACGAAGTACTTACACAATCATCACCTGGAAAGGCAGTTCATTTGCGCAAACACCTGCAAACTAGCGAATCTGCAGTAGTGTGTCTGACTCTAGGCACTTTAATTTTGGAAAGTAATATCTGATAAGTCTTATACAAAGCTTTATTCTGCTTGCTTTTATGTGCTTCAATATTATAGCCGTGTAGATCAAAGGAGGGGTCATTATCCTGAGATAATGACCCACCAGCAAGTTATGGCCCAAGTCAAAGCCGAGGGCCATAGGTTGGGGCAGGGTTGTTATCCCAAGTAGTATGACCCCTTTGACAGTCTACAAGGGAGTTCACACACACTGCTAATAGCAGTATTGGTTTTGGAACAGTGGTGGTAAAGTAAAAAACATTATTATATTGGTGACTTTATTAAATGGATTTTAGTAAAGTAACAAGGTTCTCTTCATAGAGTAGGCATTTTAATTGTTAACTGGGTGGATCTGCAAATGTTTTGCCATGAGCAGGAATTAAGTGAAACATAAAAGTGAAAGGCGTCCCTTTGTAAATGTGAAAACATTTTCATGGTTTACCTTTCTAGTGGGTGTGTTAAATTGGACTGTCTTGATCCAAGAAATCTTTCTGGGACAGTACATTGCTGTTTCTTGAATGTGAGAAACCTTTCCTGCCGTTTCCCTGTCTGTCCTGTCTGTTTCTGAAGTCAAAATGATTGGAATGGGGTTCATTCCTGTAGGTATTGACTGCATTCTACCCAGCTGAGAGGTCAAGAACATGGTCATGTGATAATACCCGTTATTATTTCCCCACATAAGGCTACTTTGCATTTGCAAAGTGTAAGCTGTCCCATGTCAGAGGTGAGCTCTTAACCCACGAGCTGTCCACATAGCGATAGGAACCCTTTTGAGACTAGCTCAAGAAATGGTTCTGTGCAGGTGCCTAAATGAATAGACAGATGGAAGATGGAGTTCGACTGGGTTATCAGACACTTTTAATTAAATATCCAGCGACCCAGCACCTAAATCATGAATGACAACATGGGGATATGAACTATAACACGGTTGACGAGGCTTTTACCTGTAAAGGTAAAATTAAAGCAAAGCACGTGTGGAAGGCCTCGTGTACATGTAGTTATATCTAACCCTGTTACCGAGCCTCTCACCTGTACAGTCACAGGCAAACTGAAGCTTGCCCAGATACATAACACTGTTACAGAGGCACTCCCCTGGCCAGGTGTACTCACAGGGAAGGAAAGCTTCATATCCCTCCGTGTACACATAACACATTGTGTTTGAAGCTCTCACCTATACAAGTCCAATGAATGTGAAGCACACCTTGGAGGCTGCATGAACATGCGGGTATATATCTTTTTTTTTTTACAAGACTCTAATCTGAATAGGTACAGTAAAAGTAAAAGTTGAACAGTCCTGGGAGGTTCATGTACCATTAGTGCAAGTGCATGAAAAATAAAGCCAACTGAGAGTCTCCATGTAGATGTAAGCATGTAGAACATCGTGCGCTGTATGGTTTAAAACATTGAATGCCAAATAATGCGTTTTCCAAACATTCAAAGTAATAAGCATCTCACCTGTACAGGTGCACAGGCAGTGAGGTGTACACAGATATCTCGGAAGATCTCGTCAATACAGGTGCACTTTCAATGTAGCACATCGAAATCTATCCTATCCGTACACATCAATATACACGTGACTCTGAACGCCCGCCTGGGAGCGTGCTATGTAAACCGATAAACACACATGTTCTCTCTGGGCTCTCACCTGGACAGGTAAAGTGAAGCAGGAGTTCACAGTGCATGCTATGAAGATGACCCATACTCTGCCGTCCATCACCGGATTCGTTTGGAGATCTCTGTTTGCTTTTAACCTGCACAGCGGGGGATATGCCCTCCTTCAGTTACCAGCAATATGGAGGCAAAGAGCAGCTCTTTATATACCTTGATGAACAAGAGCATCAACCAATCAGGTCCCGGGATGAAGGATGACTTGGACTTCAAATACGAGAGCAAGGTGTGACTGTTATTGAAAATACTCCTCAGGCCATTGTGCAAAAGAGGGGCCTGGCCAGGAGCTGGAGAGCAGGTTTGCAATGAGGACAATTGGATTCACTCCAGACCCTGACTGAAGATAATAGTTTTGTTTTCATTATAAATGCTTTCCGGATTAAACATGTCACACTTTACATTGTTTCATGATGGCGGCGAAATTGAGATGACACAGCACTCCCTGTGCGTTCGTAAAATATATACATTATACAATCTGGGTGCCCTTCATTGTTTAAAGAGTCCTTCTGTCTAATTCATCTATCTATCTATGTGCACATTTATGATGGTAAAAAACTAAATATGGACATAAATGCTGTGATACCAACCAAAAATATCCCAAGGTGCACCAGACCTCTTGAGACCTCTTTGCCTTCATTTGTCCCTATCAGCCCCCATGAACACTCCCACTCAATGGACATCCTCAGCCCTACAGATAAGGGGTGTATCGGCCACTTTTACTCCCTAAAAACAGGCAAATACTCCCCAAAAATAAAAATAGGGAGTACAAATAATGGCAACAGAAAATAGGAAGCAAACGCATACATCATTGCGCCCCTGATGGGTATGTTTGGAGCAGTAGTGCACCTAGAACCACAGCAATAAACTACATGTTTCGTTTAATGTGTATGAATAACTAGGTGCAAAGGAATAATTGTCACAAAAACATTTCCGTTTTTCAATAAAAAATGTGTACTCACTTATAAAATACTTTAATTGGGAATTGGGCTTATATTTTTACTTAAAATAGGAGTCAAGTACTCCCACTGCAAACTCTTATCTGGAGCACTGGGCATCCTATCTCCTGCTTTGTGTGACACACCTTCAATTGAACCCCCAGTGTCTCCTAGTAGCGTCCACATATCTCTATCTGGTCCAACACAACCCCCCACATCTCCCTAACAGTCACCACGTGTCTCCCCATCAGGCTTTCATCTTTTCATCTCAAATCCTGCTCCTCTCCAGCAACTTCTGATGGCAAGCATTGACAATGTCGCTCCGCTTTGGCTGTCTCATGTCAATAGCACATGCAAGGTTGAACCCACATGCCAAGCTGTTGCCATTGAATCTCAGGCACATCCCCAAATGCCCTAATATGCGATGCAAAACTGCCAAATAGGTACAACATAATAACGTGCAGTCATGCAGGGAATCATTGAGTAAGATGTATGGCAATTTCTAAGTGATCAAATATGGAAGTGTATTGAGTTCCACTGCTGAGTAACTGGAAATATTCTTTGGATGGTGTTTGACCAAATCATTGTGCTATTATTTGGTACAACTAAGGTTTCATTTGTTACCATTAAACATTGTTTTATAATTAGTTCTTTATAATGCGCTTAATACCCAGAGGTTTCTAAGCGTGAACCTGGGAATCGAACCTGTGTTGCTCCATGTCGTCTTGCTGCCAAGGCAGGTGTTGTCTCTGAGCTATCCTCCTGGTCAGAAACGTTAATAGATAATGAGACGGGGAAGAGGAAACTAATCGACAATGTGTATTCTGCGCACATGAGTTGGAAATCATTGGAAATGTGTACTGTACTGTCCCACCTATAAATGTATTCATATACAAACTTTAGCCACGTTGCTTGCATATTGGGAGTTTTGTCAATGCACTCTAGCTGTGCTCCATGGTTGACTATTGCAATAGGCAACGTTAACCTCGGCCATGAGTAGTTACCTTAGAAAGGCACTTTTTTAAATTAAGAACAAACATGTGATGGTGCATGTTTAAACCCACAATAGTATACAAAATGCTCTGTATGAGGTACCGGGAACGCCTCTTTCATTTTATTTCAATTTTTTATTATTTATTTGTGTTATTGTTTGATGGTTGTGTGTTCTTATTTATGATATGATATGATATGATATGGCATTTGTAACGCGCCTATATACAAGTGTTTCAAGGCGCGACGAGGCAAGGGGGGGAAACAAGGGGAGACAGACAACGATCCTACTAGGCCAGATGTCATTCAGATCGTGCAAGTGCAAGGGTAGAGGGGAAAGGGAGAAGTGCAGGGGGGGGAGGGAGAGCGGAAAGTGCATTACAGTGTTAATAGCATACAGGAAGAAAAAAAAACAAGGGCCAACTAGTGGCAGTGTAAGTGCAGATAAGTGCTGGGATGGGGGGACTGTGGGATACAGACACAGTCCCATAGTGCAGGGGGTGCCAGGGAGGCAATGCAGGGGAGAGTGGCTCGGCCAAGGACCGAGAACGGCGAGTGGCCCAGTTGCAGATTCAGTGCAGTTTCGATAACTTTAGCAGGGGAGAGGGGGAGAGAAAGCGGAGGCGAAGAGGAAGGTTTTGAGGTGCTTCCGGAACCAGAGATAGTTCTCCTCAAGTTTCAGGGAGGCAGGAAGGCTGTTCTAGAGGGAGGCCCCTGCAACGGAGAGAGATCTGCCACCAACTCATTGTTTGGAGAAGCGGCTGACCCTGTATTTTGGCACAAGGCCCCAATTTCTGAATGAATTTGTTTTATGATTATTATAATACATCAGTACCTGGCGAGGGGGGTGTGGCTGCCTCCCAGCCAATGAGAAGGCTCAGAACAGGGTCTTTATCACATGGTATAGACCCCGCTCTGAGCCTCCTCAGAGCAGGAGGCCCCATCTTCCCACAATGGGAATCAGGTAACTGCGCTCCCCTGTGCCCCCACATCCCCATCTCTGTAACCCCACACCCCTTTTCCTCATAGTTAGGTGACCCCACCCCCTCTCCATTTACCTTGACGGCGCCACGAACAATAATGTTCCTGGCACATATCCGACTCTCGAATGGCCACCATAGAAAGGGAGAAAGGTCCTTCTCCCCTATCCATAGCGTGCATCTATTTTGTAGTTTTATTGTGAGCAGAGAAATGGCAAGCAGGCCGTTTTTCAACTTGTGATAATAACACTATTAGTACCCTGGTATAGTGTCCCAGGGTATTAATAGCAATATAACCCTCGCAGGGGTGCATTACCAGTCAGGAAATGCCCCGGGGCTTACGTTAAAGCCCGAGCGATGCCCCAGCGAATTACCTGACCCATAATGCCCCTCTGCTCGGATCATATTGCTTAATTACAAAAAAACGGAACTGAACTGAAGTAAATTAAAAGTCACAAAATTGCCCTTTTTGTGGGAAGCTTTCTTTTGCAATTTTCCCTGACATTATCTTCACTACAAACTTTGAAGAAACACTTTTTAAAAATCTGTTTTGAAACATTCCTTTTTTTATAAATCAATATATTATATCTCATTATGCCAGAGGATGAAATAAATCATCTTAGCACATACAAACCTGCCAACTACATTGTGTTTGTGTATTTTATGAACGTGCCACTATCATTTTAAATGTCTGCATGTTAACAATGTCACATAGTGTTTTGTAGCAGCCCCAAAGCAGTAGCAGATTGATATGATACATTCAGAGGAGCGAGTAGAAACAGGGGGAATTGAGTAGGGAGGAAAATATGGGGATATGGATGGTGAAATAGTGGGTTTGCAGGGGGCTACCTGCAGATGTGCAGACAGATAGAGGAGGGAGGGAGACACATGGAGGGAGAAATATTACCAATGATACTTTCTTCAAAGAAGTGATAGAAATGGACCAGAAATGGTTTCACGTATCTGCTCTGTGGCTATTTGAAACATGGGCATTTTCACAATGGTCTTTTCACCACAGCCGTTTTTGGCAATTTTGTTTTTGTCTGGGTTCCCTCCTCATGCTCCATCCAACCCACCCCGCCACCTGCATCCCCCAAGCACCTACCTCAAATGCACAACACACATATATATATTTAAAACAAAGAATTGGCAAAACTCTGGTGGTGAAAACACCACAGTAAAAATGCCGACATTTAAACAAGCGTGACAAAACATGGTAAGTGGCAAAAACCTGCTTGTCAGCAATAGCATTCAGTAGGAACCGCAGGGAACTAATCAAATGGAATTTTCACAAGGGCAGTCTGCTTTCAGGTGAGACACATGAGGCAGCAAAGATTATTTTGAGCAAAGTTGGTATCTCTTAATTTGCTTCATATCAGCTACTATTATATACAATTGTGGCATTTGGTATTTGAGACATAGAACTATGCATATTGTGATGGGTCAGAAATGAGAAGCAGACACAAAGTGGTAACATTCTCAACATTGGCCATTTTATTAACAAAAAGGGGTTTGGATAAAAGCCTAACTTTCCCTATCCTAAGGCAAATGTCCCTTCCTATGAAACTAGAACTAAAACAGGCTGACCTTGTGTCCAAACTAAATCTGACCCTCACACTAACATACACAATCAAAAGGTCCAAGGTAAATGCTTCAGATTTCAATTTAACAGAAATTTGCAAAAACCTAAACATATAAATTCAACCAAAACAATCATTGTGTGCAGGGGTTGGCTCCCTTCCCCTGGATTGTTTCAGGAAAATTCTTCAATATGTTCTTTTCAAGACGAGTCTCTCAAAGGCAATGCAAATATCTCTTTAGCCTAATACTTTCCTCAGGATGGCAAATCAAATGTGTCTTCCACACCACTGTTTGGAATATAACGAAGGGGAAGCCTCTCTATAGTTTTTCAGGATGTTATGTTATGTTAAAGGATGACAAAACAGAATGGCCTGTTAGCGCCATGACTAGCACCAATACCGGTACCGCCACCGACTTGATGGGATGGGGACTTACCGGTCTATTCCGACCTTTGTGGGACCGGTAAATCCCCATTTGAAAAGCCATTCCCCATTCCCATTTGAGCCCCCATAGGGCTCAATGGTAAGGCGTCAATAACGGTACTGCAAATTGCGGTACCGTTATTGACCCCAGTATCCCTTTGCGGGTCCCATCCTTAACGCCTGGTGAAACCAGGCGTTAAGGGAAGGACCTGCAAAGGGACCTCGGAATAGGGCGCAAAGGGATTACCGGCACCAGTGTCATTACCAGTGCCCGCTATCCCTTTGCGCCCAGGTCGTAATGACCCCCAATGTCTTTTACACAATGCTGGCTGGAATATGGTAAAGGAAATTATTTTCTACTTTTCAGGCGGGTTAAACAAATGCCTTTTTCTCCAATAGTGATTAAAGTATGGCAAAAGTCAAGTCTTTTCAAATTCTCTGTGGATAATGTTCAATTGAAACTACAACTTAATATGATTAAGTTTCTCTTCAGATACGGTCTCCTGCCAGGAAACATCTCAACTGAAAATTCTTGATATCCTGGTTTACTCTCCTGCCAGGAATATCCCCCTTTTGGCTCACACATATCCCCTGGTGTACACTCCTGTCAGGTATCTCTTCCCAAAGAGGTTCACTACCTGATGCTCCTATCATGTCTCTCTGCAACATTCACACAATTGTATGTCTTCAATGGCACAACTTTGATGACTTCAGTTATTTTCACCTTACTGACATCCCCCTGGCGTGGCTGACTTCTTTCCTCTCTGATCGCCCCTCCCAGGTTCAACTTGAGTCCTTACTCTCCTCCATCTCTATCTCTACCTGTGGTGTTCCGCAGGGGTCTTACCTATCTCCCTGGCTGTTTAACCAATACCTGGCACTTCTTGCCCACCGCATTGCTGCGCTCTGCCCCAACTTCCAGTGCTATGCTGATGACACTCAGCTCATTTTCAGGCTACCCTCAGCCACCTCTTCTCCCTCTCTCACCTCTGACTGTCTGTCCGCCATCCAAGAGTGGTGTGCCACCAATGATACCTGCCTTAATGCCAGTAAGTCTGAGATTCTCCTCATTGGCACACCCGCTCCCTCCTTTCCTGTCACTCTCTGGCCGGCCTCTCTTGGCCTAATTCCTGTGCCCACCTGTGAGGCTAAAAACCTCGGGGTCATCGTTGACTCCACACTCTCCTTCTCTCCTCACATCTCTGATGTCTATAAGAAGTCACGCTACCAGCTGCACCTCCTCAGAGGTATTCCTCCTTTCCTCACCTTCCCCCAGAAGCTCACTGTCTCCAGAGCTCTGGTTCTCTCTAGGCAGGACTATTGCAACAGCCGCTTTCTAAATCTGCCTGCCTCTACTCTCCGCCCTCTGCAAATTATCCAGAACAGGACTGCAAGACTTGTCCTTGGCCCCAAGCCCAGGTAGTGTATCTCTCTAGGACTGTAATCTCTGCATTGGCTCCCAGTGGCGGCAAGGATTAAGTTAAAAAAACCTCTGCATTGTCCACGAGTCCTTCTGGGGTTGGGGCCTCAATACCTTTAACTCTCTCTTCATAAATATCTTCCTTCTCGAGCTCTTCGCTCATCCGCCTCCAACTCCCTCAGGGTCAGTCACTTCTCCAAGCAACGAGTTGGTGGTAGACCTCTCTCTTTTCAACTGGGGCCTCCCTCTGGAACAGTCTCCCTGCCTTACTGAAACTTGAGGAAAATCATCTCCGGTTCCGGAAGCACCTCAAAACCTTTCACTTTGCTTCTGCTTTTTCTCCTGCTCTCGCCTGCTGAATTCCTGGCTGAAACTGCACTGGTTACCTGGCCATCCTCTGATCTCGGGCCCAGGTCCCTCCACCGCCAGTCGCACACCTGCACTGCCTTCCTGGCAACCCCCGCACTCGCGACTGTCCCTGTATCCCTACAGTCCCTCTATCAGCACTTGACAACGGATGTCTGCACTTACCTTTGCACTTGCCACCAGCTGGCTGTACTTTACTTATTGTTATTAGTCCATTATCCCATGTACTGCACTTTCCCCTCCCCTCTCCCTTGCACTTGCCCCTTGCCCCTTCCCATGAACTTGAGCAATCTGAATGACGCCTGGCCTAGTAGGATCGCTGTCTGTCTTCCCTCTGTTCCCCCTCCCTTGCCTCGTCACACCTTGAACCACTTATGTATAGGCGTGTTATAAATGCCATATCATATCATATCATATATGAGGGTTTGTTGAAGCTCTGCCTGTAAACCTTTCTTGCAATGTGTCTTGGCTCTTGGCAATGCTTGTTCCAGGTTTCCCCAAACTGATATCTCATTTCATAAAGGGAGGGTTCTTACATGCAGGTAGTTTTGGTCAACACAACTAAAGCAAATTGTACAGAAAAGGAAAATGTCAAACGTTTAAAATAATAGAAAAAAGAAAGAAAAGTCAAATTTAGGCAATTGCTCCTAGTGAAATAGCAATTTGTTGGTGAACAGATTTAAAAATATTTTAAAGGAAAGCTGCAAATGTCTTGATTCCCACAGCAGGATGGTGCTCGGACCCTGCCATATTGTTAGAGTTATTGATCATTGGCAATATATGTAGGACTGTCTGAATAGACCATGTTGAGTTACTAAATTAACATAAGCAAATAAGAAAAAAGCCTTATACGTATATTATATAATTACATACCATATTAAACTAATGTGACCATGCATAGAAGAAATAGGTTTGCATAAAGGCTATGATTAATCCTGAATAAAACTCACAGTTCTGGTTAATTTTTCTAACAAGAACACAGGTGCAATCAAGTCCATTGACATGAAGGAGTTTTGTAGTTCATATCTGATAGGTTCCATTGAGTATTTCCATTAAGAGCCACACAATCCCATTAAACAGACACAGAGAAGTGTTGTACTTAATAGCATGGCAGAGTATGTCCAAACTGAAGCGATGAATGCATATCCAGATTTGTTCGGAGGGAGTTCTACTGGAAAATTGTGCATATAAATGGTACTTAATAGAATGACAGAGTATGTCTAAACAAAAGCAATGACTGCATATCCAAACTCGTCTGTTGGGAGTTCTGCTGGAAGATTGTGCATAGAAATGGTAGTAGTTCATATCTAAGCTGTTTAGTTCTGAAATTAACCCCTCAGTCCTACACACTATATGTGAAGCAAATTAGATTAGTAACCCTAAGGAGGCACTTGGCTGAGATGCAGTGATAATGAATCTAGTACCGTATAGATCAGTGTACAACATTCTGCTACCGATGAGTATTTAGTGCTGCATAAGTAAAGTTGTATAAGCATAAATTAAATTACACATTAGCATTAGGAATTACAGAAATTTTACACCATGATGAGGGTGCAATGGGCTTAAATTGAAAGATTGTTCAAACATGATAGTAGATTCTACAAATATAAGAAGCAGGAAATAACATGGGACAAGTATTTACCCATATACAAAAAAGGTTAATTAAGAGTTCGGGCACGTTCAGTAAGCAATTAATCATGATACAGTGTTGCACAATTGTATGACCCTTTAAAAATACAAAAGGTGATATTAAATTGTGACAATCTTGTTCGAATAGTAATACACATTTTTAAAAGTACCCCAATCCATATTGTGCACCAGGAATAGATAAAGTATAGAAACATATGATCCTGGTCTCAAATAACATATAATTCTGCTTCAGTGTTTAGGTGAACATAACCAGCATCCAAATAATGTATCCAAGTGGCTTCGTCTTGTTTCCAAAATCCAGTTACCACCACAGGGATGCTGCTTGACTTGTTCAGTGCCACACACCTGACTCTAATTAATATCTTGAGTAGCATGCTTTTAAAAATGTAAATAGTATTGTGATTTCTTAAAGCTCCAATATATCTATCTTTTTCTCTATTTTCAAAAGATGCCACTGTTTGGTTAATATTATCTGAATTATTGAGGTGATTCCATAAAAAATTTGTGACAAATCGAATTATATGGTCTTTATCATTTGACTTCTGTTTGTTTTTGTTAAGTAGAAGGTCTTTCTATTCTTGTTTGCTGGTTCTAGTATGAGCTGTCTCCACAGTAGTTGTAGTATAAATGGCATGGCCACTGGCCAGGAACCACAGATCCCACAACATGGAGAGTCCAGTTGGACCAAGTCCTGGTGCCACTGCCGCCAGGCTTATGAATACATGTGATTGCACACTTTTATTTTTTGTGCAAGGTGCTTGTCTCCCCTGCAGGGGCCTCCAAGTGCATCCAGTCTGGGTGTGCCCTTGAGAGAGAGTTGAGCTGCACGTGCAGCATCCTCTAGGAGTGGCAGGGTGGGGGCATGAGTCAGAACTAATGGGCGTGGCCAGACCTAGGCTATTTAAGCCTGCCCCGCCCGCATGCAAGTGCTTCGCGTTAATCTGCCTATGGCAGTGTAACGCTCACTGCCGCCTGAAGCACATCCTTACCAGTTTCCAGCAACCGCAGTCGAAGCGCATCCTTACCTGTTTCCAGTAACCGCAGTCGGAGCGCATCCTTACCTGTTTCCAGCAACCACACCCAGAGCACATCCTTACCTGTTTCCAGCAACCGCAGCCAGAGCACATTCTTACCTGTTTCCAGCTACCAGCTACAGCACTTATCCAGGAGTCACCTCACAGTCAGCATCATCGCGGACCCAGGCATCCTTCGTCTGCCTGCAGACCTCTGGATAACAGAACTCCAGTCCGACGTCACTACAGACAGTGCCTGAAAGAGAAAAAGATAAAGACAAGGTTGGAAACCGCTAAGACATTACGCTTAAGGTCGCGCTTAGACAAATCCTTGCGCTTGACCTCAAACCAATACTCACCATCTGTTGGAACATTGTAGACTCCATTCTCTTCCCATTTGGCCTCGTTTCTTGCACCGCAACTACCGCTGGGCCGCATATCACCTATTGGAAGAAAGCGGAAGGAAAGACATTATAAAAGGACACGGACAACAATCAAGGAAAGACAATATAACAGGATACGGACAATAATCAAGGACAGACATTATTAAAAGGATACGTACAATAATCAAGGAAAGACATTATTGAAAGGATTCTTACCTTTAGGATTGGTTCAGCCACAGCCGGTCTGGGCTGCCATGCACAGGGACCAGTGAAGGAACTCGGTCCATCAAAAGCACCCCTGCAGTGAGAAGCAGGACTTAGAGCTCGCCATCATCAATAAACAGGTGAGACTATATGTCATGCCCCGCATTCCTGTTTCTGGACACTTGCGGGTATTTACTTCCAGGTGGAAACTGCCCTGGAGACTGTTTACAGCTCACGGAATCCGCTGCACTACAAGGTCCAGAATTCCATCTGCTCGCGATCACGTGAAACGCCCGCAACGTGCCTCGCGTTCTGAAACAGATTCCAGTACTTAGTGTGGCGTGTCCCTGTAACGGGTGCTCCTAAAACTGACTATTCAGTTCGAGTACTCGATCTACTGTTACTCTGATTCCTGTTTTATTCCTGACCCGGCTTTGTATCAAGGACTATTCTGAACGTCTTTCCCTTCAATTTCTGGCTCCTGGCTCCCTCGGTTGTTTCCCCTGGTTAACGAACCCCTGGCTCCCATTTCGGATTTGTTCTCCGCCTGCTCCCGTATGTTATGGTATTCGGATTTATACAAGAATAAAAGACCTTCAGTGCTACTCTCTGTTGAAGACTTCCACGCACGTTTCCTTCCCTCTATTGTGCTATCACTATTGCACGAGTTTCCTGCTTCCCTTCCCTTTTCAACTATTACACAGAAAATATACAAAGACAGATCCACGGCGCTGCCCGCCTCACAAGAAGACAACGCTCTACATACTGAAGTGACCAAACGGACGCTCTCCTGTTTCTGGTGGTCACTCCCTGGATTGGTTACACTTGGGGACGCTCTGCTGAATACACTTGGGGATTATTTTGGACACTTGCCGTTTGGGTTAGGTGGACCATTGCACAGACTTCCTTCAACTGGAACTTCCATTTTCTATCATCACGTCAACTTCCTACTACACTCTCTAAGGTTACGGGACTTCCTATCTTGCTAAGCAGGTAAGAGGGGGCAAGTACGGGGGGAAGGAACAAGTGCTGTATTTTTGTACCTCTTTGGCTGCTATCTTGAACTATCCTTTTCTTTGTTCCCTTAGCTCTGTTGTCGCTGCTCCTGCCTTTCCACTTAAGCCCCTGGCCTGTTAGTTGGTATACTTTCTACAGGCTGCGCTCTTGGGGGGAAAGTCTTGTGCAAACATCGCGTTCAAGATATCCCAGAACCATCTTGGTGATAGTCCAGGACGTCCCAGAGTGAAGGGGTTCCAAAAGCGGATGCTGACCTTGTATCCTTTAACAATCTGTATCCTTTTCCAAAATTGCGTAAAAGTTGTGACACTATATGGGTCGGCGCATGCTCACCACATTTTGGGAAGAAGGGTTTGAGGGACACAGCAGTCATATTGCAGCATTCTCACGGTCTCTCATATCCTCGGCAGGGGTGGTGCCAACAACCAGCACAGTCAACAGCACACGAGCAGGGGAAGAAGCCTGACAAAGCGAAGCCATTTCCAGGGAGGGCTGCAACCGTGCCCCAACGTCCCCGCAGACCAGGTGAGTGTAACAATAACGTAACTGTTAAAAATATTTGTTTGTACTGTTTAAATGTTTCGGAAGTGCAGCCCCTTCACTGCAGTTAATTTTTATGTGGAGAAATTATCCATATAGGATATTCATTTATCAGTTTGTTCATATTCCTGTTATGTTTAATTTTCTATTAACATCGGTCTCTTTTTTAAAGAGGGTGAAATTAAAAAAGTGTTCTTATCCATTCAGTTTGATGTGAAGAAAGTTAATAGATTTGTTTTTTTTCTGCCATCAAATTATCTCACCCAGGGATTGCCAAGACTCAAGCTAAAATACAAAAGGGCTATTGGTGGCCGACCTGGGGAAAAGACATTGCCCAATTAATTGCGACCTGTGGTGTTTGCGCACAACACAAATCTCAGAAGTTAAGCCCAGCCGGGTTACTGCGTCATTTGACTGTACCACCAGCACCGTGGCATACGTTATCAATGGACTTTTTCACCGATCTTCCTCCCTGCAATGGTTTTAACACCATCCTCATTATTGTGGATTTATTCTCCAAAATGGCCCATTTTATTCCATTAAAGGGACTTCCCACTGCTTCCGCCCTTGTCACCGTGTTTTTGGAACAGATTGTCAAGTTACACAGATTTCCATCAGTATTAATCTCAGATCGCAGAACACAATTTGTCTCAGCACTGTGGAGGAGGGGCTGCAAAATAGCCAAGATTGATCTCCGGTTATCCGCTAGTCATCATCTTCAAACCGATGGCCAAACCGCACAGACCAACCAGACCTTGGAGCAATATCTGCGGTGTATGTTGCAACATTCTCTTTATTAAAGAGGGTGAAATTAAAAAAGTGTTCTTATACATTCAGTTTGATGTAAAGAAAGTTAATAGATTTGGTTCTTTTCTGCCATCACATGATCTCACATTTTTGCAGTGTCTCCAATCTTCCAAGGCTACACTATATTTGCTCAACAACATCCACAAAGGTACCATGGAGTTTCCACTGTGCAGAATCATTATATCAGTAATAGGATCTCTGACAAAAGCAACATCTAAGTTCATTGTTCCACATTTGCAAAGTATTCTTATCTCTTTGGCTTCTTATATGAAGGATACCAAAATTATACTGTGCAGACTACAAGACATACCATGGGTTGGTTATGGATTTATGGCATTGGATGTCACTGCTCTATGTGCATGCATCACACATGATATTGGATTGGAAACACAATAATTATTTTTAAGACAAACATCTGCCTAATTTTACAATCAGAATCACATGATACTAACATTTCTTGACAAAGCCAATATTCTAGGCTGTTATATTGTGAAAACATTTTCAAAATTCAAGCACACATGTACAGTTAGGCAGATCGGTATATGAAAGAGATAGGATCCCAAGTAATCAACTCAAACTACACACAGCACTAATTCACCCGGGCAGTAAATTGAAAAGTTGTAAAACTGAGAATGATATGATTGTGTATTTGTCCCTAGGTATGCTTTCTGTAACACCTGCAGACATTCAACCATCATCCCCAAAAGGAATCCATCTGGAGATATAGGTCAGAGATTCAGCCTCAGCAATATGGACATCACTAAAATCAACCAGTTGTATAACTGTGGTAAGCAGTATGTTCCCCCAGATTTATCAGAATATTCGGGATTCATGTATTCTTCTTCCCTTACAATATCCAAATGTAACATACGTATTCTCTCGTCCAATATGAGACCAGTAGCTGCTCCTCCCATGCTTTCATAACATCATCTACTCCAATGCTTTAACAACACCCTCTGCTCCTGTGCTTTCCCAGTCGAATGTCTTAGAAACTGAACTCAGTATCCATCAGTCTATGAGATGTTAATACCCTCTTCCCTCATTTAACTTCAGCATCCCCCCCTCCATGTGTTTCAGGGATCCTCACTTTGCATAGGATCATATCATTCTTTTCTCCCTCTTACCACAGCATTCCATTGTGCCATATCATTAAAGTGTTAACCCAGCACCAACAGCCTCTGTTTCTGCACAATGTCAGCATTCTCTTTTCCCATACCTGCATCCCCTCTAAACATGTGTATATCGAAGTTTCCTCTCCTTCTATAGGCCTGATCACGACTTTGGCGGTAACGCCAGCGGTATTACTGCTGGCGGTATTAGTCCTACGGCCAAACTCCCCAGCGCTAATAGCGCCGGATCATGAGTTCGGCGGTAATGTAATTCCCCATTTCCCATTGAGCCTATTCGGGAATGCCCCATTCACCGTTGGGCTCAATGGGGAAAATGTGCGCTCTTACTGACGGCGGATTTCCCGCCAGCGGTAATGGTGCAAATTTTCGGTGGATTTCCCCCCAGCCAAGAGCTGGGGCGAAATCCGCCAAAGTCCTGATTTGGCGGACCCTTAAATCCGGCGGTAATAGCGCGACCGCCGGATTTAAGTGTTACCGCCAAAGTCGTGATGATAGCATCATCCTCCAAAAATGTCAGCATCCTCATTAGCCATTTTACCTCATTAGCATTCCCTCCCCTGCTATCCCAACATCCCCCCTTTATGTTATTCTAGCATTCTTTACTTCCATGTTATCCAAACTTCCTCAAATCTTATTATTCCAACATCTACTCCTGACATGCTATCCCAGCTTTCCTGTTTCTTATATTTTCAATAAATCCCCTGCCCCATTGTGAGATCTACATAATCTACTTCCTTTTAATCGTAGCATTCATCTCTTTTAAATTTATCCTAGGAGCCACTCCTGCAATATGTTCTGATTCACCATCATTCACTCCCACTTTCCTCACCGTTCTATAGGCCCATGCTATTCTATGACTGGCTCCTCCCATGTGATACTAACATTATCTCCTCCATTTATATCCTCACATCAACTGCTCTCATTTTGTACCAGCACCCTCATCTCCCGTGTTAATCCAGCAAATACTGAACTCGGTTTATGCTAGGCTATTCTCTTGCCACATAATCCATTATTCGTTCCGCCAATGTGATACTTACTTTATTCTGACCATATATTCCTCCCTCTCCTCACCTTGTGACTTTTGCCACATTTTGCTCTGTGCCATTTTACTGAGTGATTTATTGAATGAACATTTTCTTATAGAAGTTGGGTTTGAAAGATGCATATTCTGGAATGTTACAATGAGAAAGGTTCTCTGACTGGGGATATTCTTTTTATTGTTAATGAATGATCTACTGGTAAGGAGCCCTGGGAAGACCTGCTCTTGGAAGGATCTTGCTCTTCATTCCTTCCTGCAGGCATCTCCACTGTCAGCTATGGATTTGTGAATCCTACTAGCTACCCATCCCATTCTATTTGCTACTCACCTACCAGGTAAGTCTGCAGAAAGTGCTGAGCAGGGCTAGTTAAAAGAGATATCTCAGGAGGTCACTGTGCTCATCGGGAGGATAGCTCAGGGGGCAACGTGCTCGCCTTGTAAGCAAGACGACACGAGCAATACAGGTTCAATCCCCGGGTCCGTGCTTAGAAACCTCTGGGTATTAAGCGCGTTATAAATAACCCATCACATCATATCATCCAATTGGTTATTTAAGAATACAGAGAGCTATTATCCTTGTGGTGAGGGCAACTCACAGACAGAATGGGACTGTCAAACCTAATATCCTCACCTTTCCTTCAACATATTACTGACAGTTAATGGCTTCTATGTTGAATCCTCCCCAAACTGTGAGTCTGACTATGTGACAGTTTATGTTGGAATCACCCATGATGCTCCCCTTTTGCTGAACAAGGCATGTGGGAGAGGAAGCATGCCCACAGTGGTGTCTTCTGGGAAATCCATGCTGCCTCAGTTTGTCAGCAATAGCACCATCAGATCCAGCAGGCTGAATGCCTACTCCCAGAACAGTATGAGTCTTTCTCTTTATTGACTCACAGTTACTTTGAGAATTTAACATTCATCTCTATACCTTTCATAAAACAATCCTCCAGAACAATAACAATAACCTTATTGCATGGGTGAGCTTTCCTTCAGCTACACATTGGTCCTCATTATGGTTTTGCAGTGGGGTGGAGGAAAAACATCCAGCAAAATGCTTGAGGTAAAATCTGGCAATTTAACAGCTAAATGCATCAATTTTGATGAAATTACCAGTGCAGGTAATTCTGCCAAAATCCCCTTGGAGTCCTACAGACTCCATAAATGGAGACTAACATGCCATACTGCCACTTGTAATCCTGTGGTAATTCCGCCGGACCAAGTGGTGGTAACAGTAAATCTGTTTCGTGGTATTTATTTATCTCCCCAGATTTACTGCCAAGATACCACCAAACTCTTGATGGGGCCCATGGTGTTCTAGCGCTGAAACACACAGCAAATCAATTCTGAACAACTTGAAACTGAGCCAGGTGTTCAAGGCAGTGCAGGTATTGGTAGAGCTCAAACACACTTAAAGAGAAAAGATGCAAGGTCAGCAATTGGGTGTTGCCCAATGAGGTGTATCATTGTTATTTATCAAGGGTTTTACAAGAATGTGTGAAGTGGGAGGCAGAAAACAGCTGCTACTACCCGTTTAAAATTCTCTCTGTTTAGCCTATGTCCTGATGGAATAAGCGAGGGATGAAAGTAAGTATTGATTGATGATCGATTGATCGATGAATTACTTGAACCTATACTGAACACTATAATGTTTCTTAATTAGTAACTGGTTAAAGGTTTTCCGCTTAGCCACTGCTGATTAAAGTGTGCATACATGTGATGCATGGTAGGTGAAGGAACAGCAATAATACATAACATTTAAAGAGTTTGCTCTATTTGTTTTTCAGAATATTTTTTTAATTCACATTTTCACAGAATTATCAATACAAACAAGAAATCAACATGTTGAACAAATCAAAAAACCACCCAACATCTCACCCCTCTCTTCCTACGCTTCAAGCTCTACGACAATTCACATTATAAGACATTTAGTCTAGTTAAAATAAGTCCAAAACTCTTCCCCATATTTCACCGAAGAGTTTACGTTTTTTCTGACTTCCATAAATGACTCTTTCCATGAGAGAAAGCTTGTGCACCTAATCTAACCACACATCCCCCTCTGTAAGGGTGGGAGATTTCCAGTTATGCAAAATGTACTCTTTAGCCATCAAAGCCCGCCCGAATAATCACTTTTTCTGTGAACAAGATAAGTCCTTTAAAATATTATCTTCACCCAATATTAATGTCTCAAAGCCATAATCCAATGACACTTTCAATACCTTGTTGAAAATCTTATTCAACTCACCCCAATAGAGCCTCACCTTGTTACACTCCCAGAGCATATGTTCCAGAATACCAGATCTATATGTGCATCGCCAAAATGCATCAGAATCTGAGAGATTACGCTTGCATAAGTGTTCAGGTGTCCAATGAACCCTATGCAGAATGATAATCTGCCTTGACCTCTCACACAAATTCAAAGAGGAGAGGGCGGTGTTTCTCCATATATTCACCCAACGTCTAACCTCATTGACCAAGCATCCAACCATATTGAGTAATTCTGTTTGGTGGAGTAAACACGTTTGTATCATTTTGAGGATTGATGCCTTTGTTGTCTGTTTTCAAAATAACCTCATCAGTGTTATTACTCTCCATCTCCCCAATGTGGAGATGGTTCCTTTAGGAACACGATAGTCAGTATACGTACAGTAACTTATTTTCTTTCCTTCCTTCTGTTTATTAAATGTAAGCCAACTCCCATTAACCAGCGGGTCCCGAATCCACCTGGCCCCCATCCTAAAAACCACTCTTGTCAGAACTGCATCCTATTTCCATCCTTAATAACAGGGTTAAACCAGATGGAGGAAACAAACTGGCAGTAGGGATCACTTGCTACAGAAAGTGAGAGTTTCTTCCATGCCACCCTCAAATATTCTGTCAATGGTGAGGAAGCTCAAACCCATGTGGGTTTTGTCTACCAAATGGCCCTCAGCGTCAGTGGCCCATTCTTGCTAACTTCCTCACATACCCACTCATACGATTCATCACGTAAAAAAGGTACAATATGTCTGCCGGCAAACGCCAAGTGGTATGCTGAAAAGTCAGGCACACATAAATCTCCCTTCTCCGCTGTTAAGTGTAACTTCCAAAGCTTAATGCAAGGCGGTTTATTGTCCCATATAAAGCCTTGTATGAGCCTTTCTATATTTTCCCATGCACTTCTGGTTGGAAATAAAGGGATCAGACTAAGGACATAGTTAACCTTGGGCGTGCTGTTCATCTTCAAGATATTAATCTTCCACCACAGCAACAGGTTGAGCTGCTTCCATCTCTCCAGATTCGACCTCAGGTTCGATATCACCATCTTCATGTTTTCCATCATAATCTTGTCCACATCGCGAGTCAGCCATATGACCAAGTATTTGATACTGTGCATACACCAATGGAAGCCCAATGCAATAAAATCTGCCTTCATGCAGGTTGCAAATTGACTATTGCTGACTGACCAGGAGAAGGCAAGCTTGGACAAAGGGTTTCATGCGAGAAGCTGAAGAAGTCATTATACAGCCTGAATGCAGGGAGATGCCCTGGACCGGATGGTCTTCCAATGGAATTTTATAGGATGATGCCAGGCAGTGTTTAAATTGATGGGAGATATGTATGAGGCCTCGAAAGAACTTAGAGTTCTCCCAGAAACTACACATCATGTAATTATTTTGGTCCTTCTGAAGAAAGACAAGTTCCCTACGTCACCTCAGAGTTATAGGCCTATTAGCCTAATTAACACAGATAATAAAGTATTGGCTTATACACTGACAAGACGATTGGAAGATACCTTGCTAAGACTGGTGCACCCGACCAATCAGAGTTTGTGAACGGCAGACATGCTGCTATGAATATATAGACAATTCTTCAGACGATTACAGAGGCGAATGAACTGGATCAAGGTGCGGTGGTTATGTTATGTTAGGGACATTTATACAGCGCAACATCCGCCCAGAGGCATCTTGACGCTAAGCAGGGAGTGGGTAAACGGCATGAAAAATCACAAGCAAAAAGACAGGCTCATTAAAACGGGTGGGCTTTTATGGAGTACCTAAAAGACAGATAGTTAACCATGGAGAGGAGTGACAGCGGAAGAGGATGCTGCTGCAATGGAGAAGGCTCTGCCACCAATACGAGAGGGAACCGCAATCAAACAGGCATTGGCAGAGCAGAGAGACCGATTAGGGACATATTTCGCCTGAAGTTATTCTGCCCCTGTAACATGCAATGCTTTGTGCACCAGACACAGGGCCTCATAATGAGTTGGCCGGTATCTCAGTGGTAATTGCGCTGGGATTCAGCCCAGCACAATTAGCGTTACTGCAACTTGATCAGTCGCAATTTGCACCAGAACCCAAATTGTGGTGGCTCTGTGAGTGCCCATTTGTTATGAGTCCATAGGACTCTATGGAGTTGTTTGGCTATAACTGCTGGCGGTAATCGCGGTGGCGGTAACAGTGCCAAAAATGGGCTTAAAGCTGGAGATTTACTTCCAGCTCAGAGGTGGAGGTAAATCTCCAGCTTTACGCCCAAACTTGGGTTTGGGTGGAATGGTAATGCAGCAATAATAGCGTTGGTGACGCCTTTTTGCCGCTCCGCCCAACCCCTGATGAGGCCCAAAGTGATTTAAATTCAACACGCTTGGCCACAGGGAGCCAATGTAGATGGCACAACACAGGAGTAATATGGGCACGCCTAGACGTACTTGTGGCTACCCTCGCGGACGAATTCTGTGGAACCTGCAGACACAGAATCAGGTAAACAGGTTGTGCCATATAGAGAGAGTTGCAATAATCAAAGTGAAGATAAGAAAAGGGAGGCCAACACAGAGGCCCTAAACTCAGCTGGTATCAAAGGGAGAACCTTGCACAGAATCTTCAACTGGAAATAACCCTTCTGGCAAACAGCCCTGGTCTGGTTTTCGGCAGAGAGAGAAGTTGATCAGTGTAGGAAAAGAGAAGGGGGCCAGAGAAGTGGGGTCCAAAGAACCATAACCAAAGGTTGTCCTCTCCCAAGACGTAGAGAAGACATTCGACCGGATTGAGTGGGACTACCTATTTGAGGTAATGAAAAGGTTGGATTTTGGAGACAAGTTCTTACGTTGAATCAAGTTGTTGTATACAGACTCTATAGTAACCGTATCGACTTATGGTCTCTGCTCTGATGTTATTAGATTGGAGAAAGGAACTCAGCAGGGTTGCCCCCTATTGCCCTTATTATTCGTGTTGACAATCTATTGCTGATTGATTGCACTGCTTGAAAATTTCTCTGATCGTCTCCCTCAAGACTTTGCATTTGTACTGTGTCCGAGCACTGCCATGCTGTGTTCCTGCCCCCTTTATGACAGTGCACATGCTACCTGACCCCCGCTAATCTAGGGGCCTACCCTGATACTTGCTACTTACTAAGAACGAAACACTTCGTATCTCTAGGCTGCATGATTCCTCTAACTCACCTACAGAGTACCCCATCTCTATTCTAAGGCAATTATAGCTCTGCCCCGACTAGCAACTATAAATGCTTGCCTCTACACTCCACACCTGGGTGTACCTCTACGGTACTACCCATTAACCTTAACGACCTTCCTGAACACTGAACATAGCATGTTCGCAACTAAGCACCACACTACTGTTCTCTTGTGCTCCCTAATCTTCTGCCTACATTTCTCGACAGCACTGTTGGATCCTCAACTTGAAAAGAAAATGCTTCCCCTGCAGGAGGTTAAACCTACGAGTTTCCTCCCACCATTAAAATAAACTTCTCTTCAGCCTACCATCTGTTCTACCCCATTCCTACCCAAGTTGACGTTACACAGGAAAACTGACCAGACTAGCCAAACAGACTGCAACTTCCTGCCCAACCTCTCTCCTAAACAATGGATTGAGGGGTTCATGGCCAAACCTACTCCAAACCAACCTTGCTGTGGTGACTTTAGAAACAAAAGATTAGGCTATAGGCTTACCTTCAACCACCCTTACCTCCTTTCCAAATACTCCTCAACCCTTGGCACAGAATTTACTATGTTTTGTGCCTGCTTATTACGCGCCGGTTGCCCGCAGGCATCACTATGCCCAACCACTGCTTGCCCTCTACTTAAAAAACCAAAGCAAAAGCTAGACAGATACCCACCTGTAGCCCCCAAAGCTAAGCAGATTCACTCCCCATCTCAGACGAAAACCCACCCTATCAAAGGTGCATTAATAAATGCGCGATCCATCGTTGCACACGCAACAGATATAGTAGACATAATCAATGAGAACAAACTTGACTTCCTAGCATTATCAGAAACTTGGCTCCATGCTGCCTCAGGGCCCTCTCTATTGCTAGCCATTTCTGATTCCTATACTATTATTAGAGCAGGTAGGGAGACTACAAAAGGCGGCGGGGTTGCCTTCATAGCTCAGGCTAACTTGACATTCAGACCCTCACCACCACGATACTCAAATCCTGTGAACTCCTCACAGTTTAATTAGCGACCTCCCATTCATGCACTCCTACTATCCACCTCATATATAGACCTCCCCGACCTACTGAGAACTTTGAGGAAGACATCTTCACGCTACTTGCAGACAACACCAAACCTTCATCACAAATTGTAGTACTAGGCGACCTTAACCTAGGCTTCGCTGACCCTAAAGACCAGGCTGCTAAATCACTGGCGTAAGCCCTTAGCAAACTTGACGTCACAAAAAGAATTAAACATCCCACCCATGTGAAGGGAAGAACACTAAACTGGCTGGCCGACCACAACTGTGCTATGACAATAACCACCATTGAACCTCAGACATGGACTGACCATTCACTTATTTCTTTCACCATCGCTGTTAATCGACCGGCCATTAAAACCAAAATTATCGCACCCCCTTTACTCACTAGAAATAAGCACAACATCACAGTGGAGAAGCTGACCCTACTCCTCATCCCAACACTGAACTCTACTAGCTCTGAAGACCCTGAAGAATTAATCAACCTATTCAACAACACCATGACGAAAGCCTTAAACATTATCGCCCCACTGAAACATTGCAAGAGTAAGCCCAAAGCTCATCTCAATACCTGGTTTACCCCACACCTGAAAGCTCTGAGACTTTGAAAAAAGGAAATGGGAAGCCACGTGGTAGAATCTTCCTTCCAAAGAGAACAAGGATAAAGTAACTGAAATCTCCGCTTTCTATAAAGCCGAGATCATCAGAACTTAACATGAAACTTACAATGACAGGATCCAGAATGCTAATTCTAGTATCAAGGAACTATTTGGAATCTTGAGGGAATTAGAATCAACCATAGCCCCGGATGATTCACACCCTAGAAACAAAGATAGGTGCACAGACATCCAAAATGTTCTGGCCAACAAAATTGACACCCTACAAAACAAAATCGCCTCAAAACAACTCATCATCAATTGCTCTGAGACATCTCAGAAACCTGAAAATATCCTTGCCCTAAATACTCTACAAGAATTCAAATCCGCCCAAGTAACTATACCTGAGGCTGAAAAAATCGTAGCCTCCCGGGAAACCTTTGAGATGCCAAGGTGACATCTGCCCCGCACAAATTATCAAAGACACAGCTAGAGACTTTGCCCCATTTATCACTAAATTAATAAACGCCTCCTTTAAATCATGCCAAGTACCTTCAAATCTAAAAGATGCCTGGGTACTCCCTTTACTAAAAAAAGCTACTCTTGATCGCACTATCTCTACAAATTATAGACCCATAACTACGGTCCCCTTTCTACTCAAAATCATCAACAAGTCAGCCTATATCCAAATCCAGACCTTCCTCGAAACTAATAACCTCGTAGGGCTTAGACAATTTGGCTTTAGGCCTCTTCACGGAATTGAAACGGCCCTAATTGATTTGAAAACACAAATAGACCTAATGAAAGACAACAGGCAATACGCACTACTTCTTCTGTTAGAACTCTCGGGCGCTTTCGACCTGGTGGGCCACAACATACTTTGTGAACATCTCACCCTAGCAGCTAACTTCTCCCAAGAAGCGGCGACCTGGGCCAAGTCCTTCCTAAGTAACAGAATGATGAGAGTGTTCTCTCCTACTGACGCTGCTGACCCCATACCTATCACAAGTGGAGTCCCGCAAGGCTCGTGTATCTCTCCAACATTGTATAATGCATTTACCAAGCCTCTATTTCATAAATTGGACCACCTAGGTGTCATCTACACCAACTACGCAGATGACACCCAGATAATGATACCGCTTTCAGGCAACTATGACTCTGACAATGCCTTACTAAACAAAATGTACCTCTTCATTCAGGCCTGGATGGCAACTCATAGCCTCTGCCTGAATGACAAGAAGACCGAAATTCTTATTCTAGGTGCCACTACCAACATGAATAAATCCAACCCAAAATACACTGCCTTCAACATAGATGGCAATATTATAAAAACTGCCAAGGAAACAAAAACATTGGGATTCTACCATGACTCCGCCTTGAACCTCAGGAAACAAGTTAATGCAACTGCATTGGCCACTGCCTACACATGCAAACATATCCACGCCTGTAAAGCCTACCTCTCCACAAACAGCTGCCAGCTGCATCATACTTGCAAGAGCTCTAATCTTGTCTAAACTTGAATACTGCAACACACTGTATGCAGGAACAAATAAAAAGTCATAAACAAACTCCAAACTCTACAAAATAATGTCTTGAGAACAGCCTTGAGCATTCCCAGGAGAGACCACATCTCTGAAACAAGAAGAAACTATCAATGGCTCTCAATCCAAGGCAGAATCTATTTCAAACTAGTCTCCATCTCCCACAAATGTCTCAACAATGCGGCTCCAAACTAGCTGAAAGACAAAATCATCCCAAAAACTGCGCTAAGACCTACGAGATCAGCAAACTCCTTTTGCATTACTACCCCACGCTTCAACCTAAAAAGAGCTGGAGGCACTAGCTTCCCTGTACAAACATCCCTATTCTGGAATGTTCTCCCGCTTAACCTACGCACTACGCAAACTTTCAATTGTGGACAATGCTGGATTTGACTTTTATGGACTTCATTCATTCATGGTGCGTCACCCTTTCTCAACTCTCATGCTGAACTTCTTTTGCATCTTGTACTCATGGTGGCCCTGAATCATGCTCTTCCCATCTTTATCTTGTATCCTGGCTTGCAACATTATGTGTTACTACTGACTTCTGCTATTGTATTCACTCTCCCTCTTGCTTCTCCACTCTTTTGACTGCTAACTCTCTGTTCTCTCCTCCTTTCCCTTCTCCCTTTTCCTATCTCCTCCCCTTACTTTCTTCTATGCACTTACTCTATCAGAATTGTCCCTGGACCTAGTATGATAGCAACCTTGTCTGTCTCCTCTTCCCTCCCCTTTCTGTTGTTTTCCTCCCCAACCCCCTCCAGCACTATCTGAAATGTCGTCAGGCCTAATATGATAGTCGCTTGTTTTGTTCCTCCCCTACCTTTCTGCACCCCTCACCTCATGTTTTTTTTCCGGCTCTACCAGAAATGTCGTCAGGCCTAGTACGGTAGTCGCCTGTCTGTTTCCAGGAACTCTTGCACTATCTGAAATGTCGTCAGGCCGAGTACGATAGTTAATTTCACATCCTTACTGTACATGGCCTGTAAGAATGTCATTGTTTTATCCCTTGTTCCCTCCCTTGCATTCAAGCGCTTTGAAAAACATTGTGTATAGGCGCTATATAAATAAACTATCATATCATATCATATCAATACCTTCAGGTTTAACACTAAAAAGTGGCTCCTTACGAAGGACACCACTGCCTAATTTGCTTGAGTGCCCTAACCTAGCCACTCTTCGTTCTTTTAGCCTGCACTTATTATGTTGTACCACTGCCAATACTGATTATATGGAATGTATCTTGCGTCGTCATCATTTCAGAAAATGCTTACACTGTATTCACTGCCCGCCTTCCACCATGTATGTATTCAGTTCTGTGTCCCTATTATGATGTATGTAAGTGTGTATCCTCGCTCCCTCATTATGATGTACCCATGTATCTTTAACATACTAAGCTGTCTTGTAATGCGCCCAGATAGCTCAGGGTGAGGTGCGCTGTTATAAATAAAATAAACAAACAAACAAACAAACAATGGAGCCACTACTGCAGCCTTCAGGAAAGATGAGAGAATTGTTGGCTTGAACTATGGAGATGTCTATCAAAAATGAAAACGTAAAAATACTGCTCCTTTATAATGCCGACTGCACGTTTACTGTGCAGTCAAAATTATAAAAAATTCTGACTCCCATTACTGTGACCAAGCGGAGCAGGAGTTGCGGGGGTGTCCTCCGAATACTTTTGTGGTAAGTGGGGGACAAGAAAGTACATTAAAAAAAAAAGAAGATAAAGGACCCTGTGGCATCAGCTCAGACCCAATAAGTGGGAGGAACTGATGCCCTAGAGATAGTGGGGAGTCGGCGGCACACACAGAAGTGTGCCGCCGTAAAGGTAAGTGGGGGCAGGTGCTGGTAGGCCAATGCAGCCCGGGGCATGCAGTCAAAAGTGATCTATCTGCTCACTGCACCGCGGCATAATTGGAGTATACATTTTCATCCGACGAATTACAGGCGGCACAGTGATCACATAGATCCTCAACAATTGTGGCTGTATGCTGATGACCTGCTGCTGGTCCTTAGAGATCTCGACAGTTCTTTACCATCTTTAATTAGCCAAATTGAAAGCTTCAGACACTTGTCAGGATATAGGATAAATTGGTCCAAATCCGAGGCTATGCCGATGTCAAAGTTTTGCTTTTCAGCATATCGTGCCCATGCATACACCTGCCCATCAGAGAAAGTATCCCCAGAACCACCCTTCTAACATGGACTGTGGATATTACCTTAGGGCCCCAGAAGAAAACAAGGTGTGCCCCAGTTACACATTCTTTACTCCTGCACTGAGAGAGCCACAAAAACATGCTCACGTCAACACTGGTGGTAGAGCACAAGGTCATGTCACAGCTCCTGAATAATGCCTCTTTTCCTATATGTATCAAATTGCAGATTTCATTGACATTCACCGATTTTAACTTAGACCCAAACTCTACATATTGCCGCATCGACTACCTTTCAATCTACAATGGCGCCACAGACAAATCCCACTTAGCCGATATTTTGACTTCTTTACAATCCCCACAGTGGTTTCCAGTGGGAACACCATGCTGCTCTTGTTCCACAGTGACCCCACAGTACAGATGAAAGGATTCTCAGCTAAATACAGGATTGGTAAGACCACGTCGCCTAAACAAAACGTTATGTTACTCTACTTTCTGTAATACTACATTGTGTGATGATGTGTTATGTTATCTAATGTTAGATCGCATAGCAGAGCTTGGTAGGTCTCGTTAGTGGTTCATTTCCAGTTTCTCTTAATCCCAGTTGGCACATAATTAATTTTCAGTAATACCCTGTTAGCACACTGTGACCATTTTTCCACTACGCACAACTTAAGACATCATTCCCCTGCCTCGACTCCCCACTTATTACACCATTATCTTCTGTTGTGAATGCCATAAAGAGGAGAGACCAATACCCCTCACAGTAGTTTAGAGCTTGGCTGGACACTGAGGCTGCCACCTATGAAGAACATTGCAGAAAGGACTCTGCCTCCCAATCAATGCTCAGACCCAGTTTCCCTGATGAGCATGCAAGCAAATAGCAAGCAGGTCTAGGTAGAGCCGGTGACAGCCCACCCCTCAGGCAACACATGTGCATTACTCGCTGCATCAACAGTGTAATGACTCAATTCATGCTCTCTGAGAATCTGGAGAAATTACCACATGTTGCTGCTCATATACAGACATCAAATGTACCTCCACATGTGCTAAGGCAATGGCAGAATTTGCATGTAATCACTGCACATTTACATATCTGCAGTGGTGCTAGAAGTTGAGTTTTCACCATCTCCAATAGAGTCAGTGTGTCACCAACAAAATTATTTTCTTTGTGCCAGTGATATGGTAATCACAAATGATGTCAGGACATTTCCCAAGTGCTAAGACAAGAGCTTATTGGGTCATTCCAGTTACTTTCTTAGTTGTTGTCCCAACGATTCTCAGCACTTCCGAGGGACCACAGTTGCATAGGATTTAGCATTTGTTTTAACACGAGCGTAAGTGTGGTCACTAGCCACTCCCTGCCTTAACTATCACACAAATACCGACACTGAAAATGTGGTCATTCTGTTAGAAGTCCCTGCCCTAAATGTAGTCCTGATCTGCAAAGATCCAACTTCAGTTTCAGCGCCAACATAAGAGATGCACTGCAGCTAGTAGATGCAAATGCCTAAAGTGAAACTGAATTTCTAAATTTAAATTGAGTCAAACAAAATATATATTATGCCATTGCGCTAGTGACAAAATATGGAGTTTTCTTAATAACTTTTTCACCCTTCAATGTACAAATGGGAATAAATACCACAGTAAAAGCGTTTTGAGGCAGCCACCTCTCCCTAAAAAATTCTGCATTTTTCATGGACTGCTTTATATTTAAAAACACATGTTTTAATATGGGATTTTCCCATAGAGAAAGAACAAGTTGCTCACCGTAGTGACTAATGTATTCCTAGTCCCCTTTCCTCCATACTGAATGGGACAGGTACAGGTCCAGAGTATTTTGCACTACAAAAAAATAGCACTTCCACCTTCAATTTTAATTTATGTGCATGTAGGCGCAAGGATAGGCATGGCCGTGCACGCTTACCCCGCCCCACGGTGCCACACCTCAGTCCCCAGAGACATGCATCAGGAACAACTGCCCTAACTGCGACTTATTTTATTGAGGGGGATGGAGGGCAGGGCGTATGGAGGAAGGGGGACTATGGACTAGGAGTCACTACAGTGAGTAACCTGTTCTTACTCCTACATCCAGTCCCCGTTCGTCCATTTTGATTGGTCAATTTCAATGGAACCTACGTGAAGGGAGGTGAACTTAGTCGTTTCCAGCAAATAAATTCCTGAGAACTGCCTGGCCATATGCTGTACCTTCCTGTGAACTGACGTCCAAACAGTAGTGATGACAGAAAGCAGACGGAGTAGCACGTCACTGCATTACTGATGACATCCCATGCAACATGGTGCTGAAAAATTACTGCTGTTGCTTTGGTCCTCACTAGATGTGCTCTAATGTATTCCGGAGAAATCTTGACCTGCACCTTGTAGGCTTCTGCTGTACAGGTTACCATCCATCTAGCTATAGTCACCTTAGAATCTTGCTTCCCCTTTGAAGCCCAGCCAAAGGTTATAAACAGCTCTTCTGACTTCCTGAATGACTTGGATATGTCTAAATAGAATTTCAAAGCCCTTCTGGCAGCTAGACAATGCAATACCATTTCTGCCTATGATTGCAGGTTAGGAAAGAATATGGGTAGCATCATCTCCTGGTTTATGTGGAACTCCAATACTATCTTGGATGAGAAGGTTGGGTGAGTACGTAAAATCACCTTCTCTGTCCTTATGAAATGTTGTGCACAGCTCTGATGCAGCCAATGCCTGAATGAATTTCACTCACCCTCCTTGCTCACCTTAATGCTACTAACAGTAACATCTTCAAGGTCAGAAACCTAATGTCTACAGAGGCCATAGTTTCAAATGGTTTATGCGCCAGAGCTGTTAGTACCACATTGAGATCCCATGCAGGACGAGTCCTTCTGACTGGAGGAAATAATCTTGCAAATCCTTGCAGGTATCTTTTGACTACATGATTGGTTTGAAGAAAAAATAGTGCAGTCTGAGATTTTGTAAGCACCCATGGCAACTAGATCGTCATGCTTGTGTCTACCTGTACCCCTGAACGTGCCAAATAAGCAGCAAAGGATAAGACATTCTCTAGCGTACAACATAGGGGATCAATCCCATTAGCCTGAGCCCAGGGACAGCATCTTGTCCATTTGCTCCTGTACTGGGATCTAGTAGACTCCTTTCTAGCCTCCTGAATGTTGTCAATATTGTCCTCATACAGCTGTAGATGCTCCATTGTTAGTTTTTCAGGCACCAGGCTGCTAAGGCCATTGAATGCGGATTTGGGTGAAGCGTTTCACCCTGCTGCTGAGAGAGCTTTCGGTCTGATGCTACCAGGTATAAAGGACCCTGATGAGCCACCCTCTTGAGGTCCGAATACCATGTCCTGAAGGGCCACAGGGGAGCCAATAGAATCAACTTGCAATTCTTGGCCAACCTGAACTTGTTGATAACTTTCTGCATGAGTGGGAGTGGAGAGAATGCATAACACGTCATATCCGACCAGTCTATTTGAAAAGTGTCTCCCTCTGAACCCTCCCAAGATGCAAACCTGTTGCATCTGCCATTGCTGACTGCGGCAAAGAGGTATTTCTCTAAACGATCCCACCTTAGAAACACCTCTTGAATAATGGCGTCCTCTATCACCCACTCGTAGGAACTCACCCTGAGTCTGCTGAGCCTGTCCGCTTCTGCATTGAACTGAACCTGCCACATGCGTTACTTGAAGCCATAACCCCTGCTCTACTGCCCATTCCCACAACTGGAGTGCTAGATTGCATAGGGGAGGGGACCTGGTTCCCCCTGTTTGCTCACATAAAACATTGATGTTGTACTGTCTGTGAGGATCAGAACCACTTTGTTTGAATCAAAGAAGCAAAAGATTTAAATGCCAAGAATATTGCCTTTAACTCCAGGTAATCTATATGCCTGTCTTTGTCCATGTTGGTCCACACTCCATGAGATACGTGATAATCTAGTGTTGCACCCTAAACCTCTGGGGAAGAGTCTGTTGTTATTACAACCGAATGAGGATGAGCCTGGGATGGAGCTCCCGCCAGCCACATGTAATCTGCCTTCCACCATAACAGGTAATCCCTGATAGCTTCAGGGATGGTTACCCTGTCCGATAATGAACCATTCTCCTGGTCCCAGGAGGCTGCTAAATGGAGTTGAATCATCCACATCTTGAGCTTCGCTAGAGGCACCAATAAGATGCAGGTCGCCAGAAGACCCAACAGTTGCTAGTCCCTAGACACTGTTGTGTCCTTGTTTGTCATAAAATGTTTCACTGCTGCCAAAATACCCCTCCTCCTCTCCAGAGTGGGAGAAATGCTGGACTGCATTGTGTCCCAACGGAATACGATGAAGGTAATGTTCTGTGGGGGAATCAGTTCATACTTCTTTGTGTTCACGGAAAGCCTCAAATTGAACAGAATGCTGATTAACGACTGAAGGGTCTGGTGCGCATGGTGTGGTGAGTCTGCCCTGATGAGCCAGTCATCCAGATAGGGTTAGACATGCTGGCGCCTGTTCCTTAACAAGCTGGCTGTCGCATTCATAATGTGACAAAGCAAAAACAAAGAGGTGATGGCTGGAAGGTTTAGAATGAATCTTAACCACTGGCAATGCTCTGGGCAACCCTCCAGACCACCGTTCTTCGCCTGCCAAGCCATTACAGAAGGGAAAGACCATATGCAAATCAGGCTTGGCCCCACCCCAAAAGGGGCAGTCCAGCCCGAACTGCTAGGCCACATCCCTTCTGCACGAGACCACAAGCATCCCCAAACATGTTTCGCCCTTGTTGGGGCTCATCAGTGAGGAGTAGCTTGGGTCTCTAGGCCCAGCAGGCACGGGACCCACGTCTGGGCATACCCGTCCCACTCGGGGTGACATAGCAAAAACAAAGAGGTGATGGCTGGAAGGTTTAGAATGAATCTTAACCACTGGCAATGCTCTGGGCAACCCTCCAGACCACCGTTCTTCGCCTGCCAAGCCATTACAGAAGGGAAAGACCATATGCAAATCAGGCTTGGCCCCACCCCAAAAGGGGCAGTCCAGCCCGAACTGCTAGGCCACATCCCTTCTGCACGAGACCACAAGCATCCCCAAACATGTTTCGCCCTTGTTGGGGCTCATCAGTGAGGAGTAGCTTGGGTCTCTAGGCCCAGCAGGCACGGGACCCACGTCTGGGCATACCCGTCCCACTCGGGGTGACATAGCAAAAACAAAGAGGTGATGGCTGGAAGGTTTAGAATGAATCTTAACCACTGGCAATGCTCTGGGCAACCCTCCAGACCACTGTTCTTCGCCTGCCAAGCCATTACAGAAGGGAAAGACCATATGCAAATCAGGCTTGGCCCCACCCCAAAAGGGGCAGTCCAGCCCGAACTGCTAGGCCACATCCCTTCTGCACGAGACCACAAGCATCCCCAAACATGTTTCGCCCTTGTTGGGGCTCATCAGTGAGGAGTAGCTTGGGTCTCTAGGCCCAGCAGGCACGGGACCCACGTCTGGGCATACCCGTCCCACTCGGGGTGACATAGCAAAAACAAAGAGGTGATGGCTGGAAGGTTTAGAATGAATCTTAACCACTGGCAATGCTCTGGGCAACCCTCCAGACCACCGTTCTTCGCCTGCCAAGCCATTATAGAAGGGAAAGACCATATGCAAATCAGGCTTGGCCCCACCCCAAAAGGGGCAGTCCAGCCCGAACTGCTAGGCCACATCCCTTCTGCACGAGACCACAAGCATCCCCAAACATGTTTCGCCCTTGTTGGGGCTCATCAGTGAGGAGTAGCTTGGGTCTCTAGGCCCAGCAGGCACGGGACCCACGTCTGGGCATACCCGTCCCACTCGGGGTGACATAGCAAAAACAAAGAGGTGATGGCTGGAAGGTTTAGAATGAATCTTAACCACTGGCAATGCTCTGGGCAACCCTCCAGACCACCGTTCTTCGCCTGCCAAGCCATTACAGAAGGGAAAGACCATATGCAAATCAGGCTTGGCCCCACCCCAAAAGGGGCAGTCCAGCCCGAACTGCTAGGCCACATCCCTTCTGCACTCATAATGTGAACACTTGTGGTGCAGTATTCAGTGCAAATGGAAGTACTTTGTATTGGAGATGTCTCCCCATGACTGAGAATCAGAGAAAACGTCGATGAGGATGTCAACCAAGTTGGTATGTGCAGATAAGCGTCCTTCAGGTCCAAGGCACGTAGCCATTCTCCTGCACAGACGGACTCTGCAATCTGAGATGGAATCACCATCTTGAATCTTTCTAGGGGTAAATAAAGATTGAGGAAGGATAGGTCCAACAGATCTCTCAGGTCCGCCTGGTTCTTCTTGTGTATAGCGAAGATCCTGGAGTAAAATCCCTTGCCTCTGTCTTCGACAGGTTCTCTTTTCACCACATGAGAGTCAATCAAGTTCTCCACTATATGTACGAGAGAGGGTGAAGTGGGGGCAGGGTATGGTGCAGGGAGACGAAACTCTTCAGAAACCACTGAAATTAACCAGTGGTCTATGAAATGGTTACTCCATTGGTTCTTGTGCAGGAGAATTGTGGGCCTGGATGAGAACATTATGCTTTCTTTGGATCTGAGGCAGATGCTGAGGAGGGGGTGAGCAGAAACCTTTAGGGTTAGATCATTGTTGCTTACACCTGTGTGTTCTAGTAGATCTATCAGGCTGCCTAGTTCTTTCTTGGAAGCCTCTAAAGCCCCCAGATGATCTTGACCTGCCCTGAAGCATGGGTTGGGTCTGAGAAAACCCCTTTGAAAAAAGCTTGGTGAGAATAGCTAAAGATGTGGCTGTTTGAGTGCTAATCTTTTTTTAGTCAGTTCAACATCAGTTGACAAATGAAAAAGATCATTTCCCTTGAAGGGGAGGTCTAGAATCCTGTACTGAACATTGTTAGTGAATCTAGTGGTGTACATCCAGGCCAACCTTCTCAAGTCTATGCCTGTAGACATGTCTCTTCTACCTATGTCAATATGTGCCAAACTAGATCCTAGCAGATCTTGAGCGATCAGTTTGGCCTCAATAGACCGGATTTAAATGCTGCTTGACTGTCAATAGAAAGATCTTGGGTACATTCCAAGATCTCACGCCAAAGTCTCTGATTCGCAGCTGCCAACAATGTGTCTGTGTTAGCTTGACGTAGGTGCAACAATGAATTCAAATAAACCTTTCTCCTGAAAGCCTCCTGGGGTTTATCCTATTTATTGGGAACTGCTGACAACGTGATTGCCTGTTTAGATGAGCCGGCCGCAGCATGCTTGGCTCACAGGGAAGCCGTGGCCACTACCGATGACTGAGGCTGTGAATGTGATGCCAGCAGAGGACCTTCTGAGTCTAAGTGTCCATAAAGAGCTTCCAATATTTTACTGACTGCATAGCAAGAGTGGGGCTTTGCAACCTCCAAAACACCCTTCAATAATGGGATGCCTGACAACGTTTAAAGAGCCAAAACCTCTGCTAACACACCTGCCTCTGGTTGCTGTTGCAGTGGGAAACTGACCCTGAGAAACTGCACCAAACCCTGAAGCCTTTCATGGAAAGCTTTGGCCGAAGATGAGAAATCACCTTCCTCTTCATCGTCAGCAGCGTCCTGACATTTGCTTGTTGAGCTTGAAGCGGACTGATCCTGTGCATCTTGGCTCCTGGAACCCTCTTTAGGGATATTGTCCATACTGACAGACAATTGATCCTAAATAATATGTGCCACTTCTGATGGAAGCAGTGGAGAAGGAGGCAGTGGAGTAGGAGGTTGCGGCTGTGGAAGAGGTAATGTGCTTCTAATATGTAGTGCTGGGGCCAGTCCTCGTGGTTGCTACAGCTCCTGTGGTACGACCTCTTTTATGAGCCCCTTAAAAACATCAGACTTTTGAGGGGATTTTATTAATAAAAGGAATCTCTCCTAAAACCTGTCCTCGGATGCTGTTGAAGTTTGAACTGAAGGGTGAGCAGCTCCTGCTGACGGTGTTCAGGTTGACATGGTTGGAGTCTGTGAGAAACCTGAAGGTGTCTCCCTGACTAGTCCACGGGGTTCTGAGTCTATTTCCCATTCAACCTGGTAGGATGCATAGAAACTCTATCCCCACCTCCTTTCCAATACTCACTCCACAGACTCCTGGCAGCGGTATACTCTGCATACCATGGTCCACGCAGACCACAAGTGCCTTTCAATGCTGGCATGCAGTAGTTCCCATCTTCCATCACAGCTCCAATGGCAGCCCTGTAACCGCAGCTGTCCATCTCCTTTTCTCCTTTTCTTCCCTGCCAACACTCTCCCTCCTCCCTGCCCTCCTCCTTGCATTCTTTTTCCTCCTTCCCAAATCCCCTTCTGTCCTCATGCTCGAAACCTGGGTCTGCACATTGACACCCACCTCTCTCTTTCTCATCACATTTCCCTCACTGCCAGATCTTGCCGTTTCCACCTCTACAAATCTGCAAAATGCGTCCTTTCCTAACCTTCCAAGCTACTAAACTCCTCATCTCCTCCCTCCTCTTCTCCAGACTTTTCTACTGCTCTACTCTTCTCTTTGGACTCCCCTCCTCTCATCTCACCTGCCTCAAATCTGTCTACCACTCTGCCATTCGCTCCATCTGCCTCCTCTCACCTCACGACTCCATCTCCTCTTCTCTTAACTCACTAAGATGGCTCCCATTCCACTCCCAGCTCAAATTTAGCTTCCTCTGCCTAGTCTTCAATGCCCTCTATGGTCTTACCCCTCTGTACCTCTCCTCCATTCTCTCTTTCTATACTCCTTCTCGTTCTCTCTGTTCTGCAGATCTCTTCCTTCTCTTTACTCCACCTCCCACCTCTGCCCTCTCCCATTTCCACTCCTTCCTAATTCTTGCTCCTTTCCACTGGAACCGCCTTCCTCTTCCCGTCTGCTCAATCACCTCATATCCCTTATTTCGCACTTCTCTAAAATCCTATCTCTTCCACTCTCCCCCTAGCACCAATTGTTTCCTCTCTCACCAAATAACCCACCTCCACCCTCTCCTCCTACCTTCTGTCCCTCTATTAGTACTTAGCCTCATCATAAATGTAAATTGTTCGTTGTACTGTTTTCTGGTTTAGATTCATTGTTAACTATTGCTTGTTGTATTCACTTGTTCCTCTTGTAAAGCACTTTGGATTAAGGCGATATATAAATTAAAATAAATACAAAATACAAATCTAATGGTGAACATACCAGTGGCAGCCTTCTTCCATGACCACAAAAGGTGGGATCACTGGCTCCTTACTACCCAGCAGGGACTACAGAGCCAAGACTGCACCAAGGAGAAACTCCAGGGCTAAGAGCACCCTCTGTCCCACCTTCTGCTCACACTAAGAAATTTTAGGCTTATCTCATAAGCCGCCTCACACCAACAGCACAATAAATGCCACTGCAACCTCCTGTCTTTGAGGGCAATGCTTCAGTTAGTCACTATAAGGCAAGGAGGTTTTCCTCTGCCGGGGATGGTGGGGTATTTCTGACTCATCACTTTCCCCCTCAGCTGATGGTTCATTACACTTTTCACATGTCTCATATTGTAATGACGCATGCTCATTACAGAGAGCATACCCCAGGCCCAGGAAGTTCTCAAGCAGTATTTGTATTCGCCTTCACTGGTTACAGTTAAGTAAACTCTTCAGAGTAAACTTCATAGGCAGCAAGCCACGGATACTTCCATCCTCAGACAGCCCCTTCTATCAACTGTGACCCTTGGAACATTATTTTTATTTAGTTGGCGGTAGGCACTATGACCTGCAGGTATCTACATGATCGTCCTATCGTAACAACTTAATTTTCTTTATGAAGAGGGGGTGTTTCTCGATATTGTTAGTGGTCACTGTATGGGAGTTCCAAAGCTTAGCAGTGAGAAACATGCAGTATTTTCAAGTATTTTAAGATGTTCGATCAGATATTTTGTTGTGTGAGCATGGAGAGCATTACAATAATCAATTTGGGATCTAATGATGGCTCTAGCTGGAATGGGGCAATGGATTTCAGAAAGCAGGGGGGACAGTTGCTTCCGTAGCATCAGATAGCATCAGATAGAAGATGGCCAAACTGACTGTTGATTTTATTTTTTGCTGTCACCGAAAGAGTGGAGTAGAGCAGTCTATACATTTAGAAATCGGAATTGGAAGAACTCCAATATGTTTCCCAGGATGTAAAGACAGAACAGAAGAACGAGCTTTAGAGGATGAGCTAAGTTCTGTATTCTCAGGATTTAAACCTAAACTATTGTGTGACATCCATCATTCAATTATACCAAATATATATTGAATGTCTGTAATATTTTCTTCAGGATTCTAGTCAAGCTTAAAGATGAGTTTGGTGTCATTAGCAAAATGTTGAAATACGATCTTAAGGTCGATCAGACATTCAGTCAGACATGTAGACATCATCTATTCAACATTCCACAGCCCATGCTTGACCAAAACAGCATTTTTTCTCTCACAGGCACAATCATACCAGATACAGATCACAACTCTCACAGCAACTTCCAAACTTGATACAGACCACCACACAAACATTTTAACATTTATCAGTGATAAGTCAAAATGTCTTTTTCACTAAATCGATTTTAAAAAAGATCGATTTAGAAAGACTACACGGAGACTGCTCCAAGCAGTCTTTTTAAATCATATTGTCACGCCCCTAGACGCACAGGAGTGCTCGCTGTGTCTGACAGGCCAGGCCAGGAAAGGGAAGACGCGGGCATCTCAGGTAAGTGTTTTTGGATTTATTTTCTGTGTATGTGTGTGTGTGTCTCTCTCTCTCTGTATGTGTCTGTGGGGGAGGAGGGGAGAATGTTTGTGGCGGGAAGGGAGGATGAGGAGAGGTCGGGCGAGTGTATTAAAGTGAGTGTGCTTACATATTTGTGAGAATCAGTATGAATGTAGAGGAGGTTAAGGGGGGCTGCTTTGGGGGGAAGAGAGGTGGCAAGGGGATGAAAGGGGCTGGGCGTGAAAACTCCCAATTTTAGAGAAAAGCTAAAAGCACAGGAGAGGGCGGGCAGTGGAATCGATTGCCTGGGGATTCGTGGGGTGAACCCCCGAGAAGTGTGATCATTATGCTTTTGAAGGCTGCATAAAAACAGGTCTTTTTGGTATTCAGCCTTCAAAAAGCATAAATATCACATAGAACCCAGTTATGTGCTGACACAGATGATTTGGAGGTTGCAGGGTGTGAGATGGATTTCTAGAATCTGGCCTGGTGGACACATTTTACGAGGCCATCCTAGTTATAGTGAACAGGGTACCTGAGAAGTTATCCAAACCCCATTCAAGTTAGCAATAGAGAGCAGTCAAGGCTATTCTCAGGAGAGTGTGAGTGGGGTCAGGGGTCTGCAATGAGTTCACCCAGTGAAGCACGCAATTATTCAATTTAGACAGGAATGTATAAAAATACTATATTTATCTAGGCCTCTAACACACACTAAAAACATTAAAGAAGCAGCTGATAATATCACCCAGCAATCAATAATAAACATATATGCAGGTTCCTAAAATGCAGTCAATGATTTAAATCAATAAAAGAGGTAAGTAAAGTTATGCAGTAAAATGGAACCCAGTCACAAGAAATATTCCCTATCTTCAGAAGTCAGATCCCTATGAAGAGCAGGTCCGTGTGCCCAAATGTCACAATGCTTCTCCCCATAATGTATCTGTAGGAGGTAAATTGGTTGTGTTGGTGATTGTTCAAAAGAAAAAATGAAGCAAAGTTACTGGATAAGTAAAATGTGCTCTTATCTTTCAGGTATTACTACTCAGGTTCTGTGACCAAAAAGTAGTGGAATGGAAGGATACAAAGACACATGTTCTCAATGTTATCCTACGGAGAACAAGGAGAGACAAATGCTTTGTGTTTACTTACCCACCTGAGTCCAATTTTCCCAGATGACTGGATGGGTCCAGTGGGGGTTGCTGGAGGTTGGATTTCCCGCTCTTGGTTCCAGTGAGAGGTACCCAGGAGTTGCGTGTGCAAGGAGTTTATCCTTTCGGGTCCATGAGCAGAGTGCAACCATTGGCGATGGAGAAATGCAGAAAGCACCGGTGTGGATGGAGAAATGCAGAAAGCACCGGTGTGGCCCTATTCAGGACACTTTGCAGGATGAGGTAAGGTGAGTTGCAGTGATGAGCACCACACACAGATGACAGCAGGCATCCTTCCAGTCAAAGTCATAGATATCCTTCCAGAGCAGGATTCCTTGAAGCTGAGAGGCTGAATTTGGGCAGGAAGGTGATTTACACCACAAGCTGGAGACAACCGAAGTCCAGGCTGCAAACTCATAATGGCAAGGGGTCTAGCGAGGTAGGCCACTGGACAGCTGGTTAGTCTACTAGGTGATCGAGGCACACTTCGGAAGGCTCAGGACTGCTGGATCCTCAAACACGTTGAGACTGGTTAGTCCCACCAGTCCAGGGGAAGCTTCACACAGGGCCTTCGCAGATCAGGTATTCCAGCACAGCTTCAGCGGGCCAGACGCAGGAAAGGATGCTGGACCTTTTCAGGAGTCTTCTTCACATTTTCAGTTGGCTGTTCTTCTATAAGGGATTCTTGGCTCCAATGCTGTTATGAAGAAATGGCTGCAGGAATCCTCTTTTCCAAAATGAAGCAAGTCCAAGCCCATCAATGGTAAGGATCTGCACCATTCCAACAGCTGGTATTTTTCCCATCACAGACAACTATCGGTTTCACTCATGCCCCACAACCGGACTTTCTGGCTCCTGGAATGTGGATTGGTTCCATAAAATGACATCCCCTTCCTGAGCTGCACACACACACACAGGAATCAGAAGCCTGTAAAAAATGCAGCTTTCCGAGACAAGTGCATGGCGATATATGGGATTTCCTGACCTGTCAAGGCAGGAAGAAGGCCATACAACAATATGACAAAACAACAAGTGAAAATCTTGTGGTGTGGCCATTTTAGGGCACTTGCCACGTTTAGTAGTCATACATGGCAAACGCAAATGTGAACACTAGAAATAACACAAACATTTAAAAAATATAATTGCTGCCACCAGCTTGTCATTAGGCACATATACAAGTACTCACAAATCCCAAGTGTAAAAGATTAGGCTGATACAAAAGTGTCCCAGTTGCACTGCATTGTATGATGCTCTGTGCAATGTTAACAATTTACAAAAGTGTGACGGTCAAAAGGGAAACATCATTTTCCAGTACTGATAGTCTGAAGGACTGATCAGTTTCCCCATAAGAAATTGAGCAAAAGGCCAAGAGAGTGAAGCTAAAAGCTTCACTTCCCTGTTAAAAGTCAGGACAGGTTAAAAAACTAAAGCCAAATGTTTTGGAGCCCATAGAACGATGGAGAGAAAGTTGCCAAAAGAGAAATCTTTCCTTAAAGGGGGGTAATCACTGAGTATTGATCAGTGACTTAAGTGCTAAGATTAACAGGATGAAAAGAGAAAAAGCAGGCAGATTTAGGAACACAAACGTGTAATTAAATGTTTCTATGCTTTCTGTATGTGGAGCACAACAAGTGGGTCTTTAGCGCATTTAATCAACTTCATGCGATCAGGTTAGAGGAGCCTTAAAAGAGGAAAGATCTACCCCAACAAATAATGTATTTGGAAGACAACGTGCCAGGGCACAAGATGCTGTGTGTGATTTGGCATCCTGCACGTGGCTCTGTGTCCCTGCTCCTGATAGTTGGCCGAGTGACAGTTAAGGCTCAAGGGATGTTTAACTATAGATGGGAAAAGCCATGTAATCCGTCAGTGTCGGTGGCAGTGGTGAGCTGAGTTGCAGCTCCTACCCTTCTTCCTGAGCTGGGAGGCCCATGGAAGTGCTGGTGGAAGGCGTAAATTGAATCACACTTCAGGGGGTTTGCCCCACTCATGGCCTCAAGAGCACACCTACTCTCGAAGGCAGTTGAAAGGTTTTTACTAAAGAAATTGAAAAGTGGCTTACTAAGGACTACCCCTCTCTTTCTTGTATACGTCGTGCAGTGCTGTCCCTAGCCCAGGCATCCCCCAACCACAGGATTGTCACTACTATCTAATCTCTACCTGGCTAGTCATGATGGCCTAGGGGCAAATGCCCTTTCTACCCGTCTCTCTCAGGGAACAATCTAGGTAAATCCTAACCTAGGAATTACAATACAATTGATACAAGAAGTGGCTTCCGAGCACTCCAATCTCAGTCAGTCCCGCCCTGTCATTCCCTTGTACTCCTCACCCTGATGTACTATCCTTCCTCTCCCTTCTTTCTACTCTCCTACCCTACTTCCTCCCACTCTCCTTCATTTCCCCCCTCTCTTGCTTCTCTTCTGTCCCTCTGATGTTCTCTCTTTACTCCTACTCCCCTTTTCTCTTTGCCACTTCTCTCCCCACCCCATGACTACTACTCTCCCTGCTCCACTCTAACCTGCTGTCCTCTCCACACTACTACTACTCTCCTATCTCCACAGTACTACTACAATGCACTCCACCCACACCTTCTCCTACAATCACCTCCTTTCTCTTCGATTCACCTTCCCATTCACTCTCATTCACCCCCTTACTCTGCTAGTCTCACTCTCACCTTGCACACACTCACCCATCCAAGTACCACTTTCTCGCACCAACCAATACCACACATTGCACACTCTCTCAGCAATCCTTCTTGACTTTCCTATGCAACATCCTGCCTCTACTTGGTCTTTTGGTCCTCCTTGTCCTCCCTTGATTTCACTCAAACCACAATTACCTGTTTCCGTTGTCCCTTTAAATATTCCCTTAAACTTCCGCTGGTTCTGTCCCGCAGCCGGTTCCGCTGGCCCTCCGCTGACTTTGTTTTTGCCAGAGGAGGTGTGACAGTTAAGCGAACACTTAAATAGGGCGTTTCGTATACGGCAACATTAGCAATTAGGAATGGCATCCAGCTCCAACTACAATCAATGTCCCAGTTCATTTTGGAGCCGGAGCCGGCTGGAGCTTCTGGTATGTCGTTTTTTACATTTTTTCAAAACTTTTATTTATTTAGCTTGTCAGCGCCGGAATAGGTGAGCAACATACAAGGCAGAAATAATACAGTAACAGTATAGATAATACAGGTACGCAGTGTCCGTTTAAAACTTGATTATGCACTTGGGGGGTATGTACAGAGTGGGTGCGGGACTGGAGAGACAGCAGTTCGGGGGGGGGCAGGGGAGAGGAGGGGAAGGAACTAGAGATGCAGCATCTGATGAAGTATCCATACCACACATATAGGATTGAAATTTGAACCAAATGTCTCTGGGTCTCGAGCGAGTTGGCTGTAGTAGGGTCCAGGATTCTTCGGTGTCTGAGGCCCAAGTGACCGCTCTGAGCCACTGCGCATGAGTGGCTGATGTAGGTCAAAGCCAGCAGAGCAGGATGGACCGTACTGCGAGTAGCATGCAGAGGCCGGCCAGTTTTTTGGAGTCTCGGCAGAGTTCAGGAAAGTCACGGGGATGGTATGACAGGGTGGTCAAGAATGTCTGACATGGTGGGGCATACCAAACTCCAGAATTGGGCAAGGCGGGGACAGGACCAGATCATGTGAATATAGTCAGCGGTATCTTAGCCACATCTGGGACATCTTGGGGAGTGGTCTTTAAGCATGTGATGGAGTCTGTTTGGGGTGTAGTCATATCTGTGGAGTACCTTAAACTGAATTAATTTGAAGCGGGAGTTGAAGGATACCCCGTGTATGCGTGCGCACATATGGGCCCAGCGCTCGTCAGTCATTTCCAACCCAAGATTATTTTCCCATACATGTTTCAATTTGGTGAACGCAGGGGTGGATCTAGTTTGAATCATGGTATAGAGTCTGGACACTTTACCCCTCGTGGGCGTTGGGGAGGTTAACTCCGTAATGGCGGGATCATCTGGTGGTATCGCTGGAAAAGTGGGATATTTGCGTTTAAGGGTTTTCCGGAGAGACGAGTACTGGAGCCACATCAACGGTCTCCGTCTCAGGGATAGTGGGAGGTCTGGCCATTCAATGAAGTTGCCTTGCTCAAAGATGTCTCAGATCAACTCGTATCCCGCCTCGGCCCATCGGTGCACTATGAACGGTGGTACACATGGGACCCCTGGGAGGAAGTTCCAAAGTGGAAGGTTACCATGTAAAGGGTGGGCGGTACCTAGTAGTTTCCATGTTTTGGTTAGGGCCAAGGACGTGCAAGCCACGGGGTCAAGTGAATCCAGGATTATCAGCATGGGTTTAATGACTAGGGAGCGAATGTCCCGGTCGCTTACTGTCAGTTTTTCGAGCCTGACATGTGGAGGGGGGTCCAATGTGTTAAACCAATGTGACATGAATTGGTACTGTGCCACCATTCAGTATTTGAAGAAGTCAGGAGCACCGAAGCCGCCTCCTTCCATTGGAGTGGACAAGGTCCTGAGTTTAAGACGGACCGCACCTGAGTGCCACAAAAAGGTGTTGAGTGTACGGGTCAATGCTCGGAAGAACTCTTCACCTGGCCATAGAGGGATATTGGTGAATCTATACAGGAGTTGGGGCAACACTATCATCTTCAGTATCCCTATTCTAACTGCAAGAGAAATCGGTAGTCTACTCCAGCCCAGTGCCTTTGTTGCAAGGTTCGTGAGGTATTTCTGGTAGTTTTTGTCAAAGACCAAGTCAGGGTGGCAAGCTATTTCTATTCCCAGATAGGTGAATCTTGACTGAGCCCATGCAAACCCCAGGGTATCAGGAGGGTGACGCGTGCAGTCTGTGAACGGGAAGATGGTGGATTTAGAGCAATTCACTTTCAGCCCGGAGATATGCCCGAAGTGGATCACGTCTTCCAGTATCGGGGCCAAGTTGGTAGAGGGTGAGCGAATCAAGAGAAGTGCATCATCGGCATACAAGGACACTATATCAGACTGGCCTGCAGTTCGTAGGCCTCTATGTGTATGGGATTGTCTTAGCATGTCCGCAAATTGTTCCATCGCGCTATTGCGAAGATCAGGGGAGAGAATGGGCAACCCTGCCTCGTCCCTCTAGCAATGCGGAAAAGGGGAGAGCATCGGTCCTCAGTGCGGACCCTGGCTATTGGATCGGAGCAATCTAACCCAGGAGAGAAAGGAGGGGCCGAATCTGCACTTCTTAAGAACCCGCCAGAGGTAATTCCATGACACAGAGTCGAACGCTTTTTGCATATCGAATGTGGCGGCTACTTCATGAGTATTTGGGTGTATTCTGCTAATTATATTGAAGAGGCGCCTCAGATTCAAGGAGGTGGAGTGACCTGGAATAAAGCAGCTTGGTCAGAGTGAATGATGTGGGGCATATAGGGGGCTAGGCGTAGTGCTAATAGTTTGGTGTAAATTTTGACGTTGCAGTTAATGAGCGAGAGTGGACGGTATGATCCCCATTGTGTGGGGGGCTTGCCAGGTTTGAGTAAGACAGTTATTGTGGCTTCACAGAGAGAAGGAGGGAATTTGCCTGCCTCCACTGACTCCTCCCAGAGAGCTATTTGATGGGGAAGTATGAGCGATTTGTAGCGTTTATAGAATTCAATTGGGATGCCATCTGAGCCTGGGGATTTTCCTGAGGAAAGTGAGTCTATGGCATCTGAGAAATCTTCAGGGGTAAATGGAGTGTCAAGAGAGCTGATGGTTTCGGGAGAGAGTATCGAGAGGGGGAGGGCATCGATGTAGGAGTCAATCTCCGCTATCGGGGCACTGTCTGCATTGGCATATAGGGATTCATAGAAGGAAAGGAACTCGGAGTTGATATCATACGATGAGGTGGTTAGGGAGCTGACGGGCCTTTCCACCCCGGGAATGTGTGGGGCACCAAGCTCACGTCGGAGAAGCCTAGCCAGGAAGTGGCCTGGACGCTCACCCACTCCATATTTCCTTGCGAGGCCAGGATTGTCCAAGAATTTCAGTTTGTGATCCGCCAGTGAGCGAAATGTGTCGAGTTCCGCAGCACCTATGGACGCAAGGATTGCAGGGGTTTGGTGGAAGGAGCATTGGGTTTCAAGAGTTCATAGTGTGGACTCACTTTCTGCGATGTTCTTGCGAATTGTTTTAAGGATGCCATTCTCCTTTGAGAGTGCTATTCCCCTGATATAAGCTTTAAAAGATTCCCATAGGGTGGCCTGCGAGGATACCAAATCGGTGTTTATTTCAAAGAACTCTTCGATGGCCGTCTCCAATTAGGAGCTAAAGACAGGGTCGAGGAGGGAGTGAGGGTTCATTCTCCAGTGTCTAGTCCGATCGCGGTCAGGGCCCCAGCAAAGGGTAATAGTCACTGGTGAATGGTCAGAAAGGGTTCTTGGAAGGATCATTTGACAAGTCACGTTCTTTATTAGTATGTCAGACACCAACCATTTATCGATTCGGGAGTAGGAGTCATGCACCGAGGAATAGAAGGAGTAGGAGCGGTTGTCGGGGTAAAGAAGCCTCCACGCATAGACCAGTGCAAGCCGGGGGAGAGACGACAATGTAGCATAGGCTGCTTTGGTAAATTGGCGGGTTCTGGAGCCAGATCTGTCGAGGTCCACGTCAAAAATTGTATTAAAGTCACCCCCCCCCAGATAATCGATATTAGAGGAAAACTGTTGAGGAGGGACGTAAGGTGTAGATAGAATTCCAGATCGACAATGTTGGGGCCGTAGATATTAAGGAGGACCACCTCCCTGTTCTAAAGGGTGCCATGGAGTAGCACATATCTGCCCTGGGGGTCGATCTATGAGGACATGGAGTCAAACTTAAGACTCTTGTGAATTAGGGTCATGACCCCACGGCTTTGGGTAGAGTAGTTAGTAGCGTATCTTTGGGGGCCCCACATTTTGGCGAATTTTTCATAATGTTCAGTACAAGCATGTGTCTCCTGCAGAAAAAGGATTTTGACCCTGTGACGTTCTGCATGAAGTTGGAGTTGTCTCATTTTCTTATAATTACCCAAACCCCGCACATTCCAACTCATAAAGGTTAAGTTATCTTCGGTGAACAGTGTACATATATTCGTTGAAGATCAGTGACTGTCAGTGTGGTGACCCCAGTGACTGGTGAATCGGTCTAGTAGCTCTGTAGCACCGTCGGTACAACACTGCCTCGCACTCAACCTCCTCTGTGAACGCCAAGCCTTTTATAACATAACACCCAACAATCCCCACCCACATACCTCCCCCAAACAGGAATGATAACCCCATATCCCATCAACAAAATCCAAACCAAAGGCATCAACGCCGGGGGGCCTGTGAACCAGCCTGGTGGCGATGCTCCGAACTAGGGGGCAATTTAAGGATGAACATGGTGCCGAATAATAACATCATGTGTAACTTGGAGAGGATTTTGCACGAATGGGCATGGAACGGTCGCACAATAGTGAACCAATTTGTTCATAATTGAGAGGAATAGTCTCAGAGGTTACTGATAAACAGCGATAACTAGTTTTGGTAACCACTCAACAGAGTGATATAACAGTCATGAATAAGTGGCGTAGAGAGATGTTTAGCCAGGAAAGTGTTAATCTATGAACTTGGAGGACTCCTCTGGAATTGTGAACAAAAACACCTGTTTGGCGTATTCAACTCTCAGTTTAGCGGGGTATAGCATGGAGTATTTCACTCCATGGTCTCTCAGTCTCCTCTTTACCGCCAGGAAGGTCTTGCGCTCCTGTTGCACCGGCACCGAGAAATCAGGGTATAGGTCAATCCTGGCGCCTCCCAGCAAAAGTTCGCCCTTAGCCCTTGCAGCCCTAAGGAGGGAGTCACGATCTCGGAAATTCAGGACCCTGGCTATGATGGGCCGTGGGGGTGCGCCCGGTTTAGGTTTAGCTGTCAGGGAGCGGTGGGCCCTCTTTATAGCAAACTGTGGGGAAAGTTCCGGAGAGTCGAGAAGTGACAACAGTGTGCGTTCAACATAGTCCTCCATTGGCTCATTGACGTTGTCACCGATAATGCGAAGGTTATTTCGCCTCGAGCGGGATTCAAGGTCCTCATTCTTCTTTTTGACCTCGAGGACTCGGTTAGAGAGGGAGGAGACCTCCGCACAGAGGGAGCCTAGGTCGTCCTCGGTGGCACTCACTCTCGTCTCGATCTCGGCCACTCGGCCATCCGTTCTCTCCATATGGGCTTTAATCGAGGATATGGTGCCATTCATGTCATCCAATTTACTGTGGAGCGTGGTGAAGTCCTCCCGGATGTACTCCATCATTTTTTGAGAGTCTATAGGATCCGAGGTTGTCGAATTCGAGGGCTCCTGCTCATGTGGATCCCCCTGGGGTTTTGACGGGTTCTTCGTAAACATGTTGATCGGGCATTGCATCTTTCCCGCTCCCTTAGTCATGTTGCTGGGAGGGGGGCAAGCACCAAGGTTCTGGAAGATAAAAGTGGCGCGGTAGCAGGTTGGAGGAGGAGGGGCGCAGGAGGTGAGGCAAGGGGTCGCTCGAGAGGTTCAGGGCGACCAGGGATCGTCTAGGTGACGGTACAGTGAAAGTCTGCAGCAGGCTGTGGAGTTACTAGACCACAATGGGCCGTTAAGGCCCGACTTCAGGGGAGTCGCCCCAGTCAGTGGCAACATGCACCTGCCAAGTGCACAGCAGGGGGATCCCCCGGCACAGACCAGGTTGGTGGAGCAAAGCAAATAATACCAGCTGCAGGCGTATGGACTGCAGGAAGGGTAGAGGTACCCAGTGTTCTCGGGGTCTGATATAGTTGAGTGAATCAGGAGGGCCAGCTTTTTTTCAGAGGCTAGTAGAGCCAGGTGTCCAAAGGCAGGAGGTGTAGCCCGCTGAGGTGAGGAAGGGCGCCTCGTGCCAGGCGGTAAATTGGCAGCAAAAGTCGGGGGCTGGGAGTGATCAGAGATGTATTTGGAGTGGTTGTCCCAGGTTTCAGCTGGCCTGGTAAGGGGGATCAGCCCAGCGCACCGACATTGAATGGTGCTAGGTCGTAGGCTCCGGAGCCCCTGCTCAGGTGTGGCGCGAGGAGCGGGAGGCGAAGGGCCAGAAGAAGCTTGCTGCCCAGATTTTAGAGCAGTAATGTAGCAAACCCCCCAGGGGTTGGGTAGGTTTCAGGTTCCTGGGCAACTTGTGGGTGTTTAGTGCCTTTATCCAGTGGTATGCAGCAGTAGGAGCGCAGCTTGGGGGACCCCGTGCCCCCGAGGTGGTGCCTGCCAGATTGTGTTGGGGGTGGGAGCCCCAGGTATCCCAGAGTTTCGGGGATTAAGAGGAGCGCAGGCCCAGTCACGTAGGTGGTGGCAGAGAGGAATAAAAGAAATGCCAGGTGTGTCTCCGGGAGGGTGATGTGGAGGCAGGGGTATCAGGCCCCACTGGCAGGGTGGTTGGGGCCACAGAGACTCAACGCAATGTCCATGGAGCAGGCCCAACTCCAGATGCCGGGCGGAACACAGGCCGCGGGATGCGACTCGCCTGGGGCCCGAACAGCTCTGCAAGCGAGGTGGGTCTCCGGGCCCCAGGAGTGGATGTGTGTTTAGGGGTTGGGTCGGCTCCTCCGCTCAGACCACTGCAGGTTGCAAAGGAGAGGGGGAGAGGAAGGCGCCACGCGCACATGGAGCCCCTCCCCCACAGCAGGCCCCAAGACCTCGGCGCTGAAGTTGGTGTCTCTGGAAGCGAGAGGCGGGGTCAGAGAAGCGCCGGCTCGCGGGCCAGCTTCCCAAGGCTGGATGTCAGCGGAGAGGCTGATTGAAGGCACGGGAACAGCTCAACGCATGCATGGACACTTCAGTGATACGCGACCGTGCCCCAAGCAGGATTCAGTGTCGCACTGTGAAGTGTTTTATAAAAAGCAGCGCCTCCCAGTACAGAGCTCTCAAATCAGGCGGCCATCTTTCCTGAGCGCAACAGGCCCCCCCCCGGTATGTCGGTTTGACATGGGGACCGCTGTTATACAGAAAGTTATTTTTCTGATACTATAAACTGATTTGTAAAATTGTTGCGTTGTATTTTGAAAGGGTATTTCAAGAATGCCAGAGCTTATTATGAAGGTGTCGCTGTCCCTTTCTGTCATTGGCTATACTAACCGTTTTATGATGGTTGTTTTACCTAACATCTTCTATATTTTAGGACACTTCCTTTTTCCCTTACAAACAAGTGGGCTGGGTGAACAAGATAATGCATCTTCAGCACACTCAGAACTATTATTTCACTGGGGCTGTTGTAGTATGGGAGGATGCCAGTCTCTCTCGGCTGTGACATGTTTATGAAGGAAATGTGATCTAAACCTTCCAGCAACTTCGGCCTCTGTACAGCTTCCGCAGTTATCCTCTTTTAAATGCTTTAGCATTAGCAACTTTATCCGCCACATTTCAATTCTAAGTTGCCTCTAAATTTAAGTAGCAACGTATTGATTGGCATGTGTTAAATTCTCTTTTAAAAGCAGTTTAACGGTGGTGCAACATTAGACGCCGACTCAGGCTTTGACTAACGGAGTAGATTTTTCAGACAGAAAATGTTGTTAGATGCACGGGGAACGTTTTCAGGGTCGGCTCAAAGGCTATGTCCACTTTTGATCATTTTCAACAGCGTCATAAATTGCAATTTTTTCACACTACCTCTGTCAGAGGTACCTGATTACAAGTGGCAGAGTAAATCCCAACTTCTTTAGAGTCCATTGAATTCTATGGGGCTTTTTCGGTGGAACTAATGCCACAGTAATTCCGCCGATTTTGCTGATTGTTTGGCGGACAGTGGGGGGATTAACCTCCAGCAAGATACTAGAGATAAATCCCCCACTCCAAGGCCATACACGTAGTATGGCGGGGTGGGGAAAGTGGCAGTAATTCTGTTACTGACAATTTTTTCCCACACCGCCATATATTTCCATCGCCTTGCTATGGAGAAAGAATTGCAGATTGAGTTCATATTTTTTGTGTGCACTCTACTTGGGGAGTTTTGGCTCCTTTATACCACCAGTTACTCTATTCTGCAAGTAGTAGTGATGGGGGATATACATTTAGTGCTATTTCTGGTCATTGTTTTGGGGATACGCCTCCCTTCTTTAAAGCTATTGTGATTGCACGAATCTTATCTCGCAGATCGAAGGATACAAATCTTGCCATGGGAATGGAGTGCTTCACAGAGATGGATGAAGTTTCTTTTTGACTTTTGTCACAGGGATGGAAGATGAGTGCACTTTAACAGCTGCAGGGTACATTATAACATTTCTGCTTGATGCTAATGTATTCATTATATTTATTTTGAGTGATATACATTTTTCATGGCCAGTTTTGACATGAAAAATAAATGTGCAGTAAAAGCCAAGACTAAAGTCTGGTCCCTTGAAGTCAGACCCCCTGGGTGTGTCATGTATGATATGATATGCCATTTATAACGCGCCTATACACAATTGTTTCAAGGCGCGACGAGGCAAGGGAGGGGAAACAGAGGGAAGACAGGGACAACCATCGTACTAGGTCAGGTGACATTGAGATCGCGCAAGTGCAGGGGAGGGGAGAAGGAGAAAATTGCAGAGGGGGAGGAGAGGAGCAGTGCGGTACGAGGGATAAAGTAAGTACATGTAGGCAATACATATAGACAATAAATAAATCAAAGTGCAGCCAGCTGGTGGCCAGTGCAGGGGTAAGTGCAGGCATCAGGTGTCAAGTGCTGGTAGGGGCTGTAGGGATACAGAGACAGTCGCCGAGTGCAAGGGTTGCCAGGGGGGCAGTGCATATGTGCAACTGGCGGGAAGGGGACCTGGGCCTGACATCAGAGGGTAGCCAGTGCAATGTCAGATTCAGCCAAGAGATCAGCAGGGGAGACGAGGGGAGAACGCAGAAGCAAAGAGGAAGGTCTTGAGGTGCTTCCGGAACCAGAGATGGTTCTCCTCAAGTTTCAGAGAGGCAGGGAGGATGTTCCAGAGGGAGGCCCTAGCAGAAGAAAGCGATCTACCACCAACTTGCTGCTTGGAGAAATGGCTAACCCTGAGGGAGTTGGAGGCGGATGAGCGAAGAGATCCAGAAGGAAGATATTTTGGAAGAGAGAGTTGAAGGTATTGGGGTAATAGCCCCAGAAGGCCCTGTGGACAATGCAGAGGGTTATGAACTTAATCCTCGCTGCCACTGGGAGCCAATGCAGAGATTTCAGTCCCAGAGAGATACAATCCCTGGGCTTGAGTCCAAGGACAATCCTTGCAGTCCTGTTTTGGATAGGTTGCAGAGGGCGGAGAGTAGAGGCAGGCAAATTTAGAAAGAGGCTGTTGCAGTAGTCAAGCCTAGAGAGAACCAGAGCTCTGGAGACAGTGAGCTTCTGGGGGAAAGAGAGGAAGGGAAGAATACCTCTAAGGAGGTGCAGCTGGTAGTCTGACTTCTTAGCGACGTCGGAGGGAGATATGAAGAGAGAAAGAAAGCGTGGAGTCGAAGATGACCCAGAGGTTTTTAGCCTCTGAGGTGGGAGCAGGAAGAGGGCCAATAGAGGTAAATAAACCCATATTATTATTTGACCAATGAGGGCAAAAGAAGAGCACGAGAAGCACAATTCTTAGGCTATCCCCATCTTGTTTGTTTTCCCAGCTGAATGTATGAACCAATATGAGGGTGAAGCCCAAAGGGAGGGCTAAATACCACTTACATAAATGGTTACCTCCTAATGGACTTCACAATTTTAAGAAAATAATTCAGTGTGTCTCGTTTAAACACTCGACAAACCATCTGCCCGATGAGCATAAATGAGCACCCAAGAAATACACGGATGATTGCCTTAAGTGATTCTTGAGCCCTATGAAGTTGAGTTTAGGTTTTCAGACACAGGCTAGATCAGAGGTTTGCAAACTTTAGCTTTCTATATATTTTGCAGTAAAACTCCTCTAAGCCCTAGCCCGCATAGTCAATGGTAAGGAATCATGGGAGTCATAGACACATCTGGAGAACTGCAGGTTGCAGACCCCTGGCATAGATAGACCAGAAAGGAGAGGGATAGTAAATGAGTATATGTAGCAAAAATATGCTTAATGGGAGTTCTAGTGATTAAAAGGTTAGTGTGGTTTTGTGTCATCAGAAACTACCTGTAGAGTAATGATTTCCAGGGTGTCTCCCTATGGTGCGTGGCATATAGTATTGATGAAGACATAGTATTGATGAAGACATTGAAGCACATACTTTCTTCTATTTTTCTGTATTTTATGTATGGATTTCCATATCTATGGTCTCAATTGAAAGCTTTTTCCAGGTCTAAATAATTGCGCCTAGTGACATTCACCATGAAGTCAATGATGTCTCACAAATGTCCATCTTTATACCATTAAAACTCATTTGTACTTAATTGAATGCTCTCCAGAAAATATAACCTATCAATATGAAATTTGGTCAATTACTACTGTATTTTAACTTGTGAACTATGATTATAAAGTTGGACTGAACTATTGAAATTAATAACATTGAGATAACATAATTATATAGTGCTCTTTAGTAGGGCACTAAATGTAATACACCTCTTCCTTGCTGAAATCATCTTCATTGACAGGGGCTTGTAAGTTCGGTAGGTTCGGTAGAGTGCAAAAATCATTATGGAGTTTGTTTATGAACATAGTTGATGACACCATCAATGCTACATGCCATGCATCGTAGAGTGACACCATGGACATTTTCAAATATTGATTCTTTCTGACGGCACACAACCAGTCCCACCTTTTGCTCACTAAAACTTCCACCAATTCACAAATGCTCCCCTACTAGGAGGGCAGTTGCCGCTGTTAGTGAGAGCTTTGATCGAAACTTGAATGGCATTTCACTTTTTACAGACTGGTAAAGATTTGTTCTAATGTTGCGCCTATTGTAACCATTGAACCATCTGTCTTTTTTTTATCACCTTCTGCAGGTCTGGCACACATTTTGTAACTGCGTGCAGTCCTTGTGCGCGCGGAGTGAAGTTCCTTCATCAAGAAAAGGCCATGCAGTATTGGGCTGGGCACTATGGGCACGCATCACTGATTCTCCAGTCACTGGGAAGAGTCCTCAACGTTATTGCTGAGTCGCTAATTGCAGAAGATGTGTGTTTATATTGTACTTGGGCGGCTGCCCTGATGCTTGTGGAGAATGTTTGAGTGTTAGTTTTGAGGAAATTGTATGACTGCCTTCTCTTCTGATGGTGCAAACTGAAAAAACAGTACGACTGCCCTGACCAGGGTTCAGTTTCACAGAAGCATTATTCCTCTCTGTGAATTTAATGTCCACAAATCATCACATTGCATCTCCTCTCTCATACCTCTACCTGTGGAAGTCCCCAAAGATCAGTCCCTGGAAAAACCCACTTTACTCTCAGTACCACTTCCCAGGGCAAACTCATCTCATTCTACGACTTTCACTACCACATCTTTGCAGGTGATTGCCACATCTTCTTCCCCTTTCCCTCCTGCACCCCTGTGTCTTAATGTTTTACCAGCTGCTTCACAGCAATCTGTCTCGGAATGGATTTTAGATGCCTAATGCTTACTGGCTCCAAGACACAATGGGCCTCATTACAATGAGTGCGGTAGAGTAATAACAGCGCCGGTTATCATTCTACCGCCTCATTATGAGGTCTGCTCGCGGGTGCCGCAAAGGACCCCTGGTCAAATCAGACGTCCTTAGCGGCACCCGCTAGCAGATCAGGATGCTAAAAAGGGGCCAGTCATCAATGGGCCCGTTGTTAGCATCCTCCCCATTCCCATTGAGCCCTATTGGGGCGCAAATGGGAATGGGGATGTACCGAGTCCAGGTCCCGTGAATGGGAATTACCTGGCCCTCCAAAGATGGCATGGCCCGGTAATTCCCTACTTCTGGAACCTAGACCCGGTACCCGGTTTGGTGGTAGCCATGCCGCTAAAAACGGCATGGCTACCTCTAAACTCGTAATGAGGCCCAATGTATCTTTCTCCCTGACTCCGATGCTGACTCCACTCTCCCATCTTCTATCTCCTTCATTCTTCACCTCTGCACACAATCACCCAAGGCTCACAACCTTTGAGTCCTCTTTAATAGTGACCTGAGGTTCCAGCAATTCATCATGCTGCTGCTGCCAAAATTAGCCTCGTCAACATTAGGAGAATTTGCTCACACCACATTCAGCATTTTGCCAAAACATTGATCTCTACCCTTACGTTCAGCTAACTGGTCTACCTTTCGAGCCTACTCTTTGCTCTCCTCCACTACCCCTACTCTCCTTTAAATAAAGTTCTCAACTTTGCTATTCACTTGCACTGTGTACAAACTATCCAGATTTTCCCCAACTTCTACACACCATCGCCATTCTCGACGTCTTTCCATACAAATTTGCACCCTATTTAAGTTCCTACTCCTCGTCTAGAAATCTATCCAAGCAGTGCTTGACGTTTGGCCAGACCTTTCTGGATCCATCAACAAAATGTCTTCCTGTATCTGGAAAAATCCATCTGCCGGCTTCACTCAGTTACAAGTAGTTCTGTGAGTTCAGACTTTAAATGGTGCCAAAGCAGGGATTCAAAGCCAGATCATTAGGACCAGTATGAGACACTTAGACTGGAAGCAACTTGAATATCTAAGAAGAAAGCCCATGGAATCACTTGTTATGTTTGTACTCTGTGGGCAATATGTAAAGACAGCTTTTCAGGTTTAAAAGGTGCACACTTATTACACTTTGCCAGCAGCATTATCGCAAATGCTCATCTCTTTGGTTATTTGCCGGGTTTTAATGTTTTTTCTTTTGAGAGGTACATTTTTATGGGTGTGGGGTAAGAACAACCCCTTGCCTACCCTCCTTGCTTACATTAGAGCTATCTGATCAGTGGAATTATTTAAGAACAGACTTAAACACCATCTGTTTGCCAGTATAATGCTGCCTTCAACCCATTCCGCACTGTCCACTAACAAACTGACGCCAGGGTACCCCTATGATACTATCACTTTTTTTAATACTAATGTATACATTACTTGCATGTTCAAACTCTAAGCCCTTAACATACTGTGAGGGGTCACGCCACAAATAACTACACTAGAGCCTTGGATGACATTCCAGGGGTGGTTACAATACATTTTACAAACAGTCTCGTCAGGGACTCTCAGGAAGAACAGGGCCAACTAGATTCTTGGTTAAATTTGAAGCTACACTCATCCATCTCTCTCTTGACTCGCCTGGCCTTTCCCCCTCTCTAGCCCAGGCATACTTAACAGATTTTAGTAATACTAACAGGGGACGCCCTACTGTCTGTGTGATTCTTCGTATGGCTATTGGTGGTGCCCCAGAAACACTGGCTGACTTACTACCTAGGGGGTTCCCCTCTTAGTGTTCTAAGGGAGTTTTCAAGATAGTGCCTTCTTCTACCCACAGGTTCACTTGCTTACCACGCATGAACAATCACACTTTACCATATACTATACTGGCGCCCAAGATGTTCTCCTCCCCACCACCCTTTTATCGCTCTCGCTCTGCCTTCCTACCCCATTTTTGAGGTAACTTATTTTTTTTGTTTTTGTTTTTTTCCCAGTAAGATTTTTGTTTATTGTGTAATTGGTTTTCAAACTTAAAACCTTGCACAATAAAATGACATACTAATTGTATAACAACACCATTCTAAAACATACTTAAATTTATTTACATTTTTCATTTTAACTAATACAAACATTCTATAATGATTCCATAAAATCACATATTCATATCATTCAAGATCACTTCGTTTTTTTAATTCAACAATTACTCAACCACTTCATGAACTGTAAACTCCAAACCTAGTAGAAACTGATATAAGTTCTTACGCCATCCCCAAGTTACCAAATTCTGTACATATAACCACATGTCTTCCATTGATAAAACCCCACATGTTTGCCAACTATTTCTAAATAATTTTACCCTTTCTCTCCCAAAATTTGGCATGATAATACCTAATGTTTTAACGATTCAGCCTCCTTTTTACAGTACCTACAGACATCATCAACCACTGTGTCTTTTTTCCACCGTAGTGCATTTTCTTTTGTTAATAGGAGGTTCAGTGAAAAGTGCAATAGTTCATTACTGAACTTATTAGGGGGCATACACCTTTACCCTCTTATGTACTTTATTCAGGTCTATGATGTTCTCATATTTGGTCAGACTGTTCACCGTTGCACACCACTCAGCCCTCCACAAATGCTTCTTAAATGCATACAGATTCTTTAGTACTTCCTCATAGTCCAGATACTACTTATCAAGCCACCATTTGCATTCATAAGGTGACAATCGACATTATCCTGCTCTGCTGTGTTTAGTTCCATATACAAAGAGTGACAAGGTGGACATTTTAGCTTATTACAAAGTAACATTTTCTTCCATATAATTCGGGCATTTAATGAAATAAGACCTAGTTTGAATCTTACTGCTGCTATTGGCGTTGCATTTGGTAGGGAGAGCGCCTTCTTCCAGATTAGACATTCCATAATGGCAAAATCTACCTCCCCCAGTAGATGGAAATTTATATCCCATACATTTTCACATTTCTAATGGAAGTGTTTCATCTGGATGGCTAGACCTCTGGCTTTATCCTTCAAATGATTTACTAAGAAGTTTCTGTTTGGCTATGCTGTTATACAAATTCCAAAATATCTAAACTCCCATACCACCTAAATTTTGTAGTCCTCCACCCATTATACATGGTTTTTCCTATGACCCTTCGATAAAGACATTGCTTTTGTTTTCCTTATGTTAATATTTAAATCATTTTCTTTATAAAATGACTCAAAAGTCTTTAGAAGTCTTTGTAGTCCAATCTTTATTCTATCTAGTAGGACAATATCAACCACGTAGGAAATCCAAGACGTTTTTAGCTTAGTAATAACCAGGGAAATAAAGCCTGCCCTATCGATGCATTTCTCAACATCGGCCATGTTTATGTTAAATAATACTGGAGACTGTATACATCCCTGGCGTAACCTACGTTTTGTGGGTTTGTTTTGCAAATAGCCGCCTTCTCAATTTAGTGGAACTCTGATGGTGGTACCGGAGTGAAGATAAATCAGCATTTTTAACTTTGCCCATGTGCGACCCCTGTTTGCACAATCTAAAGCCAGCGATAAGTCGATCATAGATTGAATTGTTTTTTTGTGCACTTTCTTCTTTATTATTGGAACCTTTTTTTCTTCCCTCTCCCGATTAATGTGATTTTTAATAAAAACTTGAAACGGCCCTGGATCTTCATAAAACACAGGGACGTAATTTAGGGGTCGCTAGGGGGTCGCAACTCTGTCCACTGTGGTCTCCCTTGCGACCTCTAAAATAAAATAAAAAATCTAAAAAAGGGGGTGTTTTTTTTTTTGTAATGTAAAGCAAGCTCCTGGGTTGTGTCCAACGCCTTGTGGCTATTCACTTCTGGAGTGGCTGGCTTTCTTGTTCAGGCCCTTAAAATGAAAGAAGAAAAATAAGAACAGGAATGCCACAAGTGTAACACTTTCAGAGGTGATCCTAAATAAAAAAGAAAAGGAATACCAGGTAATGTGCCTTTCTGTAATTCTGTACAATAATTGCTAGACTCATTTAAGGTTTATTGCAGGCACACTTCAGGGGGTGAGTCACTGATTTAGTCTGTTCGATAAATGAGTACCAACACGGGTTCGGTGATATTGGGTGTTCATTTATTCTATATAAAATGCTTAATCGTAAGTGCTATATAATAACACATCATTATCATTTGGTCATGGACGTCTGCTTGCATTCACAGTAATTTGTTAATATAGGCCTACACACACTGATCTTAATGATACATATGGTGATCCATTCTTTTATGAAATGTACATCACATTTTAGTGATATCGTAACCATATTTTTCGTAGTGTACAATGCTATGTGATGCCTCTTCCTGTTTTGTCAATGGGTGACAGGTCGTGTTCCATCGCTTCCCGCGATATCACTTCGGGGTTTGGTCAAATGACATCACTTTCTGTGATATCATCAGAGTTCAAGGGTCGTGTGATGCCACTTGCCACTCCCTGGCATTTTGGTGAAATGACGTCCCTGATAAAATAGCCGATAGTGTCTCGTCATTATGTCTACCGATTCATGTATGTATTTATTGAAGGCTATGATTTTCTTCAGAAACCAATTCACTCTATTTTTACCTTTAGAGACCCGCAGACTGGCTTCCGATCCTTGTTTTAGTCCATGTGCAGCTTTTCCAAATGATATGCATAGGCGGTGATGGTCTCTTGAAAAGCCATCTTTTATCTCGTAATATTACATACTTAGAGACTGAGTTTCCATGGCAACAATGAAGTCACTACACAAGTATTGTCCTCCATTGTGCCATGTACTCTCTTCCTTATTGGCTTTCAGATTACTGGACTGCAACAAAAGAAAGTTGCCTTTCCTCAAATAATTGTGCCCATCTCAGTGCCTGCCTAGATTGCTTCTTTCTGGGCTAAAAATGATTTGAGGGGTGGACAATAATATCCTCTTCGTGTGGCCTGCGGTCTGCATTAAAATCCTAAACAGAATAATCTCACCAGTTTTCAGCATACCAACTCAAGAAGATTATTTCCATTTGGTTGATTAAGCTTTTAATATTGTTATCTAGGTACAGTACACATTAATTAGAAGTGTTCTTTTATTTTTCTTTCTTAGGGCTAAATGTAACCTCATTCAGCCAAAATGCCTGCCATTGAGTTTTTCCTAACCACCACCTGCGAGAAATTTGATGTACGCACTAATTTTAGCAACCCTCCTTTTGGTCTCCTATAAGTGCCATTTGCTGCTTTTTGTAAATGTGACTCATAACCATCCAAAATCACATCTTCCCATAAGAATGTTTCCTGCAGGCAAAGCCACATCATACACATTTACCATTGCCCCACTGTCTTCATCCTCCAACAAATGACAGAATCCTGAGGATTCCAACCGCATGCACTAAAAACATGGGCGCCTACACTCGTCACTTGCCCCATGTGTGGCTAGGCTTCCTGATAACCAGGACCAGTCTTCCTCCTGTTTGCGTACCCTGTTGGCCTGCTCCTGTAAGGTGACTTCTCTCTGATTATCTGATCTAATGGTGCAGGAGATCGGTACCCAAGAGACCGTATCCCCCTCTCCATTTAGAACCTGTTGCGTATTAATATCAATGCCTCGTAGTCTCAATTAATCCGCTGCAGATAGCAGCAACTCCCTAACCACCCTTGATGCTATAGTAATTATTGCAAAGTCATACCTCTTCTCATAAACAAAGTCGACTCGTTCAATATCCCCAGAGTTCAGGAGCTTTACATTCTAAGTGCTCCATAAGATTGACAGTAGGGTCCTTCAATTTAAACTAATTTTGTCTTCTTTGGGGAACATTTATTCCAAATGTAACTTGTTGGCTTGGAGTCATTTTTTTTTACCCTTGTCCTTATCTGTGGATGTCTAAAGGATTGAGAGGAACACCCATTAGGAGTCTCTTGGTTCTTTATTTGTTGGGTAAGTACATGTCCTTCACAAGAAATCATTTTGTTTATAGGACTCAGGGCAAGATGTTCACACCATCATTTTTTCCATATTTCTGCATGAGGTTTCGGTACACCCATAGCTTCCATCCTGCGTTGTAACCTCTAGCTGTGCCTGCATCTGAGCTTGTGATGAGCAAGAGGCCTGATTCTCCTGTCACATTGATGGTTCTAATAATGCCTGAACACTACCCTTTCCTGGAGCGACCAATCAGATCCTTCAGCATGGTCCATAGTGTCTTTCTTGGCCCTTCTCTCATCTGGCCCCGGTTGGTCTATATTAGCTTGATCAAGGTTTTCCAAAGCCCTTCTTGCTAGGTCTGACTCTTCTGACTCCTCTTCTTCCATATCAACTGTCCTCCTCGTATTCCCCTTCTTATTTTATTTTCGAAGATCAGAGCTGTTCTGTTACTTTCAGGGACTTGCCATGGATCTGAGCTCCAAGCCTCTCCCTCTTCATATCTCCTCCCAATCTTTTTAAAGAAGTTTTGAATTGACCCTTGGATTTTCTTTATAAGCTCTTTATTTTTGGATTTCTTTACACCTTGAGCTGGTGTTATATTTTTCAGTGTACTCTTTTTTGATGAGATGGGCTTGACTTCTGTACAGGAGGGGATTGACTTCTGTACAGCTATCTAAATTCCTCTCTAGATCTTCTCTTGTCATGGCTTTTTGCAGATCTCTAAATGGCCTATCCTCCATATACATACTCAATCTTTCCAACATTTGTAGATCTGTAGAAGCCTGGTTTTCTTTCTGGTCAATCTATATAATTGAACGCTATCTAGCATATTCTTCTATAAATTACATGGAAGGGGGAGTATCATCAAACTCATTTATGTTTATCTCTGATCTGTCCTCTAAATGGTGCACCATTTCCACACTGGACTTTATCAAAGGAGGTACCTGATGTCCTGGTCCCTTGTTTGCATCTTGACAATTGTTCCAAATTTTTCGTTCTAGCTTCAAGGCATCCAAATAGTCTACTATTTAAGTTTTTTGTAAGAAAAGGGTCAACCATTTCTTAAACTCCTCTATACGCATGACTGCTCATATTTCTGGCTCTTATTAATGCCTAATATATTTATTTTTTTGTCTATCTCTGCAAGCACCATTCGCTGTCTTTTATGCTCATAATTTGCCCAGTCTATCTTCTTAAAAATATTCCCTTTCAGTTATTTTTTCCTTCACAGGTCTCTGGATATTATTATGAATTTCTGATAGAGCACATGCCTGACCTTTCACTTCCTCCTCAGTAATTCAAATACTTTCATTAGGGAATTCAAGACAAAATACAGAGCCCGTGAAGCAGAAGAGTTAATGTTGTCACCTGGATGAACAAAGCCCTCTTCCCTCGATAGTCCCGGCAGTCCTATTTGGTCTAGAACTTCTTTTTCAATGTCCAATTCCTTTGTTAAATCAAGGATGCTGATAAGGAATCACTTGTAGTTGGTCACCTTCTTTACACTTTATTTCATCCCTTGTTGCATTTTTTTGCTCTCTTTCCTGTCTAACGTCTTCTTTTCCATTTGATTTTTTAGAATATCTTCCCCATTCTCTCACATTCATTTAATTATTGAGGCTGTCATTTCCTTTACTCAGACTTTGACTATGCGTAAAACAGTCAATGATTTTCTTTTTAATATTGGTGGAAATAATTATAAAATCCAGACCCGATCTCACGGGCCCAGTTGACACAATAGGGGATACATCCCCCATAAAAATGTCTTGTTGTTCTCCATAATTAGTCTAAATGCAAGTGCCTTCATGAAATCCATTAATAATTCCTCTCTCTTGCGAGTACTGATCAAAGGGCTCACAGAGCAAAGTTACTTTCGATGCCGGAAGCGCTGCCCCTGGGGACCCCGGAGCTGTGCCATTACTCCATAAATTATACATTTCCACTCATTTATAACAAACAACCACAGACTCACCCACTGAATCAGTTGACCTTTTCCTCTCAGTTTTTCTTTTTTATTATTGTGCATATACCAACAAGTGACTTTTACACCTTTTACACAGACTGCCACAACTGCCCCGACAATCTGCATGGCACTCAGCAAAAGCATTCATACAAATGCACAGGTTTGCTGGATTTAAAGCCTCCAGGCAGCACGATCAACTGTAGAATCTTTCAGAGTGTTTCAGCCACCAGCAAATGATTGAAGAAAGCGTGATCCTCTTTCAACACGAAATGTGAACATGCTTTTGCAAAGTTTTTATAGCTCGAACAGACAGCTCCTGCTGCCATGACGGCCCTAACACTCTGCACCGCACTCAGCAAACAAGCTACTTATTATCTTACCTCACTGCGGCATCTAACAACTCAGACAAACTCTTTAAAATCTGCAAGGAGCTGGCCAACCCTGCTGCAGTCTCTACCCTGACCCCCCCTTGCCTCCGAGGCTCTCTGCAATGCCCTTGCCTCTCACTTTATCTAAAAAACCCAGGACATTCTGTCCCCCTGTAAAGGATTCTAATCGGGTGTCACACCGGACCAGAACTCTTGCCCTTAGCCTAAAATGTAGCGCTCAATTAGAATACTAATAGTATGCAGCAAACAGAGTCAAAATCTGACCTTCCTCACAAAATAGGAGGCAGAAACTCTTTGCAATTGTATAAAATGACACTCGGAATTGGTAATATTGAAATTAAAGTGCGGTTGAATAAATGAGGTAAATATGATTTATCACAGTATCAGGGATGTATTATCACTAGCAGCTACAAGGCAACGAATCCACAAAGGGCATACAATTAAAAAAACAACTTGAAAGTAGGAACACAGTGCAGCCAAATCACATGTTGAAAAGGTTCATTTTACACTTTTTTCAGTTTTAAATGTGAAAACGGTTTTTAAAAATAACGGGTGAAATAGACAGAATCAGAATGTGGTTTTTAGGCTAAGTGATAGATACACATGACAGGGACAATATAGAAGTGAAAGAGTGACCCTAGCTGAATACTTGAATGAGATTTTCAATGTGGAAAGAGATTCGGTTTTGGTAAAATAAAGCAGTTAAAAGAGAAAATCGGTTCAAAAACGAAAGGACAAGTTGTACTTAAACTAGATTATCAAGATTAGATTGTTAAAGAAAGACACGGTACGCTCCAAGGTTAATTTGCAATTTAACCTTTTCAGCCCGTGTTCAGCTCTATGTGGGAATTACTTAAATTATTCAAAATTTGACTAAGGATTTATGCAAGACGGAAACGAATGGAAGAATTGCGCTAACACTAGAACATCAAGGACAGGATGCACAGACAATTCAGACAGTTTTAAACAAGTTACCAGGGTATGATAGGTTACTTAGAGAGTAGGACAAAGACAAAGTATCAAGATGGGGTATGCTATGTGGTGGTGTGGGATGGGGAAATACTCACAATCCGCACTTGAGTTTGGGATTTGTGACAGTCAACTGGGTTCTGGACTCAAAGGCTCTGGTCACAGCAAGGCGGCAGACTCTCCTAGCAGAACAATAGCTGGGCCTGTCTGGTCACTGGATCATAAGGGTACAGCTGGCATGCAGGTAGAGGGCAAACAGCCGGTCTGGTCACAGAATATTCCCAAAAGCATGCCACAGCTTTTCCCCCTAGTTATTGGGATTTTTAGTGGGGTTTCTAGATCAATGGTCCTATCTAGATCGGGTCAGCTCTGCTATGGCCTAGCAGTAGAATCTGAAAGCTTGCAAGATGATTGTGGAATATCTGGATACGCAGGCACTGGAAAATTCAGAACAGAGTGCCTGTTTCTGTCAGCTTCCCCTTTTTATAAGGCGGGTGACTCACAGGATTTTTTGTTGGGCAGGACTAAGATAGACCTACCCCAAAGAGCCGGATAGGTCAGCCTATGTTGGTCGCCTCCTGCAGGAGGGGACTCAGTTCATGGGGTTGTGTTTTTATGAGGTGCAAAGCCATCCCACAGTCCTTTTTGCACAAAATCAATTATGACATAAATCACATTTTACAGCTCTGGCACTTTTGCAAATTATATAGGCAGATTGCATATTTCATACAGAGCATGCTGTTCTCACGCACAGGTTTGTATGACATTATTTTGCCCTCCTAATACTTTTTTGTGGTTTTTAGTGGGAACTGATTCACCAAAAATCCCACAATTTTAGGTATGTGTACATATCATCATTGAGCATATTTCTATCCATTTTTAATGTTCCACCTTATGTACTTTTCCCATGATTCACATTCTCCTGGGGTTTATACGTCCCATAAATGCTATGGGCAGCCACAACATCTTGTTTGAAAGCCACAAAAATTAACTATAAAACGTTTACATTACTGCATTGTCCGGTTATAGAATTAACAGTCTTTAAAGTTTATTCAGTAAATAGTCTTTGAGCAAAAATGGTCTGGCCTTTGTCCTCCAACTGGGACAATTTTTTTCCAGACTACCACCAAATGTCAGTTTAGCCCAGTGATGCCATGGAGTTTCTCACTTTGAGTGACTGGTAGGTGTCACTTCCAAAAGTAACACGTAGGTGTCTCAGAATCTTTTGTCTCAAGCTGAAGCCCCGATAGAAGTCTGATGGCGGTGTGATATTCTTCCTCTTGGCCATACAAAGTTTTCAAGGGCAGAAAGTAACACGCATGTGTGCCAGAAATCCCTTTTTGGCTCCTTTTGAGGGGAGGCCACTCCTGTTGTCAGCACACAAATGTCCATGTAAACTGAGCAGGAAATGTGTTTGATTGGTTCCCCAGTACAGCCAATGCATTTAATTATTTATTTCATTGTATTTTGTTCTGAATCAGAAGCCAGTCTGTTAAAATAAAACATTATCTAGATTTTATCCAAACCCTCCTTACACTTCTAGGCAAGGACAGAGCCTTAATCACATTGTACTTTTCAAGCAGACGTTTTTCTCTTTTGCAAAAGCACATTTTTACATGTGGTGAATTCGGTTTTCTCTCCCATCTGGATTCCAAACATTGTTTGTAGCCCTAGTCAGTTTCTCTTATCCAGCAGTATGTTCAAGGCAAATGTCCACTGAAATTGACATGTGCACAGAGAGCCAGGGTTTCTTTTGAAGGGTTTATTTTTGATACTTTATAGCAACAAGTCAAGTGTTTTTCCGTATGGCTGAAAGTAAATTTACTGGTGATTTCCCAGATCTTGTCTGCCACAGCCTGTCATTTAGTGATAATGTTCTCTTCTCCTGGAGCAAAATCTGAATATGGATGGGCATAGCAGGGTCTCACTGATAAAAGCAGTGTAATGTAAATGGGAGGACCTATGTTCCTTAGAATGCAGCCAATGTCAGCGTGACATTGGAACCTGTATCCTTTTCTGTGACACCAATAAATGGGAGGACCTATGTTCCTTAGAATACAGCCAATGACAGCGTGACATTGGAACCTGTATCCTTTTCTGTGACACCTATATTTGTCAAGGTATTTCTAATACCCAACTCCAAGATTTCATCTTTGGAGTTTCACTAGCGGGCACTGGTAACATGGGTGCCAGCTTTAATGTATGTGAAACACCATAGAATACAGTTGTCAGGTAACTTTCAAACAAAAGATAACAAATTAACTCAATGTTATGACAGAATCACGGTGCTTCAGAGTAAATTCTAAGAGCATGGTTCTCTGATGCACTGATTGATTTGAAAATGTCTGCCATCATGTCTTTCTCCTGTGTCTGTTGTGAAGAGCAGCAGAAAATAGCGTACTTCTAAAAATGAGGAGACATTTTGCTTGACACATTTTGTACATATTTAAAGTATATGCCATGATGTCTCTTGAATGTAGTGGGTGTTTGTCGTGTGTCTTATTTTATTTTGGTAGTTTATTTTATGTTTATACCAATATGTTTGTCTGTGTAGTATTCACTGTGCTCTTTGAGCTATGTAGGATTGTATTTTACATTGTTTAAGTCAACTAGATTTTGCCACTTGCTTATTTGTCTTTTGTTGGTACGCCATTACCAAATATAATTCTAGATTGACTTATGGGGAGAACACCAGGGGGTGCAATCAGGGAGCTCCACGTTTGGCCATGAAAATGACATCATGAAGAAGCCCTGACTGGCAGGAGCAGAGGGTCCTGAGCAGCTGGAGAGCTGGGCCCCCTATCTGCGAGTGAGATCGGGGCAGGAGCCTCATAAGGAGGATCATATGGCCCCAAGTTGGAAGCAGCCGGTGGCCGTGGAGAGTCATGGCCGGGTGGAGCTGCTCCGAGTAGCCCCTGGGCTTGAAGAGAAAGATTGGTACAGGTGCTGTGGAAAGAGGAGCATACAGCCTCAGGCAGGAAACTTTCTGCAGGCGAGGAGTGGCAGAGTGCTGACGGAGGTGGAGACAGACCAGCACTTGCTCTGAGCAGCCACCAGGCTGTGAGGGAAGAGCCCTTTTGCTGACATCACTGCCAGAGGAGGGCGGTTGAGCAGGCCCATTGTGCGGCTGTCCTGAGGCTGGTACAGTGGGCCGGTGACTGCCGAGTGACTGGACGTGTTCCCACTCCAGCCGGTGCTGCAGTACTGTTCCCTCTGAGGAGGTGAGGTTGAGAGGGGTGCGAGGAGCAAGCTCTGGGTGATTGCCCCTGGGGGTGTGGACGGTTGTAGGCCTGTGTTGTTTGGAGCACGCACCAGAAGCCCCCAGCTGCACAGGGAAGTTGTGTTCACCCTCTGGGCTGTTAGTACTGAAGTGGGCAGAGCGTCTATTGCACAGTGGAGGACAGTTGGGGCTGAAGTTGGTTTATGCTTTTGCTCTGTGAGCAAGCTCTTCTCCCCCCAGATATGTTGAGGCTCTGTAGGGTCTGCTGACTTAGGCCAGACACTGGGTGTGTTTGTTGAGGACATAATGTTATAGTCCACGCTGCTAAGTAGTACATTAAGAAAGATAATTCATTCTTTGTGCGTGTATCTGTATAGATATCACGTTCCTAGTTATCCCATAATGGATCTGAATGCAAACAGAGGTGAACATTTCTTTAATCAAGTTGAGTGCGAAAAAAAAACATAAACAAGCAAAGTACACAAATGAACATGAATGGGTAAAAATTAGAAACTACAAATTATTTTTATTTTTTTATTTTTTTTTTCTTGTTTTTTAATTGAATTTCAATTTTTACAAGATCTTTCCTTCACTCAATTTCTCGGGTGCTTCCTAAAACCGTTATTTATTCCCTTTGTTCTTTATGATTTTCTTTTAAGATTCTGTTTATTCAAGTTAGGAGAAACTCGTTCCTATTTGGTCACGATTGTCCTTTTCTTCGAGTTTCAAAGTATCCAGAAATTTTGCAGTTGCTATAGTCAGGGAAATTGAATCCCCGCTCATAAGCTTGTTCCACCAATCCTCTTCCCTTATGGTCTGGAGCTTTAATCCGTGTGGATGAAGATAAGTTTGTCTGGTGTTGCTCGTACCAGGACAGTGAAGGAGTAGATGTCTGAGAGTTTCGGTATCCCCACTTACACAGAAGCGGCACTTGTTGGTCACTGATTGTTTCCTGATGTATAAGATCTCATTTGTCTTCAGGATATTCAGGCGTGCTCTCAGAAAGATTGTACGCAATCTTTTGTCTGGGAACTTTTTTAAGTAGTTTCTCACGACATCCAGCTTTTGTGTATTGGTTGTGTGATGGGCCACAGTTGTATATTCGTCAGCTATTTCGAGTGTTTCAATCCAATCTTGTAACTTTAGTTTTTTCTTTATTTTTCCAGGGATGCGTTCGATTTCCCATTCAGAACAACCAATATTTGCGGCTCGATCTCGAAGGTTGTTATACCATGTTGTTAGCATGGGGTTTTGGCCGCTTTTCATTTCTGCAAAAATGATTTCCAGGATTTTTGGTCGTGGGTGTCTTAGAATCTTTCCCAGGAACAGTAAGCTATTTCTCTCCACCACTGATTCCAATGATTGCAGACTTAATTCTCGTCGAATGTTTGCTACTGGGGTAGAGTTTGGCAACCGGAGCACCCTCCGCCAAAATGATCCTTCCAGTTTTGCCCACAGTGTTTTCGGGAGGTAAGGCATTGCCTCTGCTCCGTAGGTTAAAGCTGGAGTAACCTTTGCTTTGAAGAATCTTATTATTGGTAAGATTGAAAATTTGCCGAATTTACGTTCCAAGGATACGGCTTGTGCTGCTAGTGTTTTTGCCTTGGAGAGTAAATGTTCTTGCATTGTTGTTTCAATTCTGCTGCACGATAATTTAACCCCCAGGTATGTGAAACTCTTTACTGTATCCAGAAACTACAAATTATACATATCAATACCAAAAATAAACAGAAAACATTTAAGATACTGTTCTGCAACCAGTCAAACAGCAGAAGTACTCTTCAATAAAACATGAAAGATGCAGTTGAGTTATTATGTACAATTAACTCATTTGTTAACTGTTGCAGGTCTGCCAAAAAGCCTTCTTCGGGGCAAATTGCAACTGGACTCCATGAACTTGATGGGTAATATGAAGTGGGACGTGCCGATGGTGACCCCGTATGTGTGACAACCGCAAAACAGAGGTGCGTATCCAATTCATAATCTTAATACGAGTCCATGTGAGTGGTGCATTTTCCTTTTTCAAAGCAACCTGTTTCCCAAAGGGCTGAGGAGTGGACCAGGATTCAGTTGACGAAATATCGAAATTAATTCAGTATTCTCCCGACCACAAAACAGGAATTGTTGTGCACACCAATGCGCAGTAACCGCTCAAGAACATGTGTTTGATGATGATGATATTGATATAATTTAATTTACGTGTTGAAAATTAAAGAAAGAAATGGACAGAAAAAAATATTTTTTGATGGTGATTCTCAACCTCTTTGGGATGATTCCTCACTTCAGTTGATATCTATTGTTGAACTTTTTCCATTGGATCTGTGACAATTTGATTATTGTATCAGGACTGAGATGTTTAATTATTCAAAGAATAAATCCATTACTAGCTCACTAAGCTGTGAAGCATTCAATTTTGGAACGTGGAATGGCAATATGAACGGGCCAAATTTAATAATTTCTCCTGTTTTTCAAAGGACATACATTGGATCATCAAACTGTTCCACAGTGAGTGATGGGCATGTGTCACAAAAATAAAACCCCACTCGGTCAGGCGGTCAGCTTCCCTGTTTAGACGTGCTTGCTTTTGGCTTGCTTGGTTGTTGGGTAACCTTGGTCATAGCACTGAGTCCGAGGCAGCGTCTTTGCTGAACTGTCATTCACAGGCTGTAGCCTCACTGCCCAGTGAAGCCCTGAACCACTGCGAGGAATATTCGTCTCCCCTCTTCACAGCATTCATAGCAGAAGCTAATGGTTGTGGGAGACAGTAGTCGAGTCTGGAGAATGATGTCTTAAATTGAGCATAATGGAAAAATGTACATAGTACAACTGAAAATTATATGCTAACTGGGAATAATATAAACAGGCAATTATGTGCTAAATGGATTGAAATATACATGCATACAAACTTTGAGAAAGAATAATATTGATCAAAATATTTGGTGCCTAGTGGTGGCTTTGCCACTTCGATGTACATATGTCCTATTTTCTGAAGATTTCCTGCACAGGCAATGCAGAATATTTTACTGCCATGTGTCTGTAATAAAAGGAGTGCGCATCATCATATTTCATGCTTCAAATAAACTTTATTGGATATGACTTTGTGACATATTGAATATCACAGCAACATGTCCATTCCACATCCCCACGCAGGTAACAACATAAGAATATAGAGAATGCTTGGACACATGCTCTGTCACCAACTCCATGGCCATCAGGTACCCACAGAAAAATAAGTATGCAACAGTGTACATAACACAGAATACAAGGAGACACCAGTGATACAAGACAGGTAAAGAGGAAGAGGAAACATCATAAAATTATCTTCCATTCATTGAGAAGATGGCATTTGGTAGACCTGACAATCTTGAATTTGTCGCCGATCAGATGTTGCTCCTAGATCGGAACTGCAAGTAAAAACAGGCAAAGAAATGTGAGATGTAGAAATAGATGGAGAATATTTGGAAGTGTTTTTAGTAGTGAAAGCTTATTTTAGTGTTAGCTAACTCCTCCATTGATATGTTTTCCAGGTGTAGAGTGACACGCAATATCAAATCTCTGATATCTTAGTAGCTCTCTGATATCATAAATGATTGCAGTGAATTGAGAAAACAGATATACATTCCCATCCCTCAGCACAGAATTGCTTTGTATGAAGTGATTTCTGCTGTGTGAATGCACCTGAATATCCTGAACGTTTACAGTTAGAGATGAATATTGTGGCTGTAGGGAACAGTTGGTTAGATGAATATATTTCTTTTATCTTTCTCTATTCGCTAGGTGGATGGTTTCTTGAAATATCTTTGTAAAACAACACTGCAGTCTTCATGAAAATTTTGTTGAACTCAATGTGCAGAATTGTTGGAGATATTGATAGTGTGAAAAAGGGAGTATTCATTTGTGATAGAAGGTTTGCAGTCTCTCTGCCATGCATCAGTTGAGAGAGTACATTAAAGATGTATAGCGTCCCCTCTCTTCAGCATCACCCGCTATGTATTTTGCTCTAGGTCCTCAGGAGAATGCTTGCCTTTTGGGAGCCTTCTGAGGAGCAGTTTGTTTGGCTGTGTCCTTATTGATAGATTGAGTGTGTTTCAGTGCTATGTGTGCAGAATTCCTCTGGACCACCCTAATGCTTTTAACATTTGTAGACCTTTTGGTGTATTGCCTGCACTATGGTTAAACTGCAGTACCTTCTTTGTTGGTAATTAGTTGAGAATGACTTATGCAGGCATTCTGCACCCTTGTTCTAAGAGGCTTTATAGATGGTGTAGTGGAAGGAAGTGGATATAGTGTGGGTACTTACAGGAGGAAGTACCATTCTAGGCTCAAGTTATATAGGTGAGAGCTTTATTCCATTGTACAGGTAAGTGCTTTAGCAGTCCTTATGTAGCTCCCTATAAGATACAGGCACAGAATCTTTGGACATCCAACACCCCAGCCAGCTAACCTCCAAATGTCATTCTTCAGAACACTCACCCAGCTTGTCCCAAACATTCCACACAAGCATTCCATGCATACATTCCATCCACGCATCCATAAATTCTGACAGTCAAAATACAACAGAATACTTTATAAAGTCAGTTAGAAAGTAGTGGGCTGCTTCTTCTGAGGGATTCTTATGATTGTGTCTTTAAATCCCAAGTCTGACTGCACGTTTTTTTACTCTGTGCTACTTCTCAAATTATTCCTTGGAAATCTTATTGTTGACCCTTATTTGTGTAGATTATTCTATGATGGGAGATAATGTTCTGCTGTAGGATTCATTGTGAGGGATGCTTTCAACCCCCCACCCACTCACCAGCTCTTGTGAGTAATTTCAATAATGCATCTTTCACAAATTTCTTTTGAGTAATGTTACAAAGCACACCATGATGTAATCTGATGCAAAATAAGGTCACATAACACAACCAAATATTGCTGAAAGTAACGTAACATAACATTTTGTTTAGGATATGTGGTCTTACCAATCGTGTATTTAGCTGAGAATCCTTTCATCTGTAATGTGGGGTCACTGTGGAACAAGAGCAGCATGGTGTTCCCAGTGGACACCAGTGTGGGGATTGTGATGGAGCCACAATATTTGCCGATAAGTGGGGATTTGTCTGTAGGGCCATTGTATACTGAAAGGTAATCGATGCGGCAATATGTAGAGTCTGGCTCTAAGTTAAAATCGGTGAATGTCAATGAAATCTGCAGAATGATACAAAGTAGAAGAGAGGTTATTGAGGAGCTGCGTCATGACCTTGTGCTCTGCCACCAGTGTTCACTTGGCCATGTTTTTGTGGCTCTCTCAGTGCAGGAGTAAACAATGCGTAATTGGGGCTCACCTTGTTCCCTTGCGGGGCCCAAATGTAATATTCACAGTCCATGTTGGATGGGTAGTTCTGGGGATAATTTTCAGATGTGACAGTCCCCCCTGAAGAGCTGGTGTATGCATGAGCACAATATTCTGAAAAGCAAATAGAGCAAGCACTTTAAATGTTATGAAATATTGCCATTACATAACCTCCCATGCAGCATTTGTATGAGCACTTTATCAGCAGTGGCTAAAACCTTCCCCTGCACCCACATGAGAATCATTATAGTATGCAATGTAGGTACCAGCAATCCATCTATCTATCCATCCATCCATCCTTCCTTTCTTAAATCCATCCCTCACTCAATCCCTTAGGACGTAGGTTTCACATGGAGCTTTTTTTAATGATTAGTAGCAATTGTTTTTTGCCTCACAATGCGCATATTCGTGTAAATCCCTGAATTCATAACAATGATACTCCTCAGTGGGCGTCACCGCATCGCTGACCCTGCATCTTTCTCTTTTGCCACGTTTGCACCTTGCCCATAGCTCCACTGTTCCGAATGTCTGCCTTCAGTGTCAAGTGCCCAGAAGAGAATGTTTGCATGTTTCAGCACTAGACAACTATTTTCTTAATAAAAAATAACAGCCTCATTACAGGTTTGGAGGTGCGGGAAAAAAGTGGAGGAAATTCTGTTTCCTCCATTTTTCCCAAACTATTACCACTGGCGGATTTTGGAGGTAAAGTGTATGCGATACCTCCAACTTCATGTTCAGACAATACTGCCAAAAATCCCCAATGGAGTCCTATGTATTTGCACTGTCAAACACCATTTGTAATATGGGGGTATTCTCGCCAGAGGTACTACCACCATTGGTAACACCGTTAGGCCAAGTAGTGGTAACAGTAATACAGTTTGGTGGTATCGATGTAGTGTTACCACTAAGATACCACCAAAGTCGTAATGAGACCAATGTGTAGCAGAAGAAAAGAATAGCTCTCCTATTAGATACAGATATTGCAATTGTTCTGAAAGATTGTTTTATGAAAAGTATTGATGAATATGTCATTCTTCCAGTAACTGTGAGACAATAAAGAGAAAGACTCATACTGTTCTGATAGTAGGCATTGAACCCGCTGGATGTGATGGCGCTATTGCTGACGAACTGAAGCAGCATGGCATTCCCAGAAGACACCACTGTGGGCATGCTTCCTCTCCCACAGGCCTTGTTCAGCAAAATCGGTGCATCACTGGTAATTCCATCATAAACCGTCACATAGTCAGACTCGCAATTTGGGGAGGACTCAACATCGAAGGCATTAAATGTCAGTACTATCTGGAAGAGAAGGTGAGGGAATTAGGTTTGACAATACTACCCTGTCATTGATTTGCCCTCATCACAGGGCTAATGGCTGTCTGTATTCTTCACTGGAGGAGCACAGTCTCCCCCTGAGATATCGCTTTTAACTAGCCCTGCTCAGCACTTTCTGCAGAATTACCTGGAAGCCAGTGGTTCGCATCAGATAAAAACATTTGGCATTGTTTGGGTACTGGGATGGGTAGTTAGTAGAATTCACAAATCCATAGCCAACGGTAGAGATAGTGCTGCACATGCCTGCAGGAAGGAAAGAAGAACAAGATCCTTTCATGAGCAGATCGTACCAGGGCTCCTTACCAGTAGATCATGAATTAAATATTCCAAGTATATCCCAAGTCAGTAAACCATGCTCATTGTCCATTTTAGCATTCCAGAATATTTACTTCACACAACCCTACCACCTATAACAATATGTTAGTTCTACAAGTTACTGTGTGAAATGGAACAGAGCAAAATGTGTCAAAAGTCACAAATTAAAGGGGATGGAAAACACTAGTCAGTACAATGGGGAGGTTGGTATCACATTGGAGGAACGAGATTGTGTGACAGGAGAATGGCCGGAATAAAATGGGTTCAGAATTTGCGGAAATAACAAGGCAGGAGAGGATCCCGGTATAAAATTAGAGCAGTTGGTGTAAGGATGCAAATTGAGGAAATGATGCTGGGATCAAATGGAGGAGCTGACGATGGAATAGTGTGGGTGGTATGATGAATCCTTGGATGTCATTCCTTCTTCACTAGGGGGAGACCATTCCATGGGGCCCGGGCGGTGTGGCCCAGACCTATTGTCCCCCTGGGTGTGGTACATCGTGGGACGATCGCATGGGGAGGAATACACACGATAGGACTAGGGACGACTATCAGAGGAGAACGCGGTATCCCAGCAGATCACCTGACCATAGCCCACCTTCCGACAACCCTAATATCAATCCCTACCCTAACATATCCATGTGCTACTGTCAACCTACCTTCTTGGGGAATACTGGGATGAGGAAGAGTGTAGTCTCTGTAAGGGAAAAAGTACCCATTTCCCTAGAAAGTACTGGGACGAGGAAGAATAGGAACTATCTAAGTGGAGACTCCTTGTGCAGTGCTGAGATGAAGAAGAACTCCATTGACTCACAAAGGAACAGCAAGATCAGTAATGTGATGAGGAGGAGCAGTGGAGACATGAAGATCACCTCTGTGAACGACATTGAACAGTCTAGTGGTGGTTACCAACCTCCTATTGGTCCAACCTTAGTTGAAAAAGAAGAGGGAATCCAGGAAGTGTTGTTAAACCCTACCTCGAGGAGCAAGGAGCAGGGAAGCTGTGGTCTACTCAGAAGGGGTTGTGGACCGGTTTACCTACTAGAGAGACAGGGAACCTTTGAAAGGCGGTTAGGTTTCTCTTGGAGGAACCAAGAGAAACCTTCCCTCAAGGACCAAGAGGGTAGCAGGCCTGGCGGGACAGAGAAGTCAGATGAACAGAGGCTGGTGGCGAGATTCCGAAGTTTATTGCCACAGTCTGGTGGAGAGCCTTTCCTCCTGCGGGAGCGTGGCTGTAGCCACTGAAGCGAGAAGTGGAATAGCGTGTTCCACGTCGTCGGAACAGACCAGCAAGGCCCAACAGCTGCAGAGAGGCCACAGCTGGGAAAGACTTTGTGGAAGCTGTGAGGATAAGACAAACAACTTCCTGGACTGACCGAGACCCATGGCAGAGACCCCTGAGGAAAAGGAGTCTCACGGCTGGCTGGAGGAAGCAGAAGAAGGTGCAGACTGCATCTTCATAGTTGCAGTTCCTGGCAAGTTAGTGTACCAGGGGCTGCCACGTGGAACTGGAACTAGGATCTGAGAGAGACTCACACTGCATGCATCAAGGGTGCTGAGGGCATCCTCATAGTAATGGTACCTGGCATGGTAGTGTACCAGGTAGACTACAGGAAGAGAACGAATCCTTTAGGGTTTGGGACCCATCAAATACGACTGGAGAGAGTCAAGTTGGGACATTGTATAAAATATGATCAAAGCCAGAGGAAGAGTCATACACCTTGGCATTTTGAAAATCCCTGAGAAGCTTGAGAAAGACCAGAGGAAGTGAGACATTCCCACTGTCATTAAGAACTTTGTTTTGTGAATTGGAAAGTAAGAGGAGAACCAGGAGATGGAACCCATATCCACCTGATGTGGAGAAGTGTGGAAACTGAACCTAACATTGGGACCTGCCAGAGGAGTTTACTACAGACCAGTGGAAGGGGACCGTCTCCTTTTGACTGTATAAGTCTGAGAAAGATAAGGAGAAGGGAGGCATTCCCCCTGGTGTTGGGAAATCTGCTTGTTGAGCAAGGTATAAAGTCAAGATGAGAACCAAGGGGAAGTGAGGCATACCCCTTGACTGGGATAGAAGCAACAAACACTGCAACACCAGAGATATTTTGGGAACTGTTGTTTGATATGATATGTGCAACTTTTTGTTGGATACCTCATCACCTGCGTCCCAAGGAGAAGATTACATTCTGGGAGAAGGGAGCCATTCTCTCAAGCTCTCCTACCCAAGGAGAACTTTGTTGTGCACCTGCTGCCCAGAAGAAGGGAGTCATTCTTCTGGACCAACAACCACTTTTTGTTAGTTATATCAGAAAGCAATGTAAGGCACAGAGTGAGGTTCATGCACACAGGACATTGGACTTTTATGATTTCGGAAATCTAGACAGAACCTTTAGTATTTACTTTGAGGCAGGGAATCCCCTCTTAAAGTTAGGGATAGGTTGGTTTACATTTTCTTTTATGAGCTTAAATAAAGCTGAGTGTTTAAACATGCCACCTGTGTTTCAGTCTCCTCCTTCTGCAACCTTACAGTGGACAGAATGGTGAAGTAAAGTGGGAGAGATGGATGGTCATTCAGAACACATTGAAGGAGAGGACTCTGGGATAAATTAGAAAGAACGTATGCTACGGTTACCAGGATGTAGATTATGCAGATCTCACATTGGAGCAGGGAATTCTTAGAAGATACAGGAGACAGGAACACTGGAGCAACATGAGAGATGCCGGAAATAATAGTTCGAGGATCGCTGGATAACATGGAGGGAAAGGATTTTTCAATAACATAAAATGATGCATAAATCACTTGGAGAGGAGGGGAGGAGGATGCTGTGATGAAATAGATTGAGAGGATACTTGGATATAATGTGTACAATGGAATCCAGGGTAACATGGCAGGAGGGAATGCTATTATTGCTTGAGATTAGAGAATTCAATAAAAAAAAGGTGATGGTGGCATAACACAGTAATCATATGGCAAAATGAGATGCTGTGGGAGGAGGTAGAAGAGGATTCCATGAGAGATGAGGGTATCCGGATCTCATAGACATATGTCTGTTAGCATGGGAACAGAGGGAGTATGAGAGCATGGAGGTGTAGATGTTGCATGCAAGGAGCAGCTTCTGGTTTCAAGTGTGATGCAGGAATATTTGGTTTACAGGCGGAAATTAAAGGAGAAGAAGAATGTATTATTCCAAAATATTCTAATAAATCTGGTGGAACACACTGCTTACCACAGTTATACAATCGGTTGATTTTGGCTATGTCCAGATTGCTGAGGCCAACTCTCTGACCAATATTCGCAGAGGGATTCCTTGTGGGGATGATGGTTGGCTGTCCGGATGTGTTAGAGAAAGCAAACCTGCAGAAAAGACATAATCAATGCACCCTCAGTGTCTCAAATGTTCAATTTCATCGCTGTTTCGTCCAGACCATGATGGGCCTTTTCATATGTGCTCCTCATTTGCTTTTGCTTTTGCTTTTGCTTTTAAAAGTCTTTCTTTCTGTGTAGTAACTAAGTAAATAGGGCTTATTTACTCTTACATATAATTAAATACAATTATTGGACACTGAAACAATCACAGACCTGTCATCCTTTTCCCCTCTAGTTATGGATGTCGGGTTCATTCTCACGGAATTCCACTTTGGGGATTCGGTTTTTCAGACTCAGTGATTGTATTTCATTGAAATCTTCAATAATCTGATGCTCAAAAGATCAGAAGAGTTCAAAATGTTGTTGATTCCCTGGATTTAGACATGCTATGTTTACCATTATTGGAGATTTATTTTCGGTCCAACAGATTTACTGTTACCGGCACTTGGTCTGGCATAGTTACCGCCATATTACAAATTGCAGTGGAGATGTAAATCCCCATTTTGTATGAGTACATAGGACTCTATGGGTCTTGTTTGGCAGAATTACCGCAGCAGTAATTCTGCTGTGGTAATTCTGCCATGGTAATTCTGGGGCGAGCTCCTGCGCCTCCTCACACATACTGATCCACTCGGTGCATCCTGGTTTCTGTTCTTGTGACTGAAAGTGGAGTCGGAGAGAAGCAGGATTGTATGTGTATGTTGTTCTGTATGTTTGTATTTATGTGCATATGAATCAGAGAATATTGTATGTATGGGTGGTTGGGTGCATGTGAATAAGCATGTAAAGGCTGTGTGAATGCTGCATGAATGTGTGAATACTGTTTGAATTTTGTTTGAATGCTTGAGTATGTGTTTGAATGATCAAGTGACTGCCGTTTGAAATTAATATTGTGTGAATGAGTGAGAGAAAGAACATGAATATGTGTGAATAAGCAAGTGAATGCTGTATGAAGGCGTTTCGAGATGAATGTTGTGTGAATGCTGCATGAATGTGTGTTTGAATGGGTGAGTAAATGTGGGCGTGCGTATGTTGGATTTGTGCCAGCCTGTGAGGCTGATATGAGGTGGGGCAGGAGAGATTCTTTACTGGGCATCTACGATACTGTTTCATAGATGCCTAGTAGACAATATGAGGCCACAGCAGGAAATGGCTGGGATTGCCACACCGAAATGCCAGTCTTGCCACGTAAAAACACTTATCATGTTTAAAACATGATAAGTGTTATTACGTGGCCAGACTGTCATTTTGATGCCATCAGTCAACCCATTTCTTACTGTGATATTACATTTTTTACTGTCCACCTGTGTCAATGCAAGCATGATAAGTGTTATTATGTGGCTAGACTAGTATTTTGGTGCAGCCATTATTACCATTTCTAACTGTGTCATGACATGTTTTACTGGGCATCTATGATGAAGCAAACATCATGTTTTATTTTGTGTCTGGACTGGCCTGCACTGGAGCAGCCAGTTTGAACATGTGTTTTATTGGGGCATGGCATTTTTAATGGCAAAGGCAAAATGAGTATGTGCTAATGTGCAGGTACTGGCATATATTGGCAGACCCAATTTAGGCAGGTTTTCTTATAGTATCATTACTGGCATTATGCGCAAAGCAAACATGAGAAAGGCCTCATGAAAATGCATTGGAAAATGCTCCTGTGTACTGTTGGTTACTTGTATATTAGATTATTTCAGGAATAATCCTACAAGACTGATTTCAAACTGTCTGGCTTTAAACACAATTTTTCACGGAAAAGGTGATGTGTAATGCACCATAATGCACTTTTCTTCAAACTAATTTCTGCGGGGAGAACCCCCACCTCCCAGATACACTGTATTGGTTTGTGCTCCATCGCTACGTTCAGTTGCTCTTGCAAATTTGAGGCAAATATTTACACCCACTGATTAAAACATTCACCAGCCGTCACTGCTAAATGCAACCCTTGGGTTGATAAAGCTCTGTATAAAGTAGCACTGCCCTGTCAGACAAAGACAAAGACAATTTCCGGCAGCAAAAGGCTTGCATCTAGCAGTGGCCGGTGGCATTTCACAAGGATTCAATGCAGAATAGTCTTGACTGCCTTGTGCTTGGAGCTTTGGGGTACGTTTATAAAACACCAACAACATTATGGTGGGTTTAAAAAGGTTTGCAAAAACCCCTTCACCTAAAAACTGGCGCTTTATTACAATTTTACCATCTGAATTTCATATTATTACTTCCAATATATATAATACCTTAAAGGTATCTTACTGAGCAAAGTATATTTATAAAACCTAGATAAAAACAATACTGTTATTTCTAAAAGAAGTGTATCATTGTTTGAAGTGCCCCGATCATAAAGAAGAAGGGGACACATAGATTCAGTTAGAGTTCCTGGATGTTTTGCATCCAATCAAAGAGCATTTTGGGAACTTATGAATGTCCACATATCTTTGGATCTCACAAATATGCCCGTGATAAAATTCTTGCATGTTTGAATGCGTGCATAATGCACTCTGGTGCATTGGTGCTAATTTGATATTTCTCAACACTCACACTAACAGTAAAGTGTTTGTAAACACGAACCATACACTACTAATTTGTAGAGGTTCAGAATTTGGATGTGAGGTAAAATAGCTATGATATCTGTCAATTTGTAAATATTTGAGGGCCCAACTGACAAGACTTTTAGAAGAGGAAAGGCTGAGAGGGGAATCGACATCCTTAGAGAAATATACACATAGTAGTGGAAAAGCCTGTGTACAGGGCCAAAGTGAAGAAAGAAAGCAATTTTCAGTTAATATTTTATGTGGAATATGGATCCTAAGGCAACCGCTCCATCTAGCGGTTACAACAGGCTTAGCTATGTGCGTTCGGGTAGTCTGTACTGGGCATGACTGCATTAGACAAACATACACCTGTCCTTTTATTATAGGTAGATAGGATCCTGCGCTGCAATGTTTGATGAATAAGTACTAAATTCTTCTTTCACGGATAATTATTTCCTGCACCCCAGTGTTTGATCTTGATGATGATGCCTTTTATTCTTCTTTCATATAACCTTCTCGGTGCCGCACTGCAGTTCTTGATTATGATGCTTTATATCAATCTTTCACAAATATTTAAATATTATGCACTGCAGTGATTGAGGTTGAAGCAGTAAATGTGTCCTTCTTAAAGCCTTCTTTGCCCTGCACTGCACTGCTTGCGGACAATGCTTTCAATTGTTCCTTCACCAATCATATTTCTTTCACTTAATGTGCTTGTTGATAACACATTAAATTCTTGCTTCACAAATCCTTCTATGGCTATCATTGCTGTTTGTGAAAATATCCTAACTAACCCGCCACTTTTATCGAGTGGATTACTGCACACTGACAGCACCTTTGTCCTAAACCTGGATTTAGAAATGCTTTTTTATACCTGCCCCCTACCTCACCAAAAGATGTTACATCCTGCTTTAGGAAGTGATGCATTCTCGCTCATGGTGTTTGAGTGCTTTAGATCTCAACAAATCTCATGGTGTTTGTTGAATGTTGCCTTGTAACTTTTTGGTTTGGTCTTGAATTTAATTAAATGTGCAATGTTTGGTCACATTTGCTTTATTTAGTTGTGCTGGTGATCCTTGGGTGGAGGATCCCTTGCTTACACATTTTCAATAATACAATGAAAATGATGTACCATGTTATCGAGTGATCTATGTTTAAGTGAAAATTAAGGTTCAAACTAAAATAGTTCTGACTTTGCTCATTCTGAATATGAGTGCAGTTTATTTCCCCAGGTCTAGTTGCTTCTGTTCTGGCATTCTGGCATTCTCTTGTTTTAGTGCATGTCTTTTAGGATGTACACAATCATTAAGTATATAGTCAAAATTCAGATGTGTACAATGCAATGGTACAAGCAAAGACCGGCTATGGTGTCCCTGTGAGTTAAATCAACTGAACACAAGATGATTGCATACATTAGGCCTCGACCCCTAGAAGCCTTATAACATGGCAGTTTCCTGAGTGTTACTTTAAGTGATAACAACTATCACATTTACAAATGTTCAGTATAAATGTCAACTGGACACAACTCATGCTATTACTTTGTACCATTCAATTTTTAAGGAGTTGACAACTCCACACAAATGGACTTCATGCATCTCGTCAGTATCTCAAACTTACTTTCCATAGTGCATCACTGAAGAGTAGTCATACTCCAAGCCCAGGTTATTGGTGTTGGCTTTCTTAAAGTTGGGCTGATCTCCTAGATAGGCAATGAAGCAGAATGAGTCAAGGCTGCCAAACACTCAGACATCACACAGCACATGCTGACTGAAGTTCCTACTGAGGTAACATCAGTATTAATTTGTGATGATAAAATATTGCACCATCAATACTAAACCTGGGGCCTGGCATGTGTCTATAAGGGTCGACAGAGATACATAGATAAATGGATCTATAAATATCTATAAATACAGAAGCACACATACACACAGGCACAAACACACACACACGCACACACACTACGCTGTGGTTGGGCATCCGATGACCAGATGTTGTGAGAACGATGCCCCCCTGAATATAGCAGCTGTCCCACTTCTGCTCAGTTTACAACTCTATATAACAATCACTTTATTTGCAGCATGAAAATGTTAATTATAACCTAATTTAACAAAAAAAAAAAGGATTTAGCATTCATATCAGTGGCAGTAAATAGACAGAATACATTTTGACTGTACCTGGTGAAATAAAATTTGTATCAATCCTCACATAATCATCACGGTCACTTCGGCTCTGCTCATGGTCAAAGCCAAGGTTATGGTTTAGCTCATGCTGTATTATTCCTTTCACCAAACAGCCACTGCCCAAAGACACCGCCTGTGGACCCCCATTTCTTCCAAGGTAAGACCAACAGCTGGAGTAAATAGGAGAGGTAGAGGTGAGAAATCCAAGCCACTGAAAGCAGAAAGATGCTTAATATAAAAACCACCTTTTTATCATTCGGAAGTGGCCCCGTTGTTCCAACATTAATTGGGTCTGGATGGAGTTCTGTCCAAAGTGCACCAAGGTACAAACTGCAGTCATGGAATCACTGTAGTGCATGCGCTGACATGCCAAAAGTCGATTCTGTCCAGGACTAATGCAAATTAACCAGCTCTGTTGCACGATTACATTATATCCTATAACATGGACAGATATATACCAAGTGTCTTGAAGCAGGATTTACAATATACATAATGTGTGCCAATCCTAAACCTTATTGTAAATCATGGGTTGGCATATCACAAGAGAGTTCAAGGGAACTTCCTCTTATGGAAGATGTGCTGTGACCTTTTACTTCACCTGTGTCTAGTCACGGCCATAAGCCCCTTAATATGAATGATTATCTGCCCCTGTCTGACTTTAAAATTCCAGCTCTCGATCTGCAGAGCTTATAAATAATGTGACCGCTTTGCTCTGGGACGCATTTCCTATGATAACAATTAACAATGAGATCACTTCTAATCTGGTGTTTTTTCACATAAATTGGCATTACTGAACCCTTCTTTACGGATGTGTTCCACCTTTTCTTTTACCGCAATTTTGGCCAATGACTTTGTGCGCAGAATTTAAGACATCAAATCTTCTGAATTTCTTATAGACCAGATTCCAGCCTCTCTAGATCCCATCACCCATTTTGTGGCTGATATTATCAATGATTACTTTATGGAGGCATATAATTTACAGTCACTTCTATAGAGAAACAAATGAAACAATCCAGTGACCAAAATACACAGGCATCACATTTTTATGATGCATTTTCCCACAATATATTCTCCCATGTCAATGCAAAACACACTTCATGATACCTGTCTAAACAGTATATGCAAATATTCTGCCAATGTAAGGTGACATTTTCCTGCTGGCTGTCCCAATATATGACTGCATTACAACTGTAAAAACACTCTAAGTTTGCCAGTGCCAAATAATGCCACCATTGGCACTGTAAAAACACACTTAAGTTGATTGTCGCCAATGATGACAGCATTGCTACTGTAACAGAATGTTCAATAATGCTGGTATTGACTCTGTAAGAATACACACATTTTGGCTTTCAAAAAAATGCCAATATTGCCACTGTAACACTGTATTGCCCAAAAATGCTGATATTGTATTTTCAGAACACAGTGATGTCACTGTGCCCAGTAATGCTTGCATTGCTACATTGAGAATACTGTCATGAATCAAATGGAGTCATCACTGATCTCACGCCGGTGACCTCCCATGTGGCCAGGGGATGTCAGCTGTTGCCTGATCCGGACCCTGAGGTCTAGATAATGGACAATTAGAACTGAAGAAGTCAGTCTTGTAATTTCCACAAAGTGGATCTGAGTTGTATGTTTGATCTATATAAGCCCTTTTAACCGACCCTCAAGAATGGGCTTCTTTTCCCAGAATCAACTGAATACTGAGGAAGAGGCAAAGGGCAGTGCCGAGTGGAAGAAACCAGAGGTCCAGGGAACGCTCTACTTGTTTCCTGAAAAACACATGTGCGCAGGAAATTTAAAGGACAGAGGTAAATTGACGGAGGCAACTGCTGTTCATGAAAAGATATATGCCTCTTTGCTGGGAGATTGGGAGAAGCACAGACCGGTGTATTGGAGCTGCACGGCTCACTATCGAGGAAGAAGAGAGACGCTGCAAGGTCGGAACACGCAACAGAAATTCCAGGAGCTGGGGGAAGACTCCTGGGCATTGGCCGACCACAGAAAGCAGTACATTAGTACAAAGCGGGCATGCTAAAGCAAAGCCAGGAGAGACAACGAAATGAAGAGAAAGCAGCCAGGAGAGGAAAGCAGGTGGTGCACCTTTGCCAATTGACCATGAACGAGCCTGAAAGCACCAGCGAGAGCCGGTGAGTCAATCCAAGGATAGAGGGGACTCAGGGGCGTATCAGCGAGCATGCTAAACAACAATAATAGTAAACAGAACGGAAGAAAGAGAGAAAGCAAAGAGACTAATTGTAAAGCGAGAAAGTGAATTCCAAACATGTCTCCTATCAGTATGTGAATGTATGGAATGCAAATACATGGGGAACGTGCAACTGTGGAAGTGGAGAGAAACATCCTGTGAAGATAGGAAGCCTTGGAAGGGGAGTGAACCAGGCAATTACAAGTAGGTGAATACAAGAAGCCCTGGCAAGAGAATATACCTGGCAATTTTACGTGTGTGAATATAAGAAGCCCTTACAGGAGAGTATATTAGGCAATCACAAGTGTGTGAATACAAGCAGTCCTGGCAGGAGAGCATACCAGGCAATTAAAAGTACATTAATACAATAGTTGTATTAATGGTAGGAGAGTATACCAGGCAGTTAGTTGCAGGTGTATGAACAGAAGAAGGCCTGGTAGGAGAATATACCAGGTAATTACCAGTGCATGAAAACAAAATGTTCTGGCCGGAAAGTATACCAGGCAATTACAAATTAATGAGTATAATAAATCCTGGCAGGCGAGTATACCAGGCAAATTGTAATATTGTTGATATCAGAAGTCCTGAGAAGAAAAATCAGAACTGTGTTTATAGGAAAACAAGGAGTAAAATCCTGGTAGGAAGAGATACCAGGAATACTGAAAGAAAGTGACTTATAAAACCAAACAGCTGTGTGTATTCTAGTGAATATGTGGACCGTTTATTCCTGAGCAGCCTTTATGTAGAAGAAGAAATCCAGGGGAAGGGAATCATCCTCTGGAACAAGGATTGTTTATCCTTAGGGAACTTTTGTGTTAAACAAGAATCCAGGGGAAAGAAATCATGCTCTGGAACAAGGACCTTTTGATCGTTTGAGAACCTTATTTCTTTTTCAAAAAAGGTAGAAGGCACACCTCTCCAGAAAGAAAATGGCATGATAACCTGTTCTATGTTTTTTCCCACTTTGAGAGTCTGCAGCCATCGTTTTTTGCTCACTGTACCTTTCACAGATAGGAAATAACCATTTGCATATCAGTCTTTGTCCCGCCCACATGGGCAGTCCAGCACCGAAATGCTATGGCAATTCCCTTCTGAACAAGAGTACCAACAGCAATCCCATACGCGTATTTCAGCCTTGTTGGGCCTCATCAGTGAGGTCGAGCTGTGCCTCTCTGAGCACAGTGAGCAGGAGGTGTCATGATGCATGCCCCTGGGCATCCAGACCACGTCCATCAGTCCCGGGAGCAGGCATCATGTTGCCTTCAGGAAACCCAGCAACCCCTGCTAGGGGCTGTCTGGGTTCAGTCCTGGCACCTATGGTGCCAGGCTCATATGGGACATCAGTCCTGGCGCCATAGGCGCCAGGCTCCTAGGTGCACACTTACCTGATGCAGACCATGCTGCAAGAAGATCCAAGCCCATGTGAGGCCTGGAAGGGACTACTTTACCTTAGGGACTATTTTTTTACTTGGGTGTCGTCGGGGAGGAATACCTACTTGCGACTACTTTGGAGGCTATTTAAACCACGCCCGAAGAGCAGCACACGCTTCGCGTTATTCTGCATCCAGCAGCATAACGTTCACCGTGCCAGCAGCAGCATCCAGCCTTCTGCCACGCCCACCTCGAACCTGGAGCACCTAGAAAGAAGGAAAGAAGCAAAGGTAAGAACAAGAGTATTACCTCATTTCTTACCTGAACCCGGATTCTTCGCATCTTCAAACCAGAGGAAAGACTTTATTTTAAAAGCGTTGCATCGCCAGCAGCAGCACCGCGCCATACTCACCGTTCCACGCAGCATCTATTCGATCCGGTGCTTTCTTCATCTTTACATCGCCAAATCCCGGCACCTAAGGGGGACAAGAAACAACAAGGTGAGCAGAGAGAACAGACAGGGACAATCTCTTTAGCTGCCATATGCTTACCTGATTTTACCGCCAGAGGTATTATTCATCAGCACGCCACATCGTCTTATGCCGCACCGTAACAAAAGGAGAAAGCAGAAAGTTAAACCCTTGGCATTATTTACCGGACAGTGTTGGGTAACACAGACTTTTACCGGAGCACTTTCAGCTGTCAAACTTCTTATTGGGTCAAAGCTGTAAGATAAAAAGAGGAATTGGACAGGAGTGAATTCCAGACATTTTGAACTCTTATGAACTATATACTTACGGCTCTTCGCCAGGACCTTTTGGAGTCAGGATTCGTCTTCAACTCTTCCAATATCTTCAGGCCAGTGAAGTAACTGGTCATCAACGCGCCCCTGCGTACTTCGCAGGATGGAGAGCTCATCCTTCAAGAATATAAGGAGAATATTTCTACGAGTCAAGCAGACAAGATTAGGAGGGCAGATCCAGTCAGTCATTGCTGCACTTCGCATCACGTGGGTGGAGGCCGCAGCAGTCCGGGTCCGACCGACGCCCCTGTGGGAGCCAGGTGAGAGTAGCAGGAGGTCCACGTCTGAGTTCCCCCAGGTAACTCAGGGTGACCAAGTTCATGAAAAAAAAATCAAAAAAGGTAGCAGGTGCACCTCAGCAGAAAGAACTTTTTTCTTCGTTGAATAAAAATACAGAGGAAGGGAGTTACTCTCTGGAACACTGACTCCTTATACCTGGATAACCTTTGAGTTTGAACCATGTATTCTTTATTTACAAACTCTTTTCCAAGCACCTAAGGTTAAAGACATTTCCCATTTCACCTAATGTTTTAGTTTATAGTGTGAGGGTCAGAATAGACCTTTTGGACACAAGGTCGTTTTTGATTTTGACATCCTGACACAGACAGATCCGTAGTTTTAGTTTTAGTTAGTGAAATTACTCTTAGAGCCGGGTCAGAGTGGCCTTTTCCCAACCCTTTTATTTTCAATAAAAATCTTTAACCAAAAACATGGCTAACTTGTGTCCGAGTTTCATTCCTGACTCTTCACAATGCACTAATGGTTGCTGTGCCCAGCATTGCCAGTATATTACTATAATAACACACTCATGTTCACTGTGTACAGGGATGCCAGTGTTGTACTGTAAGAACACACCAATGTTGCTGCAGCATTGCAGTTGTAAGAAGGCATTTTCATTGTAGCTGCATCAATATATGACAGCATTTCCCTGTGCTACATTGTCTTGTTGCCACGGTTCGAAGAATGCCAGGATTGTGATCAAACATCTCTCCCAGTACATCCCAAAACCTTTCTTTCCCTTACGCCTTTAACCCACAGACAATTCCACCTATCCCCTGCCCTCACAAATGTACACACATATACACACTACACTTGCACAGTGCATATACCCCCCACAAACACACACACAACTTGCAAACTCATACACACACCCATGCACACAGGTGTTATTTTTCACTTATCTCCCCAGCTGGCCATTTTAGGACTCTATGCCACAGTCTCATGCTCTCTAAGATGGCCCGCTCTGCAGGAAGGAAGCATTAACCTGGGGGGTGTGACAATGAACACCTTTCCCTGAAGTCTGCTTCCTTTGCATGCTCTGCATTCAGGATTTTGGCACTCCTGGAATCCCTTAACTGTTGTGAAATAGAGGTGCACCCCTTCACAGTAGTAACTCAGCCAGCTTGCCCCATACATAGAATGGTTGGGAAGCAAAACAACCCCAGCTTGCACAGGGGCATGTTCCTCCATGTCAAAGGGAAACCAGGTTTTCCAAATATAAAGGCTGGCCAATGAGTGTTTTCTGGGCTGCATGCTGCACTCAGGTTTTGGACTGGCCCATTTCTGGGTCCTCCATAATGTGCAACCGGGCACAGCCTTTTTGCGCATTAAGACACCACTTTGACTTGTCATTTATATAGTGCTCCTATCCCAAGCGTTTTACATAGAACATTTTTATTTACAATTATTATGCCATTTCTAATCAGTAGGGCTACAACTGTCAGTTTTGCGCAACTTATGGTTTAATTGGAAGTCAATGATAGAACGTGGTGTTCCCAATGAACCTCCAGTCCTGTCTATTTTGTTTAATTTTGACATAAGCCCTCTCATCCATATGATATCATGCTCTTGGCCTGGAAAGCCATTGTTATACTGGTGGCTGCCATATTTATCTGAGCTTTCTGGAAGCTCAGAACAATTTGCGACCCTCAGCAACTGTCTTGGTGCATTTATAGACTGGATGTGGCACATGTAGCTTCAACTTAAAACTGGTCAAACTTAGCTGATTTACATGGCGGGCCCAGCAGCTCCTACGTCTAACCATAGCTAAGCTATTTTATCAGACTTTCCCACCATCACAAAAGCAAAGTAATAAATGTGGGTGTCTGTCTTGATGCTGATTTCTCCATTTCACCTTAGATAGCTGTTACTAAGTCAGTCATTTTCTATCTGCATAGACTTGATCATTTAGTTTGCTGCATCCCCAGGAGTGACAGAACCAGTACAGTCACTGACATAACTTTCTTTTCCCACCCCACTCAGTCTCCTGGAGATTTCAACCTCCACCTCCCTATTTTCAACCACACCTCATGCCCTTTGATCTTTTCAACTAGTTCCTATAACCTTAATCTTCTCCCCTTTTGGCTACCCATACTAAAGGCGGGACTCTTGATCCAATTTTCATTACTGCTGCTTTTTTATTGAAGCCATTAAACTACACATTCTTTCTGCACCAGATCATTTCTCACTTACTGTCTCCTTCGGTCCACCTCCCCCCTCTCCAACCCCTGGTCTCCCATCAACATCTTCGTTCATTTGTCACGATATACCCGGACCTTAGACCATTCTGCACGAACTGCTTCCATTTCTTCACATCTTTCTAACCTTAGTGAATTATCTACTTCGAATATTGATGCTGCTTTCAATATTTTCCAATCTGCTATTTCCTCATCTCATGATTCTTTGTGTCCTTGTATAACATTCACACCTAGGGGTATGCCCCTTACCCCAGCCTTTCTGACTCTCTGAAACAGCTAGGGATTCAGCTTCGGATAGCAGAATGGAAATGGCTCAAAACCCATGCCACGGTTGATTATCAACTATTCTCTATCTTACTTCAATCCTTTTCCTCTCTCCTTGAACATTCTAAGGCTGATCATTTCCAGAATCTCATTCACAGAGTTCTTCTCCCAAACATCTTAATTCTACCTTTGAACAAACTCCTTACTCCTCCTTCTCCTGATCCCTCTGCCTGTTCTACCCTTACGCCTAATGACTTTGGCAACTTCATTTTCTCAAAAATTCAGAACATTAGGCATTTCCTTACTTCAATAGTTCGTTCTTCACCTGCCTCCTCTACAAGCCCTTTTTTCCCTACCTCTCATCAACCTCACTTTTCTTTTAAACTCATCTCTGACAATGACATTATTAACTCTATTCTATGAGTCCACTCTACTGCTGCCCCGTCTGACCCACTTCCTGCTTCCTTCATCAAATGTATCCTTTCCTTTCTAGCCCCATCCCTCCTGAATCTTTCTTTATCCTTAGGTTATTTTCCATCTGCCTTCAAAACTGCCACGATTATCCTACTCCTTAAAAAACCCTCCCTGAACTTTACCAAGCTTTCACATTTTTGCCCTATGTCCCTTCTCCCCTAGCTAGCTAAGCTGCTTGAACGACGCGTGTATTCTCAGTTTAGGTCCATCTTAAGGTTTTTCATTTACTCCCCAACCATCAGTCCTGGTTTTACCCTGGCTTTTACATGGAAACTGCCTTTCTTTTTGTTCTAAACTCAATTCTTTGAGCTTGTCATTCTAAACAATCATCTATTCTTGTTTTACTTAATATCAGTACTGCCTCTGACACTATGGACCACCCTACTCTGCTTTCTACACTTTCTTCTCTAACATTTTCTGACACTGGAGGGGGGCGCAGTTGCGCATCTGGCTGATGGAGGCCACTGCTTAGTGCTCCACAGGTGAGAAGGCTGCCGACGATATTTCAGCATGAAAATGAGCAGGGCTGAACACAGATTTAATCCTGAGAAGCTATGTTGGTGGCTAACGTGTCTTGGCAAAGTTTCAGCCTGCATGGCCAAGAGGAATCCGAGATAATCGTCCGAAACTAGCGAGCCCCTGCCGGGCCAAAACGCGAGGTGCTGGGCCGAAGGAGGCTGGTCCTGTGACTGCCCATGCATGGAGGAATGGGCTACAGAGCGAATCCTCCATGTAAAGCAAGCAAGTAGGTTGGGTGTAGCTTGTGGCAATCTCCCCCGGCCCTCATTTCACCTATTTGGCATTGAGTGTGGGGGGCACCCTGCAGTCGACCCTATTGAGCGCTGCGCCACATAACAGCGTGAAGACAGTGGTTAACCCCGGTCGTTGGTTGCGGCTCTGATGAGTCTACCGAGACGGAGGGCACATCGATACATTGGATTAGCCCTTGACGTGTGACCAGGGCGCTGTCCGTGCTTTGAGTTTGCGGGTGCTGGAACCTCCCCTCCACTACCACCTGGGGGTACCAGGAGAGGGAGCTGTACTTCATCGGGCATTACGCTGTGCCCCCAACTGACTCCAACACCCTGGGACAACGCGGAGGACGAACAGCAGCCCGAGCGGAGCCCAGTGGGAATAGCTCCTGCGGTGACTGTGGTGCAGAGCCGATCCGCCATGACCCACCATGCACAAAATCCACTGCTACGCAGCCCGCCCCACCTGAGAAGAAGAAAGGAGCTGCTGAGGCACCTGAATGAAGGAAGCCCACGATTGCCAGGAAACCTCGTTGGACACTGTGGCTGCGGCCTGCGCCGCCCTGAGACACGGGCTGATCGATACAGTACATCGGCTGTCGGAGAAGGAAGTACTGATAGTCCTGCTGGAACGAATAACCCAGGAGCTAGAGGCTGGCAGGATGAGGACATGCAGGTGAGCTTGCAGACTGGGGGATAGGCGAGGGGCTCTCCTCACACACTACCCCCCACCGCACAGACTATCCTGCCAGAAATTCGGCTCGGACAAACAACAGGAGATTTTCTACACACCGCCCCACACACCTCCCGAACTGGGATAAGCACGCAAAAGGCCACCGGCATTGGGAACAGATAAGATAAGAGGCCCACACCTGGCTCATGGTAGCGCCTTTTAGCTACACTGTTAGAGCAGGTCTGGGGTGAAGATTCTAAAGGTCTATACAATGAAGTACATACCGCCTGTAAAGACTGTCGCTGGTAGGTGAGGCCGCTTGCCTGTCCCTCCCACTCGCACTGTGGGTGATCTCCGTAGTTTGGTGACCAGGCCAAAACCAGAAGTTGGGATGAACACCTGACATACCCAGGCACACCGCGTCAATCCCACTGCGGGGGGCGGAGGATGTAGGGGCTCATCTGCCTTATTTGCCATATACTGTGAACACACTTGGAGATGTCAAATGGAGACCCAGGAAGGGCTGGATCTCAAGAAGTGGAGGCGACACGGTGAAGACTGCCAATAACCATATCGCTAAACCTACCTCAAGAATCAAGGGAAGGCTGGTAAACGGTGCACTGAGCGGCAATCAAGTACCGGACACCCTCCATGGGTCCGTGCTCATCCTAAAGCAACAGCTGAATCCCTCAGTGCCCCAGTATAATGCTATATATTTATATATAATGCTATATAATTTGAGCCCCTTCCAAAAAAAGCAGTACAATGAATATGTTTTAAAAAACCTGCCGCAAAACAATCAGAAGTTAGACCTGTAGGGTTGGGGGACTCAGAACCACGTGCGGTATCCTCGCCGTTGTCTCCCACCGATCTACAAGAGATAATGACCATGATGCAACAAGTATTTGCGTCATTAAATGATGAACTGGATGGAAATAACATTAACATCTCCACGATTAGGGCTCAACTCGAAAATGCCACAAAGCGCATCACTGAGACAGAAACACGAATCGGTACTGCCGAAGATGCCATCAAAGCCCTACAAAGCACTGTGACAGCCATGGCAAAGGACCATGCTGTGATGGCTGATTTGTCACCTGTGATGATATTAAGGTCCATGTGGGTGCCACCCCAATACAAAAATGACAATACTTAAGACTCTACTCCGGGATAGCAGCATTGTGGGATGGTTTCCCATAGGAACCGTCCTCACACCGAAGCCTGAACTACATGGTCACCCCTGGCACAGTGAAGAAGTCCACTTCTGCATTATATAAACTGTCATTGTCTACTAGGAAAGTGCTAACACCGGACATTTAAAAGGAATGGGAAACAGACCGAGGTATCTTCATCACTGAGGCACATTGGACACAACTCTGCAAGCTCACAAAGCAAATATCGTTTAACTCCAGATATAGGCTAATCCATTTCAAAACACTCAAAAGGGTATACCTTACGCCAGCCCGCCTCAAGAAAATGTATGTAACTGTGGATGGGAGGTGCACAAGGTGCACAAATGAGGATGCCGATTTGATACACATGTTGTGGTTGTGTAGAATCTTTTCTGAATACTGGGCTAAGGTTTGTGAAGCACTAGAAGAAATGGTAGACCAGCCTGCCACATGGGAACAGGAGGCATGTATACTGGGCTTCATGCTTAAAATGAACCTGATGAAACGAAAACTGCTTAATGTAGGACTCTTGCTAGCCAAACGAGTCCTACTGATGAGGTGGAAGAGCAAGGTATCTCCCACGGTAGACTAATGGGTGAGTGACATGGCCTGGGCTAATGACAAAGAAGAATTGTACTCTAGCCTGCTGCCCTTAACGAATCGTCCGAAAAAATATATGGGGAGGATTCCGTCAATATTTGATCAATAAAAGCGTGGGGAAAGCTGCTAATGTAGAAGTATTATAATGTAAATCTTGCTGCTCACTTATACTGCTGAATTACTTTCTATGTATACACCAATTGACTGTGTGGAAATGTGAAGTTGTAACTCTGTGTAAAAGTTAAATAAAATTAAAAAAAGAAATAATTCTGACACTGCCCTTCAATGGTTCTCCTCTTGCATATCTAACCATTTCTTTTCCGTCTCGTGGAAAGGGGCAATTTCTCAACACATCCCCTACCCATCAGAGTACACCATGGTTCTGTCCTCCGTCCTCTCTTATTCCTCCGTTTACGCATCCGCTTTGGCTATGCTAGTCCCCGACCATGGTTACCAGGTTCACCTCTATGCAGACGACATTGAGATTTTCATTTCCTGTTCTTCCTTGACAGATTCCCTTGAACAGCAACTCTCTTCTTGTCTTTCTGCCATAGAATCATGGATGGCTACTCGGTTTCTTTGCCTTAACCCAAACAAAACAGAAATATTGTTTTTTCCCGCTTCTGCCTCTATTATTCCCCCATCCATATCTTTCCCTCCTCTCCACCTCCCCATTAGTCATCAAGCGTGTAATCTTGGATTTGTTTTCAACTCCTCTCTTTTGCTTTAGCCTTAAATTTCTACTATCGTCCGATCCTGCCATTCTCACCTCTTTATCATCAGGAAAATTCACCACCTTTTGCCCTTCATCCCTTCAGTACACTTTTACAAACCATAATTCTTTCACGACTCAACTGTTGTTGTTTCCTTTATGTGGACCTCCCTATTTATGCTTTTCTACAATTACCTCAATTATTTGCACTGCCATGTTTTGCCTTACCCTAGCCTGAAACATTTCTCCTTTTTTGTCACATCTTCATTGGCTCCCTATGAAAGAACACTCTGAATTTCAATTTTTATGTCTTATCTTCAAGGTAAATTCACCACCTTTTGCCCTTCACCTCTTTGAGTGCACTTTTACAAACCATAATTCTTTCACGACTCAGCTGTTGTTGTTTCGTTTATGTGGACCTCCCTACTTATGCTTTTCTACAATTACGCTCAATTATTCGCACTGCCATGTTTTGTCTTACCTCAGCCTCAAACATTTCTCCTTTTTTGTCACATCTTCATTGGCTCCCTATGAAAGAACACTGTGAATTTCAGTTTTTATGTTTTATCTTCAAGGACATTCCTTCTCGGGTTCTTCCATATCTCTGCTCCTTTATCTCCCTAAATCACACCTCTCGGGACCTTCGCTCAGCCTCTCAAGTTCTTCTGTCTGTCCCTCATCTTCTAAGTTTCACTTGTTTCAACTCTTAGCTCCCAAACTTTGGAATGCTCTTCCTCTGGACATTCGTTCTTTTCCTACACTCCACCTTTTTAAAAAAAAAACAATTAAAGTCTTGTCTGCTGCAGTCTTTATCTATTTAAAATACTCCCTTTATCGTTGTGAGCCTACCTCTATGGCTACCTGTCAACCATTCAAATTTTGTTTGTACCGTTACCTATTTGCACATCGCTTTGTCGTTGTGCTTATAGTATAGTTTTTGTTTTCCTGTTTGAGTTGTTAGTTTCGAGAGACGGCACCTTATAAAATTAATTCAAACCATTCTTCTTTATGGTAGCAGAGGGATAGCATACAGTTAGAAAAATGCTTAGGGGATGTAGTGTATGTTCCAGTATTTGGGTTGCTAATGTCGCTTTGGTATTTGCAAAGAATTAATACCTACTGTCTATCATTATCTTTTTATAGAGAGGGGTTGATATCAGATCTTTGAGATCACGGGCAGACAGCTTAATTGGCCAGAGGAATCTTGGGCCCAGCCACTTTATATTCAGAACATCCTAATATTGAAGAAACGTTTGACATAGCATTTGTTGACTACTGCTCTCATTCCTGCCATTTTGGCTGGACAATGTCACGTTATTGATAGCTTATACCCAAGAGCTGGCCTTGTATTTACCCATTGCCACTTGAAATCTGAAGATAGTCATTTTCAGTTGTGCGATTCACAAATCGAATGCAGGTCATCGATTTATATTCCATCATCGCCTCAGTAAGTAAGGCAACATCACTTGAACCTACAGAACAAAAGAGTGCAATAAATAGCTTGTCTAATGGGAAGTTTGAAACCAAAGAGAAAAAACATCAGATAGACATATAATAGGCATGGTAAATACCCCTGGGGTAGAATGACACTCACCATAACCGCTGAGAGTAAATGGCACTACGACTGTTCCAGTGCTGGATTTGGGCCAATAACAGCTGCTGTCTGCACATATTATAGCACTGCGGCCAGGTTTCACAGCAATGTCTCCATGGTGCAATAGCTGCGAACTATCTATATAATGAGAGCAGAGCATTGACTGATGGAATACAGATTTAGCAAAAACAAAAAAGATCCCTTGAAAGGGTTTGAAATACGTGATCTGATGCCTCTGCAGAGCTAAGAATCTGCCCATTTATACATTTTCAGCATCACAATAGACTTTGCAATTTTCTGACTCTAGTACTTTTTGAATTACTTGAAAGTTGCTCTCAATGAGCTTAACATGTCCCTTTTCCCAGCCAGTAATGCATCACTTGTGCCCTCAATCTATTGTGAGGTGTTCCAGACATGCTCGTTCCATGTCCTATCCCCTTTTGTCGTTGCCCCTTGGGTTGGAATGCAACCCATCTCCCTCTTATTGAACATGAGGATGTGGGCCATTAATACATGCACACACAACATGTGCAGGATGCATCAGACAGGTGGACTTCTATCTGTCTTAAATTGTACCACGTCCCCTTCCAGATTTGCACTAACAGCTTCCTCCATCCCCTGTGTTATGTAGTAGACGGTGTGCATCGAACATGCACATGCAATATTTTGACATCTCGGACTCAATGTGAAGTTGACGCAGTTGTGTGTTCCAAGTTGAAGTGTCTGATCCCCATTCGCCGAACCCTCTAGAAATTAGGGGGTGTGAGTTGGTTTGGAGGGCTTTATGCTTCTGCAGGAGCCAGCAAGCAAGAACTCATGTTATGCTCCTATGTTAAAATGATTTGTAAAGTGCACATTTAACACAAGAAGCATTTTGGCTCTGAAAACTACAACATAACCTGAGAGGGAAGCAGCCAACTGAATTAACTTGCTGGAGATAAAAACGACCTGCCCTCTGGCTGCTGGGAAGTGGGCAGGTCGCCTCGCCCAATGATGTGCTTCATCTTTTAATTGGAAATTGGTAGCTCCTAGGAGTAGGGCAATTTCATGCTCAGAGTCTCGCTTGTGCAGGAGTTTAGCTCTGGTCTTGTGGATACACTGATCTGCAAGCATGCCACTTATTTCTGCCCATTCTACTCTCCTGCCCCCAATGGAAAAGCAAGCCCAACTAACCCAACACGCCTACTTTGTACGTGAGACATATTTTAATACCCTTCTAAGAGAGTATCTTTTAATTTTCAGGCCTTGTCACAGTTACACACATATATTATTGACAGAGGAGATGCCTGAATATGTTGTTTAAACTATTCTAAAAGACATGTTCTTTTGCTGTCTTAGTTGGGTAACCTTTGCCAATGTATGCATTTGTCTCACCGTAGCCTGGGTGGGGAATTATGCAGGAAATCACAGTGGCACGTTGTTGCTTAGTGTTGACCATCTGAGTAAGACATCTATGGGAATCTGAAAGCTAAGGCCATCATCATTACCTATTACTTTCAGTTAGTGCAAAAAAATTAAATTGGATTTTTGTGATTTTGTTACTAGTCTTTGCTGCAGCATTTCTCTTCCTCAAAAGTGAAGTTTGGACAGCTGATTTTTAAAAGGCGCTGTTTGCAACCATAACGAGAGCCTGTTGCCCACCCCTGTTAAATCTCTTGGGTCCAGAGTGAACTACATCTCTGATTGAACCCTTTGGGGAATCAATTACTTTCCCACAAATTCTACAAATACTTCTTTCTCACTGCTTTTTAGGAATGAAGGCTGCGCATCTGTCTCATCAATCTTGAAGTATTCAGCATTTCAGGCAAGGAGCTGCGAGAACTATCACATTTCTCAATGTGCCAATTCTGAAGGGGACCTTCAGAAGAAGAGAGAGAGAGAGAGAGAAGAGAGAGAAGAGAGAGAGAGAGAGAGAGAGACAGAGAGATAGAGAGAGAGAGAGAGAGAGAGAGAGAGAGAGAGAGAGAGAGAGAGTACCCCAAGCTTTGACTCTCAAGCATTATTGTGGAATGGCCACACCACAACAATTACCTTGCATTGAGTACTGCCCGGCAGGAGTACAGGAATGAGTAGTGACTTAAGTGCCTATTCAGACCCACTCTACTGCAAAACCAGCAGTGATTGCAAACATAAAGGTGAAACAGGCACAGACTGTCAGGCATTCCCGCGTCATCTCCTTTGGTAACTTGGGCCGAGGGTAGGCTAAACTCGTCAGGAGAGATGTGAGCTGGTACGGATGAAACAAAAAGAACAACAGTACAGTGGTACCAAAAAAACATAATGTTCAACCAAGATTCTTTAAAAATGTGAACATGAATGAAACTAACCATGCACACAGCTGATTATAAACACTAAAGGCCCAACCCTGTAAAGGAAACACAGAGAATGCAGACTTGAGAGGAAAGGAGGCTCCCTGGGTGAAGGTGAGGGGGCAGGCAATTGATCCGAGCAGCAAATGTCAAAGGTACTTAAAAGTGTCCTGAAAAGGCAAAGAGTGGGGTCTGTAAGAAAGGCATGGCATCAAAGTAAGACAGACACAAATGATCACTGTTCAAGGGTGTTCATTAAACTCTAAAATGGGTGAGATGAACGCCTAATCTAAACCTAAATATAAGAGGGGAGCACGCTACAACCATCAAATAATAATAATACAGTCCTAGTGGAGTCTAGTCAAATAAAAGGGCCTATACCAAGAAACCTATCGCCAATCCTTACTGCTATGTTACAAAATACTGTGGGATAATGTTCATAAGAAAAGAAAGAAGGGTTCAAAAAAGGATAAGTCAGGATGTTATGGCCGGGGTCTCCCTTCCCTACGTTTTTAGCACGGGACAAAGCAGGAATATCGAGCACAGCACACTCCTGGGATTCTCAGCACAAGCTTACATTTCCTTTTCTCGGTATCTGGGCCTATTGTGCCCATGTCTCTTCTCATGCAAAGTCTCTTGCTTCAGAGAGCCTGATACGCCAAAACAACAAAACAAAAGTTCCTTCTATTATCTTTTGCGTTGAGTGATTACCCCTCATCCTTGGATCCCCCTCAGGCGGGCTCCGATCCTTCTCTCCTTTGTCAGCCTCCCTTAGTCGGGTTCCGACCAACCACTCACTGTGGACATCCCTCGATCGGGTTCACACTTGCCATTCCAATGTTCACGGGTGTATTCATGCTCACCCTAATTTGCATGCATCCATCAGCCGGGTTCACATTTGCCAAAGTAGCAGTTCATTTTCAACAAAAGGTCCTTCTAGACCCTTTAGGTTCTTCCCTTTACCTAAATCCAGGTCTCAGCACCCAGTCAGGCTTTTTCTCAAGCCCCCAGTCAGGCTTTCTCTAAAGGCCCCAGTCAGGCTTTGCACAGTTGTGATTTTCAAAGAGTCTTAATGTCTTTTTAAACAACCCCTATTGTTAAGTGAGGTCCCCTCATCCGGGTTCAGATCTTCCAGAGCACTAACCCATCCAAACAGAGACTTCTGAAGGGCGATCTTGACTCGCTGTTTGCTTATAGTAAGCACGGCTTTCATGCCTAAACAGTTCGCACTGCTTTTCCCTCAGCCGAGCGCAAACACCTATTTCACAATGTCAAAACTTCATCAATGAGTTAAGGACTTTTGATTGTACAAGGGATTTGGTTCAACCCTTGTATGACCACCTTAACTCTCTGTACCGGCCTTCCCTATGGCCTCTTGGTACTTGTAATTCTCTTTCTTCCCAATATTCAACACAGTATCTTTGCTTGTAAAAGGGGTACCAGCCAGAGATCTTCGACTGGGCGCCCACGTGGTGCGAGGCCACTCTATTTCTGGTACCAATGTGTTCACAAAAGACCTCTTGTCTAATTATCTTCTCACTGTTGCCACTGCAACCTTGAGCTCAACACAGTTTGGGTGACTATCAGCTTCGTCTGACTCACCGACTGTGCTGAAAGCGTTGGCAGTTCCTTTGCAGCGGGAGTCAAGGATGGTACCACCATGGCAACCTTGTCTCCCTGCCCTGCCTATCAGTGCGGGCAGGTGCCTCGTACCGCTGACATCCATTTGCGGCCTTGTGTTGAAAAGGACAAGGGCAACTCCCTCCTTGATGGCCTTTCAGGTCTCGCCGCATTTCTTCCCCGTTTGAACTGCCGCACTGGAATGGCTGCCTCCTTGTGCCTTCGGCCTTGCCCGGAGTGTGCTCTTGTGCTCCGCCTTTTATCCCGATGGGGTAGGGAAAGGGTAGTCAGTTGTGTGTAGTTGTCAGCAATTGCATGACTCTGCCTTACCCTTCTGTTGGTACATGTCAGGTAAACGGCTCAGATATTAGTCCATTGTCATTCACATCGTGAGAAAGTGTTTGTGTTGGAAAGAGGGTGGGGGTAGAGTTTCTATGCATCCTACCAGGAAGGATGGGGAAAAGGTGTCACTGTCACAAAGTAGGGGCTACAGCGTCTCAAACTTCGGTGTCCCACTTCCACTCCCCGAGGACCCCCCATCCAGGAGATCCTCCTGCACTGGGCCACCCCCAGAAACTGGATCCAATAGCGATGGATGTGTCCTGGCCACCTTGATGACAGATCCCCAGGGACTAGTAAGTAAGACACCGTTGGGTTTCTCACAGGTTTTATAGATCATCAGGAAACTTTAAGATAGACGAGGGTAACAGGACCATTATGAATAACTTATGTTCTTGTCTGCGGTCTTGGTGTGTTGAAGAAGAGACAGGCCTTTGGCAGCCAGTGGGATTAGTTGGCTCAGTACAGTGTCACGATATTACAGCAGTTATGGCTTGCAGGTCTAAGAAGGTGGTTATCAGGCAGGTGGTGATGGGAACAAAAAAAGACTCAGCAGGTCTCAAATGTAGAGATGGCAGATCTTCGGCATCGTTAAGTCGAATTCAGAGATGTGGAGGCAGTGGAGCGTTGAGGTCAAAGATGACTCTGGCAATTCCTTTATAACTGCTTGTACATCATTGAAGGTGCTCAAACTGGCATCAAGGTGGTTCAGAGATGTCAGAGGAGACGGGGATAACTTAGGTGGTTCTGTGGTTGCTGGTAGACCCAGTCCATGGTCTCAGGGGAAAGGTGAGTTCTTTTTTCTGGCTTTCCCAATAAGGGATTTTTGTTGAGGGCACTTACAGGTGTCTGTCACCCCAAGTGGTAGAGTCCTGGATGCCTCCATTGCAATAGGCCTTGTCCACACAACTTGTCACCAAATGCATCCTTTGAATGGGTAGGAGAAGAACTTTCTTCTTCCTTGGAGCCTTCTGTCTTCACCTCTATAGAAGAGGAATTTGTAATTGACTGTATCACCAAAAGAGTTCCAGGTGCATCCTTCCTGTCTTGAAGTTGAATGATGAATCAACTAAGGGGAGAATGTCCCCATTATCAAATATATGCTGCAGTTGACTGGTACAAAGCAATCATGTTGTCAGGGGTCTAATACAGACTGATGTAACAAGTTTCCTTAGCATTCCGATGTCATAACAGATGCTTTGTCTGCAAGAAGTAGGAAGGGTGCAGGAAATTTCGGGTTCCCTAAGAGAATCAAGATGGTCTAACCCCTCTCTTAAGCTAAACCCCTCAGCTGGGCTACTTTGACTCCATCCTCTTTGCATGGATGCCTACTTCAAAAGGACTCCAGTAATCTGCACCCTACTGTGAGAATGTCTTTGTCATATGTGACTAGTCACTTACTCTCTTCACTTCGCTCAAGATGGCAGTCCCTTTCTATGAGGCCTGGGAGGTGGGGTTGCTACTCAATAGTCCTCTTGGGGGTGGTACAATGTGGGAGGATCTCAAGGGGAGAGACTCCTGCCCTGAGTAGAAGGATGGATACCTGGGTAGAATTAGGCACAATATCCCTAACCTAACCTTACCAAACCCTTTGCCATCTTCTAGCCAACCTTCACTTACTAACACTTCCATCTGCTATTGTAGCATTATATCATTTGCTGACTCTAGTACTGAGATGAAGAAGAATACCTGCGAGGCAGGTACCGACAAGAAGCGGATGCATGGATGCAGGAAGAACACAATGTCAAGCCATCCCGGAGTAACAGCGTTTGTGGAAGTTGTTCGGCTTGGGAGATTCAAAGGGCTGGAAACCGGAACCCCATCAGAGGAGTTGACGCATCTCTAGGAGGTCTAACACAAGACCCTGTGAGAAGCTGCAAGGCAGTAGTGCGGCCTCCAGGAGGAGATGCACCATGCAGTCCATAACGAGTGCAGACACTGAAAAAAGCCCAAGGCTGCGGAGCCACCACAGAGACCCAGAACCCGTTGGAAGATGCCGAAGAGCGAAAAAGGACCATGCAGACCCCAGGAGAGACCGGATCCTAGCGGAAAAAAAGAGCCCAGAAGGTACAGGAGAGAGCAGGTTGACCGGTGGGGGCACGAGAGGGTCCTGGCAACCGAATAACATCACATGGGGAAACAGGGGCATGCACCAGTCCCCTAATTTAAAAGCAAGTTCAAGTGAACTGTTCATAAGAGGAAATAATCCTGGGGTCAGGGATAGTGCCAAAATCACTGACCACCAGAGAAGGGCCAAGGACTCCAATGTGAGAGAGTGTGCATTTTGCATCTGAGGATGTCTTCCTCTTGTTGGTGGTAGCCCCTGGGCCACTAACGATCAAAAAGGTTGAGAAACAAGATGAAGATACGAGTCATCTTCCTAACGGCAGTACTTGGTAGGGAGGTGAACAAAGTGGGCCAAGTCAAAGAAGAGGTGAAACCAGAATTGGGTGTTATAGGAGTGAAGCCTGATGGAAAGAAGGCCAAGGAAAGGGAGTAATTTCCCCAGGTTGTGATGAACTGAGAGCCTGATACCAGGAGAAAGGAGTCATTCACCTGGTAGCCAAAAACGGCATTAAAGTTGGTAAAGTCCAAGAAGGTCTGAGGAAGGGAGTTATTCCCCAAGGCTGTTTGAAGCAACAGAAAACTCAGATCAGCAGTTAGGTCAAAAAGAGAGCTGGGGAAGGGAGTCATTCCCCCAGGCTCTGAAAACATACGTCAGGAAAAGAGAGTTATTTTCCTGACCCACCCAAAAGGACTACCAGAGTGTTTGGGACCCTACCATCAGGCGAAGGGAGTCATACCCCCTTATAAAACGTCAGAAGTATTGTTTGGAACATTACGAGCAGGGGATAAGAGCTACACTCCCTGACAATGTGTGAGACACAAGACTGTTTTCAACTGAATAGAACTGTTACAACAACCCAGGACAAGGGAGTAATTTCCTTGGGATTGGCACGAACGACACTACTTTATTTATAGTTTCTAGTGTCAGAAGCAAGGTTTTCGTGACACAGGACGGTGGACACTTTGAGTTGACAGACATCCTAACTTAGATCTTTTAGGTGCGGCAGGGAACCCCACCACCCCCTCCTAGAGATTACCATCTTACCAATTGGACTGTTAAATATGTCAGGTAACTCCACGCAAGGCATTTACAAATGTTTTGAAGTTCTGGTACCATTAATGTGTGCATTTAAACATTTAAACTCTGCTGCGGTCAATTGCATGCTAATGCAATATGCACATGGCATCACATCTTCACTGCTTTAGTCATTATCACTAAATACGATCCAAAATAATAATATGATAATATTGTGCGCAATAATGAGATGACACATGCTCTGTTCACAATTTTCGCAAATAGTACACATGCCTCATTTGTCCAATAAACAAACAGCAACAATGTTGTTACCTTTTCCGTGTGTGTAATAATAATTTTACTTACATAATTTACCATGGCGGATCAGATTGTCAGCTTTCTGGGAATGGTTCCATGTGTTTGTTGTGGGCACACACAGACCAGGCATCTAATGCTCGCCAGCCCTTCCAAGCTGAGACCAATTTGACATGCAAATGCTTGTGGATTTATAATTGTCTGATTCGAGTAGCCATTTTGTTTGAACTAGATGTCTGGCTTATATTTAAAGTGTAACCTACCTCCAGGCTTACTATGGCACAACATTATTGGATTAGGAAAAGAATCGCAGATGATTAAAAAACTATCTCTATCATTTGGAATTTGGTGTACCAGCAGCTGTTTAGGAATGCACATGTGACCTTTGAACCTTTCCTGCGGCTATGGCAGGGCAGCTGCTGGCTATGTCAGTAGTCTCTCTCAACAAGGCACATGGTTGTACTATGCTTTTTTTTTATAGCATGGAGTACTATGAAAGTGGGATCTGATTAGCAGATCTCAGTTTTAGAAACAGCTTACCCCATGCAGTTTAGTATAAACAATCAAAAAGGCCTGGGATTTTAGCCTTCAAATATGGTATTCTCTTGGATACGATTTTTCACATTTTCCCTCTGGGTTGTTCTTGTTTTTCTTTGCCTCTTGATGGTATGCTAGTTGTTATGATTTCCAGTTGCTGCTAGTGATTGGCTCTTTCCTTTATTCTCTTTGCTTTGCTCTTACCTTTGTGTAGTTTTCTTTGCACTTATAGATATGCTCTTTGGCGTTCTCTTATACTTACTCACTGTGATTTTCTCTCACTTTTATACTCACTGTCCATGGTTTGCTGTTTTTCACCTACCTTATCCTCTATGGATTGCTCTTACCTCAATTTTATTAGTGATGTCCTCTTATATTATTCTCATATAGGCACACTTGCAATAATTCCTTGCAGATGTCTCTTACTTGTTTCTCTCTGATGTTTCCTCTACCCTTTACTGTCCATGTTGTGACCTTATATGTTATTTCTGTGCTTTGCTGACACCTCTATTCTCCGACTCTGTGGATTGCGCCCACCTTTACTCGCTGTGGTTTGAGCTTACCTTCATTTTCTCTAGTGATGATTTCGAAGATATCTAAGTTCTTGTGTTCAAGGGGTTGTTCAGCATCTGAAAGAAAATATAAAGTTTCATTCCCGGCTCTGTACACTACTCGCTGATTAAGCAACTGATCATTTAACCCCAATAACTTACCATGGCGTGCCTGGGGTTTCTCAAAAAATACCTGCACAAGAAAAGAGATACCAATGTTAAGTATGCACATGTATTCCCTTGATTTCTGAAAATTCATAAGTATTTTAAAGTTCATTACATATAATTATGCAGTGTCTGTTTACTGGCATCATAGTCTCTGCATGTCTGAATACTGTAAAGGTATCAGCATCTCTGCTATCTGAGTACTGCATACAAAACAGGCACCCACAAACATGCTATCTGTGTACTGCAATCAAAAGGTTGGGCTCCTGGTATGGAACCTATTCTACCTAGGAGGGTTAACTAGAAAACAAAGCATACAAATGAATAGGTCCAAGGACACTATGCTCATAACAGAAACTCCCAAGGGATTGTTGACCTCTGCATTTATAAAGAAGGAATCACTCTTCAGTATTGCAATTTAGAGATAAATCTCATTTTTCTATACATTAACGTTGTGAGAATCAGGATATAAATGAACAATTCAAGAAAAAAGACATCAAAATGGTTTGCTAAAACAGAACAAACAGACAAAACAATCTTCACCACACACAGTACCAAAACATTTTTGGGACAATCTCCAAATAGTGTGTGTACAACAAACCCAACCTCTATTAGGATTTGTCAAGAAATTCACATAATGCAGTGTACATATTCAAATCAGCCAGAGGAGACCCTACACGCACACCACAGCAGACAGGCTGCTTACTGGTTTAAATGTAGTTGACAACTAATCAATTTCTTGTGCATCCTTCACTAAGTCATGAGTTTTTTTAGGCTGGCAGGTGTAAGAGAAATCAGAGCAGCATCATTCGCAAATAATAGGATTGGTCTGTGGTATTCCCTGAAAGGCTAGATCAGGCCATATCTTTATTGTCACAATATAGGCTCAAAATGGCCTTAAGTATCTGGGGTGGAGTTTTTACTTCTGTCAGTGCTTCCTAATGTTTGCCTCGCAGAACCCTGTTGAAGGCTGTTTTAAGGTCAACAAACGGTATGTATAGGTCAGTTTTCCTTAGCTCCACATATGTATGAATTAAAAGATACAATCTGAGGCATTGGTTGATTGTACTCAGGACTGTTTGAAAGCCAGCCTGTAGATGATCTATTCTGTGGTTTTATGTTGACCAAATTCAACAGATGAGTTAGGCCTGCCCTGGCACATATTTTTCCTAAAGTAACTAATAATGATATAGGTTGGTAATTCAAGGGGTCTTCCCTTCCCCCTTTTATCGAAGGAGACTATTTCTTCCATTGTCCGTGAACGCGGTACCAAGCCTAACGCAAATGCCACCTTAAACACCAGTAATAATCTAGGGGCCCAGATGTCCAGTTGTGACTTCATTGTCTGGCGAGCATTTCCTGAGATGGATATATTGAAATTAAAGTCAGGGGCTACCGATTGGTCGGTCACCATTATACCACTCCAGACAAATTCCATGCCAATCGATCGATGATCGCTTTCCAAGCGCTAATGTACGCTAAAGCTCTTAAATAAGTGGCATCCCTTCATTGTGATTAAGATGTAGTCTATATGGGATCACTTCTCCCCAACTACAGAGGTATGCTTCACTGGTTGGTCCCCTGTTAATCTGCCATTAGATCCTTGCCCATTTTACTGTAAGCACTCCATAGGGTTGATGTAATCCCATCTAAGATCTCAAAGGTTTCAAACTGAATGTTCAAATCTCCTGCCACTATGAGGCATGGTGTCAATGCTTCTTTTCCTTATAGGGGCAGATTAGAGTTGTTATTTTGTTGATTATATGCATTGTACCACAACGTTTGGGGCCATAAGTGAGACTGTAAATATTAAACGGTACCAAATAACGTGCAGTACTTTTACCAATATGTAAGACCTGTATATTTTTTCTATTTGTATCTTGTAATTTACCTCCTTATTTGTTAACCCAAATCAGTAATCCTCCACTTGGACATACCCTGGTTCCTTTTGAAGCAGGTATATGGTACGTTGTAAAACTCTGTAGGTGATGCTCTGAAAAACCCAGGTCTCTTGGAAACATATTATGTTGTGCTATATAATATAAACAAGCCAATCTTGGATCACCAAGTTTTGTTCTGAGTTAGCTATGTTCCAGGAAATTAGTCTTATCACTTTGCAAGTGCTACCCGGCTTGATACTGCTGGATATTAATATTTTCAGGTATTGTCAGTCTACTGACTCAAGCCCTTCTTCATTCTCTTTCTGTACATTCATCAAATTTAATTGATTTCTTATCCTTGCCCCTAGTGTTGAGAGATTATAAATTTACGTATTTGGTTGTGCAATAAGCCTAATGCTTGTGTTTATTCTGGACATTTCCCAGTCCACAGGCATCGAACTGGGGGTGTAACTCAATTCTAGATCAATATGAAGGTGATGTGCTATGCTATGGGGCTACAAGGGTCTGGGCCATATCAGTGTTGTAGAATTACACACAGATGTATTCCCATTTATTAGTCCCTAGTATGGGTGTGATGAATTGGATTCTGCTCTGCAGGAGAACTAGGGGGAGTAGGAGTAAATTATCCCACTCAACACCCAGTTAAGAGATATACCTCCATCGCCTTTTTGGTAACGTGGGCTGTTGGAAGGCTATGCTTTTAAGAAAGGTGTAAAGTGAACCAGTAATGACCCAAAACAACAAAGGTAAAGGGAATGTCCAATAAAGTTTCAACGAAAATATATATACATTAATTAGACACACCATCTGCAATCGAACAAATAGAAAACACTGTACAAAAGCCCTCCCTGAAGGAAAAACAGCTAAGATGAGACAGACTGGAGAAAGTAGCACTTTGAGCGTAGTTCCAGGAGTGGTAGGTAAATTACTAGCCACAAAAAGGATACTGTAGTTGAAAACAGGAGCTATCATTAACTAACCAGTCTTTAGGGCCCAGTTGGGAGTCAACAGTACCTGAATTCAGTTTTTTATTTATTTATTTTACATTTATAAAGCACTTACACAGCCCGCAGGCATCGAGGCGCTGTTACAGGAATTGTTTGTTTTTCTTAGTTGCGTAATTGTGGTTTTTTTTTTTTGTGTCTTAGTTACGTATTTATAACGCGCTTAAACACCCAGAGGTTTCTAAGCACGGACCCAGGGATCGAACCTGTTGTTGCTTCGTGTTGTCTTACTTCCAAGATGCGCAAGCTGGCGCTTGAGCTATCCTCCCGGGACTATGGTGGGCTGAGAGAGCCAGACCCAGTATTGAACGTGGATGCAAGCAGATCCTACTCTGTTTGGCATGATGGATCGTGTAAGCGCAGGAAGCAAGCAAGAGTCAAGTAGGGGCGAATACACTTCTGCTGTTCTGTCGAAAAGCGTCTGTCAAGGATGCAGTTTGGGGCTGACCCAGGAACGCATGACAGTTGTCTAGGCCGAGTCAGGCTTTAGACACCAGGAGGAATTGATGAGCGATGCTCCAGCGGTTCGAATCGGCGGGTGATGGTCGCCGAAGTGGTGATATTTTTTTTTTTTTTTTTATTTGTCATAGCTGGTAAACCAACTTTTCAAATGTTTTATATACACTGTTATACATACATTATTCCTCATCTTAAGAGGAAAAAAAAGAAGAAGAAAAAGGAAAAATAGTTAAAACAGTATTTACAGCCCATCACAGTCAGGACAAATGTGAAGCACATAAAAAGGAAAAAAGAAAGATGAAGTTAATTAACACATTTTTGAGCACTATGACTCAACAAAACAAAATACCACAGAGTAATTAAATTGTCAACAGATAAGATCCTCCATATTCTCATTTGGGTCAACGTTCACCGTTCACTTTAAATTAGGGTGAGCAGTGTTTGAGCTTGAATTCGGATCGGGGAAGATTATATTTAGAAATTGCACAATTGCAAGCTGTATAGTCAATCTTGGATTAGAAAACAAGCAATTCCATATTTGTGCAGTACTGGTACCATTTTGTACTAACAATTTATCCCCAAAGCATTTCACTCTAATGTCATTTAAAATTGGGCATTCAATTATAAGATGTTGTAGTGATTCACATTGTCCATCAACCTTGCAGTAACAGCAATAATTCTGCTCCTTTGATATTAACTTTCTTCTAAACAAGATCTCGTTTGTTTCATATTGGTTAAATCTAAAATTTAAATATTTCCGTCTGCATGCATGCGACGGGAATTTAAGTAAATATTCTGCTATTACCCCATACCTTTTGTGGCCAAAAGCCTCAGGATTGAAGTCTTTGAGATTGTTGCAAAGTTCCAGGTTTGAGATCCAATCTGCCTGATGAATTTTATTTTTAGCATGATCAGGGTTATTCAACAGAAGCTCTATTGATACAGAAGCATCAGCAGCTGCATTCAATGTACGGTTTTTCCACAACCTTGACATACCCGTTTTAGCAGTTAATAGGTTTTGGGCTAATGCGTTTATAAAGGTCGGTTTCCCTAAGCCATCTAGCATTTTCCGTAGAAGGGCACACTGCTTCCACACTACATGGGCATATAGGGAAACCAAACCTAGCTCAAATCTCAGCAACGCAAGCGGAGTTCCTGGGGAAAGTGATAGAACTTTTTTCCAAAACCTAGCTTCTATGCTATCCCAGAATTTGCGACTTTGTGGTGCCAAGGCCTCAACTCCATAGAGCAAAATTGGGATTACTTTGGTCTTATAGAATAGCACTATATGTTTAATTGTAAACTTCCCATACCTTCTCAACATAATTTTGGATTGAGATATCAGGGAGCTTAGTTTCACCCGAATTTCAGATGTCAAAGTACTCAACGTTTTCTTATGTTCAATATAAACTCCAAGATATTTATATCTAGGAACTATGTTTAGTATGCAGTTTTGCAATGACCATTCCAAATGATATTTTTTGGTGAATTTATTGTGGCAAACCAAAATTTGAGATTTGGTCGTATTGATCACAAGGTTATTTAATGTTGCATATGACCCTAATTGAATTAACATGTTCTGTAAACCTATGGGAGTACGGGACAGTAGTACCAAATCATCTGCGTATAATAAATAAGCAACCTTTTGCGATCCTATGCGAGGCGCATCTGCTACGCAGTTCATTAGTGTAGGGCCCAGATCGAAAATAAAGAAGTTAAATAAAAATGAGGCTAGAGCACAACCCTGCTTCACTCCTCTATATGTGTGAATGGCTGGTGATAGTTTGCCATTCATATTTAGTTTTACACGCATCGTAGTAGTGGAGTGTAGCAGTGTCACTAGATTTACAAGGGAGACTGGGCACTGATGTAATCTAAGCTTAGTTATCAGCATATGTCTATCAATGTAATCAAAGGCAGATTTAAAATCAATGAACCCCAAGTATAAGGGGAGTCCACCATCAACCTGCTCTGATTGTATCATTCATAGTGCTAAGATGTTTGGTATTGTGCCCATGCCCTTTACAAATCCTGACTGGAATCGGTCTCTTAGACTCTTCTTGTCTACCCACTCATTGAGCTCCTTTAATATTATTCTACAAAATATTTTCGCAGGAGCATCCAATAAAGAGATTGGGCGATAGCTCGTTGGTGATTGGCGATCACCCTTTTTGTAAATTGGAACTGTAATAGCTTCCGTCCATGTTTTAGGTAATCTTTGATGTTTATTTATTGCAGAAAATATTTTGTAGAGAATTGAGCTCCAAACTTCAGGGTGTTTTTTCATTAGAGAGTTCGATATGTTGCTTAAGGTCATAATTAGATGTTTTATTCCCTTGTGATCAATGTGTAGCCAAAACCTCAATGCCTCTCGTGTCTTTAATATCGAAGTCGCATTTGGCGGTAAAGCATATACAGATTGGAAGTAATCGACCCATTGATGTGCCTCAACTATCGATGTCTGAAGATCTAGTTGTTGGGCATTATTGGTTTGATTAATTATCGCCCACATTTTTGTGATGTTTTTATTCGCTAGAGTCGACAGCATAATTGCTCCGTCTTTTTGATAGAGATTGGCTCTATGACTTTTAACCCAGTTATTATAATGTAAGCGAACTTTTTTAATAAGGGGCAGTCTAATGGACAGAGGAAGTTTTGCCAAACTTCGTACTTCTGCACGATAAATTCTCTTCCGAGTAAATACGGTGGTATCAAAGACATGGATATGCCTTTCTTTTTTGGTATTCGCTGTGTTTTGTTGACTATACAATTGCATTGCATTACTATATGTGAGGCCTATATCTGAAGCTTGCCAATTGGATGAGGCATTGGAATCATATAAAATTTGATTGAAATGCCACAAGGCATTCTCCGACCATCATAGGCGGTTTTTACCGCTATTTACCACAAGGCAACCACCTTCCAATGACCTATGTTTCACATCAATAGCATTTACCATGGTTTGCCAAGTGGCACACAACATATTATGATCACTTGTTACAGATGGAGCCACACAAAAGGAGCACATTGATGACCATAAAGCACCATTCACATAGATAAAATCAATTATTGATTTAGAGTTTCCTCTTTTCCATGTTGGTGCAGGTGGAATGTCTTCCTTAAAGGCTCCATTCAACATATGCAAGTTTCTGTGGGAAATCATTGTGTTCCATTGTTGTAGTTTTCTACTCTTTTGCGCCCCATCTGTTGCAGGACAATTCATATTCAGATCACCCGCCAAGATAAAATACGAAATCTTGTCATCTGCAGATACCATGTCAAATAGTTTGTTCAGATCATTAAAAAAGGACTCAGTTGTGACTGCTACTGGATTCCAGTAAATGTTAAGGATGGCATAGATGTCATCATTGATTACTGCCCTTACAAGCAGCATATGTGTATTTGGCATTGCCCACAGCCTTGACGATGATCCCGGTTCATCTTTTAACGCCACCAATAGTCCGGCAGAAGGTCTGCCTATTATGGGCTTCCGTGCCGGATTCAGATATATTTGATAGCCTGCCCAGACAATGGAACTTAGCAACAAGGTCTCTTGTAACAGAATAATGTGAAATTTACCTAGGCCACTCGTATCGTTGTTTAGCAAGTGTTTAAAACCTCTTGAGTTCCAGCTGACCAAGGTAGTAGGAAGCAGTTTTTTCATCTTGGTCAGCTAATTCGAATTACTACTGCAATTGCAAGAACACAGAGATCTATCCTTCGAAGGATATTTTAAGTCTTGGCCATTCACTGTAACAATATTCTCTCTCTGCATAGAGATCGGGTTGCTTGCCATATCCGGTTCTGATTCGTTATCCATTTCTAGTTCGATCAGAAAACCTAAATCAAATAATGAGGTTTTTGCTTGCCAAACCAGATTACGAATTACTCTGGATTGCATCCATATCCGTACTGTGTTTAGGTTGTGATTGGATGTAAATTCCACTAAAGCCAGATCAGCTGAAGTTATGTCTTCCAGCAGTGGTATGTCCGAAAAGATCGCTAAAATAGCACTTCGGTTCAGGTCGTATTGTATGCAGGGGATAGGTCGACATTTCAGAATCATGGAGCACAATGCAACTCGGGGGATAACCTTTCCCGTGCCCAGGCTTCCTTGTGTTTTCTTGTCCTTAATTGAAGTCACATTATTTCTTTTCTCTTTTAGATTGGGGACTAAGTCCCCTAAGGCATCTTTGATCAGGGCCAATACCCCTTTTGTAAAGTCACTGGGTAGGCTCGATTGTGATGGTGCGACTGAATCAGAGTGAACCACAGAAGAGGACACCCCTTGGGTGTTTGCATCATCATCCGCAGCGTGAACCACTGGTGCTGCTAAACCTTGGATTACGGGGAGAGACCCTCCAATATTAGGTTTTTTCTGGGCTTGTTTTACATTCTCCACCGTCTTATCAACGCCATCAAGTGTCTTATAGATGGCGGGTGCAGGCGCCAAGGCTATAAATGGAGGGATGACAAGGCCTTGCATATAAGCTTCTACTGCACTCCTGATTTCAGATCTCTGGGCTTTTACATCTTCCCCACTGTTCTGATTCACATCGATGGTTCCAGAAATGTTGCTTTTTTTAGGAGGCAAATTTGTTCCCAAACACTGTGATTTCTGTAGCTCCAATGGTGAATGTGGGTGGACTCTGATTCGCTTATTTGTATTTGTGCTATCAATTGACTCATGATCGCTGGGTGCCACAAGGTGCTGCTGGGCACCATTTGACTTTTTCAAAAAGATTGGCGCGATCTTCAAATTAGAGTTCCTCACCACTTTGGGAACACTATCATCTAGCAGTGCATTGGATTTCTTCTTTTGTTTGCCTATTAGAAAGATGGGGGCCAGAGGGATTGACTTCCTTGGTCTAGACGATACTTGGGCCATCTGCGAACTCTCAAATAACTTTTCAGTTTGTGATGCCTTTGTAAGCATGCTTCGTTCGACTATCTTTTTATTAGTGCCAGCTTTTTTAATGCATTCATCAATAGGTTGAGTGGCTTTGGTCGGCTTGCAATTCATTTGTGGATCCCCCTTCTTAGCTGGTATGCAAATGGGGGTCCTTACTTCCACAATCTCATTGACATCCTCATTCGATGCTACTTGCTTATTTCCAACTTTCTTTATGAATAAGTTAGTGGCTGAATTATTTTGTTTTGTTCTACTCTGATTTTTTGTCTTTTTTTCTAAGTCTGCTCTTTTCCTTTGAGATTTAATTTCTTCCCTTCTTTTTGCCCGTCTTGCTGCTCTCTTTCTTAATTTCCTCCTGCTTTGTTGGGGGCTTATGGTTCCCACATCTTCTACTGCAGGCTCTTGTGAATCCAGCTGACTGCTAATGTTTTTTTTTTTGCTGCGCGATTCTCCATTGCGCTTCCAGGGAAAAGTTCCACATTCACATTTGCCAATCTCATGAATTCTTCCAGAATGGAGGCTGAAAGAGATGATTCACAGTCAACTGTAGGATCAGCCTCTTCAGGTCCTTTTTTATTCTGTTCCTGTGCGTTTTGATTGTACAGTTCCAATTGAGTAAGAAGATCCTGTTTAAGGGTTCTATCAGCCTGTTCAGAATTATGGATATCCGCCGTGGTTCTCTGTATTGCAGAGATGTCTAAACCTTGTTTTGTACATTCCAGTTGCATCAACTGCAATTTTGGTAATACACATGAATTGACAGCGTTGCAACAGCCTGCCACTGAGCTGTCCAACGCTGCCACTTCCTTTGTGAGTTCCATCATGGATCCAGATTGAACTTGGACTTCAGTTTTTAGTAGTTCAAAAACAGAGACCAGCGAATTCAGCACATAACTGAGTGCGGTTAGTGTGTTGATATTTAAGTCAGGTCCCTCAGCCAATGTTTCTTCCTGTGCTGCGCTTGTATCCATAACAGCAGCTGTCTCGACCGGTTGATTGGCCTGCATTGGACTTCTCAGTTCTTGATTGTCCTCCATGTTTGTAGGACTCGGATGACTCGTGGTTGGGTCACCAGTGCTCACAACTAAATGGCACTTGTCACGTTTATCTGATTGATCACCATCTTCTAAGCAACTCAATGAGATATTGCCTGGTCCATGTGTTAATTTGTCATGTAGCATTTTGTTTACTCCAAAATGCTCCTCTATTCTCTTCTGGATTTTTATTGTTGTTGTGGTATATTCTAGTCCTTTTTTCCACCTTTCGGCAAGGGTGGGTGCTGAGTTTAGGGCCCCTCCATGTCTAACAGGCGTGGAGACGAGAGGAGTGCATGAGTTTATATGCACCATAGCTTGAGTGTCCATCTGCAAACCCCCCACCTCCATCACTTTGCTGCTATTATGCTCGTCTGTAGTACATGTAGAGCCACCAATCGAACGGCTACTATTCGGTTCAGAGTTCTCCCATTCAGGGGCTCTTAGATCATCCTGTAATGGGGTGCTCCTTAATTTCATAATTCTTTTGACGTGGAAGTATAATTTGAAAACGAGGCAATTCGTGTGATGCGCTGTTTCAGCGTGCCCTCAAGACTTCAACCCGTATTACAACAGAAGGCCAATTCCCAACGGGTTCAATTAGCACAGCTGCTGTAAATTACAATAAATTCCGTGCAACGCCCATTCAATGGGGTGCACGAAAATGTACAACAATTTTGTGAATGAGCGGCTCAAAGGCTACAAAGCCCGCAGTCACCACTCAGTTTTCCTCATGCATTCCACGGCGGGTTGATTTCCAGTAAAATTAGAGCGGCTTGCATTCGCCGCTTTGCCTTCCTCCTTCCTCCTGCTTCCCACGCCGGGTTGTCGAGTTCACGAAGTCTGCGAAACCCACAGTCGCTGCTCCGCTCTTATTAGCCTTGTTATGAGAGGCACACCGTTCGAAAGACGTTATTTTTTTACCCCCCGACTATTCACTCTACTGAGTTAGTGTGAAGCAGCGGTACTGGGGTAAATAAAATATTAAAGCCTGCTCCAGCTGTTATTAACAATGACGACTCGCAATCGGTCTGTTACGCTTCACTTCCAGTCGTAAAGATTAATAATGCAGACACAATTAAAGTTAGTTAGAGTCAGTTGGAGAGTACCTGATGAGACAGCAGGGTGATATAACAGGGGTCATCGCCTTGCCTCTGCCGTCTGCACGGACTGCAATGACTGCTCCACTTGCACACCACTTCGCTCCGCTTCGCGGTTCTGGGAGTTTTTAACCCCTGCACAGCCAGCCAGAAGTAGTAAACAGTGAAGTAGGACTCCAAACCATAGATTGCTTCACAAATCCGGTCACAAAGACTGAGTGACTGCAATGACTGCTCCACTTGCACACCACTTCGCTCCGCTTCGCGGTTCTGGGAGTTTTTAACCCCTGCACAGCCAGCCAGAAGTAGTAAACAGTGAAGTAGGACTCCAAACCATAGATTGCTTCACAAATCCGGTCACAAAGACTGAGTGATTGCAATGACTGCTCCACTTGCACACCACTTCGCTCCGCTTCGCGGTTCTGGGAGTTTTTAACCCCTGCACAGCCAGCCAGAAGTAGTAAACAGTGAAGTAGGACTCCAAACCATAGATTGCTTCACAAATCCGGTCACAAAGACTGAGTGACTGCAATGACTGCTCCACTTGCACACCACTCTACCTCTCAGGCTAAGCCAACACCAGCACTGCCACCTACCTTCTCGGTTATCCGACCCATGGAGCATGTGTCAGTTGAGGCTTTCGCCACTATTTTCTCACTGCCACCTCCCCCAGTTGGCTGACTCACACCCTGCCACTGCCCTTTTCATGCTCCACTCTGCTATATCTGATACTCGTGATGTTCTTGCCCCTGTCATGAGGATCCGCTTGAAGCCCAAAGCCAAGTGCAACTCTTGGTACAACTCAGACCTCGTCACCCTTAAACACAAGTGCAGGGTGGCTGAGAGGAAATGGCGTGCTTCTGGTACATCCTCTGACAAACTAACCTGCCGCCTGCTCCAAAGGCAATACCGGCTCTCTGTCCGCACCAAGAAGAGAGCCCACATCCAAGCCCGCGTCTCGGCGGCATCAAACAACTCGGCTGAACTCTTTAAAATATGCAAGGAGCTGGCCAATCCTGCTGTAGTCTCTACCTCTGCTGTCCCCTCCCAGTCCCTCTGCACAGCCCTGGCTTCTCATTTCATCTCTAAAACCCAGGACATCCTGTCCTTTCTCTCTTCCTCTCTTCCCCCACCACCTACTCCCTGCTTTTCCTCTGGTCCGTCTTTGGCCACCCACTCCCTCCTTTTCTGTCTTTCCCCTGTTCTCCTCATACAATGTCAATAGATAAGTGCGATCTATGAAAGTCTCGTCAAAACAGGTTCACCCCTGTTCCTCCAAAACCATCAAGAGCACATTGACACCCTGGCTCCCGCTCTGGCTGATTTCTGCAACCACTCCTTCGCCACTGGAGTCTTCCACTCACCCCTGAAGCACTCCCCTGTGCACTTTCTTCTTAAGAAACCCTCTGCCAACCCTTTCTGCCCGGCTAACAATTGCCCAATCTCCATCACTCCTTTCCTGGGCAAACTCCTGGAATAGCTGGCCATCTCCCAGCTCAATCTTCACTCTGAATCTGTTGGTTGTCTCCATGACCATCAGTCTGGTTTCAGAGCTGCCAGAAGCACAGAAACTGCTCTCCTGAACATCCGTGAAGACCAGCTCTCCAACTTCTGTTCCAACACCCCCTGTGCCCTCATCTTACTTGATCTCTCTTCTGCCTTTGACACGGTCAACCATGCCATCCTGCTCAATCCTCTCCGTGATAACCTGGGTATGACTGATCAGGCCCTGGCTTGGCTGACCTCCTTCCTCTCTGATCGACCCTCCCTTGTCCAACTTGGGTCCTTCCTCTCCACTATCTCTATCTCTACCTGTGGTGTTCCCCAGGGGTCTAACGTCTCTCCCTGGCTGTTCAACCAATACCTGGCACTTCGTGCCCACCGCATTGCCACTCTCTGCCCCAACTTCCAGTGCTATGCGGATGACACTCAGCTCATTTTCAGGCTCCCTTCAGCCACCTCCTCTCCTTCTCTCATCTCTGACTGTCTGTCCGCCATCCTGGAGTGGTGTGCCGCCAATGATCTCTTCCTGAATGCCAGTAAGACCGAGATTCTCCTCGTCGGCACACCTGCTCCCTCCTTTCCTGTCACTCTCTGGCCGGCCTCTCTTGGCCATCTTCCTAAAAACCTTGGTGTCATCTTCTACTCCACACTTTCCTTCTCTCCTCACATCTCTGACATCTCTAAGAAGTCACACTACCAGCTGCACCTCCTCAGAGGTATTCTTCCTTTCTTCTCCTTCCCCCAGAAGCTCACTGTCTCCAGAGCTCCGGTTCTCTCTAGGCTGGACTATTGCAACAGCCTCTTTCTAAATCTGCCTACCTCTACTCTCTGCTCTCTGCAACTCATCCAAAACAGGACTGCAAGACTTGTCCTAGGCCTCAAGCCCAGGGATCGTATCTCTCCAGGACTGAAATCTCTGCACTGGCTCCCAGTGGCGACAAGGATTAACTTCAAAACCCTCTGTATTGTCCACAAGGTCTTCTGGGGCCTGGGACCTCAACACCTTGAACTCTCTCTTCCTAAATATCTTCCTTCGCCCATCTGCCTCCAACTCCCTCAGGGATAGTCGCTTCTCCAAGCAGCGAGTTGGTGGCAGATCTCTTTCTTCTGCTGAGACCTCCCTCTGGAACATCCTCCCTGCCTCTCTGAAACTTAAGAAGAACCATATTCTGCTTTCTCTCTTCCTCTTCCAGTGCTGCCATTTGGCAGGCTTCAACCAGCTGACCAGAATACACTTCACTTTCCACAGCAGAGCTGACTCACTGGAGCTGACACATGTGGCATAAAAATTGGGATGTGGTGGTAATTATCATAAAGTAGGCATACTCTTATTTTGAGAGATTATCCTGCTAGCATCATGGGTTATTTATGATCATCTTAGTTTTGGTACAGGGGTGAATATCTTAAATGCAGCCCCTGTGCGGTAGAGACGTGGCTGTCACTGCAGCTGTCACTGCAATTGTCAAATGGGAAGCTGTGACCTCCGAACCTGCTCTGTGCCACTGGTAGAGCAGGTGCTGGGAATCAGGCTACTGATGCAGCAGGACACAGATACATATTATGCTTTTTTCATGCAGCTAATGAAAGGGGAATCTGATCAGCATATTACCCTTCCAGAGATGGAATTACCTGCATAATTTTATTATTTAATTAAAATCAGAAATAGACAGGTCTTTTCACCCTTGCCAAATGGAAATGCATCCCAATGGGCATCCATGTGCAGCAAGCTATTTTCCTACAAATTACTGACAAACATCCACTAGTTGAGCATAGCCAATGAATACATTCATTTGTAAGTGCCAAATTGTCTTCTTTGGTAGTAAAACCTAATTTGGGGACGTTGTGCATAACCACTGATGTATTTTTTGCTTCAAAGCTCGCTAGTGATATGATATGATAGTTTATTTATATAGCACCTATACACAATGTGTTTCGAAGCGCTTAAGTGGACCACTATAAAAGTTATTCACAGCTCTGTGAATTACTTGCTCCCTGGGGGCTCCATGATTAGAAGGGTAAGGATGATGTTCTCACCCTGTATACTCTTTGGGTAAGATCAAAGGGTTATGAGATCGACCTATGAGGGGATCAGTAGCGGTTTGCCTAGCAACTGATACACCCTCATGAACTCCCTAGACTGATCGGCAACTCTAAACAATTCTATGCATTTGCCGCTGTACTGGTCTACAATGATGTGCTAGCACATTACCTGTTTTAACTGCAACATTTTTTTCGCATAGGCCTAACCGATCTTTACCAGCTTCTGGATAGTTGTATCAACTGTCCTACTGGGCAAATTATTTAGTAGGTGTTTTTTTAGTCCCTGGATTTCATCCATGAGTGTAGCTAGTGTGCTTTCATGCTATCTAAGTCAGATCTCATTACGTCACAGGTACAGGCCCGTGTGTTGGTAGCTAAATTATTTTGGGATTCTGCTACCTGGGACCTCTTCCCTGTAGGTTTTCCTTTTTTCACAGCCCCCCCTGCAATTGTTATGGTTAGCTTCCTTTTATAGCTCATTTATCAACCTCGGAAGGATGAAAGGCTGAGTTTAGCCTAGCCGGGAATCGAACCTGCTTAAGCAGGTTCAGCACAGATGACAAAGCGAGCTCTCTAATCGCTGTGGTATCGGACCGGCTGTATACTTTGTATACTAGTACTTGTACTTCCTGGGTTATGACAAGCTATACAAACCTATATGCAAAAGGTCTGGGAGCCCCTCTACCGAGAACGAACACGGCCAAATAACCTGTCCTCTGGTTAGTTTCCCACTCGGAGCGTCTACAGCCACATTTTAGCTCACTGTACCTTTCACAGAGGAGAAATAGCCATTTGCATATCGGGCTGGTCCCACCCACTTGGGCAGTTCAACATCGAAATGTTAGGCAATTCTCATCTGAACAAGAACACCAACAGCAACCCTAGACATGTGTTTTGGCCTAGTCGGGCCTCATCACTGAGGTGACATTTTGCCTCTCTAAGCACAGTGAGCAAGGGGCCCATGTCTGGATTACCCTGGGTCACTTAGGGTGAAACCCCAAGTATCTAAACATATATGCAAAAGGTCTGGAGCCCCTCTACTGAGAACGAACATGGCCAAGAAAACTGTTCTCTGGGTAGGTTCACACACGGAAGGGTCTACAACCACAATTTAGCTCACCGTACCTTTCACAATGGAGAAATATCAATTTGCATATCAGGCTGGTTCCATTCACTTGGGCAGTCCAACACTGAAATGTTAGGCAATTCTCCTCTGAACAAGAGTACCAACAGCAACCCCAGACACGTGTTTCGACCTAGTCGGCCTCATCAGTGAGCTGAAGCTGTGCTTCTCTAAGCACAATGAACAAGGAGTCCACGTCTGGATTACCCTGGGTAGAGGGGATCCCACACTCCTTTTCAACTTTGTAAAACTTGGGGTTTCACCCTAGGTAAGCAAGGGTAATGCAGTTGTCGACACGTTGCTCACTGTGCCTTATATAGGCTCAGCTTCACCTCACTGAGGAGTCCCAAGATGGTCGAAACACATGTCTGGGGTTGCTGATGGTCCTCTTGTTCGGAGAAATGCCTAGAATTTCGGCCGGACTGCTCTTGTGGGTGGGACAAAGACTGATTATGCAAATGGATATTTCTGCTCCTGTGAAGGGTGCAGTGAGATAAAATGTGGTTGTAAACCCTCCTGAGTGGATGAAATCCCATAGAACAGGGTATTTGACCCACATTCATTCTCGGTAGAGGGGCTCCCACACTCCGTTTCAAAGCTATTAAAACCACCTCTTCTCTGTTTTTAATTTTACACCCCTCTTCAATTGTGGGAAGCTGAGATGGATTAGTATCACAATGGACTATTACAGGGATAGAACAGTTTTTACCTCCATCATGGGTGTGTAGCCTGGTTATTTCAATTTTATCGAATGGATTCACAGGTTTCTGTTTTTATTTACAAAACCTTGTGTTATCTGTTATAATGTTATCACTATTTATTTCCACTTGGCCTGTGGCTTTGATTGTTCCCTGATCTTTTTCTACTTCGTCGCCAAACTGTCTATCCTAATTCATTAACTTGCAGGACTAGTGGCTTTTGATACATTGAGATTGGGATTGGAGTGTTCCAGGTTGGGATCTTGAAATTAATGTGTCTCTGTTATAAAGGTATTAACTTCTAGTACTGGTTGCAGAGTAGGCCTCGTCTTTATCTTCATAACCATAGTATGTGGTGAGAAGCTAACTCCTGCTTTCCTTCTAGCCATTGCTATGAGTTTTAAAGAATCCTCTAGCAGGAAGAACTAAACGACACAATATAAGTATATTATCTATGGAGTATAGGCACATCTTAAATACCATAATACTATTTTAATATATGATGTGCATAATCAACATATTGCACAAGAATATTTAAAACTTTAAGCACAAAACAGTTATTAAAATTAGCCACATTAAAAACAACTCATCTTTAAGCGTTTCTAGCAGCAATTCAAATTCACTGTGTAAATAGAAAACAAGTTGATTTAAAAGCAAAATATTATTTAAGAAGGTGATGTGGGGCACGGAACGCCTCAACATCTTAAGGAGCTGCCAAAGTCCCTCTCTCCCCACCCACCCCCTAACAATGCCGTAATTACAAGAATATCAAAAGAAGCCTTCCGATATTAATGATTCGTTCTGTTTGCCAATAGGACTGAGAGCACAGTAGTTAGTATAAAAAGGCCTATATATTTTAGGCTTGTCTATACAAAGTACTATTGGATGCAATTTTGATGGATTTCCTGGCCTTTCCAAATTCATCTCCGGGAGAGCTTGGGCTTTCAGAAGTGCTTGTGGGACGACTGGACAGCTTGAAGAGCTCCACGAGTCTGACTCTCCCGCATGCACTCACAGCCACCAAGAATCTCAAGCAGTGTTTTACGATGTTTTACCAAGTGTGCCCAGTCATACTACTAGAACTTGATGACTTCCAGTAAGAAGGTGGGCAGTAGTAATTTGTAAAGTGGTTAAGGTGAAAGCGGCATGGCAAAACAAGGATAAACAAGGAAGACACGTCCTCAACCGGTATAGGCGACCTCCTGGAAGCCGGTCATATGCGATACTCCAGCAACAGTTCCTGCCGGACAAATGTTCCTAGGCTCCAGCAAATGCTGAAATTACTCTTGGTCCTACAACCAGCTGCCAAACAGTCCTGCAAACAGCAGTGCCCTTTGTTCTCACTGGCTTTGCCGGCAAGTGCTCCACCAACTGTTTTTCCCGGCTCTTTACTCTGGGGGTGTGGCCTCAGGACGAGTGGCGCAGAGCTTTCAGACCTGCAAACAATGGCTCCATTTGGCGGCAACAGGCTTCCCGTCTCGAACAATGCCGTTGACAGTCAAAACCAGTTCGAACTGCTGGAACAGCAACAACAAATCTGAACCTTAAGAAGGTACTTTTGAGTTTTAACTTCCTCATGTACCAGGTTTGGGCCTTAGAGACTGGTTAGGTCATTAATCCTTTTTTGCATCCAAGAAACATATCCCTTTTAAATAACATTGTGGTTTTTACTTGCCTTACATCCCTGATTCATAACTCACAGTGATGCATTGTGGTTGCTTTGCTTATTCTTTGTTCTTTCCTCCTGGGTGGGTTGTGTGTGGTGCTTTTCTATTTAGTTATTTTGAAGATGGTGTGCTTCATTAAGGTGTATTTATTTTGATAGACCCTTGATTGGGCATTACCTTTATTTTGGACTCTCATGCTTTGGTGTTTGGGTCGCTACTGAATAACATTGAACCCCTCTTAAGAGCACAGCATTCCCTTGTCCCACGTTACCACAAAGGACGAGGCAGTTATCTCTTAACTGTGCCTGTTTTACCTTTATGATTGTGTAGACTTTTGATTTGTAGCAGTGTACGAGTTGAGTGGGTGTTTTAGCCCCTAGTCATCCTTGTACTTCTGCAGGGCAAAATCCAATTCATCACAATGGTGGCAGCGTTTGGGATTTGAGACAGACTGCGCCTCCGGTTGAACATGTTTTTAACATGGTCACATTCCCTGTTTGTACATTACTAGTGCATTATTTCCTGTGGTCGTTTTCATCTTTGGATTTTTTTAAAATGGGGGTACCCCACAATCCTCCATGTAACCCACCCCTACCACCTCACCCTGCCACCCACCACCCCCTATCACTGACCTCAAACAAACAACATACAGTTTGTGATGGAGATACATCAGTGTTTTGGGGACACGAGTGACACCAAGCCTGTGCAGCCTGAGAAGGCTGAAGGCAGGAGCATGAACACTCAAGGCCACAGAAATGCTAAGGCGCATGCACCCAAATCAAAGGCAACTGATCGTGGTCATTGCATAAAGGAAAGGACACTTGTTCTGACCCTTCTTCCAAGAAAGGTCCCTAAGAATCTAAAGGGAAATCTGAGACCCATGGTAGGTAAACTCCCTCCAAAAAGCAGAGCCTGGGTACCTCCATACCGGGGACCCCACACACTCCACAACCAAGTGTTATTTCCAATGTGGAGATTCGACACATAGGAAGGAAATTCCTGGCTGCAAGAGGAAGCCCAAGCGGGCCTTGTGATTGATAGCCCTCTCAAGGAGGAGGCCTCAGTAAGCGTGGGCATGTAGTAAATAAATATTAAAGGCAACAAACAGTGGCAGTGCAGCCAGCAATTGGCAAGTGCTAGGTTTAAGGCAGCAGACAGGGTAGGTTCTCCTCAGGTTTTAGAGTGGCAGGGAAGCTGTTCCAGAGGGAGGCCCCAGCTGAAGACAGAGATCTACCCCCAGCTTGTTTCTTTGATAAACGACTGACCCTGAGGGAGTTAGAGGTAGAGGAGCGAAGAGCTCGCAAGGGGAGGTATTTGGGGAGGTATAGCTGGAGGTATTTTGGACCCAGGCCCCAGAAAGCCATGTTGACAATGCAGAGGGTTTTGAATTTAATCCTTGCAACCAATAGGAGCCAATGAAGGGATTTCAGAGCTGGAGAGATATGATCCCAGGGCTTGAGGCCAAGGAAAAGTCTTGCAGTCCTGTTCTGGATTAGTTGCAGAGGGCAGAGAGTAGAGGCAGGTAGATTTAGAAAGAGGCTGTTACAATAGTCCAACCTAGAGAGAACCAGAGCTTGGGAGCCCATGAGCTTCTGGGGAAAGGAGAGGTAAGGCAGAGTACCTCTGAGGAGGTGCAGTAGGAAGTTTCACTTTTTAGAGACATCAGAGATGTGGGCGGAGAAGGAAAGTGTGAAGTCAAGGATGACCCTGAGGTTCTTAGCCTCTAAGGTGGGGGTAGGAGGAGGGCCAAGGGAGGCCGGCCAGAGAGGGAGGGGAAAGGATGGTGAAGGTGTACCGATGAGGAGGATCTCTGTCTTGCTGGCATTCAGACAAAGATCATTGGTGGCACACCAATCTTGAATGGCAGTTAGGCAATCAGAGATGTGAGAGAGAGAGGAGATGGCCAAGGGCAGCCTGAAAATGAGTTGAGCGTCGTCAGCAGAGCACTGGAAATGTGAGCAGAAAATGGCAATGCAGTGGGCGAGAGTTGCCGGGTATTGGTTGAAAAGCCAGGGTGAGAGGTTAGACCTCTGGGGAACACCACAGGTAGAGATGAAGATAGATGATAGGAAGAACCCAAGTTGGACCTGGAGGGGTCGATCAGAGAGGAAAGAGGTCAGCCAGGCCAGAGCTTGATCAGTGATACCCAGGTTATCACAGAGACGGTTGAACAGGATGCTATAGTTGACTGGGTCGAAGGGAGAAGAGAGATAGAGGAGGTTGAGGACAGAGGGAATGTTAAAGTCAAGGTTGGAGAGCAGGTATTCATGGATGTTCAGGAGAGCAGTTTCCATGCTTCTGGCAGCTCTGAAACCAGACTGGTGGTCATGAAGACAGCCAACAGAATTGGAATGAAGGTTAAGCTGAGAGATGGGCAACCTTTCCAGGAGTTTGCCCAGAAAGGGAGAAATGGGAATTGGGCAATAGTTAGCTGGACAAGAAGGATCAACTGTGGGTTTTTTGAGAAGAGGATGCACAAGGGAGTGCTTCAGAGGGGAGGGGAAAGATCCTGAGGCAAAGGAGGGGTTACAAAAATCAGCAAGGGCCAGAGTGAGGGTGTCAATGTGGTCCTTGATGGTTTTAAAGGAACAGGGATGAACCTGTTTTGATGAGGCTTTCATAGATCAGACTTGTCTAGCGACCTCGTCAGGGGAGAAAAGAGGAAAGTACGAGAAGGATGGTGGGGGTGGCTAAAAGAGGGTCAGCAAGCACAGATGGAGAGGGGAGAGGAGAGGTGGGGGTGGAGAGGCTGGACAGGATATCCTGGGTGTTTGAGATAAAGTGAGAGGCAAGGCCATTGCAAAGAGCCTGGAAGGCAACAAGAGGGGTAGAGACTGAAGAAGGGTTGGCCAGCTCCTTGCAGATTTTAAAGAGTTCGGGCGAGTTTTTAGATGCCACAGTGTCATGTTCCGAGTTGGTAGACGTCTCTGGAACCGCTGGCGTTTGAACAACCATGGCAGTACTGGCTAATTCCCAGAATCACGTTGAGCGGTCTAGTTTTTTCCGGCACTGTCCGCCGGCAGGGTTATCTTCCCTCCCTTTCTGGCGGACAGTGCGTTGCAACCCTTGGCTTGGCGTTCCGTCATTTCCTCTGTGGGAGGCTTTGCTTAGTTTTCTCCGCTTCAGTACATACAGTACTCTGCTTTGTATCCCTTCTCCTCCCCGCTCCGGTGGCCTTTCTCTTTCTGTCCGTTGCCCTTGTTTGCTTTCTTTTCCTTTTTCCTTCCCGCTCCTGTTTCCCAGCATACCTTGCTCCCAGCCTTCGCTGATCCTCTGGCCATCCCTATCCACATTCGCTTCTACTTACCTTCTTTCCCTACCTCCTTCCAGTTTTGCTCTTTTTTCTGTTCGTTCCTTGCTCCTTGCTCCGCCTTTGGCTCTTCATTCACGGCGGCTTCCAGTGAACCTGTTTCTCCGGTTGTTCATTTGATATCGATCAACATACTACTAAGGGTTTTTTTTGTGCCTAAGGGCTTTTTCCCCTGTTCCGGCTGTTCCGGAAGGGAGCCCCTGTGTTATTGTCCTCAACTCCCACGGTGGCTTCATTCCGTGACAAGCCACACCTGCAAATAAAAAAAAGGAGCATATGGGAAGGAAGATTACAGAAGTTACAGCAGGAGAACTCGGATTCAGGTGAGGAGGAGGGTGATTCTGCTCTAACCACCAATAAGGGCGGCAACGCTGACACGCAGAGACACAAGCTTGAATGTGCACTCTCTTCTTGGTGAGGACAGAGAGTCGGTATTGCCTTTGTAGCAGGCGACAGGCCAGTTTGTCAGAGGATGAAGAAGAAGCCCTCTATTTCCTCTCAGCCGCCCCCTACACTTACATTTAAGTAACCAGGAATTGCACTTGGCTTTGGACTTCAAACGGATCATCATGACAGGGGCAAGAGCATCAAGAGTATCAGAAATTGAAGAGTAGAGCAGAGACAGGGCTGTGTGTAGGGGGGGTGGAGAAAGTGGCGTCAAAAGCCTCAACTGACACACGCTTCATGGGCCAGATGTCCGAGAAGGTACGTGGCAGTGATGGAGTAGGCTTAGCTTGGGGGGAAGAGAGGGAGAGATGAGAGGAGAGGAGGAAGTGATCGCTCCAGGAGAGAGGAGTGGTCAGAGGGATGGAGAGGGGGAGGTCAGAGGAGATCAATATATGGAGTATGTGCCCTGCAGCGTGAGTCGGGCCAGAGGGGAGAATGGACAGGGAGAGGGAGTCGCAGAGGCCACGGAAGAGTACAGAGGAGGAACAAGGAGAGTCTAAATGTATATTGAGGTCACAGAGGAGGAGGACTTGAGAGGTAGAGACCAGGAGGGAGGAGGAGAGGTCCGCCCACTCAGAGAGAAATGAGGTGATTTGACCAGGAGGCCGCTAGATGGTAGCCACAGTAAGAGAATGGGTAGGCGAGAGAGAGAGCCTACAGACAAGGCATTCAAAAGAGGAGTACGTCTGAGTGGGAATGATAGAGGCAGGAATCCATTCAGGAAAGATCAGCGCTACCCCCCACCGGACCAGGAGGATCTGGGTGCGGAAAGGATCTTGTAGCCATCAGGGAAGAGAGTGTCAAAGCTTGTGACAGAGCTGGCCGTGAACCATGTCTCAGTAAGACCAAGGACATCAAGGTCTAGTTCTTCAAGGAGGTGGCAGATGTCAGAGGAGTGTTTGACAGTAGAGCGAGAGTTGAGAGTGGCAATATGAAGTAGATGCCAGCCTAAAAGTCCTTCCGGGGAGCTGTACAGATCAGAGGTTTGCCCTGCAGAGAAGAAAGAGCCCTAGGAAGGGCAGAGGAGGAGGAGAGAGAGGGCAAGGCAGCCAAGGGGGGAGAGGAGGGCACAGCAGGATATGAGAGGAAATTGATGAGGCGAGGGAAGCGCCTATCAAAGAGGAGGAGATTGGCCTGAGGGCCTCGGACCATGACAGTGCCATTTAGGTAGACATTAATGATGACTTTAGATGAGTCGAAGGAAGCCATGAGAACTTCCCAGTGAGTGCCACCATTAAGGGGAGAGGAGGAGATAGGACAGAGCACATAGATCCTATGAGTAGTCCATAGATCTGGCAAAGGAATGACAAAGAGGATGTCGGTGAGGGTCTGTCTGGAGGAAGTATTGGAGTAGGTGTTGGCGATAGGAAGATCAGGGTTAAAGGTCAAGATGTCCTTTTTGAACTTCTTCCTACCAGACTTAGTGAGAAGGGAAGGATAGTCAATGGAGAAGCAGTTGGAACAGATAGGAGAAACAGAAAGCACCATGGAGGTGGAAGTGATGAGATGATGGAGAAACTGGACGGGGCTAAGGCAGGTAGGTGTGGGACAAAAGAGAGTGGTGAGGTCACTGGGCTGGCAAGTTACAGAGAAGCATCAGTATACAAGCAAAATATAGAACATTTCGCGATGGGCAGCAAGATTTTCAGAAAAAAACAAAAACTGCAAGATCTGACTTTTTAGCAAAAAGCAAAAACGGCAAGATCTGACTTTTCAGCAAAAAGCAAAAACGGCAAGATTTGAATCTCCCAATCTGCTCATCTCACAGCTGTCCGGGAACTGGTGAAGGTAGGCAGTATACTCCCAGAGCATACTCGCAGGTAAGAGGTTTTGACAGACTGAGCGACTGTCCCACCGAACTAGTGGCGCTTAGTCGGAGGGATGCTCCCTCCTTCCACCATATTGCAGTCATGGTCTCCATTCCAGTAGGGTTTCTGTTAGGTAATGACTTCCCTGACCCATGTCTAGTCATAGCATTTACTGGAGCGGAAGCTCTGGGAGCAGCACAGGAGGAAGTGTTTGAGGTCTGCATCACAGACGGCTTCCTCAACCAGAGAGCGCAAGGGACCAGTGTCCCTGGTAGCTCCCGGTCCTTGCCTGAAGTCCCTTGAAGAGCCGACTCCCGTGGGAGGGGAATAGTGGGCACTGTGGTGACTATTGCATTAGCACAAGGTGCAGTGATCTCACGGTTGCCTACTCACATAGAAAATGATCCAGAGATGGTGGACTTGATAGTTTCTAGCTTGAAGGGTGATCCAAGACTGAGTGAGTTGTCACCTGTGGAGTTCCAGATCTGTTGAGACAGATGCCAGAGAAGGTCCAAGACCACTCCAACAACGGAATCGGACACAGAGCGAAAGCCCTGGCCTATTCCAAAACAGCAGGATTGCTCAGTTGGGGAATGCGAGAGACCAGTCTCATCAGTGCCTCCCAATCCAAAGCTGAAGTCCTCGGATGCTTCTATTCTTGCAAGAGAGGATTCAAGGGCCACTGAGGTGACTATTGGCATAGCACCAGGTTCAGTGATCTCAGCCTTGTATTCTGGCATAGAAGATTAACCTAAGTTGGTGGATAGGGAGGTTTCTGGCCTGAATAGCCTGCTACAACTGAGTGAGTTGTCTTCATCCGGATCCAGAGACAGGCTGACTCTTGCAGGAAACAGGGAATCTGTCCCACCCTAAGGAGTCTGTTCAGGTAGACAGAGGAGCAAGCTCTGGGGGGAGGTCCTCCTGAGTCACTCCAAGAAGAGCATAGCCTTCTTTCGGCCCACGTTACCACAAAAGGTGAAGGAGGTATGTCTCTTAACTGTGCCTGTTTTACCTTTATGATTGTGTTGGCTATTCGTTTGTAGCAGTGTGAGGGCTGAGCTGCCATTTTAGCTCCTACTCACCCTTGTACTTCTGCTGGGCGGAATCCAAATCATCACAGAGAGTGACACCCAGAGTCTCAGGACTGCTGTTCATTTTACCTCAATTAATTGTAGACAATATTTGCAATTGAGTGGAATTGAATACAATACTGATTAAAGCTTCACTAACTGCTATTTCATCCTGTGAATAGCAAATAGGGAATCGGGCTAAAATTCCAAAACATTAGCTTTTTCAACACAAAGGGAATTGGTGACTATTTTCCAGGTGATTGATATTAGTAAATAGCATTTTTCTATGATTATGTTATCAAAATGATTGTTTTTTACCAACACATATTTTTTTTAAAGAATCCCTTATTTTTTTATAATAATCTGCTTTTTTTTAAAGTGATCTACTAATTGATGTGACAAAGCGATTTGTGCGTGTTTTTGTCATGGGGCTCATTTGTGGCTTAAATGGGCTGATTTGAAATACTTGAGCAAAACACATATTGGTCCAAAAACCAGCCTTTCCACTCTTGGGGGTAGAGGCGCCCCAACCCCTCTGGAAGGTTGACAGCCTGACCACGTGATTTATCCTGTCCGTGTTTCTGCCGTGGTCAGTGAAGTCGTGGACCTGTCCTATTGGCTTACCAGCCTGAATGACCTTGACATCACCCCTCCTGCCTAGAAGCACACCACTGACTGGAGCCAGGCATTGCGTCTATACCAAGGGATAGATGATGCGCAGTGCTGACAACAATAGATGTGCATTGCCGAGTATAGCAGTTGCCCAAGGCCTATTACACAAGATGCACAAAGCCTATGTCATGATGCCCTGTCTCTTTAAGATAGAGACTGAGTTTCCAAAGATAGGTCATGTGACGCATGACGTATGGGGAGGAGAATGAGGGAAAGTCAGTTACATAGGAGTTTTTGAAGAAAGAAGACGTTCATTTCAAACTGGTGTGTGGTCCTTATTTCAGAGGCCCTTGAGGCCTAACAGCCTATGACACCGAAGCCACAGCGCACACTACAGGCGCAGCTCAGTGCCTATTCTATCAGTTAAGCATTTCCAACTATGTGAGATCTCCAGTGCCAGTCACAGGAGATGTTTAGTTGCTATGGCAAGATACGCCGCTTACCTATCATAGGAGATGCACATTGCCCGTCTTAAGAGGTGCACATTGCCTATCATGGGCGATGCACACAGTGCCCGCTGCAAAAGATGCACACTGCCTCTTTCATAAGCTCTGAGAGGAGAATCGCAGCACAAACGACAATAAATGCACTGTATCCTTAATAAGAGGTGCACACCGCCTATTACACATGCTGCACGATGCCTATTAAACAAGCGACCCAGTGCCCATCACAATGGGGCCTCATTACGAGTATGGCGGTGTGGGGAAAAAGTGGCAGTAACGGAATTACCCCACACCGCCATCCTACGAGATTCACCCTGGAGTTGGGGATTTACCTCCAGCATCATTCTGGAGGAAAGTCCTTCCATTTTACACCAAAGAATTTGCAAATTTGGTTCAATTACTGCAGCGGTAATTCCACCAAAATTCCCAATGGAGTCCTACGGACTCCAAATTAATGGCGACTAACACCGCCACCACCACTTGTGGTGGTAACAGTAGTTTCGTTGGGCAGTATTCCAACGGATTTACTGACAGAATACCACCCAACTCGTAATCAGACCAGTCTATTACAACAGTTGCATAAAGCCAATAACAAGAGATGCACAGTTCATATTGTAAGTGATCTACAGTGCCTAACACACAAGCTACCCAGTGCCTATTATATGATGTGCACAGTGGCTAGCACAACAGATGCACAGTGCTTCCTACATGAGCTGCTTATTGTGAGAAGGGGTGCACGCTAGATACAATAAGTACTCCTCAGAGGTAACTTTAGGGTTTGGCTCATAAGTGTCGCTTTAGCAACACCTCGTGCATTCGGAGCTATTGGTATGGGCAGCGTAGATGGCATTGGGTGGCACATATGTATGAATGCATTGTCCTTTGTGATGTGTCATTATTGCCACATTTTGATTGTTTCTGGGATTTTGATGTGCTGAAAGGTGAACATTTTGCATGTGTCTTTTCTGACAATGTGTGTCTCTACTTAAAATCCATTTCAAAGAGGGCCAGATTTCCGAGACTTGACGGAACAATGTGTGTGTTTCTCTGCTTGTTTTGTTTGAAGTGTGTGCTTTCTTGTTGGGTACTTTAATGGGTCTCATCACAAGTAATGGTGTGAACTACATTGCTGATATTTAGTCATGGCATGATGGTCATTTTTAATCTGGGAAGACCCTCCTGATGCAGGATTTGAATGTATGTGGTGCAGAATCTTCCATCGTAATCACTTTAATTGGGAGAAAGTGATGATCTGGGAGTGTTTACATGGTCTCGGGAGCAAAGCTCAGGGCCAACATGCTCGCCTTGGAAGCAAGACAACACAGAGTAACACAGGCTCGATCCGGGGGTCTGCGCTTAGAAAGTTATAAATAACCTATCATATCATATCATGGTGACTGTGATAGTTGTGTAATGACATTGCTGGGGAATTTGAGGTTGCACATGGCATATGATGGCAGTGCCAATGGGGCCACAGCTCACATATGCTGATTCAGCAGGCTTGCATAGGCCTTTCTGGGACATTCCAGGTTGTATTTAGCATTTGACATTGGCACCTTCATATATGGAGTTATACCTTAGCATGTGGTGACTCCAACCTACAAATTATGCCATTACTGGGGAATTTTAAACTGCACTTAACATATGATAACCCGAAATTATTGTCTTTGTCAATGCCTATTTAAGCTCACAACGAAGTACTTACACAATCATCACCTGGAAAGGCAGTTCATTTGCGCAAACACCTGCAAACTAGCGAATCTGCAGTAGTGTGTCTGACTCTAGGCACTTTAATTTTGGAAAGTAATATCTGATAAGTCTTATACAAAGCTTTATTCTGCTTGCTTTTATGTGCTTCAATATTATAGCCGTGTAGATCAAAGGAGGGGTCATTATCCTGAGATAATGACCCACCAGCAAGTTATGGCCCAAGTCAAAGCCGAGGGCCATAGGTTGGGGCAGGGTTGTTATCCCAAGTAGTATGACCCCTTTGACAGTCTACAAGGGAGTTCACACACACTGCTAATAGCAGTATTGGTTTTGGAACAGTGGTGGTAAAGTAAAAAACATTATTATATTGGTGACTTTATTAAATGGATTTTAGTAAAGTAACAAGGTTCTCTTCATAGAGTAGGCATTTTAATTGTTAACTGGGTGGATCTGCAAATGTTTTGCCATGAGCAGGAATTAAGTGAAACATAAAAGTGAAAGGCGTCCCTTTGTAAATGTGAAAACATTTTCATGGTTTACCTTTCTAGTGGGTGTGTTAAATTGGACTGTCTTGATCCAAGAAATCTTTCTGGGACAGTACATTGCTGTTTCTTGAATGTGAGAAACCTTTCCTGCCGTTTCCCTGTCTGTCCTGTCTGTTTCTGAAGTCAAAATGATTGGAATGGGGTTCATTCCTGTAGGTATTGACTGCATTCTACCCAGCTGAGAGGTCAAGAACATGGTCATGTGATAATACCCGTTATTATATCCCCACATAAGGCTACTTTGCATTTGCAAAGTGTAAGCTGTCCCATGTCAGAGGTGAGCTCTTAACCCACGAGCTGTCCACATAGCGATAGGAACCCTTTTGAGACTAGCTCAAGAAATGGTTCTGTGCAGGTGCCTAAATGAATAGACAGATGGAAGATGGAGTTCGACTGGGTTATCAGATACTTTTAATTAAATATCCAGCGACCCAGCACCTAAATCATGAATGACAACATGGGGATATGAACTATAACACGGTTGACGAGGCTTTTACCTGTAAAGGTAAAATTAAAGCAAAGCACGTGTGGAAGGCCTCGTGTACATGTAGTTATATCTAACCCTGTTACCGAGCCTCTCACCTGTACAGTCACAGGCAAACTGAAGCTTGCCCAGATACATACAACTGTTACAGAGGCACTACCCTGGCCAGGTGTACTCACAGGGAAGGAAAGCTTCATATCCCTCCGTGTACACATAACACATTGTGCTTGAAGCTCTCGCCTATACAAGTCCAATGAATGTGAAGCACACCTTGGAGGCTGCATGAACATGCGGGTATATATCTTTTTTTTTTTACAAGACTCTAATCTGAATAGGTACAGTAAAAGTAAAAGTTGAACAGTCCTGGGAGGTTCATGTACCATTAGTGCAAGTGCATGAAAAATAAAGCCAACTGAGAGTCTCCATGTAGATGTAAGCATGTAGAACATCGTGCGCTGTATGGTTTAAAACATTGAATGCCAAATAATGCGTTTTCCAAACATTCAAAGTAATAAGCATCTCACCTGTACAGGTGCACAGGCAGTGAGGTGTACACAGATATCTCGGAAGATCTCGTCAATACAGGTGCACTTTCAATGTAGCACATCGAAATCTATCCTATCCGTACACATCAATATACACGTGACTCTGAACGCCCGCCTGGGAGCGTGCTATGTAAACCGATAAACACACATGTTCTCTCTGGGCTCTCACCTGGACAGGTAAAGTGAAGCAGGAGTTCACAGTGCATGCTATGAAGATGACCCATACTCTGCCGTCCATCACCGGATTCGTTTGGAGATCTCTGTTTGCTTTTAACCTGCACAGCGGGGGATATGCCCTCCTTCAGTTACCAGCAATATGGAGGCAAAGAGCAGCTCTTTATATACCTTGATGAACAAGAGCATCAACCAATCAGATCCCGGGATGAAGGATGACTTGGACTTCAAATACGAGAGCAAGGTGTGACTGTTATTGAAAATACTCCTCAGGCCATTGTGCAAAAGAGGGGCCTGGCCAGGAGCAGGAGAGCAGGTTTGCAATGAGGACAATTGGATTCACTCCAGACCCTGACTGAAGATAATAGTTTTGTTTTCATTATAAATGCTTTCCGGATTAAACATGTCACACTTTACATTGTTTCATGATGGCGGCGAAATTGAGATGACACAGCACTCCCTGTGCGTTCGTAAAATATATAAATTATACAATCTGGGTGCCCTTCATTGTTTAAAGAGTCCTTCTGTCTAATTCATCTATCTATCTATGTGCACATTTATGATGGTAAAAAACTAAATATGGACATAAATGCTGTGATACCAACCAAAAATATCCCAAGGTGCACCAGACCTCTTGAGACCTCTTTGCCTTCATTTGTCCCTATCAGCCCCCATGAACACTCCCACTCAATGGACATCCTCAGCCCTACAGATAAGGGGTGTATCGGCCACTTTTACTCCCTAAAAACAGGCAAATACTCCCCAAAAATAAAAATAGGGAGTACAAATAATGGCAACAGAAAATAGGAAGCAAACGCATACATCATTGCGCCCCTGATGGGTATGTTTGGAGCAGTAGTGCACCTAGAACCACAGCAATAAACTACATGTTTCGTTTAATGTGTATGAATAACTAGGTGCAAAGGAATAATTGTCACAAAAACATTTCCGTTTTTCAATAAAAAATGTGTACTCACTTATAAAATACTTTAATTGGGAATTGGGCTTATATTTTTACTTAAAATAGGAGTCAAGTACTCCCACTGCAAACTCTTATCTGGAGCACTGGGCATCCTATCTCCTGCTTTGTGTGACACACCTTCAATTGAACCCCCAGTGTCTCCTAGTAGCGTCCACATATCTCTATCTGGTCCAACACAACCCCCCACATCTCCCTAACAGTCACCACGTGTCTCCCCATCAGGCTTTCATCTTTTCATCTCAAATCCTGCTCCTCTCCAGCAACTTCTGATGGCAAGCATTGACAATGTCGCTCCGCTTTGGCTGTCTCATGTCAATAGCACATGCAAGGTTGAACCCACATGCCAAGCTGTTGCCATTGAATCTCAGGCACATCCCCAAATGCCCTAATATGCGATGCAAAACTGCCAAATAGGTACAACATAATAACGTGCAGTCATGCAGGGAATCATTGAGTAAGATGTATGGCAATTTCTAAGTGATCAAATATGGAAGTGTATTGAGTTCCACTGCTGAGTAACTGGAAATATTCTTTGGATGGTGTTTGACCAAATCATTGTGCTATTATTTGGTACAACTAAGGTTTCATTTGTTACCATTAAACATTTTTTATAATTAGTTCTTTATAATGCGCTTAATACCCAGAGGTTTCTAAGCGTGAACCTGGGAATCGAACCTGTGTTGCTCCATGTCGTCTTGCTGCCAAGGCAGGTGTTGTCTCTGAGCTATCCTCCTGGTCAGAAACGTTAATAGATAATGAGACGGGGAAGAGGAAACTAATCGACAATGTGTATTCTGCGCACATGAGTTGGAAATCATTGGAAATGTGTACTGTACTGTCCCACCTATTAATGTATTCATATACAAACTTTAGCCACGTTGCTTGCATATTGGGAGTTTTGTCAATGCACTCTAGCTGTGCTCCATGGTTGACTATTGCAATAGGCAACGTTAACCTCGGCCATGAGTAGTTACCTAAGAAAGGCACTTTTTTAAATTAAGAACAAACATGTGATGGTGCATGTTTAAACCCACAATAGTATACAAAATGCTCTGTATGAGGTACCGGGAACGCCTCTTTCATTTTATTTCAATTTTTTATTATTTATTTGTGTTATTGTTTGATGGTTGTGTGTTCTTATTTATGATATGATATGATATGATATGGAATTTGTAACGCGCCTATATACAAGTGTTTCAAGGCGCGACGAGGCAAGGGGGGGAAACAAGGGGAGACAGACAACGATCCTACTAGGCCAGATGTCATTCAGATCGTGCAAGTGCAAGGGTAGAGGGGAAAGGGAGAAGTGCGGGGGGGGGAGGGAGAGCGGAAAGTGCATTACAGTGTTAATAGCATACAGGAAGAAAAAAAAACAAGGGCCAACTAGTGGCAGTGTAAGTGCAGATAAGTGCTGGGATGGGGGGACTGTGGGATACAGACACAGTCCCATAGTGCAGGGGGTGCCAGGGAGGCAGTGCAGGGGAGAGTGGCTCGGCCAAGGACCGAGAACGGCGAGTGGCCCAGTTGCAGATTCAGTGCAGTTTCGATAACTTTAGCAGGGGAGAGGGGGAGAGAAAGCGGAGGCGAAGAGGAAGGTTTTGAGGTGCTTCCGGAACCAGAGATAGTTCTCCTCAAGTTTCAGGGAGGCAGGAAGGCTGTTCCAGAGGGAGGCCCCTGCAACGGAGAGAGATCTGCCACCAACTCATTGTTTGGAGAAGCGGCTGACCCTGTATTTTGGCACAAGGCCCCAATTTCTGAATGAATTTGTTTTATGATTATTATAATACATCAGTACCTGGCGAGGGGGGTGTGGCTGCCTCCCAGCCAATGAGAAGGCTCAGAACAGGGTCTTTATCACATGGTATAGACCCCGCTCTGAGCCTCCTCAGAGCAGGAGGCCCCATCTTCCCACAATGGGAATCAGGTAACTGCGCTCCCCTGTGCCCCCACATCCCCATCTCTGTAACCCCACACCCCTTTTCCTCATAGTTAGGTGACCCCACCCCCTCTCCATTTACCTTGACGGCGCCACGAACAATAATGTTCCTGGCACATATCCGACTCTCGAATGGCCACCATAGAAAGGGAGAAAGGTCCTTCTCCCCTATCCATAGCGTGCATCTATTTTGTAGTTTTATTGTGAGCAGAGAAATGGCAAGCAGGCCGTTTTTCAACTTGTGATAATAACACTATTAGTACCCTGGTATAGTGTCCCAGGGTATTAATAGCAATATAACCCTCGCAGGGGTGCATTACCAGTCAGGAAATGCCCCGGGGCTTACGTTAAAGCCTGAGCGATGCCCCAGCGAATTACCTGACCCATAATGCCCCTCTGCTCGGATCATATTGCTTAATTACAAAAAAACGGAACTGAACTGAAGTAAATTAAAAGTCACAAAAAGTGCCCTTTTTGTGGGAAGCTTTCTTTTGCAATTTTCCCTGACATTATCTTCACTACAAACTTTGAAGAAACACTTTTTAAAAATCTGTTTTGAAACATTCCTTTTTTTATAAATCAATATATTATATCTCATTATGCCAGAGGATGAAATAAATCATCTTAGCACATACAAACCTGCCAACTACATTGTGTTTGTGTATTTTATGAACGTGCCACTATCATTTTAAATGTCTGCATGTTAACAATGTCACATAGTGTTTTGTAGCAGCCCCAAAGCAGTAGCAGATTGATATGATACATTCAGAGGAGCGAGTCGAAACAGGGGGAATTGAGTAGGGAGGAAAATATGGGGATATGGATGGTGAAATAGTGGGTTTGCAGGGGGCTACCTGCAGATGTGCAGACAGATAGAGGAGGGAGGGAGACACATGGAGGGAGAAATATTACCAATGATACTTTCTTCAAAGAAGTGATAGAAATGGACCAGAAATGGTTTCACGTATCTGCTCTGTGGCTATTTGAAACATGGGCATTTTCACAATGGTCTTTTCACCACAGCCGTTTTTGGCAATTTTGTTTTTGTCTGGGTTCCCTCCTCATGCTCCATCCAACCCACCCCGCCACCTGCATCCCCCAAGCACCTACCTCAAATGCACAACACACATATATATATTTAAAACAAAGAATTGGCAAAACTCTGATGGTGAAAACACCACAGTAAAAATGCCGACATTTAAACAAGCGTGACAAAACATGGTAAGTGGCAAAAACCTGCTTGTCAGCAATAGCATTCAGTAGGAACCGCAGGGAACTAATCAAATGGAATTTTCACAAGGGCAGTCTGCTTTCAGGTGAGACACATGAGGCAGCAAAGATTATTTTGAGCAAAGTTGGTATCTCTTAATTTGCTTCATATCAGCTACTATTATATACAATTGTGGCATTTGGTATTTGAGACATAGAACTATGCATATTGTGATGGGTCAGAAATGAGAAGCAGACACAAAGTGGTAACATTCTCAACATTGGCCATTTTATTAACAAAAAGGGGTTTGGATAAAAGCCTAACTTTCCCTATCCTAAGGCAAATGTCCCTTCCTATGAAACTAGAACTAAAACAGGCTGACCTTGTGTCCAAACTAAATCTGACCCTCACACTAACATACACAATCAAAAGGTCCAAGGTAAATGCTTCAGATTTCAATTTAACAGAAATTTGCAAAAACCTAAACATATAAATTCAACCAAAACAATCATTGTGTGCAGGGGTTGGCTCCCTTCCCCTGGATTGTTTCAGGAAAATTCTTCAATATGTTCTTTTCAAGACGAGTCTCTCAAAGGCAATGCAAATATCTCTTTAGCCTAATACTTTCCTCAGGATGGCAAATCAAATGTGTCTTCCACACCACTGTTTGGAATATAACGAAGGGGAAGCCTCTCTATAGTTTTTCAGGATGTTATGTTATGTTAAAGGATGACAAAACAGAATGGCCCTCATTCTGAGGTTGGTGCTAGTCATGGCGCTGTTAGCGCCATGACTAGCACCAATACCGGTACCGCCACCGACTTGATGGGATGGGGACTTACTGGTCTATTCCGACCTTTGTGGGACCGGTAAATCCCCATTTGAAAAGCCATTCCCCATTCCCATTTGAGCCCCCATAGGGCTCAATGGTAAGGCGTCAATAACGGTACTGCAAATTGCGGTACCGTTATTGACCCCAGTATCCCTTTGCGGGTCCCATCCTTAACGCCTGGTGAAACCAGGCGTTAAGGGAAGGACCTGCAAAGGGACCTCGGAATAGGGCGCAAAGGGATTACCGGCACCAGTGTCATTACCAGTGCCCGCTATCCCTTTGCGCCCAGGTCGTAATGACCCCAAATGTCTTTTACACAATGCTGGCTGGAATATGGTAAAGGAAATTATTTTCTACTTTTCAGGCGGGTTAAACAAATGCCTTTTTCTCCAATAGTGATTAAAGTATGGCAAAAGTCAAGTCTTTTCAAATTCTCTGTGGATAATGTTCAATTGAAACTACAACTTAATATGATTAAGTTTCTCTTCAGATACGGTCTCCTGCCAGGAAACATCTCAACTGAAAATTCTTGATATCCTGGTTTACTCTCCTGCCAGGAATATCCCCCTTTTGGCTCACACATATCCCCTGGTGTACACTCCTGTCAGGTATCTCTTCCCAAAGAGGTTCACTACCTGATGCTCCTATCATGTCTCTCTGCAACATTCACACAATTGTATGTCTTCAATGGCACAACTTTGATGACTTCAGTTATTTTCACCTTACTGACATCCCCCTGGCGTGGCTGACTTCTTTCCTCTCTGATCGCCCCTCCCAGGTTCAACTTGAGTCCTTACTCTCCTCCATCTCTATCTCTACCTGTGGTGTTCCGCAGGGGTCTTACCTATCTCCCTGGCTGTTTAACCAATACCTGGCACTTCTTGCCCACCGCATTGCTGCGCTCTGCCCCAACTTCCAGTGCTATGCTGATGACACTCAGCTCATTTTCAGGCTACCCTCAGCCACCTCTTCTCCCTCTCTCACCTCTGACTGTCTGTCCGCCATCCAAGAGTGGTGTGCCACCAATGATACCTGCCTTAATGCCAGTAAGTCTGAGATTCTCCTCATTGGCACACCCGCTCCCTCCTTTCCTGTCACTCTCTGGCCGGCCTCTCTTGGCCTAATTCCTGTGCCCACCTGTGAGGCTAAAAACCTCGGGGTCATCGTTGACTCCACACTCTCCTTCTCTCCTCACATCTCTGATGTCTATAAGAAGTCACGCTACCAGCTGCACCTCCTCAGAGGTATTCCTCCTTTCCTCACCTTCCCCCAGAAGCTCACTGTCTCCAGAGCTCTGGTTCTCTCTAGGCAGCACTATTGCAACAGCCGCTTTCTAAATCTGCCTGCCTCTACTCTCCGCCCTCTGCAACTTATCCAGAACAGGACTGCAAGACTTGTCCTTGGCCCCAAGCCCAGGTAGTGTATCTCTCTAGGACTGTAATCTCTGCATTGGCTCCCAGTGGCGGCAAGGATTAAGTTAAAAAAACCTCTGCATTGTCCACGAGTCCTTCTGGGGTTGGGGCCTCAATACCTTTAACTCTCTCTTCATAAATATCTTCCTTCTCGAGCTCTTCGCTCATCCGCCTCCAACTCCCTCAGGGTCAGTCACTTCTCCAAGCAACGAGTTGGTGGTAGACCTCTCTCTTTTCAACTGGGGCCTCCCTCTGGAACAGTCTCCCTGCCTTACTGAAACTTGAGGAAAATCATCTCCGGTTCCGGAAGCACCTCAAAACCTTTCACTTTGCTTCTGCTTTTTCTCCTGCTCTCGCCTGCTGAATTCCTGGCTGAAACTGCACTGGTTACCTGGCCATCCTCTGATCTCGGGCCCAGGTCCCTCCACCGCCAGTCGCACACCTGCACTGCCTTCCTGGCAACCCCCGCACTCGCGACTGTCCCTGTATCCCTACAGTCCCTCTATCAGCACTTGACAACGGATGTCTGCACTTACCTTTGCACTTGCCACCAGCTGGCTGTACTTTACTTATTGTTATTAGTCCATTATCCCATGTACTGCACTTTCCCCTCCCCTCTCCCTTGCACTTGCCCCTTGCCCCTTCCCATGAACTTGAGCAATCTGAATGACGCCTGGCCTAGTAGGATCGCTGTCTGTCTTCCCTCTGTTCCCCCTCCCTTGCCTCGTCACACCTTGAACCACTTATGTATAGGCGTGTTATAAATGCCATATCATATCATATCATATATGAGGGTTTGTTGAAGCTCTGCCTGTAAACCTTTCTTGCAATGTGTCTTGGCTCTTGGCAATGCTTGTTCCAGGTTTCCCCAAACTGATATCTCATTTCATAAAGGGAGGGTTCTTACATGCAGGTAGTTTTGGTCAACACAACTAAAGCAAATTGTACAGAAAAGGAAAATGTCAAACATGTTTAAAATAATAGAAAAAAGAAAGAAAAGTCAAATTTAGGCAATTGCTCCTAGTGAAATAGCAATTTGTTGGTGAACAGATTTAAAAATATTTTAAAGGAAAGCTGCAAATGTCTTGATTCCCACAGCAGGATGGTGCTCGGACCCTGCCATATTGTTAGAGTTATTGATCATTGTCAATATATGTAGGACTGTCTGAATAGACCATGTTGAGTTACTAAATTAACATAAGCAAATAAGAAAAAAGCCTTATACGTATATTATATAATTACATACCATATTAAACTAATGTGACCATGCATAGAAGAAATAGGTTTGCATAAAGGCTATGATTAATCCTGAATAAAACTCACAGTTCTGGTTAATTTTTCTAACAAGAACACAGGTGCAATCAAGTCCATTGACATGAAGGAGTTTTGTAGTTCATATCTGATAGGTTCCATTGAGTATTTCCATTAAGAGCCACACAATCCCATTAAACAGACACAGAGAAGTGTTGTACTTAATAGCATGGCAGAGTATGTCCAAACTGAAGCGATGAATGCATATCCAGATTTGTTCGGAGGGAGTTCTACTGGAAAATTGTGCATATAAATGGTACTTAATAGAATGACAGAGTATGTCTAAACAAAAGCAATGACTGCATATCCAAACTCGTCTGTTGGGAGTTCTGCTGGAAGATTGTGCATAGAAATGGTAGTAGTTCATATCTAAGCTGTTTAGTTCTGAAATTAACCCCTCAGTCCTACACACTATATGTGAAGCAAATTAGATTAGTAACCCTAAGGAGGCACTTGGCTGAGATGCAGTGATAATGAATCTAGTACCGTATAGATCAGTGTACAACATTCTGCTACCGATGAGTATTTAGTGCTGCATAAGTAAAGTTGTATAAGCATAAATTAAATTACACATTAGCATTAGGAATTACAGAAATTTTACACCATGATGAGGGTGCAATGGGCTTAAATTGAAAGATTGTTCAAACATGATAGTAGATTCTACAAATATAAGAAGCAGGAAATAACATGGGACAAGTATTTACCCATATACAAAAAAGGTTAATTAAGAGTTCGGGCACGTTCAGTAAGCAATTAATCATGATACAGTGTTGCACAATTGTATGACCCTTTAAAAATACAAAAGGTGATATTAAATTGTGACAATCTTGTTCGAATAGTAATACACATTTTTAAAAGTACCCCAATCCATATTGTGCACCAGGAATAGATAAAGTATAGAAACATATGATCCTGGTCTCAAATAACATATAATTCTGCTTCAGTGTTTAGGTGAACATAACCAGCATCCAAATAATGTATCCAAGTGGCTTCGTCTTGTTTCCAAAATCCAGTTACCACCACAGGGATGCTGCTTGACTTGTTCAGTGCCACACACCTGACTCTAATTAATATCTTGAGTAGCATGCTTTTAAAAATGTAAATAGTATTGTGATTTCTTAAAGCTCCAATATATCTATCTTTTTCTCTATTTTCAAAAGATGCCACTGTTTGGTTAATATTATCTGAATTATTGAGGTGATTCCATAAAAAATTTGTGACAAATCGAATTATATGGTCTTTATCATTTGACTTCTGTTTGTTTTTGTTAAGTAGAAGGTCTTTCTATTCTTGTTTGCTGGTTCTAGTATGAGCTGTCTCCACAGTAGTTGTAGTATAAATGGCATGGCCACTGGCCAGGAACCACAGATCCCACAACATGGAGAGTCCAGTTGGACCAAGTCCTGGTGCCACTGCCGCCAGGCTTATGAATACATGTGATTGCACACTTTTATTTTTTGTGCAAGGTGCTTGTCTCCCCTGCAGGGGCCTCCAAGTGCATCCAGTCTGGGTGTGCCCTTGAGAGAGAGTTGAGCTGCACGTGCAGCATCCTCTAGGAGTGGCAGGGTGGGGGCATGAGTCAGAACTAATGGGCGTGGCCAGACCTAGGCTATTTAAGCCTGCCCCGCCCGCATGCAAGTGCTTCGCGTTAATCTGCCTATGGCAGTGTAACGCTCACTGCCGCCTGAAGCACATCCTTACCAGTTTCCAGCAACCGCAGTCGAAGCGCATCCTTACCTGTTTCCAGTAACCGCAGTCGGAGCGCATCCTTACCTGTTTCCAGCAACCACACCCAGAGCACATCCTTACCTGTTCCCAGCAACCGCAGCCAGAGCACATTCTTACCTGTTTCCAGCTACCAGCTACAGCACTTATCCAGGAGTCACCTCACAGTCAGCATCATCGCGGACCCAGGCATCCTTCGTCTGCCTGCAGACCTCTGGATAACAGAACTCCAGTCCGACGTCACTACAGACAGTGCCTGAAAGAGAAAAAGATAAAGACAAGGTTGGAAACCGCTAAGACATTACGCTTAAGGTCGCGCTTAGACAAATCCTTGCGCTTGACCTCAAACCAATACTCACCATCTGTTGGAACATTGTAGACTCCATTCTCTTCCCATTTGGCCTCGTTTCTTGCACCGCAACTACCGCTGGGCCGCATATCACCTATTGGAAGAAAGCGGAAGGAAAGACATTATAAAAGGACACGGACAACAATCAAGGAAAGACAATATAACAGGATACGGACAATAATCAAGGACAGACATTATTAAAATGATACGTACAATAATCAAGGAAAGACATTATTGAAAGGATTCTTACCTTTAGGATTGGTTCAGCCACAGCCGGTCTGGGCTGCCATGCACAGGGACCAGTGAAGGAACTCGGTCCATCAAAAGCACCCCTGCAGTGAGAAGCAGGACTTAGAGCTCGCCATCATCAATAAACAGGTGAGACTATATGTCATGCCCCGCATTCCTGTTTCTGGACACTTGCGGGTATTTACTTCCAGGTGGAAACTGCCCTGGAGACTGTTTACAGCTCACGGAATCCGCTGCACTACAAGGTCCAGAATTCCATCTGCTCGCGATCACGTGAAACGCCCGCAACGTGCCTCGCGTTCTGAAACAGATTCCAGTACTTAGTGTGGCGTGTCCCTGTAACGGGTGCTCCTAAAACTGACTATTCAGTTCGAGTACTCGATCTACTGTTACTCTGATTCCTGTTTTATTCCTGACCCGGCTTTGTATCAAGGACTATTCTGAACGTCTTTCCCTTCAATTTCTGGCTCCTGGCTCCCTCGGTTGTTTCCCCTGGTTAACGAACCCCTGGCTCCCATTTCGGATTTGTTCTCCGCCTGCTCCCGTATGTTATGGTATTCGGATTTATACAAGAATAAAAGACCTTCAGTGCTACTCTCTGTTGAAGACTTCCATGCACGTTTCCTTCCCTCTATTATGCTATCACTATTGCACGAGTTTCCTGCTTCCCTTCCCTTTTCAACTATTACACAGAAAATATACAAAGACAGATCCACGGCGCTGCCCGCCTCACAAGAAGACAACGCTCTACATACTGAAGTGACCAAACGGACGCTCTCCTGTTTCTGGTGGTCACTCCCTGGATTGGTTACACTTGGGGACGCTCTGCTGAATACACTTGGGGATTATTTTGGACACTTGCCGTTTGGGTTAGGTGGACCATTGCACAGACTTCCTTCAACTGGAACTTCCATTTTCTATCATCACGTCAACTTCCTACTACACTCTCTAAGGTTACGGGACTTCCTATCTTGCTAAGCAGGTAAGAGGGGGCAAGTACGGGGGGAAGGAACAAGTGCTGTATTTTTGTACCTCTTTGGCTGCTATCTTGAACTATCCTTTTCTTTGTTCCCTTAGCTCTGTTGTCGCTGCTCCTGCCTTTCCACTTAAGCCCCTGGCCTGTTAGTTGGTATACTTTCTACAGGCTGCGCTCTTGGGGGGAAAGTCTTGTGCAAACATCGCGTTCAAGATATCCCAGAACCATCTTGGTGATAGTCCAGGACGTCCCAGAGTGAAGGGGTTCCAAAAGCGGATGCTGACCTTGTATCCTTTAACAATCTGTATCCTTTTCCAAAATTGCGTAAAAGTTGTGACAGATTTAGGAGCCTATTAATTTTGCCTATCGGTTATGGAAACTGGAGCGGATCCAATGGCTGCTTTAATGCAAGCCTTTGCGACCTTACGCACCAATATGGCATCTGCTAATGCGACTCTCCATCAACGTATGGATGTACTACAGAGTTTTGTGCAGCCCTTACCCCCCGATGAGGAGTTCGGTGATGCTGCTGCTGCAGCAGCCCCTCCTGTACCCCAGGCACAATCTTCCGCACCCATTGTGCTTCCTGGACCATTCCCTTTGGCCCCTCCAGAACGCTTCTATGGAGATCCTAAGACTTATCGGACCTTTGTAAATCAATGCCGTCTGCATTTTCTTTGTCGACCACTGGCATTTCCTGACGCTGTTACCAAAGCAGCGTTTCTCCTTTCGCATCTGGGAGGAACAGCAGCGGCTTGGGCTAACCCTTTACTCGAAGCCAATGATCCAGCCCTATATAATTTTGATGCCCTTATTCAGTCTATGAATAGCGTATTCGATATGCGTTACAAGGCACAAACCTCGGACCTCGAATTCCTTGCTATCAGTCAAGGCAAATCAGACCTTCTGTCTTACCTCGCTCGCTTTAATCAATTAGCAGCAGAAACACCCTGGCCCGAACAGAAGAAGGCAGCTGTCTTCTATAAGGGTCTTTCGGATGAGTTAAAAGACACCTTATCAGTGGTACCGGCTTTACCAACCGGCTTCCCAGAATTGTTGGACTTGGTCCTACAAGTCGACGCTCGGCTGCGGCAAAGACGTGGCGAACGGCGTAGTCCTGACCTTCGCCTCTCAGTCAAGTCAGAAACGACTCCGACTACTTCCTCAGGTGAAGCCGAGCCGATGCAAATAGGGGCCATCAGAGGTCCTTTAACCAAAGCCGAACGAGAACGGCGTATGGTTAACAACCTATGCTTCTATTGCGGTCAATCTGGCCATTTCATTCGTGCATGTCCTAAGAGACCTGTTAAGGTAGCGGGAAACGCCAAGACTCGTCCTTAAACCGAGCCCTAAGGATGAGTCGCCATATGGATGGCTCGGACCAATGCCCTTCCTCCTCACACATCTATCTTGCCATGTGTTTTGTCCTCCCTGGTGTTGAGCCCTTCACCAGTCCAGTTATGATCGATTCAGGGGCTAGCGGAAACTATATGGACATACAATTAGCTCAACACCATGGCATACCGGTGGTTCCCAAAAAAAGACCTGAGGAAGTACATGCAGTGGATGGTTCTCATCTGGTGTCCGGATGGATAACGGAACAGACTGTCCCACTTCGCATGTCTACCTCAGAAGACCACATTGAGCAAATAGTTTTCGACCTTATTTCAGCCCCTCAGTTTGGGATCATTCTTGGTCTTTCTTGGCTCTGGACTCATAACCCTATGATTGATTGGGTCAAACAAACAGTGCATTTCTCTTCTGCGTTCTGTACCCAACATTGCTCTCGAAGCCCCGGTGTGACGCCTTCGTCTCCTTGTTTGGCTTTGGTGTCTAATGTCTCCTCTGTTAATGCCACGCTGGGAGACCCAAATCCCGAACTACCAGCAGTATACAAAAACTTTTCCGATGTGTTCGATAAAGGGCTATCAGAAAAACTCCCTCCACATCGTTGTTATGATTGCCCCATTGATTTTGTACCTGGGGCAGTGGTACCTCATGGTCGTGTTTACTTCCTGACCCGGAACGAAGAAGAACACCTGAAAGAGTATGTGGAGAAGGCATTGCGTCTGGGACATATTCGACCTTCCCGGTCCTCTGCTGCCTCTCCCATCTTTTTCGTACCGAAAAAGGAGGGGGATCTGCGCCCTTGCGTGGATTACAGAGCCTTGAACAAGATAACAGTCAAGAACCAGTACCCGTTACCCCTCATAACGGAACTGCTTGATAAGATGACATCCTCCACTATTTTTACCAAATTAGATCTCAGAGGGGCATATAATTTGGTGAGGATACGAAACGGGGCGAATGGAAAACCGCTTTCAAAACAAAGTTTGGGCTATATGAGTATTGCGTCATGCCATTCGGACTTTGTAACGCTCCAGCCACGTTCCAACACTTTGTTAATGATATTTTTGGAGATATGCTAGATTGCTATGTGGTGATCTACTTAGATGATATCTTGATCTTCTCGGATTCACTCACTCAACATATCCAACACGTTCGCTCTGTATTGCAGCGTTTACGTACACACTCTCTCTATGCCAAATTGGAAAAATGTGTATTTCATGCATCATCAGTTGAGTTCTTGGGGTTTCAGATATCTGCGAAAGGGGTGCTCATGTGTACTTCCAAGGTTAAAGCAGTAAGGGACTGGCCAGTCCCAGATTCTGTAAAGGCACTTCAATCTTTTCTGGGTTTCTCGAACTTTTATAGGCGCTTTATTGCCTCATTTTCTGAGATAGTAGCGCCCTTGACCCGTCTCACCAGCCCGAAGATTCCATTCCTTTGGGATTACGAAGCCCAGTCGGCCTTTGAGGCATTAAAAGAGGCCTTTACTACTGCTCCCGTTCTGCAGCACCCAAACCCTTCCCTTCCATTTATAGTGGAGGCTGACGCATCCGCTATCGCGGTGGGGGCCATTTTGTCACAGATCTGCCCCACTACACAGCAACTGCATCCAGTGGCTTATTTTTCCCGTAAACTATCTCAAGCTGAACGCAATTACACTGTTATGGAGAGGGAACTCCTAGCAATTCGAGCAGCTTTTAAGGAGTGGAGACACCACCTTCTGGGTGCTCGACATCCAGTAACTGTGTACACCGACCATCGGAATTTACAGGCTCTTTCACACGCAAAATGTACCAATGCTCGACAAATACGTTGGCATTTATTTTTCACGTTATTTGACTTCACAGTTACTTATCGTCCTGGACCTCTACACGGAAAGGCAGATGCCTTATCCCATGTCGGTGCCGATTTCGACACCCGGGAATCGGTTACCTCTATGCTACCTTCGGGTTCTGTCATTTGTGTTTGTTCGGTCTCCCCCTCACTTCTGGATCAAGTTCGACAGTGGGCCAAAGAACATACCTCTTATCTTGATACCTTGGGTGCCCAGATTGTCACGGGTCTTCCTTATGTTCATGGTCTTTTATACTTACCTGACAGCCTCACCAGACGGAAGGCTTTGGAATGGGCCCATGATACCCCGTTAGCTGCACATCCAGGTCAGCTTAAAACCTATGACCTGTTACATCGATGGTGCTGGTGGCCAGGTATGAAGAAGGACACCGCGTCATACGTATCTACGTGTGCGATATGTGTACAATGTAAAAGGCAACCAGGGAGACCCTTCGGTTTATTGATGAACATGCCGCTTCCTCCACATCCCTGGCATACGGTTTCACTCGACTTTGTGGTAGAACTGCCCTTGGTTAGGGGAATGTCAACGGTGCTTGTGGTGGTGGATGTATTCACAAAAATGGCACGATTTATACCATGCTCAGGTATACCTACCGCCTCATCATTGGCTACTCTTTTTTTTGATCATGTGGTACGCTTCTTCAGACTACCCACAATCATGATTTCTGACCGGGGTACGCAATTTACTTCTCGGTTCTGGAAAGCCCTTACCCATTCTTTGGGTATTGATGCACGGCTTTCGTCATCCTATCATCCTCAAACGGACGAACAAACCGAACGCACAAATGGCACCATGGAACAATACCTTCGTTGCCTGTGCTTGCAACATCAGACAAATTGGTTATCCGTTCTGGGAACAGCGGAGTTTGCTTATAACAACTCTCGACATACTTCAACAGGATGTTCCCCGTTTTACGCCTTGTATGGATTACATCCAAGGATCCTTCCGCCTGTCTTGCCTTCCTTGGACCAAATCCCTGCTGAAAAAACCACGAGGGACACTCTGGTTGCTATACGGGATTCCGTTATGTTACATCTACAAGTTGCGCAGTCCCGGGCAAAGACGCAAGCGGACAAACATCGGTCGCCTGCCCCCTCCTATGCACCGGGTGATCTTGCCTGGCTAGCAACTAAACATCTCAACATTCGGGGTAAACGGAAACTCATGCCTCGTTATGTAGGTCCATACAAGGTCCTTTCTTGTCTCAATCCTGTTGCTGTCCGTTTGAACATACCATCCCATTGGCGGATTCACCCAGTCTTCCACGTATCCCTGCTCCGTCCTTTTATACCTGGCACTCGGCTTCCTGTTGCCCCTGCTCCAATAATTGTACAGGGTGAAGATGAATATGAAGTACGTGCTATATTGGACTCCCGTCTGCGTCGCGGAGTGCGTTTCTACCTGATTGATTGGAAGGGTTACGGTCCTGAAGATAGGACTTGGGAACCGGCCTCAAATCTGCATGCACCCCGACTCTTGCGGGCCTTTTGGTTGGAAAGACTGCGTGCCCGCAGGGGTGGTCGTCCTTTGCGGGGGGTACTGTCATGCCCCGCATTCCTGTTTCTGGACACTTGCGGGTATTTACTTCCAGGTGGAAACTGCCCTGGAGACTGTTTACAGCTCACGGAATCCGCTGCACTACAAGGTCCAGAATTCCATCTGCTCGCAGTCACGTGAAACGCCCGCAACGTGCCTCGCGTTCTGAAACAGATTCCAGTACTTAGTGTGGCGTGTCCCTGTAACGGGTGCTCCTAAAACTGACTATTCAGTTCGAGTACTCGATCTACTGTTACTCTGATTCCTGTTTTATTCCTGACCCGGCTTTGTATCAAGGACTATTCTGAACGTCTTTCCCTTCAATTTCTGGCTCTTGGCTCCCTCGGTTCTTTCCCCTGTTTAACGAACCCCTGGCTCCCATTTCGGATTTGTTCTCCGCCTGCTCCCGTATGTTATGGTATTCGGATTTATACAAGAATAAAAGACCTTCAGTGCTACTTTCTGTTGAAGACTTCCACGCACGTTTCCTTCCCTCTATTGTGCTATCACTATTGCACGAGTTTCCTGCTTCCCTTCCCTTTTCAACTATTACACAGAAAATATACAAAGACAGATCCACGGCGCTGCCCGCCTCACAAGAAGACAACGCTCTACATACTGAAGTGACCAAACGGACACTCTCCTGTTTCTGGTGGTCACTCCCTGGATTGGTTACACTTGGGGACGCTCTGCTGAATACACTTGGGGATTATTTTGGACACTTGCCGTTTGGGTTAGGTGGACCATTGCACAGACTTCCTTCAACTGGAACTTCCATTTTCTATCATCACGTCAACTTCCTACTACACTCTCTAAGGTTACGGGACTTCCTATCTTGCTAAGCAGGTAAGAGGGGGCAAGTACGGGGGGAAGGAACAAGTGCTGTATTTTCGTACCTCTTTGGCTGCTATCTTGAACTATCCTTTTCTTTGTTCCCTTAGCTCTGTTGTCGCTGCTCCTGCCTTTCCACTTAAGCCCCTGGCCTGTTAGTTGGTATACTTTCTACAGGCTGCGCTCTTGGGGGGAAAGTCTCGTGCAAACATCGCGTTCAAGATATCCCAGAACCATCTTGGTGATAGTCCAGGACGTCCCAGAGTGAAGGGGTTCCAAAAGCGGATGCTGACCTTGTATCCTTTAACAATCTGTATCCTTTTCCAAAATTGCGTAAAAGTTGTGACACTATATGGGTCGGCGCATGCTCACCACATTTTGGGAAGAAGGGTTTGAGGGACACAGCAGTCATATTGCAGCATTCTCACGGTCTCTCATATCCTCGGCAGGGGTGGTGCCAACAACCAGCACAGTCAACAGCACACGAGCAGGGGAAGAAGCCTGACAAAGCGAAGCCATTTCCAGGGAGGGCTGCAACCGTGCCCCAACGTCCCCGCAGACCAGGTGAGTGTAACAATAACGTAACTGTTAAAAATATTTGTTTGTACTGTTTAAATGTTTCGGAAGTGCAGCCCCTTCACTGCAGTTAATTTTTATGTGGAGAAATTATCCATATAGGATATTCATTTATCAGTTTGTTCATATTCCTGTTATGTTTAATTTTCTATTAACATCGGTCTCTTTTTTAAAGAGGGTGAAATAAAAAAAGTGTTCTTATCCATTCAGTTTGATGTGAAGAAGGTTAAAAGATTTTTTTTTTTTCTGCCATCAAATTATCTCACCCAGGGATTGCCAAGACTCAAGCTAAAATACAAAAGGGCTATTGGTGGCCGACCTGGGGAAAAGACATTGCCCAATTAATTGCGACCTGTGGTGTTTGCGCACAACACAAATCTCAGAAGTTAAGCCCAGCCGGGTTACTGCGTCATTTGACTGTACCACCAGCACCGTGGCATACGTTATCAATGGACTTTATCACCGATCTTCCTCCCTGCAATGGTTTTAACACCATCCTCATTATTGTGGATTTATTCTCCAAAATGGCCCATTTTATTCCATTAAAGGGACTTCCCACTGCTTCCGCCCTTGCCACCGTGTTTTTGGAACAGATTGTCAAGTTACACAGATTTCCATCAGTATTAATCTCAGATCGCAGAACACAATTTGTCTCAGCACTGTGGAGGAGGGGCTGCAAAATAGCCAAGATTGATCTCCGGTTATCCGCTAGTCATCATCTTCAAACCGATGGCCAAACCGCACAGACCAACCAGACCTTGGAGCAATATCTGCGGTGTATGTTGCAACATTCTCTTTATTAAAGAGGGTGAAATTAAAAAAGTGTTCTTATACATTCAGTTTGATGTAAAGAAAGTTAATAGATTTGGTTCTTTTCTGCCATCACATGATCTCACATTTTTGCAGTGTCTCCAATCTTCCAAGGCTACACTATATTTGCTCAACAACATCCACAAAGGTACCATGGAGTTTCCACTGTGCAGAATCATTATATCAGTAATAGGATCTCTGACAAAAGCAACATCTAAGTTCATTGTTCCACATTTGCAAAGTATTCTTATCTCTTTGGCTTCTTATATGAAGGATACCAAAATTATACTGTGCAGACTACAAGACATACCATGGGTTGGTTATGGATTTATGGCATTGGATGTCACTGCTCTATGTGCATGCATCACACATGATATTGGATTGGAAACACAATAATTATTTTTAAGACAAACATCTGCCTAATTTTACAATCAGAATCACATGATACTAACATTTCTTGACAAAGCCAATATTCTAGGCTGTTATATTGTGAAAACATTTTCAAAATTCAAGCACACATGTTAGTTAGGCAGATCGGTATATGAAAGAGATAGGATCCCAAGTAATCAACTCAAACTACACACAGCACTAATTCACCCGGGCAGTAAATTGAAAAGTTGTAAAACTGAGAATGATATGATTGTGTATTTGTCCCTAGGTATGCTTTCTGTAACACCTGCAGACATTCAACCATCATCCCCAAAAGGAATCCATCTGGAGATATAGGTCAGAGATTCAGCCTCAGCAATATGGACATCACTAAAATCAACCAGTTGTATAACTGTGGTAAGCAGTATGTTCCCCCAGATTTATCAGAATATTCGGGATTCATGTATTCTTCTTCCCTTACAATATCCAAATGTAACATACGTATTCTCTCGTCCAATATGAGACCAGTAGCTGCTCCTCCCATGCTTTCATAACATCATCTACTCCAATGCTTTAACAACACCCTCTGCTCCTGTGCTTTCCCAGTCGAATGTCTTAGAAACTGAACTCAGTATCCATCAGTCTATGAGATGTTAATACCCTCTTCCCTCATTTAACTTCAGCATCCCCCCCTCCATGTGTTTCAGGGATCCTCACTTTGCATAGGATCATATCATTCTTTTCTCCCTCTTACCACAGCATTCCATTGTGCCATATCATTAAAGTGTTAACCCAGCACCAACAGCCTCTGTTTCTGCACAATGTCAGCATTCTCTTTTCCCATACCTGCATCCCCTCTAAACATGTGTATATCGAAGTTTCCTCTCCTTCTATAGGCCTGATCACGACTTTGGCGGTAACGCCAGCGGTATTACTGCTGGCGGTATTAGTCCTACGGCCAAACTCCCCAGCGCTAATAGCGCCGGATCATGAGTTCGGCGGTAATGTAATTCCCCATTTCCCATTGAGCCTATTCGGGAATGCCCCATTCACCGTTGGGCTCAATGGGGAAAATGTGCGCTCTTACTGCCGGCGGATTTCCCGCCAGCGGTAATGGTGCAAATTTTCGGTGGATTTCCCCCCAGCCAAGAGCTGGGGCGAAATCCGCCAAAGTCCTGATTTGGCGGACCCTTAAATCCGGCGGTAATAGCGCGACCGCCGGATTTAAGTGTTACCGCCAAAGTCGTGATGATAGCATCATCCTCCAAAAATGTCAGCATCCTCATTAGCCATTTTACCTCATTAGCATTCCCTCCCCTGCTATCCCAACATCCCCCCTTTATGTTATTCTAGCATTCTTTACTTCCATGTTATCCAAACTTCCTCAAACCTTATTATTCCAACATCTACTCCTGACATGCTATCCCAGCTTTCCTGTTTCTTATATTTTCAATAAATCCCCTGCCCCATTGTGAGATCTACATAATCTACTTCCTTTTAATCGTAGCATTCATCTCTTTTAAATTTATCCTAGGAGCCACTCCTGCAATATGTTCTGATTCACCATCATTCACTCCCACTTTCCTCACCGTTCTATAGGCCCATGCTATTCTATGACCAGCTCCTCCCATGTGATACTAACATTATCTCCTCCATTTATATCCTCACATCAACTGCTCTCATTTTGTACCAGCACCCTCATCTCCCGTGTTAATCCAGCAAATACTGAACTCGGTTTATGCTAGGCTATTCTCTTGCCACATAATCCATTATTCGTTCCGCCAATGTGATACTTACTTTATTCTGACCATATATTCCTCCCTCTCCTCACCTTGTGACTTTTGCCACATTTTGCTCTGTGCCATTTTACTGAGTGATTTATTGAATGAACATTTTCTTATAGAAGTTGGGTTTGAAAGATGCATATTCTGGAATGTTACAATGAGAAAGGTTCTCTGACTGGGGATATTCTTTTTATTGTTAATGTATGATCTACTGGTAAGGAGCCCTGGGAAGACCTGCTCTTGGAAGGATCTTGCTCTTCATTCCTTCCTGCAGGCATCTCCACTGTCAGCTATGGATTTGTGAATCCTACTAGCTACCCATCCCATTCTATTTGCTACTCACCTACCAGGTAAGTCTGCAGAAAGTGCTGAGCAGGGCTAGTTAAAAGAGATATCTCAGGAGGTCACTGTGCTCATCGGGAGGATAGCTCAGGGGGCAACGTGCTCGCCTTGTAAGCAAGACGACACGAGCAATACAGGTTCAATCCCCGGGTCCGTGCTTAGAAACCTCTGGGTATTAAGCGCGTTATAAATAACCCATCACATCATATCATCCAATTGGTTATTTAAGAATACAGAGAGCTATTATCCTTGTGGTGAGGGCAACTCACAGACAGAATGGGACTGTCAAACCTAATATCCTCACCTTTCCTTCAACATATTACTGACAGTTAATGGCTTCTATGTTGAATCCTCCCCAAACCGTTAGTCTGACTATGTGACAGTTTATGTTGGAATCACCCATGATGCTCCCATTTTGCTGAACAAGGCATGTGGGAGAGGAAGCATGCCCACAGTGGTGTCTTCTGGGAAATCCATGCTGCCTCAGTTTGTCAGCAATAGCACCATCAGATCCAGCAGGCTCAATGCCTACTCCCAGAACAGTATGAGTCTTTCTCTTTATTGACTCACAGTTACTTTGAGAATTTAACATTCATCTCTATACCTTTCATAAAACAATCCTCCAGAACAATAACAATAACCTTATTGCATGGGTGAGCTTTCCTTCAGCTACACATTGGTCCTCATTATGGTTTTGCAGTGGGGTGGAGGAAAAACATCCAGCAAAATGCTTGAGGTAAAATCTGGCAATTTAACAGCTAAATGCATCAATTTTGATGAAATTACCAGTGCAGGTAATTCTGCCAAAATCCCCTTGGAGTCCTACAGACTCCATAAATGGAGACTAACATGCCATACTGCCACTTGTAATCCTGTGGTAATTCCGCCGGACCAAGTGGTGGCAACAGTAAATCTGTTTCGTGGTATTTATTTATCTCCCCAGATTTACTGCCAAGATACCACCAAACTCTTGATGGGGCCCATGGTGTTCTAGCGCTGAAACACACAGCAAATCAATTCTGAACAACTTGAAACTGAGCCAGGTGTTCAAGGCAGTGCAGGTATTGGTAGAGCTCAAACACACTTAAAGAGAAAAGATGCAAGGTCAGCAATTGGGTGTTGCCCAATGAGGTGTATCATTGTTATTTATCAAGGGTTTTACAAGAATGTGTGAAGTGGGAGGCAGAAAACAGCTGCTACTACCCGTTTAAAATTCTCTCTGTTTAGCCTATGTCCTGATGGAATAAGCGAGGGATGAAAGTAAGTATTGATTGATGATCGATTGATCGATGAATTACTTGAACCTATACTGCACACTATAATGTTTCTTAATTAGTAACTGGTTAAAGGTTTTCCGCTTAGCCACTGCTGATTAAAGTGTGCATACATGTGATGCATGGTAGGTGAAGGATCAGCAATATTACATAACATTTAAAGAGTTTGCTCTATTTGTTTTTCAGAATATTTTTTTAATTCACATTTTCACAGAATTATCAATACAAACAAGAAATCAACATGTTGAACAAATCAAAAAACCACCCAACATCTCACCCCTCTCTTCCTACGCTTCAAGCTCTACGACAATTCACATTATAAGACATTTAGTCTAGTTAAAATAAGTCCAAAACTCTTCCCCATATTTCACCGAAGAGTTTACGTTTTTTCTGACTTCCATAAATGACTCTTTCCATGAGAGAAAGCTTGTGCACCTAATCTAACCACACATCCCCCTCTGTAAGGGTGGGAGATTTCCAGTTATGCAAAATGTACTCTTTAGCCATCAAAGCCCGCCCGAATAATCACTTTTTCTGTGAACAAGTCCTTTAAAATATTATCTTCACCCAATATTAATGTCTCAAAGCCATAATCCAATGACACTTTCAATACCTTGTTGAAAATCTTATTCAGCTCACCCCAATAGAGCCTCACCTTGTTACACTCCCAGAGCATATGTTCCAGAATACCAGATCTATATGTGCATCGCCAAAATGCATCAGAATCTGAGAGATTACGCTTGCATAAGTGTTCAGGTGTCCAATGAACCCTATGCAGAATGATAATCTGCCTTGACCTCTCACACAAATTCAAAGAGGAGAGGGCGGTGTTTCTCCATATATTCACCCAACGTCTAACCTCATTGACCAAGCATCCAACCATATTGAGTAATTCTGTTTGGTGGAGTAAACACGTTTGTATCATTTTGAGGATTGATGCCTTTGTTGTCTGTTTTCAAAATAACCTCATCAGTGTTATTACTCTCCATCTCCCCAATGTGGAGATGGTTCCTTTAGGAACACGATAGTCAGTATACGTACAGTAACTTATTTTCTTTCCTTCCTTCTGTTTATTAAATGTAAGCCAACTCCCATTAACCAACGGGTCCCGAATCCACCTGGCCCCCATCCTAAAAACCACTCTTGTCAGAACTGCATCCTATTTCCATCCTTAATAACAGGGTTACACCAGATGGAGGAAACAAACTGGCAGTAGGGATCACTTGCTACAGAAAGTGAGAGTTTCTTCCATGCCACCCTCAAATATTCTGTCAATGGTGAGGAAGCTCAAACCCATGTGGGTTTTGTCTACCAAATGGCCCTCAGCGTCAGTGGCCCATTCTTGCTAACTTCCTCACATACCCACTCATACGATTCATCACGTAAAAAAGGTACAATATGTCTGCCGGCAAACGCCAAGTGGTATGCTGAAAAGTCAGGCACACATAAATCTCCCTTCTCCGCTGTTAAGTGTAACTTCCAAAGCTTAATGCAAGGCGGTTTATTGTCCCATATAAAGCCTTGTATGAGCCTTTCTATATTTTCCCATGCACTTCTGGTTGGAAATAAAGGGATCAGACTAAGGACATAGTTAACCTTGGGCGTGCTGTTCATCTTCAAGATATTAATCTTCCACCACAGCAACAGGTTGAGCTGCTTCCATCTCTCCAGATTCGACCTCAGGTTCGATATCACCATCTTCATGTTTTCCATCATAATCTTGTCCACATCGCGAGTCAGCCATATGACCAAGTATTTGATACTGTGCATACACCAATGGAAGCCCAATGCAATAAAATCTGCCTTCATGCAGGTTGCAAATTGACTATTGCTGACTGACCAGGAGAAGGCAAGCTTGGACAAAGGGTTTCATGCGAGAAGCTGAAGAAGTCATTATACAGCCTGAATGCAGGGAGATGCCCTGGACCGGATGGTCTTCCAATGGAATTTTATAGGATGATGCCAGGCAGTGTTTAAATTGATGGGAGATATGTATGAGGACTCGAAAGAACTTAGAGTTCTCCCAGAAACTACACATCATGTAATTATTTTGGTCCTTCTGAAGAAAGACAAGTTCCCTACGTCACCTCAGAGTTATGGGCCTATTAGCCTAATTAACACAGATAATAAAGTATTGGCTTATACACTGACAAGACGATTGGAAGATACCTTGCTAAGACTGGTGCACCCGACCAATCAGAGTTTGTGAACGGCAGACATGCTGCTATGAATATATAGACAATTCTTCAGACGATTACAGAGACGAATGAACTGGATCAAGGTGCGGTGGTTATGTTATGTTAGGGACATTTATACAGCGCAACATCCGCCCAGAGGCATCTTGACGCTAAGCAGGGAGTGGGTAAACGGCATGAAAAATCACAAGCAAAAAGACAGGCTCATTAAAACGGGTGGGCTTTTATGGAGTACCTAAAAGACAGATAGTTAACCATGGAGAGGAGTGACAGCGGAAGAGGATGCTGCTGCAATGGAGAAGGCTCTGCCACCAATACGAGAGGGAACCGCAATCAAACAGGCATTGGCAGAGCAGAGAGACCGATTAGGGACATATTTCGCCTGAAGTTATTCTGCCCCTGTAACATGCAATGCTTTGTGCACCAGACACAGGGCCTCATAATGAGTTGGCCGGTATCTCAGTGGTAATTGCGCTGGGATTCAGCCCAGCACAATTAGCGTTACTGCAACTTGATCAGGCGCAATTTGCACCAGAACCCAAATTGTGGTGGCTCTGTGAGTGCCCATTTGTTATGAGTCCATAGGACTCTATGGAGTTGTTTGGCTATAACTGCTGGCGGTAATCGCGGTGGCGGTAATAGTGCCAAAAATGGGCTTAAAGCTGGAGATTTACTTCCAGCTCAGAGGTGGAGGTAAATCTCCAGCTTTACGCCCAAACTTGGGTTTGGGTGGAATGGTAATGCAGCAATAATAGCGTTGGTGACGCCTTTTTGCCGCTCCGCCCAACCCCTGATGAGGCCCAAAGTGATTTAAATTCAACACGCTTGGCCACAGGGAGCCAATGTAGATGGCACAACACAGGAGTAATATGGGCACGCCTAGACGTACTTGTGGCTACCCTCGCGGACAAATTCTGTGGAAACTGCAGACACAGAATCAGGTAAACAGGTTGTGCCATATAGATAGAGTTGCAATAATCAAAGTGAAGATAAGAAAAGGGAGGCCAACACAGAGGCCCTAAACTCAGCTGGTATCAAAGGGAGAACCTTGCACAGAATCTTCAACTGGAAATAACCCTTCTGGCAAACAGCCCTGGTCTGGTTTTCGGCAGAGAGAGAAGTTGATCAGTGTAGGAAAAGAGAAGGGGGCCACAGAAGTGGGGTCCAAAGAACCATAACCAAAGGTTGTCCTCTCCCAAGACGTAGAGAAGACATTCGACCGGATTGAGTGGGACTACCTATTTGAGGTAATGAAAAGGTTGGATTTTGGAGACAAGTTCTTACGTTGAATCAAGTTGTTGTATACAGACTCTATAGTAACCGTATCGACTTATGGTCTCTGCTCTGATGTTATTAGATTGGAGAAAGGAACTCAGCAGGGTTGCCCCCTATTGCCCTTATTATTCGTGTTGACAATCTATTGCTGATTGATTGCACTGCTTGAAAATTGCTCTGATCGTCTCCCTCAAGACTTTGCATTTGTACTGTGTCCGAGCACTGCCATGCTGTGTTCCTGCCCCCTTTATGACAGTGCACATGCTACCTGACCCCCGCTAACCTAGGGGCCTACCCTGATACTTGCTACTTACTAAGAACGAAACACTTCGTATCTCTAGGCTGCATGATTCCTCTAACTCACCTACAGAGTACCCCATCTCTATTCTAAGGCAATTATAGCTCTGCCCCGACTAGCAACTATAAATGCTTGCCTCTACACTCCACACCTGGGTGTACCTCTACGGTACTACCCATTAACCTTAACGACCTTCCTGAACACTGAACATAGCATGTTCGCAACTAAGCGCCACACTACTGTTCTCTTGTGCTCCCTAATCTTCTGCCTACATTTCTCGACAGCACTGTTGGATCCTCAACTTGAAAAGAAAATTCTTCCCCTGCAGGAGGTTAAACCTACGAGTTTCCTCCCACCATTAAAATAAACTTCTCTTCAGCCTACCATCTGTTCTACCCCATTCCTACCCAAGTTGACGTTACACAGGAAAACTGACCAGACTAGCCAAACAGACTGCAACTTCCTGCCCGACCTCTCTCCTAAACAATGGATTGAGGGGTTCATGGCCAAACCTACTCCAAACCAACCTTGCTGTGGTGACTTTAGAAACAAAAGATTAGGCTATAGGCTTACCTTCAACCACCCTTACCTCCTTTCCAAATACTCCACAACCCTTGGCACAGAATTTACTATGTTTTGTGCCTGCTTATTACGCGCCGGTTGCCCGCAGGCATCACTATGCCCAACCACTGCTTGCCCTCTACTTAAAAAACCAAAGCAAAAGCTAGACAGATACCCACCTGTAGCCCCCAAAGCTAAGCAGATTCACTCCCCATCTCAGACGAAAACCCACCCTATCAAAGGTGCATTAATAAATGCGCGATCCATCGTTGCACACGCAACAGATATAGTAGACATAATCAATGAGAACAAACTTGACTTCCTAGCATTATCAGAAACTTGGCTCCATGCTGCCTCAGGGCCCTCTCTATTGCTAGCCATTTCTGATTCCTATACTATTATTAGAGCAGGTAGGGAGACTACAAAAGGCGGCGGGGTTGCCTTCATAGCTCAGGCTAACTTGACATTCAGACCCTCACCACCACGATACTCAAATCCTGTGAACTCCTCACAGTTTAATTAGCGACCTCCCATTCATGCACTCCTACTATCCACCTCATATATAGACCTCCCCGACCTACTGAGAACTTTGAGGAAGACATCTTCACGCTACTTGCAGACAACACCAAACCTTCATCACAAATTGTAGTACTAGGCGACCTTAACCTAGGCTTTGCTGACCCTAAAGACCAGGCTGCTAAATCACTGGCATAAGCCCTTAGCAAACTTGACGTCACGAAAAGAATTAAACATCCCACCCATGTGAAGGGAAGAACACTAAACTGGCTGGCCGACCACAACTGTGCTATGACAATAACCACCATTGAACCTCAGACATGGACTGACCATTCACTTATTTCTTTCACCATCGCTGTTAATCGACCGGCCATTAAAACCAAAATTATCGCACCCCCTTTACTCACTAGAAATAAGCACAACATCACAGTGGAGAAGCTGACCCTACTCCTCATCCCAACACTGAACTCTACTAGCTCTGAAGACCCTGAAGAATTAATCAACCTATTCAACAACACCATGACGAAAGCCTTAAACATTATCGCCCCACTGAAACATTGCAAGAGTAAGCCCAAAGCTCATCTCAATACCTGGTTTACCCCACACCTGAAAGCTCTGAGACTTTGAAAAAAGGAAATGGGAAGCCACGTGGTAGAATCTTCCTTCCAAAGAGAACAAGGATAAAGTAACTGAAATCTCCGCTTTCTATAAAGCCGAGATCATCAGAACTAAACATGAAACTTACAATGACAGGATCCAGAATGCTAATTCTAGTATCAAGGAACTATTTGGAATCTTGAGGGAATTAGAATCAACCATAGCCCCGGATGATTCACACCCTAGAAACAAAGATAGGTGCACAGACATCCAAAATGTTCTGGCCAACAAAATTGACACCCTACAAAACAAAATCGCCTCAAAACAACTCATCATCAATTGCTCTGAGACATCTCAGAAACCTGAAAATATCCTTGCCCTAAATACTCTACAAGAATTCAAATCCGCCCAAGTAACTATACCTGAGGCTGAAAAAATCGTAGCCTCCCGGGAAACCTTTGAGATGCCAAGGTGACATCTGCCCCGCACAAATTATCAAAGACACAGCTAGAGACTTTGCCCCATTTATCACTAAATTAATAAACGCCTCCTTTAAATCATGCCAAGTACCTTCAAATCTAAAAGATGCCTGGGTACTCCCTTTACTAAAAAAAGCTACTCTTGATCGCACTATCTCTACAAATTATAGACCCATAACTACGGTCCCCTTTCTACTCAAAATCATCAACAAGTCAGCCTATATCCAAATCCAGACCTTCCTCGAAACTAATAACCTCGTAGGGCTTAGACAATTTGGCTTTAGGCCTCTTCACGGAATTGAAACGGCCCTAATTGATTTGAAAACACAAATAGACCTAATGAAAGACAACAGGCAATACGCACTACTTCTTCTGTTAGAACTCTCGGGCGCTTTCGACCTGGTGGGCCACAACATACTTTGTGAACATCTCACCCTAGCGGCTAACTTCTCCCAAGAAGCGGCGACCTGGGCCAAGTCCTTCCTAAGTAACAGAATGATGAGAGTGTTCTCTCCTACTGACGCTGCTGACCCCATACCTATCACAAGTGGAGTCCCGCAAGGCTCGTGTATCTCTCCAACATTGTATAATGCATTTACCAAGCCTCTATTTCATAAATTGGACCACCTAGGTGTCATCTACACCAACTACGCAGATGACACCCAGATAATGATACCGCTTTCAGGCAACTATGACTCTGACAATGCCTTACTAAACAAAATGTACCTCTTCATTCAGGCCTGGATGGCAACTCATAGCCTCTGCCTGAATGACAAGAAGACCGAAATTCTTATTCTAGGTGCCACTACCAACATGAATAAATCCAACCCAAAATACACTGCCTTCAACATAGATGGCAATATTATAAAAACTGCCAAGGAAACAAAAACATTGGGATTCTACCATGACTCCGCCTTGAACCTCAGGAAACAAGTTAATGCAACTGCATTGGCCACTGCCTACACATGCAAACATATCCACGCCTGTAAAGCCTACCTCTCCACAAACAGCTGCCAGCTGCATCATACTTGCAAGAGCTCTAATCTTGTCTAAACTTGAATACTGCAACGCACTGTATGCAGGAACAAATAAAAAGTCATAAACAAACTCCAAACTCTACAAAATAATGTCTTGAGAACAGCCTTGAGCATTCCCAGGAGAGACCACATCTCTGAAACAAGAAGAAACTATCAATGGCTCTCAATCCAAGGCAGAATCTATTTCAAACTAGTCTCCATCTCCCACAAATGTCTCAACAATGCCGCTCCAAAGTAGCTGAAAGACAAAATCATCCCAAAAACTGCGCTAAGACCTACGAGATCAGCAAACTCCTTTTGCATTACTACCCCACGCTTCAACCTAAAAAGAGCTGGAGGCACTAGCTTCCCTGTACAAACATCCCTATTCTGGAATGTTCTCCCGCTTAACCTACGCACTACGCAAACTTTCAATTGTGGACAATGCTGGATTTGACTTTTATGGACTTCATTCATTCATGGTGCGTCACCCTTTCTCAACTCTCGTGCTGAACTTCTTTTGCATCTTGTACTCATGGTGGCCCTGAATCATGCTCTTCCCATCTTTATCTTGTATCCTGGCTTGCAACATTATGTGTTACTACTGACTTCTGCTATTGTATTCACTCTCCCTCTTGCTTCTCCACTCTTTTGACTGCTAACTCTCTGTTCTCTCCTCCTTTCCCTTCTCCCTTTTCCTATCTCCTCCCCTTACTTTCTTCTATGCACTTACTCTATCAGAATTGTCCCTGGACCTAGTATGATAGCAACCTTGTCTGTCTCCTCTTCCCTCCCCTTTCTGTTGTTTTCCTCCCCAACCCCCTCCAGCACTATCTGAAATGTCGTCAGGCCTAATATGATAGTCGCTTGTTTTGTTCCTCCCCTACCTTTCTGCACCCCTCACCTCATGTTTTTTTTCCGGCTCTACCAGAAATGTCGTCAGGCCTAGTACGGTAGTCGCCTGTCTGTTTCCAGGAACTCTTGCACTATCTGAAATGTCGTCAGGCCGAGTATGATAGTTAATTTCACATCCTTACTGTACATGGCCTGTAAGAATGTCATTGTTTTTTCCCTTGTTCCCTCCCTTGCATTCAAGCGCTTTGAAAAACATTGTGTATAGGCGCTATATAAATAAACTATCATATCATATCATATCAATACCTTCAGGTTTAACACTAAAAAGTGGCTCCTTACGAAGGACACCACTGCCTAATTTGCTTGAGTGCCCTAACCTAGCCACTCTTCGTTCTTTTAGCCTGCACTTATTATGTTGTACCACTGCCAATACTGATTATATGGAATGTATCTTGCGTCGTCATCATTTCAGAAAATGCTTACACTGTATTCACTGCCCGCCTTCCACCATGTATGTATTCAGTTCTGTGTCCCTATTATGATGTATGTAAGTGTGTATCCTCGCTCCCTCATTATGATGTACCCATGTATCTTTAACATACTAAGCTGTCTTGTAATGCGCCCAGATAGCTCAGGGTGAGGTGCGCTGTTATAAATAAAATAAACAAACAAACAAACAAACAATGGAGCCACTACTGCAGCCTTCAGGAAAGATGAGAGAATTGTTGGCTTGAACTATGGAGATGTCTATCAAAAATGAAAACGTAAAAATACTGCTCCTTTATAATGCCGACTGCACGTTTACTGTGCAGTCAAAATTATAAAAAATTCTGACTCCCATTACTGTGACCAAGCGGAGCAGGAGTTGCGGGGGTGTCCTCCGAATACTTTTGTGGTAAGTGGGGGACAAGAAAGTACATTAAAAAAAAAAGAAGATAAAGGACCCTGTGGCATCAGCTCAGACCCAATAAGTGGGAGGAACTGATGCCGCAGGGATAGTGGGGAGTCGGCGGCACACACAGAAGTGTGCCGCCGTAAAGGTAAGTGGGGGCAGGTGCTGGTAGGCCAATGCAGCCCGGGGCATGCAGTCAAAAGTGATCTATCTGCTCACTGCACCGCGGCATAATTGGAGTATACATTTTCATCCGGCGAATTACAGGCGGCACAGTGATCACATAGATCCTCAACAATTGTGGCTGTGTGCTGATGACCTGCTGCTGGTCCTTAGAGATCTCGACAGTTCTTTACCATCTTTAATTAGCCAAATTGAAAGCTTCAGACACTTGTCAGGATATAGGATAAATTGGTCCAAATCCGAGGCTATGCCGATGTCAAAGTTTTGCTTTTCAGCATATCGTGCCCATGCATACACCTGCCCATCAGAGAAAGTATCCCCAGAACCACCCTTCTAACATGGACTGTGGATATTACCTTAGGGCCCCAGAAAAAAACAAGGTGTGCCCCAGTTACACATTCTTTACTCCTGCACTGAGAGAGCCACAAAAACATGCTCACGTCAACACTGGTGGTAGAGCACAAGGTCATGTCACAGCTCCTGAATAATGCCTCTTTTCCTATATGTATCAAATTGCAGATTTCATTGACATTCACCGATTTTAACTTAGACCCAAACTCTACATATTGCCGCATCGACTACCTTTCAATCTACAATGGCGCCACAGACAAATCCCACTTAGCCGATATTTTGACTTCTTTACAATCCCCACAGTGGTTCCAGTGGGAACACCATGCTGCTCTTGTTCCACAGTGACCCCACAGTACAGATGAAAGGATTCTCAGCTAAATACAGGATTGGTAAGACCACGTTGCCTAAACAAAACGTTATGTTACTCTACTTTCTGCAATACTACATTGTGTGATGATGTGTTATGTTATCTAATGTTAGATCGCATAGCAGAGCTTGGTAGGTCTCGTTAGTGGTTCATTTCCAGTTTCTCTTAATCCCAGTTGGCACATAATTAATTTTCAGTAATACCCTGTTAGCACACTATGACCATTTTTCCACTACGCACAACTTAAGACATCATTCCCCTGCCTCGACTCCCCATTTCTTACAACATTATCTTCTGTTGTGAATGCCATAAAGAGGAGAGACCAATACCCCTCACAGTAGTTTAGAGCTTGGCTGGACACTGAGGCTGCCACCTATGAAGAACATTGCAGAAAGGACTCTGCCTCCCAATCAATGCTAAGACCCAGTTTCCCTGATGAGCATGCAAGCCAATAGCAAGCAGGTCTAGGTAGAGCCGGTGACAGCCCACCCCTCAGGCAACACATGTGCATTACTCGCTGCATCAACAGTGTAATGACTCAATTCATGCTCTCTGAGAATCTGGAGAAATTACCACATGTTGCTGCTCATATACAGACATCAAATGTACCTCCACATGTGCTAAGGCAATGGCAGAATTTGCATGTAATCACTGCACATTTACATATGTGCAGTGGTGCTAGAAGTTGAGTTTTCACCATCTCCAATAGAGTCAGTGGCCCTCATTACGACCCTGGCGGAAAGTGACTGACCGGACCGCCACAGCGTAAATAGCGTTTCCGCCATTGCAAGAAGGAGCAAAGTGCGGCCCATTCCGACCCATCGGGCACGAGCACCACGGCATGGCGGAAGTGCAAAGTCCGCGATGGCGGAAATGACCCCAAAACGGCCCACACCGCCGCCGTACGGCGCCCTAGGTGCAATACCGCCACCCATCACAGCGGACACCGCAGTGTGCGCCTACCGTAAAGTACGGTGACCGGAAATATACGGAAACGGAAGTTAAAACACGGGCCCGGAACGGGAAACAACCCGCCGTACACCTATAAAACCACTAAAACCACACAACCACTAAAATCACCACCCTGAGACACAACCCAACCCGTCATCCACCCTAGCGAAACCAAGAAAAATGGGAAAAGTAGCGAAGAAAGCGTGCGACCGCAAGCGGCAGGTCCACTTCTCCCGTGAGGAACTCACCGTGCTAACAGAGACCCTCCAGGAGAATGCTGCCGTCGTCTTCTCCACGCAAATGACCAGGACGGCACTCGCAAACAAGAAGGCCATATGGGCTCTGGTGGCACAGCGGGTAAGTGCGGTGGGGACCGCACCCCGCACCCCACAGCAATGCCGTAAGCGATGGGACGACCTGCGGATACGCGTCCGCAGCATACTCTCTGCCAACCGCAACATTGCCACAGCCACCGGGGGAGGGTCGGAATCACCAATCAAGCTGACCCCCTGGGAAGAAATCTGTGCCTCCACCATCGGAATGGAGAGCATAGAGGGAGTCGGAGGGATGGAGAAAGGAGTGCAGACATCCGAAGAATCAGGTAGGTGGGCCTAATGAAACAATGCCAAAACCACAAAGTCCATCCATGTGAAGCACCATGTGTCCCCATAGTGCAACAGAAACACATGTCCAGGAGAACGTCCACACACATTGGCCTGATAGCGCACGTTAAAACCCACAATAAATACATAAATAATTAAAAACCCCTAAAACACGCACTACACGTGCAGCAGGCACACCCTAACTGCAGGCTGCCAAACAACTGCACCCTCACTCCACACACAAATGGAAGCACCTCCAAGGCCCCGACCCAAATCACCCTCAGGTACCACCCCAATGCATGTGATACAATGCCATTCCAATTCCCACAGACCCACCAATAACCCTCGCCCTCCTTTACTCCACCACAGGGTCCGATCCAAACGACGAGCTGCAGGACACCCCTACCAGCACACCTGCAAAGAGGGCCAAGACCGACGGCCAAAGACCCTCCACCTCAGCTGCACGCATCAAGACACGGCAGCAGCACAAATCAGGTGGCAGCACACAGGAGGGAACATCAACAGGCACCCCAGCAGCCAGCATGCCCACAACACCACCACCACAGGTCCCCCCAACGGATGCCACAGAAGGCACTGCCTCCGGTGGCAGCAGCACCATAGGTGACACCCCATTGATGGCAGCATGCTCCGACACAGAAGACGGGGATGTCGAAGTCAGATCCATCCATGACCTGTCCCAATCCCCCTGTCTGTTCCATCCTGTACTACATGAGGATACCACGCAGGGGCACCCACAAGACGACGACTGGCCATCCCCCACAAGCCCTGTGGCAGGGCAACATGAGGACAACAGCCCCTCTGTGACACCCCCGCAAATGGCCATGGCCCAGCAGAGGCAACAGTCCCTCGACCAGTTAATCGTGCAACAGCAGCAACTGGCCACGCTCCTCAAGGACCATGCCGATGAATGTGGGGGCACTAAGGCAGACATAGAAACATCAACTGAGACACTTAGGGCAAAAATGGAGAGAGGCACAGAGACACTAAGGGCACAAATGGAGAGTAGCACCGAGAGCCTGAGAGTCCAAATGGAGAGAAGCACCGAGAGCCTGAGGGGGGAACTGCATGCGACGTCCAAAGACGTATGTGCCGAACTTGCCGCAGTGCGCCGTGTGCTCACTGAGCTCTCGCAAACCCTTAGGGACATGCATGGACGTGAGCAGGCAGAGACATCATCCGTTGCAAGTTCCGTCCAGGGCAGCCCCCAACGTAGATCTGGGAGGAACCTGCTCTCCACAGGCAGGGGTGCCCCTGATACCCGCAGAGGGGGCTTGCAATAGCGACTGCCCACGGACGATGAGCATCTTTGGACACTGGTGTTCGGGGGGGAGGTGGGAGGGTGGAGGGGGTGTGTTGGGCTCACTTGGGTGGCGGGTCGATAGGGTGTACAACATGATATCACATATGCCATAAAAAGTGCACGATCAACCAATGAGATGTGTGGACATTGATCTTTGTGTACTAGGCCATCATAGGCGTACAGTCCATATTGTGCATGTCCCAGACACACACAGTGCCACGAGTCCCGTGTCCATGTATCAGCCACCAGGCGTGAGTGCTAGAAGCATACATCAATGAGATGCTGACGAATGTCACGGGCCTCCGGTGCCTCGCAGACTCCTTGAGGTGCTGCCACATCCCCACCCTCATCATGACCATCTTCAGGTGCTTGCAGTTCTGCGTCAGGGGGCATGGGCACATTTCTACGTACGCACATGTTGTGGAGCATGACACATGCCATCACCATCTTTGCAACCTTCTCATGGCGGTACAGGAGTGCCCCGCCAGACCTGCTGAGGCAGCGGAAACGACCCTTCAGTAGGCCGAATGCCTGTTCAATGACTACACGGGTACGTGAGTGGGCATGGTTGTAGTCCTCCTCATGCTGGTCCCTTGGGTTCCGGACTGGTGTGAGGAGCCATCTCTTCAGTGGATATCCAGCATCACCTGTATGTGGACTATAAACGTATGATGTGGAATGCCATTGCTACGTACGCACACCCCCCCCCCGCCCCCTTCCTGCCAGGTCATTGCCGAATCACATACCCCACATCATCATGCATGAAATGAGACTCACCGAGTAGCCAGGATCTGTTCCCTGCGTGTCGCTCCATGTAGCGTGGTATTGTTGAGTTCCTCAAGACCATAGAATCATGGGTTGATCCAGGGAATCTGGCACAACAATGTGTAATGATCCTGTTGGAGTCACACACCATTTGTACATTCAGGGAATTAAATTGTTTTCGGTTGCGGTACTGGGCCTCCATGGCATGTGGGACGACCAATTCCACATGGGTGCAGTCGATGGCACCAATGCAACCCGGTATGCCGCCAAGTGCATGGAATCCCACTTTTGTGTTGGTAATTTCCTGCTCCGAGCGTGGTAGAGAGATGTAGTCGTCTGCGTGCTGCAGGAGGGCATCGAGCACTTGCAATAGTGTCCGTGAGAACAGTGGCTGTGATATGCCATGCAACTGTCCGACTGTGTGCTGGTAGGTGCCTGTGGCCAGGAAGTGGAGTACAGACACCACCTTCAGTAGGGGTGGGATGGCGGTTGGGCTATCTATCATGCTGACAAGGTCAGCCTGTGTCATGTCCACAATGGCGGTTATGGTGTCCCGGTCCAGACGGTAGAGGGTGTGGATCTGCTCATCAGTGAGGTTGAACGGATGTGCTCGGAGGCGTGGGATTGCGGGCTGCCTGCGTGGTGGTAGTGGCTGTGCTGGCGGCCCTTGCTGGCCCTGCCTTGGCCTCCTCCTCCTCCTGCGTCTCCTCCGTGCGGCCGGTTGTAGTTGGTGTTCGTCTTCTTCTTGGAGTTGGAGTACTTGCAGTGCTATCAGGTCCCCCAGGGCCAACATCGCGAGTCCTGCCGGTAGCATTTCGGTGTGGTTGTGGGAGGAGACTGGCTGTGCAATTTATGTGTTTCCAGGCTGAATGGCCTCCACCTGTGGTGATTCATTCCACCTGTGCAAACTGCTCTCCCCTTTGGCCGAGCACGTCCCGCGCACAACGCTGCAATTCGTGGAATGGCATCTTGCTATTGCAATCTTGTATTTGTACCCGATGGCCGTGTAACATTGGTTGATATGTTCATTCTGTTGTGGTCCCATTGTTTCACATACTATCTGTGCAGTCGCGAACAGAGTTGTGAAGGGTCAGTGGAACGTAGTACTCGAGTAACGGTGGGCCCTCATTCATCACTGTACCGAGTTGCAACGACGGGCGGGGCGTCCCATTCGTGGGTGAAGGCAGTTGCCATTTTCACACACAGCCGCACTCGATGGATTAATTAGTGTTTTCAAACGGCCACAGATGCCTCTTCGACGTGATGTTGCAAATGAGGAATTCGAAGGGCGGCGCTTTCGGTATTCAGCTAGCGGCGAGGAGATGCCCACAGGTCTGACTGCAAATATAACATTCTATTGTTCAATGTCCTTGGGACAGGGGCCATGGCGAGAATGCTATGATTGATATGAATAGTATGGGATGCGCAATTGCGTAGTGGACGATAAGGCAGGACGTTCCCAAATACATGTTACTTCACTAGACTGGAATTACGTGCTGGGGCACTGTGGATTTTGCAGGCTGCATAACGCACAGACTCAATGGATATTTCTAATGTTATGTGAGTAAATATTCAGGCGTTTTCATTACAGGATGAGGGAATGATGAATGGATGCATGGGCAGGTGATTTGATACAGTGTTTGCCATGTACAGGGCTTCTTGGGATCTGTCCGCCCCCCCTGCGCTATGTGATGCAGGGCTGCCATAGTGGGACCATCGTCTATCTGGCCTTGTTGAGCCCTCCCTGTCTCGACGCGCCTTCAGACACTTGTGTCCATGCACGTTACCAATCCCATCTGAAGGATTCTGTTTTCACAGGCGCATGCACAGGTACACTCGTTTGTGATGGTGTTTTCACCTCGATATAGATAGTTATGAATCGCAAGTGGTTTTGGGGTGGTGATGATCCTTTGGAGTGGGCTTGCATGCATATGGCTGTGGATCTAGTGTGATCATTGAAGTGAGTTGTTCGAATGTAGTTCTGATGGCCATTCTATTCTGTTTCTTTTCTTTTGGTTGACAGGTATCTCCTCCCCTTTTGCCACTGCCATCTGTATGCCACTCCTGCAGATGGATTTTACTCTCGACACCTGCTGCTTCGTGTTAATCAGTGGAGCAGCATTACGATCTTATGGGACGATCGCCAATGGGCCACATGCCCTTACGCAGTACTGGTGGCTCGGAGCAACATTTCGGCCTTTCAGCTGGACTAGTGCCTCCCCATTGGGACGGCCCTGCGGTTCTGTGCGCTTCCATGTTGCCTTTTCGTACGTGTATGTGGCTCTGTGTACCATGAGGGAACAGGGCGTCACACGAGTAGTGGCTGGTCATTTCTTGCGGATGCAGCCCACAATGGTGAAATGTGTTTTGGAGTTCATGGCCTGATGGCTGTATGGGCTTGGTGATATTGATGTGCATTAAAATTCTATTCTGATATGGGCCGTGTAGCGTTCTTCTTTGCAAGTGATGTGGCATATTCCTATTTGGGGAGCGATGTATTGTGAGGGGATCTGCATTGGGTTCCAGCTTCGGAGTTTTGTTGCGTGGTCCTGTACTGGGCGCGTTTGCCTACGAAGCCCGTGAGGTCAGGGATGGGGGCTGCCAATATGACAGTTTGAATGTTGTCATGCTCAGGGGCGGGGGATTGGGTTTTGTGTGACAGATGCCGGTCAGCCAGGTGGACTGGTGGAATGTTGTGATTTTCTGAATATTGCTGGTCACAGGTGCCTGTGTTTGCGTGCGTTTCTTGGTGGGGGACTGTGGTCATGTCCATTGGGATGGCTTCTGTATTCGTGCCATCTGTGCCCTGCAGCTCCCATTGGCCCCTCTTGAGGTTCATTTGTTCGTTGGCATGCATGGGTGACTTGTGCATTTCACTGGTTGCATTGTGGCTTCGTTGCACCTACGGGGAGTTGTACTTTGTGGGCAGGGAGCGGTGTACGGGCAGTCAGTGGGGCCGTTTACGGTTGATTCGCGATGCCGTACTTCTCACCATGGCGGAATGGTGCATTCCGCCATGCTTGATGGCGTTAGGTACATGTCCGCTGGGGTCGGAATTGGCGTACCGTTGCGCCATGGTGGTGTTTACGGTTTGGCATGTCGCGCGCGCGCGTGCTTGGTGCAGTTAGCGTTGGCGTTCACTACGGTGTCGCTAATGGCATCGTACTTTGCGGTGACGGGTCATAGTCGCACCGAGCGCTATTCGATGGCGGTATTGCATTTCCGCCATCGTTTTCCGAATTCCGCCAGGGTCGTAATGAGGGCCAGTGTGTCACCAACAAAATTATTTTCTTTGTGCCAGTGATATGGTAATCACAAATGATGTCAGGACATTTCCCAAGTGCTAAGACAAGAGCTTATTGGGTCATTCCAGTTACTTTCTTAGTTGTTGTCCCAACGATTCTCAGCACTTCCGAGGGACTACAGTTGCATAGGATTTAGCATTTGTTTTAACACGAGCGTAAGTGTGGTCACTAGCCACTCCCTGCCTTAACTATCACACAAATACCGACACTGAAAATGTGGTCATTCTGTTAGAAGTCCCTGCCCTAAATGTAGTCCTGATCTGCAAAGATCCAACTTCAGTTTCAGCGCCAACATAAGAGATGCACTGCAGCTAGTAGATGCAAATGCCTGAAGTGAAACTGAATTTCTAAATTTAAATTGAGTCAAACAAAATATATATTATGCCATTGCGCTAGTGACAAAATATGGAGTTTTCTTAATAACTTTTGCACCCTTCAATGTACAAATGGGAATAAATACCACAGTAAAAGCGTTTTGAGGCAGCCACCTCTCCCTAGAAAATTCTGCATTTTTCATGAACTGCTTTATATTTAAAAACACATGTTTTAATATGGGATTTTCCCATAGAGAAAGAACAAGTTGCTCACCGTAGTGACTAATGTATTCCTAGTCCCCTTTCCTCCATACTGAATGGGACAGGGACAGGTCCAGAGTATTTTGCACTACAAAAAAATAGCACTTCCACCTTCAATTTTAATTTATGTGCATGTAGGCGCAAGGATAGGCATGGCCGTGCACGCTTACCCCGCCCCACGGTGCCACACCTCAGTCCCCAGAGACACGCATCAGGAACAACTGCCCTAACTGCGACTTATTTTATTGAGGGGGATGGAGGGCAGGGCGTATGGAGGAAGGGGGACTATGGACTAGGAGTCACTACAGTGAGTAACCTGTTCTTACTCCTACATCCAGTCCCCGTTCGTCCATTTTGATTGGTCAATTTCAATGGAACCTACGTGAAGGGAGGTGAACTTAGTCGTTTCCAGCAAATAAATTCCTGAGAACTGCCTGGCCATATGCTGCACCTTCCTGTGAACTGACGTCCAAACAGTAGTGATGACAGAAAGCAGACGGAGTAGCACATTTCGCTGCATTACTGATGACATCCCATACAACATGGTGCTGAAAAATTACTGCTGTTGCTTTGGTCCTCACTAGATGTGCTCTAATGTATTCCGGAGAAATCTTGACCTGCACCTTGTAGGCTTCTGCTGTACAGGTTACCATCCATCTAGCTATAGTCACCTTAGAATCTTGCTTCCCCTTTGAAGCCCAGCCAAAGGTTATAAACAGCTCTTCTGACTTCCTGAATGACTTGGATATGTCTAAATAGAATTTCAAAGCCCTTCTGGCAGCTAGACAATGCAATACCATTTCTGCCTATGATTGCAGGTTAGGAAAGAATATGGGTAGCATCATCTCCTGGTTTATGTGGAACTCCAATACTATCTTGGATGAGAAGGTTGGGTGAGTACGTAAAATCACCTTCTCTGTCCTTATGAAATGTTGTGCACAGCTCTGATGCAGCCAATGCCTGAATGAATTTCACTCACCCTCCTTGCTCATCTTAATGCTACTAACAGTAACATCTTCAAGGTCAGAAACCTAATGTCTACAGAGGCCATAGTTTCAAATGGTTTATGCGCCAGAGCTGTTAGTACCACATTGAGATCCCATGCAGGACGAGTCCTTCTGACTGGAGGAAATAATCTTGCAAATCCTTGCAGGTATCTTTTGACTACATGATTGGTTTGAAGAAAAAATAGTGCAGTCTGAGATTTTGTAAGCACCCATGGCAACTAGATCGTCATGCTTGTGTCTACCTGTACCCCTGAACGTGCCAAATAAGCAGCAAAGGATAAGAGGACCCTGATGAGCCACCCTCTTGAGGTCCGAATACCATGTCCTGAAGGGCCACAGGGGAGCCAATAGAATCAACTTGCAATTCTTGGCCAACCTGAACTTGTTGATAACTTTCTGCATGAGTGGGAGTGGAGAGAATGCATAACACGTCATATCCGACCAGTCTATTTGAAAAGTGTCTCCCTCTGAACCCTCCCAAGATGCAAACCTGTTGCATCTGCCATTGCTGACTGCGGCAAAGAGGTATTTCTCTAAACGATCCCACCTTAGAAACACCTCTTGAATAATGGCGTCCTCTATCACCCACTCGTAGGAACTCACCCTGAGTCTGCTGAGCCTGTCCGCTTCTGCATTGAACTGAACCTGCCACATGCGTTACTTGAAGCCGTAACCCCTGCTCTACTGCCCATTCCCACAACTGGAGGGCTAGATTGCATAGGGGAGGGGACCTGGTTCCCCCTGTTTGCTCACATAAAACATTGATGTTGTACTGTCTGTGAGGATCAGAACCACTTTGTTTGAATCAAAGAAGCAAAAGATTTTAATGCCAAGAATATTGCCTTTAACTCCAGGTAATCTATATGCCTGTCTTTGTCCATGTTGGTCCACACTCCATGAGATACGTGATAATCTAGTGTTGCACCCTAAACCTCTGGGGAAGAGTCTGTTGTTATTACAACCGAATGAGGATGAGCCTGGGATGGAGCTCCCGCCAGCCACATGTAATCTGCCTTCCACCATAACAGGTAATCCCTGATAGCTTCAGGGATGGTTACCCTGTCTGATAATGAACCATTCTCCTGGTCCCAGGAGGCTGCTAAATGGAGTTGAATCCTCCACATCTTGAGCTTCGCTAGAGGCACCAATAAGATGCAGGTCGCCAGAAGACCCAACAGTTGCTAGTCCCTAGACACTGTTGTGTCCTTGTTTGTCATAAAATGCTTCACTGCTGCCAAAATACCCCTCCTCCTCTCCAGAGTGGGGAGAAATGCTGGACTGCATTGTGTCCCAACGGAATACGATGAAGGTAATGTTCTGTGGGGGAATCAGTTCATACTTCTTTGTGTTCACGGAAAGCCTCAAATTGAACAGAATGCTAATTAACGACTGAAGGGTCTGGTGCGCATGGTGTGGTGAGTCTGCCCTGATGAGCCAGTCATCCAGATAGGGTTAGACATGCTGGCGCCTGTTCCTTAACAAGCTGGCTGATGCATTCATAATGTGAACACTTGTGGTGCAGTATTCAGTGCAAATGGAAGTACTTTGTATTGGAGATGTCTCCCCATGACTGAGAATCAGAGGAAACGTCGATGAGGATGTCAACCAAGTTGGTATGTGCAGATAAGCGTCCTTCAGGTCCAAGGCACGTAGCCATTCTCCTGCACAGACGGACTCTGCAATCTGAGATGGGATCACCATCTTGAATCTTTCTAGGGGTAAATAAAGATTGAGGAAGGATAGGTCCAACAGATCTCTCAGGTCCGCCTGGTTCTTCTTGTGTATAGCGAAGATCCTGGAGTAAAATCCCTTGCCTCTGTCTTCGACAGGTTCTCTTTTCACCACATGAGAGTCAATCAAGTTCTCCACTATATGTACGAGAGAGGGTGAAGTGGGGGCAGGGTATGGTGCAGGGAGACGAAACTCTTCAGAAACCACTGAAATTAACCAGTGGTCTATGAAATGGTTACTCCATTGATTCTTGTGCAGGAGAATTGTGGGCCTGGATGAGAACATTATGCTTTCTTTGGATCTGAGGCAGATGCTGAGGAGGGGGTGAGCAGAAACCTTTAGGGTTAGATCATTGTTGCTTACACCTGTGTGTTCTAGTAGATCTATCAGGCTGCCTAGTTCTTTCTTGGAAGCCTCTAAAGCCCCCAGATGATCTTGACCTGCCCTGAAGCCTGGGTTGGGTCTGAGAAAACCCCTTTGAAAAAAGCTTGGTGAGAATAGCTAAAGATGTGGCTGTTTGAGTGCTAATCTTTTTTTAGTCAGTTCAACATCAGTTGACAAATGAAAAAGATCATTTCCCTTGAAGGGGAGGTCTAGAATCCTGTACTGAACATTGTTAGTGAATCTAGTGGTGTACATCCAGGCCAACCTTCTCAAGTCTATGCCTGTAGACATGTCTCTTCTACCTATGTCAATATGTGCCAAACTAGATCCTAGCAGATCTTGAGCGATCAGTTTGGCCTCAATAGACCGGATTTAAATGCTGCTTGACTGTCAATAGAAAGATCTTGGGTACATTCCAAGATCTCACGCCAAAGTCTCTGATTCGCAGCTGCCAACAATGTGTCTGTGTTAGCTTGACGTAGGTGCAACAATGAATTCAAATAAACCTTTCTCCTGAAAGCCTCCTGTGGTTTATCCTATTTATTGGGAACTGCTGACAACGTGATTGCCTGTTTAGATGAGCCGGCCGCAGCATGCTTGGCTCACAGGGAAGCCGTGGCCACTACCGATGACTGAGGCTGTGAATGTGATGCCAGCAGAGGACCTTCTGAGTCTAAGTGTCCATAAAGAGCTTCCAATATTTTACTGACTGCATAGCAAGAGTGGGGCTTTGCAACCTCCAAAACACCCTTCAATAATGGGATGCCTGACAACGTTTGAAGAGCCAAAACCTCTGCTAACACACCTGCCTCTGGTTGCTGTTGCAGTGGGAAACTGACCCTGAGAAACTGCACCAAACCCTGAAGCCTTTCATGGAAAGCTTCGGCCGAAGATGAGAAATCACCTTCCTCTTCATCGTCAGCAGCGTCCTGACATTTGCTTGTTGAGCTTGAAGCGGACTGATCCTGTGCATCTTGGCTCCTGGAACCCTCTTTAGGGATATTGTCCATACTGACAGACAATTGATCCTAAATAATATGTGCCACTTCTGATGGAAGCAGTGGAGAAGGAGGCAGTGGAGTAGGAGGTTGCGGCTGTGGAAGAGGTAATGTGCTTCTAATATGTAGTGCTGGGGCCAGTCCTCGTGGTTGCTACAGCTCCTGTGGTACGACCTCTTTTATGAGCCCCTTAAAAACATCAGACTTTTGAGGGGATTTTATTAATAAAAGGAATCTCTCCTAAAACCTGTCCTCGGATGCTGTTGAAGTTTGAACTGAAGGGTGAGCAGCTCCTGCTGACGGTGTTCAGGTTGACATGGTTGGAGTCTGTGAGAAACCTGAAGGTGTCTCCCTGACTAGTCCACGGGGTTCTGAGTCTATTTCCCATTCAACCTGGTAGGATGCATAGAAACTCTATCCCCACCTCCTTTCCAATACTCACTCCACAGACTCCTGGCAGCGGTATACTCTTCATACCATGGTCCACGCAGACCACAAGTGCCTTTCAATGCTGGCCTGCAGTAGTTCCCATCTTCCATCACAGCTCCAATGGCAGCCCTGGAACCGCAGCTGTCCATCTCCTTTTCTCCTTTTCTTCCCTGCCAACACTCTCCCTCCTCCCTGCCCTCCTCCTTGCATTCTTTTTCCTCCTTCCCAAATCCCCTTCTGTCCTCATGCTCGAAACCTGGGTCTGCACATTGACACCCACCTCTCTCTTTCTCATCACATTTCCCTCACTGCCAGATCTTGCCGTTTCCACCTCTACAAATCTGCAAAATGCATCCTTTCCTAACCTTCCAAGCTACTAAACTCCTCATCTCCTCCCTCCTCTTCTCCAGACTTTTCTACTGCTCTACTCTTCTCTTTGGACTCCCCTCCTCTCATCTCACCCGCCTCAAATCTGTCTACCACTCTGCCATTCGCTCCCTCTGCCTCCTCTCACCTCACGACTCCATCTCCTCTTCTCTTAACTCACTAAGATGGCTCCCATTCCACTCCCAGCTCAAATTTAGCTTCCTCTGCCTAGTCTTCAAAGCCCTCTATGGTCTTACCCCTCTGTACGTCTCCTCCATTCTCTCTTTCTATACTCCTTCTCGTTCTCTCTGTTCTGCAGATCTCTTCCTTCTCTTTACTCCACCTCCCACCTCTGCCCTCTCCCATTTCCGCTCCTTCCTAATTCTTGCTCCTTTCCACTGGAACCGCCTTCCTCTTCCCGTCTGCTCAATCACCTCATATCCCTTATTTCGCACTTCTCTAAAATCCTATCTCTTCCACTCTCCCCCTAGCACCAATTGTTTCCTCTCTCACCAAATAACCCACCTCCACCCTCTCCCCCTACCTTCTGTCCCTCTATTAGTACTTAGCCTCATCATAAATGTAAATTGTTCGTTGTACTGTTTTCTGGTTTAGATTCATTGTTAACTATTGCTTGTTGTATTCACTTGTTCCTCTTGTAAAGCACTTTGGATTAAGGCGATATATAAATTAAAATAAATACAAAATACAAATCTAATGGTGAACATACCAGTGGCAGCCTTCTTCCATGGCCACAAAAGGTGGGATCACTGGCTCCTTACTACCCAGCAGGGACTACAGAGCCAAGACTGCACCAAGGAGAAACTCCAGGGCTAAGAGCACCCTCTGTCCCACCTTCTGCTCACACTAAGAAATTTTAGGCTTATCTCATAAGCCGCCTCACACCAACAGCACAATAAATGCCACTGCAACCTCCTGTCTTTGAGGGAAATGCTTCAGTTAGTCACTATAAGGCAAGGAGGTTTTCCTCTGCCGGGGATGGTGGGGTATTTCTGACTCATCACTTTCCCCCTCAGCTGATGGTTCATTACACTTTTCACATGTCTCATATTGTAATGACGCATGCTCATTACAGAGAGCATACCCCAGGCCCAGGAAGTTCTCAAGCAGTATTTGTATTCGCCTTCACTGGTTACAGTTAAGTAAACTCTTCAGAGTAAACTTCATAGGCAGCAAGCCACGGATACTTCGATCCTCAGACAGCCCCTTCTATCAACTGTGACCCTTGGAACATTATTTTTATTTAGTTGGCGGTAGGCACTATGACCTGCAGGTATCTACATGATCGTCCTATCGTAACAACTTAATTTTCTTTATGAAGAGGGGGTGTTTCTCGATATGGTTAGTGGTCACTGTATGGGAGTTCCAAATCTTAGCAGTGAGAAACATGCAGTATTTTCAAGTATTTTAAGATGTTCGATCAGATATTTTGTTGTGTGAGCATGGAGAGCATTACAATAATCAATTTGGGATCTAATGATGGCTCTAGCTGGAATGGGGCAATGGATTTCAGAAAGCAGGGGGGACAGTTGCTTCCGTAGCATCAGATAGCATCAGATAGAAGATGGCCAAACTGACTGTTGATTTTATGTTTTGCTGTCACCGAAAGAGTGGAGTAGAGCAGTCTATACATTTAGAGATCGGAATTGGAAGAACTCCAATATGTTTCCCAGGATGTAAAGACAGAACAGAAGAACGAGCTTTAGAGGATGAGCCAAGTTCTGTATTCTCAGGATTTAAACCTAAACGATTGTCGGACATCCATCATTCAATTATACCAAATATATATTGAATGTCTGTAATATTTTCTTCAGGATTCTAGTCAAGCTTAAAGATGAGTTTGGTGTCATTAGCAAAATGTTGAAATACGATCTTAAGGTCGATCAGACATTCAGTCAGACATGTAGACATCATCTATTCAACATTCCACAGCCCATGCTTGACCAAAACAGCATTTTTTCTCTCACAGGCACAATCATACCAGATACAGATCACAACTCTCACAGCAACTTCCAAACTTGATACAGACCACCACACAAACATTTTAACATTTATCAGTGATAAGTCAAAATGTCTTTTTCACTAAATCGATTTTAAAAAAGATCGATTTAGAAAGACTACACGGAGACTGCTCCAAGCAGTCTTTTTAAATCATATTGTCACGCCCCTAGACGCACAGGAGTGCTCGCTGTGTCTGACAGGCCAGGCCAGGAAAGGGAAGACGCGGGCATCTCAGGTAAGTGTTTTTGGATTTATTTTCTGTGTATGTGTGTGTGTGTCTCTCTCTCTGTTTGTGTCTGTGGGGGAGGAGGGGAGAATGTGTGTGGCGGGAAGGGAGGATGAGGAGAGGTCGGGCGAGTGTATTAAAGTGAGTGTGCTTACATATTTGTGAGAATCAGTATGAATGTAGAGGAGGTTAAGGGGGGCTGCTTTGGGGGGAAGAGAGGTGGCAAGGGGATGAAAGGGGCTGGGCGTGAAAACTCCCAATTTTAGAGAAAAGCTAAAAGCACAGGAGAGGGCGGGCAGTGGAATCGATTGCCTGGGGATTCGTGGGGTGAACCCCCGAGAAGTGTGATCATTATGCTTTTGAAGGCTGCATAAAAACAGGTCTTTTTGGTATTCAGCCTTCAAAAAGCATAAATATCACATAGAACCCAGTTATGTGCTGACACAAATGAATTGGAGGTTACAGGGTGTGAGATGGATTTCTAGAATCTGGCCTGGTGGACACATTTTACGAGGCCATCCTAGTTATAGTGAACAGGGTACCTGAGAAGTTATCCAAACCCCATTCAAGTTAGCAATAGAGAGCAGTCAAGGCTATTCTCAGGAGAGTGTGAGTGGGGTCAGGGGTCTGCAATGAGTTCACCCAGTGAAGCACGCAATTATTCAATTTAGACAGGAATGTATAAAAATACTATATTTATTTAGGCCTCTAACACACACTAAAAACATTAAAGAAGCAGCTGATAATATCACCCAGCAATCAATAATAAACATATATGCAGGTTCCTAAAATGCAGTCAATGATTTAAATCAATAAAAGAGGTAAGTAAAGTTATGCAGTAAAATGGAACCCAGTCACAAGAACTATTCCCTATCTTCAGAAGTCAGATCCCTATGAAGAGCAGGTCCTTGTGCCCAAATGTCACAATGCTTCTCCCCATAATGTATCTGTAGGAGGTAAATTGGTTGTGTTGGTGATTGTTCAAAAGAAAAAATGAAGCAAAGTTACTGGATAAGTAAAATGTGCTCTTATCTTTCAGGTATTACTACTCAGGTTCTGTGACCAAAAAGTAGTGGAATGGAAGGATACAAAGACACATGTTCTCAATGTTATCCTACGGAGAACAAGGAGAGACAAATGCTTTGTGTTTACTTACCCACCTGAGTCCAATTTTCCCAGATGACTGGATGGGACCAGTGGGGGTTGCTGGAGGTTGGATTTCCCGCTCTTGGTTCCAGTGAGAGGTACCCAGGAGTTGCGTGTGCAAGGAGTTTATCCTTTCGGGTCCATGAGCAGAGTGCAACCATTGGCGATGGAGAAATGCAGAAAGCACCGGTGTGGATGGAGAAATGCAGAAAGCACCGGTGTGGCCCTATTCAGGACACTTTACAGGATGAGGTAAGGTGAGTTGCAGTGATGAGCACCACACACAGATGACAGCAGGCATCCTTCCAGTCAAAGTCATAGATATCCTTCCAGAGCAGGATTCCTTGAAGCTGAGAGGCTGAATTTGGGCAGGAAGGTGATTTACACCACAAGCTGGAGACAACCGAAGTCCAGGCTGCAAACTCATAATGGCAAGGGGTCTAGCGAGGTAGGCCACTGGACAGCTGGTTAGTCTACTGGGTGATCGAGGCACACTTCGGAAGGCTCAGGACTGCTGGATCCTCAAACACGTTGAGACTGGTTAGTCCCACCAGTCCAGGGGAAGCTTCACACAGGGCCTTCGCAGATCAGGTATTCCAACACGGCTTCAGCGGGCCAGACGCAGGAAAGGATGCTGGACCTTTTCAGGAGTCTTCTTCACATTTTCAGTTGGCTGTTCTTCTATAAGGGATTCTTGGCTCCAATGCTGTTATGAAGAAATGGCTGCAGGAATCCTCTTTTCCAAAATGAAGCAAGTCCAAGCCCATCAATGGTAAGGATCAGCACCATTCCAACAGCTGGTATTTTTCCCTTCACAGACAACTATCGGTTTCACTCATGCTCCACAACCGGACTTTCTGGCTCCTGGAATGTGGATTGGTTCCATAAAATGACATCCCCTTCCTGAGCTGCACACACACACACAGGAATCAGAAGCCTGTAAAAAATGCAGCTTTCCGAGACAAGTGCATGGCGATATATGGGATTTCCTGACCTGTCAAGGCAGGAAGAAGGCCATACAACAATATGACAAAACAACAAGTGAAAATCTTGCCACGTTTAGTAGTCATACATGGCAAACGCAAATGTGAACACTAGAAATAACACAAACATTTAAAAAATATAATTGCTGCCACCAGCTTGTCATTAGGCACATATACAAGTACTCACAAATCCAAAGTGTAAAAGATTAGGCTGATACAAAAGTGTCCCAGTTGCACTGCATTGTATGATGCTCTGTGCAATGTTAACAATTTACAAAAGTGTGACGGTCAAAAGGGAAACATCATTTTCCAGTACTGATAGTCTGAAGGACTGATCAGTTTCCCCATAAGAAATTGAGCAAAAGGCCAAGAGAGTGAAGCTAAATGCTTCACTTCCCTGTTAAAAGTCAGGACAGGTTAAAAAACTAAAGCCAAATGTTTTGGAGCCCATAGAACGATGGAGAGAAAGTTGCCAAAAGAGAAATCTTTCCTTAAAGGGGGGTAATCACTGAGTATTGATCAGTGACTTAAGTGCTAAGATTAACAGGATGAAAAGAGAAAAAGCAGGCAGATTTAGGAACACAAACGTGTAATTAAATGTTTCTATGCTTTCTGTATGTGGAGCACAACAAGTGGGTCTTTAGCGCATTTAATCAACTTCATGCGATCAGGTTAGAGGAGCCTTAAAAGAGGAAAGATCTACCCCAACAAATAATGTATTTGGAAGACAACGTGCCAGGGCACAAGATGCTGTGTGTGATTTGGCATCCTGCACGTGGCTCTGTGTCCCTGCTCCTGATAGTTGGCCGAGTGACAGTTAAGGCTCAAGGGATGTTTAACTATAGATGGGAAAAGCCATGTAATCCGTCAGTGTCGGTGGCAGTGGTGAGCTGAGTTGCAGCTCCTACCCTTCTTCCTGAGCTGGGAGGCCCATGGAAGTGCTGGTGGAAGGCGTAAATTGAATCACACTTCAGGGGGTTTGCCCCACTCATGGCCTCAAGAGCACACCTACTCTCGAAGGCAGTTGAAAGGTTTTTACTAAAGAAATTGAAAAGTGGCTTACTAAGGACTACCCCTCTCTTTCTTGTATACGTCGTGCAGTGCTGTCCCTAGCCCAGGCATCCCCCAACCACAGGATTGTCACTACTATCTAATCTCTACCTGGCTAGTCATGATGGCCTAGGGGCAAATGCCCTTTCTGCCTGTCTCTCTCAGGGAACAATCTAGGTAAATCCTAATCTAGGAATTACAATACAATTGATACAAGAAGTGGCTTCCGAGCACTCCAATCTCAGTCAGTCCCGCCCTGTCATTCCCTTGTACTCCTCACCCTGATGTACTATCCTTCCTCTCCCTTCTTTCTACTCTCCTACCCTACTTCCTCCCACTCTCCTTCATTTCCCCCCTCTCTTGCTTCTCTTCTGTCCCTCTGATGTTCTCTCTTTACTCCTACTCCCCTTTTCTCTTTGCCACTTCTCTCCCCACCCCATGACTACTACTCTCCCTGCTCCACTCTAACCTGCTGTCCTCTCCACACTACTACTACTCTCCTATCTCCACAGTACTACTACAATGCACTCCACCCACACCTTCTCCTACAATCACCTCCTTTCTCTTCGATTCACCTTCCCATTCACTCTCATTCACCCCCTTATTCTGCTAGTCTCACTCTCACCTTGCACACACTCACCCATCCAAGTACCACTTTCTCGCACCAACCAATACCACACATTGCACACTCTCTCAGCAATCCTTCTTGACTTTCCTATGCAACATCCTGCCTCTACTTGGTCTTTTGGTCCTCCTTGTCCTCCCTTGATTTCACTCAAACCACAATTACCTGTTTCCGTTGTCCCTTTAAATATTCCCTTAAACTTCCGCTGGTTCTGTCCCGCAGCCGGTTCCGCTGGCCCTCCGCTGACTTTGTTTTTGCCAGAGGAGGTGTGACAGTTAAGCGAACACTTAAATAGGGGGTTTCGTATACGGCAACATTAGCAATTAGGAATGGCATCCAGCTCCAACTACAATCAATGTCCCAGTTCATTTTGGAGCCGGAGCCGGCTGGAGCTTCTGGTATGTCGTTTTTTACATTTTTTCAAAACTTTTATTTATTTAGCTTGTCAGCACCGGAATAGGTGAGCAACATACAAGGCAGTCATAATACAGTAACAGTATAGATAATACAGGTACACAGTGTCCGTTTAAAACTTGATTATGCACTTGGGGGGTATGCACAGAGTGGGTGCGGGACTGGAGAGACAGCAGTTCAGGGGGGGGGCAGGGGAGAGGAGGGGAAGGAACTAGAGATGCAGCATCTGATGAAGTATCCATACCACACATATAGGATTGAAATTTGAACCAAATGTCTCTGGGTCTCGAGCGAGTTGGCTGTAGTAGGGTCCAGGATTCTTCGGTGTCTGAGGCCCAAGTGACCGCTCTGAGCCACTGCGCATGAGTGGCTGATGTAGGTCAAAGCCAGCAGAGCAGGATGGACCGTACTGCGAGTAGCATGCAGAGGCCGGCCAGTTTTTTGGAGTCTCGGCAGAGTTCAGGAAAGTCACGGGGATGACAGGGTGGTCAAGAATGTCTGACATGGTGGGGCATACCAAACTCCAGAATTGGGCAAGGCAGGGACAGGACCAGATCATGTGAATATAGTCAGCGGTATCTTAGCCACAGCTGGGACATCTTGGGGAGTGGTCTTTAAGCATGTGATGGAGTCTGTTTGGGGTGTAGTGATATCTGTGGAGTACCTTAAACTGAATTAATTTGAAGCGGGAGTTGAAGGATACCCTGTGTATGCGTGCGCACATATGGGCCCAGCGCTCGTCAGTCATTTCCAACCCAAGATTATTTTCCCATACATGTTTCAATTTGGTGAACGCAGGGGTGGATCTAGTTTGAATCATGGTATAGAGTCTGGACACTTTACCCCTCGTGGGCGTTGGGGAGGTTAACTCCGTAATGGCGGGATCATCTGGTGGTATCGCTGGAAAAGTGGGATATTTGCGTTTAAGGGTTTTCCGGAGAGACGAGTACTGGAGCCACATCAACGGTCTCCGTCTCAGGGATAGTGGGAGGTCTGGCCATTCAATGAAGTTGCCTTGCTCAAAGATGTCTTAGATCAACTCGTATCCCGCCTCGGCCCATCGGTGCACTATGAACGGTGGTACACATGGGACCCCTGGGAGGAAGTTCCAAAGTGGAAGGTTACCATGTAAAGGGTGGGCGGTACCTAGTAGTTTCCATGTTTTGGTTAGGGCCAAGGACGTGCAAGCCACGGGGTCAAGTGAATCCAGGATTATCGGCATGGGTTTAATGACTAGGGAGCGAATGTCCCGGTCGCTTACTGTCAGTTTTTCGAGCCTGACCTGTGGAGGGGGGTCCAATGTGTTAAACCAATGTGACATGAATTGGTACTGTGCCACCATTCAGTATTTGAAGAAGTCAGGAGCACCGAAGCCGCCTCCTTCCATTGGAGTGGACAAGGTCCTGAGTTTAAGACGGACCGCACCTGAGTGCCACAAAAAGGTGTTGAGTGTACGGGTCAATGCTCGGAAGAACTCTTCACCTGGCCATAGAGGGATATTGGTGAATCTATACAGGAGTTGGGGCAACACTATCATCTTCAGTATCCCTATCCTAACTGCAAGAGAAATCGGTAGTCTACTCCAGCCCAGTGCCTTTGTTGCAAGGTTCGTGAGGTATTTTTGGTAGTTTTTGTCAAAGACCAAGTCAGGGTGGCAAGCTATTTCTATTCCCAGATAGGTGAATCTTGACTGAGCCCATGCAAACCCCAGGGTATCAGGAGGGTGACGCGTGCAGTCTGTGAGCGGGAAGATGGTGGATTTAGAGCAATTCACTTTCAGCCCGGAGATATGCCCGAAGTGGATCACGTCTTCCAGTATCGGGGCCAAGTTGGTAGAGGGTGAGCGAATCAAGAGAAGTGCATCATCGGCATACAAGGACACTATATCAGACTGGCCTGCAGTTTGTAGGCCTCTATGTGTATGGGATTGTCTTAGCATGTCCGCAAATGGTTCCATCGCGCTATTGCGAAGATCAGGGGAGAGAATGGGCAACCCTGCCTCGTCCCTCTAGCAATGCGGAAAAGGGGAGAGCATCGGTCCTCAGTGCGGACCCTGGCTATTGGATCGGAGTATAGCAATCTAACCCAGGAGAGAAAGGAGGGGCCGAATCTGCACTTCTTAAGAACCCGCCAGAGGTAATTCCATGACACAGAGTCGAACGCTTTTTGCATATCGAATGTGGCGGCTACTTCATGAGTATTTGGGTGTATTCTGCTAATTATATTGAAGAGGCGCCTCAGATTCAAGGAGGTGGAGTGACCTGGAATAAAGCAGCTTGGTCAGAGTGAATGATGTGGGGCATATAGGGGGCTAGGCGTAGTGCTAATAGTTTGGTGTAAATTTTGACGTTGCAGTTAATGAGCGAGAGTGGACGGTATGATCCCCATTGTGTGGGGGGCTTGCCAGGTTTGAGTAAGACAGTTATTGTGGCTTCACAGAGAGAAGGAGGGAATTTGCCTGCCTCCACTGACTCCTCCCAGAGAGCTATTTGATGGGGAAGTATGAGCGATTTGTAGCGTTTATAGAATTCAATTGGGATGCCATCTGAGCCTGGGGATTTTCCTGAGGAAAGTGAGTCTATGACATCTGAGAAATCTTCAGGGGTAAATGGAGTGTCAAGAGAGCTGATGGTTTCGGGAGAGAGTATCGAGAGGGGGAGGGCATCGATGTAGGAGTCAATCTCCGCTATCGGGGCACTGTCTGCATTGGCATATAGGGATTCATAGAAGGAAAGGAACTCGGAGTTGATATCATACGATGAGGTGGCTAGGGAGCTGACGGGCCTTTCCACCCCGGGAATGTGTGGGGCACCAAGCTCACGTCGGAGAAGCCTAGCCAGGAAGTGGCCTGGACGCTCACCCACTCCATATTTCCTTGCGAGGCCAGGATTGTCCAAGAATTTCAGTTTGTGATCCGCCAGTGAGCGAAATGTGTCGAGTTCCGCAGCACCTATGGACGCAAGGATTGCAGGGGTTTGGTGGAAGGAGCATTGGGTTTCAAGAGTTGATAGTGTGGACTCACTTTCTGCGATGTTCTTGCGAATTGTTTTAAGGATGCCATTCTCCTTTGAGAGTGCTATTCCCCTGATATAAGCTTTAAAAGATTCCCATAGGGTGGCCTGCAAGGATACCAAATCGGTGTTTATTTCAAAGAACTCTTCGATGGCCGTCTCCAATTAGGAGCTAAAGACAGGGTCGAGGAGGGAGTGAGGGTTCATTCTCCAGTGTCTAGTCCGATCGCGGTCAGGGCCCCAGCAAAGGGTAATAGTCACTGGTGAATGGTCAGAAAGGGTTCTTGGAAGGATCATTTGACAAGTCACGTTCTTTATTAGTATGTCAGACACCAACCATTTATCGATTCGGGAGTAGGAGTCATGCACCGAGGAATAGAAGGAGTAGGAGCGGTTGTCGGGGTAAAGAAGCCTCCACGCATAGACCAGTGCAAGCCGGGGGAGAGACGACAATGTAGCAAAGGCTGCTTTGGTAAATTGGCGGGTTCTGGAGCCAGATCTGTCGAGGTCCACGTCAAAAATTGTATTAAAGTCACCCCCCCCCAGATAATCGATATTAGAGGAAAACTGTCGAGGAGGGACGTAAGGTGTAGATAGAATTCCAGATCGACAATGTTGGGGCCGTAGATATTAAGGAGGACCACCTCCCTGTTCTAAAGGGTGCCATGGAGTAGCACATATCTGCCCTGGGGGTCGATCTATGAGGATATGGAGTCAAACTTAAGACTCTTGTGAATTAGGGTCATGACCCCACGGCTTTGGGTAGAGTAGTTAGTAGCGTATCTTTGGGGGCCCCACATTTTGGCGAATTTTTCATAATGTTCAGTACAAGCATGTGTCTCCTGCAGAAAAAGGATTTTGACCCTGTGACGTTCTGCATGAAGTTGGAGTTGTCTCATTTTCTTATAATTACCCAAACCCCGCACATTCCAACTCATAAAGGTTAAGTTATCTTCGGTGAACAGTGTACATATATTCGTTGAAGATCAGTGACTGTCAGTGTGGTGACCCCAGTGACTGGTGAATCGGTCTAGTAGCTCTGTAGCACCGTCGGTACAACACTGCCTCGCACTCAACCTCCTCTGTGAATGCCAAGCCTTTTATAACATAACACCCAACAATCCCCACCCACATACCTCCCCCAAACAGGAATGATAACCCCATATCCCATCAACAAAATCCAAACCAAAGGCATCAACGCCGGGGGGCCTGTGAACCAGCCTGGTGGCGATGCTCCGAACTAGGGGGCAATTTAAGGATGAACATGGTGCCGAATAATAACATCATGCGTAACTTGGAGAGGATTTTGCACGAATGGGCATGGAACGGTCGCACAATAGTGAACCAATTTGTTCATAATTGAGAGGAATAGTCTCAGAGGTTACTGATAAACAGCGATAACTACTTTTGGTAACCACTCAACAGAGTGATATAACAGTCATGAATAAGTGGCGTAGAGAGATGTTTAGCCAGGAAAGTGTTGAACTTGGAGGCCTCCTCTGGAATTGTGAACAAAAACACCTGTTTGGAGTATTCAACTCTCAGTTTAGCGGGGTATAGCATGGAGTATTTCACTCCATGGTCTCTCAGTCTCCTCTTTAACGCCAGGAAGGTCTTGCGCTCCTGTTGCACCGCTACCGAGAAATCAGGGTATAGGTCAATCCTGGCGCCTACCAGCAAAAGTTCGCCCTTAGCCCTTGCAGCCCTAAGGAGGGAGTCACGATCTCGGAAATTCAGGACCCTGGCTATGATGGGCCATGGGGGTGCGCCCGGTTTAGGTTTAGCTGTCAGGGAGCGGTGGGCCCTCTTTATAGCAAACTGTGGGGAAAGTTCCGGAGAGTTGAGAAGTGACAACAGTGTGCGTTCAACATAGTCCTCCATTGGCTCATTGACGTTGTCACCGATAATGCGAAGGTTATTTCGCCTCGAGCGGGATTCAAGGTCCTCATTCTTCTTTTTGACCTCGAGGACTCGGTTAGAGAGGGAGGAGAACTCCGCACAGAGGGAGCCTAGGTCGTCCTCGGTGGCACTCACTCTCGTCTCGATCTCGGCCACTCGGCCATCCGTTCTCTCCATATGGGCTTTAATCGAGGATATGGTGCCATTCATGTCATCCAATTTACTGTGGAGCGTGGTGAAGTCCTCCCGGATGTACTCCATCATTTTTTGAGAGTCTATAGGATCCGAGGTTGTCGAATTCGAGGGCTCCTGCTCAGGTGGATCCTCCTGGGGTTTTGACGGGTTCTTCGTAAACATGTTGATCGGGCATCGCATCTTTCCCGCTCCCTTAGTCATGTTGCTGGGAGGGGGGCAAGCACCAAGGTTCTGGAAGATAAAAGTGGCACGGTAGCAGGTTGGAGGAGGAGGGGCGCAGGAGGTGAGGCAAGGGGTCGCTCGAGAGGTTCAGGGCGACCAGGGATCCTCTAGGTGACGGTACAGTGAAAGTCTGCAGCAGGCTGTGGAGTTACTAGACCACAATGGGCCGTTAAGGCCCGACTTCAGGGGAGTCGCCCCAGTCAGTGGCAACATGCACCTGCCAAGTGCACAGGAGGGGGATCCCCCGGCACAGACCGGGTTGGTGGAGCAAAGCAAATAATACCAGCTGCAGGCGTATGGACTGCAGGAAGGGTAGAGGTACCCAGTGTTCTCGGGGTCTGATATAGTTGAGTGAGTCAGGAGGGCCAGCTTTTTTTCAGAGGGTAGTAGAGCCAGGTGTCCAAAGGCAGGAGGTGTAGCCCGCTGAGGTGAGGAAGGGCGCCTCGGGCCAGGCTGTAAAGTGGCAGCAAAAGTCGGGGGCTGGGAGTGATCAGAGATGTATTTGGAGTGGTTGTCCCAGGTTTCAGCTGGCCTGGTAAGGGGGATCAGCCCAGCGCACCGACATTGAATGGTGCTAGGTCGTAGGCTCCGGAGCCCCTGCTCAGGTGTGGCGTGAGGAGCGGGAGGCGAAGGGCCAGAAGAAGCTTGCTGCCCAGATTTTAGAGCAGTAATGTAGCAAACCCCCCAGGGGTTGGGTAGGTTTCAGGTTCCTGGGCAACTTGTGGGTGTTTAGTGCCTTTATCCAGTGGTATGCAGCAGTAGGAGCGCAGCTTGGGGGACCCCGTGCCCCCGAGGTGGTGCCTGCCAGATTGTGTTGGGGGTGGGAGCCCCAGGTATCCCAGAGTGTCGGGGATTAAGAGGAGCGCAGGCCCAGTCACGTAGGTGGTGGCAGAGAGGAATAAAAGAAATGCCAGGTGTGTCTCCGGGAGGGTGATGTGGAGGCAGGGGTATCAGGCCCCACTGGCAGGGTGGTTGGGGCCACAGAGACTCAACGCAATGTCCATGGAGCAGGCCCAACTCCAGATGCCGGGCGGAACACAGGCCGTGGGATGCGACTCGCCCGGGGCCCGAACAGCTCTGCAAGCGAGGTGGGTCTCCGGGCCCCAGGAGTGGATGTGTGTTTAGGGGTTGGGTCGGCTCCTCCGCTCAGACCACTGCAGGTTGCAAAGGAGAGGGGGAGAGGAAGGCGCCACGCGCACATGGAGCTCCTCCCCCAAAGCAGGCCCCAAGACCTCGGCGCTGAAGTTGGTGTCTCTGGAAGCGAGAGGCGGGGGTAGAGAAGCGGCGGCTCGCGGGCCAGCTTCCCAAGGCTGGATGTCAGCGGCGAGGCTGATTCAAGGCACGGGAACAGCTCAACGCATGCATGGACACTTCAGTGATACGCGACCGTGCCCCAAGCAGGATTCAGTGTCGCACCGTGAAGTGTTTTATAAAAAGCAGCGCCTCCCAGTACAGAGCTCTCAAATCAGGCGGCCATCTTTCCTGAGCGCAACAGGCCCCCCCCCGGTATGTCGGTTTGACATGGGGACCGCTGTTATACAGAAAGTTATTTTTCTGATACTATAAACTGATTTGTAAAAATTGTTGCGTTGTATTTTGAAAGGGTATTTCAAGAATGCCAGAGCTTATTATGAAGGTGTCGCTGTCCCTTTCTGTCATTGGCTATACTAACCGTTTTATGATGGTTGTTTTACCTAACATCTTCTATATTTTAGGACACTTCCTTTTTCCCTTACAAACAAGTGGGCTGGGTGAACAAGATAATGCATCTTCAGCACACTCAGAACTATTATTTCACTGGGGCTGTTGTAGTATGGGAGGATGCCAGTCTCTCTCGGCTGTGACATGTTTATGAAGGAAATGTGATCTAAACCTTCCAGCAACTTCGACCTCTGTACAGCTTCCGCAGTTATCCTCTTTCAAATGCTTTAGCATTAGCAACTTTATCCGCAACATTTCAATTCTAAGTTGCCTCTAAATTTAAGTAGCAACGTATTGATTGGCATGTGTTAAATTCTCTTTTAAAAGCAGTTTAACGGTGGTGCAACATTAGACGCGGACTCAGGCTTTGACTAACGGAGTAGATTTTTCAGACAGAAAATGTTGTTAGATGCACGGGGAACGTTTTCAGGGTCGGCTCAAAGGCTATGTCCACTTTTGATCATTTTCAACAGCGTCATAAATTGCAATTTTTTCACACTACCTCTGTCAGAGGTACCTGATTACAAGTGGCAGAGTAAATCCCAACTTCTTTAGAGTCCATTGAATTCTATGGGGCTTTTTCGGTGGAACTAATGCCACAGTAATTCCGCCGATTTTGCCGATTGTTTGGCGGACAGTGGGGGGATTAACCTCCAGCAAGATGCTAGAGATAAATCCCCCACTCCAAGGCCATACACGTAGTATGGCGGGGTGGGGAAAGTGGCAGTAATTCCGTTACTGACAATTTTTTCCCACACCGCCATATATTTCCATCGCCTTGCTATGGAGAAAGAATTGCAGATTGAGTTCATATTTTTTGTGTGCACTCTACTTGGGGAGTTTTGGCTCCTTTATACCACCAGTTACTCTATTCTGCAAGTAGTAGTGATGGGGGATATACATTTAGTGCTATTTCTGGTCATTGTTTTGGGGATACGCCTCCCTTCTTTAAAGCTATTGTGATTGCACGAATCTTATCTCGCAGATCGAAGGATACAAATCTTGCCATGGGAATGGAGTGCTTCACAGAGATGGATGAAGTTTCTTTTTGACTTTTGTCACAGGGATGGAAGATGAGTGCACTTTAACAGCTGCAGGGTACATTATAACATTTCTGCTTGATGCTAATGTATTCATTATATTTATTTTGAGTGATATACATTTTTCATGGCCAGTTTTGACATGAAAAATAAATGTGCAGTAAAAGCCAAGACTAAAGTCTGGTCCCTTGAAGTCAGACCCCCTGGGTGTGTCATGTATGATATGATATGCCATTTATAACGCGCCTATACACAATTGTTTCAAGGCGCGACGAGGCAAGGGAGGGGAAACAGAGGGAAGACAGGGACAACCATCGTACTAGGTCAGGTGACATTGAGATCGCGCAAGTGCAGGGGAGGGGAGAAGGAGAAAATTGTAGAGGGGGAGGAGAGGAGCAGTGCAGTACGAGGGATAAAGTAAGTACATGTAGGCAATACATATAGACAATAAATAAATCAAAGTGCAGCCAGCTGGTGGCCAGTGCAGGGGTAAGTGCAGGCATCAGGTGTCAAGTGCTGGTAGGGGCTGTAGGGATACAGAGACAGTCGCCGAGTGCAAGGGTTGCCAGGGGGGCAGTGCATATGTGCAACTGGCGGGAAGGGGACCTGGGCCTGACATCAGAGGGTAGCCAGTGCAATGTCAGATTCAGCCAGGAGATCAGCAGGGGAGACGAGGGGAGAACGCAGAAGCAAAGAGGAAGGTCTTGAGGTGCTTCCGGAACCAGAGATGGTTCTCCTCAAGTTTCAGAGAGGCAGGGAGGATGTTCCAGAGGGAGGCCCTAGCAGAAGAAAGCGATCTACCACCAACTTTCTGCTTGGAGAAATGGCTAACGCTGAGGGAGTTGGAGGCGGATGAGCGAAGAGATCCAGAAGGAAGATATTTTGGAAGAGAGAGTTGAAGGTATTGGGGTAATAACCCCCAGAAGGCCTTGTGGACAATGCAGAGGGTTATGAACTTAATCCTCGCTGCCACTGGGAGCCAATGCAGAGATTTCAGTCCCAGAGAGATACAATCCCTGGGCTTGAGTCCAAGGACAATCCTTGCAGTCCTGTTTTGGATAGGTTGCAGAGGGCGGAGAGTAGAGGCAGGCAAATTTAGAAAGAGGCTGTTGCAGTAGTCAAGCCTAGAGAGAACCAGAGCTCTGGAGACAGTGAGCTTCTGGGGGAAAGAGAGGAAGGGAAGAATACCTATAAGGAGGTGCAGCTGGTAGTTGACTTCTTAGCGACGTCGGAGGGAGATATGAAGAGAGAAGGAAAGTGTGGAGTCGAAGATGACCCAGAGGTTTTTAGCCTCTGAGGTGGGAGCAGGAAGAGGGCCAATAGAGGTAAATAAACCCATATTATTATTTGACCAATGAGGGCAAAAGAAGAGCACGAGAAGCACAATTCTTAGGCTATCCCCATCTTGTTTGTTTTCCCAGCTGAATGTATGAACCAATATGAGGGTCAAGCCCAAAGGGAGGGCTAAATACCACTTCCATAAATGGTTACCTCCTAATGGACTTCACAATTTTAAGAAAATAATTCAGTGTGTCTCGTTTAAACACTCGACAAACCATCTGCCCGATGAGCATAAATGAGCACCCAAGAAATACACGGATGATTGCCTTAAGTGATTCTTGAGCCCTATGAAGTTGTGTTTAGGTTTTCAGACACAGGCTAGATCAGAGGTTTGCAAACTTTAGCTTTCTATATATTTTGCAGTAAAACTCCTCTAAGCCCTAGCCCGCATAGTCAATGGTAAGGAATCATGGGAGTCATAGACACATCTGGAGAACTGCAGGTTGCAGACCCCTGGCATAGATAGACCAGAAAGGAGAGGGATAGTAAATGAGTATATGTAGCAAAAATATGCTTAATGGGAGTTCTAGTGATGAAAAGGTTAGTGTGGTTTTGTGTCATCAGAAACTACCTGTAGAGTAATGATTTCCAGGGTGTCTCCCTATGGTGCGTGGCATATAGTATTGATGAAGACATAGTATTGATGAAGACATTGAAGCACATACTTTCTTCTATTTTTCTGTATTTTATGTATGGATTTCCATATCTATGGTCTCAATTGAAAGCTTTTTCCAGGTCTAAATAATTGCGCCTAGTGACATTCACCATGAAGTCAATGATGGCTCACAAATGTCCATCTTTATACCATTAAAACTCATTTGTACTTAATTGAATGCTCTCCAGAAAATATAACCTATCAATATGAAATTTGGTCAATTACTACTGTATTTTAACTTGTGAACTATGATTATAAAGTTGGACTGAACTATTGAAATTAATAACATTGAGATAACATAATTATATAGTGCTCTTTAGTAGGGCACTAAATGTAATACACCTCTTCCTTGCTGAAATCATCTTCATTGTCAGGGGCTTGTAAGTTCGGTAAGTTCGGTAGAGTGCAAAAATCATTATGAAGTTTGTTTATGAACATAGTTGATGACACCATCAATGCTACATGCCATGCATCGTAGAGTGACACCATGGACATTTTCAAATATTGATTCTTTCTGACGGCACACAACCAGTCCCACCTTTTGCTCACTAAAACTTCCACCAATTTACAAATGCTCCCCTACTAGGAGGGCAGTTGCCGCTGTTAGTGAGAGCTTTGATCGAAACTTGAATGGCATTTCACTTTTTACAGACTGGTAAAGATTTGTTCTCATGTTGCGCCTATTGTAACCATTGAACCATCTGTCTTTTTTTTATCACCTTCTGCAGGTCTGGCACACATTTTGTAACTGCGTGCAGTCCTTGTGCGCGCGGAGTGAAGTTCCTTCATCAAGAAAAGGCCATGCAGAATTGGGCTGGGCACTATGGGCACGCATCACTGATTCTCCAGTCACTGGGAAGAGTCCTCAACGTTATTGCTGAGTCGCTAATTTCAGAAGATGTGTGTTTATATTGTACTTGGGCGGCTGCCCTGATGCTTGTGGAGAATGTTTGAGTGTTAGTTTTGAGGAAATTGTATGACTGCCTTCTCTTCTGATGGTGCAAATTGAAAAAACAGTACGACTGCCCTGACCAGGGTTCAGTTTCACAGAAGCATTATTCCTCTCTGTGAATTTAATGTCCACAAATCATCACATTGCACCTCCTCTCTCATACCTCTACCTGTGGAAGTCCCCAAAGATCAGTCCCTGGAAAAACCCACTTTACTCTCAGTACCACTTCCCAGGGCAAACTCATCTCATTCTACGACTTTCACTACCACATCTTTGCAGGTGATTGCCACATCTTCTTCCCCTTTCCCTCCTGCACCCCTGTGTCTTAATGTTTTACCAGCTGCTTCACAGCAATCTTTCTCGGAATGGATTTTAGATGCCTAATGCTTACTGGCTCCAAGACACAATGGGCCTCATTACAATGAGTGCGGTAGAGTAATAACGGCGCCGGTTATCATTCTACCGCCTCATTACGAGGTCTGCTCGCGGGTGCCGCAAAGGACCCCTGGTCAAATCAGACGTCCTTAGCGGCACCCGCTAGCAGATCAGGATGCTAAAAAGGGGCCAGTCATCAATGGGCCCGTTGTTAGCATCCTCCCCATTCCCATTGAGCCCTATTGGGGCGCAAATGGGAATGGGGATGTACCGAGTCCAGGTCCCGTGAATGGGAATTACCTGGCCCTCCAAAGACGGCATGGCCCGGTAATTCCCTACTTCTGGAACCTAGACCCGGTACCCGGTTTGGTGGTAGCCATGCCGCTAAAAACGGCATGGCTACCTCTAAACTCGTAATGAGGCCCAATGCATTTTTCTCCCTGACTCCGATGCTGACTCCACTCTCCCATCTTCTATCTCCTTCATTCTTCACCTCTGCACACAATCACCCAAGGCTCACAACCTTTGAGTCCTCTTTAATAGTGACCTGAGGTTCCAGCAAATCATCATGCTCCTGCTGCCAAAATTAGCCTCGTCAACATTAGGAGAATTTGCTCACACCACATTCAGCATTTTGCCAAAACATTGATCTCTACCCTTACGTTCAGCTAACTGGTCTACCTTTCGAGCCTACTCTTCGCTCTCCTCCACTACCCCTACTCTCCTTTAAATAAAGTTCTCAACTTTGCTATTCACTTGCACTGTGTACAAACTATCCAGATTTTCCCCAACTTCTACACACCATCGCCATTCTCGACGTCTTTCCATACAAATTTGCACCCTATTTAAGTTCCTACTCCTCGTCTAGAAATCTATCCAAGCAGTGCTGGACGTTTGGCCAGACCTTTCTGGATCCATCAACAAAATGTCTTCCTGTATCTGGAAAAATCCATCTGCCGGCTTCACTCAGTTACAAGTAGTTCTGTGAGTTCAGACTTTAAATGGTGCCAAAGCAGGGATTCAAAGCCAGATCATTAGGACCAGTATGAGACACTTAGACTGGAAGCAACTTGAATATCTAAGAAGAAAGCCCATGGAATCACTTGTTAGGTTTGTACTCTGTGGGCAATATGTAAAGACAGCTTTTCAGGTTTAAAAGGTGCACACTTATTACACTTTGCCAGCAGCATTATCACAAATGCTCATCTCTTTGGTTATTTGCCGGGTTTTAATGTTTTTTCTTTTGAGAGGTACATTTTTATGGGTGTGGGGTAAGAACAACCCCTTGCCTACCCTCCTTGCTTACATTAGAGCTATCCGATCAGTGGAATTATTTAAGAACAGACTTAAACACCATCTGTTTGCCAGCATAATGCTGCCTTCAACCCATTCTGCACTGTCCACTAACAAACTGACGCCAGGGTACCCCTATGATACTATCACTTTTTTTAATACTAATGTATACATTACTTGCATGTTCAAACTCTAAGCCCTTAACATACTGTGAGGGGTCACGCCACAAATAACTAAACTAGAGCCTTGGATGACATTCCAGGGGTGGTTACAATACATTTTACGAACAGTCTGGTCAGGGACTCTCAGGAAGAACAGGGCCAACTAGATTCTTGGTTAAATTTGAAGCTACACTCATCCATCTCTCTCTTGACTCGCCTGGCCTTTCCCCCTCTCTAGCCCAGGCATACTTAACAGATTTTAGTAATACTAACAAGGGACGCCCTACTGTCTGCGTGATTCTTCGTATGGCTATTGGTGGTGTCCCAGAAACACTGGCTGACTTACTACCTAGGGGGTTCCCCTCTTAGTGTTCTAAGGGAGTTTTCGAGATAGTGCCTTCTTCTACACACAGGTTCACTTGCTTACCACGCATGAACAATCACACTTTACCATATACTATACTGGCGCCCAAGATGTTCTCCTCCCCACCACCCTTTTATCGCTCTCGCTCTGCCTTCCTACCCCATTTTTGAGGTAACTTATTTTTTTTGTTTTTGTTTTTTTCCCAGTAAGATTTTTGTTTATTGTGTAATTGGTTTTCAAACTTAAAACCTTGCAAAATAAAATGACATACTAATTGTATAACAACACCATTCTAAAACATACTTAAATTTATTTACATTTTTCATTTTAACTAATACAAACATTCTATAATGATTCCATAAAATCACATATTCATATCATTCAAGATCACTTCGTTTTTTTAATTCAACAATTACTCAACCACTTCATAAACTGTAAACTCCAAACCTAGTAGAAACTGATATAAGTTCTTACGCCATCCCCAAGTTACCAAATTCTGTACATATAACCACATGTCTTCCATTGATAAAACCCCACATGTTTGCCAACTATTTCTAAATAATTTTACCCTTTCTCTCCCAATATTTGGCATGATAATACCTAATGTTTTAACGATTCAGCCTCCTTTTTACAGTACCTACAGACATCATCAACCACTGTGTCTTTTTTCCACCGTAGTGCATTTTCTTTTGTTAATAGGAGGTTCAGTGAAAAGTGCAATAGTTCATTACTGAACTTATTAGGGGGTACACACCTTTACCCTCTTATGTACTTTATTCAGGTCTATGATGTTCTCATATTTGGTCAGACTGTTCACCGTTGCACACCACTCAGCCCTCCACAAATGCTTCTTAAATGCATACAGATTCTTTAGTACTTCCTCATAGTCCAGATACTACTTATCAAGCCACCATTTGTATTCATAAGGTGCCAATCGACATTATCCTGCTCTGCTGTGTTTAGTTCCATATACAAAGAGTGACAAGGTGGACATTTTAGCTTATTACAAAGTAAAATTTTCTTCCATATAATTCGGGCATTTAATGAAATAAGACCTAGTTTGAATCTTACTACCGCTATTGGCGTTGCATTGGATAGGGAGAGCGCCTTCTTCCAGATTAGACATTCCATAATGGCAAAATCTACCTCCCCCAGTAGATGGAAATTTATATCCCATACATTTTCACATTTCTAATGGAAGTGTTTCATCTGGATGGCTAGACCTCTGGCTGTATCCTTCAAATGATTTACTAAGAAGTTTCTGTTTGGCTATGCTGTTATACAAATTCCAAAATATCTAAACTCCCATACCACCTAAATTTTGTAGTCCTCCACCCATTATACATGGTTTTTCCTATGACCCTTCGATAAAGACATTGCTTTTGTTTTCCTTATGTTAATATTTAAATCATTTTCTTTATAAAATGACTCAAAAGTCTTTAGATGTCTTTGTAGTCCAATCTTTATTCTATCTAGTAGGACAATATCAACCACGTAGGAAATCCAAGACGTTTTTAGCTTAGTAATAACCAGGGAAATAAAGGCTGCCCTATCGATGCATTTCTCAACATCGGCCATGTTTATGTTAAATAATACTGGAGCCTGTATACATCCCTGGCGTAACCTACGTTTTGTGGGTTTGTTTTGCGAATAGCCGCCTTCTCAATTTAGTGGAACTCTGATGGTGGTACCGAAGTGAAGATAAATCAGCATTTTTAACTTTGCCCATGTGCGACCCCTGTTTGCACAATCTAAAGCCAGCGATAAGTCGATCATAGATTGAATTGTTTTGTTGTGCACTTTCTTCTTTATTATTGGAACCTTTTTTTCTTCCCTCTCCCGATTAATGTGATTTTTAATAAAAACTTGAAACGGCCCTGGATCTTCATAAAACACAGGGACGTCATTTAGGGGTCGCTAGGGGGTCGCAACTCTGTCCACTGTGGTCTCCCTTGCGACCTCTAAAATAAAATAAAAAATCTAAAAAAGGGGGTGGTTTTTTTTTGTAATGTAAAGCAAGCTCCTGGGTTGTGTCCAACGCCTTGTGGCTATTCACTTCTGGAGTGGCTGGCTTTCTTGTTCAGGCCCTTAAAATAAAAGAAGAAAAATAAGAACAGGAGTGCCACAAGTGTAACACTTTCAGAGGTGATCCTAAATAAAAAAGAAAAGGAATACCAGGTAATGTGCCTTTCTGTAATTCTGTACAATAATTGCTAGACTCATTTAAGGTTTATTGCAGGCACACTTCAGGGGGTGAGTCACTGATTTAGTCTGTTCGATAAATGAGTACCAACACGGGTTCGGTGATATTGGGTGTTCATTTATTCTATATAAAATGCTTAATCGTAAGTGCTATATAATAACACATCATTATCATTTGGTCATGGACGTCTGCTTGCATTCACAGTAATTTGTTAATATAGGCCTACACACACTGATCTTAATGATACATATGGTGATCCATTCTTTTATGAAATGTACATCACATTTTAGTGATATCGTAACCATATTTTTCGTAGTGTACAATGCTATGTGATGCCTCTTCCTGTTTTGTCAATGGGTGACAGGTCGTGTTCCATCGCTTCCCGCGATATCACTTCGGGGTGGGGTCAAATGACATCACTTTCTGTGATATCATCAGAGTTCAAGGGTCGTGTGATGCCACTTGCCACTCCCTGGCATTTTGGTGAAATGATGTCCCTGATAAAATAGCCGATAGTGTCTCGTCATTATGTCTACCGATTCATGTATGTATTTATTGAAGGCTATGATTTTCTTCAGAAACCAATTCACTCTATTTTTACCTTTAGAGACCCGCAGACTGGCTTCCGATCCTTGTTTTAGTCCATGTGCAGCTTTTCCAAATGATATGCATAGGCGGTGATGGTCTCTTGAAAAGCCATCTTTTATCTCGTAATATTACATACTTAGAGACTGAGTTTCCATGGCAACAATGAAGTCACTACACAAGTATTGTCCTCCATTGTGCCATGTACTCTCTTCCTTATTGGCTTTCAGATTACTGGACTGCAACAAAAGAAAGTTGCCTTTCCTCAAATAATTGTGCCCATCTCAGTGCCTGCCTAGATTGCTTCTTTCTGGGCTAAAAATGATTTGAGGGGTGGACAATAATATCCTCTTCGTGTGGCCTGCGGTCTGCATTAAAATCCTAAACAGAATAATCTCACCAGTTTTCAGCATACCAACTCAAGAAGATTATTTCCATTTGGTTGATTAAGCTTTTAATATTGTTATCTAGGTACAGTACACATTAATTAGAAGTGTTCTTTTTTTTTTCTTTCTTAGGGCTACATGTAACCTCATTCAGCCAAAATGCCTGCCATTGAGTTTTTCCTAACCACCACCTGCGAGAAATTTGATGTACGCACTAATTTTAGCAACCCTCCTTTTGGTCTCCTATAAGTGCCATTTGCTGCTTTTTGTAAATGTGACTCATAACCATCCAAAATCACATCTTCCCATAAGAATGTTTCCTGCAGGCAAAGCCACATCATACACATTTACCATTGCCCCACTGTCTTCATCCTCCAACAAATGACAGAACCCTGAGGATTCCAACCGCATGCACTAAAAACATGAGCGCCTACACTCGTCACTTGCCCCATGTGTGGCTAGGCTTCCTGATAACCAGGACCAGTCTTCCTCCTGTTTGCGTTCCATGTTGGCCTGCTCCTGTAAGGTGACTTCTCTCTGATTATCTGATCTAATGGTGCAGGAGATCGGTACCCAAGAGACCGTATCCCCCTCTCCATTTAGAACCTGTTGCGTATTAATATCAATGCCTCGTAGTCTCAATTAATCCGCTGCAGATAGCAGCAACTCCCTAACCACCCTTGATGCTATAGTAATTATTGCAAAGTCATACCTCTTCTCATAAACAAAGTCGACTCGTTCAATATCCCCAGAGTTCAGGAGCTTTACATTCTAAGTGCTCCATAAGATTGACAGTAGGGTCCTTCAATTTAAACTAATTTTGTCTTCTTTGGGGAACATTTATTCCAAATGTAACTTGTTGGCTTGGAGTCATTTTTTTTTACCCTTGTCCTTATCTGTGGATGTCTAAAGGATTGAGAGGAACACCCATTAGGAGTCTCTTGGTTCTTTATTTGTTGGGTAAGTACATGTCCTTCACAAGAAATCATTTTGTTTATAGGACTCAGGGCAAGATGTTCACACCATCATTTTTTCCATATTTCTGCATGAGGTTTCGGTACACCCATAGCTTCCATCCTGCGTTGTAACCTCTAGCTGTGCCTGCATCTGAGCTTGTGATGAGCAAGAGGCCTGATTCTCCTGTCACATTGATGGTTCTAATAATGCCTGAACACTACCCTTTCCTGGAGCGACCAATCAGATCCTTCAGCATGGTCCATAGTGTCTTTCTTGGCCCTTCTCTCATCTGGCCCCGGTTGGTCTATATTAGCTTGATCAAGGTTTTCCAAAGCCTTTCTTGCTAGGTCTGACTCTTCTGACTCCTCTTCTTCCATATCAACTGTCCTCCTCGTATTCCCCTTCTTATTTTATTTTCGAAGATCAGAGCCGTTCTGTTACTTTCAGGGACTTGCCATGGATCTGAGCTCCAAGCCTCTCCCTCTTCATATCTCCTCCCAATCTTTTTAAAGAAGTTTTGAATTGACCCTTGGATTTTCTTTATAAGCTCTTTATTTTTGGATTTCTTTACACCTTAAGCTGGTGTTATATTTTTCAGTGTACTCTTTTTTGATGAGATGGGCTTGACTTCTGTACAGGAGGGGATTGACTTCTGTACAGCTATCTAAATTCCTCTCTAGATCTTCTCTTGTCATGGCTTTTTGCAGATCTCTAAATGGCCTATCCTCCATATACATACTCAATCTTTCCAACATTTGTAGATCTGTAGAAGCCTGGTTTTCTTTCTGGTCAATCTATATAATTGAACTCTATCTAGCATATTCTTCTATAAATGACATGGAAGGGGGAGTATCATCAAACTCATTTATGTTTATCTCTGATCTGTCCTCTAAATGGTGCACCATTTCCACACTGGTCTTTATCAAAGGAGGTACCTGATGTCCTGGTCCCTTGTTTGCATCTTGACAATTGTTCCAAATTTTTCGTTCTAGCTTCAAGGCATCCAAATAGTCTACTATTTAAGTTTTTTGTAAGAAAAGGGTCAACCATTTCTTAAACTCCTCTATACGCATGACTGCTCATATTTCTGGCTCTTATTAATGCCTAATATATTTATTTTTTTGTCTATCTCTGCAAGCACCATTCGCTGTCTTTTATGCTCATAATTTGCCCAGTCTATCTTCTTAAAAATATTCCCTTTAAGTTATTTTTTCCTTCACAGGTCTCTGGATATTATTGTGAATTTCTGATAGTGCACATGCCTGACCTTTCACTTCCTCTTCAGTAATTCAAATACTTTCATTAGGGAATTCAAGACAAAATACAGAGCCCGTGAAGCAGAAGAGTTAATGTTGTCACCTGGATGAACAAAGCCCTCTTCCCTCGATAGTCCCGGCAGTCCTATTTGGTCTAGAACTTCTTTTTCAATGTCCAATTCCTTTGTTAAATCAAGGATGCTGATAAGGAATCACTTGTAGTTGGTCACCTTCTTTACACTTTATATCATCCCTTGTTGCATTTTTTTGCTCTCTTTCCTGTCTAACGTTTTCTTTTCCATTTGATTTTTTAGAATATCTTCCCCATTCTCTCACATTCATTTAATTATTGAGGCTGTCATTTCCTTTACTCAGACTTTGACTATGCGTAAAACAGTCAATGATTTTCTTTTTAATATTGGTGGAAATAATTATAAAATCCTGACCCGATCTCACGGGCCCAGTTGACACAATAGGGGACACATCCCCCATAAAAATGTCTTGTTGTTCTCCATAATTAGTCTAAATGCAAGTGCCTTCATGAAATCCATTAATAATTCCTCTCTCTTGCGAGTACTGATCAAAGGGCTCACAGAGCAAAGTTACTTTCGATGCCGGAAGCGCTGCCCCTGGGGACCCCGGAGCTCTGCCATTACTCCATAAATTATACATTTCCACTCATTTATAACAAACAACCACAGACTCACCCACTGAATCAGTTGACCTTTTCCTCTCAGTTTTTCTTTTTTATTATTGTGCATATACCAACAAGTGACTTTTACACATTTTACACAGACTGCCACAACTGCCCCGACAATCTGCATGGCACTCAGCAAAAGCATTCATACAAACGCACAGGTTTGCTGGATTTAAAGCCTCCAGGCAGCACGATCAACTGTAGAATCTTTCAGAGTGTTTCAGCCACCAGCAAATGATTGAAGAAAGCGTGATCCTCTTTCAACACGAAATGTGAACATGCTTTTGCAAAGTTTTTATAGCTCGAACAGACAGCTCCTGCTGCCATGACGGCCCTAACACTCTGCACCGCACTCAGCAAACAAGCTACTTATTATCTTACCTCACTGCGGCATCTAACAACTCAGACAAACTCTTTAAAATCTGCAAGGAGCTGGCCAACCCTGCTGCAGTCTCTACCCTGACCCCCCCTTGCCTCCGAGGCTCTCTGCAATGCCCTTGCCTCTCACTTTATCTAAAAAACCCAGGACATTCTGTCCCCCTGTAAAGGATTCTAATCGGGTGTCACACCGGACCAGAACTCTTGCCCTTAGCCTAAAATGTAGCGCTCAATTAGAATACTAATAGTATGCAGCAAACAGAGTAAAAATCTGACCTTCCCTCACAAAATAGGAGGCAGAAACTCTTTGCAATTGAATAAAATGACACTCGGAATTGGTAATATTGAAATTAAAGTGCGGTTGAATAAATGAGGTAAATATGATTTATCACAGTATCAGGGATGTAATATCACTAGCAGCTACAAGGCAACGATCCACAAAGGGCATACAATTAAAAAAACAACTTGAAAGTAGGAACACAGTGCAGCCAAATCACATGTTGAAAAGGTTAATTTTACACTTTTTTCAGTTTTAAATGTGAAAACGGTTTTTAAAAATAACGGGTGAAATAGACAGAATCAGAATGTGGTTTTTAGGCTAAGTGATAGATACACATGACAGGGACAATATAGAAGTGAAAGAGTGACCCTAGCTGAATACTTGAATGAGATTTTCAATGTGGAAAGAGATTCGGTTTTGGTAAAATAAAGCAGTTAAAAGAGAAAATCGGTTCAAAAAGGAAAGGACAAGTTGTACTTAAACTAGATTATCAAGATTAGATTGTTAAAGAAAGACACGGTACGCTCCAAGGTTAATTTGCAATTTAACCTTTTCAGCCCGTGTTCAGCTCTATGTGGGAATTACTTAAATTATTCAAAATTTGACTAAGGATTTATGCAAGACGGAAACGAATGGAAGAATTGCGCTAACACTAGAACATCAAGGACAGGATGCACAGACAATTCAGACAGTTTTAAACAAGTTACCAGGGTATGATAGGTTACTTAGAGAGTAGGACAAAGACAAAGTATCAAGATGGGGTATGCTATGTGGTGGTGTGGGATGGGGAAATACTCACAATCCGCACTTGAGTTTGGGATTTGTGACAGTCAACTGGGTTCTGGACTCCAAGGCTCTGGTCACAGCAAGGCGGCGGACTCTCCTAGCAGAACAATAGCTGGGCCTGTCTGGTCACTGGATCATAAGGGTACAGCTGGCATGCAGGTAGAGGGCAAACAGCCGGTCTGGTCACAGAATATTCCCAAAAGCATGCCACAGCTTTTCCCCCTAGTTATTGGGATTTTTAGTGGGGTTTCTAGATCAATGGTCCTATCTAGATCGGGTCAGCTCTGCTATGGCCTAGCAGTAGAATCTGAAAGCTTGCAAGATGATTGTGGAATATCTGGATACGCAGGCACTGAAAAATTCAGAACAGAGTGCCTGTTTCTGTCAGCTTCCCCTTTTTATAAGGCGGGTGACTCACAGGATTTTTTGTTGGGCAGGACTAAGATAGACCTACCCCAAAGAGCCGGATAGGTCAGCCTATGTTGGTCGCCTCCTGCAGGAGGGGACTCAGTTCATGGGGTTGTGTTTTTATGAGGTGCAAAGCCATCCCACAGTCCTTTTTGCACAAAATCAATTATGACATAAATCACATTTTACAGCTCTGGAACTTTTGCAAATTATAGAGGCAGATTGCATATTTCATACAGAGCATGCTGTTCTCACGCACAGGTCTGTATGACATTATTTTGCCCTCCTAATACTTTTTCGTGGTTTTTAGTGGGAACTGATTCACCAAAAATCCCACAATTTTAGGTAAATGTACATATCATCATTCAGCATATTTCTATCCATTTTTAATGTTCCACCTTATGTACTTTTCCCATGATTCACATTCTCCTGGGGTTTATACGTCCCATAAATGCTATGGGCAGCCACAACATCTTGTTTGAAAGCCACAAAAATTAACTATAAAACGTTTACATTACTGCATTGTCCGGTTATAGAATTAACAGTCTTTAAAGTTTATTCAGTAAATAGTCTTTGAGCAAAAATGGTCTGGCCTTTGTCCTCCAACTGGGACCATTTTTTTCCAGACTACCACCAAATGTCAGTTTAGCCCAGTGATGCCATGGAGTTTCTCACTTTGAGTGACTGGTAGGTGTCACTTCCAAAAGTAACACGTAGGTGTCTCAGAATCTTTTGTCTCAAGCTGAAGCCCCGATAGAAGTCTGATGGCGGTGTGATATTCTTCCTCTTGGCCATACAAAGTTTTCAAGGGCAGAAAGTAACACGCATGTGTCCCAGAAATCCCTTTTTGGCTCCTTTTGAGGGGAGGCCACTCCTGTTGTCAGCACACAAATGTCCATGTAAACTGAGCAGGAAATGTGTTTGATTGGTTCCCCAGTACAGCCAATGCATTTAATTATTTATTTCATTGTATTTTGTTCTGAATCAGAAGCCAGTCTGTTAAAATAAAACATTATCTAGATTTTATCCAAACCCTCCTTACACTTCTAGGCAAGGACAGAGCCTTAATCACATTGTACTTTTCAAGCAGACGTTTTTCTCTTTTGCAAAAGCACATTTTTACATGTGGTGAATTCGGTTTTCTCTCCCATCTGGATTCCAAACATTGTTTGCAGCCCTAGTCAGTTTCTCTTATCCAGCAGTATGTTCAAGGCAGATGTCCACTGAAATTGACATGTGCACAGAGAGCTAGGGTTTCTTTTGAAGGGTTTATTTTTGATACTTTATAGCAACAAGTCAAGTGTTTTTCCGTATGGCTGAAAGTAAAGTTACTGGTGATTTCCCAGATCTTGTCTGCCACAGCCTGTAATTTAGTGATAATGTTCTCTTCTCCTGGAGCAAAATCTGAATATGGATGGGCATAGCAGGGTCTCACTGATAAAAGCAGTGTAATGTAAATGGGAGGACCTATGTTCCTTAGAATGCAGCCAATGTCAGCGTGACATTGGAACCTGTATCCTTTTCTGTGACACCAATAAATGGGAGGACCTATGTTCCTTAGAATACAGCCAATGACAGCGTGACATTGGAACCTGTATCCTTTTCTGTGACACCTATATTTGTCAAGGTATTTCTAATACCCAACTCCAAGATTTCATCTTTGGAGTTTCACTAGCGGGCACTGGTAACATGGGTGCCAGCTTTAATGTATGTGAAACACCATAGAATACAGTTGTCAGGTAACTTTCAAACAAAAGATAACAAATTAACTCAATGTTATGACAGAATCACGGTGCTTCAGAGTAAATTCTAAGAGCATGGTTCTCTGATGCACTGATTGATTTGAAAATGTCTGCCATCATGTCTTTCTCCTGTGTCTGTTGTGAAGAGCAGCAGAAAATAGCGTACTTCTAAAAATGAGGAGACATTTTGCTTGACACATTTTGTATATATTTAAAGTATATGCCATGATGTCTCTTGAATGTAGTGGGTGTTTGTCGTGTGTCTTATTTTATTTTGGTAGTTTATTTTATGTTTATACCAATATGTTTGTCTGTGTAGTATTCACTGTGCTCTTTGAGCTATGTAGGATTGTATTTTACATTGTTTAAGTCAACTAGATCTTGCCACTTGCTTATTTGTCTTTGTTGGTACGCCATTACCAAATATAATTCTAGATTGACTTCTGGGGAGAACACCAGGGGGTGCAATCAGGGAGCTCCACGTTTGGCCATGAAAATGACATCATGAAGAAGCCCTGACTGGCAGGAGCAGAGGGTCCTGAGCAGCTGGAGAGCTGGGCCCCCTATCTGCGAGTGAGATCGGGGCGGGAGCCTCATAAGGAGGATCATATGGCCCCAAGTTGGAAGCAGCCGGTGGCCGTGGAGAGTCATGGCCGGTTGGAGCTGCTCCGAGTAGCCCCTGGGCTTGAAGAGAAAGATTGGTACAGGTGCTGTGGAAAGAGGAGCATACAGCCTCAGGCAGGAAACTTTCTGCAGGCGAGGAGTGGCAGAGTGCTGACGGAGGTGGAGACAGACCGGCACTTGCTCTGAGCAGCCACCAGGCTGTGAGGGAAGAGCCCTTTTGCTGACATCACTGCCAGAGGAGGGCGGTTGAGCAGGCCCATTGTAGGGCTGTCCTGAGGCTGGTACAGTGGGCCGGTGACTGCCGAGTGACTGGACGTGTTCCCACTCCAGCCGGTGCTGCAGTACTGTTCCCTCTGAGGAGGTGAGGTTGAGAGGGGTGCGAGGAGCAAGCTCTGGGTGATTGCCCCTAGGGGTGTGGACGGTTGTAGGCCTGTGTTGTTTGGAGCACGCACCAGAAGCCCCCAGCTGCACAGGGAAGTTGTGTTCACCCTCTGGGCTGTTAGTACTGAAGTGGGCAGAGCGTCTATTGCACAGTGGAGGACAGTTGGGGCTGAGGTTGGTTTATGCTTTTGCTCTGTGAGCAAGCTCTTCTCCCCCCAGATATGTTGAGGCTCTGTAGGGTCTGCTGACTTAGGCCAGACACTGGGTGTGTTTGTTGAGGACATAATGTTATAGTCCACGCTGCTAAGTAGTACATTAAGAAAGATAATTCATTCTTTGTGCGTGTATCTGTATAGATATCACGTTCCTAGTTATCCCATAATGGAGCTGAATGCAAACAGAGGTGAACATTTCTTTAATCAAGTTGAGTGCGAAAAAAAACATAAACAAGCAAAGTACACAAATGAACATGAATGGGTAAAAATTAGAAACTACAAATTATACATATCAATACCAAAAATAAACAGAAAACATTTAAGATACTGTTCTGCAACCAGTCAAACAGCAGAAGTACTCTTCAATAAAACATGAAAGATGCAGTTGAGTTATTATGTACAATTAACTCATTTGTTAACTGTTGCAGGTCTGCCAAAAAGCCTTCTTCGGGCAAATTGCAACTGGACTCCATGAACTTGATGGGTAATATGAAGTGGGACGTGCCGATGGTGACCCCGTATGTGTGACAACCGCAAAACAGAGGTGCGAAAGGCCCGCTTGATAGTCCACGTTAGTCTGGTGAGCTTGTGTTTGGCACCCGTATCCAATTCATAATCTTAATACGAGTCCATGTGAGTGGTGCATTTTCCTTTTTCAAAGCAACCTGTTTCCCAAAGGGCTGAGGAGTGGACCAGGATTCAGTTGACGAAATATCGAAATTAATTCAGTATTCTCCCGACCACAAAACAGGAATTGTTGTGCACACCAATGCACAGTAACCGCTCAAGAACATGTGTTTGATGATGATGATATTGATATAATTTAATTTACGTGTTGAAAATTAAAGAAACAAATGGACAGAAAAAAATATTTTTTGATGGTGATTCTCAACCTCTTTGGGATGATTCCTCACTTCAGTTGATATCTATTGTTGAACTTTTTCCATTGGATCTGTGACAATTTGATTATTGTATCAGGACTGAGATGTTTAATTATTCAAAGAATAAATCCATTACTAGCTCACTAAGCTGTGAAGCATTCAAATTTGGAACGTGGAATGGCAATATGAACGGGCCAAATTTAATCATTTCTCCTGTTTTTCAAAGGACATACATTGGATCATCAAACTGTTCCACAGTGAGTGATGGGCATGTGTCACAAAAATAAAACCCCACTGGGTCAGGCGGTCAGCTTCCCTGTTTAGACGTGCTTGCTTTTGGCTTGCTTGGTTGTTGGGTAACCTTGGTCATAGCACTGAGTCCGAGGCAGCGTCTTTGCTGAACTGTCATTCACAGGCTGAAGCCTCACTGCCCAGTGAAGCCCTGAACCACTGTGAGGAATATTGGTCTCCCCTCTTCACAGCATTCATAGCAGAAGCTAATGGTTGTGGGAGACAGTAGTCGAGTCTGGAGAATGATGTCTTAAATTGAGCATAATGGAAAAATGTACATCATGTGCTAACACAGTACAACTGAAAATTATATGCTAACTGGGAATAATATAAACAGGCAATTATGTGCTAAATGGATTGAAATATACATGCATACAAACTTTGAGAAAGAATAATATTGATCAAAATATTTTGTGCCTAGTGGTGGCTTTGCCACTTCGATGTACATATGTCCTATTTTCTGAAGATTTCCTGCACAGGCAATGCAGAATATTTTACTGCCATGTGTCTGTAATAAAAGGAGTGCGCATCATCATATTTCATGCTTCAAATAAACTTTATTGGATATGTCTTTGTGACATATTGAATATCACAGCAACATGTCCATCCCACATCCCCACGCAGGTAACAACATAAGAATATAGAGAATGCTTGGACACATGCTCTGTCACCAACTCCATGGCCATCAGGTACCCACAGAAAAATAAGTATGCAACAGTGTACATAACACAGAATACAAGGAGACACCAGTGATACAAGACAGGTAAAGAGGAAGAGGAAACATCATAAAATCATCTTCCAGTCATTGAGAAGATGGCATTTGGTAGACCTGACAATCTTGAATTTGTCGCCGATCAGATGTTGCTCCTAGATGGGAACTGCAAGTAAAAACAGGCAAAGAAATGTGAGATGTAGAAATAGATGGAGAATATTTGGAAGTGTTTTTAGTAGTGAAAGCTTATTTTAGTGTTAGCTAACTCCTCCATTGATATGTTTTCCAGGTGTAGAGTGATACGCAATATCAAATCTCTGATATCTTAGTAGCTCTCTGATATCATAAATGATTGCAGTGAATTGAGAAAACAGATATACATTCCCATCCCTCAGCACAGAATTGCTTTGTATGAAGTGATTTCTGCTGTGTGAATGCACCTGAATATCCTGAACGTTTACAGTTAGAGATGAATATTGTGGCTGTAGGGAACAGTTGGTTAGATGAATATATTTCTTTTATCTTCCTCTATTCGCTAGGTGGATGGTTTCTTGAAATATCTTTGTAAAACAACACTGCAGTCTTCATGAAAATTTTGTTGAACTGAATGTGCAGAATTGTTGGAGATATTGATAGTGTGAAAAAGGGAGTATTCATTTGTGATAGAAGGTTTGCAGTCTCTCTGCCATGCATCAGTTGAGAGAGTACATTAAAGATGTATAGCGTCCCCTCTCTTCAGCATCACCCGCTATGTATTTTGCTCTAGGTCCTCAGGAGAATGCTTGCCTTTTGGGAACCTTCTGAGGAGCAGTTTGTTTGGCTGTGTCCTTATTGATAGATTGAGTGTGTTTCAGTGCTATGTGTGCAGAATTCCTCTGGACCACTCTAATGCTTTTAACATTTGTAGACCTTTTGGTGTATTGCCTGCACTATGGTTAAACTGCAGTACCTTCTTTGTTGGTAATTAGTTGAGAATGACTTATGCAGGCATTCTGCACCCTTGTTCTAAGAGGCTTTATAGATGGTGTAGTGGAAGGAAGTAAATATAGTGTGGGTACTTGCAGGAGGAAGTACCATGCTAGGCTCAAGTTATATAGGTAAGAGTGTTAGTCCATTGTACAGGTAAGTGCTTTAGCAGTCCTTATGTAGCTCCCTATAAGATACAGGCACAGAATCTTTGGACATCCAACACCCCAGCCAGCTAACCTCCAACTGTCATTCTTCAGAACACTCACCCAGCTTGTCCCAAACATTCCACACAAGCATTCCATGCATACATTCCATCCACGCATCCATAAATTCTGACAGTCAAAATACAACAGAATACTTTATAAAGTCAGTTAGAAAGTAGTGGGCTGCTTCTTCTGAGGGATTCTTATGATTGTGTCTTTAAATCCCAAGTCTGACTGCACGTTTTTTTACACTGTGCTACTTCTCAAATTATTCCTTGGAAATCTTATTGTTGACCCTTATTTGTGTAGATTATTCTATGATGGGAGATAATGTTCTGCTGTAGGATTCATTGTGAGGGATGCTTTCAACCCCCCACCCACTCACCAGCTCTTGTGAGTAATTTCAATAATGCATGTTTCACAAATTTCTATTCAGTAATGTTACAAAGCACACCATGATGTAATCTGATGCAAAATAAGGTCACATAACACAACCTAATATTGCTGAAAGTAACGTAACATAACATTTTGTTTAGGATATGTGGTCTTACCAATCGTGTATTTAGCTGAGAATCCTTTCATCTGTACTGTGGGGTCGCTGTGGAACAAGAGCAGCATGGTGTTCCCAGTGGACACCAGTGTGGGGATTGTGATGGAGCCACAATATTTGCCGATAAGTGGGGATTTGTCTGTGGGGCCATTGTGTACTGAAAGGTAATCGATGCGGCAATATGTAGAGTCTGGCTCTAAGTTAAAATCGGTGAATGTCAATGAAATCTGCAGAATGATACAAAGTAGAAGAGAGGTTATTGAGGAGCTGCGTCATGACCTTGTGCTCTGCCACCAGTGTTCACTTGGCCATGTTTTTGTGGCTCTCTCAGTGCAGGAGTAAACAATGCGTAATTGGGGCTCACCTTGTTCCCTTGCGGGGCCCAAATGTAATATTCACAGTCCATGTTGGATGGGTAGTTCTGGGGATAATTTTCAGATGTGACAGTCCCCCCTGATGAGCTGGTGTATGCATGAGCACAATATTCTGAAAAGCAAATAGAGCAAGCACTTTACATGTTATGAAATATTGCCATTACATAACCTCCCATGCAGCATTCGTATGAGCACTTTATCAGCAGTGGCTAAAACCTTCCCCTGCACCCACATGAGAATCATTATAGTATGCAATGTAGGTACAAGCAATCCATCTATTTATCCATCCATCCATCCTTCCTTTCTTAAATCCACCCCTCACTCAATCCCTTAGGACGTAGGTTTCACATGGAGCTTTTTTTAATGATTAGTAGCAATTGTTTTTTGCCTCACAATGCGCATATTCGTGTAAATCCCTGAATTCATAACAATGATACTCCTCAGTGGGCGTCACCGCATCACTGACCCTGCATCTTTCTCTTTTGCCACGTTTGCACCTTGCCCATAACTCCACTGTTCTGAATGTCTGCCTTCAGTGTCAAGTGCCCAGAAGAGAATGTTTGCATGTTTCAGCACTGGACAACTATTTTCTTAATAAAAAATAACAGCCTCATTACAGGTTTGGAGGTGCGGGAAAAAAGTGGAGGAAATTCCGTTTCCTCCATTTTACCCAAACTATTACCACTGGCGGATTTTGGAGGTAAAGTGTATGCGATATCTCCAACTTCATGTTCAAACAATGCTGCCAAAAATCCCCAATGGAGTCCTATGTATTTACACTGCCAAACACCATTTGTAATATGGGGGTATTCTCGCCAGAGGTACTACCACCATTGGTAACACCGTTAGGTCAAGTAGTGGTAACAGTAATACAGTTTGGTGGTATCGATGTAGTGTTACCACTGAGATATCACCAAAGTCGCAATGAGACCAATGTGTAGCAGAAGAAAAGAATAGCTCTCCTATTAGATACAGATATTGCAATTGTTCTGAAAGATTGTTTTATGAAAAGTATTGATGAATATGTCATTCTTCCAGTAACTGTGAGACAATAAAGAGAAAGACTCATACTGTTCTGATAGTAGGCATTGAACCCGCTGGATGTGATGGCGCTATTGCTGACGAACTGAAGCAGCATGGCATTCCCAGAAGACACCACTGTGGGCATGCTTCCTCTCCCACAAGCCTTGTTCAGCAAAATCGGTGCATCACTGGTAATTCCATCATACACCGTCACATAGTCAGACTCGCAATTTGGAGAGGACTCAACATCGAAGGCATTAAATGTCAGTACTATCTGGAATAGAAGGTGAGGGAATTAGGTTTGACAATACTACCCTGTCATTGATTTGCCCTCATCACAGGGCTAATGGCTGTCTGTATTCTTCACTGGAGGAGCACAGTCTCCCCCTGAGATATCGCTTTTAACCAGCCCTGCTCAGCACTTTCTGCAGAATTACCTGGAAGCCAGTGGTTCGCATCAGATAAAAACAGTTGGCATTGTTTGGGTACTGGGATGGGTAGTTAGTAGAATTCACAAATCCATAGCCAACGGTAGAGATAGTGCTGCACATGCCTGCAGGAAGGAAAGAAGAACAAGATCCTTTCATGAGCAGATCGTACCAGGGCTCCTTACCAGTAGATCATGAATTAAATATTCCAAGTATATCCCAAGTCAGTAAACCATGCTCATTGTCCATTGTAGCATTCCAGAATATTTACTTCACACAACCCTACCACCTATAAGAATATGTTAGTTCTACAAATTACTGTGTGAAATGGAACAGAGCAAAATGTGTCAAAAGTCACAAATTAAAGGGGATGGAAAAAACTAGTCAGTACAATGGGGAGGTTGGTATCACATTGGAGGAACGAGATTGTGTGACAGGAGAATGGCCGGAATAAAATGGGTTCAGAATTTGCGGGAATAACAAGGCAGGAGAGGATCCCGGTATATAATTAGAGCAGTGGGTGTAAGGATGCAAATTGAGGAAATGATGCTGGGATCAAATGGAGGAGCTGACGATGGAATAGTGTGGGTGGTATGATGAATCCTTGGATGTCATTCCTTCTTCACTAGGGGGAGACCATTCTCATGGGGCCCGGGCGGTGTGGCCCAATCCAATTGTCCCCCTGGGGGTGGTACATCGTGGGACGATCGCATGGGGAGGAATACACACTATAGGACTAGTAACGACTATCAGAGGAGAACGTGGTATCCCCGCAGATCACCTGACCATAGCCCACCTTCCTACAACCCTAATATCAATCCCTACCCTAACATATCCATGTGCTACTGTCAACCTACCATCTTGGGGAATGCTGGAATGAGGAAGAGTGTAGTCTCTGTAAGGGAAAAAGTACCCATTTCCCTAGAAAGTACTGGGACGAGGAAGAATAGGAACTATCTAAGTGGAGACTCCTTGTGCAGTGCTGAGATGAAGAAGAACTCCATTGACTCACAAAAGGAACAGCAAGATCAGTACTGTGATGAGGAGGAGCAGTGGAGACATGAAGATCACCTCTGTGAACGACATTGAACAGTCTAGTGGTGGTTACCGACCTCCTATTTGTCCAACCTTAGTTGAAAAAGAAGAGGGAATCCAGGAAGTGTTGTTAAACCCTACCTCAAGGAGCAAGGAGCAGGGAAGCTGTGGTCTACTGAGAAGGGGTTGTGGACCGGTTTACCTACTAGAGAGACGGGGAACCTTTGAAAGGCGGTTAGGTTTCTCTTGGAGGAACCAAGAGAAACCTTCCCTCAAGGACCAAGAGGGTAGCAGGCCTGGCGGGACAGAGAAGTCAGATGAACAGAGGCTGGTGGCGAGATTCCGAAGTGTATTGCCACAGTCTGGTGGAGAGCCTTTCCTCCTGCGGGAGCGTGGCTGTGGCCACTGAAGCGAGAAGTGGGATAGCGTGTTCCACGTCGTCGGAACAGACCAGCAAGGCCCAACAGCTGCAGAGAGGCCACAGCTGAGAAAGACTTTGTGGAAGCTGTGAGGATAAGACAAACAGCTTCCTGGACTGACCGAGACCCATGGCAGAGACCCCTGAGGAAAAGGAGTCTCACGGCTGGCTGGAGGAAGCAGAAGAAGGTGCAGACTGCATCTTCATAGTTGCAGTTCCTGGCAAGTTAGTGTACCAGGGGCTGTCACGTGGAACTGGAACTAGGATCTGAGAGAGACTCACACTGCATGCATCAAGGGTGCCGAGGGCATCCTCATAGTAATGGTACCTGGCATGATAGTGTACCAGGTAGACTACAGGAAGAGAACGAATTCTTTAGGGTTTGGACCCATCAAATACGACTGGAGAGAGTCAAGTTGGGACATTGTATAAAATATGATCAAAGCCAGAGGAAGAGTCATACACCTTGGCATTGTGAAAATCCCTGAGAAGCTTGAGAAAGACCAGAGGAAGTGAGACATTCCCACTGTCATTAAGAACTGTGTTTTGTGAATTGGAAAGTAAGAGGAGAACCAGGAGAGGGAACCCATATCCACCTGATGTGGAGAAGTGTGGAAAATGAACCTAACATTGGGACCTGCCAGAGGAGTTTACTACAGACCAGTGGAAGGGCACCGTCTCCTTGTGACTGTATAAGTCTGAGAAAGATAAGGAGAAGGGAGGCATTCCCCCTGGTGTTGGGAAATCTGCTTGTTGACCAAGGTATAAAGTCAAGATGAGATCCAAGGGGAAGTGAGGCATACCCCTTGACTGGGATAGAAGCAACAAACACTGCAACACCAGAGATATTTTGGGAACTTTTGTTTGATATGATATGTGCAACTTTTTGTTGGATACTACATCACCTGCGTCCCAAGGAGAAGATTACATTCTGGGAGAAGGGAGCCATTCTCTCAGGCTCTCCTACCCAAGGAGAACTTTGCTGTGCACCTGCTGCCCAGAAGAAGGGAGTCATTCTTCTGGACCAACAACCACTTTTTGTTAGTTATATCAGAATGGAATGTAAGGCACAGAGTGAGGTTCATGCACACAGGACATTGGACTTTTATGATTTCGGAAATCTAGACATAACCTTTAGTATTTACTTTGAGGCAGGGAATCCCCTCTTAAAGTCAGGGATAGGTTGGTTTACATTTTCTTTTACGAGCTTAAATAAAGCTGAGTGTTTAAACATGCCACCTGTGTTTCAGTCTCCTCCTTCTGCAACCTTACAGTGGACAGAATGGTGAAGTAAAGTGGGAGAGATGGATGGTCATTCAGAACACATTGAAGGAGAGGACCCTGGGATAAATTAGAAAGAACGTATGCTATGGTTACCAGGATGTAGATTATGCAGATCTCACATTGGAGCAGGGAATTCTTAGAAGATACACGAGACAGGAACACTGGAGCAACATGAGAGATGCCGGAAATAATAGTTAGAGGATCGCTGGATAACATGGAGGGAAAGGATTTTTCAATAACATAAAATGATGCATAGATCACTTGGAGAGGAGGGGAGGGGGATGCTGTGATGAAATAGATGGAGAGGATACTTGGATATAATGTGTAGAATGGAATCCAGGCTAACATGGCAGGAGGGAATGCTATTATTACGTGAGATTAGAGAATTCAATTAAAAAAAAGTAATCATATGGCAAAATGAGATGCTGTGGGAGGAGGTAGAAGAGGATTCCATGAGAGATGAGAGTATCCGGATCTCATAGACATATGTCTGTTAGCATGGGAACAGAGGGAGTATGAGAGCATGGAGGTGTAGATGTTGCATGCAAGGAGCAGCTTCTGGTTTCAAGTGTGATGCAGGAATACTTGGGTTACAGGCGGAAATTAAAGGAGAAGAAGAAGAATGTATTATTCCAAAATATTCCAATAAATCTGGTGGAACACACTGCTTACCACAGTTATACAATCGGTTGATTTTCGCTATGTCCAGATTGCTGAGGCCAACTCTCTGACCAATATTCGCAGAGGGATTCCTTGTGGGGATGATGGTTGGCTGTCCGGATGTGTTAGAGAAAGCAAACCTGCAGAAAAGACATAATCAATGCACCCTCATTGTCTCAAATGTTCAATTCACTGAACGGGAGGGTCTTATGCCTTAGTGCTCTGTGTAGTGGGATTTCATTACTGAATCATGAATGCATAATATTTCCACTGTCAACACACACATTTTACAGTGACTCACCATCCCTGTTTGGTCCAGACCATGCTGGGCCTTTTCATATGTGCTCCTCATTTGCTTTTGCTTTTGCATTTGCTTTTAAAAGTCTTTGTTTCTGTGTAGTAACTAAGTAAATAGGGCTTATTTACCCTTACATATAATTAAATACAATTATTGGACACTGAAGCAATCACAGACCTGTCATCCTTTTCCCCTCTAGTTATGGATGTCGGGTTCATTCTCACGGAATTCCACTTTGGGGATTCGGTTTTTCAAACTCAGTGATTGTATTTCATTGAAATCTTCAATGATCTGATGCTCAAAAGATCACAAGAGTTCAAAATGTTGTTGATTCCCTGGATTTAGACATGCTATGTTTACCATTATTGGAGATTTATTTTCGGTCCAACAGATTTACTGTTACAGGCACTTGGTCTGGCATAGTTACCGCCATATTACAAATTGCAGTGGAGATGTAAATCCCCATTTTGTATGAGTACATGGGACTCTCGGGGTCTTGTTTGGCAGAATTACCGCAGCAGTAATTCGGCTGTGGTAATTCTGCCATGGTAATTCTGGGGCGAGCTCCTGCGCCTCCTCACACATACTGATCCACTCGGTGCATCCTGGTTTCTGTTCTTGTGACTGAAAGTGGAGTCGGAGAGAAGCAGGATTGTATGTGTATGTTGTTCTGTATGTTTGTATTTATGTGCATATGAATCAGAGAATATTGTATGTATGGGTGGTTGGGTGCATGTGAATAAGCATGTAAAGGCTGTGTGAATGCTGCATGAATGTGTGAATACTGTTTGAATTTTGTTCGAATGCTTGAGTATGTGTTTGAATGATCAAGTGACTGCCGTTTGAAATTAATATTGTGTGAATGAGTGAGAGAAAGAACATGAATATGTGTGAATAAGCAAGTGAATGCTGTATGAATGCGTTTCGAGATGAATGTTGTGTGAATGCTGCATGAATGTGTGTTTGAATGGGTGAGTAAATGTGGGCGTGCGTATGCTGGATTTGTGCCAGCATGTGAGGCTGATATGAGGTGGGGCAGGAGAGATTCTTTACTGGGCATCTACGATACTGTTTCATAGATGCCTAGTAGACAATATGAGGCCACAGCAGGAAATGGCTGGGATTGCCACACCGAAATGCCAGTCTTGCCACGTAAAAACACTTATCATGTTTAAAACGTGATAAGTGTTATTACGTGGCTAGACTGTCATTTTGATGCCATCAGTCAACCCATTTCTTACTGTGGTATTACATGTTTTACTGTCCACCTGTGTCAATGCAAGCATGATAAGTGTTATTATGTGGCTAGACTAGTATTTTGGTGCAGCCATTATTACCATTTCTAACTGTGTCATGACATGTTTTACTGGGCATCTATGATGAAGCAAACATCATGTTTTATTTTGTGTCTGGACTGGCCTGCACTGGAGCAGCCAGTTTGAACATGTGTTTTATTGGGGCATGGCATTTTTAATGGCAAAGGCAAAATGAGTATGTGCTAATGTGCAGGTACTGGCATATATTGGCAGACCCAATTTAGGCAGGTTTTCTTATAGTATCATTACTGGCATTATGCGCAAAGCAAACATGAGAAAGGCCTCATGAAAATGCATTGGAAAATGCTCCTGTGTACTGTTGGTTACTTGTATATTAGATTATTTCAGGAATAATCCTACAAAACTGATTTCAAACTGTCTGGCTTTAAACCCAATTTTTCACGAAAAGTAATGTGTAATGCACCATAATGCACTTTTCTTCAAACTAATTTCTGCGTGGAGAACCCCTACCTCCCAGATACCCGTTATTGGTTTGGGCTCCCTCCCTACGTTCAGTAACTCTTGCAAATTTGAGGCAAATATTTACACCCACTGATTAAAACATTCACCAGCCGTAACTGCTAAATGCAACCCTTGGGTTGATAACGCTCTGTATAAAGTAGCACTGCCCTGTCAGACAAAGACAAAGACAATTTCCGGCAGCAAAAGGCTTGCATCTAGCAGTGGCTGGTGGCATTTCACAAGGATTCAATGCAGAATAGTCTTGACTGCCTTGTGCTTGGAGCTTTTGGGTACGTTTATAAAACACCAACAACATTATGGTGGGTTTAAAAAGGTTTGCAAAAACCCCTTCACCTAAAAACTGGCGCTTTATTACAATTTTACCATCTGAATTTCATATTATTACTTCCAATATATATAATACCTTAAAGGTATCTTACTGAGCAAAGTATATTTATAAAACCTAGATAAAAACAATACTGTTATTTCTAAAAGAAGCGTACCATTGTTTGAGTGCCCCGATCATAAAGGAGAAGGGGACACATAGATTCAGTTAGAGTTCCTGGATGTTTTGCATCCAATCAAAGAGCATTTTGGGAACTTACGAATGTCCACATATCTTTGGATCTCACAAATATGCCTGTGATAAACTTCTTGCATGTTTAAATGAGTGCATAATGCACTCTGGTGCATTGGTGCTAATTTGATATTTCTCAACACTCACACTAACGGTGAAGTGTTTGTAAACACGAACCATACACTACTAATTTGTAGAGGTTCAGAATTTGGATGTGAGGTAAAATAGCTGTGATATCTGTCAATTTGTAAATATTTGGGGGCCCAACTGACAAGCCTTTTAGAAGAGGAAAGGCTGAGAGGGGAATCGACATCCTTAGAGAAATATACACATGGGGCCTCATTACACGGTAGGCGGTGGACCAAGGTGCTGTTAGCACCTTGGTCCATGCCAGTAAATTACCGGCACCGCCTTGGCGGAAAGGGGAATTACCGCCCTACTCCAAGGTTGGTGGGGCGGTAATTCCCCCTTCCACCATTGCCCTTCCCCATTCCCATTTTTGCCCCATAGGGCATAATGGGAATGGGGAAGGTGCTAATTATGGTACCGCAAATTTGCGGTGCCGTAATTAGCACCAAGGTCCCTTTGCGGGTTGGGTTTTAACGCCTGCAAAAAGCAGGTGTTAAATTCCCCAACCCACAAAGGGACCTCATAGTACGGCGGTAAGGGTTAACAGTCACCGTTACAGGGCCAAAGTGAAGAAAGAAAGCGATTTTCAGGGTGTTAATATTTTATGTGGAATATGGATCCTAAGGCAACAGCTCCATCTAGCGGTAACAACAGGCTTAGCTATGTGCGTTCGGGTAGTCTGTACTGGACATGACTGCATCGGACAAACATACACCTGGCCTTTTACTATAGGTAGAGAGGATCCTGCGCTGCAATGTTTGATGACGAAGTACTAAATTCTTCTTTCACAGATAATTATTTCCTGCACCCCAGTGTTTGATCTTGATGATGATGCCTTTAATTCTTCTTTCATATAACCTTCTCGGTGCCGCACTGCAGTTCTTGATTACGATGCTTTATATCAATCTTTCACAAATATTTAAATATTCTGCACTGCAGTGATTGATGTTGAAGCAGTAAATGTGTCCTTCTTAAAGCCTTCTTTGCCCTGCACTGCATTGCTTGCTGAGAATGCATTCAATTGTTCCTTCACCAATCATATTTCTTTCACTTAATGTGCTTATTGATAACACATTCAATTCTTGCTTCACAAATCTTTCTATGGCTATCATTGCTGTTTGTGAAAATATCCTAACTAACCCGCCCCTTCTATCAGGTGGATTACTGCACACTGACAGCACCTTTGTCCTAAACCTGGATTTAGAAATGCTTTTTTATACCTGCCCCCTACCTCACCAAAAGATGTTACATTCTGCTTTAGGAAGTGATGCCTTCTCGCTCATGGTGTTTGAGTGCTTTAGATCTCACCAAATCTCATGTTGTTTGTTGAAAGTTGTCTTGTAACTTTTTGGTTTGGTCTTGAATTTAATTAAATGTGCAATGTTTGGTCACATTTGCTTGATTTTGCAAGTTGTGCTGGTGATACTTGGGTGGAGGTTCCCTTGCTTACAGATTTTCAATAATACAATGAAAATGCATGTACCATGTTATCGAGTGATCTATGTTTAAGTGAAAATTAAGGTTGAAACTAGAATAGTGCTGGCTTTGCTCATTCGAATATGAGTGCAGCTTGTTTCCCCAGGTATAGTTGCTTCTGTTCTGGCATTCTGGCATTCTCTTGTTTTAGTGCATGTCTTTTAGGATGTAAACAAACATTAAGTGTATAGTGAAAAATCAGATGTGTACAATGCAAAGGTACAAGAAAAGACCGGCTATGGTGTCCCTGTGAGTTAAGAGGACTGAACACAAGATTATTGCATACATTAGGCCTCGACTACTAGAAGCCTTATAACATGGCAGTTTCCTGAGTGTTCCATTAAGTGATAACAACCATCACATTTACAAATGTTCAGTATAAATGTAAACTGGACACAACTCAAATTCTCCATGATATTACTTTGTACCATTCAATTTTAAAGGAGTTGACAACCCCATACAAAGGTATGGACTTCATGCATCTCGTCAGTATCTCAAACTTACTTTCCATAGTGCATCACTGAAGAGTAGTCATACTCCAAGCCCAGGTTATTGGTGTTGGCTTTCTTAAAGTTGGGCTGATCTCCTAGATAGGCAATGAAGCAGAATGGGTCAAGGCTGCCAAACACTCAGACAACACACAGCACTTGCTGACTGAAGTTCATACTGATGTAACATCAGAATGAATTTGTCATGATAAAATATTGCACTATCAATACTAAACCTGGGGCCTGCCATGTGTCTATAAGGGTCGACAGAGATACATAGATAAATGGATCTCTAAATATCTATAAATACAGAAGCACACATACAAACAGGCACAAACACACACGCACATGCACACACACTACACTGTGGTTGGGCATCCGATGACCAGATGTTGTGAGAACGATGCCCCGTGAATATAGCAGCTGTCCCACTTCTGTTCAATTTACAACTCTATATAACAATCACTGTATTCACAGCATGGAAAATGTTATTTATAACCTAATTCAACAAAACAAAAAAAGATTTAACATTCATATCAGCGGCAGTAAATATACAGAATACATTTTGACTGTACCTGGTGAAATAAAATCTGTCGCAATCCTCACATAATCATCACGGTCACTTCGGCTCTGCTCATGTTCAAAGCCAAGGTTATGGTTTAGCTCATGTTGTATTATTCCTTTTACCAAACAGCCACTGCCCAAAGATGCCGCCTGTGGACCCCCATTTCTTCCAAGGTAAGACCAACAGCTGGAGTAAATAGGAGAGGTAGAGGTGAGAAATCCAAGCCACTGAAAGCAGAAAGATGCTTAATATAGAAGCCATTGTTTAATCATTTGGAAGTGGCCCCCTTGTTCCATAATTAATTGGGTCTGCATGGAGTTCTCTCCAAAGTGCACCAAGGTACAAACTGCAGTCATGGAATCACTGTAGTGCATGTGCTGACATGCCAAAAGCCCATTCTGTCCAGGAATAACCCAAATTAACCAGGTCTGTTCCACGATTACACTATATCCTATACCATGGACAGATATATACCAAGTGTCTTGAAGCAGGGTTTACAATATACATAACGTGTGCCAATCCTAAACCTTATTGCAAATCATGGGTTGGCATATCACAAGAGAGTTCAAGGGAATTTCCTCTTATGGAAGATGTGCTGTGACCTTTCACTTCTCCTTTGTCTAGTCACGGCCATAAGCCCCTTAATATAGTTGAATGTTTGTCTGCCCCTGTCTGACTTTAAAATTCCAGCTCTCGATCAGCAGAGCTTACAAATAATGTGGGCGCTTTCCTCTGGGACACATTTTCTATGATAACAATTAACAATGAGATCAATTCTAAACTGGTGTTTTTTCACATAAATTGGCATTACTGAACCCTTCTTTATGGATGTGTTCCACCTTTTCTTTTAACCCAATTTTGGCCAATGACTTTGTGCGCAGAATTTAAGTCATCACATCTTCTGGATTTCTGATAGACCAGATTCCAGCCTCCCTAGATCCCATCACCCATTTTGTGGCTGATATTATCAATGATTACTTTATGGAGGCATATCATTTACAGTCACTTCTATAGAGAAACAAATGAAACAATCCAGTGACCAAAATACACAGGCATCACATTTTTATGATGCATTTTCCCACAATATATTCTCCCATGTCAATGCAAAACACACTTCATGATACCTGTCTAAACAGTATATGCAAATATTCTGCCAATGTAAGGTGACATTTTCCTGCTGGCTGTCCCAATATATGACTGCATTACAACTGTAAAAATACTCTAAGTTTGCCAGTGCCAAATAATGCCACCATTGGCACTGTAAAAACACACTTAAGTTGATTGTCGCCAATGATGACAGCATTGCCACTGTAACAGAATGTTCAATAATGCTGGTATTGACTCTGTAAGAATACACACATTTTGGCTTTCCAAAAAATGCCAATATTGCCACTGTAACACTGTATTGCCCAAAAATGCTGATATTGTATTTTCAGAACACAGTGATGTCACTGTGCCCAGTAATGCTTGCATTGCTACATTGAGAATACTGTCATGAATCAAATGGAGTCATCACTGATCTCACGCCGGTGACCTCCCATGTGGCCAGGGGATGTCAGCTGTTGCCTGATCCGGACCCTGGGGTCTAGATAATGGACAATTAGAACTGAAGAAGCCAGTCTTGTAATTTTCACAAAGTGGATCTGAGTTGTATGTTTGATCTATTGTAACGCTCACCTGATTCTCGCAGAGGCGCCGGTCTTGACTGGGCGACTACCGTATCTTCAAAGGTGATGTGTAGCACCCGGTTGGCTCTTTGGGCTGGACCTCTGTGCACTGTATGCCTGACTTCAAGAGTAAGATGTCTGCAGACAGAAAATATGGGATTAATGAACTGGCCTTATTGGGGGGGTCCCTATCTCTTCCCTTTTTGCTCTCCTGTAGACCCCCAAAGGTTAACGCTCTCACCTTAGGTAAGTGAATGCCGAGCTCTCCATCTGCCTCGGGGCAGGGTGCTGTAACCAGTTTCTTCACTGGATCGGTAGCGCAGGCCTCTTGACTTCAGAGGACTGCTGTCCGTCGTTTACTGCACGAACGGTAAGTTTCGAGTAATTCTATTGTCTTTAAAGTCTTTAGCAATGATGTCTCTTGTTTTGCAGGTTCCGGCGATGGCGGATGACGGGCTGAAGTGAGTTGAAGATGGAGTCCGTATGATGAATAGAAGCGCCTGGAAGCACGTAAGTAAGCGCTTGTTGCCTGCTTCACGATGCGCTCTAACTGTCTTTTATTTTGCAGGTACGAGTTTGGAGCGGCTGCAGGGTGCCGGAATACCCACTGGGGTTGATGTGGAAAGGAGTAATGGCACGTGAGTATTAAAGTTCCCCAATGTCTTTAAACGCACCTTGTTTTGTCTTTCAGATGCAGGATGCAGCACCGAAGGCCTCCGGAGCGTGCGAAGAGTCGGTAAGCTTTTGTCTTTCAGATGCCGGAATGCAGTGTGAAGACCTCCGGAGCGCACGAAGAGTAGGTAAGCCTTTGTCTTTCAGATGCCGGAATGCTAACCTGTTCTTTCTTGTCTTTATAGGTGTTGCTGAAGACTGGATTCAGGATGGTAAGCCTTTTTCCTTAGGCCCAGGATCCGATGCAGAAAACACGATGAGCGTTCTGCTGCAGAGGATGCAGAATAACGCAAAGCAAGATTCATCCACCGGGTGTGGTTTAAATAGCCTCCTGTAGTGCTTAGGTGTCTCCTTCCACAGCCACGCCTAGGTAAGAAAAGAGTTCCTGCTTTCCAGAAGAGTTCCAGTGTTCTGAATCTAGGGAGTGGCTCCTGCCCCACCCAACAGGAAAAGTAGTTCCAAACAGAAGAGGATCAGAGGCTCAGCTGGCAGGCAAGTAAGCAACATGGTCTGCTGCAGGTAGGTCCACCCAAGCATTATGAGCCCGGCACTTCCAGCGCTGGGACTGGGCACATTTATGAGCCTGGTGCCACTGGCGCCAGGACTGGGTCCAAAAGGTCCCAATTGGGACTGGTTGGCCCTCGGAACCTGGGTTATGGATCTGCTTCCAAGGGAGTTGGGAAAACCCTGACCTTTTGGAAGCAGAGATCATGACAGTACCCCCCCTCAAGGCCCCTCCCAAACCGGGCTTCTCCGGGGGTTTTGGCTTGTCAGGAAATGTTCGGTGAAATCTTTTGATTAGGCGAGGAGCGTGGACATATTCAGCAGGTTCCCAGGATCTCTCTTGGGGGCCGTAGCCTTTCCAGTCAATTAGGTAAAATAGTTTAGATTTGGAGATCTTGGAGTCCAGAATGCTTTTGACTTCAAACTCGAGTTCTCCATCAACTAGGATGGGTTTTGGAGATTTAGTTAGTCGGGTTTGAGGTTGCACAGGTTTTAATAGAGAGACGTGGAAGACCGGATGTATCTTCATGTGAGGGGGCAAGTCCAACTTGACCGCTACTGGGTTTACTATGGTAGTGATGGAATAGGGACCAAGGTATCTTGGGTTGAATGTGCGTGGCCGTTTTAGAGGTAGATATTTGGTGGATAACCAGACTTGGTCCCCTACTTGATATTGAGGGGCTTCCTTCCGATGTTGATCTGCTCCTTTCTTGTATTGTTCTTTAGCCCTTTGAAGGTGAGAAACAGCTTCCTTAAAGGCTTGGGTGATTGTAGAATGCAGGTAGTCTACTGCATGTGTTTCAAGATCTTGGAGGGGATCCAACTCCGAGGTTCGAGGGTGACTGCCGTACAAAAGAAAAAACGGTGTTTTCCCAGTTCCTGAATGGACAGAGTTATTGTAGGCATATTCGGCTATCCAAAGGATGTCTTTCCAAGTTTTTTCAGTTTGTTGCAGCATGCAGCGTAAATACTGTTCCAGAGTTTGATTGGTCCTCTCGGTTTGTCCGTCGGTCTGAGGGTGGTGACTGGTCGATAGTCTCACATCAATTTGAGCCGACCGACAGCAACTTCGCCAAAAATGAGAAATAAATTGACTACCTCGATCCGAAATTAGAACCGAAGGAAAACCGTGTAGTCGGACGATGTTTTCGAGGAATTCTCGGGCCAGAGTTGCTGCTGTTGGCAAGCCTTTGAGCGGAATGAAATGCGCCATCTTGGAGAATAAGTCCACGATTACTAGAATCGTATTGTATCCGGAGCATGGAGGTAGATCGGTGATGAAGTCCATAGAAAGCGTATGCCAAGGGCGAGGTGGGATGTCAATAGGGCGTAAGAGGCCTGCTGGTCTTTCCTTTTGACTCTTGTTTTGGGCGCATACTCCACAAGACATTATAAAGTCTCTGATATCTTTTTTCCAAGACGGCCACCAGAAGTAGCGCTTGATCTTTTCTGAGGTCTTGGCCATCCCGGGATGACCTTCCATTAAAGAATCGTGATAACAGGAGATTACTTTTTTCTGTAAATTTGTGCTGGGTAGGTATAATCGTTCTTGGAAATACAATAAGTTGTCCTTTACTGCAAAGTCCTTTCCCTGCAGATGCCAATTCTGTATGTCTGCTGGAGTTACAAGTTGCCTGGCTTTATCCTTAACTTCCTCTATGGATTCTGTGGCGATTACACCCAGAATTCTTTGTTCGGGAATGATTGGTACAGGTTTAGGGTTGATCAAGTGTTCTTCCACTCCCATCCGAGAAAGGGCATCAGCTTTACCGTTCTTTGTACCAGGTCGATAGGTAATTATGAAGTCAAACTCGGCAAAGAATAATGCCCAACGGAGTTGTCTAGAGGATTGGGCTTTTGCGGTTTTCAAATATTGCAGGTTTCGGTGATCCGTAATCACAGTAACGGTGTGTCGGGCCCCCAGCAGATAATGCCGCCAAGCCTTAAAGGCAGACTTGATAGCCAGAAGTTCCTTGTCAGTAATCGTGTAATTGATTTCCGGAGGCGAGAATTTGCGGGACCAAAATGCCACGGGATGCAACTGATTGGTTACCGGGTCCTTTTGTGATAGAACTGCCCCCATGGCAAGGCTTGAAGCATCAGTTTCCACGATGTAGGGGAGTTCGGGGCGAGGGTGTTTTAAGATTGGTGCAGAGATAAATTTAGTCTTCAAATCCTGGAAAGCTTGTTCCGCCTCGGTAGACCATTCAAAACGTTTGTTTTTCTTTAACAAGGCAGTGATGGGCTGGACTATTTGAGAGAATTCGGGGATAAACCTGCGGTAAAAGTTAGCGAAGCCTAACATGCTTTGCACACCTTTCACGGAGGATGGTGATGGCCATTTGAGAACTGCATCGACCTTCTTTGAATCCATACGTACTCCGCCAGGTGATAATATGAATCCCAAGAATTCAACTTCAGTCACGTTGAAAACACATTTTTCCAACTTAGCGAAAAGCTTGTGTTGACGCAATCTTTCGAGGACCATTTTCACGTGTTTCCGTTGTTCAGATTCCGATGAAGAATAAACGAGGATGTCGTCAATGTAAACAACAACACACACATTTATGAGCTCTCTGAGGACATCGTTCATAAAATATTGAAAGGCGGCCGGGGCATTGCAAAGTCCGAAGGGCATGACCTGATATTCAAATAGCCCATACTTGGTGCGGAAGGCAGTCTTCCATTCATCGCCCTCTTTTACTCGTACCAAGTGGTAAGCTCCTCTAAGATCCAGCTTTGTATATATGCATGCTTTTCTGACTTGGTCCAGGAGTTCAGGGATCAAAGGTAGCGGATATCTATTCTTAACGGTGATCTGGTTCAGGGAGCGATAATCGATACAAGTTCTAAGGTCTCCTTCCTTTTTTGGAACGAAGAACAAAGCTGAAGAAGCAGGGGACTTGGAAGGACGAATAAACCCATTCGCCAGGTATTGATCCAGGTATTGTCGAAGGTGAAGGTTCTCAGGCTCGGTGAGAGCATAAATTCTACTACAAGGAGGAGTAGATCCAGGTATCAGGTCTATCTGGCAGTCATAAGACCTATGAGGAGGTAGAGTGTTAGCCTGATCCTTCCGGAAAACATCTTGGTATTCAAGGTATTCGGGAGGTAACTGGGGAGTCTCTGAAGAAATTGCTGCCAGTGCAACACCAGGTGGAAGGTGACAAGTAGAGACACATTCTGGAAACTGGACCGTTCTTGCTCGCCAATCGATCAGAGGATTGTGTTTCTCTAACCAAGGTATTCCTAGAATAATCTGAAACTGAGGGGCCTTGATCACATCGAACACGATCTTCTCATGGTGTCCATCTTGACTTACTAGCGTCACCTCTTGAGTGGTATGCGTTACTGGCCCGGAGGCTATCTCCGTACCATCCACTGTAGTAATGACGTCCTTTACAGCCTTGGGACAAAGAGTTAGATTCATCCTTGTTAGGAAAGATTTCGTAATTGTAGGGAATTTTCCTTCCATGTGGCAACCCCTAAACTTTTTGCTATTGTTTTTAACCTTGTTCTTGACTTTGCCAGAGAAGTACAGCATTCTGCCGCACTTCTCTGGGCTTTCGCTCCTTTTCTTACGGGGAAACTGACATGCCCTTAAGACAGTCAGTACCGGGGAACGCTGTTTCCCGTAGTTTCTTTTATCATGTTGCGGCTTTAGTGCAACATGACACAAGAGGGCACTGTAAGCTAAGTTACAGCTCTCTTGGGTCTCTAGCCTTCTACAGGCCCTAGATACTCTTTTAGGATGGTATTTGATCGGTGCAAGTCATTCAGGGACTGGAATGGTGGCAGCGATCGTTTTGTTTATTTTGAGCTCCTTTTGGCGTTCTGAGCACGTTTTTCGCACTGAACCCAAAATGGTGGCCTGGCTCCCAAAATGGCCAGACCACGAGGCTCCTTTGTCCTGTCCACTGACCGTCTTGCTCCCTTCACCTTCCCCAGGTCGGGCGACCCGGGGCCTTCCTTATTTGGGCATGTACTTTCCCGCGAAACGTGGTTGCTTTCGCGGGCTTCTACATGTCGTTTGTGTGCCTCCAGGGTGTGGGCTGGGATGTCTGGTCCCAATACACATCCTGGGTGCCAGAGAGTCTGGGGTGGTGTGAATGCCTGGGACCACCGTGGTCCGTGATTGGTCCACGTATGGTATGTGTGTTGATGAGCGGATCTCCCATTGGCTCCCCTCCGTTTTGGCGCGAAGGGAACCGTGGATAAGAGGGAGCTGGAAACACCACTACCAGGTCGATCTCCTGAGTTCTCACGAACAAAGGAATACAGGAGCCAAGTATCCTGCAACCAAGAGGCTGGACCGAGGAATCGCTGGTGACCCGCTGAAGGAATCCTCCTTTGCACTGCTGTCGTCCTGTGAAACCCTTTCCTCCTTGGATCGAACTAGAAGGCCTGTACTGGTGCTTCGACCTTTGGAATAGCAGGAACAGCTATTCCCGGCGACTTCATCATCTCCTGCCAAGTAAGCCTTCGGAAGTGTCTCTGGGCCATCCAGTTGAATGACCAGCTTACAAGGGAGTCCTGCTCTGTAACCGCCGCCAGGTTGTGTTGTATTTCGAGTCCTTGTCACTCTCCCACGCTTCGTACGCTTGGCGTTCCCAAGTCTGAAGGGAGGAGTGTACATTTGGCGTGAATACACACGGCCGCTCCGTTGTCCTGCTGCGGCAACAAACTGTGCTGGTTTCGTCGATTGGGACGTCTTTTTGCTCTACACGACTACGAGGCGTTCCCTGCTCTTCTGAACCTGCCAGCTGCTGAATCTACGTGGAGAAGCCTGGGTCTGCTTGCTTCGGGGACCGGTGAGTAGTTTAGCTAGGATCTGGTCGCCCTCCTGCAGTATCCCATTGCTTTTCCCTGCTGTGTAAAAACAGCACCCATTTGGCCGTACTCGCGCTCTGCTTCTGCCCGCTGTGGAGGCTGCGCTTGAGTTGCGGAACCTGTTCTCCTTCTGCTGTGCACTAACCCGAACTGCTTGACTTCCTCTGAAGAGCTTCCCCTTTTGCCCGTTGGCACCGGCGTGGCAGGTACTTTGAGCACAAGGCTCCACTCTTCGCAGGGCTCGGACTTCCATCTAGTTAGGTGCCTCTGAAGGCGAACTGAGTCTAAAGCGTTATCGCACTGCCTGTTTTCCTTTCCTTTCAGGTGGACTACATATTTCGTGCTTTAAACGCTTGCGACTGTGTATTTGTATATATGTTGAGTTGATATGGTATGTGTTGGTTTAATATTGTGATATTGTGATTTTCTCGCTACGGTCATTATTTTAAAGGCCTTAAAATAAATGTGTATCTATTTTTGATATAACAACTGTTTGGAGTAGTTTGTAAGCGCTCTTGCTTTGTGTGCTCATTGCGGGCTTTCAGTCACCCTCACCCCTCTTGAGACCTAGTCTTGACCGCCGCGATCGCTACCTTGATTGGTCTGGCTTGTCCAGAGGTTACCCTGTTCCAAGTAATTAGGTTGGCCTTCTGAACTTCTGCGCCACCAGGACAGAGTTCAGAAATCCGTCTTAACAATCCTCAAAACCATTTCATGATCCACATAATTGCCGATGGCACCGCTGTCGACGTAAGCTTCAATTGCATGTAATCGATCCGGATTATCAGGGCTAATGAGGACCATAGGTATCACGAAATGCGAGGTCACGGAACTGGTTTTCACGCTCGGCAAGAGGACCTCTATTCTTGTCGGGCGAGGTCGTTTCCCTGCTCAGAGTTTGTAACTTTGGTAACTGCAGCTCCTACTGCCTTCTTGGCAGGTTTCACCGGACAGTCTCGAAGAAAGTGCCCTGAGTTTCCGCAATATAGGCATAATTGCAACTGTTTTCTCCTTTCCCGCTCCTTTTGTGTTAGAGGACCTTTCAGACCCCCAATTTGCATGGGTTCCCCGGAGTCTACTCCCTTGGAAGGAGTTGGCGGTTTGGAAAATACTCGAGCATCAAACTTGGAACGGTCGGCCTTCCTGTTCTGCAGTCTATGATCTATTTGAACGACCAAGTCTATATAATCCGAACAGTCTTGTGGGGGATTCACTACTTGGGCTAAAACGTCTTTGAGCTCTCCACGTAGACCTCTGTAAAACAGCGTAATCCTTTTGTCCTCAGGCCATTGAGTTTCCACTATTAGTCTATTGAAAGATGCAATATAAGCCAAAAGGTCTTGATTACCCTGTCGCAACGAAAGAAGCTCATTGTCCAAGGCCTGCCCCTGTGAATGTCTTGCGAACAGTTTTTCCATACTAAGCTGAAAGGCTTGAAAATCATGGAGAACCGGATCATCTTGATTAACTAGAGGGATCGACCAGTCTGCCGCATTGCCACTAAGGTACGAAAGTACAAAAGCTACTTTAGCTTGATCAGTTGGAAAGGCTGCTGGCCGGCATAAGAAGTGCAACCGGCACTGATTGATAAATACTGCAAACCTCTTTGGGTCACCAGAAAATCGTTCGGGCGGAGCCAGAGGTACATTCCTAGGTAGGTTGATCTGCACTGGATTTATAGAGGATGTTGAAGGAAGATTTGCCCCTGATGCGGGTAACGGGGTTTGTCCGGCTTGTGACTGTAGCAATTGTCTAGCAAGACCGTCTGTTCTCTCCTTGGAAATAATTAGTTCCCTTCTTAGAGCATTCATTTCCTGACGAGCTGCATGCACTTCTGCCCTTAGTTCCCCAAGTAACCGGGCTAGGTGGTCAGTATCCGAGGTTTCCATAGCGCCTGGGCGAGAGTTTTGCGGTAGGCTTTGCGTTCTGTAACGCTCACCTGATTCTCGCAGAGGCGCCGGTCTTGACTGGGCGACTACCGTATCTTCAAAGGTGATGTGTAGCACCCGGTTGGCTCTTTGGGCTGGACCTCTGTGCACTGTATGCCTGACTTCAAGAGTAAGATGTCTGCAGACAGAAAATATGGGATTAATGAACTGGGGTTATTGGGGGTGTCCCTATCTCTTCCCTTTTTGCTCTCCTGTAGACCCCCAAAGGTTAACGCTCTCACCTTAGGTAAGTGAATGCCGAGCTCGCCATCTGCCTCGGGGCAGGGTGCTGTAACCAGTTTCTTCACTGCATCGGTAGCGCAGGCCTCTTGACTTCAGAGGACTGCTGTCCGTCGTTTACTGCACGAACGGTAAGTTTCGAGTAATTCTATTGTCTTTAAAGTCTTTAGCAATGATGTCTCTTGTTTTGCAGGTTCCGGCGATGGCGGATGACGGGCTGAAGTGAGTTGAAGATGGAGTCCGTATGATGAATAGAAGCGCCTGGAAGCACGTAAGTAAGCGCTTGTTGCCTGCTTCACGATGCGCTCTAACTGTCTTTTATTTTGCAGGTACGAGTTCGGAGCGGCTGCAGGGTGCCGGAATACCCACTGGGGTTGATGTGGAAAGGAGTAATGGCACGTGAGTATTAAAGTTCCCCAATGTCTTTAAACGCACCTTGTTTTGTCTTTCAGATGCAGGATGCAGCGCCGAAGGCCTCCGGAGCGTGCGTAGAGTCGGTAAGCTTTTGTCTTTCAGATGCCGGAATGCAGTGTGAAGACCTCCGGAGCGCACGAAGAGTAGGTAAGCCTTTGTCTTTCAGATGCCGGAATGCTAACCTGTTCTTTCTTGTCTTTATAGGTGTTGCTGAAGACTGGATTCAGGATGGTAAGCCTTTTTCCTTAGGCCCAGGATCCGATGCAGAAAACACGATGAGCGTTCTGCTGCAGAGGATGCAGAATAACGCAAAGCAAGATTCATCCACCGGGTGTGGTTTAAATAGCCTCCTGTAGTGCTTAGGTGTCTCCTTCCACAGCCACGCCTAGGTAAGAAAAGAGTTCCTGCTTTCCAGAAGAGTTCCAGTGTTCTGAATCTAGGGAGTGGCTCCTGCCCCACCCAACAGGAAAAGTAGTTCCAAACAGAAGAGGATCAGAGGCTCAGCTGGCAGGCAAGTAAGCAGCATGGTCTGCTGCAGGTAAGTCCACCCAAGCATTATGAGCCCGGCGCTTCCAGCGCTGGGACTGGGCACATTTATGAGCCTGGTGCCACTGGCGCCAGGACTGGGTCCAAAAGGTCCCAATTGGGACTGGTTGGCCCTCGGAACCTGGGTTATGGATCTGCTTCCAAGGGAGTTGGGAAAACCCTGACCTTTTGGAAGCAGAGATCATGACATCTATATAAGCCCTTTTAACCGACCCTCAAGAATGGGCTTCTTTTCCCAGAATCAACTGAATACTGAGGAAGAGGCAAAGGGCAGTGCCGAGTGGAAGAAACCAGAGGTCCAGGGAACGCTCTACTTGTTTCCTGAAAAACACATGTGCGCAGGAAATTTAAAGGACAGAGGTAAATTGACTGAGGCTGCTGCTGTTGACGAGAAGATATTTTGCCTCTTTGCTGGGAGATTGGGAGAAGCACAGACCGGTGTATTGGAGCTGCACGGCTCACTATCGAGGAAGAAGAGAGACGCTGCAAGGTCGGAACACGCAACAGAAATTCCAGGAGCTGGGGGAAGACTCCTGGGCATTGGCCGACCACAGAAAGCAGTACATTAGTACAAAACGGGCATGCTAAAGCAAAGCCAGGAGAGACAATGAAATGAAGAGAAAGCAGCCAGGAGAGGAAAGCAGGTGGTGCACCTTTGCCAATTGACCATGAACGAGCCTGAAAGCACCAGCGAGAGTCGGTGAGTCAATCCAAGGATAGAGGGGACTCAGGGGCGTATCAGCGAGCATGCTAAACAACAATAATAGTAAACAGAATGGAAGAAAGAGAGAAAGCAAAGAGACTAATTGTAAAGCGAGAAAGTGAATTCCAAACATGTCTCCTATCAGTATGTGAATGTATGGAATGCAAATACATGGGGAACGTGCAACTGTGGAAGTGGAGAGAAACATCCTGTGAAGATAGGAAGCCCTGGAAGGGGAGTGAACCAGGCAATTACAAGTAGGTGAATACAAGAAGCCCTGGCAAGAGAATACACCTGGCAATTTTAAGTGTGTGAATATAAGAAGCCCTTACAGGAGAGTATATTAGGCAATCACAAGTGTGTGAATACAAGCAGTCCTGGCAGGAGAGCATACCAGGCAATTACAAGTACATTAATACAATAGTTGTATTAATGGTAGAAGAGTATACCAGGCAGTTAGTTGCAAGTGTATGAACACAAGAAGGCCTGGTAGGAGAATATACCAGGTAATTACCAGTGCATGAAAACAAAATGTTCTGGCCGGAAAGTATACCAGGCAATTACAAATTAATGAGTATAATAAATCCTGGCAGGCGAGTATACCAGGCAAATTGTTATATTGTGGATATCAGAAGTCCTGAGAAGAAAAATCAGAACTGTGTTTATAGGAAAACAAGGAGTAAAATCCTGGTAGGAAGAGATACCAGGAATACTGAAAGAAAGTGACTTATAAAACCAAACAGCTGTGTGTATTCTAGTGAACATGTGGACCGTTTATTCCTGAGGAGCCTTTGTGTAGAAGAAGAAATCCAGGGGAAGGGAATCATCCTCTGGAACAAGGATTGTTTTTCCTTAGGGAACTTTGTGTTAAACAAGAATCCAGGGGAAAGAAATCATGCTCTGGGACAAGGACCTTTTGATTGTTTGAGAACCTTATTTCTTTTTCAAAAAAGGTAGAAGGCACACCTCTCCAGAAAGAAAATGGCATGACAACCTGTTCTGTGTTTTTTCCCACTTTGAGAGTCCGCAGCCATCGTTTTTTGCTCACTGTACCTTTCACAGATAGGAAATAACCATTTGCATATCAGTCTTTGTCCCGCCCATATGGGCAGTCCAGCACCGAAATGCTATGGCAATTCCCTTCTGAACAAGAGTACCAACAGCAATCCCATACGCGTATTTCAGCCTTGTTGGGCCTCATCAGTGAGGTGGAGCTGTGCCTCTCTGAACACAGTGAGCAGGAGGTGTCATGATGCATGCTCCTGGGCATCCAGACCACGTCCATCAGCCCCGGGAGCAGGCATCATGTTGCCTTGAGAAAACCCAGCAACCCCTGCTAGGGGCTGTCTGGGTTCAGTCCTGGCACCTATGGTGCCAGGCTCATATGGGACATCAGTCCTGGCGCCTATCATAGGTGCACACTTACCTGATGCAGACCATGCTGCAAGAAGATCCAAGCCCATGTGAGGCCTGGAAGGGACTACTTTACCTTAGGGACTATTTTGTTACTCGGGTGTCGTCGGGGAGGAATACCTACCTGGGACTACTTTGGAGGCTATTTAAACCACGCCCGAAGAGCAGCACACGCCTCGCGTTATTCTGCATCCAGCAGTGTAACGTTCACCGTGCCAGCAGCAGCATCCAGCCTTCTGCCACGCCCACCTCGAACCTGGAGCACCTAGAAAGAAGGAAAGAAGCAAAGGTAAGAACAAGAGTATTACCTCATTTCTTACCTGAACCCGGATTCTTCGCATCTTCAAACCAGAGGAAAGACTTTATTTTAAAAGCGTCGCATCGCCAGCAGCAGTGCCGCGCCATACTCACCATTACACGCAGCATCTATTCGATCCGGTGCTTTCTTCATCTTTACATCGCCGAATCCCGGCACCTAAGGGGGACAAGAAACAACAAGTTGAGCACAGAGAACAGACAGAGACAATCTCTTTAGCTGCCATATGCTTACCTGATTTTACCGCCGGAGGTATTATTCATCAGCACGCCACATCGTCTTATGCCGCACCGTAACAAAAGGAGAAAGCAGCAAGTTAAACCCTTGGCATAATTTACCGGACAGTGTTGGGTAACACAGACTTTTACCGGAGCACTTTCAGCTGTCAAACTTCTTATTGGGTCAAAGCTGCAAGATAAAAAGAGGAATTGGACAGGAGTGAATTCCAGACATTTTGAACTCTTATGAACTATATACTTACGGCTCTTCGCCAGGACCTTTTGGAGTCAGGATTCGTCTTCAACTCTTCCAATATCTTCAGGCCAGTGAAGTAACTGGTCATCAACGCGCCCCTGCGCACTTCGCAGGATGGAGAGCTCATCCTTCAAGAATATAAGGAGAATATTTCTACGAGTCAAGCAGACAAGATTAGGAGGGTAGATCCAGTCAGTCATTGCTGCACTTCGCATCACGTGGGTGGAGGCCGCAGCAGTCCGGGTCCGACCGACACCCCTGTGGGAGCCAGGTGAAAGTAGCAGGAGGTCCACGTCTGGGTTCCCCCAGGTAACTCAGGGTGACCAAGTTCATGAAAAAAAATCAAAAAAGGTAGCAGGTGCACCTCAGCAGAAAGAACTTTTTTCTTCGCTGAATAAAAATACAGAGGAAGGGAGTTACTCTCTGGAACACTGACTCTTTATACCTGGATAACCTTTGAGTTTGAACCATGTATTCTTTATTTACAAACTCTTTTCCAAGCACCTAAGGTTAAAGACATTTCCCATTTCACCTAATATTTTAGTTTATAGTGTGAGGGTCAGAATAGACCTTTTGGACACAAGGTCGTTTTTGATTTTGACATCCTGACACAGACAGATCCGTAGTTTTAGTTTTAGTTAGTGAAATTACTCTTAGAGCCGGGTCAGAGTGGCCTTTTCCCAACCCTTTTATTTTCAATAAAAATCTTTAACCAAAAACATGGCTAACTTGTGTCCGAGTTTCATTCCTGACTCTTCACAATGCACTAATGGTTGCTGTGCCCAGCATTGCCAGTATATTACTATAATAACACACTCATGTTCACTGTGTACAGGGATGCCAGTGTTGTACTGTAAGAACACACCAATGTTGTGTGCCCATTAAAGCAGCATTGCAGTTGTAAGAAGGCATTTTCATTCTAGCTGCATCAATATATGACAGCATTTCCCTGTGCTACATTGTCTTGTTGCCACGGTTCGAAGAATGCCAGGATTGTGATCAAACATCTCTCCCAGTACATCCCAAAACCTTTGTTTCCCTTACGCCTGCAACCCACAGACAATTCCACCTATCCCCTGCCCTCACAAATGTACACACATATACACACTACACTTGCACAGTGCATATACCCCCCACAAACACACACACAACTTGCAAACTCATACACACACCCATGCACACAGGTGTTATTTTTCACTTATCTCCCCAGCTGGCCATTTTAGGACTCTATGCCACAGTCTCATGCTCTCTAAGATGGCCCGCTCTGCAGGAAGGAAGCATTAACCTGGGGGGTGTGACAATGAACACCTTTCCCTGAAATCTGCTTCCTTTGCATGCTCTGCATTCAGGATTTTGGCACTCCTGGAATCCCTTAACTGTTGTGAAATAGAGGTGCACCCCTTCACAGTAGTAACTCAGCCAGCATTCCCCATACATAGAATGGTTGGGAAGCAAAACAACCCCAGCTTGCACAGGGGCATGTTCCTCCATGTCAAAGGGAAACCAGCTTTTCCAAATATAAAGGCTGGCCAATGAGTGTTTTCTGGGCTGCATGCTGCACTCAGGTTTTGGACTGGCCCATTTCTGGGTCCTCCATAATGTGCAACCGGGCACAGCCTTTTTGCGCATTAAGACACCACTTTGACTTGTCATTTATATAGCGCTCCTATCCCAAGCGTTTTACATAGAACATTTTTATTTACAATTATTATGCCATTTCTAATCAGTAGGGCTACAACTGTCAGTTTTGGGCAACTTATGGTTTAATTGGAAGTCAATGATAGAACGTGGTGTTCCCAATGAACCTCCAGTCCTGTCTATTTTGTTTAATTTTGACATAAGCCCTCTCATCCATATGATATCATCCTCTTGGCCTGGAAAGCCATTGTTATACTGGTGGCTGCCATATTTATCTGAGCTTTCTGGAAGCTCAGAACAATTTGAGACTCTCAGCAACTGTCTTGGAGCATTTATAGACTGGATGTGGCACATGTAGCTTCAACTTAAAACTGGTCAAACTGAGCTGATTTACATGGCGGGCCCAGCAGCTCCTACGTCTAACCATAGCTAAGCTATTTTATCAGACTTTCCCACCATCACAAAAGCAAAGTAATAAATGTGGGTGTCTGTCTTGATGCTGATTTCTCCATTTCACCTTAGATAGCTGTTACTAAGTCAATCATTTTCTATCTGCATAGACTTGATCATTTAATTTGCTGCATCCCCAGGAGTGACAGAACCAGTACAGTCACTGACATAACTTTCTTTTCCCACCCCACTCAGTCTCCTGGAGATTTCAACCTCCACCTCCCTATTTTCAACCACACCTCATGCCCTTTGATCTTTTCAACTAGTTCCTATAACCTTAATCTTCTCCCCTTTTGGCTACCCATACCAAAGGCGGGACTCTTGATCCAATTTTCATTGCTGCTGCTTTTTTATTGAAGCCATTAAACTACACATTCTTTCTGCACCAGATCATTTCTCACTTACTGTCTCCTTCGGTCCACCTCCCCCCTCTCCAACCCCTGGTCTCCCATCAACATCTTCGTTCATTTGTCACGATATACCCGGACCTTAGACCATTCTGCACGAACTGCTTCCATTTCTTCACATCTTTCTAACCTTAGTGAATTATCTGCTTCGAATATTGATGCTGCTTTCAATATTTTCCAATCTGCTATTTCCTCATCTCTTGATTCTTTTTGTCCTTGTATAACATTCACACCTAGGGGTATGCCCCTTACCCCAGCCTTTCTGACTCTCTGAAACAGCTAGGGATTCAGCTTCGGATAGAAGAATGGAAATGGCTCAAAACCCATGCCACGGTTGATTATCAACTATTCTCTATCTTACTTCAATCTTTTTCCTCTCTCCTTAAACATTCTAAGGCTGATCATTTCCAGAATCTCATTCAATCACAGAGTTCTTCTCCCAAACATCTTAATTCTACCTTTGAACAAACTCCTTACTCCTCCTTCTCCTGATCCCTCTGCCTGTTCTACCCTTACGCCTAATGACTTTGGCAACTTCATTTTCCCAAAAATTCAGAATATTAGGCATTTCCTTACTTCAAAAGTTCGTTCTTCACCTGCCTCCTCTACAAGCCCTTCTTTCCCTACCTCTGATCAACCTCACTTTTCTTTTAAACTCATCTCTGAGACTGACATTATTAACTCTATTCTATGAGTCCACTCTACTGCTGCCCCGTCTGACCCACTTCCTGCTTCCTTCATCAAATGTATCCTTTCCTTTCTAGCCCCATCCCTCCTGAATCTTTCTTTATCCTTACGCTATTTTCCATCTGCCTTCAAAACTGCCACGATTATCCCACTCCTTAAAAAACCCTCCCTGAACTTTACCAAGCTTTCACATTTTTGCCCTATGTCCCTTCTCCCCTAGCTAGCTAAGCTGCTTGAACGACGCGTGTATTCTCAGCTTAGGTCCATCTTAAGGTTTTTCATTTACTCCCCAGCCATCAGTCCTGGTTTTGCCCTGGCTTTTACATGGAAACTGCCTTTCTTTTTGTTCTAAACTCAATTCTTTGAGCTTGTCATTCTAAACAATCATCTATTCTTGTTTTACTTAATATCAGTACTGCCTCTGACACTATGGACCACCCTACTCTGCTTTCTACACTTTCTTCTTTAACATTTTCTGACACTGGAGGGGGGCGCCGTTGCGCATCTGGCTGATGGAGGCCACTGCTTAGTGCTCCACAGGTGAGAAGGCTGCCGACGATATTTCGGCATGAAAATGAGCAGGGCTGAACACAGATTTAATCCTGGGAAGCTATGTTGGTGGCTAACGTGTCTTGGCAAAGTTTCAGCCTGCATGGCCAAGAGGAATCCGAGATAATCGTCCGAAACTAGCGAGCCCCTGCCGGCCTGAAACGCGAGGTGCTGGGCCGAAGGAGGCTGGTCCTGTGACTGCCCATGCATGGAGGAATGGGCTACAGAGCGAATCCTCCATGTAAAGCAAGCAAGGAGGTTGGGTGTTGCTTGTGGCAATCTCCCCCGGCCCTCATTTCACCTATTTGGCATTGAGTGTGGGAGGCACCCGGGCAGTCGACCCTATTGAGCGCTGCGCCACATAACAGCGTGAAGACAGTGGTTAACCCCGGTCGTTGGTTGCGGCTCTGATGAGTCTACCGAGACGGAGGGCACATCGATACATTGGATTAGCCCTTGACGTGTGGCCAGGGCGCTGTCCGTGCTTTGAGTTTGCGGGTGCTGGAACCTCCCCTCCACTGCCACCTGGGGGTACCAGGAGAGGGAGCTGTACTTCATCGGGCATTACGCTGTGCCCCCAACTGACTCCAACACCCTGGGACAACGCGGAGGACGAACAGCAGCCCGAGCGGAGCCCAGTGGGAATAGCTCCTGCGGTGACTGTGGTGCAGAGCCGATCCGCCATGACCCACCATGCACAAAATCCACTGCTACGCAGCCCGCCCCCACCTGAGAAGAAGAAAGGAGCTGCTGAGGCACCTGAATGAAGCAAGCCCACGATTGCCAGGAAACTTCGTTGGACACTGTGGCTGCGGCCTGCGCCGACCTGAGACACGGGCTGATCGATACAGTACATCGGCTGTCGGAGAAGGAAGTACTGATAGTCCTGCTGGAACGAATAACCCAGGAGCTAGAGGTTGGCAGGATCAGGACATGCAGGTGAGCTTGCAGACTGGGGGATAGGCGAGGGGCTCTCCTCACACACTACCCCCCACCGCACAGACTATCCTGCCAGAAATTCGGCTCGGACAAACAACAGGAGATTTTCTACACACCCCCCCACACACCTCCCCAACTGGGATAAGCACGCAAAAGGCCACCGGCATTGGGAACAGGTAAGATAAGAGGCCCACACCTGGCTCATGGTAGCACCTTTTAGCTACACTGTTAGAGCAGGTCTGGGTGAAGATTCTAAAGGTCTATACAATGAAGTACATACCGCCTGTAAAGACTGTCGCTGGTAGGTGAGGCCGCTTGCCTGTCCCTCCCACTCGCACTGTGGGCGATCTCCGTAGTTTGGTGACCAGGCCAAAACCAGAAGTTGGGATGAACACCTGACATACCCAGGCACACCGCGTCAATCCCACTGCGGGGGGCGGAGGATGTAGGGGCTCATCTGCCTTATTTGCCATATACTGTGAACACACGTGGAGATCTCAAATGGAGACCCAGGAAGGGCTGGATCTCAAGAAGTGGAGGCGACACGGTGAAGACTGCCAATAACCATATCGCTAAACCTACCTCAAGAATCAAGGGAAGGCTGGTAAACGGTGCACTGAGCGGCAATCAAGTACCGGACACCCTCCATGGGTCCGTGCTCATCCTAAAGCAACAGCTGAATCCCTCAGTGCCCCAGTATAATGCTATATATTTATATATAATGCTATATAATTTGAGCCCCTTCCAAAAAAAGCAGTACAATGAATATGTTTTAAAAAACCTGCCGCAAAACAATCAGAAGTTAGACCTGAAGGGTTGGGGGACTCAGAACCACGTGCGGTATCCTCGCCGTTGTCTCCCACCGATCTACAAGAGATAATGACCATGATGCAACAAGTATTTGCGTCATTAAATGATGAACTGGATGGAAATAACATTAACATCTCCACGATTAGGGCTCAACTCGAAAATGCCACAAAGCGCATCACTGAGACAGAAACACGAATCGGTACTGCCGAAGATGCCATCAAAGCCCTACAAAGCACTGTGACAGCCATGGCAAAGGACCATGCTGTGATGGCTGATTTGTCACCTGTGATGATATTAAGGTCCATGTGGGTGACACCCCAATACAAAAATGACAATACTTAAGACTCTACTCCGGGATAGCAGCATTGTGGGATGGTTTCCCATAGGAACCGTCCTCACACCGAAGCCTGAACTACATGGTCACGCCTGGCACAGTGAAGAAGTCCACTTCCGCATTATATAAACTGTCATTGTCTACTAGGAAAGTGCTAACACCGGACATTTAAAAGGAATGGGAAACAGACCGAGGTATCTTCATCACTGAGGCACATTGGACACAACTCTGCAAGCTCACAAAGCAAATATCGTTTAACTCCAGATATAGGCTAATCCATTTCAAAACACTCAAAAGGGTATACCTTACGCCAGCCCGCCTCAAGAAAATGTATGTAACTGTGGATGGGAGGTGCACAAGGTGCACAAATGAGGATGCCGATTTGATACACATGTTGTGGTTGTGTAGAATCTTTTCTGAATACTGGGCTAAGGTTTGTGAAGCACTAGAAGAAATGGTAGACCAGCCTGCCACATGGGAACAGGAGGCATGTATACTGGGCTTCATGCTTAAAATGAACCTGATGAAACGAAAACTGCTTAATGTAGGACTCTTGCTAGCCAAACGAGTCCTACTGATGAGGTGGAAGAGCAAGGTATCTCCCACGGTAGACTAATGGGTGAGTGACATGGCCTGGGCTAATGACAAAGAAGAATTGTACTCTAGCCTGCTGCCCTTAACGAATCGTCCGAAAAAATATATGAGGAGGATTCTGTCAATATTTGATCAATAAAAGCGTGGGGAAAGCTGCTAATGTAGAAGTATTATAATGTAAATCTTGCTGCTCACTTATACTGCTGAATTACTTTCTATGTATGCACCAATTGACTGTGTGGAAATGTGAAGTTGTAACTCTGTGTAAAAGTTAAATAAAATTAAAAAAGGAAATAATTCTGACACTGCCCTTCAATGGTTCTCCTCTTGCATATCTAACCATTTCTTTTCCGTCTCGTGGAAAGGGGCAATTTCTCAACACATCCCCTACCCATCAGAGTACACCATGGTTCTGTCCTCCGTCCTCTCTTATTCCTCCGTTTACGCATCCGCTTTGGCTATGCTAGTCCCCGACCATGGTTACCAGGTTTACCTCTATGCAGACGACATTGAGATTTTCGTTTCCTGTTCTTCCTTGACAGATTCCCTTGAACAGCAGCTCTCTTCTTGTCTTTCTGCCATAGAATCATGGATGGCTACTCGGTTTCTTTGCCTTAACCCAAACAAAACAGAAATATTGTTTTTTCCCGCTTCTGCCTCTATTACTCCCCCATCCATATCTTTCCCTCCTCTCCACCTCCCCATTAGTCATCAAGCGTGTAATCTTGGATTTGTTTTCAACTCCTCTCTTTTGCTTTAGCCTTAAATTTCTACTATCGTCCGATCCTGCCATTCTCACCTCTTTATCATCAGGAAAATTCACCACCTTTTGCCCTTCACCCCTTCAAGTACACTTTTACAAACCATAATTCTTTCACGACTCAACTGTTGTTGTTTCCTTTATGTGGACCTCCCTATTTATGCTTTTCTACAATTACCTCAATTATTCGCACTGCCATGTTTTGCCTTACCCTAGCCTGAAACATTTCTCCTTTTTTGTCACATCTTCATTGGCTCCCTATGAAAGAACACTCTGAATTTCAGTTTTTATGTCTTATCTTCAAGGTAAATTCACCTCCCTTTGCCCTTCACCTCTTTGAGTGCACTTTTACAAACCATAATTCTTTCACGACTCAGCTGTTGTTGTTTAGTTTATGTGGACCTCCCTACTTATGCTTTTCTACAATTACGCTCAATTATTCGCACTGCTATGTTTTGTTTTACCCCAGCCTCAAACATTTCTCCTTTTTTGTCACATCTTCATTGGCTCCCTATGAAAGAACACTGTGAATTTCAGTTTTTATGTCTTACCTTCAAGGGCATTCCTTCTCGGGTTCTTCCATATCTCTGCTCCTTTATCTCCCTAAATCACACCTCTCGGGACCTTCGCTCATCCTCTCAAGTTCTTCTGTCTGTCCCTCATCCTCTAAGTTTCACTCGTTTCAACTCTTAGCTCCCAAACTTTGGAATGCTCTTCCTCTGGACATTCGTTCTTTTCCTACACTCCACCTTTTTTTAAAAAAAAACAATTAAAGTCTTGTCTGCTGCAGTCTTTATCTATTTAAAATACTCCCTTTATCGTTGTGAGCCTACCTCTATGGCTACCTGTCAACCATTCAAATTTTGTTTGTACCGTTACCTATTTGCACATCGCTTTGTCGTTGTGCTTATAGTATAGTTTTTGTTTTCCTGTTTGAGTTGTTAGTTTCGAGAGACAACACCTTATAAAATTAATTCAAACCATTCTTCTTTATGGTAGCAGAGGGATAGCATACAGTTAGAAAAATGCTTAGGGGATGTAGTGTATGTTCCAGTATTTGGGTTGCTAACGTCGCTTTGGTATTTGCAAAGAATTAATACTTACTGTCTATCATTATCTTTTTATAGAGAGGGGTTGATGTCAGATCTTTGAGATCATGGGCAGACAGCTTAATTGGCCAGAGGAATCTTGGGCCCAGCCACCTTATATTCAGAACATCCTAATATTGAAGAAACGTTTGACATAGCATTTGTTGACTACTGCTCTCATTCCTGCCATTTTGGCTGGACAATGTCACGTTATTGATAGCTTATAACCAAGAGCTGGCCTTGTATTTACCCATTGCCACTTGAAATCTGAAGATAGTCATTTTCAGTTGTGCGATTCACAAATCGAATGCAGGTCATCGATTTATATTCCATCATCGCCTCAGTAAGTAAGGCAACATCACTTGAACCTACAGAACAAAAGAGTGCAATAAATAGCTTGTCTAATGGGAAGTTTGAAACCAAAGAGAAAAAACATCAGATAGACATATAATAGGCATGGTAAATACCCCTGGGGTAGAATGACACTCACCATAACCACTGAGAGTAAATGGCACTACGACTGTTCCAGCGCTGGATTTGGGCCAATAACAGCTGCTGTCTGCACATATTATAGCACTGCGGCCAGGTTTCACAGCAATGTCTCCATGGTGCAATAGCTGCGAACTATCTATATAATGAGAGCAGAGCATTGACTGATATACAGATTTAGCAAAAACAAAAAAGATCCCTTGAAAGGGTTTGAAATACGTGATCTGATGCCTCTGCAGAGCTAAGAATCTGCCCATTTATACATTTTCAGCATCACAATAGACTTTGCAATTTTCTGACTCTAGTACTTTTTGAATTACTTTAAAGTTGCTCTCAATGAGCTACAAATGTAGATTGTACTTAACATGTCCCTTTTCCCAGCCAGTAATGCATCACGTGTGCCCTCAATCTATTGTGAGGTGTTCCAGACATGCTCGTTCCATGTCCTATCCCCTTTTGTCGTTGCCCCTTGGGTTGGAATGCAACCCATCTCCCTCTTATTGAACATGAGGATGTGGGCCATTAATACATGCACACACAACATGTGCAGGATGCATCAGACAGGTGGACTTCTATCTGTCTTAAATTGTACCACGTCCCAGATTTGCACTAACAGCTTCCTCCATCCCCTGTGTTATGTAGTAGACGGTGTGCATCGAACATGCGCATGCAATATTTTGACATCTCGGACTCAACGTGAAGTTGACGCAGTTGTGTGTTCCAAGTTGAAGTGTCTGATCCCCATTCGCCGAACCCTCTAGAAATTAGGGGGTGTGAGTTGGTTTGGAGGGCTTTATGCATCTGCAGGAGCCAGCAAGCAAGGACTCATGTTATGCTCCTATGTTAAAATGATTTGTAAAGTGCACATTTACAACAAGAAGCATTTTGGCTCTGAAAACTACAACATAACCTGAGAGGGAAGCAGCCAACTGAACTAACTTGCTGGAGATAAAAAACGACCTGCCCTCTGGCTGCTGGGAAGTGGGCAGGTCGCCCAATGATGTGCTTCATCTTTTAATTGGAAATTGGTAGCTCCGAGGAGTAGGGCAATTTCATGCTCAGAGTCTCGCTTGTGCAGGAGTTTAGCTCTGGTCTTGTGGATACACTGATCTGTAAGCATGCCACTTATTTCTGCCCATTCTACTCCCCTGCCCCCAATGGAAAAGCAAGCCCAACTAACCCAACACGCCTACTTTGTACGTGAGACATATTTTAATACCCTTCTAAGAGAGTATCTTTTTATTTTCAGGCCTTGTCACAGTTACACACATATATTATTGACAGAGGAGATGCCTGAATATGTTGTTTAAACTATTCTAAAAGACATGTTCTTTTGCTGTCTTAGTTGGGTAACCTTTGCCAATGTATGCATTTGTCTCACCGTAGCCTGGGTGGGGAATTATGCAGGAAATCACAGTGGCACGTTGTTGCTTAGTGTTGACCATCTGAGTAAGACATCTATGGGAATCTGAGAGCTAAGGCCATCATCATGACCTATTACTTTCAGTTAGTGCAAAAAAATTAAATTGGATTTTTGTGATTTTGTTACTAGTCTTTGCTGCAGCATTTCTCTTCCTCAAAAGTGAAGTTTGGACAGCTGATTTTTAAAAGGCGCTGTTTGCAACCATAGCGAGAGCCTGTTGCCCACCCCTGTTAAATCTCTTGGGTCCAGAGTGAACTACATCTCTGATTGAACCCTTTGGGGAATCAATTACTTTCCCACAAATTCTACAAATACTTCTTTCTCACTGCTTTTTAGGAATGAAGGCTGCGCATCTGTCTCATCAATCTTAAAGTATTCAGCATTTCAGGCAAGGAGCTGCGAGAACTATCACATTTCTCAATGGGCCAATTCTGAAGGGGACCTTCAGAAGAAGAGAGAGAGAGAGAGAGAGAGAGAGAGAGAGAAGAGAGAGAAGAGAGAGAGAGAGAAGAGAGAGAAGAGAGAGAGAGAGAGAGAGAGTACCCCAAGCTTTGACTCTCAAGCATTATTGTGGAATGGCCACACCACAACAATTACCTTGCATTGAGTACTGCCTGGCAGGAGTACAGGAATGAGTAGTGACTTAAGTGCCTATTCAGACCCACTCTACTGCAAAACCAGCAGTGATTGCAAACATAAAGGTGAAACAGGCACAGATTCTATGGCAAGACTGGAGGCGAGCATTATGCTTCAACTTCTTTAATTTACTACTCTCCACAGCAGTTTCAACAAACTCAAAACTATACCAAAACGCTGAAAAACAGTCTGAACAGACTTTTTCTTCCTTGAACTACAATCCCCATAGTCTCTGTAGTCCATCCTACTCCAGCTCAGCTATGACCATATCCTGTCCCTGAGCTCCTCCTCTTCTTTTACTGCTCTTCAAGCAGATAAATGACTTTCTGTTTACCTCTTAGCATAATGTGGGTTTGTGTACATTAGCGTAGGTTTTAGGTTATCTGGAAGGCTTCAGGTGCCTCCACGGCAAGTTTACACTGAGAGGCAGTGTTTAGGACAGTACTATAAAGTTTTGTTTGATGCGTGGTAGGACGGAACTGCGTTGCGAGTCGGAAACGCCGCATTTCCGCATCTTCGCGGAGCGATCTAATTAGCTGCTTCACAGCAGCATCGGGAGCTCCGGCGGCCTCCAGCCCCGTGCCACACTTCTGGCACTCGAGGGGTGTCCCGCCGGGCCTTGGAGCTCCCCGAGCCTCCCCTCACTCAGCGGGAGCGGGCACGCTGCAGCAGGCCCCAGCCCTTGGGGGGGAGGAGCCGTGCGCCGAACGCGGCGAGCCCTCGCGGAGGGCCAGCAAGAGTCCCCCCACCCTTGGGGGGGCGGAGCTAGAGAAGCGCTGAGCCGCGTCGCTTCCATTACGCGACGCGGCTGCAGCAGAAAGGGATTACACATTCGGAGCGATCCGAAGCTCCAGGACGAGAGTCCTGACTTCCCCGCGCGCGCGCGAAGCGCCCAGCGAGCGTGGGCCTGCATTACCTCATAAGAGGCAGCAGGAGCGGGGCCTTGGAGAATAATAAAAAAAAAAAAAAAAAAAAGGAAAGAGACCTACAGCTGACTTACAAAGCTAGCAAGCCACCACAGGCATAATATACCAAGAAGAGTCCGGTGCAGCCACATACTATATAAAATAAAAAAAAAAAAAAAAGAAATATCTAAGATATTTGGAGACTCGGAGAGGTCTCAGGGGAGCATCTATCAGGAAGTGGGCAGCAGAAGACACCTGCACGCAGGTACCGAGGCACGCAGCACCCCTTATCATGTCTGAATATGAGTGGAGTGAGGAGGAGCAGTCCCTAGACTTGGCTGCAAGTTTCAAGGAGGTGCTGGGGAATTCCCTGATAGATGCGGTGGCTCAAGGGGTGAGGCCCTTACAAGAAAGGCTAGAGACACTAGAAGCTATGCTTCATCAGCCTAAGGAAAGCACCAAGACGACTCGCAGCCTGCCCATGGAACCCTCTGGAGCAGGGTCTAAGGGGAGTATTCAGGCCCGCAAGAGGAAAGCCTCTGCAGACCCCCAGGGCCCATCGGATGGGGCAGGAGATAAGGCCCCGGAGGTCGCCGACGCTTTCGCGAAGCTCAAAAGAGCATATTTGCAGCGTCAAGCCGTGCCGGACCTCATGACCCCCTCTCCCGGGGAAGATAATGTGGGAGATGATGACCCAGGCTCGGAAGAAGAGCCAGAGGAGGAGGACTTGTCCCCTCAAGAGCCGGAGGAACCAGTCGAGGAGGAGTGGGCTACGCCCAGCGGGGGTAAGAAAGCCCGCAAAGAGAAGCACCTCGACGAGGAGCAAGATGATATGTTCGATCCGGACGCCATCAGAAATCCGAGATCTTCCGACTGGCAGCCTTCTCCAAGAGTGGCTCAGTACATGACAGCAAGGCTCAGAAAAGCCTTGGATAAGGAAGTCCGCCAGCGGCTTCGTGCAGAATGTCCCAGGCCGGACTTACCGGGGAAGGTGGCGGAAGCCCCCGAATTGGACCCAAAGATGCTCACCTTTGTTTCAAAGACCAGTAAGGACCCCCGTAAAGGAATTGATAGATCATGGAAGAGTTGCCAGGAGAAGGTCCTGGACTTAGCCGGTCCGCTCGCCAAGATCATGGACTTAGCTGAAAGAGCGAAAGACACAGGCGAGGAGGTGGATCCAGAGGCCCTAGCTGGATGGGCGCAAAGGGCGGTTTGCCTCCTAGGTAACGCGAATTGCGCAATAGCCTCCGAGAGGAGAAGAGGATTGCTTCTGAAGATAGATTCGAAGCTCAGCGACCTGGCATCCTACGAGGCCGGGGAGACAGCGCAAGGCCTCTTGTTTGGAGAGACTTTCGGGAAGGAGATGGGCCGATTTGTAGGCACATACACATCTCTGGAGAAGGCGCAAGCTTCCATCCGTAAGATCTTCCCGCAGAGAGTTTTTGCCGGGACCGGTCGTTACAGGGGTCGCTCGATCGGTCGCCAACAGGGAGGCAGAAGACCCCCGAATCACAGGGCCCAGTACTGGGAGAACAGGCAACAGGACACGTTCTTCCCGGCCAGAGGTCGTAATAACAGAGGACGGCGAGGAAGAGGCTTTGGACGAGGCCAAGGGTTTACACCAGGTAAGAGCGATAACATACCCTCCTGTGGGAGGGAGAACAAAGAGGTTCTGGGGAAGCTGGCGCGCGCTTTCCAGCGATGCCTGGATTTTGCAAACCGTCAGAGGTCTGCAGCTAGAGTTCATCCAAGACCCAGTGCAGACAAGAGCCCCCCAGCGCCAGCAGCTAGCAAGAGGGGAGCAAGCAGCCCTCAATACCGAATTAGAGCTCTTAGTGAGGAAGAGAGCCATAGAAAGATGCCCCGGGGTCCCAAGTTTTCTCAGCAACATGTTTCTCGTTCACAGGAAGGAGAAAGTACGCCCGGTGATAAATTTGAAGGAGCTGAACGGATGGATAGTTTACCATCATTTCAAGATGGAGGGAATCCATCAGCTCAGAGACTCCCTGAGGGAGGGAGACTGGCTAACCAGGTTAGACCTGAAAGATGCCTACCTTACAGTCCCAGTACAGGAGCGGTTCAGAGGATTTCTGGCTTTTCGCTGGAAGGGACAATTCTGGCAATTCAGGACTATGCCATTCGGACTTGCGTCAGCGCCTTGGTCGTTCACGAAGTTGATGAAACCAGTAGCCGCAGCCATCCGAGAAAAACGAATTCGGCTGATCATATACTTAGACGATCTATTGCTTCTAGCGGAAGATCAGAAGGCACTGGAATATCAGACACAGTGGGTTCTAGACCTCCTGCAGTCACTGGGGTTTCTAGTGAACACAGAGAAGTCGGATACGAAGCCGGCACAGAGGTTGGATTTTCTCGGATTCATCCTGGACACGAGGAAAGCCACCCTGGAACTTCCAGCGAGGAAGATCCGAGATATCAAGAGAGAGATCCAAGCATGTCTAGGGAAGAGAGTCATATCTCTGAGGATCCTAGCGAGGATTGTGGGCCTACTGGCAGCCTCAATACAAGCTATTTTTCCAGGTCCCTTACACTATCGAGCTTTACAAAGATTGAAAATCAGACACCTGCAACAAGGGCTGAGGTATCATCAATCGATACCACTAGATCAGGAATCGATCACGGAACTGGAATGGTGGTTGCAGAATATGGACGCCTGGAATGGGCGTGCCATATTCGGGGACCGGCCAGACCTCGTGATAGAGTCAGACGCCAGCCGTATAGGATGGGGAGCGCGATGCGGAGAGTTGCAAACTGGAGGGAGATGGAGCGCAGAGGAGCTGAACCTGCACATAAACTGCTTAGAGCTCCTAGCAGGCTCCTTCGCGATAAAGACATTCACGAGAGACAGAGTGAAGTCTTGCGTCCTACTGAAGATGGACAACATATCGGCAGTGCGTTACATAAACCACTTAGGAGGGACGAAGTCCAGGCTGCTAGCCGAGCTAGCGAAAGATTTCTGGCACTATTGCCTGAGGACGGGGACATCAGTGACAGCGGAGTACTTACCCGGCTCACTGAATGTGATAGCAGATTGGAACTCCCGGTACCTCACAGACTCCAGCGACTGGAAGCTAGACCCATCAGTGTTTCAGATGATAGATCAGAAATGGGGTCCGTTACACACGGATCTATTTGCGTCTCGTCTCAACGCCCAGATATCCAGCTATTTCAGCTGGAGACTAGACCCAGACGCGAGGGGTACGGACGCATTCCTGCAAGACTGGACAGGCGGCACGCATTACGCCTTTCCTCCGTTCATGATGCTGAGCAGAGTGCTGGCGAAGTGTCGGAGGGAGAGAGCAGAGCTAGTGCTGATAGCACCGTTGTGGAAAGCCCAAGTGTGGTTTCCGACGCTGATAGAGCGGTTGATAGACCTGCCGAGGATCCTCCCGGAAGGGGAACGATTGCTCACGGACCCAGCTGGGCAGTGTCATCCTCTGAGAATGAAGAAGACACTCCCGCTCATCGCGTGCAGGATATCAGGAGACGATGGGAACTGCCAGGCATTTCGATGCAGGCAGCAGAGCTTATTGCCGAATCCTGGGCTCCATCGACTCGGAGGAGCTACGACGCGGCTTGGGCCAGGTGGACGAGTTGGTGCAGAGGGAGAGGTTTTCATCCCATTTCTGCTCCTATAGTGGCCATACTGAATTTTTTGGCGCACCTGCTACAAGATGGGAAAGCTTTCCGCACTATTGGAGTGTACAGATCAGCGATTTCCGCGGGTCAGATGCCGATTGAAGGGGCACCAGCGGGTGAACACCCAGCAGTCTGTAGGCTCATTCGAGGAGCTAAATTTAAAGCGCCACCGGTTCCCAGATATACGGTGTTATGGGACGTCACGAGAGTTTTGGAATTATTAGAGAGTAGGCCGGTGAATAGATTTTTGTCTCTCAAGCAGTTATCAGGCAAATTGGCTATGCTGTTATGTCTCATATCCTGCAAGAGAGTGTCAGATGTTAGGGCCTTAGAAATCAATAGGAGGAGGTTCGGACCAGAGGGAGTGACCTTCGTAGTAGTGCAAAGGACGAAATCAAGTACATCCGCAGTGCACTATCCCTATTTTCCCAATAATGTCAAATGGTGCGTAGCTAGTTGCATCAAGGAATACGAGGCCAGGACGGCAGAAGATAGAGCGAGTAGTACAAGTCAGTTGCTGATAGCGCGTAGGAAGCCCTTTCAGGCGGTAAAGACAGCTACCATAGCGAGATGGGTCAGAGAAGTAATGCTAGCAGCAGGGATCGATTTGCAACAATTCGGTGCACATTCAGTGAGGGGGGCCATGGCGTCCAAAGCATATAGGACAGGGGTTCCCTTGCAAGATATTATGGCAGCAGCAGACTGGGCGAATGATCGCACATTTAGGGAATTTTATTTTAAACCAACAGAGAGTATGGCGAGTGCAGTATTGGGACAGCTTTGAACAAGCATAATGCTCGCCTCCAGTCTTGCCATAGAATAAAGATTACCCCTGCTAACTGCGCAGGGAGTATTAATTCTATTAAAGACTAGGAGGCGAGCATTAAATTCCCACCCGAGAAATGTATTGTGCATATTATTGAATGTATGTATGTGATAATAATATGTGGATGACGGCAATACATGGACACCTCCCTGATTTTTCTGCTTTTGTATTATTTCTAGGAGAGGAGCAGAAGAATAATTGAAGGGAAAGACGAGTAGAAGTCGTTGCCTGAGTTGAAGGAGTGCGACATTCGTTTGGAAGGGTTCAAGTCATTGCCAGTTGCAGGACTAAGTGTCGAGTTTTCTCTGGGACTGTCAGAGCGAGTAAAAGAGAGGAGGAGCTCAGGGACAGGATATGGTCATAGCTGAGCTGGAGTAGGATGGACTACAGAGACTATGGGGATTGTAGTTCAAGGAAGAAAAAGTCTGTTCAGACTGTTTTTCAGCGTTTTGGTATAGTTTTGAGTTTGTTGAAACTGCTGTGGAGAGTAGTAAATTAAAGAAGTTGAAGCATAATGCTCACCTCCTAGTCTTTAATAGAATTAATACTCCCTGCGCAGTTAACAGGGGTAATCTTTACTGTCAGGCATTCCCGCGTCATCTCCTTTGGTAACTTGGGCCGAGGGTAGGCTAAACTCGTCAGGAGAGATCTGAGCTGGTACGGATCAAACAAAAAGAACAACAGTACAGTGGTACCAAAAAAACATAATGTTCAACCAAGATTCTTTAAAAATGTGAACATGAATGAAACTAACCATGCACACAACTGATTATAAACACTAAAGACCCAACCCTGTAAAGGAAACACAGAGAATGCAGACTTGAGAGGAAAGGAGGCTCCCTGGGTGAAGGTGAGAGGGCAGGCAATTGATCCGAGCAGCAAATGTCAAAGGTACTTAAAAGTGTCCTGAAAAGGCAAAGAGTGGGGTCTGTAAGAAAGGCATGGCATCAAAGTAAGACACACACAAATGATCACAGTTCAAGGGTGTTCATTAAACTCTAAAATGGGTGAAATGAACGCCTAATCTAAACCTAAATATAAGATGGGAGCACGCTACAACCATCAAAACATAATAATACAGTCCTAGTGGAGTCTAGTCAAATAAAAGGGCCTATACCAAGAAACCTATCACCAATCCTTACTGCTATGTTACAAAATAGTGTGGGATAATGTTCATAAGAAAAGAAAGAAGGGTTCAAAAAAGGGTAAGTCAGGATGTTATGGCCAGGGTCTCCATTCCCTACGTTTTTAGCACGGGACAAAGCAGGAATATCGAGCACAGCACACTCCTGGGATTCTCAGCACAAGCTTACATTTCCTTTTCTCGGTATCTGGGCCTATTGTGCCCATGTCTCTTCTCATGCAAAGTCGCTTGCTTCAGAGAGCCTGATACGCCAAAACAACAAAACAAAAGTTCCTTCTATTATCTTTTGCGTTGAGTGATTACCTCTCATCCTTGGATCTCCCTCAGCCGGGCTCCGATCCTTCTCTCCTTTGTCAGCCTCCCTTAGTCGGGTTCCGACCAACCACTCACTGTGGACATCCCTCGATCGGGTTCACACTTGCCATTCCAATGTTCACGGGTGTATTCATGCTCACCCTAATTTGCATGCATCCATCAGCCGGGTTCACATTTGCCAAAGTAGCAGTTCATTTTCAACAAAAGGTCCTTCTAGACCCTTTAGGTTCTTCCCTTTACCTAAATCCTGGTCTCAGCACCCAGTCAGGCTTTTTCTCAAGCCCCCAGACAGGCTTTTTCTCAAGCCCCCAGTCAGGCTTTCTCTAAAGGCCCCAGTCAGGCTTTGCACAGTTGTGATTTTCAAAGAGTCTTATTGTCTTTTTAAACAACCCCTATTGTTAAGTGAGGTCCCCTCATCCGGGTTCAGATCTTCCAGAGCACTTCCCCATCCAAACAGAGACTTCTGAAGGGCGATCTTGACTCGCTGTTTGCTTATAGTAAGCACGGCTTTCACGCCTAAACAGTTCGCACTGCTTTTCCCTCAGCCGAGCGCAAACACCTATTTCACAATGTCAAAACTTCATCAATGAGTTAAGGACTTTTGATTGTACAAGGGATTTGGTTCAACCCTTGTATGACCACCTTAACTCTCTGTACCGGCCTTCCCTATGGCCTCTTGGTACTTGTATTTCTCTTTCCTCCCAATATTCAACACAGTATCTTTGCTTGTAAAAGGGGTACCAGCCAGAGATCTTCAACTGGGCGCCCACGTGGTGCGAGGCCACTCTATTTCTGGTACCAATGTGTTCACAAAAGACCTCTTGTCTAATTATCTTCTCACTGTTGCCACTGCAACCTTGAGCTCAACACAGTTTGGGTGACTATCAGCTTCTCTGACTCACCGACTGTGCTGAAAGCATTGGCGGATCATTTGCAGAGGGAGTCAAGGATTGTACCACCATGGCAACCTTGTCTCCCTGCCCTGCCTATCAGTGCGGGCAGGTGCCTCGTACCACTGGCATCCATTTGCGGGCTTGTGTTGAAAAGGACAAGGGCAACTCCCTCCTTGATGGCCTTTCAGGTCTCGCCGCATTTCTTCCCCGTTTGAACTGCCGCACTGGAATGGCTGCCTCCTTGTGCCTTCGGCCTTGCCCGGAGTGTGCTCTTGTGCTCCGCCTTTTATCCCGATGGGGTAGGGAAAGGGTAGTCAGTTGTGTGTAATTGTCAGCAATTGCATGACTCTGCCTTACCCTTCTGTTGGTACATGTCAGGTAAACGGCTCAGATATTAGTCCATTGTCATTCACGCCGTGAGAAAGTGTTTGTGTTGGAAAGAGGGTGGGGGTAGAGTTTCTATGCATCCTACCAGGAAGGATGGGGAAAAGGTGTCACTGTCACAAAGTAGGGGCTACAGCGTCTCAAACTTCGGTGTCCCACTTCTACTCCCCGAGGACCCCCCATCCAGGAGATCCTCCTGCACTGGGCCACCCCCAGAAACTGGATCCAATAGCGATGGATGTGTCCTGGCCACCTTGATGACAGCTCCCCAGGGACTAGTAAGTAAGACACCGTTGGGTTTCTCACAGGTTTTATAGATCATCAGGAACCTTTAAGGTGGATGAGGGTGACAGGACCACTATGAATAACTTATGTTCTTGTCTGCGGTCTTGGTGTGTTGAAGAAGAGACAGGCCTTTGGCAGCCAGTGGGATTAGTTGGCGCAGTACAGTGTCACGATATTACAGCAGTTATGGCTTGCAGGTCTAAGAAGGTGGTTATCAGGCAGGTGGTGATGGGAACAAAAAAAGACTCAGCAGGTCTCAAAGGTAGAGATGGCAGATCTTCGGCATCGTTAAGTGGAATTCAGAGATGTGGAGCTAGTGGAGCGTTGAGGTCAAAGATGACTCTGGCAATTCCTTTGTAACTGCTTGTACATCATTGAAGGTGCTCAAACTGGCATCAAGGTGGTTCAGAGATGTCAGAGGAGACGGGGATAACTTAGGTGGTTCTGTGGTTGCTGGTAGACCCAGTCCATGGTCTCAGGGGAAAGGTGAGTTCTTTTTTCTGGCTTTCCCAATAAGGGATGTTTGTTGAGGGCACTTACAGGTGTCTCTCACCCCAAGTGGTAGAGTCCTGGATGCCTCCATTGCACTAGGCCTTGTCCACACAACGTGTCACCAAATGCATCCTTTGAATGGGTAGGAGAAGATCTTTCTTCTTCCTTGGAGCCTTCTGTCTTCACCTCTATAGAAGAGGAATTTGTAATTGACTGTATCACCAAAAGAGTTCCAGGTGCATCCTTCCTGTCTTGAAGTTGAATGATGAATCAACTAAGGGGAGAATGTCCCCATTATCAAATATATGCTACAGTTGACTGGTACAAAGCAATCCTGTTGTCAGGGGTCTAATACAGACTGCTGTAACAAGTTTCCTTAGCGTTCTGATGTCATAACAGATGCTTTGTCTGCAAGAAGTAGGGAGGGTGCAGGAAATTTCAGGTTCCCTAAGAGAATCAAGATGGTCTAACCCTTCTATTAAGCTAAACCCCTCAGCTGGGCTACTTTGACTCCATCCTCTTTGCATGGATGCCTACTTCAAAAGGACTCCAGTAATCTGCACCCTACTGTGAGAATGTCTTTGTCATATGTGACTAGTCACTTACTCTCTTCACTTCGCTCAAGATGGCAGTCCCTTTCTATGAGGGCTGGGAGGTGGCGTTGCTACTCAATAGTCCTCTTGGGGGTGGTACAATGTGGGAGGATCTCAAGGGGAGAGACTGCTGCCCTGAGTAGAAGGATGGATACCTGGGTAGAATTAGGCACAATATCCCTAACCTAACCTTACCAAACCCTTTGCCATCTTTTAGCCAACCTTCACTTACTAAAACTTCCATCTGCTATTGTAGCATTATATAATTTGCTGACTCTAGTACTGAGATGAAGAAGAATACCTGCGAGGCAGGTACCGACAAGAAGCGGATGCATGGATGCAGGAAGAACACAATGTCAAGCCATACCGGAGTAACAGCGTTTGTGGAAGTTGTTCGGCTTGGGAGATTCAAAGGGCTGGAAACCGGAACCCCATTAGAGGAGTTGACGCATCTCTAGGAGGTCTAACACAAGACCCTGTGAGAAGCTGGCAAGGCAGTAGTGCGGCCTCCAGGAGGAGATGCACCATGCAGTCCATAACAAGTGCAGACACTGAAAAAAGCCCAAGGCTGCGGAGCCACCACAGAGACCCAGAACCCGTTGGAAGATGCCGAAGAGCGAAAAAGGACCATGCAGACCCCAGGAGAGACCGGATCCTAGCGGAAAAAAAGACCCCAGAAGGTACGGGAGAGAGCAGGCTGACCGGTGGGGGCACGAGAGGGTCCTGGCAACCGAATAACATCACATGGGGAAACAAGGGCATGCACCAGCCCCCTATTTTAAAAGCAAGTTCAAGTGAACTGTTCATAAGAGGAAATAATCCTGGGGTCAGGGATAGTGCCAAAATCACTGACCACCAGAGAAGGGTCAAGGACTCCAATGTGAGAGAGTGTGCATTTTGCATCTGAGGATGTCTTCCTCTTGTTGGTGGTAGCCCCTGGGCCACTAACCATCAAAAAGGTTGAGAAACAAGATGAAGATACGAGTCATCTTCCTAACGGCAGTACTTGGTAGGGAGGTGAACAAAGTGGGCCAAGTCAAAGAAGAGGTGAAACCAGAATTGGGTGTTATAGGAGTGAAGCCTGATGGAAAGAAGGCCAAGGAAAGGGAGTAATTTCCCCAGGTTGTGATGAACTGAGAGCCTGATACCAGGAGAAAGGAGTCATTCACCTGGTAGCCAAAAACGGCATTAAAGTTGATAAAGTCCAAGAAGGTCTGGGGAAGGGAGTTATTCCCCAAGGCTGTTTGAAGCAACAGAAAACTCAGATCAGCAGTTAGGTCAAAAAGAGAGCTGGGCAAGGGAGTCATTCCCCCAGGCTCTGAAAACATACGTCAGGAAAAGAGAGTTATTTTCCTGACCCACCCAAAAGGACTACCAGAGTGTTTGGGACCCTACCATCAGGCGAAGGGAGTCATACCCCCTTATAAAACGTCAGAAGTATTGTTTGGAACATTACGAGCAGGGGATAAGAGCTACACTCCCTGACAATGTGTGAGACACAAGACTGTTTTCAACTGAATAGAACTGTTACAACAACCCAGCACAAGGGAGTAATTTCCTTGGGATTGGCACGAACGACACTACTTTATTTATAGTTTCTAGTGTCAGAAGCAAGGTTTTCGTGACACAGGACGGTGGACACTTTGAGTTGACAGACATGATGACTTAGATCTTTTAGGTGCGGCAGGGAACCCCACCACCCCCTCCTAGAGATTACCATCTTACCAATTGGACTGTTAAATATGTCAGGTAACTCCACGCAAGGCATTTACAAACGTTTTGAAGTTCTGGTACCATTAATGTGTGCATTTAAACATTTAAACTCTGCTGCGGTCAATTGCATGCTAATGCAATATGCACATGGCATCACATCTTCACTGCTTTAGTCAGTATCACTAAATACGATCCAAAATAATAATATGATAATATTGTGCGCAATAATGAGATGACACATGCTATGTTCACAATTTTCGCAAATAGTACACATGCCTCATTTGTCCAATAAACAAACAACAACAATGTTGTTACCTCTTCCGTGTGTGTAATAATAATATTACTTACATAATTTACCATGGCGGATCAGATTGTCAGCTTTCTGGGAATGGTTCCATGTGTTTGTTGTGGGCACACACAGACCAGGCATCTAATGCTCGCCAGCCCTTCCAAAACTGAGTCACTTTGGCAAGCTGAGACCAATTTGACATGCAAATGCTTGTGGATTTATAATTGTGTGATTCGAGTAGCCATTGTGTTTGAACTAGATGTCTGGCTTATATTTAAAGTGTAACCTACCTCCAGGCTTACTATGGCACAACATTATTGGATTAGGAAAAGAATCGCAGATGATTAAAAACTATCTCTATCATTTGGAATTTGGTGTACCAGCAGCTGTTTGGGAATGCACATGTGACCTTTGAACCTTTCCTGCTGCTATGGCAGGGCAACTGCTGGCTATGTCAGTAGTCTCTCTCAACAAGGCACATGGTTGTACTATGCTTTTTTTTTATAGCATGGAGTACTATGAAAGTGGGATCTGATTAGCAGATCTCAGTTTTAGAAACAGCTTACCCCATGCAGTTTAGTATTAACAATCAAAAAGGCCTGGGATTTTAGCCTTCAAAGATGGTATTCTCTTGGATACGATTTTACACATTTTCCCTCTGGGTTGTTCTTGTTTTTCTTTGCCTCTTGATGGTATGCTAGTTGTTATGATTTCCAGTTGCTACTAGTGATTGGCTCTTTCCTTTATTCTCTTTGCTTTGCTCTTACCTTTGTGTAGTTTTCTTTGCACTTATAGATATGCTCTTTGGCGTTCTCTTATACTTACTCACTGTGATTTTCTCTCACTTTTATACTCACTGTCCATGGTTTGCTGTTTTTCACCTACCTTATTCTCTATGGATTGCTCTTACCTCAATTTTATTAGTGATGTCCTCTTATATTATTCTCATATAGGCACACTTGCAATACTTCCTTGCAGATGTCTCTTACTTGTTTCTCTCTGATGTTTCCTCTACCCTTTACTGTCCATGTTGAGACCTTATATGTTATTTCTGTGCTTTGCTGACACCTCTATTCTCCGACTCTGTGGATTGCGCCCACCTTTACTCGCTGTGGTTTGAGCTTACCTTCATTTTCTCTAGTGATGATTTCGAAGATATCTAAGTTCTTGTGTTCAAGGGGTTGTTCAGCATCTGAAAGAAAATATAAAGTTTCATTCCCGGCTCTGTACACAACTCGCTGATTAAGCAACTGATGATTTAACCCCAATAACTTACCATGGCGTGCCTGGGGTTTCTCAAAAAATACCTGCACAAGAAAAGAGATATCAATGATAAGTATGCACATGTATTCCCTTGATTTCTGAAAATTCATAAAGTATTTTAAAGTTCATTACATATAATTATGCAGTGTCTGTTTACTGGCATCATAGTCTCTGCATGTCTGAATACTGTAAAGGTATCAGCATCTCTGCTATCTGAGTACTGCATACAAAACAGGCACCCACAACCATGCTATCTGTGTACTGCAATCAAAAGGTTGGGCTCCTGGTATGGAACCTATTGTACCCAGGAGGGTTAACTAGAAAACAAAGCATACAAATGAATAGGTCCAAGGACACTATGCTCATAACAGAAACTCCCAAGGGATTGTCGACCTCTGCATTTATAAAGAAGGAATCACTCTTCAGTATTGTATTTTAGAGATAAATCTCATTTTATTATACATTAACGTTGTGAGAATCAGGATATAAATGAACAATTCAAGAAAAAAAGACATCAAAATGGTTTGCTAAAACAGAACAAACAGACAAAACAATCTTTACCACACACAGTACCAAAACATTTTTGGGACAATCTCCAAATAGTGTGTGTACAACAAACCCAACCTCTATTAGGATTTGTCAAGAAATTCAAATAATGCAGTGTACATATTCAAATCAGCCAGAGGAGACCCTACACGCACACCACAGCAGACAGGCTGCTTACTGGTTTAAATGTAGTTGACAACTAATCAATTTCTTGTGCATCCTTCACTAAGTCATGAGTTTTTTTAGGCTGGCAGGTGTAAGAGAAATCAGAGCAGCATCATTCGCAAATAATAGGATTGGTCTGTGGTATTCCCTGAAAGGCTAGATCAGGCCATATCTTTATTGTCACAATATAGGCTCAAAATGGCCTTAAGTATCTGGGGTGGAGTTTTTACTTCTGTCAGTCCTTCCTAATGTTTGCCTCGCAGAACCCTGTTGAAGGCTGTTTTAAAGTCAACAAACGGTATGTATAGGTCAGTTTTCCTTAGCTCCACATATGTACGAATTAAAAGATACAATCTGAGGCATTGGTTGATTGTACTCAGGACTGTTGGAAAGCCAGCCTGTAGATGATCTATTATGTGGTTTTATGTTGACCAAATTCAACAGATGAGTTAGGCCTGCCGTGGCACATATTTTTCCTACAGTAACTAATAATGATATAGGTCGGTAATTCAAGGGGTCTTCCCTTCCCCCTTTTATCGAAGGAGACTATTTCTTCCATTGTCCGTGAACGCGGTACCAAGCCTAACGCAAATGCCACCTTAAACACCAGTAATAATCTAGGGGCCCAGATGTCCGGTTGTGACTTCATTGTCTGGCGAGCATTTCCTGAGATGGATATATTGAAATTAAAGTCAGGGGCTACCGATTGGTCGGTCACCATTATACCACTCCAGACAAATTCCATGCCAATCGATCGATGATCGCTTTCCAAGCGCTAATGTACGCTAAAGCTCTTAAATAAGTGGCATCCTTTCATTGTGATTAAGATGTAGTCTATATGGGATCACTTCTCCCCAAAAACAGAGGTATGCTTCACTGGTTGGTCCCCTGTTAATCTGCCATTACGGGCTCTTAGATCCTTGCCCATTATACTGTAAGCACTCCATAGGGTTGATGTAATCCCATCTAAGATCTCAAAGGGTTCAAACTGAATGTTCAAATCTCCTGCCACTATGAAGCATGGTGTCAATGCTTCTTTTCCTTACAGGGGCAGATTAGAGTTGTTATTTTGTTGATTATATGCATTGTACCACAACGTTTGGGGCCATAAGTGAGACTGTAAATATTAAACGGTACCAAATAACGTGCAGTACTTTTACCAATATGTAAGACCTGTATATCTTTTCTATTTGTATCTTGTAATTTACCTCCTTATTTGTTAACCCAAATCAGTAAACCTCCACTTGGACATACCCTGGTTCCTTTTGAAGCAGGTATATGGTACGTTGTAAAACTGAGTAGGTGATGCTCTGAAAAACCCAGGTCTCTTGGAAACATATTATGTTGTGCTATATAATATAAACAAGCCAATCTTGGATCACCAAGTTTTTTCTGAGTTAGCTATGTTCCAGGAAATAAGCCTTATCACTTTGCAAGTGCTACCCGGCTTGATACTGCTGGATATTAATATTTTCAGGTATTGTCAGTCTACTGACTCAAGCCCTTCTTCATTCTCTTTCTGTACATTCATCAAATTTAATTGATTTCTTATCCTTGCCCCTAGTGTTGAGAGATTATAAATTTCCGTATTTGGTTGTGCAATAAGCCTAATACTTGTGTTTATTCTGGACATTTCCCATTCCACAGGCATCGAAATGGGGGGTGTAACTCAATTCTAGATCAATATGAAGGTGATGTGCTATGCCATGGGGCTACAAGGGTCTGGGCCATATCAGTGTTGTAGAATTACACACAGATGTATTCCCATTTATTAGTCCCTAGTATGGGTGTGATGAATTGGATTGTGCTCTGCAGAAGAACAAGGAGGAGTAGGAGTACATTATCCCACTCAACACCCAGTTAAGAGATATACCTCCATCGCCTTTTTGGTAACATGGGCCGTTGGAAGGCTATGGTTTTAAGAAAGGTGTAAAGTGAACCAGTAATGACCCAAAATAACACAGGTAAAGGGAATGTCCAATAAAGTTTCAACGAAAATATATATACATTAATTAGACACACCATCTGCAATCGAACAAATAGAAAACACTGTACAAAAGCCCTCCCTGAAGGAAAAACAGCTAAGATGAGACAGACTGGAGAAAGTAGCACTTTGAGCGTAGTTCCAGGAGTGGTAGGTAAATTACTAGCCACAAAAAGGATACTGTAGTTGAAAACAGGAGCTATCATTAACTAACCAGTCTTTAGGGCCCAGTTGGGAGTCAACAGTACCTGAATTCAAGCTGAATTCAGCTTGAGCTATCCTCCCGGGACTATGGTGGGCTGAGAGAGCCAGACCCAGTATTGAACGTTGATGCAAGCAGATCCTGCTCTGTTTGGCATGATGGATCGTGTAAGCGCAGGAAGCAAGCAAGAGTCAAGTAGGGGCAAATACACTTCTGCTGTGCTGTCGAAAAGCGTCTGTCAAGGATGCAGTTTGGGGCTGACCCAGGAACGCATGACAGTTGTCTAGGCCGAGTCAGGCTTTAGACACCAGGAGGTATTGATGAGCGATGCTCCAGCGGTTCGAGTCGGCAGGTGATGGTCGCCGAAGTGGTGATATTTAGTCTCTACCCCTCAGGCTAAGCCAACACCAGCACTGCCACCTACCTTCCCGGTTATCCGACCCATGGAACGTGTGTCAGTTGAGGCTTTCGTCACTATTTTCTCACTGCCACCTCCCCCAGTTGGCTGACTCACACCCTGCCACAGCCCTTTTCATGCTCCACTCTGCTATATCTGATACTCGTGATGTTCTTGCCCCTGTCATGAGGATCCGCTTGAAGCCAAAGCCAAGTGCAACTCTTGGTACAACTCAGACCTCGTCACCCTTAAACGGTGGCTGAGAGGAAATGGCATGCTTCTGGTACATCCTCTGACAAACTAACCTGCCGCCTGCTCCAAAGGCAATACCGGCTCTCTGTCCGCACCAAGAAGAGAGCCCACATCCAAGCCCGCGTCTCTGCGGCATCAAACAACTCGGCCAAACTCTTTAAAATATGCAAGGAGCTGGCCAATCCTGCTGCAGTCTCTACCTCTGCTGTCCCCTCCCAGTCCCTCTGCACAGCCCTGGCTTCTCATTTCATCTCTAAAACCCAGGACATCCTGTCCTTTCTCTCTTCCTCTCTTCCCCCACCACCGACTCCCTGCTTTTCCTCTGGTCCGTCTTTGGCCACCCACTCCCCCCTTTTCTGTCTTTCCCCTGTTCTCCTCATACAATGTCAATAGATAAGTCCAATCTATGAAAGTCTCGTCAAAACAGGTTCACCCCTGTTCCTCCAAAACCATCAAGACCACATTGACACCCTGGCTCCCGCTCTGGCTGATTTCTGCAACCACTCCTTCGCCACTGGAGTCTTCCACTCACCCCTGAAGCACTCCCCTGTGCACCTTCTTCTTAAGAAAACCTCTGCCGACCCTTTCTGCCCGGCTAACAATTGCCCAATCTCCATCAATCCTTTCCTGGGCAAACTCCTGGAATAGCTGGCCATATCCCAGCTCTGTCTTCACTCTGAATCTGTTGGTTGTCTCCATGACCATCAGTCTGGTTTCAGAGCTGCCAGAAGCACAGAAACTGCTCTCCTGAACATCCGTGAAGACCAGCTCTCCAACTTCTATTCCAACACCCCTGTGCCCTCATCTTACTTGATCTCTCTTCTGCCTTTGACACGGTCAACCATGCCATCCTGCTCAACCCTCTCCGTGATAACCTGGGTATCACTGATCAGGCCCTGGCTTGGCTGACCTCCTTCCTCTCTGATCGACCCTCCCATGTCCAACTTGGGTCCTTCCTCTCCACTATCTCTACCTCTACCTGTGGTGTTCCCCAGGGGTCTAACCTCTCTCTCTGGCTGTTCAACCAATACCTGGCACTTCGTGCCCACCGCATTGCCACTCTCTGCCCCAACTTCCAGTGCTATGCGGATGACACTCAGCTCATTTTCAGGCTCCCTTCAGCCACCTCCTCTCCTTCTCTCATCTCTGACTGTCTGTCCACCATCCTGGAGTGGTGTGCCGCCAATGATCTCTTCCTGAATGCCAGTAAGACCGAGATTCTCCTCGTCGGCACACCTGCTCCCTCCTTTCCTGTCATGGCCTCTCTTGGCCATCTTCCTAAAAACCTCGGGGTCATCTTCTACTCCACACTTTCCTTCTCTCCTCACATCTCTGACATCTCTAAGAAGTCACACTACCAGCTGCACCTCCTCAGAGGTATTCTTCCTTTCTTCTCCTTCCCCCAGAAGCTCACTGTCTCCAGAGCTCCGGTTCTCTCTAGGCTGGACTATTGCAACAGCCTCTTTCTAAATCTGCCTACCTCTACTCTCCGCTCTCTGCAACTCATCCAAAACAGGACTGCAAGACTTGTCCTAGGCCTCAAGCCCAGGGATCATATCTCTCCAGGACTGATATCTCTGCACTGGCTCCCAGTGGCGGCAAGGATTAACTTCAAAACCCTCTGTATTGTCCACAAGGTCTTCTGGGTGGTGGGACCTCAACACCTTGAACTCTCTCTTCCTAAATATCTTCCTTCAACTATCTGCCTCCAACTCCCTCAGGGTTAGTCGCTTCTCCAAGCAGCGAGTTGGTGGCAGATCTATTTCTTCTGCTGGGACCTCCCTCTGGAACATCCTCCCTGCATCTCTGAAACTTAAGAAGAACCATATTATGCTTTCTCTCTTCCTCTCCCCTGCGGATCACCTGGCTGAATCTGAAACCGCACTGGTTACCTGGCTACCCTCTGATCTCAGGCCCAGGATGCCCCCCCACCAGTTGCACACCTGCACTGCCCCCCTCGCAACCCATGCACTCAGGGACTGTTCTGTATCCCTACAGCCCCTACTAGCACTTGATACCTGATGTCTGCACTTACCCTGACACTTGCCACCAGTTGGCTGCACTTTTATTTATTGTCTTTATTTATTTTACTGCTATGTATTGCCCTGCTCCCTCCCCTTTCCCCCTGCACTTTTCTTCTTCCCTCCTCCTGTGCACTTGCGTAATCTCAATGTCACCTGCCATAGTAGGATTGTTGTCTCTGTCTTCCCTGTTTCCCCTCCCTTGCCTCATTGCACCTTGAAAAACTTGTGTATAGGCGCGTTATAAATGCCATATCATATTATATCATATCATATTGATGTGCAGGTCAATGAGGTGTCTGTTCATGAGTTAGCTCAGTTGAGCTGTGGTTGCAACCACCAGTCAGAGTCAGCGTGTGACTCACCAGTGATTCGGTTCGGGTCCCAGCATCAAGAAGTCACTTCGGGCCTAGCAGGTGATGAGCTTTGGCTAGGGCACGATGTATCATAGCGCTGCTTTGAACGCAAGCAAGAGTTCGGAATGGTGGAGGAGAGCAAAAGCTAGCGCTGGCACCTTCCCTCTCATTCTAGGTGCAGTGAACCCAGAGCATTGGTTTGGTGTGGTAGAACAAGGAGCTTCGGCTAGTGTGGTCCTCCGGTTGCTGTGAGGTCCTCTCAGGTGAACTCCTGGACAAGATGGTTCCATTCAAGGTCTGCTCACCCAGATTCCGTGCAGAATGGAAGGTCCTGGTCCACTGTATAAGTCCCTCCAGATGGGCCTTTGGAGTGGGTAGGGGACAACTCTTCCTTCTGCCTTGGACGGCTCCTATATTAACCTCCGCTAATGGTTTTGGAAAGTAAAACTTTTCCAAAATAAATCTATTGAGTTCTTCAGATCGAATCTACGGCCTTAAAGGATCCGAGAGGGTCTGAGACAATCTGTAGAAGCAGCGGATGACCCCTTTTTTAAGGCACAAATCCCCAGGTGATTGGACTAAAGCTAACTTACCTTAGTGGTCGCGAATGGAGTAGACTTTTCCCTTCTGATGTCACACCCAAAGCATTTTGGTCCAGAGGAAGTGGAGGGGACATGAAAAAAATATAGAGAGAAACAAAATGGTGGAAGTCACCTTCCATTGAGCAGAGTTCTCCTGCCTATCATAATACCACCCTTCCCTTCTGACTAAGAACGAAGGCCTTTAGAAATGCATCACCCCAATGTGTGCTCATTTGATGACCAGGCCATGGACAGCTGTATGCTGTGTGGCTGTCTCAGGGGAAGGGTGTTGCCTGCTCACACAAAGAGATCAAAGAGGAGGCCCAACCCTCCAGCTTCCAGTGCTGCCATTTGGCAGGCTTCACCCAGCTGACCAGAATACACTTCACTTTCCACAGCAGAGCTGACTCACTGGAGCTGACACATGTGCCATAAAAATTGGGATGTGGTGGTAATTATCATAAAGTAGGCATACTCTTATTTTGAGAGATTATCCTGCTAGCATCATGGGTTATTTATGATCATCGTAGTTTTGGTACAGGGGTGAATATCTTAAATGCAGCCCCTGTGCGGTAGAGACGTGGCTGTCACTGCAGCTGTCCCTGCAATTGTCAAATGGGAAGCTGTGACCTCCGAACCTGCTCTGTGCCACTGGTAGAGCAGGTGCTGGAAATCAGGCTACTGATGCAGCAGGACACAGATACATATTATGCTTTTTTCATGCAGCTAATGAAAGGGGAATCTGATCAGCATATTACCCTTTCAGAGATGGAATTACCTGCATCATTTTATTATTTAATTAAAATCAGAAATAGACAGGTCTTTTCACCCTTGCCAAATGGAAATGCATCCCAATGGGCATCCATGTGCAGCAAGCTATTTTCCTACAAATTACTGACAAACATCCACTAGTTGAGCATAGCCAATGAATACATTCATTTGTAAGTGCCAAATTGTCCTCTTTGGTAGTAAAACCTAATTTGGGGACGTTGTGCATAACCACTGATGTATTTTTTGCTTCAAAGCTCGCTAGTGATATGATATGATAGTTTATTTATATAGCACCTATACACAATGTGTTTCGAAGCGCTTAAGTGGACCACTATAAAAGTTATTCACAGCTCTGTGAATTACTTGCTCCCTGGGAGCTCCATGATTAGAAGGGTAAGGATGATGTTCTCACCCTGTATACTCTCTGGGTAAGATCAAAGGGTTATGAGATCGACCTATGAGGGGATCAGTAGCGGTTTGCTTAGCAACTGATACACCCTCATTAACTCCCTGGACTGATCGGCAACTCTGAACAATTCTATGCATTTGCCGCTGTAATGGTCTACAATGATGTGCTAGCACATTACCTGTTTTAACTGCAACATTTTTTTCGCATAGGCCTAACCGATCTTTACCAGCTTCTGGATAGTTGTATCAACTGTCCCACTAGGCAAATTATTTAGTAGGTGTTTTTTTAGTCCCTGGATTTCATCCATGAGTGTAGCTAGTGTGCTTTCATGCTATCTAAGTCAGATCTCATTACGTCACAGGTACAGGCCCGTGTGTTGGTAGCTAAATTATTTTGGGATTCTGCTACCTGGGACCTCCTCCCTGTAGGTTTTCCTTTTTTCACAGCCCCCCCCCCCTGCAATTGTTATGGTTAGCTTCCTTTTATAGCTATTCTCCCAATGTCTATTTGAGGGCCATCAGGGGGAAAAGGTTAGATGATTGTGTGACTAACTTGTCCTCCAAATTGCTGAAGGCAGAAAACTGATTTGTAATTGGTACATTATAATAATAATAATAATAATAATAATAATAATAATAATAATAATAATAATAATAATAATAATACTTTAGCATTTATATAGCGCTACAAACCCTGAGGTATCTGAGTGCTTCTTATTATTAACCACGGTGTGTGGTGCTCATTTATCAACCTCGGAAGGATGAAAGGCTGAGTTTGGCCTAGCCGGGAATCGAACCTGCTTAAGCAGGTTCAGCACAGATGACAAAGCGAGCTCTCTAATCGCTGTGGTATCGGACCGGCTGTATACTTTGTATAATAGTACTTGTACTTCCTGGGTTATGACAAGCTATACAAACCTATATGCAAAAGGTCTGGGAGCCCCTCTACCGAGAACGAACACGGCCAAATAACCTGTCCTCTGGTTAGTTTCCCACTCGGAGCGTCTACAGCCACATTTTAGCTCACTGTGCCTTTCACAGAGGAGAAATAGCCATATGCATATCGGGCTGGTCCCACCCACTTGGGCAGTTCAACATCGAAATGTTAGGTAATTCTCATCTGAGCAAGAACACCAACAGCAACCCTAGACATGTGTTTTGGCCTAGTCGGGCCTCATCACTGAGGTGACATTTTGCCTCTCTAAGCACAGTGAGCAAGGGGCCCATGCCTGGATTACCCTGGGTCACTTAGGGTGAAACCCCAAGTATCTAAACATATATGCAAAAGGTCTGGAGCCCCTCTACTGAGAACGAACATGGCCAAGAACACTGTTCTCTGGGTAGGTTCACACACGGAAGGGTCTACAACCACAATTTAGCTCACTGTACCTTTCACAATGGAGAAATACCAATTTGCATATCAGGCTGGTTCCACTCACTTGGGCAGTCCAACACTGAAATGTTAGGCAATTCTCCTCTGAACAAGAGTACCAACAGCAACCCCAGACATGTGTTTCGACCTAGTCGGCCTCATCAGTGAGCTGAAGCTGTGCTTGTCTAAGCACAGTGAGCAAGGAATCCACGTCTGGATTACCCTGGGTAGAGGGGATCCCACACTCCTTTTCAACTTTGTAAAACTTGGGGTTTCACCCTAAGTAACCAAGGGTAATGCAGATGTCGACCCGTTGCTCACTGTGCCTTATATAGGCTCAGCTTCACCTCACTGAGGAGGCCAAAGAAGGTCGAAACACATGTCTGGGGTTGCTGATGGTACTCTTGTTCAGAGAATTGCCTAGCATTTCGGTGCCGGTCTGCTCTTGTGGGTGGGACAAAGACTGATTATGCAAATGGATATTTCTGCTCCTCTGAAGTGTGCAGTGAGATAAAATGTGGTTGTAAACCCTCCTGAGTGGATGAAATCCCATAGAACAGGGTATTTGACCCACATTCATTCTCAGTAGAAGGGCTCCCACACTCGGTTTCAAAGCTATTAAAACCACCTCTTCTCTGTTTTTAATTTTACACCCCTCTTCAATTGTGGGAAGCTGAGATGGATTAGTATCGCAATGGACTATTACAGGGATAGAACAGTTTTTACCTCCAACATGGGTGTCTGACCTGGTTATTTCAATTTTATCGAATGGATTCACAGGTTTATATTATTATTTACAAAACCTTGTGTTATCTGTTATAATGTTATCGCTATTTCTTTCTGCTTGGCCTGTGGCTTTGATTGTTCCCTGATCTTTTTCTACTTCGATCGCCATACTGTCTATCCTAATTAATTAACTTGCAGGACTAGTGGCTTTTGATACATTGAGAGTGGGATTGGAGTGTTCCAGGTTGGGATCTTGAAATTAATGTGTCTCTGTTATAAAGGTATTAACTTCTAGTACTGGTTGCAGAGTAGGCCTCATCTTCATCTTCTTAACCATAGTATGTGGTGAGAAGCTAACTCTTGCCTTCCTTCTAGCCATTGCTATGAGTTTTAAAGAATCCTCTAGCAGGAAGAACTAAACGACACAATATAAAGTATATTATCTATGGAGTATAGGCACATCTTAAATACCATAATACTATATTAATATATGATGTGCATAATCAACATATTGCACAAGAATATTTAAAACTTTAAGCACAAAACAGTTATTAAAATTAGCCACATTAAAAACAACTCATCTTTAAGCGTTTCTAGCAGCAATTAAAATTCACTGTGTAAATAGAAAACAAGTTGATTTACAAGCAAAATATTATTTAAGAAGGTGATGTGGGGCAGGGAACGCCTCAACAGCTTAAGGAGCTGCCAAAGTCCCTTCTCCCCACCCACCCCCTAACAATGCCGTAATTACAAGAATATCAAAAGAAGCCTTCCGATATTAATGATTTGTTCTGTTTGCCAATAGGACTGAGAGCACAGTAGTTTGTATAAAAAGGCCTATATATTTTAGGCTTGTCTATACAAAGTACTATTGGATGCAATTTTGATGCATTTCGTGGCCTTTCCAAATTCATCTCCGGGAGAGCTTGGGCTTTCAGAAGTGCTTGTGGGACGACTGGACAGCTTGAAGAGCTCCACGAGTCTGACTCTCCCGCATGCACTCACAGCCACCAAGAATCTCAAGCAGTGTTTTACAATGTTTTACCAAGTGTGCCCAGTCATACTACTAGAACTTGATGACTTCCAGTAAGAAGGTTGGCAGTAGTAATTTGTAAAGTGGTTAAGGTGAAAGCGGCATGGCAAAACAAGGATAAACAAGGAAGACACGTCCTCAACCGGTATAGGCGACCTCCTGGAAGCCGGTCATATGCGTTACTCCAGCAACAGTTCCTGCCGGACAAATGTTCCTAGGCTCCAGCAAATACTGAAATTACTCTTGGTCCCACAACCAGCTGCCAAACAGTCCTGCAAACAGCAGTGCCCTTTGTTCTCATCTGGCTTTGCCGGCAAGTGCTCCACCAACTGTTTTTCCCGGCTCTTTACTCTAGGGGTGTGGCCTCAGATGGAGCAGTGTGGAGCTCCCAGCCCTGCAAGCAGCAGCACCTTTTGCCAGAAATAGGCTTTGCTGGCAGGGGATCCACCAGATGCTTTTACTGGTGCCTTAATCTGGGGGAGTGGCCTCAGGACGAGTGGCGTAGAGCTTTCAGACCTGCAAACAATGGCTCCATTTGGCGGCAACAGGCTTCCCGTCTCGAACAATGCCGTTGACAGTCGAAACCAGTTCGAACTGCTGGAACAGCAACAACAAATCTGAACCTTAAGAAGGTACTTTTGAGTCTTAACTTCCTCATGGACAAGATTTGGGCCTTAGAGACTGGTTAGGTCATTAATCCTTTTTTGCATCCAAGAAACATATCCTTTTTAAATAACATTGTGGTTTTTACTTGCCTTACATCCCTGATTCATAACTCACAGTGATGCATTGTGGTTGCTTTGCTTATTCTTTGTTCTTTCCTCCTGAGTGGGTTGTGTGTGGTGCTTTTCTATTTAGTTATTTTGAAGATGGCGTGTTTCATTAAGGTGTATTTATTTTGATAGACCCTTGATTGGGCATTACCTTTATTTTGGACTCTCATGCTTTGGTGTTTGGGTCGCTACTGAATAACATTCACACCCCTCTTAAGAGCACAGCATTCCCTTGTCCCACGTTACCACAAAGGACGAGGCAGTTATCTCTTAACTGTGCCTGTTTTACCTTTATGATTGTGTAGACTTTTGATTTGTAGCAGTGTACGAGTTTTCGTGGGTGTTTTAGCCCCTAGTCATCCTTGTACTTCTGCAGGGCAAAATCCAATTCATCACAATGGTGGCAGCGTTTGGGATTTGAGACAGACTGCGCCTCCGGTTGAACATGTTTTTAACATGGTCACATTCCCTGTTTGTATATTACTAGTGCATTATTTCCTGTGGTCGTTTTCATCTTTGGATTTTTTTAAAATGGGGGGTACCCGACAATCCTCCATGTAACTCACCCCTACCACCTCACCCTGCCACCCACCACCCCCTATCACTGACCTCAAACAAACAGCATACAGTTTGTGATGGAGATACATCAGTGTTTTGGGGACACGAGTGACACCAAGCCTGTGCAGCCTGAGAAGGCTGAAGGCAGGAGCATGAACACTAAAGTCCACAGAAATGCTAAGGCGCATGCATCCAAATCAAAGGCAACAGATCATGGTAATTGCATAAAGGAAAGGACACTTGTTCTGACCCTTCTTCCAAGAAAGGCCCCTAAGAATCTAAAGGGAAATCTGAGACCCATGGTAGGAAAACTCCCTCCAAAAAGCAGAGCCTGGGCACCTCGATTCCGAGGACCCCACACACTCCACAACCAAGTGTTGTTTCCAATGTGGAGATTCGACACATAGGAAGGAAATTCCTGGCTGCAAGAGGAAGCCCAAGCGGGCCTTGTGATTGATAGCCCTCTCAAGGAGGAGGCCTCAGTAAGCGTGGGCATGTAGTAAATAAATATTAAATGCAACAAATAGTGGCAGTGCAGCCAGCAATTGGCAAGTGCTAGGTTTAAGGCAGCAGACAGGGTAGGTTCTCCTCATGTTTTAGAGTGGCAGGGAAGCCGTTCCAGAGGGAGGCCCCAGCTGAAGACAGAGATCTACCCCAGCTCGTTTCTTTGATAAACGACTGACCCTGAGGGAGTTAGAGGTAGAGGAGCGAAGAGCTCGCAAGGGGAGGTATTTGGGGAGGTATAGCTGAAGGTATTTTGGACCCAGGCCCCAGAAAGCCATGTTGACAATGCAGAGGGTTTTGAATTTAATCCTTGCAACCAATAGGAGCGAATGAAGGGATTTCAGAGCTGGAGAGATATGATCTCAGGGCTCGAGGCCAAGGAAAAGTCTTGCAGTCCTGTTCTGGATTAGTTGCAGAGGGCAGAGAGTAGAGGCAGGTAGATTTAGAAAGAGGCTGTTACAATAGTCCAACCTAGAGAGAACCAGAGCTTGGGAGCCCATGAGCTTCTGGGGGAAGGAGAGGTAAGGCAGAGTACCTCTGAGGAGGTGCAGTAGGAAGTTTGACTTTTTAGAGACATCAGAGATGTGGGCGGAGAAGGAAAGTGTGAAGTCAAAGATGACCCTGAGATTCTTAGCCTCTAAGGTGGGGGTAGGAGGAGGGCCAAGGGAGGCCGGCCAGAGAGGGAGGGGAAAGGATGGTGAAGGTGTGCCGATGAGGAGGATCTCTGTCTTGCTGTCATTCAGACAAAGATCATTGGTAGCACACCAATCTTGAATGGCAGTTAGGCAATCAGAGATGTGAGAGAGAGAGGAGATGGCCAAGGGCAGCCTGAAAATGAGTTGAGTGTCGTCAGCAGAGCACTGGAAATGTGAGCAGAAAATGGCAATGCAGTGGGCGAGAGTTGCCGGGTATTGGTTGAAAAGCCAGGGTGAGAGGTTAGACCTCTGGGGAACACCACAGGTAGAGATGAAGATAGATGATAGGAAGAACCCAAGTTGGACCTGGAGGGGTCGATCAGAGAGGAAAGAGGTCAGCCAGGCCAGAGCTTGATCAGTGATACCCAGGTTATCACAGAGAGGGTTGAACAGGATGCTATAGTTGACTGGGTCAAAGGGAGAAGAGAGATAGAGGAGGTTGAGGACAGAGGGAATGTTAAAGTCAAGGTTGGAGAGCAGGTATTCAAGGATGTTCAGGAGAGCAGTTTCCATGCTTCTGGCAGCTCTGAAGCCAGACTGGTGGTCATGGAGACAGCCAACAGAATCGGAATGAAGGTTAAGCTGAGAGATGGGCAACCTTTCCAGGAGTTTGCCCAGAAAGGGAGAAATGGGAATTGGGCTATAGTTAGCTGGACAAGAAGGATCAACTGTGGGTTTTTTGAGAAGAGGATGCACAAGGGAGTGCTTCAGAGGGGAGGGGAAAGATCCTGAGGCAAAGGAGGGTTACAAAAATCAGCAAGGGCCAGAGTGAGGGTGTCAACGTGGTCCTTGATGGTTTTAAAGGAACAGGGATGAACCTGTTTTGATGAGGCTTTCAGAGATCGGACTTGTCTAGCGACCTCGTCAGGGGAGAAAAGAGGAAAGTACGAGAAGGATGGTTGGGGTGGCTAAAAGAGGGTCAGCAAGCACAGATGGAGATGGGAGAGGAGAGGTGGGGGTGGAGAGGCTGGACAGGATGTCCTGGGTGTTTGAGATAAAGTGAGAGGCAAGGGCATTGTAAAGAGCCTGGAAGGCAACAAGAGGGGTAGAGACTGCAGAAGGGTTGGCCAGCTCCTTGCAGATTTTAAAGAGTTCGGGCAAGTTTTTAGATGCTGCAGTGTCATGTTCCGAGTTGGTAGACGTCTCTGTAACCGCTGGCGTTTGAACAACCATGGCAGTACTGGCTAATTCCCAGAATCACGTTGAGCGGTCTAGTTTTTTCCGGCGCTGTCCGCCGGCAGGGTTATCTTCCCTCCCTTTCTGGCAGACAGTGCGTTGCAACCCTTGGCTTGGTGTTCCGTCATTTCCTCTGTGGGAGGCTTCGCTAAGTTTTCTCCGCTTCAATACATTCAGTACTCTGCTTTGTATCCCTTCTCCTCCCCGCTCCGGTGGCCTTTCTCTTTCTGTCCGTTGCCCTTGTTTGCTTTCTTTTCCTTCTGCCTTTCTGCTCCTTTTTCCCAGCATAACTTGCGCCCAGCCTTCGCTGATCCTCTGGTCATCCCTCTCCACATTCGCTTCTACTTACCTTCTTTACCTACCTCCTTCCAGTTTTGCTCTTTTTTCTGTTCGTTCCTTGCTCCTTGCTCCGCCTTTGGCTCTTCATTCACGGCGGCTTCCAGTGAACCTGTTTCTCCGGTTGTTCATTTGATATTGATCAACATACTACTAAGGGTTTTTTTTGTGCCTAAGGGCTTTTTCCCCTGTTCCGGCTGTTCCGGAAGGGGGCCCCTGGGTTATTGTCCTCAACTGCCACGGTGGCTTCATTCCGTGACAAGCCACACCTGCAAATAAAAAAAAGGAGCATATGGGAAGGAAGATTACAGAAGTTACAGCAGGAAAACTCGGGTTGAGGTGAGGAGGAGGTTGATTCTGCTCTAACCACCAATAAGGGCGGCAACGCTGACACGCAGAGACACAAGCTTGAATGTGCACTCTCTTCTTGGTGAGGAGAGAGAGTCGGTATTGCCTTTGTAGCAGGCGACAGGCCAGTTTGTCAGAGCATGAAGAAGAAGCCCTCTATTTCCTCTCAGCCGCCCCCTACACTTACATTTAAGTAACCAGGAATTGCACTTGGCTTTGGACTTCAAACGGATCCTCATGACAGGGGCAAGAGCATGAAGAGTATCAGAAATTGAAGAGTAGAGCAGAGACAGGGCTGTGTCAGGATGTGAGACAACCAGAGGTGTAGGGGGGTGGTGAAAGTGGCGTCAAAAGCCTCAACTGACACACGCTTCATGGGCCAGATGTCCGAGAAGGTACGTGGCAGTGATGGAGTAGGCTTAGCTTGGGGGGAAGAGAGGGAGAGATGAGAGGAGAGGAGGGAGTGATCGCTCCAGGAGAGAGGAGTGGTCAGAGGGATGGAGAGGGGGAGGTCAGAGGAGATCAAGATATCGAGTATGTGCCCTGCAGCGTGAGTCGGGCCAGAGGGGAGAATGGACAGGGAGAGGGAGTCGCAGAGGCCACGGAAGAGTACAGAGGAGGAACAAGGAGAGTCTAAATGTATATTGAGGTCACCGAGGAGGAGGACTTGAGAGGTAGAGACCAGGAGGGAGGAGGAGAGGTCCGCCCACTCAGAGAGAAATGAGGTGATTTGACCAGGAGGCCGCTAGATGGTAGCCACAGTAAGAGAATGGGTAGGCGAGAGAGAGAGCCTACAGACAAGGCATTCAAAAGAGGAGTAGGTCTGAGTGGGAATGATAGAGGCAGGAATCCACTCAGGAAAGATCAGTGCTACCCCCCACCGGACCAGGAGGATCTGGGTGCGGAAAGGATCTTGTAGCCATCAGGGAGGAGAGTGTCAAACCTTGTGACAGAGCTGGCCATGAACCATGTCTCTGTAAGACCAAGGACATCAAGGTCTAGTTCTTCAAGGAGGTGGCAGATGTCAGAGGAGTGTTCGACAGTAGAGCGAGAGTTGAGAGTGGCAATATGATGTAGGTTGCCAGCCTAAAAGACCTTCCGGGGAGCTGTACAGATCAGAGGTTTGCCCTGCAGAGAAGAAAGAGCCCTAGGAAGGGCAGAGGAGTAGGAGAGAGAGGGCAAGGCAGCCAAGGGGGGAGAGGAGGTCACAGCAGGAGATGAGAGGAAATTGATGAGGCGAGGGAAGAGCCTATCAAAGAGGAGGAGATTGGCCTGAGGGCCTCGGACCATGACAGTGCCATTTAGGTAGACATTAATGATGACTTTAGATGAGTCGAAGGAAGCCATGAGAACTTCCCAGTGAGTGCCACCATTAAGGGGAGAGGAGGAGATAGGACAGAGCACAGAGATATTATGAGCAGTCCATAGATCTGGCAAAGGAATGACAAAGAGGATGTCGGTGAGGGTCTGTCTGGAGGAAGTATTGGAGTAGGTGTTGGTGATAGGAAGACCAGGGTTAAAGGTCAAGATGTCCTTTTTGAACTTCTTCCTACCAGACTTAGTGAGAAGGGAAGGATAGTCAATGGAGAAGCAGTTGGAAAAGATAGGAGAAACAGAAAGCACCATGGGGGTGGAAGTGATGAGATGATGGAGAAACTGGACGGGGCTAAGGCAGGTAGGTGTGGGACAAAAGAGAGTGGTGAGGTCACTGGGCTGGCAAGTTACAGAGAAGCATCAGTATACAAGCAAAATACAGAAAATTTCGCGATGGGCAGCAAGATTTGACTTTCTAGCAAAAAGCAAATAAGCAAAAACGGCAAGAACTGACTTTTCAGAAAAAAGCATAAACTGCAAGTTCTGACTTTTTAGCAAAAAGCAAAAACGGCAAGATCTGACTTTTCAGCAAAAAGCAAAAACGGCAAGATTTGAATCTGCCACCTTGCGTGGCCCTGCTGCTCATCTCACAGCTGTCCGGGAACTGGTGAAGGTAGGCAGTATACTCCCAGAGCATACTCGCAGGTAAGAGGTTTTGACAGACTGAGTGACTGTCCCACCAAACTGGTGGCGCTTAGTCGGAGGGATGCTCCCTCCTTCCACCATATTGCAGTCATGGTCTCCATTCCAGTAGGGTTTCTGTTAGGTAATGACTTCCCTGACCCTTGTCTAGTCATAGCATTTATTGGAGCGGAAGCTCTGGGAGCAGCACAGGAGGAAGAGATTGAGGTCCGCATCACTGACGGCTTCCTCAACCAGAGAGCGCAAGGGACCAGTGTCCCTGGTAGCTCCCTGTCCTTGGCTGAAGTCCCTTGAAGAGCCGACTCCCGTGGGAGGGGAATAGTGGGCACTGTGGTGACTATTGCATTAGCACAAGGTGCAGTGATCTCACGGTTGCCTACTCACATAGAAAATGATCCAGAGATGGTGGACTTGATAGTTTCTAGCTTGAAGGGTGATCCAAGACTGAGTGAGTTGTCATCTGTGGAGTTCCAGATCTGTTGAGACAGATGCCAGAGAAGGTCCTAGACCACTCCAACAAAGGAATCGGACACAGAGCGAAAGCCCTGGCCTATTCCAAAACAGTAGGATTGCTCAGTTGGGGAATGCGAGAGACCAGTCTCATCAGTGCCTCCCAATCCAAAGCTGAAGTCCTCGGATGCTTCTACTCTTGCAAGAGAGGATTCAAGGGCCACTGAGGTGACTATTGGCATAGCACCAGGTTCAGTGATCTCAGCCTTGTATTCTGGCATAGAAGATTAACCTGAGTTGGTGGATAGGGAGGTTTCTGGCCTGAATAGCCTGCTACAATTGAATGAGTTGTCTTCATCCGGATCCAGAGAGAGGCTGACTCTGGCAGGAAACAGGGAATCTGTCCCACCCTAAGGAGTCTGTTCAGGTAGACAGAGGAGCAAGCTCTGGGGGGAGGTCCTCCTGAGTCACTCCAAGAAGAGCAAGGCCTTCTTTCGGCCCACGTTACCACAAAAGGTGAAGGAGGTATGTCTCTTAACTGTGCCTGTTTTACCTTTATGATTGTGTTGGCTATTCGTTTGTAGCAATGTGAGGGCTGAGCTGGCATTTTAGCTCCTACTCACCCTTGTACTTCTGCTGGGCGGAACCCAAATCATCACAGAGAGTGTGGGCTGGCAAGTTACAGGACTGCTGTTCATTTTACCTCAATTAATTGTAGACAATCTTTGCAAATGAGTGGGATTGAATACAATACTGATTAAAGCTTCACTAACTGCTATTTCATCCTGTGAATAGCGAACAGGGAATCGGGCTAAAATTCCAAAACATTAGCTTTTTCAACGCAAAGGGAATTGGTGACTATTTTCCAGGTGATTTATATTAGTAAATAGCATTTTTCTATGATTATGTTATCAAAATGATTGTTTTTTACCAACACATATATTTTTTTTAAAGAATCCCTTATTTTTTTTTTAATAATCTGCTTTTTTTAAAGTGATCTACTAATTGATGTGACAAAGCGATTTGTGTGTTTTTGTCATGGTGCTCATTTGTGGCTTAAATGGGCTGATTTGAAATACTTGAGCAAAACACATATTCGTCCAAAAACCAGCCTTTCCACTCTTGGGGGTAGAGGCGCCCCAACCCCTATGGAAGGTTGACAGCCTGACCACGTGATTCATCCTGTCAGTGTTTCTGCCGTGGTCAGTGAAGTCGTGGACCTGTTCTATTGGCTTACCAGCCTGAATGACCTTGACATCACCCCTCCTGCCTAGAAGCACACCACTGACTGGAGCCAGGCATTGCGTCTATACCAAGGGATAGATGATGCGCAGTACTGACAACAATAGATGTGCAATGCCGAGTATAGCAGTTGCCCAAGGCCTATTACACAAGATGCACAAAGCCTATGTCATGATGCCCTGTCTCTTTAAGATAGAGACTGAGCTTCCAAAGATAGGTCTCGTGACATGTGACGTATGGGGTGGGGGGAATGAGGGAAAGTCAGTTACATAGGAGTTTTCAAAGAAAGAAGACGTTAATTTCAAACTGGTGTGTGGTCCTTATTTCAGAGCCCCTTGAGGCCCAACAGCCTATGACACCGAAGCGACAGCGCACACTACAGGCGCAGCTCAGTGCCTTTCTATCAGTTAAGCATTTCCAACGATGTGAGATCTCCAGTGCCAGTCACAGGAGATGTTTAGTTGCTATGGCAAGATACGCCGCTTACCTATCATAGGAGATGCACATTGCCCTTCTTAAGAGGTGCACATTGCCTATCATGGGCGATGCACACAGTGCCCGCTGCAAAAGATGCACACTGCCTCTTTCATAAGCTCTGAGAGGAGAATCGCAGCACAAACGACAATAAATGCACTGTATCCTTAATAAGAGGTGCACACTGCCTATTACACATGCTGCACGATGCCTATTAAACAAGCGACCCAGTGCCCATCACAATGGGGCCTCATTACGAGTATGGCGGTGTGGGGAAAAAGTGGCAGTAACGGAATTACCCCACACCGCCATCCTACGAGATTCACCCTGGAGTTGGGGATTTACCTCCAGCATCATGCTGGAGGAAAATCCTTCCATTTTACACCAAAGAATTTGCAAAATTGGTTCAATTACTGCAGCAGTAATTCCACCAAAATTCCCAATGGAGTCCTATGGACTCCAAATTAATGGGGACTAACACTGCCACCACCACTTGTGGTGGTAACAGTAGTTTCGTTGGGCAGTATTCCAACGGATTTACTGACAGAATACCGCCCAACTCGTAATCAGACCAGTCTATTACAACAGTTGCATAAAGCCAATAACAAGAGATGCACAGTTCATATTGTAAGTGATCTACAGTGCCTAACACACAAGCTACCCAGTGCCTATTATATGATGTGCACAGTGGCTAGCACAACAGATGCACAGTGCTTCCTACATGAGCTGCTTATTGTGAGAAGGGGTGCACGCTAGATACAATAAGTACTCCTCAGAGGTAACTTTAGGGTTTGGCTCATAAGTGTCGCTTTAGCAACACCTCGTGCATTCGGAGCTATTGGTATGGGCAGCGTAGATGGCATTGGGTGGCACATATGTATGAATGCATTGTCCTTTGTGATGTGTCATTATTGCCACCTTTTGATTATTTCTGGGATTTCGATGTGCATAAAGGTTAACATTTTGCATGTGTCTTTTCTGACAATGTGTGTCTCTACTTAAAATCCATTTGAAAGAGGGCCAGATTTCCGAGACTTGACGGCACAATGTGTGTGTTTCTCTGCTTGTTTTGTTTGGAGTGTGTGCTTTCTTGTTGGGTACTTTAATGGGTCTCATCACAAGTAATGGTGTGAACTACATTGCTGATATTTAGTCATGGCATGATGTTCATTTTTAATGAACCGGATTTAATCTGAGAAGACCCTCCTGATGCAGGATTTGAATGTATGTGGTGCAGAATCTTCCATCGTAATCACTTTACTTGGGAGAAAGTGATGATCTGGGAGTGTTTACATGGTCTCGGGAGCAAAGCTCAGGGCCAACATGCTCGCCGTGGAAGCAAGACAACACAGAGCAACACAGGCTCGATCCCGGGGTCTGCGCTTAGAACGTTATAAATAACCTATCATATCATATCATGGTGACTGTGATAGTTGTGTAATGACATTGCTGGGGAATTTGAGGTTGCACATGGCATATGATGGCAGTGCCAATGGGGCCACAGCTCACATATGCTGATTCAGCAGGCTTGCATAGGCCTTTCTGGGACATTCCAGGTTGTATTTAGCATTTGACATTGGCACCTTCATATATGAAGTTATACCTTAGCATGTGGTGACTCCAACCTACATATTATGCCATTACTGGGGAATTTGAAACTGCACTTAACATATGATAACCCAAAATTATTGTCTTTGTCAATGCCTATTTAAGCTCACAACGAAGTACTTACACAATCATCACCTGGAAAGGCAGTTCATTTGCGCAAACACCTGCAAACTAGCGAATCTGCAGTAGTGTGTCTGACTCTAGGCACTTTAATTTTGGAAAGTAATATCTGATAAGTCTTATACAAAGCTTTATTCTGCTTGCTTTTATGTGCTTCAATATTATAGCCGTGTAGATCAAAGGAGGGGTCATTATCCTGAGATAATGACCCACCAGCAAGTTATGGCCCAAGTCAAAGCCGAGGGCCATAGGTTGGGGGAGGGTTGTTATCCCAAGTAGTATGACCCCTTTGACAGTCTACAAGGGAGTTCACACACACTGCTAATAGCAGTATTGGTTTTGGAACAGTGGTGGTAAAGTAAAAAACATTATTATATTAGTGACTTTATTAAATTTATTTTAGTAAAGTAACAAGGTTCTCTTCATAGAGTAGGCATTTTAATTGTTAACTGGGTGGATCTGCAAATGTTTCGCCATGAGCAGGAATTAAGTGAAACATAAAAGTGAAAGGCGTCCCTTTGTAAATGTGAAAACATTTTCATGGTTTACCTTTCTAGTGGGTGTGTTAAATTGGACTGTCTTGAACCAAGAAATCTTTCTGGGACAGTACAGTGCTGTTTCTTGAATGTGAGAAACCTTTCCTGCCGTTTCCCTGTCTGTCCTGTCTGTTTCTGAAGTCAAAATGATTGGAATGGGGTTCATTCCTGTAGGTATTGACTGCATTCTACACAGCTGAGAGGTCAAGAACATGGTCATGTGATAATACCCGTTATTATTTCCCCACATAAGGCTACTTTGCATTTGCAAAGTGTAAGCTATCCCATGTCAGAGGTGAGCTCTTAACCCACGAGCTGTCCACATAGCGATAGGAACCCTTTTGAGACTAGCTCAAGAAATGGTTCTGTGCAGGTGCCTAAATGAATAGACAGATGGAAGATGGAGTTCAACTGGGTTATCAGATACTTTTAATTAAATATCCAGCGACCCAGCATCTAAGTCATGAATGACAACATGGGGATATAAACTATAACACGGTTGACGAGGCTTTTACCTGTAAAGGTAAAATTAAAGCAAAGCACGTGTGGAAGGCCTTGTGTACATGTAGTTATATCTAACCCTGTTACCAAGCCTCTCACCTGTACAGTCACAGGAAAACTGAAGCTTGCCCAGATACATAACACTGTTACAGAGGCACTCCCCTGGCCAGGTGTACTCACAGGGAAGGAAAGCTTCATATCCCTCCGTGTACACATAACACATTGTGTTTGAAGCTCTCACCTATACAAGTCCAATGAATGTGAAGCACACCTTTGAGGCTGTATGAACATGCGGGTATATATCTTTTTTTTTTTTACAAGACTCTAATCTGAATAGGTACAGTAAAAGTAAAAGTTGAACAGTCCTGGGAGGTTCATGTATCATTAGTGCAAGTGCATGAAAAATAAAGCCAACTGAGAGTCTCTATGTAGATGTAAGCATGTAGAATATCGTGTGCTGTATGGTTTAAAACATTGAATGCCAAATAATGCGTTTTCCAAACATTCAAAGTAATAAGCATCTCACCTGTACAGGTGCACAGGCAGTGAGGTGTACACAGATATCTCGGAAGATCTCGTCAATACAGGTGCACTTTCAATGTAGCACATCAAAATCTATCCTATCCGTACACATCAATATACACGTGACTCTGGACGCCCGCCTGGGAGCGTGCTATGTAAACCGATAAACACACATGTTCTCTCTGGGCTCTCACCTGGACAGGTAAAGTGAAGCAGGAGTTCACAGTGCATGCTATGAAGATGACCCATACTCTGCCGTCCATCACCGGATTCGTTTGGAGATCTCTGTTTGCTTTTAACCTGCACAGCGGGGGATATGCCCTCCTTCAGTTACCAGCAATATGGAGGCAAAGAGCAGCTCTTTATATACCTTGATGAACAAGAGCATCAACCAATCAGATCCCGGGATGAAGGATGACTTGGACTTCAAATAAGAGAGCAAGGTGTGACTGTTATTGAAATACTCCTCAGGCCATTGTGCAAAGGAGGGGCCTGGCCAGGAGCTGGAGAGCAGGTTTGCAATGAGGACAATTGGATTCACTCCAGACCCTGACTGAAGATAATAGTTTTGTTTTCATTATAAATGCTTTCCGGATTAAACATGTTACACTTTACATTGTTTCATGATGGCGGTGAAATTGAGATGACACAGCACTCCATGTGCGTTCGTAAAATATATACATTATAAAATCTGGGTGCCCTTCATTGTTTAAAGAGTCCTTCTGTCTAATTCATCTATCTATGTGCACATTTATGATGGTAAAAAACTAAATATGGACATAAATGCTGTAATACCAACCAAAAATATCCCAAGGTGCACCAGACCTCTTGAGACCTCTTTGCCTTCATTTGTCCCTATCAGCCCCCATGAACACTCCCACTCAATGGACATCCTCAGCCCTACAGATAAGGGGTGTATCGGCCACTTTTACTCCCTAAAAACAGGCAAACACTCCCCAAAAATAAAAATAACGAGTACAAATAATGGCAACAGAAAATAGGAGGCATACGCATACATCATTGCGCCCCTGATGGGTATGTTTGGAGCAGTAGTGCACCTAGAACCACAGCAATAAACTACATGTTTCGTTTAATGTGTATGAATAACTAGGTGCAAAGGAATAATTGTCACAAAAACATTTCCGTTTTTCAATAAAAAATGTGTACTCGCTTATAAAATACTTTAATTGGGAATTGGGCTTATATTTTTACTTAAAACAGGAGTCAAGTACTCCCACTGCAAACTCTTATCGGGAGCACTGGACATCCTATCTCCTGCTTTGTGTGACACACCTTCTATTGAACCCCCAGTGTCTCCTAGTAGCGTCCACATATCTCTATCTCGTCTAACACAACCCCTCACATCTCCCTAACAGTCACCACGTGTCTCCCCATCAGGCTTTCATCTTTTCATCTCAAATCCTGCTCCTCTCCAGCAACTTCTGATGGCAAGCATTGACAATGTCGCTCCTCTTTGACTGCCTTATGTCAACAGCACATGCAAGGTTGAACCCACATGCCAAGCTGTTGCCATTGAATCGCAGGCACATCCCCAAATGCCCTAATATGCGATGCAAAACTGCCAAATAGATACAAAATAATAACATGCAGTCATGCAGGGAATCATTGAGTAAGATGTATGGCAATTTCTAAGTGATCAAATATGGAAGTGCATTGAGTTCCACTGCTGAGTAACTGGAAATATTCTTTGGATGGTGTTTGACCAAATCATTGTGCTATTATTTGGTACAACTAAGGTTTCATTTGTTACCATTAAACATTGTTTTATAATTAGTTCTTTATAATGCGCTTAATACCCAGAGGTTTCTAAGCGTGAACCTGGGAATCGAACCTGTGTTGCTCCATGTCGTCTTGCTGCCAAGGCAGGTGTTGTCCCTGAGCTATCCTCCTGGTCAGAAACGTTAATAGATAATGAGATGGGGAAGAGGAAACTGATCGACAATGTGTGTTCTGCGCACATGAGTTGGAAATCATTGGAAATGTGTACTGTACTGTCCCACCTATAAATGTATTCATATACAAACTTTAGCCACCTTGCTTGCATATTGGGAGTTTTGTCAATGCAGTCTAGCTGTGCTCCATGGTTGACTATTGCAATAGGCAACGTTAACCTCGGCCATGAGTAGTTACCTAAGAAAGGCACTTTTTTAAATTAAGAACAAACATGTGATGGTGCATGTTTAAACCCACAATAGTATACAAAATGGTCTGTATGAGGTACCGGGAACGCCTATTTTATTTTATTTCAGTTTATTATTTCTTTGTGTTATTGTTTGATGGTTGTGTGTTCTTATTCATGATATGATATGATATGATATGGCATTTGTAACGCGCCTATACACAAGTGTTTCAAGGCGCGACGAGGCAAGGGGGGGAATCAAGGGGAGACAGAAACAATCCTACTAGGCCAGGTGTCATTCAGATTGCGCAAGTGCAAGGGTAGAGGGGAAAGGGAGAAGTGCAGGGGGGAGAAGGGAGAGGGGAAAGTGCATTGCAGGGTTAATAGCATACAGGAAGAAAAAAAAAACAAGGGCCAACTAGTGGCAGTGTAAGTGCAGATAAGTGCTGGGATGGGGGGCTGTGGGATACAGACACAGTCCCGTAGTGCAGGGGGTGTGAGTGAGGCAGTGTAGGGGAGAGTGGCTGGGCCAAGGACCGAGAACGGCGAGTGGCCCAGTTGCAGATTCAGTGCAGTTTCGATAACTTTAGCAGGGGAGAGGGGGAGAGAAAGCGGAGGCGAAGAGGAAGGTTTTGAGGTGCTTCCGGAACCGGAGATGGTTCTCCTCAAATTTCAGGGAGGCAGGAAGGCTGTTCCAGAGGGAGGCCCCTGCAACGGAGAGAGATCTGCCACCAACTCGTTGTTTGGAGAAGCGGCTGACCCTGTATTTTGGCACAAGGCCCCAATTTCTGAATGAATTTGTTTTATGATTATTATAATACATCAGTACCTGGCGAGGGGGGTGTGGCTGCCTCCCAGCCAATGAGAAGGCTCAGAACAGGGTCTTTATCACATGGTATAGACCCCGCTCTGAGCCTCCTCAGAGCAGGAGGCCCCATCTTCCCACAATGGGAATCAGGTAACTGCGCTCCCTTGTGCCCCCACATCCCCATCTCTGTAACCCCACACCCCTTTTCCTCATAGTTAGGTGACCCCACCCACTCTCCATTTACCTTGACAGCGCCAGGAACAATAATGTTCCTGGCACATATCCGACTCTCGAATGGCCACCATAGAAAGGGAGAAAGGTCCTTCTCCCCTATCCATAGAGTGCATCTATTTTGTAGTTTTATTGTGAGCAGAGAAATGGCAAACAGGCCATTTTTCAACTTGTGATAATAACACTATTAGTACCCTGGTACAGTGTCCCGGGGTATTAATAGCAATATAACCCTCGCAGGGGTGCATTGCCAGTCAGGAAATGCCCCGGGGCTTACGTTAAAGCCCGAGCGATGCCCCAGCGAATTACCTGACCCATAATGCCCCTCTGCTCGGATCATGTTGCTTAATTACAAAAAAACAGAACTGAACTGAAGTAAATTAAAGGTCACAAAATTGCCCTTTTTGTGGGAAGCTTTCTTTTGCAATTTTCCCTGACATTATCTTCACTACAAACTTTGAAGAAACACTTTTTAAAAATCTATTTTGAAACATTCCTTTTTTTATAAATCAATATATTATATCTCATTATGCCAGAAGATGAAATAAATCATTTTAGCACATACAAACCTGCCAACTACATTGTGTTTGTGTATTTTATGAACGTGCCACTATCATTTTAAATGTCTGCATGTTAACAATGCCACATAGTGTTTTGTAGCAGCCCCAAAGCAGTAGCAGATTGATATGATACATTCAGAGGAGCGAGTAGAAACAGGGGGAATTGAGTAGGGAGGAAAATATGGGGATATGGATGGTGAAATAGTGGGTTTGAAGGGGGCTACCTGCAGATGTGCAGACAGATAGAGGAGGGAGGGAGACACATGGAGGGAGAAATATTACCAATGATACTTTCTTCAAAGAAGTGATAGAAATGGACCAGAAATGGTTTCACGTATCTGCTCTGTGGCTATTTGAAACATGGGCATTTTCACAATGGTCTTTTCACCACAGCCGTTTTTGGCAATTTTGTTTTTGTTTGGGTTCCCTCCTCATGCTTCATCCAACCCACCCCGCCACCTGCATCCCCCAAACACCTACCTCAAATGCACAACGCACATATATGTATTTAAAACAAAGAATTGGCAACACTCTGATGGTGATAACACCAGAGTAAAAATGCCCACATTTAAACAAGCGTGACAAAACATGGTAAGTGGCAAAAACCTGCTTGTCAGCAATAGCATTCAGTAGGAACCGCAGGGAACTAATCAAATGGAATTTTCACAAGGGCAGTCTGCTTTCAGGTGAGACACATGAGGCAGCAAAGATTAATTTGAGCAAAGTTGGTATCTCTTAATTTGCTTCATATCAGCTACTATTATATACAATTGTGGCATTTGGTATTTGAGACATAGAACTATGCATATTGTGATGGGTCAGAAATGAGAAGCAGACACAAAATGGTAACATTCTCAACATTGGCCATTTTATTAACAAAAAGGGGTTTGGATAAAAGCCTAACTTTCCCTATCCTAAGGCAAATGTCCCTTCCTATGAAACTAGAACTAAAACAGGCTGACCTTGTGTCCAAACTAAATCTGACCCTCACACTAACATACACAATCAAAAGGTCCAAGGTAAATGCTTCAGATTTCAATTTAACAGAAATTTGCAAAAACCTAAACATATAAATTCAACCAAAACAATCATTGTGTGCAGGGGTTGGCTCCCTTCCCCTGGATTGTTTCAGGAAAATTCTTCAATATGTTCTTTTCAAGACGAGTCTCTCAAAGGCAATGCAAATGTCTCTTTAGCCTAATACTTTCCTCGGGATGGCAAATCAAATGTGTCTTCCACACCACTGTTTGGAATATAACGAAGGGGAAGTCTCTCATAGTTTTTCAGGATGTTATGTTATGTTAACGGATGACAAATGAGAATGGCCCTCATTCTGAGGTTGGTACTAGTCATGGTGCTGTTAGCGCCATGACTAGCACCAATACCGGTACCGCCACCGACTTGATGGGATGGGGACTTACTGGTCTATTCCGACCTTTGTGGGACCGGTAAGTCCCCATTTGAAACGCCATTCCCCATTCCCATTTGAGCCCCCATAGGGCTCAATGGTAAGGCGTCAATAACGGTACTGCAAATTGCGGTACCGTTATTGACCCCAGTATCCCTTTGCGGGTCCCATCCTTAACGCCTGGTAAAACCAGGCGTTAAGGATGGGACCCGCAAAGGGACCTCAGAATAGGGCGCAAAGGGATTACCGGCACCAGTGTCATTACCAGTGCCCGCTATCCCTTTGCGCCCAGGTCGTAATGACCCCCAATGTCTTTTACACAATGCTGGCTGGAATATGGTAAAGGAAATTATTTTCTACTTTTCAGGCGGGTTAAACAAATGCCTTTTTCTCCAATAGTGATTAAAGTATGGCAAAAGTCAAGTCTTTTCAAATTCTCTGTGGATAATGTTCAATTGAAACTACAACTTAATATGATTAAGTTTCTCTTCAGATACGGTCTCCTGCCAGGAAACATCTCAACTGAAAATTCTTGATATCCTGGTTTATTCTCCTGCCAGGAATATCCCCCTTTTGGCTCACACATATCCCCTGGTGTACACTCCTGTCAGGTATCTCTTCCCAAAGAGGTTGACTACCTGATGCTCTTATCATGTCTCTCTGCAACATTCACACAATTGTACGTCTTCAATGGCACAACTTTGTTGACTTCAGTTATTTTCACCTTACTGACATCCCCCTGGCGTGGCTGACTTCTTTCCTCTCTGATCGCCCCTCCCAGGTTCAACTTGAGTCCTTACTCTCCTCCATCTCTATCTCTACCTGTGGTGTTCCGCAGGGGTCTTACCTATCTCCCTGGCTGTTTAACCAATACCTGGCACTTCTTGCCCACGGCGTTGCTGCGCTCTTCCCCAACTTCCAGTGCTATGCTGATGACACTCAGCTCATTTTCAGGCTACCCTCAGCCACCTCTTCTCCCTCTCTCACCTCTGACTGTCTGTCCACCATCCAAGAGTGGTGTGCCACCAATGATACCTGCCTTAATGCCAGTAAGTCTGAGATTCTCCTCATTGGCACATCCGCTCCCTCCTTTCCTGTCACTCTCTGGCCGGCCTCTCTTGGCCTTATTCCTGTGCCCACCTGTGAGGCTAAAAACCTCGGGGTCATCTTTGACTCCACACTCTCCTTCTCTCCTCACATCTCTGACGTCTATAAGAAGTCACGCTACCAGCTGCACCTCCTCAGAGGTATTCTTCCTTTCCTCACCTTCCCCCAGAAGCTCACTGTCTCCAGAGCTCTGGTTCTCTCTAGGCTGGACTATTGCAACAGCCTCTTTCTAAATCTGCCTGCCTCTACTCTCCGCCCTCTACAACTTATCCAGAACAGGACTGCAAGACTTGTCCTTGGCCCCAAGCCCAGGTATCGTATCTCTCTAGGACTGTAATCTCTGCATTGGCTCCCAGTGGCGGCAAGGGTTAAGTTAAAAAAACCTCTGCATTGTCCACAAGGCCTTCTGGGGTTGGGGCCTCAATACCTTTAACTCTCTCTTCATAAATATCTTCCTTCTCGAGCTCTTCGCTCATCCGCCTCCAACTCCCTCAGGGTCAGTCACTTCTCCAAGCAACAAGTTGGTGGTAGACCTCTCTCTTTTCAACTGGGGCCTCCCTCTGGAACAGTCTCCCTGCCTTACTGAAACTTGATGAAAATCATCTCCCGTTCCGGAAGCACCTCAAAACCTTTCTCTTTGCTTCTGCTTTTTCTCCTGCTCTCCCCTGCTGAATTCCTGGCTGAAACTGCACTGGTTACCTGGCCATCCTCTGATCTCGGGCCCAGGTCCCTCCACCGCCAGTCGCACACCTGCACTGCCTTCCTGGCAACCCCCGCACTCGCGACTGTCCCTGTATCCCTACAGTCCCTCTATCAGCACTTGACAACGGATGTCTGCACTTACCTTTGCACTTGCCACCAGCTAGCTGTACTTTACTTATTGTTATTAGTCCATTATCCCATGTACTGCACTTTCCCCTCCCCTCTCCCTTGCACTTGCCCCTTGCCCCTTCCCATGAACTTGAGCAATCTGAATGACGCCTGGCCTAGTAGGATCGCTGTCTGTCTTCCCTCTGTTCCCCCTCCCTTGCCTCGTCACACCTTGAACCACTTGTGTATAGGCGTGTTATAAATGCCATATCATATCATATCATATATGAGGGTTTGTTGAAGCTCTGCCTGTAAACCTTTCTTGCAATGTGTCTTGGCTCTTGGCAATGCTTGTTCCAGGTTTCCCCAAACTGATATCTCATTTCATAAAGGGAGGGTTCTTACATGCAGGTAGTTTTGGTCAACACAACTAGAGCAAATTGTACAGAAAAGGAAAATGTCAAACATGTTTAAAATAATAGAAAAAAGAAAGAAAAGTCAAATTTAGGCAATTGCTCCTAGTGAAATAGCAATTTGTTGGTGAACAGATTTAAAAATATTTTAAAGGAAAGCTGCAAATGTCTTGATTCCCACAGCAGGATGGTGCTCGGACCCTGCCATATTGTTAGAGTTATTGATCATTGGCAATATATGTAGGGCTGTCTGAATAGACCATGTTGAGTTACTAAATTAACATAAGCAAATAAGAAAAAAGCCTTATACGTATATTATATAATTACATACCATATTAAACTAATGTGACCATGCATAGAAGAAATAGGTTTGCATAAAGGCTATGATTAATCCTGAATAAAACTCACAGTTCTGGTTAATTTTTCTAACAAGAACACAGGTGCAATCAAGTCCATTGACATGAAAGAGTTTTGTAGTTCATATCTGATAGGTTCCATTGAGTAGTTCCATTAAGAGCCACACAATCCCATTAAACAGACACAGAGAAGTGTTGTACTTAATAGCATGGAAGAGTATGTCCAAACTGAAGCGATGAATGCATATCCAGATTTGTTCGGAGGGAGTTCTACTGGAAAATTGTGCATAGAAATGGTACTTAATAGAATGACAGAGTATGTCTAAACAAAAGCAATGACTGCATATCCAAACTCGTCTGTTGGGAGTTCTGCTGGAAGATTGTGCATAGAAATGGTAGTATTTCATATCTAAGCTGTTTAGTTCTGAAATTAACCCCTCAGTCCTACACACTATATGTGAAGCAAATTAGATTAGTAACCCTAAGGAGGCACTTGGCTGAGATGCAGTGATAATGAATCTAGTACCGTATAGATCAGTGTACAACATTCTGCTACCGATGAGTATTTAGTGCTGCATAAGTAAAGTTGTATAAGCATAGATTAAATTACACATTAGCATTAGGAATTACAGAAATTTTACACCATGATGAGGGTGCAATGGGCTTAAATTGAAAGATTGTTCAAACATGATAGTAGATTCTACAAATATAAGAAGCAGGAAATAACATGGGACAAGTATTTACCCATATACAAAAAAGGTTAATTAAGAGTTCGGGCACGTTCAGTAAGCAATTAATCATGATACAGTGTTGCACAATTGTATGACCCTTTAAAAATACAAAAGGTGATACTAAATTGTGACAATCTTGTTTGAATAGTAATACACATTTTTGAAAGTACCCCAATCCATATTGTGCACCAGGAATAGATAAAGTATAGAAACATATGATCCTGGTCTCAAATAACATATAATTCTGCTTCAGTGTTTAGGTGAACATAACCAGCATCCAAATAATGTATCCAAGTGGCTTCGTCTTGTTTCCAAAATCCAGTTACCACCACAGGGATGCTGCTTGACTTGTTCAGTGCCACACACCTGACTCTAATTAATATCTTGAGTAGCATGCTTTTAAAAATGTAAATAGTATTGTGATTTCTTAAAGCTCCAATATAGCTATCTTTTTCTCTATTTTCAAAAGATGCCACTGTTTGGTTAATATTATCTGAATTATTGAGGTGATTCCATAAAAAATTTGTGACAAATCGAATTATATGGTCTTTATCATTTGACTTCTATTTGTTTTTGTTAAGCAGAAGGTCTTTCTATTCTTGTGTGCTGGTTCTAGTATGAGCTGTCTCCACAGTAGTTGTAGTATAAATGGCATGGCCACTGGCCAGGAACCACAGATCCCACAACATGGAGAGTCCAGTTGAGCCAAGACCTGGCGCCACTGCCGCCAGGCTCATGAATACATGTGATTGCACACTTTTATTTTTTGTGCAAGGTGCTTGTCTCCCCTGCAGGGGCCTCCAAGTGCATCCAGACTGGGTGTGCCCTTGAGAGAGAGTTGAGCTGCACGTGCAGCATCCTCTAGGAGTGGCAGGGTGGGGGCATGAGTCAGAACTAATGGGCGTGGCCAGACCTAGGCTATTTAAGCCTGCCCCGCCCGCATGCAAGTGCTTCGCGTTAATCTGCCTATGGCAGTGTAACGCTCACTGCCGCCTGAAGCACATCCTTACCAGTTTCCAGCAACCGCAGTCGAAGCGCATCCTTACCTGTTTCCAGTAACCGCAGTCGGAGCGCATCCTTACCTGCTTCCAGCAACCACACCCAGAGCACATCCTTACCTGTTTCCAGCAACCGCAGCCAGAGCACATTCTTACCTGTTTCCAGTTACCAGCTACAGCACTTATCCAGGAGTCACCTCACAGTCAGCATCATCGCGGACCCAGGCATCCTTCGTCTGCCTGCAGACCTCTGGATAACAGAACTCCAGTCCGACGTCACTACAGACAGTGCCTGAAAGAGAAAAAGATAAAGACAAGGTTAGAAACCGCTAAGACATTACGCTTAAGGTCGCGCTTAGACAAATCCTTGCGCTTGACCTCAAACCAATACTCACCATCTGTTGGAACATTGTAGACTCCATTCTCTTCCCATTTGGCCTTGTTTCTTGCACCGCACTACCGCTGGGCCGCATATCACCTATTGGAAGAAAGCGGAAGGAAAGACATTATAAAAGGACACGGACAACAATCAAGGAAAGACAATATAACAGGATACGGACAATAATCAAGGACAGACATTATTAAAATGATACGGACAATAATCAAGGAAAGACATTATTGAAAGGATTCTTACCTTTAGGATTGGTTCAGCCACAGCCGGTCTGGGCTGCCATGCACAGGGACCAGTGAAGGAACTCGGTCCATCAAAAGCACCCCTGCAGTGAGAAGCAGGACGGAGAGCTCTCCATCATCAATAAACAGGTGAGACTATTTGGGTCGGCGCATGCTCACCACATTTTGGGAAGAAGGGTTTGAGGGACACAGCAGTCATATTGCAGCATTCTCACGGTCTCTCATATCCTCGGCAGGGGTGGTGCCAACAACCAGCACAGTCAACAGCACACGAGCAGGGGAAGAAGCCTGACAAAGCGAAGCCATTTCCAGGGAGGGCTGCAACCGTGCCCCAACGTCCCCGCAGACCAGGTGAGTGTAACAATAACGTAACTGTTAAAAATATTTGTTTGTACTATTTAAATGTTTCGGAAGTGCAGCCCCTTCACTGCAGTTAATTTTTATGTGGAGAAATTATCCATACAGGATATTCATTTATCAATTTGTTCATATTCCTGTTATGTTTAATTTTCTATTAACATCGGTCTCTTTTTTAAAGAGGGTGAAATTAAAAAAGTGTTCTTATCCATTCAGTTTGATGTGAAGAAAGTTAATAGATTTGTTTTTTTTCTGCCATCAAATTATCTCACCCAGGGATTGCCAAGACTCAAGCTAAAATACAAAAGGGCTATTGGTGGCCGACCTGGGGAAAAGACATTGCCCAATTAATTGCGACCTGTGGTGTTTGCGCACAACACAAATCTCAGAAGTTAAGCCCAGCCGGGTTACTGCGTCATTTGACTGTACCACCAGCACCGTGGCATACGTTATCAATGGACTTTATCACCGACCTTCCTCCCTGCAATGGTTTTAACACCATCCTCGTTATTGTGGATTTATTCTCCAAAATGGCCCATTTTATTCCATTAAAGGGACTTCCCACTGCTTCCGCCCTTGCCACCGTGTTTTTGGAACAGATTGTCAAGTTACACAGATTTCCATCAGTATTAATCTCAGATCGCAGAACACAATTTGTCTCAGCACTGTGGAGGAGGGGCTGCAAAATAGCCAAGATTGATCTCCGGTTATCCACTAGTCATCATCTTCAAACCGATGGCCAAACCGCACAGACCAACCCGACCTTGGAGCAATATCTGCGGTGTATGTTGCAACATTCTCTTTATTAAAGAGGGTGAAATTAAAAAAGTGTTCTTATACATTCAGTTTGATGTCAAGGAAGGTAACAGATTTGGTTCTTTTCTGCCATCAAATGATCTCACATTTTTGCAGTGTCTCCAATCTTTCAAGGCTACACTACATTTGCTCAACAACATCCACAAAGGTACCATGGAGTTTCCACTGTGCAGAATCATTATATCAGCAATAGGATCTCTGACAAAAGCAACATCTAAGTTCATTGTTCCACATTAGCAAAGTATTCTTATCTCTTTGGTTTCTTATATGAAGGATACCAAAGTTATACTGTGCAGACTACAAGACACACCATGGGCTGGTTATGGTTTATGGCATTGGATGTCACTGCTCTATGTGCATGCATCACACATGATATTGGATTGGAAACACAATAATTATTTTTAAGACACACATCTGCCTAATTTTACAATCAGAATCACATGATACTAACATTTCTTGACAAAGCCAATAGTCTAGGCTGTTAAATTGTGGAAACATTTTCAAAATTCAAGCACACATGTACAGTTAGGCAGATCGGTATATGAAAGAGATAGGATCCCAAGTAATCAACTCAAACTACACACAGCACTAATTCACCCGGGCAGTAAATTGAAAAGTTGTAAAACTGAGAATGATATGATTGTGTATTTGTCCCTAGGTATGCTTTCTGTAACACCTGCAGACATTCAACCATCATCCCCAAAAGGAATCCATCTGGAGATATAGGTCAGAGATTCAGCCTCAGCAATATGGACATCACTAAAATCAACCAGTTGTATAACTGTGGTAAGCAGTATGTTCCCCCAGATTTATCAGAATATTCAGGATTCATGTATTCTTCGTCCCTTACAATATCCAAATGTAACATACATATTCTCTCGTCCAATATGAGACCAGTAGCTGCTCCTCCCATGCTTTCATAACATCATCTACTCCAATGCTTTAACAACACCCTCCGCTCCTGTGCTTTCCCAGTCGAATGTCTTAGAAACTGAACTCAGTATCCATCAGTCTATGAGATGTTAATGCCCTCTTCTCTCATTTAACTTCAGCATCCCCCCCTCCATGTGTTTCAGGGATCCTCACTTTGCATAGGATCATATCATTCGTTTCTCCCTCTTACCACAGCATTCCATTGTGCCATATCATTAAAGTGTTAACCGAGCACCAACAGCCTCCGTTTCTGCACAATGTCAGCATTCTCTTTTCCCATACCTGCATCCCCTCTAAACATGTGTATATCGAAGTTTCCTCTCCTTCTATAGGCCTGATCACGACTTTGGCGGTAACGCCAGTGGTATTACTGCTGGCGGTTTTAGCCCTACCGCCAAAGTCCCCAGCGCTAATAGCGCCGGATCATGAGTTCGGCGGTAATGTAATTCCCCATTGAGCCCATTCGGGAATTCCCCATTCCCGATTGGGCTCAATGTGGAAAATGTGCGCTCTTACCGCCGGCGGATTTCCCGCCAGCGGTAATGGTGCGAATTTTCGGTGGATTTCCCCCCAGCCAAGAGCTGGGGCAAAATCCGCCGAAGTCCTGATTTGGCGGACCCTTAAATCCGGAGGTAATAGCGCGACCGCCGGATTTAAGTGTTACCGCCAAAGTCGTGATGATAGCATCATCCTCCAAAAATGTCAGCATCCTCATTAGCCATTTTACCTCATTAGCATTTCCTCCCCTGCTATCCCAACATCCCCCCTTTATGTTATTCTAACATTCTTTACTTCCATGTTATCCAAACTTCCTCAAATCTTATTATTCCAACATCTACTCCTGACATGCTATCCCAGCGTTCCTGTTTCTTATATTTTCAATAAATCCCCTGCCCCATTGTGAGATCAACATAATCTACTTCCTTTTAATCGTAGCATTCATCTCTTTTAAATTTATCCTAGGAGCCACTCCTGCAATATGTTCTGATTCACCATCATTCACTCCCACTTTCCTCACCGTTCTATAGGCCCATGCTATTCTATGACCAGCTCCTCCCATGTGATACTAACATTATCTCCTCCATTTATATCCTCACATCAACTGCTCTCATTTTGTACCAGCACCCTCATCTCCCGTGTTAATCCAGCAAATACTGAACTCGGTTTATGCTAGGCTATTCTCTTGCCACATAATCCCATTATTCGTTCCTCCAATGTGATACTTACTTTATTCTGACCATATATTCCTCCCTCTCCTCACCTTGTGACTTTTGCCACATTTTGCTCTGTGCCATTTTACTGAGTGATTTATTGAATGAACATTTTCTTATAGAAGTTGGGTTTGAAAGATGCATATTCTTGAATGTTACAATGAGAAAGGTTCTCTGACTGGGGATATTCTTTTTATTGTTAATGTATGATCTACTGGTAAGGAGCCCTGGGAAGACCTGCTCTTGGAAGGATCTTGCTCTTCATTCCTTCCTGCAGGCATCTCCACTGTCAGCTATGGATTTGTGAATCCTACTAGCTACCCATCCCATTCTATTTGCTACTCACCTACCAGGTAAGTCTGCAGAAAGTGCTGAGCAGGGCTAGTTAAAAGAGATATCTCAGGAGGTCACTGTGCTCATCGGGAGGATAGCTCAGGGGGCAACGTGCTCGCCTTGTAAGCAAGACGACACGAGCAATACAGGTTCAATCCCCGGGTCGGTGCTTAGAAACCTCTGGGTATTAAGCGCGTTATAAATAACCCATCACATCATATCATCCAATTGGTTATTTAAGAATACAGAGAGCTATTATCCTTGTGGTGAGGGCAACTCACAGACAGAATGGGACTGTCAAACCTAATATCCTCACCTTTCCTTCAACATATTACTGACAGTTAATGGCTTCTATGTTGAATCCTCCCCAAACCGTTAGTCTGACTATGTGACAGTTTATGTTGGAATCACCCATGATGCTCCCATTTTGCTGAACAAGGCATGTGGGAGAGGAAGCATGCCCACAGTGGTGTCTTCTGGGAAATCCATGCTGCCTCAGTTTGTCAGCAATAGCACCATCAGATCCAGCAGGCTCAATGCCTACTCCCAGAACAGTATGAGTCTTTCTCTTTATTGACTCACAGTTACTTTGAGAATTTAACATTCATCTCTATACCTTTCATAAAACAATCCTCCAGAATAATAACAATAACCTTATTGCATGGGTGAGCTTTCCTTCAGCTACACATTGGTCCTCATTATGGTTTTGCAGTGGGGTGGAGGAAAAACATCCAGCAAAATGCTTGAGGCAAAATCTGGCAATTTAACAGCTAAATGCATCAATTTTGACAAAATTACCAGCGCAGGTAATTCTGCCAAAATCCCCTTGGAGTCCTACAGACTCCATAAATGGAGACTAACATGCCATACTGCCACTTGTAATCCTGTGGTAATTCCGCCGGACCAAGTGGTGGTAACAGTAAATCTGTTTCGTGGTATTTATTTATCTCCCCAGATTTACTGCCAAGATACCACCAAACTCTTGATGGGGCCCATGGTGTTCTAGCGCTGAAACACACAGCAAATCAATTCTGAACAACTTGAAACTGAGCCAGGTGTTCAAGGCAGTGCAGGTATTGGTAGAGCTCAAACACACTTAAAGAGAAAAGATGCAAGGTCAGCAATTGGGTGTTCCCCAATGAGGTGTATCATTGTTATTTATCAAGGGTTTTACAAGAATGTGTGAAGTGGGAGGCAGAAAACAGCTGCTACTACCCGTTTAAAATTCTCTCTGTTTAGCCTATGTCCTGATGGAATAAGCGAGGGATGAAAGTAAGTATTGATTGATGATCGATTGATCTATGAATTACTTGAACCTATACTGCACACTATAATGTTTCTTAATTAGTAACCGGTTAAAGGTTTTCCGCTTAGCCACTGCTGATTAAAGTGTGCATAGATGTGATGCATGGTAGGTGAAGGAACAGCAATATTACATAACATTTAAAGAGTTTGCTCTATTTGTTTTTCAGAATATTTTTTTAATTCACATTTTCACAGAATTATCAATACAAACAAGAAATCAACATGTTGAACAAATCAAAAAACCACCCAACATCTCACCCCTCTCTTCCTACGCTTCAAGTTCTACGACAATTCACATTATAAGATATTTAGTCCAGTTAAAATAAGTCCAAAACTCTTCCCCATATTTCACCGAAGAGTTTACGTTTTTTCTGACTTCCATAAATGACTCTTTCCATGAGAGAAAGCTTGTGCACCTAATCTAACCACACATCCCCCTCTGTAAGGGTGGGAGATTTCCAGTTATGCAAAATGTACTCTTTAGCCATCAAAGCCCGCCCGAATAATCACTTTTTCTGTGAACAAGATAAGTCCTTTAAAATATTATCTTCACCCAATATTAATGTCTCAAAGCCATAATCCAATGACACTTTCAATACCTTGTTGAAAATCTTATTCAGCTCACCCCAATAGAGCCTCACCTTGTTACACTCCCAGAGCATATGTTCCAGAATACCAGATCTATATGTGCATCGCCAAAATGCATCAGAATCTGAGAGATTACGCTTGCATAAGTGTTCAAGTGTCCAATAAACCCTATACAGAATTTTAATCTGCCTTGACCTCTCACACAAATTCAAAGAGGAGAGGGTGGCATTTCTCCATATATTCACCCAACGTCTAACCTCATTGACCAAGCATCCAACCATATTGAGTAATTCTGTTTGGTGGAGTAAACACGTTTGTATCATTTTGAGGATTGATGCCTTTGTTGTCTGTTTTCAAAATAACCTCATCAGTGTTATTACTCTCCATCTCCCCAATGTGGAGATGGTTCCTTTAGGAACATGATAGTCAGTATACGTACAGTAAGTTATTTTATTTCCTTCCTTCTGTTTATTAAATGTAAGCCAACTCCCATTAACCAACGGGTCCCGAATCCACCTGGCCCCCATCCTAAAAACCACTCTTGTCAGAACTGCATCCTATTTCCATCCTTAATAACAGGGTTAAACCAGATAGAGGAAACAAACTGGCAGTAGGGATCACTTACTACAGAAAGTGAGAGTTTCTTCCATACCACCCTCAGATATTCTGTCAATGGTGAGGAAGCACAAACCCATGTGGGTTTTGTCTACCAAATGGCCCTCAGCGTCAGTGGGCCATTCTTGCTAACTTCCTCACATACCCACTCATACGATTCATCACGTAAAAAAGGTACAATATGTCTGCCAGCAAACGCCAAGTGGTATGCTGAAAAGTCAGGCACACATAAATCTCCCTTCTCCGCTGTTAAGTGTAACTTCCAAAGCTTAATGCAAGGCGGTTTATTGTCCCATATAAAGCCTTGTATGAGCCTTTCTATATGTTCCCATGCATTTCTGGTTGGAAATAAAGGGATCAGACTAAGGACATAGTTAACCTTGGGCGTGCTGTTCATCTTCAAGATATTAATCTTCCACCACAGCAACAGGTTGAGCTGCTTCCATCTCTCCAGATTCGACCTCAGGTTCGATATCACCATCTTCATGTTTTCCATCATAATCTTGTCCACATCGCGAGTCAGCCATATGACCAAGTATTTGATACTGTGCATACACCAATGGAAGCCCAATGCAATAAAATCTGCCTTCATGCAGGTTGCAAATTGACTATTGCTGACTGACCAGGAGAAGGCAAGCTTGGACAAAGGGTTTCATGCGAGAAGCTGAAGAAGTCATTATACAGCCTGAATGCAGGGAGATGCCCTGGACCGGATGGTCTTCCAATGGAATTTTATAGGATGATGCCAGGCAGTGTTTAAATTGATGGGAGATATGTTTGAGGCCTCGAAAGAACTTAGAGTTCTCCCAGAAACTACACATCATGTAATTATTTTGGACCTTCTGAAGAAAGACAAGTTCCCTACGTCACCTCAGAGTTATAGGCCTATTAGCCTAATTAACACAGATAATAAAGTATTGGCTTATACACTGACAAGACGATTGGAAGATACCTTGCTAAGACTGGTGCACCCGACCAATCAGAGTTTGTGAACGGTAGACATGCTGCTATGAATATATAGACAATTCTTCAGACGATTACAGAGGCGAATGAACTGGATTAAAGTGCGGTGGTTATGTTAGGGACATTTATACAGTGCAACATCCGCCCAGAGGCATCTTGGTGCTAAACAGAGAGTGGGTAAACGGCATGAAAAATCACAAGCAAAAAGACAGGCTCATTAAAACGGGTGGGCTTTTATGGAGTACCTAAAAGACAGATAGTTAACCATGGAGAGGAGTGACAGCGGAAGAGGATGCTGCTGCAATGGAGAAGGCTCTGCCACCAATACGAGAGGGAACCGCAATCAAACAGGCATTGGCAGAGCAGAGAGACCGATTAGGGACATATTTCGCCTGAAGTTATTCTGCCCCTGTAACATGCAATGCTTTGTGCACCAGACACAGGGCCTCATAATGAGTTGGCCGGTATCTCAGTGGTAATTGCGCTGGGATTCAGCCCAGCACAATTAGCGTTACTGCAACTTGATCAGGCGCAATTTGCACCAGAACCCAAATTGTGGTGGCTCTGTGAGTGCCCATTTGTTATGAGTCCATAGGACTCTATGGAGTTGTTTGGCTATAACTGCTGGCGGTAATCGCGGTGGCGGTAATAGTGCCAAAAATGGGCTTAAAGCTGGAGATTTACTTCCAGCTCAGAGGTGGAGGTAAATCTCCAGCTTTACGCCCAAACTTGGGTTTGGGTGGAACGGTAATGCAGCAATAATAGCGTTGGTGACGCCTTTTTGCCGCTCCGCCCAACCCCTGATGAGGCCCAAAGTGATTTAAATTCAACACGCTTGGCCACAGGGAGCCAATGTAGATGGCACAACACAGGAGTAATATGGGCACGCCTAGACGTACTTGTGGCTACCCTCGCGGACGAATTCTGTGGAACCTGCAGACACAGAATCAGGTAAACAGGTTGTGCTATATAGAGAGAGTTGCAATAATCAAAGTGAAGATAAGAAAAGGGAGGCCAACACAGAGGCCCTAAACTCAGCTGGTATCAAAGGGAGAACCTTGCACAGAATCTTCAACTGGAAATAACCCTTCTGGCAAACAGCCCTGGTCTGGTTTTCGGCAGAGAAAGAAGTTGATCAGTGTAGGAAAAGAGAAGGGGGCCAGAGAAGTGGGGTCCAAAGAACCATAACCAAAGGTTGTCCTCTCCCAAGACGTAGAGAAGACATTCGACCGGATTGAGTGGGACTACCTATTTGAGGTAATGAAAAGGTTGGATTTTGGAGACAAGTTCTTACGTTGAATCAAGTTGTTGTATACAGACTCTATAGTAACCGTATCGACTTATGGTCTCTGCTCTGATGTTATTAGATTGGAGAAAGGAACTCAGCAGGGTTGCCCCCTATTGCCCTTATTATTCGTGTTGACAATCTATTGCTGATTGATTGCACTGCTTGAAAATTGCTCTGATCGTCTCCCTCAAGACTTTGCATTTGTACTGTGTCCGAGCACTGCCATGCTGTGTTCCTGCCCCCTTTATGACAGTGCACATGCTACCTGACCCCCGCTAACCTAGGGGCCTACCCTGATACTTGCTACTTACTAAGAACGAAACACTTCGTATCTCTAGGCTGCATGATTCCTCTAACTCACCTACAGAGTACCCCATCTCTATTCTAAGGCAATTATAGCTCTGCCCCAACTAGCAACTATAAATGCTCGCCTCTACACTCCACACCTGGGTGTACCTCTACGGTACTACCCATTAACCTTAACGACCTTCCTGAACACTGAACATAGCATGTTCGCAACTAAGCGCCACACTACTGTTCTCTTGTGCTCCCTAATCTTCTGCCTACATTTCTCGACAGCACTGTTGGATCCTCAACTTGAAAAGAAAATGCTTCCCCTGCAGGAGGTTAAACCTACGAGTTTCCTCCCACCATTAAAATAAACTTCTCTTCAGCCTACCATCTGTTCTACCCCATTCCTGCCCAAGTTGACGTTACACAGGAAAACTGACCAGACTAGCCAAACAGACTGCAACTTCCTGCCCGACCTCTCTCCTAAACAATGGATTGAGGGGTTCATGGCCAAACCTACTCCAAACCAACCTTGCTGTGGTGACTTTAGAAACAAAAGATTAGGCTATAGGCTTACCTTCAACCACCCTTACCTCCTTTCCAAATACTCCTCAACCCTTGGCACAGAATTTACTATGTTTTGTGCCTGCTTATTACGCGCCGGTTGCCCGCAGGCATCACTATGCCCAACCACTGCTTGCCCTCTACCTAAAAAACCAAAGCAAAAGCTAGACAGATACCCACCTGTAGCCCCCAAAGCTAAGCAGATTCACTCCCCATCTCAGACGAAAACCCACCCTATCAAAGGTGCATTAATAAATGCGCGATCCATCGTTGCACACGCAACAGATATAGTAGACATAATCAATGAGAACAAACTTGACTTCCTAGCATTATCAGAAACTTGGCTCCATGCTGCCTCAGGGCCCTCTCTATTGCTAGCCATTTCTGATTCCTATACTATTATTAGAGCAGATAGGGAGACTACAAAAGGCGGCGGGGTTGCCTTCATAGCTCAGGCTAACTTGACATTCAGACCCTCACCACCACGATACTCAAATCCTGTGAACTCCTCACAGTTTAATTAGCGACCTCCCATTCATGCACTCCTACTATCCACCTCATATATAGACCTCCCCGACCTACTGAGAACTTTGAGGAAGACATCTTCACGCTACTTGCAGACAACACCAAACCTTCATCACAAATTGTAGTACTAGGCGACCTTAACCTAGGCTTCGCTGACCCTAAAGACCAGGCTGCTAAATCACTGGCGTAAGCCCTTAGCAAACTTGACGTCACGAAAATAATTAAACATCCCACCCATGTGAAGGGAAGAACACTAAACTGGCTGGCCGACCACAACTGTGCTATGACAATAACCACCATTGAACCTCAGACATGGACTGACCATTCACTTATTTCTTTCACCATCGCTGTTAATCGACCGGGCATTAAAACCAAAATTATCGCACCCCCTTTACTCACTAGAAATAAGCACAACATCACAGTGGAGAAGCTGACCCTACTCCTCATCCCAACACTGAACTCTACTAGCTCTGAAGACCCTGAAGAATTAATCAACCTATTCAACAACACCATGACGAAAGCCTTAAACATTATCGCCCCACTGAAACATCGCAAGAGTAAGCCTAAAGCTCATCTCAATACCTGGTTTACCCCACACCTGAAAGCTCTGAGACTTTGAAAAAAGGAAATGGGAAGCCACGTGGTAGAATCTTCCTTCCAAAGAGAACAAGGATAAAGTAACTGAAATCTCCGCTTTCTATAAAGCCGAGATCATCAGAACTAAACATGAAACTTACAATGTCAGGATCCAGAATGCTAATTCTAGTATCAAGGAACTATTTGGAATCTTGAGGGAATTAGAATCAACCATAGCCCCGGATGATTCACACCCTAGAAACAAAGATTGGTGCACAGATATCCAAAATGTTCTGGCCAACAAAATTGACACCCTACAAAACAAAATCGCCTCAAAACAACTCATCATCAATTGCTCTGAGACATCTCAGAAACCTGTAAATATCCTTGCCCTGAATACTCTACAAAAATTCAAATCCGCCCAAGTAACTATACCTGAGGCTGAAAAAATCGTAGCCTCCCGGGAAACCTTTGAGATGCCAAGGTGACATCTGCCCCGCACAAATTATCAAAGACACAGCTAGAGACTTTGCCCCATTTATCACTAAATTAATAAACGCCTCCTTTAAATCATGCCAAGTACCTTCAAATCTAAAAGATGCCTGGGTACTCCCTTTACTAAAAAAAGCTACTCTTGATCGCACTATCTCTACAAATTATAGACCCATAACTACGGTCCCCTTTCCACTCAAAATCATCAACAAGTCAGCCTATATCCAAATCCAGACCTTCCTCGAAACTAATAACCTCCTAGGGCTTAGACAATTTGGCTTTAGGCCTCTTCACGGAATTGAAACGGCCCTAATTGATTTGAAAACACAAATAGACCTAATGAAAGACAACAGGCAAAACGCACTACTTCTTCTGTTAGAACTCTCGGGCGCTTTCGACCTGGTGGGCCACAACATACTTTGTGAACATCTCACACTAGCGGCTAACTTCTCCCAAGAAGCGGCGACCTGGGCCAAGTCCTTCCTAAGTAACAGAATGATGAGAGTGTTCTCTCCTACTGACGCTGCTGACCCCATACCTATCACAAGTGGAGTCCCGCAAGGCTCGTGTATCTCTCCAACATTGTATAATGCATTTACCAAGCCTCTATTTCATAAATTGGACCACCTAGGTGTCATCTACACCAACTACGCAGATGACACCCAGATAATGATACCGCTTTCAGGCAACTATGACTCTGACAATGCCTTACTAAACAAAATGTACCTCTTCATTCAGGCCTGGATGGCAACTCATAGCCTCTGCCTGAATGACAAGAAGACCGAAATTCTTATTCTAGGTGCCACTACCAACATTAATAAACCCAACCCAAAATAACTGCCTTCCACATAGATGGCAATATTATAAAAACTGCCAAGGAAACAAAAACATTAGGATTCTACCATGACTCCACCTTGAACCTCAGGAAACAAGTTAATGCAACTGCATTGGCCACTGCCTACACATGCAAACATATCCACGCCTGTAAAGCCTACCTCTCCACAAACAGCTGCCAGCTGCATCATACTTGCAAGAGCTCTAATCTTGTCTAAACTTGAATACTGCAACGCACTGTATGCAGGAACAAATAAAAAGTCATAAACAAACTCCAAACTCTACAAAATAATGTCTTGAGAACAGCCTTGAGCATTCCCAGGAGAGACCACATCTCTGAAACAAGAAGGAACTATCAATGGCTCTCAATCCAAGGCAGAATCTATTTCAAACTAGTCTCCATCTCCCACAAATGTCTCAACAATGCCGCTCCAAAGTAGCTGAAAGACAAAATCATCCCAAAAACTGCGCTAAGACCTACGAGATCAGCAAACTCCTTTTGCATTACTACCCCACGCTTCAACCTAAAAAGAGCTGGAGGCACTAGCTTCCCTGTACAAACATCCCTATCCTGGAATGTTCTCCCGCTTAACCTACGCACTACGCAAACTTTCAATTGTGGACAATGCTGGATTTGACTTTTATGGACTTCATTCATTCATGGTGCGTCACCCTTTCTCAACTCTCATGCTGAACTTCTTTTGCATCTTGTACTCATGGTGGCCCTGAATCATGCTGTTCCCATCTTCATCTTGTATCCTGGCTTGCAACATTATGTGTTACTACTGACTTCTGCTATTGTATTCACTCTCCCTCTTGCTTCTCCACTCTTTTGACTGCTAACTCTCTGTTCTCTCCTCCTTTCCCTTCTCCCTTTTCCTATCTCCTCCCCTTACTTTCTTCTATGCACTTACTCTATCAGAATTGTCCCTGGACCTAGTATGATAGCAACCTCGTCTGTCTCCTCTTCCCTCCCCTTACTGTTGTTTTCCTCCCCAACCCCCTCCAGCACTATCTGAAATGTCGTCAGGCCTAATATGATAGTCGCTTGTTTTGTTCCTCCCCTACCTTTCTGCACCCCTCACCTCATGTTTTTTTTCCGGCTCTACCAGAAATGTCGTCAGGCCTAGTACGGTAGTCGCCTGTCTGTTTCCATTTCCTTCCCACTCTTCCCCTCCCTTCCTTATCTATGTTTTAGCTCTTGCACTATCTGAAATGTCGTCAGGCCGAGTACGATAGTTAATTTCACATCCTTACTGTACATGGCCTGTAAGAATGTCATTGTTTTTTCCCTTGTTCCCTCCCTTGCCTTCAAGTGCTTTGAAAAACATTGTGTATAGGCGCTATATAAATAAACTATCATATCATATCATATTAATACCTTCAGGTTTAACACTAAAAAGTGGCTCCTTACGAAGGACACCACTGCCTAATTTGCTTGAGTGCCCTAACCTAGCCACTCTTCGTTCTTTTAGCCTGCACTTATTATGTTGTACCACTGCCAATACTGATTATATGGAATGTATCTTGCGTCGTCATCATTTCAGAAAATGCTTACACTGTATTCACAGCCCGCCTTCCACCATGTATGTATTCAGTTCTGTGTCCCTATTATGATGTATGTAAGTGTGTATCCTCGCTCCCTCATTATGATGTACCCATGTATCTTTAACATACTAAGCTGTCTTGTAATGCGCCCAGATAGCTCAGGGTGAGGTGCGCTGTTATAAATAAAATAAACAAACAAACAAACAAACAATGGAGCCACTACTGCAGCCTTCAGGAAAGATGAGAGAATTGTTGGCTTGAACTATGGAGATGTCTATCAAAAATGAAAACGTAAAAATACTGCTCCTTTATAATGCCGACGGCACGTTTACTGTGCAGTCAAAATTATAAAAAATTCTGACTCCCATTACTGTGACCAAGCGGAGCAGGAGTTGCGGGGGTGTCCTCCAAATACTTTTGTGGTAAGTGGGGGACAAGAAAGTACATTTAAAAAAAAAGAAGATAAAGGACCCTGTGGCATCAGCTCAGACCCAATAAGTGGGAGGAACTGATGCCGCAGGGATAGTGGGGAGTCGGCGGCACACACAGAAGTGTGCCGCCTTAAAGGTAAGTGGGGGCAGGTGCTGGTAGGCCAATGCAGCCCGGGGCATGCAGTCAAAAGTGATCTATCTGCTCACTGCACCGCGGCATAATTGGAGTATACATTTTCATCCGACGAATTACAGGCGGCACAGTGATCACATAGATCCTCAACAATTGTGGCTGTATGCTGATGACCTGCTGCTGGTCCTTAGAGATCTCGACAGTTCTTTACCATCTTTAATTAGCCAAATTGAAAGCTTCAGACACTTGTCAGGATATAGGATAAATTGGTCCAAATCCGAGGCTATGCCGGTGTCAAAGTTTTGCTTTTCAGCATATCGTGCCCATGCATACACCTGCCCATCAGAGAAAGTATCCCCAGAACCACCCTTCTAACATGGACTGTGGATATTACCTTAGGGCCCCAGAAGAAAACAAGGTGTGCCCCAGTTACACATTCTTTACTCCTGCACTAAGAGAGCCACAAAAACATGCTCACGTCAACACTGGTGGTAGAGCACAAGGTCATGTCACAGCTCCTGAATAATGCCTCTTTTCCTATATGTATCAGATATGTTGCAGATTTCATTGACATTCACCGATTTTAACTTAGACCCAAACTCTACATATTGCCGCATCGACTACCTTTCAATCTACAATGGCGCCACAGACAAATCCCACTTAGCCGATATTTTGACTTCTTTACAATCCCCACAGTGGTTTCCAGTGGGAACACCATGCTGCTCTTGTTCCACTGTGACCCCACAGTACAGATGAAAGGATTCTCAGCTAAATACAGGATTGGTAAGACCACGTCGCCTAAACAAAACGTTATGTTACTCTACTTTCTGTAATACTACATTGTGTGATGATGTGTTATGTTATCTAATGTTAGATCGCATAGCAGAGCTTGGTAGGTCTCGTTAGTGGTTCATTTCCAGTTTCTCTTAATCCCAGTTGGCACATAATTAATTTTCAGTAATACCCTGTTAGCACACTATGACCATTTTTCCACTACGCACAACTTAAGACATCATTCCCCTGCCTCGACTCCCCACTTCTTACACCATTATCTTCTGTTGTGAATGCCATAAAGAGGAGAGACCAATACCCCTCACAGTAGTTTAGAGCTTGGCTGGACACTGAGGCTGCCACCTATGAAGAACATTGCAGAAAGGACTCTGCCTCCCAATCAATGCTAAGACCCAGTTTCCCTGATGAGCATGCAAGCAAATAGCAAGCAGGTCTAGGTAGAGCCGGTGACAGCCCACCCCTCAGGCAACACACGTGCATTACTCGCTGCATCAACAGTGTAATGACTCAATTCATGCTCTCTGAGAATCTGGAGAAATTACCACATGTTGCTGCTCATATACAGACATCAAATGTACCTCCACATGTGCTAAGGCAATGGCAGAATTTGCATGTAATCACTGCACATTTACATATCTGCAGTGGTGCTAGAAGTTGAGTTTTCACCATCTCCAATAGAGTCAGTGTGTCACCAACAAAATTATTTTCTTTGTGCCAGTGATATGGTAATCACAAATGATGTCAGGACATTTCCCAAGTGCTAAGACAAGAGCTTATTGGGTCATTCCAGTTACTTTCTTAGTTGTTGTCCCAACGATTCTCAGCACTTCCGAGGGACTACAGTTGCATAGGATTTAGCATTTGTTTTAACACGAGCGTAAGTGTGGTCACTAGCCACTCCCTGCCTTAACTATCACACAAATACCGACACTGAAAATGTGGTCATTCTGTTAGAAGTCCCTGCCCTAAATGTAGTCCTGATCTGCAAAGATCCAACTTCAGTTTCAGCGCCAACATAAGAGCTGCACTGCAGCTAGTAGATGCAAATGCCTGAAGTGAAACTGAATTTCTAAATTTAAATTGAGTCAAACAAAATATATATTATGCCATTGCGCTAGTGACAAAATATGGAGTTTTCTTAATAACTTTTGCACCCTTCAATGTACAAATGGGAATAAATACCACAGTAAAAGCGTTTTGAGGCAGCCACCTCTCCCTAGAAAATTCTGCATTTTTCATGGACTGCTTTATATTTAAAAACACATGTTTTAATATGGGATTTTCCCATAGAGAAAGAACAAGTTGCTCACCGTAGTGACTACTGTATTCCTAGTCCCCTTTCCTCCATACTGAATGGGACAGGGACAGGTCCAGAGTATTTTGCACTACAAAAAAATAGCACTTCCACCTTCAATTTTAATTTATGTGCATGTAGGCGCAAGGATAGGCATGGCCGTGCACGCTTACCCCGCCCCACGGTGCCACACCTCAGTCCCCAGAGACACGCATCAGGAACAACTGCCCTAACTGCGACTTATTTTATTGAGGGGGATGGAGGGCAGGGCGTATGGAGGAAGGGGGACTATGGACTAGGAGTCACTACAGTGAGTAACCTGTTCTTACTCCTACATCCAGTCCCCGTTCGTCCATTTTGATTGGTCAATTTCAATGGAACCTACGTGAAGGGAGGTGAACTTAGTCGTTTCCAGCAAATAAATTCCTGAGAACTGCCTGGCCATATGCTGTACCTTCCTGTGAACTGACGTCCAAACAGTAGTGATGACAGAAAGCAGACGGAGTAGCACGTCACTGCATTACTGATGACATCCCATGCAACATGGTGCTGAAAAATTACTGCTGTTGCTTTGGTCCTCACTAGATGTGCTCTAATGTATTCCGGAGAAATCTTGACCTGCACCTTGTAGGCTTCTGCTGTACAGGTTACCATCCATCTAGCTATAGTCACCTTAGAATCTTGCTTCCCCTTTGAAGCCCAGCCAAAGGTTATAAACAGCTCTTCTGACTTCCTGAATGACTTGGATATGTCTAAATAGAATTTCAAAGCCCTTCTGGCAGCTAGACAATGCAATACCATTTCTGCCTATGATTGCAGGTTAGGAAAGAATATGGGTAGCATCATCTCCTGGTTTATGTGGAACTCCAATACTATCTTGGATGAGAAGGTTGGGTGAGTACGTAAAATCACCTTCTCTGTCCTTATGAAATGTTGTGCACAGCTCTGATGCAGCCAATGCCTGAATGAATTTCACTCACCCTCCTTGCTCACCTTAATGCTACTAACAGTAACATCTTCAAGGTCAGAAACCTAATGTCTACAGAGGCCATAGTTTCAAATGGTTTATGCGCCAGAGCTGTTAGTACCACATTGAGATCCCATGCAGGACGAGTCCTTCTGACTGGAGGAAATAATCTTGCAAATCCTTGCAGGTATCTTTTGACTACATGATTGGTTTGAAGAAAAAATAGTGCAGTCTGAGATTTTGTAAGCACCCATGGCAACTAGATCGTCATGCTTGTGTCTACCTGTACCCCTGAACGTGCCAAATAAGCAGCAAAGGATAAGACATTCTCTAGCGTACAACATAGGGGATCAATCCCATTAGCCTGAGCCCAGGGACAGCATCTTGTCCATTTGCTCCTGTACTGGGATCTAGTAGACTCCTTTCTAGCCTCCTGAATGTTGTCAATATTGTCCTCATACAGCTGTAGATGCTCCATTGTTAGTTTTTCAGGCACCAGGCTGCTAAGGCCATTGAATGCGGATTTGGGTGAAGCGTTTCACCCTGCTGCTGAGAGAGCTTTCGGTCTGATGCTACCAGGTATAAAGGACCCTGATGAGCCACCCTCTTGAGGTCCGAATACCATGTCCTCAAGGGCCACAGGGGAGCCAATAGAATCAACTTGCAATTCTTGGCCAACCTGAACTTGTTGATAACTTTCTGCATGAGTGGGAGTGGAGAGAATGCATAACACGTCATATCCGACCAGTCTATTTGAAAAGTGTCTCCCTCTGAACCCTCCCAAGATGCAAACCTGTTGCATCTGCCATTGCTGACTGCGGCAAAGAGGTATTTCTCTAAACGATCCCACCTTAGAAACACCTCTTGAATAATGGCATCCTCTATCACCCACTCGTAGGAACTCACCCTGAGTCTGCTGAGCCTGTCCGCTTCTGCATTGAACTGAACCTGCCACATGCGTTACTTGAAGCCATAACCCCTGCTCTACTGCCCATTCCCACAACTGGAGTGCTAGATTGCATAGGGGAGGGGACCTGGTTCCCCCTGTTTGCTCACATAAAACATTGATGTTGTACTGTCTGTGAGGATCAGAACCACTTTGTTTGAATCAAAGAAGCAAAAGATTTAAATGCCAAGAATATTGCCTTTAACTCCGGGTAATCTATATGCCTGTCTTTGTCCATGTTGGTCCACACTCCATGAGATACGTGATAATCTAGTGTTGCACCCTAAACCTCTGGGGAAGAGTCTGTTGTTATTACAACCGAATGAGGATGAGCCTGGGATGGAGCTCCCGCCAGCCACATGTAATCTGCCTTCCACCATAACAGGTAATCCCTGATAGCTTCAGGGATGGTTACCCTGTCCGATAATGAACCATTCTCCTGGTCCCAGGAGGCTGCTAAATGGAGTTGAATCCTCCACATCTTGAGCTTCGCTAGAGGCACCAATAAGATGCAGGTCGCCAGAAGACCCAACAGTTGCTAGTCCCTAGACACTGTTGTGTCCTTGTTTGTCATAAAATGTTTCACTGCTGCCAAAATACCCCTCCTCCTCTCCAGAGTGGGAGAAATGCTGGACTGCATTGTGTCCCAACGGAATACGATGAAGGTAATGTTCTGTGGGGGAATCAGTTCATACTTCTTTGAACAGAATGCTGATTAACGACTGAAGGGTCTGGTGCGCATGGTGTGGTGAGTCTGCCCTGATGAGCCAGTCATCCAGATAGGGTTAGACATGCTGGCGCCTGTTCCTTAACAAGCTGGCTGTCGCATTCATAATGTAAACACTTGTGGTGCAGTATTCAGTGCAAATGGAAGTACTTTGTATTGGAGATGTCTCCCCATGACTGAGAATCAGAGGAAACGTCGATGAGGATGTCAACCAAGTTGGTATGTGCAGATAAGCGTCCTTCAGGTCCAAGGCACGTAGCCATTCTCCTGCACAGACGGACTCTGCAATGAGATGGAATCACCATCTTGAATCTTTCTAGGGGTAAATAAAGATTGAGGAAGGATAGGTCCAACAGATCTCTCAGGTCCGCCTGGTTCTTCTTGTGTATAGCGAAGATCCTGGAGTAAAATCCCTTGCCTCTGTCTTCGACAGGTTCTCTTTTCACCACATGAGAGTCAATCAAGTTCTCCACTATATGTACGAGAGAGGGTGAAGTGGGGGCAGGGTATGGTGCAGGGAGACGAAACTCTTCAGAAACCACTGAAATTAACCAGTGGTCTATGAAATGGTTACTCCATTGGTTCTTGTGCAGGAGAATTGTGGGCCTGGATGAGAACATTATGCTTTCTTTGGATCTGAGGCAGATGCTGAGGAGGGGGTGAGCAGAAACCTTTAGGGTTAGATCATTGTTGCTTACACCTGTGTGTTCTAGTAGATCTATCAGGCTGCCTAGTTCTTTCTTGGAAGCCTCTAAAGCCCCCAGATGATCTTGACCTGCCCTGAAGCATGGGTTGGGTCTGAGAAAACCCCTTTGAAAAAAGCTTGGTGAGAATAGCTAAAGATGTGGCTGTTTGAGTGCTAATCTTTTTTTAGTCAGTTCAACATCAGTTGACAAATGAAAAAGATCATTTCCCTTGAAGGGGAGGTCTAGAATCCTGTACTGAACATTGTTAGTGAATCTAGTTGTGTACATCCAGGCCAACCTTCTCAAGTCTATGCCTGTAGACATGTCTCTTCTACCTATGTCAATATGTGCCAAACTAGATCCTAGCAGATCTTGAGCGATCAGTTTGGCCTCAATAGACCAGATTTAAATGCTGCTTGACTGTCAATAGAAAGATCTTGGGTACATTCCAAGATCTCACGCCAAAGTCTCTGATTCGCAGCTGCCAACAATGTGTCTGTGTTAGCTTGACGTAGGTGCAACAATGAATTCAAATAAACCTTTCTCCTGAAAGCCTCCTGGGGTTTATCCTATTTATTGGGAACTGCTGACAACGTGATTGCCTGTTTAGATGAGCCGGCCGCAGCATGCTTGGCTCACAGGGAAGCCGTGGCCACTACCGATGACTGAGGCTGTGAATGTGATGCCAGCAGAGGACCTTCTGAGTCTAAGTGTCCATAAAGAGCTTCCAATATTTTACTGACTGCATAGCAAGAGTGGGGCTTTGCAACCTCCAAAACACCCTTCAATAATGGGATGCCTGACAACGTTTAAAGAGCCAAAACCTCTGCTAACACACCTGCCTCTGGTTGCTGTTGCAGTGGGAAACTGACCCTGAGAAACTGCACCAAACCCTGAAGCCTTTCATGGAAAGCTTTGGCCGAAGATGAGAAATCACCTTCCTCTTCATCGTCAGCAGCGTCCTGACATTTGCTTGTTGAGCTTGAAGCGGACTGATCCTGTGCATCTTGGCTCCTGGAACCCTCTTTAGGGATATTGTCCATACTGACAGACAATTGATCCTAAATAATATGTGCCACTTCTGATGGAAGCAGTGGAGAAGGAGGCAGTGGAGTAGGAGGTTGCGGCTGTGGAAGAGGTAATGTGCTTCTAATATGTAGTGCTGGGGCCAGTCCTCGTGGTTGCTACAGCTCCTGTGGTACGACCTCTTTTATGAGCCCCTTAAAAACATCAGACTTTTGAGGGGATTTTATTAATAAAAGGAATCTCTCCTAAAACCTGTCCTCGGATGCTGTTGAAGTTTGAACTGAAGGGTGAGCAGCTCCTGCTGACGGTGTTCAGGTTGACATGGTTGGAGTCTGTGAGAAACCTGAAGGTGTCTCCCTGACTAGTCCACGGGGTTCTGAGTCTATTTCCCATTCAACCTGGTAGGATGCATAGAAACTCTATCCCCACCTCCTTTCCAATACTCACTCCACAGACTCCTGGCAGCGGTATACTCTGCATACCATGGTCCACGCAGACCACAAGTGCCTTTCAATGCTGGCATGCAGTAGTTCCCATCTTCCATCACAGCTCCAATGGCAGCCCTGTAACCGCAGCTGTCCATCTCCTTTTCTCCTTTTCTTCCCTGCCATCACTCTCCCTCCTCCCTGCCCTCCTCCTTGCATTCTTTTTCCTCCTTCCCAAATCCCCTTCTGTCCTCATGCTCGAAACCTGGGTCTGCACATTGACACCCACCTCTCTCTTTCTCATCACATTTCCCTCACTGCCAGATCTTGCCGTTTCCACCTCTACAAATCTGCAAAATGCGTCCTTTCCTAACCTTCCAAGCTACTAAACTCCTCATCTCCTCCCTCCTCTTCTCCAGACTTTTCTACTGCTCTACTCTTCTCTTTGGACTCCCCTCCTCTCATCTCACCCGCCTCAAATCTGTCTACCACTCTGCCATTCGCTCCATCTGCCTCCTCTCACCTCACGACTCCATCTCCTCTTCTCTTAACTCACTAAGATGGCTCCCATTCCACTCCCAGCTCAAGTTTAGCTTCCTCTGCCTAGTCTTCAATGCCCTCTATGGTCTTACCCCTCTGTACCTCTCCTCCATTCTCTCTTTCTATACTCCTTCTCGTTCTCTCTGTTCTGCAGATCTCTTCTTTCTCTTTACTCCACCTCCCACCTCTGCCCTCTCCCATTTCCGCTCCTTCCTAATTCTTGCTCCTTTCCACTGGAACCGCCTTCCTCTTCCCGTCTGCTCAATCACCTCATATCCCTTATTTCGCACTTCTCTAAAATCCTATCTCTTCCACTCTCCCCCTAGCACCAATTGTTTCCTCTCTCACCAAATAACCCACCTCCACCCTCTCCTCCTACCTTCTGTCCCTCTATTAGTACTTAGCCTCATCATAAATGTAAATTGTTCGTTGTACTGTTTTCTGGTTTAGATTCATTGTTAACTATTGCTTGTTGTATTCACTTGTTCCTCTTGTAAAGCACTTTGGATTAAGGCGATATATAAATTAAAATAAATACAAAATACAAATCTAATGGTGAACATACCAGTGGCAGCCTTCTTCCATGACCACAAAAGGTGGGATCACTGGCTCCTTACTACCCAGCAGGGACTACAGAGCCAAGACTGCACCAAGGAGAAACTCCAGGGCTAAGAGCACCCTCTGTCCCACCTTCTGCTCACACTAAGAAATTTTAGGCTTATCTCATAAGCCGCCTCACACCAACAGCACAATAAATGCCACTGCAACCTCCTGTCTTTGAGGGCAATGCTTCAGTTAGTCACTATAAGGCAAGGAGGTTTTCCTCTGCCGGGGATGGTGGGGTATTTCTGACTCATCACTTTCCCCCTCAGCTGATGGTTCATTACACTTTTCACATGTCTCATATTGTAATGACGCATGCTCATTACAGAGAGCATACCCCAGGCCCAGGAAGTTCTCAAGCAGTATTTGTATTCGCCTTCACTGGTTACAGTTAAGTAAACTCTTCAGAGTAAACTTCATAGGCAGCAAGCCACGGATACTTCCATCCTCAGACAGCCCCTTCTATCAACTGTGACCCTTGGAACATTATTTTTATTTAGTTGGCGGTAGGCACTATGACCTGCAATTATCTACATGATCGTCCTATCGTAACAACTTAATTTTCTTTATGAAGAGGGGGTGTTTCTCGATATTGTTAGTGGTCACTGTATGGGAGTTCCAAAGCTTAGCAGTGAGAAACATGCAGTATTTTCAAGTATTTTAAGATGTTCGATCAGATATTTTGTTGTGTGAGCATGGAGAGCATTACAATAATCAATTTGGGATCTAATGATGGCTCTAGCTGGAATGGGGCAATGGATTTCAGAAAGCAGGGGGGACAGTTGCTTCCGTAGCATCAGATAGCATCAGATAGAAGATGGCCAAACTGACTGTTGATTTTATTTTTTGCTGTCACCGAAAGAGTGGAGTAGAGCAGTCTATACATTTAGAAATCGGAATTGGAAGAACTCCAATATGTTTCCCAGCATGTAAAGACAGAACAGAAGAACGAGCTTTAGAGGATGAGCCAAGTTCTGTATTCTCAGGATTTAAACCTAAACGATTGTGTGACATCCATCATTCAATTATACCAAATATATATTGAATGTCTGTAATATTTTCTTCAGGATTCTAGTCAAGCTTAAAGATGAGTTTGGTGTCATTAGCAAAATGTTGAAATACGATCTTAAGGTCGATCAGACATTCAGTCAGACATGTAGACATCATCTATTCAACATTCCACAGCCCATGCTTGACCAAAACAGCATTTTTTCTCTCACAGGCACAATCATACCAGATACAGATCACAACTCTCACAGCAACTTCCAAACTTGATACAGACCACCACACAAACATTTTAACATTTATCAGTGATAAGTCAAAATGTCTTTTTCACTAAATCGATTTTAAAAAAGATCGATTTAGAAAGACTACACGGAGACTGCTCCAAGCAGTCTTTTTAAATCATATTGTCACGCCCCTAGACGCACAGGAGTGCTCGCTGTGTCTGACAGGCCAGGCCAGGAAAGGGAAGACGCGGGCATCTCAGGTAAGTGTTTTTGGATTTATTTTCTGTGTATGTGTGTGTGTGTCTCTCTCTCTGTTTGTGTCTGTGGGGGAGGAGGGGAGAATGTTTGTGGCGGGAAGGGAGGATGAGGAGAGGTCGGGCGAGTGTATTAAAGTGAGTGTGCTTACATATTTGTGAGAATCAGTATGAATGTAGAGGAGGTTAAGGGGGGCTGCTTTGGGGGGAAGAGAGGTGGCAAGGGGATGAAAGGGGCTAGGCGTGAAAACTCCCAATTTTAGAGAAAAGCTAAAAGCACAGGAGAGGGCGGGCAGTGGAATCGATTGCCTGGGGATTCGTGGGGTGAACCCCCGAGAAGTGTGATCATTATGCTTTTGAAGGCTGCATAAAAACAGGTCTTTTTGGTATTCAGCCTTCAAAAAGCATAAATATCACATAGAACCCAGTTATGTGCTGACACAGATGATTTGGAGGTTGCAGGGTGTGAGATGGATTTCTAGAATCTGGCCTGGTGGACACATTTTACGAGGCCATCCTAGTTATAGTGAACAGGGTACCTGAGAAGTTATCCAAACCCCATTCAAGTTAGCAATAGAGAGCAGTCAAGGCTATTCTCAGGAGAGTGTGAGTGGGGTCAGGGGTCTGCAATGAGTTCACCCAGTGAAGCACGCAATTATTCAATTTAGACAGGAATGTATAAAAATACTATATTTATCTAGGCCTCTAACACACACTAAAAACATTAAAGAAGCAGCTGATAATATCACCCAGCAATCAATAATAAACATATATGCAGGTTCCTAAAATGCAGTCAATGATTTAAATCAATAAAAGAGGTAAGTAAAGTTATGCAGTAAAATGGAACCCAGTCACAAGAAATATTCCCTATCTTCAGAAGTCAGATCCCTATGAAGAGCAGGTCCGTGTGCCCAAATGTCACAATGCTTCTCCCCATAATGTATCTGTAGGAGGTAAATTGGTTGTGTTGGTGATTGTTCAAAAGAAAAAATGAAGCAAAGTTACTGGATAAGTAAAATGTGCTCTTATCTTTCAGGTATTACTACTCAGGTTCTGTGACCAAAAAGTAGTGGAATGGAAGGATACAAAGACACATGTTCTCAATGTTATCCTACGGAGAACAAGGAGAGACAAATGCTTTGTGTTTACTTACCCACCTGAGTCCAATTTTCCCAGATGACTGGATGGGTCCAGTGGGGGTTGCTGGAGGTTGGATTTCCCGCTCTTGGTTCCAGTGAGAGGTACCCAGGAGTTGCGTGTGCAAGGAGTTTATCCTTTCGGGTCCATGAGCAGAGTGCAACCATTGGCGATGGAGAAATGCAGAAAGCACCGGTGTGGATGGAGAAATGCAGAAAGCACCGGTGTGGCCCTATTCAGGACACTTTACAGGATGAGGTAAGGTGAGTTGCAGTGATGAGCACCACACACAGATGACAGCAGGCATCCTTCCAGTCAAAGTCATAGATATCCTTCCAGAGCAGGATTCCTTGCGCTGAGAGGCTGAATTTGGGCAGGAAGGTGATTTACACCACAAGCTGGAGACAACCGAAGTCCAGGCTGCAAACTCATAATGGCAAGGGGTCTAGCGAGGTAGGCCACTGGACAGCTGGTTAGTCTACTGGGTGATCGAGGCACACTTCGGAAGGCTCAGGACTGCTGGATCCTCAAACACGTTGAGACTGGTTAGTCCCACCAGTCCAGGGGAAGCTTCACACAGGGCCTTCGCAGATCAGGTATTCCAACACGGCTTCAGCGGGCCAGACGCAGGAAAGGATGCTGGACCTTTTCAGGAGTCTTCTTCACATTTTCAGTTGGCTGTTCTTCTATAAGGGATTCTTGGCTCCAATGCTGTTATGAAGAAATGGCTGCAGGAATCCTCTTTTCCAAAATGAAGCAAGTCCAAGCCCATCAATGGTAAGGATCTGCACCATTCCAACAGCTGGTATTTTTCCCATCACAGACAACTATCGGTTTCACTCATGCCCCACAACCGGACTTTCTGGCTCCTGGAATGTGGATTGGTTCCATAAAATGACATCCCCTTCCTGAGCTGCACACACACACACAGGAATCAGAAGCCTGTAAAAAATGCAGCTTTCCGAGACAAGTGCATGGCGATATATGGGATTTCCTGACCTGTCAAGGCAGGAAGAAGGCCATACAACAATATGACAAAACAACAAGTGAAAATCTTGTGGTGTGGCCATTTTAGGGCACTTGCCACGTTTAGTAGTCATACATGGCAAACGCAAATGTGAACACTAGAAATAACACAAACATTTAAAAAATATAATTGCTGCCACCAGCTTGTCATTAGGCACATATACAAGTACTCACAAATCCCAAGTGTAAAAGATTAGGCTGATACAAAAGTGTCCCAGTTGCACTGCATTGTATGATGCTCTGTGCAATGTTAACAATTTACAAAAGTGTGACGGTCAAAAGGGAAACATCATTTTCCAGTACTGATAGTCTGAAGGACTGATCAGTTTCCCCATAAGAAATTGAGCAAAAGGCCAAGAGAGTGAAGCTAAAAGCTTCACTTCCCTGTTAAAAGTCAGGACAGGTTAAAAAACTAAAGCCAAATGTTTTGGAGCCCATAGAACGATGGAGAGAAAGTTGCCAAAAGAGAAATCTTTCCTTAAAGGGGGGTAATCACTGAGTATTGATCAGTGACTTAAGTGCTAAGATTAACAGGATGAAAAGAGAAAAAGCAGGCAGATTTAGGAACACAAACGTGTAATTAAATGTTTCTATGCTTTCTGTATGTGGAGCACAACAAGTGGGTCTTTAGCGCATTTAATCAACTTCATGCGATCAGGTTAGAGGAGCCTTAAAAGAGGAAAGATCTACCCCAACAAATAATGTATTTGGAAGACAACGTGCCAGGGCACAAGATGCTGTGTGTGATTTGGCATCCTGCACGTGGCTCTATGTCCCTGCTCCTGATAGTTGGCCGAGTGACAGTTAAGGCTCAAGGGATGTTTAACTATAGATGGGAAAAGCCATGTAATCCGTCAGTGTCGGTGGCAGTGGTGAGCTGAGTTGCAGCTCCTACCCTTCTTCCTGAGCTGGGAGGCCCATGGAAGTGCTGGTGGAAGGCGTAAATTGAATCACACTTCAGGGGGTTTGCCCCACTCATGGCCTCAAGAGCACACCTACTCTCGAAGGCAGTTGAAAGGTTTTTACTAAAGAAATTGAAAAGTGGCTTACTAAGGACTACCCCTCTCTTTCTTGTATACGTCGTGCAGTGCTGTCCCTAGCCCAGGCATCCCCCAACCACAGGATTGTCACTACTATCTAATCTCTACCTGGCTAGTCATGATGGCCTAGGGGCAAATGCCCTTTCTACCCGTCTCTCTCAGGGAACAATCTAGGTAAATCCTAACCTAGGAATTACAATACAATTGATACAAGAAGTGGCTTCCGAGCACTCCAATCTCAGTCAGTCCCGCCCTGTCATTCCCTTGTACTCCTCACCCTGATGTACTATCCTTCCTCTCCCTTCTTTCTACTCTCCTACCCTACTTCCTCCCACTCTCCTTCATTTCCCCCCTCTCTTGCTTCTCTTCTGTCCCTCTGATGTTCTCTCTTTACTCCTACTCCCCTTTTCTCTTTGCCACTTCTCTCCCCACCCCATGACTACTACTCTCCCTGCTCCACTCTAACCTGCTGTCCTCTCCACACTACTACTACTCTCCTATCTCCACAGTACTACTACAATGCACTCCACCCACACCTTCTCCTACAATCACCTCCTTTCTCTTCGATTCACCTTCCCATTCACTCTCATTCACCCCCTTACTCTGCTAGTCTCACTCTCACCTTGCACACACTCACCCATCCAAGTACCACTTTCTCGCACCAACCAATACCACACATTGCACACTCTCTCAGCAATCCTTCTTGACTTTCCTATGCAACATCCTGCCTCTACTTGGTCTTTTGGTCCTCCTTGTCCTCCCTTGATTTCACTCAAACCACAATTACCTGTTTCCGTTGTCCCTTTAAATATTCCCTTAAACTTCCGCTGGTTCTGTCCCGCAGCCGGTTCCGCTGGCCCTCCGCTGACTTTGTTTTTGCCAGAGGAGGTGTGACAGTTAAGCGAACACTTAAATAGGGCGTTTCGTATACGGCAACATTAGCAATTAGGAATGGCATCCAGCTCCAACTACAATCAATGTCCCAGTTCATTTTGGAGCCGGAGCCGGCTGGAGCTTCTGGTATGTCGTTTTTTACATTTTTTCAAAACTTTTATTTATTTAGCTTGTCAGCGCCGGAATAGGTGAGCAACATACAAGGCAGTCATAATACAGTAACAGTATAGATAATACAGGTACGCAGTGTCCGTTTAAAACTTGATTATGCACTTGGGGGGTATGTACAGAGTGGGTGCGGGACTGGAGAGACAGCAGTTCGGGGGGGGGCAGGGGAGAGGAGGGGAAGGAACTAGAGATGCAGCATCTGATGAAGTATCCATACCACACATATAGGATTGAAATTTGAACCAAATGTCTCTGGGTCTCGAGCGAGTTGGCTGTAGTAGGGTCCAGGATTCTTCGGTGTCTGAGGCCCAAGTGACCGCTCTGAGCCACTGCGCATGAGTGGCTGATGTAGGTCAAAGCCAGCAGAGCAGGATGGACCGTACTGCGAGTAGCATGCAGAGGCCGGCCAGTTTTTTGGAGTCTCGGCAGAGTTCAGGAAAGTCACGGGGATGGTATGACAGGGTGGTCAAGAATGTCTGACATGGTGGGGCATACCAAACTCCAGAATTGGGCAAGGCGGGGACAGGACCAGATCATGTGAATATAGTCAGCGGTATCTTAGCCACATCTGGGACATCTTGGGGAGTGGTCTTTAAGCATGTGATGGAGTCTGTTTGGGGTGTAGTCATATCTGTGGAGTACCTTAAACTGAATTAATTTGAAGCGGGAGTTGAAGGATACCCCGTGTATGCGTGCGCACATATGGGCCCAGCGCTCGTCAGTCATTTCCAACCCAAGATTATTTTCCCATACATGTTTCAATTTGGTGAACGCAGGGGTGGATCTAGTTTGAATCATGGTATAGAGTCTGGACACTTTACCCCTCGTGGGCGTTGGGGAGGTTAACTCCGTAATGGCGGGATCATCTGGTGGTATCGCTGGAAAAGTGGGATATTTGCGTTTAAGGGTTTTCCGGAGAGACGAGTACTGGAGCCACATCAACGGTCTCCGTCTCAGGGATAGTGGGAGGTCTGGCCATTCAATGAAGTTGCCTTGCTCAAAGATGTCTCAGATCAACTCGTATCCCGCCTCGGCCCATCGGTGCACTATGAACGGTGGTACACATGGGACCCCTGGGAGGAAGTTCCAAAGTGGAAGGTTACCATGTAAAGGGTGGGCGGTACCTAGTAGTTTCCATGTTTTGGTTAGGGCCAAGGACGTGCAAGCCACGGGGTCAAGTGAATCCAGGATTATCGGCATGGGTTTAATGACTAGGGAGCGAATGTCCCGGTCGCTTACTGTCAGTTTTTCGAGCCTCACATGTGGAGGGGGGTCCAATGTGTTAAACCAATGTGACATGAATTGGTACTGTGCCACCATTCAGTATTTGAAGAAGTCAGGAGCACCGAAGCCGCCTCCTTCCATTGGAGTGGACAAGGTCCTGAGTTTAAGACGGACCGCACCTGAGTGCCACAAAAAGGTGTTGAGTGTACGGGTCAATGCTCGGAAGAACTCTTCACCTGGCCATAGAGGGATATTGGTGAATCTATACAGGAGTTGGGGCAACACTATCATCTTCAGTATCCCTATTCTAACTGCAAGAGAAATCGGTAGTCTACTCCAGCCCAGTGCCTTTGTTGCAAGGTTCGTGAGGTATTTCTGGTAGTTTTTGTCAAAGACCAAGTCAGGGTGGCAAGCTATTTCTATTCCCAGATAGGTGAATCTTGACTGAGCCCATGCAAACCCCAGGGTATCAGGAGGGTGACGCGTGCAGTCTGTGAACGGGAAGATGGTGGATTTAGAGCAATTCACTTTCAGCCCGGAGATATGCCCGAAGTGGATCACGTCTTCCAGTATCGGGGCCAAGTTGGTAGAGGGTGAGCGAATCAAGAGAAGTGCATCATCGGCATACAAGGACACTATATCAGACTGGCCTGCAGTTCGTAGGCCTCTATGTGTATGGGATTGTCTTAGCATGTCCGCAAATGGTTCCATCGCGCTATTGCGAAGATCAGGGGAGAGAATGGGCAACCCTGCCTCGTCCCTCTAGCAATGCGGAAAAGGGGAGAGCATCGGTCCTCAGTGCGGACCCTTGCTATTGGATCGGAGCAATCTAACCCAGGAGAGAAAGGAGGGGCCGAATCTGCACTTCTTAAGAACCCGCCAGAGGTAATTCCATGACACAGAGTCGAACGCTTTTTGCATATCGAATGTGGCGGCTACTTCATGAGTATTTGGGTGTATTCTGCTAATTATATTGAAGAGGCGCCTCAGATTCAAGGAGGTGGAGTGACCTGGAATAAAGCAGCTTGGTCAGAGTGAATGATGTGGGGCATATAGGGGGCTAGGCGTAGTGCTAATAGTTTGGTGTATATTTTGACGTTGCAGTTAATGAGCGAGAGTGGACGGTATGATCCCCATTGTGTGGGGGGCTTGCCAGGTTTGAGTAAGACAGTTATTGTGGCTTCACAGAGAGAAGGAGGGAATTTGCCTGCCTCCACTGACTCCTCCCAGAGAGCTATTTGATGGGGAAGTATGAGCGATTTGTAGCGTTTATAGAATTCAATTGGGATGCCATCTGAGCCTGGGGATTTTCCTGAGGAAAGTGAGTCTATGGCATCTGAGAAATCTTCAGGGGTAAATGGAGTGTCAAGAGAGCTGATGGTTTCGGGAGAGAGTATCGAGAGGGGGAGGGCATCGATGTAGGAGTCAATCTCCGCTATCGGGGCACTGTCTGCATTGGCATATAGGGATTCATAGAAGGAAAGGAACTCGGAGTTGATATCATACGATGAGGTGGTTAGGGAGCTGACGGGCCTTTCCACCCCGGGAATGTGTGGGGCACCAAGCTCACGTCGGAGAAGCCTAGCCAGGAAGTGGCCTGGACGCTCACCCACTCCATATTTCCTTGCGAGGCCAGGATTGTCCAAGAATTTCAGTTTGTGATCCGCCAGTGAGCGAAATGTGTCGAGTTCCGCAGCACCTATGGACGCAAGGATTGCAGGGGTTTGGTGGAAGGAGCATTGGGTTTCAAGAGTTCATAGTGTGGACTCACTTTCTGCGATGTTCTTGCGAATTGTTTTAAGGATGCCATTCTCCTTTGAGAGTGCTATTCCCCTGATATAAGCTTTAAAAGATTCCCATAGGGTGGCCTGCGAGGATACCAAATCGGTGTTTATTTCAAAGAACTCTTCGATGGCCGTCTCCAATTAGGAGCTAAAGACAGGGTCGAGGAGGGAGTGAGGGTTCATTCTCCAGTGTCTAGTCCGATCGCGGTCAGGGCCCCAGCAAAGGGTAATAGTCACTGGTGAATGGTCAGAAAGGGTTCTTGGAAGGATCATTTGACAAGTCACGTTCTTTATTAGTATGTCAGACACCAACCATTTATCGATTCGGGAGTAGGAGTCATGCACCGAGGAATAGAAGGAGTAGGAGCGGTTGTCGGGGTAAAGAAGCCTCCACGCATAGACCAGTGCAAGCCGGGGGAGAGACGACAATGTAGCATAGGCTGCTTTGGTAAATTGGCGGGTTCTGGAGCCAGATCTGTCGAGGTCCACGTCAAAAATTGTATTAAAGTCACCCCCCCCCAGATAATCGATATTAGAGGAAAACTGTTGAGGAGGGACGTAAGGTGTAGATAGAATTCCAGATCGACAATGTTGGGGCCGTAGATATTAAGGAGGACCACCTCCCTGTTCTAAAGGGTGCCATGGAGTAGCACATATCTGCCCTGGGGGTCGATCTATGAGGATATGGAGTCAAACTTAAGACTCTTGTGAATTAGGGTCATGACCCCACGGCTTTGGGTAGAGTAGTTAGTAGCGTATCTTTGGGGGCCCCACATTTTGGCGAATTTTTCATAATGTTCAGTACAAGCATGTGTCTCCTGCAGAAAAAGGATTTTGACCCTGTGACGTTCTGCATGAAGTTGGAGTTGTCTCATTTTCTTATAATTACTCAAACCCCGCACATTCCAACTCATAAAGGTTAAGTTATCTTCGGTGAACAGTGTACATATATCCGTTGAAGATCAGTGACTGTCAGTGTGGTGACCCCAGTGACTGGTGAATCGGTCTAGTAGCTCTGTAGCACCGTCGGTACAACACTGCCTCGCACTCAACCTCCTCTGTGAACGCCAAGCCTTTTATAACATAACACCCAACAATCCCCACCCACATACCTCCCCCAAACAGGAATGATAACCCCATATCCCATCAACAAAATCCAAACCAAAGGCATCAACGCCGGGGGGCCTGTGAACCAGCCTGGTGGCGATGCTCCGAACTAGGGGGCAATTTAAGGATGAACATGGTGCCGAATAATAACATCATGTGTAACTTGGAGAGGATTTTGCACGAATGGGCATGGAACGGTCGCACAATAGTGAACCAATTTGTTCATAATTGAGAGGAATAGTCTCAGAGGTTACTGATAAACAGCGATAACTAGTTTTGGTAACCACTCAACAGAGTGATATAACAGTCATGAATAAGTGGCGTAGAGAGATGTTTAGCCAGGAAAGTGTTAATCTATGAACTTGGAGGACTCCTCTGGAATTGTGAACAAAAACACCTGTTTGGCGTATTCAACTCTCAGTTTAGCGGGGTATAGCATGGAGTATTTCACTCCATGGTCTCTCAGTCTCCTCTTTACCGCCAGGAAGGTCTTGCGCTCCTGTTGCACCGGCACCGAGAAATCAGGGTATAGGTCAATCCTGGCGCCTCCCAGCAAAAGTTCGCCCTTAGCCCTTGCAGCCCTAAGGAGGGAGTCACGATCTCGGAAATTCAGGACCCTGGCTATGATGGGCCGTGGGGGTGCGCCCGGTTTAGGTTTAGCTGTCAGGGAGCGGTGGGCCCTCTTTATAGCAAACTGTGGGGAAAGTTCCGGAGAGTCGAGAAGTGACAACAGTGTGCGTTCAACATAGTCCTCCATTGGCTCATTGACGTTGTCACCGATAATGCGAAGGTTATTTCGCCTCGAGCGGGATTCAAGGTCCTCATTCTTCTTTTTGACCTCGAGGACTCGGTTAGAGAGGGAGGAGACCTCCGCACAGAGGGAGCCTAGGTCGTCCTCGGTGGCACTCACTCTCGTCTCGATCTCGGCCACTCGGCCATCCGTTCTCTCCATATGGGCTTTAATCGAGGATATGGTGCCATTCATGTCATCCAATTTACTGTGGAGCGTGGTGAAGTCCTCCCGGATGTACTCCATCATTTTTTGAGAGTCTATAGGATCCGAGGTTGTCGAATTCGAGGGCTCCTGCTCATGTGGATCCCCCTGGGGTTTTGACGGGTTCTTCGTAAACATGTTGATCGGGCATTGCATCTTTCCCGCTCCCTTAGTCATGTTGCTGGGAGGGGGGCAAGCACCAAGGTTCCGGAAGATAAAAGTGGCGCGGTAGCAGGTTGGAGGAGGAGGGGCGCAGGAGGTGAGGCAAGGGGTCGCTCGAGAGGTTCAGGGCGACCAGGGATCGTCTAGGTGACGGTACAGTGAAAGTCTGCAGCAGGCTGTGGAGTTACTAGACCACAATGGGCCGTTAAGGCCCGACTTCAGGGGAGTCGCCCCAGTCAGTGGCAACATGCACCTGCCAAGTGCACAGCAGGGGGATCCCCCGGCACAGACCAGGTTGGTGGAGCAAAGCAAATAATACCAGCTGCAGGCGTATGGACTGCAGGAAGGGTAGAGGTACCCAGTGTTCTCGGGGTCTGATATAGTTGAGTGAGTCAGGAGGGCCAGCTTTTTTTCAGAGGCTAGTAGAGCCAGGTGTCCAAAGGCAGGAGGTGTAGCCCACTGAGGTGAGGAAGGGCGCCTCGTGCCAGGCGGTAAATTGGCAGCAAAAGTCGGGGGCTGGGAGTGATCAGAGATGTATTTGGAGTGGTTGTCCCAGGTTTCAGCTGGCCTGGTAAGGGGGATCAGCCCAGCGCACCGACATTGAATGGTGCTAGGTCGTAGGCTCCGGAGCCCCTGCTCAGGTGTGGCGCGAGGAGCGGGAGGCGAAGGGCCAGAAGAAGCTTGCTGCCCAGATTTTAGAGCAGTAATGTAGCAAACCCCCCAGGGGTTGGGTAGGTTTCAGGTTCCTGGGCAACTTGTGGGTGTTTAGTGCCTTTATCCAGTGGTATGCAGCAGTAGGAGCGCAGCTTGGGGGACCCCGTGCCCCCGAGGTGGTGCCTGCCAGATTGTGTTGGGGGTGGGAGCCCCAGGTATCCCAGAGTGTCGGGGATTAAGAGGAGCGCAGGCCCAGTCACGTAGGTGGTGGCAGAGAGGAATAAAAGAAATGCCAGGTGTGTCTCCGGGAGGGTGATGTGGAGGCAGGGGTATCAGGCCCCACTGGCATGGTGGTTGGGGCCACAGAGACTCAACGCAATGTCCATGGAGCAGGCCCAACTCCAGATGCCGGGCGGAACACAGGCCGCGGGATGCGACTCGCCTGGGGCCCGAACAGCTCTGCAAGCGAGGTGGGTCTCCGGGCCCCAGGAGTGGATGTGTGTTTAGGGGTTGGGTCGGCTCCTCCGCTCAGACCACTGCAGGTTGCAAAGGAGAGGGGGAGAGGAAGGCGCCACGCGCACATGGAGCCCCTCCCCCACAGCAGGCCCCAAGACCTCGGCGCTGAAGTTGGTGTCTCTGGAAGCGAGAGGCGGGGGCAGAGAAGCGCCGGCTCGCGGGCCAGCTTCCCAAGGCTGGATGTCAGCGGAGAGGCTGATTGAAGGCACGGGAACAGCTCAACGCATGCATGGACACTTCAGTGATACGCGACCGTGCCCCAAGCAGGATTCAGTGTTGCACTGTGAAGTGTTTTATAAAAAGCAGCGCCTCCCAGTACAGAGCTCTCAAATCAGGCGGCCATCTTTCCTGAGCGCAACAGGCCCCCCCCCCGGTATGTCGGTTTGACATGGGGACCGCTGTTATACAGAAAGTTATTTTTCTGATACTATAAACTGATTTGTAAAAATTGTTGCGTTGTATTTTGAAAGGGTATTTCAAGAATGCCAGAGCTTATTATGAAGGTGTCGCTGTCCCTTTCTGTCATTGGCTATACTAACCGTTTTATGATGGTTGTTTTACCTAACATCTTCTATATTTTAGGACACTTCCTTTTTCCCTTACAAACAAGTGGGCTGGGTGAACAAGATAATGCATCTTCAGCACACTCAGAACTATTATTTCACTGGGGCTGTTGTAGTATGGGAGGATGCCAGTCTCTCTCGGCTGTGACATGTTTATGAAGGAAATGTGATCTAAACCTTCCAGCAACTTCGGCCTCTGTACAGCTTCCGCAGTTATCCTCTTTTAAATGCTTTAGCATTAGCAACTTTATCCGCCACATTTCAATTCTAAGTTGCCTCTAAATTTAAGTAGCAACGTATTGATTGGCATGTGTTAAATTCTCTTTTAAAAGCAGTTTAACGGTGGTGCAACATTAGACGCCGACTCAGGCTTTGACTAACGGAGTAGATTTTTCAGACAGAAAATGTTGTTAGATGCACGGGGAACGTTTTCAGGGTCGGCTCAAAGGCTATGTCCACTTTTGATCATTTTCAACAGCGTCATAAATTGCAATTTTTTCACACTACCTCTGTCAGAGGTACCTGATTACAAGTGGCAGAGTAAATCCCAACTTCTTTAGAGTCCATTGAATTCTATGGGGCTTTTTCGGTGGAACTAATGCCACAGTAATTCCGCCGATTTTGCTGATTGTTTGGCGGACAGTGGGGGGATTAACCTCCAGCAAGATGCTAGAGATAAATCCCCCACTCCAAGGCCATACACGTAGTATGGCGGGGTGGGGAAAGTGGCAGTAATTCTGTTACTGACAATTTTTTCCCACACCGCCATATATTTCCATCGCCTTGCTATGGAGAAAGAATTGCAGATTGCGTTCATATTTTTTGTGTGCACTCTACTTGGGGAGTTTTGGCTCCTTTATACCACCAGTTACTCTATTCTGCAAGTAGTAGTGATGGGGGATATACATTTAGTGCTATTTCTGGTCATTGTTTTGGGGATACGCCTCCCTTCTTTAAAGCTATTGTGATTGCACGAATCTTATCTCGCAGATCGAAGGATACAAATCTTGCCATGGGAATGGAGTGCTTCACAGAGATGGATGAAGTTTCTTTTTGACTTTTGTCACAGGGATGGAAGATGAGTGCACTTTAACAGCTGCAGGGTACATTATAACATTTCTGCTTGATGCTAATGTATTCATTATATTTATTTTGAGTGATATACATTTTTCATGGCCAGTTTTGACATGAAAAATAAATGTGCAGTAAAAGCCAAGACTAAAGTCTGGTCCCTTGAAGTCAGACCCCCTGGGTGTGTCATGTATGATATGATATGCCATTTATAACGCGCCTATACACAATTGTTTCAAGGCGCGACGAGGCAAGGGAGGGGAAACAGAGGGAAGACAGGGACAACCATCGTACTAGGTCAGGTGACATTGAGATCGCGCAAGTGCAGGGGAGGGGAGAAGGAGAAAATTGCAGAGGGGGAGGAGAGGAGCAGTGCGGTACGAGGGATAAAGTAAGTACATGTAGGCAATACATATAGACAATAAATAAATCAAAGTGCAGCCAGCTGGTGGCCAGTGCAGGGGTAAGTGCAGGCATCAGGTGTCAAGTGCTGGTAGGGGCTGTAGGGATACAGAGACAGTCGCCGAGTGCAAGGGTTGCCAGGGGGGCAGTGCATATGTGCAACTGGCGGGAAGGGGACCTGGGCCTGACATCAGAGGGTAGCCAGTGCAATGTCAGATTCAGCCAGGAGATCAGCAGGGGAGACGAGGGGAGAACGCAGAAGCAAAGAGGAAGGTCTTGAGGTGCTTCCGGAACCAGAGATGGTTCTCCTCAAGTTTCAGAGAGGCAGGGAGGATGTTCCAGAGGGAGGCCCTAGCAGAAGAAAGCGATCTACCACCAACTTGCTGCTTGGAGAAATGGCTAACCCTGAGGGAGTTGGAGGCGGATGAGCGAAGAGATCCAGAAGGAAGATATTTTGGAAGAGAGAGTTGAAGGTATTGGGGTAATAGCCCCCAGAAGGCCCTGTGGACAATGCAGAGGGTTATGAACTTAATCCTCGCTGCCACTGGGAGCCAATGCAGAGATTTCAGTCCCAGAGAGATACAATCCCTGGGCTTGAGTCCAAGGACAATCCTTGCAGTCCTGTTTTGGATAGGTTGCAGAGGGCGGAGAGTAGAGGCAGGCAAATTTAGAAAGAGGCTGTTGCAGTAGTCAAGCCTAGAGAGAACCAGAGCTCTGGAGACAGTGAGCTTCTGGGGGAAGGAGAGGAAGGGAAGAATACCTCTAAGGAGGTGCAGCTGGTAGTCTGACTTCTTAGCGACGTCGGAGGGAGATATGAAGAGAGAAGGAAAGCGTGGAGTCGAAGATGACCCAGAGGTTTTTAGCCTCTGAGGTGGGAGCAGGAAGAGGGCCAATAGAGGTAAATAAACCCATATTATTATTTGACCAATGAGGGCAAAAGAAGAGCACGAGAAGCACAATTCTTAGGCTATCCCCATCTTGTTTGTTTTCCCAGCTGAATGTATGAACCAATATGAGGGTGAAGCCCAAAGGGAGGGCTAAATACCACTTACATAAATGGTTACCTCCTAATGGACTTCACAATTTTAAGAAAATAATTCAGTGTGTCTCGTTTAAACACTCGACAAACCATCTGCCCGATGAGCATAAATGAGCACCCAAGAAATACACGGATGATTGCCTTAAGTGATTCTTGAGCCCTATGAAGTTGAGTTTAGGTTTTCAGACACAGGCTAGATCAGAGGTTTGCAAACTTTAGCTTTCTATATATTTTGCAGTAAAACTCCTCTAAGCCCTAGCCCGCATAGTCAATGGTAAGGAATCATGGGAGTCATAGACACATCTGGAGAACTGCAGGTTGCAGACCCCTGGCATAGATAGACCAGAAAGGAGAGGGATAGTAAATGAGTATATGTAGCAAAAATATGCTTAATGGGAGTTCTAGTGATGAAAAGGTTAGTGTGGTTTTGTGTCATCAGAAACTACCTGTAGAGTAATGATTTCCAGGGTGTCTCCCTATGGTGCGTGGCATATAGTATTGATGAAGACATAGTATTGATGAAGACATTGAAGCACATACTTTCTTCTATTTTTCTGTATTTTATGTATGGATTTCCATATCTATGGTCTCAATTGAAAGCTTTTTCCAGGTCTAAATAATTGCGCCTAGTGACATTCACCATGAAGTCAATGATGTCTCACAAATGTCCATCTTTATACCATTAAAACTCATTTGTACTTAATTGAATGCTCTCCAGAAAATATAACCTATCAATATGAAATTTGGTCAATTACTACTGTATTTTAACTTGTGAACTATGATTATAAAGTTGGACTGAACTATTGAAATTAATAACATTGAGATAACATAATTATATAGTGCTCTTTAGTAGGGCACTAAATGTAATACACCTCTTCCTTGCTGAAATCATCTTCATTGTCAGGGGCTTGTAAGTTCGGTAAGTTCGGTAGAGTGCAAAAATCATTATGAAGTTTGTTTATGAACATAGTTGATGACACCATCAATGCTACATGCCATGCATCGTAGAGTGACACCATGGACATTTTCAAATATTGATTCTTTCTGACGGCACACAACCAGTCCCACCTTTTGCTCACTAAAACTTCCACCAATTCACAAATGCTCCCCTACTAGGAGGGCAGTTGCCGCTGTTAGTGAGAGCTTTGATCGAAACTTGAATGGCATTTCACTTTTTACAGACTGGTAAAGATTTGTTCTAATGTTGCGCCTATTGTAACCATTGAACCATCTGTCTTTTTTTTATCACCTTCTGCAGGTCTGGCACACATTTTGTAACTGCGTGCAGTCCTTGTGCGCGCGGAGTGAAGTTCCTTCATCAAGAAAAGGCCATGCAGAATTGGGCTGGGCACTATGGGCACGCATCACTGATTCTCCAGTCACTGGGAAGAGTCCTCAACGTTATTGCTGAGTCGCTAATTGCAGAAGATGTGTGTTTATATTGTACTTGGGCGGCTGCCCTGATGCTTGTGGAGAATGTTTGAGTGTTAGTTTTGAGGAAATTGTATGACTGCCTTCTCTTCTGATGGTGCAAACTGAAAAAACAGTACGACTGCCCTGACCAGGGTTCAGTTTCACAGAAGCATTATTCCTCTCTGTGAATTTAATGTCCACAAATCATCACATTGCATCTCCTCTCTCATACCTCTACCTGTGGAAGTCCCCAAAGATCAGTCCCTGGAAAAACCCACTTTACTCTCAGTACCACTTCCCAGGGCAAACTCATCTCATTCTACGACTTTCACTACCACATCTTTGCAGGTGATTGCCACATCTTCTTCCCCTTTCCCTCCTGCACCCCTGTGTCTTAATGTTTTACCAGCTGCTTCACAGCAATCTGTCTCGGAATGGATTTTAGATGCCTAATGCTTACTGGCTCCAAGACACAATGGGCCTCATTACAATGAGTGCGGTAGAGTAATAACAGCGCCGGTTATCATTCTACCGCCTCATTACGAGGTCTGCTCGCGGGTGCCGCAAAGGACCCCTGGTCAAATCAGACGTCCTTAGCGGCACCCGCTAGCAGATCAGGATGCTAAAAAGGGGCCAGTCATCAATGGGCCCGTTGTTAGCATCCTCCCCATTCCCATTGAGCCCTATTGGGGCGCAAATGGGAATGGGGATGTACCGAGTCCAGGTCCCGTGAATGGGAATTACCTGGCCCTCCAAAGATGGCATGGCCCGGTAATTCCCTACTTCTGGAACCTAGACCCGGTACCCGGTTTGGTGGTAGCCATGCCGCTAAAAACGGCATGGCTACCTCTAAACTCGTAATGAGGCCCAATGTATCTTTCTCCCTGACTCCGATGCTGACTCCACTCTCCCATCTTCTATCTCCTTCATTCTTCACCTCTGCACACAATCACCCAAGGCTCACAACCTTTGAGTCCTCTTTAATAGTGACCTGAGGTTCCAGCAATTCATCATGCTGCTGCTGCCAAAATTAGCCTCGTCAACATTAGGAGAATTTGCTCACACCACATTCAGCATTTTGCCAAAACATTGATCTCTACCCTTACGTTCAGCTAACTGGTCTACCTTTCGAGCCTACTCTTCGCTCTCCTCCACTACCCCTACTCTCCTTTAAATAAAGTTCTCAACTTTGCTATTCACTTGCACTGTGTACAAACTATCCAGATTTTCCCCAACTTCTACACACCATCGCCATTCTCGACGTCTTTCCATACAAATTTGCACCCTATTTAAGTTCCTACTCCTCGTCTAGAAATCTATCCAAGCAGTGCTTGACGTTTGGCCAGACCTTTCTGGATCCATCAACAAAATGTCTTCCTGTATCTGGAAAAATCCATCTGCCGGCTTCACTCAGTTACAAGTAGTTCTCTGAGTTCAGACTTTAAATGGTGCCAAAGCAGGGATTCAAAGCCAGATCATTAGGACCAGTATGAGACACTTAGACTGGAAGCAACTTGAATATCTAAGAAGAAAGCCCATGGAATCACTTGTTATGTTTGTACTCTGTGGGCAATATGTAAAGACAGCTTTTCAGGTTTAAAAGGTGCACACTTATTACACTTTGCCAGCAGCATTATCGCAAATGCTCATCTCTTTGGTTATTTGCCGGGTTTTAATGTTTTTTCTTTTGAGAGGTACATTTTTATGGGTGTGGGGTAAGAACAACCCCTTGCCTACCCTCCTTGCTTACATTAGAGCTATCTGATCGGTGGAATTATTTAAGAACAGACTTAAACACCATCTGTTTGCCAGTATAATGCTGCCTTCAACCCATTCCGCACTGTCCACTAACAAACTGACGCCAGGGTACCCCTATGATACTATCACTTTTTTTAATACTAATGTATACATTACTTGCATGTTCAAACTCTAAGCCCTTAACATACTGTGAGGGGTCACGCCACAAATAACTACACTAGAGCCTTGGATGACATTCCAGGGGTGGTTACAATACATTTTACAAACAGTCTCGTCAGGGACTCTCAGGAAGAACAGGGCCAACTAGATTCTTGGTTAAATTTGAAGCTACACTCATCCATCTCTCTCTTGACTCGCCTGGCCTTTCCCCCTCTCTAGCCCATGCATACTTAACAGATTTTAGTAATACTAACAGGGGACGCCCTACTGTCTGTGTGATTCTTCGTATGGCTATTGGTGGTGTCCCAGAAACACTGGCTGACTTACTACCTAGGGGGTTCCCCTCTTAGTGTTCTAAGGGAGTTTTCAAGATAGTGCCTTCTTCTACACACAGGTTCACTTGCTTACCACGCATGAACAATCACACTTTACCATATACTATACTGGCGCCCAAGATGTTCTCCTCCCCACCACCCTTTTATCGCTCTCGCTCTGCCTTCCTACCCCATTTTTGAGGTAACTTATTTTTTTTGTTTTTGTTTTTTTCCCAGTAAGATTTTTGTTTATTGTGTAATTGGTTTTCAAACTTAAAACCTTGCACAATAAAATGACATACTAATTGTATAACAACACCATTCTAAAACATACTTAAATTTATTTACATTTTTCATTTTAACTAATACAAACATTCTATAATGATTCCATAAAATCACATATTCATATCATTCAAGATCACTTCGTTTTTTTAATTCAACAATTACTCAACCACTTCATGAACTGTAAACTCCAAACCTAGTAGAAACTGATATAAGTTCTTACGCCATCCCCAAGTTACCAAATTCTGTACATATAACCACATGTCTTCCATTGATAAAACCCCACATGGTTGCCAACTATTTCTAAATAATTTTACCCTTTCTCTCCCAATATTTGGCATGATAATACCTAATGTTTTAACGATTCAGCCTCCTTTTTACAGTACCTACAGACATCATCAACCACTGTGTCTTTTTTCCACCGTAGTGCATTTTCTTTTGTTAATAGGAGGTTCAGTGAAAAGTGCAATAGTTCATTACTGAACTTATTAGGGGGCATACACCTTTACCCTCTTATGTACTTTATTCAGGTCTATGATGTTCTCATATTTGGTCAGACTGTTCACCGTTGCACACCACTCAGCCCTCCACAAATGCTTGTTAAATGCATACAGATTCTTTAGTACTTCCTCATAGTCCAGATACTACTTATCAAGCCACCATTTGCATTCATAAGGTGCCAATCGACATTATCCTGCTCTGCTGTGTTTAGTTCCATATACAAAGAGTGACAAGGTGGACATTTTAGCTTATTACAAAGTAAAATTTTCTTCCATATAATTCGGGCATTTAATGAAATAAGACCTAGTTTGAATCTTACTGCTGCTATTGGCGTTGCATTTGGTAGGGAGAGCGCCTTCTTCCAGATTAGACATTCCATAATGGCAAAATCTACCTCCCCCAGTAGATGGAAATTTATATCCCATACATTTTCACATTTCTAATGGAAGTGTTTCATCTGGATGGCTAGACCTCTGGCTTTATCCTTCAAATGATTTACTAAGAAGTTTCTGTTTGGCTATGCTGTTATACAAATTCCAAAATATCTAAACTCCCATACCACCTAAATTTTGTAGTCCTCCACCCATTATACATGGTTTTTCCTATGACCCTTCGATAAAGACATTGCTTTTGTTTTCCTTATGTTAATATTTAAATCATTTTCTTTATAAAATGACTCAAAAGTCTTTAGAAGTCTTTGTAGTCCAATCTTTATTCTATCTAGTAGGACAATATCAACCACGTAGGAAATCCAAGACGTTTTTAGCTTAGTAATAACCAGGGAAATAAAGGCTGCCCTATCGATGCATTTCTCAACATCGGCCATGTTTATGTTAAATAATACTGGAGACTGTATACATCCCTGGCGTAACCTACGTTTTGTGGGTTTGTTTTGCGAATAGCCGCCTTCTCAATTTAGTGGAACTCTGATGGTGGTACCGGAGTGAAGATAAATCAGCATTTTTAACTTTGCCCATGTGCGACCCCTGTTTGCACAATCTAAAGCCAGCGATAAGTCGATCATAGATTGAATTGTTTTGTTGTGCACTTTCTTCTTTATTATTGGAACCTTTTTTTCTTCCCTCTCCCGATTAATGTGATTTTTAATAAAAACTTGAAACGGCCCTGGATCTTCATAAAACACAGGGACGTCATTTAGGGGTCGCTAGGGGGTCGCAACTCTGTCCACTGTGGTCTCCCTTGCGACCTCTAAAATAAAATAAAAAATCTAAAAAAGGGGGTGGTTTTTTTTTTGTAATGTAAAGCAAGCTCCTGGGTTGTGTCCAACGCCTTGTGGCTATTCACTTCTGGAGTGGCTGGCTTTCTTGTTCAGGCCCTTAAAATGAAAGAAGAAAAATAAGAACAGGAATGCCACAAGTGTAACACTTTCAGAGGTGATCCTAAATAAAAAAGAAAAGGAATACCAGGTAATGTGCCTTTCTGTAATTCTGTACAATAATTGCTAGACTCATTTAAGGTTTATTGCAGGCACACTTCAGGGGGTGAGTCACTGATTTAGTCTGTTCGATAAATGAGTACCAACACGGGTTCGGTGATATTGGGTGTTCATTTATTCTATATAAAATGCTTAATCGTAAGTGCTATATAATAACACATCATTATCATTTGGTCATGGACGTCGGCTTGCATTCACAGTAATTTGTTAATATAGGCCTACACACACTGATCTTAATGATACATATGGTGATCCATTCTTTTATGAAATGTACATCACATTTTAGTGATATCGTAACCATATTTTTCGTAGTGTACAATGCTATGTGATGCCTCTTCCTGTTTTGTCAATGGGTGACAGGTCGTGTTCCATCGCTTCCCGCGATATCACTTCGGGGTTTGGTCAAATGACATCACTTTCTGTGATATCATCAGAGTTCAAGGGTCGTGTGATGCCACTTGCCACTCCCTGGCATTTTGGTGAAATGACGTCCCTGATAAAATAGCCGATAGTGTCTCGTCATTATGTCTACCGATTCATGTATGTATTTATTGAAGGCTATGATTTTCTTCAGAAACCAATTCACTCTATTTTTACCTTTAGAGACCCGCAGACTGGCTTCCGATCCTTGTTTTAGTCCATGTGCAGCTTTTCCAAATGATATGCATAGGCGGTGATGGTCTCTTGAAAAGCCATCTTTTATCTCGTAATATTACATACTTAGAGACTGAGTTTCCATGGCAACAATGAAGTCGCTACACAAGTATTGTCCTCCATTGTGCCATGTACTCTCTTCCTTATTGGCTTTCAGATTACTGGACTGCAACAAAAGAAAGTTGCCTTTCCTCAAATAATTGTGCCCATCTCAGTGCCTGCCTAGATTGCTTCTTTCTGGGCTAAAAATGATTTGAGGGGTGGACAATAATATCCTCTTCGTGTGGCCTGCGGTCTGCATTAAAATCCTAAACAGAATAATCTCACCAGTTTTCAGCATACCAACTCAAGAAGATTATTTCCATTTGGTTGATTAAGCTTTTAATATTGTTATCTAGGTACAGTACACATTAATTAGAAGTGTTCTTTTTTTTTTCTTTCTTAGGGCTAAATGTAACCTCATTCAGCCAAAATGCCTGCCATTGAGTTTTTCCTAACCACCACCTGCGAGAAATTTGATGTACGCACTAATTTTAGCAACCCTCCTTTTGGTCTCCTATAAGTGCCATTTGCTGCTTTTTGTAAATGTGACTCATAACCATCCAAAATCACATCTTCCCATAAGAATGTTTCCTGCAGGCAAAGCCACATCATACACATTTACCATTGCCCCACTGTCTTCATCCTCCAACAAATGACAGAACCCTGAGGATTCCAACCGCATGCACTAAAAACATGGGCGCCTACACTCGTCACTTGCCCCATGTGTGGCTAGGCTTCCTGATAACCAGGACCAGTCTTCCTCCTGTTTGCGTACCCTGTTGGCCTGCTCCTGTAAGGTGACTTCTCTCTGATTATCTGATCTAATGGTGCAGGAGATCGGTACCCAAGAGACCGTATCCCCCTCTCCATTTAGAACCTGTTGCGTATTAATATCAATGCCTCGTAGTCTCAATTAATCCGCTGCAGATAGCAGCAACTCCCTAACCACCCTTGATGCTATAGTAATTATTGCAAAGTCATACCTCTTCTCATAAACCAAGTCGACTCGTTCAATATCCCCAGAGTTCAGGAGCTTTACATTCTAAGTGCTCCATAAGATTGACAGTAGGGTCCTTCAATTTAAACTAATTTTGTCTTCTTTGGGGAACATTTATTCCAAATGTAACTTGTTGGCTTGGAGTCATTTTTTTTTACCCTTGCCCTTATCTGTGGATGTCTAAAGGATTGAGAGGAACACCCATTAGGAGTCTCTTGGTTCTTTATTTGTTGGGTAAGTACATGTCCTTCACAAGAAATCATTTTGTTTATAGGACTCAGGGCAAGATGTTCACACCATCATTTTTTCCATATTTCTGCATGAGGTTTCGGTACACCCATAGCTTCCATCCTGCGTTGTAACCTCTAGCTGTGCCTGCATCTGAGCTTGTGATGAGCAAGAGGCCTGATTCTCCTGTCACATTGATGGTTCTAATAATGCCTGAACACTACCCTTTCCTGGAGCGACCAATCAGATCCTTCAGCATGGTCCATAGTGTCTTTCTTGGCCCTTCTCTCATCTGGCCCCGGTTGGTCTATATTAGCTTGATCAAGGTTTTCCAAAGCCCTTCTTGCTAGGTCTGACTCTTCTGACTCCTCTTCTTCCATATCAACTGTCCTCCTCGTATTCCCCTTCTTATTTTATTTTCGAAGATCAGAGCCGTTATGTTACTTTCAGGGACTTGCCATGGATCTGAGCTCCAAGCCTCTCCCTCTTCATATCTCCTCCCAATCTTTTTAAAGAAGTTTTGAATTGACCCTTGGATTTTCTTTATAAGCTCTTTATTTTTGGATTTCTTTACACCTTGAGCTGGTGTTATAATTTTCAGTGTACTCTTTTTTGATGAGATGGGCTTGACTTCTGTACAGGAGGGGATTGACTTCTGTACAGCTATCTAAATTCCTCTCTAGATCTTCTCTTGTCATGGCTTTTTGCAGATCTCTAAATGGCCTATCCTCCATATACATACTCAATCTTTCCAACATTTGTAGATCTGTAGAAGCCTGGTTTTCTTTCTGGTCAATCTATATAATTGAACGCTATCTAGCATATTCTTCTATAAATTACATGGAAGGGGGAGTATCATCAAACTCATTTATGTTTATCTCTGATCTGTCCTCTAAATGGTGCACCATTTCCACACTGGTCTTTATCAAAGGAGGTACCTGATGTCCTGGTCCCTTGTTTGCATCTTGACAATTGTTCCAAATTTTTCGTTCTAGCTTCAAGGCATCCAAATAGTCTACTATTTAAGTTTTTTGTAAGAAAAGGGTCAACCATTTCTTAAACTCCTCTATACGCATGACTGCTCATATTTCTGGCTCTTATTAATGCCTAATATATTTATTTTTTTGTCTATCTCTGCAAGCACCATTCGCTGTCTTTTATGCTCATAATTTGCCCAGTCTATCTTCTTAAAAATATTCCCTTTCAGTTATTTTTTCCTTCACAGGTCTCTGGATATTATTATGAATTTCTGATAGAGCACATGCCTGACCTTTCACTTCCTCTTCAGTAATTCAAATACTTTCATTAGGGAATTCAAGACAAAATACAGAGCCCGTGAAGCAGAAGAGTTAATGTTGTCACCTGGATGAACAAAGCCCTCTTCCCTCGATAGTCCCGGCAGTCCTATTTGGTCTAGAACTTCTTTTTCAATGTCCAATTCCTTTGTTAAATCAAGGATGCTGATAAGGAATCACTTGTAGTTGGTCACCTTCTTTACACTTTATATCATCCCTTGTTGCATTTTTTTGCTCTCTTTCCTGTCTAACGTCTTCTTTTCCATTTGATTTTTTAGAATATCTTCCCCATTCTCTCACATTCATTTAATTATTGAGGCTGTCATTTCCTTTACTCAGACTTTGACTATGCGTAAAACAGTCAATGATTTTCTTTTTAATATTGGTGGAAATAATTATAAAATCCAGACCCGATCTCACGGGCCCAGTTGACACAATAGGGGACACATCCCCCATAAAAATGTCTTGTTGTTCTCCATAATTAGTCTAAATGCAAGTGCCTTCATGAAATCCATTAATAATTCCTCTCTCTTGCGAGTACTGATCAAAGGGCTCACAGAGCAAAGTTACTTTCGATGCCGGAAGCGCTGCCCCTGGGGACCCCGGAGCTGTGCCATTACTCCATAAATTATACATTTCCACTCATTTATAACAAACAACCACAGACTCACCCACTGAATCAGTTGACCTTTTCCTCTCAGTTTTTCTTTTTTATTATTGTGCATATACCAACAAGTGACTTTTACACATTTTACACAGACTGCCACAACTGCCCCGACAATCTGCATGGCACTCAGCAAAAGCATTCATACAAACGCACAGGTTTGCTGGATTTAAAGCCTCCAGGCAGCACGATCAACTGTAGAATCTTTCAGAGTGTTTCAGCCACCAGCAAATGATTGAAGAAAGCGTGATCCTCTTTCAACACGAAATGTGAACATGCTTTTGCAAAGTTTTTATAGCTCGAACAGACAGCTCCTGCTGCCATGACGGCCCTAACACTCTGCACCGCACTCAGCAAACAAGCTACTTATTATCTTACCTCACTGCGGCATCTAACAACTCAGACAAACTCTTTAAAATCTGCAAGGAGCTGGCCAACCCTGCTGCAGTCTCTACCCTGACCCCCCCTTGCCTCCGAGGCTCTCTGCAATGCCCTTGCCTCTCACTTTATCTAAAAAACCCAGGACATTCTGTCCCCCTGTAAAGGATTCTAATCGGGTGTCACACCGGACCAGAACTCTTGCCCTTAGCCTAAAATGTAGCGCTCAATTAGAATACTAATAGTATGCAGCAAACAGAGTCAAAATCTGACCTTCCTCACAAAATAGGAGGCAGAAACTCTTTGCAATTGTATAAAATGACACTCGGAATTGGTAATATTGAAATTAAAGTGCGGTTGAATAAATGAGGTAAATATGATTTATCACAGTATCAGGGATGTAATATCACTAGCAGCTACAAGGCAACGAATCCACAAAGGGCATACAATTAAAAAAACAACTTGAAAGTAGGAACACAGTGCAGCCAAATCACATGTTGAAAAGGTTCATTTTACACTTTTTTCAGTTTTAAATGTGAAAACGGTTTTTAAAAATAACGGGTGAAATAGACAGAATCAGAATGTGGTTTTTAGGCTAAGTGATAGATACACATGACAGGGACAATATAGAAGTGAAAGAGTGACCCTAGCTGAATACTTGAATGAGATTTTCAATGTGGAAAGAGATTCGGTTTTGGTAAAATAAAGCAGTTAAAAGAGAAAATCGGTTCAAAAACGAAAGGACAAGTTGTACTTAAACTAGATTATCAAGATTAGATTGTTAAAGAAAGACACGGTACGCTCCAAGGTTAATTTGCAATTTAACCTTTTCAGCCCGTGTTCAGCTCTATGTGGGAATTACTTAAATTATTCAAAATTTGACTAAGGATTTATGCAAGACGGAAACGAATGGAAGAATTGCGCTAACACTAGAACATCAAGGACAGGATGCACAGACAATTCAGACAGTTTTAAACAAGTTACCAGGGTATGATAGGTTACTTAGAGAGTAGGACAAAGACAAAGTATCAAGATGGGGTATGCTATGTGGTGGTGTGGGATGGGGAAATACTCACAATCCGCACTTGAGTTTGGGATTTGTGACAGTCAACTGGGTTCTGGACTCAAAGGCTCTGGTCACAGCAAGGCGGCAGACTCTCCTAGCAGAACAATAGCTGGGCCTGTCTGGTCACTGGATCATAAGGGTACAGCTGGCATGCAGGTAGAGGGCAAACAGCCGGTCTGGTCACAGAATATTCCCAAAAGCATGCCACAGCTTTTCCCCCTAGTTATTGGGATTTTTAGTGGGGTTTCTAGATCAATGGTCCTATCTAGATCGGGTCAGCTCTGCTATGGCCTAGCAGTAGAATCTGAAAGCTTGCAAGATGATTGTGGAATATCTGGATACGCAGGCACTGGAAAATTCAGAACAGAGTGCCTGTTTCTGTCAGCTTCCCCTTTTTATAAGGCGGGTGACTCACAGGATTTTTTGTTGGGCAGGACTAAGATAGACCTACCCCAAAGAGCCGGATAGGTCAGCCTATGTTGGTCGCCTCCTGCAGGAGGGGACTCAGTTCATGGGGTTGTGTTTTTATGAGGTGCAAAGCCATCCCACAGTCCTTTTTGCACAAAATCAATTATGACATAAATCACATTTTACAGCTCTGGCACTTTTGCAAATTATATAGGCAGATTGCATATTTCATACAGAGCATGCTGTTCTCACGCACAGGTCTGTATGACATTATTTTGCCCTCCTAATACTTTTTTGTGGTTTTTAGTGGGAACTGATTCACCAAAAATCCCACAATTTTAGGTATGTGTACATATCATCATTGAGCATATTTCTATCCATTTTTAATGTTCCACCTTATGTACTTTTCCCATGATTCACATTCTCCTGGGGTTTATACGTCCCATAAATGCTATGGGCAGCCACAACATCTTGTTTGAAAGCCACAAAAATTAACTATACAACGTTTACATTACTGCATTGTCCGGTTATAGAATTAACAGTCTTTAAAGTTTATTCAGTAAATAGTCTTTGAGCAAAAATGGTCTGGCCTTTGTCCTCCAACTGGGACAATTTTTTTCCAGACTACCACCAAATGTTAGTTTAGCCCAGTGATGCCATGGAGTTTCTCACTTTGAGTGACTGGTAGGTGTCACTTCCAAAAGTAACACGTAGGTGTCTCAGAATCTTTTGTCTCAAGCTGAAGCCCCGATAGAAGTCTGATGGCGGTGTGATATTCTTCCTCTTGGCCATACAAAGTTTTCAAGGGCAGAAAGTAACACGCATGTGTCCCAGAAATCCCTTTTTGGCTCCTTTTGAGGGGAGGCCACTCCTGTTGTCAGCACACAAATGTCCATGTAAACTGAGCAGGAAATGTGTTTGATTGGTTCCCCAGTACAGCCAATGCATTTAATTATTTATTTCATTGTATTTTGTTCTGAATCAGAAGCCAGTCTGTTAAAATAAAACATTATCTAGATTTTATCCAAACCCTCCTTACACTTCTAGGCAAGGACAGAGCCTTAATCACATTGTACTTTTCAAGCAGACGTTTTTCTCTTTTGCAAAAGCACATTTTTACATGTGGTGAATTCGGTTTTCTCTCCCATCTGGATTCCAAACATTGTTTGTAGCCCTAGTCAGTTTCTCTTATCCAGCAGTATGTTCAAGGCAAATGTCCACTGAAATTGACATGTGCACAGAGAGCTAGGGTTTCTTTTGAAGGGTTTATTTTTGATACTTTATAGCAACAAGTCAAGTGTTTTTCCGTATGGCTGAAAGTAAATTTACTGGTGATTTCCCAGATCTTGTCTGCCACAGCCTGTCATTTAGTGATAATGTTCTCTTCTCCTGGAGCAAAATCTGAATATGGATGGGCATAGCAGGGTCTCACTGATAAAAGCAGTGTAATGTAAATGGGAGGACCTATGTTCCTTAGAATGCAGCCAATGTCAGCGTGACATTGGAACCTGTATCCTTTTCTGTGACACCAATAAATGGGAGGACCTATGTTCCTTAGAATACAGCCAATGACAGCGTGACATTGGAACCTGTATCCTTTTCTGTGACACCTATATTTGTCAAGGTATTTCTAATACCCAACTCCAAGATTTCATCTTTGGAGTTTCACTAGCGGGCACTGGTAACATGGGTGCCAGCTTTAATGTATGTGAAACACCATAGAATACAGTTGTCAGGTAACTTTCAAACAAAAGATAACAAATGCACTCAATGTTATGACAGAATCACGGTGCTTCAGAGTAAATTCTAAGAGCATGGTTCTCTGATGCACTGATTGATTTGAAAATGTCTGCCATCATGTCTTTCTCCTGTGTCTGTTGTGAAGAGCAGCAGAAAATAGCGTACTTCTAAAAATGAGGAGACATTTTGCTTGACACATTTTGTATATATTTAAAGTATATGCCATGATGTCTCTTGAATGTAGTGGGTGTTTGTCGTGTGTCTTATTTTATTTTGGTAGTTTATTTTATGTTTATACCAATATGTTTGTCTGTGTAGTATTCACTGTGCTCTTTGAGCTATGTAGGATTGTATTTTACATTGTTTAAGTCAACTAGATTTTGCCACTTGCTTATTTGTCTTTTGTTGGTACGCCATTACCAAATATAATTCTAGATTGACTTATGGGGAGAACACCAGGGGGTGCAATCAGGGAGCTCCACGTTTGGCCATGAAAATGACATCATGAAGAAGCCCTGACTGGCAGGAGCAGAGGGTCCTGAGCAGCTGGAGAGCTGGGCCCCCTATCTGCGAGTGAGATCGGGGCAGGAGCCTCATAAGGAGGATCATATGGCCCCAAGTTGGAAGCAGCCGGTGGCCGTGGAGAGTCATGGCCGGGTGGAGCTGCTCCGAGTAGCCCCTGGGCTTGAAGAGAAAGATTGGTACAGGTGCTGTGGAAAGAGGAGCATACAGCCTCAGGCAGGAAACTTTCTGCAGGCGAGGAGTGGCAGAGTGCTGACGGAGGTGGAGACAGACCGGCACTTGCTCTGAGCAGCCACCAGGCTGTGAGGGAAGAGCCCTTTTGCTGACATCACTGCCAGAGGAGGGCGGTTGAGCAGGCCCATTGTGCGGCTGTCCTGAGGCTGGTACAGTGGGCCGGTGACTGCCGAGTGACTGGACGTGTTCCCACTCCAGCCGGTGCTGCAGTACTGTTCCCTCTGAGGAGGTGAGGTTGAGAGGGGTGCGAGGAGCAAGCTCTGGGTGATTGCCCCTGGGGGTGTGGACGGTTGTAGGCCTGTGTTGTTTGGAGCACGCACCAGAAGCCCCCAGCTGCACAGGGAAGTTGTGTTCACCCTCTGGGCTGTTAGTACTGAAGTGGGCAGAGCGTCTATTGCACAGTGGAGGACAGTTGGGGCTGAAGTTGGTTTATGCTTTTGCTCTGTGAGCAAGCTCTTCTCCCCCCAGATATGTTGAGGCTCTGTAGGGTCTGCTGACTTAGGCCAGACACTGGGTGTGTTTGTTGAGGACATAATGTTATAGTCCACGCTGCTAAGTAGTACATTAAGAAAGATAATTCATTCTTTGTGCGTGTATCTGTATAGATATCACGTTCCTAGTTATCCCATAATGGATCTGAATGCAAACAGAGGTGAACATTTCTTTAATCAAGTTGAGTGCGAAAAAAAAACATAAACAAGCAAAGTACACAAATGAACATGAATGGGTAAAAATTAGAAACTACAAATTATTTTTATTTTTTTATTTTTTTTTTCTTGTTTTTTAATTGAATTTCAATTTTTACAAGATCTTTCCTTCACTCAATTTCTCGGGTGCTTCCTAAGACCGTTATTTATTCCCTTTGTTCTTTATGATTTTCTTTTAAGATTCTGTTTATTCAAGTTAGGAGAAACTCGTTCCTATTTGGTCACGATTGTCCTTTTCTTCGAGTTTCAAAGTATCCAGAAATTTTGCAGTTGCTATAGTCAGGGAAATTGAATCCCCGCTCATAAGCTTGTTCCACCAATCCTCTTCCCTTATGGTCTGGAGCTTTAATCCGTGTGGATGAAGATAAGTTTGTCTGGTGTTGCTCGTACCAGGACAGTGAAGGAGTAGATGTCTGAGAGTTTCGGTATCCCCACTTACACAGAAGCGGCACTTGTTGGTCACTGATTGTTTCCTGATGTATAAGATCTCATTTGTCTTCAGGATATTCAGGCGTGCTCTCAGAAAGATTGTACGCAATCTTTTGTCTGGGAACTTTTTTAAGTAGTTTCTCACGACATCCAGCTTTTGTGTATTGGTTGTGTGATGGGCCACAGTTGTATATTCGTCAGCTATTTCGAGTGTTTCAATCCAATCTTGTAACTTTAGTTTTTTCTTTATTTTTCCAGGGATGCGTTCGATTTCCCATTCAGAACAACCAATATTTGCGGCTCGATCTCGAAGGTTGTTATACCATGTTGTTAGCATGGGGTTTTGGCCGCTTTTCATTTCTGCAAAAATGATTTCCAGGATTTTTGGTCGTGGGTGTCTTAGAATCTTTCCCAGGAACAGTAAGCTATTTCTCTCCACCACTGATTCCAATGATTGCAGACTTAATTCTCGTCGAATGTTTGCTACTGGGGTAGAGTTTGGCAACCGGAGCACCCTCCGCCAAAATGATCCTTCCAGTTTTGCCCACAGTGTTTTCGGGAGGTAAGGCATTGCCTCTGCTCCGTAGGTTAAAGCTGGAGTAACCTTTGCTTTGAAGAATCTTATTATTGGTAAGATTGAAAATTTGCCGAATTTACGTTCCAAGGATACGGCTTGTGCTGCTAGTGTTTTTGCCTTGGAGAGTAAATGTTCTTGCATTGTTGTTTCAATTCTGCTGCACGATAATTTAACCCCCAGGTATGTGAAACTCTTTACTGTATCCAGAAACTACAAATTATACATATCAATACCAAAAATAAACAGAAAACATTTAAGATACTGTTCTGCAACCAGTCAAACAGCAGAAGTACTCTTCAATAAAACATGAAAGATGCAGTTGAGTTATTATGTACAATTAACTCATTTGTTAACTGTTGCAGGTCTGCCAAAAAGCCTTCTTCGGGGCAAATTGCAACTGGACTCCATGAACTTGATGGTAATATGAAGTGGGACGTGCCGATGGTGACCCCGTATGTGTGACAACCGCAAAACAGAGGTGCGTATCCAATTCATAATCTTAATACGAGTCCATGTGAGTGGTGCATTTTCCTTTTTCAAAGCAACCTGTTTCCCAAAGGGCTGAGGAGTGGACCAGGATTCAGTTGACGAAATATCGAAATTAATTCAGTATTCTCCCGACCACAAAACAGGAATTGTTGTGCACACCAATGCGCAGTAACCGCTCAAGAACATGTGTTTGATGATGATGATATTGATATAATTTAATTTACGTGTTGAAAATTAAAGAAAGAAATGGACAGAAAAAAATATTTTTTGATGGTGATTCTCAACCTCTTTGGGATGATTCCTCACTTCAGTTGATATCTATTGTTGAACTTTTTCCATTGGATCTGTGCCAATTTGATTATTGTATCAGGACTGAGATGTTTAATTATTCAAAGAATAAATCCATTACTAGCTCACTAAGCTGTGAAGCATTCAATTTTGGAACGTGGAATGGCAATATGAACGGGCCAAATTTAATAATTTCTCCTGTTTTTCAAAGGACATACATTGGATCATCAAACTGTTCCACAGTGAGTGATGGGCATGTGTCACAAAAATAAAACCCCACTGGGTCAGGCGGTCAGCTTCCCTGTTTAGACGTGCTTGCTTTTGGCTTGCTTGGTTGTTGGGTAACCTTGGTCATAGCACTGAGTCCGAGGCAGCGTCTTTGCTGAACTGTCATTCACAGGCTGTAGCCTCACTGCCCAGTGAAGCCCTGAACCACTGTGAGGAATATTGGTCTCCCCTCTTCACAGCATTCATAGCAGAAGCTAATGGTTGTGGGAGACAGTAGTCGAGTCTGGAGAATGATGTCTTAAATTGAGCATAATGGAAAAATGTACATCATGTGCTAACACAGTACAACTGAAAATTATATGCTAACTGGGAATAATATAAACAGACAATTATGTGCTAAATGGATTGAAATATACATGCATACAAACTTTGAGAAAGAATAATATTGATCAAAATATTTTGTGCCTAGTGGTGGCTTTGCCACTTCGATGTGCATATGTCCTATTTTCTGAAGATTTCCTGCACAGGCAATGCAGAATATTTTACTGCCATGTGTCTGTAATAAAAGGAGTGCGCATCATCATATTTCATGCTTCAAATAAACTTTATTGGATATGACTTTGTGACATATTGAATATCACAGCAACATGTCCATCCCACATCCCCACGCAGGTAACAACATAAGAATATAGAGAATGCTTGGACACATGCTCTGTCACCAACTCCATGGCCATCAGGTACCCACAGAAAAATAAGTATGCAACAGTGTACATAACACAGAATACAAGGAGACACCAGTGATACAAGACAGGTAAAGAGGCAGAGGAAACATCATAAAATCATCTTCCAGTCATTGAGAAGATGGCATTTGGTAGACCTGACAATCTTGAATTTGTCGCCGATCAGATGTTGCTCCTAGATCGGAACTGCAAGTAAAAACAGGCAAAGAAATGTGAGATGTAGAAATAGATGGAGAATATTTGGAAGTGTTTTTAGTAGTGAAAGCCTATTTTAGTGTTAGCTAACTCCTCCATTGATATGTTTTCCAGGTGTAGAGTGATACGCAATATCAAATCTCTGATATCTTAGTAGCTCTCTGATATCATAAATGATTGCAGTGAATTGAGAAAACAGATATACATTCCCATCCCTCAGCACAGAATTGCTTTGTATGAAGTGATTTCTGCTGTGTGAATGCACCTGAATATCCTGAACGTTTACAGTTAGAGATGAATATTGTGGCTGTAGGGAACAGTTGGTTAGATGAATATATTTCTTTTATCTTCCTCTATTCGCTAGGTGGATGGTTTCTTGAAATATCTTTGTAAAACAACACTGCAGTCTTCATGAAAATTTTGTTGAACTGAATGTGCAGAATTGTTGGAGATATTGATAGTGTGAAAAAGGGAGTATTCATTCGTGATAGAAGGTTTGCAGTCTCTCTGCCATGCATCAGTTGAGAGAGTACATTAAAGATGTATAGCGTCCCCTCTCTTCAGCATCACCCGCTATGTATTTTGCTCTAGGTCCTCAGGAGAATGCTTGCCTTTTGGGAACCTTCTGAGGAGCAGTTTGTTTGGCTGTGTCCTTATTGATAGATTGAGTGTGTTTCAGTGCTATGTGTGCAGAATTCCTCTGGACCACTCTAATGCTTTTAACATTTGTAGACCTTTTGGTGTATTGCCTGCACTATGGTTAAACTGCAGTACCTTCTTTGTTGGTAATTAGTTGAGAATGACTTATGCAGGCATTCTGCACCCTTGTTCTAAGAGGCTTTATAGATGGTGTAGTGGAAGGAAGTAAATATAGTGTGGGTACTTGCAGGAGGAAGTACCATGCTAGGCTCAAGTTATATAGGTAAGAGTGTTAGTCCATTGTACAGGTAAGTGCTTTAGCAGTCCTTATGTAGCTCCCTATAAGATACAGGCACAGAATCTTTGGACATCCAACACCCCAGCCAGCTAACCTCCAACTGTCATTCTTCAGAACACTCACCCAGCTTGTCCCAAACATTCCACACAAGCATTCCATGCATACATTCCATCCACGCATCCATAAATTCTGACAGTCAAAATACAACAGAATACTTTATAAAGTCAGTTAGAAAGTAGTGGGATGCTTCTTCTGAGGGATTCTTATGATTGTGTCTTTAAATCCCAAGTCTGACTGCACGTATTTTACTCTGTGCTACTTCTCAAATTATTCCTTGGAAATCTTATTGTTGACCCTTATTTGTGTAGATTATTCTATGATGGGAGATAATGTTCTGCTGTAGGATTCATTGTGAGGGATGCTTTCAACCCCCCACCCACTCACCAGCTCTTGTGAGTAATTTCAATAATGCATGTTTCACAAATTTCTATTCAGTAATGTTACAAAGCACACCATGATGTAATCTGATGCAAAATAAGGTCACATAACACAACCTAATATTGCTGAAAGTAACGTAACATAACATTTTGTTTAGGATATGTGGTCTTACCAATCGTGTATTTAGCTGAGAATCCTTTCATCTGTACTGTGGGGTCGCTGTGGAACAAGAGCAGCATGGTGTTCCCAGTGGACACCAGTGTGGGGATTGTGATGGAGCCACAATATTTGCCGATAAGTGGGGATTTGTCTGTGGGGCCATTGTGTACTGAAAGGTAATCGATGCGGCAATATGTAGAGTCTGGCTCTAAGTTAAAATCGGTGAATGTCAATGAAATCTGCAGAATGATACAAAGTAGAAGAGAGGTTTTTGAGGAGCTGCGTCATGACCTTGCGCTCTGCCACCAGTGTTCACTTGGCCATGTTTTTGTGGCTCTCTCAGTGCAGGAGTAAACAATGCGTAATTGGGGCTCACCTTGTTCCCTTGCGGGGCCCAAATGTAATATTCACAGTCCATGTTGGATGGGTAGTTCTGGGGATAATTTTCAGATGTGACAGTCCCCCCTGATGAGCTGGTGTATGCATGAACACAATATTCTGAAAAGCATATAGAGCAAGCACTTTAAATGTTATGAAATATTGCCATTACATAACCTCCCATGCAGCATTTGTATGAGCACTTTATCAGCAGTGGCTAAAACCTTCCCCTGCACCCACATGAGAATCATTATAGTATGCAATGTAGGCACAAGCAATCCATCTATCTATCCATCCATCCATCCTTCCTTTCTTAAATCCACCCCTCACTCAATCCCTTAGGACGTAGGTTTCACATGGAGCTTTTTTTAATGATTAGTAGCAATTGTTTTTTGCTTCACAATGCGCATATTCGTGTAAATCCCTGAATTCATAACAATGATACTCCTCAGTGGGCGTCACCGCATCGCTGACCCTGCATCTTTCTCTTTTGCCACGTTTGCCATCTTGCCCATAGCTCCACTGTTCCGAATGTCTGCCTTCAGTGTCAAGTGCCCAGAAGAGAATGTTTGCATGTTTCAGCACTAGACAACTATTTTCTTAATAAAAAATAACAGCCTCATTACAGGTTTGGAGGTGCGGGAAAAAAGTGGAGGAAATTCCGTTTCCTCCATTTTTCCCAAACTATTACCACTGGCGGATTTTGGAGGTAAAGTGTATGCGATACCTCCAACTTCATGTTCAAACAATACTGCCAAAAATCCCCAATGGAGTCCTATGTATTTACACTGCCAAACACCATTTGTAATATGGGGGTATTCTCGCCAGAGGTACTACCACCATTGGTAACACCGTTAGGTCAAGTAGTGGTAACAGTAATACAGTTTGGTGGTATCGATGTAGTGTTACCACTGAGATACCACCAAAGTCGTAATGAGACCAATGTGTAGCAGAAGAAAAGAATAGCTCTCCTATTAGATACAGATATTGCAATTGTTGTGAAAGATTGTTTTATGAAAAGTATTGATGAATATGTCATTCTTCCAGTAACTGTGAGACAATAAAGAGAAAGACTCATACTGTTCTGATAGTAGGCATTGAACCCGCTGGATGTGATGGCGCTATTGCTGACGAACTGAAGCAGCATGGCATTCCCAGAAGACACCACTGTGGGCATGCTTCCTCTCCCACAAGCCTTGTTCAGCAAAATCGGTGCATCACTGGTAATTCCATCATAAACCGTCACATAGTCAGACTCGCAATTTGGGGAGGACTCAACATCGAAGGCATTAAATGTCAGTACTATCTGGAATAGAAGGTGAGGGAATTAGGTTTGACAATACTACCCTGTCATTGATTTGCCCTCATCACAGGGCTAATGGCTGTCTGTATTCTTCACTTGAGGAGCACAGTCTCCCCCTGAGATATCGCTTTTAACTAGCCCTGCTCAGCACTTTCTGCAGAATTACCTGGAAGCCAGTGGTTCGCATCAGATAAAAACAGTTGGCATTGTTTGGGTACTGGGATGGGTAGTTAGTAGAATTCACAAATCCATAGCCAACGGTAGAGATAGTGCTGCACATGCCTGCAGGAAGGAAAGAAAAACAAGATCCTTTCATGAGCAGATCGTACCAGGGCTCCTTACCAGTAGATCATGAATTAAATATTCCAAGTATATCCCAAGTCAGTAAACCATGCTCATTGTCCATTGTAGCATTCCAGAATATTTACTTCACACAACCCTACCACCCATAAGAATATGTTAGTTCTACAAATTACTGTGTGAAATGGAACAGAGCAAAATGTGTCAAAAGTCACAAATTAAAGGGGATGGAAAACACTAGTCAGTACAATGGGGAGGTTGGTATCACATTGGAGGAACGAGATTGTGTGACAGGAGAATGGCCGGAATAAAATGGGTTCAGAATTTGCGGGAATAACAAGGCAGGAGAGGATCCCGGTATAAAATTAGAGCAGTGGGTGTAAGGATGCAAATTGAGGAAATGATGCTGGGATCAAATGGAGGAGCTGACGATGGAATAGTGTGGGTGGTATGATGAATCCTTGGATGTCATTCCTTCTTCACTAGGGGGGGACCATTCCCATGGGGCCCGGGCGGTGTGGCCCAGTCCAATTGTCCCCCTCGGGGTGGTACATCGTGGGACGATCGCATGGGGAGGAATACACACTATAGGACTAGGGACGACTATCAGAGGAGAACGCGGTATCCCAGCAGATCACCTGACCATAGCCCACCTTCCTACAACCCTAATATCAATCCCTACCCTAACATATCCATGTGCTACTGTCAACCTACCATCTTGGGGAATACTGGGATGAGGAAGAGTGTAGTCTCTGTAAGGGAAAAAGTACCCATTTCCCTAGAAAGTACTGGGACGAGGAAGAATAGGAACTATCTAAGTGGAGACTCCTTGTGCAGTGCTGAGATGAAGATGAACTCCATTGACTCACAAAGGAACAGCAAGATCAGTACTGTGATGAGGAGGAGCAGTGGAGACATGAAGATCACCTCTGTGAACGACATTGAACAGTCTAGTGGTGGTTACCGACCTCCTATTGGTCCACCTTAGTTGAAAAAGAACAGGGAATCCAGGAAGTGTTGTTAAACCCTACCTCGAGGAGCAAGGAGCAGGGAAGCTGTGGTCTGCTGAGAAGGGGTTGTGGACCGGTTTACCTACTAGAGAGACGGGGAATCTTTGAAAGGCGGTTAGGTTTCTCTTGGAGGAACCAAGAGAAACCTTCCCTCAAGGACGAAGAGGGTAGCAGGCCTGGCGGGACAGAGAAGTCAGATGAACTGAGGCTGGTGGCGCAATGCCTAAGTGTATTGCCACAGTCTGGTGAAGAGCCTTTCCTCCTGCGGGAGCATGGCTGTGGCCACTGAAGCGAGAAGTGGGATAGCGTGTTCCACGTCGTCGGAACAGACCAGCAAGGCCCAACAGCTGCAGAGAGGCCACAGCTGGGAAAGACTTTGTGGAAGCTGTGAGGATAAGACAAACAGCTTCCTGGACTGACCGAGACCCATGGCAGAGACCCCTGAGGAAAAGGAGTCTCATAGCTGGCTGGAGGAAGCAGAAGAAGGTGCAGACTGCATCTTCATAGTTGCAGTTCCTGGCAAGTTAGTGTACCAGGGGCTGCCACGTGGAACTCGAACTAGGATCTGAGAGAGACTCACACTGCATGCATCAAGGGTGCCGAGGGCATCCTCATAGTAATGGTACCTGGCATGGTAGTGTACCAGGTAGACTACAGGAAGAGAACGAATCCTTTAGGGTTTGGGACCCATCAAATACGACTGGAGAGAGTCAAGTTGGGACATTGTATAAAATATGATCAAAGCCAGAGGAAGAGTCATACACCTTGGCATTGTGAAAATCCCTGAGAAGCTTGAGAAAGACCAGAGGAAGTGAGACATTCCCACTGTCATTAAGAACTGTGTTTTGTGAATTGGAAAGTAAGAGGAGAACCAGGAGAGGGAACCCATATCCACCTGATGTGGAGAAGTGTGGAAACTGAACCTAACATTGGGACCTGCCAGAGGAGTTTACTACAGACCAGTGGAAGGGGACCGTCTCCTTGTGACTGTATAAGTCTGAGAAAGATAAGGAGAAGGGAGGCATTCCCCCTGGTGTTGGGAAATCAGCTTGTTGAGCAAGGTATAAAGTCAAGATGAGAACCAAGGGGAAGTGAGGCATACCCCTTGACTGGGATAGAAGCAACAAACACTGCAAAACCAGAGATATTTTGGGAACTTTTGTTTGATATGATATGTGCAACTTTTTGTTGGATACTACATCACCTGCGTCCCAAGGAGAAGATTACATTCTGGGAGAAGGGAGCCATTCTATCAGGCTCTCCTACCCAAGGAGAACTTTGTTGTGCACCTGCTGCCCAGAAGAAGGGAGTCATTCTTCTGGACCAACAACCACTTTTTGTTAGTTATATCAGAATGGAATGTAAGGCACAGAGTGAGGTTCATGCACACAGGACATTGGACTTTTATGATTTCGGAAATCTAGACAGAACCTTTAGTATTTACTTTGAGGCAGGGAATCCCCTCTTAAAGGTAGGGATAGGTTGGTTTACATTTTCTTTTATGAGCTTAAACAAAGCTGAGTGTTTAAACATGCCAACTGTGTTCCAGTCTCCTCCTTCTGCAACCTTACAGTGGACAGATGGTGAAGTAAAGTGGGAGAGATGGATGGTCATTCAGAACACATTGAAGGAGAGGACCCTGGGATAAATTAGAAAGAACGTATGCTACGGTTACCAGGATGTAGATTATGCAGATCTCACATTGGAGCAGGGAATTCTTAGAAGATACAGGAGACAGGAACACTGGAGCAACATGAGAGATGCCGGAAATAATAGTTCGAGGATCGCTGGATAACATGGAGGGAAAGGATTTTTCAATAACATAAAATGATGCATAAATCACTTGGAGAGGAGGGGAGGGGGATGCTGTGATGAAATAGATGGAGGGGATGCTTGGATATAATGTGTAGAATGGAATCCAGGCTAACATGGCAGGAGGGAATGCTATTATTACGTGAGATTAGAGAATTCAATTAAAAAAAAGTAATCATATGGCAAAATGAGATGCTGTGGGAGGAGGTAGAAGAGGATTCCATGAGAGATGAGGGTATCCGGATCTCATAGACATATGTCTGTTAGCATGGGAACAGAGGGAGTATGAGAGCCTGGAGGTGTAGATGTTGCATGCAAGGAGCAGCTTCTGGTTTCAAGTGTGATGCAGGAACACTTGGGTTACAGGCGGAAATTAAAGGAGAAGAAGAAGAATGTATTATTCCAAAATATTCCAATAAATCTGGTGGAACACACTGCTTACCACAGTTATACAATCGGTTGATTTTGGCTATGTCCAGATTGCTGAGGCCAACTCTCTGACCAATATTCGCAGAGGGATTCCTTGTGGGGATGATGGTTGGCTGTCCGGATGTGTTCGAGAAAGCAAACCTGCAGAAAAGACATAATCAATGCACCCTCATTGTCTCAAATGTTCAATTCACTGAACGGAAGGGTCTTATGCCTTAGTGCTCTGTGTAGTGGGAGTTCATTACTGAATCATGAATGCATAATATTTCCACTGTCAACACACACATTTCACAGTGACTCACCATCCCTGTTTGGTCCAGACCATGCTGGGCCTTTTCATATGTGCTCCTCATTTGCTTTTGCTTTTGCTTTTAAAAGTCTTTCTTTCTGTGTAGTAACTAAGTAAACAGGGCTTATTTACTCTTACATATAATTAAATACAATTATTGAACACTGAAGCATTCACAGACCTGTCATCCTTTTCCCCTCTAGTTATGGATGTCGGGTTCATTCTCACGGAATTCCACTTTGGGGATTCGGTTTTTCAAACTCAGTGATTGTATTTCATTGAAATCTTCAATAATCTGATGCTCAAAAGATCACAAGAGTTCAAAATGTTGTTGATTCTCTGGATTTAGACATGCTATGTTTACCATTATTGGAGATTTATTTTCCTTTAGTTTCATAAATAATTGCCTCATTACGGTTTGGGTGGTATTCCGGATGTAAATCTGCCGGAATACGGTCCAACAGATTTACTGTTACCGGCACTTGGTCTGGCATAGTTACCGCCATATTACAAATTGCAGTGGAGATGTAAATCCCCATTTTGTATGAGTACATGGGACTCTATGGGTCTTGTTTGGCAGAATTACCGCAGCAGTAATTCTGCTGTGGTAATTCTGCCATGGTAATTCTGGGGCGAGCTCCTGCGCCTCCTCACACATACTGATCCACTCGGTGCATCCTGGTTTCTGTTCTTGTGCGCAGGCGCCGGAGGCCCCTTGTGACTGAAAGTGGAGTCGGAGAGAAGCAGGATTGTATGTGTATGTTGTTCTGTATGTTTGTATTTATGTGGATATGAATCAGAGAATATTGTATGTATGGGTGGTTGGGTGCATGTGAATAAGCATGTAAAGGCTGTGTGAATGCTGCATGAATGTGTGAATACTGTTTGAATTTTGTTTGAATGCTTGAGTATGTGTTTGAATGATCAAGTGACTGCCGTTTGAAATTAATATTGTGTGAATGAGTGAGAGAAAGAACATGATTATATGTGTGAATAAGCAAGTGAATGCTGTATGAATGCGTTTTGAGATGAATGTTGTGTGAATGCTGCATGAATGTGTGTTTGAATGGGTGAGTAAATGTGGGCGTGCGTATGCTGGATTTGTGCCAGCCTGTGAGGCTGATATGAGGTGGGGGAGGAGAGATTGTTTACTGGGCATCTACGATACTGTTTCATAGATGCCTAGTAGACAATATGAGGCCACAGAAGGAAATGGCTGGGATTGCCACACCGAAATGCCAGTCTTGCCACATAAAAACACTTATCATGTTTAAAACATGATAAGTGTTATTACGTGGCTAGACTGTCATTTTGATGCCATCAGTCAACCCATTTCTTACTGTGATATTACATTTTTTACTGTGCACCTGTGTCAATGCAAGCATGATAAGTGTTATTATGTGGCTAGACTAGTATTTTGTGCAGCCATTATTACCATTTCTAACTGTGTCATGTTTTACTGGCCATCTATGATGAAGCAAACATCATGTTTTATTTTGTGTCTGGACTGGCCTGCACTCGAGGAGCCAGTTTGAACATGTGTTTTATTGGGGCATGGCATTTTTAATGGCAAAGGCAAAATGAGTATGTGCTAATGTGCAGGTACTGGCATATATTGGCAGACCCAATTTAGGCAGGTTTTCTTATAGTATCATTACTGGCATTATGCGCAAAGCAAACATGAGAAAGGCCTCATGAAAATGCATTGGAAAATGCTCCTGTGTACTGTTGGTTACTTGTATATTAGATTATTTCAGGAATAATCCTACAAAACTGATTTCAAACTGTCTGGCTTTAAACCCAATTTTTCACGAAAAGGTAATGTGTAATGCACCATAATGCACTTTTCTTCAAACTAATTTCTGCGGGGAGAACCCCTACTTCCCAGATACCCGTTATTGGTTTGGGCTCCCTCGCTACATTCAGTTGCTCTTGCAAATTTGAGGCAAATATTTACACCCACTGATTAAAACATTCACCAGCCGTAACTGCTAAATGCAACCCTTGGGTTGATAACGCTCTGTATAAAGTAGCACTGCCCTGTCAGACAAAGACAAAGACAATTTCCGGCAGCAAAAGGCTTGCATCTAGCAGTGGCTGGTGGTATTTCACAAGGATTCAATGCAGAATAGTCTTGACTGCCTTGTGCTTGGAGCTTTGGGGTACGTTTATAAAACACCAACAACATTATGGTGGGTTTAAAAAGGTTTGCAAAAACCCCTTCACCTAAAAACTGGCGCTTTATTACAATTTTACCATCTGAATTTCATATTATTACTTCCAATATATATAATACCTTAAAGGTATCTTACTGAGCAAAGTATATTTATAAAACCTAGATAAAAACAATACTGTTATTTCTAAAAGAAGCGTACCATTGTTTGAAGTGCCCCGATCATAAAGGAGAAGGGGACACATAGATTCAGTTAGAGTTCCTGGATGTTTTGCATCCAATCAAAGAGCATTTTGGGAACTTATGAATGTCCACATATCTTTGGATCTCACAAATATGTCTGTGATAACATTCTTGCATGTTTAAATGAGTGCATAATGCACTCTGGTGCATTGGTGCTAATTTGATATTTCTCAACACTCACACTAACAGTAAAGTGTTTGTAAACACGAACCATACACTACTAATTTGTAGAGGTTCAGAATTTGGATGTGAGGTAAAATAGCTGTGATATCTGTCAATTTGTAAATATTTGGGGGCCCAACTGACAAGCCTTTTAGAAGAGGAAAGGCTGAGAGGGGAATCGACATCCTTAGAGAAATATACACATGGGGCCTCATTACACGGTAGGCGGTGGACCAAGGTGCTATTAGCACCTTGGTCCATGCCAGTAAATTACCGGCACCGCCTTGGCGGAAAGGGGAATTACCGCCCTACTCCAAGGTTGGTGGGGCGGTAATTCCCCCTTCCACCATTGCCCTTCCCCATTCCCATTTTTGCCCCATAGGGCATAATGGGAATGGGGAAGGTGCTAATTATGGTACCGCAAATTTGCGGTGCCGTAATTAGCACCAAGGACCCTTTGCGGGTTGGGTTTTAACGCCTGCAAAAAGCAGGTGTTAAATTCCCCAACCCGCAAAGGGACCTCATAGTACGGCGGTAAGGGTTAACAGTCACCGTTACAGGGCCAAAGTGAAGAAAGAAAGCGATTTTCAGGGTGTTAATATTTTATGTGGAATATGGATCCTAAGGCAACAGCTCCATCTAGCGGTAACAACAGGCTTAGCTATGTGCGTTCGGGTAGTCTGTACTGGACATGACTGCATCGGACAAACATACACCTGGCCTTTTACTATAGGTAGAGAGGATCCTGCGCTGCAATGTTTGATGACGAAGTACTAAATTCTTCTTTCACAGATAATTATTTCCTGCACCCCAGTGTTTGATCTTGATGATGATGCCTTTAATTCTTCTTTCATATAACCTTCTCGGTGCCGCACTGCAGTTCTTGATTACGATGCTTTATATCAATCTTTCACAAATATTTAAATATTCTGCACTGCAGTGATTGATGTTGAAGCAGTAAATGTGTCCTTCTTAAAGCCTTCTTTGCACTGCACTGCATTGCTTGCTGAGAATGCATTCAATTGTTCCTTCACCAATCATATTTCTTTCACTTAATGTGCTTGTTGATAACACATTCAATTCTTGCTTCACAAATCTTTCTATGGCTATCATTGCTGTTTGTGAAAATATCCTAACTAACCCGCCCCTTCTATCGGGTGGATTACTGCACACTGACAGCACCTTTGTCCTAAACCTGGATTTAGAAATGCTTTTTTATACCTGCCCCCTACCTCACCAAAAGATGTTACATTCTGCTTTAGGAAGTGATGCCTTCTCGCTCATGGTGTTTGAGTGCTTTAGATCTCACCAAATCTCATGTTGTTTGTTGAAAGTTGTCTTGTAACTTTTTGGTTTGGTCTTGAATTTTGATTAAATGTGCAATGTTTGGTCACATTTGCTTGATTTTGCAAGTTGTGCTGGTGATCCTTGGGTGGAGGTTCCCTTGCTTACAGATTTTCAATACTACAATGAAAATGCATGTACCATGTTATCGAGTAATCTATGTTTAAGTGAAAATTAAGATTGAAACTAGAATAGTGCTGGCTTTGCTCATTCGAATATGAGTGCAGCTTGTTTCCCCAGGTATAGTTGCTTCTGTTCTGGCATTCTGGCATTCTCTTGTTTTAGTGCATGTCTTTTAGGATGTAAACAAACATTAAGTGTACAGTGAAAAATCAGATGTGTACAATGCAAAGGTACAAGAAAAGACCGGCTATGGTGTCCCTGTGAGTTAAGAGGACTGAACACAAGATGATTGCATACATTAGGCCTCGACTACTAGAAGCCTTATAACATGGCAGTTTCCTGAGTGTTCCATTAAGTGATAACAACCATCACATTTACAAATGTTCAGTATAAATGTAAACTGGACACAACTCAAATTCTCCATGCTATTACTTTGTACCATTCAATTTTAAAGGAGTTGACAACTCCACACAAATGGACTTCATGCATCTCGTCAGTATCTCAAACTTACTTTCCATAGTGCATCACTGAAGAGTAGTCATACTCCAAGCCCAGGTTATTGGTGTTGGCTTTCATAAAGTTGGGCTGATCTCCTAGATAGGCAATGAAGCAGAATGGGTCAAGGCTGCCAAACACTCAGACAACACACAGCACTTGCTGACTGAAGTTCATACTGATGTAACATCAGAATGAATTTGTCATGATAAAATATTGCACTATCAATACTAAACCTGGGGTCTGCCATGTGTCGATAAGGGTCGACAGAGATACATAGATAAATGGATCTCTAAATATCTATAAATACAGAAGCACACATACAAACAGGCACAAACACACACGCACATGCACACACACTACACTGTGGTTGGGCATCCGATGACCAGATGTTGTGAGAACGATGCCCCGTGAATATAGCAGCTGTCCCACTTCTGTTCAATTTACAACTCTATATAACAATCACTGTATTCACAGCATGGAAAATGTTATTTATAACCTAATTCAACAAAACAAAAAAAGATTTAACATTCATATCAGCGGCAGTAAATAGACATAATACATTTTGACTGTACCTGGTGAAATAAAATCTGTCGCAATCCTCACATAATCATCACGGTCACTTCGGCTCTGCTCATGGTCAAAGCCAAGGTTATGGTTTAGCTCATGCTGTATTATTCCTTTCACCAAACAGCCACTGCCCAAAGACACCGCCTGTGGACCCCCATTTCTTCCAAGGTAAGACCAACAGCTGGAGTAAATAGGAGAGGTAGAGGTGAGAAATCCAAGCCACTGAAAGCAGAAAGATGCTTAATATAGAAGCCATTGTTTAATCATTTGTAAGTGGCCCCCTTGTTCCATAATTAATTGGGTCTGCATGGAGTTCTCTCCAAAGTGCACCAAGGTACAAACTGCAGTCATGGAATCACTGTAGTGCATGCGCTGACATGCCAAAAGCCCATTCTGTCCAGGACTAACCCAAATTAACCAGGTCTGTTCCACGATTACACTATATCCTATACCATGGACAGATATATACCAAGTGTCTTGAAGCAGGGTTTACAATATACATAACGTGTGCCAATCCTAAACCTTATTACAAATCATGGGTTGGCATATCACAAGAGAGTTCAAGGGAACTTCCTCTTATGGAAGATGTGCTGTGACCTTTCACTTCTCCTGTGTCTAGTCACGGCCATAAGCCCCTTAATATAGTTGAATAATTGTCTGCCCCTGTCTGACTTTAAAATTCCAGCTCTCGATCAGCAGAGCTTACAAATAATGTGGGCGCTTTCCTCTGGGACACATTTTCTATGATAACAATTAACAATGAGATCACTTCTAATCTGGTGTTTTTTCACATAAATTGGCATTACTGAACCCTTCTTTATGGATGTGTTCCACCTTTTCTTTTAACCCAATTTTGGCCAATGACTTTGTGCGCAGAATTTAAGTCATCACATCTTCTGGATTTCTGATAGACCAGATTCCAGCCTCCCTAGATCCCATCACCCATTTTGTGTTGATATTATCAATGATTACTTTATGGAGGCATATAATTTACAGTCACTTCTATAGAGAAACAAATGAAACAATCCAGTGTCACCAAAATACACAGGCATCACATTTTTATGATGCATTCTCCCACAATATATTCTCCAATGTCAGTACAAAATACACGTCATGATACCTGTCTAAACAGTATATGCACATTTTCTGCCAATGTAAGATGACATTTTCCTGCTGGCTGTCCCAATATATGACTGCATTACAACTGTAAAAACACTCTAAGTTTGCCAGTGCCAAATAATGCCACCATTGGCACTATAAAAACACACTTAAGTTGATTGTCGCCAATGATGACAGCATTGCCACTATAACAGAATGTTCAATAATGCTGGTATTGACTCTGTAAGAATACACTCATTTTGGCTTTCCAAAAAATGTTAATATTGCCACTGTAACACTGTATTGCCCAAAAATGCTAACATTGTATTTTCAGAACACAGTGATGTCACTGTGCCCAGTAATGCTTGCATTGCTACATTGAGAATACTGTGATGAATCAAATGGAGTCATCACTGATCTCACGCCGGTGACCTCCTCCCATGTGGCCAGGGGATGTCAGCTGCTGCCTGATCCGGACCCTTGGGTCTAGATGATGGACAATTAGAACTGAAGAAGGCAGTCTTGTAATTTCCACAAAGTGGATCTGTGTTGTAAGTTTGATCTACATAAGCCCTTTTAACCGACCCTCAAGAATGGGCTTCTTTTCCCAGAATCAACTGAATACTGAGGAAGAGGGAAAGGGCAGTGCCGAGTGGAAGAAACAACAGGTCCAGGGAAAGTTCTACTTGTTTTCTGAAAAACACATGTGCGCAGGAAATTTAAAGGACAGAGGTAAATTGACTGAGGCTGCTGCTGCTGTTGACGAGACAATATTTTGCCTCTCTGCTGGGAGACTGGGAGAAGCACAGACCGGTGTATTGGAGCTGCACGGCTCACTATCGAGGAAGAAGGGAGACGCTGCAAGGTCGGGACACGCTACAGAAATTCCAGGAGCTGGGGGAAGACTCCTGGTCATTGGCCTACCACAGAAAGCAGTACTTTACATATTAGAGCCTGAAGCAAAGCGGGCATGCTAAAGCGAAGCCACGAGAGACACCAAAATGAAGAGACAGCAGCCAGGAGAGGAAAGCAGGTGGTGCACTTTTGCCAATTGACCGTGAAGAAGCCTGAAAACACCAGCGAGAGCTGGTGAGACAACCCAAGGATAGAGGGGACTCGGGGGCGTATCAGCGAGCATGGCAAACAACAATAATAGTAAACAGAATGGAAGAAAGAAAGAAAGCAAAGAGACTAATTGTAAAGCAAAAATGTGAATTCCAAACATGTCTCCTATCAGTATGTGAATGTATGGAATACAAATACATGGGGAACGTGCAACTGTGGAAGTGGAGAGAAACATCCTGTGAAGATAGGAAGCCCTGGCAGGGGAGTGAACCAGGCAATTACAAGTAGGTGAATACAAGAAGCCCTGGCAAGAGAGTATACCTGGCAATTGTAAGTGTGTGAATATAAGAAGGCCTTGCAGGAGAGTATATTAGGCAATCACAAGTGTGTGATTACAAGAAGTCCTGGCAGGAGAGCATGCCAGGCAATTACAAGTACATTAATACAACAATTTTATTAATGGTAGGAGAGTATACGAGGCAGTTAGCTGCAAGTGTATGAACACAAGAAGGCCTGGTAGGAAAATATACCAGGTCATTACCAGTGCATGAAAACAAAATGTTCTGGCAGGAAAGTATACCAGGCAATTACAAATTAATGAGTACAATAAATCCTGGCAGGCGAGTATACCAGGCAAATTGTAATATTGTGGATATCAGAAGTCCTGAGAAGAAATATCAGAACTGTGTTGATAGGAAAACAAGGAGTAAAATCCTGGTAGGAAGAGATACCAGGAATACTGCAAGATAGCGACTTATAAAACCAAACAGCTGTGTGTATTATAGTGAACATGTGGACCGTTTATTCCTGAGGAGCCTTTGTGTAGAAGAAGAAATCCAGGGGAAGGAATTCATCCTCTGGAACAAGGATTGTTTAGCCTTATGGAACTTTTGTGTTAAACAAGAATCCAGGGGAAAGGAATCATGCTCTGGAACAAGGACCTTTTGATCTTTTGGGAACCTTTTTTCTTTTTCAAAAAAGGTAGCAGGCGCACCTCTCCAAAAGGAACATGGCATGATAACCTGTTCTGTGTTTTTTTCCCACTTTGAGAGTCAGTAGCCATTGGTATTTTGCTCACTGTACCTTTCAGAGATGGGAAATAACCATTTGCATATCAGTCTTTGTCCTGCCCACATGGACAGTCCAGCACTGAAATGCTATGGCAATTCCCTTCTGAACAAGACAACCAACAGCAACCTCATACACGTGTTTCAGCCTTGTTGGGCCTCATCAGTGAGGCCGAGCTGAGCCTCTCTGAGCACAGTGAGTAGGGGGTACACGCCTGGGTTCCCCCCAGGTAACTCAGGGTGACCAACCCTAAGTTCCTTGCAAATATTTTTCAGAAAAGGTAGCAGGCACCCCTCTCCAGAAAGAAAATAGCATGATAACCTGTTCTGTGTTTTTTCCCACTTTGAGAGTCTGTTGCCATCGCGTTTTGCTCACTGTACCTTTCACAGATAGGAAATAACCATTTGCATATCAGTCTTTGTCCCACCCACATGAGCAGTCCAGCACTGAAATTCTATGGCAATTCCCTTCTGAACAAGAGTATCAACAGCAACCCCATACACGTGTTTCAGCCTTGTTGAGCCTCATCAGTGAGGTGGAGCTGTGCCTCTCTGCACACACAGTGAGCAGGAGGTCCACGTCTGGGATCGCCCAGGTAACTCAGGGTGACCAAGCCCAAGTTCATGAAATAAAATCAAAAAAGGTAGCAGGCGCACCTCTCCAGAAAGAACTTTTTTCTTTGTTGAATAAAAATACACAGGAAGGGAGTTACTCTCTGGAACACTGACTCTTTATACCTGGAGAAGCTTTGAGTTGGAACCATGTATTCTTCATTTACAAACTCTTTTCCAAGCACCTAAGGTTAAAGACATTTCCCTTTACACCTAATAGTTTAGTTTATAGTGTGAGGGTCAGAAAAGACCTTTTGGCCACAAGGTAATTTTTGATTTTGACATCCTGACACAGACAGATCCTTACTTTTAGTTTTAGTTAGGGAAATCACTCTTAGAGCCAGGTCAGAGTGGCCTTTTCCAAACCCTTTTATTTTCAATAAAAATCTTTAACCAAATACATGGCTAACTTGTGTCCGAGTTTCATTCCTGACTCTTCACAGTGTACTGTTTGCTGTGCCCAGCATTGCCAGTATATTACTATAATAACACACTCATGTTCACTGTGTACAGGGATGCCAGTGTGTACTGTAAGAACACACCAATGTTGTTATGCCCATTAAAGCATCATTGCAGTTGTAAGGCATTTTCATTCTAGCTGCACCAATATATGACAGCCTTTCTCTGTGCTACATTGTTTTGTTGCCACGGTTTGAAGAATGCCAGGATTGTGATCAAACATCTCTCCCAGCACATCCCAAAACCCTTGTTTCCCTTACGCCTGCAACCCACAGACAATTCCACCTATCCCCTGCCCTCACAAAATAAACACACTACACTTGCACATTGCATATACGTATACCCCCAACAAACACAGACACAACTTGCAAACTCATACACACACATGCTCACAGGTGTTATTGTTCACTTATATCCCCAGCTGGCCATTTTAGGACTCTATGCCACAGTCTCATAATCTCCAAGATGGCCCGCACTGCACACTCTGCAGGAAGAAAGCATTAACCACCTGGGGTGTGTGACAATGAACACCTTTCCCTGAAGTCTGCTTCCTTTGCATGCTCTGCATCCAGGATTTTGGCACTCCTGGAAGCCCTTAACTGTTGTGAAATAGAGGTGCACCCCTTCACAGTAGTAACTCAGCCAGCATGCCCAATACATAGAATGGTTGGGAAGCAAAACAACCCCAGCTTGCACAGGGACATGTGCCTCCATGTCAAAGGGAAACCAGGTTTTCCAAATATAAGGGCTGGCCAATGAGTGTTTTCTGGGCTGCATGCTGCACTCAGGTTTTCGACTGGCCCATTTCTGGGTCCTCCGTAATGTGCGACCGGGCACAGCCTTTTTGCGCATTAAGACACCACTTTGACTTGTCATTTATATAGCGCTCCTATCCCAAGCATTTTACATAGAACATTTCTATTTACAATGATTATGCCATTTCTAAGCAGTAGGGCTACAACTGTCTGTTTTGGGCAACTTATGGTTTAATTGGAAGTCAATGATAGAACGTGGTGTTCCCAATGAACCTCCAGCCCTGTCTATTTTGTTTAATTTTGACATCAGCCCTCTCATCCATATGATATCATCCTCTTGGCCTGGAAAGCCTTTATTATGCTGGTGGCTGCCGTATTTATGGTTCCATGTAATAATGTGGCCACAAAAATATCGCCATACAAAAATATCGCCGAAAAATGGTAGTTTTTTTGTGTTTTTTGTGGCAACATTATTGCATGGAACATGCGGGGGACACCCCCGCAACCCCCAATTTTTTTTTTTAAGAAACATTTTTTTTTAAAAACATTTTTTTGTTTTTGTTTTGCCCCTGTCGCCATATATATGGTCATCCAAAAAATATCGCCACGACATTTTCCCGTCAATATTATTTACGGCGACCATATATGTGGCAAGGCGATATTATTACCTGATACCATATTTATCTGAGCTCTCTGGAAGCTCAGAACAATTTGCGACCCTCAGCAACTGTCTTGGTGCATTTAGAGACTGGATGTGGCACATGTAGCTTCAACTTAAAACTGGTCAAACTTAGCTGATTTACATGGCGGGCCCAGCAGCTCCTACGTCTAACCATAGCTAAGCTATTTTATCAGACTTTCCCACCATCACAAAAGCAAAGTAATAAATGTGGGTGTCTGTCTTGATGCTGATTTCTCCATTTCACCTTAGATAGCTGTTACTAAGTCGGTCATTTTCTATCTGCAGAGACTTGATCATTTAATTTGCTGCATCCCCAGGAGTGACAGAACCAGTACAGTCACTGACATAACTTTCTTTTCCCACCCCACTCAGTCTCCTGGAGATTTCAACATCCACCTCCCTATTTTCAACCACTCCTCATGCCCTTTGATCTTTTCAACTAGTTCCTATAACCTTAATCTTCTCCCCTTTTGGCTACCCATTCCAAAGGCGGGACTCTTGATCCAATTTTCATTTCTGCTGCCTTCTTATTGAAGCCAGTAAACTACACGTTCTTCCTGCACCAGATCATTTCTTAGTTACTGTCTCCTTCGGTCCACCTCCCCACTCTCCAACCCCTGGTCTCCCATCAACATCTTCCTTCATTTCTCACGATATACCCGGACCTTAGACCATTCTGCACAAACTGCTTCCATTTCTTCACATCTTTCTAACCTTACTGAATTATCTGCTTCGAATATTGATGCTGCTTTCAATACTTTCCAATCTGCTATTTCCCCATCTCTTGATTCTTTGCATCCTTGTACAGCATTCACGCCTGGGGATATCCCCCTTACCCCAGCCTTTCTGACTCTCTGAAACAGCTAGGGATTCAGCTTCGGATATCAGAACGGAAATGGCTCAAAGCCCATGCCACGGTTGATTATCAACTCTTCTCTATCTTACTTCAATCTTTTTCCTCTCTCCTTAAACATTCTAATAATAATAATTTCCAGAATCTCATTCAATCACAGAGTTCTTCTCCCAAACATCTTAATTCTACCTTGAACAAACTCGTTACTCCTTCTTCTCCTGACCCTTCTGTCTGTTCTACCCTTACGCCTAATGACTTTGGCAACTTCATTTTCTCAAAAATTCAGAATATTAGGCATTTCCTTACTTCAACAGTTCGTTCTTCACCTGCCTCCTCTATAGCCCTTCTTTCCCTACCTCTGATCAACCTCACTTTTTCTTTTAAAGTCATCTCTGAGACTGACATTATTAACTCTATTCTATGAGCATACTCTACTGCTGCCCCGTCTGACCCGCTTCCTGCTTCCTTCATCAAATGTATTCTTTCCTTTCTAGCCCCATCCCTCCTGAAACTTTCTTTATCCTTAGGCTATTTTCCATCTGCCTTCAAAACTGCCACGATTATCCCACTCCTTAAAAAACCCTCCCTGAACTTTACCGAGCTTTCACATTTTTACCCTATGTCCCTTCTCCCCTAGCTATCTAAGCTGCTTGAACGACGCGTGTATTCTCAGATTAGGTCCATCTTAAGGCTTTTCATTTACTCCCCAACCATCAGTCCTGGTTTTGCCCTGGCCTTTACATGGAAACTGCCTTACTTTTTGTTCTAAACTGAATTCTTTGAGCTTGTCATCCTGAACAATCATCTATTCTTGTTTTACTTAATATCAGTACTGGCTCTGACACTGTGGACCACCCTACTATCCTCTCTACACTTTCTTCTCTAACATTTTCTGACACTGGAGGGGGCGCTGTTGTGCATCTGGCTGATGGAGGCCACTGCATAGTGCTCCATAGGTGAGAAGGCTGCCAACTAGATTTCTGCATGAAAATGAGCAGGGCTGAACACAGATTTAATCCTGGGAAGCTATGTTGGTGGCTGGCGTGTCTTGGCAAAGTTTCAACCTGCATGGCGGAGAGGAATCCGAGATAATCATCCGAAACTAGCGAGCCCCTGCTAGGCTGAAACGCGAGGTGCTGGGCCGAAGGAGGCTGGTCCTGTGACTGCCCACGCATGGAGGAATGGGCTACAGAGGGAATCCTCCATGTAAAGCGAGCGAGGAGGTTGGGTGTTGCTTGTGGCAATCTCCCCCCACCCCCCTTTTCACCTATTTGGCATTGAGTGTGGGGGGCACCCGGGCAGTCGACCCTATTGAGCGCAGCGCCACGTAGCAGCGTGAAGACAGTGGTTAACCCCGGTCGTTGGTTGCGGCTCTAATGAGCCTACGGAGACGGAGGGCACATCGATACATTGGATTAGCCCTTGACGGGTGACCAGGGCGCTGTCCGTGCTTTGAGTCTTCCGGTGCTGGAACCTCCCCTCCACTGCCACCTGGGGGTACCAGGAGAGAGAGCTGTTCTTCATCGGGTGTTACGCTGTGCCCCCAACTGGACTCCAACACCCTTGGATGGCGCAGAGGACGAACAGCGGCCCGAGCCGAGCCCAGTGGGAATAGCTGCTGCGGTGACCGTGGTGCAGAGCCGATCTGCCATGACCCACCATTCACAAAATCCACTGCTACGCAACCCGCCCCCACCTGAGAAGAAGAAAGGAGCTGCTGAGGCACCTGAATGAAGCAATCCCACGATTGCCAGGAAACCTTGTCGGACACTGTGGCTGCGGCCTGCGCCGCCCTGATACGTGGGTTGATCGATACAGTAAATCGGCTGTCGGAGAAGGACATGCAGGTGAGCTCAGACCCGTGCTTACAGACTGGGGGATAGGTGAGGGGCTCTCCTCACACACAACCCCCCACACAGACTATCCTGCCAGAAATTCGGCTCGGACAAACAACAGGAGATTTTCTGCATGCCCCCCCCACACACCTCCCCACCTGGGATATACACGCAAAAGGCTTCCAATATACTTTGGGGCTGGGACAGACGGGGAGTGGCTGGGCGGACAACCGGCATTGGGAACAGATAAGATAAGAGGCCCACACCTGGCTCATGGTAGAGCCTTTTAGTTACACTGTTAGAGCAGGTCTGGGGTGAAGATTCTAAAGGTCTATACAATGAAGTACATACCGCCTGTAAAGACTGTCGCTGGTAGGTGAGCCCGCTTGCCTGTCCCTCCCACTCGCACTGTGGGCGATCTCCGTAGTTTAGTGACCAGGCCAAAACCAGAAGTTGGGATGAACATCTGACATAGCCAGGCACACCGCGTCAATCCTACTGCGGGGGACGGAGGATGTAGGGGCTCATCTGCCTTATTTGCCATATACTGTGAACACACATGGAGATCGCAACTGGAGACCCAGGAAGGGCTCGATCTTGAGAAGTGGAGGCGACACGGTGAAGACTGCCAATAACCATATCGCTAAATCTACCTCAAGAATCAAGGGAAGGCTGGTAAACGGTGCAATCAAGTGGAGCGGCAATCAAGTACCGGACACCCTCCATGGGTCCGTGCTCATCCTAAAGCAACAGCTGATTCCCTCAGTGCCCCTTCCAAAAAAGCAATACAATGAATACGTTTTAAAAAACCTGCCGCAGAAGTTAGACCTGAAGGGTTGGGGGACTCAAAACCACGTGCGGTATCCTTGCCGTTGTCTCCCACCGACCTACAAGAGATAATGACCATCATGCAACAAGTATTTGCGTCATTAAATGATAAACTGGATGGAATTAACATTAACATTTCCACGATTAGGGCTCAACTATAAAAGGCCACAAAGTGCATCACTGAGACAGAAACACGAATCGGCACTGCCGAAGATGCCATCAAAGCCCTACAAAGCACTATGACAGCCATGGCAAAGGACCATGTTGTGATGGCTGATTTGTCACCTCTGATGATATTAAGGTACATATGGGTGACACCCCAATACAAAAATGACAATACTTAAGAATCTACTCCGGATAGCAGCGTTGTGGGATGGTTTCCCATGGGAACTGTCCTCACACCCAAGCCTGAACTACGTGGTCACCCCTGGCACAGTGAAGAGTCCACTTCCGCATTATATAAACTGTCATTGTCTACTAGGAAAGTGCTAACACTGGACATTGAAAAGGAATGGGAAACAGACCGGGGTATCTTGATCACTGAGGCACATTGGACACAACTCTGCAAGCTCACAAAGCAAATATCCTTTAACTATAGACTAATCCATTTCAAAATACTGAAAAGGGTATATCTTACGCCAGCCCGCCTCAAGAAAATGTATGTAACTGTGGATGGGAGGTGCACAAGGTGCACAAATGAGGATGCCGATTTGAAACACATGTTGTGGTCGTGTAGAATCTTATCTGAATACTGGGCTAAGGTTTGTGAAGCACTAGAAGAAATGGTAGACCAGCCTGCCACATGGGAACAGGAGGCATGTATACTGGGCTTCATGCTTAAAATGAACCCAATGAAACGAAAACTGCTTAATGTAGGACTCTTGCTAGCAAAACAAGTCCTACTGATGAGGTGGAAGAGCAAGGTATCTCCCACGGTAGACTAATGGGTGAGTGACATGGCCTGGGCTAATGGCAAAGAAGAATTGTACTCTAGCCTGCTGCCCTTAACGAATCGTCTGAAAAAATATATGGGGAGGATTCCCTCAATATTTGATCAATAAAAGCGTGGGGAAAGCTGCTAATGTAGAAGTATTATAATGTAAATCTTGCTGCTCACTTATACTGCTGAATTACTTTCTATCTATACACCAATTGACTGTGTGGAAATGTGAAGTTGTAACTCTGTGCAAAAGTTAAATAATATTAAAAAAGGAAATAATTCTGACATTGCCCTTCAATGGTTCTCCTCTTGCATAACTAACCATTTCTTTTCTGTCTCGTGGAAAGGGGCAATTTCTCAACACATCCGCTACCCATCAGAGTTCGCCACGGTTCTGTCCTCCGTCCTCTCTTATTCCTCCATTTACACATCCTCTTTGGCTCAGCTAGTACCCGACCACGGTTACCAGGTTCACCTCTATGCTGATGACACCCAGATTTTCATTTCCTGTTCTTCCTTGACAGATTCCCTTGAACAGCAGCTCTCTTCTTGTCTTTCTGCCATAAAATCATGGATGGCTACTCAGTTTCTTTGCCTTAACCCTAACAAAACAGAAATATAGTTTGTTCCCACTTCTGCCTCTATTATTCCCCCATCCATATCTTTCCCTCCTCTTCAGCTCCCCATTAGTCATCAAGCGGGTAATCTTGGATTTCTTTTCGAATCCTCTCTTTCGCTTCAGCCTTAAATTTCTACTATCGTCCGATCCTGCCATTCTCACGTCTTTATCATCAGGAAAATTCACCACCTTTTGCCCTTCACCTCTTCAAGTACACTTTCACAAACCATAATTCTTTCACGACTCAACTGTTGCTGTTTCCTTTATGTGGATCTCCCTACTTATGCTTTTCTACAATTACGCTCAATTGTTCGCACTGCCATGTTTTGCCTTACCCCAGCCTCAAACATTTCTCCTTTTTTGTCAAATCTTCATTGGCTCCCTATGAAAGAACACTGTGAATTTCAGTTTTTATGTCTTATCTTCAAGGGCATTCCTTCTTGGGTTCTTCCATATCTCTGCTCCTTTATCTCCCTAAATCACACCTCTCAGGACCTTCACTCGGCCTCTCAATTTCTTCTGTCTGTCCCTCATCCTCCCTGTGCACCCTCTAAGTTTCCCTCGTTTCAACTCTTAGCTCCCAAACTTTGGAATGCTCTTTCTCTGGACATTCGTTCTTCTCCTACACTCCACCTTTTAAAAAAAACATTTAAAATCTTATCTGCTGCAGTCTTTATCTATTTAAAATACTCCCTTTATCGTTGTGAGCCTACCTCTATGGCTAAATGTCAACCACTCACGATCTATCGTCCACCCAAAATCATGTCCTCTTTTAAGAACAGTTTAGTGATCTACTGGCCCAGATCTGTACCACTAAAGGCCCTGTTATTGTTATGGATGATTTTAAATATTGGGCTAAGGACCAACAGGACAAAGCAGGTACCAACCCTATGGATACCATCACCTCCTTTGGCCTTACTCAGTGGATGGAGTCTCCCATGCAAAGTAAGGGTCACACTTTAGACTGGCTTTTGTTCCCAAACACCAACATTTCTGACATCTTGGTCACGCGATGTATCTGGTCTGACCATTTTCTCATTCAAGCCAAGATTTCATTACCATCTCCTCCCCCCAAACTCAACACTCACCCACGTATTCACTACTGTCAACTAAGCTTCAATCCCTAGACAATTTTGTTGACTCCTCGAAACTTATCAACCATCTGTCAACTAACATCAACAAAGCAGTTAATGACCTTGCCCCATTGAAAATGAAGACAGTCAAGACCGAAGCAACAAAGAACACTTGGTTTACTAATGAAATTCTTACTGCCAGACAAGAAAAGAGAGCTCTCGAAAGAGCCTGGAGGAAAGACCCCAACAATAACACTCTAACAAAATATAAAAAATCCATCCTTAACTATAAAAAGCTCATCATAGAAGCAAAGGCCACACACTATAATGAAATAATAGTGAATGCTCAATCCAACACTGGGGAGTTATTTAAAATCTTAGCGGAATTCCAAAATCAGCCTCCACCGACTAACAACATCATCAAGGACAATAAGTGGTGTCAGGGCATTCATGACGCCTTTCTACTCAAGATCGATTCACACAAAGAAAAACTCAGTAAAGCCCTAGGCAACGTAACCTCTACACAAACTCTTACTGATATCACCCTGCCTAACACCTGTGAAAATACTATCCCTCAATTTTCATTCATGCACTACACTGAAGATGAAGTATCCAAAATCATACAGGACCTCAAAGCCACGTCTTGTCCTGGTGACGACTGCCCCACAAGCATTCTTAAGGTGTCCTTAGAAACCCTGGTTCCATGGATTACCAAACTGGTAAACCTCTCCTTTGATGCCGGCCTGGTGCCGGACCTGTTAAAATCGGCATGGATCACTCCTCTACTGAAAAAGGAAAACCTTGATCCAGCCAACAATGACAATTACATGCCCATAAATAACGTGCCCTATGTCCTCAAGATACTTGATAAACTTGCCTACTTACAGCTACAGGCCCAAACCTAACATCTTGGGTACCCGTCAGTCGGGCTATAGAGCTCGTCACAGGACTGAGACAGCTATGCTTGATCTCAAATCTGCCCTAGCTAGCATAGCTGATAAAAACCAAGCTGCTCTGCCCATGCTATTAGACCACTCTGCAGCCTTTGACCTAGTTGATCACAGCTTACTGGTGTCAAGGCTCAGAGAGGTCGCTAATTGCTCTGTAACTGCATCCAAATGGATTGCTTCCTTTCTGGGTCCCAGAATGGTAAGGGTTTGCGTTGGTGATAATCAATCTTCTCCAATCTCTCAGACATGCAGAGTTCCTCAGGACTCCTGTCTGTCGCCGCTGCTCTTCAATCTTTACATCTGTCCCCTTCTTGAACTCTTGAACAAATTAGGAGTGCAATATACAAATTACGCTGATGACACTCAGGTAGTCATACAGTTGAGTGGCTCATATAGTAGTGATATGGAAACCATCAACAAAATATACAAAGCCATACAAGATTGGATGGCCTGCAATTTTCTTGCCCTGAATGATAAAAAGACCGAACTCCTTATCGTGGCATCTAAAAACACTCGGGTGAAACTTGATTCCAACTATGCCAGTTTCTATATTGCCGACAATACCATTATCGTCTAAAAGAAAGTCAAGACCTTAGGAGTTTTTCTTGATGAAGAACTCTCCATGAAATCCCATGTTTCCAGCATTAAATCTAGTTGTGGTCTTATAAACAAGAGACTAGGATACATTCGACCATTCATATCGGAAGAGAACTGTGCTCTCTTGTCCACTGCACTGATAAATTCAAGATTTGGCTATTCTAACAGCCTCTTGGCGGGCACCACAGCCTCTAACATCCAATCTCTCCAAGTGGCTCAGAATAATGCTGTGCGTAATATCTTCAATCAGTCTCGTCGTACACATATCTCTACCTTCAGGAAAAAACTCCACTGGCTTCCCGCAAACATCGCATAACACACAAGATGCTTACCACGACCCACAAATGCCTCCGTCTAAGTAGTCCCACTTATCTGTCATCCTGTATTAGCACGGCTCTTGATGCTCAGGGTCCCCTTCTTTGGAACACACTTCCAGCTCGAATACAGCAGATCCAGAGCTACACCTTGTTCAAACGTGCCATAAAAACTCACTTCTTTAACTTGGAATAACCCTCTGACTCTTCTCTCCTTCTGCCTCATATGCCTGTTTGTCTTTGTCTTGTTCTATGTGCGCCCTGAGGCCCGCGGGCATGTTGGCGCGTTACAAAAATTAAAATAAATGAATAAATAAAATACTGTCTGTCATTATCTTTTTATAGAGAGGGGTTGATATCAGATCTTTGAGATCACGGGAAGACAGCTTAACTGGGCAGAGGAATCTGGGGCCCAGCCACCTTATATTCAGAAAATCCTAATATTGAAGAAACGTTTGACGTAGCATTTGTTGACTACTGCTCTCATTCTTGCCATTTTGGCTGGACGATGTCAAGTTATTAATAGGTTATAACCAAGAGCTGGCCTTGTATTTACCCATTGCCACTTGAAATCTGAAGATAGTCATTTTCAGTTGTGCGATTCACAAATCGAATGCAGGTCATCGATTTATATTCCATCATCGCCTCAGTAAGTAAGGCAACATCACTTGAACCTACAGAACAAAAGAGTGGAATAAAGAGATTGTATAATGGGAAGTTTGAAACCAAAGAGAAAAAACATCAGAGAGACATATAATAGGCAGAGTAAGTACTCCTGGGATAGAATGACACTCACCATAACCGCTGAGAGTAAACGGCACTACGACGGTTCCAGCGCTGGATTTGGGCCAATAACAGCTGCTGTCTGCACATATTATAGCACTGCGGCCAGGTTTCACAGCAATGTCTCCATGGCGCAATAGTTGTGAACTATCTATATAATGAGAGCAGAGCTTTGACTGATGGAATACAAATTTAGCGAAAACAAAAACGATCCGTTGAAAGGGTTTGAAATACGTGATCTGATGCCTCTGCAGAGCTAAGAATCTGCCCATTTATATATTTTCAGCATCACAATAGACTTTGCAATTTTCTGACTCTAGTACTTTTTGAATTACTTGAAAGTTGCTCTAAATGAGCTACGCATGTAGATTGTACTTAACATGTCCCTTTTCCCAGCCAGTAATGCATCACTTGTGCCCTCAATCCATTGTGAGGTGGTCCAGACATGCTCGTTCCATGTCCTATCCCCTTTTGTCGTTGCCCCTTGGGTTGGAATGCAACCCATCTGCCTCTTATTGAACATGAGGACGCAGGTCATTAATACATGCACACACAACATGTGAAGGATGGTCAGACAGGTGACCCTCTATCTGTTTTAAATTGTACCGCGCCCCCTTCCAGATTTGCACTAACAGCTTCCTCCATCCCCTGTGTTATGTAGTAGGAGGTGTGCATCGAACATGCACATGCAGTATTTTGACATCTCGGACTCAACGTGAAGTTGACGCAGTTGTGTGTTCCAAGTTGAAGTGTCTGATCCCCATTCGCCGAAGCATCTAGAAATTAGGGGGTGTGAGTTGGTTTGGAGGGCTTTATGCATCTGCCGGAGCCAGCAAGCAGGAACTCATGTTATGCGCCAATGTTAAAATGATTTGTAAAGTGCACATTTACCATAAGAAGCATTTTGGCTCTGAAAACTCCAACATGAATTGAGAGGGAAGCAGCCAACAGAACTAACTTGCTGGAGATAGAAACGACCTGCCCTCTGGCTGCTGGGAAGTGGGCAGGTCGCCCAATGATGTGCTTCATCTTTTAATTGGAAATTGTTAGCTCCGAGGAGTAGGGCAATTTCATGCTCAGAGTCTCGCTTGTGCAGGAGTTTAGCTCTGGTCTTGTGGATACACTGATCTGCAAGCATGCCACTTACTTCTGCCCATTTTAACTTTGTTTTAAGCTTCCCTACTCCCCTGCCCCCAATGGAAAAGCAAGCCCAACTAACTCTCCACGCCTAATTTGTACATGAGACATATGTTAATTCCCTTCTAAGAGAGTATCTTTTTATCTTCAGGCCTTGTCACAGTTACACACATGTATTGACCCAGGAGATGCCTATGTTGTTTAAACCATTCTAAAAAGACATGTTCTTTTGCTGTCTTAGTTGGGTAACCTTTGCCAATGTGTGCATTTGTCTCAGCGTAGCCTGGGTAGGGAATTATGCAGGAAATCACAATGGCACGTTGTTGCTTAGTGTTGACCATCTGAGTAAGACATCTGTGGGAATCTCAGCGCTAAGGCCATCATATCGACCTATTATTTTCAGTTAGTGCAAAAAAGTAGAACTGGATTTTTGTGATTTTATTACTAGTCTTTGCTGCTGCATTTCCCTTACTCAAAAGTGAAGTTTGGACAGCTGATTTTAAAAGGCGACGTTTGCAACCATAGCGAGAGCCTGTTGCCCACCCCTGTTAAATCTCTTGGGCCCAGAGTGAGTTACATCTGTGATTGAACCCTCTGGGGAATCAATTACTTTCCCACAAATTCTAGAAATACTTCTTTCCCACAGAGAGAGAGAGAGAGAGAGAGAGAGAGAGAGAGAAAGGAGAGAGAGAGAGACAGGAGAGAGAGAGAGAGAGAGAGAGAGAGAGAGAGAGAGAGAGAGAGAGAGAGAGAGAGAGAGAGAGAGAGAGAGAGAGAGAGAGAGAGAGAGAGAGAGAGAGAGAGAGAGAGAGAGAGAGAGAGAGAGAGAGAGAGAGAGAGAGAGAGAGTACCCCAAGCTTTGACTCTCAAGCATTATTGTGGAATGGCCACACCACAATAATTACCTTGCATTGGCTCTTGTGACAAAATGAGTACTGCCCGACAGGAGTATAGTGGTGAGGAGTGACTTAAGTGCCTATTCAGCCCCACTCTACTGCAAAACCAGCAGTGATTTCAAACATAAAGGTGAAACAGGACAGACTGTCAGGCATTCCCGCGTCATCTCCTTTGGTAACTTGGGCCGAGGGTAGGCTATACTCTTCAGGAGAGATGAGAGCTGGTACGGATGAAACAAAAAGAACAACAGTACAGAGGTACCAAAAAAAAATAATGTTCAACCAAGATTCTTTAAAAATGTGAACATGAATGAAACTAACCATGCCAATTATAAACACTAAAGACCCAACCGTGTAAAGGAAACACAAGGAATGCAGACTTGATAGGAAAGGAGGGTCCCTGGGTGAAGATGAGGGTGCAGGCAATTGATCCGAGCAGCAAATGTCAAAGGTACTTAAAAGTGTCCTGAAAAGGCAAATAGTGGGGTCTGTAAGAAAGGCATGGCATCGAAGTAAGACCGACACAAGTGATCACAGTTCCAGGGTGTTCATTAAACTCTAAAATGGGTGAAATGAACGCCTTATCTAAACCTAAATATAAGATGGGAGCATGCTACAACCATCAAATAATAATAATGCAGTCCTAGTGGAGTCAGTCAAATAAAAGAGCCTGTACTAAGAAACCTATTGCCAATCCTTACTGCTATGTTACAAAATAGTGCAGGATAATGTTCATAACAAAAGAAAGAAGTGTTCACAAAATGATAAGTCATTATGTTATGGCCGTGTCTCCCTTCCCCACGTTTTTAGTTAGGGACAAAGCAGGACTCTAGAGCACAGCACACTCCTGGGATTCTCAGCACAAGCTTACATTACCTTTTCTCGATATCCAGGCCTGTGGTGCCCAAGTCTCTTCTCATGCAAAGTCTCTTGCTTCAGAGGGCCTGATATGCCAAAACAACAAAACAAAAGTTCCTTCTATTATCTTTTGCGTTGGGTGATTACCCCTCACCCTTGGATCCCTCTCAGCCGGGCTCCGATCCTTCTCTCTGTCGTCATCCTCCCTTAGTCCGGTTAAGACCAACCACTCGCTGTGCACATCCTTCAATCAGGTTCACACTTACCATCAGAATGTTCACAGATGTATTCATGCTCACCCTAATTTGCATGCATCCCTCCGCCGGGTTCCCATTTGCCAAAATAACAGTTTATTTTCAACAAAAAGTCCTTCAAGACCCCTCAGGTTCTTCCCCTTACCTAAATCCAGGTCTCAGCACCCAGTCAGGCTTTCTCTAAAGCCCCCAGTCAGGCTTTGCGCAGTTGTGATTTTCAAAGAGTCTTAATGTCTTTTTGAACAACCCCTATGGTTAAGTGAGGTCCTCCTCATCCGGGTTCAGACGTTCCAGAACACTTGCCCATCCAAACAGAGACTTCTGAAGGGCGATCTTGTCTTGCTGTTTGCTTATAGTAAGCGCGGCTTTCACTCCTACACAGTTCGCACTGCGTTTCCCTCAGCCGGGCACAAACACCTATTTCACAATGTCAAAACTTCATCAATGAGTTAAGGACTTTTGATTGTACAAGGGATTTGGTTCAACCCTTGTATGACCACCTTAAATCTCTGTACCAGCCTTCCCTATGGTCTCTTGGTACTTGTAGTTCTCTTTGTTTCCAATATTCAACATAGTCTCTTTGCTTGTGAAAGGGGTACCAGCCAGAGATCTTCGATTGGGCGCCCACGTGGTGCCAGACCACTCAATTTCTGGTACCAATGCGTTCACAAAAGACCGCTTGTCTGATTATCTTCTCACTGTTACCACTGCAACCTTGAGCTCAACACAGTTTGGGTGACTATCAGCTTCGTCCGACTCACCGCCTGTGCTGAAATCGTTGGCGGTTCCTTTGCTGCGGGAGTCAAGGACGGTACCACCATGGCAACCTTGTCTCCCTGCACTGCCTATCAGTGCGGGCAGGTGCCTTGTACCACTGACATCCATTTGTGGGCTTGGGTTCAAAAGGACAAGGGCAACTCCCTCCTTGACAGCCTTTCAGGTCTCGCCGCATTTCTTCCCCGTTTGAACTGATGCACTGGAATGGCTGCCTCCTCGTGCCTTCAGCCTTGCTCGGAGTGTGCTCTTGTGCTACGCCTTTTATCCCTATGGGGAAGGGAAAGAGTAGTCAGTTGTGTGTAGCTGTCAGTAATTGCCTGACTCTGCCTGACCCTTCTGTTGGTACATGTCATGTAAACGGCTCAGGTCCATTGCTGTTTACGCCGTGAGAACAGGTTTGTGTTGGAAAGAGCGTGGGGGTACAGTTTCTATGCATCCTACCAGGCAGGATGGGGAAAAGGTGTCACAAAGTAGGGGCTACAGCGTCTCAAACTTCGGTGTCCCACTTCCACTCCCCGAGGACCCACGTAGAAGGTGATCCTCCTGCACTGGTCCACCCCCAGAAGCTGGATCCAATAGCGATGGCCGTCTCCTGGCCACCTGGATGACAGATCCCGGGGACTAGTAAGTGAGACACCGTTGGGTTTCTCACAGGTCTTATAAATCACCAGGAACCTTTAAGGTGGATGAGGGGGACAGGACCACTATGAATAACGTATGTTATTGTCTGCGGTCTTGGTGTGTTGAAGAAGAGACAGGCCTTTGGCAGCCAGTGGGATGAGTTGGCTCAGTACAGTGTCACAATATTACAGAAGTTATGGCCTGCAGGTCTAAGAAGGTGGTTATCAGGCAGGTGGTGATGGGGACAAAAATACACTCAGCAAGTCTCAAATGTACAGATGGCAGATCTTCGGCATCCACGTTAAGTGGAACTCAGAGATGTGGAGGCAGTGGAGTGTTGAGGTCAAAGATGACTGGCAATTCCTTTGTAACCGCGTGTACATCATTGAAGGTGGCTCAGAGATGTCGGAAGAGCCAGGGATAACTAAGGTGGTTCGGTGGTTGCTAGTAGACCCAATCCATGGTCTCAGGGGAGAGGTGAGATCTTTTTTTTTGCCTTTCCCAACAAGGGATATTTGTTGAGGACACTTACAGGTGTCTGTCACCCCAAGTGGTAGAGTCCTGGATGCCTCAGTTGCAATAGGCCTTGTCCACACAACTTGTCATCAAATGCATCATTTGAATGGGTAGGAGAAGAACTTTCTTCTTCCTTGGAGCCTTCTGTCTTCACCTCTATAGCAGAGGAATTTGTAATTGACTGTATCACCAAAAGAGTTCCAGGTGCATCCTTCCTGTCTTGAAGTTGAATGATGAATCAACTAAGGGAAGACTGTCCCCATAATCAAATATATGCTACAGTTGACTAGTACAAAGCAATCCTGTTGTCAGGGGTCTAATACAGACTGCTGTAACAAAGGTTCCTTAGCATTCTGATGTCATAACAGATGCTTTGTCTGCAAGAAGTAGGGAGGGTGCAGGACATTTCGGGTTCCCTAAGAAAATCAAGATTGTCTAACCCCTCTCTTAAGCTAAACCCCTCAGCTTGGCTACTTTGACTCCACCCTCTTTGCATGGATGCCTATTTCAAAAGGACTCCAGTAATCTGCACCCTGCTGTGAGAATATCTTTGTCACATGTGACTAGTCACCTACTCTCTTCACTTCGCCCATGAAGGGAGTCCCTTTCTATGAGGCCTGGGAGGTGGGGTTGCTACCTGATAGTCCTCCTGGGGGTGGTTCAATGTGGGAAGATCTCATGGGGAGAGACTCCTGCCCTGAGCAGAAGGATGGATACGTGGGTAGAATTAGGCACACTATCCCTATCCCTAACCTAACCTTACCAAACCCTTTGGCATCTTTTAGCCAACCTTCACTAACACTTCCATCTGCTATTGTGGCATTATACCATTTGCTGACTCTAGTACTGAGATGAAGAAGAATACCTGCGAGGCAGGTACTAACACGAAGAGGATGCACGGATGCAGGAAGAACACAATGTCAAGCCATCCCGGAGTAACAGCGTTTGTGGAAGTTGTTCGGCTTGGGAGATTCAAAGGGCTGGAAACCGGGACCCCATCAGAGGAGAAGACGCATCTCTAAGAGGTCTAACACAAGACCCTGCGAGAAGCTGGTAAGGCAGTAGTGCGGCCTCCAGAAGGAGATGCACCATGCAGTCCATAATGAGTGCAGACACTGAAAAAAGCCAAAGGCTGCGGAGCCGCCGCAGAGACCCGGAACACGTCGGAAGATGCCGAAGAGCAAAACAGGACCATGCAGACCCCAGGAGAGAACAAATCCTAGCGAGAAAAAAAAGCCCAGAAGGTACGGGAGAGAGCAGGCTGACCGGTGGGGGCACGAGAGGGTCATGTCAACCGAATAACAGCACATGGGGAGACAGGGGCAGGCACCAGTCCCCTAATTTAAAAGCAAGTTCAAGTGAACTGTTTGTAAGAGGAAATATTCCTGGGGTCAGTGATAGTGCCAAACCACTGACCTCCAGAGAAGGGTCAAGGACTCCAATATGAGAGAGTGTGACTTTTGCTTCTGAGGATGTCTTCCTCTTGTTGGTGGTAGCCCAGGGCCACTAACCATCAAAAAGGTTGAGGAACAAGATGAAGATACGAGTCATCTTCCTAATCGCAGTACTTGGTAGGGAAGTGAACCAAGTGGGCCAAGTCAAAGAAGAGGTGAAACGAGAATTGTGTGTTATAGGCGTGAAGCCTGATAGAAAGAAGGCCAATGGAAGGGAGTAATTTCCCCAGGTTGTGATGAACTGAGAGCCTGGTGCCAGGAGAAAGGAGTCATTCACATGGTAGCCGAAAACGGCATTAAAGTTGGTAAAGTCCAAGAAGGTCTGGGGAAGGGAGTTATTCCCCAAGGCTGTTTGAAGGAACAGAAAACTCAGATTAGCAGTTAGGTCAAAAAGGGAGCTGGGGATGGGAGTCATTGCCCCAGGCTCTGAAAACATATGTCAGGAAAAGGGAGTTATTTTCCTGACCCACCCAAAAGGACTACCAGTGTGTTTGGGACCCCACAATCAGGCGAAGGGAGTCATTCCCCCTTATAACACATCAGAAGTATTGTTTGGAACATTACAAGCAGGGGATGGGAGCTACATCCCCTGACAATGTGTGAGACACAAGACTGTTTAGAACTGAATAGAACTGTTACAACAACCCAGGAGAAGGGAGTTATTTCCCTGGGATTGACACGAACGACACTACTTTAGTTATAGTTTCCAAGGTTTTCGTGACACAGGATGGTGGACACTTTGAGTTGACAGACATGATGACTTAGATCTTTTAGGTGCGGCAGGGAACCCCACCACCCCCTCCTAGAGATTACCATCTTACCAATTGGACTGTTAAATATGTCAGGTAACTCCACGCAAGGCATTTACAAACGTTTTGAAGTTCTGGTACCATTAATGTGTGCATTTAAACATTTAAACTCTGCTGCGGTCAATTGCATGCTAATGCAATATGCACATGGCATCACATCTTCACTGCTTTAGTCAGTATCACTAAATACGATCCAAAATAATAATATGATAATATTGTGCGCAATAATGAGATGACACATGCTCTGTTCACAATTTTCGCAAATAGTACACATGCCTCATTTGTCCAATAAACAAACAGCAACAATGCTGTTACCTCTTCCGTGTGTGTAATAATAATATTACTTACGTAATTTACCATGGCGGATCAGATTGTCAGCTTTCTGGGCAGGGTTCCATGTGTTTGTTGTGGGTACACACAGGCCAGGCAGCTAATGCTCGCCAGCCCTTCCATGACTGAGTCACTTTGGCAAGCTGAGACCAATTTGACATGCAAATGCTTGTGGATTTATAATTGTGTGGTTCGAGTAGCCACTGGGCCTCATTACACGGTAGGCGGTAGGGACATACCGTTACCGGTAAGGGATTACCGGTATCGGTAAATCCCCTCCCCAATCACGGACCGGACATACCGCTATTAGCGGCACCGCTAAGTACGGTGGCACTATTAGCGGCAAGTCCGTGAGCGCGCGCCCCCTCAGACCGGAAATAGCGGCATAGCGCTAATATCACGGCATCACAAGCCATGCGTACATGGCAATACCGGCATGTAGTAGACCCAAAGAACCCTTACCGGCAAGGCGCTAATACCGGCATCGCGAACCACACGTTAAAAGAGCACAGCAGAGTTCCCACCTGCCACAGGTGGACAAAATCAGCACAGGTGGAGGCAATGGAGACTGGCAGCACAAAAGAGCACACCACACCCCTCCCCACACCCATTCCCACACCAAGATGGATGCAATACTAGCAGCATTACATGGGCTAGAGGACATGATTGCAGTGCAGCAGCTACAACAACAGGCAGCACAGAGGAGACGCAGGAGGAGGAGGAGGAGGAGGAGGGCAAGACAGGCGCAGCAAGCACCACCAGTGCACCTAGTGATACCACAGAGGCAGCCACCAATTTCCAGGATCAGAGCCAGTCCAGTCAACCTAACCCCTGAGCAGATACACACCCTGTACCGTCTGGACTGGGATACCATCACCACCATAGTAGACATGATATACAACGACATTGTGAGTCTCATTGACATCCGTACTGCCATCCCCCCTCTACTGAAGGTGGTAACAGTGCTCCACTTCTTGGCCACAGGCACCTACCAGCATACGGTAGGTCAGATGCATGGCATATCACAACCAGTATTCTCACGCACACTGAACCAGTTGCTCGATGCCCTCCTGCAGCACACAAGTCAACACATATACATGCCACGGACTGCCCAGGAGATCTCCAACACCAAAGTTGGCTTCCATTCACTGGCAGGCATCCCAAGTTGCATCGGGGCCATCGACTGTACCCATGTAGAACTGGTGGTCCCACATGCCAATGAGGCAGTGTACCGTAACAGAAAGCTATACCACTCCATCAACGTCCAAATGGTATGTGACTCCAACAAGATCATCACACATTGCTGTGCCCGATATCCCGGTTCAACCCATGATGCAATGGTCCTGCGGAACTCGACAATACCACGATACATGGAGCGACATGCTGGACAACGTTCGTGGCTACTTGGTGAGTAGCAGGCCGACCACATGTCAGTGTGATGTGGATTGTGAGTGGGGGGGGGAGATGCATACTCCAACTGGGCGTGAATGGGGGGGGGAGATGCATACTCCAACTGGGCGTGAACTGGTGTCATGAGAAGAATGGACATACATATTTGCATCACTGTACAGTGAGGCAGCCCACAATGGACCAGAGACAAAACCACATGCTGGAAGTGAGTGCCACGACAAACATATCAATCCATTACGCCAAACAGGCCATTCCAAACAACATGCACACCGCACAACACACCATTCCCCCATTACACAAATCAGCAACATGCATATCAAAATCACAACTGAAATGTACGCTGAACAACATCAGAAATGGTCCGCGCACATGAGTGCATACAAATGGATCCCCTGTAGCCATTGTGGTGAGGCACACCCGTACCCCACCACAGAATTGCCATCAAACAGCATGGGGACATCAACTAAGGAATGGCAGTGTACTAGCAGTGTGGCACTAACGTTGCCAGGGCCAGGAAACACAAATCACTTAAACTCAGGCGGGACATGGCAATCCCTGCCGTATGCATGCATGGTGCATGTCCACTTGCAAGGACCACCTCACCTTCCCACATTGCAGTTACCCTGATTGCCATGCGTGCTTGGATCTGTGGATGTCGTTGAATATGCAATGTTTGTTTGTGTGATATGTGCACGCTCCACATTATGTAGACACTTACACATACCCATTGTTGCACCCATGCAGGTGATGCAGGTTATCCCCTGAAGAGGTGGCTCCTTACCCCTGTGCGGAACCCACAGAACAGGCACGAAGAGGACTACAATCATGCACACACCCGTACCCGCGTGGTGATCGAGCAGACATTCGGCCTATTGAAGGAACGCTTCCGGTGCCTCAGCAGGTCGGGCGGGGCACTCCTGTACGGGCATGAGAAGGTGGCCAAGATCACCATGGCATGTGTCATGCTTCACAATATGTGTATCAGACGGAATGTGCCAATGCCCCCTGACATAGAACTGCGACCACCGTCTGAGGATGATGACGGGGATGAGGATGGAGGAGAGGGGGCTGCAGGTCATGCAGGTGGCGATGCCCATGAGGGACGTGCTGTGCGACAGCACCTGATAGACCATTGTTTCTGATGCAGATGGATTAGGAGGGTGCAATTGGTGTTCAGCTCAGGGCACGGGGTGTATGGAGGACATAAACACAGTGCACCCTTCAACAATAAAGCACACATACACAATGATCAATGTCCAGTCATGTGATTATCCATGCCATTACGTGTGTATTGAGCATTATGACATACAAACGTGCATGTACCCTCCACCCCAACAACCCTCACCCCCCTCCCCCCACAACTCCCCCAAACACCCTCACCCCCCTCCCCCCACAACTCCCCCAAACACCCTCACCCCCCTCCCCCACAACTCCCCCAAACACCCTCCCCCCCCTCCCCCCACAACTCCACCAAACACCCTCACCCCCCTCCCCCCACAACTCCACCGAACATGGTGTGCACATCAGTGCTGCATTAGTTCCCAAGTGTCAACAGGGACAGGCTGGCCCTACTTCCCTCCTCCACTACCACCATTGGGGGGTTGTGAGTCTGACCGCCGCAAGGACCGGCTGGACCTGCGCAGGATGGTTGTCTGGTCGGAGCTAGTAGACGAGGGGGTGGCTGGTTGATCTGCTCCCTGTGAGTGACGCATGCTCTCCATCGCCTCAGCAATGCGCGTTAGGACCTGCCTCACAGCGGCCATCTCGTCACATAGGCGCGTCGTGTTGCTGTCCATGGCAGCTTTCATGTCCCTTGACAACACCCGGATCTCCTCCCTGGTCGAGGCAGCCTCGCTCACTTGCCGGGCAACCAGGGCATTGAGCTCCTCCTGGCGCTGGCGTATCAGGCTCATGGTGTCGTCTGCGGCCCTGCCCCTGTTACTCCTCGGCGCAGCTTGCTGCATGTGGCCGACATCAGGTGAGCTCGCCACGGGACTGAATGACCCATCCATTGCATCTCCGGCATGCACCTCATGGATGCTGCCATTGGATGTGTTGCATGGGCTGTGGAGTGGGGACAGCTGGGTGCTGGGCGTACGCTGCCCTTCCGGTGTCGGACATGGGTCGTCCACATCACTCATAGGTGCCGTGGCTGCTGCTTTCCCGACGGAGCTATTGGCTGCGGACGGCGTGCCTTCTGGCACTGGCTCCTGAGTGGTGGGGGTGCTGCCACAGTGTCAGATGGCATTTCGACCCTTGGTGTGGTCGTTGCGTGTGTGGCTTTTGAACGCTGGGCCACTCCAGATATCCCAGTGCCCCTCGATGTACTGGGCCTGGTGCCTGCATCCTTTCCCTTGGCCTGCTTTTTGGGTGGTGGGGCCTGCGTTGCAGAGTCCAGCTCCTCACTGTCAGAATGTGACCCTGTGGGGGAGCAAGACAGGGATAACATCAGTGATGGGTCAACGTGCATCATGCATATGTTGTTGTTGCTGCAGTTCTTTGGATTTGGACATCTAGTTTGGGCCTGCAGGTTGTTGGCCAGATGGGTGGGTCATCCGGACATGTGTCAGGGTGACACGTGTGTGAGGTGCTGCATGCATGTGGTTGTGTGGGGATGTGCACGGCATATATGCAGGGTTGTGTATATGTGTGTGTGATGACCCCATCCATTAGCTAATTCCCATTTCACATTTGGGGGAGGGACTCATGCTTAGCATTGCTGTGTTTTGCGTGGTCACTCACCTCCGTCTGAGGTTGTTGCCACACCACACTCCATTCGGCCCACTCCCTCGATGGATTCTATGCCAATGGTGCTGGCACATGTCTCCTCCCACTCCTGCATCTTCATCGGGGATCCACCTCCGCCTCCTGTGCCCATGGCCGGATTCCTGTTGGCCGATAAAATGCTGCGTACACGGAGGCGCAGATCATCCCACCGCTTGCGCACGTCCTTTACGGTGCGGGGGTGGAGCCCACCGCACTGACTTTCTGTGCCACCTCAGCCCAGATTTCCTTTTTTCTCAGGAGTGCCGGGCGCCGCATGTCGCTAGCGAACACTACGTCTGCATTTGCAGCCAGGGTGTCTGCCAGCATTTTCAATTCCTCGTTTTAGAAGCGTTCTTTGCGCTGGCGCGCATCGGCTTTCTTTAGGGCCTTGGGCATTGTTTGTTCTTGTGGGATGTGGTTTTGCCAGTCGTGGTGTTGCTGCAGGTCCTGAGTGCAGGGGATGGCAATGGATTGTGTTTTTAAAGATGGCCGCCGGGCTCTTTCCCGTTCCGGTGCGATGCCGCTATTTCCGGTTCCGGTGTTTTACGGTGACCGCTAATAGCAGTGACCGCTAACAGCGGTGACCGCTAATAGCGTGCAGCATGAGGGCGGAGGTGCTATCAGCACTTTGGTCGGAGCCGGTAAGGTGCTTTTGCGCCATGGCGGTAGGGTCATTTACCGGCATGGCCCTATGCGCGTGTCCGCTAACTCGTAATGGAACGCTATTAGCGGTCTCCTACGATGGCGGACACGCTAATAGCGCCATGACGGTAAATCACATTTTTTACCGCCTACCGTGTAATGAGGCCCACTGTGTCTGAACTAGATGTATGTCTTATATTTTAAGTTTAACCTACCTCCAGGCTTACTAGGGCACAGCATTATTGGATTAGGAAAAGAAGTGCAGATGATTAAAAAGCCATCTCTGTCATTTAGAATTTGATGTACCAGTAGCTGTTCAGGAATGCACATGTGACCTTTGAACCTTTCCTGCTGCTATGGCAGGGCAGCTGCTGGATATGTCAGTAGACTCTCTCAACAAGGCACATGGTTGCACTATATTTTTTTTTTACCATGGAGTATTATGAAAGTGGGATTTGATAAGCAGATTTCGATTTCAGAAACAGCGTTACCCCATGCAATTTATTATTAAAAATCAAAAAGGCCTGGGATATTTAGCCCTCAAAGATGCTATTCTCTTGGATACACCCTTATACATTTTCCCTCTGGGTTGTTCTTGCATTTCCTGTTTTTCTTTGCCTGTTGATTGTATGATTTCCATTTGCTGCCAGTGATTGGCTCTTTCCTTTATTCTCTTTGCTTTGCTCTTACCTTTGTGTAGTTTTGTTTGCACTTATAGATATGCTCTTTGGCGTTCTCTTATACTTACTCACTGTTATTTTCTCTCACTTTTATACTCACTGTCCATGTTTTGCTGTTTTTCACCTACCTTTATTCTCTATGGATTGCTCTTACCTCAATTTTATTAGTGATGTCCTCTTATATTATTCTCATATAGGCACACTTGCATTAATTTCTTGCAGATGTCTCTTACTTGTTTCTCTCTGATGTTTCCTCTACCCTTTATTGTCCATGTTGTGACCTTATATGTAATTTCTGTGCTTTGCTGACACCTTTATTTTCCGTACTCTATCTATCGCACCCACCTTTACTCGCTGTGGTTGGAGCTTACCTTCATTTTCTCTAGTGATGATTTCGAAGATATCTAAGTTCTTGTGTTCAAGGGGTTGTTCAGCATCTGAAAGAAAATTTAAAGTTTAATTCCCGGCTCTGTACATAACTCGCTGATTAAACAACGGATCATTTAACCCCAATAACTTACCGTGGTGTGTCTGGGGTTTCTCAAAGAATACCTGCACAAAAAAAGAGAAATCAATGTTAATTATGCACATGCATTCCCTTGATTTCTGAAAATTCATAAAGTATTTTAAAGTTCATTACATATAATTTTGCAGTGTCTGTTTACTGGTATCAGCATCTCTGCTATCTGTGTACTGCATACAAAACAGACATCCACAACCATGCTACCTGTGTACTGCATACACAAAATGATTCAGCATTCATGGTATCTGTGTCCTGCATGCAGAACAGGTAGCAACATCTTTGTTGTCTGTGCAATGCAAACATAAATGTTATACGCATATTTGCATGTGATTACTGTAGTAAACTGGTATCATCATATGTGACATCTATGGACTTCATATAGATCAGGTATCTGTGTACTACACGGAATGTTCATTAGACTATGGGCCTCATTACACGGATGGCGGTAATGGTTAACGGTCACAGTTAATGGTAACGGTGACTGTTAACCATTACCGCCTTACTACGAGGTCCCTTAGCGGGTTGGTGCTTTAACGCCTGCTTTTTGCAGGCGTTAAAAACCAACCCGCTAAGGGACCTTGCTGCTAATTTCGGCACCGTAATTAGCACCTTCCCCATTCCCATTATTCCCTATGGGGCAAAAATGGGAATGGGGAAGGGCAGTGGTGGAGGGGGAATTACCGCCCCGCCAACGTTGGAATGGGGCGGTAATTCCCCCTTCCACCAAGGCGGTGCCGGCAATTTACCGGCATGGACCAAGGTGCTAATAGCATGGTCCATGTGCTAATAGCGCCATCCGTGTAATGAGGCCCTATGTGTTCTTTTCTGCATAAAGAACATTTTATCGCACCTGTGCCATATGCGCACTTCATACCGTACATAACAGGTAACATAATCACACTTTCTCAGTCCTGCCTACAATGTTCACCTGATGACTGGAAGCACTCCTATTGTTAATTAGAGTTTACTTATATTTAATCAAGAGTAGTGGGGTGCAAGGGAGATTAACCAGCCTGGCACTAGGTGGTATTCACAATGAACAAGAACAGATGTCCATAAACTTGTGGAACTCTCCCGTCCCTCACACACCAGGTTTGTGTCAAATGACTACAAAAATATTTATAAAATAATCAAATTTTACTGTCCTTTTTCAAGAAAACAAAAGTTTCCAAATTCGAAAATAACAAAATTATGAATTCATAGTTAGCTACAACATTCATATATATATTTCTTACATGTCTTACTCGGAATTAATTCTTTGATCAACAAAACAGTTTTTAGAAACAGTAGTCCATCAATGATCATTTCTCAAATGATTGCATAAACATATGACAATATATTCCTTATGTTGTTTTAATCCTAGCGGTTTACTCTGCACGTTTTGGGACTTTATTCCCTTCATCACAAGCTCTTTAATTCATCAATACAGTGTTTATCTTCATACTTTTTATATCTGGATGGTATTCTTATGTCCGTTTCAGTTCTTGGACCAGATAATCTGGATTTCTAACTTTCTCTACTTTTGTAATGTGTTACACAATCCATTGCTGCCTTCAATTGAAGGAAGTATGCTGGCTTTGTTCCAATGTAACAGGTACACCACTCTTAGTTAGGTCCTGATGTGAACTATTTATAGGTGATAGATCCTATAAGTACTGTCTTGGACACCATGTATATCTTCTTAGAGGAAAGGAATCGCTGTGATGATAGCGATCGTCTAGCCTAGTAGATATTGGTCCGTCTGCCTCTGTGAGCGACACAGGTTATGTAAGAAGAGACAAGACGAACAATCACAGGAATCATGTGCTCCCAGAAGAGACTGAATTATTTCACATCAGGACCTAACTACGAGTGGACCTCACGCTTGTAGGACTCCTGCTATTGTGGAATATCCTCCCTACTGCTTGGGTAATCGAGAACAAGGTCCACAAGTTATCCTTGAGCCCCTGGATTGGGACCCACTGCAACCAGAGACCCAACACAGCCAGGACACCTGCTTTCTTAACGCTGAACCAATTAGAGCCTTCATTCGAAACCTTTCAATGCCTTAGAACCCACAGGACCCTCCAGAGCTGCTGTTGGCACTCTATCTCCTCTAATCGCCGTTGTGCACGTTTGAACCTGCTTACTACAGAACCACGCTACCCAAACTACACACTCATCATTGCATCTGCAGCCTTCGAATCGTTGGGCAAACTGCCATCATCTTCGCTGCCAATTACTACTGCGAGTTGAACCGATCCTGGTGGTACATTTCAGATACGAATACCAATGTAGAAAAGTATACAAGCAAGTACATGAACAACCGTTTAAATGGCAATATCAGTCACAGTTCATACAATATCCTCTTTCATCAATGTATAAGGGAATTCGTAAGCAATGGTGATGGAAATGAAAAACAGATACTTTTGTTTCAGAGCTATGGATAAAAACATGATATGTACTAGCATACTAGTTGTGACCAATATCCATGCCGTTGTCATCTCTTTGCACAGTTAGAGCACATATTATTATTGATTTCCTTGCATGCCCAGCTCTCCGCAGGTACTTAGCAACAGCGAAAATCACTGCTTCATATGCGGTTGATGTGCACAGTTCTAGGGCTTTGTTTATGCTCCTGACCCCAATAGCATGCAAGATTGGCAACAAGTATCTGCGTTGTCTGGAGAGAGGAATAGGAAATGGACCAAACGTTTGCTTTGCTTTTGAGAAAATCTGGCATATTCCCTTTGTATTACAAGGAGGATACTGGCAAAGTGCCAATGTGCAGTCTAAGGTATAACGAACGGCAAAAGGGAGGTTAAATCAAGTCAGGATAATCTACGTATCCAAAGCTTTGTTTCATTGCCCAATATAGTGAGGCATTCGTAGTTTGAGCAATGAGGATTAATGCTCTTTCCTGTAATAACGTTGCATGTGCCTGCTTAATTACTAAGGTCGCTTTGCTTTCTATTTCCTCTCTATTGTGCCAGTACTCACCAAGGCCTAGTATTACTAATGTGTATTTAATATGAGCATACCAGGGTATTGATGGTCTGCCGTGCTGGCCCAACAGGTCTGATACTGCTCCACAATACTTACCTAAATGTGCTTACGCTCATAAGCATGCCCAGCATAATATTGGTCTAAGAGCTGTAATATCCATGATGAGGTTATTTGGTTTCTATGTGCAGCATTACATTTGGTGAGCTAATGTGTAAGTTCGTGATTTGTTTCAAAAATGTATTTTCCACGACCCCTATTTTTGCAGCATTAATTATTGGGCTTTGGCCCTAGATTGTACATTATAAGGTTTAAGTGTGGGTGTGAGCATTCCGTTGCTACGATTGGAACTAAATCTGGCATTGGCATTGCTTGATCTTTCTAGAGCCAGTATTGATTTGTTCACCTGATCGCCCCACCTGCCACTGCACTTAAACCTTAGGCCTAAGTGATCAAAATAATGTGTTAAGTCTATCTCATGGCCATCTAGAGTTATCCTCCTGGAGCGTCTTTATACAGAGAATGGAAAACCATAGACCTGGTTTAAATGTAGTTGACAATTTATCAATTTCTTGTGCATCCTTCACTAAGTCATGAGTTTTTTTAGGCTGGCAGTTGTAAGAGAAATCAGAGCAGCATCATTTGTAAATGATAGTATTCGGCCGTGGTATCCCCTGAAAGGCTCCATCAGGCCATATCTTTATTGTCACAATATAGGCTCAAAATGGCCTTAAGTAACTGGGGTGGAGTTTTTACTTCTGTCAGTGCTTCCTAGTGTTTTCCTCACAGAACCCTGTTGAAGGCTGTTTTGAGGTCAACAAACAGTATGTATAGGTCAGTTTTCCTTAGTTCTACATATGTAAGAATTAAAAGATACAATCTGAGGCATTGGTTGATTGTACTCAGGACTGTTTGAAAGCCAGCCCATCAATGATTTATTATGTGGTTTTATGTCGACCAAATTCAACAGATGAGTTAGGCCTGCCCTAGCACAGATCTTTCCCACAGTAACTAATAATGATATAGGTCGGTAATTCAAGGGATCTTCCCGTGCCCCTTTTTATGGAAGGGGACTATTTCATCCTTTGTCCATGAACACGGTGCCAAGCCTAACGCAAGTGCCACCTTAAACACCAGTAATAATCTATGGGCCAGATGTGGTTATGACTTGAATAATTCTACAGGAACTTTATTCCGCCCAGGAGTCTTACCTGACTCTTGGTTTTCACTTTCACTTCTGCCAAAGTTAGTTTTAATGGTGGGGGTATACCTTCTCGACAACTATCTGAAAACTCAAAGCTGTTAAGTTGGAATCTACAGGTTTCTTATATAGGTCTGCACAGTAATTGAACCGAACGTCCTCAGGGAACTTACCATGTATGATAATGCGGTTGTTCATCTTGGCTGATCTCCAAAATGTAATACTGTCTTTGGATAATGATAATTATTTGTTATTTATATAGCGCCTTAAGCCAAAGCACTTTACAGCGAACATATTTACATACATTTATCATCCCAACCGTAGTTGGTACTCATTCATTGACCTCAGAAGGATGAAAGGCTGAGTTGGTCTTGTCGAGATTTGAACCTGCGACCTGCAGATCACGAGCTATCTTACCGGAAATCTTAGGCGGCTTCATTCAATTCCTGCCATTTAGAACTTACATATGCCCTTTTTTATTTTGTAGAAGATCTTTGTAGTATCGTCTTAAATTGAGAACGCTATCATTGACTAAGTCAGTGCGATTTTAATGCCCTTAATGCCCTCATGATTTTTATTATTTGCCTCCCTACAGTCATTGTAAAACTAGTTATCACTTTCAATTACATTAGATCTATTCTGATTCTGAGTGGATGCTACTAAGAGGTAAATCTCGGAAATCATATTTTCATAAAGTTGAATTATCTCTGCACAGGTTACAGCCCCTCACAAGAGCTGCTCAAACAATGGTAACATTTTTGACAATAGCGTGGGGATTATATCACCCAATTCCAGTGTTGTCCACTTCATTGTCCGGTGAGCATTTCCTGAGATAAATATATTGGAATTTAAGTCAGGGGCTACAGATCGATTGGTCATCATCGTACCACTCCAGCCAAATTCCATGCCAAGCGGTCGATTATCACTTTCCAAGCGCTAATGTACGCTAAAGCTCTTAACTAAGTGCCAGTCCTTCATGGTGATTAAGATGTAGTCTATATGGGATCGCTTCTCCCCAACTATAAAGGTATGCTTCACTGGTTGGTCCCCTGCTAATCTGTCATTACGGGCCCTTAGATCCATACCCATGATACTGTAAGCACTCCCTAGGGCTGATGTAATCCCATCGAAGATCTCAAAGGGTTCAAACTGAATGTTCAAATCTCCTGCCACTATGAAGCATGGTGTCAATGCTTCTTTTTCTTTAAAGAGGGAGATTAGAGTTACTTTGTTGGTTATATCCATTGTACCACAACGTTTGGGGCTGTTAGGGAGACTGTGTACCTCATTCCGAGTCGGGCGGTAGGGGATACCGGGCACCGGTAAGGAGACCGGTGCTGGTATTCCCCTAACGCCCGATTCCGAGATCCCCTAACGGGACCCGTAAAGTAAGTTTGGTCGGACCATACATACCTTACGGGTCCCGTTAGGGGACCAGGGCGCAAGTAACGGGCTTGCCATTCGTGAGCCCGTTATTTGAACTCTCCCCATTCCCATTTGAGCCCTATAAGGGCTCAAATGGGAATGGGGAATGGTTTGGTCAATGGGGACTTACCGGTCCCTCCAAGGTTGGAATGGACCGGTAAATCCCCATTGACCAACACCGTGTCGGACCCGTTATTGGTGGCAGTCATGGCGCAAATAGCGCCATGACCACCACCAATCTCGTAATGACCCCCTGTAAATATTAAACAGTACCAAATAACATGCAGTACCTTTACCGATATTTGTATCTTGTAACTTCTCTCCTTATTTAATGAGTTGTTAACCCAAATCAGTAATCCTCCACTTGGACATCCCCAAGTTCCTTTTGAAGCAGGTATATGGTACGTTGTAAAACTCTGTAGGTGATGCTCTGAAAAAACACAGGTCTCTTGGAAATAAATTATGTTGTGCTATATAATATAAACAAATAAACAATCCAATCTTGGTTCTTCAAGTTTGTTCTGAGCTAGCTATATTCCAGGAAATTAGTCTTATCACTTTGCAAGTGCTACCCAGTGCTACCAAGTGCTACCCGGCTCGATACTGCTGGATATGAATTTTGTGACTTGGGCAATTTTCAAGCATAGTCAGTCCACTGACTCAAGCCCTTCCTCATTCTCTTACTGCACATTCATCAAATCTAATTGTTTTCTTATCCTTGCCCTTAGTGTTGAGAGATTATACATTTCCGTATTCGTTTGTGGAGGAAGCCTAATGCTTGTGTTTATTCTGGGCATTTCCCATTCCACAGGCTTCGTACTGGGGGCTGTTGCACGTAACTCAATTCTAGATCAATATGAAGATATGCCATGAGGACAAGGTTCTGAGCCATATCAGTGTTGCAGAATTACACACAGATGTAGTCCCATTTATTAGTCCCTGGTGTTAGTGTGATTAATAGGATTCTGCTCTGCAGGAGTACAAGGATGAGTAGGAGTAAAATGGCCCACTCAACACCCAGTTTAGAGATATACCTCCATCGCCTTTTCTGGTAACGTGGGCAGAAGGAATGCTATACTCTTAAGAGAGGTGTAAATTGAATGGTTTTGGACGTTTTGACCGAATCTAATGGTTATCATCAACCATTAGATCTACAAATGCTCCCACCAAAGGTTCGAACACCAAAATTTCTAACCTCTGGTGGTAGCAATGTAAAAAAAACAGGGGTTGCGGGGGTGTTCCCCGCATCGCCCCGCTCACTATACTTTATGGTATAGTGAGCAGGGTTTGCGGGGGACACCCTGCAGCCTTCCATTAAAAAAGAAAATAATAATAAAGAAAAGGACCCTGCAGTGCCGTTTCCCGATCATGGTAGTGAAAGGGAACTGGCGCTGCAGGAACCCAGCATGAAGAAGAAGGTAAGTGGGGTTTGTTTATGTTGGGGGTGTGGGTGGGGGTGTGCTGAGGGTGTGGGTGGGGGGTGTGTTATGGGTGTGTTGTGTGTGTGGATCTGAGTATGTAATTGTGTTTGCATGAGAAAGTTGCAATCTTTTGGTAGTTCGCACCTTTCTCATGCAAACGTTCCGGCCGCGGCAAATTGAACCGCAGTTGGATCACTTAGAATCAAAGTGAACCAGTAGTGACCCAAAACAACACAGATAAAGGGAATGCCCAATAAAGGTTCTATGAAAATATATATACTTTAATTAGACACACCATCTGCAATCGAATAAATAGAAACACTGTACAAAGCTCTCCCCGAAGGAAAAACTGCAAAGATGAGGCAGACTGGAGAAAGTAGCACTTTGAGCGTAGTTCCAGGGGTGGTAGGTAAATTACTAGCGACACAAAGGATATTGTAGTTGAAAACAGGAGCTATCATTAACTAACCAGTCTCTAGGGCCCAATTGGATTGAGGGGACAATTGGGCATCAACAGTACCTGGATTCAGTTCTTGGTGGGCTGACAGAGCCAGACCCGGTATTGATGCAAGCAGATCCTGCTCAGTTTGGCATGTATGATCGTGTTTGTTTGTTTGTTTGTTTGTTTATTGATTTATATCGCGCACCAAACCCGGAGGTATCTGGGCACGTTACACGTAAGTTACAAGTTTTCAAGTTACACATAGGAATGCACAAAGGAATAGTACACTATGCACAGTAATTATATACAAAAGCATACAATAATATAAGTACAGTCATTATAAACATGGGAATACAACAGGGAGCTAACAGTATGATACATAAAGAGGGTACAATACAGCAGTTTAAATATCTGAGGACAATGTATTGAAATGATGATACATACGTAGATGTCCTAAAGGATATCATAGGTACTTAGTAGATAGCCAGATTTTGGTATTTTTCCTAAAGCTAAGGTAATGCTGATCTGCTCTGAGTGAGGAAGGGAGGGACAGAGTGCCATAGCTGGGCTGCCAAAACAGGAAAGCTGCTACCACCTGCTTTTTTTAGTTTAAATCTGGACACTGTAAGGCAGAACGAGTTAGCACTCCTTGAAGTATTGATGGCCAGAGTTATTTAGGCATTTGTGGGTGAGGGAGACTGTTTTGAACTGAATTCTCTCCTTAATAGAGAGCCAGTTGTTCTTTTGCCTAGTCTCCAAAATATGTTGCCTCCTAGGAATACTTAAGGCTGTACTAAGTGCATTATTTTGAAGTATTTGGAGTTTATTGACAATGTATTTGCTTGCACCTAACTAAAGGGAATTGCAATAATCAAGTTTTGAGTGAATTAGAGCTCTCGCTAATGTGATGCAGCTCTCTATGGAAAGGAAAGGTTTACAAGCCTGGATCAATTTACAGGTGTAGGCTGTTGCAGAGGCCGTGGCATTAACTTGTTTGCCTAGATTAAGAGCTGAGTCTAGGTAGAAACCTAGAGTCTTTACCTCCTTTGCAAATTTAATGTCAATACCATCGATTTTGCAGAGTTTTTTAAGGTTGGCCGGCGCTTCTATGATAAGGAACTCCATCTTGTCATCATTCAGGCACAGGCCGTGGGCAGCCATCCACGCCAGAATGATTAGGTAGATTTTATTTACTAGGGCCCGGTCCGTATCATAGACACCAGTGAGTGGTATGAGGATCTGGGTGTCATCTGCATAATTTGTGTAGGTGACACCCAGATGGTCAAGGACATCAGACAGTGTCTTAGTGAAGACATTGTACATTGTATGTGATACGCAGGAGGCTTGGGGTACTCAGCATGTTATTGGCGTAGGGTCTGCTGAGGCCGAAGGAGAGAAAACTCTCATTGATCTGTTGTTCAGAAATGATTGAGTCCATGCTGTGGCTTCCTGAGAGAAATGAGCTGCAGTGGACAGGTGTTTACAGAGCACTTTATGATCCACCAAACAAAAGTGGCAGATAAGTCTAATAAGAGTAAGAGAGCAAGTTTCCTGTTATCTTCAAGGTCGTTGATTTGGTTCTTAAGATCTATCAGAGCCGTTTCTGTGCCATGTTGTGGTCGAAACCACGGAAGCCCTAGGAGGTTGTCGGTCTCCAAGTACGCTTGGATCTGAAGGTAAACTGCTTTGTCTAATATGTTGAGTAAAAACGGTACTGTTGTAATTGGCCTGTAGCTAGTTGGGAACGTCAGGCCTAAGACCCATGCATCCTTAAGGTTAGTAGGGACACTACCTGTTAGGAATGAGGCATTGATTAGTTTGGTGATGACGGGAGCCAGGTCTCTGGCCGCATATTTGATTATCTTAGCTGGGCAGATATCCCCCTGGCATCTAGATAGTTTGAGTGAAGCAATTATATTTTTTACCTCACGGATAGAGGCTTTGAAAAATGTGAAGCGCTGATGGGGTTTAGAGGTAGGATCTTGGGCTTCATGATGGGTGCCTATTTTAGGAAGGTTTAGCCTTTTATCAGATATTTTGTTTTGGAGAAGGCCTATTTTGTTGGACAGTACATTTTAGACATTGGTGCACCAGTCCTTGTCCTTGGTACACGTGTCCACCGGGGGGATAGGGACTTCTATTTCTCTTAGGATGACAAAGAGTTCCTTGGTACTAGAACTAGCTTTGTTGATCCTGTCATTGTATGTCTCACGTTTGGTTAGTACTATTTCAGCTTTATATTTTGCTGACATTTTCATCAGGTTCCTTTTGTTCTCCTCGGTAGGGAGATTTTTCCACATGGCTTCCACTTTCTTTTTTTCTGTTCACAGGGCTTTTAGTTGAGGTGTAAACCAAGAGTTCAAGTGCGCTCTGGATTTGCCTCTACGCATTTTGAACAGGGCAATAGTATCTAATGCTTTTGTGATAGTAGCATTATATAAATCTACTAGCACGGCTGGGTCAGAGGTAGCTGGCATGGAATTTAAGATAGGGAGCACATGTGGCATTAGCTTGTCTACTGAGATGTTCTGTTTATTCCCAGTGAGGAGTGGCAGAGCTAGTAAGTTAGTCCTGATGGGAGGTATACTTGCTGGTATAGTGAAGGATATTAGGTAGTGGTCATTCCAAATCTGAGGTTCAATGGAAGTGATCGTTGTCTCGCAGTTGAGTTCGGCTACCCAGTCTAAGGGTCTACCTTTATCGTGAGTAGGCTGATTAACTGTTTGTGTTAGGCCTAGTTCAGTGAAGGTGTTTGACAGTGCCAATGCGTGTTGGTCATTAGGGCCATTGAGACCAAGGTTGAAGTGTCCTAGTACTAGTATTTGCGAGGTAGGTTTAGTGTTTGCTGATAGTATCGTTGTAAGGGTGCGTGAATTATTGATAGGTAGTTTAACAGTGAGCAGTTCACGTTACAAGACATTTGGTGATAGTGATACTCTTAGACCTAGACTGGTCTTTGCAATGAAGGCAATGCCACTGCCTCTAGAGGTTTCTCTATCTGCTCTCAGGATGGTGTAGTTGTCCAGTATTGCGAGTAGAAGAGAGGGACTTGCTGCAATGTGTATCCACGTTTCAGTTATTGCTAAGAAATCTAATTGTTGGGAGATTATCAGGTCTGCTTTGTCTATCACATGCGCTACCATTGATCTCGCATTGATTAGTGCGCCTTTGATTCTCAGGGAAACAGTGTTAGAGGGGTTTGGGCTGGAGATTCTTTGACAAATTCTGTTATGATTTGGGAATGTAACTTTGGACGTAGGGTTATTGGAAGAAGTAGGATGACAGAGTTTGGTTTGGTCGCTGGTCGGCAGTGAATACGTTCTGTTGAGTCTAGAGCCATTTCTACCACTTCTAACTCTGGTGTAGCATGGTTTGTTGGGTACTGGTTTGGTGGCAAAGCATGTAATCCATTGGATTGGAGTTAGGGTATTGTCAGATCCTGAAAGGGTGACGTCATCTGTATTGGGGTATTGAGTTGCCAAAATGAATTCTGGTAAGAATTTAGTAGGTCTGATATTTAACGGCATGGGGCTGTGCTTAAGGGGTGGCAAGAATTTAGTAGGTTTAATCCAGGGTAGTGGAGAGATGGGAGTAGTCATAGTTGTAGACTGATAATCTATATTTACAGAGTCTAAGGCTGTAGCATAGCGACTAGTATCCAATAACGCAAGCAGCAGTTTTGCAAGAGGCAGGTGATGGCATACATGGTATGGGAGAAGGGCCAACTGGCTATGGGCAAAATGTATCAGGGTGAGTGGGTGCTGACCAAAGGAGACTAAGGTCATTTGTATAATTAGGTCTCTGGTGATCAAAATTGCTGAGAGTAGGTACACAGTAGTGGCTCAGGAATCAATCAGACATACCCTGGGGCCAGATGCTGTATTTTATCAATGCAGTTAGTCACAGGCTTGGAGGTACAAGTAGGCAATTGTGGCGGTGCCCCTCTATGGCTTCAATTATTCAGTACAAAACAGTTTAGGCATCCAATACGGTGGGCACAGGCTGGGAGGTACTAGTAAGCAATTCTGGCAGTGCGCCCTCTAAGGCTTCAATTATGCAGTACAAAGCAATTTCTGCCTCAAATAGAGTGGGCACAGGCTAGTCAGTACTAATAAGCAATTCTGGTGGTGAATTCTGTAAGGCTTCAATTATGCAATACAAAGCCGTTTAGGCATCAAATACAGTGGGCACCGGCTGGGCGGTACTGGTACTGGTGAGCAACTCTGGTGGTGTGCCCTCTAAGGCTTCAATTAGACAGAGCAGTTTGATCAGCCAGGTGTAGTTGACTACAAGATTAAACTAAATGAGGGCAAACATACGTAGGAGAACAGCACTAGCGGCTAGTCCTGATTTGTCCTGAGTCACGTGGCCCATATAGTACACTTATGCTATGACGTCTGCAAACACAATAGTTGGGAAGGCAGATGAGATCTAAGGGGCGATGCAGGTTAGACTGGCACGGGTCACTGGGAAACAATATTTGCGCCGTGTGCGGCAAGCATAGCACAGTACAGCCCAAGCAGTACATTGTAAGCAGCAAGCACGAGTCAGGTAGGGGCGAATACAGTCGTGATGTGCTGTCGAAAAGCGTCTCTCACGGATGTAGTTTGGGGCCGACCCAGGAGCGCATGACATTTGTCCAGGCAATCGCCCTAGGCTTGAGACACCATGAGGAATCAATGAGTGATTCTCCAGCGGTTCGAGTCGGCGAGTGATGGTCATCGAAGTGGTGATATTTAGTGGATCGATGTGCAGGTCTATGAGGTGGCTGTTCAAGAGCAATCTCGGTTGAGCTGTGTTTGCAACCACCAGTCAGAATCTGCGTGTGACTCACCAGTGATTCAGTTCGGGTCCCAGCATCAAGAAGTCACTTCGGGCCTAGCAGGTGATGAGCTTTGTCTAGGGCACGATGTATCGTCGCGCTGGTTTGACCACACCCAGAGTTCGCAAAGGTGGAGGAGAGCAAAAGCCAGCGCTCTCATTCCAGGTGCAGTGAACACAGAGCGTCCGGTTTGGTGCAGTAGAACAGGGAGCTTCGGCTAGTGTTGTCCTCTGGTTGCTGTGAGGTCCTCTCAGATCAACTCGAGGCCATGATGGTTCCGGTCAAGGTCTGCTCTCCCAGGTTCCAGTGCAGAAGGTTCTAGACCACTGTAGAGATCACTCCAGATGTGCCTTGGGAGTTGGTAGGGGACAGCTCTTCCTTCTGCCTTGGATGGCTCCTATATTAACCTCCGCTAATGGTGTTGGAAAGTACAACTTTCCCAAAATAAGTCCATTGAGTTCTTCAGATTGAATCTGCGGCCTTAAAGGATCCGAGAGGGTCTGAGACAATCTATTGAAGCAGCAGAAGATCCCCTTTTTAAGGCACAAATCCTCAGGTGATTGGACTAAAGCTAGCTTACCTTAGTGGTCGAATACCGCCTCGTAAATGGAGTAGACTTTTCCCTTCTGATGTCACACCCAAAGCGCTTTGGTCCAGAGGAAGTGGAGGGGACAGGAAAGAAATAGAGAGAGAAACAAAATTGTGGAAGTCGCCTATCATTGACCAGAGCTCTCCTGCCTTTCATAATACCACCCCTTCCCTTCTGACTAAGAACAAACACCTTTAGAAATGCATCACCCTGTGTAGGCAAATCCTTTTGAATGGGTGTGCTCATGTGATGCTCAGGCCATGGACAGCTGTATGCTGTGCAGCTGTCTCATTGGAAGGGCGTTACCTGCCCACACAAAGAGATCAAAGAGGAGACCCAACCCTCCAGCTTCCAGTCCTGCCTTTGGGCAGGCTTCACCCAACTGACCAGAATACACTTCACCTTCCACAGCAGAGCTGACTCACTGGAGCTGACACATGTGCGAGAACAATTGGGATGTGGCAGTAATTATAATAAAGTAGGCATACTCTTGTTTTGAGAGATTAACCTGCTACCATCATGGGTTATTTATGATCATCGTAGTTTTGGTACATGGTGCTTATCTTAAATACAGCTCCTGTGCAGCAGAGACTTGGCTGTCACTACAGCTGTCACTGCAACTGTCAAATGGGCAGCTGTGACCTCTGAACCTGCTCTGTGCCACTGGTAGAGCAGGCACTGGAAATCAGAATACTGATGCAGCAGGACACAGATACATACTATGTTTTTTTCATGGGGCTAATGAAAGGGGAATCTGATCATCAGATTACCCTTTCAGAGATGGAATTACCTGCATCATTTTATTATTTACTAAAAATCAGAAATAGCCAGGTCTTTTCACCCTTGCCAAATGGAAATGCCTCCCAACGGGCTCCCATGTGCAGTGAGCTATTTTCCTCCAAATTACTGATAAACATCCACTAGTTGAGTGTAGCCAATGAATACATTCAGTTGTAAGTGCCACACTGTCTTCTTTGGTAGCACAACCTAATTTGGGGATGTTGTGCATAAAGACTGATTGATTTTTTGATTCAAAGCTTGCTAGTGGTCCACTAATTTTAAAGGTTATTCACAGCTCTGTGAATTACCTGCTCCCTGGTAGCTCCATGATTAGTAGGGTAAGGATGATGTTCTCGCCCTGTATACTCTCTGGGTAAGATCAAAGGGTTCTGAGATGGACCTATGGGGAGATCAGTAGCATTTTGCCTAGCAACTGATGCGCCCTCATCAACTCTTGAGACCGATTGGCAACTCTGAACAATTCTATGCATTTGCCACTGTACTCATGCTGTGCTAGCACATTACCTGTTTTAAATGCAACATGTTCTTGCCTTAGGCCTAATAGATCTTTACCAGCTTCTGGATAGTTGTATCAACTGTCCCACTAGGGAAATTATTTAGTAGCAGCTTTTTTTAGCCCCTGGATTTCATCAATGAGTGTAGCTAGTGTGCTATTCATGCTATCTAAATCAGATCTCACTACGTCACAGGTACAGCCACGTGTGTTGGTAGCTAAATTATTTTGTGCGTCTGCTACCTGGCCCCTCTTCCCCGTGGATTCTCCTTTTTTCATGCCCCCCCCTGCAATTGTTATGGTAAGCTTCCTTTAATAGCTATTCTCCCAATGTCTATTTGAGAACCATCTGGGGAAAAGGTAAGATGTTTTTGTGACTAACTTGTCCTCCAAATTGCAGGAGGCAGAAAATTGATTTGTAATCGGTACATTACTTTGTATACTAGTACTTGTACTTCCTGGGTTATGACAAGCTATAAAAACCTATATGCAAAAGGTCTGGGAGCCCCTCTACCGAGAACGAACAAGGCCAAATAACCTGTTATCTGGGTAGTTTCCCACTCATAGCGTCTACAACCACATTTTAGCCCACTCTACCTTTCACAGAGGAGAAATAGCCATTTGCATATCAGGCTGTTTCCACCCACTTGGGCAGTTCAACACTGACATGTTAGGCAATTCTCCTCTGAACAAGAATACCAACAGCAACCCTAGACATGTGTGTCGGCCTAGTCGGGCCTCATCACTGAGGTGAAGCGGTGCCTCTCTAAGCACAGTGAGCAAGAGGCCCATGTCTGGATTACCCTGTGTCACTTAGGGTGAAACTCCAAGTGCCTAAACATATATGCGAAAGGTCTGGAGCCCCTCTACCGAGAACAAACATGGGCAAAAAACTTGTTCTCTGGGCAGGTTCCCACTCGGCAGAGTCTACAACCACATTTTAGCTCACTGTACCTTTGACAAAGGAGACATATCAATTTGCATATCAGGCTGTTTCCGCTCACTTGGGCAGTTCAACACCGAAATGCTAGGCAATTCTCCTTGGAGCAAGAGTACCAGGAGCAATCCCAGACACGTGTTTCGGCCTAGTCGGCCTCATCAGTGAGCTGAAGCTGTACTTCTCTAACCACAGTGAGCAAGGAATCCACATCTGGGTTACCCTGGGAAGAGGGGCTCCCACACTCCTTTTCAATTTTGTAAAACTTGGGGTTTCACCCTAGGTAATTAAAGGGTAATGCAGATGTGGACCCCATGCTCACTGTGCCTTATATAGGCTCAGCTTCACCTTACTGAGGAGGCCCAAGAAGGCCGAAACACATGCATGGGCTTGCTGATGGTACTCTTGTTCAGAGAATTGCCTAGCATTTCGGTGCTGGACTGCCCTTGTGGGCGGGACACACACTGATATGCAAATGGGTATTTCTCTTCTGTAACGGGTGCAATGAGTTAAAACGTGGTTGCAGACCTTCCTGAGTGGAAGAAATTCCAAAAAACTTGGGCGGGGGTGTTGGCTCGTACTCAGAAGAGGGTCTCCCACACTCCTTTTTAATTTTGTCAAACTTTGGGTTTCACCCTCAGTAGCCATGGGTAATTCAGGTGTGGACCCCTTGTACACTGTGCCTTAGAGAGTCTCGGCTTCACCTCACAGAGGAGGCCCAACAAGGCTAAAACACGTGTCTGGGGTTGCTGATGGTACTCTTGTTCAGATGAAAAGTGCCTAGAGTTTCGGTGCTGGTCTGCCCTTGTGGGTGGGAGGAAGACTGATATGCAATTGGATATTTATGCTCTGTGAAGGGTGCAGTGAGATAAAACGTGGTTGCAGACCCTCCTGAGTGGAAGAAATCTCATAGAACAGGGTATTTGACCCACGTTCGTTCTCAGTAGAGGGGCTCCCACACTCCTTTTCAAAGCTATTAAAACCGCCTCTTCTCTTTTTTTAATTTTACAGCCCTTTTCAATCATGAGAAGGTGAGATGGATTAGCGTTGCAATGGACTATTACAGAGATAGAACCGTTTTTACCTCAAACATAGGGGTCTAGCCTGGGTATTTCAATTTTGTCGAGTGGATTCACAGGTTTCTGTTTTTGTTCACAAGACCTTGTTTTATAATGTTATCACTCTTTCTTTACGCTTGGCCTGTGGCTTTGATTGTTCCCTGATCTTTCTCAACTTCTATCGCCAAACTGACTATCCTAATTCATTGACTTGCAGGACTAGTGGCTTTTGATACATTGAGAGTGGGGTTGGAGTGTTCCAGTTTGGGATTTTCAAATTAATGTATCTCTGTTATAAAGGTATTAACTTCTAGTATCGGTTTTAGAGTAGGTCTCGTCTTCATCTTACTAACCATAGTATGTGGTGAGAAGATAACTCCTGCTTTCCTTCTAGCCATTGCTATGAGTTTTATAGAATCCTCTAACAGGAGGTACTAAAAGACACAATATAAAGTATATTATCTATGGAGTATAGGAAAATCTTAAATACCATAATACTATATTAATATTTGATATGTATACTCAACATATTGCACAAGAATATTTAAAACATTAAGCACAAAACAGTTATTATAATTAGCCACATTAAAAACAACTAATCTTTAAGCGTTTCTAGCAGCAATTAAAATGTACAGTGTAAAAACAAGGTTATTTAAAAACAAAATATTATTTAAGAAGGTGATGTGGGGCAGGGAACACCTCAACAGCTTAAGGAGCAGACAAGGTCCCGCTCTCCCCAGCCCACTCCCTACCAATGCCATTAGCATCTCGTGTAATGACAGAAATTTCAAAAGAAGCCTTCCTAGATGAATGATTCGTTCTGTTTGCCAATAGGACTGAGAGCACAGTAGTTTGTATAAAAAGGCCTATATATTTTCTGCTCATCTATACAAAGTACTATTGGATTCAATTTTAATGGATTTCCGGGCCTTTCGAAATTCATCTGCAGGGAGAGCTAAGGCTTTCAGAGGTTCTTGTGGGATGACTCGACAGCTTGAAGAGCTCCCTGAGTCTGACTCTTCCGTGTTCACTCACAGCCACCAAGAAACTCAAGCAGTGTTTTACGATATTTTACCAAATATTCCTCAGTCATACTAATAGGCCTTGATCCAAGTTCCAGTACGAAGGTTTGCAGTAGTCATTTGTAAAATGGTTAAGGTGAAAGCGGCATGGCAAAAACAAGGATAAACAAGGAAGAAACGTCCTCAACCGGTATAGGTGACCTCCAGGAAGCCGGTCATATGCGTTACTCCAGCAACAGTTCCGGCTGGACAAATGTTCCTAGGCTCCAGCCAATGCTGGAATCACTCTTGGTCCCACAACCAGCTGCCAAACAGTCCTGCAAACAGCAGCGCCCTTTGTCCGCATCAGGCTTTGCCGGCAAGTGTAGAGCTCCCAGCCTTGCAAGCAGCAGCACCTTTTGCCAGAAACAGGCATTGCTGGCAGGGGATCCACCAGCTGCTTTTACGGGTGCCTTAATCTTGGGGCGTAGCCTCAGGACGGGTGGAGCAGAGCTTTCAGCCAGGCAAACAATGGCTCCATTTGCCGGCAACGGGCTCCCCATCTGGATCAATGCCATTGACAATCGAAACCAGTTCGAACTGCTGGAACATCAACAACAAATCTGACCCCTATGAAGGTACTTTTGAGTCTTAACTTCCCCCTGGACCAGGTTTGGGCCTTAGAGACTGGTTAGGTAATTAATCCCTTTTTGTATCCTTTTTAAATAACATTGTGGTTTTTACTTGCCTTACACCCCTGATTCATAACTCACAGTGCTGTATCGTTGTTGCTTTGCTTATTCTTTGTTATTTCCTTATGGGTGGGTTGTGTGTGCTGTTTTTCTATTTAGTTATTTGGAAGATGGTGTGTTTCATTAAAGTATATCTATTTTTATAGAACCCTGATTGGACATTACTTTTATTTTGGACTGTTATGCTTTGCTGTTTGGGTCGCTACTGAATAACTTTCATACCGCTCTTAAGAGCACAGCCTTCCCTTGTCCCACGTTACCACAAAGGACGAGGCAGGTATCTCTTAACTGTGCCTGTTTTACCTTTATGATTGTGTTGACTTTTGATTTGTAGCAGTGTGCGGCTGAGTGGGTGTTTTAGCCCCTACTCATCCTTGTACTTCTGCAGGGCAAAATCCAACTCATCACATTGGTGGCAGCGGTTGGGATTTGAGACAGACAGCGCCTCCCATTGTATGTGTTTTTAACAAGGTCACTTTTCCTGTTTGCACATTACTAGTGCATTATTTCCTGTGGTCATTTTCACCTTCGGATTTTTTTATAAATGGGGGTACCCCCCAATCCTCCATGTAAACCACCCCTAACACCTCACCCTGCCACCCACCACCCCCTATCAATGCCCTCAAACATACAACATACAGTTTGTGATGGAGATACATCAGTGTTTTGGGGACACGAGTGACACCAAGCCTGTGCAGCCTGAGAAGGCTAAAGGCAGGAGCGTGAACACTCAAGGCCACAGAAATGCTAAGGCGCATGCACCCAAATCAAAGGCAACTGATCATGGTAATTGCATGAAGGTAAGGACACTTGTTCTGACCCTTCTTCCAAGAACGGTCCCTAAGAATCCAAAGGGAAATCTGAGACCCATGGTCCCTCCAAAAAGCAGAGCCTGGGCACCTCCAGTACCGAGGCCCCCACACACTCCACAACCAGGGGTTGTTTCCAATGTGGAGATTCGACACACAGGAAGACAATTTCTGGCTGCAAGAGGAAGCCCAAGCAGGCATTGTGACTGATGGCCCTCTCAAGGAGTAGGCCTCAGTCAGGGTGGGCATGTAGTCCCACTATGCCAGGGAGTGGTGGAAAGTTCTCTCGTTCTGAGGGGGAATGCTACAGGGTATTTTATGGGAGACACAGTTCCTGCCAAAACACAAATGTTTCTGAGCTGTGTCTCTAGAAACATGGAAAAATCTCCCACCTTGCGTGGCCCTGCTGCTCGTGTCACAGCTGTCCGGCAACTGCTGCAGTTAGGGCAGTATACTCCCAGAGCAAACTCGCAGGTAAGAGGTTTTGACAGTCTAAGCTACTGTCCCATGGAACTGGTGGTGCTTAGTTGGAGGGGCGCTCCCTCCTTGCACCATATTGCAGTCATGGTCTCCATTCCAGTAGAGTGTCTGTTAGGTAATGACTTCCCTGACCCACGTGGAGTCATACAATTTACTGTAGTGGAAGCTCTGGGAGCAGCACAGGAGGAAGAGATTGAGGTCCGCATCTCTGATGGCTTCCTCAACCAGAGAGCGCAAGGGACCAGTGTCCCTGGTATCTCCCTTTCCTTGCCAGAAGTCCCAGGGAGTGCCTACTCTTGTGGGTGGGGCCCACTGGCCATTGAGGTGACTATTGTGTTAGCACAAGGTCCAGTGATCTCACGGTTGCCTACTCACATGGAAAATTATCCAGAGATGGTGGACTTGATAGTTTCTAGCTCGAAGGGTGATCCAGGACTGAGTGAGTTGTCACCTGTGGAGTCCCAGATCAGGCTGACTGTTGCCTGGAACAGCAGTGTTGTTAGACTCTAACATATCTGTTGAGACAGATCCAAGAGCGGGTCCTAGACCACTCCAACAAAGGAAACAGGCACAGAGCCCTGGCCTATTCCACAAACAGGAGGATTCCTCAGTTGGGGAATGCGAGAGACCGGTCTCATCCGTGTCTCCCAATCCAAACCTGAAGTACTCGGATGCTTCTACTCTTGCAAGAGAGGATTCAAGGGCCACTGAGGTGACTATTGGCATAGCACCAGGCTCAGTGATCTCAGCGTTGAATACTAGCATAGAAGATGAACCTGAGTTATTGGATAGGGAGGTTTCTGACCTGAAAAGCCTGCTACAACTGAGTGAGTTGTCTTCATCTGGAGCCAGAGGCAGGCTGACTCTTGCAGGATACAGGGAATCTGTTCCGCCCTAATGAGTCTGCTGAGGTAGACAGAGGAGCAAGTACTGGGGGAAGTCCTCCTGAGTCACTCCAAGAAAGCCTAGCCTTCTTTCGGCCCACGTTACCACAAAAGGTGAAGGAGGTATATATCTTAACTGTGCCTGTTTTACCTTTATTATTGTGTTGGCTATTCGTTGATAGCAGTGTGAGGGCTGAGTTCGGATTTTAGCCCCTACTCATTCTTGTACTTCTGATGGGTGGAATCCAAATCATCACAGAGAGTGACACCAAGAGTCTCAGGACTGCTGTTAAATTCACCTCAATTAATTGTAGACAATCTTTGCAATTGAGCGGACATGAATATAATACTGATTAAAGCTTCATCCTGTCAATAGCGAATAGGGAATTGGGCTAAAATTCCAAAACATTTGCTTTTTCAACACAAAGGGAATTGGTGACTGTTTTCCAGGTGATTGACATTGGTAAATAGCATTTTTTAATGATTATTTTAGCAAAATTATTGTTTTTTAGCAAAAGACATATTTTTTTATTGAAACATATATTGATTTTTGTAACACATATTTTTTTAAAGAATCCCTTTTTTTCATAGTATGCTTTTTTTAAAGTAATCTACTAATTGATGTGACAAAGCGATTTGTGTGTGTTTTAGTCATGGTGGCTTAAGTGGGCTGATATGAAATACTTGGGCGAAACACATTTCGGTCCAAAAACCAGCCTTTCCACTCTTAGGAGTAGAGAAACGCCCAGCTCCTCTGGAAGGTTGACCACCCGACCACATGATTTATCCTGTCCGTGTTTCTGTAGTGGTTAGTGAAGTCGTGGACCTGTCCTATTGGCTTACCAGCCTGAATGCACTTAACGTCACCCCTCCTACCTAGAAGCACACCATTGACTGGAGCCAATAATAAGTGCTGCATTGCACCTATACCAAGGGATGCATGATGCACAGTGCTGACAACAACAGATGTGCCATGCCGAGTATAGAAGCTGACCACAGCCTATTTATTACGCAAGATGCACAACGCCTTTCACACAGAAGGCACAGCGCACACTACACGCGGAGCTCAGCGCCTATTCTATCAGTTAAGCACTTCCAATGTTGTGAGATCTCCAGTGCCAGTCACAGGAGATGTTCAGTTGCTATGGCAAGATACGCTGCTTACCTATCATGGGAGGTGCACATTGCCCATTTTAAGAGGTGCACATTGCCTATCATGGGAGATGCACATTGCCCATCATAAGAGTGCACACTGCCTAACATGGGAGATGCGCATTGCCCGTTTTAAGAGGTGCACATTGCTTATCATGGGAGATGCGCATTGCCCATCATAAGAGTGCACACTGCCTATCATGGGAGATGCACATTGCCCATCTTAAGAGGTGCACCCTGCCTATCATGGGAGATGTACATTGCCCATCATAAGAGGTGCACACGGCCTATCATGCTCGATGCACACAGTGCTCGCTGCAAAAGATGCACACTGCCTTTTTCATGAGCTGCTCTGTGCCTATACTATAGTTGCACAGCACCTATGAGAGGAGAATCGCAGCACAAATGGCAATAAATGCACTTTATCTTTAATAAGAGGTGTACATTGCCTATTACAAATGCTGCACGATGCCTATTAACAGTGCCACCGTTTGCCTATTAAATGAGTGACCCAGTGCCCATCACAATGGGGCGCCATTACGAGTATGGCGGTAACGGAATTGCCTCCACTTTTCCCACACCGTGATACTACGAGTTTGACCCTGGAGTTGGGGATTTACCTCCACCATCATGCTGGAAGCAAATTTCTCCCACTTTACACCAAAGAAACTGGTGGAATTACTGCAGCGGTTAATGGGGACTAACACCGCCACCGCCACTTGTAAATCTGCTGGACCAAGTGGTGGTAACGGTAGTTTCATTGGGTGGTATTCCGGCGGATTTACTGCCAGAATACCGCCCAACCCGTAACGAGGCCAGTCTATTACAATAGTTGCATAAAGCCAATAACAAGAGATGCACAGTTCATTTTGTAAGCAATGTATAGTGCTTAACACACAAGCTACCCAGTGCCTATTATATGAGCTGTACAGCGCCTATCACATCAGATGCACAGTGCTTCCTACATGAGCTGCTTATTGTGGCAAGAGATGCACGCTGGATATAATGAGTACTCCCCAGAGGTAACTTTATAGGTTTGGCTCACAAGTGTCGCTTTAGCAACAGCTCGTGTATTCAGAACTATTGGTATGGACAGCAGTAGATGGCAATGGATGGCACATATGTATGAATGCATTGCCCTTTGTTAGGCAGAATTATATGCAGTACCATTTGGGAACACCACACACAATTAAGACTACAAGTGACAGTACAAATTCACCTTTGGTACAAGCCTGTACTACACAGTAAAGTGGTAGCGATGGCTGAGCAGCCAGACCTATCTCAAGAGTAAGTGAGCAGTATCCAATAGTTACAGAAAGGACAGCAATTACTATGATTCAAACAAACACTGACTCAAGGTTTCCGAGTAAAAGAATATACATTTATTTACACATCAGTTGTGTAACATTTCACTAAAGTAAAGCAGTTTAACAATCACACTCTTAATACACCACACCACTCCCAATAAGTTCCAGACAAGTTAAACTCACAAAATGAAGTGAGAGCAAAATGGCACTCCAGCAATTTAAAAGTAAGGGAAAGACAAAGTTAATAGAAATTGAACCACACCAACAGGTAAGTACTCAAGGCAATTGAGCAAGAGGAACTACAGTGATAGAATCAGGTAAAAAAGGCTTAGGGCCAAAGTCACTAGGACAAAAGTCTTTTTGCTCAAGATCACACGGTTCAGGGTAGTTTGTGGTAAAGTTCGTGCCACAAGTTCCGGACGAAGTTGGTCGGCAGAAAAGTTAGTGTTAAGAGAAGAGAAGGACAAGCCCTCGGATTGGCGAAAGATTTCACACACTTTCACCGTGGCTGAACGAAACGAACAACCGGATTTGCACAGTACCTTCAAACAGAGGGGGAGCTGTAGCTGAGGCAGACGTTCCTGGCAGGTCCTGCAGGCTCACGGTTCCTGAAGCGACTGTAGGACTGACAAGAAGTAGGAAGACTGGAGGTTCCTGCACTACTCAGGGAAGAAACCAGCAGCTGAGCAAAACAACGAATAAAAGTTGCGCTCCTTAAAACCCAAGCAGGGTCCGACCTTCCTGTCTATCTGGCCCACTGTAGCTCTGTACAGCAAATTCGACCAGAGGAGGGTCCTGGCTTGAAGTTTGGGTGAACTGGTTGGTCCCACCAGCTCAAGGGAAGAAGATTCCTGGAGGATCCTCTCTGTCGTCAGATTCTGAAGAGTTGGAGCTGCAGCAGGGCTTCACCGGGCGGTTCAGTCATTGTAGGGGTCCTCTTCTGTCAGCTCCTCATCGGTTCTTTCGTTCCAGTGGCGACTCTGCCTTTCCAGTCCCAGAGACCTGCTTTTTATGCAGTTTTCCCCCAGTCACACAGCCTGGCTGTCAATCAAACAGCAGGGTGGCTGTCCTGGCAAGTACAGTCACCCAGCCAATCAAACAGGAGTGCGACTTGGGTTACCAAGGGAACCCAGGGCAGGGGTCCTAAAACCCCTCCCTCACATCCTGCTTACCCAGACTTTCAGGCGCCTGTGCAGAAGCCCGCGAAAAGACGGCGAACAAAGGAATCAAACCTGGTTTGGCGCGCAGAGTAAAACATGAGAAAGACATTTAAAAAAAGAAATGGCAAATAAACCCAGCCGAAACCGAAATAAAATATATTTGGTCAAGCGGATTAATGTTTGAGGCTAAGAAAATAGCCTAAACCAATACGAGGGTTATTTAAGATCACCGCAGTATGAAAAATACGGTTGCTACCACTGCCACCAGCCAAGTCTTGATGAAAAGGGAGCGAAACAATGCTCCAAGAGAAACAGACAAAAAGGGATAAATATTAACCCTTTCCAATATTCCATGTAAGATGGGGTGTACTGGGTCTGTGGTTAAAGAGACTAAATAAATGAATGGCAACTTTATCTTTTCTGGGGGAACGTAGTCAGCCCCAGTAAATGGAGTCGGAGGTGGGAAGTCTAAAAGACAACCCTGTGTTACTGCACTGAAGGTGCTGTATACCACACAGTAAAAAGATGATGTCTGAGTAGTAGGTGAGGCTCCTCAGCCCAAGATCACACAACGTGTAAAAACACACACAGCAAAATACATGTAAGAGTGGGAAAAAGGTTCACACTCTTACCAGGTGAAAAAAAATAAATACTAGAAATCCAGCAAAGCTGCTGAGGTACTCAGTAGGTAAGGGAAAATAGCCACTCTGGAGAATTCTCCCTAACACTCTTTGTGATGTGTAATTATTGCCACATTTTGATTGTTTCTGGGATTTTGATGTGCTGAAAGGTGAACATTTTGTGTGTGCCTTTTTTGACAATGTGTGTATCTACTTGAAATCCATCTGAAAGAAGGCCAGATTTCACAGACTTGACGGCACAATGTGTGTGTTTCTCTGCTTGTTTTGTTTGGAGTGTGTGCTTTCTTGTTGGGTACTTTAATGGGTCTTATCACAGGTAATGGTGTGAACTACATTGCTGATATTTAGTCATGGCATGATGCTCATTTTTAATCAACTGGATTTAATCTGAGAAGACCCTCCTGATGCGGGATTTAAATGTACGTACGTGGTGCAGAATCTTCTAACCTAATCACTTTACTTGGGAGAGACTGATGGTTTGGGAGTGTTTACATGATCTCGGGTGGATAGCTCAGGGGCAACGTGCTCGCCTTGGAAGCAAGACGACACAGAACAACACAGGCTCAATCCCCGCGTCTGCGCTTAGAGAGTTATAAATAACCTATCATATCATATCATGGTGACTGTAACAGGTGTGTAATTACATTGCTGGGGAATTTGAGGTTGTACATGGCATATGATGGCAGTGCCAATGGGGCCATTGCTCACATATGCAGAATAAGCATGCTTGCATAGGCCTTTTGGGACATTTGATGTTGTATTTAACATTATAATTTTGGCACCTTCATATATGGAGTTATACCTTAGCATGTGGTGACTCCACCCCACATATTATGGCATTACTGGGGAATTTTAAACTGCACTTAACATATGATATGATAACCCATAGCTATTGTCTTTGTCAATGCTTATTCAAGCTCACAACAAAGTTCTTAAGCAATCATCACATTTAAAGGCAGTTAATTCGCACAAACACCTGCAGACTAGAGAATCTGAAGTGGTGTGTCTAACTCTGGGCACTTTGATTTTGGAAAGTAATATCTGGTAGGTTTTATTCTGCTGGCTTGTATGTGCTTAAATAATAAAGCTGTATAGAATAAAGGAGTGGTCATTATGCTCAGATAATGACCCACCAGCAAGTTATGGCCCAAGGCAAGGCCGAGGGCCATAGGTTGGGGAAGGGTTACTATCCCAAGTGGTAATGACCCCTCTGACAGTCTACAATGGAGTTCACAGACACTGCTAATAGCAGTATTCGTTTTGGAGCAGTGGTGGTAAAGTAAAAAACATTATTATACTAGTGGCTTCATTAAATGAGATTTAGTAAAGTAACAAGGTTCTCTTCATAGAGTAGGCATTTTGATTGTTAACTGGGTTGATCTGGGGTAAAGTTTCCGCATGAGCAGGAATTTAGTGAAATATAAAAGTGAAAGGTGTCCCTTTGTAAATGTGAAAGCATTGTTACATGGTTTACCTTTCGCGTGGGTGTGTTCAATTTGATATCGCTGTTTCTTGAATGTGATAAACCTTTCCTGCTGTGTTCCTGTCTGTCCTGTCTGTTTCTGAAGTCAAAATGCTTGGGAATGGGGTTAATTCCTGTAGTTATTGACTGCATTCTACACGGCTGAGAGGTCCAGAACATGAGCCATCTGATAATACCCCTTATTATTTTCCCACATAATGCTGCTTTGAACTTGCAAATTGTAAGCTGTCCCATGTCAGAGGTGAGCTCTTAACCCACGAGCTGTCCACCTAGCGATGGGAACCCTTTTGAGACTTGAGCAAGAACGTGTTCTGTTCAGGTGCCTAAATGAATAGACAGACGGAATATGGAGTTCGACTGGGTTATCAGACACTTTTAATTAAATATCCAGCGACCCAGCACCTAAGTCATGAATGGCAACATGGGGATATAAACTATAACATGGTTGACAAGGCCTTTATCTGTAAAGGTAAAATCAAATTGAAGCTTATTGGGAAGGCCTTGTGTACATGTAGTCATATCTAACCCTGTTACCGAGCCTCTCACCTGTACAGCCACAAGCAAACTGAAGCTCGCCCAGATACATAACACTGTTACAGAGGCACTCCCCTGGCCAGGTGTACTCACAGGGAAGGAAAGCTTCATATCCCTCCATGTGCACATAACACATTGTGTTTGAATCTCTCACCTGTACAAGTGCAATGAAAGTGAAGCACACCTTGGAGGCTGCATGAACATGCGGGTATATATCTTTGTTTCCAAGACTCTAATCCGTAAAGTTACAGTAAAAATAAAAGTGCAACAGTCCTGGGAGGTTCATGTACCATTAGTGCAAGTGCATGAAGAATAAAGTCAACTGAGAGTCTCCATGTAGATGTAAGCATGTAGAACGCGTGCGCTGTATGGTTTAAAACATTGAATGCCAAATAATGCGTTTTCCAAACATTCAAAGTAATAAGCATCTCACCTGTACAGGTGCACAGGCAGTGAGGCAGTCCACGGTGCACAGATATCTCGGAAGATCTCGTCAATACAGGTGCACTTTCAATGTAGCACATCGAAATCTATCCTATCCGTACACATCAATATACACGTGACTCTGAGGCTCTCACCTGTTCGCCCGCCTGGGAGCATACTATATAACCCATAAACACACATGTTCTCTCTGGGCTCTCACCTGGACAGGTAAAGTGAAGCAGGAGTTCACGGTGCATGCTATGAAGATGACCCATACTCTGCCGTCCATCACCGGATTCGTTTGGAGATCTCTGTTGGCTTTTAACCTGCACAGCGGGGGATATGCCCTCCTTCAGTTACCAGCAATATGGAGGCAAAGAGCAGCTCTTTATATACCTTGATGAACAAGAGCATCAACCAATCAGATCCCGGGATGAAGGATGACTTGGACTTCAAATACCACAGCAAGGTGTGACTGTCCTTGAAATACTCCTCAGGCCATTGTGCAAAGGATGGGGCCTGGCCAGGAGCTGGAGAGCAGGTTTGCAATGAGGACAATTGGATTTACTCCAGACCCTGACTGAAGATAATAGTTTTGTTTTCATTTTAAATGCTTTCCGGATTAAACATGTTACACTTTACATTGGTGGTAAAACTGTGATGACACACAACCACTCTATGCGTTCATAAATAATAAACATTATAAAGTCAGGGTGCCCTTCATTGTTTAAAGAGTCCTTCTGTCTTATCTATCTATCTAGTGCACATTTATGATGGTAGAAAACTAAATATGAACATACTTGCAGTAATACCAACCAAAAATATCCCAAGGTGCACCAGACCTCTTGAGACCTCTTTGCCTTCATGTGTCCTTATCAGCCCCCATGTACACTCCCACTCCATGGACATCCTCAGCCCTACAGATAAGGGGTGTATCGGCCACTTTTACTCACTAAAAATAGGCAAATACACCCCACAAATAAAAATAGGGAGTACAAATAATGGCAACAGAAAATAGGAGGCACACGCATACATCATTGTGCCCCTGATTTCACCACTTCATGGGTATGTTTGGAGCAGTAGTGCACCTACTCCCACAGCAATAAACTAGTATTATCACCACCTGATCTGAAGAAGTAAACATGTGTCTTTTAATGGGCACGAATAACGAGGTGCAAAGGAATAATTGTTACAAAAACATTTCCATTTTTCAATTAATAATGTGTACTCGCTTATAAAATACATTAATTGGGAATTGGGCTTACATTTTTACTCCTTAAAAAATCATTTTACTCCCAACTGTAAAAAATAGGAGTAAAATACACCATTGCAAACTCTTACCTGGAGCACTGGACATCCTATCTCCTACTTTGTGTGACACACCTTCGATTGAACCCCCAGTGTCTCCTAGTAGTGTCCACATATCTCTATCTCGTCCAACACAACCCCCCACATCTCCCTAACAGTCACCACATGTCTCCCCATCAGGTTTGCATTCTTTCATCTCAGATCCCACTCCTCTCCAGCAACTTCTGCTTTAGGGATAGATGGCAAGCACTGACAATGTCGCTCCGCTTTGGGTGTCTCATGTCAACAGCACATGACAAGGTTGAACCCACATGTCAAGCTGTTGCCATTGAATCTCAGGCACAGCCCCACATGCCCTAATATGCGATGCAAAACTGCCAAATAAATAAAAAATAATAACGTGCAGTCATGCAGGGAATCATTGAGTAAGGTGTATGGCAATTTCTAAGTAATCTAATAGGGAACATGTATTGAGCTCCACTGCTGAGTAACTGGAAATATTCTTTGGATGGTGTTTGACCAAAACAATGTCCTATTATTTGGTACAACTAAGGTTTCATTTGTTACCATTAAACAATGTTATATAATTGGTTCTTTATAACGCGTTTAATACCCAGAGGTTTCTAAGTGCAGACCGGGATCGTACCTGTGTTGCTCCGCACGTTGCCCCTGAGCTATCCTCCCGGTCAGAAATGTTAAGAGATGATGAGATGACAAAGAGGAAACTGATCAACAATGTGTATTCTGCAAGCATGAGTTGGAAATCATTGGAAATGTGTACTGTACTGTCCCACTTAGAAAAGTATTCGTAAAGAAACTTTAGCCACATTGCTTGCACATTGGGAGTTGTATCAATGTAGTCTTGCTGTGCTCCATGGTTGACTATTGCAATAGCCACCGTTAAGCTCGGCTACGAGTAGTTACTAAAGAAAGGCACTTTTTTTAATTAAGAACAAACATGTGATGGTGCATGTTTAATCCCACAGTGGTCTACAACATATTACGATTGTAATAGCGTGGACTTCCCTGCTCTGTATGAGGTACCAGGAACGTCAATTTTATTTTATTTCTGGTTATGTCTTTTTATTTCTAAATGTATTTGTTTTATGATTATTAAAATACATTTGTACCCGGCGAGGGGGGCGGGGAGGAGGCCTCACAGCCAATGAGGAGGCTCAGAACGGTGTCTTTACCAAACGGTAAAGAGCGGGAGGCCGTCATCTTCCCTCACCAGGAATCAGGTAAGTGCACTCCCCTGCCCTCCCCTGTGCTCCTGCATCCCCATCTCCCTACCCCAAACCCCTTTTCCACATATTTAGGTTCCCCCTGCCCTCTTACCTTGTGTTTCATTGACCCGCGCTGGCACCGGGGACAGTAATGTTCCTGGCGCATCTCCGACTCTTGAAAGGCCGCCATAGAAAAGGAGACTGGACTATGTGTAGTACTTCCCTTCTCCACGATTGATGGCTGGGATCTTTTTTTGCAGTTTTATCATGAGCTGAGAAACAGCACACATGCTGTTTCTCAACTTGAGATAAAAACACTATTAGTACGCAGGTACAATATGCTGGGGTACTAATAGCAATATAACCCTGTAGGGTGCATTACCAGTCAGGAAATGCCCCGTGGCTTAAGTTAAAGCCTGAGCAATGCCCCAGGGCATTAACTGCTCCATAATGCCGCCCTGCTCGGGTTATATTGCTGAAATAGAAATAAACTGAACTGAACTGAAGTAAGTTGTGAGTGACACAATGGGCCTTTTCGCAGAAAGCCTACTTTTGCAATTTTCCCTGACATTATCTTCACTACAAACTTTGAAGAAACACTTTTTAAAAATCTGTTTTGAAACATTCCTTTTTTTATAAATAAATATATTATATCTCATTATGCCAGAGGATGAAAGAAATCATCTTAGCACATACAAACCTGCCAACTAAATTGTGTTTGTGTATTTTATGAACGTGCCACTATCATTTTAAATGTCTGCATGTTAACAATGTCACATAGTGTTTTGTAGCAGCCCCAAAGCAGTAGCAGATTGATATGATACATTCAGAGGAGCGAGTAGAAACAGGGGGAATTGAGTAGGGAGGAAAATATGGGGATATGGATGGTGAAATAGTGGGTTTGCAGGGGGCTACCTGCAGATGTGCAGACAGATAGAGGAGGGAGGGAGACACATGGAGGGAGAAATATTACCAATGATACTTTCTTCAAAGAGGTGACAGAGATGGACTAGAAATGGTTTCACACGTCTTGTCTGGCATTTTCACTGTGGTCTTTTCACAGAGGCGTTTTTGCTGATTTATTTTTAATTCTGGGTTCCCTCTTCAACCACCCCTCCACCTCAACTGCCGCTCACACCCCCCAATCCTCTACCTCAAACACACAACACACACATATATATATTTTAAAATATTTCCCAAAACGGCGGCGGTGGAAACACTACAGTGGAAATGCCCACGTTTAAACTGGATATGGCAAAAACTTGGTAAGTGACAAAAACCTGCCTGTCAGCAATAGCATACAGTAGGAACCACAGGGAGCTAGTCAAATGGAATTTACACAAGGGCAGTCTGCTTTCAGGTGAGACACATGAGGCAGCAAAGATTACTGTGAGCTAGGTTGAAATCTCTTAATTTGCTCCATATCCGCTACTATTAAATACAATTGTGGCATTTGGTATTTGAGACATAGAACTATACATAGATATTCAGTTTATAATCAATGAAAATTCAATTCATACAATATAATAATAGAGAAAGATATTTAAAGAGATAAATGGCTTCAGGGCATTTGAAAAACCAATTGAACTGGCTGCAGTTTATGGAGACCACACTCTCTCTCTGATATGGTACGTTTTTTAATAGATATGGGGCCTCATTATAAATTTGCCGGTCCAGGAGCTACGGTACAGGTAAGCATGCTGGTACCGTAGTTCCCGGACCGGCAAACTACGAGTTGTGCTCGCGGGTCCCTTTCTGCGAGCACAGCATGTCGGATGCACTGGCACTGTTATAAGCATTGCCGGTGCATCCGACCTCCCCATTCCCATCCAACCCTATGGGCCCGAATGGGAATGGGGAGCATCTTTTTTCCGGCGCCCGCAAATGGGCAATTACTGGGTCCAGCAGGGCCGTAATGACGCGGTAATTGCCCATTCTCGGGCGCGGGAAAAAAATGACACCAGCGGCATTACAGGCACGGCTGCTACCGATGTCACAATGAAGCCCAGTGTTTGTCACAGCTCGCTCTTCCTGGTGTCTTTGGAGCAGGTGGGTGCTCCACCACCACTGGTGTGCTGCCACGTTACTCCCTGTTTCTCTTTCAGCAGTCCAGTCTTTTCCGTCATGGCTACCAACATCAGTACTAATGCCTTCCTACTACTGGCACTCGCTGCGTTGCAACACATTTTTTTCTCTGTGGGCTCTACGCTGCATGTTTTCCTCTTACGAGCACACTGCTCTGCCTTTTCCCCCTCCCCTGTTACCTTTCTTACCTCGAGCTCCCGGTTGCCTACCTTTGTACCTTGCTTCATTACTCTACTCGTGGGCTCTCGGAGTTCCCTTCCTGCTTATAACCTTGCATTTTCCCTATGTGCCTTTTTTCTTTCTCTTATTCTTCTGTCCTTTCTGCTTGTCAAGTACCATTTCTCCGGTAGCGGTTTGTTCCTTCTCTTACCGCTTCTTTGGGGAAACTCCTTTCGCATCAGGACATTGAGGCCTCTATGGACTATTGTTTCATCACTCCAACATCTAGTTTTTTTTAGCCTTTGAGGCTTTTTCCCCTATTTTTGCCTGTTCCAGGAAGAGATCCTTTGGCTTGTCAGTCATTGAACAGGCAGAGTTGCTTCCTTCCATGACAGGCCATTCCTCCACAAGGAGGGATACACTTCCAAGAAGAAGAAAACCCAGAAGACACGCCAGCAGGCATCCCAATCCCCTTCACCAGCTGAAGATTCAGTTGAGGAGGAAGAAGGGAGTCTTGGGTTTGACAGTGGGCCCCACATAGGCATTTTAGTAAAGACGTGTTGTCAGCAGATAAAAGATAATCATTATTATGGTGCGAAAGAATTAATTCATTAAGAATAAAACACATTCTAAATGTGTTTCATGCCTCCAGGTAACTTCCTCAGGACTGTACATTTACGGAAAACCCCACATATAAAAGCAAAATCTATATATAAGTGAAGTGTATGTACAATATAAATTCATCATTATATCATATTTATCATTACATCTCACAAAAAGAAAACACAAAACAGACTGAATTGTATTTATTTTCATATTTTTTATCTGAGTATATTTTATTTTACATAAATACACAGACAGACATATTTCATAAAGGGAGGGTTTTTACATGCAGGTAGTTTCGGTCAACTAAACTAAAGCAAATTGTGCAGAGAAGACAAATGTCAAACAAAGAAAATCCCAACTTCGGTTGGGAGTGCCGGAGAGTGGCAGTCGTGCAGAGAACCTACCCTGCTGAGTCTGTCCACCCTGTCCATTCCTTACTGGAGGAGGAGTCACTGAAGCATCTACATCTCCCTAGCAGACCGTGGAGCGGACGCAGAGTGGCGGAGAGTGGCAGTCGTGCAGTCATGGCTGTCGTGACTGTGATGACTGCCTCCCCCCTGCCTCCGCTTGAAGATGAAAACAGTCGCCTACGAAGTCTGGGCCCCGCCCGCATTTAGATAAACTTTTCCAAACTGAAAACCTCGACCCAGCTGAGACGCCATCAAGTTTTGCAGAACCCCTTAAAACTGTTGGGAAAAAAGTAGGAAAGATAGATCCCAAGCTGCCCACACATTCTCTTGGACCAAGACTGTGCCCAATACCAAATGGTGCTCCGAAAACACCAGGAACATTGGCAAACTCATCACAAGCCTCTAAACAGCCTTCACAACAACCAAACGTTGAGGACAATGCCACACAGAGCATTACGGCCCCGCTAGCCGGGCTTCCTCCCGCTCACTTACCGGCTTTCCCCAGAGGGGGGGCTGAGTCTGCAGTAGGGCAGGTGTTCTCCGACAGGTCTGGGGTCGGGTCTGAGCTGCTCCTCGGAGAGTGCGGCGCGGAGAAGGACGAGGAGCAACGTCGGACTCGTGGGTCTCCCGGCTGCCCCTCCCTTCCTCACGCCGAGGCGTGTCGGAGCTCGGCGGGAGAGCGGAAGGGATTGACGCCGGGTGTGTGCCTGGGACCACGGGAGGCTCTGGACCATACCACTTCCTCGGATCTCCGCGTGGTTCGGGTCCTTGTCCACGCGGTGGGTGGGGGCTCCCAGTCTCGGGCTTCACTCCAGGAGCGGGACGATCTGGTTGTGCTGCCGCTCTGCCCGAGAGGAGCCCACATGGATGGCGCGTCTCCCGAAGCGTCATCAGTGCCGGGGTCTCGTAGCCCTTCTGCAGAGTTTGAGCCACACCCCCCTGGCGCTCAGCAGCTTCAACCATTGGTCAACAAAGGAACACCAAACCCAAGGAAACGCCCTTGTCCAGCCCTGGATACAAACCAGGAAAAGAGAAAAAGAGGCTCCAGACTTAAAGCAGACAAACAAAAGTTAGCAAGATCAAAACAACTTTTAAACAAAGGAAGACCCTTATACGCCAAGACTCTAGGGTCTGCACTTTCCCCTCTGTCAACTTTGGCAAACTTCTTTAAAAATAAGCAACAAGGGTCCAGGTGCACTGGCACATTGAGAGAATTGATGGACGCTGAATTGCTTGATGCAGTTCTCGATTTACAACCACTAAACAAGCAAAGAAGAACTGATGAGGCATTAAAGATCACGCCAGCCTCCTCTGAATTTAGTTTTCCTTCCACAGAAAACACAATTTTGCCTGCAAATATCCTGGACAAACAAACTGCATTTGGTCAAGCAAACTCAAACTTGATACCCACTGACTTTGTTTTTGGCCAAAATTCATGTCTGCCTCTAATCTCGAACTCTTCACCATCTCTACCAAGTACTCTTCCGACCAAATCATCCAAAGAGCAGACACAAATCATGGAGCCTGACGCCTGCTCAGGGTCCGATCATAGGCAGCAGCAAGTGGTTGCATCAATCTCTACTCTGCTTTTACCATCTATGAGTCACAGGATAAAACAGGGCCAACTTCAGCCCTTTGTAACAAAAAGATGAGAGCACATCAAACTGAGCTTGACCAACATTCTCATCCTCAGCAAAATGCCCACCAAAATTCATTCTCTCTGGATTCCAGAGACAGGAGGAAATCGTATCAAGACCATGACTCCCGCTCTGACAGATCAGGCTTTTCGATCCCTTCTACTCCTACGCATGGCCCAAACCGAAAACCCTCAACATTCGCCAAAGAAACCCCCTCAAAGAAGCCAGACCTACTTTCATACATGTCCACACTCACAATTGCTCTGGCCCCCTTCACTAAACTATACGAATCACTCTACGACACATTAAAGGACCATACAACTCCACAGGCCATGATTCATACAAAGCTCATTTTTTTAGAAGGCCACATCATGGCCCAAGAGGAAAAGGAAAAGAAAAAAATACGCCATGTGCAAATATGGTCGCCATTTCTTCACACCTCCAGGCAATAGAAACTGCCTTGAATCATTTAGAGAAACACGATTCCTCAAACGTGTAAGTAATTGCGGCCATCATTCCATCGCCGCCTATCGATCGGACCTCTAACCATTCGCATAAATCTCCCCTGTGAGAACCAAACCGGCTTCCAAAAAAGTTCAACTGCTGCCTACACGAATTGCTGATGGGTCTGCCGCCAACATTGTTCTAGTAGTAGATAAAGAAGAAAATCAAAATAAAGTGTCATTAGAATTGACGGACCAATCCTATTCAATTTTCGAATCTGCGAAGCCTAAACATACTCACCTTTTACCGAATCTGGAAATTCCTGGGCCAAAAGTAGTTCTAAAAAAAAACAATCAGCTCTGTATACAAGCCTGTTTTGGCAACCCCGTCACACCATAATTCTCAAACCCAACTACCCCAAAACGATTGTGACTTCTTGAACCCCCATGACACAGCTACGAATCAAAAACATAAGAACTTGCCAATAACAACAGAGGATTTCTTGTCTAAAACAGACCTGATTAATCTCACAGTACACTCAGATGTGGTAGCCCCCATGGGTTCATTGGCTCGGCTCTCTGACGATTCAAGCAGATCTCCCCTACTGGGACCTCATACCAACGATCCTTCAGTCAACAGCAGGCTAGAGGACGAAGGAAACCAATCGCCCTTCATGACCTTAGAGGATCGCCGAAAGAAAATCGAAGCATCAGTACCAGCCAGAGCAAAAACAGCGCCTAAAAGCATCAATGACCACCCAATAAAACAGAGAGAAAAGGATGGGCCAAACAAATTTAAATCACGGCCGGAAGGGCGTAGGCTTCAATTGTCAGATCGCCCCCACGTTTCGGGCCTACCTGCCACTCCCAGATATCCTCCCCAATCGACATCAGGAAACTATCAACGGGAGGACAGTCCCAGACAAAATAAAACCCACGCAGCCCGGCATTACAGATCAAAGACGAATATATACCAAAAACCAACAAAGTTCGAGAAACATCCTAGGAAATGGATTCTCAAACTGGAACAAACTAAAGAAAACCGAGACAAAGTCATACTAAACAGAGGAGGTACCTTGGTTCTGATTCATCTCATACCTAAGCTTACTCAAATTAACTCAGACGATTTGTGGATAGTTGAACCAAGCCACTATCATGGAAGGGCGATTTGTCATCTTCACATTCTTTCAAGAAGAGTCAAAAACATACTGATTGACCGAGAGAGAGATTTCCTAAGTTTAGGATACCACCTATCCCTACAGAGGGTGGCCGCTGAGCGTGAAAACTCTAAAAACTTCGAACCTACAAGAAACAAGGTGCGAATAAACAGTGAAAACAGTCATCAACCACAAACCCAAAGTGTCCCCAACACAACTCCTCGCAAACATAGAAACTCCTACCAACCATCTTCAACGAATTTCTGCCATAGTCCAAAAGTGAGTTTTGTGACTAAGAACCAACTCCCATCTCAGATCATCCCAATACCATCTAGGGTAGAAGTCGTAGATTCAAACAAAGAGGAATCCGAAGTCAAAATCAACTTTCATAAAGAACGACAAGAAAGTAACAGGAAGTTCACTAAAACTATTCAATCGGAGAAAGGTGGCCCCTCAGCGCCCCTTACCAATAACCACACCTCTTCAAGCTTTTGGGCATGGCTCCCAAAAGCACTTGCAACGCAGCACTCAAAATAGCAGCCCAGGAACAGGAGCCCTCTTGTAGACTCGACAGCTGCACGAAAGAGCGCTCCTCTTGAGCTCAGGCTAGGTTCCTGGAACACCAAGGGCTATTTGCACCTAATCTCGCTCAGTGATGTTAACTTGGGCTCCTTCTACTTGCTGTGCCTCCAAGAAACCTGGCTGACTAAAAACCCTTCGCTCGACGGATACAAACTCTTCCTGGCCCTGGCTTCCAAGGGTCCTGTAGGTCGACCCTTCGGGTTTGCTCACCGTCTGTCGAATGGACAAAGGTCTCTCAGTATCTGCAATTCTCGTTGCCAACTATTCTCTATTAGTACTTTTGCTAACTTGGTCGCAACTTATCCCAGAAGGCGTTCATCAACAACCTATCTCAATAGCAATCCTTAATGTATATTGGAACCCTGTAGCAATTGACCGAAAGAAATTCCTGGAACTAATCGAGAATACGATTGACGAAGTACGGTCCATCCATAATACCTACCCATCTTAATATGTGGGGACCTGAACGCCCTCTGTAATCAGAAAAACTCTAAGAAAACATCGCCCGGTGAACAACGTGGTGAAAAGTGGCTTAATTTGATGAACTCAAGAAAGTTATACAACCTTGACACGGTATACAAAAACAACAACTGCCTGCCAACTTGGACAAATTGAAAATCTACGTCAACTATTGATTACATCTTCGTCTCTGAGCCCATACGGTCTTTAACTACCTCCTTTGATGTCCTCCATACAGTATCCAGTGACCACAACATCTTGCTGACCACCTGGAAGTCATCCCATTCAAATAATGACAGGGTGAAGGTCGGGTTGGACCAAAACCCTCAGGGAACCAGACTCTGTTTTACAGCACATAGCATCAGAGACCTTACGAACCTCTACAAAAAACCAGGACACGTTTCCACCATAAACACCATCGATTACGGTCCCCTGTTGATGCCATAGAGAATGCCTAGGAGAAAACAAAACAACAGCTCCCGAACGACCATCCACTCGTATGACAAACATTTGGTCCAGAAACGACGCGATTTCAGGAAAGCTAAAAGAAGTGCAGCAAGCCTTCCTACGGCGGAAGGAAAGCTAGCCACTCAAGACGCTACTAGAAAATACAAAGTTTGGGTGAGATCGCACAGGTGGAAGCTACATCAACAAGATGCGGAAGCCATTTTGAAAACAATCTGCTCCAACAACTCTAGGGTATTTTGGTCACTGCTGAACAAATCATCTTCACCAAATGGAATGGAAATCATGAATAGCATTAGCGAAGCCACTTGGGCAGAACACTTTAGCTCGCTCTTTCAACTGCCTACTGCAAACCCATTTGAGTGTACCTCTTTGCAGAAAACCAGGGACGACCTTAAAGGCCCATACCGGACCCAACGATGGACGAAACTGGATGATCTTGACGACATACGAGACATCCTTCGAAAACTTAAAAAGCTCGAGCACCGGGCCCTGACGGTATCACCAATTTTGATTTAAAAATGGCAACATTCATAAGATCTGTGTTTACTAGAAGTGCGGATTCCGATCTGTCCCTCCTTGATGGCTTTCTGCAATAGTGGTTCCCATATACAAGAAAGGAGATAAACAAGATCCTACAAACTATCGTCCAATCGCCTTATTGGACCCAACAGGAAAAGTCTTCGGATCACTTCTGCTGAAAAAATTCCAAAGCTGGGCCTCTCAAGCGCCATGTAATGATAACTTCCAAAAGGGCTTTAAAAAACATTAGGAACTGCGATTAACATCTTCCTGCTAACCATCTTAAAAAGCAAAGTGAAGGAAGGTAGCCCTAGACTATTCACTGCATTTATAGACTTTTCCCAGGCCTTCAACAGAGTCGATCGTACCAGACTCTGGGAGAAACTAGTAGCCTGGGACTGTCCTAACGACATCCTCAACCCGATTAAAACTCTACACACAGACACCAACATCAAAGTGCGTCTAAACCAACAAGGATCCCTATCTGCCCAAATCGAAACAAAAAGAGGTGTTAAACAGGGGTGCCCGTTGGCCCCGGCTCTTTTTCTTGCTTATATGGGGGACTATCAATATACAGAAGAACTTATTAGATAATTTCCACCTAAACTTGCGTAAACGAACATCAGCAGATTGTTATACGCAGATGATCTTATCCTACTTGATTTGACCCCCATAGGTCTACAGCGTCAACTCGCCAACTTACACAAATTCTCCACTGAAAACAACCTAGAAATTAACATCAAAAAGACAAAAATAATGGTTACGGAACGCCCGACCAAGAAGCCAGAAAAATTCAACTCGTCACTAGACAAGACCTCAATTGAGAAAGTCAAGAAATTTAAATACCTGGGCGTGGTCTTAGACAACTCAACAAAAGAGTTGGCCATGCAAGAAGCTCTTTTAACAAAAATCTGAATGTCTGGCAACAAAAGGGAAAGCCACAGACAGAAAATTTGGCACATTTTCTACCATCCCACTCTTAAATTTCTATAAATTAAAGGTGGTTCCTACTGTGACCTATGGTTCGGAGGCCATGCTCTGCTTACCCAAAGCACTTTGGCCCAAATTGGAGGCCTATTTTTGTAGGACGGTTTTTCGATTGCCAAACTCAACTCCAGTCGCACTGATTCGACGAGAACTAAGTTTGCTCTCTCTCCAGGGCACTGTTGACTGCAACACACTTATGCTCTACCAGAAATGTGTTCTTCCAAATTGTTCCTTCCTTCACGGTCTGGTGCTTAAAGAAATCCAAGCATCAAACTGCAAAATGCTCAACCTATGGAAAAACGAAAATCTAGCACTACTAAAAACTATAGAGTGCACAGAAGACAACCTGATCTGCAATCCAACAAGGATAACTAAAAAAAATAAAAGAGATGGACTGGATCTGCAGCCTAACTGCAGCAACTAGTAATAAAATTACATCTCATTTGCCTCCGAAATGGAAGAAATTAAATGCGCTTCAGAACTACATCAAAAAATTCCCTGGTCGAGCAGCACGAAACCTTATAATGCGAGCAAGACTGAATCTTCTTGACTCTAATGAAATACGTCACATTAGAGGTTTGTCGCTGACTAACACCTGTAGATTCTGTGATAAGAACAAGGAGACTATTCGCCACCTAATACTGTCTTGCCCAGGTACGACAGAGATACGGCTTCCTTACATGAAATATCTTCTCCGACAATCATCAATGTTCGACGAAGATACATGGTGGGCAAGGATGATCAGTGGAGATAGAACATCATGGCAATTAGCCACCTTCAAGATCCTGCAACAGCTAATGGAAAAACTGGAGCTTAAACGAAATGAAAGTAACTAAGACTTTTCTTCCACTACTTTTTTTTAACCGCCAGCAACACTGCATGTTTTCCAAAGAGATAAACTCCTATTAGAGTGACAATATTGGACATAAAAGAAAACTGAAAATGTTGTAAAAGTAAATTATTTAATTAAATTTAAACAATAAAAAAAAAGAATTATGAAAAATGTATTAAAATATGGAAATGAGCACGGGACGGTGTAAGTGGGAAGGAGGGGTGTTATGGGTGGGGACAATTGGTGGGAGTGGGAAATCATAAAGGGGGAAGTTAATCATAAGTGTTGCAATTGGACTAGGTAGGATGTAGTATACATATATACATGATAGTTATCACATAAACTAACACCGCTTCTACGATCAGGCCTGAATCCTCGTAGGCCGTGTTTTCACAGAAACACAGAACGAGGCCTTATCCCTCGCCTCACCATTGCCTCGCGATTCCCAGGCGCGGCAAAGAACACACATATGCCGCCACATCAGTTAGGCCTTTCAACTAATTAGGTAGGACTGTGTACAGCCGAAAAAGTGAAATGCTGTGGTCTAGTGCCCACTGACTTCACGTTGATAACTAGGTGAATGTCATGTGGTTAGGATCAAAGATTGGGTGGTGCCTGTAGATGTTAACCAATTGTTTTGCAGTATTCCATGATGGACGAGGATATAATAATTTGCATGTATATATGCGATAGCCAATGAGGGTGGGGGATTAACACTCTATATCGAGTGCACCATGAGTGATGATTTTTGTGTTTATAACTTGAATCTTGTACGAAAGATGCCAGAGAGCTCTTTGGCAGTGGATTTGCAATACCCTATCGCCTTATTCTTTTGTATACAAAAAAGATCTTGGGCCTCATTACGAGTCACCCGGTATGGAAATAACGGTGGCGGTAAACCCGCCGCCACCGTTGTTTCCATACCGCGTGATCTCAAGTCCTGCAGGCAGAGGTGTCATTCCCGCCAGATCTGACCTGGCGGGTTTAACACCGCAGGCGGACGTGGAAACACCGGCACCATCACGAGATGGTGCCAGTGTTTTCATGGTCCCCATTCCCATTGAGTCAGATAGGACTCAATGGGAATGGGGATTTACCGAATTCCGCCTCCGGAATTCCCGGGTCACCATGGTTGTAATGCCCTGGTAATTTCGGGAATCACGGAGGCGGAATGGCAAAACGAGTCCGGCGGTAACCGAGCCGGAAAAAACGGCAGGTTACCGCCGGACTCGTAATGAGGCCCCTTGTCTTTCTGAGAAAAGGGTGCACCTAGCCATTTTCCCTAGCAGGTTGTATTTTCTTGATCTGAGCGTTGGGAGTTGAACCCACAATATGGCTGTCTGAATAGACCCTGTTGAGTTACTAAATTAACATAAGCAAATTAGAATAAACGTATACCATATAATTACATACCATATTAAACTGATACAACCATGCATAGAAGAAATATGTGTGTACAAAGTCTATGATGAATCCTATACAAAAAACTCACTTCTGGTTAATTATTCTAAAAAGAACATAGGTGCAATCAAGTGCAATGACATGTAGGAGTTTTGTAGTTCCTATCTTATAAGTTCCATTGGGTAGTTCCATTAAGAGCCACGCAATCCCATACAAAAGACACAGAGAAGTGTTGTACTTAATAGCATGGCAGAGTATGTCCGAACAGATGTGATTAATGCATATGCAGACTTGTATGTAGAGAGTCCTGTTAGAAAATTGTGCATAGACATGGTACTCAATAGCATTGCAGAGTAGGTCCAAACAGAAGCGATTAATGCATATTCAAACGTGTATGCATATTCAAGATTCCCTTTATAAATGCCGATATAAATAAATAAATAAATAAATAAATGTGGGGAGTTCTGCTCGAAAATGGTGCATAGAAATAGTAGTAGTTCATATTTAACCTGTGTAGTCATGAAATGGAGTTTATGTGGAACTCCGATACTATTTTGGGTAAGAAAGTTGGGCATCTACGTAAAATCACCTTTCCCTTATGAAACGTTGTGTACAGCTCTGATGCAGCCAATGCCTGAATTTGACTAACCCTCCTTGCTCACCCTAATGCTACTAACAACACCATCTTCAAGGTCACAAACTTAATTTCTACAGAGGCCATATGTTCGAATGGTTTATGCGCCAGAGCTGTAGTACCATGTTGGGATCCCAAGCAGGACGAGGCTTTCTGGCTTGAGGGAATAATCTTGACAATCCTTTCAGGTGTCTTTTGACTACAGGATTGGTTGACGAAAAATAGTGCCATCTGAATTTCTGTATGCCCCTGTGGCAACTAGGTACGTCCTGCATGTGTCTATTTGTACCTCTGAACGTGTCAAATAAGCTGAAAAGGATAACACATTGTCTAGCGTATAACATAGGGGATTAATCCCATTGCCCTGAGCCCAGGGACACAATCCTGTCTATTTGCTCCTGCACTGGGATCTAGTAGACTCCTTTCTAGCCTTCTGAATTATGTCAATATGGTCCTCAGACAGCTGTAGATGCTCCAATGTTAGTTCAGGCACCAGGCTGCTAAGGCCGTCAACTGCAGATTCGGGTGGAGCACTGCATCCTGCTGCTGAGAGAACATTTGGCCTGGCGCTACCAGGCACAGCGGGCTCCTGATGAGCCATCCTAGTGATGTCCGAATGCCATGCACTGGAGGGCCACAGGGGAGCGAATAGAATCAACTTGCAATTCTTGGGCAACCTGAGGGAAGGGAGGAGGGAATGCATAACAGGTCATATCCGGCCAGTCCATCTGAAACGTGTCTCTCTCTGAGCCCTCCCAAGATGCAAATAGGTTTCATTTGGTATTGCTGACTGTCGCAAAGAGGTCTCTCTGAATGACCCCCCATTAGAAACAATTCTTGAATAGTGGTGTCCTCTATCACCCACTCGTAGCAACTCACTCTGAGTCTGCTGATCCTGTCCGCTTCTGCATTGTCCTGACCTGCCACATGCTCTGCTCAAAGCCATAACCCCTGCTCTACTGCCTATTCCCACAACTGGAAGGCTAAATTGCATAGGGGAGGGGACCTGGTTCCCCCTGTTTGTTCACATAAACCAATGATGTTGTACTGTCCGTGAGGTTCAGCACCATTCTGTTCTCTATCAAAGGAGTGAAAGATTGTTTTGATCCACAGGAACCAATTGAAATAGGTAGTTTACGCTGTAGCTATCATTTGATTCTGCATAAACCCATGAGGCCACCGCAACTTACGACTTCACTTTACTTTTATCCTGGGATACGCCAAGTGTACACATTTCCCAGTGCTGGCTTCCAGAACCTGAAGAATTAGTTATCAGGAGCCTAATCCGTGACCGTAGAATTTAGGTACACACCTCAACCTTAAACTTTATATTTCAACTTATTTTTTGTATTCCATTCAACCTTTACAGACGTGTTTAATCTGAATCCCTGTATTGTCCACAAAAACCACTGATTGGGCCATCGGGCTGTTCTTCCAACACAGAGTGTCCCCTGCCCAGAAGACCCCTCACCTTAGAACTCCCCTTCCCTGTCCGAGGTTCAGGGTAAGTGCATATCCCGGGAGCTAGGACATTGTGGCCAGTTGTTGAACCAGATTGATAGTATCTCATACCTGGCAGACTAAGTGCATGGATATTTGTATACCATGCCAAACAGAGTTATTAACATAATACCTCTCGACGCAAATAGCTACATGAATACGGATTAGAAAAAAAGTGTTGAATGAATCTCAGATTTATTTCTTGTATTTTTTCGTCATTGTTTTTACCTTGTATATTGTCAAATTTGTATTTCAAATGTGTGTGCATAATAAAGACACACTTAGCAAAATCTATATGATACACCACTCCAGATTTACAATTTCATGTAACCATGCATTTTAAATATTTGAGAGATACTAGTCGTGACACTATGCACGATATTACTTGCTTAAAATAATTGGACTTTGTACAATGAATTGTGTTGCCTGCAGCGTGGACCATGCTTTTTTGTAACTACGTGAAAGATTTTAAATGTCAGAAATATTGCCTTCAACTCCAGGTAATTTATATGCCTGTCCGTGCAAGTTGGTCCACACTCCATGAGTCATGTGAGAACCTAGTGTTGCACCCCAACCCTGTTATTATAATCAAATGAGTATGAGGATGGAATGGAGCTCCGGTCAGAAACATGGAGTCTGCTTTCCACCATAACAGGTCATCCATGAGAACTGCAGGGATGGTTATCCTGTCCGAGTGTGAATCAATCTCCTTGTCAGAGGAGGCTGCTGAATGGAGTTGAATACTTCTCATCTTGATCCTCGCTAGAGGCACAGAGAGCATACAGGTTGCCAGAAGACCCAACATCTGCTGGTAATAGCACACTTTTGTGTTCTCGTTTGTCAAAAAATGCTTCACTGCTGCCAAAACATCCCCCCTACTCTCCATTGTGGGACAAATTCTTGACTGCACCGCTTACCAACGGAATCCGATGAAAGTAATGTTCTGCATGGGTATTCTGACTTCTTGGTTTTCACTGATATCCCCAAATCGAACAGAATGCTGATTAACGACTGAAGGGTCTGGTATGCTTGTTTGGGTGAATCTGCCCTGATGAGCCAGTCGTACAGATAGGGGTAGACATGCTGACCCCTGTTCCTTAACAAGCTGGCTATCACATTCATAATCTTTGGGAACACTCATGGTGCAGCATTCAGTCCGAATCGAAGTACTTTGTCTTGAAAATGTCTCCCCATGACTGAGAATCTGAGGAAACGTTGATGAGGATGCCAAATTGGTATATGAAGATCAGCGTCATTCTGGTCCAGGGCACATAGCCATTCCCCCGCACAGAGAGACTGTGCAATCTGAGCTATGGTCATCATCTTGAATCTTTATAGGGGTAAATAAAGATTGAGGAAGGATATGTCTAACAAAACTCTCAGGCCCGCCTGGTTCTTCTTGTGTATAGTGAAGATCCTGGAGTAAAATCCCCTGTCTTCCACAGGTACTCTTTCCACCGCTTGGGATTCAATCAAGTTCTCCATTTCCTTGAGAAGCGCTGGACATCCTATCTGTATTAGAGGGGGTGAAGTGAGGGGTAGGATAAGATACAGGGATACAAAATTCTTCGGAAACCACTGAAACTAACCAGCGGTCTATAAAATGGTTACACCATTGATCCTTGTGCAGAACAACTCTGCCTCCTACAGGAGAATCCTGGACCCAGACGAGAACATTATGCTTTCTTTGTATCTGAGGCAGATGCTGAGGAGGGGGGTGAGTAGTAACCTTTAGGGTTTGATCTTTGTTGCTCTCACCTGTGTGTACTAGGAGATATATCAGCCGACTTGGTTCTTCTTTCTTGGAAGCCTCTAAATCCCCCAAACAATCTCAACCTGCCCTCAAGCCTGGGTTGGGTCTGAGAAAACCCCTTTGAAAACAGCTTGGTGAGAACAGCTAAAGATTTGGCTGTTTGAGTGCTAGTCTTTTTCTTTGTGAGTGCAACATCAGTTGACAAATTGAAATGATAATTTCCCCTCGAAGGGGAGGCCTAAAATCCTGTCCTGAACATCGTGTGAATCTAGTGGTGTGCACCCAGGCCAACCTTCTCAAGTCTACGCCTATACACATGTCTCTTCTGGCCGTGTCAATATGCAACCAAAGGAGATTTGAGCAGATCTTGAACGTTCAGTTTGGCCTCAATTAGACCGGATTCAAACACTGCGTGCCTGTCAATATGAACATCCAGGATACATTCCAAGATCTCCTGCCAAAGACTCTGATTCGCAGCTGCCAACAATGCATCTGTGTTAGCTTGACGTAGGTGCAATGATTAATTCAAATAAACTTTTCTCCCGAAAGCCTCCAGGAGTTTATCATGTTTATTGGGAACTGCTGACGACGTGGTCACCTGATTAGATGAGCTGGTCAATGGCAGACTTGACACACAGGAAGACGCAGCCACTACCGACGACTGATGCTATAAATGTGATGCCAGTATAGGATCTTCTGAGCCTAACTGTCTATAAAGAGCTTCCAATTTTTACTAACCGCCTGGCAAGAGTGTGGCTTTGCCCAAATCTTCTTTGCAACCTCCAAAACATCCTTCTGTAAATGCATGCCAGAGTTGGATGACGTTTGAAGAGCCAACACATCCGCTAACATGCTTGCCTCCGGTTGCTCTTGCGGCGGGAAAGGGACCCCTCGAAACTGCACCAATCCCTTAAACCTTTCATGAAAACCTTTGGCAGAAGATGGAAAATCAGCCTCCTCTGAAAAGGAGTGTCTCACGTCTCACGACACACACCTATCGAAGGCAGAGGTACCCAACATGCAACAAGGGAACAGGGGCGCTTAAGGCAGAGGTGAAATGTAAAGGTAATGAGGAAAAAAATATGCCAAATATGTGTGGAAAAATACAAGCTGACGCTGTGCAGACATACGTTCCTGTCGAGGGAAAAAGAGACAGAGCTGTGGCGCCATGGGGCAGGGTTAGTGTGCACGGTCATGCCTACCCTCACACCTACACGTGCATCAATTAAAATGTAAGGGGAAAGTGCTATTTTCTTTTGCATTGAAAAAGACTCTGAACCCATCCCCGGGGACATCCATACAGTATGGAGGAAAGGGGGTGGGACGTAGGAGTATAAAACATTTGTCATGCACCTAGATAATATCATGAATTGATGCACTGAAAAAGAATTCTAGAATTCAAGCTGGCCAATTTCAAGATATGCACATTTAATGCGTATATATATCTATATGATGCATTGTGAGGTTGGCATCATGGAAGGAGACACAGACAACAGATACAATGTATGACAAAAGGCTTTTATTAAACAAAATGTCAGGATCGAGTAAGTCCTAACTTGGGATTCCCCTACCTAAAGGAACTAAGGAAAGTCTCAGTCCGTAAGTTCAAATGAAAAGTCTGTCTGCGTCCAAAACCTACGCTTGCCCTCACAACTAAGACAAAACAATGTGTAGGGTTGTCACCCATAAACTAAACATTGTTCCAAAAGTAAAGTTCAGAGCCTTTTCCAGCTCAGGATTATTCTTCAGCCTCTTTTCCCCTTCTGGACTTGAATTAAGAAAGTTCCACACCACCGTAATAGTCAGGATGCTCTACACCAAGTTCAATATAGCCCCAAGGTAGCAGGTCTCAAGGTTCCCTACCCTAAGTTCAATGTTAATTACCACTGAACAGGTTATCATGTCTGTTCTTGCGAGAGAGGGGCGCCCGCTACCTTTGTAAAACTATTTTTTAAGGAACCTGGGATTGGTAACCCTAGGTCTCCTGGGGGCAACCAGACGTGGTCTCCCTCTCACTGTGCTTAGAGAGGCATCAGCTTCACCTCACTGATGATCCCCAACAAGGGTGAAACACGTGTATGGGGTTGCTGGTGGTACTCTCGTTCAGCTTGGAGTTGCCATTGTATTTCGGTGCTGGACTGCCCCTGGGCAGGACAAAGACTGATATGCAAATGGATATTTCCCATCTGTGAAAGGCACAGTGAGTAAAAGCAGTGGCTGCGAACTCTCAAGTGGTTGATAACCACTGAACAGGTTATCATGTCTGTTCTTGCGAGAGAGGGGCGCCCGCTACCTTTGTAAAACTAAGTTCAATGTAATTCCAGGGCAGCACATCTCAAGGTTACCTTCCCCAAGTACAATGTCAAAAGATGTCACATAAAGAAGTATCTTGAACTTTGTTCTTTATACTGAATTTCAACAATGCTTTACAGCTCAGGGTTCCCTTCCCCAAGTCTTATATGCATCAATGGTAGTTTTCCTTTTAACGCAATAGCAAGTTTCCTTGTTAGCATTTAGGGGTTCTTGGCACAGTTGTTATACCAAACGGTCCACCCATTACATGTCACGCAACCAGGAACCTTGCATTCGCTTTCAGCAGTTCATTTTTCAACATGTAGGATTCTCTGGTCTGGGCGCAGTTGTTGGATCGCACAATCCACCCATTAGAGGTCACGCAACCAGGAACTTCAAGCTCTCTTTGAATAGTTCAATATTCAGCTAAATCAGTTGTTTCTTAAATGCAGCTCCACAACTTTACTAAATAAAAGGTGGTTTCTCAAATGCAGTTCCACAACAAGCACTTGCTCAGACTTGACTTCAACTCTGCAGTCAGAATCCTTCATCCAACTTAGTTTCCTATTTTGTTTCAGTTCATAGTATAGGTTTGTTATTTTCATTCAATTTGATGTTCGATGTTAGCAGTTGTGCTGTTTCATGTAACTCGATATTCAAAATGAATAGCTTTGCCTTTCCTTTCACTTCGGTATTCAATATGCACAATTTTTGCTTATTTCATTCAGTTTGGTATTCAATAAATGCAACTTAGCTTGTTTCTTTCAATCGGATATTCAATAAATGCAGATTTGCTTGTTTCATTCAATTTGGTATTCAATAAATGTGGCTTTACTTGTTTCATTCAATTCAGTAATCAATAAGTGCAGTTTTGCTTGTTTCATTCAATTCGGTATTCAATAAATGCAGCTTTGCTTGTTTCATTCAATTTGGTATTCAATAAATGCGGCTTTACTTGTTTCATTCAATACAGTATTCAATAAGTGCAACTTTGCTCATTTCATTCAGTTCAGTATTCAATAAATGCAACTTTTCCTTACTTTCATGGACTGCTACTATATTCGTGGTCCCTTAGAGGTCCTGGGTGGTTCCACTGACTGTTCCCACCAGAATACGGCAGCTCGTCTTGGTGGCTTCTCGCCAAGTGGAAAAGTCTGTTTGTCAGGTGCTTCGTTCAGCACATGCCATCTCCCATGCGTAGCTCCATCGCTGCTCCATGGCAGCGCCTGCTGCCCGCCTTCGCTTCTGAGAGGTCTCTGTCCTGCATAGACCCACCAGCAGGACTTCCAAGTTTTTGTTCGCATCTCGGCTTCTCGCGCACTAGCATGGCTCCTTCTGCTGTATCTTCCTCTTCCCCTGCTGCTCTCATGTGCTTCTGAATTCCACCTCTTATACACCTGTGGTACTTCAGTGGGCTGCAGGTGTATTCCGTTAATTAATGCTGCCTGACTCTGATTAAAAGGACATGTCAGACCTTCATGCATTTTCTTCGTCCCAGTACCAAAGTGGTGAGAGTAAGCGCTGTCTATTACTCTCAGTTGCTGCTTCCTCTTCTCAGTGTTAGAGTGTGTAATGTTCATAACTCTCAGTTGTTTCTTCCTCATCGCAGTACTTTTAGGTCCCCTCAGAGGGCAATAAAGGGGAACTGCTCTACAATGACCCATAAAGGTCGGGGAGGATTAGGCTGGTTGTCGTGTGGATAAGGGGGATACTGTGTTTTGTCCCAAGGTACCTCATCCCCAATCCTTCTCCACCTCTTTCTAACACGTCTGGGATGATAATATCTCCTGCGCTTCTCATAGACAAGGGAACATGGTGAACAATATCCCATAACCACTTCTGGGATAGGGGTTCGCTCATCAAAGGAGGATGTGGAATACTGTGTCTTACCTGATGGCATCCCACCTCTAATCACCAAGGACCCCCCATCCAAGTGGTCCTCACTCACTTGTCCACCCCCAGGGACAGGATCCAAAACAATGGCCTTTCCCTGGCCAGCTGCATAGAGGATCCAAGGGGAGTAGATGTGAGAACACCCTCAGGCTTCTCACAGCGTGCACACATGAATGTGCATGTTTTATACCAACTGCACATGTATGTGTAGAAGATGTACTTTTTTACATGTAAGCTACTATAAGTATGAAAACTTACATCAAAGTTAGGACTGCCATTAATGTCAGTTTTCATATGTATATAAGGTGTACAGGAGTTTTAAATTGCATATTTGTACGAAATGTAAAACTCCTATTTGTCTCCTAGGCATATTAAAAACTCACATCAAAGTTAAAGCTTACTTTAATGGGAGCTTTTATACATATAGGAGCCACACAATAGAAGAGCAGAATAAATGTACATTTTATATATGAACTGTACATATATATGCGGGAGATGTCAATTTCGCACTTGTACACTAAGTTTCATCTGAAAACTCATATCAAAGTCAGCAATGACTTTGATATCAGGTTTCAGGAGATGAAAATTGTGTACATGTACTAAATGTAAAAATCATAAACGTCTTCAGTAACTATGGAAAACAAGCATCAAAGTAAGAGCTCACTTTAATGTCAGCTTTTACACATATAGGACATCTACAATGCATGTGCTGAATGGATCTATATGTAAACTAAAATAGGTCTGAAAACTCACATAAAAGTCAGGACTGACATTGATGTCAGCTTTCAAGAGATGTCAATTGCGTTCATGTGTGAACTATACACCTCTTATACGCCTTGTATACATATAAAAACTCACATCAAAGTAAACCAGATTTGAATGAATGTTAGTTTTCATGCCTATAGAAGGTGTATCGGTCATGTGCCTTTAATGTTTTTATATGAAACACTCATATGCTACTTAAATGCTATACACTCACATGCCAGACACACCAAACACTTGTATGCCTTGCACCACACACTATTACCACACATGCACTTATAAAAACACCCACAATTATGGCACACACATGCCACAAGTTCTTACACCACATACTTTTATGGCACTCCAATTTACAACACTCATACTTACACCATACACACTTAGAATATATTCTCTAATGACACACACTGATATTCCACAAACTTTTACAAAATATACACACTTACAGCACACACTGTTGCAACACATGGTCTTACAACACACAGTTATGATAAACACCCTTGCAATGCACAAACTTACAACACTCACTCTTATGGCACATGAAATTAAGAAACATGCACTTACCACACACATCCACACACACATACAAAACATGACACATGCTCTTACGGCACATGCATTTACAGCACACACACACACTACAAGTTCCTATACCACATACTTTTATGGCACTCCAATTTACAACACTCATACTTACACCATACATACTTAGAATACATTCTCTAATGACACACCCCGTTATGCTACACACCTTTAAAAAACATAAACAATTACAGCACACACTGTACCAACACATGGTCTTACAACACATGCTGTTATGACAAACACCCTTGCAATGCACACACTTACAACACTCACTCTTATGGCACATGAAATTAAGAAACATGCACTTACCACACACATCCACACACACATACAAAACATGACACATTTTCTTACAGCACATGCATTTACAGCACACACAAGTATGGTGCACAGACCTAACAAACACATACTTCCAACACACAGTCCTACAATAAACTCTCTTGCAACACACATTTTTCATTTGTGTATGAAATGTGTTGGAGATGTGAATTGTGTACACGTATGAACTGTTAAACCTTTAAGCGCCAGACACACGCATATGCTTTACACCATACTCTCTTAAAACAAATGCTCTTACAAGGCATGCACTTACCACACACCCTTTTGCCACCCTATCTCCTACGTATACAAAGACTACAAGATGTGATTAGTTAATGGACATGGGGCCTCATTACGACCCAGGCGGTAAGGGGTTTACAGCGCCGACCCTTACCGCCTGATTCCGAGGTCCCTTAGCGCCATGGAGGATTTAACACCTGCTTTTAGCAGGTGTTAAAATCCATGGCGCTAAGGGACCTTGTTGTTAATTACGCCACCGTAATTTACGGTGGCGTAATTAACGCCTTCCCCACTCCCATTATGCCCTATGGGGCAAAAATGGGAATGGGGAAGGGTAAATAGGGATTGGGGACTTACCGCCCCGCCAACCTCGGAATGGGGCGGTAAGTCCGCCAACCACCATGGCGTAAACGTAGTTTACGCCATGGTGGTAAAGGTACGACCCAGGCGGTAACTTACCGCCTGGGTCGTAATGAGGCCCATGGTCTACACAAATTCGACATCTAAGTGTATGATATGTACATTATGTTGATGTACACTACTATGCGTATAACAACTGACATCAAAGTCGGGACTAACTTTAATGCCAATTTTCATATGTATAAAAGATATACACAAAATGAAAACTGCGCAATCATATGAAATGTAAATCTATATGGCTTGTACGCCATACGTTGATACTCTGATACAAACATACGACAAACACTTATACTAAATGCACTTATACAACATGCACTCATATGCTATACACCATACTCTGCACAAAAACAAACAAATTATATATACAGAACATTTTGAAGGATATAGCATTACATTTCCTATGTTTCAACCAGCCATCACACTCGTAAACCAAGTAGACAAATCTATATTCAGCACAGCTGGGTTATAAGAAATAGTGACTCTCTGCTTCAACTTCGGAATGATTCTAAAAAGCAACAAGGACCAGAGTTTACTGAATTGAGCAATGGGAACATTTGATGGTTTAAACCATATCCAAATCTATAATGATGTCCAGTTTGTTATTGTCAAGGTGACAAACTATAAGCACAAAACATTCCCTGCACATCTGCAAGTTTCCTTCTTTTTAAAGATATGTACGTACAAAAGAGAACAATTCTCTCTTTCTCTTGCATATAACATAACAATTCACAAGTCTCAAAGTCTAACCCTCGACCATGTACTTGTAGATATTGGTATTACAATCTTTAAAAAAAAGTGTGAATTACTAAACATTGGAGGTAGCAAACTTAAAGCAGACATCCTGTGCATTCTAGAATATAATACACTTTGTATACATATGTACCCTGAACTTGAAAAAGCTAAACCTCCAAAAGGACAACTTGTACAGTATTGAACCACATCAGAGCTCCCTGTAATCCCCATTAAAAAAGCAAAATAAGAATGCATGCCTCAAGTCCACCACACTCCACATCTACTGGTCTCTAACTTTGGGAGCATCAATGGAGACAACTGCTATAAAAATGTTGCTATCAATCTGCTATGTCACGGCGTGTGAACAGTCTTTACTTGCATGACTCTGAACAGTTATGTTGTGCACTTGTTCTCCTGTAATGAAATGCAACTAACAATCCTGTCTCAATCTACACTGTTATAGCTAAAACAGTTAGTTGATCAATGTGCAGGAATCATTTAATTCACCACAAAAAAACATGAAGAGCCACAAGAATTTTGCATGCAATAAAAAGTCTAGAGAAAAAATATATTGCTGTAAATGCAAAAAATGTTCACATGCCAATGTTCCAGAGAAATGATTTTTGTATATAGCTATACCAAACTGAACAATGAGATGAATCGCAGGAATTTGTCCCTTTTCCCCAAAGGGAAGCCCCCCATGAGGCTAGGGAGGTGAGCCCACTCCACAACACTCACCCTAAGGGCCGAGTCAAGTGGCACTTCACTGGGAGAGACTCCCCCTTTGGGGACATGGACTCCTGTTCCTGTGGGGAACTCACTAGAGAATCTTACAACAGCTCCTCTTCAAACCCAGCCAGTCAAGAAGTATGTAAAAAAAATATCAGTATGTGTTACTGTCTGCCTGAATTTGTGACTAGTCCGTTAAAGGAAAATTCACCTTTTACTGGGACGAGGACGATGACCTGTGGAGGAGAAGTGAAGACAAAACAGAAAGAGAGACGAGACTGCGGTGGGGAAGTTCCACGTCTATGTAATATATGAGATGGGAAGAGACTGGAGAAAGAGAGGGGAAGCCTGGGAGTTATGAATCGGCTTGCTCACTTACGCATAGGAGAGACTGGATGTACAGCGTCCTGTGATTGTGAAGAGGCAGGCAGCAGACGCAGACATGCAGCATCTGGGAACCAGGAAGGGGAGAGAAACCACATTGGATGCACATCGTCCTGATGTAAAGAAAGAGAGAGAGAGATGGCAGAATGGTGGCGTAACTAAACAGACTTTTGGTGGGCCAGCGGGCACTTTAACAACGCAGAGTGCACTGTGCTATATCAAACGCGAAACCTACCAGTAGATGAAGTACCGAAGAACCAGCGCATGTGATGACGGGAAGCAAAAGCAACAGAAGGAACACGAGAGGCTAACCTGACAAACTGGCGAGAAGATCTCAAGCGAACAAACCATGTGACGCTGTCCCTGATGCCTGCAGGTAACATGGAAAATGGGAGACCTTGGAGGGGGACCGAGAATAATTTTTCGAATGCTCATAATCGTCCCAGTCGAGATAAAATATTGACTCTTACAGGATTTAATGAAAGTCATTATTGGAGTACTCATACTCATCCCAGTCAAGATAACATATTGAGTCATAGAAGATTGATTGAGTGCAGATAGTCATCCCAGTAAGGGAATATAAATTAGCACACTGCAATATATAAGAGTGAAGGAACATCAGTGTGGGAATGTTTATACTGATACCAGACAAGATAAACGAAGTCTAACTAGAGAGGAGAGACATAACAGAAAAGCAAAACCTGAAGATAACATTCAAACAGAGAATAACACTAAAGATAACATTCAAAGAGAAACCAAAGACTGTGAATTGCACACCAAAGGCCAGTGAGTTGAGGGGAGAGTTCTAAGTATTGGACAGTTTTAACTTTGAAAAAAGAGGAGAATCACTATAAGTAAAAGAGTTCAAGAGAACAAGAAAGGAATGTAGAATTGTTATCAAAGAGAGAAGACACAGAAGCTAATTAACCCTGTAAAAGAACTGTATGAGTTGATACAAACCATCACCAGAAACTACACCTGAAGATAGTTTACTGAACTGAACTTTGTGAGAAACAAGTCCACAGGAAAAGGGAGACATTCTCCTGTCTTTAGTTATTATAATAGTGGTAGGGTCCAAAAGGGTTAGTCCGGACGGTGGACAGAATCTGTCAAGACTTTCACTGACAACTGACGAGCACCGCAGCTTGTTTTGTTAGGTAGGGAAACCTCAAAGCATGGTGAGAGATAGGCATTTATTCTTTTGTTTAATAAACCTTTCAGTGATATGGATTATCAGAGTCTACCTCCTGTCTTCTGACTCACCACAGCTAGTATACCATGTCAGCAACTTTCAAATAATGCAAATAACAATATGTTGTGCACTTCTTGCAATTCACACATTCAGTCTACTTTAAAAGTAGACCGACATGGCCAATTTATTATACTAATGAACTAAGATATATGGCAGGCGGAAGAAAAAACAACTGCAAACTGAACAACTTAACATATGTAAAAGTGTCTCTTGGTGGAAAAACATTAAACACAGTTTGCATAATATACTACACTGGTTTCAGTGCTACATCTGGCAATTACTCAGCATACATAAAATATACAGGTGGTTGGTTTAAGTATAGTACTACTTGCATCACTCATAAACAATGGTAACCTGCAAACTTACAAACCTCCTAATTAATATTACTTAAACCAAACACCACACAATACAATTATACCTGCAGTGTTAAATCTGTTTGAATAAACAGTTAAGATAAGTTAGGATAAGCCAATGTGTATCTAGCTACTTCACCACATGAACAACACTACAGGCTTGATTATTGGAAAAATGTTCCATAATTCTATTTTTGAAACATAATACTACAAAGGAGGCATGGGCCTCATTACAATACCGGCGGTGTATATTTTTTTTTTTCCGGTGCCCAGGAATGAGCAATTACCAGGTCATTACGGCCCCGCCAGACCCTGTAATTGCCTATTCTCGGGCGCCGGAAAAAAATGCTCCCCATTCCCATTGAAGCCCCGTGGTTCTCAATGGGAATGGGGAGGCCAGATGCACCGGCACCATTTAAAATGGTGCCGGTGTATCCGGCATGCTCTGCTCGCGGGTGTCAGGCACCCGCGAGCCAAACTCGTAGTTTACCGGTACGGTAACAACGGTACCGCAAGCTTACCAGTATCGTTGTTACAGTACCGGCAAACCTGGAATGAGGCCCATTGTGTTTAGAGTGAACTTAATTTAAAACAATAGCTGCATTATTGACAAGTTAAACTTTAAATCATGAATGTATACCCTTTAAGGGAGCAGAAATAGACTCAGGACACAAAGGTGCCATGCTTGTTGACATAAACCTTTATTTAACCGAAAATAAGGAAGATCCCTACCTATCGCTATAACTAAGAAGGTTTTCCCTGCCTCAAACGAAACTAAGGATGATGTCTGAACACCAGTTACAAGTAAATAGTCCACTGTCCTATGTCCCAAACCTGTTTATGTCCCTTACACTTCGAAATAAAATAAAAACGATATAATAGGTCTCGCCCTAACTCCAGAAGGGTGGCTCCCTCCTTCTGGGTGGTTTTAGGCAGTTTGTAAATGATGTGGGAATATCCTCCTTCCCCTGGCCGTCACTAGGTCTTTCTTTATAGCTCCACACAAATGGGGGGAGCTCTCCCTTCCCCTGGTCTTCCAAGGCTCTCTTTCAACAGTCACAATTCTATCTGGATTTATGTCAGAGGATATATCTTTCCTCTTCTGGTCTTCTCATAACATTTTCTAAAGGCTATCTCTACCTTCCCATGGTCTTCTCTTGACTTTGGTTAAAGAATATCTCTCTTTTCTGTTGGTCTTCTGACCTTTGCCAAAGGATATGTTTTCCTTCCCCTGGTCTTCTCTTGTCATTATGTGGGTCCCAGGCCCATTTCTCAGGTTCATAATATCTCTTTCTTAGGCCCGGTTCACTATCCAGCCAGGCATTATCTTTTATGTGTGGTTCTTCAAACCTTGTAACCTTCGGGTCCCATACCTGCTCTTCAGGTTTATAATGTCTCTTGCTCAGGCCCGGTTCACTATCCTGCCAGGCATTATCTTGTATGTGTGGTTCTTCAAACCTTGTAACCTTCGGGTCCCATACCTGCTCTTCAGGTTTATAATGTCTCTTGCTCAGGCCCGGTTCACTATCCTGCCAGGCATTATCTTGTATGTGTGGTTCTTCAAACCTTGTAACCTTCGGGTCCCATACCTTCTCTTCAGGTTTATAATGTCTCCTGCTCAGGCCTGGTTCACTATCCTGCCAGGCATTATCTTGTATGTGTGGTTCTTCAAACCTTGTAACCTTCGGGTCCCATACATGCTCTTCAGGTTTATAATGTCTCCTGCTCAGGCCCGGTTCACTATTCTGTCAGGCATTATCTTGTATGTGTGGTTCTTCAAACCTTGTAACCTTCGGGTCCCATACCTTCTCTTCAGGTTTATAATATCTCTTGCTCAGGCCCGGTTCACTATCTTGCCAGGCATTATCTTGTACATATAACTCTCCAAACCGCTCAACATTCGGGTCCCAGACCCTTATCTCTCTTCTGCTCTCTCAGCCAGTTGGTCCCACTGGGACTTGGAAGCTGGTTCTGCACTTCCGCCCAACCACTATTTCTAGGGTTTCCCAGTGCCTGCCTGGACCTCCTCCGCGTACCTTCTTACTTGGTCCACAAAGGACCTGGCTCTCTGCAACACCGGCAAGCTTCTTTGGCTTACCTTGGGTTCTCGTGGTCTGCTCTAGGCGGCTCGGCCATGCTGGTTTCTCGCGTACATCGGGTTTGTCTGGAGCACTTGAATGGCTTCCTTCCTGCCACAGGACATCAGGTTTCCCAGCCTTCAGACGAGCCCTCACTCCGTTCAGCCTTCTCGGACAGCGTTTCCCTTCCCCCGGCGTTCGGGTCTTCAGCGTGTTCCCCCTGCACGGCTTTGTTCCCCAGCGCAATGCACCTCTTTTGAATTCCTGTTAACTAGTATGTTGGTCTTGGTTTTCACGTAGGGCTCTTCATTGCCCTGCTCTTCTTCCTGTCAGTATTTCTGGAGCCACTTATTCTCACTCTTTCCTCACTCTTCCTCGTCACAGTACTGTCTACCTGACAGGGTTACTATGCATGAAGTAACTAGCAGAAGGAAGAGGACACATAGAGGGTGGGGATGCTAGTGCCATATCAGGGTTGTTGGGTGAGCAACACATGGCGGCATGGTGGTTAATATACTGTATTCTCCCTTGATAGGCTTCCGTTCTCTCACAGAGCGTGTCCCCACCCAAAGGATCCTCTCGCTGAGTACCAGCGCCAGGGGACTATTGGGCAGCGACCTCACCTCCCTGGCCCTGTGGGAAGAGTCCCCCTCTTGGGGAGAAGTGCCGACATCAAGGGGTTCATCACAACCCACAGTGTGCCATATGTTTAAAATTACAATTAGAATATAACAACGTGTACTTAATTACTCTTGAATGTGAAGTACGCTACAAAAAATCCATAATACACTATACACGATACACTCTTCCATGAACACTAGTACATCATACTAGTACAAAGAAACTGCTTTCATTTGAAAACCTAACTTGAAAAAATGCTGGTGCTGATTGATGAACTGCAACAAAATAAACTTGTACCTGCGGTCTTTAGTTCTTTAATACATTGCAGTTAGAATATGACACTTATAGTTGCCCAAAAATTTCTCTCCATGAAGAGGTAAATTTGTTGGGCATATTGTCACCCTCACGCCCTTGTTGTATTGGCTGGGACTCTGGAGCTCCCCAGAACTGGGCAAGTATAGAGAAGCCCCATCAGATCTAATGACTCAAGAAGGTTGGCTCTCAACACTTTGGACTTTACATGTAAGGGATACCTTACGTGAAAATGGGCATTCAGTACTTTGTTCCAGCACATCAGAAATTAATCCCACCTCAAAATGAATTGTAACAAGAGATTTCTTTGCAAATAAGGAGAGCTTGGTTACTGGAGAAAATCGCCTCATCCAGGCTATTAAGCATATAATGGTTGAACAAACCATGCCAGGGCTACGAAGCATGCTTGGATATAATGAAACCCAAATGAATTTGTTCATTTTATGTCAAATTCTTATCCCAGGCGAACCGCATGAACAGATGGGATATTTGTGACAAATATTCTCACAGTAAAATGCATCTGAAACATTGGAACACTTTTTGTAGTGCAATTATATTTGCACCCCAGCAAGTTATCCCTGAAAGCGAGATTTGTTATCTAAGGTGTAAGACATGTGTCCGAAGCAATGGGTCTTTGTAGAAGTACAGATGACGGAACTAATGTCTATGCAGTTGTTAAATATTTGAATATAGCGTGGCTTAAGAGGTCGATTCTGTTTAAACATGACAGTCATTATTTAACATTAATTTACCAGCAAAACTATTGTTGTTTTATATATTGTTCTTAGAATAGGGTAACATCGAGGATTATTGCTTGCAGGATACATGTAGGATCAAATGCAAATTTTAATCGTATGTTATTAATTGTTTGTATATTTGTTAACTGTTGTGTGGCAGCAAAGCATTTTTTGAAGTGTTCTCCTAATCATATTTCACTTTAAAATTATGTTTTCTCTTCTTTACAGACATACTGGCATATCAACACCTAGCGCATGCACATTTTTACATGTACAGACAATTAAAAGACACACAAACCGTTTACAAAACTACAGACACCCAATGCACACTAAACACACACTTTAAAAACAGTAGTCCAAACAGTATATCATCAGTTCTACAAGATATTGGGCATGCACTGCAATGAAGCCCATAACCACATGACAATGAGTCTGAACACTAAGTAAACACTAACTCTTAACAACCCTGCAATCCCATTAATTCCAGGCAATATTGGATGGGGACTGGCGAGGCACGTCCCTTAATGGGTCAGACTTCCTACTGCACACCAGGCTCCCCTACTCCCCTCATTTTCTCTGTTGGTGACTGTCCTGGGAGCCCTTTGACCCATCCAATAACATAAACGTGTCACATGCGCCATGCCCCTGCTTACCTCCACACATATTTTAGGGCACTCTGTGCTCCCTGGAACATTCTATGTAACTAGTTTATTAGTATCTGGCAGATTCAATTCGGTACAAGGTATGGTGTGGCCTCTTTGCCCACCATTTTCTCTTTATGTTTCGTGGGCAGTGATGGGCAAACTTATTTTGTTGCTGTAATGCACAGGGACACCAAGTGACCCCCAATATGTTATACCTTTTAAATGTGATCATTGTTTTGTGGCACAATTGTTATCCTCCTATTCCTCCCATACTCCCTGCAACCAGTGTGTTCATGGACCTGTGTCTCTGCTAGTATCTGCTGTGACAATAAGATGACAGCTGAAACTATGGTGAGCATAGAGCCCTTTGGGTAACGTGCATGCAATGGATGGAATGCAGAATAACTCTGACACCAAATAATCGAACCAACTCAGGGAGATGGCATAGGTTTCTGTCATGATCTCTGCTTCCAAAAGGTCAGGGTTTTCCCAACTCCCTTGGAAGCAGATCCATAACCCAGGTTCCGAGTGCCAACCAGTCCCAATTGGGACCTTTTGGACCCAGTCCTGGCGCCAGTGGCACCAGGCTCATAAATATGCCCAGTCCCAGCGCTGGAAGTGCCGGGCTCATAATGCTTGGGTGGACTTACCTGCAGCAGACCATGCTGCTTACTTGCCTGCCAGTTGAGCCTCTGATCCTCTTCTGTTTGGAACTACTTTTCCTGTTGGGTGGGGCAGGAGCCACTCCCTAGGTTCAGAACACTGGAACTCTTCTGGAAAGCAGGAACTCTTTTCTTACCTAGGCGTGGCTGTGGAAGGAGACACCTAAGCACTACAGGAGGCTATTTAAACCACACCCGATGGATGAATCTTGCTTTGCGTTATTCTGCATCCTCTGCAGCAGAACGCTCATCGTGTCTTCTGCATCTGATCCTGGGCCTAAGGAAAAAGGCTTACCATCCTGAATCCAGTCTTCAGCAACACCTATAAAGACAAGAAAGAACAGGTTAGCATTACGGTCTTCAGTGACAGCGTTTCACTTACCTGGTCCATCGGCTGTCACCAACGCCTCGCGCTGCATTCCGGCATCTGAAAGACAAAGGCTTACCTACTCTTCGTGCGCTCCGGAGGTCTTCGCACTGCATTCCGGCATCTGAAAGACAAAAGCTTACCAACTCTTCGCACGCTCCGGAGGCCTTCGGCGCTGCATCCCGCATCTGAAAGACAAAACAAGGTGCGTTTAAAGACATTGGGGAACTTTAATACTCACGTGCCATTACTCCTTTCCACATCTAACCCAGTGGGTATTCCGGCACCCTGCAGCCGCTCCGAACTTGTACCTGCAAAATAAAAAGACAGTTAGAGCGCATCGTGAAGCAGGCAACAAGCGCTTACTTACGTGCTTCCAGGCGCTTCTATTCATCACACGGGCTCCATCTTCAACTCACTTCAGCCCGTCATCCGCCATCGCCGGAACCCTGCAAAACAAGAGACATCATTACTAAAGACTTTTAAAGACATTAGAATTACTCGAAACTTACCGTTCGTGCAGTAAACGACGGACAGCAGTCCTTTGAAGTCAAGAGGCCTGCTCCCCTTATCCAGTGAAGAAACTGGTTACAGCACCCTGCCCTGAGGCAGATGGAGAGCACGGCGTTCACTTACCTAAGGTGAGAGCGTTAACCTTTGGGGTTCTACAGGAGAAGAGAAAGGGAAGAAGAGAGAGACATTCAATAACCCAGTTCATTAATCCCATATTTTCTATCTGCAGACATCTTACCCTTCGAGTCAGACATACAGTGCACAGAGGTCCAGCCCAAAGAGCCAGCCGTGTGTGTTACACATCACCTTTGAAGATACGGTATACGCCCAGTCAAGACTGGCGCCTCTACGGGAATCAGGTGAGCGTTACAGAACGCAAAGCCTACCGCAAAACTCCCGTCCAGGCGCTATGGAAACCTCGGATACCGACCAGCTAGCCCAGTTACTTGGGGAACTAAGGGCAGAAGTGCATGCAGCCCGTCAGGAAACAAACGCTCTAAGAAGGGAACTGATTATTTCCAAGGAGCGAACAGATGATCTCGCTAGACAATTGCTACAGTCACAAGCCGGACAGACCCCGTTACCCGCATCTGGGGGAAATCTTCCTTCTACATCCTCTATGAATCCAGTGCAGATCAACCTACCTGGGAATGTACCTCTGGCTCCGCCCGAACGATTTTCTGGTGACCCAAAGAGGTTTGCAGTATTTATCAATCAGTGCCGGTTGCATTTCTTATGCCGGCCAGCAGCCTTTCCAACTGATCAAGCTAAAGTAGCTTTCGTGCTTTCGTACCTTAGTGGCAATGCGGCAGACTGGTCGATCCCTCTAGTAAATCAAGATGATCCGGTCCTCCATGATTTTCAAGCTTTTCAGCTCAGTATGGAAAAACTGTTCGCAAGACATTCACAAGGGCAGGCCTTGGACAATGAGCTTCTTTCGTTGCGACAAGGTAATCAAGACCTTTTGGCTTATATTGCGTCTTTCAACAGACTGATAGTGGAAACTCAATGGCCTGAGGACAAAAGGATTACGCTGTTTTATAGAGGTCTACGTGGAGAGCTCAAAGATGTGTTAGCCCAAGTAGTGAATCCCCCACAAGATTGTTCGGACTATATAGACTTAGTCGTTCAAATAGATCACAGACTGCAGAACAGGAAGGCCGATCGTTCCAAGTTTGATGCTCGAGTATTTTCCAAACCGCCAACTCCTTCCAAAGGAGTAGACTCCGGGGAACCCATGCAAATAGGGGGCCTGAAAGGTCCTCTAACACAAAAGGAGCGGGAAAGGAGAAAACAGTTGCAATTATGCCTCTATTGCGGAAACTCAGGGCACTTTCTTCGAGACTGTCCGGTGAAACCAGCCAAGAAGGCAGTAGGAGCTGCAGTTACCAAAGTTACAAACTCTGAGCAGGGAAACGACCTCGCCCGACAAGAATAGAGGTCCTCTTGCCGAGCGTGAAAACCAGTTCCGTGACCTCGCATTTCGTGATACCTATGGTCCTCATTAGCCCTGATAATCCGGATCGATTACATGCAATTGAAGCTTACGTCGACAGCGGTGCCATCGGCAATTATGTGGATCATGAAATGGTTTTGAGGATGAATCTAACTCTTTGTCCCAAGGCTGTAAAGGACGTCATTACTACGGTGGATGGAACGGAGATAGCCTCCGGACCAGTAACGCATACCACTCAAGAAGTGACGCTAGTAAGTCAAGATGGACACCATGAGAAGATCGTGTTCGATGTGATCAAGGTTCCTCAGTTTCAGATTATTCTAGGAATACCTTGGTTAGAGAAACACAATCCTCTGATCGATTGGCGAGCAAGAACGGTCCAGTTTCCAGAATGTGTCTCTACTTGTCACCCTCCACCTGGTGTTGCACTGGCAGCAATTTCTTCAGAGACTCCCCAGTTACCTCCCGAATACCTAGAATACCAAGATGTTTTCCGGAAGGATCAGGCTAACTCTCTACCTCCTCATAGGTCTTATGACTGCCAGATAGACCTGATACCTGGATCTACTCCTCCTTGTAGTAGAATTTATGCCCTCACCGAGCCTGAGAACCTTCACCTTCGACAATACCTGGATCAATACCTGGCAAATGGGTTTATTCGTCCTTCCAAGTCCCCTGCTTCTTCAGCTTTGTTCTTCGTTCCAAAAAAGGAAGGAGACCTTAGAACTTGTATAGATTATCGCTCCCTGAACCAGATCACCGTCAAGAATAGATATCCGTTACCTTTGATCCCTGAACTCCTGGACCAAGTCAGAAAAGCATGCATATATACAAAGCTGGATCTTAGAGGAGCCTACCACTTGGTACGAGTAAAAGAGGGCGATGAATGGAAGATGGCCTTCCGCACCAAATATGGGCTATTTGAATATCAGGTCATGCCCTTCGGACTTTGCAATGCCCCGGCCGCCTTTCAATATTTTATGAACGATGTCCTCAGAGAGCTCATAGATGTGTGTGTTGTTGTTTACATTGACGACATCCTCGTTTATTCTTCATCGGAATCTGAACATCGGAAACACGTGAAAATGGTCCTCGAAAGATTGCGTCAACACAAACTTTTCGCTATGTTGGAAAAATGTGTTTTCAACGTGACTGAAGTTGAATTCTTGGGATTCATATTATCACCTAGCGGAGTGCGTATGGATTCAAAGAAGGTCGATGCAGTTCTCAACTGGCCATCACCATCCTCCGTAAAAGGTGTGCAAAGCATGTTAGGCTTCGCTAACTTTTACCGCAGGTTTATCCCCAAATTTTCTCGAATAGTCCAGCCCATCACTGCCTTGTTAAAGAAAAACAAACGTTTTGAATGGTCTACCGAGGCGGAACAAGCTTTCCAGTATTTGAAGACTAAATTTATCTCTGCACCAATCTTAAAACACCCTCGCCCCGAACTCCCCTACATCGTGGAAACTGATGCTTCAAGCCTTGCCATGGGGGCAGTTCTATCACAAAAGGACCCGGTAACAATCAGTTGCATCCCGTGGCATTTTGGTCCCGCAAATTCTCGCCTCCTGAAATCAATTACACGATTACTGACAAGGAACTTCTGGCTATCAAGTCTGCCTTTAAGGCTTGGCGGCATTATCTGCTGGGGGCCCGACACACCGTTACTGTGATTACGGATCACCGAAACCTGCAATATTTGAAAACCGCAAAAGCCCAATCCTCTAGACAACTCAGTTGGGCATTATTCTTTGCCGAGTTTGACTTCATAATTACCTATCGACCTGGTACAAAGAACGGTAAAGCTGATGCCCTTTCTCGGATGGGAGTGGAAGAACACTTGATCAATCCTAAACCTGTACCAATCATTCCCGAACAAAGAATTCTGGGTGTAATCGCCACACAATCCATAGAGGAAGTTAAGGATAAAGCCAGGCAACTTGTAACTCCAGCAGACATACAGAATTGGCATCTGCAGGGAAAGGACTTTGCAGTAAAGGACAACTTATTGTATTTCCAAGAACGATTATACCTGCCCAGCACAGATTTACAGAAAAAAGTAATCTCTTGTTATCACGATTCTTTAATGGAAGGACATCCCGGTATGGCCAAGACCTCAGAAAAGATCAAGCGCTACTTCTGGTGGCCGTCTTGGAAAAAAGATATCAGAGACTTTATAATGTCCTGTGGAGTATGCGCCCAAAACAAGAGTCAAAAGGAAAGACCAGCAGGCCTCTTACGCCCTATTGACATCCCACCTCGCCCTTGGCATACGCTTTCTATGGACTTCATCACCGATCTTCCTCCATGCTCCGGATACAATACGATTCTAGTAATCGTGGACTTATTCTCCAAGATGGCGCATTTCATTCCGCTCAAAGGCTTGCCAACAGCAGCAACTCTGGCCCGAGAATTTCTCGAAAACATCGTCCGACTGCACGGTTTTCCTTCGGTTCTAATTTCGGATCGAGGTAGTCAATTTATTTCTCATTTTTGGCGAAGTTGCTGTCGGTCGGCTCAAATTGATGTGAGACTATCGACCAGTCACCACCCTCAGACCGACGGACAAACCGAGAGGACCAATCAAACTCTGGAACAGTATTTACGCTGCATGCTGCAACAAACTGAAAAAACTTGGAAAGACATCCTTTGGATAGCTGAATATGCCTACAATAACTCTGTCCATTCGGGAACTGGGAAAACCCCGTTTTTTCTTTTATACGGCAGTCACCCTCGAACCTCGGAGTTGGATCCCCTCCAAGATCTTGAAACACCAGCAGTAGACTACCTGCATTCTACAATCACCCAAGCCTTTAAGGAAGCTGTTTCTCACCTTCAAAGGGCTAAAGAACAATACAAGAAAGGAGCAGATCAACATCGGAAGGAAGCCCCTCAATATCAAGTAGGGGATCAAGTCTGGTTATCCACCAAATATCTACCTCTAAAAGGGCCACGCACATTCAACCCAAGATACCTTGGTCCCTATTCCATCACTACCATAGTAAACCCAGTAGCGGTCAAGTTGGACTTGCCCCCGCACATGAAGATACATCCGGTCTTCCACGTCTCTCTATTAAAACCCGTGCAACC